>NC_092817.1:153523298-155930798 GCF_023375885.2 Dermacentor andersoni
CGTTGCGTCGTCCTCAATTTAAGCAGAACCGTTTTCGTAAGCCTCCAGGTTTCTGCCCCATACGTGAGTACTGGTAACACACAGCTGTTATACACTTTTCTCTTGAGGGATAGTGGCAACCTGCTGTTCATGATTTGAGAATGCCTGCCAAACGCCCCCCAGCCCATTCTTATTCTTCTGGTTATTTCGGTCTCATGATCCCGATCTGTGGTCACTACCTGCCCTAAGTAGATGTATTCCCTTACCACTTCCAGTGCCTCGCTACCTATTGTAAACTATTGTTCTCTTCCGAGACTGTTAAACATTATTTTAGTTTTCTGCAGATTAATTTTTAGACCCACTCTTCTGCTTTGCCTCTCCAGGTCAGTGAGCATGCATTGCAATTGGTCCCCTGAGTTACTAAGCAAGGCAATATCATCAGCGAATCGCAAGTTACTAAGGTATTCTCCATTAAAATTTATCCCCAATTCTTCCCAATCCAGGTCTCTGAATACCTCCTGTAAACACGCTGTGAATAGCATTGGAGAGATCGTATCTCCCTGCCTGACGCCTTTCTTTATTGGGATTTTGTTGCTTGCTTTATGGAGGACTACGGTGGCTGTGGAGCCGCTATAGATATTTTTCAGTATTTTTACATACGGCTCGTCTACACCCTGATTCCGTAATGCCTCCATGACTGCTGAGGTTTCGACAGAATCAAACGCTTTCTCGTAATCAATGAAAGCTATATATAAGGGCTGGTTATATTCCGCACATTTCTCTATCACCTCATTGATAGTGTGAATATGATCTATCGTTGAGTAGCCTTTACGGAATCCTGCCTGGTCCTTTGCTTGACAGAAGTCTAAGGTGTTCCTGATTCTATTTGCGATTACCTTAGTAAATAGTTTGTAGGCAACGGACAGTAAGCTGATTGGTCTATAATTTTTCAAGTCTTTGGCGTCCCCTTTCTTATGGATTAGGATTATATTAGCGTTCTTCCAAGATTCCGGTACGCTCGAGGTCATGAAGCATTGCGTATACAGGGTGGCCAGTTTCTCTAGAACAATCTGTCCACCATCCTTCAAGAAATCTGCTGTTACCTGATCCTCCCCAGCTGCCTTCCCCCTTTGCATATCTCCCAAGGCTTTCTTTACTTCTTCCGACGTTACCTTGGGGATTTCGAATTCCTCTAGGCTATTTCCTCTTCCATTATCGTCGTGGGTTCCACTGGTACTGTATAAATCTCTATAGAACTCCTCAGCCACTTCAACTATCTCATCCATATTAGTAATGATATTGCCGGCTTTGTCTCTTAACGCATACATCTGATTCTTGCCAATTCCTAGTTTCTTCTTCACTGTTTTTAGGCTTCCTCCGTTCCTGAGAGCCTGTTCAATTCTATCCATATTATACTTCCTTATGTCAGCTGTCTTACGCTTGTTGATTAACTTCGAAAGTTCTGCCAGTTCTATTCTAGCTGTAGGGTTAGAGGCCTTCATACATTGGCGTTTCTTGATCAGATCTTTTGTCTCCTGAGATAGTTTGCTGGTATCCTGCCTAACGGAGTTACCACCGACTTTCATTGCACCCTCCTTAATGATGCCCACAAGATTGTCGTTCATTGCTTCAAAACTAAGGTCCTTTTCCTGAGTTAAAGCCGAATACCTGTTCTGTAGCTTGATCCCGAATTACTCTATTTTCCCTCTTACCGCTAACTCATTCATCGGCTTCTTATGTACCAGTTTCTTCCGTTACCTCCTCAAGTTTAGGCTAATTCGAGTTCTTACCATGCTATGGGTACAGCAACGCACCTTGCCGAGCACGTCCACATCTTGTATGATGCCTGGGTTAGCGCAGAGTATGAAGTCTATTTCATTTCTAGTCTCGCCGTTCGGGCTCCTCCACGTCCACTTTCGGCTATCCCGCTTGCGGAACAAGGTACTCATTATCCTCATATTATTCTCTTCCGCAAACTCTACTAATAACTCTCCCCTGCTATTCCTAGTGCCTATGCCATATTCCCCCACTGCCTTGTCTCCAGCCTGCTTCTTGCCTGCCTTGGCATTAAAGTCGCCCATTAGTATAGTGTATTTGGTTTTCACTCTACCCATCGCCGATTCCACGTCTTCATAGAAGCTTTCGACTTTCTGGTCATCATGACTGGATGTAGGGGCGTAGACCTGTACAATCTTCATTTTGTACTTCTTATTAGGTTCACAACAAGACCTGCCACCCTCTCGTTAATGCTATAGAATTCCTGTATGTTACCAGCTATATTCTGAATAATCAGGAATCTCACTCCTAGTTCTCTTCTCTCCGCTAAGCGCCGGTAGCACAGGACGTGCCTGCTTTTTAGCAATGTATATGCTTCTTTTGGCCTCCTAACTTCACTGAGCCCTATTATATCCCATTTACTGCCCTCTAATTCCTCCAATAGCACTGCTAGACTCGCCTCACTAGATAACGTTCTAGCGTTAAACGTTGCCAGGTTCATATTCCAATGGCGGCCTGTCCGGAGCCATTGATTCTTAGCACCCTCTGCTGCGTCGCAGCTATTGCTATTTATCCCTTTATCAAAGGGGTGATGTCACATTGACAGAATTGGTAATTTTACAGTGAAGCTCTTTGTGGCTAGGGTTCTGGGAAGTTTTCGTGCCTGTGAACAAAGCTGCGTCCGCAAAAATCTCAGCTTCCAAATTCGATGCGAAATCGATTCATTCTGTTCAAAAGCTTATACGTCTCCTTACTTGGATATGCATTTTCAGTAGATTAGTTATGAATAGGCACCATTTTCAAGATCAGTAGGCTCTTAGGTAGATAATGTTTTTGCTTGCTTACGGGGTATGAACCCCAGAGGGGCTACAGATCAACTTCGGGAACAGCTATTCAGAGCTATTAAACCTCTATAAGGGGCTAAGCCATCAATATCCCCCACCACATAAAGCATTAACAAAGGAGGAGGCCGCAGGATGGCGGAGACTGCAAACGGGCACCTTCCCAAACTTACACATACTAAGTAGGATGTTCCCCACGCAGTATAGCGCAGCCTGTCCGTGGTGTGGAGCTAAACGAACATTATACCACATTACATGGGAGTGTACAAGAAACCAGGCATTCCACAAACACAAAACACCATGTGCGGAGCAATGGGAGAGCTGGCTGACCAGCCGCGAGCTAGAGGCTCAAAGAGCTCTAATAGCGCACGCGTGCGAGGCGGCCCGGCTCAGTGGAGCCCTGGACTAGGGGCCCATCCATGGCTGAAGAGGACCCAAGCTTCAAGAATGAAGACTTCGGCCTCGACCCGCTAAAACGTTAAAAGAGTCAATAAAGTTTTCCATTCCATTCCATTCTCGTTAGGTAGGCATAGAAATGCTCATTTACGAACAGAAGTGATACGAGAATGTGTGTGCTCACATCGTCATGGTGACCACCGGTCAGGACAATAAATGTGTTCGTATCTTTGTTCAAAATTCTGTGTCCTCTCGGTGTTGTGTGCTAAACAGCTTCGCTGGTCCTGCACTTTCACAGAGTAGAATCGCTCATGATTCTTACTGTCTCTGTATTATCTACATACTTGAATTTTGATATACTAAACTGCGTGATTTGCAAATGTTTGCCTTGCTGAGAAGTAGGCTATCAGTTCAATCTCTAGGCCGCGGAAGCTGAAACCTGTGTTGTCGCAATGCAAGTAGCCTCGTGTATAACGCATACAATTCAGAACTCCTCAGGCGATCGAAGTTAGTCTTGAGTCCTCCAACTTGGCGTGACACATGATCAGATGGTGATCTGGCACGCGAAACCCCAGAATTTATTTTCTAAAGTTATGGTAGGTATACAAAGCTCGCTTCATTGCATGTTCTTTTTTTCTGCCTTTGCACCAGCAATCTTCCACCATGCACCGTGCAATAAACTAGGTGTGGTGAAGTGGCGAAGTGACAACGACCAAGTGGCGTCCAAAACATGGAAGCACGTGCACCGCCGCGCCTGCATCGTTCACCACAAGGACGACACCTCACTACTCCCGGCACTCGGGGCGCAGCAAAATAATAAATGAAGAAGACACCGACGAATAAGCAAGCACCAAAAAAAAGGACGCTCAGCGAGTTGGGAAATAACGCGTGACTCAAGCAGCTCACAGGAGAGGAAAAGACCACGTCGGCAAGACACATGGAGCTGAGAAGAGGAGCAAGGAAGGCGCGTTGACTTGGGTCGGACGTCAACGTTCGGGAGGCCAAACGCTGTCGGAAGGACCGGGCCGAGCGCCAATGCACGAGGGGAGCTGCAAACGACACATCTTGCGCTCCCGTCACCCAGCCGACCAACCAGAGTCTGCGAGAGCTCGCCTGCCGTCTCCGCTCGCACAGTTCGTCGAGCGACGTAATATCAACCAAACTTTGAGTGCGCTGTTGGTAGTTGCTCTGAACGCGGTGTAGGGACGCTGGGTCTAGCTTGCCCCATGCCATGTGCCCTTCTACTTGCATCTTGTATCTTTGAATACACGTTTGTGTGCGGTGACTGTTGCCGTTGTTTCGTTGCTGCCCTCGGAGACGTCTCTGACTCATAGAATTAAGCTCTGCCTCCCGAACCACATCGTAACACTAGGTTTACCCTACTGTACTTAGCGCCGCGCATTCAAGTATACACAAAAATTGCTATACTTATACATTGGCATTCAGTCATGATACTTTCCTGCAGTATTTGTACATGCTGCGCACGATTCAATCGTCTTGATGCAAAAACATTTCTCCTATGATTATGCGCTCTCGCAGACCCTGCTCTGTCTTCCAGCTTCAGGGCGCTCTTTTTATGTACCACCATTTTTTTTTTCAAATCTGATTTCATTTTCCAAGTTCAGTAAAGTTCCGTATCTGAACTCGCTTATTGCATCTCCAAGTTTACATTTACGGCAATTTTTCTGCCGCCGCCACCACATTAGCATATTTACCCATGAATTCTCTGTTTCTTTCTCTGTTTTGTAAATAATTTTTTTATGCTGTAAGTGTCTAAACAAGTTTGCGGGTTATATATTTCATTCATATATATTGCTACGTGTGTTTCTGCTTTTTTTGTTGGTGCGCGATGCTAAGCACGAGCTTGCGGTATCAAATCGCGGTCGCGGCAGCCAGGTATCGACAAGACGAAATGAAAAAAATAAAAAATAAACGGCCCATGCCCAGTGCATTGGGGCCACGGTGAAGATCTTCTGGTGGTCAAAATTATTCCGGAGTCCCGAAATATACATGTATGCTAGCGTGTGTGATCTGATTGTGCACGCGTCGAGAAATATATAAGTGCATTGTAGTATATGTACGCCATCACCACCGATTGGTCTAGAATGTAGGACGAGTCATGTATACATAATGAGCGCCCTTGAGGTGCGAGTTCAAATTCGATGACCGACGACTACGTTCGCCGCTATCGTTGTTATTTGAATGTCGCCTGTCTTAGGACAAGTTTATTTCCTCCACCTTCACGGCGATGTGACGACAGGTAGACGCGGTTCTTAGTAGTAGTAGTACACAAAATAGTAGTTCTTCCAAAATGCTATTTAAAGATTATAAAGATTTAACGTCCCACACGCTTGCACGTGGTGAAGCACGTGGCGCGAAAGGACTCTTCGGCTGTCCTGCAAAACCAAATGCACACGAAACACACCCACGCCCCTCCCCCCCTCCCCCCAAACTAAAGAGAGAAAACAAACTAGCCAATTATTCTTCAAAGTCTAAAAAAATCAGCCAGTCAAACACAAGCAAGTTCAAAGCATGCCCAAGAAACATGTTTTCGTCGCCGCGACGGAGCCCTGGAACAATACGTCCGTCCGCCACAGACATCACCACACAGCCCTCGGCTAACAGCACCATCTAGGGGAGGCTGGGTGCACCTGCTGCATTATATTTTGTTTTTGCCGTGGAGCGCGCCGAATGCTACAGCCGGAGAAAAACCTGCTAGCGCGTGTAATTTTGGAGGCCATCGTGAATGAAGCGCAGTGACCACTTCTGTCGAGTGGTGGCGCCGCCACTTAGGCAGGAAGTCTGGAACAATATAAGAACATATCCTAGACGAAGATGGAAACAAACTGGAACGGGACGCGGCGTTAAATTACATCCGAAAAATAACAGCCGAATCTTTTCCAAGGAAGTGACGAGGTTGTACTAGAGGAAAAGAAGGGCATGAAAGAGAACCAGATGGAAAAACAGCTGGTGACGACAAATTTCGACAGGAAGAAAGCCGAAGAGAAAATTAAGAAGCGTACAGCGAAAGGGCTAGAAGAGGTTTCGATGAGGCTGATTAATGAACTAGGTCCAAAAAGTAAGTAAGCTCTGTTGAGAGCAGTAGAAAAACGTTTGAGAGATAGACGAATACCAGACAGCTGGCGACAAAGAAGAATGAATTTAATTGATATAGGTAAGGAGGAGAAGGAGAATTCACTCGTGTACACCTTTGACCATTACATCGGTAATATACAGGTTAGCAGTGCAGGCAATTAAATTAAAGCTGCAGGCATGGCCAGAGAATAAAGGCATTCTGGGAGAACTTCGGAATGGCTTTAGATATACGTAGACGTCTGGATGATAAATTATTTGTCCCTACTCAGTGTACTGAAATACCCAGCGTAGAAAGGAGACCGTTATTTGGGACCTTTTTAGACATTACAGGAGCGTATGACAGCGTAGACCGCAACATTTTGTGAGATATTCTGGAAGGGGAAGGCTTAGGCGACGATTGTATACACTTTTTGAGAGAGATTTCCCTAGAAAATTATGTTTGCGTTGAATCGGAGAGGATGAAGAGTGAGGAAAAAGTTGATATCAACAAGGGACTGAGGCAGTGGTGCTCTTTATTGCACTGCTGTTTATGATGTACACGGTGAGGACGGAAAGGGCGCTAGAGGAAAGCAATATGGGGTTTAATTTGTCATACATACAGGCGGGTAGAGTGGTAGAGCAGCAGCTTTCAGGTTTGTTTTATGCAGACGGCATTGTGTTGCTAGCTAACAAGCAAATTCATATGCAACGTCTAGCTAATATCTATTTTATAATAATTTTATTTTATTGTACCCTCAAGACTGAAGTATTACAGAGGGAAGTGGGTAAAAAACATACACAATTATATAACTACGCAGAAATAATGGATAGTTATTACAGCAAAATTGATTAGTTAATTGCATGCGGGAGTGATGACGTCTGATAAGGCCGAATGAAACTTTGAGTTGTCCTTGATTGCGAACACTGCGCCGGGAAGGTGGTCCCATTCCTGAGAGGCCCTAGGAATAAATGATTCATTACAGATTATGGTGCGGCATTGAATGATTCCAACCTTATGTCTATGATCAAAGCGAGAGGAAATGTAGGTAGGAGATCGTATAAAATTATCGCGCAGGTAGGGATTGTGAAAATATAGTTTATGAAATAAAGCAAGGCGAAAGGACTTACGGCGGACTGAGAAATGAACAAGCAGCAGAGACTTTTTCATGGCAGTTACGCTTGATGAGCGGCTGTAATTGCTATGAATGAAACGCGCGTTATTGTTTTGGATTAGTTGAAGTGATTGAATAAGGGTTTCGAGCTGGGGGTCACAGATGGATGAGGCGTACTCCATTTTACTCCTCATAATCGTTTTGTATATGATTATTTTAAGGATGTAGGCGCAGAACAAAAATTTTGGCGTAGATAACCTAGCATGCGATTGGTATAGTTAATTACGTTGTCGATGTGCAACGACCAGGAAAGTGGCGAGGTTATGTGGACGCCTAGGTATATATAGGAGGTTACGACCTCTAGGGCAGTATCATTAAGGTAATAGATCGGCGGAGCAGGCGCAGGCATTACACGCATACATCTACATTTAGTTACGTTAAGTTGCATTAACCATACGTCACACCAGTTAGAGATAGCGTTTATATCGTCTTGTAAGAATTTGTTATCAGATTTGTCTGAGATTTCACGGAGGATAACACAGTCATCTGCGAAAAGGTAAATATTACAACAATCAATAATCTAAATTAAGAAAAGAAGAGGGCCTATAACTGATTTTGGGGGCACACCAGAGCGTACACGATTAGATCGGGACATATGATTGTTTGACACAACATACTGTGACCAATTAAGGCGAAAATGGTGAAGCCATGCATACAGGCTAGGATCAAGATTAAGTTTACTAAAATTAAATAGAAGCAATTTATGACACACTTTGTCGAAGGCCTTGGCAAAATCAAAGAAAACACAATCTGCGAATGAACCTTTGTCGAGAATAAGATGAAGGCTGTGAGTAAAAGAAAGAAGTTGAGGTTCACAAGACAAGTTTTTTCGGGAACCATGTTGTGCTTTTGTGAAAAATGAATTCTTGTCTAAGTGCTTTGCTAAATGTGAGTACAAAATATGCTCAAGAACCTTGCAAGGAACGCTGGTGAGGGAAATGGGGCGGTAGTTGAGGGGTGACTGTTTGCTACCGGACTTATGAAGTGGGACCACCTTCCCAATCTTCAAATCTGCAGGTAGCTGATGGGTATCTAAGGACTGCTGAAAAATTTTCGAAGGCAGAACAGATGAATAAACAACAGTATTTTTAAGAAATTTCGCGTTAAGCAAATCAGGACCACGACTTGATGACAACTTCAGGTCTTTAATTACATTTTCGACCCCAAGAGGTTCAATGATAATAAAGTCCATAGGACCGCCTCTGCAGAGCCAAATACAAGGTTCCGTACGTCGTGCGGCGACGGCGATGGGAACGCCGTAACGCCGAAGAACAGCGAAAGCAAGCACTCGAATCAAGCGCCTTTCCACGCCTAGGACGCTCCCGCTCGCGCAGCGCTTCCCGTGGCGGATCCCGCAGCGCGTCGCGCCATGCCTCACGCCACGCATCACGTTGCGCTTCCCGTCATGCCTCGCGCAGCGCATCCCGCGGCCGTGACTCGTCGGACAGGAACAGCTGCGGCGCAAAGCGATCGTGCTCCCGTGACAAAGTCAGCTGGGCCGACGTAGCCAAGGGCGAAGTTAAAGGCAGCAGCGCCAGCTCCAACAGCGCCACTAGTGGCCGAAGCACTCCGAGCAGCTGGCAGGCGTGGACTAGCAGCCCCTACTACAAGGAACTCGAACAACTCCGCGCAACCAATGCGACCCTGGTGGAAACCACGCGCCGGCTTGCCGAAGAGCTAGCCGAGGTCAAGAAAGAACTTCAAGCACAGCAAGCCCATCCAAGGACAGAGCTAGCTCAGTCACCCGAGACACCTACACCCGCCACCGACACGCCATCACACCAAGGCATACAATCAATGGACACAACCCAAGACGAGCCCCAGGAGGAGAAGACCACTGATCCAACCCCCAAGAAACGAGCACGCACCGAACCAACACCCACCGCTGTCCCCGAGCAGAACTCCGACACGCTATCGCACCAAGTCACAGACTCAAAGGACAAAACCCAAGACGCGCCCCAGGAGGAGAAGATCACTGACCCAACCACCAAGAAACGAACACGCACTTCATCACGACATAATAAGGACCTGACCCAATTGGAAACTCAGCTCGAAGCCAAAATTGAAGCGCTCGCCAACACCTATGCCAGCACGGCTGCCGTGACCGACCAACGACTGGCACGGCTGGAGGAACTGATCACCACGTCCTTCCGCACCATACAAGAGCGTTTCGAATTCATTGAACACACCCTCAAGCCCATAGTCCGCAGCCCCATCTTTTCAGCGGAATTCGCCAAACACCCATACCTCCAAGAACAGACGCAAGCCCCACCCTCGCCACAACTATGTCCCAAAACCAATCCACAATAGCATCGCTACCGGGCCTCACGGTCTGGCAGTGGAACTGCCACAGTTACAACAACAAGAAAGCAGTGCTGCAACAACATATTACCACAGTAAACAAGAAACCCGACATTATCCTGCTGCAAGAAACGGCGACGGTGACCCCCACCCTCCCTGGGTATCGCGCTCACGTTAGCCAGGCGGAGGGACGGGGCGTCTGCACGTTCGTCCGCAAAGGGCTCACGTTCATCGAGCACCAACTCAAACACGGCCGCAGCAGGGTGGAATACGCCTTCACCGAAATCATCCCAAGCAAACAACGGAAAGGCAGCCTGTTCATCGCCAACATCTACAGTAACCCCAAGCACCAAACACAGAAATTCAAGACCCTACTACACACAGCCAGCACCCAAGCCAGAGACAACACGTTGCTGATCGGAGGGGACTTCAACGCCGCCCATCGAGCGTGGGGTTATGTGAAGGACACGGCCAAGGGACGGGACTTATTACAGGATACCCTGGACCACAAATGTGTCCTAATCACGGACCCCGCGCATCCTACCCGCATCGGCAACTCCGTAGCACGAGACACCACACCAGACCTTACGTTCATAAAAAATGACCACACGGGCAAAGTAACATGGCACAACACGGGCGTCGACCTGGGCAGTGACCACTACATCCTCGAAATTACGATACCCAACCAATCACGGAGAAATACCATTATACATAAGTGGACGGACTGGGACGAATTCCGTAAGGGGCGCCTCACCGCAGCCCAAGACATCACAGAGATCGAAACCTGGACGGCGGAACTCCGCGATGCAGTGCGCTCAGCCACAAAGACCATAGAAACAGACGAGGACGTCATCATCATGGACAGCCGCCTGGCCCATCTGATAGAGGCCAAACGTTCGATACAGGCGCGTTGGAAGCAGCACCGGCTGAATCGCAAATTGAGGAAGAAGGTGGCTGACTTAAATAGGGCCATTGAACAACATTGCAGGCTCCTGTGCCGTCAACAGTGGAACGAGATCTGCAACCGAGCTGACAGGGAATTGCATCGCAGTTGTACATGGAATCTATTTCGGCACCTCCTAGACGAAACAAAGACCAAGTCAAACCAGCGCGACCGCCTGGCCCGCCTCATGCACACCATCACACAACAACAAGGAAAAGACGCTGTTATCAGGAGCCTGGAGGCCAAGTATCTGCCAGACACGCCAACGGAAACCCACCCGCCGTATGGGGGGCTGCCCAACGCGTGGCTCGACCGAGACATTACCACATCAGAGGTACGGGCAGCGCTGCACGAGCTCAACACCCGCTCAGCAGCCGGCCCAGATCTCGTTACAAACAAGATGCTACGCAACCTGGACGACGTTTCGATAGAGGCCCTACCCGATTACTTCAATGAATGCTGGCATTCGGGCAAGCTCCCCCGACAGTGGAAAACGGCAAGAACGATCCTTATCCCGAAACCGGGCAAACCACTGGACATCGGCAACCTGCGTCCCATCTCGCTGACGTCCTGCGTGGGCAAGGTGCTGGAGCACGTGGTTGCCAACCGGTGGCAGGAATACCTAGAGAAGGAAGGCCTCTATCCTGACACGATGATCGGCTTCCGGCGCAGACTCAGCACACAAGATGCCATGTTACAACTCAAACAAGAAATCGTCGACAACAAGACACAAGACAGCAAAGTAATTCTGGGTCTCGATTTACAAAGTGCATTCGACAAAGTCAAACACTCAGCCATATTAGGACAAGTATCAAGACTCAACATGGGGGTAACGAGCTACAATTATATTCAAGACTTCTTGACCAACCGCACGGTAGACCTGCACGCCGGAGACCTCAAGCTCCCCGAACACAAGCTCGGCAGTACGGGTACTCCACAGGGTTCGGTCATATCGCCGTTGCTCTTTAACCTCGTCATGATCGGGGTAGCGAGGGCAGTAACGGCGACCGGCGTCCGGCATACGATCTACGCCGACGACATTACCCTGTGGGCGGCCGGCGGCACCGACGCCAGTATCGAGCAACAGCTGCAAGCGGCGGTCACCGCCATCGAGGAGCACCTTGATGGCACAGGCCTAATGTGCTCGCCCGCCAAATCCGAGCTGCTCGTCGTCACACCGCTTCGACCGGGACGGAAGCGCGCTCCTCTTCGGGCGTGTGATCACATCAAAATTGTGACTGCATCGGGGCAATGCATCCCCGAAGTTCCCAAGATCAGGGTCCTGGGCCTGCTGCTCAACAAGAGCGGCCGCAACGACGAGACCATCAACAAGCTTACCACCAAGGCAATGGACGCCATCCGGCTCATACATCGAGTCTCCACACGACGGGCGGGCATGCGTGAAGACAGTCTCGTGCGCCTTGTCCAGTCGTTCGTGATCAGTCACATCGCCTACGTTGCGCCCTACCTTAACTGGCACGTCACTGACAGGACCAAGATCAACACGCTGATCAGACGGGCCTACAAGACAGCGCTGGGTTTAATGGAGACCACGAGTACGGCTCGGCTCTTGCAGCTCGGCGTCCATAACACCTTAGAAGAAATAGCCGAAGCGCAGCTCACCGCGCAATTCGAGCGCCTCTCTACCACCAAGACGGGCCGCAGTATACTGACGTCCCTGGGTTACAACCCCCAAGCTCCCAGCCGGCAACCGTGCGAGATCACAGATGAGGCGCGGGCCCACATTTACGTGGACGCCATCCCGAAGAACATGCACCCAGAATACAACCAAGAACGGCGGCAGGCGCGGGCCAAGGCCCTCACCGAGCAACACGCCCAAGACCCGCACGCCCGGTACGTGGACGCCGCGGAATACAAGCGGGAAGGCTTCGCGGCAGTGGTCGTTGCGGCGGCTACCGGCACCAAGACAACGGCAGCGAGCGTGCGGTGCACGAACGCCACAGACGCCGAGGAGGTTGCCATCGCTCTGGCGATCACCGAGGCCGAGTGTCGCACCGTGCTCAGCGACTCGAGGAATGCCGTGCGCAACTTTGCCAAGGGGCGAATATGCGCGCCGGCGGCCGCCATCATCGGCAAGCTCCAACTTCAAGACCGCGGCAGCACCGTCCGTATCAAGTGGTTCCCGGCGCACGCCGGCGAGTGTGCATCCTCACCGAACCACAACGAGACGGCCCATTCGGCGGCGCGAGCGCTTACCTTCCGCGCCCCCGAGAGTGACCGTTCCGTGTGGTGGTTCGAAACCAAGGAGAGATTGACTAGTTATGCCGAAGTAACCAAGTGTTACCGCTTAGCTCGACGGACAATGCCGCCTCCCCACCCGGCACTCAGTCGGGAGGAGGGCGTAATCCTAAGACAAATACAGACCGCGTCACTCCTCGCCTCCGCAATGCTGCACGTGCTTCACCCAGAGCTCTATCCGAGTGGGCTGTGCGGTGTTTGTGCAGCGGGTCCGGCGGACCAATGGCACATCATGTGGGACTGTGCCAGGTTCCCGACGGCAGCTACCTCCAGGACTTACCCGCCAGAACTTCAAAGTGCACTGCAGTCAGCAGAAAAGGACTCACAACTATGGGCCGTCCAGCAGGCCCGGGGTGCGCTCGAAAAGCACAAACCTCGTGACCCACTACAAACGGGCCCAACTGGGCTAGTGCAGAGTAGGGTATAACCCCGGGTCGACGCTTGGCCAGCGTCACGACTCGTTAAATCGTCGTTTGCCGGCACTTTATTAAAGTTATTCCTGTCCTGTCCTAAAGTCCATAGGTGTGTAATTGCAACACTCAAGAGTTGGAAGCACAGGGTTACTACATACGACAAAGTTGTTACAGAACACAGAATTAAGGATATGGAGACTTATATCTTCGGGTACCGGTGAACCACTGGAATCAATCAACGTGACCGAATTATCTTTGGAAGGGTTAATAGCACGCCAAAACATTTTAGAGTCATTCGCAAGCATTGTGGGCAAAGTGTGAACTTGGAAGGCCTTTTTGGCAAGTTTTATAGGTTCTGTGTAAGTACTGTTCGCTTCCTTATAAGCGTCCCCTTTCGATGCCACTGAACTTTTATTCGCTATTCGATACAGTCGTTTTTTTCGGTTGGAAAGCCTTTTCAACTTGGAATTGAACCAGGGTTTCTTAACATTGCAGGATATTACACTTGACGGAATAAACCTGTCGGTGAGCTCATGTATTTTATCTTTGAAGACGGTCCAGTTCTCATCAACCGGCGATGATGAAATTGGTTTAGGAAAAGATCAAGAAAATTAGCTAGTTGAATATTATTAGCGTGGGACATGGGACAATTGACAAAGAGTACTTCAACTCTAGAGATGGACACTGCCTAAGATGCCCGGGGTGACATAGAGGCGATAAGTTAGGTCTGAAACTTAGCGTTAGAAAATCAGGCGTTATGGTATTGAAGGAAAACAGTGTACAGACAGTGACAATTCAGGGCCAGAAAATACCTTGCGTAAAAGAATATAAATACCTTGGTATACGGATAACCGAAGGCAATAGATATATGGAAATACAGAAAGAAAAACAGTGAAGGGGAAGAAAACTGCGGCCATAGTGAAACAGAGCACTATGGGGGTACAACAGATACGAGGTGCTCCGGGGTGTTTGGAAAGGCACCCGCCGTAGTTGCTTAGTGACTGTGGTGTTGGGCTGCTAAGCACGAGGTCGCGGGAAGGAATTACCGGCCACGGCGGCCGCATTTCGATGGGGGTGAGATGCGAAAACACCCGTTTATTTAGATTTAGGTGCAGGTTAAATAACGCCAAGGGGTCTAAACTTCCGGAGACCCCCACTACGGCGTGTCTCATAATCAGAAAACGGTTTTGGCACGTAAAACCCCACAATTTAATTTATTATTTGGAAAGGTGTAGTGATTCCAGAACTTACATTTGGAAATGTGGTCGTCTGCTTGAAATCAGGGTTACAATCAGGACTCGATGGCAACGAAAGGTCAGTAGAACCGCTCGCATCGGGCGCTCACTGGAAGACTACAAATGAAGCTGTGCAGGGGGATATGGGCGGGAGTTCTGAAGTGAGACTAGGTGGTGACTGTGGTGAATGGGACTAGGTGGTGACTGTTAATACTTTCTACCCTCTCTAATGACTTGCTGTTTCACCGATATACCACTGTTACATAGCCACGGGTATGTAGGGGGGAGTACGTGTGTGCACCGAAAATTTAACGCATTTGAGAGTAAATAGGCACCAGAACGCAGTGCCTTGCGCGTCGTACACATTCGGCCATCATTTCTTCATCAGTAAGGCATCGTATAGCAGTTCGACGTGGTGTTTCTTCCAGCCTCATCCAAGCCACAGCAACAGTACTGGAGCGCAGTACTGGACGCATAAAAAGCCCTCGGTGCGAGCTCTGCGGTGCGGAGAAATAGCAGAGCACGGCCACCAATGAAATTAGCCTTTCTCCATGCGAACTGGACGACCGCAGCAAGATCTGCCAGTGCTCGTAAATTTCGGACGCCATGCACTGACATTTCACGGCAATTCTTGAGAAACGTAGCGTTTCCGTTGGTCGAGGGGTGGAGTTGGGCTCAGCTCGGTAGAGTGGACGAAGAGCTCCGAGTCGGAGATTGTTTGAAAATGCAAGGGTATGTCTCGGAAAAACCCATATATTACAAGGCTGGCAAGGATGCACCCGACAACCGTGCATCGTCATAGCGTAATGGTCTTTCGTCCCGAAGATGCAAAAAAAAAAAAAAGAAGCTATATGCTCAGTGTGAGTCGACCACTATCGGTGCTATCGGCAGCCTATTCCAAATGTCGCGCAGACATCGCAATTACAGCAGTAACTCAATCTGTATATGAGTTTAGCCGCACTGATTTGGTACACGTTTTAAATATTTAAATGCGCTTGCTTCAGCCCCCTGTATCATCGACAGTAAGTTTCAACCGATATTGATCTCGTTTAGCTCAATTTAGACCTAGCGGAGTCCATCCATTGTATCAGTGGTCAGTGGTCCGTGCCGTCAGCAGTGCTGCAAGACCGTGGTCCGTTTAACCCTGTGGTGCTAATTCGTGGTGTACCACACCACGGGAGTCAAAGAAAGCAGCCAGCATCACTTTGACGTTACTGCGCACTTGGCGGGCCTTCTTTGGTCTTGGTGACTGGGAATGCTTCCACTGTGACGACTGGGATTAGGTTTCCGGGTCGTACCCGTACACCAAAGACTCGCCACCCGTGATTATGAGGTTCATGAAGTCGGGGTCACTGTTTGTGGAATCCAGCATGTCCTGCGAGACCTAAACACGAAGTTGTTTTTGCTGCAGCATGAGCAGCTACGGCAGGAATTTCGCCGCAACTATCTTCATGGCCAAATCTTCGGTCAGAATGGAATGTGCAGAAAAAGTGCTGATGCCCACCTCTTCCGCAATTTCTCCCATAGTCACACGACGGTACTGCATCACCACAGCTTTCACTTCGGCAATGACTTGGTCATTTCGGTATGTTGATGGCCGACCAGAGCGTGGCTCGTGCTCCGCCGATGTGCGGCCGTCCTTAAAACGGTTGTACCACTCCTTAATTTCTGTGCTGCTCATAGCATCGTCACCGAAAGCCGTCTGAATCTTCCGAATGGTTTCCACTAGGCTGTCGCCCAGTTTCGGGCAAAATTTGATGCAGTAGCGCTTCGCCAGTCACTCCGCCATTTTCCTTGCAATAAAAAACCGACGAGAGCACTGCGCACTACCTCACTCAAACGCTGCGTCCCAGCGACTGACGCTATCGGCAGGCGGGAAAAAATTCGCGCATGCGCACGAAGGTTCAAGGTCAGATGATGCAAGCGAAACTTGTTTCATATCTATCAGGCGTTCGCAAAAAAAAAATAATTTCGGATACTTTTCTAACAGACCTCGTATATACTCCGCCGCTATCTCAAGACACAGGATCAACAGAATTCAGCATGCGCAGGGGAAAAATGCAATTAATGCGATAGGAAGGCAATCTCCTTCGGAATGAGAGAAATAGAGAGAAGGCTTACACATGCTTCACAGCTAACTTGAATGTGGAAAGCTTCGGAAATAAGACGTGCGCGGTCATCGCGGTATTTTGACAGGTAGGTCACATCTTTAAAAGACGACTTGCAGCGGCATTTATTGCAATGCAATGATAACTGACTATCTTTAGCTTGTTTTTGTACTTCGTTTGAGTGTTAGCGCATGCAGTCATTGCATGCATGAGGGCCGCCTTCATGCAATGCGGTCATTGCATGTAGGCGGCCCTCATCAGGCCTTGTGACCACCAAGTGGATGCAAGCTTCGAAAAGAAAGTAGCTAGGCTGAAGCTCGCAGGTTTTCCGGTACCGCTTTTAACCAGCATCGTTGAAAGCCCCGCAACAAGCCTTAAGAGAAAGCAATCGGCAACTACTCAATGTGAGAATCGCTCGCGGCAAATGGTTGCGGTTATCCTATATGTGCAACGGGTTGCGCATAATCTCATAAAGGTTGTCAGCAGGGCAGGCGTTAGGTTGCTGTTCACTGCCAGAAATAAGTTAGGTAGCCTGTGCCATCAAGTCAATCAGGTGACCGAGAACAACAAGAAAAGTTGTATAAAGCAGCACAGAGAGAGCTTTATTGGTGACTGTTCTGACTGTGTGGTTTGTAAGATTTGTCTTTCATGCAAGGGTTTGTATGTCGATCAAACGGGGCGGTGCATCAATGAGTGCATGAGCGAAGACTCAAACGAAGTTCAAAAACGAGCTATAAATAGTCAGTTATCACTGAGTTGCAATGAATGCGGCTGCAAGCCGTCTTCTTAAGATGTGACCTACCTGTCAAAATACCACGAAGACCGTGCACGTCTTATTTCCGAAGCCTTATACATTCATGTTAGCGGCGAAGCATGTGTAAGCCTTCCCTCTATTTCTCTTCTTCCGAAGGAAATTGCCTTCCTATCGCATTATTTCCATTTTTTCTCCTGCGCATGCTGAATTCTGTTGATTCTGTGCCTTGAGATAGTGGCGGTGTATATATATGCCGACTGAAAGAATAAAGATACTTGGTTGTTGGTCAGCGCTGTTGTCTGTGTCCTTCTCCTCGTCCTGTTGTTTAGCGCGGGTTACACTGCTCGCTTTTTATAGCTTATTTCTGGCCTAAGCGACTTGAAATGGACAGCTCTTGAGTTCTTGCGGTGTGCACACAGAAAGATGGCGCATGGCGTTGTGCGAATATCGACAGGTCACTATTTCCCTATGCTGCTGGCCACACTCGCCGGCGCATTCGTGAGAAGAATGCAGCTACGTAGTTGGTTGGATCTGCGCGTACCATAACGTTGACACATTTCGTAATTAAAAACAAGCAGTGTTTACGTCTTACACTGAACGGACAAAAATTGGCAGTGCCTTCGGTGCAGCTGAGTGAACCGCATCGCTGAGTGAATTGGCATAGCCTATAGGGAAGCTCAAAGTGCTCGCTTTCCACTAAGAGTGCTGTCATCGCCATGTTGTGCTAGGGCAAGCGTGGATCTCGGGAAACCACAGTCGTTGGTTATGGCGACCATGCGTTTAGCGCCCGAAAGCTGTCGCTTGCGTCGGACGCATACATTCATACTACAGGTCTTCATACAAAAACAAACTTGAGGACATCGTTATAGTGTACGAGACATAAATGAAGCTCCTGTATTTCGTTACCCCGAGGACAGTGTTGGTATGCATAGTTAGTATCGCACCTTCTGCCGGCAGAGTTACAGGACAACACCAACCTCGAAGCCAAATTTTGTAACTGAGAGATTACCTGAAATATGAAGCAGTCCGGCGAAGTGATGTCAGCAACAACCTAGTACTATAGCTATGAAAAAAGAAAGACTGTGCTGCCTTTTGTAAACAGCTACATCTTATTAGATATTCTTTATACGTGGCACTGAACGGCAGATGTGCTGCAGCTTGTGTAATATAAATGACTGTTTGTGTCACCTAGATTCCTGGTGTTCCAATACCAAGTACAGTCCAATCAAATAAATTGCCTGGTACCACATAGCGGCCAGGAGAACGGTGACCAAAAAAGGAGCTATTTTGAGAGCAGCAACTTAGACGAAATAATCAAATAACAATTTATAAATGAAACATTGTGCTTCCTGGTGTGACAACATCAATAGGAGCAAAAAATGTACACCAGCATTAGAGTTTGAAATAAACACCTCTCTCAAATAACAAATATCACCACAGTCTCAAAGAGAGTAAACATTATAGGGTTTATTTAGAGTGTCTATGTATTACCGATAGTAAACTGGGATGCACTAAGTGAAATTCACTGAAAGATAATTCGAGTGGATATATGCAACGTACACACGAACATACACCAAATACACAGAGCGATGGGATTAATTCCTAAAATTCTCCGGAAGCTAATCAGCAGAAAACAATCCTTCACAGCTATGACAATGTCATTCCTGAATAGAGGAATGCGACACGCGCCACGTTCTTTGAGCGCCGCCACTTCACTCGCTTATTGACAAATATGGTCGCTAATAATCGCATAACTCATCGGAGGTACCTTTTGCAGTTCCTTACGAAATGGTACGACACGTCGCACACAACAAGGGACGTGTTTGTTTATAAAACAAAAACGAAAGAAATACAAGAGAAAAACTCTTAACATATGCGTCCGTGCGCGGCATCTGGGCCTCATGCTTCTGAGTCATTCGCTGGCGTGTCTGTCTTGCTCAATGGTGTCCGCGTCGTCGTGCATGGCACCGGTGCACAATGGCTCGAAGCGCTGGCGTTCCCGCTGCGCTGTACAAGGGCTGCCCCTCAGTCCACAGCACTTTTCTTCGTTCTTCGAAGCCGCCGAGCCTCGCTGTGCGATTCGCGTCATTCGACAGCACAATGGCTCGAGGAATTCCCGCCACTGAGGCACGTCAAGTGCGACGTTCCTCTCGCGCGCGCGCGATTCGGTGCCGCTACGGAGTTGACGCATTCTTCGCCAACAGCGGGGCCGGCAGTTGTAGCTTCGCACCCAGTCATCTGTCATAGCGCCTCTGCATGAACCTCTATGTAAACGCACACGTATGACGTCGGGTGACTCTGGTCTCCAGATTATTTGCTTTGTCTATCAAATTGCAACTTTCGTAGACTTCGCCAGGTTGGGCAGATGTTTAAGGACTTGCGAAACGTGCGTAATAGACGGATGTGCACTCTGTATCGTTATTGCTACTCACTTATTCCTAACTGACTGCTTGCGTTCGAGGAGACGACCGTGTCCAGCGTTTTTAAAAGACGGGAAGCAAAGTTGGACGCGCGCTGATTCTTTCTCCGCTCTCCTAAATACACGCAGCACCTCAGTAGCCCGCGATTCCTCAAATTTATCACCATAAAACTAAACAGAACTCGAGGAAGGCTGTGGCTTATTAGCCAAGAGTTCATAATTTTGGCGAATGAGTATTATACAAACAGGTTAATATATTTGTACCGGGGACTCTTGTGATTTCTCACAATAACAGAGTATTTATACTCACCTAGAACGCTTGAAACCAAACACATAGCAATAAACAGAGAGATTAGCGGCATATCAGCATAGATGGCTTGCTTCATTTTACGTTTCGCAAAATGAAATTGGAGGGTAGAAAGCGACGCTGTACAGGCTTCAAGTGACCGTTATGGGTTTTTTCTTAGGACATATTGTGCTGTGTATGCACAATTCACTTCAGTAGCAGCACGCGGAGACAAAGCTAAGCACTGTTCTCTGAATTATGAAGGAGCATTGGGTCAGGCTGCTGCCGCTACATTGCGCTGTCAAGGTAGTGAAAACGCGCAAGTGTTTTATCTGGCGCATGCAAGTACAATAAAATGAAAATTGCCTGTTTGAACCTATTTAAAACCTGGCCAAAGGGAAACCTCCGCGGGACACTATTGGCGAGGTAGGATTTCAATGCCTTTGTTGTTGCAATAACAGTCACGCGCACCCTCGAGGCGCGTTTGTGCCGTCTTGCTGTGCTGGTATGGAGGGCAATTGCGGTGCATTGGCGTGGAAAGTCAGGTCTTATGGGACGTGCAGTCCGTTTGGCTTCAAGAACGACAAAACCCGTTGGGCGCTCCGTCGCTGTTCCCTCAATCGGGTCTGCCAGAGAGCCGACTGGCATGAGCCTTGCTGCGCTGCTGGCCGGAGCATTGCGAACATGCACCTTAGCGGTCCTGTTGAGCAGGCGTGTGCTTACCACACACCACGGTGCATATACTGGTCCGAGCTGAACAGACGCGAAACGTCAAACTTAGTCTCATTTCGTTTGATGCTGACAAAAGCCAATGTTTTCTTCGTCAGTCTCGTCTCTTGCGCTATCGATACGCGACACCGCGAGACGTTAAGCTACCGGCGATCTAGATCGCGCCACTGTTGTGCCAAAAGCCGCACCACGTCGCCTCTGCGCATTAGCTGGTTATGAAGCTGGAAGCTCTAAAAGCTACGAAAGCATCCACCGCGTTTGTATTGTATTGCATTGTGTATTGTTTGGTTCCACCGAGTTTTCTGTCTGTAGGCATTAGAGATACCTTTTTTTTAAGAAAATGGCTCAACAATGATATTTCAGTCTCTTGACCAACACGTGTTTTCTGCCGTGGCAAGACTCCTTGTATTCCTTCTATAAATGGACTTGGAGGCACTTGTCCTACTAGATGCGTTATGTAGATTTAAGCTAAAGAAAGAAAGAGAACTATTTTCGCGCGTGTAATAAATGGTGAGCGTCATTGGCGTCTTTTTACTATGGGCAGTGGTGTAATATACCGTCTCCGAGTAAGTTCCTTATAGATGGGACGACGGTCTTAGCACATTTCTTTATGCTGTGAAATTAAATACCTGTATTATAACTTGCAAAGCCGAATGGAGTGACCCCTAACCTCTATTATTTCTCAACACCCCCTACCCTTTCGTCGCTAGTAATTGACACCGAAAACTTTAACATCGCCTTGCAAGTTTTCTTGCGCTACGTTTTACTGTTTCGCGGTATATTTAATCTATATTTACCTCATTCACCTTCGACACTGCCTTCCTTACAGCTCCATATAGTGACTCCTCCCAGCTCACTTCAACATCAGTTTGCTTCCACTCGCGCGCACAAGCTTGCCCGACTCACGTTGCCCAGGCCGACTGCAAACGTCGCGTTACGAATCGCCACGTTGCTTCAATTATGGGCTGCAAATTTTACCCGTGACTTGGTGTTGAGAAATTTATTCCCCGCTCAATTGGTCCACACACTATCATGTGTGTATATATATATACATATATATATATATATATATATATATATATATATATATATATATATATATATATATATATATATATATATATATATCAGTGGTGGCGCTGGCTAGCACTCCCAGGGTTAGTTCTAATAGTAACACACAAGTACCACACTACAAAGTGGATCGGAGGACGGCTCGGCGGTAGCTCAATTGGTAGAGCATCGCACGCGAAATGCGACGGATGTAGGATCGTTCCCCCCCTGCAGCAAGTGCTTTTTTCATCCACTTTCAGTTTCATTAATTTTTAATTTCTTTATTTCATTTAGTAAGTACAAGTTATTGAATACAACAATCAAACCCCGGCCCTCAGTGCCCAGCAGCTGTGAAGCAACTGACCACGGCGGCGGTCAGACCTGCGACGCAGCAGAAGGTGCTAAGAATCTTTGGGTCCGGAAAGGCCGCCATTGGAATCTGAACATGGCAAAGTTTAACGCTAGCACGTTATCTAGTGAGGCGAGTCTAGCAGTGCTATTGGACAAATTAGAGGGCAGTAAATGGGATATAATAGGGCTCAGTAAAGTTAGGAGGACAAAAGAAGCATACACAGTGCCAAAAAGTGGGCACGTCCTGTGCTACCGGGGCTTAGCGGAGAGACGAGAACTAGGAGTCGGATTCCTGATTAATAAGGATATAGCTGGTAACATACAGGAATTATATAGCATTAACGAGAGGGTGGCAAGTCTTGTTGTGAAACTTAATAAGAGGTAAAAATTGAACGTCGTGCAAGTCCACGCCCATACATCCAGTCATGACGACCAGCAAGTCGCAAGCTTCTATGAAGGCGTGGACTCGGCGAGACTAGAAATGAAATAGACTTTATACTTTGAGCTAACCCTGGCATCATACAAGATGTGGACGTGCTCGGCAAGGGGCGCTGCAGTGACCACAGGATAGTAAGCACTCGAATTAGCATAGACTTGAGGAGGGAATGGAAGAAACTGGTACATAAAACGCCGATGAATGAGTTAGCTGTAAGAGAGAAAATAGAGGAATTCCGGATCAAGCTACAGAACAGGTATTCGGCTTTAACTCAGGAAGAGGACCTTAGTGTTGAAGCAATGAGCCATAATCTTATGGGCACCATTAAGGAATGTGCACTAGAAGTCGATGGTAACACCGTTTGACAGGATACCAGTAAGCTATCGCAGGAGACGAAAGCTTTGATCAAGAAACGCCAATGTATGAAAGCCTCTAACCCTACAGCTAGAATAGAACTGGCAGAACTTTGCAAGTTAATCAACAAGCGTAAGAGAGCTGACATAAGGAGGTAAAATATGGATAGAATTGAACATGCTCTCAGAAACAGAGGAAGCCTAAAAGCAGTGAAGAAGAAACTAGGAATAGGCAAGAATCAGCTATATGCATTAAGAGACAAAGCCGTCAATATCATTACTAATATGGATGAGATAGTTCAAGTGGCTGAGGGGTTCTATAGAGATTTATGCAGCACCAGTGGCACCCACGACTATAATGGAAGAGAGAATAGTCTAGAGGAATCTGAAATCCCAGAAGTGACGCCGGAAGAAGTAAAGAAAGCCTTGGGAGCTATGCAAAGGGGGAAGGCAGCTGAGGAGGATCAGGTAACAGCAGATTTGTTGAAGGATGGTGGGCAGATTGTTCTAGAAAAACTGGCCACCCTGTATACGCAATGCCTCATGATCTCGAGCGTACCGGAATCTTCGAAGAACGCTAACATGATCCTAATCCAGTAGAAAGGGGACGCCAAAGACTTGAAAAATTATAGGCCCATCAGCTTACTGTCCATCGCCTGCAAACTATTTACTGAGGTAATCGCAAATAGGATCAGGGACGCCTTAGACTTCTGTCAACCAAAGGCCCAGGCAGGATTCCGTAAAGGCTACTCAACAATAGACCATATTCACACTATCAATCAATTGATAGAGAAATTTGCGGAATATAACCAACCCTTATATATAGCTTTCATTGATTACGAGAAAGCGTTTGATTCAGTCGAAACCTCAGCAGTTATGGAGGCATTATGAAATCAGGGTGTAGACGAGCCGTACGTAAAAATACTGAAAGATATCTATAGTGGCTCCACAGCCATCGTAGTCCTCCATAAATACAGCAACAAAATGCCAATAAAGAAAGGTGTCAGGAAGGAGATACGATCTCTCCAATGCTATTCACAGCGTGTTTACAGGAGGTATTCAGAGACCTATATCGGGAAGAATTGGGGATAAGAGTTAATGGAGAATACCTTAGTAACTTGCGATTTGCTGATGATATTGCCTTGCTTAATAACTCGGGGGACCAATTGCAATGCATGCTCACTGACCTGAAGAGACAAAGCAGAAGGGAGAAGTATGGGAGAGGCCTTAGCCCTGCAGTGGGCGTAACCAGGCAGATGATGATGATGATGAGTAATTTCCCCTGTGTTGTCCTTGGTGTCTTTGTTGGTTAGCTTCTGATGATATTGCTACGGAACAGTATTTGCGATGACAAAGAGGCGAGCAGTGTGAAGACGACGACGACGATTAGAAGCTAGCGTGGGCTGTTGCCTCTTGGGCAAGTGCGGCGTATTGCCTTGTATATGTGCTTGTATATAGCTTCTCGTCGGCGTCCTCCTACGTAACATAATGATTCATAAAAAAATTTACCCCCTCGGTTAATCCCTTTTCCTCTCGTTCATTAGATAACGAGGCTCTCGAATCCGGCAACATTGATACTTTCACGTAGGACGTGTGGATTTATTGACCAGTTGCCTTCACCTAAAAACATCACGTACTCGTGGCGCCTGCGACAGAAAGGATGTTCCACATCCGCCGCCGAGGTTTGTGAGTGATGGCGTGGGCTAACACTCCCAGGGTTAGTTTTAATAGTAACACGTAAATACCCCACAAAATGGAAAGGACGACGGCGCCGCGGTAGCTCAATTGGCAGATCACCGCACGGGAAATGCGAATGATGTGGGATCGTTCTCCATCTGCAGCAAGTTGCTTTTTCATCCACTTTCAATTGCACTAATTTTTAATTTGTTTATTTCAATGAGTAAGTACACGTTTCCCCGGTGTTGTCCTTAGTGTCATTGTTTGTTGGCTTCTTATGACATCATTAATAAAAAAAATCGGGCGCCTCGGTTTTATTTATTTATTTATTTATTTATTTATTTATTTATTTAAAATGTCCTTAAATGCCTCGTCATGGGTAAGGGAGCGTTAGAGAAGGATGAAAAGAGTATATAGGGCATATAGCAAAACATAATAGACATACATTATTAGTAGACTGTGGAAAAATATATGCACATCTTATACAAACATCAGAGCATTGTACAAGAAGAGCAGGGTCGGTAATTTACATATTAGAAAAAATACAAACGATACAGCTATTTCAATCAACAATGTAAAAAAATGCAGCCACTCCAGTACAAATACTACACTAATACTAAAAAATACAAGAATAATAGGCGAAATATTGAGCTCATAAACAAGAGAGCACACAACTGGAAAATAGAACAAAATGCACCATGCACTTTATTGAATTTAGGCGCTGGAATATGAACTGATGACCTGGCAGATTTTATCGGCTTTAGATTTGGAGACGATGAAATCAGGAAGAGCGTTCCGCAATGGAATGGCACGAGGAAGCGCCGACCAATTGAATGCATGAGTGCTCTCGTAGATGCGCGTGAAGCTGAGGTGAATATATAATCTTTGAGATGTGCAAGGTGCGACTTGAAGCCGTAAAGAAGATTTCCTATCAGCACGAGCGCACTTGTGAAATAGTGATATGAGCGGGAAATGACGTCGAGTACTCAGTGGCTGAAGTGAAATATCAAGTTTTATTTGTGAGATGCTTGAATTGTAGCTGTAGTTACGCGAGATAAACCTGGCGGCCCTATTTTGAATTTATTCTAATAAGGTGATGAGGTTGTTATGATGGGAGGACAAGCTTGGACAGGCAAATTCGAGCTGGGGCCGAACAAACATCTAATAAGCTAGCTTGCGGATGTTGGAGGGCGAATTATGCAGGTTTCGGCGTAAGTACCCAGGTGATGTTGAAACATAAGCACATATAGTATTAACGTGATGGGTTCGGGAAAGGCTTGGTGTGAGATTAATGCCTAAGTATTTGAAGGAAGTAGTTGTAGAAATTGGCTTATTATTTACGTTATATTAGAAATTAGAGATTGAGTGTTTCCGAGTGAAAGACATTACTTTGCATTTAGATGAATTAAGAGTCATTAACCAAGTGTTACACCAATCCAAAATAAGCTGAAGGTCGTTTTTTTGAGAAATGAGGTGGTCACAGGGGCTGGTTATAGGGCGGTAAATAATGCAGTCGTGTGCGAATATTCACACACGGAATGTCAAGTTATTAGGGAGATCGTTAATGTATATTAAGAATAGCAGCGGCCTGAGAACGCTACCTTGTGGCATGCCGGAAGTAACATAGAATAAAGGCGAAGAAAATTGTTAACGATTGTAAATTGTCGGCGATTAGAAAGAAAGTTCCGGAGCCAAGCTAGTGTCAGTGAATCCAATCTTAGTGCGTTTAACTTTGAAATCAGGCTGCAATGGGCTACGCGATCAAACTCCTTGGAAAAGTCAAGGAATATGCTATCAATCTGTACATTATGTTCCATGTCTAAATGCAGATCAGTCATGAATTCTAAACGCTGTGTCTCACATGACAAACCCTTCCTCAACCCGTGCTGATTGGTGGAAAATACGTCTGATTCTAGATGGTTGTATATGTGAGAAGCAATTGTATGCTCGAAGTTTTTAGAACAAATACACGTGAGTTAAATCGGCCGGTAGTTATCTGGTGAGTATCTGTCACCGTTTTGGATATGGGAACTACTTTAGCAGTCTTCCACTATGACGGGAGCTCTCCTGATGTTAGTGACTGTCTGAGAACGTGATACTGGGGGCGAGCTCCACCACTGGAAAAGCTGGCGCCACCGTTGGCGTGACGTGGCATGAGGGATCGCGTGGACACAGCGGCCGCGTCGGCTGCTTCCGAAGCGCTGAAGCGAGCTGAAAACGAAAGTTTAAGGTCCGAGCTGCGCTGCGGTTCTGATTAAGTGGTGAGACTTTGCCGCCTTAGTTGTCTGCTTGACAACATTTGAAAGTACTATAATAGGTACTGGCTGCCTTTTGAGGCGTGCAGTATGGTAGGCTACTGCGCGGGGCCGCAGTGCCGGACGCACGCAACGGAGCCCGGTGTTAGCTTTATTCACACGTAGCCGCAGGACAAGAAGCTGTGTGAAGCTTCGCTCGCAAAACTGAGAACCGGCACACAGCCAAAAAAGAAATAATGGGGTTTTACGTGCCAAAACCACTTTCTGATTATGAGGCACACCGTAGTGGAGGACTTCGAAAATTGCGACCACCTGGGGTTCTTTAACGTGCCCCTTAATCTAAGTACACGGGTGTTTTCGCATTTCGTCCGCATCGAAATGCGGCTGCCGTGGCCGCGATTCGGTCCCGCGACCTCGTGCTCAGCAGCCGAACACCACAGCCACTGACGGAAGGCAGCCATCGGCTGCAACTCGGGTATGCCGCAAGCACAGATGCGAGGAAGATTTCTGCTACGGCGGCGGGACTGCGATGTTCGGCGAGTAGCAGAAAACACGCACTGAGACGCTCGCCCGCGCCCGCTGCCCGGCTAATGTCATGATGGTTTGGTCTATGAACTTGTTGATGCTAGATAGCGGAAAGTTCACTGGAACGGAAAGGGAGCGGTAAGACGCACATTAAACAAAGGCATGGCATATGGTCATGTTCGTGTTATGGATTAATGCACTGGTTTACGAAAAAGAAGCAGAAGGAAATGGCACGCTGAAAAGACTTATGAACATACAGTGCAACGCAACTTGAGAAATATTGCTGACATGTCTGAGAGTTTAGAAGACAAAAAAAAAAAAAAGGTTGAATCGTCGCGACGGCACATCGAAGTTGCCGTAGGCGTCGAAGTCTCTATACAGAAATTATTTTTGAGTAGTTCTGATGGCGTCTACGCAACAACGGTTGCTTGTGTACTGTCAAATGCTCATATGCTGTGGCCTAAAGCTCACGGCACGGTGCGAAAACGCGCTCACAGCGAAAGCAAAACATTGTGCGCGGACATACATGCAGACACGCAGTCGGTCGCTGCGAACCCGTGCGATCGCTGCATTGAGGCTTCATTCTGTTATGCTCCATTCGGTTATACAGACGACCCTCTATAAGAACATATTTCAGATAGTTTTCTCACAGCGTTTGCCTACCTTTCACGCAAGAAGCCGGTTCGGGAGGCTTCATCGCGGCAACCGCGCGCAGTCGTGTTCACTGTACGCATTCAGTAAAGAGATAGCGTCAGTAAACGATTCTACATGAGTTTTCAGTTTGCCCAAGGTTATTACATCGAAAGTCAAAAACTTCCCTCGTTTTGAGAGTACCTACATAAATGTCCAGAAGGGCTGCCGCGTGATGTTTTTATTGAGCGCCGTAAGCGAAACCTATGAGGAGCGCGCCGCGTGATCCCTCATACTACGCAAGGGTGGCGCTTCCGACAGATGGCGACTGCGTAAGTCCTCGCCCCCAATAATATTTTACTAGAAGTCATAACGGTGTTCTTTAGTATTTTGGAATTAATCTCATCGACGCCACAAGAATTAGATAACTTAAGATTGTTTACAAGAGATACAATGCCGTCGATCGTAATGTCGATGGGCGTCATGTACTGATAGTCCAAATCGGGAACATCAGGTAGGGTGGAGTGATATTCGGTACTAAATATAGATGAAAAATATGTGTTGAAGCATGAAGGACACTGATTGTCTGGAAGGGGCACGCGGTCGCTATCATGTAAAAATGCGATTAGTGTAGCGATTCGGAGAGATTATGGGCCAGAACTTTGAAGGGTTGGATTTGAGAAGAGATGGAAGGTCATGTGAAAAATATTTTTCTTTAGCAGCAGATAAAGCGGAGTTATAGTTTTTTAAACACTGATTGTATTTTTCCCAAGCCGATGGGATGTCCAATCGCTTAGCACACTGCATGAGCGTTTCGTTTTGTTTCGAAGACGCCGAAAGAAACAGGTGAACCATGGGTTAGATTTATCATTGGATATTGCGATTACTGCGATGTTTACTAATGAACGTGATTTTTCTTGGAATAGTAACCAGTTTTCCTCGACCGTTCTACTGTAAAGGGAAGGAAGAAATGCATTGTTGAAAAAAAAAGCCTAGGTATGCATTAATGGTAGTATAGTCACCCGTGTTATAGATTCGCATTGTTTCTTTAGTTTGTCCTTATATGGTAACGGAATATTAAGGGTTAATTGGAGTAGATTATGGTCGCTAAAGCCATCCAAGTATGTTGTTTGCTGAATTGTTTCAGGTTGGTTGTCAGTACTAAATCTAAGATGTTGGGACCGCAAGTAGGTTGGTTGACAATCTGGGTGAAGTTGAAGTCTAGGGTTAATTTAATGAATTCTAATGACACTCGACAGGTAGAGGTTAGCTTTGCCCAGTCGGTTGCGGAAAATCAAAATCCCTTAATACATAAGTTATACCCGCTGGGCAGACCTTAATTGCGGTAGCAATACTGTTGCCAATGTCGGTGACAAAGGTTTGATGTGAATCAGGAGGACGGAAACAGGCACCAACGAGTACTTTCTTAGAACGGGTTAGATAGGCGGCCCAAACGATCTCGAGATTCACGTCTGAGGTAACGTAATAAGATGTAATGATTTTTTTAATCGCAAGAATGACGCCACCACCTCGCCTGTCAAGGCGGTCATGCCGGTACATACTGTAAGTGCTGGCGAGGGAAAACATTTCATTATCAGAAATATCTGGATGCAGCCAGGTTTCGGTGAGAATGACTATGTCAGAATTGGCATCTTCGAGGAAGGAAGAAACCATTTCATGCTTTGATGTAAGGCTTCTGATGTTAGTAAATGATAGTGATATTGGTATTTTAATGGGAAAAGATCGCGACTCTTGACGGTCGTGAGCGCACGCGCGTTTCTCATGCTATCTATTCCACCGTACAACAGTTTGCGTAGCAATATCATAGACATATGTCGTTGTAACCACACGCAGCCTATCAACAGTTAACCATTGCGGTTTGTTTTGCGTCTTAGCAAACTCTGTCAGTTTTTTTCTGGCTTGGCGAGTGGTAAACAAGAAGTCTTCTCGCATGAAAAGTGCTAAGCTTTTAAGCTTACGTGCAGTTGCAAGACTTAAAAAAATGTGAACTTTGTTATGAGGGGCCGATGCTTGTCTGCATTGTATTTGCCTAGTCGATGTACATGTTCAAGCTGTGCGCCAGCTGTGCTTATTTCCAGCTTTTCTGCGCAAAACTTTATTATTTTCATTTCCGATGAAAAGCAAGTTAGATCTCCGAGGAAAGCAAGTTAGATCGTCGCAGCTTGTACTCCGTGTCGTCGCACCTACAGGTGATTGTTACGAGCTGAATAGAAACACCATGCAGAAGATCGGCTCCCGTAGCTGTAAGGGCCGAGCGCTCCGACGGGGCGCTTACTTCTAGTGGCGTTACCCTTGCGTTAAGAAGTTCGATTTCGCTCTTAGCGGCTGCTAGCTCGTCCTTATTACTTTTTAGTTCAGCATGTAGTAGAGAATTGCCTTGCTCAAGCTTAGTTAGTTTTGCTAGCGCAGTAGCCTCCCCCTTTCTAGCGCTATTGAGTTCAGCAACGAGTGCTGCATGCCCTTCCTCTAGTTTAGAAATTCTATCTATGACGCCAGTAAAAGTCCTGGCCTCAGCCTTGGTCATTGGACCAGAATTGGGTTCAACATCACCAGAAAGCATGAGCAACAATTTCAGAAATACACAACATAAATCAGATGAAGTAGCCAGCGCTCATTTCAGTACATCTGGCAGCTCTACAGGGCACGACACCTTTAACAAGCAGTAATCGCTGGTCTTCACACATGAAGCACCAGAGAGGTAACTAACCTGAAAGAGCAGCTTGTGTGAATTCGTCATCTCAGATGCGGCGCCGTGGCCGAAGCTGCCGATGTCTCGATGGCTTTTATACCCACCTCCGGTAGTGCAGAACGTAGCAGTGCCTTGTTGCCAGACGCAGTAGCTGAATCCGTCTGAAATTGGTGCTGGTGGCGCGGCATCTCACCATGGCAAAAAGAAGAAATCCAGAATCCGGTGGACATGAACTCAGCAGGTCACAGTAAAGCGCTCAGGAACAGGACGCCTGCAAAGGCAGCCTGTGTGAATTCGTCACCTCAGATGCCTTGGCGGTTAGCAAGCAGCTGCGTGGCAATTATGGACGCGAAATTACGCACGAATCGGCGAAAGTACGAACACAGGCCTATAAAGCTCCGGAGTTCTTTCAGCGTAGATGGTCTGGGGAACTCGCCGACGGCGCGAAGCTTTGCAGGGTCGGGAAGGACACTGTCCTTGCTGACAACATAGCCTAAGATGGTAAGCCGGTGGGCGACAAAGTGGCACTTCAAGTTAAGCTGCAGTCCAGCGCGTGAAAGGCAAGTCAGGACGCTTGAGAGGCGGGTCAGATGGGAGCCAAAGCCCTTCGAAACGACTACGGTGTCGTCCAAGTAGCAAAGACACGTGTGCCATTTGAGGCCTTCAAGAATGCGCCCATGAGACATTCGAAGGTGACAGGCGCATTACAAAGGCCGAATGGCATCACGTTAAACCCATAAAGACCTTAAACCTTTTCCTATTATATTCCATCATTCTCCGACATGCGCCTCTTCTCATTATAATTAGCCATCGTGGGAGACAATTTACCGCAGACGTTGTTGAAGTGACCCTTCGTCTGTGTTCAGCTAGCTTCCGGCTTTCGACGCCATACCATCCACTAACTAATGGTCTGGTCGAACGTACAAACAGAACCCTTGCCAACTTGCTGCCAATGTATGTCGATTCCGTGCATAAGAACTGGGACAATGTCTCGCCTTTTGTCTCCTATGCATTCAACACCGCAAGGCACGAGACCACCGGTTACTCACCGTTTTTTCTTCTTTATGCTCGTCCGCCTCGCTACATGCTCCGCACAATGTTGCCTTACTTTGCTCATGACAACGACTCTATTACCAAGATCCTCTGTCGAGCAGAAGAAGCGCGACGCCTTGCTCGGCTACGCACCCTGGCTTCGCAGGACCGATCAAAGATCCGCTAGGACGGTCGTCGCATACATGTATATTTCAATCCTGGTGACCTTGTGTGGCTCTGGATGCTACTACGGAAGCGCAGCTTCTGCCAGAAGTTCTTGACCCACTATGTTACACCTTACGTTATACTTGAACGCCTCAGCGAGGTCAACTACCGCATCGTAAGCCTCACAAACAGTGCACGACACTCGGCCAAAACCGAAGTCACGCACGCTGCCCGCCTGAAGCCTTACAATCCACGAGTGACTGATTTGCTCCGTAGGCTTCGTCTGCCAACGGGGAAATGCTGCTGGCTCTCGTAACAAAGGGCAGGAGTGCGAAGGATAAAAAAGAAGGAGGAAGGGTGGAGATAGAGGAGGACGACGTTCGGCGAGCTGGCTTTGGACCACTCCCTGAAACACGCCGACCGTTTTCCTCACGGGGCTTGCATATTTGAGTAAGCGGTTTGCGCGTAACAACATATATATATATATATATATATGTATGTATACATATATATGCGAGAAGAAAGAGAGTGGAACAACAGAGCCCGATTTTCATTGTATATATTGTAAAGGCATTATTTAGTCATCGGTGTTTCGGACCAACCGTTACAGCAGGGCACGGAGTCCCAGCACGAGCGGCACTCGCGAGCAAAAGCGCTGAAAAGGACGACTCACAATGTCGTCCCGATATTGTGGGTCGAAGGCGAAGCGAAGGCTAAAGTGGAAGGTGATACCGTGATGATTATGTATATAAGAAAACGAATCCACACTTGCCGCTCACACGTTTTCTTTCCCCGGATATGTCCGGGTTAATGGGGTGGTGTAGGGGCGATAGATATAATCAAGGTGGGAGACGTGTACTATTTATGTGCGTCAGCGACAGTGGTGTAGTGCAACCAGGGAGCGCAGGCGCAACGAGATGGTCGGCGGTGGAAGTTTGATCAAGGATGACGTGCGGACGAATTGGTAAAGAAATAATTTTCTCAAGGAAGCCATGGCTGCAATTTGCGGTTCGTAATAGAAGTGCACGAGTACACCCATGGTGACAGAGGACATAAATGTAAAAGGAGGGTCGGTAAATGCATGTTAGACAGAAAAATATGTAGTACGACAATAGCTCCTGTTTGATCGTTTGGCTTAAAGTGGCTCATGCAAACAACGTATAGCACAGCAGATGCAGCAGTGCATTCGCACATGTTCAGGCGCAACAAAATTGTCTGTAAATTGAAAAGACGTCAGGTGCAAAAGTGCAGAAAGACGACGAAAGGCATTTCACATATGATGAATTGATTCTATCGTAGAGAAACTGTGAGTTGTCTAACAAAAAGCGAATATCGCGTTTTTGAAGAGGTCGAATGATTACCGCAATTTGACATCTAGAGTTAGGCTGCTCAAAAAAAGGATAAAACGGCGAAGTAGCCAGTTTCATTTTCACAATTTATGCGTAGTAACGGCATACTTAAATTGTGAGGGGCGAACTTTGTCTGCCTAATTAAAGGAGAGTAGCCCTATAAATACGCTTTATGTGGAGGCTGATTAGTCATATTGAATGTTACGATTAGGTTAATTTTAAAAAGGCTGCAGAGTGAAATCATTTTGTGGTCGTGAAGCATAGCAGACGTGCTACAACAAGATAGGTTGGAGAACAGTATAGGAACAGTATGTTTCTGCAAATGCTGCAGAATAATTAATTAGGTAATTAATTAATAATTAATTATTTATTATATCTATTTATTTATTTCAACACAGTTTCCGGCAGGGCCTCGCAGCGAAATGTATTTCTTTCTCGTTTCAGTTTTGTTTCACTGAAAAAAGTTCCGTTCCGGTTCTGCTCCGGAACAACAACGAAAACAAAATAAAAAAAAAGATTATCCGCAACGGCTCATAACGGTTTTGGTTGGCATACAAAATGTTTTGAAGCAAAGTAACGTTAAAAACGCAGTATTTATTTTTCTCCATAAGGGAATTATGAATTATGAGATCATGCCCAATGCCTTGAGTCAAGGCACTGGGCATGACTTCCGAAGCAGCGTGCCGAAATGCGCAGTAGCTGTTCCCATTAAACTAACTTAAACGAACGATAGTACATCGGTAACAAAATGTTGTACTTGTGGAAGACGAAACGATAAGCTCTTCAGAGCGCGAACCTTGGGTTTTGCTACAATGCCCATCTGCTAGTGCACCGAGCGGCAAGCTTAGATTAGTAGAGCGCTGGAGCAGCCATCACTGGCGCTATTCCTGCCTGAGATACGCGCTTATGCGGACCCCTGAGATACGCGCTAATTCTTAGGTTACCTGACGTTCGTTGTTTTGGATTGGCGACTGTCTCCCATTGAACCGTTGAGCCCAAAATCGATCAGAAATATTTCCGTGTCATTCCGAGAGGAAATGATAAAGTCTCGCTTACGCTTTCGTCCCGCTCGAAAATGTCGTACCTGTTGGTAGTTGCTCCATACAGCGCTGGGTCCGGGGATAAAAGAATGATGACATAAATTGGTACAAGTTTTTGTAAGCGTATTATCTAGTAAGCGTAATTTGCAGACGTTAAAATTGATAGCAGGAAGAGCCCGGGTAAATTTAGGATTTTTTGCTTGAGGTCATACTACAAGAAATAGCGTTCGCCCCGGTGCCCGCGAACGCTGAGAATTCCTCCCTCGCTTGCCGTACACTCAGTGACACATAATCACTAGTTTGGGTTGGTGAAAGCTTCATTAAAGAGCGGCACTTATGTAGTGCATGCAGTGCGCAGCTCGTTAAAGCGATGGCATGAAAGCCGTTCATTGAAAAGCGACACATACCCAGTGCATTTGTGGCGCAGTCTGCTAATGCGTCGGGTTTCTGTCCTAAAGGAACCCTTGTGACGTGGCCTCGGTTCCGCTCATCATCGAAGAAATTTAAGAGGTTTTTTTCGTCGTTGTAGAACGACATATTCGCAGTTGCACGTATATAGTTACCCGGGTTTACGTCACGCACGTTCATTCAAGAGCGCCACACACCTATTGGCACACACTCATTGAAAATGCTGGCACCAAAGGGGTTCATTCAAGACCAGCAAAGACCGAGTGGCTCACACCCAGTACTCCAAGTCGTGTCAAAGAGTTTCTTCGAGCAGCGGTACATACCCAGTTCCGCATCTACAGTGAGCCATGTCGGCGTGAAAGAGGTTCGTTGAATTAATTTTGGAGTTTTACGTGTCCCAACCAGGGTTTGATTGCGAGGAACGCCGTAGTGGGGGGCCCCGTAGTAATTTTGACCACTGGGGGATCTTCAGCGTGCCCTCAATGCGCGGGACACGGGCGTTTCTGCATTTCGCCGCCATTGAAATGCGGCTGCCGCGGCCGGGATTTCATCCCGCGAGCTCATGCTTATCAGCGCAGCACCATAACCGCTAAGCCACCGCGGCGAGTGTGAAATGGTTTCCTTAAAGGGCCACGGCGATGTACACAATGCCACGTGCCCAGTGACCGCGAGTTGGTCCGATGGTTTGTTTCGAACCCTGTTACCTCAGCACAGCAAGTCGATGCTTTGCCGATTCCATCCCTGACTACCCAGCTACCCAGGTAGGCTGGAAAAGGGTTGGATAAAAACAAAATTAGACATATGGGCAGATATATCGAAACATACATAGGTAGCCCCAGGACAGTTCGTGAAGTGCTCTATACTCCGCTTCATGCATGAGGCACAACGCTGTGGAAGCTCGGCGAGAAGTACCGTCATCAAAATTTATCACTACGTGCGTTCCCGTCTATGTTTCGCTGCGGGCCAGGACGCATTTGCTCGCGCGAGCATGCACGTGAGGCTGCCACGACGGGCAGCAATTAAAGAACAACGAAAAGCAAATTGATATAAGGCAACGTGTTAGCAGCCGTATGAGTACATCGTTTGATTGCTTCTAAGACAAAGTTCTCCTTTTATTCAGAACTCAGCTTATACAAAAAAACTTTTCACAAAAATCGGGTCAAGCAACACGGAGCTATTTCTGAGTGCGAAAGCAGCCACTGCAAGAAGTATCTCTAGCCTCTACAGCGTTGCATTTCATGTATGAATGTATGTATAGGAATGCTAACGCATGAACACAAACTGAAAGTGCGTCAAGTATCCTGAGAATCGGCAGAACCCATTTCGCAATAAAGGATGAGGTTAATGTGACAGCAATGAATAACTGTAGCGACATGCCGTAATGGGGCTCCTCTCTCGCCCATCGCTCTGGACGCGCTGCGATATCTAGCGACGCGAATCCGAAATCCGCGCTTGACGCTTGTGTGAGTATATATCCAGACAAGATTTTCTGCATATAATGACGGCAGCTTGATTTTGCCCAGCACTGGATCATCCTTAAGCAGTGAGTTTGTGAGTGAAAACTTTTGAGTCTTTCAAGAGTTTCGCGGTTACGAGGTCTCCGTCGTCTTCATCTTCTTGGCGCTGGCGACTTGAGACTTCTCTTCAGCAAGAGTGGGCCCCTATTCCAAGGCTTCACTGAGTCGTGCTGCACTAGGGCCCTTTGGGCCGTGAGCTCGCTGCTGGTGAGCCAACTCTCCCATTGCTCCGCACTCGGGTGTTCGTGTTTGTGGAATGATTTGTTGCGTTCGCACTCCCAGGTGATGTGGTAGAGTGTAGGTTTGGCACCGCACCAAGGGCAGGTGGCCCTGTATTGTGTCGGAAACATATTATTGAGCACGTGTAAGTTGGGGAGCAATTTGTTTTTGCAACTTAGGAGTGGCACATACCCTGTCTCACATTCCCAATGACCAAATTTTGCGTGAAGGAGGTTCATTAAAGAGAAGCACGCGCCTAGTGTCACATGCTCATTGGCCAATGGTGTAGAAACGGTCGGTTTTGAACATGCTTCCCTCAGCACAGCAGCCCAATTTTTACCCATTATTCGCTGGACTATACAGTGTGCTGAATTGGCGGGAAAACAATTAGAGACGACAATAGCAACATTACCAAAATTGCGGGAGGTATGTTAAAACTGCTAAATGCAATCATACTCTTGGCGAAAGCATTGACAGACACACACTCGGCTCGCACACACTCGGCAGCAGTGGCTTCACTCGGTCTTGCTGCTCTGATTCTGAACAAGCATGATCTTTCTTCACAGGAACTGACGCGTCACATACCAAGCAAGAGCCCGGCGCATCCCGTGACCTAGAAGACTGCCATTGGCTCCAAGAAAGAGCCAGCTCCTTACGTCAGCGCAAGCTTCTACAAAAGGACGCTGACATCCTGCAGGCACCCTCACACACTCGGCAGCAGTGGCTTCACTCGGTATTGCTGCTCTGATTCTGAGCAAGCATCATCTTTCTTCACAGGTTGGTTGTTTTTTCAACTTGTACTCTTATGGTCTAGTGCTACCACTGCTGCCGAGTGATCGTGTTTTTCGACGTGACAACTAAATCATGTCGGACTGTCTTGTTTGCCACAAACGGCTTCACGACGATGAGCCATACTTATCATGCTGTGAATGTGACTTTAGTTATCATGCGGGCACTTGCTCGGGAGTAACATTAAGCACGTACCGAAAAAAATCCGAAATCGCCTTGAAATCTTGGAAGTGCGCCACATGCAAAACAGGCAGGACCAGAAGCAGTCCGAGCACAGCAAATGACGACGAAGGACCAGAATTGAACCGAAAAAACAAAATATCAGGAATAAACCGCAAGCTTGCTGTGCTGCTTGAAATGAAAGTCAAGGTAGACGCTCTGGAAGAAATAAAAGAAACGGTGACAAGCGTTGAACAGGCAATACAGGAAATGGCTACAAAATATATGAGGTCATCCTTGAGATGAAGCAGGAAAATTCAGACATTGCAGGCCTTCGAAAGCGTGTGGAAAAACTTGAGATCAAGGTAAAAGAGCAAGAAATCGACAAACTTGGGAAAGACTTAATTGACATCGATCAGTACGGCAGACGCCTGAATTTGGAAGTGCATAGTCTGCCGCATCATGTCAATGAAAACTTGCTAGAAAAGTTGAACTGCTTAGCGGATGACCCCGAGCTTCCAAAACTTTCGAAACAGGACATTGAAGCCGTCCACCGCATTCCGTTGAAAGTCAGGGCTGACTCAGTTGACGATGAAAATGAAATAATCGGTACAGAAAAATCGGAAAAAGTCCCACCTATCCTGGTTCGCTTCACTTCTCGCGCGACCAGAGATGCTTGGCTCGGGAAAAAAACGCAACTGAGAAAATCAAAATAAAAAATTTACCTGAATGAAAATCTCACAGCACAGAACGAAAAGCTTTTCTGGCATATGAGACGCGGGCGGCTGAAAAACAGTACAAGTTCGCCTGGCACAAGAATGGAAAATTCTTCGTGCGTCGTGGTCCTCGTGATCGAGTCATTAGGGTTATCACAATGGATCACCTTGACAGAATAACATAATCAAGAAGTATGGCTTTTTATGCGCCTTCTTCAAAATGGCAATCCCTTTTCAGAAAAGCAAGTACTACGACAAGCTTTCCTTCAGACAGAGCAGACAGTTACGTGATAGAAATCAGATGTCTTTGTATCATTTGAACGCCCAAAGTTTAAAAAGCAAACACGAATCTGTCAGCATGCTTCTACATTAATTACAGCATGAATTTGATATTTTAGCGTTCTCTGAGAGTTGGTTCCGCGACGAGTACGAAGCTGTACACTTCTCAGGCTATAAGTGTTCTTCAGTGTCCCGAAAACATAAGAAAGGGGGTGGTGTCGCTATTTATGTAAAACACGACCTATGCTTTGATGTAATTTCGGTGTTTTCTGTAATACACGAGCACTATGAATCCCTCATGATCAAGTGTGCGAATACTATATTTGTGCTTATTTACAGGCCTCCATCCAGTGTTGTATCCATGTTATTAGATTTCATTGAATGTATGTTGGATTTTTGTACACAGCTTGGCACTCCCCTCATTGTAACGGGTGATTTTAATATTAACCTGCTTTCAATGGACCGATCCAAACAAGCGTTTCTGGATGTTTTCTTTTCATTTGGCTACGAAAATGTTATTAATGTTCCAACCAGGGTGACGAACAATTCCGAAAGCCTACTTGATTTGTGTTTTACAACGCGGTTAATTGGATTAGTGTCGGGTGTGCTCATCTCTGATGTAAGTGATCACGTGCCTATTTTCTTGTTTTTTACACGTGAGACGAAAGTGTACGGACAGCGCAAAAATGACACACGCTCACAGTACAGATTGATAACCAAGGACACGATTGCTGATTTTGAAGCGTCAGTCAGCAATGTGGAATGGTCCGAAATATACGCATTGACGGATCCTGTCAAGGCATTCACTCGCTTTCTCGACGTAATCAAAGACCTTTATCACAAAGCTTTCCCTTTCAGAGAAGCTACAAGAAGCAAGAAATGCACGAAACCGTGGGTTGACACCGCCCTTCTAAAACGCATAAAGGAAGGTGATAGACTATTCGCTACTTTTATAAAGACAAGGCAACCAGAGTACTTAATCAAATACAAGAAGGTCAGGAATAAATTGGGCCGTGATATAAAGCTGGCAAGGGAGAGGTACTATGAGAATAAGTTCACTCATATTCTTAATGATCCAAAAAAAGTTTGGAAAACATTGAATGATCTGCTTCCGAACAGTGACCGTAATCCTGTTTTTGAAGTTATTGTTAAAGGCGTATCTTTCAGAGAAACTGCACTGACCGATAAGTTTAATCAGCATTTCTTACAATGTGGCGCGTCTGATGCGTTTGATGCTGATAGCCCAAGTTACAGGTCTTACATTCCATGTAGTATGAGCAGATCGCTATTTCTTGCACCAACAGTTGAGGCTGAAATAACTGGCTTATTTCTAAAGTTAAAGAATTCCACAGCATGTGGTGTGGATGGCATAAAGGCAGAACCAATAAAAGCTGTGGCGCTGCATATTTGTAAAGTGATGTCACACATATGCAATTTAATTTTGTGCCCTGGCGCATTGCCAGATGAATTAAAGATTGCACGGGTATCAGTAGTTTTTAAAGGGGGAGACAGGAATGACGTGAACAACTACAGACCGATTTCAGTTCTCCCAATCTTTTCCAAGATAGTAGAGCAGGTAATTAACGAAAGAATTTTAAATTTCTGTACTCAAAATAATATTATAACAGAAAACCAATACGGTTTCTTAAAACACCAATTTACTGAAATGGCGCTGCTAAAGATCAAAGAAAACATAATAAGTAACTTTGAGGACAAGCTGTACACAATATGAATATTTCTTGACTTTAAAAAGGCATTCAATTCCATTAAACACGATATCTTGTTACAAAATTTAAGTGAGTACGGCATTAGGGGAACTGCTCTTAACCTAATTAAAAATTATTTAACCAACCGACTACAGTACATATACATTTGTCATTCCAAATCAGCAATGGGCGAGATCAAATACGGTGTTCCGCAGGGGTCCATCCTAGGGCCATTTCTTCTTTTATTATACATTAATGACATCACAGACGTGCCTCTAACACCTGACATAATCATGTATGCTGATGACACTAATATCTTTTTTTCTGGTGGAAACTTGCTTACTTTCGAGCAAGAAGCAAATATTTGGCTCAGTAATCTTTCAGACTGGCTTAGAGCAAATAAATTGGAATTAAACACTAAAAAGACAAAACACAATATTTTTCGGCCTCGTAACAAAGGTATTGATGATAGCTTAGTATTACAATTCCGTGATGAAGTCATTATACGTTCTACGTGCCAGAGGTTCCTTGGTGTTACGTTTGAAGAAAACTTAAACTGGTCCAGTCATGTCGGCAATATTAAAACCAGCATTGCAAGATCCATCGGTGTTATTAATAAATTAAAGCGTCTATTACCTTCTAGATTAAAAAAACAATTATACTATAGCCTAGTGCATTCGCGCCTCCAGTATTGTTTATCTGTGTGGTGTACCACGACGAAAACCAACATCCATAGTTTACTAATCTTACAGAAACGCATGATTCGGGTAATTGAGAATGCGCCCTATAGAAGCCACTCCGCTCCGCTTTTCAAGAAGAATTGTATTTTGACATTAGAACACCTTATTAACAAAAAAATAGCCATTGCAATATTTAAAGAGGTAAGACTCAATCAAAACGCCTTTTTTAAAGCATACCTCCCGAATGAACATAAATACAACACAAGGCAATTAACTTACAGCAAGGGCAAGATCCGTACCAGTTACGGCATGCAAAAGCAGGTATTCATAGGTGCAGATTTTCTGAATCATCACCCTGGCTTACTCACTATAATAAATGAATCACCGTCCCTAAACACTCTCCCCCAAAAAAAGTGAACATGTATTAGCTGTCGCTTCAGGTATGACTGTTCATTCTTTTGTACACAAATCAAATTCAGTATTTCTGTTACGTATTTCATGTACTTCTCATTTTTTTGTGTATGTATCCACTTTGTGTACCATGCTTGCCCTGTGTGCTTGAGTGTTTTGTGCACTGGGAATGGGTCGGGGAAGGGGACTGACACTTAGTCAGGCATTCGTGCCTTTTTGTCAGCCTCTTTGACAGAGATTCTTTGTATTTTATTTCTGTCAAAATAAACATTCATTCATTCACATCAAGCTGGCGTTGTTTGACCGGGAGCAATAATTTTCAGCGGTTGCATATCCTAAAAACCGTTATTTACTGTTATTTACACACTGTCCTACCAAATGCCTAGTCTTGTGCAGAATAACGTAAATCTTCATTAAATTATTCAACGGGCGGCTCTGACCTGAATTTAAACAACAAAATATAATTACCATCTGCCTCAGGGCCCTGACTAAGTTTATGGATTAAAAATTACGTTTTGGTAATTCTACTGCATATTTTACTAAATGTTTACTGCATTTTGCGATTCCAAGTGTCCCTTCAAGCAGTACTAAATGTCGTGTATGCTTGTCTATTTCACAATGCAGTGTCATTTGCCAGTTCTGTAACCCATTTGCTGTTTTTTTCAATTATAAAGACACTCCAGGGGGGGGGGGGGTTATTCTGTAAGAGCTCACCTAGTGGAGTGCTCATTTCGGCCGCTGCTAACTGGATGCTGCTGTACGAGAGAGGAGGAGACGAGCAGTCCTAGCCAATCAACAGCCTCTGAAATGGACAGACCACTAGGTGGAACCTTGCAGATTACCCCCCCCTCATAGGCGGATTTCTCTCTTCGGCGTCTGCGTCACCGTGATGTTCTGTATGAAGTCTAGCGTCGATAAAGTCGGTGTCGCGCGCCGTATACTGTATGTATGTATGTATGTATGTATGTATGTATGTATGTATGTATGTATGTATGTATGTATGTATGTATGTATGTATGTATGTATGTATGTATGTATGTATGTATGTATGTATGTGTGTATGTATGTATGTATGTATGTATTCATGCATGCATGCATGTATGTATGTATGTATGTATGTATGTATGTATGTATGTATGTATGTATGCATGTATGTATGTATGTATGTATGTATGTATGTATGTATCGCGCGCCGTATGCTGTATGTGCCAGCGTGAGCCGGCGATCGGGGATCAGTCTCGCGCATGCAAAGGCGAATAGCGGGGAGGAAGCGCGCCGCCTTCCGTCGCGCGCAAGGCTTCGGGGGAAAGGTAGGGAGGCGGGGGGAGGGGGGGAGGTTGTTCGACTCCGGGCGGCCCATGCGCCTTGCGGGGCCGCTGTATCTTGAAAAGCCATATGCAACGGGTACGGAGTCCGCGCTGCGCTGTGTTTTCAAAGCGTAGTTCGCGTAGATGCGAGCAGATGCACGAAGGTCAATTCGCTCGCTGCTGTTGCCGCGTTTCCCCCCTGCGGCATATTGGCAGCGAGTTCCCACGGCCATCGAGTGAGATGTGTTCATGCTGGTTTGTGTGTGCGTGACACCATGCTTGTTAGTTATACTCGCAGACGACTTTCTATGGCTATGAAGCGAAAGCTAAGGAGGCAGAGCGCGCACAAGCGAGAGCGCTGCTGAGAGTCCCGCGTTTTAATCCAGGTTTTTAATATCTTTTTAACAGTAACTTTATTCAAATAACCAAAACCGGTATGCGACAGCGTCTGGATCCTTAGCCATAGGCTAGTTATGGATCCATGCAGTCATACAAAGCAAAGTAAACGATTCAGACACGGGCATAATCATTTCTTGTTTCATAACAAACAAAGAAACAAACAAACAAACAAATAAACAAACAAACAGAAAATAATGAAATGCAACCAAACAAAAACCAATAAACTGAGGTGCAGACCACCGCAGAAGCGAAAAAGCCACGGCCCTTGCCGGCGCCTGCGCGCGCCATTCCCCGCATGCCGACGACACAGCCATCAGCACCCTGAAGCAAAAATGCTTAGTTGCTTTCAGGCTGTTGTTTCAGGCTGACGACGAGAAAACACAAACGCCTTATTAGCAACAGTTCAATAAGAGAGAACACACTACTGAATATAAAGGTTTACTTAGTTTGAGGCTGTTCTTTCCTGGTCTAGTGACACGCGAAACTGACGCACGTGGAAGCTGCGTTGATTCAGCGTCTGTTCTGAGCAACCAAAGGCACCGTTAAACGCTGCCCGACTACTTGGCGCGGTAAAACGTGCAGAAACCACGCGCCCGTAGCTTTCCCTTCATAGCCACAGAAAGTTGTCCGCGAGTATTGCATGCCTATGTTTACAAGTTTATATTGCCGATAAAGCTAATTTCCTTACATCGTATAGATGTCCCCCAATTTACCGTCGCAATTGATGTTTAGCCTTTCAGGCGAAACTGCAACTTTCTGCGTCGAATATATTGCTGGCTACTTCTCGCTTGAGTGAGTTTCTGCAGAGTAGGAACGGGAGTGCATTGTGTGACATGTTACTTGTCTTCTTTGCATTTCTTGCTATCTAAATGTCTAACGTGATGCCCATACTTCTTTTGTTACGTTTGTGCGTTTTTTTGGTATTGCCTTAAACGCAAGAAAAAGAAGACACAACTTGCTCGCTCACTCCTACTGAGCAATAAATGAGTGGAGAGACCCTAGTCAGGCTGAGTTCATCTGGGTTTAGTCCCTTCATCCAAGGTAATGTATGACTGAACAAATCAAAATAAGCAAAATATCGGATACAAGCTGCAGCACCTGAACGTACAAGGCAACACTCCCAAAGTGTTCTCAATGTAATCAGAAGTCGACAAACATACAAATAGAGCAAGTGTGACCCTCGGTTCCAGGAGAGATGCATTATATACAATCTGAATGCTGGCATTGCGCGTATCCACTTGAATACTGAGACAGACCACTCGAATGAATTCACAATTTTCTTTTTCTTTCAGATTTTTCACTCGACGTGATGGAAAAATACGACGAGTGTGTTTTCATTACGTCTGCTTTTATGTTGTGAAATTGTAGTATGGTGGTTAACTTCCCTAAGTGGCACAGTGGGCTGACAAAGACGCTCCAGTGGGGGACTACAGAATAATTTTGACCGCCCCGAGGTCTTTAACGTGCATTCGAAGCACGGTTTGTGATTGTCTTTCCATGTTGATTCAAATGGAATGCCACCGCCGAAGTCTGGAATTGAATCCGCGTCCTCGTATTTAGCAGCGCAATGGTCAAAGACACTTAGTCGTGAGGGCTGGTATCCTTACTGCTTCTAAACGTTATAGCATATCAATAAGGAAATGTGGTGGTTTTATTCGCGGTACCCTAGATATCTTGGAGTTACGGTGACGTGGGCAGTTGGCGCCCGAGTGGGCGCGCAGATAAATTTTTTTTTAAACTTCGAGCAGGAACGGAACTACGAAGTTGAAGTTCCAGCGCATGTACCACTGCAAAGACACAGAAGGACGGTACGCAACACGTTCTTTCATGTTGAAACTTTAATGCTCTTTCTGTGGACTTGCCACTTTTTATTCGAAGCACGGAATCGGTAGAAGGATATGGATAATGATTATTAAGGTCGTCGTGTTCGTTGGTCAAGCTGGCATTATGACTAGCGTGTTGGCAAGTTGCGGCAACGGCTGCTCAGCGTTGGCTCAGCGCTCCAAATGAACGCAGCACTTCAGTCGTCCAGGGCATTGGATACCGTTGTTTTCAAATTCGCATCTTCTTTCACAAGTTCCTCCAGCCGAGGAGCAGGACTTCATTCGTTCTGCGTCATATGGAAATCCAAACGTTAATACTGATACAGAAAGAAAAAAGGTTCGTGAGTCGTCAGCATTAAGTAATATTAAAACATGACTTGTCCAGGAAAGAAGATGTTCGCGCAGTTTTTTTCGGAAAATGAATTGTTAAAAATATTATAGATGCATTCGCTTACAAGATCTCTCCATATGGACCCAGGTTAATGCGCTTTAACACAAGTGATAATGTTTGCATGGTGTTCTTATTTTAGGCTATAAAGGTTTTTTAAGACTATGAGAGGCTCGCGGACAAGGGTCGGGAGAGCCAGTTGGCTCTTCTGGACCAAGCCAGCGAGCCGCTCGTGCTGTGGGGCCCTGGAATAGGGGCTGCAACGATTGTGCCTTATTCTATTTATATACAATAAAGTTTTTACTCACTCACTCCCAGCCAAAGCGGACATATCTTGACTGCTATAACGGGAATTTCGGAAGATATTTAGAAAAAGGTGTTATTTGACTTGATTTATTGGAGTCTGGAGGATAGTTGTTTATATGGTAAACTTGGAGGCCGTCAGATTTCATGTTACCTGCATTTTCAGAACATCTTCAAAATCGCACTTAGCTGGAAGTATTTAAGATAGACTGTCAATGGTCAATCTAGGCAATATCGAAGAAGAGTGCGTCCCGCTATGTCGAAGAGTAACCCTCTATGACATGTAACGAAGTTTGAATGATGGCGTGTGGCAGGAAATAGTCTTACGGCTCGTCGCGGCAGACGCATAACAGACAAATCTTTCCATACCATTATCTGCTGCGAATGGCCGGGACGTTTAGTTTCAAATATGGTTGCGCTTTTTGTGACGGCGCATTTTCGTCTTATATGATAGCGGGAGGGCATTTGGCCTTCTAGAGAACAGTGGCTAAATCCGGAGAGGTAAGGGGAAAAGAGAGATTTAGTCTTTCCACTGCACCACTGCACAATCGGGTGACGCAACTTCCACAACCATACACGACCCACACTTTACTTACTTCTTGGAACAGATTACTCAATTAAAACTCCGAATGTTCACATAAGAAACATCGCACAGGGCTGTCCATGGCTTACAGTGCATTTCACTTCGCGAGATGTTGTGTAGCTGCCTTATGTTAATGGCAGAGCTGTAATTCTTACGCATGCGTCGTACTTCTCTGTGCATACACGACTTATCGGCATGATCCCGCAACGTTCCCGCAACGGGGACGATAAATGGCCTTCGTACACGTGAAATCGCTGCCTCGACTTCTCAAGACGGTGTTTCTGGCTGGTTTCGGGGCTTGCATCCTGACATAGTCTGTGACGACTTTAAGGCATAAACGCACAGCTGAGGAATAGCACACTGGGGCCCTATAGCGTAAAACTATTCAAAATGTTTTTATTCCAATCTCCTGACGTCAAATTTGCGTAAACGCCGACGCAAGCTTCGGGCGGTCACCCGCATGGTTGTCAAAACAGACCAATCAAACGCTCTCCTCGTTCATAGGAAGTCACTTTTGTTTGCTTGAAAAACGAATAACATTGCCTACACTGAGCGGCTGCTCTGATCTAATTGGCTCACAAGAGGCGAGGAGTACGCTCAAATGGAGAGGGATTCGATGGTGCCGAGGCGCTGCACTGAAAACCGATAACCGGGTGAAGAGGGTGGTGCCGGCATCTGCGATTGGTCCGCTTTCCCTTACATAGCTTGCGGCGGCTCGTCGACAATCGCGGCGGCATGCAATGGAAGCTTAAGAATGACGCTAAAACGGATCCTCAGCAAAGAAGAGCTGGCAGAATGAGGTCATAAAGGTGCCGAAAGTGCCAGAAAACCTTACACGGCTGCGCAAAAATTTTTATTACACGCAAATAAACCCATGCTCTCTGGCCGATGCGAGTAGCCAGTGCCTGAGCGAAAGGCGGCAGCCATCTTTCATTCCTTTCGGAACGGGGCAGCCTGCGGATGTTCAGAAGAAAATTCAGTTTTGTTCGGCATATTAATGCATGTGTAACGCGTACACGTCACTTTGACGCGGTGAGTTCTTGTGGTTTTGTGACGTCGCGTGACAGGCAGGTGAAGTGGGTGCAGCTCGAAAGCCTTTGACCAATTAATAGGATAGGGCTAATCGCGAAAAGGCTTCGAATCAGAAATAACTATTTTGATTTTCTTCGGTCAAATCATGCATAATCAGTGTGCACACGTCATATCAGATGCGGAGCTATCGCGGTTTCTTGTGAGGTCCCGTGACAGCTGCGCGAAGTGGGGGTGGTCCAAAAAAGTTTTTAACCAATCGCGTAAGGCTGATTGCAGAATTGGAATAGAAAGTTTTGGAATAGTTTTACGTTATAGCGCCCCTGCTTACGAATAATGCTGTGATTCTCGCTGTGGATAAACATAAACATTCCATAAGGCTGCACGTTGGACAAGTTGAAACTAAACACAACTGCATCCATTACAAACAGTTGCACAGCGTGTAATGGTCGCTTCAGTAAAATATTGCATATATATACATTTGAACATCTGCACTGAACCTGCATAATGCTTTCCTTAACTTGCCTTCTGCCTTACTTAGATCTGTCGGCGGACCCCTACGGCCGTCAAATGACTTTCACTTCGATTACGCTTGCACGGCATGTTGAGCGGCTGGAGAGGTTTGGGAACGTTCTCAGAAGTTACGGAGCTGCGCCTGTCATGTTATCTGGGATGCGTTTGTTGGCAGCCGCAAGTGAGATTACCGGGGAAAATACCACCTAGAAATTGCTTTCCAACCTATGCAGCATCAGCCTAATATTACAGTGGTGATGCGTTACATAAGCTAAGTTGTGGGCCTAATTGTTCTCCGGACTAGAAAAAATCAGGAACGCTAAAAAATTAACTTATGGGGTTTTTGCGTGCCAAAACCACTTTCTGACTATGAGGCACGCCGTAGTGGGTATCTCGGGAAATTTGGACCACCTGGGGTTCATTAACGTGCAACTAAATCTTGGTACATGTGTGTTTTCGCAGTTCGCCCCCATCGAAATGCGGCCGCCCTGGTCGCGATTCGATCCCGCGACCTCGTGCTTAGTAGCCCAAAACCATAGCCACTAAGCAGCCACGGCGGGTTAAAAAGGCTACAGTCCATACAACACAATGAGGTGTATGCTGGCGTGTCGAGTTGAGAACATTCGTGGTCAACTTTCAATGTAACAGTGCGCTCGTCATAATTTTGAGTGATCTCTATGAAAAGCGGCTTGGCATTTTTTTTCTCGGGCAGTGGCTTGGTCGTTGTGGTCTTTATGCCTGGCAGCCCTGCAGTCCCGCATTGACATGGTGCGATATTTTCTTGTCGAAATGGCGAAGAAGAAAGAGTCGGGTGCGTGCACAGCATTTTAGAAAGAATTTTGACATGAACTCAATATTCCTTGTTATGTTCCGACTGAGTTTTTGCGTAAATTAGTAAATGAAGTGTTTGGACGCTTTCCTAAGCTTCTGGTCAATGTAAGCTTCGAATGGAAATGTACATTCGGAAGCTTGGTATACAAAGTAAAATACCTTCAAAAATTTTGGTCAATGTGTCTTTCCACATGGCCTGTAGCAAATGTTTTACAACAATGCCATCCCAGCACTCTCCTTACTTCACACCCTTCAACCGTATTTTGATCAGTTTAACTCAACGGCGCCGGCGTTTACTGTCAAATCTTGGTCAACGCACCCTTTATGTATAAGCGTTCGGTTCAGTGAGCCTATCAGTAATGGTACTTTGCCATTATCACGCTCACCTAATTGATTTTGCTTGAATTTGCTTAGAAAGGATTTATACTTTCGCTGCAGAATTAAAGTTTACATCTTGTACTATACAACACCAAATGCGCTTCTTTGTATTTACTATGTTTACGAGGGCTCGAGATGCATGACGACGCGCCGGTTGCATCAGCTGTACAGGAAAGCAGCATACTTGTGAGCATTCAGCTTTCTACATTCTGATGCTGCTCTCCCGCTTAAATTTGCCGTTGATCAAATGGCGACGGGGGAAGGGTCATTCAATTTATTGGATGACCCCTCACGAAATTGTCATCAATAAATTTTGGCGCTGAATATATGCGCAGGTGCCACAAATGACACCTTGCAAATAAAAGCTAAAAAAAAATTGCTTCGAGTTTCTCCTATTTGGATAGGTCACAGGCCCAAATATATTATTTACGCATTTACCTAGTGGCGGCGTAGTTAGGCGACCACGGCAGAAAATCGGTAGCGGTAATACAGTACACAACTGCGGCCTACAGACATCAAGTGGTGCGGAGAAGTTATCTTAAAATCTTTCGTAAAGCTTTCTCTTTCAACGGTCAACCTCCGATCATTTTGGAGGTAAAAAATAACAGATCTCACACATTCCGTCAGACTATGACGTTTTACGCGTTAAATAAATAAAGAAATATAAGTGCTTCTTACTGAGTTTGCAGCAAAAAGACCGCCTTCTACAGCTATTTCGGCACAGCGATGCTTTTTCTTGGCAGAACTTGAATGGTACGCATCCATACCCCGTAGAAATGCATGTTTTGTCTACACAGGTGGCTGTAAAGTAAGATAAAACAAATTAGCCCGCACATTTACTGCCAACAACAACAAACAACGATAGGGCATGACCATTTTATTTATCTTACTGAGGCTGGATGAGCAATAGGATGAGATGACGATGATGCTTGAGATTATAGGATGATATAAGCATCCTCGATGCTTATACAGATACCACGAGATAGTGCTTTGACGCCTTACGATTAATGTGAGACTTTAAATACAATACTAGGATAAGCGCCATTAATTCATATAAAAAGTGAAACAACTACATTTTCCGTTTTTTGATAGACATATTCTGGTCGTCCATTTAGAATATTTCTTCCATTGACGCAAAGAACTAATACCTCTGCCACGCGAGATACATCTACATGCATCATTCGATGGATTCTCTGACACTGGCAGAATGCACTAAATGGTTCTCGCACTATTCTTCCTTGAATTTCAGCAGTACTGCCTTATGGCTGAAAACAAAAAGAAAACGAGAAAAACACAACCAATAAATATTAATGCAACCTTGCATCGTGCGTAAACGCAACCAAGATTCTGTATTATAGCCACATTGACTCCACTTGCTAGAGTGAGCACGCCGGTCACTGCGGAAGCGACACCATCGGAGCAAGGGCTCCCGAATATGTCGTGTACCTGGACAAGTCCACACGGGTGTCATATTTCTACACGCTATACACGTATTGTCGCCTGAAACCTGTGTCTGTTGCGTCACGTGTTATTAAAGTTATCTGGCATGGTATCGAACAATAGGGCAGTTCCCTCTTTTTGTCGTTCAACGTATCAAATGCGATTCCATTTCTTGCTCTGAGATATTGTCCAGTAGCTGGCTCATACTCCGCTCCCATCGAGTACACCCTCAGAGCTTCTCTGTCATAGGACGAAGCACTATTCGGCTCATCTCAGGTACATTGTAATAGGTAGGTAGGTTCCTCTCAGCTGTTTTTTGGACACATTAATAAAAAAAGTCGCAGCTTCGCCCGAAAGACGAAGCACTGATTGCGATAGCAAATTAGTAGACAGATATGCGGAGTAAGCATATTGGATTTGTCGGCTGTATCAACTTGTAAACGTTAGCTTACTAACTAAATTAACAATGATATAATGTGTAAGCGCGACTGAACGAGGACGTAGAAAGAAACAGACACACAGAGACAGCGCTGTCTCTGTGTGTTTGTTTTTCTCTACGTCCGCGTTCAGTCGCGCTAACACACTCTCTGACGGATTGAAGCGAACTAGCCTGCCAACGTGTTTAGCTAAATTAACAAGCATGGTGTCACGCGCGCACTGGTAAACACGAACACATCTCGATCGATGAACGTGGAAACTCGCTGTCAAAATGCTGGAGTGAGGAACCGCGAAAGCAGCAGCGATTGAATTGACATTCGTGCATCTCACGCTTCAGCGCGAATGAAACGTCAAAGCTCAGCGCACACGAAGGTACCGGCACTACACGCACTCTTCCATGCTTGCAGGGTACCCTGCAAACATCGAATAATGCCTGTAGTGCCGGTAGCTTCATCATCATCATCATCATCATCAGCCTGATTACGCCCACTGCAGGGTAAAGGCCTCTCCCATACTTCTCCAACTACCCCGGTAGTTGGAGAAGCCGGTAGCTTCGTATGTCGATAACTTTGATCTGCGACATGGCCACGTCGCAAATCGCTTTCAAGACACGGCGCACGCACGGCCGCGTCGTAAGCAGCAGCCGCCAGCGAAGAATGCCCGCCTTCCCTACCCTCACATCGTGCCTCTCGCGTGACAGAAGAGGGCGTGCTTCCGACCCGCCTTCCTAGCTCGCGCTCACGAGATTAAGCCTCGTCTCCCGGCTCACCCTCGCACGCTTTCCACTCGCACATACAGCATACGGGGAGCGGCAACGATTTTATGGCCCTTGGACTTTGTGCAGAATTTCACGGCGACGGCAGAAATGCGCCTGGAGTGTCCATGTAACTGCGATCGCAATAAAGCAAATATTTCAGTTCCGCCACGGAACACGAGACCCAGGTGTACTACCCAGCGCACGCCAGCAGCGCTTCGGCGGTCAGGAAGCGATATGGCCCCAGCCGCCCAATCTTGCCGGAATGCCGCGCACCTTTGTGGTACACAATTTTCTTCCCTGCGGGTCCAAGTGGGAAGCGCGAGAGAAAAACCCGGCTGCATACACGCTTCGCGCATAACGCGTCTCTGGGGCGGCAGTATGATATGTCTCTACACTGCTTCAATGATCATTGCGTTAATGCCAACATTAATCGTGAGATGGATTCTACCAGTTTTTATCTGATAAAGCAACAATGAGAGGTCGGGGTGTTCGCTAGACTGGCACATGAGAAGGGGGCACCTGTCGTGTGAGGGAAGCCACCGATTCAAACTGCGCTATGTCTGCCGAATTGTAGCTGTGCCATAAATTAATGACTACCTAGACGATGCATGAGTATCTGCAATGCGCCGGCCACACCTCTCATAGTTAGCTTGAAACATCGATGCGCTCACATGGCTACAGAAATCGACCAGTTCTTCAATGCAACTCGTTAATTTTTCTTCCGTGTTTCACCGGCGCACACTCGTTGTTCATCCCATCAAAACTGCACGACCTGAATTCTTGCTCCTAGATGAGCTTGCCGACTGCTTGCACTTCTGTTTAGAAAGTTACTGGGTAGCGTGCGCATTGTTTCCTGACGTAAGGAAAGCATTTGGTAGTGTCTGTCACGAATAATTGCTAACAAAGCCTTCAATGATGGGATTATGTGGTTTGTTTCTGTCATTTCTTGATAATGTTTTAGGGACCGGTTGCAGCATGTTTCAATTCAAAACTTTCACAGCAGCGTTTTGTAAATCAAAGCCGCGCTCTTCCACAATGTTCATTATTAAGCGTGCTCCTATTTAACACTTACGTTAACGATCTGTCTAATGCAGTCCCCATTAAAATATTTCAGTATGCAGAGGATGAAGTGTTAGTTTCTCGTGCAAATACATATTCCCATGCAGCTTCTTAATTACAAGAACGGGCAGTTAACGAAATGAACTAGTTTGCAGCAAGCTTAATGAATATTACCGTATTAAAAACGCAACTCGTCTGCTTTCGAGGCCCTTTAAAGAAAGTTCAGCTGACTAAACGAATATGAATAAATAAAAATCTACATCGCTCACATTGTAATTCATGCCCTTGCAATCTTATGGACTACACGCATCCTTAAAGTGTGTCGGTTTGCGGTTTGACAGCGTTCTTGAAAGAAATTCGTATGTATCTTAAGTTGATCGGAGGCTTCGCTCAGTGCTAAACCTGTAAGTCCTGTACCTTACAAATCTGCTACCTTAAGTCGTTATCAGTGAGGAGAACCAGATCGCATGCGTTACCCGCATGGGATCTCATGCAAAAAAAAAAATCATTTTTCACTGATGCGGTGCCTTATACATACAGAATGATTTTTATATACAGAACTTCTTACAGCGCAGCCCTTAGGTGGTTGTTCCTGAGGCGAGAGTCGGCATTGCCCCCTCGTAACCGACCGAATGAGCACAGTGAAGGATGAAAGCGAACGCGAAGCGCAGCGGGATACGAAAGAGGTGCGATAGCAGAGAAAACGCGAGGAAGAAAGAGGGAGAGGACGGTATGGCGAAAGCGTGCGAAGAAAAGCCTAGTACCGCGCAAGCCGGGCTTTGCGGCGACGATAGCTACGACATGGCACTAGAGTAGCGTGCGTCTCCTGTATGAAAACAAAGTGCTGCTTCAGCGGAGGCCTGTCTGCGGCGGCTGCCGTAAATCGGGTCCACGCGTCACCTACGCTCACCCATTCAATCCAATAAGCGAGGGAGTCGCGCGACGCTTCGCTCAATTTGCAACGTGGCGCACGAGACAGATTGTCCGCGCTAGTCAATATATAACGAAATGAGAACACGTACAGAGCTGCGCTGAGATTTTGCATAAAGGAGGATCGTAATCGTCAGCAAATTTTTTTTATTTTCGAACAAGTTTAGGGGGGGGCCCTCATGCCGAAAAGCGTGTACATACAGCGTGAAAGTGCCTGAAGGCCCTCACACGTGAGAAGTACATCTTCCACAGGCATACAGCACATAAAGGTTATACTTAGGTTATGAGTAGAATTTGCTGCTGGGTGAGTTGTTCATGTCTAGGGGATACATATTGGCGCGACGGGGAATAAGAAAAGAGGAATAGCCACCCGATGTCTTGAATCAGCGCTTATGAAGTTGTGCTCTCACGTCATGCAGGCTTGATGACCAATTGGCGAGGCTAATTTCAGCCGACTTTACCGCACTTGGTCCTAGGAGCGGTCTCGTAAAGCTTCCTCATAAAGATAAAGGAAACCAAGCGAAAAAGCTGCCCAGCTCTGTCCAAGGACACAAGCCTGCTGTGGTGACCTGCGTCCACAAGTTATCACAGAACCGTAAAAATTGGCAAATAGGTATGGCGGCCAGCTGTTTATTCAGTACCACGCAAGTTAGCTGGGCTGTGTCGGCGCATCAGCAGCAATGAAAACATGCTCGGATGCCAGAAGAACACCAGACCTTACGCAAAACGTGAGAACGTCGTTGTAATACATCTATCGAGTGGCAAGGGGCGCTATAACGTAAAGATATTCCAAAATTTTTTATTCCAATTCTGCAATCGACCCTCCGCGACTGGCCAAGAACTTTTTAGACCACCCTCACTTCAGCTTTCTGTCACGCGACTTCACGAAAACCGCGATAGCTCCCCATCTGATATGACGTGTACACACTGATTATGCATGATTAGACCAAAGGAAAGAAAAATAATTATTGATAATTCGACGCCTTTTTTGCCATAATACTCTGCCATTGATCAAACGTTCTCGGGCTGCGCCCACTTCGCCTGTCAGTGACGCGACGTCACAAAACCGCGAAAACTGATAGTGTCAAAGTGGCGTGCAAGCCTTAAAGACTCATTAATGTGCTGAAAAAAACTAAATTTTTTTCTTTAATAGCCGAAGGCAGCCCCGTTCATAAAGGAATAGAAGATAGCTGCCCACCGATTGTTCTGGCACTAGCTACTAGGAGCAGCCGTAGAGCATGGATTTATTTGCGTATAATAAGCATTTTTCTGTGGCACTATAACGTTATCAATCCTTTCGGCAGGTATGCGACATTATTTTGCCAACTCTTCTTTGGTGAGGCTCCGTTCTGGCGAAAATTGTAACATTCCGTTGCATGACGCCGCGATTTTCGACCAGCCACCGCAAGCTAAGTAAGCGGAAGCGGATTAATCACAGACGCCGGCACCACCCTCTTCAGCCTGTGCTGGCTCGGCCCCATCAAATTCCTCTCCACTTGAGCGTGCTCCTCGCCTCTTTTGAGACAATTTGTTAAGGAAATCTGCTCAATGTAGGCAATGCTGTTCGCTTTCAAAGCAAGAAAAGTGGCCGCCTATAAATCAGGAGCGTGTTTAATTGGGCTGTTCAAACAACGCTGCGGGTTACTGCCCGATGATTGCGTCGGTGGTGGCGTAAGTTCGACGTCAGGAGATTGGAATGAAAACAGATTGGAAGTGTGACGTCAGAAGATTGGAATAAAACAGATTTGAATAGTTTTACGTTATAGGGCCCAAGACCTAGGCGCTGTAACGTAAAACTATTCCAAACTTTTCTATTCCAATTCCGCAATCAGGCCTTCGTGTTTGTCAAAAACTTCTTGGGCCTCCCCCACTTCGCCTGTCATGCGACGTCACGAAAACCGGGATAGCTCCCATTCTGACATGACGTGTACACACTGATTATGAATGATTCAACCGAACGAAGCAAAAATAATTATTTCTGATTCGATGCCTTCTTGCCATTAACTCTCTGTTACTGGTCAAATGGTTCCAGGCAGCACCCACTTAAATTGTCGGTCACAATTCGTCACAAAACCGCGAAAACTTAACGTGTACACGTCAAAGTGACGTGTACACGTTAAAGATGCATTATTATGCCGAACAAAACTGGATTTTTTTTCTGAATGGCTGGACACTGCCCCGTTCTGAAAGAAATAAAGATGGCTGCCGCCGATCGCCCAGACACTGCATGGCTACTCGCACCTGCCGGAGAGCATGGGTTTATTTGCGTATAACATAACTTTTTGCGTGGCCGTATAATGTTAGAGCTCTTTCGGCACGTATGTGACATCGCTTTGCCATATATTCTTTGCTGAGGATCCGTTCTTGCGGAATTTTTAACATCCCGTTGCATGCCACTGCGATTTTAGACAAACCACAGCAAGCTAAGTAAGGTAAAGGTGACCAATCGCCGACGCCGGCGCCTCCCTCTTCGTCCGCTTATCTTTTTTCAGCGCGCTGGCTTGGCCCCATTGAGACCTTCTCCACTTGATTGTGCTCCTCGCCTCTTGTCAGCCAATCGGATAAGAAAAACCGTTCAATGTAGGCAATGTTGTTCTTTTTGACAGCAGACAAAAGTGACCTCCTATAAACAAGGTGAGCGTTTGATTAGGCAGTTCAAGCAACGCTGCGGGCCACCGCCCGATGCTTGCGTCGGTGGTTACGTAAATTTGACGTCAGGAGATTGGAATAAAAACATATTGGAATAGTTTTACCTTACAGGGCGCGTATGTAGGTCGAATCGGACGCTTTGTCAAGACCGGGGAAAGGAGCATGAACTTTCAATAAACAAAACAGGCAATGTTTGCGTACCGCACTGCATAGCCTGCAAGTGTGTGCCATGGCTTCGTGAGATAAAAATAGTGGGCAGCAGCAGTGAGACGTTGGCACGAGAATTGTTGGAGGCTTTCCATATTAGAAAGCAGGCATTTTTGATAAGTCTGTCTATCTTTTCGGAAACGAGTTCCAACTGTTCGGCTCAAAGCTGTGACTTTTTTGATGTGACTGCTGCACGCACGCGCTGATGTTCTATTCTGGTGACTTTGCTTTACGAATAAACAGTTCAAGTTTAGCGCTAGCTCTGTCCCTTCTTTTATGAAGTGTTTATTTCCACGTTGAGCTAATATGTAACCTTATAGGTTATGAATGATGTTTTGAAAGCGACACAAATATATTTAAACCATTATCAACGCTGGAGTTAAATTCTCTTTTGTTGCATACAAAAGCCCTCAGGAATTTCTAGGACAATCAATTGAAAGTGTCTCATTTAGCTCCACGGTGCTCAGGTAAATATGGCGCTATCAAACACCACAATGTGCAACAATACACTCTAAAGGAATGTTCAAATATTATGTTCCAGCGTTGTTGAATTATTTACCTTGTAATATGCTGCAGTCCACAACAAGATATGAGGTCTGAAAGCCCTAAAACGGGCGGAATTGAGCATCTACAGCGCATAAAGAATTAGTTCTTTCTTATCTCCGTCTGTATTAGGCTTACAGAGTGGTTCTGGTAAAAAAAATTGATCGCAATGTTTGCTTTTTTCAGATGTAGCTGCTGGATTTTGTTGTTGTTGTATGTCTCGTCTATAGAGCATTTTCAGTTTTAAAACTTCGTCCGTTGTGTATAACGATCATGTATTTACGTTTATTGCACCATCAAAACTAACTATATATACGGTGCGGTGAAAATTGTACGAGCCAAATGTTCTTTGCAAGGCATGTATAGTAAATATAAGAACATGTGTGTATGTATGTACATGTCTGTAAACGCGTATTAAGCGCGTATTGGTGTACATATGCGGACTTGGCCGCATTTTTGTTGTTGTTCCCTATTGCCATTTTCCTTGTAACTGTTTGTAGGCTGCCTGTCACGCTGTGACAGTCAAGGCAGGCCTGATGAATGTACTGTGTTTTCAAGAAATCATAAAATAAATTATTATTATTATTATTATTATTATTATTATTATTATTATTATTATTATTGAGTACGCGGCATGAGAAATTATGGCACAGAAGTTTGCGCCCTTGAGCCATGCTTGTAATTACGGTGGGCTTTTCTGATGGCGAACCATCGGACTGTTGAGGAGCTGATCCTGGCAGCACGTAGCAATGCTACTACGCAATGAACGTAATCAGACCGCACCCTCTATTGTGGCGCCGGCAACCTGAAACCACTGGGTCGGTTTTGAAACGTCGACATCTTCGTTCCGCGACTAGCACAAGACTTAAAGCTCGTGGTACAGGCAACAAGTGCGTTCGGCAAGCGGGCACTACACAAGTAATGTTAGAGGGCAGTGCGAACGAGCTGTCCCTTAAAATGTGTAGCTTCATGTGTGCGCGTCAATGTGTTACTTTCTTGCCACTCATTTAGCGTTCTCAAAGTTGTGCGGTAAGGGAGCATCATTGCGAGCAGCCTGCGTGCCTGCCGTGTGTTGGACTTTAACCATCAGACACCTGAAAATCTATCCTATATCAACCGACAAATTTGAGCGTACGAATGTAATAAATCGCAGCAGAAATAATACGACGTTTATTATTAAATGCAGTTCGTAATCACTGTGAAGTAACACAGTTAATATAGAACTTAAAGAATACGCAATAATATTACGGAATATAGGCGCCTCACTTCTCAATAGAACAGAAAGAGTCCCTACTCACTTGGAGCGGCTGATGCAAAGAATACACAAAATAGTAGAAATATCAGCGGCATTAAAACATACATCCTCGTGTAGTTTCACGTTTCGCAGACTGAAATTATGGTTAGGACGCTATTTTCTGGAGGTATACCGTTTTTTTTTTGCCAGTAGAGGCTCACACAATACACTGTATTCACAATGCATTTCTGCTGCATCGCTGCATATTTTGTACACGCGCGAAGGACAAAGGCAAGCACTATTTTTGTTCGCTGATCAGTGCGGAGGGAATATTGCTTGGGGTTGCTGCGCTAGATCTTGTTGAAGAAATTGTTTAAAAATTTTCAGCAGCCTAAAATATACTCTTGCGAGACGCTGCGCCTACACGAAAATATTTCGGCTTTCAATAGTCCAACTGTGCTAAAATGCATCATACACCCATGGCCTTATAACGAACACTGCTACTGCAGGAACTTTAGTATTGAATAGCAATTATGCGGATGTTCGAGGCAAGTTCGAGCCGTCGCCGTCGGAACCACCGTCGGCATCGTCGTGCTCTCACGGTATAGACGAGAATGCGTGACCCGTGCATGGGGGGGGGCTACAAGGTCTTCAGAGAAGCGCTTGAAGTTGGGCTGCAAAAACGAGGAAAGCCAGTAGACGCTCACATAAGCCCTCGCGAACGGCCATGGTTGACCTTCGGTCTCATTTCGAGCACAATCGAAGTGCGATAACTGCAACTTCGCTGGTGGTGCTCCACATGATGCAAGATTTCGCAGACCTTCGGTCTCATTTCGAGCACAATCGAAGTGCGATAACTGCAACATCGCTGGCGGTGCTCCACATGATGCCAGATTTCGGAGACACCTTTAGCGCAACGCGAAACCTTGCTATCACCTTGAATGATTTGGTACCATGCCTAAAGCAGGACTTCTACAGTACACATGAATGAATTGCAAATATACTCGCAATGTTCTTGAATTACTGTAAACAAGCTTGTTGTTATGTGGTGAGCAATTTCTGCAAATGAGAAGTCGACAGTTGCTAAAGATTTAAACAAAAAATAATTTTGATGATGATGATGATGATGATGTGTTGTGTTTTGTGGCGCAAGGGCCAGGTTTGGCCAAAGAGCGCCATGACACGTGGTAATGTTGACGATGTACTATGGAAGATGTGACTTGGCTGTAAAGTGGCCTAAAAATATTCGCTGTAAAGTGCGTAAAATCTACGTGCTATAAAATTGTGGCGATGACTAATGACGAATACTATAAACAATAAAATCAATCGTGGAAGAATGATGAAAAATATAAAATATAAAAGATGGTAAAATTACTTGGAGCACTGCTGCCTCGCCAGAGCCCTTGAAACACAAGGGCCTGGAGGCATGTGCTATACGAAATAGCTTTCACAGCGGCATCCTCTGGAGAGAGGACACGCTATGAACGTATGGGGCTAATTACATGTAAAACAACATCTTTCAGATAACTTAGGACTGCGTTGGTGTCAAATAGCGGTTCGGGGCCGAGTAACATTACTGGATGAAGGGGGATCTGCTGCCGGTATGCTAGGGGAAAATGTTTCTTTCTCTCAGATTCGGCTGCCCGACACTCCAGGAGGACGTGGAGGACGGTCAGCCTCTCCCCGCACCTACCACAGGTTGGAGGATCATTTTCAGTGAGTAAAAAGTTATGTGTGCCAAATGTGTGTCCTATTCTGAGGCGACAGAATAGGACATCTGTTCGCCGTGTTTTTGTTACGGAGGGCCAAGAACCTAATTGTGGCTTTATCACGTGCAGTTTGTTGTTTACTTCTGCGTCCCACATACGTTGCCAATGGTTTCGCAGTTTCCTTCTTAAAAAAGGCTTGAGGTCTGTGACAGGGACCGAAGCGGTAGGATTAACTGTATGCAATGAAATTGATGTGGCCATCTGGTCTGCTAGAGCGTTACCCTCGATGCCCCTATGTCCAGGCACCCAACATACAATGACATGCTGGTTAGACATATACGCTCTACAGAGAATGGAATAGAGCTCTGTAATTACGGGGTTTCTGTGTTTACAGTGCGACTTCAAGGCTTTCACGACGCTTAGGGAGTCTGTAAATAAAATTGTTTTTTGAATATTTGATTTTCTGATGTGTTTCACAGCCGACAATAGTGCATGGGCCTCAGCCGTAAATATACTTGTTTCAGGGTGCAGTACACTGGATTCCGAAAAGGACGGACCAATGGCTGCGTAGGACACCCCGGCATGCGACTTAGAAGCGTCTGTGTAAAACTCTGTGCACGAGTACTTGTACTGGAGCTCCAAGAAATGCATTTTGATATGTGTCTCTGGCGCATGTTTAGTGACCTCTACAAAGGATGTGTCACACTCTATCAGCTGCCACTCCCAGGGCGGTACTAGCTTAGCTGGAGGCATTAGGCGTTGTTCGAGAACTGGGACATCCATTTCCGTGCTAAGTTCTCTTGCACGCAGTGAGAAAGGAAGTCTCATAGAGGGTCTGTTATGAAAAAGTGTTGCACACGTCAAGTCGTTAGCGATTGTGAAACACGGATGTTCCTTATTAGAGCGAACCTTGAGAAAATACGTTAAGCTGACGTTGGTTCGCTGAAGATGGAGTGGCCACTCATCCGACTCTACATATAGACTTTCAACAGGGCTTGTCCTAAATGCGCCAGTGGCCAGACGGATACCCAGATGGTGTACGGGATCTAACATCTTAAGTGCGCTCGGTGCGGCAGAGTGGTATACTACGGCACCATAATCTAACCGTGATCGAACTAGGCTCCTGTAAATATTCAATAAACACTCTCTGTCGCTACCCCACGATGTGTGGGATAGTATTTTAAGTAAGTTCATTGTTCTAAGACATTTTTCTTTAAGATGTTTTAAGTGAGGAATGAAAGTGAGCCTGGAGTCAAGAATAACACCAAGGAATTTGTGTTCTTTGTTGACAGGAATTTGTTGTCCGCCCAGTTCTACACAAGGATCTGGGACCAGGCCTCTCTTTCTTGTGAAGAGAACACAAGAACTTTTGTGGGGGTTGACCTTAAATCCGTTTTGGTCTGCCCATTTGGAAACCTTGTTCAAGCCTTGCTGTACCTGTCTTTCGCATACTGTGAGGTTGCAGGATTTGAAGCCTATTTGAATGTCGTCCACATAGACGGAATACAACATGGCCGGTGGTAAAGAAGCACGAAGCGTTGTCATTTTAACAATAAAAAGTGTGCAACTGAGCACGCCTCCCTGGGGTACACCAGTTTCTTGCGTAAACGGACGTGACAGCACATTGCCGACTTTTACACGGAATGTGCGATTGGACAAATAGCTTTCTATGAGGTTTAGCATGTTACCATGAATGTCCATTTCTGCCAAGTCTCTTAAGATCCCGTATCGCCACGTTGTGTCGTATGCCTTCTCCATATCGAGGAATATGGATAGGAAAAACTGTTTGTGTACAAATGCGTCACGGATGTTTGCTTCAATACGTACAAGGTGATCAGTTGTGGAGCGCCCTTCCCTGAAGCCACACTGATAAGGATCAAGTATTTTGTTCAGTTCAAGGAAATGGATGAGTCGCCGATTAATCATTTTTTCAAACACCTTACAGATGCAACTTGTGAGGGCTATCGGGCGGTAACTTGCCACTGAGGAAGGGTCCTTGCCTTGTTTCAAAACAGGGACCACAATGGCTTCCTTCCATGCGGTTGGAAGGTACCCTGCATCCCAAATGGTGTTGAAAAGTGTGAGTAGTGTAACCTGCGTGTCATTATGTAAGTTTTTGAGCATTTCATACATGATTCTATCAGATCCTGGTGCGGAGCTGTTGCATACGCTCAAGGCAGCTCTCAATTCAGCAGTACAAAAAGGATGGTTATAAGGCTCATTCTCTCGACCTTTTCTTCTTAATGGCTTACGTTCTTCTGTTTCTTTGTATTTGAGAAAGGACTGTGTATAATTTGTTGGACTTGACACGCTCTCGAAATATTCCCCAAGTGTGTCTGCCTGGTCTTGCAGTGTATCGCCCTGTGTGTTTACCAGGGGGAGTGAATGTGTTTGCCGCCCTCTAATCCTATTTACCCTGTTCCAGGCTTTGGCCTCATCCCTAAACGAGTTAATACTCGATAAAAATTTCTGCCAACTTTCTCTTCTGGCCTGTCGGCGGGTTCTCCTACCTTGGGATTTTATTTTTTTAAAGTTGACAAGATTCTCAGCGGTGGGAGAAGCTCGCAGCAACCCCCACGCCTTGTTCTGATTCTTACGGGCGGTCCGACATTCGCTGTTCCACCATGGTACACGTGGTTTGCATGCCAAACCACTTACTTCGGATATGCATTTTGACGCGGCATCCATTATGAATGCTGTAAGATAATCCACAGCAGCATCAATTTCTAAAGAAGACAGGTCAGCCCATGAGATGCTAGAGAGAGATCGAAATTTCTGCCAGTCGGCTGTGTCTATCTTCCACCTAGGAGTTTGTGGAGAATATTCGTTTTCTTCGGATGTTCTTATCAGTATGGGGAAGTGGTCGCTCCCGTAAGGATTGTTCATAACTTCCCATTGGAGTTCAGGCAGTATACACGGGGAAACTAGGCTGAGGTCAATTGATGAAAATGTTCTGTTGGCGAGAGAATAATATGTGGGTGCCTTCTTATTCAGCAGGCATGCACCAGAAGAGAAGAGGAACTGTTCAACAAGACGACCTCGCGCATCTATACGAGAGTCGCCCCACAGGCTGTTGTGCGCATTGAAGTCGCCAAGAACAAGATAGGGTTCTGGCAGTTCATCTATAAAGGACTGAAATTCATGTTTAGTTAATTTGTAATGTGGGGGTATATAAAGCGAGCAAATAGTGATGAGTTTGTTTAGCAGAACAACTCGCACCGCCACTGCTTCAAGGGGCGTTCGAAGCTGTAAAGGTTGACATGCTATACTTTTATGTGTGAGAATCGCAACACCACCCGATGATGCGATGGCATCATCGCGATCTTTACGAAACGTAACATACGTACGGAGAAAGTTTGCGTGTCTGGATTTTAAATGTGTTTCCTGTAAACACAGCACTTTTGGATTATGTTTGTGGGTGAGTTCTTGCAAATCATCAAGGTTTGTAAGGAGACCTCTAATGTTCCATTGAATGATTTGTGTATCCATATTTAAAATAAATTGGTGCTGTGTTTACGGAAACGGACGGGATGCCTTAGATTACAGAACCCTTTCGAGGCCCTGTAATAGGGGTCTTGTTCTTTCTGGAGCGTTCGAGGGAGCCTCGCCGCTCCTTAGGCGCTTGGTGCGCCTTGAGGATGGGTGTAGTGTCCATTGCCTCTTGTGAGGCGCCGGACACGTGCTCTTGCGAGCGGGAAGATTTCAGAGGGAGTCCCGCCTTGGAGGGCAAGACCCCTGCGCCCACCAGCCCGGAGGTCGATGGGGCTCCCAGAGGGATTTGGCTACGCCGGCCGTTGGCAGCGCAGGAAGGAACCTCGGAAGTTGAGGCAGCCTCGGCTGCGCCCTCCTTCGGGGTCGATGGTTCCTTCTCCTCGGTTGACGGAGCAGCGCTAGCTGCAACCGTCGCGGGGGCAGATGGCGTGACTGCCGACTCACTGCTTGTGGGTCGGACAGCCGCCGGAGGCCGTTGTGACGCTGCCCCCTGACGCGCCACTTCGGCAAAGGTGGTCTTAGGAAGGTATGAAACCCGCCTGCGTGCCTCTTTGTATGATATGTTTTCCTTTACTTTGATTGTGACTATTTCTTTTTCTTTCTTCCAAGACGGGCATGACCGCGAGTATGCGGCATGCTCGCCATCACAGTTCACGCAGTGTGGAGCGTTTTCGCATGTTTCAGAGGCATGATCGCGAGAACTACATTTTGCACATGTCTGCCGGCCTCTGCAGTTCTGGGAACTGTGACCGAAACGCTGGCATTTGAAGCAGCGGAGAGGATTTGGAACATACGGCCTGACCCGTAACATTACGTAGCCGGCCTCGAGTGTCTCAGGCAGAATGCTTGAGGAGAAAGTCAGTACAAGGTGCTTGGTTTTTATCTCCTTCCCGTCGCGCCTTAGCATGATTCTTTTAACATTGATCACGTTTTGCTCACTCCAGCCTTCCAACAGTTCGGCTTCTGTGAGCTCCATCATATCATCGTCAGAAACAACACCACGGCTGGTGTTCATAGTTCGGTGTGGGGTTACTGTTACTGGGATTTCCCCAAATGACTCAACTTTAGGAAGATTTTCAAACTGTTTTGGATCGCGGAGTTCCAAAAGGAGATCGCCGCTAGCCATTTTGGATGCTTTATAGCCTGTACCAAGAGTTTCAGTGAGATACTTAGATACCAGGAAAGGAGAAATCATTCTCATGGTCTTTTCAGGTTTGCTTGAATGAATTACATGGAATCGGGGGAAGTTTTGCGATTTCTTTCCAAGAAATTGGAAAATATCTTCGGTGCGCCCTCGTTTTGGGGGGCGATCAGGTAGTCGAGGAAAAGAAGTGGCCATTAGGAGTATGGTGTTTTCGGCAGGGATGGCCGCCGCCCACCATGGAGCCCAACCAGGGGACGACACAGGACGGAAATATTCAGTTCTGCGCACGCCAGCGGTACAACCCCGCTATAACCGAATACATATACCCAAGAGTGGATATAGTGCACAAGGTTAACCCTCGCTGCCTACGAAGTCGGAAGTAACACGAAAATAAAGAGAGGACAGGAAAGATTAAAAGTGAGAGAAAGACGAAGGTTGGAGGGAGAGAGAGAGACAGGAAAAGGCAACTACCGATTTCCCCCGGGTGGGTCAGTCCGGGGGTGCCGTCTATGTGAAGCCGAGGCCGAAGAGGTGTGTTGCCTCCGCCGGGGGGCCTTAAAGGTCCAAACACCCAGCTTCGGCTCAACCCCCAGGATCCCCTTTTCCCCAGACACGGCTAAGCCGCGCACGGCTACACGCGGGAGTGTCCAACCCTCGTGTGCTCGGGTCCGTGGTGTCGCAACACACCAAACGCCTGCTGACGCAGACGCCCCTGCGGGGAAAAAATAATTTTAATCTAAGCTCTGCGTAAGCGGCCTCATTTTACAGATGAAGCCACATATATAGGGGACGAAAGTATGTGCCATTTTTCTTTTGTTTTGAAGGTCGCGGGATGAAATCCCGGCCACGGCGGCCGCATATCGATGTGGGCGATATGCAAAAAGACCCGTTTACTTATGTTTGTGTGCACATTAAATAATTGCAGGTGGTCGAAATTAATTCCGAGTCCCACATGGCATGCTTCGTAATAAGATTGTTGTTTTGGCTCGTAAAGCGTCATAATTTAATTTTTTTTTAACTGTGCATTTTGTTTCAAGTTTCGATCTTGCTTCATCCAGCCTTCTGCCGAAAGACCCCGTGGATATCGTCTTATCTTTTGTTGAGAATATAGTTTAACAACATATCGGTAGCAGCTGTTGCGAATTAGAAGCACAGCTCTGAGCATTGTTTCTACTTTGTGTAGGTACGCGATTCCTGCTGAAGTGGCTGTGAAGAAGCGCAAGTTGGTTCCCTCTTTGAGTGTCAGCGACTGATCTTGCCACGTGTTTCAAGGCGGTGTTGTTAGCACTAGCAAAAGCGGGCATCCCATTCTCGATGCTCGCGTGATCAGTCTGCTCGTCGCCCGCCTGCTCCTGCTTGGATCCTCCGTACTTCACCTATCAAACAGCCTTCAATAGAATTTCAGCGTCATAGCAGCAGCTGCTGCGGTTGGAAGCACAGCTCTGAGCATTGTTCCCACTTTGCACAGATTGGTTGGTCTGCGTCACTGTTAGGTCACTTCTGTGCAAATTCTTTACCACAACTTCTGCTGTTGCTATTTAGGTTTATTGCCTGTGCATGCTCCGTCTAGTGTATATTTTGTTGTATTGGCACTTTACGATGGCTACAAATACTAAACTGGCAAGGAAAATTGAAGAGTTTGAATTAAAATTTGAACATCGCATTTACCAGCTTGTCAACAAACTTTCTGTATATGTGAAACTCACGCTTCAGGAATCAGGTGTAGACGTCGGTAAGCTAAACGCGGAAGTTTCAAGAATCGATAACAGTATGAAACTGTTGAATGACATTGCGCAAAGTGTTCGATCCCAGTAAGCAGAAATCTGTGCAACAAGGCATTGAAAAGTGAAAACGATGTGTTGTAGAAGAAAGTTTCCGAAATGGATCAGTACTCAAGGTTTTACGCGCCACCTTAACTGGCCATCTTGTTAAAAGGGCGGTGTCTGTCTGAAGCCGCAAAGTACGTGGACGAGGAAGGCGCCTTGACTGTAGCTGAAGAGAATCGCGCACCGCAGAAAGTACGAAGGAGCGCGCTGAGCACACGGAATAGTAACGGCATTTAGAGGAATGTGTAGGTAACGTTGAGCAAAGTAGGAATGGAGTTACGAGGCGAAGCGTCGCGGAGGAAGCAGGTAGGCGGAGGCGCGCTGGGTTCACCTCCTCTGGCAGTTGCTACAAGGTTTCTTTGCGATGCATGCGTATCGGGTTCGTCTCGTGGTAGCACCGTCCTCAGGTGCCGTACGCTGTGCTGGCGATTCAAAGCGTGCGACGATGAGTCTGTGATGGCGGCTCCCTCTCGCGTGCGCAAGGGAAGGAAGCGCGCCGTATTCCCTCGCGCGCATGGCACTGGGGGAGGGTGGGCAGGGGATGCGTTGTACTAAGGCCGGGCGTGGTCGCGCGGGTTTTAACTTGAAAGAGAGAAGCCTTGGGGGCCGACGACTCGTAGCTTTCCGTGCGCTGTGTTATCAGCGCTCAGTTTGCTTTGAAGTGATAGACAACAGGAAAGTCACTTCGCTCGCTGCTGCTGTCGCGATTCCTCACGGCAGTGTTTTGACAGTGTGTGTCCGCGGCCATCGAGTGCATGTGCAATGCTCATGTTTGCCTGTGTGCGATGACACCTTGCTAGGTAATTTAGACAGTAAGCGAATGGTTGCAACGGCACGTTCTGCTCCGGCGGATGTTGTGTATGGCGCCGCCGCAAGAGCCCTGTCTTGAATATAAACTGCGATGCGGACAGTGTAGGCGTTCAGGCGCACCAAGGGCCGATAGCATCGTGTGCCCTATAGCAACTACACGCTTGCGTGTCACCTGCGTTTCTGAAGGGAAATGTAGCTGTAATTTTTGTTACTGGACTAAGGAGACGGAAATAATCAAAATAATAAAAATGGGCTGGGGTGCGTTTGGCAGGCATTTTGAGATCATGAACAGCAGGTTGCCATTATCCCTCAAGAGAAAAGTGTATAACAGCTGTGTCTTACCAGTAATTACATACGGGGCAGAAACCTGGAGGCTTACGAAAAGGGTTCTACTTAAATTGAGGACGACGCAACGAGCTATGGAAAGAAGAATGATGGGTGTAACGTTAAGGGATAAGAAAAGAGCAGATTGGGTGAGGGAACAAACGCTATTTAATTATATCTTAGTTGAAATCAAGAAAAAGAAATGGGCATGGGCAGGACATGTAATGAGGAGGGAAGATAACCGATGGTCATTAACGGTTATGGACTGGATTCCAAGGGAAGGGAAGCGTAGCAGGGGGCGGCAGAAAGTTAGGTGGGCGGATGAGATTAAGAAGTTTGCAGGGATGACATGGCCACGATTAGTACATGACCTGGGTAGTTGGCGAAGTATGGGAGAGGCCTTTGCCCTGGAATGGGTGTAACCAGGATGATGATGATGATGAAGAAGGAGCCTTCCCACCTCACGGTGATGCCGTGTCTCGCTCGGGAAATTGTTTCGAACAATAAAAATTTCTTTCTCTCCCTCTCTCTTGCTTAAGGGGGTATGAACTATTGCTGATAATGAGTGATGCTTGTTTTTAGCTGGTTCTTTATTGAAACGTGCACTGTTCTGTACGTTGTATGCGTGATTCCAATGAATATATGCACTGTTCGCTTCACTTTGCTGAGTGCTTGTAGCCTATGCGTTATCAGGGGGGATGAGCAATTTCATTTTTACTTGTTTAGAGGGTGTATGAGCCATTGCTGATGTTGATAATTCTTTTTTTTCACACCAGCGCACAGAGTGCCGACCATCGAGAGGCCAAGAGTGTCACTGTAATACTTAGATTGTGAGCGTGAATTTCAAGACAAATCTGTCTTGCGCTCAGAGGAACAGTAAAACCAAGAGGCATTTGGGATTGTGTTGAAACTTTGTTGTCATTTGTGCAGATGAAGGCATTGATTTCAGCTATGAGATGAACAGAAGGCTAAAGATGTAACATGGCACAGCACTTCTTGCTTCTGGGGCATTGGAAGCGGTTCATTTCCACTTCACAGCTAGTTTTGCAAGTTCCTCCAGCGAAGGAGCAGGCATTCAACGCCCCTGAATGAAAAGGAATGTCAGAAACTATTATTCACAAACAGTACAATATGGTTCAAAATTTATGAATGCTCTTTTGGTTAATATGACTTGACCGCGAGAATCGCTGACATGTTTACATTGGTTTGTTTGATGTTCTCGCATTGTTTTATGGCTGCAAAATACTTTATTCAGCCAAAGAGCTACTAGGGACAGTGGCCCACATGTTTTTAGTTTTGACGACGTTGTCAAGGCTGAACGACATATTCGAGCTGCGCTTCACGGACGCGCTTCAAAAGGCTGTCTAGTATTTAATTCAGCAATGCCGGGTGTCTACTCACAGAAGGGCTGCGATTGTTTTATTGAGACAGCAATTATATGGACACTCCTGGCGCATTTCTGCCGTCGTCGTTGCCGTCGGCGTCGCCGTCATGTTCTGTGTAAAGTCTAAAGGCGATGGTCGCCGCGTGCCGTATGGTGTACGTGCAAGTGAAAGCGTTAGGGTGTGGGCCGATGGTGGTGGCTCAATCCTGCGTGCGCAGGGGAGCAAAGCGGGAGGAAGCGCGCCGTCTCCCGTCGTGTATAAAGCATCGGGGGAAAGAGAGGTGTGGGGTGTTCTAGTCCGGCGGCAGCTGCGTATAGCGCCGCCGGGTGGGCACTATGTTCAAAGCGATTTGTGATAGAGACAGAGTGTGACTAATGCCGATAACTTCGTGTACGCTGTGTTCTCGCCGCTTAGTTCGTGTTGAAGCGAGACGCAGCAAGAAGGACGATTTCCTAGCTGCTTGTCCCACACTTCCTCACTCCAGTGCTTTGATAGCAAGCATGCGCGGTTATTGAGTGAGATGTGTACGTGTTTGCTTGTGCGGGCGTGACGCAGTGCTTGTTCATCTAATTACTAAGCGAATGTTATAAGTTTAAACGGCTGATAAAGCTACTGTCCTTACTTCGTATAGTTACCTACTAATTTGCTACCGCAATCGATGCTTCGCCTTTTGGGCAAAACTGCTACTTTTTCTTGAACATTTCCTTGCAAATAAACGGTTAACAGAAGACTGAATATATTCTTACAAACAATCGCCGTAGTAAGCAGCGCGAGCCAGTATAGCCATGTTATTCCTCAAAAGATTCTAAAGTGATGTGTCGCATTGAGCACCGAAAAGTCACTACTCTCGTTCAAGTGTAAGCAATTATTTGAGTGGCGATCGAGAAATATGCTTGCCTGCGAGCAGGCGAATACCTGTGAACTAAACTTAAGAACTATGTCTTGATTTCGCATTATGATAACTGAAAAGCATCCAAATATGTTTTCAAACGTTGCAAATTGTCGTATTAATTAAAATTTAAACTCCTGAAAGTGTGTGCTGCCTTTCGCGCGAAACACAGTCATTTGCATATAGCGTATTGCAATTATCAAACACATCAGTAGTCGTTCATCAAAAAGAGAAAGTTGGCATGGATGAAATAGTGGACAACTGTCACTTTTGTCACAGTGCAGGTGGCAACAAAGTACTTCAAATTATTTGTCTGAAATCTTTGTGCAAACGGGTGGCAGAATGACAATTTCAGAGGTAAAAAGTACTTCCTTTATGACACACTGCTCAGCCACGTCTTAAATATTATGACCTATGAATACATCTTACCGAGGTTGCAGCAAACAGAGAACCCCTTACAACAGGTTCGCAGTACCCTGTAATGTAGAGGACATTGTCGCAGGGGCATGCATCCATAGCCCACAGCATGGCAGGATTTCGGTTTCCATAGTGCTGCAGACACATTTAAATAGAATTAAGACGTATTTTAACATCACCAGCAAACGCTAAACAAATAGCCTTGCTGTGGGTTGCAACTTCACAGAAACACGGCATATTCAGTATACCGGGCGTTGTCTATCAATTTTGCAGGAAAGCGTCATTCGCCACCATCTATGTAGTACGGCAAAAGGAAAGTGCTCGCTGAATATGATCACCAAAGCGGTGTTGTTACTCTGCAAATAGTGGAGCGTTGTCCAGCCTTGGCGGTACTCTAGATGACCGAAGCGAAGGCTGTGGAATAACGTCGGCAAGGAAATCAAAAGTCAAGAGGGGGGTTGGCACATGCAAACACAATATGGGATAAAAGTTCTATGAAAAGGTGTAAAATGCCTCAGAATGGCTGGCCGACATTTGCTGGGAGGACCTTCCTTGGCAAAATCCGGTCTTGTCATCCGGTTTTTTTTTGACGGGTTAAAAGAAAGCTAACGCGTTAAAACTAACCGATCAAGGATGACAAAGCCACCTTTGACGGAGACAGGTAAACCTATCTAAAGGGTGTCTGAGGCATTATAGCCCTCTTTAGCGAACTTTTATAGTACAACATTGGCAACAAATTAGAACTGTTTCTTTTAAAGCGAAGCTAGCTGTGACTTTCACCACCTTTCTTTGCGGGTAATGGGTATTCGCTGCTGGCTGTGCCACTTGTCCACTTGCCAGGTGCCACTGATTTGTGCGACTGATTATTGCCCCTCCTTGTGCAATGCCGCAGGATAGGCATGTATCACTGGTTAAGTGCCCGATTTGACAAATAGCACAAGAGGCCAGAAGTAAAGAATCGAGGAAGAAAAATATGATGAAGTCAACTGTAGGAAAGTGAAGTTGTTAGCAGAAGCAGTTGCGTGTGGAGGAAGAAATGGAGTGAATAACATGGGCCCAGAGTGGTGCATGTAGTGATGAGCGTTGGGGTAAAGAGATAGTCCAATTTCGGCAGCAGAAGCAGCTGAGAGTGGATTGAGAAGCGATGTAAACAAAATGGGAAGAGATTTTGCATTTAGTGATAAGCGTTGAGTTACAGAGAAAGTCAGATGTCGGCTACAGAAATAGTCGACTCTGGAAGTAAAGATGAAGGGAGCAAAAATGGGTCCAAATTGTGCATTTACTGATAGGCGTGAGGTACAGAGAAAGTCAGATGTCGGCTACAGAAATAGCTGACTGTGGTGGTAAAAATGAAGTGGACAAAAATGGGTCCAGAGTGTGCATTCACTGATGAGCGTTGAGTACAGAGAAAGTAAAATACCTGCAACAATTGCAGCTGAGCGTGGAGGAAAAGTGCAATGAACAAAATCGGTTCAGAGTGTGTATGCAGTTATAAGCGTTGAGGCAAATAAAAAGTCGAGTGTCAGTAACAGAAGCAGCCTAGTGTAGACAAAGTAAAGTGATCATAAGCGGTGCAGAAAAATAGTTGTGAGCTCTAAATAAATAAGAAATTTGAAACGTTGCCCCTGTGTGACTAGCCCGTTTGATAACTACCAGCATGTAACAAATTGTGCACTTGTTTAAGAAATATTATAAGTGCAGCAATATGGCACACACATTTTACTTTCCGAGAAATTGGCCGCAATATCCCTACCATGTTCACTAGACAAAATATTGTTGGAGGGTAGAGTTTCAACAGTGTCGCATGTGAAATTCCACGCTCTCCCTAAAACATAATTATAACGATCGATATAACATTAATACGTTATTTACATTTAAGGTCTGTAGTTTGTCCGCATATTTTGAACTTTGCTTATACATTAGCTATACCGTACCTGTTATTTGAAACAAATATAAAGAATGTGCATTTTGTAGCTCATCAAGGACACAGTAGAAACTTACCACGAACGCCGACGACACCGGTTTATCTGCGACACGATCTCCTTAACGCTGTCGCGTTAATATAGGAGGGAACATCACTTCACGCAGGCAACCTTGGCAAGCGAACGCTCCGTGAAGCCGCAGTGGTGGCCCAACACGCGACCTCTTGCGTCGAGATCACGGAACAAGAATTGAGCTTTCCTTAGATGTTTGGTTCCCAGCAGCTATGTCAGTGGCTTTTATTCGGTGCGCGCTTGTTCAGCTGCCCTGCCATGTGCATTGCATTGCCCTGCCATGTGCATTGCCCTGCCATGTGCATTGCCCTGCCATGTGCATTGCCCTGCCATGTGCATTGCTTGCAAAACGGGAACACTAAAATAAACCGCGCACTTTCACGTGCAATTCCATACTCGGCCACCACTGGCCCAGCAGATTTCGGCTTTAGTCACGTTGCGGTATGCTCTCTCCTCATGTTTCGTTGCTCCATGAAGTGACCCAAGTTTGCGTCAGATCGGTTGATTGAAGAGCAGCGCATAGCTTACGTCACAAACCCAGCGACCCAAGGTGATCCGGTGACTGGTTTCGAATTCGGGCGGGAAGCTTTTCCAAGTTCGCGGAAAAACGGTTAGAGACATTGACAGACAGCTGGCAAAGTGCGTGAGGTAGCCTGAGAACGCTAATCACAATGAAAAATTTAATTCTAGGGTTTTACATACCGAAACCACGATCTCACTATAAGGGCGCCATAGTCCCATGAGGACTCCGGAATAATTTTAGCACCTAGGGTTCTTCAACGGGCACGAAATGCATGGTAAATGAGCGTTTCTATATTTCGCGTCCATCGAAGCGCGGTCGTCGGCACGGGGTTCGAACTCGCGACCTGATGCTTAGCTGCGCAACGCAATACCCGCTAAGCAACCACGGTGGGTCAGACAAACAGTTGCATTTCAGACACGGCGCAGTGTCCTTCGCGATCGGCACATCCACAGACTGGCAATATCTAAACCGTGCATTGTCGTGCGCTGTATGCGAGATCGCACTACTGTCTCCGATGGAAAGAAAACACCTAACATCATTTATGTTAATCATAATTCAACAAAAGGCAGAAGATAACCATGAGCAACAAGCTGTAAGGATGTATATAAAACATTTTCCTCTTGGGATTGATATTTAGTAGTATAAGAAAGAAAATATGGGGTACTTACTCGGGACATTTACAGAAAAATCTGGACTATCGAACTAAATTGGGGAAGGTTCGCAACCCTTGTAGCGAGTGCAGTTCGATTCACCGCCCGCAACTCTGGCGCGCCCGAGCAAGGTAGTAGACAACACGAAGCCCTGCTTCCAGTCGTTACTGCTCCTGCGCAGGTATGCTTCGAGGCATGGTCACGCGGGCTTCACTGACGCACCGCAGAACCCCTGTAGCCACGCGCTCGCACGTTTACCCTAACCCTGCTCATCGCTGTACATTTACTTTGTTCGAAGTACGTCGAATATAGCACTAGTAGTATTTTCGCAAAGTGGTAGGCATAGTTATCTTTTGTGCTTAGGCCCCCTGCATACGTGGCTGATATAAAACATACATATTTCTTTTTTTGGTGAGGAGGAGGAGGATGCGAGAGAAATGCTACGTGCTCTATCTTCTTTATTTTTGTACTATCTATGAAAATAGGTAGACTCACCGGAGAAAACAGCTATCCAGGGTATCGCTAGTACAGGAAATGGTCCCATGACAAAACGCTGATACTGCCGTCGTTCAAGGCAGCCGTATGGCTGGTTGCAGGGTTACATGGCTTATTATTGCGCGTCCTCACTGGAACTGGAAGGCCGATGCATTGTGAGGCCGCAGTTCCTAGTGGTTGGGTCATCAACAAATGGGTGAAAAGGCAGGAGATTGCCGAGAGGCGAGCACAGCGCTTTATTATCACTTTTTCTGACAGAATGTGTTGCCACATTCTGTAAGTGCGAACGTTTCAACAGTCTTAATTTATTACGTGCAGAGGATATGCAAAACGAATTGCAGAATTGTTAGGACTATCATGTTTTTAAATCACATGCACTTCACCGATGGCTTTGCCGACAACGGACAATGTTTTCATTTTTTTGGGCACAACAAAGTAGGATTGTGTGTGCGGAAGGTATGATGAGTCTACTATATTTTTGGGTCGTCATTTTCCGATTGCTTCGCATTGGTGATGCATCGCTAAATGTTGGCCGGCTGGCTTGAAGTCAAAAACAACGCCAAGCAATTCTCTCTCTCTTTTTTTCATTGCTCATGAAAATTCTGTACAGATAGTTATCTCCACGTATACGTCTTTTTGCTGATGATTGCATTCAAACTCAAAGAATGATATTATGCACTTTTCATTCTTTGAAAGCAGCTACTAATAATTGTCTGCAATGAAGTCATATTTTATTTCATAGCTCTAAAAGTAATCAAAAGCACGATTAAATGGAAGTCACTGTGTGCACAGCTGTACGGCACAAGGCATCGAACACGTTACCTAGGCCCAAAGGAAGTGACTGTGACACTTGTCACGTCAACAGAAAAAAAAACAATGAAAGCGGAAGAGATTTCTACCGTTATTACAAACGGGGGCTCTAGCGAAATCATCAAGGAATTATAGCTAATGTTGACTTTATGATTTGCACTATTGATGAATCAATAAGATTTACACGTGACATCTCTGGTTGCCCTTATGCAACAATAGTGCTGCCGGTTAACTGCGTTGGTAGGAACAACGCCGCTGTTATGTCGGGGCCTGTTCTGGCCACGAACGTAGTCACAACGAGTATGGACTGTTAATGCTAGGAGACAGCCTCAGTAGTTCTTCCATGTGTGCGCTGGTATTGCATTTCTAACAAGGACAAATGTCTATGCGTAAGGAGAAACATTCTTCATGACCATACTGTATGTATTCTTGAATTTTCGTCTGGGCAGCCACGCATCTCAGAGATGGGGAATCTCAGAGTCCCCGGCACGCGCTCGATCACACTCAGCTATTCTCTGTTGGTACTCTAGTCGTTCCTTCCGCGTTTCTAGTTAGCCCCAACACCGCGTGCCGCCCATAATTCTGCGTCAAACGCTGCTACTAAGGCAGGCGATTGTAGTGTACTAGGATAACGCAATAAAAGTCAGGTCACTTAAGAAAATTTGCACCGTCATTACTAATGCAGATTATTTCTGACTAATGAGCACGCTGTTCAAGTCAACCCAAATGAGGGTCGCACGGGCGTGTTAGCTACTCTGGCGTACACACAGTGCGGCGAGAAGCATATGGCCAGAAATTGCAGAATGAAATGAAATTCATTGACACCATTTTTTGTTACAGCAGTTACTGTATAAAGTTAGGATGGAATGTCTTACATTACGCGTAGTCAAGTTTATTGTTAAGTCCGGCGACTTTCTAATTCTCGGACCAAAGCGTAGGAACGAAGGCGCACAACAGACTGGTAAATTACATCCGCCATTACATTCAGTAGAAATCATGGCGGACATACCAGTTGCGTTGTCGCTCTCTTTAAGGACGAAAAGAAAAGACTACATTGCGCGCCACGTCAATATAATGCACGTCTTTGCTCTGACGCTTTCGCCTATAATTACAAAACTCACCGCAACTAGTGAAATCTTTTGGAATGATTGTGTCGAAATGAAAGCTTTGCGAACAATCACAGAAAACAAATTTTCCTTAGAATGCGACTCTCTTTGTGTCGTCAATACTAATACATACTGGAAAATCAATACTAAAGATGTATAAAACAGATATTAGTGTTTTGCACATTTTCTTACCGTGATTTCTTGTGCAGTTTAAATGTTACATGGGTAGCAAATATACCGCTCAGAATCGTGCTTGCTTATCTCCAGTTTTTAAAATAGCATTGCGTCATAAGTAACATCTGCTTGAAATAGGTCGAAAACAGGGTATTCATTAACGTTCTGTTACATCTTTACTGCGTGTAGACGTTGTCAATGTCAAAAGAACACAGTTTGCACATGTAATGTGCCACAATTTTCGTCAGCTAAAATGTGACTCACCATAACAGAAACTGCTCCTCAGCTTGCCAGCTCAATTTAAGAGAGAAATAAATTAGAAACGGCCATAGTCACGGTGCATTATAAGCGGAAATAGATTCACGCACTTATTTTGCGTTAAGCTTGTGTCGCCAACAACAGTTTCGCGATCGCTGCGGTGCTTATCCGAAGACGGCGACACATACTTTAGTACGTAGTTCACAGGAGCAGTTCATGCAACCGCATGGTAAGGGCCTTGATTTCTTGAGAGTAACCTAGACGAAACACCGGGAGCTAAAGGTGGGACTCGCCGCCTAATCAAAGAATGAGAAGGGAAGCTTGGGGGTTCAGTGCCACCACGACGTTGCTTGTGGTGTGTCTGATCTGCTGTAGTAAAAGATCAGGCGAGTTGTCCGCATTCGCCACATTCACTGAACACATTCCGATTAATCAGGCTGGTAGGGTAGAACTATATCGATGGTGCAGGAAGATTCGCGGCCGTATAGTAAGAAAAACGGAGAAAGACCAATGGTGGCCTTAGTGGCAGTATGATAGGGGGAAGTGACGAATGGAAGCACGGCATCCCATTTGGAATGATCGGAAGCGACGTACATGGCGAGCATGTCGCCAAGAGTACGGTTGAAATGCTCCGCCAACCTGTTCGTCTGCGGTTGGTATGCGCTAGTGGTCCGGTGGATGATGTGACACTCCTTCAGCAGCAGTGACCTAACGACTTATAGGAGAGTGCGGCCTTGGTCACTTAAAACTTCATGAGGAGCTCCGTGACGAACAACAAAATGCCGCAGTATTATTGATGCAACGTCTTCGGTAGGTGCCGATGGGAGTGCAGCGGTTTCTGCACAGCGTGTGAGGTGATCCACCGCAATGATAATTCAGTGCTTGCCAGTACCCGCGCAAGGAAGCGGACCGTAAGGTTCGACTGTGACCCGATCAAAAGGACGGGATGGACAAGGAAGCCGCTGTAAACGTGGGGCACAGGAAGTCGAGTCGACTTTCGGAGATGGTACTCGAGCCAGCAGCGGACGTACTTACAAACAAACTTGCACATGCCAGTCCAGTAATACCGGAGGGCCGAAGGCGGGTGTAGGCCTTTAACATGCCACCGTACGCACATTCGGGATCGGTTTGAATCGATGTGCATTAATCAGCCCGATGAATATGAGCCATTGCTACACTCAGGGAGATAGTTCGGACGGCAGAGGAGTTGCATCGTAAATAACAAAGGTGATATGCCTGTGATATGTTCGCCTAGAGATGTCGTCGCCGCAGAGACACCAGATTGCGTGGTCGGTGAAAGAATTCGCTGATAGCTTTTCCATTTCATCGAGAGTCATCGTACTCCTGTCGTAAAACACGGCATAATGATAGAAGTTGAGAGTCCTGTGCGCTAGCACTCGTACCGAGTTTTTAAAAAAAGAAGGAAGACGATAGTTCAAGTACAATAAGGCGCCGTAATACAGCCGTCCAGTAGTCCATGGGCCTTTTCGGTAGTGGTCATCGTGAAGAAAGACGGCACCTTAGCCTTTTTAGTTGATCATAGAAGGCTCAACTTCGTCACGGAGTGGGATTGTTATCCACTCACTGGCACGTAGCATATCTTTGTTAAATTACAATATGATCACTTTTCCTCTTTGGATAGCAGAAGCAAATGCCTACGGTATTGCGCCGCCACATCAAAGAAGGTGAGGACGCATTTTTCATGTCGCCAACGAGGAAATTGCAGGACAGCAGCAATCATACCTAGGTCTGACTGAATGCCTGCTTTGCTACCAATGTGAACAGCACCTTGATAATCTTGTCGCAAAAGCGACATTTGTTTGCGTTTAACTGAAAACTGGCGTTGGCGAGACATCGAGGCGCTTCCTCTAGCCGTTCTTAATTTTAATTCTATGGAGACCCTTCTAACACATACAGAAAGCAAGTTGGCGATGTGGGTGGGAATTAGAAGCATAGTCGGAAAGCTAGCAGCTTCCCCTTCAATAACACCGTTCTCTAGTTTTCCGGTCGATTGCCTTGGGTCTATGTGGAGGTGTGGAAGGGTGAGGAACTTGGAGAAGCCGAAGGAGCGTGGATTCGGGGAGAGCGGCAATGACGGATCCACTGGGTCAGCAGGAGATTGGGAACAGCAGGGAGGGAAAGCGACAGGGTGACATCCAGCCTCTTGCTCGAAAGAAGCAAAACTCAAGCATTCATCTAGTTGACGACAGTCACTAAATTGTGATGTATGCCCATGGAGGCCGCAATAATGACACACAGAAAGAGGATGTCGCGATAGTGCGTAATAAGGAGAAACTGGTGAAATGGCGACGCTCGGAGCGTCACGATGTCAATGGGTTTCGGGAGGCGAAGCTGGAATTATTGTGTATGGAACAGGCTCCACTTACACACATGGGTACTGATGTCGATGGTGTGCCGGCACTTCATGACAGATGGTAGTCATCAGCGATGTCATCTCGTGTTTGATGATCTCGTCACTTCGCTTCACTACTGTGTGTCCAATTGGTGTCCTGTTGTTGTGCCTGTGTCCCCCCCCCCCCCCCCCCCTTCCCTGTCGCTTTAATGTTGTCCACGCCTACAGCAAAATGAATTTTGACTGGTGTCATTGCTCGGACACTTTCATTTACTGTTCATCACGCGTGAAAATCAATGCAAGGACTGCGTCACGTTTTATTTATGTATGTTAGATTTATTGCTACACACACTTACTCTCCCGTTAATGCTCTAGGTCTAATCGGCGTTGCTCACTACGCTCTTGTACACTAGAAATGCAAACGCGCAATGTTTCGTCTCTGGAAGCTTGCATCCGTGAAAAAAATCTCAATTATTCAATGCTGTTACGCCCTGTTGATCGTCCTCTCAGATGATCGATGAAACTAGATGATCGTCCTCTCGTAAACAGACAATAATAGAACACCGTCCACACCCATCATCGCCTCCGGAGGCAGTGAAGTGACTTTTGTGCTTTCTGAGAAGTTTGGTTTGAACGAGCGGGATTTACTCTAGTACTGTCCGTGCACGTCTCTATACTTCTCTCTCTCTCCTCTCTCTCTTCCCCTTCTCCCTTCCCGCAGCCTAGGGTAGCCAAGCGGATTCTTCAATGATTAACATCCCTGCCTTCCCAACATACCCCCCCCCCCCTCTCTGTCTGTGCCTGACAGAAGGCTACCAAAGGTTAGAATTGCAGTTGACAAACAGTCTCATGTCCTCCGCCAGGCAGATGGGTCTGTTTCGTCGCTGACAAATTAACAATTGCATCAAATATGCGCCAAGATAGAAATACATGAAGTTCTACTCCAGATTCTGATTATTATACGCACCGTTGTGGGAGGGTCCGGTTACTTTGACCCTCTCGGGTTCTTTAACGCGCGAATTAATTTACCTAAATAACCGATTTTGCATTCAACCGCGGCTAGGAACGAAGCGGTAACCTGGAGCCCTGCAGCGCAACGTCTCAGTCACTGGGTTACTCAAAGACATGGTACATGATGCATAAATGCAGCACAACGTGGTCTTATTACTGGTTATAAAGGGAATTTTGTACCGCCTGGAGGGAGTACCTTACCTACTGGTCTCACTAGGTTATTCCATTCGCGTTCGTCTAGGGTATGCAGAGCGGTCTCCGGATTTTACTGCAGCATACACAAGCCTCATATTGCTGCGAATATTTGCTCCGGTATGTTATTGTCCTGAGGCAAGTTTCCCTTCTATTTCCTGAGATGTTTCCCATGCTAATTTCTTTCTTCTTACTATTGCAAATCTTCACGGTCTTATATGTTTGCAATAATTGCATACAATTCGCGGTCTCTGTTTCTCTCACTTTCTTTTTGATAAATCCGCATTGTCTATTCACCCTTTCAATTATCCTGCACTTGGTTACCAACTCTTTTGATCTCTTCCTCCATTCTTTGTCTACGCTTTTCAGGTACAGAAACTTGAGCACTTTAGCCGACCATTTATTTTGGTCCATGGTTCGGAGTCTTTCTTACAAACTAATTTTGCCTTGGCTTTTATTTCAAACGAGGCCCAAGCCATGTCGCTCTGCACTGTTATTTTATATTATCAAGCTTGCATTAGGAAGGCGCGGAGAAGAAATGCCTCACGAAGCGTATGTTGCATACCGAAGGAGCTGCAATAAACTAAAGGCCACAGTGGAAGCATCTGAGTTTAAAGACCAAGTATTTCATGTAAAATTTTTTAGAGGGCTAAACGGCAATAGAACCGCCTGCCCATCTTCATAATTAGCGGTACGGAAGATACCGCACCATTTGCCAACAAAGATTTCTGCAGGTTTCTACCAAAGAGCCGAGTGCGGTTAATTACGGCCGGCATACGTTGTATTAATGCAAGAAGCTGCGGCGAATTTCACCCCTTTCATTGGTGCAGGCTACTGCCATAATCTCTTGAATGGAACAGTTTCTGCTTTCAGGTGATCCACCATTTCCTTGTCCTGCGGACAAGGCGTACATAAAATAAAGATGCGCATTTTGCAAGACCATCATAAGCGGTGCGTATTGCTCCGCGTCACACTTTGATTCACCAAAAATTACGCGCATTTACACATCATTACACAAAGTCTTTGCGGTTTCATTATTTTCTGGCTTCATAGGGGTGTGTTTTACAAGAATGGGCCTCTCAGTTCCCCTTCTTTTCGTTCAGACTCCATACGCCGTTGTTATGACGGTAATATTGAAGGTATGGACAACTTGGACCTCTCATCTGAAACGGGGTGGGGGTACTTCTCATCAAGTCCATTCTTTAATCCTTTTGGTGCCTCTACGTCTTAATACTTGATAAGTGCTTGATAAACTACGCTATATCGGCTGTCGTTTGCCGGCGCATAGGAACAAAAAATAAAATGCATAGCTCGAAGCATCATTTAAAGCACGCTTACATCCGTTAGATCATGCGCAACAAATTCAGTGCGTTACATGCGGATTATGTACTGCAGATTAGTGTGGCAATGTCACGAGCAGATACCAACGAACACGTAGAAAACTAACACTCTTATTCGCTCTATGATTTGACCATAAGTTAATGTGTCGTACTAAATGTCAAGGCGGCAGGGGAAAATTGCTCATTGCGCATCATAACCGCATTGATCTGATTCAAGTCCTGCGGGCCCTATAGACGTCTACGGAATAGCATTATAATACTTCGTTGAAATGTCGCTAGAAGTTCTCACATGTCATTCGTACAGAAAACTTGAAAGGAATGAGATGCGCAAGCAAGAGGCAGGAGATATGCATTGAGCCAAGCGCAGACTTGCAGCGGTCTTTACAGAAGAGATATAATGAGGAATTAAGTGTTGTATTTATTATTATTATTATTATTATTATTATTATTATTATATGGTCCTTAGGAGATGTTGTCGCCTTAAGTTGGCGCTGACTACTCCTTCTCATATAGATATTTAAAGAAATAATCAACTTAAATGCATTTAAACTAAATGTAAAATCTAAATTGTGACAGTGCAAAATCCAGTCACATAAGTACACTAAAGCCACGCTAAAACTGAGTCAACTCAGAAACACGGCAACGCAAAGTCCATCCAGTCACATATGTGCACAAAAGTAAAGAAGAACGTTCGGTCACATAACAACACTGAAATGAGGGCTTATAAGAAAGTACAGATTAGATATGTATGATGGTACATTATTCCAGGCATCGAATTGGCCAAAGTCAGGTTAAGAAATCTAATATAATGAGCTTATCACATATACACGCTCTACTCAATAGTTTCCGAGAATATTGATCGCTTCAAAAAATCTTTGAAGGGCCAGTAACGCTCGTCTTTGCAATGAGTATGTTGGCCATGGACCTCAAATCTTCCTTAGGCTGAAGGGCCTGCGGTCTAATGTCACGTATTAATCTAGTGTCACTAATTGATTAATATTATTCGACTACTGCCACGTCTACTCACGTATTAAGCGTTGTCTGCATCAATTGGGTCGCGGACATTCTAGCACAATACGCTGTACATCCTCATCTGTTCGGACACTAGTGCATTCGGCACTATCATCTCTTGATCTTTTATGTAAAAAAGTGTTTTGCGTACGCGGTACCGTGCCGCAGACGGTGAATCAGCGTTTCAAGCGCTCTGGTTTTATTGATGTGGACGGGATTTTAAATTGAAGTGATGGGTCAATGTCAAATAAATCTGAAGATTTCGAGTTTTGATCAAACCATGTCGCTTTGCAACGACACGCTGTGATCACTCTTAGTAAGTGGCGCAACTCACATTGAGTTAGAGGGAGACTACCAGCGGCGTTATTAACATGCGGTTATCCAGCTACCCTTTCTGCTGACAAATTTCCAAAGATATTGTAGTGGCCAGGTATGCGTTGGAACATTCTTGTGTGATTCCTTTCACTTGCTTTTGTGAGTTTCTTTAGTGTCTTGTAAACTAACGCCCTGTTTTGCGCATTGCTGATGTCACCATGAAGTGAAAACAAAGCTGTCGGCTAGTCGCAAAGGATGATCCATTGTTGCCCTTTTTCATTGAATTTATGTACCGTAACAAAGACAATATTGCAAAGAGCTCTACTGCTGATGATGATGTGTGGGAGATAGTTTAAATGTCTGCGTTTGGTTCCATTTCGGAGTGACAAAGGCAGCTGTAGAAGAGTCTTTTGGCAATGACCATTTATATCCGCTTGAATTTGGCCAAGATATCGAAAGTATATCTGATATGACGCTAGTTGTGCTCCTACCACAAACATATTTCGTTCGTGAATGTGGTGGTGGTGGTGGTGAATTGTAGCAACAGGCGGGTTTAGCCTGGCGAACAAGGCCGGCAATTGCTCCGCCTGAGCGTCTCGCACAATACCGCTGAAGGGTTTCACCATATGTCCATCAAACCAGTCTCTCTTAAGAAATCGATGAGGAGACGTGAAGTTTCTTTGCGCGCTATAACTGATCCCTCGGGAAATATAAGGTGTTGCAGGCGCGCATGCGGAAGGTCCTTGTTTTGCAGATTCTTCAGGAGAGTGTCTCTTTCATCTTGGAATTGCTGGCAGGACCACAAAAAGTGCTCAATGTCTCCTGTCTCGTTGCATGCCGTACAGTTCGGAGAATTGATTCGCCCCGTTTTAAATAACCAGGCCGGCGTATTAGCAGATCCTGTCCTTATTCGATATAGAAGTGTGGCTTCCTCTCGGTGCATTCTCTTGGTTACGCAGGGCATATGCGGTGGAACCCAAAGCGACGCAAAGTGATTTAGAATGTCAGATTTTTGCACTTGATTACTCTTTGGAGCCTTGATTTTGGGAGGATGATAGAGCGCTGCGTATGCAAGAGCATCAGCTTTTTCGTTTCCTGAGATACCAATGTGGGAGGGAATCCACTGAAACTTTACTGTGAAGCCTTTGTTGTTGAGTTCTTTCACGATGGCTAGTGATTTGCGTGGGAACTTGAGGGATGGCAAACCATGGTATACTTGTTGTAATGCGGCCTTTGAGTCCGTAAGGACAACCACATTCTGCGGAGGCAAAGTCTTTGGTTTGCGCAGAGCAGAAGCTATTGCTACGCCTTCCACAACTGTCGACGAGGCTATACGGTCCAGACGGCCAGACCACGTATATCTTAGAGAGGGAATATAGAATGCAGCTGCACAGCGGTCTTCGTCTGCCTTGACAGAGCCATCTGTGTATACTTGTAGGTGATTCGCGTAAGTCGTGCTCAGGTGTTCCAGGCCTAATGACTTGGCTTCTGCAGATGGAATGCAGCTCTTTGATTGCAATCGTGGTACACTTAAGTTGCATGTGATGTCCTCGAACGTCCAGGGTGGTTCTATCCTTTCTCTCTGTCTCGAGCAGCGCAATCCTAATACGCGAAGCGTGTTCAATGCTGCATAAAAATGTGAGCGCGGCCTGTTACCTATACGTCGTAAGAGGGCTCTACCGGGCGTAGACTCACTCAACCGTAGGAGCTGGAGCCTGGGAAGCCTGAAGTCGTAGAGGGCGTGACTCAGCTTCGTAGAGCACTTTCTTGTTTGACGCTGGCTGAGGGACTCCAAGACAAAGCCGGATACCTTTTCTGTGGATGGCTTCTAAGCGCTCGTATTGGCTGTCTGAGGGTGACATCAGAGGTAGCTGATACAGGATTCGACTCGTAACCAACGCTGTATGTAGCCGTAGCATCGACGTCGGGTGGTTGCCCCAGCGTATGCCAGCGACTCGCTTGAGCACATGTAGCCTGGGTGACGATGACGCCACAACGTGGTCAACACCGCGGCGCCAGAGTAGCCTGTGGTCTAAGGTAACGCCCAGAAATCGGATGTTGGTGACTTGTCGAATCTGGTATCCGTCCAAATTCAGCGTCAAGCGTGTAGATTTTCTTTTCACTCCAGGAAATAGTACGAATGATGATTTCTCTGCTGATAGTGATAATCCAATCGTTGCCAAGTGGCCCTGAATGGCTTTTACTGCTCCTTGGGCTATTCGTACCAGGCGGCGATGCTGGTAGCCGGAGACCCATATGCAGATATCATCGGCATATATAGATATCTTCACTGGTGTTCGATGGTTTAGTACTCTTGGGAGGCTACTCATGGCAATGTTAAATAATAAGGGAGATAAAACACTCCCTTGTGGCACACCGCGAAATATACGTATTTCATCGCTCAAAGTGTCGCCAAGACGAACTCTGATGCGACGATCATTGAGGAACGTATGTATGAAGCGCAAGAGATGACCCGTGACGCCTATAACTTGTAACTGGCTGATGATGGCTCCTTGAGACACGTAGTCGTAAGCCTTAGAAACATCCATGAAAACAGCAAGTGTCGACAGGCCATCCGCACTGTAATGTTCTATGTGGCTTAGCAGGTCCAGCACATTGTCTTGAGCGCTTAGACGCTGCCGAAACCCAGTCATGCACGATGGTAGTTTTCGACCCTGCTCGACATACCAAGTGAGTCTTGTGCACGCCATCTTCTCCATTAGCTTCCCTGCACACGAGGTCAGTGATACCGGTCTGTATGAGTCCAGAGCTGCAGGATTCTTTCCAGGCTTCAGAACCGGCACCACCCATGCTACCTTCCATAAATGTGGTATAGCCCCACTGGCCCAGACTTGGTTAAAAAATGCCAGCAAATCACGCCGTCTCTCAACCGGTAGGTTAGTCAGCATCTGATTACTGATGAGGTCAGGTCCCACCGCACAGCGACGTCGGAGGCTGCTCATAGCTAGTTCCAGCTCTCTGAGTGTGAAAGGAGCATCCATTAGAGACGACGATAGCGGCGGAGGCGGGTTGGTTGTGCCGGCTGACCTGCCGGAAGAGCATATTTCAGCGAAGGCATTCGCAAGACAAGCGAGTGTCTTGCCTAACTTCAATGCAAGGGCTTCAAATGGCTTGTTTGGTCGAAAGTTTCCAGCAAGGTTATTAACGACCCACCATATCCTTGGAACTGGCGTGAAGACCGATAGGCTTGCACAAAATGACGCCCATTGATCTCTTCTTAGTTTCCTTGTATAACGTCGAATAACTGCGTTAATCCTGTTATATATAGTCTTCATTGGTGGGTCGCCCTTCGTCCTCATCAGCCTCCGTTCCGCTCTTCTACGGGCAGCGCATAGATTTTTGAGCTTTAGATCCGGAGCGGGGAAGTGATCGGGTAGCTTCAGCTCAGCGGTAGCCAATCTCTTGCTACGTAGCATGTCCGCGAACAGGTCTCCAGATGATTCGCTTAGGCCATCCCTGTACGTATCCCAATGCGTCACAGGACAGGATCTTCGGCCGTTGGTTCTATATCCAGCAATGTTAACGGAGACAGGAAAATGATCACTGCCCATTCTATCTTTACTAGTCGTTGAAGATGCGAGGATGTCCGTTGAGTGTAACGTCAAGTCAATGACACTGTAAGAGGCCGGTGGTCGAAAAAACGTTGGCTGTTTGTCATTTGCCACACAGAGACCCTCGATGTTTAAAGCACCAACAATTTGCTTTCCACGTGCATCAGTCGCCTTGTCGCCCCAGAGAGTATGGTGCGCGTTGAAGTCCCCACATATAATCCTCGGAGCTGGGCAGCGGCTGCAGAGGTCTCATATAATTTCTCCCATCGATACCTTCAGGCGAGAGCTCACATACACGGAGGCCACGCTGAGGCTTCGGTTTCCCAGCCGCACTTGTACAGCAGTGACTTCCAAAGCACTGCTGCAAAGGTCTTGTACTGGTAGAACGTAATGTGGTATTTCACGTCTCACATATAGCATGGCGCTTCCGTTCGGAAATGTCGGAATACTTTTGTTTCCATGTGCGACATAACCAGCAATTGATCTGGAACTTGGAAGACCAGCCTCGGACAGGGCCAATATTGGCACAGGCATGTTGCGTAAGAAAAGCGACAGTTCAGGTAAATGGCACGCAAGACCCGCACAGTTCCATTGCATAATAAGTGGCACCTGTGGACGGGATGGTGAACATTGTGTCCTGACCGCATCCATATTGCTAGGTGCTTTAAAAAGAGGCGGAGCTAAGAATCACTGACTCGAGCGCCAGGACTACTTCGAGCATTTCCTTCATCGAGCTCGCCGGCATCTTCTCTATGTGTGATCGCAAGGCCTTGAAGAGAGCACGTAGCACCTGCTGACAGTCCTCCAGTGGTGTGTTTTCTTCGCAACGCGATTGGGGTCGCTGCAGTACAGACACATAGCTTCGCTGTTCCGTTTGCTCAGCAGTCTTCTCGTCTACGGGGCCTCTGTTCATTGATTTGACTGCTTTAGCCGGTCCGCTGCGCGATGGCACCACTGTGTCCTGGATTCCTGGAGAAGGCTTCAGGCTTGGAAAATCAGTTTCACTCTTTGAGCTCCACTTGATTTCGTCTGACTCTCTGTGACTTTCTGTCTTTTTCTTTGTCGTATTTCTCTCATCGTTTCTTGTTGGCCCCAAGATAAACGTTTTCTTACGCTTTATTGCCGCTGCCCGCGTAGGACACTTACTATAACTAGCTGGATGACCACCACTACAGTTTGCACATACAAAGTTCTCGCTGCACGCGCATGTCTTGAAATCGTGCGGTCCTCCACATCTCTTGCACCGCTGCTCACCACGGCAGTACTTGGCCACATGTCCATAGCGCTGACACTTGAAGCACCGAGGTGGTGTCTCAACGTAGTCGATGGTCTCGTGTCTTGTGAAGCCCAAGTTGATCTTCTCTGGGCGGTCTTTATTTGGAGCGAACGTAAGAACCACGGAGCTGGTTCGCCTGGACTCCCAATCGGATTCGGAAATTTGAACGCGTCGCGTGACTCTCCTTGCATGGTAAACACCTTGTGGTTTTAGGTATAGCAACAGTTCCTCGTCAGTGTACCACTTCGGTACTCCTCTAATAATGCACGTGTTTTGCAGGTACGAATTGGGCACTCGTGCTGAGATTGCAGTCCCTGAGATTGACTTGCAGCTGAGAAGGGAATTCACATGCTCTTCTGTCTGTACATCTAGAAGCAGGGCTCCTTGAGCAGTAAATCGGCTCCTAACTGGCGATGCGCCAAGAATGTTTTCAATTTCAGTAGACAGAACAATGGGATTTACTTTTTTCAGGTCGGCTCCTTCTGTGGCAGGCGTAACAATCACTGGGATTCCGATGGTCCTCTTCTTGCGGTGACGCACAAGCCTGAAGCCTTCATCGTCCAGATCTGTGATGTCAGCTATGTCACAATCGTCAATAAGCGTAGACTCGTCGTCTGTTTCTGTAGCCTTGTATCGCTTACAGTCACCGTTGCTCTCAGGGTCAGTCGGTGGCCTCTGGCCCGGTGTCAGGTCAGGCGTAGTCATGACGGAGCTCTCGCCGCTACCAGATCGGGCTCTTCTGCAGGCTCCTATCGAAGCGACGGGAGGTGAAGGCCCCCCCGGCCTCCGGTAGGGAAGGTACCTTGGCGAGTCGTCCGACGTCTTCGACAAATCTGTTTGACAAAACGTCGAAAAAATTCAAAACACTAGGAAGCGATAGAGCAGTGCGACTGTGTCGAACCAAACTTCTTCTTCCTCTCCGTTCGTGAATACTTTCTTCAACCAAAAGTTAGATTTTTGGAGAAACCAGTCACCATGAAGGAGATAACCTAATTCGGGATGTGGTAGTCGATTTTGGTGCTCCTGAATCACAGTGTAATAATATTCGCCCTGTGTCTCAATAAGTACATTTGCTAGTGGGTGCCTTTTTTGCTGGACTGAAACACGAAAATATTGTTTGCAGGTTTCAGCTGTCTTCATAATAGGAAATTAAGTATGACGTCCAAAAGGACTTCTTGGACAAGTTGGTGCTTAGATTTCTTAGGTATACTTTGTGGCGCAAAATACATTTCTTGAAAAGGTACAGACGAATGGAAGACAGTGAAGCGCCAAATCTTCATGTCTTCCTTTCTCTGTCTGTTTTCAAGAAATGTATTTGGCGCCACAAAGTGTACCTAAGGAGTATGACGTGTCTCTGCAGATACTAAAGAACTTGAGGTTGAACGCCTAAGCAAGATCTAAGATACTAAGCTATTAATCCTTGAAGTCCCTCTTCCAACGAACGGGATATACCATGCAGAACAGGTGAAGAATATGCAATCGTTTGCTTTATAAGTGCATTAAATACTTTTAGTAGAGCTGCAGCTGACTTTCCCCACGTAGTGCTGACTACGTAGCGAAGAACATTTATTATTGAGTTTTTCTTCGAGGGCTTCAATGTCAGAATTCCTAGAAAGTTGTCTGTCTAGTGTAATCCCCAGAAATTTGTGTTGTTTCACTATGTCTAAAGGTTCTTCCTTAAGGCACAGCTGACATTTGGCCGACAAAGATAATGATTACGATACCTGTGAGTCTCTTCTAAAATTTATACCACAAGTTAGTACATTCACATTTTGGTTTAAAAAGTGCCGCTCAGCGTATGTAAACAGCTAAATATAACCAACAAATAGACATGAGGTCCCCTTTATTATGAGGGACAAGTAGCACGAAGAGTACGAGCATTTCTGCTAATTATATGAATAAAGCCCAATAATCTTTATGGAAAATTGCGAGAGTCAAACAGGATGTTAGTTAGTAGTTAAAATGTCCTCCTAGTTTAGTGTAAAACATAAACAGAGGAAGGACTTCTGATAGGCCGTAAGGAGGACAAAAATGGCAAAGTGCATTTGATTGCTTTGTGAACACAGTGCACGAGAACAGCGCTTTAGGTGTTTGATGTACAGTTCCTTACCTCAAGGAAGATTTGAGGCCATCGATGCAGCTGCAGTTCCTGTTCTGTTTTGAAATCTGTGGGCAACTTCTCAAACAAAGTCCTCCAATGACTTCACAATTCGATGTTCCTCCTGCTCCTTAGTTAATTTATTAATAATTTATAATACAGGGAAGGAAAACATTCAGGCATCTCTTTGAAAAATCCTTCATTTTTGAAAGACGCATTAGTGTAAAGGTGGCTTTAGCAGCCTCAAGAGGCAAAGATGCCTCACATCTCTCCTTTTCTCTGTAAATGCATGTGAAATTCAGAAATGCATTTTTCACACCGCAGATATAACCCGAGGTGGATGGCGCAAATAAAGCGCCGTTGTATAGCGTTTACATAAGTGGATTATTGTTTAGAGACAACATTCAGACACGTTGCAAGAACTCGGCATTTCTAAAAAAGCAGTGGCATCAACGTCAAAACGTGCCGAATGGAAGTTTTGTAATTTTAGTCTTTAGCGGATGGGGGCGCTTGTGCAAATATGAATGCTGTAGTTTGAAACAAATAGCAATTAGTTTTGCATCGATTTTGAAGTGAGCAGCTCTGTTTAATGTAGTATTTCTATAAAGCTTAGACACAGCAGCAGTAGTTCACAAATGTAAAAAAGAAAAAAAAAGAACACTGAGGAGCGGGGGGGGGGGGGGGCGGAGGGTGTTTATTCACACATATAGATGCACTTTACTTTCAGTGATGTTGTTCACATTTCTCATGCAAAAATGCTCAACGACTACTGGCAGACAAAACTACTTTGCCGAATTTATTAAATGTTGCAGCTTAGTCTTGAAGTTTCGTTATCCTCGAGAGTGCGGCAGCATTCGACAACCATCAGCCAAGAAGCCCAATCTGTTTCGTACATCGTCGAAATGCCACGAAATGCACATTCCCCGTGACACATAGACTGCGCAGTGCCTGGAGTTTGGCGTGTGTTGCGCATGCTAAACTCTATGCTTTATACCTTACAGGCAGGCTTAACCATTTCCGTCCAAGTGGCGCGCAGACGAACTTGGTAGGCAAGCTCATTGTAGCCGGCACTTCTATGACCCTTAGTAGAGTCCATGCGTGGGATGTTAGGACCTATCACCGATCCGTAACGTACTCTGGCAAACTTCTCCTGCTAGCCTGCCGGCGGCTGCAACGCCGGCTAGCAGCAAATTTTCGTCGTGGTCGTTCTTGAATGTTAGGCCCGAACAGCGCTGCTTGGCACAGTGTACGCGACCGAAAGTTCTGTTCGATGGGAATAAAGCGTTGATCTATTTGCTGCTGCCCTACGGCTCTTGTAATGCCGAGAAACCACTTTGGCAAATAAAGCGAGGGCATGCAGGACTAATTAAATATGTGTCGACTGCCTTCAAGGCTGCCATTTTCTCTGACGTCACGCACGTGCATCACACGTTCAAAATTGATCCGGTAAGCTTACGGCCTCCGGAATTTCTGTCGGTGCGTCGTGCAGCGAGGATATTTGAATAATCGTGAATGCTGAAAAGCTCGATCGATGAGCGTGTAGGAATTTTTGATGTATGAATTTACTTGGGCAGATCAGTCAAGTCATTAGCAATGTGTGTTGTTTATCGAAGCTGTCAATTGATATTTGTTCATTCCGTTTATCTAAAAATTCGTTATACAGAAAGTCAAAGTGACGTAATTATTAAATAGCAGAATGAGCAGTCGAATGTTTGAAAAAATAAATATTCGCAGAATTTTACAGATTTGCGAGAAACAAACAAGGGAATCCTGTGAACAGCAAGTCTTAGAGCACACAAAGCTTTAAACATTGATGTAACCTTGTTAACTTTCAATTTAACCAAACGAATTAGAACACGTCTTTAAAAGTTCTCTCACGTATTTATTTACTTCGATACCGTGCAGGTGCAAAAGGCAACAAAGAAGGGCATGGGTAATGGACATGCGATATCAGAACAAACAAAATGGGCTGTTAAGTCTATAAATAATGTTCAAGTAAAGCCTTAGTTGAATCTACGTTGGTTAATTTTGCGATAGAGTTTGACAGGTAGTGCCGATCTCCTAAATGGGGATGAAAGTGATGTAACAACTTCGTATCGGAGAACGGCAAGTTCGCCTTCTGTTGCTAATCACTCCCGCTTCATCACATAAAATCGTGCCGTCATTGTCCATCTCCTTACCTTTTATGTTGAAATGTGCAGGGCAGTTTCCTGTCTGAAAAAAGGAGGTTAGAGGCCCGAACATGCTTGAATAGGCGATCGAATGAATGTACTTCTACAATTTCAAGAAATTAAATGTACACTGCAATTTTCAGCCGATTAGAACATATATTTAAAACATTAAAAGCATAGATGTCATACAGAACACGTGTACTGGATATCTGAGCATACAATTTTTTAGAGGTGTTTTATTTAGGTATCGCCTTGTAAAAATTATCTTCATACATACTCAAGAGTGCAGTAAAAGGGTGATTAAGCTTTTTATTTAGGAAATTGATGTCAGTTTGCTAAGAAATATTAGTAGCGATATAAATTTCTAGGGCATTTATTACGATACATTTACTAAGCAGCAGCCATTGATAAGATAGTTGAGAATGTTGAGCCGCATTGAACAAGACTCGTATAGCTAGTTTCGCTGCACGCGCTGTGGCTCCTACGTACGGGTTGTAGCTTTCACTAGATCTAATACCGAGAGGCGTTGCACAAGTATGGAGTGGCTATTTTTGCTGCGCTAGCTGTGCCTCACACGCAGGGGTTATAGCTTTCGCAGGATCTGAAAATGAGACGCGTCGCACAAGTTTTGGATACCTTTACAGGCGAACTTTGGATATGCTAGCCTGCGCCGGCAATGTAAAGGTAAAAAACCAGCTACTCTCAGAGCTGCACGCCTGCTGCGATTGCTTCAAAAAATTGGCTGCGGCTTAGCTCTGCTAACCATGGATGTGCAAAGCGAAAGCTTGATTTAACCTGGTTAAGTCTTGGTTTCACTTGGTTAACCTTTGATTCAGCTGTGATTGTTATACTTACGTATATAATCATCGTTAAGCCAGGCATGACGGCGGTACCTAGGTCGCTGCAGGCTAGACAACCGCGAATAGGCTTGAGTCGACACGCATCGTTCGACGGTGCGACGCCTGTTGTGCCACAAGGAAAGCGCATGTACTAGACATGCAAAGACACGCCGCGAACATGCGCAGCGTGGAAGCATAAGCGGAGAGGGCACGAACACGTTCCCTACATTGATCTCGATGGTGCAACGCCTGTTGCATTCCGGACACTCTCCAGTGAAGCAGCTCGCCGGGGGATATCCGCGGGGTGGTCAGAGGCCGCTTGGCGACGACGGCTCAAAGCCCCCCGCTACCGCGCAACGCTCAGAGAAGACGGTGCAGCCTCGCGCTCATCCATGGCAAAGCTCGCACCATAGAATAGAGAACCAACTTATGTTGAATTTCAATGGTAGATCGCGAGTGCTCGGCCGGAGCACGAACGGAGCGCGTCGCCTCGACTGAGATCGCGCTCATCTGCTCACACCATATCTGCGAAGGGAATGCGTGCGCTCCCGCGGGGGCACTTGGCGCAGGAAAATCAAGTGAGAGGGCGCTAGAATAGGGAGAGGAACAAACGCTTGGAAGCGCAATCCACCAACCCATTTCACTGTCCGTGTCAGAAGAATCATCACTCGACTTGGAAATTGTACTGTCTGAGTCGGAGCTGTCTAGGAGCGCGAACAAAATCGCACGGCGCGAAGCGGCGTCCACGTTTCCCATGTCGTCCATAGCTGCCCGCGACCGGAAACAGGCGGCCGTGACAGGAAGCAGAGGCGGGTGAAGGAAATAAGTCACGAGGACTTCCGGTCAAATCTGCCGATTTCGGCGGAGCAAATATTTTTGCTCCACGGAGCAATCCGGGATCAGCGGCTGGTCCCAATCTGCCATTGGAACACACAGCTCGCGCTCCCTTTCTGCCATTGGAATAGGATTGCTGCATACAGAGCAGAAAAACTTGATCTGGATCTGCCATTGGAATTCAACATTAGAGAAGGGAAACTGTACCTTCCGCAGTGGTACGAAAATAAGAAGCTGCAGCGCATGGAACTTACTTGGGTGGACGCCAGATGACGTTGCTCAACCCGGAAGCGGAAGTGCCCTTTTTCATTGAGCAAAATCCAATATGGCCGTTTTTTGCTGTTGGCGTACGCTCGTACGCTGGTACGCGCCGTGCTTGCCCTGCCGGCTACGCGGCAGCCATGACATTGAGGCATGCCGCATAGCCGGTGAAGTTCTAATTCTCAGGAGACCAAAGAGCCTCTACTGACACCCATACAAACAAGCCACAAGTGAGTGAACAGAACGTGCGACTTTTTGGCAGAAGACAAGCAGTGTACATTCTCGTGCAATAGCAGGAATAAAATTTGCACGTCGAGATACGCTGGAATCATTGGCGCGAGCTCGTAAACGGCTCACCGTCGTCGTCGCACATGGCGGTCTGGTAACGAGTGACAACCAGCGGCGCAAGCATATTGGGCAGATTGTACCACCTGTTTGCAGCAACAGTCGCCGCTAAAGATGAGCAACTTGCATTGCGAAGCAATCGGGTGACGCAGGCATCTGCTGCCGCAGCCTACACAGCGACAAGGGCTACCCGGCATTTTAGCGTTAACTCCTTTCCAACCTGCACGTTTCTTTCGGTGGCCGCTAACGTGTGGCTCACACTTGGTGTCACACTTTGTCTCGATATGGACAAGTCGCTTTCGTAGGCATCACCTTCAGCAGCCATTTTTTCGGGCCTTTCCATGCATACGGCTACCAACTTCATACACTTCGAAATATGTAAACAAGTATGCTGGTCTCCGTTCATGCCTAATCGCAGCCGAGAAAGGCCATAGGCACAATTTTCCCATGGCTGCAGCAGGAAAGGGCGAACGGGGAGCACGAATCACGGTGCGTGTAAATTGGGAGTCTACGTCGCTGTGCTGACTGCAGGAGCGAATGCTTACTTCGAGACTGCTTCCCAATGCAGCTGACCTGGCCACCACATCCGAGAAGCATAACACGGCGACCATAACGAAGTGAGATAACAGCGAAATTAAACAGCAATAAATCACCACATAAGGTTCAGGGAATACATTATACATTGGCTACGAGCCACATGGCAAACGTGAGCATTCACGTACACTGGTCTCTTAGGATACATTCAGCCACCTACCTACAGGCGTAGTGCTTGCCTTCGTCGCACGTGGTGGCCAGGTTAACGAGCGACAACCAGCAGCGGAAACAGATTGGACAGAGTGTGCCACCTGTTTGCAGCGACAGTCCCCGTTAAAAATGAGCAACTTGCATTGCAAAGCAATCAGGTGACGCAGGCATCTGCTGCCGCAGCCTACACAGCGTCATGGACTACCCCACATTTTAGCCGTTCACTCCTTTCCAACCTGCACGTTTCTTTTCTTTCGGGGGCCACTAACGTGTGGCTCGCACTTCGTGCCCCACTTTGTCTCAATATGGACAAATCGGTTCTGTGGACATCACCTTCGACAGCCACTGTTGCGGGCCTTTTCACCCATGTGGCTATCAACTTCATATACTTCGAACCATGTAAGCACATATGCTGGTCTCCGTTCTGAGCAAATCATGGCCGAGGTAGGCCACAAGCACAATTTGCCCATGGCTGCAGCAGGAAAGAACGAACAGAGAGCACCAGTTACAGTGCGTGTATACTGGGAGTCTATGTTGCTGTGCGGACTGCAGGAGCAGGTGCTTACCTCGAGAGACTGCTTACCAACGCAACTGGCCAGGCCCCCAGATCCGAGAAACGTAACACAGCGACCACAACCAAGTGGGGCAGCAAAACCAGATTCTGCAATCAGTCCCTTCAGTGTAGCTTGTACAAAGACCCAGGCTATCGATGAAGAAGAGCAATCATCAACACGACTACGAATATGGAAAATGAGAAAGCTTGCATTGAAGAGAAAAGCCACTCTGCTCTGTAAGCATTGAAGGCTAAAGACATAAAGAAAAGTAAAGTGGTGCATAGCACACGGTGCGTAGGTTAATGCAAGACACATGCCGATGCTGCATCAGCTATTTCAGGAGAGGAATTGTGCATGACAGCATACTCTAGAAAATACTGCTACAGATGTGGTACGCTACCAGACAGTGACTGGTATTAAGTATCAGCGAAGAATCGGTTGACCTTTATGTTTCGATGAGGATGAATGATCTCTAACGAGAATGGGCAGTGAAAAAGCTTGCATTTATAGAAAAAAAATTACACTTGGCACAAATGGAATTGACATGGCCAGGAAGCTGATTAAGGGCAAACTGACGGAACTATTTTGGCCAGTGTATTCGGTGCTTGGTCAGAAGTTGCAGGTGCATCTGAACAGGAAGAACTTCTAGAAAATTGTTTCTGAGTTACCTGGATGACTCGGCCAAATGTCTGTGCTGGTGGAAAGGTGGCTGAAGATCTTTTCAGTCTTGACACAATCCTCTGCAGACTTGATATCCAACTTCTTCTACTTGCGCTTCTTTGTTCATGGTGTAAACGCCTTGGAAATTCGGCTCCAGCCCCTTCCTGTTGGTGTAGGTGGGAGCTCCGGTGATGACCAAGATGTGCTTGGCATAGACTCTGTTGGGGCAGAACACTGACACATGAGATACAGCACAGATTAGCGAAACTCATGCAGTGTTTTCTTTCATGTTCGAACCAATTATACTGAACCATCAATTTGAAAAAAAAAACATTCATATCTGCTGAAAATAAATGACATGCATCTCAAGGCTAGCAAGCCAATACAGCATATACCAAGCACGATTTATTTCTGAACCTGGTGTTGTTTACCTTGTAGTAGTAGCAAAAGTCCACACAATGGCCTTGTTGTAGCAGGCAGCTGTTTAGTGTTTAGCAGGCTGTTTAGTGCGTGGAGTGTGTTGCTTTATACTGGTGCCGTCCTCATTACTGCATGTCTGGAGCAGAAATTTTGACTGCATCAGAAATTGAAAAAGCACAATTTTGCAATATGAAATGCAATGAGGTGTGACATATATATTTTAATGGTTTGTGACTACAGAACACATGCAAATGTACACTGTATGTTCTAGGGTGCTGAAGCAGCATGTTAAATAAATATTGCTATTGTCCATAAAATTGATGTCTGCCCAACTACAATGCATGTCAACAGCTGAAGTATTATTAAAATCACAAATGAGAACATTTGTGCGCTCATTTATGCACTAGAAGAGATCACACTGCTGGTTCCACAAGCAAATGCATGAAAGTCATGAAGCTATTGGAAATGATGCATTAGTTTTCTGCACGAACGTAATGCACCACTTCCCTACTGCAAAAATAAATGCCCTGCGGTAAACCAAACTGAACAGCAAGAACATTTGGAACCAACAAGTACGAAATATGGGTGAATTATCATGCTTGCCAAGTGTTTAATATAATGAATTCTGTACTATCACTTCATTTTACCAAACGATTATTCGGTTTTGTGGACGAAAGAAGTTGCCGGCGGACTCGAAAAACAGTTTTATATGTATATTGATAAGGCTACAAGGTCACGTATGGGCACGGCTACAATGAGATGAAAAACGCGACGCGCGTTCCGATATCGCTCTCTTTCTTTCCTGATAGTGTGTGTATAGCGAGAGCCTCGCAAGTAAAGGTTTATTTAGGACACAGTAACGAAGACAGCGGACATAAGGAACTATAATATGGACAGAATTGAACAGGCTCTCAGGAACGGAGGAAGCCTAAAAGCAGTGAAGAAGAAACTAGGAATAGGCAAGAATCAGATGTGTGCGTTAAGAGACAAAGCCGGCAATATCGTTACTAATATGGATGAGATAGTTCAAGTGGCTGAAAGTTTTATAGAGATTTATACAGTACCAGTTACAGCCACGACGATAAGGTGAGAGAGAATAGGCTAGAGGAACTTGAAATCCCACAGGTAACACCGGAAGAGGTAAAGAATGCCTTGGGAGCTATGCAAAGGCGGAAGGCAGCTGGGGAGGATCAGGTAACAGCAGATTTGTTGAAGTATGGTGGGAACACTAGAAAGATTGGCCGCCCTATATACACAATGCCTCATCACCTCGAACGTACCGGAATCTTGGAAGAACGCTAACATAATCCTAATCCATAAGAAAGGGGACGCCAAAGACTTGAAAAATTATAGACCGATCAGCTTACTGTCCGTTGCCTACAAAGTATTTACTAAGGTAATTGCAAATAGAATCAGGAATACCTTAGATTTCTGTCAACCAAAGGACCAGGCAGGATTCCGTAAAGGCTACTCAACAATAGACCATATTCACACTATCAATCAGGTGATAGAGAAATGAGCGGAATATAACCAACCCTTATATATAGCCTTCATTGATTATGAAAAAGCATTTGATTCAGTCGAAACCTCAGCAGTCATTAAGGCACTACGGAATCAGGGTGTAGATGAGCCATATGTAAAGATACTGGAAGCTATCTATAGCGGTTCCACAGTCACCGTAATCCTCCACAAAGAAAGCAACAAAATCCCTATAAAAAAAGGCGTCAGACAGGGAGATACGATATCTCCAATGCTATTCACAGCATGTTTACAGAAGGTATTCAGAGACCTGCAGTGGGAAGAATTGAGGATAAAAGTTGATGGAGAATACCTTAGCAACTTGCGATTCGCTGATGATATTGCCTTGCTTAGTAACTCAGGAGACCAATTGCAATGCATGCTCACTGACCTGGAGAGGCAAAGCAGAAAGGTGGGTCTGAAAATTAATCTACAGAAAACTAAAGTAATGTTTAACAGTCTCGGAAGAGAACAGCAGTTTACGATAGGTAGCGAGGCACTGGAAGTGGTATGGGAATACATCTACTTAGGGCAGGTAGTGACCACGGATCCGGATCATGAGACTGAAATAACCTGAAGAATAAGAATGGGCTGGGGTGCGTTTGGCAGGCATTCTCAAATCATGAATAGCAGGTTGCCACTATCCCTCAAGAGGAAAGTGTATAACAGCTGTGTCTTACCAGTACTCACCTACGGGGCAGAAACCTGGAGGCTTACGAAAAGGGTTCTGCTGAAATTGAGGACGACGCAACGAGCTATGGAAGGAAGAATGATAGGTGTAACGTTAAGGGATAAGAAAAGAGCAGATTGGGTGAGGGAACGAACGCGGGTAAATGACATCTTAGTTGAAATCAAGAAACAGAAATGGGCATGGGCCGGGCATGTAATGAGGAGGGAAGATAACCGATGGTCATTAAGGGTTACGGACTGGATTCCAAGGGAAGGGAAGCGTAGTAGGGGGCGGCAGAAAGTCAGGTGGGCGGATGACATTAAGACGTTTGCAGGGACAACATGGCCACAATTAGTACATGACCGGGGTTTTTGGAGAAGTATGGGAGAGGCCTTTGCCCTGCAGTGGGCGTAACTAGGCTGATGATGATGATGATGAACGGAGGATCCTGACTGCTCATATGTAATGCAGGATCTAGTTCGTTAACGTGTATCTGCCTGTAAGTTAATGAGACGAATATTAGATAACGATTCTAGCAGCGGTGTTAAACGACTCACCGTTATTGCCGTTGTCAGCCGCAGCAGAATGCAGCTCCTGCTTCGATGCAGCCGTGTGCCGAATGGCTCACGACCGAAACCTAGCTTTCGGGCTTACATGTCCGCTTGAAAACACGTCACTTTACCCCAGGTTAAATAACGCGAGACATCCAAGCGCAATGAACTAGCTTGAGCAACAAAGAAGCAACCAATCTACGTGTACGAACGAATGAATCTGTGCCGCCGTGCACTCGAAAATACCGGCAAAAATTTTAAATGCAGGCCAGTGGTCACGTGAAAGATCGATGATGCTGAACGCTATTTGCGATTATAGCGACACAGAGACAATAAACTTGCTAATAAATAGTGCAATATCTAATTAGCAATGATAATTTTGCCCTGTTTCTTATGTAATAAGAATACTTTGGTAATTGTAAGAGAAAGTTTGTAAAATAAAATTGCGCTTATTACGGCACCTCTAGCGGGAAATATTGGAAGTAACGTAAGCATCCCGAAGTGATTCTACTATGCCGATTTTATTAGGAGTACCACGCGGTCGATTTTGTCGCCTTCTGTGGCCATTTGTTGAACTTGAGAGTTTGCTACCCCTGCTCGTATTAACTGGCCGAGCGCGGCACTCCTCTTAGCCAGGCGCATGGCCAGTCGCGTGGTCAGGCGGCGACCCGGCTGCGGAGAGCGCATGCGCCAAAGCTGGCGTGCGGTGGTGGAGTTCGGCGCGGCGCCGTTGCCAAGGCTACGGCACCGCTGCGGTCAAATGAAGGTAAAATTGTTGGCGTAGGTGAAACTCGACTCAACACGGCTAGTAAAGCTTTCGCTTTAAAAAAAAACAAGCAATAGACCCGTTAAACGGAGAGTCCTGCTGCGCGCCGCCCTACTGACGTCATTCTCTCAGCTAATAGGCGCTGTGTGTCAAGGTAACGTGAGAGAAACTAGTGTTTCTCCCATCAGAACAATGTCGGAGTTGCCATGGGTCAGCCATGCGTCGTGCGTTCGGCCGAAGAACAGGCGATGTTTGAAGAACGCCTCCGGTAACTCGCTCGAAAAAGTGCTTGTCGTTCACGTGCCGACCTCGCCGTGAGGGAGCGCGAAGCTGCGGCGTTACTACAACAAAGAGCCGGGGATCCCAAACTTCGCTTTCACGCCTCTTCACAGTAGTGAAAGGGTGTTAATTTTTTCTTGCTGCGCGCGCTATGGCGGTTACACATGGGCCAAGGTTTTCGCTTGATCTGAAACTGAGACTTGTCTCACAAGTTTCGGATAACTATTTTCGCTGCACGCGCTACGGCTCCTACGTGTGGGTTGTAGCTTTCGCTGGATCTGAAACTGGGCAGCGTCGCACAAGTGTAAGAAAGCTATTTTCGCTGCTCCCGCTGTGTTTTCAACGCATCGGGTGTAGCTTCCGCTGGATCTAAAATTGAGAGGCGCCACACAAGTTTACTATGGCTATTTTCGCTACACACGCTACGGATCCGGCCTACGGGCTGAATCTTTCAGTTGATGTGATCCTGAGAGGCGTTGCACAAGTCTCCGTTAGCTATTTAAGCTGCGCGCGCTATGCCTCCTACGTAGGGTTTGAAGCTTTAACTTGATCTGAAACTTAGGGGCGTCGCACAACTCTCGGATAGCTATTTAAGCTGCGCGCGCTGTGCCTCCTACGTAGGGTTCGCAGCTTTCACTGAACGGGAACCTGTGAGGCATTGCACATGTCTCCGATAGCTATTTAGGCTGCGCGCGTTATGCCTCCTACGTAGGGGCTGTAGGCTTTATTGGACCTGAACCTGAGACGCGTTGCACAAGTCTCGGGTGGCTATTTTAGCGGCGCGCGCTATGCCTCCTACGTACAGGTTGAAGCTTTCACTGGATCTGAAACTGAGACGCGTTGCACAAGTATCGGGTGGCTATTTTTGCTGTGAGTGCAATGCTTCCTACGTAGGTGTTGTAGCTTTCATTGGATCTGAAACTGAGAGGCGTTGCACAGGTCTGAGGTGGCTATTTTTGCTACACGCGCTATGGCGGCTACGTACAGTTTGAACCTTTTGCTGTATCTGAGACTGAGACGCGTGGCTCAAGTATCGGATAACTTTTTTAAGTTATGGGGTTTCACCTGCCAAAAACGCTTTCTGATTATGAGGCATGCCGTAGTGGGGGACTCCGGAAAATTAGGCTACCTGGGGTTCTTTAACGTGCACCTCTATCTAAGTACATGGATGTTCTCGCATTTCGCCCCCATCGAGATGCGGCCGCCATGGCCGGGATTCGATCCCGCGACCTCGTGCTTAGCAGCCCAACACCATAGCCACGAAGCAACCGCGGCGGGTAGGATAACGTGAGGAGTTTTTTTTTCGAAATGGGTCAAATCCACGTGAACAAAAGTTGAGAAAAAAGCAAAAATTTGTTACCGGACCTAAATGCAACGCTAGCAAAGCTATTATATGATATGCTTTACATGTCGGCTAGGGCAAGTTTACGACCACAAGTAATGAAAAATTATGCGGCAGATATGCCCAATATTAGGGTGAGAACTCTGGATTTGGCTCGTATTGAATTGAAACACTGGATTTTAGGCGGTATTGTTATGAAAACTTTATTAAAATTGGCTTTCCAGAATGGCATCATGTAATAATGACAGAAAAGCTATAATAACATTGGCAGCAGGGCTTTGCTGTGCTTCAAGAACAATAGAACTATACTTGAAGAGCAGGTGCGTCTTCTTGGCAGCATAAGCAGCTCTCTTCTAATTCTTCCGCAGGATCATTTCCTTGGGCGCGCCTGAAGACACTAACGAAGTACGCAAGCTCTTCATTGTCTTGCCAGGAATTTCCGAAATGCTTCACAAGAAGGCTGGTCACATCTCTGACTTTCATTTCGTTGACGTGGTGTGCGTACAGTGCACATCTTATGGGTGCTTGTGCAAGGGACCTTCCCCTTTTTAGCACTGACACGAAATTTGACACAGAAACTTTATAGTGAGGCTCTGCTCTAATTTGAGGACTCCTACCAGCTGCATTTCTTTGAATGTAGAAGACCTTCGTTTCGGTTATCTTGAACGGCAAGCTGGATGACGACTTCATCACCGCCGTGCAGTAGGCCTTCCAGTCGTACGCATGCCAATGTTTTCCAAGCTCTAACACAGTGCCGTGATTTGAAAAAATCCTTTGGTAGCTTTGTGGATTCAGGATTTCTTCGTGTCGTCTAACATCTTTTTCAATTCTGCCAAATACCCTGTCTGGGGGTAAAAAACTGTGTCCTGTGACAGGAAACACAAGGGAAACTACTGAGACACCTGCTGGAGCCTCATTCTGGAGCCACCAAAGAAGCATGCAAAGCATAGTACTGTTCTTGTTTTGTCCAGCACAGCCATCGGCTACTAACCGCACCTCTCTAATTCCTTCGAAGTTAGCGCTTCGAAGTGTATTATGTACCGCACTGGCTACTTGGTTGCTTCCTTTGGAGCTTTCATCTTCGCTCCATGTGTAGGAATGGATGGCCTCTTTGGGCATTAATCCATCTGCCTGGTTTTCCACCACGCAGAGGTGGTACTGATAGAGCTGGCGGCTGTAGTAGGCTTCCTGGTCCGGAACTTTGGGGAGCACTTGATTTCGTTGGCAATCAAATGAGAATGTTTTCAAGTCTTCCCTCTTCTCACGCAGCAGGGAATAAAAAGCCTTATACTTCAACTTGTGTACACGTTGCTCTGTTATGACACGCTGCTTCTGTGAAACATCTCCACAAGTTTTCATCTCATACGCATTTTTCAGGCACACAGAGCAAACGTCTGTCCTCGGTGTTCTGAACGAAAGATTGAACGTCGCTCGAAAAATGTGGTGAAAGAAGCCATACTTCACCCTCACATCTTCGGGTGCTTGTTGGTTATAAATCTGCCACAGGTTTCGGATGCTCTTCAGCTCACTTGGAAGGTATAACTTTTTTGTCTTCTTCCGGTTGTAGTGCGACTCTCTTGCCCGAAGTCGCTTAATGAAACCCACAACAGCTGATCGCTTTCGACCGTAGCGCTTGATCTTCTGGTCACCTCCACGACTGTCGGCTTTCACTTCACCTTTTTCATGCTTGTGCTTTATATAGCGAGTAACTGTGCTGTGACTAATATCAAGCACTGCGCAAAACATATCGCGACAAACACGAATCTCTTGGCCATTTTCTATCCGTACCTTGTAAACAACAGCAAGGCTCCGACGAGGTTCCGCTTCTTTTCCTCTCCTACGTTTTACGGCTGTTGGCGTGCAGTACATCAAAACGAACGCCTTTTGTTCCACGCTACACAGTTCGTAAAACTTCTCCTTGAAACGTTTAGTGGATGCTTCTGTCACAAGCGCACACCTGAGAGTCTTTTTCGCGTGTTTACATTTTGGCAACGGCGCATTCTTGCTTTTACGGTGGTGATGCGGCTTTTTTTCACTTCGCCGTCGACGTCTAGGGATAGATCTTTCGCCGATCTCTTCATTGCCATCCGAATCCATGAACAACGATATCAGAAAAGCGAAGAACTCGCGAAAACACGAACGAAACACTCTGAGCTGTCAGGCGGGAACCAACTCCTTGGCGGGAACTGACAAGGAGGCAGCGATGGCTAAATGACGTCATGCCAAAAGCGATCTCCTATTGGGCAAATGGATTTGGCTCATTTTGATCCGTGCAACAGCTGGATCTGGCTCAATTTCGATACGAAATACGATCTGCGAACACGTTCGCCTGGCGTTATTTGACCCATTTCGTTGCAACGGTTTTTCTATGAGAAAGTTGCCTAGTTCTTCTTGTCATTACCGTTTTATCTGACCCAGTTTCGGTTTGTGGATTTGGCTCATTTCGAAAAAAACTCCTCACGTTTTCTAGCTGCGCGTGCTATGGCGGCTACATACAGCTGCGTAGTGGCGGCTACGCCGACGCGAATGCCGCGCGTCGACTCTGAAATGCACGGTCTACAAACGTCTGCGGTGAATACTTTTATTGGAATACTTTTAATGCAGCGCGAAATGTAACACGGACTCAAGGAAGCACTTATAAAAACAACACACAGCGCTAGTAGATACAATATTTATTCTGAAGACTGGACCACTTATATACCGCAAGCTCCCATTGAGCATTAGCTCGCCGTCGACAGCGTTGTCTCCGGAGGAGTTAGATTTCCTGGGTAAGCGGGAAAGATTTATTCTGGTAGTTTATCGCGGGTCATGAATATGAACAGATAGCGTGACTCTCGTGGCACGTGTTTCTCAGGGCTTCCACGTGATCTATGCCTGCTATGGCGCTTGTGGTATATAAGCAATCTGGTTTTGAGAATCAACGTTGTTGCTGCTAGTAGCACTAGCAACAACTACGTGTCCATTTTACGTTTCGCGCTGCATCAATGTGTTCCTGATGATTCACCAACGAGCCTCCTCGGTACCCTTAGTGGAATTAAGGAGGCAGAGACAGGGTTGTATCCTTTATTCCATTGTAGAATGTCTATGTGGTTTAGTTGGTTTGCTTAGATATTTTTACATACAATAATTTGTATTTGAATAAATAAGGAGCACATCAATAGTCTATAAGTTTGTACAGGTTAGAACGAAATGTCCATCGGTTCGGAAGCGGTAGTAGAAAGCAGTGCATCGTCTTCTCATTTGTCGCTGTTAGGGCCGAGGAAAGGTTATACCTTTCTATTTTAGAATAACACAAAAGGGTCATTCACCTGGTCTTCTTACACAAATGACTCAACATTACTAGGGCAACTATCTATACCGATAACTAGACAAATTAATGGGTGGTTGTTTTAATTTTTTCAAGAACAACTGTATATGAATGGAACCTTTTTTCCCAAAACAGTGTCAAACTGGAAAGCTCGACCCTCTAGTGTTTTTGATGCACATAGCCTTGTAACACGAATTGGAGCGCATGTTTTATGAGTGTTATTCTTGCATTATGTCCTGTTTGCTTTTACTGAGTCTTTGTTTTCATTTTTCTTGCTTCTTTGGTTTTTACTTCCTTGTTATGATTCTGGCTTTATACTTGTGTGGCACCTCCTGCATTGGCCACATGGTCGGCAGTATTGATAAATAAAAGTAAATAACTAAATTGCTATATTGCAGGAAGTGACGCAGGTCTCGCGATGTATAAATAATAGACATGATTGCGTTGCTATCTGGCTTCATTACATTTTGAATTTAAAGCTCATACAGAAAATTTTCTTAGTAAAATTTGTTTAGGTAGCGCATAATGCAAGGCCGGTAGTTGTCATAGTAGAGCTCAACTGTTCATTTATGGTGCCAATTCACCAATGTGCGCTAAGTGCAAGTGTTAAGAGACCATCAGTCACCTCCTGTGCCACTGTTCTCGCTTCGATAATCAACGTGAGACTCTCCAGTGTGCCTTAAATAGACTGGATGAAAGGCCATTTACGGAAGCGAAGATCTTGGGAGCCTGGCCTCACAGTTCATTAGCCCAGAAAGCAGTTCGCGTGATTTTTCGCTACCTGAGGGCAACAGACTTGAGTGCCCGACTATAGACATCCTACACCTAAGTTCTCTCTCTCTCTCTTTCACTCCCCATTCCCCTCCCCAAGTGTAGCGTAGCAAACTGGACTCAGTCTGGTTAACCTCCCTGCCTTTCCGTCTTCCCTTCTCTCTCTCTCTCTCTCTCTCTCTCTCTATGGTGCCCTGAAAATTCCAGTGGCGTAATTTTCCCCTGGTAGTACTCAAGGATCTCATCAGTGCTAAAGCGCAAATGCTTTATATTACGAAGGCTTAGGCGACTACTCATCTTCTTCCATTCGGCGTGTGATTTATCAGACCGTAGTTCGAGAATTGACGGTGTTTGAAGGTTTTCAACTGTACTTTTTATTGCAATTTGTGTTTTAAAATGAGCCGCGGCGTCGCAGGTGCGCGTTGTATATTCATTGAATTGTATGGAAAACTATCAATGACAGCAAAGGAAATTATTTCTTAAATTTTACTGGGCTTCTATTCATCGCTGCTGCATGCTATCTTTTCTGCGTCACCTATTTCCATTTGTTGAAATGGTTTCAGTGAGATTGCATTTTAGTGCGCATATCCCAAGGCATGAAAAGCAAAAATGTACATCCACTCATATGTACCACGAAGCTAAAAAGGAAACCCACTCGGGTTTATCAGAAACAAAGCTTCGGATAAACTAAATGTTGTCCCAGATTTATGGGTGTATAATGGGTGTTTGGTTCTTCGATGACTAACACCTTCACGTTCAGGAGTAATATCAAATAGTTGGTGGGGACAACTGAAGGTATCTTGTTCACTGACTTCTTCCTGTAATAAAAATGATGATAGCAGCGACAAACGAAGCGAATGCTACTCACCTTTTAAAGCTATCGCTGTGAAAATTTATTGCGAAATGTTTCTGTGCACACAAGGCCGTCAGAATCATTACACAGTTTTCAACTACGAATTTTTCAAATGCTCATCTCCTTAGATGTCATTGTCATGTGCTATAAACTTTTTAAATCCCTGACGATAGGTGTGTTACGCATAAAACAAGTGAAACCCCATAACTGCGTAAAAATTTTAGGAGAGCAGTTGCAGCAAAGTTTGTCCTGGTCCGGGATGAGAACGACCAGTACATCCCGGATCAGGACAAATGTTTCTTCAAGAAAAGTTTGTTTCTTAGAAACCCGTGTTGGTTTAATTTCTAGCTTCGGGCTACATGCGGATTGACGTAAATTTTTACTTTCATGAACCTTCCACCACCTTGAGGAATTCCACAGAACTGATTTGCGATACCCCAAGCCAACACGAGACATTGTGTCTACCTCCTGCTGATCGGGCTTCATCTTCCAGTTTTGTTCATGTTCTGAAACATGACGGCAGAATAAAGTTAAGCTACTCAGTATAGATTTTTGTTAACGCCACCCGGCCCTGCTTTGGCAACGCTCTTCCAATGGCGTGTTGGTGGCAGGAAAAAAGTATAGTTATCTGGTACAGTTACTTGGTAAAGACCACGTCAGTCGCCCTTAGTAATAAAAGATGGTGTTCCAGGTAGTTGAAGGCTGTAATATTTAGGCTAGACCGACATTTCATTCTTTTAGCTCTTAGGCACATGGCCACAAACACAAATTGCAATCATCCTGCCGTGAAGTTTTGAGAGCTGCAATGCCAATACATTTCTTAATAGTGCGTCACTTATAAAAAGACACCAACACAACATCAAATATGTTTATTGAATCGCATAGAAGAGCCAGCACAAGCGCTCTTGCCTAGTGAATCTCGCTTATTTTTGGCGAAACAACACTTGAGGCCATTTTCGCATGCAAAGGATGTATTTCGCCTTTGATCCGTAAGACATTTTCGCAAGCAGAATCGTCCCATCAGGCCACATGGTCTTTGTACTGTGTGAGAGAAAATATTCAAAATACCGGTGAATTGAATGCAAGTAACATTCCTGGTGATGCGCATAGAAGTCCTGCTAGAGACGCACAGGTGGTGTCTAGGCGACGCGTGCAACACCACGCCACGCTCTCTCTATGTTAGGTGTGCCACGAATTGCTGCCACTGCGAAGTAACTGTGGGGTGTCTATGCATGTGTCATAAAGCGTTCCTTGGGTGAGGAGTCGACACAATGTTGAATGGAAGATATAGTTTGAAACAAGTATAAAGACTCGGTCAAACGGCAAAATAAATTTAAATATAAATTATGCAGTTTTACGTGCCAAAACCACGATCTGATTATGAGGCACACTGTAGCGACGGACTCCGGAAAATTTGAGCACCTGGAGTTCGTTAACGTGCACCTAAATCTAAGTACACGGGTGTTCTGTCATTTCGCCCCCATCAAAATGCGGCCGCCGTAGCCGGGATTCGATCCCTCGACCACGTGCTTGGCAGCCCAACACCATAGCCACTAAGCAAGCACGGTGGGTGTTTTAGCAACGACAAGATGTGGCATACGCAACTTTAACAGTGAGTGCAAGCCTATAGAATAAATAGTAAAAGACTACGTAATAGTGTTAAATTGGCACACCGATAATTTGAATCTGTTGCTTAATGCGAGCGTGTAAAGTAGGCACAGATTTTATAGAGTAACTAACCACATCGCCAATGCCAAAGTATCTATTAAGCAGTGGTCGAAATATAAGGAAGACTACTAATGTTGACGGCGCACTAATTATGCCCGTGTGATAGGTTTATGATAGCTTTCTTCAAAGACCGATAAAGAGACAGTGACTGCGAGGAATGTCAATACTTTTCAAGAGCTGAATGTTTGACAGCAGACCAAAAGACACAACCGATAATCTGTTTTGAACCCTGAGTCGCGATCCTGAGTTCCTCTAGGCGTCGCAGGGAGCCTCATTATAATATACACGGCTAGCAGTACGTTCAAAGCACATGTTCGACGGCGGATAATCAGCTTCTTGTGCATTCACAGGAAACTACTGGGGCAGTGGGGCATGAAAAACGCTGAAGCAAGCAGCTGCCGCCATCTACTGCGCTTCAGCCCCTCACCCGCAGAAATTTGCTCGGTTCTACCACCCCGGCGCCTTATTTGCTCGATCATGTCATCAGAAACCACGGGAGATGGTCCTCGCAACTTTAGAGCCGTTTCAAGTGACTCGTGCGCCTCACAATTTCATAGGTAGTTTCACAAAACAGCAGCAGCATTTAGCACTTCATCGATCAAGACGACTCTTCAGAGCGTCACCAGAGCTAATAGAAGTACCATATATTTTTAATGAATGCAGATTCAGGGAAAAAAAGCGTTGTGGAAGAAATTCATTTCATTGAAGGAAAACTATCATTTATGGTTCTTAGTGAGCGATAAATTGAGGTTATAAGTAGACTTTGCGATTTTTTTCTAGATGTCCTGTTCCTGAGGAGGAGGAGGAGTAGTAGGAAGAAAAAGGAAGAGAGACCGGCTTGGAGAGCGTGTCTCAAGCCTGCTACTCCACACTAGGGAAAGAGGAAGTGGAAAATACCGTGAAAGGTAGTTGTAGGGTGACTATGTTGTGGTACAATGAGCTACTATATACACGTTGTCCAATATGCAGATGCGCACAGTAGACAATGCACGCAAGTGTAATCTTGTCCACACAAAAAGTTATCGCGCAACCACATTTCGCACTGTCTGCACGTCTCACAGGTTCTAGAGGCCATCGTCTAAACAAGTGTCACGTAGAAAGTCCAAGAGTGACTTCCTGAGTGTCCTCTTTCAAGATGCCAAAGGGTTTCAAGTGGCTGCAGAGGGACAGCGGGCGCAGGTGATCTACGGGTTCAAATTAAAAGAATGATGTAGTTTTGCTAAGGTCGTTTGGGTATTGGAAATAGTAAAGTCGTCAAATAAAAGAACAAAGGAGGTACTAAAGGAAAGTAAATACTTCAATATATCAGGAAAGTACACGATGCCATGAAATCGCAAAAATCGCAATTACATGATGGAGACCGATCGCATTGCAAGCATAATTGAAATCGCCAGAAAGCACTTCTTGCTTTAGTTGACGTTAAAACTTGTTCACAATGATGCTTATGCTGATATTATTGCAACACAGCTGCTAGAATGCTGCCGAGAGCCATTTACCATATCCTAGTGTTTGAAACTCATGCAACATAGCAAACGTATAGCGAAAACAATGTGTGCATGAAATGTACACTTGTTTCTTTATTCAACGAACCTTGTTCATACAATATTTCATATCACACAAACACGCGTACGGATGCGGCATTTTGACAAACCATTTATTTATATGTATAATTGTACTGAACATTTTTAGGCTATACATGCAAGCGACAAGAATAGCGACACACACACACACAGCGCTGTCTCTGTGTGTCTGTTTTTTTCCACACCCTCGTTCAGCCGCGCTTATACTTTCTATCATGAATTCAAACCAACTAGCCCGAAAACGCACACCCATATTTGCACCCCCATATTTGAAAAGACAAACTTCATAGGGAAAGGAAAGGGTAAGAAGGAAAGGGAAATAGTAGAGGCCTTTCATATAAGAAAGGAAGGAGATAAATGTGTAAGCACTCCCTCTTTGCCTTGTCGGAAAAAGAGATCACATTTTTGGAAGAAAGAATAAAACGTTGTTGATTTGCAGATGTTTTTGCGACTGATATACGCATGCCTATGCCGAAAAAGGTATAAATGTCCGGTCAATTTCAAATAAACTTCCAATTGGCAGTCAGCGCATGTCTGTGGTATTTGGTTCCTTGTGTCCTCGTCTTTTTCGCGCTGTGTCACCTCAGTTCTAAGTACGAACCAACTAGCCCTCATCAAGATCTTACTAACACTTCCTTACATCAACGCAGATACCAGCCCAGCCACAAGAATTCCTACAACGCCTCCTGGACTGTGTTAAAGGCCTCCGGCCCACTCCACCGCATCCATTCCGCCACAATACAATCTTCGTGCACGCGAACATGGTAACTTCCATTCACGTTTTCGTGCGGCGCGACGCTGTCGACCATCGCTAACTTCGGCCAAAAAAATTGCCACCCTGCCACAGAACGGCCGTCAAGAGGCAGTCAGCCTAGACCACCTTAAGCCGGCTTACGTGGAGACCGCGATGGAAAGCCTCGCATCGCAGCGTCATGTCGTGCTAGAGTGCCATAGCCGGCCATCAGTTCCGTTTTGACTTCCATTCAGGCGAGGGGATCTGTAGCGCCCTGCCTTAGGCAGCTCCTGGAAACCGGATGGCGTGCACACGCATGAGAAGAAAATAAATACGGTGCCTTGCCGTGGCACCTGAAGCCACCGATCGCAAATCAATTCCGCCGTCGATTCGGGTCAGCTGTCTCTTTCCTTCGCGTCTGAGGCGTAAGCCTACACTACCAAACACCCGTCTCCGCACGCTAGTCATCACGTGTGGAACTGATCGAACGGCTAGGGGGAATGAGATACTCTCCACAGTCGCGTAAGTGGCGCCGCGGTTGCAGTGGTTCAGGATTTCATGTTGAAAAGGACACACGGCACGCACTTTGGGGCAGTGATGCTTCGTAATTCTTGGCTTACCAAGTTCTCCCGTATTTCTTTGCCCCTTAAAGTGCCGGCAAGAAATAAAAAGAATGTGTTCAGAAGATATGTTGGCGATAGCCCTTATACGGTCACTCCAGGCGCATTTCCGACGCCGGAATCGCCGTGATGTTCGATATAAAGTGCAAGTGCAATAACATTGCCGCTCCGCGCCTTATCCTGTAGGCGCGAGTCAAAGCGTTCGGGGGTGAGCCGAGGATTATGGCTTGATCGCAGTACGCACAATGGAGGAAAGCGGGGAACAAGCGTGGCGTCTTCCATTGCGCGCAATACACCGACGGCGGGAGGGCGAAGGGGCGTTCGACTCCGGCGGCCGCTCCCTATCGCACGCCAGTGCGCGGCCGCGCCGGGCCTATCTTGAAAGAGGTCCGCAATGAGTACGGAAGGTAGGCGCGCCGAGAGATGATAGCTTCGCTTGCGCTCTGTTCTCGCAGCTTACTTCGCGTTGAAGCGAGAGGCCGCACGAAGACAAGCTGCTCGCTGGTGCTGCTGGTATTCCTCATGCCAGCGTTTTGACAACGAGTGTCTGAGGCGATTGGATGAAATGTGTTTAGGCTAGCGCGACCCCGTGATTGTTTATACTAAGCGAATGTTTACAAGTTTGTGCGGCCGATAATATTACTATCCTTACTTCGTATCGCTGTCTAATGTTTTTATCCATGCACATCTTGATAACAATGCGTTTGAAGTTTCAAGATTTGTATGACGTGGGGTGGCACGTTTACAACTTCTGCTTGAAAACACACAAATGTACAAAGAAAGAAAGTTTCGTTATTTAACTTCGCTCACAGACGCGCCAGATCAAAACTATCGTCGTAATCGGCGACATCAGAGTCACTAGATGGGCCTATAGGACCGAAAACCAAAGCAGCACTGTCAATGCTTTCATGCGGAAGGAACTCATCTGCAAAGCTAGCCAACTCAATAAAATGAAAGCCGCCGTTTCACCAAGGGCACAGCAGCACGCTATATGCTGGCAGCCACCATCTTAAAGATATCTACGAGACGAATGTACACGAACATTGTCTGCAGCCACCTGGTGGCCGAAGAAGGCACTCGATAGAACGTCAAAATAAATTTGACCCGCTCGGCCCTTACCGGCTCTGAGAACGAGCGTTGGGACGCTTGGACGAGACATTCCCGTCCTCGGTCCTTTAATAAAAAAAATGTAACCGAGTAAAACTCATCCGCGGTACCTAAAGCACTAGCAAGGGAACAAAGATGCTGAAAAGTAGGGCACACAGGGCTTGTAGTTCCGACGAACTTATGGCGGTGAAAAGTGCAAGCTTAGGTATAAAATTCTTGTGAAATTTACAACGGAGACTTCATACGTCAACACCAAACGTGACAAGACATCAGCGAACGAGGTGAAGGTTTCCCAAGCCATTGAGTCAAGTTACTAGATTCGATTATTCGAAACAACGAAAAAATCACTAACAAATCTAAACAACGTTACATCAGTACGTTTAAGCACTCTTTTAGAACTTGATCACTGTTACTTAGCTGTAAGTCACTTAAGCAGACAGAAACACAGGATCCGAAATATATGCTATTTTATTTACGATAATTATATGCCAATTCGCGTAAGTTGAACTTTCATATAAATAAGATAGTTGCTTCGTGAAGGGCGAGAATTAAGCGCATGTAATATCGTGTTATGTCTATAGACCTGCTGCATCCTCTTACCTTATCGCCTCTATTGTTATTTGAGCTTACTTTGTTTCTCTTTAGTAGCCTGCCATGCAGCTGTTATCCACTGCGGCCTGAAAAACTATTTCTTAAACGTATTATTTCTTGTTTCTGCGTTAATCTCATTCTCTTCTTCGAAACCGCATGCCTGTTCTTTGTGCTCGCCTTTTAGCCTAACTTCTTGCAAGTAGATCCGCTTTTGCTTGGCAACATTGTTATATTTTCTCGAAGAACAAGGCACATCCTTACGCCTCGCTAACATTTGGTAACTCTAGTTTATCACTTGCACAAAAGAGATGCACGTTGCACTCGACCTAGGATTTATAATAGGAAACAAAGGTATGTACTCTACTTCTTGCAAAATTCCATTTATTGAGTTTTCGGAAGAAGCAATTCATTATTTCTAACAAAACATATCGAAAATTCTTCCCTTTCACCCGTCTCCTAGTCACAAAGCTGATGCTATATTTCCCAGTTTTCAGTTCCTCTGCCAAAGTTCTGGTCCCTTTAGCTTTGATTGTGCCCCCCACGGGATAATTAATGTTGACCTGACCGAATGACTATTCAAGTTTCTCAATGAGTTTCGCGATTTCTTAATATTCCTACATGAGCATTGGCGCAAAATCGTGTACCAAATTTAATTTTCACTTCTTATTTAGCCTAACAACCCCCCTCTTGATATTGAATTTCAATTATCGATATTTCAAGTTTAGTATTTATGCTTTGCGTATCACCCCCGCACCGCTTTTATTTAATGGTGTTTAATTATCGATGTTTCAGTTCAGTTTTTTTGTTTCAAGAATCCTCACTCATAAGCAATGTTGTCAGCAAAACGCTTAACCATTAGTCAGCCCTACAATTATGCCTCCGCCGTTCTTATTCAGTGAGCATTTAAACCAACCCATGTACCGCACGAACTACGAACATGAAGAAAACGGTTGTTCTAGTTGATGTAGCTGTCGCGTAAGCTCTGTATGTACTCTTTAGCGTGTTTCCTGAAGTAAATCATCGAGTGAAACTTACATCATGTAATCTAGTGGTCCTCATGTGTCCTAAGCGAAATGTTGGCTATAGGTCCCGATTTTTCGCTATCTGTTTGTCAGAACTGATCAATGGAAATTTGCTCCTTCATTAATTCTAATGGGATACCTTTCTCCAAGGTGCCCCCCGACGTAAAGAAAGATGAAATTGTTACCAATGTTGCAGCACACTGTGCCGACAGCACATCCACCGAGGTCCCTTGGCCCCGACCGTGGACATTTATTTGGCAGCACGCACTGAAAGCCTTGAGTTATACATGGTTTTGCCTGGATATACACTGAAAAATGTAAAACAAACAGGCTTGTCAAATAAATTCGCTCATTTAAGTATTTGTGCCCGCATGTGTATACTCGTCCGCTTATTTAATTCATGTCAATGAAGAATGTATTTAAGTTTTATTATTCGCTTTATTACAGAATGCCCTCTGGAGGTGAACATACTCTTTCGATACACAAATGCCCATCACCGGATTTCAAAGGTATTGCCTTTTATATGCGTTAACATTTTAGATAAAACGGTTCTCCAGGGAGGTGTTACAACACACTGAGGATCTTTTTTTATTTGAATAAACACAGGCTTGAGTGCATACGTCTAAAGGGAAAGCATTTCGTGATATTAAAGAAATATAGATTTTCAAGAAGTGTGCTGCTGTATGGCCGACTTGATGAAGGCAAATATAGCCCTTCGTGCTCGACAATAAACGTGAAACGTTTGTGAATGCCAAAGGTTGGAAGTCACCAGCAAGCAAGCGTCAGTGATCTACTAAATGACGCTTGTGAGATTTGTTTCCATGTTTTAAAAATCCTGCATGAGTCACACAGTGAGATTAGCGTGTGATCTTTTAAAGCGAATCTTTCACTGCCTTTTCCATCGCCTTTGCCACTGCTGCTGCTGTGGCTGCTGCTGTTCAGAGACCGCGTCAACAACCACAACCCGCGTCGGGTTGTGGTTCAGAGCATGTATATGCATGGAAGGAGCATGGCAGAGAAGAAAAGAAACGCGAGGAGCTAATTTTGACCGCACCGCTTCGAAAGCGCACAATGCCCTCTGCAACTCCCGGGTCGTCACCGCGTTAGCCTCTAGGCAGCTGTAATTATCTGTGGCACCCCGCAAGCGCCTAAATTTCGAGAAACGTGCAAGTCCAGTAAAAACCAAATAGAATGGAAGAGAGGGGGAGCAGAGGAGGCAGAGAATGGGTAGAACCGACTCAGTTGCGAAACGTCTTGCCGATCTTCGCTCGCAGTTCTCATACAAACACAAGGGGGAAGGGGGGAATAGGGAAACGGTGACGTGATAGGGCAAGGAAACGCTAGATAAAGTTATGTTGAAGGTATGGTACTGTGCGTGTTTCCTATTTCTGAAAAGTAAAACCATTCAATATATGTCTAGCAGAAACGTTACGCAGGGCGTGCAGAAGCAGAGCTATGGCATTTCTCGAAGTCACGGATTCGACCGAGACAGCCGCATTTTGACGGGGGCGAAATAAAGAACGCTCGCGCACGTTGATTTAGGGACACGTTAAAGAACACCACACTGCCAAAATTAATCCGGACTGCGCCACTACGGCCTGCCTCATAATCCGATTGCGGCTTCAGCGCGTACCGCCGCATAGTCCGATTCAAGTTTAATGCTTCTGCCACGATGCGATGTGCCATGTGAGGTAATAACAATGCGCATCCCTCTCAGAGATTATGAAATATGGCGCACAACAACGCCTCAAGCAAACATATCTCTATTTGTGTTTTGTGTACTTCGCAGACAAACAGCAGCGGTGCACGCAAGGTAACATCATAATCAGCAGCAGCAGCAGCGGGGCTTCGCCCGCTGCGGGGCAAAGGCCTCTCCCATACTTCTCGAACTTCCCCGGTCATGTGCTAATTGTGGCCATGTTGTCCTTGCAAACTTCTTAATCTCATCCAGCCACTTAACTTTCTGCCGCCCCCTGCTACGCTTCCCTTCTCTTCCAATCAAGTCCATAACCCTTAATGACCATCGGTTATTTTCCCTCCTCATTACATGTCCTGCCCATGCCCATTTCATTTTCTTGATTTCAACTAAGATGTCAATAACTCACCTTTGTTCCCTCACCAAATATGCCCTTTTTTATCCCTTAACGTTACACACATCATTCTTCATTCCATAGCTCGTTGCGTTGTCCTCAATTGAAGTAGAACCCTTTGCGTAAGTCTCCAGGTTTCTGCCTCGTAGGTGAGTACTGGTGAGACACAGCTGTTATACACTTTTCTCTTGACGGATAATGGCGACCTGCTGTTCATGATCTGAGAATGCCTGCCAAACGCACCCCAGCGCATTCTTTTCTGCTGATCATTTCAGTCTCATGATCCGGATCCACGGTCGCTACCTGCCCTAAGTTGATGTGTTCCCTTACGATTTCCAGTGCCTCGATACTTATAATAAACTGCTGTTCTCTTCAGAGACTGTTAAACATTACTTTAGTTTTCTGCAGATTAATTTTTAGACCCACCCTTCTGCTTTGCCTCTCCAGGTCCGTGAGCATGCATTGCAATTGGTCCCCTGCGTTACTAAGCAAGGAACTATCATCAGCGAATCGCAAGTTACTAAGGTATTCTCCATTAACTCTTATCCCCAATTCTTCTCAACCCAGGTCTCTGAATACCTCCTGTGAACAGGCTGTGAATAGCGTTGGAAAGATCGCATCTCCCTGCCTGCAACCTTTCTTTATTGGGATTTTGTTGCTTTCTTTATGAAGTACTACGGTGGCTGTGGAGCCGCTACAGATATCTTTCGGAATATTTACATATGGCTCGTCTACACCCTGATTCCGTAATGCCTCCATGACTGCAGAGGTTTCGACTGAATCAAACGCTTTCTCGTAATTATTGAAAGCTATATATTAGGGTTGGTTATATTCCGCACATTTCTCTATCACCGCAATCTAACGTTTAATATCAACTCCCCACTCTTGCGTTGGACAAAACGTTGGAGAAATCAGCGCTAGTTATAGTAAATCAAAGCAAACAGCACAAATAGCTTCGCTTATATTGACTCCCACCGTGCATGGGATCTGTATATTTTTTTATTTGCTCGCATAGACGGGGCACTCAAAGCAAGTAGAGAGCTTCTTCTGGTCTTTCCATTCATTGTCTTTGTAAAAGAGACTTGAAGCAATAATCCCGTAGCCAAAGTGAATCTTTTTTTCTAACCGTCTACTGAGGAAAAGGCTTTGCAACACAAAGGGAACCCCGCATGAGACGCGCAAACAACGAAGTGATTTGATGGTAAAAAAACATCGCATCGAGCACATCAAAAGTTCGGCTGCCTGCGTCTAGCCTATTGCATATGTCCTCGACGGACGACTCAAAATTATAGATGCGCATTTGTGCGGGCATACCCCTAGGAATTCCACTTTAAGACCGGCGCATGGAAAGAGGTGGCGAGACAGCAGAATCGCGAGAGACGACCGCAGGCGTAAGAATAATCCCCTTTGTGAACGGCCGCTAAAGTCTGCGACAACCTAAAAAAATCACCGCCCAAGCACTCCGTACAGACGGTTAGCCAGCGAAGCTGAAAAGTGCGGCCCCAGTGTTTATCACTGGGTAAATCCCGACAGTTCCATTAAATGACGGCTTGGTAGGCTACCGGGTCATCGGTACGCAGTTGCTGCCTGCACTCGGCTGCACGAGCCTGTTCTTGTGCCCGGACTGCAGCATTGGCACGGCGTAGAAGAGCTCGTTGCCGGTTCTGCTTTCGGCGTTGCTGATCGAAAGCTGCATGCTCCTCAGGAGTACGTATGACGCGTGGCCTACCCATTTCGGAGCCGGAGAGAGACTGCTGCGTGCGCGTTTGGCTGTGACGGAGAGCAACGACGTCACTACTGGCGCAGCCAATCTCGCGCCTCTCTTTCTCTCTTGCTTTTTTCGCTCATGCGCATGTGTTTGCACCGGAGGAGTTTTCGGCGTACAGGCGACCGGCAGACGGACGGACGGACGGACGGAAGAATCGGCTAGCTATATAGAGCTTCGCTGTAAAATACAATGTAAAATACACTTGCCTCACCTAATGAAAATTGATGCAGATGCGGTAGCGAATCGCATTTGATCATTTTCGCGACGTCATGGAGCAGGCTGATTTCATCAAGCATGGCGTCAGTTTTCTAATGCAGATGCTTGCGATGAACATGTACCACAAGGCTCTAAGAGTCGCGTGATAATTTTTGCGTTCAGCTACCCGCGTTACGCTCTTGTGCTCTATGCTGACCTAGCTTGGCCTCTTTTTGGTTGTTTAGCTTATGTGCCTTGCCTTGCACAAGGTTGTGGTGAGGAGAGCAAATACATGAAGAATATTTAGAGCCAGAAGGACGCGTACAAAACAAGAAGGAACTCTCACAAAGTCGACGCAGCGAGAGCTCTACGAGTTCAACACCTGGAGAGGATAACTCACTCATCAAGCGTTCGTCCGAGTGTGAAACATGCATGGTTATGTTTCATATTTCTCTGCACATAGACGTACCCCTGCAATGTTTGTTTTACCACTCGCCAAACACAGTATTAGCCCGCGAAACTTCGTTGCATACATGTAGCGTGCTATGGTTATCTGATCTTGTGTTTAAATTTAGCCAAAGGGTAAAACAAACATACAAGTTGGATATTGCATGCAATTGCATGTAGCGTGTATGGTTTTCAGAGAAATGAATGGCAAAAAAAAAGGTTTCGTCCACAATGTATTCCGACATGCGCGTTGGGTTAGCGCAATGTTTATTCGTTATCTTCATCGGATGCCACAAAGCAAAGAATAACAAATCAGCAACCTAAAATTTGGCCGACCTGAGATATGCTGCATATCGAGGGCTGTTGATAAAACGTTGAAATTGGGCTGCTAATTTCACATCTTGTTTACTCGTTTTGGTTGGTTTATTACCACATTTATAGTATTTCCCCCAGGTATTCTTGTTGTATTACTTTTCCCCCAGCCACCTTATAAATATTCGTTCTACTGCAACTGTACCTTCCACATCATATTTTTTCGAAATATTTCTTTTCAGGCTACAAGCGGAAATGTTCTTTAAGTTAGAGACACTATTTTGTTATAACACTGTGATTGGAGCTTTTTCTTAAACATTCGTTATAAAAGAAAAGTGTGAATACCTTCTATTTCTACAGATAAAAGGTTAATTTTGTGATTGAAGAAAACGCATCGCTGGTACTTGCGTTCGAGAGCCTGATGCCTTTCTTTTCAGACCAGAACAAATCTTAGAACTAAATGGAATTGAAATGTTCAGTAAATTCCCCTTTGGCTCATATAGAACGAGAAAAGCAGCTATGATGCATTAGTATAAGCATTAATTTTGATCATTTGTTGCTGCCATTTATTCAATTGCAGTGTTAAGACTGCCCAACATGGCTTTCTAAAGCAGGTTTTCTAAAGGCGAGAAAATAATGGAAGAGGTTACGATGTTGGAGTTCATTGCCGATGCTCATCATCGGAGCTGTGCACCGGTGGCTGATGTAAACAAGAGCCGCACACTAAGTCTCCAAACTGGTGCTGCTTCCCGCAGCGTGATATTGAATCACATGTGTATTCAATTTCCGTATTTTGCTTTGACATATATTAGCAAAGTGCTTTGGCACTTGGATCTGTTGTTGATACAACGCGCTCGGGCGGATAGCTGTGTCTACAGGATAACAAACATCCGGAGATGGTGTGAGATCAATCCTAAATTTGCATTCTCCTACGTCAGTAAATCAGTGCGACGATCGATGAAAGCGAAAATATGCTTTGCGGGTCGCAAGAATAATAATAATAATAATAAAAATAATAATAATAATACTTTATTGATTACTTGAGAATAATACAGTGGAAGAATCGGGCCTGCCAAAGCCGGAGTGGGCGTCAATGGCAGTGCCTGGCCATAGCCATCAGTAACACGTTATTAGTTTGTAGACAACAGTGACACGCACACGCACACACGACAGGCTTCTGATCATGCATTAATGTGTCTATGAGCCTTTCTGAGACAATATTTCGTCTTCACATCTTGTATGCTTCGGGGAAGGAAATTAAACATTAATGGGACAGAATAGTTACGGTGTCTTCGACCATATCTCGTCCTACAGCGGGGTGTAACATACGGATTCTTTGGTCTCAGGCAACGAACAGGCACATGAGCAATTTTATACTGGCTTATTCAAAAATACTTTAAGACAATAGTTTCTGGCAGCAAAGAATTGAAATCAGGTAAAGACAAAGCTTTGAACACATCAGATTTGGGGAGGACATCATAAGCAACATGCTGCAGAATCCCACGAAGGACGGAGTTGACCCGGTTTAACAAATGTTGAGCGCCATGACCATATGTAGATATCCCATACCGGATTACACTGTAGCATAAGGCACGTACTACAGGCTTTCGGACAGACAATGGCATGTAAAATTTAATATTATACAAAACACAAGACACTGCGCAAAGTTTTTGACAAATATATGCGAAATGAGAGTTCCAGAATAAATCACTGCCAAAAAACACCAAGGTATTTATTTCAACAAGCGTATTGCACAGGGTCACACGAACAGGGATTGCAATGTGATGTGTGCAAATATAATGGGGACGATAGGGTAACTTGCTTGACAGGGTTGTGGAAACAGATTAGTTAAGTTTTGGACGCATTGATATGGACTACATTATTCTGAAACCAGTCCATCACTTTTGTTGTTGCCATTTGCAGAGAAGAGATGGCGGCAGTGTAACTTCGAGCGCGTGAAACAAAGAGTGTCATCAGCATACTGATATAATTTGGCGTCCACATCATGAGATAAATCGTTGGAATATAAATTAAATAATAACGGACTTAAAATTGAACTGCAGAACGGCAGCGGCAGCAAATTGAACCTTGGGGGACGCCAGCTTTAATTTCGGTCAGGTTGATACGAAATTTTCCAATAGACACACGTTGGTGCCTGTGAGATAAGTTTTTCAGAAGCAGCAGAAACGGACCCCGAAAGCCTAGCAAAGAAAGTTTGTTTAGTAGTATAATATGACAGACGCTGTCAAACGCTTTGCTGACGTCTAGAACAGTGCACACGCAATGTGTTCACACGCAGAGTTCAGTGTATCGGAAAAATCGTCAAGCAGCAACTGCGTACTCCGATTCGGCAAAAAGCCATACTGGCCACGAGATAACACGCTATTATTGTTTAAAAAGCTGCTTATTGTCTTGAGCAGATGTTTTTCCAATATCTGCCCAATGCATGAAAGGATTCAAATAGGCCGGTAGTTTTCGATATTGTTGCGTGCGCCACTTTTAAAAAGAGGAATGACCAGCGCATTTTTCAGATTATCGGGAATGATACCAGTGGTAATAATATTGTTTAAAATGAGTAGTAGCACATATTTTATTAGTTGAAAGTTCTGCGCAGCTCTAATATTGAAATACCATCAATTCCTGGAGACTTATTTGGTTTTTGACTGAAAAGGATTAATTTCAGATCATGTTCCGAAAACATGGGAAGAAAGGCGAATTCTGAAATACTAGTTTACAATGTGCAAATATCTGGATGAGGTCTCGCTACACCAGACACTTTAAAAAATGAGTTAAAATCACTAGCGGTGGCAGTACCATTTGAAGAAAAACGAGACATCAGATCAACATGGCGATTAGCGTTTACATCACCACCTCTAAGATTGTTAATCAGGGACCATGTTTTACTGCTGTCATAACGAGCGTCCGTGAGTTTTGCTCGTATGTTATTACGTTTTGCTAGACGTATCATAGCGTTTACCTTATTTCGAAGCTCTTTGAACGGAAGTCGCAAAGCAGTACGATTAGGACTTCTCTTTGTTTGAACCCATAACAAGTCTTGCTTTTATTGCCGCGAATATTTCTGTCGACATCTATTTTTGGTCCAAGTTACGTTGTTTAATTTTACAGACCTGTGTAGCTGCAAGCCGGAAATCGGTGAACAGTGTTACAAAGTTGTCATAGGCGTCGCCTGGAGGAACGGTCATCAAAAAGTTATACCAGTCGTGATTCATTACAAATTTGTCGAAAGCCAAGGGGTCAACAAATGAGATTTGTTTGACTTCGTTTGGAGCGACTAAGTGAGTAGTGTCATCTGGTAGAGAGCAGCAGGCTATGTAATGATCAGCAAGCTTCGCTGTAATAATGGCAGATTTGACACTCAAGTTATGTGCACGTGTATTTATATGATCTATGCAAGATGTGACAAGATGTGGCAAGATGACCAGCAAGGAATTCTTCGCGCGTAGGTTCACAGATCGTGTTTTGCAAGCCCCATTTGGAAATGACGTCCAAATAATTACTAACTGTCGTCGCTGAAGGGCGTAGCGTATCTATATTGACATCCCCAATTAGGCAAACATGGTCCATTGATGAGATCAAGGCCAGGGCGACATCCAGTTCATTCAGAAATATACGACCGTTGTAACACGGTGGGCGATAAACCGCAAGCAGAATTAGTGCCAAGGAAGGTGCGCAAAGACGCACTGCCACAATTTCATCTTGGGAAAACGAGAAAGTCAGCTCAGTTGTCGCCCATGTGTCTCGGATGAAAACTGCCGCGCCTCCTCCCCTCTTAATTGTCCTAGGGTACGAAAAAACTTGGTATCCAGTTATCTGATACTGATTGATGCAGGCGGACGGAATGTTAATCTCGGTAAGCACGATCGCATCGAAATAGGAGTTCAAAGGGGTAATTAAGGCCTGAAAATGGTCCCAATGTTTTCTAACACTGCGAATGTTGACGTGAACACCACGGAAGGCGCAACCATTATAATTTGGAAGGAAACTACAAGCCTCGTTCAGATTAGTACATATCTTGAAGGCATCTATGTTCTTGCAATACTCTCGAGATCAGATGCCTTATTGATATACACAATAGGTGCATCTTCATCCCTCTTAGCCAGTATCTTGCCGTTTTTGGTCCAAACGAATTAAAAATTTTTTTCTTTGCCTTTCTGCCTTGCCAGCCGATACAGCTCCCGTTGGGCGCGCGAAAGATTATCGTTGAAGCAGAGCCGCGGAAAGGAACTATCATGAGCAAGTTCACGTACGATTCTTCGTGCAGCGAGCCATTGCTGTTTGGCCGAGACAGTGTGCATCTGTACAAGGATTACAGGAATAGTATTGCTGCGTGTGGGAAGTCGGTGAACGGCAGACACATCGGTCGGTTTGAATTCGGAAATGTTTAGCTTCGCCGCCAGTCCTGACAACAAGGAAAGCAAATCCTCGTTGGGGTTGTATTGCAGGCCATGAATCTCAAACTTGCGGCGTCGGCTGTATTGCTCTAATTCGCTAAGTTCAGAGCCAAGCTTTTCAAGCAGCTCAGCCTGAGCAACAATCTTAGAGGAGAGTGTATCTACTTGAGTGCCAAGCTCGCCGACTGCTATCTGGTTCGCAGTTACAGTGGACTACACCGATTCATATTTAACAGCAAGGGAATCGAGCGACCCCTGTATGTGCAGAACAATTTGTGCAGTTTTTTCTCCGATAGCTTTGAAGGTCAGTAGTCCTTCCACTTCACTAGCCAACATTTCGACTGTAGTCGTCAGCCAGTCCAGTTTATCGTTTACGGTTAAAAATTGTTCTAGTGTTCCATCATCCGATTTATTACCAATTGCCGGTTGCTTGGCGGCTTGCGTCTTGCATGCCGGGCATAAGCATGAACACCGTTTTGCTGCCGACATTTTCGAAAAAGTGGATTCAGCAACCGTCGAGCAGTTTTTACCCATGTGAGAAGCTTCATTGCAAACTGAGCACGTCAGAAACTTATCGTTTCGCGGCAAAGGCTCAGCACAAGTGGTACAATCAGGCATTGTGGTGCAGTCGGTGGCAGAGAGCAAAATACAAAAAGGAAACGCGGGCAGGTGGTCGTTTGAACTCACCTGTCGACAGCAAAATAACGGATCAATACATGGTACAGCCTTCCCGCCGACTGCGACGGGAGTCAGCGAGAGCAGTCCTTTTGTAGACGGTAGTCAGACTTGATTGGGCTGCCGAGATCAGGTGGCCAAGGCGATGGGAGCGACGGTGGGCGACAGGCAACGAAGGCGATGTTGGTCCTTTTGTATCTTGATGCGAAAATCGGTGATTCAGGCAGCCAACACGGGTCGATGCGTGTTCCCTGATAACCGGATCGGTAGCTTCGAGTGCGTGCGCAACCGGACAGCCTGTTGACAGCAAAATAACGGATCAATACATGGTACAGCCTTGCCGCCGACTGCGACGGGAGTGAGCGAGAGCAGTCCTTTTGTAGACGGTAGTCAGACTTGATTGGGCTGCCGAGATCAGGTGGCCAAGGCGATGGGAGCGACGGTGGGCGACAGGCAACGAAGCCGATGTTGGTCCTTTGGTATCTTGATGTGAAAATTGGTGATCCAGGCAGCCAACACGCGTCGATGCGTGTTCCCTGATAGCTGGATCGGGAACTGCCAAACAAGTGATACCAAACAAGTGATAGCAAGAAAGCGTGCAGCTCGCCCACGACCGAAACATATTTTAGGTGCAGAAGAATGAGTGGATTCTCCCTGCATCATTTGGACATTTCATAGACGGTGCTGCGAATGAAAGTAGGCAACATCCACAACCACTTCCCGACATTCTATTTGCTGACATGGCGCTCTTTGGCCATACTTGGTCTTTGCGCCATTAAACACCACATATTTGCTGATCATATTTGTACCCCATCTTCATAGCCAGTGCCAATGAACGTTCGCTTTATTTTGCCGATGACGAATTTGTGTGCTCATACTAAAATAATGAACGCTGACAGAACGACCAAAGCGCTCATTAACAGGTGCAGGAAGCTTTTTCGTCCGTCTTGACGGCCGCACTACTACCGGAACTTTGATTTTTTGATATCCATGAGACTCGTTTCATTAGAGACGAAAAATGTTCGGCTACTGTTTTAAAAAGCAGTCATTTAGACACTTGGCGCAAAATCTATTTCCTTCGTGCGAAAATTTTCACAGCACTTTCGTGAACAAAAAAAGTCGTGGCATCAGGAATATGAGCCTCGCTTTTGGCTTCAAAGCAGTGCGCCTGTTGAAAGTGCCATCTGAACGAATATATAAACGTGCGAAAGCCCTTTAGCTTGGCTGCATTGATCCTTAGCAGCATAGTAAAGTTGATGGCGCTACCCGCTACCCGCTAAGCCACCGCGGTGGCTTAGCGGATAGTGTGTTGCGCTGCTAAGCAAGAGGTCGCGGGACTGCATCCCAACCGCGGGGGCGGCATGTCAATTCGGGCGGAATGTAAAAATGCCCGTGTCCTGTGCATTGGGGCACGATGATGATCCCCTGGTGGTCAAAATTACTCCGGAGCCCCCAATATGGCGTGCGTCATAGTGAAATCGTGCTTTTAGCACGTAAAACTTCAGAAATCAATTCAGTCGCTCTTGGTTTTCTCAAGTACTCTAATTTGATATAACTCTATATAATTCCTATTTCCGTTTATTTACTCCTGCGATAGCTGTGCACTTTTGCACGTATTTGCTTTCAGGATGATCACCACCGCTGTTCAATTGTATCCCTTACTTGCTTAACCTGACCTCGTCATCTCGAGTAGCTTGCTAGACGTGAATGCCAGGCTATCACCACCAGGAACTATTAAATAGTATTCCTCTTTCAAAGGAACAAGCTACGTCAATTTACTTACCCAACCACCTAATACTGTTTTTCTCCGAATCAATTTTTCCTCCCATTGTATACATCTTCTCCACGGTAATTCCATTTTTTTTAATCTGTTTATTTTTTACTTTGTGCTAGCAGCCGTCCTAACTCTGTTTTCGTGACTGAAATCTAGCGTCGTGCATCCTTCGAGTGGTTGTTTGCTTTCCTCCCTGGTACGCTATCCTAAATGCAAATTGAAACACTTATGGTCCCTCCCCGAGCTCCTTGCTCTTTCCTCCTGTATAAATATAATATACACTTGCTGCATATTTTGTCCAACATTAGACAGAGGCATGACTTTTTCCGTACATCTACGTTATTTTACCATCACAATAATGGTCCTTATATACAGCTGCTCACATTTGTTAAGCGAGTAAGTTTAGATGTGTTGTATTATCTATAAACGTTAGCGCAAGCATCATTCGCCATCTTAACTACAACACGGAAAAAAAATAACCCTGCTGGCTTCATAGCATCACTAAAGCAAAATCATTCTATTTGCCTTTGATCACTGGCGATCTCTCAATGCTGTGCGCTGCGACGAGCGAAGTAACGAACCAATCACAAGGCAAGTGACAAGTAAAAATAATTTCTTTTAAGCAATGCGCACACCAAAGTGCAAGAATTAGAATGAAATCCACATGCGAAGCTGTGTCCTGCTGAGTACACGTGACTACAAGGTTACTAATGCGGAAGCACTAAATGGCTCATGAGGCTAAAAAACCGTCTTTGGCGGCATGACAAAACTGTGGCACAAAGAAGTTACGAACCCCCGAAATTTGGTGGGACTCGAACGCACTACTTTTGGTGTTAAGGCGAACTAAGGCACAGTTATTTAGGATATAATAAATAAGATGCTCGAACCAAAGACCTTTGTGGGAGTCAAACCAACCAAACGACCTTTGGTGTTAATGGAGGAGTAGTTTATTAAGGCACTGTTTATTATGACAGCGTTTAAGCACTCGAACCCATGGCGATTTTTGGGAGTCGAATCCACGACCTTGCGTTCTTTCATAAGGTCTAAGCATCATGCGGTGGTCACAATGCTTTCGAACTCATCCACGTGGGGATAACTATGTGCCCCTTGATTTTTTTTGGTATGACATTAAACAGGCATGTTGAACTTCAAATCTTCCTCGCGTATGCCTGGTTGTTTCTTGTGATTTGTATAATATTTGTTCCAATTATTCCAACTGTAATACTTGTCACGACGTTAGCTTCGCTTATTCAGGTATCCAAAAGCAACGCTAGCATTTGTTTGAAAATATTTTAAAAGATCACCCTACAAGCCCAAATATCCGTTTGATGGGGAGGTACTTCTCTAAAAGCGCAGTCCACGATTTTTTACTCTTCTCACTTTGACCACAACACAAAAGTGCGGAAAGTTTCTATCACAGAACCGCACTACACAGGAGAAGACATTGACAAAAATGATGGATATGAAAAAGTAAGTCAGGAAAAATCGACTGAAAAATAAATAAAGATACCGTACATTGTGATAGCCGTGCAGCAAACAAATGGGCATTCTGCTGGTGCTGCCGCAGACCCAGAACCGTGACTGCACTATGTAAAATGGCAAGCGATGGCCGAATCACACAACCTTTCTCGTTTTGTCTTACAAAGAAGGCTTTCAACATTTCTCTTGCTACGTGCTCACGGTAGCTACATGGCACATGTATTCTGTGAAATAGTGCATGGTACACGTAGTTCTGACAGTGCAATGCAATGTGCAAGTGGGGTGCCGTGTTTAGGTTATGGAGATTACGTGAGTTCCGAGTAAAAAAGCTTGTACGGGCGCGTCCCGGTCTGGCACACGTGGATGCTTCCACAAGTGAGGGTGAGCTGGTATAGAGGGCAAGTGCCTCATGTATACTTGGTACTTTGCATTTTCACGCAAGGCTATCTCGATGGCCCTTTCGAAGCAAGGCCTTCTGGAAGCCCCATTCGAATCGTCTAGGAACTTCCGCAACTTCCACCTTTTGTTTCTGCGGTGTAAAGCCCCGTAGACATAGGTATGAACTACCTTTCTATTGCATGTAGAGTTCACTCTGTCAAGCTCATTCTTGTTTCTTCTATATTTAATGGTCCAAAAACAAGAAAGGGGCTGACAGATGAATAGCACACTGTGGTATAAAGTTTGTAAACAGGGATAAGGTGCCTAAGGCTGGCCAATGTTTCGATAGGAGGACCTATCTTCGTCAAAGGCGGCATCGTCATCCTCGGCGTGTTAGTTTTAAAGGATTAGTGCAGTGACGTCACGTGCGGGTGTTGTCGCTGGCGGCTGGTTTTAAAGAGATAGATTCAGAGGAAACGAGCGCTGTCGTCCGACGTCTGTGAGCTTCGTTCCCAAGACGAGGGGACAAGAGCGGGAGAGTGAGATATTTTAAAGACTTTTAATGCTCCGGTAGAGTGCGTTTTTTTCTGCGTGGTATCACACCACACTCAGCTTCTGTTTTAAATGTTGACGACAGCATATGTGAGTGGAAGAATAAGTGGGTGAACGAATGGATGAAGCTTTTATTTTAAAAGTCATGGCTATATGGCCTTAATATGATGCTGGGTTTCTGGCCGAGATTATTACGAGGACGCAATAAAGGTGCTAAGCTTTAGTAAGTCAATGCGATGCGGTTGGTCTCTTTGGCGAATTCGCATACTGATATCAGAGAAAGTTACGACTTTTCAAGAGGGAGTTCAGGTGGTGGGGAAACCTACTTCCATAGCTTGTGGCCCCACATGCCCCAGTAAATTTGTCTTTTGTGTCTTGAGGGGCGGAATATTTCAGACGTTTGGTTCGGTTTCTTATGTGTGAAATAATGGGCAGGAAGTGCTGCGTTTTTCAGGTGTGCCTATGTCTTCGTGGATATTGACAGATGTGTTGTTGAGTTTCTAAACCTTCCATAGCTTCGTGACAGTCGGGGTCAGTGTGAAGCCAGACGTGGCTTTTGTATGAAAAGCTGGCTGGCACTGGGATTGTTTTCCGTTAGGGGAGCTTCGGGATTTATAAACGTGGTAACCTCAATGGCCCCGTCTCATAGAAAATCCGGCATTGGTGTCCGACGCTGGCGTCCCCGTGAGCGAAAATTCCTGCATATATTTAGGTATATGTATATGCAATGCCTTGCTACAAGACATGGCGTATATACGGGTTATATTGTCACCCAATTCTATCGCGAAAGTCACTCACACCTTGCCTCACATTGTTGACAAAGTTATTCCTGTAAATGTTGAGAATGAATGCCCAAAAATAGATGTCATGAAACAAAAAACCGACAGCGCATACCTTTTATGCTAAATCTTCTCAGATTAAAATAATAAATGTGCGAAAAAAATAAAAGACACCCAAAAATTATGTATTTTCTTGCGCGGTTGTTCACGAGCTCCGGGATCGGCCAACGCAAGATGCCGCGTTTCTGTAAGAAATCTCTTTCGTGCATAGCGTTCGTGGCCACCATTCTGCGGTAAACATTACAGTTCCATTAGCTGAAGTTGCCGGAAAGCTTGAGAAGCAGTCAGGGTCTTTGATTGGCCATGGTGTTCCAATCTTAAAGGCGAAGCTTAAGCGTCTTGCAAATTTTTGTCATATCTTTGAACCTATTCTTGTTCTGCACGTTTACTTTCCCTCCTTAATTTTTGTTGCCGATACTGCAGCTATGCTTTGTAGCTGCTGCTGGCTGCTGTCTTGGCGATAATACAACTTAGACCCCTGCGTATGTATATGCGACAACCATATATATATATTGTAAGCATTTATGCGGACTTCATCTTCATCTGTACAAAGTCATCATCAATCATCGGCTCGTGTTCGTTTTTGCATCGGCGCCGTTTGTCCTTTTTGGAACAAGGCGTCGTCTCGACCGTGGTATTTCAAGTGGTGGAGGCGCTTTAAGATCCCTTCGACCTCAATCTACTTCAAGATCTCTCCTGGAGCTACGTTCGGGACGCCGCTTACGCCAAGAGGCCGCCATGTCGCAGGACCAGACCGCAGCGTCCACCATATCGGTTCAAGTGCCAACCACCCCCACTCGGAGCCCTGCCAACAACCGGTATCGCGATCCTGAAATCTTCTCTGGCTTGCCTGGTGCGGACGTTGAAGACTGGCTCGACAACTACGATCGTGTCAGCGAATACAACAACTGGAACGAGACATCGAGGTTAAGCAACGTGCCATTTTACGTCTCTCAAGTAGCCAAGACATGGTTCCTGAATCATGAGAGAGACTTCCGTGATTGGTCGTCTTTCAGGGAGCAGCTACGGCGGATTTTCGGCACACCCACGGTTCGTTCGGAAGTTGCGAAAAAGAGGCTGTCTGAGCGCGTCCAGCATTATGGCGAGTCGTATACCTCGTACATTGAGGACATCCTCGCGCTTTGTCGCCGTGTGGACAGTGCCATGCCAGAACCTGATCGCGTGCGACACCTTCTTAAGGGTATCGGATCTACTGCCTTCAACGCACTCGCCGCTCAAAACCCGTCGACGGTGTCGGACGTCGTCTCCGTCTGTCAGCGCCTCGACGCCCTGCAATCAATCCGCTTGCAACCGGACTTTTCCGACAACCCCCTGGCAAACAGTATTGAGCTCCGGTCTATCATTCGAGCAATAATTCGTGAGGAATTGCAAGCGCATGGCTCACCCCCTTGCAGCAGCGCTCCCGTCCAACCTGCTTCTCTAAGATTGTTGAAGCCCTTTCATCTCCGTTCCACTGTCTAATGTGCGGCCAGGCTGGCCGCTTCCGTCCACGGGGGAAATTAGTGTAAGCATTTATGCGGACTTCATCTGTACAAAGTCATCATCAATCATCGGCTCGTGTTCGTTTTTGCATCGGCGCCATTTGTCCTTTTTGGAATAAAGCGTCGTCTCGACCGTGGTATTTCAATATATATATATATCTTTTGGGTCACAGGGTATATGCAACTGGGCATGTGCCACTAGGTATGTGCCCGAACAGACAACTAGGTTATTGCGTTTATGCAGCTGTACTACTGACTATTTGAGCCCAAAAATTCAAGGGGCGCTTAGGTATGCCTACGGGGATGAATGCGAAAGCATTGCGGCGGCGTCAGCTGAAGGGCGGTGACGTCCAGTAAGGCCACTGGCGGAGTCACGTGACTTGAGCGGCCATTTTAGCAGAAGCGTCGTGACATGACCAACGGTGTTAGTACCAAGGTGCGCACAATGCAAGGTCGTGGGTTTGACTGGGCCGTAATTAACTCAATTGTACCTTAATTACATTCGCCTCAATTACCACCAATGTCTCCCACCCAAGGTCGTGGGTTTGAGTGCCCTAATTAACTCGATCATAATTAGCTGTGCCCGGCTAATGAACTTCGCCTTTATTCACACCAAAGGTTGAGAGTTCGTAGTCTTAATCGTGCGTTCGACTCCCGCCAGAGCTCGAGGGTTCGTAGACTTCTTGTGTAACTGTGTGGTCGCGCCGCCAACGCCTAATTTTCCACCTCATAAGCCATTTATTGCTTTCGCATTATTAAGCAACTTGGCCTTCCAGGTGCGTGCAACTGGGAATGTGCTACTGGGCTAGTGCCTCAATAGATAACGTGAGTGACTTGTACGCGCAACTGGACATAAGAATGTTTTGGCCGATTCCCCAGAAAGTTTATGTGCTCCTGGGAACGTCATCAAATATACAAGCAGAACTACAAGAAAGAAATGAAGAAGTCCTTAAAAGGGAATTGAAGTCCCCTTCGGGAAAGTGAAGAAGACAGCAAAAGAAGCAGCCCCGTGTAGAGAAAGAATTTAAGTTAGCGAAATGGATCCACTACCCGCATTGCGTGAAATATGCTGAGCTACATAGAAGTAAATATGGTATGGAAGTGAAAGAAAGCTTCGTGAGGAATGCGCCACTTTATTTTCGTGCCAAATCTGCCGCTTGCGGTCGAAAGTTGCCGAGACATCGGGAAGGGAGGTCGCAGCTGGGAATAGGAGATCATTGTTTTTCGCCCATCCCCGGTCAGAGCGCGTCAGCCTGCACGCGGCACGATACGCCACTGTGTTGGCAATATTACTCTTTATGTGATCTATAATTCAATGGATGTTTACATATGTACTTCTCCGAATATTTAGTTATTTGCACTTACATATAATCCCTGTAGCGGTTGTGAAGGTTGTGCATTTGTACAGCAAATATAACATTGAAGAGGACGAGACAGTAAAAACCAGACACATAGGAACAGTACGAGCGCTAACTTCCAAGGTACTTTTCCTTTACAGCACTTTTATACGACAGAACACATATCACTTACACAACCGGTATCAGCGTCTCAGAAACGCCAGCTCTTTATTGCAGAGGAAAATAGAAGGTGTGGTCACACATGTGTGTCCTGGTCTACTTATCTTTTCAGCTTCAATGATCTCTCAAGTTACCCTGTTTTTGCCTATTCCTATGACAACAGTTTTATCAAGAAACGGCTTGCACTTTCTTACTCGCAGGAAAGGATGTGACCACCAAGTGTTGCCCCTTGCCCGTATCTGACATTGCGAGCATGTTCCATAAGGCGCCCGTTTGAACATATACCAGTCTGTTCGATATAGTGGTTCCTGCATGTCAAGGGAATCTGGTAAAGGACACCTTCATCGCAAGTGACGCAAGGTTTTTGATGTCTGACCATACATTCTCGCACTTCATTGTTGTCAGCCTTTCCTCTCTTAAATGTAGCCTTCAGCATCGTCACTGCTTCCAGGCTGCCCGTGTAAACAGCAAGCAAAAAGGCGTGGTGGTGCAGATAGAGAAAGTTTAATGATACGAAATGCAGAGAGGTCGGCGTGAGGTATATTCCTCTAGCCAGCTACTCGGCGTTGGGGAAAGGGGAAGAGGGAAAGAGGGAAGAAAGAGGCGCGTGATGGCTGACGATGACGATAGAGGGAGGATGTAAAACATATGGCAAGCAATTTGGCATGCTCAAAGCCTACAGTCCCGGCCCGTACTTTTTAAAAAGTTCAGCAACGCCTGGATTGCCTTGAAACTTAATTGAGCGTCTGGCCAAGGGCCTAAAATAACGTCCTCCGACAACGGTGGGCTGTCGAGACGCGTAAGGTCATTGTTTGACTTTTGACGCTCTTCCACGCACTTAGGGCAGTCACAAAGCGCATGACCTGTAGTCTCATTCACATCGCACAGCTCACAGTCTGGAGACTCAGTGCATCGCATGAGGTGCGCGTATCCGCGTATAAACGCTACCCCCAGTCTTGGTCTGTGCATAAGACTGGCACAACAGTGTTGAATTTTCGTCGATAGCCTAAATTTCATGGTAGGGTCCAATCTCTGGAGTCGTCTGTGGAAATTGTGCGGATTGTCCCAGTGCTTTCCTGTCGATTTTCGGATTACAGTGGAGAGGAGGCAGTTGGCGTCCGCCCTTGAAAAAGGAATTGCAAGCAGTTACTCTGGTTCTTCGAGTGCTTTCTTCGCTTCGGGATCGCCCAGTTCGTTGCCGTGTACACCACAGTGACTGGTAATCCATTGAAATGTGATGTGGTGGACATTTACTTGCGCTAAAGGGTAGAACTTGGCAGTTTGAAGAGCCAACGCTCTGTAAGCACTTTCAACACAACTCTAAGTAGTTGCATATCCGATTTTGCGTCACTGAAGACTGTTCATACTTGAGGAGGCTGTCGCGAAATACAGTGAACGGCCTCTCTGATTGCCACTAGTTCCGTAGATGTTGTAGTCGTCTTGTTACACAGACGAAACCGTCGAATGACTTGATGCGCAGGCACGACGAAAGCCGCACCAGACGCATACGACGAGACCGATCCGTCTGTATACACATTCACCGAGGAGTCATATTCTTTCGACATATATTAAAGTGTTAAATGTCTGAGGCCAACGGTGGGTATTCGCCATTTTTTTGAAATTCCGGGAATAGATAGACGTACCCGTATTTTGGACATTACCCATGGGGCATACGTGGAAGGTCAGCAGGGGCAAAGTATGATGGTATGGTACATTCCTGGCATTTAATGGCTTTTGAAGAAGTGGAGTCCGGCCTTATGTCGGGTACTGTCGATAAGGGGTGACGTCCATGACGGCACAGCCGTAGCAGGAATACTCGAAGGGGTTCGCATCATAGACAGACAGGTAAAGGGGTGACGCGAGCCTCCTCAATTGTTCCGTAGGTTGTGATGCAACGTGGTAAACCGAGACCTGTTTTCAGTATATGTGCCTGAGCACTTTCCAGCGTAAGCAAACATGAACTGCTCATACTTGATAAAACTGGCAGGCTATGCCGAATGTAGCCGACGTAGATAGCCTCGTACAGCAGGAGTAGCGAATGCTCAGATGGACTCCACTTCAGACCGGCTAGAAAATGAAAAACTTGAGCAAGCCCAGTTAATTTTTTCTTTAACATTGCCACATGCTTCGACCATGAAACGCAGTGGTCAATGACAACTCCGAGGTATCTATGGTGGGTCACATATGGAATGACATTTCCATTGATCATAATTGGATACCAACACATAAGCTTCCATGTGAACGCTATCGCAGCGTACTTAACTAGGGCCAGTTGCAGTCCTTGGCACTGCCGGTACTGAGACGTTAAATAAACAGCTCGCTGCAATCTTGCACGAATTTGCGGTCGTGTGACTGCGGACGCCCATATGCGTATGTCGTCTGCATAGGCACTGATGCGTACTGTATGAGGAATTACTTCCGCAAGGCCAATAAGGGCAACATTGAAAACAGTCGGGCTGAGCACTCCTCCTTGAGGCACTCCACGGACCACAACGTGTCTTCTCGTTTCGCCATCATTCGTGGACATCAAGAATGTGCGATCATCTAGGTGATTTGCAATCCACATGTAGAGACGGCCGCCGATGCCCGAATTACTCAGGGCATCAAGAATGACGATTGAGCTTGCCTAACCTTCCTTTCCGCTCTACGAAGGATTGCGCGGACCCGTTCATATTGAATATAAATCGCCGTTCTGGATGTAGGTGCACTGATAAACTTAGTTGTCGTCTGCACTGACGATACGATAAAGGCTTCTATATCAGAAAGTGATGTCTCCGCAATACCCTTCGGCACATATAGAGAATGTGGACCAATCAGTGCAGCGTACAACAGATGCAGAATTGCACAAACCACTTAATCTGCACATATGTTGGTATATGATCGCTCCCATGCGTTTCTGTGTCCAAGCACCAGCTGACTAAGGGGAGGAGGCTCTGAGATGCAATAATGAGGTGTAGGCAACTTCCGTAGGTAGTGCCGCGGATGTAAGTTCGAGACCCATCGTTGATGACAGTCAGACCATCAGTGTCTATGACGTCCATCAAGTTCCTACATCGACAGCTCATTGCGGCACTTTCCCAGTAAGGATGATGAGCATTGAAGTCTCCAATAACAACATTAGGGCCTGGGGAACCTTGTAATACAGTGGATAGGTAGGAGAGGTCAAGTCTTTGTCTAGGAGCTATGTAGGCGCCAATGATCGAAAACACATGTAGTTTTTGTATTAGTGTCACACACACATATTCATTGCTGTCATGTGAAGTGATCGTGTGCCGAACATACGTCATGTCACTGCGTATAAACATTAACACTTTGCTCTTGTGTCCATCTTCTCGTGACCAGAGCTTAACGTATCCGGAAAGGCGAAATTCCGGCGTGAGATGTGGCTCGTATATCCCGATCACTGGGAAGCGGTGTTTCAAAACCCGTTGCTTAAAGTCAGACAGGCGGCCTCATAGACCTCGAGCATTCCATTGCTTTATAACAAGGTGATGTATCTTCTGTTCCAATGTCCAGTGTTTTATCGTGAGAGCCATGATTGCCACCCTTATTTTAGAGCTGCTAATAGCGGCTCCATAGCATCTAACGCCTTCACGACAGATAGTGCAGTTGGCGTTCACAATCCGGAGAGCAATACACGCATAGCGTTTACTGGCTGTGTAAGCATGTCTATCACCGTTTCATTTCCAAGCCATTCATTACCCTCCGAGCTCTTGAGGAGCGCCGAAGGAGTATCTCCACCTGAAGCCCTTTGTGGTAGTAAAGGCCACTCTACAGCTGAAGAGATTGGACGCACGTTGGATGACGCTTCATTCCTTGACGGGCGCGGAGGTACTGGGGGAGGCGCATCTTGTGTGTGCCGGCCTTGCTCTCTCTGTGGCACGTTTTGCATCCAAGTATTCAAAGGAAGTGCCTCTCTCCCCCGGGACTTGCTCTAGGAGCGGCGACGCCTTTGCCGCAACCGGCGCCTTTTCTTGCGGACGGAATCGGCAGCCTCCATGCCCGTGGAGTTCTCTCTCACCATTTTTCTCAGAATTTATCTCTCCTTTGTCAATTTGGGGCCGTCCTTGGATGTCGCTTCATGGGCTCTGGAGCAATTTGCACATTTCATGGCGTCAGTCTCACAGGAGTCTGCCTGATGAGTACCACCAAATCTTCGACACGACGTAGGATTCTTACGCAAAGCACTCACATGGCCCAGTTTGAAACAATGGTGACACTGTAACGGTCATGGCTCATATGAACGCACTGTGTGCCGCACATAACCTACTTTGATCGATGCTGGCAAAGAGTCTGACTCGAAGGCCAACTTGAAGCACCGGGAGCGGCCGAATCGGTGCATGTCGAGGATTCGCACTGTCGACGGTAGAAGAGATCGCAGATCTTCGTCCTTAATGTTAATGTCCACATATGATACAACACCAGTGCAGGTATCGTTGCCGTACGATAGGAATGAACGAACTGGGATGTTGCCAATCACTTGAATGTCGTTCAAAGCCTACAATACTGCCTGAAAACTCACGTCCACCGTCACAATGTTCTTCCGAGCATTGAAGCGGATCTCACTCACATGTCCTGAGGCTATTCGATCGAAGTATTTGGCCAGCGATTGTCTGTTCAACGAATTCAAATTCGTTCCTGCCGTAGTTGGGGTGTAGCCCTAGGAGAAGCCCGTTCGTAACATCTGCTTTTATGAGCAGAATCGCTGCCTGCTGACGTCCGGCGAAGCTTGCGCTTCCAGTGGCGCGATTGGACTAGCGTATAATCACTGTCCGATTTCATCTATGCCGCTGTTGAGCTGTCAGATGAATCGAAAAGCCTATAGTCGGAGATGTCGCGGTTTCCCACGGATAAGGGTACCGCCGTGGGACTGGCCTTCTCAGGAGGGCGCGGAAGTCCTCCGTCCCCCATCCCGGAGGACGACGTCTTCGGGGAAACTCCTGACATCCAGTGGTCGCTAAACTTTGAAGAACCACAGAACAAGGACTTTCGTTCCGCACTTCTTAGTCCGGGGAAGCGGCTTTCTCGCCGTTTCCCACCGTCCGCTCGATGGCTCTTGCAAATCAGCCCCCTGACGCAACTGCGCATCCCGTACCATGGCGGATGACGGACACACGCTGCCAGGACATTGCCAACATGGATTTTCAAGACTCCGCTGCTCACAACCTCACGACACCCAAAGGACCCAGCGAGCAGAACGCCGGGACAGAGAGCCAAAGTCAAACAGATGGGGATTGGCAGACGGTCCTCCCGCTTCGGTAGAAAAAAAAAACAATGTGAAAGCGAAGAAGACCAGAGCACTGGAATATTCGGGGAGCTTGAAAATCAACAAGTTTCCGCTGGTCAAGCAACCGGAAACACAAACCAGCATACAGGCGGTTACCTCGCCCCCTCCCCTCCTGCCGAAGGACGATTTCAAGATAATGGGCGACCGCATCAAGGGATGCCGGTCAATAACCTGATTAGTCCATTGCTGGCGGATGCCGTGATTACTGCATGCAACGGGCAAATATTAGGTGAGCAATTTCTGCTCAGAATCAAGCCGGGCTCTAACATCTTTATCGTGTCCACGCCGCACCAGACAGGGGCGGACTGTCTTAGGCGTATGACAATGCTAAACATCAACGACCGAGCTCACTCTGTCAACGCCTACGTAGCGACAAGTGACGGTACAACCAAGGGTGTCATTCACGGCTTGGACCCGCACACGACGCCTGAAACTCTAAAAGCGAATCAATGCATACGCACGCAAAGGGTCGAAATTCTCCAAGCGCGCATGTTCCGTAACACTGAAACGGCCATTATCACCTTTTTTGGAGGTTTTACGCCGCGGTACGTCTACTACAACGGCGGAGAACTTGCTTGCTATCCCTACAAGATTACCACTCAGGCGTGCAGAGTGTATCACCAAATTCCTCACCTATCGGACGTCTGTCCCCAGCCGGAAACTCCAGTATGTCGTACATGTGTACAACGGGACCCTGTAGCCGGACACGAGTGCGCTCCCGAGTGTGCAGCCTGTGGGGCGGGTCACATGACAGGAGACCGAAGTTGTAAGAAACGTATCAAACCCCAAAGCAAAAGAACGCCGAGGACTGGCGTTCAACGGAATACCCGGAAGGACAGCTCAACGAAGCCACCTCAACGCCTACGTTGGTTCAGTTCCGATGATGGAGAATCCGCATCGGATCCCTCGTCGAAGGTATCAGAGACTCGCCGTCAATCTAGGTCAAGTTCGCGGACCCGAAAGAACTCCAATGTCAAAAAGCCACCTCATTCCCAATCACCAAAGTAGCCTAAATCGGGGGCTTTCGGCACTGTGACCAAGCAAGTGCCACAAGATAACACGGTAAGCTGGGCACGAGTCGTTTCTCCTACTGCTCCTGTAACAGAAAATCCCAGAATATCGGAAAATCATTAACGAAAACAAGCTTCTCCGCGAGAGCTTGGCAGAAATTAAGCGAGAGTTGGCTTCCCTCAAAGCTAGTCGCGGTACCGAACCAAACAAAACAGCACATACTAAAGCAGCAGGCACGCCTCTCGAGGTTATAACGACGCCGAATTCGATGGAGGTCACACTCCGACAAGTTGTGCATCAATAACAAACTATGCAAAATTTTCAGCAGCAGATGTACGCATAATTTCAAAGCCTAAAAACTTACGTCGATGAATCCGTGGCAAGTGTAAAGAGCGCGGTTCGTTAGCGAGCCAGCATTAGCCCCAGTGTCCAATCTAACCGCCGTCCGCGACCCGTACCAATCACGGACAGCGAAAGCACTGTTCATGGCGAGTAGAACGCGAGCATATCACGAATATATCAGAATTTGGCAATGGAAATGCCGCACCTTCCACAAACGGGCGGCAGCTCTACAGCAATACATTAACATGGTGCCAGTCAAACCTGATGTAATTTGTTTGCAAAAGATTGGTAATAAGCCGGTCAGATTGACTGGCTACTACACGATATCCCACCCAGACTACCCTAAGGTCGCGACGATGGTCCTCAAGGACATAGCAACCAGTATAGATTATCTGGCGACTAGCAGCATCAACCACGAAATCGTAACAATACTACCGCAGAAGGGTAGCAAGGCAAAAACCGTAATGACGAGCGTGTATACCCCACCTAAAGAAAGGAGGGCCGATTTTGAGGCCATAATTCGGTACGCCATGTGTCACTCCGGCACACAGGATAGACTGCTGCTTCTTGGGGACTTCAATGCCTCTCACACCAGCTGGGGTTACCGAACAGACACCCCTGAAGGCCGGGAGCTCGAGCGAGCGGCCGAAGCATATGATCTCCAACTCATCATTCTCCCTCAAAACGCGACGAGATTAGGTAACAGCGTCAGTGCAGACACTTTTTCAGATCTCAAACTCACAAATAATGTCGACGAGGTATTCTGGACCAACCTAGGAGAGAATCTAGGCAGTGACCATTTCATCATCAGCGTGTCGGTAGGCTCCCCAAAAATTCGGCGACCCTGTGGCCAGGTAGCAATCACGAACTGGGCAAATTATCGCAAAATCCCCATGCCGGAGATATCACCTGAGAACGCTGAAAAGTGGGCAACGCACATACGAGACGCTAAAAAAGCAGCATCTAAGCAGCTAGCACTCACAGCGGAAGCGTCGGTAGTTGACAACCATCTGCTACATATGCGGGAAGCCAGAAGGGGGCTCACTAAACGATGGAAAAAACAGCCACTTAATCACAAACTGCGCCACAGAATTGCTGAAATATCCGAGCGGGCAAACGCTTACGCACAGCAGGCAACAAGTTGGACGAGTTCTTGCGACTCACTTCGCGAGACGTTACACACCTCCAAGACATGGGCGATACTTCGCAGCATCATGGCGCCGAAAGTTCTACTAGAAGAAAGACGGCGCATTCAGCACTTTTTTATAGAAGGTGTCCGTAAAAGGGAAATTTGCCGGCGCACTAAAAGAGCAAGAGGAACTGTGAACAGAATAATCACAGCCTACAGGAATGAGGAAAGTAGGCTCGGTGACGCCCAATGCAACGGCCGGCCACGGGCAACAACCGAAGAAGGGGACAGACTGCGGTAGCTGCTGACCCATTCTTCAGCGCGAAAGAACTGAACGAAATATACAGCTTTTCTGGACACGTACGAACTCGCGCCCCAAGCTGCCCCGGCACGAAGCTATCACGTTTTCAAGGGAACGAGCGGGTTTTTTCGCGAATAATTAAAGCTGCAGGTCGATTATTGAAAAAGGCAGGAGACAGACATGTTCTAGAAGACATTCCACATGAGACAGCCGCAGTGATCACGCTGTGGAAGTTTGGAATTTTGTTCCCAGAGCGTTTAAAGATTCCGCAATGAAAGCCTATGAAAACAACAAAAATGTGCGCTAAATTTTCGCAACAAGATCTGTAGCTGAGATAAAACTACAGATGTTATCGTAGTAACCGCTAAACTGTATGTAGCTTCGACAGAGCGTTCGATTGATGCCTATATCAACTCTCTACACATGGGGCAACACTGTTTCCAGAAGCAATGTTTCAAACATAGTAGTGCACATTCACGTGGTATGTATAAAAACCCGAGCGTTTAATCGCTCACACCTATCGTTCTGCGTCATTTTGGCAGCAGTTCGACGCCGCGCTGTGCGACATTTTTGTTCGACGGCATGTAGGACTGAGTTCGACAGTTTCCAACCAGATGACCGAAACACAAAACTCAAGAACTTTCGGCTTTGGTTTTTTCAGGAGTGCTCTTCAAATATTATATTTTTTATTTTTACTTCCTGTAACGTAGCAATCGGTTGCTCATTTGTTAAGTCATCGCTTTTATTATCGAATTTCATTCCTTGGTCAACATAACAATAAGCATGCGCATGTGTTTGAGTTAAATAAAAAAAAAAGATTAAGAATAACCATCGTGCCTTGTAGCATGGACATATCAGGAATTCTGGACATTGCACTTTCAGCATACTGTAAAACTTCACGGCAATGCAAATGCGTAACTGAATGGGCAAAGTTTTCGAAACATTTTTTTAAGTATCTCGGGCGAGTACCAACAAGTTTCAACTGACTGCGCTGAGCAGGTAGATCCCTTCTAACAACAAGTGCATTTATGGCACTTAGAACATTGACAGTGCGGTAAAGCAGTGTTTTGGTCAGGGGTGGGCGGTTATGTCACACGACAGGAGTAAATGGCTTTGCACCCTCTCGGCAGAGGGCGCGTTGACTTGAAGAAGCGCGAAATTTAAACCGTAAGGCGTTTTATTACAGCTGGAGTTTGAACGGTAATTGTAGAGCGAATGTCACTCAGTCTGTTTGTGAGCACACGTTATAGTGAGGCAGCAGGGAAGGAGTGAGAGTGTATCAGCGCATAGCCAGTGGCCCCAGCTGTTGAGAAGTTCGACCATTAGAGCGTACAAGGCGTACAATGAAGCTACTTAATGCTTGTTGTAATAAGATGATTTATTATAAAGCACTAGGCACAGTCTAGTTGCACTGGCAGTAGACGAACGCTGATCGCGCACACAGCCGACACAAGAGCGCCTTCTTCGTCTTCCTCTTCACCACAATGGCCCCCGGGAGAGAAGAGGAGCCATCCTGGCGACTTACGGCGTAGGTAGGATGAGGGGGTCATAGTACGGCTTAAGTCGGTTGACATGAACCGCGTCACGCCCGCGATGCCTATGGTCGGGTGAAAGTGTCACAGGTTCTACAATGTAGGTGACAGCGGAGGTACGGCCTATGACGCGGTAGGGGCCATCATAGCGTGCAAGGAGTTTGGTCGAAAGGCCAGGACTGTGAGGCGGGACCCACAACCAAACAAGGGAACCAGTCGGGAAAACTGGTGTAAGCGCGCCACTGTCACGCCGCAGCTTTTGACGACCTTGAGCAGCGGTCGTAAGGGTTCGCGCGAGCTGCCTACAGTCCTCGGCGTATTTGGTGGCTTCAGAACACAATTTCCACGAGAAAAAGAAGCGGCCCTGTTGCTCAAACACAACCAGTTCGTGCTCTCGCAATAGCCAAGGATGCTCCAGAATTAGTGATTGATGAGGAATTCTGCAAAGTTATGACTGGAACCAGCGTATTTATTACTTATGCTGAGTTTCAATGTTCATTTGAAGTGGCAAAACAAAAAGGTCTTGGGTGTTTTCAGCTACAGCATGTACAATTAGGCTTCCAATTCTTTATGATTGAGCTAAAACGTGCGCTTGCGTCTTGTCAGAAAAAGACTGCTGAAGGTCCAGATTTTATTACATACAGTATTATTGCAAAACGTGGGACCTAATGGTCGATTGTCACTTTTGGAGTTACTCAATGACTTGTGCAAAAAGGAGTGTGTCCCTGACTCCTGGAAAACAACACTTGGGATATCTATATTGACGCCTGGTAAAGCTCCTCTTTGTCTTGAGTCTTTTCTTCCTTTGAGCCTGACGATCTTGTAATGGAAGGTCATGGAGAAAATGATTGACACTAGGCTGCAAGGGTGGTGTGAGCAAATAGAAGCACTTCCCATTCACAGGACAGGAATTTGAAAGCCGCGATGCAGTCATCGAGAGATAGGTTTTTCCGGAATTAATTATATGTCTGCCAGCGTGCACGACATTGTTGCGGCAATTGACATGAATCAATTCACCCGCAATGAGCTGGAGATTATCGTTCCCTTGGCTGCACTTATATTCGCCAGCGGCGCGTAATAAACGTTAGGTGAAGGCAAGCGGTTCGTCATTTGTATCCTTGCCTCATTGTTCCGTGATTCGCGCTTTTTTTTACTTCGATATAGCATACTTGGGGAGGCAAGTATAGTGAGCAGAAATTATTTATACGAAATAGAATCGCAACCGACGAAAGAAGAACGCATTCGAAAGTCGACTAAGGCATTACAAGAGGAGAACGCTTGGGGACTGCTCGAAGTTTCGTTTGTCCAAGAACAAAGACAAAATATGATGACCACGTTGACGTAATTAGGATTATGGTAATGATCTTCTCAATTAACAGGGCCATGATACCGAACTGTAGAGCGTTTTTAATGCACTGCATGTTAAGCCATGCGCGTTGCACAGCAAGCTAACAAAAGTCGAGCGCATTCGGTTGGGTAGAAAATAACTGATCTCTCGGAGTTATGAAAGCTGATATCGAAGGCCATCTTCTTGTGCCTTGCCAGTCATCTGATGTCACACAAAAACAAACCCGTCGAGAACTGCTTGGATATGGACTAAATCGCACACAGTGTTCGGCATATATTTGAGCAATACACACGCTATTAGAGTGAGTGTATGACATTTTAGTTGTGGCTGAGCGAGCAAATGCGGTGCGCGTTTTTTGTGGCTTTTGTGTTGCTCCAAGATATCTGGAATATAGGCTGGCGAATTGAACGGTTCCTATGAGGCACAAAAGGCGCTGGCGAAGTAACTAAAACCAGAGTCACATATATTGGGCTTCATTATTACGTTTTGCTGCCTTCTAAAAATTATCAGGAGTTTCCTGAGGCTCTTGGTAACGAGGTTATTACGACTTATTACCGACTTTTAACGCAAATCAGCGTTAGCAGTAACTGCTGAAGGCAGTAGTAAAAACACACCAGAATGTGCTTTGGCAATCCAGAAATCATCACCATGGTATTCAGGAGTTTAGCTGCCAAATTAAATTTTATTGGAGTGAACACATACAGGACATTGGTAAATGCATTCAGTGAATCTAAACTGGACTGGAATACTAGTTTTCTTTATATTTTACGTACTTTTTTCACCTCCGAATAATAATGAAGAGGGATGGTACATACCTGGTAGGATCGCTATGATGAATATCGCGAATAGAAGTGGCCACATGGAAGAACTAGGTTCTGCTTTAAGGTACCGGTATTTTAGGCTGGCCGTGAGGTTCTAGCTCTATATTGGCTATTATAAATGCGCATTTCTCATACTATTGTTAGATGCGAACAATGAGATGCTCGATCATTGTCAAACTCTACAAACAGTGAAAATTGCCAGTTTCTTTCAATAGATGAGTGTGAACACAGGTAACATCGCATCGCCAATTTTCTTCACTGCCCACGCTATGTTGTTTTGCCATCACGCGATCACTTCCCAGCTTTCCACATCTATTCCTGGAATTCTTGGTTTCCAGCTGAATACCAAAAAAAAAAAAAACGTGAGCTATTATTGTGTTTATCGGAATGCTTTGTTGCAACTTCCCGGAATGTCACTTGCAAGCTTCTCTCTTGGTACAGAAGCGAACACATTGTGTGCCTGGACGGACTGTTAGGTTTAAGGACTTCAACGGTCGTGGTAGGGAGACTATGCCCTGCGTGTACTGCAATTCGGCGTACTTACCTACTGACCGGTCCCCAGTTCTCACAAATGAGCAGTTTGGTTTTATTACCGTTTTGGTTGCATACGCGGAGTGAGGGGTGAAATTTACGTATTACCGTGAAGCAACAACAACTTTTCACAAACATAATGGAAATCAGACTCGCTGTCAACTGCTCGTTTCCAGCAGAGCTCATATTAGTTATGTCCAGCAATCGGGGGGCTCCTTATACACAATGTCAGTCAGGGTCTTTTGAAGTAGCAGTAATTTACAAATTCAAAGCAACATAGACCCCGCATGGTAGAAGTTTCAAGTTTCTTTCTTTTCGCCACTCCAATACGCACAAAACTGGTATATGAGCGACAAGAATAGCCGAGAAAAAGCTGCACTGTGGCAACTTGACTGAAACTACCACCCTACAAAACACGAAGGCCGCAACTACGGTGCTGGAGATTGCACGTAACATCTTGCAAAGAGTACACAACTACAAATTTTACAAGTGTATTTTAGAGACGCTAATTTCACTACAAAAAAAAAAAAAAACGTTACTAAGCTGTACACTGAACCTAGCATTTTTATCATAGCCTTTCTTCGTCGAGCAAATAAAGTTTCGTGCTTCCATTTAAACCTGTTTAGTACACTGTGTAGCGAATAATGTTGCAGTTGTAACAGTGGTTAGTGTTGTTTGCTAGACGAGAATTTTGGTTTAAAATTTGCTAATCTTAGTATGTGCATGCATTCTTGAATACCTGCATATCTAAAAGATTTTAAATCTTGGTACACATAGAACTAGACAATGTTTACCACTTTAGGGGTCACAAAAAGTCGGAGCTGTGTGAATTATACTGCAAACTAGCAATCGAGCGCAAGGCCTTCTTTTGTGAAATTTCTTATCCATTCACGATTTGTAAGTTAATAATTGGTGAGACTGAACGAAATGGATGGCAGCAGGCACGGAATTTACTAAAGGTAAAGACATGCACCACCCTATGTCTACTACAGAGACGTTCTTTCCATAAGCGTCAACACGAGAATGCAAACAACAGAGAGCAACAGACTTGGGATAGTTTGCCAGAGAGCACCATGAGTGCCTCTTTTTGAAAATCCATATAAAGAACCGAAGCTTTTGCCCATTTGTGGTTTGCGTTTTTGCTTAGTTATTTACAAAAAGAAGAAAAAATAGTTTGATTCTGATCTAGTCTAAGCTTAGGGTAAATAAAAGTGGAACTTTGTTTAGAAGCAGTAGTTGTGCATAAAGGAATTAACATAGAGCAATATACGCAACAGCGCTGTTAGCCTTAAGATCACGCTGCGTAAATGCGGTGTTCTTGTGTCTTGTATGTACATGCAGACCGGTTCACTCTTGATGCCCATTGAACAGTGCTCGATGTGTATTGCAATACCATTAATACCGACGCTTGAGTTGCAATCGCGCTGTAGGCGTCGGCGTTGTCGTGCGTTTCAGCTCGATGGGGCATGCGCGGCACTCACACGGTAGGTGAGAAGAGCGAGGGTCTCCAGAAACTCAAACTGCAATTGGGTGCAAGATAAGAACGACGAATAGAAGCTGACGCATCGCTAATGCTATGCGTGTTTGTCTTCTTGGTGGAGCAAGGGCAGCGTTCTTCGCTGCTGACATGAGTGCGTTGCTCACGCACACTATAAGTACACCAACGTTACATAACGCAAGGCATGCAGACAGGGACACAAGAGAACGAGACAATACAAACGCTTACTATCAACTGAAGTGCACATTATGGCAGAAAACAATGTCGACACAAAATGTATCTGCGCATTCTCAGGTATAGTAGCGCCACCTGTCAATCAGGCACACTTGCGGACCTACGGGAAAGATAAGTGTTTAGACATTCCATTTCTCCTTTATGAAAGTTAATCGGATGTACGCTCACGAATGCGCTTCCACTGTATACTGTTGATCTGTCAAGCTATGACTATTAGAAGCGTTCTTCTTTTTTGCGCCTGCACTCAGCAACGCATCTCTACGCAGTCTTTGGATCCACCCTGCGCTTTATTATTCGGCTTGTCGTGATCACGTACATAAAGTTAACATCCCCCGTCATAACACCGTCGCGTGCTCACAATCATTCCTTCCTAGGACTTCAGTCGACTGGAATAATCTACCTACATCACCAGTGAGCATGAGGGACCCCACTGTTTTTAAGGTTGCACTAATCAACATAATATAATGTATGGTGACAAATGGCATAATTAGGTACTTGTTCGCGAACATTGTCTGCTTGCTAAAGTGTACTCTTTCTGTATTTTCATATTATGTAAGTCTCTGTTTTCGGTTGTTATCAATGCATTACTAGTTTTTTCATATCTCTTTTGTTCCCTGCATTGTGAATTCCTAGAGCTAATCCTCTACTTTTTACTCCTAAAATGTATTCTCGCCCCTCCCCTCTACAATGTACAGCTACGTACCTTGAGGGTATCACAAATAAATAAATAAATACATTGAAATTGCGCGTCTATTATAAGTACGTTATCCTCGCGTTGCCGGAGCCACTGTAGCTGAAAGCTTAAAAAATGCATAATTTCGTCAAGATTGAACTTGGTAGCAGAAAGCAATAATAACAGCAGAGTCGTAGGTAATCCATACGTACATTCCGTAACTCACAGACTAAAGAAAGTGGGAAATAGGTGCGGTGTTAACATTGTTTTCACAGCTGCCAATAAGCGAGGTAAGATTTGTGCCACCATGCAGAGAAAAAATGAATGAACAGGTAAAAGACAAAAGGCGGACATACACTTGCTTCTTAAAACATTCGAACAAATTCATGGACTGCCGTTCTTGTGTGGTATATAGTGTCCCTTGACGTTGCAGCCGCTTCTACGTGTAGCGAATACGGGCCATTGTGCTAATCAAAGTTGAATGGAACATCAAGGTCGTGAACCGGGAGATCGCGCTCGAATCTTTCTTTGCAGTGTCGAGGCTGCAAATGCACGCCAAATCTTGATGACTGCGCTGGTCTGTACAGGCAGAAGAACGAAGAAGCGCGTGTAGTAGTCGCGGCTTGGAATATAAAGAGTATATAGAAGCGCATGCGTGAGCGTGCGGTTGATTAACTTGCATAAAGGAGAAATGAAATGCCTAAACAGTTAGCTGTCTAGTAGGCCTGGACGTGTGCCTGATTGACACGGGGCGGTGCCATACCTGAGCATGCGCAGGTATGTGTAGCGTCTACTTCCTTCTATTGCTGTCGGCCCTTGTGTTCACTGGTTCTCTCCTCTTGTGTCCACGTAGCCTTACCTTTTGTCACGATGGATCCCTACCAACTAGCTTAACTTTCTGTGGTTGTAAGCACACGAGCCTTCCTGCTCAGCAGTTGCGTGACCGTTCTGAGTGGGACCAGAGTACATGTGAAGTATGGGTTATGTAATGGTTCACTTGATGTTGATTAACGCCTACGGTTTTGTGTCGGTCTCATCTCGTGCACCGCCTAGGCGCAACAACTGCAATGCACGTCGGTGCTGTGAGGCATTTGCTATCTGCCAAGGCGCCATTCTTTCTGCCCAGCGTGAGTTGCCTTGCGTGTTGCGCCGCGGTAATATTTCATACCTGCGTATACTGAGAACACCGTACAAGCAGTTCAATTGTGGCGTTAGACCTTGCTATATATCGCTGCCAACGCTTCGATCTTTGCAGGAAACTTCCAAAATGTTAAAGCGAAGCTTTGGTTGCTGACTAGTTCCATGCTTTCGTCTGCGTCGATCGGTCGGTCACTGGTCGGCTTCTTAGCAAGTAGCTTTGCATTGATATGAAAAGAAAAAAATACGAACCGAGTCCGACGGCGTGATTGACACTTCGGCAGTAGCCCAGTAGCCCAATGCTCTAGCCATTAGACCACAATCACACCTACACCTCCATCGTGCCAACAACACCAACTAGCACCTTCAGGTTGTCACCACGTGTTGATTACTATAGGAGGACGATTTTAATACTATGGCACATATTCGCCATGGGGGATCGGTAAATAATCTTTCGGCACATATTGTGCCACCACCTACAAGCTCTTTGCGATTATTGCTTTTTGTTGATTATGATTCCTCTGCTATGGCACGTAGCCACGGAAGTTCGGTAAGAAGCATGTCCACGTGTCCATTATTAATATAATTTTTTTTATCATAACCCGTACCCACAGCAGTCTCTGACTAGGAAACCGGTGGTACATATCTTCGCAACGCCTTGTAGCTCCTTGACGTGTTTGCCGAGTGTTGATGATTTCTGTACTACGGTACATACCCAGAACAGGGTACCGGCCTAGAGGCGTGTGGGCGTGTTGATTATGATGATGATGATCATTTGTAATTGGAATATGCGGCTGTGTTCCAATACTCACCGCAGACTGCTAAATAGACAGCAAAGTGGTCAGCGGTCCATCTTAAGTCTCGTTCCAGTTATCACGAAGACGTCAAAGTAGACAGCTTCGCGAAGACAGCATCGAAGTCAAAAACAATCCAGGCTACTTTGCTTACTTTGCTGTCCAAAAAAGATGGCGGCAGAGCAGGACGCTTGGAAAGCCAACAGGAACGTTGTCTGTGCACAAGAAAACGTAGACACGCTATCCTAGGGCCTTAATATAAGCTACTTCGCCTTTTTCATATGTTTTCAGGTACAAAGACTTAGAACACAGAAATAATGTGTGCTTTTCTGAACTTTTTCTCGCAGCCGCAAGGTGGTGTCACGTCGCAGAATCACGTCTTCCAGAGGCTATCTCAGTTGTCTCTTAGCGGTCTACGTAGACTGTTTCCAATGCTGGCCAGAATTGGAACACGCCTTGCATATTGTGTCGACGCCAACTAGGTCATTCAGATGGTTGTCACGCGTTAATGATGAAAATACTTTCTATACTGCAGCACATACCGACAAGGGGGGACTGGTTGAAGAAGCGGCCGGTCCATTTAAATTAAAAGATCATCACCCCTTTCAGTCCGGGAAGATGGTGGAACAGCGAAGCAGTGTTAGTTATACAGAGTGTTACACCATGGAACTTAAACTTCGCAAGCAGTCTATATTGTATATCTTTTGTACACCATTATTTCGCCTCATTTTCGATTTGCGTGCTTCGCGTGGTGAGTTAGGAGTGCTTTCTCTTTGGGGTTCTCAAAGTTTTTTTTTTTTTCGGCACGTGAGGTTTCTGTCTGTATATTGCTGATTTTTTTCGCGTGCTAGTTGCTCCGCCCCTTATTTTGCGCGCCAGTAATGAGAGCAAAGTTTGGGGTCAAATGAAAACCACCATATTGTTTTTTATTCAGTTTATTTATTTATTTATTTATTTATTTATTTATTTATTCCTCAAATGCCCCTGGAGAGGGGTTTTACATGAGGGGTGGGCTGCTTCAAAGGAAAATGCGTTCGATGGCAGTCCTGAATGCAGTCACACTGGAGTGGTCCGCTGCTTCTTCAGGCAGATCATTCCAGTCTCTCGCTGTACGTGGAAAAAACGAATGAAGATGGGATGATGTGCGCGCATGCGGCGGGTAGACTGACTTTGAATGATTAGTCCGGGATGAATGGCGGTGAGCTGGCGATATGACGCTGTTACCAATCGGGGCATGATAAAACTTGTGATATAGAATGAGTCTGGACACTTGACGTCTCGCTTGTAGTCTCGGAAGATTCGCATTAGATTTTAGTGCTGTTACACTTGTATATGAAGAATAGTCATGGAAGATGAATCGGGCTGCGCGGTTTTGGACAGATTCAAGCATGTTAGAAAGATTAGTACGATGAGGGTCCCAAATTGAGCATGCGTATTCAAGTTTGGGCCTTACCACAGATTTGTAGGCAAGAGTTTTTACTGGAGGAGGGGCAAATTTCAGATGTCGCCGGAGGAAGCCTAAGGTGCGGTTAGCCTCGTTAGTTATTTTAGCGATGTGAGAGGACCATGAAAGATCTTGAGTTAAGATAAGCCCCAAGTATTTATAACAGGTCACAGATGATATTGTTGAATTACCTAAGAGATATGAGGGTGCTACATAAGAGTGCCGACGATTGAAAGAGATTAATGAGGTTTTATTTACATTTAATGACATTAACCATGTCTTACACCATTTTTCAACCGTTTGTAAGTCACGCTGCAGGGCAGGGATATCTGAGCTATTGTGAATGGGTCGGTAAATAACACAGTCGTCCGCAAATAGGCGTATGTTAGAAGATATGTCATTAGGAAGGTCATTAATGTAGATTAAAAAGGGGAGGGGGCCAAGAACAGAACCTTGAGGAACCCCAGAAAGTACAGGAGACAGAGGGGATGAAAAGTTATTTGCAAAAACGAACTGTTGTCGGCCGGTCAGAAAGCTGCGCAACCAATAATAAATTAAGGGATTGAGATTCAGGACTGAAAGTTTCAAGAAAAGACGGTTGTGAGGTACCTTATCAAAGGCTTTCTCGAAGTCTAAAAACAATGAGTCTACGGGTACATTAAGGTCTAATTGGGAACTGATGTCATTTACAAAGAGCGCAAGTTGAGTATCGCAAGATAAATTCTTAAGAAATCCGTGCTGACTATGATGAAAAAAGTTGTTAGAAATTAGAAATCTCATGATGTGGGAAAAGATTACATGCTCCGTCAGTTTGGAACAAACGCTGGTAATAGAAATAGGCCGGTAGTCAAGACATGACGTTGAAGAAGCTTTTTTGGGGACTGGAATGATCTTACCTGCCTTCCAGTCTTGCGGCACCACTCCAGACGAGAGTGACTGTTGAAAAATGTGTGATAAGATGACACTAGTGACATCTTTTGTATTCTTAAGCACTTTCGCGTTAATTCCGTCAATGCCAGCCGATGAACTTAGCTTCAAAGATTCTATTAGTCTGCAAATGCCATGAGGTTCAAACGTGATGGCAGGCATGGGAGGATATTGAGGGTTAGGGAAATAAGGAAGATTGCCTTCAGATTCTTTTGTAAAAACTGAACAGAATGTTGAATTAAGTGTTGTTGCAAGTTCAGTATCAGGAATAGGGACGCCATTTTGGTCAAGTATATTTATCGATTTCTTTGGGCATGCATTGACAACCTTCCAGAATTGACGAGGGTTATTACGTAGCATATCAGGAAGTGAGATTGAAAAGAATGATCGCTTAGTTTTGTTAGCTTGTGACTGAAACATTTTGTCAATGCAGCGGTACTTTTCCCATGCGCGCGACGTGTTAGATTGCTTGGCGATACGATAAAGCCTTTTCTTTCTATTGTTCAGGCGTTTTAATGTGTTATTAAACCAAGGGGATGAGGGCCATTCAGTTACAGTGATGGTAGGAATATGGGCTTTCGTTAGTTCCTGCATTTTGGATTTAAACATTAACCAGTTATCTTCAACGGAACGACAAGTGAATGTTTCAAGAAAGGAGTAACTGAACTGTGTTAACTTTTCATTGAACGCGACATAATCCCCTCTGTCGTAGAGCGTTATGATCTTTCTTATTTTGGGGGGATATGTTATATGAAATTGATAAGTAGCGTGAATTACAGCATGATCACTAAGCCCGGGCAAAAATGTTATCTCAGAAAAGTTGTCAGGATGCGTGGCAAACAAGAGGTCGAGCAAGCTGGACGATTCATTTATATGCCTTGTTGGATTGAAGATGAGTTGAGATAAGCCAAACGTAAGACACGTGTCAAGAAATTCACTTTCTGCATTGCACTTCGATAATGTTTGTGCTATGTCAGACCATACTATTGCTGGAAAGTTGAAATCGCCGAACAGAAGAGCATATATAACAGTTTACGTGTTATGTACTTGCTTGGTCTTCTGTTGTCTCTTCTACCGCCTGGTTTTGAGTAGTCGTCTCTTGTGCCTGCACTGCCCGATGTGCTCCCTCCGCTTGCAGTGCTTTGTCTGGAGACGTCCAATCTGGCATTGCTTGCTCTTGAGTTGACGGCAGATGATGGCATTTACATTTCCCAATCACAACCTTGTGCTCCAAAATTAAATATGCCCGTCAAGCAAGAGAATGAATGGCTCATACTCCCTTAAGCAATAGATCATACCCCTGTAAAGGCGGCCTCCCCATTACGACGACAGAAGAGAGAGAAGCGAGAGAGAGAGATAAAACTTAATATATTGTGTCCTTGATGGGGTTAAGGGGTGGCGGGGGTCGGGAGACTAACCCCCAATCCCCCCCTTCCTCAGACGGCGGCCAGTCCTTGCTTTCTGGCGGCGTCTTCGGCCATCCGGACGGCCCAGACCTGCTCCTCTGGGTCCAAGCTGAGCAGCAATGTCTCCCACTGCTCGGCCGTACTAATGATACGTGTGTTAGTGCGGGAGGTGTTGGTGGGTGAGGCTTTGGGGCATTGCCAGATAATATGATTGAGGTCGGCGCGGGCCTTGCACGCTTTGCAGAGTGGTGAGTATGCATCGGGGTACATGTGGTTATAAAGCACGGGGTTCGGAAAAGTTCGTGTCTGAAGGAGTCGCCAAGTGGTGGATTGAGACTTATTCAGTGTTTTGTGTGCTGGGGGGTAGCGTAACCGCTCTCTGCGGTAGTGCAGGAGAATTTCTCTCAACGTGACCATTCGGTCCCGCGCGTGACCGCGATGCAGAACAGAGGGCTGGTCGGGATCGGAAGACGCAGGAGAAGGATGATGCGCCCGGTGTGCGAGAGCTCGGGCGGCATCGTGGGCTGCTTCGTTTCCAGCCAGACCCGAGTGACCAGGGGCCCAGATGATCTGCACGCGGCGTTGCCGTGATGGAGGAGTGCCAGAGAGAATCTTCTGCGCTTGGGGTGCTATGAGTCCTCTTGCGTAGTTACGAATGGCCGTTTTTGAATCGCTGATGATGCAGTGTGCATTGGTAGCCGCGTAGGCCAAAGCGATGGCCGTTTCTTCTCCTACTTCGGGTTGCGTGGCGAATATTGATGCGGCCGCGGAGAGGTGGTACTGCGGACCCGCGACTGCGACGACCGCCATGGCGTTTTGGTTTGGGTACTCTGCTGCGTCCACGTAGGTTACGTCAGCGGCTTGGTCGTAGCGCTTTTGTAGTTGTTTAGCTCTTTCTGCACGTCGCTCCGGATTGTGTTCAGGGTGCATATTGCGAGGTATGGGCGGGATAACTAGCTGATCACGAATGTTTGGAGGGATGGGTACTTTTGGTCCGAATTGGGTGGTGTAGGTTATGCCTAGGGTGCCTAGAATGTGCCTGCCCGTGGTGGAATTGGCAAGTCGTTCGTATTGGCTAATACGGTGCGCTTCAATAAGCTCGTCTATGGTGTTATGAATGCCTAGGGCGTCCAGTTTCTCGTTAGAGGTGGTGATGGGAAGATGTAGGGCTTGTTTATAGGCCCTCTTGATCATGGTATTGAGTTTGAGCTTGTCAGTTGCATTGAGGCTAAGGTACGGGGCGACATAGGTGATCCTGCTCAGGGCGTAGGCGGTTACCAGGCGTATAAGGTTGCTTTCCTTCATGCCGTGATGTCGATTTCCGATGCGTGCAATGAGGCGAGTGGTTTGGTGTACATGTTTATCTAATTGCTTGAGTATCTCCGTGTTTCTGCCGTTTTGTTGGATGCGTAAGCCAAGGATACGAATGCTAGGTACTGTAGGTATGCGTCGCTGGTGCACGTGAAGTTCTATCTCGGGTGGGTGAGGGTCTGGGCGTCGACCTCCCCAATTAGGCTTGTACAGAAGGAGCTCCGATTTCTGTGGGGAACACGCCAGGCCGCGCGGTTCTACGTATGCAACGACCTCGTTGATGGCTTGCTGCAGCGTGTCTTGGATGTCCCCGTCGCTGCCCCCGGTGACCCACAGGGTGATATCGTCTGCGTAGAGGCTATGCTTGAGGTTGGGGATGCTGGCTAATGCAGGCGGTAGTCCGAGCAAGGCCACGTTAAACAGAAAAGGGGATAGAACCGATCCTTGCGGCGTGCCTTTGCTGCCGAAGTGAATAATTGGCGACTGCAGCCCTCCGATGGTAATGGTCGCCGTGCGACCTGTAAGAAAATTCTTCACGTAGTTATATGTTCGATGTCCAACCTGGAGTTGTGCCAGTTGGTTCAGTATGGCCTCATGCGTGACGTTATCGAAGGCCTTGGTTAGGTCTAGCCCCAAGATGGCTCTGGTGTCCAGCCTGGAGCTTTTGTCGCCATCGATAATTTGGTGCTTGAGCTGAATCATGACATCTTGAGCAGAAAGTTTCGGGCGGAAGCCAACCATGGTATTGGGGAAGAGGTCGTTGTCGTTCATATGTCTGTGTAAGCGTGTGAGGATGACGTGCTCGAGGACCTTTCCGACACATGAAGTCAGGGAGATAGGGCGGAGGTTTTCGAGTAGGAGGCGCTTCCCGGGTTTGGGAATCATAATAATTTTGGCTTCTTTCCATTGTGAGGGGAGGTTTCCAGTTTCCCAGTATGCGTTAAAATAAGCTGTGAGGGCTAGTATAGAATCCTCATCTAGGTTGCGAAGCATTTTATTAGTAATGCCATCAGGTCCCGGGGCTGAGTTAGGGCGGAGTGCGAGGATGGCTTCACGTACTTCTGCTGCTTCTATGGGCGCGTCCAGGTGGTCGTTATCGGTGCCTGTGTATGCTGGAGCGGGTGTAGTAGGTTGAGGTCCTATGTATCGGTCTATCAATTCTTGAAGAACTTGTGCGTCCGTGCCCGGATGGGTGTGAATAATTTTTTGCAAGTTGTGCTGTTGTGTGTACTTGCTGTTAGCCGGATCGAGGAGGCAACGGAGGATATTCCACGTTTTGGGCAGGTTTGGTTGCCGCTCCATGCTGTCGCATGTGCTGTGCCAATTTTGACGAGTAAGTTGTTGTGCATAGTCTTCGATTTGAAGGGTGAGAGTACTAATACGTTTCCTGAGCGTTCGGTTGAGCTTGTTGTGTTTGTATCTGCGTTGCAGACTGGCGAGGGCTTCCCACATATGAAGTAACTTGCTATCTGCCTCCTGCAGATTGGCTTCTTCAGGCACCAATTTAGTGGCTTTGCTCGCGTCTTGGAGCAAGGATGCGACCCAATCTTCGAAAGGGGGTTGGGTACCCGAGAAAGAGGTGAGGGCTCTGGCCTGCCGGAAAGCGTCCCAGTTTGTTATACGGAGTTGACGACCCTTAGGATTTCGCGGGCCCGCTCGAACTGTTGTTTGGATTAAATAGTGGTCGCTGCCCAAGTTGTCTTGTGTGTTGATCCAGTCTGCTTGTGGAATTCGTTTTGCGAATGTCAAGTCCGGAGTAGTATCTCTGCTAACGCTGTTTCCCATACGAGTGGGAGAAGTTGGATCCGTGACAAGAGTAAGACCTAGATTCTGTCCGTCAAGCCATAGTTGTCTTCCCTTTCTGCGGTCCATTGGGTATCCCCATGCCACCGCAGGGGCGTTTAGGTCCCCTACGATGAGCAAGGGGGCTCCCCTAGCTACTTGATCTGCTTTGGTGAAAAGTCGTAGAAACCTATGTTGTTCTCTGGGGCTGCTGTACACATTGAGGATGAAGAGGCTCTGTTGCTTGCGCCTTGCAGATGGGATGATCTCCAGAAAAATGTGGGCTGCTGTATCAATGCCTGTATGATGCTGTATAACTGGAATGTTTCGCTTAACTAGTGTGGTTACTTGGGGCCTGCGGTTATCACTGCAAACTGCGGTGTTTGCCGCGTATCCCGACAGCTTAGCCGCTTCTCCGGTCTCTTGTAATGCGATAACATCGGGGGAAGTATGTGGTGCGAGAGAGGTAATGTATTGCTCTAAGTGTGCTCGCTTTCGCCGGAAGCCCCGGCAGTTCCACTGCCAAATGCAGTAGGTAACACGTTCTGGATTACTCGCAGCCATCTTTGTCGGGACGCGAGTACGGCTTCTTTAGGGGACCTGCTCTGGGACGGAGTAGGGTGTTTTCCAATTCTGTCAAACGGGTGTTGTGATTTTGAGCCAAAGTCGCGACCATGTCTTGAAGCACTTTGCGCGTGTCGTCCATGTTTTCCTGTCGCTGTTGTTCTCTTGCCGCAAAGGCTTGCTCAATTCTGGGCAGTAGTAGCGTTTCTAGTTTCGCCGTAAGGAGGTTGTCCATTGCGCGTTCGAGAGCCTTTGCAATGGAGGCGTCGAGCAATGTGGCAAGCTTACAATCTAATGCTTCGTTGAGGTTGCGTTCTATCCGCTGTTGCAGCTCAGTGAGAGCCTCACAGTTGACATTTCCTTCTGAAGTGTATGCTGGTGCTGCCGCTTTTGAGATTGGTTCAAGAGCTTTGCGTTTGTGCGAGGTTGGTTGTTGGGTGGTTTGCGGGCAATCTATTGCAGGGACAGGAAGGATGTCCGCATTTGATGGTAAATTTTTGGGTTGTGTGTCTGCAAGTTGTGATTTCAGATTAGCGTTTTCTGTCTTGAGTTCTTGTATCTCAGCACGTAAGGATCGGAGCTCCTGCATGAAGTTGTGCATGGTAGCGTCACTAACTGTGTTCACTGGGGTTGCTATAGGTTGTGTGGTGTGACCTGTGTGGGAGACAATGCTGGCCCAGCTTACCTTGGGGGGTGCGTCTTGCACTTTAACTGTGGTCGTTCTGAGGCTTGCGTTTGCTTGCTGCTGCGGCGGTGTTGAATCCGGTCCGCTCCGGGAGTGACTGCGTCCTTGTGACTGACTGCGGCCTCGGGAGCGGCTGCGTCCACGAGACCGACTGCGTCCTCGTGAATTGCTGCGTTCGGGAGCCTGCGGTTGTAGTGTTGACTTCGGTGTTGGCAGAGCTGAGTCTCCATTTGCAGAAGTCGATGGCCCCGTCTCCTGGTCAGCTCCTTGTTGTCCCAGTCGTAGGCGTTCCCATCGTCGTTGGAGTAGGAGGTGTGGTGTCTGGAAGCGGCGATGGCAGGACTTATCACCAGTCGGGTGGTCTTTGCCGCAGAGCGCGCAGCAAGGGTGACAGGGGTGATCAGCCGGCGGATTTACTGTGTCACAGCTCTTGCATTTCTTCTGGGTTGGTGTGGGGCATACATCGGCCCTGTGGCCGACGGTCCCGCAGATGTCGCAGACCTCGATGCGCTTCTTATGTAGATAGCATTTGTACTCTGCTCCGCGGTAGTAGACATGGTACGGTACTTGCTTTCCGTCGAATACGATGAGCACTGAATTAGTATTGCCCATGCGTCGGGCCTGCAGAATCGTAGGGTTCTTCTTGTAAACGAGACTGTTGGTAATGTCTTCTTCCGTGTCATATGAAGGGATGTTATGTATGACTCCTTTGGCTGTGTTCTCCGGCGGTGTGACGTATGCTGTGGCAGCGTAGCGGACTGCTCCGATGGGGAGACTGCGGATGCGACAGTATTTTTCGGCGTTAGACATCATTGGCGTGCTAACTACAATGACGTTATTATCCGTGCATGAGCGGTAAATGTCGTCCTCTGCTTCTTTGGTAGTAATGCCCGTGATCTGTAGTATTGAGTCGCGTATCTGGGCGTCTCCTAGTTTGGACACGTTGAAACCGTCTCTTGGGCGTATGACGATCTTGATATCATTCTTCGGAAGTCGTGGTTGCCGTGGTGCGCGTCGGCGTAGTGCGGACTGCTCGGTACTCTCGGTGCGTGCGCTTGCTGTTGCACGGAGGGATCCGTGTATGAGTAGGGATGATGCCGGCGTAGTCTGTCGTTGCTTACGGTGGCTGACAAGCCACCATGCTTCAACGGTAGCTTCTTCGGGGGCTATTTCCGTGCCTTCAACCTCTACTACCTCCATGACGAGGGGAGGGACTGCACTTACTTGATTTCACGAGGGTGCGAGTCGTTGGGCGAAGTCCTCGGGAGCCGGGACTGCGACAGTGACGCCGCGCACCTTCGTAGCTGCGGCGCACCTGTCTCTCGGCCAAACGGAGCAACTGAAGATCTTGTTAGGGTTAGCAATCTTGTGGTCGTAGAAACCCTTGTCCTGGGTCCCTGGCGTCGGGACTGGTCTTGATCGGTAGCAAAACACTTCCAGAAGCTAGTTCCGACGTTAGTTTGGGTCCAGCGGTGATTGTTTGGCCACAAGAGTTTGAAATATACGGAGCCCATACGAGGCGCGTGCGCTCCGTCAGCGGCGTCGTCGTCTTCCGAAGCGAAATTCTATGCTGAAACGACGAGCGGCAACGTAGCCAGCTGTGGAACAAGACGACAACGAATGCGGGAGCATAGGCACGAGCGCGTTCGCGCGGTAGCGCCGAGGTGCGCCAACTAGCCAGCTTTGGAAGACGACAGCACTCGAGCCATTGCTGATGATGATAGTTATAGAGAACTCCAAAAACGACGGCACAGGGTCCGCATAAACAGCTTCGCTGTAATACGAAGAAATGGAGAGACAGACGCCCATGTAGGGTTTATCAAATTGCGTATCACATGTACGCAAGAGCCCATTCCTGCGCTATAGTTTCCTTTACGCCATAGACGGAGGAGTTATTAGGATAAATTTATAGCTATTCTTTAACCGCTTCACGAAAGCTTCGCTTCATATAGATCAACGTTTATGCGTTGGATCTGCATAATTCTTTTTATTGCAAAGCTGCTGCTTCACAGCGGACGTTTACACTTACCTGGCAAAGCAAATATTTACAGAACTAAGTGGAGTGGATGTCCCGAGGGCGTTGCCAAGATTTCCCAGACACGTGCCAATGACTGTGCTAAATAGCTCCTCAATGTACGCCTTCACGTGAACTACGAACCCCAGTCTTACAATCAAATGAATGTTTACGTAAGCAATGCCTAAAGTTGGTTCGCAGTGCAGTAAATGCGGTCACTTCACGCCCATCGAAGCACGGAAATTCAACCTATGTGGCTGTTCCGCATATAGGTGGCATGTAGAAGTTTATAGTTCTCTTACAAGCCACGTGCATGAGTCAACAACATATCGTGGAAAAATGAACGTGGACTTCGAAAACGCACGGCGTGCCAGCATTTGCGATGGTGGAATTAACAAGGACACCTTTGATGCAGCGCGAAAGATAACACGGACAAAAGAAGGCAGATATATAAAGGCAACATACAGCGCTACAAGCAACATCAATATTAATTCTAGAAACCAGACCACTTATATACCACAAGCGCCATAGCAGACATCATAGATCACGTGGAACCACTGAGAAACATACGCGATGAAAGTGACGCTATCGAACCATATCCATGTCCCGCGATAACCTACCAGAACAAATTGTCACCGCTTACGCAGAAAGTCTAACTCCCTGGGAACATCTATGCCTCCCAGGGAACATCTATGTTCTATAAGTTCGCACAGTTTAGAGCGAAACGTCAATCGGTTCGGAAGCGGTAGTAGAAAACAGCGCATCGTCTCCTTTTTTGTCGCTGATAGCGACGAGAAAAAGGCATATTATCCCATTTGAGAATACCCCAGAAGAGTTACTCAGCTGGTCTACCTACACAGCTGGTCTACCTACACAGCTGACCCCACACAACTAGGACAACTAGATCAAACCGACAACTAGACAAAGTGAAGGACGGCTGCTCTAATTTTAGCATGAACAAATGTATTTAAATGGAACTTTTTTTTATAACAGTGTGAAGCTGGAACGCTCTAGCCCTCACTTATTCTGATGCACATAGCCTCGCACACGATATTTAACGCATGTATTGTGACTGTATTATTGCTTATGTCTTGCCCGCTTTTAATACATCTTTGTTTTCATTTTTCTTGCTTGTACGGTTGCTACTTCCTTGTGGCGAGTGGCTTGTTACTTCTACGGTACCTCCTGCATTGACCATAGGCATGATCTGCTCTAATGATAAATAAAACTAAATGAATAATTTCCGTGATTGCGAGAAGTGACCCATGTCTCGCGATGACTAAATAATACAGAAGATTGCGCTGCTATCTGGTTTCATTTCAGCTTGAATTCAAAGTTGATGGAGAAAATTTTATTAGTGGAACTTGGTTATAGCATGATGGACGGCAATTTGTTGTCCTTATAAAGCTTGACTTCGCATTTATGGTGCCCAGCGAGGTCGAGCGGTGTTAATCGCCCTTAAGCATTTGATCAGTGTTAAAGTATAACTGGCTTATTTCACGAAACATTAAGCGACGGCTCACCTCGCTTTGGGAATGTGATTTATCAGTCCGTAGTTAAAGAATTCATGGTGTTTGAAGGTTGCCAAGTGTAATTTTTATTCCAATTGATGTAATCAAATGAGCGTTGGCCTCGTAGGCATACGTTGTGTATTTAGTGAATTGTATGTAGAGCTATCAATGACTGCAACGCCAATTATTTCTGTAGCTCTAAAGCGCTGCTATTTATTTTTCCTCCATGCGATCATTTCTGGAGGGCTTATTCCATTTGTTGAAATGGTTTGAGTTAGACTGCATATTGGTGCACGCACCTCAAGGCACAATAGGAAAAATTGGCATTCCCCCATTTAAGTAGCATGAAGCTACAAAGGAAACCCATACGGGTTTATCAAAAACAAATCTTCATGCGCAGTAAATGTAATAAGATATTCGTGGGTGTATAAAGGGCGTTTGGTTGTTCCATTGCTAAGACCTTCGCGTTACATGGGTAAGACCAAATAGTTACAAGGGACGATATCTTGTTCACCGAATTTTTTCGGTGAACAAGATACCGCTGTGAAATTTGATTGCCACGTGGTTCGGTGCACACAAGGCCGTCGTAATCATTACACAGTTTTCAACTGTGCATTTTTTAAAACACGGCTAGTTAGCACTCGTTGTCGTGCGCTACAAATTTTTTTAAGCCCTAACGATAGCTGTGCTACCATAAAATAAGTGAACCTCCATAAGCGTGTAAAAAGTTTTAGAGTGTAGTTGAAGAAAAATTTGTCCTTGTCGAGGATTAGGACGATGAGGACGTCCCTGACTATGACGACTTTTTCTTCAACAAAACTTTGTCTTAGAGGAACCTGGGTTGGTTTCGTTTGTGGCTTCGTGCTACTTAAGGGTGGATTTTTTTTTCTTTCATAAACCTTGCTCCAGTTGGCGGAATTCTGCAGAATTGACTTGCATACCCCAAGGCAATAGGAGACTTCGTTTCTACTGCCTGCTGATAGCGCTTTATGTTCCGGCGCTTATTTGAACATTGGATTATCATGTTCTTAAACGTCATGGCAAAATAATATGAGTATATTAAGGATAGAACTTTATTAACGCCACCCACCACCTTTGGCAACGCTCTTTCATTGGCGTGTTCGTGGCGGGAATAAACTATGGTTCTCTGGTACAGTTACTTGGTGAACATGAAGTTAGTTGCCGACAATCAAGAAAGACGGCGTTTCTAGCTAGTTGAAGGCAGTAATTTTCAGGCAAGACTAACATTTCTATTTTTTAGATCTTAGGCAGATCTTTAAAAACACAAAGCACGAGCTTCCTGTCGTAAAATTTTGCTAGCTGCAATGTTGACACTAAACTGAACAGAGCTGAGTCCGTTACTTGGAGGCGATTACAAACAGAAACTTATACGAGTTCCGTGCAACTAAGAACTTGCTACCCTGATATATACGAGAGCGATATATACAAGCTATCTAAGCCTGCTAGAGCCACCCTTTAACACATGTTGTAGGGATTTAAAATATATCAAAATAAAATAGCAGTCTCCCCGGAAAATCTACTGGCGCGATGCTCAGCCGTGCTGCTCAGCTCAGAACTCAGAACTTCAAGACCAACTTTGGGCCGTCCAGCGACCCATGGAGGCCGTACGGGAGCAGCAGCTCCCAGTGGCCATCTAGGTGGCCACAGGCGCGGGCGTCCCCATCGCCGGATTCCAAACAAAGTTATCTCGCTCGCAATGCTAATACATTTTTTAATATTGCATCACTTATGATAAAAAATGAAACAACATCAATCATGTTTATTTGCATCGACGAAATGAAACAGTACAAGCTTTCTTCCACAGTAAACCTCGCTACTTTGAGAAACAACATGTGAGTTTATTATCGCATGCATAAGCTTTATTTTGCGTTTGACCCTTGAGACAATTTCCCAAGCACGATCCTCCCATCAGGGCACATGGTCTTTGTTCTGCGTGATAGAAAATATTCAAAATATGTTGTAACTGAATACAAAGATCACTTCTTGAGATGCTCATGGAAGTCTCGCTAGTCAAGGCCATACGTGAAACACCACGTCATGCTAGTTTTATGTTAGGTGTGCCACATATTGCTGTTATTTCTTGTCAAGTAACTGCGGGGCTTCTATGCATGTATCATAAAGCTATCATTGAGCGCAAAGCTAGCTATCGGATAGAAGAAATACCTTTAAAAGAGTGTAAAGTCTCGGTCGACCAACTAACGGCATGATGCAACATACGCAACTTAAACAATGTGTGCAAGCACATACGATAAAGAACAAAATTAAGACTACTTCATTGGGTTAATTTCGTGCACCTCGTTAGATATTGTGAATCTGTTGCTTAATACGGGCATGCGAAGTATGAGCACATATCAAATAGTGAAATTTACCGTAACTCAAATTGCAAGATTTCTACTGAGCAGTGAGCAAAATATACTGAAGTCTGCTGATGTCGATGGTGAACTAACTATGATGGCATACTAGGATTGTGATAGCTCGCTTCAAAGACTGAGAAAGAGACAGTGCGTGTGACGAATGGCAATACCTTTCAAGCACCGAATACTTGACAGCCGGTCACAAGACACGACCTGTAATGTAACTGCATTCTGAACGTTTAGTCGTGATCTTGAGTTCCTCTAGGTGAAGCAGGGAGCCTCATAATAAAAGACACGGTAAGCCGTACATTCAACGCGCATCCTTGACGGCATATAAATATTGTGTGCACCCACGGCAAACTAGTGGGGACTTGGGACCTGAAAACCATTGAAGCAAGCAGCTACCGCTACATTCCCTTACCCGCACAAATTTGCTCGGTTCCACAAACACAGCGCCTCATTTGCTTGCTCATGTGATCAGAGACCGCGGGATGTGATCCTCGCAACTTCGAAACCATTCCGACTCATGCGCGTCATGGTTTCATAGATAGTTTCTCAGAACAGCAGCAGTGTTTAGCGCGAGCAGTCCATCAACACTACTCTTCAGAGCCTCATCAGCTCTAACTAGGGGTTACCATGAACATAGCTTTTAACTGAATATAGATCCAGAAAAGAAGCGTTGTGAAAATATTCTTTTTTTTTGAAGCAATACCTCTATTTATGTCTCTCAGTGAGAAATAAATTGAGGTTCTAAGACGACAACCGGGAATTTCTTTTTATATTTTGTTCCTGAGTGTTCTCTTCAAAGAAGCGCAAGGGGTGGCAAGCGTCTGCAAAGGGACTGCGGGTGTAGCTCATCTTCTGGTTCCAATTAACCGAAAGATGCAGCTGGGGTAAGGTCATTTCTTAGTGGAAATAGCAAGTCATCTATTAAAGGAACCAATCAGGTAAATACATCAAGAATAATGTTCAGAGAATTGCACGATCCCATAGAATCACAAAAATTGCAAGCATAGTATGGAGACCAATGGCATGAAAAGTGTAATCGAGATCGCTAGAAAAAGCTGCGTGCTTCATTGGACATAAAATGTTTTCATAATGATGCTTATAATGGCGTTGATATCACAACACAACTTCTAGAACGCTGCCAGAAGCGATCCTCGTCTTTGAGATTCAAGCAACATAGTAAACGCATAGTAAAAGCTATGTGCACACGAAATGTACCCTTTTCGTCTTCACCTTCTTCAACAAACTCTGTTCATAGATTAGATCATATTATTACGATATCATCGAGTGATGCTGAAGGTACGAGCCGCCGCGAGAACGACGACGAAGTGGGTCGGTGCCCTTTTGCCGCGAGCGAGCGTTGCCCTGGCGATCTGGCTCCAGTGTAAATAACCTGTATATAGCTTCTTTATTCTGTGTCTTTCCACACGTAACATTCTGGTGGAGTCGGCGATCCCCGTCCTCACCACGGAACTCCGGAGTGGTCGTTACATCGAGCTTGTCACCATGCCTCCCGGTGACGAGACCGCCTCTGCATCGGCTTCGGCTTGTCCGACTGCTCCAATTATCACGGTTGCTCAACATCGCGACGCTGGCGTGTTCTCTGGCCTGGAGGGAGAGGACGTAGACGATTGGATCAAGCTCCAGGAACACGCCAATGCTAATAACAGGTGGGACCCAATGATCATGCTCGCCAATGTCATCTTTTATCTCGGCGGCACCCCACGCGTGTGGCACCAAACGCATGACGACGAGATAAACAGCTGGGACAGTTTCAAAGAAAAGCTCAGGGAACTGTTCGGCGACCCCATTGGGCGCAAGGCTGCCGCGAGAAAGGCTCTTGCGTCTCGTGTTCAGACATCTACAGAGCCTTACGTTTCATACATCCTCGACGTCTTGGCTCTCTGCCGCAAAGCTGACGATACTATGTCTGAGGCAGATAAAGTGTCGCATGTGCTCAAAGGCATCGCCGACGATGCTTTCAATTTGCTTGTTTTCGGCCACGTCTCGACTATCGACGCCATCATCAAAGAATGCCGTCGCCTTGAACAAGCTAAGAGCCGCCGTATCACGCATCACATCACGCGGCTCCCCAACACTGCCGCTACGTCGACATGTGAGGGTCGACCGCGTCAAACCACCCCCTGTGATGATGTCACTCGTATTGTTCGCCGCGAGCTCGAGGCCGCCTCTTTGCCAGCTTTCTCCGCGACGCCGCCCGATCCACCAGCAACCACGATTGCGCTGATTCAGGCAGTCGTCAGAAAGGAATTTGAGAACATGGGTCTCAACTCCGTGTGTCCATCGTCTACACCAACGGTTCCCCAGTTCTCTAGCAGCCCTCCTCGTCCCCGGCAGCCTTTCTCTCCCACACCGCGCCGCAACCCGTCCGAATGGCGTACCCCTGATGACAGGCCGATCTGCTTTCACTGCTGTCGCATCGGCCACGTCGCTCGCCACTGCCGCAACCGATGGCCACCACCTCCTCGGACAAACACCGCCGCTCATTCCCGCCCCTTTGGACCTTCTGTGCCCCGAACCTTCGCTACAGCCGCTCGCCCTCACCTCGACGCCATCAGTCTCGTTCGCCCCAACCCCGTCGCTTCTCTCCGTCGCCTATCGCCTCCCGGATCCAGCCGGAAAACTAGGCACTGCAGCTTCTGGAGGTGAAGCTGCCTTGTCCACTCTGCCCTCAAATCCTCTGCTGACGTTGCACACGAACCAAAACCTTCTTGACGTTGACGTTGATGGCTATCCTGTCACGGCACTCATCGATACAGGTGCACATCTTTCTATTATGAATGCTGCCTTCCGACGACGACTGAACAAGCTCCTCACCCCAGCGTCGGCACGCGTCGTCCACGTTGCGGATGGCGGTACTGTGCCTATCATCGGCATGTGTACGGCACGTGTCAGCATCGCCGGCCGCCACACTCCTGTCCTCTTCACCGTGATTGCTCATTGCCCCCACGACCTCATTCTCGGCCTCGATTTTCTCTCCGCGCATTCTGCTCTTATTGACTGCTCTGCCAGTACCCTTCGCCTTGAGTTGCCGATTCTCACAGAACCTTCTGACTCACCCCAGTGCCGCCTACGCCCCACCGGCTTTATTCGCCTGCCGCCAAAATCAATAGCCTATATTGAACTCTTGTCTTTCCCACCAGTCCCTGATGGCGAGTACCTCGTCACTCCTCTGCCCGACATTCCGCTACAGTATGACGTTACTGTGCCTTACAGTATACTTACCATTACGGCGAACCGCACTTTCATGCCTATCTTTAACTTTGGATTGGCAAAGCAAATTCTACCGCAAGGTATTTGCCTTGCCAACGTTGATTGTCTTGGCGACCATCACGTGGCAACATTATCGACCGATGCTTCTTGCGAGCTTAGGGGGCCCATCATGCCAGCCTCGGCCGCCGACCCCAAGATACAGAAAATGATTGCGACGGACCTGTCTTCTGCGCAGGCTGAAGACCTTTACCAAGTGTTATCGTCCTACAGAGATATTTTCGACTTCGACGATCGCCCTTTAGGCCAGACGCTCGCGGTCAAGCATCGGATTCTTACTGGCGATGCTACTCCTATTCAACGACGACCATATCGAGTTTCTGCGTCTGAACGCCGTATAATTCAAAGTGAAGTCAACAAAATGCTAGGCAAAAACATCATTCAGCCGTCTTCCAGTCCCTGGGCGTCACCTGTAGTGTTGGTTAAGAAGAAGGATGGCACGTGGCACTTCTGTGTAGACTACCGCCATCTGAACATTACAAAGAAGGACGTCTACCCGCTCCCACGTATAGACGACGCCCTTGACTGCCTCCACGGTTCCAGCTATTTCTCTTCCATTGATCTTCGTTCTGGATACTGGCAGATTGCTGTTGACGACATGGACAGAGAAAAAACCGCGTTCATCACACCTGATGGCCTATACCAATTTAAAGTAATGCCGTTTGGATTATGCAACGCCCCTGCCACCTTTGAGCGTATGATGGACTCCTTGCTCCGTGGTTTCAAATGGTCCACCTGTCTATGCTACCTCGACGACGTCATCGTCTTCTCGCCCACGTTCGACACTCACCTTGAGCGTCTAACAGCTATACTTGACGTATTTCGAGAGGCGAACCTGCAACTTAACTCGTCCAAATGTCGTTTCGGCCGCCGCCAAATTACTGTTCTGGGCCACCTCGTTGACGCTTCCGGAGTACAGCCTGATCCCGACAAAACTCGCGCTGTCCGAGACTTTCCGGTTCCGAAGACAGCCGCAGACGTTCGAAGTTTTGTCGGGCTATGCTCGTACTTTCGTCGTTTTATTCAGGATTTTGCGGCCATTGCTAGACCCCTGACTAATCTATTGAAGAAAGGCGTACAATTCTTGTGGGGCCCTGAAGAAGCCGCCGCCTTCTCTCGTCTCGTCACTCTTCTCTCCTCACCACCCATTCTTGCCCACTTCGACCCTGATGCCCCTACAGAATTGCGTACTGATGCCAGCGGTCATGGCGTAGGTGCCGTCTTGGCCCAGCGTCAGTGCGGCCAGGATCGTGTTATTGCTTATGCAAGCCGCCTCCTCACACCATCGGAGCGCAACTATTCCATTACGGAACGCGAACGCCTTGCTGTAGTCTGGGCGGTTGCGAAGTTCCGTCCCTACCTTTACGGTTGCCCTTTTTCCGTAGTCACTGACCATCATGCTCTCTGCTGGCTCTCATCGCTAAAGGATCCTACAGGCCGGCTTGGTCGATGGGCTTTGAGGCTACAAGAATTTTGATATTCCGTGGTCTACAAGTCTGGCCGCTTGCACCAAGACGTTGACAGCTTGTCGCGTTACCCTGTTGACAACCCTGACTCCTCCAATATTACCAGTGCTGCTTGTGTATTCTCTGTGTCGCAGCTGCTTCATTTCGCCGACGAGCAACGTCGTGACGCCTACATCAGAGCACTCATCGACCGTTTTGAACACTCTCCGGCCGACGCCACTTTACGCCTCTTCGTCCTCCGCGACGGTACTCTGTACCGTCGTAACCTTCATCCGGACGGCTCTGAGTTCCTACTTGTCATACCTAAGCACCTCCGCTCAACCGTTCTACAAGAACTTCACGACGCACCAACAGCAGGACACCTCGGCGTATCTCGAACCTATGACCGTGTACGTCGCCGTTTTTTCTGGCCGCGCCTTGCCCGTTCCGTACGACGTTACGTCGCCGCTTGTGAACTTTGCCAACGACGCAAGAAGCCTTCCCAGCTCCCCGCCGGTTACCTGCGGCCGCTCGACATCCCCGCCGAGCCCTTCCATCGTGTCGGCCTAGACCTTCTCGGCCCATTTCCGGAATCTACATCAGGAAACAAGTGGGTTGCAGTCGCGGTGGACTGCGCGACCCGCTATGCCGTAACCCGCGCTCTTCCGACCAGTTGCGCAACTGATGTTGCGGACTTCCTCCTACATGATATTATTATGATTCATGGTGCCCCGCGTCAATTGCTAACAGACCGTGGCCGTACGTTCTTAGCCAAAGTCATTGACGACATCATGCGTGCCTGCTCAATACAGCACAAATTTACCACCTCCTACCACCCTCAAACGAACGGCCTCACTGAGCGTTTGAACCGCACCCTTACAGACATGCTATCCAAATACGTTTCAGACGACCACCGTGACTGGGACCAGGCTCTACCTTACATTACATTTGCGTATAACTCTTCCCGTCTCGAAACTGCTGGCTTTTCGCCTTTTTACCTCTTGTATGGCCGTGAACCGACGCTACCACTGGACACTGTGCTTCCGTCCACCACAGCTTCAACTAGCGCTTATGCCCGTGACGCTATCGCCCATGCTGACCATGCTCGCCAACTGGCGCGCACTCGTCTACAAGTCTCTCAAGGCAAACAGAAGCAACGCTACGACCTCCGTCACCGTGATGTCCATTTTGTGCCCGGCGCCCTCGTGTTGCTTTGGTCACCATCACGTAAAGTTGGGCTTTGTGAAAAGCTGCTTTCCTGCTACACAGGCCCATATCGCGTGCTTCACCTAGTAACCGATGTCACCTACGAAATCGCTCTAGCCACGCCCACTACGTCCTCCACTGTGACAGCCAGTGACATTGTCCACGTCGCCCGACTCAAACCCTACAACTCTCCACGCGCCTTGGATATTTAACAGCACCGTGACGGCGCTTTTGCCGCCGGGGAGTAGTATTACGATATCATCGAGTGATGCTGAAGGTACGAGCCGCCGCGAGAACGACGACGAAGTGGGTCGGTGCCCTTTTGCCGCGAGCGAGCGTCGGCCTGGCGATCTCGCTCCAGTGTAAATAACCTGTATATAGCTTCTTTATTCTGTGTCTTTCCACACGCAACAATATCACACGCACACGCGCGAATACGACGAATTAGGACAAAGCGTTTATTTATATGTATAAATGTGCTGAACAATTTTAGGCTACAAATATCTGCAGAACAGTGTGTGTATGACAAATAGTCACCAGAGAATGAGTGGAATAAAAGTGCGTTACATGAACCATAAAGTTAAGAATTCATTGTTGTAGTAGTACTTGCCGAAAATAAAGATGCGTAGATGTTTTCCTAAACAACCATAATGGCAAAAGCTGATTCCTGTACTACTGAAAACATCCTTAATTTATAGAATCTTGCTAACTCTAAGTGCGTGCCTGTTCAGTCTTATATCTGTATTTCACGTACGATCCCTATGTCTAAATCATCCACCGGGCTTTGTGTAAGCAGAGTCACTGCTGTTGGCCTAATTTTTTTTTCTGATCATGAACGTCTCTAACTATTTACGTGGGTGGTAGCATCTGGTACAAGTAGTAACATCTGTGCTACAAAGTTTGCTGCCTTCCAGTGAGCCTTCGTGTTGCTTCGATCACTTCTTTCACCCTTAGAAAACTCGTACAAGACTCCAACTTGGTCTCTATGTAGACAGAAATGACAGGCTCAGAGAGTCGAGGACTATTCCTCAAGGTATTGCAGTCACCCAAATATTTAGTGCTATGAAACGCACAGCGCGTTACTTATAACCAGACTTTTCAGTTTCAGATGGACATCAGGCTGCCTTGCTCACGAAGGAGGCAGCTAATAAAACATTTGCTGGCTCTCTAGAAAAGTGCCTCGCGTACCAGCTGCTCTTCATGAACTAAACAGAGCTTCTGGACGGGGTCAGGTTCCCTAACACGTGGCTCAATTGACAGCGCAAGCGAACGATGATCCTTGAAATTAAGTTGGTCACTCGGAGGGGGGATTTATTTAATATTTCATTCACTTACTAATGTATTTTCCGCATTTCACAATATGTATATAACTCTTCGTCCTAGTCTATCCTCTCTCCAACATCATAGTTGAAGGCTGAAAGCGACTAAACAAAATGCTTGGTTTACCAAATCTTTATCAATAGGCAATTTCACGCACGAAGTGCATCTTGACGGCTGTTTCCTTTGTATCTGCAACTCATCCCCTTAAACCTAAAGAAAAGCGTGTTTTAGTGCACACAACGACCTGAATGGTTGTTGCGGCATGTTACCCTCCTCCCCCGAATGAATGTTTTGTCGAAAGTGACCTAACGCTTCCTTCTTGCAGAGCTATCTGTTATGCTCTACTTTCTCAGACGTTTGCAAGTCCGCAACTCGCTCCGACGTCCATTCCAGAAATCCTAAATTTATTTGATGTCGAACAGATTGGCAGTGGCAAGCATTACTTTTGAGCTACCCCGCCGAAGCTACCAAAGAAGGGTCCTTCGTTTCTGGGCTCTGTATGTTTCTTAACTGAAAGCTGAAAAATTGGGAAGAAATCCTGGTTTTTCATGTGGGCAGCGAGAAGTTCGCAATTTCCTTTTGTACATTTCGTACAAAGCTACCCAGGCAATCGTCTCCTTCTGGACGCGGACGTGTTATTTATCAAAGTGAAACCATTCAGAGGAACGAATGATGATAAGGAGATAGGGCTGGTATCATGTCACGTGCGGGGCTTATATGTACAGACGTTATGGAGTTCAATAATATAAAATTAAGGGATAGCACATAAGAGATAGAATAAACACAACCGCAATAACCTCCGTGAAGGCATGCGGGTGTAACGAACCACACAAAAATCTTACCTGACGCGCTACACAAAGCCACCCACGCGGGGATTTACAAATTTAAAGAAATAACAACAAAATACGCAAGGAAATTCAAAAATACACTCGAGAAGCACTACACTGAAAGAACATAAGAATAAGAACCCACGATGGTTGAAGAAAAGGAGAGATGGAAAGGAGAAATAAACAAACACACACACAAACACACACACACACACACACACACAGACACACACACACACACACACACATACACAGACACACGCACGCACGCACGCGCACACACACACACGCACGCACGCACGCACGCACGCACGCACACACGCACACACACACATATACACGCAAGCAAGCGCGGGCGCACACAAACAAGGGAGGGCCGATTATTTTTTCTTTATTCTGTTAACAATTATTCATGCAACATGTTAGCGTTTTACGATTAATCGCTTTCGATGCGGGGCTTTTCGTCGAATAATTAATTAATTAATATTTTCCGGGCACTATTAACCAGGTTGAAACACAGTTATTTACTTTTGTAGAACCCTATTTTAATATTCCAGAGGTGTAACCCAGTTTCAAAGGCAATTCTATAAATTTTTGATGAAGCCTAATCTTTAACTTATTAAAGACTAAATGTTGTTGGCACTAGTGGCTTTTTTAAAACATAAATATATATGTCATAAAATGGCACTTACTACATTATTAAATAATATACGTGACTAGCGATTCCTTGCACAGTACATCTAAACGAGAAATAACAAAAATTGCAAAAGTGAAAGGTGAAGTCTAACTGGAACGTGCAATAAATTGCAACATGCAAAATATGCACAGGGGAAGTGAAAATTACTGCTTTAGGATTTTAAACCACAGGCTCTCTTTTAGAGAGTGAAGGAATGTCAATTGACTGGGATGTTCGGATTAAACGGAAACCTTCCTGAAATAGCCACACAAACAGCACTAGATTTGCTGGAGTCGACATGAACTCTATCGCTATGCCAAGTACAGGTACATGCTGCAAACCGGCGCGCCTTTAGTGGACCACGTCTTTAGAGGACAGGGAGTAGCCCGACGATCAACGACTTTGTTGCTATGGTATGGCTTGAATTGCGAGGGCATTTACAGTCGCCGGCTTCGGGCGGCGTGGTTGCGGAAGAGAGGGGAAGCGTTCGGATCGGCATCACTCGGGACTCGAAAAAAACAGTCTGCAGTCGCTCTACCACAGCTTCAGAGACGCAGCATGTGCGCAGCCATTCGAGTACTATTTGAAAATTTTCGCTGCACTCCTGTAACAGTTCCGAAATCAATTAATCGAACAGGTCCTACCGATTAAGTCGATTAAATGAAAGGCTGACATTGATTAGGGATTAACCATTTGCGAGATACATTTGTTCGCCTAATCGATTACCCATTTATCGATATTACCATCCCTAACACAAATCATACCGATCCTATTGTTAAGCGGGGTCGCTGTCTACTACCGAGTATACGACGGACGCCTTGAACGCATCATGGTTCCTGAGGCAGTATGCACATAGACGTACGTTGAGCAATTGGAATCTATCCTATCCACAAGAAGGGTTTACTTCTTAGTTACCGTGAAGCCACGGATGCGTAAAGCCGAGCTTTCAGGTTCATTTTTTTGCTTTCAGCCGCACGGCCACTGCCGCCACTTCCACGGATGCGCGGACGCGAGCGCCATCTAGTGGTGGTGCGAGGAAACCCAGCGATGTACTCGTCGCGCGCACTCCGTTCTGATTCATAGTAAAAGAAGCGCGCAAATAAGGGCAACAAAAGACAGAACAATACACAGGACACTGCACTTCTCTGTCTTGTGTTGCCGTTATTTGTGCGCTGCTTTTACTCTGAAGATAAACGAACTCGCCGAGTTTTACTCCATATCGGCTATGATTAGTTGGCCTATTCAGCAAGAGAACAGCTAGGAAGCAGCCACCATCACAATACCCGGCCATGTTCGCAAGGAAAATCTTCGCTTTTAAAAAAGCCAGACGGCAAGTCCTGAGAGGAGGTTGGAAGTTGAGGCTCAAATGTGGCATGATCATCAGGATGCCGATCTAAAGTATCGGTCGGCTGGAACTTCGCTGTCGAAGATCATGAAGGGCTCGCACTATCGGTCGTTCCAACGCGGAAGACAGGCCTGCGGTTTCAGCCTACCGATCACATACATCAGCTGACTCTCGATGCAGAGCCACACCGCTTCGTGTTCCGAACCACTCTGCCTGCTCGCTATGGTTATCCCGCCCAATTCCCGTTTCCGTACACTAGTCGTCACGCGTGGAACCAGAGAGAAGGGAAGACAGAAAGGCAGGGAGGTCAACCAGACTGAGTCCAGTTTGCTACCCTACACGTGGGGAGGGGAATGGGGAGTGAAAGAGGGAGAGAGAGAACTTAGGTGTAGGATGTCTACAGTCGGGCACTCAAGTCTGTTGCCCTCAGGTAGCGAAAAAGCGCTCGAACTGCTTTCTGGGCCAATGAACTGTGAGGCCAGGCCCCCAAGATCTTCGCTTCCGTAAATGGCCTGTCATCCAGTCTATTTAAGGCACACTGGAGAGTCTCGCGTTGACTATCGAAGCGAGAACAGCTATCTATCGTATTGGAATGGCGGATTCACCAATGTGCGCTAAGTGCAAGTGTGAAGAGACCATCAGTCACCTTCTGTGCGTGGAACCAGTCGAGCAACAAGGGGAATGAGATATCTCTTTGCACAGTCGCGTAAGCGGCGCAGCGGTTGCGGCAGTTCTAGAGTCCATATTGAAAGGGACACCCGACGTACATATTGTGGCAGTCATGCTTGGCTATTGCTGGTTTACCTACTTCTCTCGTCTTTTTTTAACGCTTTAGGGCCGGGACATAATTAAAACATGCGTTCAGGAAATAATTCATTCACTCATACGGACACTCAAGACGCATTTATGCCGTTGGCGTCACCGTGATGTTCCATATAAAGTCCAAGACGATGAGCAAAACGAGAACAAGATGAAAGCAGGAGCCAACGTTTCGACAAGTGGACTTGTCTTCTTCAACGTGGCATATGCTTTCCTCGCCACAGTATATACAGGTCGGGTTCTTCTAAAGGGGACAAGGTGGGTGAGTGCAACAACGAGCGAAGGTGTGTTAGCGGCGAGGATGTAGAATTGAGAATAAGGGAGTGCTGTGCACAAGGCCAGTTACATGGCTGTCTGTCAATCACGTGTCATCGGTTGTGTGTCAGCTGGCGTGTCAACAGCGTGCACAGCAGCCATCTATTACCTGTTATGCTGGTGGTCGTGGATTATCGTGTCTCTGAAAGAGATAATATAAGGAGCGGCAGAAACCGGTGCTCGTGCAAGAAAATATATGAAGAAACTACTGAAATGAAATAAACCAATAAATAAAAGGAAAAAAAAACGAAAAGAAAGACACTAAGCAACCAAACTACGTGTTGTTGCCTATAGCTTGAAATTTAGCATAGCGAAGCAAGGTTTGAGTACGGGCTAGTTGGTATTCCATGGTATCAATCGTCGCTTACAGCGCATACATAGACGGAGGACAAAAGTTCATACAGACGTAGGTGTGTCCCTGCCGGACTTCGTCGCACAGACTCTCGCTCTTGGGCCAAAGTTCGCCACAGTGGAAACCAACACCCCAGCGGAGCTTCTCACTATGGTGCGTGATGTTTCGAGGCGTGCTCCGGAATGTGAGGGTGACCGTTGCGTGTCTGAGGGCGTGGACGTGCACCGGTCGTACTCTCCTCGTAAAAGCTCTGTTCCTGTTGAAAGGGTGTTTTTCTACCTCACCGACAATAGTCTTTGTCTTGCAGCACACTCTAAAAACTAAGGGAGTGCCGGGCACTCTCTTTGAGGGAGTAGCTGCTTGTCCCATATTTCACTCTCTTTTCGAGAGTAGATCGACCCTCTTTGAGAGAGAGTAGGTCAACTCCTCCTGACAGAGTTTTGTTACTCCACCGCAAGGGATTGCTAGTACTCTTCCGCAGAGTGATAATACTCTTCCCACAGGGAGTGCTAGTACTCTTCCGCAGAATGCTAATACTCTCCCCGCAGGGTTAATAGTACACCGCCAGACCGAGTACTTCTACTCCCCCAAACAGAGTGCTTGTACTCCTTCAGAACAGAGTGCTAGTACTCTTCCCAATACCCTCTTAGCCAAGTCCTGATCACGCATGCAGGCAGGAAATCAGATCAAATTAGGGCCGCTGATATACTGTTCCCTAGGCGGCTCCTCAGAGACACTGGCCCGATTCCAAGCGGCCTTCAGAATAGGCGTGAGCAAAGTTATGCAGGATTTTAAAGTCATTTTTTCCTGGCTATTTGCTGCCTACCGTGAGGCGTGACTGCTCTGAAGCGGCCGATGCGTATGCGTCACCAACGCCACTAAGGAGAAAAAAAAAAGCGATTTAACACTTAATCTGCAAATATCTTCGCAAATTTCACAATTAGGAGTCACACAATCTAATTAGAATACAATTTTCAAGGGAATCACATACTTATCAAGAATCACAATGCTCTATACATCATGTGAATTCGAACCCGCGTACACTCGCATTTGTACAATTCAAAACACACATCATAACCATTACACCACAGCGCCGCCACGTCCAGTCGTGTTCTTTTAGAGCTTATATATATACCAAACGTATTTGATGAATCGGCTGTGGTGGGTGGGGTTTCTCTGCAGTGTGCTGTGCTGTGCTGTTGTGTACTGGAATACGTGTGCGTTTGCATCATTTCCATTCCTTGCTACGACTAACGAAGGAAGACAACGTAGACGACAACGTGAGAACTATTCACGGCTTGTCGTCACCGCAGGAAAATAACAAATGTGCCGTTCAGCTCATGATCGAGTGCTTCTCCAGTACATGTTCTCCAAAATACGCGGATACAAAGTATTGCGCCAACCATCCACGTATGTGAATTTAATTCGCGCGTATACTGGTGAGCAACTGCGACGCCAGTACCAGGCATTTCGACGTGCCTCACGCTGCCGTGTAGGCGTTCTTTTCAAGTGCATTAGTTTAGAGTTTGGTTCAGTCCGCTGTGAACTGTTGTCCTGCATTAGCAGCGGATCGTTAGCGTTTTGAAGCGCATGCATTCCAGCATTTGGAGACTGCTTATGCCGATAGCCGCGTCAAATGCATTGGCACGCATGTTTAAATGACTAATGTGTCCACTTGTTACGCGTGCACTGCTCGTATCCTGTGGCAGTGCTCGTTCTAAAAGCTTCGAAGACCATCTACACTCATGCGTGTGTTCAATTTATATATGCACAGGATGGACTTGCCGGCTAATTGGTTGAGCATTTTAGAAGAAACAGCGCAACACAAGGACGACGCAAAAACATGCCACACCACGAAGCGCTGGTGTGGTTGATGCTTTTTTTCGTCCTTGTGTTTGCGCTGTTTCTTCTTCCACGATACACGCACACCACAGGTACGCGAAAGTTTAGGAGCATAAGTGGTTAACTCTGTTTTCCCCGTTTTCTCTCAGTGTCAATGGCACAGTGCGTTGCCCGGAATTGTGCACGCTTACCCCCATATGCAGAAATGCATCATAACTTGAAGCCCATGCTTGACTTGATCTAAACGACGCAAGTCGTGAACGCACCAAAAGAAAGGCAGTGAGCGTCTTGGGGGACGTTCGCACCAGGCGTCGTTTATATGAAGTCAAGCATGAGCTTTGTATTAAGATACATTTCTGAATACGGGGGCTAGACATCTGCTTCTTCCAGAAAATGTCGAAAAAACGCCCGCCAAAACCAGGCACATTCGTAAACTTAACTAGGCAATACGAAGCTCCATAGAAAAAAAGAAGAGTGGTATTAAAAGCTTTCAGTATTTTTCTTTACTCCAAAATAGTTGCGCTCTCGTGGCTTCACTGTACAGAGATAGTGCAGCGTTAGCTAGAAAGCATGAATTTCCTAACTCCATGCCAAAATAAGCTTGTAAAATTATTTAGGTGCTAGAATCCAGGGTTTGTAGCGATCCTTGAAAATCTTTTATTTCTAAAATGCCATTTTCAAGGCATTGAAAACCCTTGAATTTTTAGAAGTACTGGAAAGTCCTTAAACTTGTACACTTGGCTAGACTTAGCAGACATTGCTAAGCGCTTTTTTTCCCTTCTGTGACACTCTTTCGCATGTCACAGAAAATTGTCTCTGGAGGTAATAGAAGGAAAGCGACATACTTAAAGTTGAAATTACAAAGGAGCTGCAGATACCAGTTTTATGCACATGGAACCGGCGACAAATGTGCTTGGAGGAGCAGAAGCAGGAAGCTCAACAGTTGAGGCATTCGAAGAGAAGCCGTGAAGAGTGAATTGAGAGCGACAGACACAATAAAAAGAAATTAGAAATGACTATTGCTTATTTGATGGTGAAAAAAGCTGAGGCAACAGATGACATCACATACACTGTCAAACCAAACAGTATTCAAAAACTGCAAATGTTGCAGGTCCAAGTAGTTAATTGTGCTATTGCAGAAAAACTTTGAGCGCTTTCTTGAAATGCTTCCTTGTGTGCGTTTAGTGGTGGGCAGTGAAAGGCAAATTAGCAGTCTTTCAAATGCTTGAAATCACTGAAATGCAATTTGTTTTGTTTTCTTTTGTTTGCATTAAAGTTAACGGTGTTCTTGAACAAGTTATTGCCTGTCCAAACTACTACACACATTGCACGAGGTCCTTGAAGTTACTGTGTCGGGGCCTCGAAAGTCCTTGAAAACCATTTAATTTTTTTCTTCAATATTGCTACGAACCCAGTAGAACAACTGTCATGGAGTAAAAACCTTGGCTGAACAGGGGCTTATACGCAGAGCACAGGAAGACTAGAAATGCAGTAGTAGGCATGGAAGGCCCTGAAAAAAATGTGCCACATCCGCTCGTCTGCCTTATGTTTCTGCACTGACTGTCGCATTTTTAATAGAAGTGCACTTTCTGTTCTACTCCAAGAAACGCAACATTACGAACTCCAGTGCGGGGCAGTCCTTCAGCCAGTGCAGAACTTTTTCTGTGCATCCGAGTCAGCTCTGTCATTTTTCCAGCATTGTAGTAGAAGATTTGTTAAACTGGTTTAGCAGAATATGAGCAGTATACTCTTAAATTAGCTGTTTATTTGTATGCACAAGTGCAGGTCCTCAGTTTGGTTGCATGACAAATTGCCATACCTCAATAGATACAAGAAACAATTTTATTACAGTTTAATAAAATCCAAACAGTAATAATCACAACAATATAATGACATACATTTCTTTTGGTACGTATACAGCCCATGTCTTGGCAGTGTATAAATTCAACTATACACCGCAAGTACTGTGTCCTGACCACTATTATTCACATGTGTAAAACCATCACAGCAATTCAACAAATATCACAGTAATTAGTGACATACACTTTGTAACTGCTTTACATGAGCATAATGTATACAAATGGTCCCTGTGTACCTACACATGACTAGTGCCACACGAGTACTATTACTCACAGGTGTAAAACCAACAAAGCAGTTCTTTAAAAAATATCACAGCGCTTAGTGACGTACATGCTGTAACTCCCTTGTAGAAACTTAATACAAACACGTGAGGACACAGAAAGCTAGCAGTGGGCATACATGGGAATACCACCGCCTCAATACTAATTCACAAGTGTAAAACCAACCAAGCAGTTCTTTAAAGAATATCACAATGCTTAGTGACATACATTTTCTAACTAGCTTATATAAGCTTTATACAAACATGAGAACATACACAAAGCTAGCGGTGCACCCGCATAGAAGTGCGGCCATCTGAACACGATTATTTGCAAGTGTAAGCTCAACAGAACAGTTCGTTATAGTGCCGCACATTTTGTAACTGCCTTATACAAGCTTAGTGCAAGCACAAGAATGCAGAAAAATATAAATTAAAAACTTGCTCTATGCATACACAAACAGATCAACACAAATGGTAAACACCGCTTTGAAGACAAATGTGACTGTGGCAAAGCGCAGTGCTGTGCCGGTTGAAATTGCCACCCACAAAAGTACTGAGCAATGCTTAAACCACAGGCAATAAAGTGCTGAAAGACTGCATCTCTAACGTAACTATTTTATTTCAAATTTCTTGAATATAGGGCTCGCTTGCAGATAAGGCATCTGATCCAACTGACCTGATTTTACACCTGCTACATGCATACAATGCACTCAGATATAACTGGTAATAATAATTATAAAAGGCATTTAAAAACTTGATAGTGTGATGAAGATGCATGACTAGAAAAGTTCTGTCCCCCTCGTACTTGTTAAAAAGGTGTAAGTACGACACATGTTCTTTTTTTCCTCAATTTTTGCATTAATGGACAGCCGGGAAACTCGAACCGACACAAAAAAAAAGATACTGCTATGTTAATGGTGTTATGAATAATTTTTTGTGAAAGCTTTTTTACAGACAACTTGCAGTCTCGTTTCTGGAGGTTGAGCTGTATCTTGCAAAATAACTTGAAAAGTGGTCACATGGGAGCATGACACTATATCATAATGTTAGTTTCAGTTGACTCTCTTGCCCTACAAGTCGCTGCTCACTGTGGCCAGTGATGCAACAGCAGTGTCTGTGTGATTTTCATCACACTTCTGTCCTATGCCATTCTTACCAGAGTTGGCGGCACATAGATACCCAAATTTTGATAGTGTTGCTTTCTCAGGTGGTTGCTTTTGATTTGCTCAATATCAGTTGGCACTTCAGCTGCATCAAACTTCTTTTTTACCTCTTCAACAACAACATCAACAACAATCTTATGACACCTGTGTTGTCCTAGTTGCCTACAAAAACCAGTTAATCTAACAACAACACTGACAGTCTCTACTATCTTCTAATGGAGAAGATGTGTGTCCCACCATGTGTTCAACATTGTTGTGGCTATGTGGGCTGGCTGGGGAGGCAACAACTGTAATATGTTTTCATATGTTAAAGTGATGCTTGTACTGTGCTATAACACTTAACTTAGTCTTGCACTTGCTGCACTATAACACTGGCTCACAGTCGTGGTGAAAAGCTTTTGTATGTTGAGCAAATGAGTTGTATCCACTACAAAAAAAGTCAGTGATAGCACACATGTTGCTCTACCAGGCCTGGTGTGGTTCCTTCTGACACTGCTGCTGACGCGCTGCTGCTTGCCTCGTACACTGTTGCAGCTGCAGTAGACGTGGCAGTCTCTGTATCTATTGCTGCCGTGTCATCTGTCATGGTAACTTCCAAGTGGTACCGGGCTCACTTCTGCAACAGAGATGTTGTTTGCCCCTTGAGGGCTCTCATGATCAGGGCCAATAATTTCGTAGGCATTGTCTCCTGCATCGAAGAACCAATAAGAACAGCATGAATTAATAAACATAGCTCTAAAAAGTACGGACATCAAGACTTAAACACAAACTTTGCACATAAGTGACCGGGCTTAATGAATAATACTTGCAGGAGGAGTTACACAATTGTTTGTGTATATTACAGTAAAGCCTCATCAGAAGATATTCAAGAGGCACGGGAAACATGTCTCTCGAAACCAAAAATTTTGAGACACTGAGGAGCCAGACTAGATCACTTTATTATGCATCATCACTAAAGTATGTTTTGATATATCTGAAGGAATAAATGCTCAGGGTGGCTTAAAGGGCTCCTAAACCACTTCTCGACATTTTTTGAACATTTTAAGTAAACACGCGTATCGAAATCGGAATGCCGTCACGATCGACGAAGCCAAATGCCAGAGTGCGTAGCACTGCCGGAGCACCACAATATGAAGAAAATGACCCCGTGCGCCTCTCTGGACCTATCCTGCACCCCCCAGTTTGTCCTGACTTCACCAGGCTGTCTCTGATGATGTCACCAGTTTCCGGTGCTGTCGATTGGTCGAACGAAAGTGTACGACTGCTGGCAAGGCCTGCAAGCAAATACACACACTCCTTCTTCCTCGTCGCGTTGCACGCGATGCCATTGTGGGCAGCCAATGGGGGCAAAGAAGAGAAACGCCAACAGAAGGGTCTCCCTATGAGGCTCTTCAACGCGAGTCACCATACAGTTCCGTTGTATTAGCGCCACCCCTCGCAGGACGACGGGCCAGCGCGGCAGCAACAGAGCTCGTTGGTGTTGGCCTGTCCCGTAACATTTGGAGGTGTACTAGGCAAGGAAAAGACGATACTGTCCATATGGCGTGTACCAGATGAAAGAGTAAAATGAGTGGGGACTACTTTTCGATAATCAAACACACGTAGCTCCACTATTACTGCACCGTTTCGAAAAATTCTTGTGGCTACCTGTTCATTGCCTTATTGTGTAGAACTGCAACACCGCAACTAAATTTCAACCTCGGTGGTTTAGGGGCCCTTTAAAGAAGACATTCACAGCTTTTTAGTGACTGTAGATTGTGTTAGCTTCCTTCCCAACTTCTGGAATTTAAACACTTCACTTTGCAAGCCTTGTTGCTCGCAGTACCTTTGAGGTGCTCTTAGACGCTCGTCAGCTTCAACTGCCGACACTTTCTGCCCTGCACTGTCCTCGTTGCCCTCCCTTTCTGGTTCATGCTAAAAGAGACATGCGCGATTGACTTGTGTAAGGATTGCGTGATCTTTACGCCCTTCGGAGCACACAAGGTGCACAAAGTGAATGTGTGTGGGTTGTGTCCCTTCGAAGTAGTGAATACTTAAAAAGTCATCCTTAGTAACAAAGGTGTCTCTTGTATACAGTATTGTTAACGTGGCAAACATCGGAAAACCAACCAAACCATTTTCAGATGTCTCTTACAACCAAGTGCATCTTGTAATGAGATTCTACTGTACTGAATATTTTTCAGCTATGGATCATCTGCATGTACATATAGTCACAAAGACATGTGTGGAATGGCGAATCGGGAAACAGTTCGTACTCTTACTTTTTGTCCCTAACATAAGCAGCTGATAACAATATGATAAAAAAGCAGGCAATGAGGCTAGAATGGAACATAATCCTTCAGCTCTAAACAGTTTTTTGGGCCCACATCATTCCCTCATATGACATAAGGAAACAACTTGATTGCAGTAATGGCTGCATGTGATCTGAGTTGATTGAAACAAACTATACGTAAGGTTGTCCTGTATGTAATTTTATCAGAGTGCTTTTTAGATGTCCTGCTGGTGATCCTGGCTGCGCGATGCTTCTCATGCTTTTTGGCACGATTCCTATTTTTCCACTCCACTTTTTTTTCAGATTTTCTCCCCTTTCCCTTCCCCCTTGTGTAAAATAGCACACTTGAAGTATCAAATCTGTTGAACTAACGTGTGTATCAAACCTGTTAACATGTGTGCTTCTCTGTGGTCTGTGTTGTATTTTTGCGCTGCACAATACAATTCAAGATGAAAGATGGAACGTCCCTGCCTTTAGTTTAATTGTGTGTGTGTGTGTGTGTGTATGTCTCTCTCATGTTTTGAAATATATGTACATTCAGGAGTGCCTGCATGCCCTTCTCTCCTGCTACTGTGACGAAAAGGAGAGCCTGTTTATGTACCATAGTAAAAAATTCAAAGGTTTTCGCTGTGCCCATTACATCCCTTGTCATATGGATCTGTCACAATACAGAGTAGCAGTGGTCCATAATACTAGCCCATCCCAACATAATTATAAATTAACACATACCGACATGCTGCGAAAGAGCTGTTGCAAAGCCGCTGGTGAAGGCAATTTCCGCAGCACTGCAGTGGTACAGCAGAGTTCCACCTGTATAGTGACAAATCCATATGCGTGTTAGCAACTCAGTAGTTGCTGATGGTTTCATAAGCTTTACACTACACAATAAAGTAATCTAGACAACTTTGTTGGAACAAATGCACATAATTAGGACACCACTTAAACACTAACACGATTAATTGCCCCCAATCTCTCACTCACTAAGGGATAATATTACTGAAACATCGGTGGAGAGCACAGATTAACACAGCCCATAAAGGACAAGCGTTCTTTGAGGAAAACAGCTATAACAGCGGTTAGTTTTCTTGATCATTTTATGTGGTAGCTTTGATTTAAATGTCATGCAGTACTATAAAATACGAAGTGCCGCATTTCTAGCAGCAGAAGGCGTCGTCAGGCTCGTGGTACAACAGATTTTTGCACTGTTTGTCAGTGAGCCGACACATACAAAGAAAACCGAATTCACACATACATATACAGTGTCAAGTGCACTTCTCCTTCTGAAAACGCAGCCACCAGTTCCAATGGTGCTGAAAGGAAAGCTTATATAAAGTGTGAGACTGCATGGAACTGCCACTTATGACTGTAAATGTATGGTCTGCTGATTGCAGAGGTAGTCACATGCTATTTCTAGTCTCTTTTAGAAGCATTACTAAAGAACAAATTAAAATCTATTCATAAGTCACGAATTTCATGCATCCACAGTTTGGCTAAATAACCTGTGAGAAAAAGACATGTTTACCTGGAATAGCAACCTTTTTTCCTGCTGCAAAACTTTCCTTCGAATTAATGAAATAACTTTACAGCGTCATAATGCGTTTCTCGCAACTACTTGCCGGCAGTGGCGAGTTAGTGTTTATATCCGACTCATTGGGCGACAATACTGCCAAACACAAATGCTTCACGAACACGAGAACACGTCCCTCGCAGAGAATAGCAACCAGATATGCCTCTGTGAGATATGATCGCACCTTTGTGGTCAAAATGTACATTAGAACGACATCACCATCTCATTAAAAAAAAAAGCCTCCGTACAAGGCAGCTGCCAACTGCATAATGTGAAATTGCAACTGATGTCCACTTACTGTTGGCCTGTGTTTGAGGCACTTTTGGCAGTTGACTGGGTGCTGAGAAATGCACGTCCTGGGTTGTCCCTGCAAAACATACAGGGTTATGTCAAATGTTGAAAATATATATATGCCGGCATTTCATCAGTCGCAAAACAAACGAGTAAACTAATAAACAACTGTAATGTAAACAGAGTACACATCATAAGATAGGCTGTCAACTGTTAATGCATTACGCAAAAAACCTAATGCATAGGGAAGACTATATGTATACACACGAAGCTGACACACAATTTAATTCGCTCTAGGTTTTTCCGTGCAGTATATTCAAATTATTATGTCTCGTGGTTAGAGCAAAATTAGTGTAAATTACGAACTAAATTATCTACCCTGGAAACTTTTCTTCAATATGCACCTGTGCGCGCTTCGAACGAGTAGCGTTGTAAAATTTACGTACATGGCATTTAACATAGTTGCTGAACACGGATTTCCTTTGCCCTGTATCGTGTACAGTGAGCTACATATATCTGCCCCCCCCCCCCTTTTTTGTACTAGCCATACTGCGTGCCACTGCACCTATACGCACGTCAATAAACCTCACGATACAGAAATAAAAAAGCGCCAATCACCCATGCCTGCATGTTGTAGTGGGCCTAACCTAACCAAGCATGGGCTGTTGCTTTCTATAGTAAACACAGGCACCGTGCTCATTGCAAGTATGTATCATGTCGCTAAGCAAATATGCAATTTCATTGTACCACTATTTTTTTATCACATGGATATATGTGTTGAGAGGCAAGACAAAAAGCAGTCACTTCTCAGAACTAATCAGCTTTCTTAAAACACATTTTTAACTTTTCAATGACACTTGCTGCTATATGTTTGTCTCCAGTGAGCATACTTGATTTGACTTTCCAATCAGAGACATTACATAAATATACCATGTTAAGATGACTGCCTGGAGCACGTGAGAATTTTCATCTTCGTGTAACATACTGTATCTTGATTTTGTTGACATTTGGTCAAATGGTACACCCAATATACCCACATACTAGTTTTCTTGTCCAAATAACATGCCAATGTATTTTGATTTTTTGGCATTGGCTCCTCTACACTACATGAAGTCGCGCTGCACTGGCTCTTTCACATCCTCGTGTCCTTGCAGCTGCCTTCTTGCGTTATATAAAGCGGGTGCCTGAAAAATATCGTATGCAAAAGTCAACACAAGGACATGGTGCAAAACAACATCAAGACAGTCAAGGCAATGGCAATAAAAAAGTCTTAGCTCTTAGTCTTCCTAGTGAAATGCATGCAAAACATCCAAATGACTGCAACAGTCAACTGCTAAACTAACTTCAATTTTTAGATTTAAGCAAAAAAACAAACCACAGTTCATCCTTGTTTTTCATGAATATTGGAATACTCCTGCTAATGAATAGAATATTGGTCATTTTCAGACGTCATAGGTCTGTCATGAGTCTGGTGTATCGCAAACACCCCTTGTGACACATCCTAAGCACGTGCCCAGTGTGCCCCCCCACCCCCCCGCACCATGCCTGGTTGTGCCACTGCTGAAGCCATAATTTGAGGATTATAGCTGCAAACATGATGCTCAGTAGGGATGAAAATATTGTCCTTCAGCTCAATGGATATATGGATGTGCCTATAAAAAAGGGCAACAAGGCTTGTTATGGCAAGCTTACCCACATTTCAATACTAACAAGTTCACTGCGGCCTGCATCTAAGCTTACTAAAAGGCCTGAACTTATTTTCATGCATGAGGTGCGCAGTGGAGTTCATTTTTGACAGACCCGACTACTGCTGCAGTTTGAAATCTAGCATTTTAGATTCTTGTAGGCATGTAAAAGTTGCAGTTAAACCGCAGTTATTAGTTTATTACACCATCCTATTGTTCTGTGTACGACAGAATGGTAACACGGAATTAAAGCAACATTTTATTTTGATATTTTATTTCTCTACTAAAAATATTCAAGCGATAAACACATCATAATCTGCCATGCTATAGCAAAATGCACACATTACGCTTGTAACACCCAAAGGAAGGCTGATTTAGCTGTTCATATGACATAACTCTGACACGCCAACTCATATTAGCAAATGCACAGGCATGTCCAAAACAATAAGCGTATGCAAGGCGCCCCTGCAATTGTAATTCCACACAGCAGCCGTTATATTCGATGCCGATGCGTAACTAGCTGCTCGACAATTCACCGAGTTCGTAGACATAAGCATCCTTTCAGTTTCGCACCGTGCACGAAAACCGCAACAGGAGACAAAACCAGACCTATAATCACACCATTTCAACATGAGCAAAAACAGTTCAGTCTTAGGGATAAACACTGTGAGAGCGATTTAGTGCGCGACGGCGACGAGCGACAAAACGGGCCGTCGCTTGAACAGATGGCTCGGTTCTGGAAATCTAGAAATCGTCGCTCGTCGCCCAGAAGTGCTATGAGCGACTAGACAATAGCGCGAAGCCGGAACTGGATGTACATACATCGCTCAAATACTACCGATTGTCGCGCGGAACGAGCAAATGATTCAATTTTTATACGTGCAAGGATAAGAACGTACTGCAAGACCTCCGGAAATATTTTATGCTACTTTTTATAGTAAAATACATCAACGTAAATTACTAAAGCACGCGTCACGCGTGACTGCAGCCCTCATGCCGGCAACACCGGGGAGGCGTCGCTCAAAATCGTCGCTCGCACGGAGTACGACTTGTAGGCGACGAGCTAACGCGACAGCCATCTCCGTCGCGTCGCTTGTAGCTGCCGCGCGCAAGATCGCTTATATGGGGTTTATACTTTTTTTTATCATAAAACATGGATTCCTCATGCGTTTTCAGTAACTTCAAGATAACGCGCCCAACTGACCTCTTGCAGCATGCAGCTGAATGCCTGCGGCAAAGTTTCTAACTAGCACTGGTGCTGCACGTAACTTCAGTGGTCGCAGATTCCCCCTGCGCGAGACACCGTCAAGCGCGCGGTTTATATATAAAAAAAAAAGCATGCTGCCAGCAAAATGACGGCTTCTGTTATGTGATTCCTTAGTTCAACAGCGTTCCGTACATAGTAGACTGCCAAACTGAATAAATTCAAACACGCAAAACGCACGCTAATCACGCTCCGCATAGGCTCGGAATCACGGGCTGGTGAACTAACCATTTTAAGCGTCCTCTCGCCTGGCGTCTTATTGAACATACCATAGTTCTGGCAGCGTTTGCGATTTTTAAAGCTCTTACTGACAACGGCAAAGTGATAAAATCACATGCAGTTATCGCGACGACTGGCTTTTTCGATTGACATCAAGAGACAGCGCGTACGCCTAGTCCTTTGTCAATCGCGTCGGCTAAGCGCAGCGACAACTTCCTGGCGATAGCATGACATATACGGAGAATGTGCACCTAAGTTAGAATTCACTTACCGTGGAGGATTTGTTGTTATATCCAAGGCATGACGAACGACTGTCGTGTTTTCGTGGCGACGCGAGATGGCTGCCACACGATCTCCCTCGGCTGGCCTTTGCTCGCTGGATGGATCTACTTTCTCCAGTGCTGTGTTGTTCCGCGACCTTGAGCGCGCGCGCGCGCGGTGGAGCCACTCCGAGTGAAAAAGTAGAGCGCTTGCTACGCGTTCCTTTGAACTGCGGCGGCCTGTTCTCTTAGAAGCAAAACGATGTGTTCTTTGCTCAGCGTGCACGAATGATACATTGCCATGTTCGGGGCCAGCCACCTACAGTTGAAGCAGAAGATTACGCTACGTTTTGTTTTCTATTGCCGCAAGAGTCTCTCTTTTCTATTGTCGCAAGAGTCTTTTCACTCTCTCTCTCTGAAGGGGAGAGTGAAAAGCACATTTCACTCTCTCCTTGGTGACAGAGTGAACAATGCATTTCACTCTCCTCGACATTTTGCGAGAGTAAAACGACGCTTTGAAGAGTGAACCGGCAGCTTCACTCCTGCGATACCCTTCCTAGTTTTTAGAGTGCAGCTCACAAAGAAGGTGGGTTTTTTGTCACAACTAGGATTAATTTCTTGAAAAAAGCGAATGCTTCCATTGATTCTCTCTTTATTAAGCGAACTGCTGTTGATCTGAGGAAGGTAAAATCGCAGGCAAAACGCACTTTATTGGAAATGAAGTTGGGTAATCTTGCACAATCTGTAGACAGCAAGGAAAGGTTGGCCCTTCGCGTGTTTTTCTCCGCAAAAATCCACAAGCCGGAAGCACCCTTCCGTGTCATTATTTCGGAAAAGGGCACGTAGCAATACTCTCTTTCCTGTTGGCTTCAGTGTCACCTTAAGGAGCTAGATGTTAGTGATCCGTTTCTGGTTAAAGGATCTATCGAGGTGATCCAATACCTGTCTCAACATTCTGATGTCCCATTTAAGGCTATGTCCATAGATATAAAAGACTTGTTCTATTCTATTCCGCATCAGGCGCTCCTGGTTGTTATCGAAAAAGCCATTAGTAGTTTTGGTGATATTGCGTTCCAGAATGAATGTGGTGTGTCTGTTTCAGACTTCATAAAATTGCTTCAACTTTTCCTTTCCTCAACTTTCGCCGAATGGAATGGAAATGTTTTCCTTCAAAAAAGTGGGCTATGTATAGGGTCATGTATCGCCCCCTTGTTGAGCGATTTATTTTTGGCTCACCTAGACAGGAACGTCATGTCACGGATGGGCAATACAAAAATCAAGAAAGCCTTTCGCTATGTCGATGATTTTTTGGTTCTGTTTAATTGTGAGGAGAGCTGTGTAGTGGCCTCTGTTCGTCAAGTGTTAGACCTGTTCGAAGAATGCTTATCTCCCCTCACACTCACTCATGAGCTTCAGGATAATGGGTCACTTAGGTTTTTAGATTTGAAGTTATCTTTTACCCGGCAACATGTACGCTGGATGTACCAGCCGCGAGCTAACAAGCCTCTGTTATCCTATGCATCTGCCCATTCAAATATCGTTAAGAGAGGTATCGTTCAGGCTTGCTTGCATAATGCACTAACGAAATCATGTTATCATTTGATAGAACCCAGTTTCAGTGCGCAGATAGCTCGGTTGAGGGCTGCAGGGTACCCGAGCAAACTTCTGGTCTCAGTTTCGGAAAGCCTGCGAAATAAGTTTAGTACGGATGCTTACAGCTTTGAGTCTCAGGTACATGAACGAAGTAAAAAGACAGCTGTTATCCCGTACATCTATGGAATATCCCACAAACTTAAGAAAATAGGACAAAGAGCAGGTATCGATGTTGTTTGCTCTGCTCCAAAAAAACTTGCCCAGATTTGTGTCAGAACCAATCCTGCTGCTAAGAAACGTAGTATTTGCAGCATTAATCACAGGAAGAAGTTTACAGGTTGTTCGAAAGGTGTAGTGTATAAGATACCCCTGAAATGCGGCAGGTCTTATATAGGACAGACTGGTAGATGTCTTAACGTTAGGTTACAAGAACACAGCAATAAAGTGCGCAAAGGGCGGGAAGGCTTCCTAGGTGTTCACTGCGCACAATGCGGTTGCGCCCCAATTTTTTAGGAGACTACTATCTTAGCTAGGCATTCCAATGAAAGTACCAGAATTATCATTGAAGCAGCAGCGATTGCCGATGGCGACTCGGTTAGTAAGCCATCAATCGCACTAACAGACAAAGAACTGGTTTTCCTGAGGTCGCACATGCGCTCTCGTTCTCCTTAGGTAATAAATTCTGAATGCATTCTCATGTCGGGTTGCTGCTTGTAGAGGGCGCTTTTGTCTTGGTTTCAGGGTATATACGTTTGTTTCAGCGCTTGTCTACGTCGTTCCCTTTTTTGTCCTCCGTCTATATATGCGCTGTAAGTAACGATTGTTAGCATAGCGAACAGACTCTATAGCTCCCTTTGAAACATTTATGTTTACTGGTTGCAATGTCTTGAACTTATGGATAAGGTACAATTCTCTGGAATTTCTTTCTTGTTCAGAAAGGAAATTTGACTGTAAGATGTAAGTTTAAGTTCATCAAGGTTATGACCCGGTTGGTTGAAATGCTGGCCGATGGTTTTGCGAAGCTTTTTAGCTGTGTCCGCGGAATGTCCGTTTAATCTGACATTTACTGATTGTCCCGTTTCACTGATATATTGTTTCTTACAGAAGAAACATTCAAGCATAAATCCTCGCCACTAACACACCTTCGCTCGTTGTCACACCCAGCCGCCTTACACCCTCTCCCCTTTAGAAGAACCCCACCTATATATACTGGAGCGAGGAAAGCATATGTCGCCTTGACGAAGACAAGTCCACTTCTCGAAACATTGGCTCCTGCTTTCACCTTGTTCTCGTTTTGCTCATCGGCTTTATATCCCATCTCCCGACTTCCCCTTGTTTTCCCATATAAACCTAAGTGTGATAACACCATCGTTGCGCGCCGTCCGTTGTGGGTGCTAGTGAAAGCGTTCGAGGGTGAGGATGATGATAGTTTTTGCTCGCACACATGAAAATTTCACGGAACGTTAGCTATAGGCAGCTTCGCTGTAAAAAGTACTACACACAAGGCTCGTAGTTCCGGCGAGCAATTCGGGGGGGAAAAGTACAAATCTATGTCTAAAATTCTGATGAAGTTCCGAACGGGCACTTTATGCGTTAACAACAAGGGTGACAAGACATCAGTGAACGTGCTTAAGGTTTCTGAAACCACTGAGTCAAATTACTAGATTCGTTTGTTCGAAACAATGAAAAAATCTTTAACAAATCTAAACAAAGCTACATCATTGTGTTTCAAGAGCTCTTCTAGAAGTTGGTCGCCGTTAGTTAACTATAAGTAACTTAAGCAGAGAACAATACAGGAGCCAACATATATGCCTTTTTTTATTACAATACTTCCATACAGCCATTATACTTCCATAGAGCCTTCCATACAGCCATTATCAAATGCGGCCTGAAAAGCTATTTCTTTAACCTCTGCTGTATCGTCCCTTCCTTATTCTCATTATCTTCTAAGCCGCATGCTAGTGCTCCGTGCTCTCCGTTTAACCGAACTTAATGCAAGTTGATCCGTTTGTTTCTTGGCAACATTGCCATATTCTCTCGAAAAATCAGATATAGCCGAACTCCTCGCTAACGTTTGGTAACTCCAGTTTATCCCTTGCACAACAGGCGTACATCCTGCAATCGGCTAGGGTGTATAATAGGAGACGAAAGTATTTGTTCAATTTCTTGCAAAATTCCAATTACCGCGTTTTTGGAAGAAGCCATACATAATTTGTGGCAACATTTACCGAAAATTCTGCCCTTGTATACCGTCTCCTACTCATGAGGTTGGTGCTACATTTTCAACATCCAGGTCATCTGTCAATGTTCTGTTCCTTTTAAGTTTAATTATGCCTGTGACTGGATATTTACTTTCGACCTTTTTTACTGTCCATTTAACTTTCTCATTGAGTCTTGCTATTTCTTATTCATGCTACCTAAGCATTGGTGCAAAAACCTTTTAATTGCACCTCTTATTTATCATTTCTACTGTGCTATCACCTCCCCCCCCTTTCTTAAATATAGAGTTTATTTATTGATGTATCCAGTTCGGTTTTTTGTTTCAAGAATCCTCACTCGTAAGCACTCTTGTCAGCAAAAGGCGTAACCATTAGTCAGCCCTGCAATTATGCCTTCACAGTTCTTATTTCGTTAGAATTTAAAGCAACCCAGTAATCATGCCATGCACCGCAAGAACTAACAACATGAAAACGAAGGTTTTGTTAGATGTAGCGCTCACGTACGTTCTCTATGTATTTTTTAGTTTTTTTCCTGCAGTATATGATGAAGCACAAACTACATCGTGAAATCTAGTGGTCTACATGGTGTCCAGCGATTGTACGCTATAGATGAAGATAGTTCAGCATCTATTTTACAACTCCTCAATCGAAATTGGTTCCTTGATTCATTCTAATGGGATATCTTTCTAGGAGGTGCCAACCGACATAAAAAAAGAAATATTGTTACCATTGTTGCAGCACACGCTGCTGGCATCACATCCACCGAGGCTCCTTTGTCGGGCTTGCGGACATTTATTTCGCAGTTCGCACTGAAAGCCTTGAGTTGTGCATGGTTATCCCTGGATATGCGCTGAAAAATGCAAAACAAGGAAGCTGGTCGAACGGTTTAGCACATATAAGTATTTGCTCCCGCATGTGTATACAAATCGTCACCCGTTTACTTACTTCATGTCAGTGAAGAGTATTTTGAGGTTTATTATTTTCTTTATGACAGAAGGCCGTGGGGCAGTGAACATGCTCTTTTAGTTCATAAATGTCGGCCGCCGCATTTAAAAGTGACTGTCTTTTATATAAGGAAGAGAAGGAAGGGGGTTAACCAAGGGGACCAATTTTTATTAATCATGTCATGAGAAGCTAGCAATGACACCAAGGACAACCTAGGCGAGATTAGTTCAGCTTACTAATTGAATTAAATAAATGATAAATTAATGGCGATGAAAGTGGTTGAAAAAACAACTTGGCATAGATGGAGAACGACCCCACATCTTTGCATTACGCGTGCGATGCTCTAACTGAGCTACCGCGGCGCGGTTTCCCCATCCACTTTCTTAGGTATTTATGTGTTACTACTATGACAAACCTTGGGAGTGTTAGCCAGTGCCACCACTCACGAACCTTTGGGGGTGGATGTGGGACATCCTTTCTCCCGTAGGCGCCCCGAGTATACGCGATCGTTTTTTGGGTGAAAGCAACTGGTCAATAAACCCACGCATGCTACCTGAAGGCATCAATGTTGCCGAATTCGAGACTGTCGTTATGCAAGAAAGAGAAGGAAGGGGGTTAACCGAGGCTCCCGACTTTTATTAATCCTGTCGTGAAAAGACAAGAAACAAATACATCAAGGACAACATAGGGGAAAATTACTTGTGCTTACTAATTGAACTAAATAAATGGTAAATTATTGGCAATGAAATTAAATGAATAAACAACTTGCCGCGGGTGGGGAACGATCCCATGTCTTCGCATTACGCGTGCGATGCTCTAACCGTCCTTTATACCACCTTTTATAGGGGTTAATATTTTGATAAAATAGTTCTCCCTTACAGAGATGTTTTAAAACATCTTCCAAGAATTGCGCTCAAGGCGAAAATAAGCTTGCGTGCTGGAAAATGAGCGCCAAAGTCGTGAATTCGCCAGCAAGGTAGTGCCAGTCATGTACTAAATGATGCTTGTTAGATTTGTTTTCAAGTTTTAAAAATCTTTCATGGGGGCCACGGTGGGACTTGTGAGTAATCTTTTCATTCGCTTCATATAGACGGTACACTCAAAGCAGAGAGCTTCATCTGGTCGTCCCTTTAACTGGCATTGTAATAGAGCCATGAAAAATCTTTGCGTACCCGAAACGAGTCTTTCTTTCCGAAACGACTACTCAGGAAAAGACTAATAGAGCACATAAAGAGAACCGGGCATGATAAGCGCAAACAACGAAGAGATATTATGGTGAAAAAACGAGGCACAAGCGCAACAGCGCTTGTGCCTCGCCCTTGTTCTTTTGTGTTTGCGTGTGTTAGTGCTGTTATATTTCGTCAAATCAAATGTATGGGTTAGCAGCTGGAAATCAGGAGCTGCAAGGGGCAGAGTGTATTCATGTTCATTGAACACAATCATACTTTCTCTCTTTAGAGCCCGGAATATAAAATATGCGGAGCTAGCCTACATAGATATCCTAATTCCGAGTGCAGTTGAGGTCCCAAATTAAGCAGCACGTGTGGTTACAACCTCGCATGCGGCGCTTCGGAGACGCTGGTTACAGTCAGTCGACAAAGAGCTGACAAAAGTATGAATTTTCACTTTATATTAAATCAAGCATGCACCAGCTCGCCACGAAAGACGTTTTAATGAAAAACCCATCTATTTCCGCAGTGAAAGTTCTCGTGTGATAAGGTAACGTAGAATATATGTCGTGTCAAAATTTCCCTCTCCAATGAGTTGGGAATTCAGCATAACTACGGTTTTCTAGCTCACTTTTGCTTAGGTATGAACAGGTTTTCTCGAAAGCGCTGGCAGTTGTGCCGGTATATATATATATATATATATATATATATATATATATATATATATATATATATATATATAGGATTGATGAAAATGAACACAAATTGAAAAAGTTCCTTCAGATCAGATCGTATCAAAAATACTGAAATTTTCTGCGCTTTCATACGTCGCTTTAGAAACGTGCTTGCAACCCAGGCTTGCAATGCATGCTCTCACTACTGCGGTGACTTCGCCATCTTTCCCCTATCACCGACTTATAAGAACTCCCACATTGCAATATTTTAAAAGGAGTCAGTAGGAGAAACGTCAGAAGTGCAATCAGTGTTAAAGTAGTGAAAAAAGCAAACGGTATTCCTTACCACATTTAGGCTAAAACACACATGTTTTCATCTCTACAGTACTATAATTTGGGTATTCTCTTTCTATCTTTCTATCTTTTGGGTAGTTTTCTATCTTTCAGATCGCGCTAAGTGACCTTATAACATCGTGCACTCAGTGATTACACCTCCCTAGAAAAGGCACTAGGGATGTTCCTATGCCTTTATGGTATGTAATTTGTAACATATCTGGTGGCATATGGCCAATTTTTGGATAACCAACTTAAAGCAATGAGAAGCAAAAACATACCATGGGCCCAAACTATACCGAGGGAATTGTTCCCTGCATTGCGCAATAATTCAAGCTCATATAAAGACTACACTTTCTCAGCGATCTGAAAATGCTTTAACTCTGTAAGTTTTTATTAAAGGGAAAATAAAGGGAAAGTTTTGTTTCTAAGCATCAGCGTTTCATTGTATCAAATTTTCTGGGAATGAATATCATGAATAAAATATTTATTCCACGAAAGCGTATATTTGTAATACCTTTTTTGCTGTCTAGAATATTCGTCTTAAAGAAAGGGGCGAGTGAAAAAGTATTGGATCAGGTATTTTAGGCCAACAATCGCAGAAAGAGTGCAACAGCATGATAATTTTAATGCGGGAAATTCTGCCCTGATGTCTCTGTCGTACACACGAATTGCTATCTTTGAACGCGTGGCGCCGCAGAGCACGGTTGAGAGGGCATTCGTCCTTTTGTGCAAGGAGTTACTGAGGGGCTTGTTTACGTTTCACATTCCTTGGAGTCGTTGAAACGTGCCAGGGCTTTGCAGAGCCCCTTCTTATTGGATTAGTTTCAGTGTCACCGGTGAAAGCATGATGCGCAATCTCTGCAGCATACTCAACTTCTACTTCGCCGTCATGCTGCCACTGTCATAGCGCCTTGGTTCATCACAGCCTGCGCCGTCGAAGCAGAAGTTTAAGCAGAGGACTGCGAAAAGCTTGGGGAGCAAAGCTCGCTTCAGAGAAGCGACCCAAGCTCCCAAGTCGACAAGGACCGCTGCTTATTCGTTGCTTCCAACACATACAGAGAAGGCGTGAGGGGGCATTAGGCTTGCTCCTCACTGCAACCCCCTTGCCTCCTCGGGAACCCTCTCTAAGCGTGGAGACTGGTCGCGCCATAATAAGCGTAAGAACAAGGGTCCTTATCACATCTGCTAAGTGTGAACAGTGGTTGCTGATCACTCCTAGTAGGCGTGATCAGTAAGCGTGGAGCACTATCACGCTTAGATTGAACGTGTAAAAGAACTGAAAACGCACGCTTAGATAAGCGCGGATTTTTTAGAGTGATAACAATCCTTCCATCATCATCATCATAATCATCATCATCCTGGTTAAGCCCACTGCAGGGTAAAGGCCTCTCCTATACTTCTGCAACTACCCCGGTATGTACAAATTGTGGCCATGTCGTCCCTGCAAACTCCCACCTAACTTTCTTTCACCCCCTGCTAGGCTGCCCTTTTCTTGGAATCCAGTCCGTAACCCTTAATGACCATCGGTTATCTTCCCTCCTCATTACATGTCCTGCCCATGCCCATTTCTTTCTTTTTTGATTTCAACTAAGATGTCATTAACTCGCGTTTGTTCCCTCACCAAATCTGCTTTTTTCTTATCCCTTAACGTCCACACATCATTCTTCTTTCCATAGCTCATTGCGTCGTCCTGAATTTATGCTTCCTTCACCAGTCGCCAAACATAGCATAAGCCTACTGAACATCGTTGCATCCACGTAGCGAGCAATGAAGTTATGTGATCTTTGTTTGGATGTAAGCCGAACATTTCAACAATTACATAAGCTGGAAATGTAATGCAACTGCACGTACCATGCGTGTTTTTTTTCAATGAAATTAATGGAAACAATTAAATAAGGTTTCGCCCAAAATATAGTCCCACATGCACGTCGGATCGGCGTAATTTTTTCGCGATCATTATTGGACCCAACAAAATGAGTGAATAAAAAATCAACAAGTGAAATAATGACCGACGTAACATATGCTGCATTCCGGCTGCTGTTAATAAGACTTTGAAAGTGGGCTCCCAACATCACATCTTGTTTACTCATTGTGGTTTGTTTACTACTACGTGCATGGTATTTCCCCCAAATATTTCTGCTGTACTTTCACTGCGTCAGCTCATAAATATGTGATGAATGGCAACTGTTCCTTCAATCTAAAATTAATTCGAAAAATGAATTTTCAGGCTACAAGGGCATAGGTTATCTATATTAGAGTCACTATATTGTTATAACATCGCAGTTCGAGCTGCTTTTTAAACATTCGCTATAAAACAAAAGCGTGAATATCTTCTATTTTTCAAATAAAAACTTGATTTACAGTGGAAGAAAACGTCTCACTTGTGGTTGCATCCAAGAGCTAATGATTTCCTTCTCAAACCAGATAAAAATCTAAAATGCTACAGAAACAGCGATGCTCAGGAAATTTCACTTTGGTGTATATTGAAACAGCAAATGGAATGTGATGCATTAGTATAAGCATTATTCTTGATCATTTATTGACTCAATTTATACAATAGAGTGTTAAAACAACTCAGAATCGTTTATTACAGCAGGTTTTCTAATCGCGAGAGAATAATGCAAGAGGCTACGGCGTCAGTGTTAATTGCTAATGCGTATCGCTAGAGCTGTGCACCCGTGGCAGATCGAAACAGGAGCCGCACACTCATTCTGCGAGCTGTTGCTGCTTCCTGCAGCGTGATGATTATTCGCATGTCTATTAGTATTGCGTATTTTCCTTTGACATTTATTAGCAAAGTGCTTTGGCACTTGGATCTGCTGTTGATACGACGCGCTCGGGCGGATGGCTGCGCCTTCAGGATAGAACACGCTTTTCCGTTGTGCTGCCAGCCGGAGAATGTGTGAGCAGTTAAATGCTAACCTGGCACACTCCTCCAGCAGAGAGTCAGTGCGACAATCGATCAAAGCGAAAATAAACTTTTCGGGGTGAAAACATGTGAAAGCAAGAAGACGTGCAGTTCGCCGACGCCCAAAGCGTATTTTAGATGCGGGCGAATGAATTGTTTCTCCCTGCATCGTTGAGACTGTTGATAGATGCTGCTGCAAGGGAAAGCAAGCAAAATCCACAACCGCTTCCCGACATTCAACTTGCCGATCCCATTTCTACCCCGTCTTCATAACTGATGAGTGTGCGCTTTGTTTGACACATTATGGATTCGCGCGCTGATAGTAAGTATACAACGCTACAATGCGCAGGGTCATTGTCTTCCTACGCGTCTGTTACGCTCACCTGCGTCCAACTTTATGGCATCGGAGCTTTCCTTCTTATTAAATTTAACCTTGCCGATGAAGCTGTTCTCTGCTTTAAATTATTTTTTTTCTTTCATTCTTTTTCTCTCTTTTGCTATTATTCCTGCCTAGTATTAGAAAGATCTTCGCTGCGCTTTTGTTTTCGTTTCTTTCGTTTCTTGTCAACTCTCTCACCAAGTGTTTAAACAGGAGCAGTTATGATGTTTAGGTTCGCGTCTAGCCAAGTCCAGTCTTATGGAGGAAAGATTCTCTTCGCATCTAAGAAATTTCGATAGGCCAGACGGCGTCCCTCGCACTCATGGCTGCTAGTACGGCTCGGCGCATCCGGCATAGGCTTCGTGGATAATTCAACAAAGTTGCGTTGCCGCTCTCTCTCGATGCATTCGAATTCGACTACGTCGTGAAGCAGGTTGTCGAAGTCAACATGAGATTTACCCATCAACATTGTGCTCATGGCACAGGAACGACGTATAATAATTACTTGGTTTCGAGAGCCAAAAAGTAAAGTCGAGTTTGGCTTCTGTGCAAACTCATGCCTTGACGTGGAAATTACCGTCGTTGTCTGCCTTTACTATGTTCTTTTTTGCATAGAAGCCAACGCTCCGGGACTAGCAGTTTGCAGAGCAGAACACGGTTTAAAATTTGCCGATGTGGTTATTTCAGTCAGACTCGCTCGAAACCAGCCTCTCACTTCACCGGCGGGCCGGGTGCTTTTCAGCCGTCTCCAGACACAGCTCATCCGGCCACTTGTGCATCGTCGCCATCAGTTCCGGTTCTCGAGGAAGTTTTTCCACCAGTAGCGTCCCTTCACCGCTAAATCAGCTGTGCATTTATTTGCCGACGTCAGACATAACCTGAAACGTCTGCACAATTTCCGGCGACCTGCTGATAGTTTGCCTCTGCAATAAGTTAGTAATGAGGCAGTCGTTCTCAGCATTCTTCTTCAGCAGGTCTTGCTGTGACAGCTTGCCTCGGTCGTAACCTTGTGCGCCATCAGCGATTCCATAGTTTTTTTCCTCTAGGTCTACGGGAACGTGTGGTTCCGGCCTTCAACGCACACATGCTCGCCACAGCTCATCGTTCAGTTAAACATCCATGTGAGGTTCACTCCCGTTCTCTTAGGGCTTCACCAGAGTCAGGGATCCTACTTCTGAAGAATAGTAACTGCTTATGTAATAAAAAAACTGAAAATAGTTTTTATTTACGGGTTTGTTTGCACACGGCCGCTTCTGCCCACTATGCACAACTTCGCCGCCTATAGCCTTCATCTTCTTCTTCTTGTACTGTTCACCGTCCTGTAGCTGCGACGCTTGCGATCAGCTAACAACTTCTACCGAACGGCCTACCTACCTACTATAATGTGCGTGGAATGAGGTAAAGAATGCGTTGCACTAAAATGCTGGTGCTATCGCAAGGCCACTGTACTGGCAGGCGCAAATACAAGCGTGCGCCTGCCGCGCATTGCTGTTCGTGGGCGGTGTTTTCCCCATGCGCCGCCTCAGTTGTGTTTGTGCGTCATCACGCCCCTTGTGGCGCCAATAGTGGCTGCATACGGCGGCGCTATGTGCGTTACCTACCTTGTGTTAGAGTACCCAGCTCATATGATTCGCACGTCGAGGACTGGCCACATTGTCTAAGTGAGTACTTATTAGCCGTAACGCTATGGCAAAAGAACCACGCGTGAATGAAAAAATTCCTAAGAAAATCGACCGGGAGCTACAGGCTGTCCCCGGTATGGAGCTGTACTGTCCATATACGACAAAGAACAAGTGGCTCCCGTGCGGTGGTTTCGAAAACACAACTATTTTCCTCCTGCTGTTTCTTTTCACGAACTGGCATTTCTGCGCCGTTGTAAGTGGCATATATATGTTTATTTGTGTCTAGTAGAAGTGACAATGTTGCGTTTCTTGTGGCCTTTATAACCTAGCTCTGTTTCGGCCAAAAGAATGCGCGAATTACTTCTCGCAAGCTGTGTCAAGGCGCTCACCGCCAAACATGTTTTTATTCATACGCATGCATCATATAATCTCTTAGTCTTTACTTCACCTAGTTCTGCGTTGTTTACATCCTCATCTATATATTTTTATCGGGTCTAAGTGTTTGAGATTACAAACATGTCTACCGGAGCAACACCCGCTTTCAGTGACAAATCATCTGTTATCGAATGAAAAAAACAAGAATAAAACATGCAACCTATTGTGGTGGCATGCACACTTAAAAATGTCATATGTCATCTTGGTAGTACATGGAAAGCCTGCGAAAACGCGGGAAAATGAATCTTTGATCTAGCGCACTAACTAAAGGAGACCTTCTGGGTGTCAGAACATAGACGAAAGGCTGATAAGCCGCATTTTGCTGATAACTGAAAACAGCCAAGAATTGGACACTTCACGGAAAGTAAGTAGAAATAGTTTAGAAATACAAACTACCTTGCTGGGCAAATAAATTTTATTCGAGGGTGTCTATAAATACGATAAGTAAGCGCTAGTATAGTCGGTGACAACCCAAGAATTACAACCATGCTCCACCCACAAAAACGCAGTGCTCTTGCTTTTCATCTCTGAAAGCGACACAAGCCGAGTGAAGCCCACTAACGATTATATAGTAGATATACTATATAATAACCGATTTTTAAATTTAACTCCTGCGGGGACGGAAGAGTATCCGCCTCCCGTGCAAGAGGACCGTGATTCAAATCCCGGGCCGCACAATTCTCCACCGGAAAATACCAGAAAAAAAGACAACCGTGTGTTGAGAAAATTGCACAAGCAGGCCTGGAGTGCGGCCTGATCCCGGTGACCAGAACCGGTAACGCACTCTCTCACCAGAGCAGGATTGGCCACCCTAGTGCAGTACTTGGCCACAACCTCCTATATGAACACAACAATCAAACCCCTGCCCTCAGTCCCCAGCAGCTGCGAAGCAACTGACCACGGCGGCGGTCAGACCTGCGACGCTGCAGAGGGTGCTAAGAATGCCTGGCTCCGGACAGGCCGCCATTGGAATATGAACCTGGCAACGTTTAACGCTAGAACGTTATCTAGTGAGGCGAGTCTAGCAGTGCTTTTGGAGGAATTAGAGGGCAGTAAATGGGATATAATAGGGCTCAGTGAAGTTAGGAGGCCAAAAGAAGCATATACAGTGCTAAAAAGCGGGCACGTCTTGTGCTACCGGGGCTTAGCAGAGAGACGAGAACTAGCAGTCGGATTCCTGATTAATAAGAACATAGCTGGTAACATACAGGAATTCTATAGCATTAACGAGAGGGTGGCATGTCTTGTTGTGAAACTAAAGAGGTACAAAATGAAGGTTGTACAGGTCTACGCCCCTACATCTAGTCATGATGACCAGGAAGTCGAAAGCTTCTATGAAGACGTGGAATCGGCGATGGGTAAAGTCAAAACAAAATACAGTATACTGATGGGCGATTTCAATGCCAGGGTAGGCAAGAAGCAGGCCGGAGACAAGTCAGTGGGGGAATATGGCATAGGCTCTAGGAATAGCAGAGGAGAGTTATTAGTAGAGTTTGCAGAACAGAATAATATGCGGATTATGAATACCTTTTTTCCGCAAGCGGGTTAGCCGAAAGTGGACGTGGAGGAGCCCGAATGGTGAGACTAGAAATGAAATCGACTTTATACTCTGCGCGAACCCTGGCATCATACAAGATGTAGACGTGCTCGGCAAGGTGCGCTGCAGTGACCATAGGATGGTAAGAACTCGAATTAGCCTTGACTTGAGGAGGGAACGGAAGAAACTGGTACATAAGAAACCAATCAATGAGTTAGCGGTAAGAGGGAAACTAGAGGAATTCCGGATCAAGCTACAGAACAGGTATTCGGCTTTAACCAAGGAAGAGGACCAGAGTGTTGAAGCAATGAACGACAATCTTATGGGCATCATTAAGGAGTGCGCAATAGAAGTCGGTGGTAACGCCGTTAAACAGGAAACCAGTAAGCTATCGCAGGAGATGAAAGATCTGATCAAGAAACGCCAATGTATGAAAGCCTCTAACCCTACAGCTAGAATAGAACTGGCAGAACTTTCTAAGTTAATCAACAAGCGTAAGACAGCGGACATAAGGAACTATAATATGGATAGAATTGAACAGGCTCTCAGGAACGGAGGAAGCCTAAAAGCAGTAAAGAAGAAACTAGGAATAGGCAAGAATCAGATGTGTGCGTTAAGAGACAAAGCCGGCAATATCGTTACTAATATGGATGAGATAGTTCAAGTGGCTGAAGAGTTTTATAGAGATTTATACAGTACCAGTAACACCCACGACGATAAGGTGAGAGAGAATAGTCTAGAGGAACTTGAAATCCCACAAGTAACACCGGAAGAGGTAAAGAACGCCTTGGGAGCTATGCAAAGGGGGAAGGCAGCTGGGGAGGACCAGGTAACAGCAGATTTGTTGAAGGATGGTGGGAACACTGTCCTAGAAAGGTTAGCCGCCCTATATACACAATGCCTCATGACCTCGAACGTACCGGAATCTTGGAAGAACGCTAACATAATCCTAATCCATAAGAAAGGGGACGCCAAAGACTTGAAAAATTATAGACCGATCAGCTTACTGTCCGTTGCCTACAAAGTATTTACTAAGGTAATCGCAAATAGAATCAGGAATACCTTAGACTTCTGTCAACGAAAGGACCAGGCAGGATTCCGTAAAGGCTACTCAACAATAGACCATATTCACACTATCAATCAGGTGATAGAGAAATGTGCGGAATATAACCAACCCTGATATATAGCCTTCATTGATTACGAAAAAGAATTTGATTCAGTCGAAACCTCAGCAGTCATGGAAGCACTACGGAATCAGGGTGTAGATGAGCCATATGTAAAGATACTGGAAGCTATCTATAGCGGTTCCACAGCCACCGTAATCCTCCACAAAGAAAGCAACAAAATTCCAATAAAGAAAGGCGTCAGACAGGGAGATACGATATCTCCAATGCTATTCACAGCGTGTTTACAGGAGGTATTCAGAGACCTGGAGTGGGAAGAATTGGGGATAAAAGTTGATGGAGAATACCTTAACAACTTGCGATTCGCTGATGATATTGCCTTGCTTAGTAACTCAGGAGACCAATTGCAATGCATGCTCACTGACCTGGAGAGGCAAAGCAGAAGGGTGGGTCTGAAAATTAATCTGCAGAAAACTAAAGTAATGTTTAACAGTCTCGGAAGAGAACAGCAGTTTACGATAGGTAGCGAGGCACTGGAAGTGGTAAGGGAATACATCTACTTAGGGCAGGTAGTGACCACGGATCCGGATCATGAGACTGAAATAACCAGAAGAATAAGAATGGGCTGGGGTGCGTTTGGCAGGCATTCTCAAATCATGAGCAGCAGGTTGCCACTATGCCTCAAGAGGAAAGTGTATAACAGGTGTGTCTTATCAGTACTCACCTACGGGGCAGAAACCTGGAGGCTTACGAAAAGGGTTATGCTGAAATTGAGGACGACGCAACGAGCCATGGAAAGAAGAATGATAGGTGTAACGTTAAGGGATAAGAAAAGAGCATATTGGGTGAGGGAACAAACGCGGGTAAATGACATCTTAGTTGAAATCAAGAAAAAGAAATGGGCATGGGCCGGACATGTAATGAGGAGGGAAGATAACCGATGGTCATTAAGGGTTACGGCCTGGATTCCAAGGGAAGGAAAGCGTAGTAGGGGGCGGCAGAAAGTTAGGTGGGCGGATGACATTAAGACGTTTGCAGGGACAACATGGCCACAATTAGTACATGACCGGGGTAGTTGGCGAAGTATGGGAGAGGCCTTTGCCCTGCAGTGGGCGTAACTAGGCTGATGATGATGATGATATACAACCAATTAGGTTTACTTATTTCCCTGACGTCACGCGGTACTGCGTGTCTAAAACAGCATTTTTTCCGTAGAGATCTATCTTTTTGCCAATGGTTTTAGGATAAGACAGCAAGTTTTATTGGTGATTCTGGTATGACTGCTCAGTCAAAGGTAGTATTTTAGCTGCAAACAACGACCTTTATTTTCCAATTAGGCTATGATTTGCATTAGAAGAGCAACGTTTGTAAGCTGTGAGTGGGCTTCAGCTGACTCGACTCTCTTTTAGACAGTTGTGACCGATCCTAGTGCGAGGAAAACAACAGCGAAAACAGCACAAAAACAGCGTCAAGTAAGTAGGGGCCATTGGCAACATCTGCGCTGACATGAATGTTATCACCACTTTGACCTCGGAGCTAACGGCGAAACCGTGACGAAGATCGAAGGCAAAGTCAACAGCGCCACGAGACTCATAAAGAGAATAACCAACCGACACGTGGGCATGAAGGGAGAAAACGTCATGCGACCGATCCACTCCGTTGTCAGCCATATCGCCTACGTAGCCGCCTACCCCAACTGGTACGTCACGGAAAAGAACACGATCCACACGTTCATGAGGAAAACGTACGAGATAGCCCTGGGCCTACCGGAATCGACGAGCACCGAGCTCCTGGCCCAGCTGGGCATACACAACACCCTGGAAGAAATAGCCGAAACACGACGCATGTCGACCACTACGACGGGAAGGCACATTATGAACAAGCTCGGCATAACATCCCACATCCAGCACGGCCAGAAAATGCAAATCGCCAGCAAAATCAGAAGCACCGTTACGGTGGCAAACATCACAAGAAACGTACACCCTGATTATAACCGAGGCAGAAGGAGGGCAAGAGCCGAGGGTTTGCTCCGTTCATTCGGCAGGGAGAGAAATGAGCGCTTTGTCGACGCAGGCGAATATCCGAATGGGCGAAAATAGACCGCCGTAGTCGCAGACACAAACTCTAAACTCAGAATCGCATGCAGTGCATACACCAAACACTCACAATAACGGAGGAAGTAGCCCCCGCAGGGGCGTCTGCGTCAGCAGGCGTTTGGTGTGTTGCGACACCACGTACCCGAGCACACGAGGGTTGGACCCTCCCGCGTGTAGCCGTGCGCGGCTTAGCCGTGTCCGGGGAAAGGGGGATCCTGGGGGTTGAGCCGACGCCGGGTGTTCGGACCTTTAAGGCCCCCCGGTGGAGGCAACACACCTCTTTGGCCTCGGCTTCGCGTAGACGGCACCCCCGGACTGACCCACCCGGGGGAAATCGGCAGTCGCCTTTTCCTGTCCTCCTCTCCAATCTTCGTCTTTCTCTCTCGCCTTTTTCATCTTTCCTGTCTTCTCTTCACTTCTTATTACTTCCGTATTTCCTGGCGGCAAGGGTTAACCTTGTGCATTATGCCCAACCTCGGGTATAGGTATTTGGTTATAGTGGGGATGTACCGCTGGCGTGCGCAGAACTGAATACTTCCCGTCCTGTGTCGTCCCCTGGTTGGGCTCCATGGTGGGTGGCGGCCATCCCCGCCGAATATTATTATTACTTATGGAATCAAATTTCCCTCCACTCCCTGATCGCTCCTTCAAGAGGGGGCGCACCGAAGATTCCTTCAACTTCTTCATGAGTCACAAAGAAACATTCCCAAAATACCATGTCATTCACAGTCAACATGAAAGCGAGACAGTCCGAACAATATCTCCTTTTGTTGTGGCAAAATCATTGGCAAACTCCATCGGCCCAGGTTACAAAGTAACTAAAATGGGAAGCGGCGATCTTCTTCTTGAACTTCGTGACAAGACACAGTACAGTAAATTGTCAAAACTAATTGCTTTTGGGGACATTCCGGTTTCAGTAGGCCCACACAGATCTTTGAACACTGTCCGCGGTGTCGTCTCTGAAGATGACCTGCTTGATCTTAGTGAAAGTGAGCTACTTGAGGGATGGCAAGATCAAAATGTAGTAAAGGTCCAGAGAATAACGATTAGGCGCGACGGCAAGGAAATCCCTACAAAACACATAATCTTAACTTTTGGAACTAGCACTTTACCAGACTCAATAGAAACAGGATACTGCAAACTCCGTGTAAGACCATGCATCCCTAACCCACGCCGATGCTTCAAGTGTCAGCGGTTCGGGCACGGTTCACAAAGCTGCCGAGGGCGCACTACTTGTGCAAAGTGTGCATCAAACGAGCACTCATCTGACACTTGCACTTCCACCACCCATTGTGCTAACTGTGACGGGGATCACCCAGCGTACTCCCGTTCTTGCCCATCCTGGAAAAAAGAAAAACAAATCATCGAAATCAAAATCAAACTGAACCTTTCCTTCCAAGAGGCGCGCAAGCGCTTCTCGATGAACCAGTCTAGTCCATCTTACACCGAAGTGGCGCGCCGGGGGGCAGCGCTACATCCTTCGGCGGCCGCCCAAGTCACACGGAGTGTGACGGCGGTCACGCCATCAGCCCCCCCGGCTGGAACAGCCAGCGCTGTACCGGCCCCCACAAAGGAGGACCAGCAGACCCTCGGGCCTGTTGGACCCAAGGCCACTGCGCGTGCAGATAGGCCCACCACCCCCGCGAACGTGCCCGCTGCGCAGGCGCTATCCACCGCCTCAGACGAGGTGATGGATACAAATACCAATCCGGCGTCTCAGACGCCGAAGGAACGGCGCAGCTCCCTTGAGCGCGCCCGGAAGTTAGAGAGATCGCGTTTCACGGGGCCTGCAGAGGTCTCGTGAGATAATCTAATCCATATTTCTTAGACACACAGCACAAAACACATACATTATGGATACACAGTTAATACAATGGAACGTCAGGGGTTTACTCCACAACCTAGACGACATTAAGGAACTTTTACATAGGTACACCCCAAAGGTGCTGTGTGTCCAAGAAACACATCTTAAACCTTCACAAACAAACTTTCTCCGACAGTATGCCATTTTCCGGAAAGACCGCAACGAGGCTCTTGCCTCGTCGGGCGGTGTGGCAATAATAGTAGATAAGTGTGTTGCTTGCCTGCAGTTACCCCTTAAAACGCCCCTAGAGGCAGTGGCAGTCAGAGCAGTGCTTTTTAGTAAGCTGCTGACAATTACATCTTTATACATTCCTCCCAACTGTCAACTCTCCAAAACTGAATTTGATAGCTTTATTGCGCAACTCCCGGAACCCTACATTGTCGTTGGAGACTTAAATGCCCATCATACCTTGTGGGGCGACTCTAGGTGTGATGCCAGAGGGCGTCTGATTGAAAATTTCCAATTCAGTACGGGTGCATGCTTGCTAAATAAGAAGGAGCCAACTTTTTACAGCGTTGCACACAAGACATTTTCATGTATAGATTTATCCGTTGTTTCAAGTACAGTCGTGCCGTACTTGGAGTGGAATGTACATAAGGACCCATACGGGAGTGATCATTTCCCGATTGTTTTAAAATTAAGGAAACGGGACGAATGTTCTCCACATGTACCCCAGTGGAAAGTTGACTCAGCCAACTGGCAGCGATACGGAGAACTAACATATATGACCTGGGATGATAATCGTGCACTCAGTATTGACGATGCAGTCTCATATTTAACCGCATTTATTCTCGACGTAGCGTCAATATGTATCCCGCAAACAAATGCATCGCCTAATAAACGACGTGTTCCCTGGTGGAACGATGAATGTAAGGAAGCACGAAAGAAACAGAATAAGGCTTGGAATCAGCTCCGTGACTCTCCGACTATCGAAAACCTTATCAGCTTTAAGAAAATAAAATCAGAAGGAAGAAGAACGCGCCGCCGTGCCAAAAGGGATAGCTGGCAAAAATATATTTCCGGCATAAATTCGTATACAGACGAAAGAAAAGCCTGGAACAGGGTAAACAAACTAAAAGGCCGTGAAACTCATCCACTACCATTAGTGAACACACAAGCAGACACTCTTGAGGAACAAGCTGATTGTCTAGGAGCACATTTCGAGCACATTTCCAGTACATCTCATTATACAGATACATTCCTAAAATACCAGCGACTAGCAGAACAGGTGCATTTGAGTCGGAAGGGCACATCCAATGAAGCATACAATCGTCCATTTGGAATGGCTGAGTTCCAGGCCTCACTGAACTGTTGCAACAAGTCCGCTCCAGGAAGTGACAGAATATTGTATGAAATGATCAGACACTTACACCCTGAAACCCAAAAAACACTACTGTCACTCTTCAATTCCATGTTCTCTGCCGGCTACATTCCTTCTGCCTGGAAAGAAGGAATTGTAATCCCTATTCTCAAAGAGGGCAAGGACCCTTCCTCACCCAACAGTTATAGGCCTATAGCTCTGACAAGTTGTCTATGTAAATTATTTGAGAAAATGATTAACCGCCACCTCATCCATTTTCTTGAAAGCAACAAGATACTCGATCCCTTTCAATGCGGTTTTAGGGAGGGTAGATCCACAACAGATCACCTTGTCCGCATACAGACAAATATCCGAGATGCCTTTGTCCACAAACAATTTTTTCTATCAGTATTTTTAGATATGGAAAAGGCATACGACACAACCTGGCGCTATGGAATCCTCCGTGACCTGTCTGAAATGGGAGTTCGAGGCAACTTGCTGAACGTGATTCAGAGTTACCTCTCCAATCGCACGTTCCGTGTTAGAGTTGGTAACACTCTGTCTCGTCCATTTACGCAAGAGGCTCGTGTTCCACAGGGTGGTGTGCTGAGCTGCACTCTTTTCATTGTCAAAATGAACTCGATCCAGACTGCCATACCACGTAGCATGTTTTATTCTGTATATGTGGATGACATTCAGATAGGTTTCAAATCATGTAACCTAAGTATCTGCGAGCGGCAAGTATAGCTTTGCATAAATAAATTATGTATGTGGGCGGACAAAAACGGTTTCAAGCTAAACCCACAAAAAAGTACATGCGTCCTGTTTTCTAACAAGAGAGGTATACTTGCGGACCCCGCAATAGATCTAAATGGAGAGCGGCTATCTGTGTGCCATGAACACAAATTTCTAGGAATCATTTTAGACAGTAAGCTTAATTTTGTACCCCACCTGAAGTATCTGAAATCAAAGTGCCTCAAGACTATGAATCTTCTGAAACTCTTATCACGTACATCTTGGGGAAGCGACAGACGGTGCCTTCTAAAACTTTACAAAAGTCTAATATTAACACGGCTTGACTACGGATCAATAGTCTATAATTCTGCTGCACCAGGCGCTTTGGAAATGCTAGATCCTATTCACCACCTAGGTATCCGCCTTGCTACAGGCGCCTTTAGGACTAGCCCTGTGCAAAGCCTCTACGTCGAGTCAAACGAATGGTCATTACACTACCAAAGGACATATTTAACTTTCTCCTACGCCTTGAAAGCTAGATCAGATGTTAAACATCCTTGTCATTCCACTATATGCGACTTGTCCACTGCTAGGCTGTTTCGTAACCGCCCGGCCACTAGGCCTCTTCTGTCCCTCCGGTTGGAAGCACTCTCAGAAAATACAGGGATCCCTCTTTTACACAATGTCCTAATGGCTCCTACACGGCTTCCACCGCCTTGGGAGTGGCAGACTATAAGATGTGACATCTCTTTCTTAGAAATATCCAAACAAGCACCTGAGGCTCACATACAATCTCATTTTCTTGAACTTAAAGAGAAGTATTCCTGTGACGAATATTACACAGATGCCTCGAAGTCTCCAGCCGGTGTTGCTTACGCAGCTCTCGGACCCTCATTTTCAACATCAGGGCCACTAAACCCACACACCAGTATCTTTACGGCAGAAGCGTACGGTATACTTTCGGCTGTTAAACACATAAGGCGCAGAAATGTCGCTAAGGCTGTTGTCTTTACAGACTCGTTAAGTGTCGTGAGAGCCCTGATTAGCTTACGAAAGCATAAGAATCCCGTTTTGAATGAGCTGTATAGTTTGTTGTGCTCCTCATATATCGGCAACCAAGCGATTATTCTATGCTGGGTACCTGGCCATAAAGGTATAAAAGGCAACGTAGCTGCTGACGAAAACGCTACGTCAGTGAGTTTTAGCGACACAGATGGAAATATCCCCATTCCTGCCACAGACCTAAAGCCCTTTCTGCGCCGTAAATTGAGGAAACATTGGCAATCAGAGTGGGATACACAAACATTGAATAAGTTACATACTATAAAACAAAGATTGCGGAATTGGATAAGTGACAAAACAGCACGGTACAAGGAAGTACTTCTTTGCCGATTAAGAATAGGACACACTTACAGTACTCACTCCTACATCTTGACTGGCGGGGATCCTCCTACTTGTAGTAGGTGCGGCGATGGCCTGACAGTCATCCATGCTCTTATCCAGTGCCCTGCAATAGAAACGGAGAGGAAAAAGTATTTCCCTTCTGTATATCGCGAAAATATACCACTCCATGCTGCATTTTTTCTTAGTGACGAACCGTTTTTCAAACTGCAAACAGTCTTATATTTTTTAGACGAAACCGACATCCTGAAAATCATTTGGCCAGGCAATTTTTAGCACGTGTCTAAAAGCCCTGCATTCAAGGGCTCTCTTAAAACTCTGGAGTCAGTGTTGTTTTATTGCACAGTGTTTTAACGACAGCCCATTGCCATAGCCCACATCACTGCCTAGTCACCGTCATTATTTTAGCAACTATGCCACTTACAGCTACAGATTTTAGGCCCTTTTAAAGCCATACCACATCTACCATGATGAGTTCATTGTGCACGTCATCCACAATACATTGTCAACATTACCACCTGTCATGGCACTTTTTGGCCAAACCTGGCCCTTGCGCCATAAAACACCACACATCATCAACGGAGGAAGTAGCGATCGCGCTGGCCCTCACAGAACAGGAATGTGAAGTCGTACTAAGCGACCCGCAAACGGCAGTAAAGAATTACGCCAAAGGTAGAATCTCCAAGGAAGCCCTGTCCATTCTGGCCAAAGCGGGCAGATCCAAAACCGTGAGCTCGAGGGTCATATGGTTCCCCGCGCACGTCACCACGGAAGGCGACGCGCTCCCGAACCCAAACGAGACGGCGCACCGGACGGCGCGAGGCATGACCAGCTGCGCCGAACAGGGCAACGCCTCTCGCGCCATAGCGAGCATTCCTCGCGCACAACGGGACAGGCTCACCAGATACAATGACAAACAGTCCATATCTAAACGCCAGAAGGATATACCCACCACCGAGTCCCTAATTGAACAGGAGCCAGGCCGTCTCCTGGAGACAGCTCCAGACGAACACCTTCCCTAATCCATTCCGTCTGAAACATGTCTTCCCAGATAAGTATCAGGACGACATGTGCAAATTGTGCCAGGAAGGACCAGCAACACTGAAACACATGCTGTGTGAGTGAAATGTAGTTATAGGAAGGATGGCAGTTGCTACGGAGACCCTGTCGTCGAGGTGGGCCGCCGCTCTGCGCAGCTCAGACCTTGGAATCCAGACCTGGGCAGTTCATCAAGCCCGTGAGGTGGCGTCGAGGCAGGGCCTTGACGTTCCCCCGTGGGAGACCTGAGCCAAGGTCGCGTTATACCTTGCCGGACGTACAAGAAAATTGTATCCATCCATCCATCCATCCATCCATCCATCCATCCATCCATCCATCCATCCATCCATCCATCCATCCATCCATCCATCCATCCATCCATCCATCCAGCCAGCCATCCATCCATCCAGCCATCCATCCATCCGTCCATCCATCCGTCCGTCCGTCCGTCCGTCCGTCCGTCCGTCCGTCCGTCCGTCCGTCCGTCCATCCATCCATCCATCCATCCATCCGTCCGTCCATCTGTCCGTCCGTCCGTCCGTCCATCCATCCATCCATTGACCTCGATAGAGCTTTACGGTATACCGATCCCCAGTGTAGTATAGCAAACCGGAGACTGATATCTGGTTAACCTCCCTGCCTTTCCTTTTTATCTCTCTCCGCTCTAAGGCATACCACATAATAATGATCTGTGGAAGGAAAGGGTCAGCGCTGCAATATTTTGTACATATACACGTCTGACTGACATAACCGTATTTAGAGGCACCATTCTAGTTTTGTTAAGCCTTATCAAACTGTGAATATCAGGTCACTCACCTGGAAAAAGTAATAAGATGAACGGGACTAGAGTAACAAAGGACCTCATGTCTCAACGTAGCACAATTTGCTCTAATGCAAGCGCAGTGCGCGTCCGGATGCGGTAGTTCGGTCCTTTCAGTGGCGTAGCGAATGCGAAATGTCTGTCATATTCTTACCAGGTGCGCAGAGAGGGCCTTTATGAACTGTTTAGCCATGGTATTTCGCGGAAGATACACAATGTATTGGCAGATGCACTAGTATTCCTTTGTTCGTGCACCATGACTTGTCTTGATGGCCCGTGAGTAGTCGCTCTTTTGCACTTTGCGGCAATTCTAACTTTTCTCTGAGTACGAAAGGATGGAATTATGCTTGTATCTGTACTCACCACATTACTTTATTTATTTGTTTTGCGCGACTTTGACCGCACTAGCAGCAGAGCTCCAGTACATGCTTTAACCTGCGATAATCAATTTATTTATTCCTACCCAAGTATTGCGCAGTAAACTAATATTATCATATTAGAAAGTGCTGTGTTTATTATCACTTTATTATTCCACCACGCCGACGGCACCAATTTGTTTGTCACTGTTTCTTTGGCAATGCTTCACGGTCTTCATTTTATATTGTTTTAAAGCGTTAGTATTCTAGGGCTACTTCCTTCGGAAATATGTCCGTCCGTCTGTCTGTAATGCTTGAAGCGATGCGCTTCATAAAATGTACAGGGTGTTCCAACTATCATGTCACGAGATTTAAAAATATGCACATGCCCCGTGGATGGATAGAACCATGGTAATGTAGTTTTCCGTCGCTTGGGGCTTTCCGTCGCTTTGTTCGAATAACTTTCACTCACACTTATACCCCTGTCACACGGGAAGATTTGATGTCATTCGAATCGAATGTCATTCGATCCATCGAATGCCATTCGATTTCTTGCTGTGCTACACAGTAAAATATAATGGCATTCGCAAATGATAGCAATGACGGTCTTCAACAAAATTTTCTTTCGGGTTCGCAGCCGTTGCAGCTGCAACCATGGCACCGCACGTCAAACACCGACGAACGACCACGAGGGCACACAACACCACTGCTGCCGTTGCTAAACAAACACATCCGATATGGCTGACCGCCGCCACAGACTCCTGATACAAAGAGTAATAGCGCTTGAGCACAGCCCGTGGTGAAAATGTCATCGCGGCCAAAATAATTATTCCTTTTTAAAAGTCTGAAAAAATATCTTCTGACTTTGCTGATGCACGGATTATTTTTTCGCGTTGCGTGTCGCTGTTGTCTCTCTGGGGTCAAGAGTATACATTCGGTTCGAAATCGAATGAGTTCCCCTAACTCATTCGATGGCAAATGTCGTTCCATTCGAATGACATTAAATTTTCCCGTGTAGATCCCGATTAGTGGGATTATATGCGAATGCAATTCGATTCGAATGGCATTAAATCTTCCCGTGTGACAGTGGTATAACTCTGCGTAGGCTGCAGTGGGAACACGTATTGTTCGAGGTATAAGAGCAAAGCGAACACGCGCAAATAATGCGGTCTTGACGTAGGTATTTCAACGAATAAGTTTACTGATCATGGTCTTTTTCTATTTGTTCCCAACAAGGTATCCTACGTATTAAACATTTGTTGATGTAACGTTACCTGACGACAACAACGGTTCTTGTGTTGCAGTGTTTGGAGACCAAATTTTCGATCTCTTCATTATATGGTTGTGCTTTCATTGCCGCATCAGTACACCGTACAACCGTAAACTAGGTTTAGAGCCCTTAGAAATATTAGCCCATATTCACAAAAAGCTGTTACGCTAAAAGTGCTCATGCTAGCCAATAGTGGTGCAGGACAAATTATTAGCGAAGGCAATCAGTCAATGAAAAACAGCATTTATGAACGAAAAGCTTTGTGAATTCGGGGCCCCTGATTTTGGTCCGAATGGGCGCCGCCTGCCACATGTTGTAGAGCTCTGATGTAAATTAATTTTTTTACCTATAAATGGACATAGGTCATCCTATGGTCTCGCGGAGGAAGTTAACTTTCTCAATCAAATATAAGGCGAAGTGATCTTGCCACATGACGTTCATTCAAATACTCACTCTTAGCGGAACATGTTCATTGTTCGTTTAAGGGTTCGAAAATGTCATTACATTGCGTGCGTGGGGGAGAAAGATGACCGGGTGATTAAGGATGAATATCGTCCTGCAGCCTTGTCTAATCTGGCGCTTGCATTATTAACCTTTGTATATTGGGCGCGAGGCCCACCATTGGAGATGCGGGCACTGCAATCATATTGACGTGCAAAGTCGGATCGCGTGATCCCACTTTGCTCCGACAAAGGGAAACGGGTAGTGGGAACGCGTTTTTAAGTGCGATTTCCTAGTGATGCTGTATTTCTCTTTTTCTTTTGTTTGCTCAAAGAAGAAAAGAAAAGATGTATCGTAGACGCGGAGCATGATATGTGCCTTCTGCGCTTGCAGCTGCGCATGATACGCATCTCGAACAGAAGGACGCAGAACTGCTGCCAGATATATATCTAAACAATCTCCGTTCAATAAATCGAGACTTTTACCACCGCCCACCCGGCGTATCATATCATCGATGCACCTCTCACGTTGAATATCGAAGCTAATGCGATTAGCCTTGAAGCAAAGTGTGCGAAACACCGTACAGCCAAATTCTTCATTTCGCAGCGGCCTTCTTCAATTTTTCTCTTACCGACATCTTCTTCACTTCTCTGTACCTCAACACTCTTCGCTAAATGGACGCGCTGGTCCCTTTCTGTACACTTCAATTCTTTCTCCGTACACGGCTGCTTTTGACGCCGACTTTGCCTAGTCGGAGCAAAGTGTCCGAGCAACGTCTGTTCCGAAAAATAATTCTGTTTCCGAAAAAAATAATTATGGGGTTCTACGTGCCAAAACCACTTTCTGATTATGAGGCACGCCGTAGTGGAGAACTTCGGTAATTTTGACCACCTGTGGTTCTTTAACGTGCACCTAAATCTAAGCAAACGGGTGTTTTAGCACTTCGCCCCCATCGAAATGCTGCCACCATGGCCGGGATTCAATCCCGCGACCGCGTGCTCAGCAGTCCAACACCATAGCCACTGAGCAACCACGGTGGGTTCTTTTTCCGAAAAATATGAGCTAATCTCGGAGATAGTGCAGATCAAAAAGCTGCCGGGCATAGTGCAGGCAAACACCGAAACTGGTGCGAATTAAGGCGCCCCGCGGCGACAGGTGATGTACATGAGCGCCGACGGGATCTCATCCAACGAAAACATGCAGTCCTCAGGGTTTCCTTGCCTTCTGCCATAACAATCATTCTTTCATTGGGGTGTCGTCATCGTCTTTTCGCGGTTATTGCTCTGTTGCTGTCATGGCGTTGCCATATCGTCGCCATGATGCCGTCCGCAATCGAGCCGTCGTCGTCATGCCATTGTCGCCACCGCGATGTCGACGTTGTGCCGTCGTGCCACTTGCATTGTCATCATTTTGTCGTAGAGATTGCACTGTCCTGAACTCACAGTCATTATACCTTTGTGATCTCGCTTTCATTGTGATTACACGCTTGTCGTCTTTTGTCGTCCTGCTATCGTCAACAAGCCATCGTCGTCATAGTCGTAGTCATAGCATTGTCGTCATGCCGTAGTCGCCGTACAACCGTAATCACTTTAACATCATTATCACCTACCCACCCGAGGGGATTATCCAAGAATCGGGAAAGCTTTAGATTTGTGTTGAGGGAATGAATTGTGATGAATAAGTTAAGCGTTTCAACTTGCTGTAGCTCACCGCAATTTTGCTTTCCCACTTCTTCACATCTTCCTTCTTGTTCTGCTTCTCCCTCTGACCCCCTACGCTGTGCCACGTGCCAATACTAGAAGAATACGTAAGAATGTTTACATACCTAGTGCACCATGCCTAGACGCACATACCGAATGGACCAAGCTGGCGCGAAAGATGTTAGAAAGGGAAATCACATCGAAAAGTGCTTGAACTTTCCAAAGAGTGCTAATCGCATTAAAGATATCTGGTCTCGCGTGCCAAAGGTACGTTATTATTACGGGACACGCCGTAGTGGGCGCCTCTGGTTGTTTACGTGCACATAAATCTGTATATACACGAGCGTTCTGGAATTTTAACTCCTATCAAAGTGCCGCCGTCGCAGCGGGGTCCGAGCCCCGCAATCTCGTGCGCAGCAGCTCAACGCCGTAGCCACTGGGCTACCGCGGCAGCCAGGTTGAAAACGATAAGGGTCCGCGAAGGGGAAATTGACCGCAGAGATAAGAGGGCGATTCGCGCGCGTTGACGAGCCTACACGAACTCCTATGCACGCAGACCGGCGAAGTAAAGATCGCACGCCAGACTGCGCGCGTGTAAGGCAAGATTTGTATTGTTATGTGAGCTGTATGTCCTGCGGGTACAACCAAGACAAGAAACGCGAAGGCATAACCTGGTCGTAGAGAAGAGGGGAGTGAGGAGCGTCGAAGTTGGCGTTGCCAGAGGCCTGGCCTGCGCCCCTGCAGACCCCGACCCGCGGCCACTGCGCTGGATGAGCATGCACAAGCTCACTAATGGTAATACGGGGTCGTATCTTTTCAGGCATATTTTACGTATTATTTATTGTACCTCCGCACCCGGCATCGCAACGGAAAGTCGAATTCATATTGTTTCGGACAATGACATGCACTCACTCCTAAATCCTGCGTGAGCACACCGCCATAGGGCGCTGTCTCTTTTTGTTTTGTTGTTGTTCAGTGCTTTTAAAAATCCTTGTTATTCTCAGCGTTGTATAGAGCTGCGGTTTTGAGCCTAGGGCCTGCAGTAATGTAATATGTTTCAGCGTCAACAAAATTAAGGAGTGAGGTGTATACCAAAAAAGAAAAAGAAAAGAAATGGTGAGGTTGGAGCGATAAACTACCCGCGAAAATAAGAGAAAAAGCTAAAAAGTTCGTTTCGAACAGATCCACCCGAAAAAATAAAATAAAATAAAAAATAAAAACAAATTGTGCCGCTGTAATGAAAACCGGTAAAATACGCCGAATTTGGCGTAAATAAAGATCGACGACGCTGAACCTCAATTAGAGATACGGATATATGCCTCGCATCTTTCGGTTTATTTAGTCTATTAAACTGTGTAATGAACATTTGGGATGTACAGTATCTCGCAGCCGTACTCACATGCAGTAGTCTTATCAATATGTTGTTTTTCATGCTGCAGTCTACGGTAAACACCGCGAAAACAGTTAACAGGGGATGTCAGCAGCGCGAAAATAGGCGTGAACCGCTGGGCGGGTCCCAGAGTGCTTGTTTTGCTACGCGCGCTGAAAGCAAGCACTGCCTGCCTCTGAGAAACACGATAGCGACGAGGCGAAACAGTCAGGAATGATCGAGTGCGGCAGCTCCGTACGCTGTTCCTAGAAAAGCTGCGTTGGTGTGACTCAGACTTTGTTATCACTTGCGCTGCTCTTTTTCTTTGAGCCAGCTTCCGTCGTTATAAAGTGGCTTATACGATGACTCTTGACCTATTCTCCAACACGTTGTCGCTAATGTGTGCAAAAACGCTTCTGGTCTGCTTACTTGAAGTCCTATTTTAAGCATTCATAATTGCAGTTATCATTCCCACTTACTGTTCGGACCGCGCATTCTACACGGCGTATGACAGCGGAGCGCTTCTTTGCACCACCGTTTGCAGTATACTCAAGAAAGTGTGGCGCGTTCTCACAGGAATCATTCAGGAAAAGGAAACCCCATCGGAGGTGCTTTCCTGCTACGCAGCGGCGCCATATAGATTTGTTGTTTTTCGAACGGTAAGTAGGCTTTCCGGTATACGTATGTGATTTTTGTTCCATAGCTAATTGGCATACTGCAAAATACTATGTTCAGCTCTGTTAGTTTGTCGCTTCCATTGCATTTTACACCTATATCGAGAGCTAAACGCAACAAGCATTCAACTTTATGTATGCACCTCATCTTTATGCGTCACCGCACGATCTTTGTTAATGTGACATCTATTTATATCACTGCTTTCATAATTACGTCCTTGAATGCGACTCGTAAGTCGCAGGGGTATCGTTGGTCCAGCGACCCGGAGCTTGGCCAAGTCGATCAGCTGATAGGGCATGGACAGAGAAGAGCCGTGTTGGACGAAACACAAGACGTTTACTTACTTCGTTGCATAAGGAACTTCGTTGCATAAGCAATGGTCTGCTCAACAAACTGCTCGTGAAAGAAAGGCAAACGCTGTCCCTACGGGGAGGCGGGGCAGCTTATATACTGTCCCTGTGAGAGGACGGTTTCATCCTGGTACATTCTCGCCCAGAGAAGTGGGACGTAAGCGTAGCCGTAGCATTCGCCGGTCGTCATGTGCGCACATGAAGCATCTTCGCACACAGGCTGGCATCACCCTGCACCGAACGTCGCTCACTCTGCCATACGCAGCTAGAGAGAGAGAAAAAAAGAAACGTTCCCCGTCAGAGCAGAATCGCACACACAGACGCCGATGCGCATCGCAGCTCAGCTCATGTGGTTTCCGGCATATTCAATTCTGCGAAAGGTCTTCGTTGTGCGAGTGATGTTTTCAAGAAGTTGGGAATAGTGTTGTGGCAGCGTGACAGCAGTCTGGGGCCGAGCCACCAGAAAGTGCCTCTAGTGACCAGTCGCGCGGAATTTTTTCGTGTATTAGCGTACTTTGACGTTCGGAAAAAAACACCTTTTATGTAGCACGCATTGACCAAGACAAAGCTGTATGGGGAGTTTTTCATGTTGCTCCAGAATTTTCTCAATGACACTTTGAATATAATTTTGATATTCGAGAAATTGATTAATTATTTAAGACTAATTATGTAATATAATAGGAAATATAATGTGAGTATCTACAAGCGATGACCAACAGCATTATTTTGGTTGTGTAGAAGCTATGTGGCATTTGCATATTCCTTTTAAATCTTTGTCCATTGTAGTTGGGACACCCTGTATATTAGCACACATGTCAACGCGAGCAATGAATTACTGGCGAAACACTAAATGCACTGGTCGGGACGTCCACTACTAAGAAAGTCACTGTTCTTTCTGAAAGCACGCCATGAACAGAAAGACATTATTAACAAGAAAAAAGCTAACAACCTCAGCACATTGACTAGGGATGTTCTCATAGGGCCGTGGTTGCATTACAGAGCCTCTGTCTAGATTATGTGAACCTTCCCGCAAACTTGCGCGTTATTCGATAGTAACAGCGAGAAAGTCATAATTAGCAAAGCAAATAAAGAAACAAGCAGAGGGCGCTCACATAGGGATTCGACTGTGGTTGCAAGCATAAGATTTTTAGCTGTATTACAGGGAGTTTCCCTCAAACTTTATTATTATTCGAGGGCGACCACTGCTTCACAGTTTGTTGTGTTGCCTTAAGCGCCGCAGTTTAAGTTACAGCTGCTAATACCTTAGCACAGCTTTGGCGGCTGGTTGGGTTGAGAACAGGACAGGCACGGATAGACGCATCTGGAACTACAGAGTCTGGTCACTGACTAACAACCAGGCCGCTATAAGCGTCCGTTTTCAGCGGTCTGCTTCACTGCTCTTTATTTGCTCTGTTCTACGCCTACGCAAAGCTGTTGTCAAGTGATTGAAAGTTGTAAGCCTTCAGTACACAAAATGAATTCTATATCACAAGGTTTCGGAAAACCTCAACAGGCAACTTATCGCAATCATTGTAGTGTGAAGAACGATCAGTAATAACAAATGACGAAACGCTATTTGTTCTCTTCCTGTCACGAATCCGCCGTTCGAGAGAAAGACGATGACGTCCATAATTGGACGGCGCAGCCGCGTTACAGTGAGGCGCAGACGTGTAGAAACCACAGCAACAAACTCGTTGCTCCAGCCAGCATAGGCTGGAAGAACCCTTTTCTGTACAATGCTGTTGCGGAGCTGGTGTACTTTAGCGACCAATTTATTTTCATCCATCCCACTCAGTCTTTCTTCAAAACAAATTTTATGGCGCTCTTTGGCCATAACTGGCCCTTGCGCCATAAAACACCACGCGTCCTTATCATCATCATCAAAACTAATTTTGCTCTGCGTTTCCCTGGCTTCTAACGAGGCCCAACCCATGTCACACTGCGCTGCCTTATTTGATGGTTTTGCCTTGGGCTCCCGAAGCCAGCTGGCCTACCGATCCTTGGTTAACTTTCCAGCTCCGACAAGATAGCCGACAATAAGCATAAAATCGCATTTGTGAACGTTAGCGCTCACACCATTACTCTTTTCCTTATTGCACGTGCTACCTCATATTTATTGTGGCGCCAGAGTAACAAATGTTTCATTATTGCTGCATTACGCTTCCCCTTTTTTTTCAGAATATCTTGGTGGGTGTTTGAGTATTTCCTTCGTTTACGTAAACGCCGAGCTATTTGTGTTGCTTGACTAAGGGATATGACTTTCTGTTGAACTGTCACCATGTAATTACTTGTCTTTTCATTAAAGATCACAATTCGCTATTAGTGCTAAACACAAGGCCTAGCTTTGTTGCCGTGCACCCAGCCATATTCGCAAGAGTCTAAAAAATATTTTTTAATACTGTGTTGCCAGCATACATCAGTCCGAGCACCTTCTGTTGCTCCATATGTGCAATACACGTGCATGATAAATCAAGCCCTAATTCACTGTTTTCCTGTCGTCTTTCTGCGCCATTAACTTAAAGGGTGAACAATAGAGACAGAGGAGATCCTTGCTTCAGTCGTTGGTGAATTTCCACCAGTTCATGACATTTTCAGTCTTCCGATACAATTTGTATGGCACGCTGCTTCCCGTAGATACCGACTGGGTTAGATCGCAAGACAATTCCATCAAAAGGAATTTTGGTGTTGCCCTTTCGGCAATTTGTTGTACTTCCCCGCAACACACCAGCGCGACTCAATCGGCAGATTTCAATCGATCATCTAATTGCCACAGCATTTTGTTGGCAATTTCGAGAGGGTACTTCCCTTCAATAACATGCGTATTTATGACACTTAGTCGGCACTCACCCCGGCATTCATAAATGCATCTTACGATGAAGCCTATCTGTGACTTGATCTAAATAAGGCCCACCGTGAACGTGCGAAAAAAAAGAACGAAAACAGAAGTTCAATGGCAGTTCTGGCCATGTGCCCGCCGGGCGTCATTTAGGTGAAGTCAAGCATGGGTTTCTTGTTAAGATGCATTTCAGAATACGGGGGACAGTGGCGTAAGTGCACATATCATTAGATGAAAGCACTGGCTGAACGTTCCTGAACTCGGCTAATGTATATTATATATATATATATATATATATATATATATATATATATATATATATATTGGAAATATAGCACATAAGGATTTGCGGTGAAGTCCAGCATATAGCATAACGGGCAACGTCCAAAATTCCCACACATGCTCATACTACCATGTTTACGACTCTTGCGGGTGCCCAGGCAGTGAGACATAGTTCCTAAGACTTACTTCTGCTATGTCTCAGAAACAGACAGCAGTATCTGTAAATAAATAAATGAAAAAGACTAGACCCATATATTCTCATGCCACAAATATCCCTGATCAATAGCTCAATTTCTTTCAAAAGATCAAACCTCTCTTAAATTTCCTAACTGCTAGATATTAAAAAAAAAAAACAGTGTGCCGGCAGCGCCCGCACTTTCACGGGTTGCAAAATGCAAAATAGCCCGTGTGCCACGCATTGGGTGCACAATAAAGAACCCCAGGTTGCCAAAAAATTAATCTCCCAATATGGCGTGCCTCCTAATCAGATCTGGTTTCGGGACATGAAACACAAGAATTTATTTCAGCTTTAATTATATTATGCCATTGTGACGCCGCATGTTCTACATCACTTTTCGCTAACGTTAATGATGTATGCCCCCCCTCGCGCGTAAAGCCCGGTGCCCGGCTACGAGTGCCCGAGTAAATAACCAAACAAAATAAATACTCCGTAGCTCGCCACGCCACCAAATATTTTGTCGTTCGAGTTGCGTAACATCCTCGAGCGACGGCGCTGTCGAAGATCACGTCAACATCGACGATGCTCTTTTCGAGTGCGGCCGTTCCGCTGGTAGCACTGTGTTTCGTCTACGAAGACGGACGTACGCCTGTGCAACGCTTCCGGCGAAGGAAGCCGCAACCGTCGCCGGCGGGACTACCGCGCCCTTGCACGGAGCCCCACGGTCGACGCCCCCTTCGCTTCCCGCGTTTCCGCAACCCGAGCTCTCCCCTCGCGGAGCGCGACTATACAGTGCATTCTTTCGCAAGCATTTACACGAGGCTTCGCTTCCGCCCAGGGCTGTTGAGTCTGCAGGGAGAACGCCCCGCTCTAGTCGGCTACAGATATCCTTCGTCAGCGAAGAACTTTTGCGGATAATTATGCGAAGACTTCCGGCCTACACCAGTGTTGCCTGCTCAGGTATTTGAAACATTGCACGTTTAGCGCATGCCTCATGAGCAGCCATTAGTTATGGGCTGAATTCTTCCATCGAGCGAATATTTCAACCTCTTTGGCGGAGTTCCAAGCAGGCGTCAGTAGGGCCTTGCTAATGGGTGCTGCGTGATGAGGTCGCATAACGTAGCAGATCCTAACATTTTCGTCTTACGGACTATAGTGTAGGTAGCTCGAGAATATCCTTTCTCTCTATTCTTTCGGCCTTTGTAAACTAGGGAGAGATTTAAACGGAATGACTAAGTCATTATTGGTAACTTGTTACGCCGGATGTAAACATCCACGTAGGTGCGGCCACTGAACGTATATACTTTCTCGAAGGAAACGAACGTTGCAAAGTAGGTTATCTAGGTGAGCGGTTTTTACTCTATAGCACCGTCCTTGTTTTATTCTGCGTTTTCCAGTTATCTATATTCAGGTAATAGCATCGGTTACTTGTAAAACATGTAAAGATGTTCTGACGGTTTAACTGCAGTGCAGCCATGCTTGCCATAAGGTGTAAAAGAGTTGGGCCGTGTGTGCGTTAGTTATATGCAGCAGAGTTCCCGTTCCTGGGCACATGCTACGTGCTGTGATGAAATTTTAAGCCATGTAATGTTACTTACAAATGGGGAAAAACTGAACGAAAGTAAACTGACCACAATAGGTTTCCATCGAAGAAACATCAAGAGGTATTTCTGCGCGATAAACATCCGCTAATTTTCTTCTGTGCGTGATTGCTGATATACGTATTCTGTAACCACTTTTTTTCATATTAGCTCTCAAATTGTTTTTTTCCAAGTGTTTGGTGGACAATATATTTCAATTTCATTGTACACATATATATATGCGCAGGGTGTCCCCACTAACTTTAGCCCGAGTTTAAAAATGTGCGAATGACACTCAGCTGGACAGAACCAAGGTAATGTAAGTTTACCGATTGGCACGCATCTGCCAGTGCTAAGCATGGACTGAGATAGGCATCCGCTCACACCCACTGTGAAAATCGGCCTAAGCAAATAATTGTTTGGTTCCGCGTGCACGCTAAGCTTATTGATATTTATCGCTTTACTATCGTTAATGAGCGTCTCGAAGCGCTAACTACTACTAAGAGCTGCAGTGGTGAGAGTTATAAACGAGGCACTATCACACGCGTTGACACATTTATAAATGTCAATGACAGTGCCAATTTCTTTAATAATGCCAGTTTGTAATAGGGAAGAAAAGGGATAATATATATACATACATCATTTTGAGGCTGCTTGTCAAGTTTCTGTAAAATAAACAGAATACGCAATGCCTTCCTCATGCATTCCATAGATCCATACTGAATGTGTGCCGGATGTAACGAGAAGAACCCCAGGGCGATGAGAAATGTTGCCAGCGGATTACTACTGGCCCTGTCTCTGTGTGCCGCTGCGGTTCCTGGCGATGCCCTGCCATCCACCTGCCGTCCCGAGTACCGGGACCTACCGGGTGGCCTGGTGCACACGGCCTGCAAGCCTCCCAACCCAAACTGCATCTTCGTCTCGACGGGACTCAGCGCGGCTGAGAAAGCCGAAGTGCTCAAGGCCCACAACGACTACCGATCGCAGGTGGCACAAGGACGACTCCCGGGGTTTCCTGCGGCTACGAACATGTACCGATTGGTACGAATCTACCAGCGCTAAGCATGGACTCTGAGATATGCGTCCGCTCACACCCACTGTGAGAATCGGCCTAAGGGAAGCATTGTTTGGTTCCGTGTGCACGCTAAGCTTATTGACATTTATCGCGTTACTATCGTTAATGAGCGCCTCAAAGCTCGAACTGCTTCGAAGAACTGCAGTGGTGAGAGTTACTAACGGGGCGCTTTCATACGCGTTGACACATTTACAAGCGTCAATGACAGTGACATCTTTTTAAAAAGAAATGCCACTTTGTAACAGGGAAAGAAAGGAATAATGATGATAATTGTTAATGAGTCGTTGAAACCTTTCGCGGAATCTTGTAGTTTCTTTTGCTTGCAGCAGGAGCCGCCGCACACAACTGTAGCCTCGTGATCTGATAGAAGCGCTTCTAGACGCGTTCGCTCGTTCCTAACGTATTGGTACTGTAGTACCTTTCTAAAGAATAATCAAAGCAACCATCAGTAGGCGCCAGAAGGTGCTATTGCGAATGAAGCACGTCGTGCCGCGTTTGGAGGGGGCCAGAAATAGTAACCAGGGGCGTGGAGGCGGTGCGCGGCACCGCGGACTGTGTAAAGCCAAAACCTCCAAATTCGTTCTTCTTTTTCGGCCGGCGACTGCAGTCTCCGTCTTGTTGGCTTCCCTGCCGAACAGTGCCGACGACAAATTGACTACGGACGGTAGCGAAAATTCTAGCACTGCAAAAGACGAAAGTTGTGTCGTGTTTTTTTTTTCTTTTTTTTTGCTGCGCTCTACTTTTCGTTACTGTATAATGCTGTTTTGTTACTGTCGTCGCGATGATATGCCTTGAAGCACTATTTCCGCATTTGTATGTAAATTTGTAGTCTGAAGAAGAATTCCGCGAACAGAATAAGGTACAACAAAGAATTCCGAAACGAGCGCAAACTGTACTTCTAAGCTTTGTAGAGCTTTGCCGAAGGAGCGACAGTACTAGTCCAAAACACGCAGACGTGCATTCATTTACAACGCCAAGCACACCCACAGCGCATCGTTCCCTCGGAAATTAATGCAAGCCGCCCCTCGGTGACAACGAAGAATGTATAAGTTGGGCATCCAGAATATTAAAAAAAAGAAACGAAGCGATACGGTAATTGTTGTGCGATATTGACGAACAAAGAAAATTCAACATAGGACGAAATCTCCCCAGACACATAGATACATTAATTCACAAAATTACACCTGGAAGTGTAATATAGAAATATATTTTTTTTGTACAGAATACGCTACTTTCGCCATAAAATTCAGAGCGTTCGCCACATTCTTCTTGATTGTTTAATGTACGCCATAGAATCATCATGACTACTTGATGAAATGCCGGCGAGCCACAGAGTTATTCATGCGAAACCCTGTGGAGCTTGGCAATTCAAGTCTCGCGTTTAATATCACTGTATTACAACGCGGTGCGGCCGATCTCATCTTAAGAGCTTTGAAGGTGGCTATCGGAGAACTGTTAAGACACACTGCATCTATGGGACCCTCCCATAGCCACTACTCGGGGACTTGAGACACGTCGTCTGCAGCCAGTACCAGTCACCGAAAAGTATACTAAAGGAGGTTCTCGCGGTCGATATATCGTAAGGGCATTCGAGGTCATGGTCAGCAGGATATACATCAACATATCTTCAGGGCAAGCAACAGAGTTCACACTTAGATTATAATATGCTTACTGACATTATTCTTGAACAGCAGAAATGCGCTGTGGGTGGCCACTTCACTTTCTCTTTTTCTGACCATTGCATGACGTGTTCATGTCAATGTAAACTTTTTCATCGCATGCGCGATGCCTTTACACCGGAGCTATCTTGGATTGAGCAGGGATTTATAGCACGTGTTTTAATCAGTAGTGTATAGTACTTTGTCCCAATAATGTACATGTATAGATAACCCTATATTACACCTGGTACTTTAAGGTGGCGTCGACGAAAGGAAACACGATTGCGTTCATTGCCGCTTACAGTGTTGTATTTTGGTGCTTGCAATTTCCGTAAGCTTCCGTGAAATCACTTACAATGCGCCTCCCCCCCAACTCCCACATGCACAAACTCCCAAATACACATATCTATATTAGCAGAATGGATGTAAGTAGCTTTCCACCATTTGGTCGCATCAAAATTGGTAACACTGTTTTCTGTGCAGAAATGGGACGACCAGCTTGCACATGTCGCCCAAGCTTTCACCAACTTGTGCGACGACAGGCACGATAAGGAAGCGCAGCGAAGAACATGTAAGTTGCAAGAATGTACGGTTACTTCGAGCGACCATAGAGTGACAAGGGCCCAAACAGAAGCTTTTTGTAGACGTTAATCACCACTTTGAATCAGTTCTTCGAGAGCACCGAACAGTGAGGGCTGTATCACAAGGCACAGTTACTGAACTGATATTGAATAAAGCTGAATTCTGGACGGACGGACGGACGGACGGACGGACGGACGGACGGACGGACAAACAAACAAACAAACAAACAAACAAACAAACAAACAAACAAACAAACAAACAAACAAACAAACAAACAAACAAACAAACAAACAGACAGACAGACAGACAGACAGACAGACAGACAGACAGACAGACAGACAGACAGACAGACAGACAGACAGACAGACAGACAGACAGACAGACAGACAGACAGACAGACAGACAGACAGACAGACAGACAGACAGACAGACAGACAGACAGACAGACAGACAGACAGACAGACAGACAGACAGACAGACAGACAGACAGACAGACAGACAGACAGACAGACAGACAGACAGACAGACAGACAGACAGACAGACAGACAGACAGACAGACAGACAGACAGACAGACAGACAGACAGACAGACAGACAGACAGACAGACAGACAGACAGACAGACAGACAGACAGACAGACAGACAGACAGACAGACAGACAGACAGACAGACAGACAGACAGACAGACAGACAGACAGACAGACAGACAGACAGACAGACAGACAGACAGACAGACAGACAGACAGACAGACAGACAGACAGACAGACAGACAGACAGACAGACAGACAGACAGACAGACAGACAGACAGACAGACAGACAGACAGACAGACAGACAGACAGACAGACAGACAGACAGACAGACAGACAGACAGACAGACAGACAGACAGACAGACAGACAGACAGACAGACAGACAGACAGACAGACAGACAGACAGACAGACAGACAGACAGACAGACAGACAGACAGACAGACAGACAGACAGACAGACAGACAGACAGACAGACAGACAGACAGACAGACAGACAGACAGACAGACAGACAGACAGACAGACAGACAGACAGACAGACAGACAGACAGACAGACAGACAGACAGACAGACAGACAGACAGACAGACAGACAGACAGACAGACAGACAGACAGACAGACAGACAGACAGACAGACAGACAGACAGACAGACAGACAGACAGACAGACAGACAGACAGACAGACAGACAGACAGACAGACAGACAGACAGACAGACAGACAGACAGACAGACAGACAGACAGACAGACAGACAGACAGACAGACAGACAGACAGACAGACAGACAGACAGACAGACAGACAGACAGACAGACAGACAGACAGACAGACACTTATAGCTATGGACGCACGTAGGCAAAAAGGGTGCGTTTGTTTCCAACATTTTGGCTTCGGCCCCGCCTTCGCCAGTGAATAGATGTTACGGCATTGCGTGCACCTGAAATAATGTGCATGATATAGGGGACCTCCATATGTGTTTATCCACTAATCAGTCATATCAGAAAGTAGATACCGACGCAAGCAACATTTCTGCTGTAAGATGCTTGCATGCATGACAACTGAGCAACACGCATGTCAAATGGGGGTAAAGAACAGAATCGTGCTCCACAGGATATTCGTGACAAGAACAGAGCTTTAATAAAAGGCAACAACCACAAGAAAGCCAAAAATGCCGGATGAGAAGTACAGCAAAAAATGCTTAACAATGAAGTTGTGCACACTGGTATAACAAAATATGCGACAACCGTTGTTCGTGAGTCTCACTCGGCCTAGATTAATGAAACTAAAACGCAGCATCACCAACCCAGAAAGTGGGTGGGAAAATAGCGCCGTGATAGCTTAATTTTTTAAAGGCATCGTGTGCGTAATGTGAAGACGTGAGTTCATATCTCCACCGGCGGCGGGTTCTTTTTTCATACACTTACATTTCTCATTTATTTCTTATTTCTGTCATTCAATAAGGAAGTACAAGTAATTTCCTCTATGCTGTTGCTTGTTGGCTTGTTATAATATGACTAATAAAAATTGAGCAGCTCGGTTTCTTTTCTTCTCGTTCATTACCTCGCGAGGGGCTGGAATCCGGCAGCTTTGATTCCTTCAGGTAGCAGGTGTGTGTTTATTGAACAGTTGCCTTCACCCAAAAAAGTTGACGTAAACATGACGTCTGCGGCTGGAAGGATATTCCACATCTGCCGCCAATGCCGCGAGTGGTGGCGCTAGCCAACACTCCCAGGGTTGGTTCTAGTAGATAAACATAAGTAGCCCAGAAAGTGGATGGTAAAAATGGTACCGCGGTAGCTCAATTGGTAAGAGCATCGTATGTGCAATGCGAAGACCTGGCTTCGTATCGCACCTGCAGCCAGTTGTCTTTTCCGTCCCTTTCATTTTCCATTTATAATTTCTTTCATTCAATTAGGAGCTACAAGTAATTTCCCCTATGCTGTCTTTGGTATCATTGTTTGTTGGCTTCTTATAGACCAGTACGAATTGGGCTGCTCGGTGTCCTTCTTTCACACACATACGCGCACACCCGCACTCTATATGTACATATATATAGCAATCATGTAAGGCCCACAGGCAATGAAGCCGGAAAAAGCATGGGGTTAGGAAACCTGTGCTTGAAATAAAAATGTCGAACATAATGAGAAATAAAAGCAATTGAATGGGGACGAAAAGGAAGACTCTTGTCAGTGGGAGCCGAACCCACAGCCGCCGCCTTACGTATGCGTTGCACTACAGACTGTGCTACGGCGACGTCCACAAACGCGTGGACTGTCTTGAGTATTTATGTGTTTTAGATATCGCCCTGGCAGGTGTCATCCAGTGCCACTCAGGCTCATGGCGGGTGTATGTGGAACTTTCTAGGTCCTACCAACGGTGAATAAACCTTGTGACATTTTTCTGTACCAGCACAACTATGTGCTATTTCTCTTATGCGCAAAAAAATATAGATTTCAATTCGAATCCGCGTTTGCCATATGGTGTGACGTAACATGTGAACTTATGTTCAGGAACGGGGATGAAAAACCTTCGTAACTACCCAGCAGCTGCAAGGCTGCCAAATTGGATGCCGTCGCTGGGAATGAATGAGAAGATGGAAACCGAGGGGCTCTATTTATGAAATCACAAGCATATAAAGTAAACCAACAGGAAATGAAGTCAAGAAAGGTATAAGGCTTGTTAGCTGTCGTTCAAATTGAAATGTAGAAAAGAATCAGCAAAATGCAGAGTGAGAGGGAACGAAAATTAAGACAGATAACTTGCCACCGGGGCGATCCGAACCCGCAAACTCCGTGTTACACGTGGGTTGCATTACCAATTGCGCTGCGGCGACAACCATCAATCTGCCTATCTTCGGTACCTATGTGTACTAGGTTCCCCACCATCTCGCTATCGCCCCAAGGGCGATAGCGAGATGGTGGGGAACACCCTTCTTTGCTTGCTGGCGCCATGTGACACGTGAGCTTTGAATGAACGTAAGACGCAGCCTTGATGTCATTAGGTAGAAGGACCGACATTTGGGCGAGTTGGTGCTAGTTGAAGATCTTGAAGGGGCAGCGCAATAAGACGAAGACAGAAGGCAGGAACTGTCAGCGCTGTCCTTTGTGTTCCTGCCTTCTGTTTTCGTCTTATTGCGCTGCCCCTTCAAGATGTTCATTAGGTAGCATGCGAGGGTTTTGATCAACGTGGCTGCTCCTGAAGCCACGTGTTACGTGACTGCATCGGGAAGAGAACGATTCCACATACGCCCATCGTAGCCTTAAGACATCATCATCATCATCATCATCATCAGCCTGGTTATGCCCACTGCAGGGCAAAGGCCTCTCCCATACTTCTCCAACTACCCCGGTCATGTACTAATTGTGGCCATGGTGTCCCTGCAAACTTCTTAATCTCATCCGCCCACCTAACTTTCTGCTGCCCTCTACTACGCTTTCCTTCCCTTGGAATCTATTCCGTAACTCTTAATGACCATCGGTTATCTTCCCCCCTCATTACGTGTCCTGCCCATGCCCATTTCTTTTTCTTGGTTTCAACTAAGATATCATTAACTCGCGTTTGTTCCCTCACCCAATCTGCTCTTTTCTTATCCCTTAACGTTACACCTAACATTCTTCTTTCCATAGCTCGTTGCGTCGTCCTTAATTTAAGTAGAACCCTTTTCGTAAGCCTCCAGGTTTCTGCCCCGTACGTGAGTACTGGTACGACACAGCTGTTATAAACTTTTCTCTTGAGGGATAATGGCAACCTGGTGTTCATGATCTGAGAATGCCTTAAGCCTTAAGAAATAGTATGCATAAATCCCCAAGGTATTGAACGTATTGAAGGCCACATAATTGGTAGAGGAACAGACGCGGTGGTTAGGGGCTCAAATCGGACCAGCCACACGTTAACAATAAATATTCTAATTATTTATTATTAAGGAGGATAAATATTAGTATCGCTAAACATGAATGCTGTAGTGCGGAGTTGTCGCATACCGAGCTACTAACATTTTTGATGTTCCTTTGACTGTCACACACAGTCAGATTTCGTGATCTTTGTTACGCCCGTTGTTCTCTATTCTTCTTCATTCTGGTGTAAAGTGGCGTCGCGTGATTTGTAAAATATTGCTTTGCTGTATCCCGTTTTTCTCACAGCGTGATATTCACGACAGCTTCTCGGGCTTTCGTCTTTTACTGATAAGCAAAGTGGCACACCTCTTTCTTTTGACTGAGTTCGATAGCATCTTGCCCATATTGCCCTGACAGCGCTCCTGTAGTGTGCATCTTCGCCCTTTGTTACTTGCACTAGAACACCGGGTGGTTGGGCAAATGGTGCTGTAGCGGTTAGTGCGCTGTGCCTGTAGTGCCTACAAATTTGTAGAGGACGATGATGAATCAAAATGACAACTAGGCCCTCGAAAGAACATTTACTTTAAAGAATGTTAAACTGCCTTACCTGTCTTCTTATGGTAAGTCTAATCCTTAAACTGCAAATATAGCAAGAATAAATAATCTAAAATGCACGTGCACTGCCTGAAAATGACACCTACGTCAGCATAATAACGCAAACATACAAAATAATTGATAAAGTTGATTACACGTTCTTGCGAGGTAGCGCCTACTTAAGAATGAGGCTGAATATATTCTTAACACCTTGCCTTTTCATCTTTGTAATAGTTTACTCAGTCAAGTTTGGATTTGCACTTCCGTTACCCCTAACAATAAATAGGTCCTTCAAACGAACCTGTTAAATGTTCCAGCGCTTCCTTTTGCGCGCTGTTACTGTGATTGTGCGCTTTCTTTTTTTTTTTTGAGGTACCTAACTCCAAGATTCTATCCGCCACAAACGCAGCGAAGTTTCCCAAAGTGGGTCAGAACATCGCATGGAATTACGAGCCGAGGGAGACTCAAGTCGTCGACAGCGCAGGCCGCGTGAAAGATTGGTTCGACGAGTACAAAGACTTCAAAGCGCGCAACGTCGATCCTTTTCGTGTTGACTCTGGGCCTGTGGTCACGCATTTTACGCAGGTACGTTATCCTTTCCTGTTCTGCAATGGCAGTGCGGTCAAACTGATAGAACGTGTGAAAAGCGCGGCATCTGGCTTCACGATCAACGTTTCTGGCTGTAGGTAGTTCAATGGCCAGATCATTGTGTGAACCCTGCGCTTCCATTCCGCGAGCAGATGGAACTGTAGTGCGAAAGGTCGCGAAGGAAGAAATATGTACCTTATCAACTGGATTAAGGATAGAAAGAAGATAGAAAACGTATTGTCTTTGTCTAACAGAGTTGAAAGACATTATGTCGCGCAGAGATCTCAAGGGCGCATGTACTGATTTCTTTAGGATAGAAGGTAAGCTATGATGTTCTTACAAGAAAATAAATTTAAGGAAGGTTGTGTGCTTACGTGAACGCTTCTGATACAGAACATCGAGAGGAATGTAAGGTTACTGCAGGCAAAAAAAATATATATAAAGTATACAGTGCTTCATCAGTATCAGCTCGTGTGATACGCGACTTTTATTGACAAACCGCGGCCTCATTAAAGCTGAAACTTCGCACAGAAGTAGCAAATATGCCATGAGTTGAGTATAATACCACGCTGGTGGATGATACTCCCCAGCTGCGTGAATAACGAATCTTACTGAATGCCCTCTGCGGCGACGCCACTCAAAAGATGCCGATCCCACTGCAATGCAATGGTAGCGCCATCTGTCACTTCTGCGTGGAACACCGCATTAAGTGTGTTTCGCCGTAGCAGTGACATGGAGCTGCGCGCAGTGCATTCAGCAGGAAATTTACAATGAACTGTCAAACACAGCGAAAAAATTCTTTGCTCTCACTCTCGCAACTTCGTCAAGCAGTGTCATCGGAAGCAGCTGGCTCACCAGTGCCTATTGGCTGGTTTAATGACCGGGAGAGCATCCTCAGTAATACACATTTACTAATTTTAGTAAACTGTAGGAAAACTATATATGTATGCGATGTCGACAATACAGAACAATAACTTCATCTTTTGATTTCACGTATCTGCGTCTGGTGCACGTGGCCTCCAAAAGGCAGCGTCGCGCTGCCCTCTCGGAGGCGCGCTGCGTAGATAGTCTATAGACTGAGAAAAGTTTGCACCCTTTGGGGTGTATATTTGTCACACAACGATAATCGTCATCTGTCTTGCCCGCATTTACTTTCTTGAAAACGCTACGCACGTTACTTTCCTGTCGGGAATGCTATGTCATGCTGATAACACACATGCCGTTCGTTACTGGAAAGTACTGGGCTCGCCGCGTTAAAGAAAGGAAATGCAGACAAGACAGATGACGATTATCGTTGTGTGGCAAATATACACCCCAAAGGGTGCAATTGTTTTTAGAGTGTACCGCGGCCATTTGCTTCGCGGTGTAGCTTCCAGCGCGCTGGCGGTGACGACAGGAGAGGGAAAACCGGGTATCGGTGCGATAACTTTACTCGTATTTGAATGATTAAATAGAAATTGCGCCATGATATTCGTGAGACGACGACCTATAATAGTGAGAATATTTTATTATTACAGTTTCAAAAGTCTTTATGGTCACTTTAATTGAATACATGGATGCAAATACTTTTTGTCGCCGTTGCAAACTGGCTAAACCATTGTCGGGAATAGTGTTGCCAATATTACTGAAATGCGGAGAGTGGTAATGAACAGCGGAGCAGAGTGGAAGAGAATAAATTTGGCATTTATGGCGGGCTTGATGGAAATGCGCTACCTAAATTGCTTTGTTGGTTAGTGAATTCGGCTATGCAGGGGCACTTCGATTTGTAATAAACGGCCCCTATTGCATTCACTCTCCTCTACTACATATCGGAAAAATGAATTGGCTATATTTCTTACTTCTTTTTTAGGTAGCCTGGGCGGAAACACGGTACTTGGGCTGTGGTTACACGCACTACAAGCTTCGCGATGACAACGATCCCAGGCTCCCCTTTAAAAAGCTTTTCGTCTGCCACTATGCGCCAGGGTGAGTTGGTAACCCCTCTTGCATATTTATGTATACGGGGGTGTACCATCTATTATGCGCCAAGCTAAAAAAAAAAAGCTTGTCTTAAATCCATGCTGTGAAGGTGGTTGGACATAAGCTGTAAACGAAAGCAAGAGCGATTACCCATTGCGAGGTAGCTTAAAATTATTCACATGGCGATGTTCACATGAACTTTACCTTAATTATTTGCTTAAGACGTTTCAGCGGCCTGTGACGTGGCTTTCGCCGCTACTTCGTGCACCTAGAGAGAGTGCACCAGAGCGAAGAGAAATGCACTAATCCACACTTTTGCCGTGCGTCGTATGTATGCTGCCCTTCAGGAGCCCTCACCATACGGGGCCTTCTCATAGCACTGTCACTACACAAATCAGTTGCTAGGTGGTTTATTCGTTTGCATACGAAATTGTAGCTACGTCACTGCCTGTTTCGTATGCTGCAGTTGCTGCTTCCCGGAAACTGCAGCTTACGTAACCGTAATACTTACCGGGAAACGCTTGCGGCGAACGCTGTGCGTGAAGGTGAACTTTCTGGTTCTTTTTTGTGTGTCCCCCGCGCGACCCGCGTGGCGCGCGCCTCCTGAGTTATTTGCCTACGGACACGACAGACCCATTGGGAGGTAGAGATATACAGATTCGCTCTAAAAACGGGAACCTTCTGTGCGGCTGAAACCAATCACATATCGTTAGCAGTAACCTAAAAGGCGTCTCGTATTTTTGAGCTCTTCCTAATTAATCATTTTGTAATGCATAATGAACTAGCATTTAAATTACTACATCTACGGCAAATTTGTCAACGATACGCTTTAGAGCGACATCAAAAACATCAATTACGTTTGTTCGCGACGCGTCACATTTTTCGTGTGTTGAAGAAAGCCCACAAAATATAAACGTAGTAGAACGTCGCGTGTCCGCTGGTTCATAAGCGTTGGGCGCGCAGTGATGACGCTTCATGAAAAAAATCGCACACACGCACGCACGAGCCCGTCCTTGGTAGAGGGATAACAAGCGCGCACAAGCAAGCAAGTTATCTAAAAGCATTTCATACAGCGAAGCTGTACACCTCTACCCGCCAATGCACTTGTCGTAGACGTGGGCGAGGACTCAAACAAATCACAGCTCCGCTGGTTCCTTGCAACACCACCAGATGGCGATCGCCTCCGCCCGTCCGCGGCAATGGCGGCGCCGGCCATACGGTGTAAAAAAAAACACCAAAAAGCTGCCCTTCGCGCACAGCGTTCGCCGCAAGCGTTTCTCGCTAAAGATTACAGTTGGATCCAAGACGGTGCATGCGTATTTCATTTTTCGGCCTAATGAGTGATTTGTATGCATGAAGTCTAGTTTCTGGGTGCGCTTGCTTAAGTTTATGACGGAGAATACAGTGTTTGCGAAAGGATGCAGCCCATACATTTGAGACCTGATAATTCCAACTTGCGTTTTAGTTATTGTCACATCCAAATATTTAAGTTCATTTACTTCAACGAGAGGATGAGTAGGAAGACTATAGGGAAACTCCCACCTACGTCTTTTTTGGTTATCGGCATGTATACTGTTTTTTTTCTTCATTCAGCTTCATGTTCCATTCTTTACACCATGAATAAATGTTATAAAGGTTAGCATCGAAAAGTCGCTGATCCTCTTGGCAAGCAATCTCATTAAACAAAATGCAGTCTTCAAACAAACGTATTTGCACTGGTTCACTAATAGCGCTAAAAATATCATTATTGAAATAAAAGTAACGGTGGTCCCAGTACGCTACCTTCTGGTACCCCGGAAATAACTGGCAAACGACGCCCGTGGTGACCATTAACATAAACCGACTGTGTGGGGTTTGCTAAGCAGGCGGAAATCCAATTTATTATGAAAAAAGGGAACCCGATGTATTTTAGCTTGAAGATTAACTTTTGATGTCAAACAAGGGCAAACGTTTTTTTGAAAGTCCAAAATAATGACGTCAGTCTGACCGTAGTTGTGGATAATGCCTGCAAAATTGTGAATTGCTGTGATTAGTTGTGTGACCGTAGAAAAGCCCTTACTAAAACCATGTTCAACAGAGGAGAGAATATTCTTACCTGTTAAAAACTTGATTATGCAATTAGCGACAATATGGTCAAGCATCTTACAGCTTGAAGAAGTCAGAGATATAGGACGATAACTTGAAATCAATGATGTGTCACCTTTCTTGTGTATGGGCACCACACGCGCCGTTCACCACGCGACCGGTTCCTCTCGGAGATCGCTAAATCTAAAATTCTTCCACAGATGTTTCCTTGCAAGCTCCAGCGGGGCATTTAGGGTATAGGCGCATGCATGTCACAGGGAAGAACTGATGGTCTCTTCGAAAATGTGGGTGAATTCATAGCAACGAATTTCCCCAGGGATTGAAAGTATGATTTGATATATCCAGAAGATATGTCAAATAGATGCGACCCGGTATGACAGGGTTCGCTTTAATTTTTAGATGACGAGCTTCGTTTCCTCGCAACGTAGCTAAGTTGCATTGCGATTGTTGATTGCTCTTGCGCTCGCCGCTTCTCTGCTTTTGCTTGTCTCTTTGCAGTGGCAATGTCATTCGTAGATCCATGTACAAGAGAGGTTCAGCCTGCAGTGCGTGCCCAGAAGGAACAACGTGTGACGCGGCCACCGGGCTATGCGTAAGTCGAACTTGATTGACAGGCTAATATTTCAGGCGATTAAGAGCTTACTGAGTTCCGCTGATACGCAAAATGAGGTCGGATACTAAGAATGTAAACAAAAGGCTTGGATTGCACTTCAATAACAGCAACATCCGGCAGTTACATTGCAATTTCGGACATTATCTAACATATTTCTTCATTACGAGACATGCCTGAACGTATCTGTTGGTTTATTTTTGAAGTAATGAGACACAGGTGGTTATTTATGGAATCATTTCAAGTGGAAAGTCATTCGCGTGGTAAAGTATGATGAATGAATAAAACATTTATTTCAAGGAAGAGGCCGGCTTTCGGCCGCTATTGGGGATAATGTGGGAAGGCATCTGGGTTAGGGGACTCTTGGGTACTTCGTAAATTGCATGCATATTAGTACACGCTTAGGTTTTGTGATGATTTACGCAGTTACTTAGGTTTCTGTAACACTGTAACAATTATTTTAATATTTTCACTCCATCTTCTGTTTCATTTGCCACCATTGTCAATAACCGCGGAAAGTCAGCATTTATGAGACAGAAGAAAACATGGATGTTTATGTCTTAAATTGCGTGAAGCTGTGCTGTTAGATGAATTCGAGTAACATGCTGCATCGGTTCGTACGTTGAGTGGTATTATAGTCCGGAATGGCGCAGAACGTAGGCATCAAGTCCGCATTCCAGCCGGTGCTGACAATATTACACCAGAATTAGGAAGCATGAACACCGACACCAAAGTCACGCATTTAGGTAATGCTATGAAAATCACCGATATGGGGTCGCCTGCTGCGCATGTAACGTACATGCACACATGAGTGTAAGGCCTAAGTTAGGACTGATCACAGTGTTAAGTAGTGTAAATATCATAGTATATATGTAAGCAACCGTGTCCTGTTATGCTTGGTGCCACAACTCCAATGACGTCTCCATTTGATGGATTAACACTCTTCTAATCGAAATAGCCCTCTGAAGGCACGGACCGGAATGGCGCGCTCCACCGGATGTGATGTTTCCGCTTTTGTGCCCAAAGAAACACAGCGCCAGAGACGAGACTTCAGTTGCTATTGCTTTGAACGTCAGGCTGTGCACATGCCCACAATCTGGGTGCGTCTTGGCACCTGTCTGCCGCCCCTCGGCCGCCCCCCCCCCCCAACCTAGGAATTACTACTCTAAGCGAAACTAGCCGAAGGTCTCAGCAAACCCGAGTTCTCGGTCTTAGACAGTCTGGATGGGCATGAGCCCGTTTTGCAGTACCTAGAAAGGAGTGTTCCGGGCTCTCGACTGCTCTTGGCCTCCTGCGCCTGGCAGAGGTTGTAATGAAGGCACATTCTGGTGGCATGGCTACAAGAAAGATTGAAGAAACACTCTTTATTGTGAAGAAAAAAGATGATATGCCTCAGCGTGCCATTTTCATAGCTAAAGAATGCTGAAATTTCATTTGCGAGGAGGGTTCTGTGGCCTTTATTTTTGAACTCGCTTTTGCGAACATTGGTGAACTCAATTTTATGATCTACAGTGTCATTACTTCCGGGTACGTCTATGTGTACATTCCCTCAATAAACTACAAGTCAATTAGCCTTCCCTTCAGGCGACTATATATTTCTTTTCTGCATGTGGCATATGGCGCACGAAACATCTAATCGATGGCAACAAAGTGGGCTCCTTATTCAGTTGTTGAATAGCGTTTTAAAACTTACACAGAATCACCTCATGCATAACTACAATGCCTTACGATGCCACTGTTAAAAAATATATGAGATGTTGAATTTCCGCTATGCAGCCAGTAGAGCGTTTAGGCGGATCTCAGATGTTTTATAAAGCTTTTAAAACAGACGCATTGATAGGTTGTTGTGGTAGCCGCATTTCATTGCATTCTGGCACTCAATGTTGTGCTCAACAATGCGCATCTGCCCATCAGTAAAAGCTATGCTGCCGATTATGTGTTTGGCTGACATGCTAAAGTTAACAGTTGCATCATCAACTACTCTTTGCCGAAACGCTATCCACTCAAAGCACCGCGCCTGTCACAGAAAAAAAAAATTATTCAATAAATTTTCGAAGGGAGCTCTCCAGACTAAAGCAGCGCACTTAATTCCAAGGAGAGCAGAACCCCTTCTAGTAGGCGATTTCTAAAATCTACGAATCAAAACAGCAGGCCTGGAGAATTCACTACATCGCCTGACACTTTAAACATGCGCAGATCGCAATAATAATGAGCAGCTCCCTGCCCACATTTAGCCATTTAGGCCTACTTCTTCCAACGGACCTCGCTCGTTATTGCATCGAGTGAGGTTGATTTGGGACAGTGCGCACATATGGGACCATGCTATACTTTTCCAGCGTGGGACCATCAGCACTAATTAATGCGCTCCAAGCCGTAAAGCTATTCGCGCTTGATGAAAAGTTATTTCGAATTCTGGTGCACAGATGAACATCTCACAATGAAATGATCACATTCAGCTCCTATTTCAGTTTACATGTGCCACGTAAGACTTGCACAAAGTTCCAAAGTTCTTTCTTTTTCATGAACAGTTTTGCGAGATGAAGTCCAGGGGCGAACTCAGCCCTGTTTTATGTTTCTACCTACCTCGTATTTGTCAAAGCCTTTCGTAAAAGCACTGGCACCGGATATAGACGTATGTTTGCCCTTCACCGCTCCTAGGATGTAAAGCTGGAAGATACACTTATACTTTTTATCGTTAAAGAACCGCACCCTTTTGTACGGGTAAACATCTGCAAGATGAATAATATTACAGACGGAGGACAACATCCGCTACAAGCAAACACAAGAGCAACCTCCACATGAAAATATAACCACGATGGAACCTATAACGAAGGTATGTTGGAAAAAGAAAGAAATTGATAGACTCCATGACAGATTTCTTGGAACACCGTTATAGAACAGCTTCTGGACTTTCTGTGCAAGACCGCAATATGTAGAATGTGTTTGCGCGTCATGATATTATTTACCGTACATACCTTTTTGAGAGGTAAAAATATTATATATCGTTATTATTATAAATCATAAATATTATTCAGCAGCTCAGTGGATTTTTCGTTTCGTATTAGAAAGAAAATCTGCATTTACTTTAACGTTGCTAGACGTCAAACAGAGGCACCTGATGGTGTTTTGACCAACAATACCGTGAATGTAAATTCCACCTGACAGGAACCTAGCGCCCTTCCTTTGCTGTTGTGCTTGATCATTCTACTAAAGGAAACATTAACAGCTTCAGAAATCCATTGGAGTGACGCATGTACCAGAATGGGCCCGACAGCTGTCATCTAAGCTTTTACATGTTTTTTTTTAGTTTTTTTCTATTATAAGGCTTTTAGAACAGTCGCCTTGATAGGTTGTTGGAGTAGTCGAGTTTAATTGCATTCATGACACTCAATGTATTGCGCAAGAGTATGTCTTAGTCCATAAGTAAAAGTATGCAGCCCAGGCACGTACCCGAGGGGGTGTCCGCGGGGAGGGGAGGGAGGAACCATGCGCCTCCCGAAATTAAGTGGCATTTCCGCCCCCCCTCACCGTCCCTCCCCCCTCACCACGCCACCACTCCTCACACACATTCCTAAAGCTCCGCCAAATCAATCTTTAGACTCGACAGCTATTCGGCAGTTAATATGTTGATGCTTTCTTTTTTTCCTTTTAGATGGCAGTAGTCATGGGCATCTCCTGGGGTGTGAAGCCCAATTATCCCATGGATTATGTGCCCGCGCGATTGAACTCGCGATGCGTTCAGTTGTCACCATCTATTGGAACAGTCACGTGCATCGCTGTTGCTTCGTTAGTTCAATTTTCTTTGTTTAGACTGATCCAGGGACAAGGAAAGGGATTCAGTTCGTTGTCAGCTGACCTTTATGCTCGCGAAAATAGATAGTTGCGGCCGGAGAAAACGCCAGTTGCGTTTAACTTTTCCGTTTGCTTAATTATTTTCTGGAGTGATGGTTCGCTGCGAATCTGGCAAATCCTCGGAAGCATATACTCGCGATATGGGTTAGATAAGGTGGAAAATATAATCATGCGAAACAGCGTCGATCATGAAACTCTGCGATAACCGTTAAACCCATTAGCAATATCAATGTCACCCGTTACCTCCTCTCGTTTTTCCCTAACTGTACAGAAGGTTTCGTGTAAGATTGGCAACTGGAAACAAGAGTCTGAAGGAGTTGAGAAATTAAGCGATCTACTAAGGGTGAAGAGCTGAGGCAACAGCCAAACAGGAGGGAAAAGTGAATATTAACAAATTTACCTATTTTTTGGGAAAAAATGTATGGATTAAGATTTTTTTATTTTAAACGGAAGTATAGAAAACGCCTACCGGAAGTGGAGAATGATTCTGCGTGTTTTGAATGACGTTTCTACATTCATCAGTTGAGCCGCCTGACGTAGCCACTTCTCTGCTGTGCTTATGTGGGTGTATTTCTAACCTTTCGCGGTGGGCGCAGTACGTCTAGGAACGCAACGTCCTGCGCTCTACGTGGATGTATGGGACTGGCGGCCACGCATCGTTACCCAACTTGCCAAATAACAATACCAGTCGGTTTTCATACTGGGTAGAGCTGCAAACAACAGTTGCAGAAGAACTGTGATTATACCGCAAATATATATTTCTCTACAATTCTTCAACACCTAATTTAAAAAATGCTTCTAGAAATCTTTATTTTACACTTTCATTTGTTTACTTGTTTTGGCAGTGTTATTCTTGCGCTTTTTTCCGCGCGAGTTCATTTGGTGTGGTTCCTTGTTTGTCTAGGTGTACCACACAGGGGTACCTGTGAGATACAATTTATTTTCTCTTTGGCGGGTTTACGCGTCTTTATGCTGAATGGTGGGCATTATTTGCATTTGTACTAGTAAAGGTACCCCCCCCCCTCATTTGCATAGATAAGTTACCCGGGGTTGCCCCCCCCCCCCCCCCCAACCACGAACAAAGAATTCTGGGTACGTGCCTGATGCAGCCGATTACGCGTTTGCCGGACATACCAAAGTTATCAGTTGCATCAGCAGCTACTCTTTGCTGTAACGGCATCCACTGAAAGCGCCAGAGTAATCCTGTCAAAAAAAAAATGCTATACAATAGATTTTGGAAGGGGGCTCTCCAGGCGGAAGCAGTGTTCTTCATTCAAACGACCGCAGAATCCCTTCTAGCGGGCGATTTCTAAAATCTACGAATCAGAACAACAGACCTGGAGAATTCACTATATCGCCGGTCACCATAAACATGCGACGATCGCAATACTAATCAGCAGCTCATTGGCCACATTTAGTCATTTAGGCCTACTCGTTCGAACGGACCGCACTCGTGGACGCACCGAGTGAGGTTGATTTGAGGCAGTGTGCACACATTGGACCATGCTATACTTTTCGAGCCTGGGATCAGTAGAACTAGCTAATGCGCTCCAAGCCGCAAAGCTATTCGCGCTTGATCAAACCTTATTTCGAATTCTGGTGCACAGACAAACATCTCACAATTCAGTGTTCCCGTTCAGCTCATATTTCAATTTGCATGCAGCACGTAGAACTTGCTCATGGCAGCTTCTCTGCCATTACAAACTTCTTTTTTTTTGGACAGTGTTGCGAGGTGAAGGCCAGGGGCCAACTCAGTCCCGTTCTATGCTTCTAAAAACCTCGTATCTGTCAAAGCCTTTCGTAAAAGCAATTCCTGTTGTCGAAGCACTGGCACCAGAAATATACGTATGTTTGCCCTTCACCGCTCCTAGGATGTAAAGCTAGAAGATACACTTATACTTTCATCGTTAAAGAATCTTGCTCTTTTTGTACGATTAATACATCTGGAACATGAATAACATTACAGTCGGAGGAAAACATCCGCTACAAGCAAACACAGGAGCAACCTCCATACGAAAATATAACCACGATGGAACCTATAACTACGGTATGTTAAAAAAAAAATTGTAGATTCTATGACAGGTTTCTTGAAACACCTTATAGTATTGTTTCTGGACTTTCTCCGCAAGACCGCAATAAGTAGAACGTGTTTGCGCGTCATGGTGTGATTGACCATAGATACAATTTTGAAAGGTAAAAATACTATATATCACTATTATTGCATGTGATAGATATTATTTAGCAGCTCAGTGGCGTTTGCGTTTTGTATTAGAAAGAAAATTTGCAATTACTTCAACGTTGCAGAATGTCAAACAGAGGCACCTCTCAGTGTTTCAACCAACAATACCGTCCATGTAAATTCCACTGACAGGAACCTAGCGCCCCTCCTCTGCTCTTGTGCTTGCTTATTTTACCAAAGGAAACATTAAGAGCTTCAAAGATTCATTCGAGTGACGCATCTACCAGAATGGGCAAGACAGCTGTCATCAAAGCTTTTAAATATTTTTTAGATTTCTTTTTGTCATAAAGCTTTTAGAACAGACGCCTTGATAGGTTGTTGGAGTAGTAGAGCTTAACTGCATTCATGACACTAAATGTATTGCACAACAATATGTCTCAGTCCATCAGTAAAAGTATGCAGCCGGTTATTTGCTTCGCTGACATACCAAAGTTATCAGTAGCATCAACAGGTACTCTGTAAAGGCAGGCCTGTCGCAAAGGCAGGCCTGTCACATAAAAAATTCTACACAAGAAATTTTGGAAGGGGGCTCTCCAGACGCAAGCAGCGCGCTTCATTCCAAGGACAGCAGAACCCCTTCTAGCGGGCGATTTCTAAAAGCTACGAATCACAACAACAGGCGTAGTGAATGCACTATATCGCCTGACACCTTAAACATGCGAAGATCGCAATATTAATGAGCAGCTGCCTGCCCACGGTTAGTCATTTAGGCCGACTTCTTCCAACGGACCTCGCTCGTTAACGCATCGAGTGAGGTTGATTTGGGACAGTGCACATATAGGACCATGCTATACGTTTCGAGCGCGGGACCATCAGCACTAATTATTGCGCTCCAAGCCGTAAAGCTATTCGCGCTTGATGAATAGTGATTTCGAATTCTGGTGCCCAGACGAACATCTCACAATGCAATGATCCCGTTCAGCTCCTATTTCAATTTGCATGCGCCACGTAATACTTGCACATGGCAGCTTCTCTGCAGTTACAAACTTCTGTTTTTTCATGGACAGTAGTGCGAGGTAAAGTCAAGGGACAAACTCAGCCCCATTTCTATGTTTTTACATACCTAGTATTTGTCGAAGCACTGGCACCGGACATAGACGTATGTTTAACGTTCACCGTTCCTAGGATGTAAAGCTGAAAGATACACTTATACTTTTTATCGTTAAAGAATCGCACCCTTTTTGTACGGTTAAACATCTGCACGACGAATAATATTACAGACGAAGGACAACGTCCGCTACAAGCAAACACAAGAGCAACCTCCATATGAAAATATAACCACGATGGCATCTATAACAAAGGTATGTTGGAAAAGAAAGAAATTGACAGATTACATGACTGATTTCTTGAAACACTGTTATATTACAGTTTGTCGACTTTCTCCGCAATATTTAGAACGTGTTTGCGCGTCATGATGTTATTCACCCTAGATACCTCTTTGAGAGGTAAAAATATTATTATTATTATTATTATTATTATTATTATTATTATTATTATTATTATTATCATTATTATATCATGAATATTCTTCAGCAGCTCAGTGCATTTTGCATTTTGCATTAGAAAGAAATCTGCATTTACTGTAACGCTGCACGATGTCAAACAGAAGCACCTATCAGTGTTTCGACCAACAATACCGTCCATGTACCTTCCACCTGACAGTAACCAAACGCCCTTCCTTTGTTGTGATTTATCATACTACCAAACGTAACAACAACAACTTCAAAGACACATTTAAGCGTCGCATATACGAGAATGGGCCAGACAGAGCTGGTCCCCGAAGCTAGAGAGCAAGACTCACGGTCCAATGCATATACTGAGCCTGGAAATGTACAAACCCGTCGTCGAAAGGGATCCACGTCTGCTCGGCCGCACGGCTCCACGACTGCACATACTTGCTAAAAATTGATTTCGTGAATGTCAGTATTTGAAAGAGTGACTAGTTCTCAACTGTTTCGTGTGTAAGCGCTGTGGTACAATTTTCGGGCCCCCTTCGGCCACGTTAGCCATGTCGTAGTTCATACAAAACGCGGCCAGACAGTTACCTAACGAGAGCCTTCTAGCGCTATTGGGATATTTCGAACCCTATTGGAAATGCGAAACCATCTGTCCCATTTGAGGGCCACTACGGCTTCAATCTAGCTGAACTACAGCGAAATTTTGAACTTGTGCATCTACTTGTAGAGTGCTCTCGGAGCTACACCAACGAGATACATTAGCGATCTGAAGAAAAGATAGCAAACAGAGACAAGGACAACACGGCCCTAGCGAAGGGGCTAGTGCTGAACAATGTTATCCCGCTTTCCATTCTTTCCATTTGTTTTGGTTGACCGAAAATCTATTAAGCCAACTTCGAGATACGATGGGCAGGGGCGTTGCTTATACGTGTCGGCGAAACAAAATCGATGAATAATGTTAGCTACTATACCATCTGTATTTCTGCTACAAATTGATGAAGTTGTGAAGCTTATTTAGCGAGTCGTATTCAGCAATTGTGCAGAACACAGCTTAAGCACTGTTCTACTATATCCTTTGCCTTGGATACCAAAATGCGAAATGACACTAAAGAGGGGAAAAAAGCAACCCGCGGTTGCACACTTGTGCCGGTATCTGTGTTAAGCAATGTTAATCTTCATGTTTACGCAAGTATTAGCACAAATGTTAGCTAAACATGCCGCCAGTAAAGAAATTGTAGAAAATGAATGAAACACTATTATTTTACGGAAATGCAACGCCAATGACGCATACACAATGCACTGTTTATGCAATCGTATCACCATACGGTAAATGTTAATATACTGTTTCGATGAAACGCTGTATAATAAAATTACACGAATAAGGCTGCCGAAGAAATACTCCAAACGATAAATGTACTTTTGAAATGCGCTGCTTGCTCTTCCGCAGCGCACTTCAAAAGTACAGTTCTCGTTTAGACTATTTCGCTGGAAGCCGTATTCGTGCAGAATAGTATAGAATTCCTACTGTGGCTGCTTGCGAAATATCCGCTCCATGAGAATAGGCTTGCAGAATTTACAATCTGGCACCTTAGTGTACTTAAAAGTTGCTTTATAATAACAAAATCTATTGATTACATTTATTGATCACATTCCGTCATTTAGTCTTTGTCAGTGCAACGGACTACGCTCACGGACGCATGGTAGGTTCACTATAAATTGTCCGTAATGAGGAACGCGTGTGACTCGCTACCGTGAGACCATGTGGACCAGTGCGTACGAACCTGCACGCAAAAACGTATTGCTCACGCTTAAAATTTATGAGAAACCTGCGGAAAATATGATCCTATTGAGGTGCTGAATTCTCACGTTCGACTGCTACTTCGGCTGATATTGGACATGCAAAACTGAGATAATGACAAACCTTTCTCCAGTTACGACTATTATACTGCTGTTTTTCGTGAGAAAGTAAGGGAGACAAAGGGAACGGGACGCCTCTGTTTCGTCTTATGCGTTTCATGAGGGCCTTTCTTATGATTGCATTTATTGAACGCGATTCCTCTAACCACTGACAAGAGGAATCTTGCACTGGCACTCGAACCAAGTGTCTCCTTCCCTTGTCCTTGCATCTATAGCTAAGAGATACGTTTGTAGACTTCATTGTAAAGGCCTAGTATTCGTGATAAATCATTCAGCCTGTGCACGCGGAATAACGTTACAGACGGACGAAAAGGTCACCTTACAGACTGACGAAACGCAACCTCAACATGATAATATTACCAAGGTGGAACCTACAACCGAGGTACGTTGCAATAACAAAATAGCATATTTCACGGCTAATTTTTGCAGCGCGTCCGTAGCAGAGTTGTTGATTTTGCCTTAAGGAATTCAACATGTAGCCCATGTTTAAGCATGATAAAGTAAATGGCTCACTTTCTCTTTTTGTGCGAGAACACATGCACATTTGTAAATGCCAAACGTATCCTCAGATTTTCTGTCGGGTTAAAAAGTTAAGCTGCACTTCCTTCACTGATGCACAATGATAAATTGATGTGGCTGTCGATGTGTTGAGGAGAAATGCGGCGCTTGTAAATTCAATGTCAGAAAGCTCGCCCAGTCCTTTTGCTAAACGGCTTCATCACTCCAGTAAGTAATATAGGGCATACCAATACGAAGAAAAGATCAACAGGCACATCCAAGTTACACATCTAAGAAAACTATGAAGACACGGAGCTTTTTTTAATCCTGTTATCGCTTTCTATCGTACGCGACCGGGCAAGGACACTCACAAATACAGGTTTACACGTCGAATGCATATTTACTACGGATAGCCGATGGCATTGCAATTGCAAGGCTTAAAAATGTAATAGAACAACGAGTGCAGTGTTTCGATTCCAATGGCTACAATCGCTTCAGTCCACTGGTACTGCAGCGAATATTTGAACCAATGTCGTTCATCTGAAGCGGTTCGTTCCGTTCAGAATATAGGGAACAAGTATGCTGGCATGTAAAGAAAACATAGTGCGAATGGTGACAAGGACGAAGAGAGAGAGAGAGAGAGAGAAAGTGATGGCAGAGAACAAGCGGAAGGAGAACTAGGCGACGGGCAAGCCTCAAGAGTTCCTACCTTGGCTGCCTTCAACTAGTTCATTTTTTTTCTGCGATAGCAAAATTTGCGTAGTTGCGCTGTCACCATGATCTGTATAAATGTTCCTCAAGCTTTTCCACTACGCGACCCCATCTATAAATACCAAACTTACTATGCCCCCCCCCCCCCTCCTTTATCAGCTTTCTGAAGGTTCCTTTCAGAACGAGGCCAAATACGCTTACATATTGTCTCATTAATATCCTTACCGAGGCAGAAAGCTGCAAAAATGTTAACATGTTTAACAAGGATTGCTTTAATCGTGTACTTCATTGAGCAGGGTGTATTTGTTTCCTTGATACAAGCAAATCAATACGTTTCAAGGGGATCTATCTGCCGTAATTACCAGCAGTTCACACATTGCAAAGCGTTGTTCAGGAGCTCACTCAACCCACGTCCTACTAGGTGACGGCACAGTAGTTACATTGTAGCTTAGTCAGGCATTTATATTTCACCCATGCTTGTGCAGACGGAGTAGCAACCTAATGACAGCGCACTTGTTGACACATGGACGAACACTAAACCACGGAAACACGTGTGCTCCTGTTTAATTTGATTTGGCGTTTACACATAAGTCAACAAATGTTCTGCCTTTAAATCAATGACTGCTGATACTTATCGCTTCAGTATTTCAGCAGCACGTTGTTTGTGACCTTCCGAATATCTATCAGAAAAAAAAAATCACCGATGATTACGATACTCCTTAATGCAAGAAGAAGAAACTTTATTAAACAAGAAGAAGAAGCTTTATTATCCTTAATGCAAAAGTTTATCCCAGCTCTATAGGCATTTTCGTTTCGCGTGTTAATATTTTGTATAATGCCTGTATAGGTACACAGTTTACATTACGAAGAGAACGCTGTGAGTAGCCTAGCTGGCGTGGAGAATCTATATCGAGCGGCACATTGCAAATGGAGCGAAGTGGGGCACTACTGCCTCCCTAATCGGGAGATCGCAAGAGGCAGCGCATGGGTGACGCGTGGGCGCGATTCACGGCAGCCTCCGCAGGCAGAGCTTCGCTTACGCAGCGCTTTGTTTCCATACAGACGACGTGCGCTACTCTGGCGCTATATTGTAGACATCGTGGCCGCACAGCCCGTCTTGCGTGGCACTACTATTTTCTTTACCCACTTTGGTTCCACCAACGACGGGAGCGGTCCTTCGTCGTGGGGAAATCGTGACACCAGTGTAAGCGGCGGCACTACTCAAGGGAGCGTCACATCGAGGCTTACTGGTAGCCGCTCGCCATCGCCCCTCGTAGGAGCAGTGATCCCTGCCACACACTCTGGGACCGCGGACGGCTTTGAGCCGCTGACGCCGCGAACGACCGTATCCCGCCCTACCTCACGCCAGCCTGCCCCCCCCCCCCCCTCCCCCTCTTCGGAAAAGCATATATGAGATCGCCCACGCAGCTGCGGATCACGACCTACTGAACACCACACCGGCACAGATCTCCCTGCTCCAGCACGCCTGGTCTAGTTCACCCCTTTTGCCGCTGGGGACAGAGCGTACAACCAGAGTGGCGCTAGTTATAATTTGTTCGCTGTCGCCTGCTTCTGCGATCTGTTCAGCGCTCGTGCTGACATTTCGGCAGGCACAAAGCGCTTGCATTGGCGGTAAATGACTAAATTCACAAATATTAAAAGAAAACAGAAATTTGCGAATGCCTTGCGTTTGAATAGGGAAACTAGAGAACGAGGAGCGACGCAAGAAAGGTAAACAACAAGCATAGCTGGCAGCTGCATGGCTAGATCGACGACATAAATCTCCCTTTCCTAGCCTCCATAAGAGACTGGAAAAATTGTTTTAAAAAAATATATAGGATAATCTAGCTTTTTTGAGTCGATTACACATAGCCCATTTTCGTAGATGACATTATGATTTACTGCTGTGTGCCGTAGTGTAGTAAGCCCTCCGCGCGATATGGGCAATAGGTTGATCGATTCTGTTTCAAGGAAAGGTGAGATTATCTTCTTTTTAACGTTGTTGGATGTCTAGCTCAGTAGAAAGCTTGCAAAAGCGATTCCAGTGCTTTAAGATGTGCTGCACTGCAGGCCTTAAATTGTGTCACGGAACCCTTATCAAACTGTAAAGCTAGCTTTTCTGCGTGCTCCGGCGGCAGCATAACGGCGGCGCGAAAGATACGTACGCAGTGAAACTGTGTGCGTAATTCACTTTTTGAACTCACGACGCATTCATGGACAACTTGTAGGAGATAAAATGAGTGGTAATCGTTCTGTTGTTGAACATTATGGTGGTTTCAACTTTCTAAAGAGCGCAGAAGCGAATTTTACAACGTATATGATGAAACTGTTGCGTGCTTTTAGAACTCTATGTGATTTATAATATTCTGCAAGATCTGTGCGGCTTGCTACTGCCTGAAAAAGGCCATAGGAGCGGCTATTTAAGGCTATTTTAGTGAGCCACGCATTACAATGTCGGACAATTTTTAGGTTTGGGCCGTCAACTTCTGGAGCAAATTGACCCATCAAAGTCTTGTGACATCACTGTGTTCACAAACATCATCAACTAGACAAGCAGTTCGTCATAACAAAACAGCCGCCATACTAACTACATCACCGCACCAGTCAACCCTAGAGTAGCAGTCGAACAGGTTATGAAAGCGACACCAACGGCCAATGGTTGAACGAGAGTGGGGGCAAGTGGCTCCCACAGAAACCGGAGATCTGTGCAGGTCTGGAGTTCCAGTAGGTCGTGCTGCGGATACCGCGGCCGCCGGCAATTAGACGCATGCGCAGGCCGCCTCCCCTCCACTCTTCCTCCGTTTTCCGCCTCAGGAGTTCGCTGTAGCGTTCTCCTCAGATTTCCTTCTTGCGCTGTCTTGTCTCTCGCCCCCCGGGAGAACGAAGAGAGCTCTCGCGGTGGCGGGGGATCTCTTTTACACCAAATCTGTTTATGCAGACCCTGTGACGTCTTCGTGGGACTTCGTTAAAAAAGGGGCCACGTGACGAAGCGAGAAAGGAAAGGAAGAGTTGAACAGGGAGAAAAGGGGTTGGTTTAACCCCTTTCCCCCCTGTGAGAATGCTATCTTATACGCGAAACTTATACGGTTGTCACACGGTGCATTTTCGGCCATCGAGCCAGATCGGCATCGAATTTATCGACAATTGATGCCACCCTGCTGTGTAAGAAACAAATCTTATGTTGGCGGTTTTGGGCCAACGAACAGTGCCCAACGATTGAAATACAATACTAGGAGCGCCTGGCTGCCGGCACTTCTTGCGCCAGCAAGTGCCGGTCAAACCACTCAAACCAATCGTCAAAGCGATTGCCGCACGCGCATCTCCAGTAGTGGGTCTTCTGCCCAAAATACGGAGCTTTGGATTATTGGTTCACCCCATTACAAACAAGCCACAACTGTGGGAAGACCAGGAGTAGTGCGTACTCCTGGGGTAGAAGCTACCTACCGCAAAAGCGAAAATGACGTGAAAGAATGATGAAACAAAAGATTTACAATATAGACTGCTCGCGCAGTTTGACTTGCACGGTGTAACACTCGGTGTAACTAACACAGCGTCACTACTTGACTATATTTACCGGCTGGAAAGGGCAGAGATTTTTTTCGTTCCCCGCTGCACTCCGCGTTCGCTGTTTCATCCTTCGCTCTGCCAGTTGGCTCGGTTACGCCGACGCCGCCGAGGTACGCCGACGCCAACACTCAACGCAGGAACGGGCGCTTAAGAGTTGCGCTCTAAAAGCCAGAGACGAAAAGGACCGCCTTCGTTGTGCAGAATTGATTGAGAAAATTATTATATTACATCCCCAGTTGTGGTATGACCCGTACTATCTGAATTGTAAATGTCATATTTACTTTTCTTCTTTTTTAGGTCACCAAAGTGGTGAGTATGTGAAACTTCGTAGCCTGAACCTCTATGTTTTAGTTCGTGCGTTTGTGCTCTGTGTTGTTTTATTTAGCTCTTCGACGACATTTTATTCTAGTGATGGCTAGCAGCCAATCTTGTCGTTTGCGCTGAGGCCATAGAAACACAGTACTTTCAAAAATATGGTGCTTTACATTTATATCGTGGTACATCAATTGTTTCCTCTTTGTCGTCTTTGTAATTATTGATTTTATAATTCATATGCCAAGAATGTCCCAATGCACCTTCGATAAATAGGTTAGGCATGAACCGGCACAAATAGAAGGCTGAAACCCACCAGTCATTACCCAGTTGACGCTGAACTTCCGTCCTCTAAATGGGTGTTACTTATATACCTACATAAGGTTTCATAATTACAGATTGCTGCTAACATCGTCAAGAAGTTCAAAACTACAGTTTGAGACGTATTTTCACATGTAATCCCACATATCACTGCCAGTCAGCGCCTTGCCTATTCTTTAGCTTTTTATTATGTCGCGTTGCAAACTTGACTTATTGCTCATCGCAAATTCTTGAGGCTGCAGTGCTTAAATAAAGAACTTGTGTATTTCTTTCTGCAGTACACGCCCGGAGACTCGGACGGCTTGAGCGGATCGGACAGTGGTGGCGGTGGCGGTTCACCGTGGGGGATACTGGCGTTCTTCCTCCTGGGCATATTTGCCACGGCAGCAGTTGCATTTGGACTGCTTTACGTGCGCTGGGCAACTGCCGCGTCAGCCAACTCTGCTCAAGAGCCCTGCGCAGTTTAGCGAGTAACGGCACAAATGAAAACCACACCGGGCACCTGACGCTCCTAAAGTTAGGCGTATTCACTTTCTTGCTGTTTCTTGTGACCTCTATTCAAATCATCGAAAAATATTTAAATATTGCTCGGCTCTCTGCAATATGGTGCGTACGACATTGCAAGCATGGTTCAACACTGCGATTCTGCTCAGGAAGAGACCAGAAACTGCCATCTGCCCAAGGGCTTGATTATACGACTGGTGCTAAAGATCAACGCCTATGACATTGACAGCGTCATTCAGGAGGCACAATCATTCCGTGCTTGACTAACCCACATCCTTCACTGAATAAAGACTTCGCCTCAACCACGCGATGGCACATTTCTTGTAGGTCTCACGCAGTCGGATCAGGTGAAGTACCAAGTCAACAACTGACTGGTATATCAGCTAGCCGACGTAAAAAGCTTGTACGTCGGGTGACGTTGTTTAAAAAGCTGTATCGCATGCTTGTGTAAAGTGGTTCTTATCAGAAATGTTATGCCGGGTATTGAAATCATGCTCACCTTAGATTCTGGGACTAACAAGATTTCAACCGGTCCAAGATTCCTTAATTGTACTAACTGTAGTCATGACAGAAAGGTACCTAGCAGACTGCCTACAACAAAGTAGAACATATTGTGCGGAATGTAGTGTAAACACAGCAAATGAAGGCACAGGTTGTACAGCTACCGTTTCATAATGTTCTATTCATGTGTTTTTGAAGTAAATGTGATCATAATTGTACAGTGCTCCTTGTTAATTTTCGGATATATGTACTCTTAGCTTACAGTCTTAAACAGTATTCGTAAATTAGACGCACAGCTTCATATCGAGGATACACAATGCCTTTTCCAGTTCCACTTTTGCACTACCGCACATGCGAATGAATCACTGAAGATAACTGGGCGGCGCTCACTCGGGACAGATCCTTGCCATTGATTTGGAGCTCATGTCTTTTCACCACACATTTTTTATAGGGAACAAAACTGCCGAAGTTCGAGCCCGCAAGCTGCTAGTGACAGACTTACTTCATTCGACACTCTTGCCTTGTCACTCGCTGATAGTCCAAAATATGGCTAGATTTAGAAGCAGAAAGAATATGTGTCTTTGTTAAGGCAGGTTGCAAAATTTTCTTGCAAAGAAAAAACCAGGGCTGTTTGCGGGGCAGGCTATAACAGTTCAAACAAAATACAGAAACCGAGTTCTAAATGCAACGGTGTTCATTAGTCCTTATAAGAACATGCACATACTGGGACAGCGTATGCCTAGTGGTAATAATTTTACAATAAAACAATATACAACTTATACCTGATGCTCAGTACTCCTAGACCCAGGTCGAGATCTGATTTACTAACATATTTGCTCCATTAACGTCCTCACGAAGTGCTCCTTTAATCTCACTGTGCACTTGCCTGAATTATTATTTGCTGACATTGAAGTGCTTGCGCATCGTTGGATGGCGTCGAAAGATTGGAAAACACACGTGCAGGTGACATAGTGTCACGTTGTCGTGATGGCGTAGGATAAGACAATATCAAAAGCATGACTTCATAATGTTATCTCTTTATCGGTTGAACCTGTGCCGAGAAAAACGAAGTGACCCTCAAAGCACACCGATAGCGACGAGCACAGTCAACGATAATCGAAATTTCATCTGCGGGTCAACCACGTCGGGTTTTATACATGACTCGTCGAAGGTTTTAGCCTAATCACTGGGGCTCGCATATCTGCCATTATGTCCGACACTATTGGGGTCGCGTATACAATCTGATTACACAGGGTTCGGCGGGAACATGCACAACAAATAGGATCAAAGGTAGCATTTGGGTAAGTTCCAAATCATACATTCGCGCCTTACGCCAAGAGATAGCATGAAGTTGCTAGCGCGTGAAATGCGGTCTCCGTAAAAAGGATCAAGAAGTGCACGCGCCAAGACCTCTAAGCTAATTGCAGGCACATTATTAGACAAGTCATATAATTTTGAGTTGTTTCACAGGAGACAGAAAGTGTGGTCCTGCAAACAACGGCAGTTTTAAAAACAAGCTTACGTAGTAAATTTGGCCCCCTTATTGATCACATATATTAAGGAAAGAAGACGAGGTGAAAAAATCAGAGGGTGAAGGACTTCGTAGCAAGAAATAAATTCAGGGATGACGCTGACGGGCATATGGGCAGATTTGGATTAAACCTGCTCGTTAGTCAACTTCTTAGAGGGCACTGAAACTGAGAGAGGTTTACGGCATGATGGCGGTCGGAAATGGTCAAAAGTGGTGATACTAGGGATGCCGCTTGAGCCGAGGTTTCGGCAAAGAGAATTGCCTTTCTTGTGGCAGTAACCAATTTCGTTGGCAGCATTTACGCAGGCGCAGCTCAGCCTTCACAACGTCCAATCAGGGATGATGATAATCGGATGGTAAAAGCAGAGGGGGGAAAATCAAAGTTATCAAAAAAATCTTGGTAATACTGGGTTTAGTTGTAACAGAGAGGCAACGAATGGGAGTCTAGATGTCAGGAATAATATTTCTTAGGTGCTAAAACGTACGTGGGGAAAGACAAAGCTTTGCATTAATTAGGAAGGACAATAGGAAAAGTGGGGTTGTCAGAAATGCCGCTTGCACAAGACTAGCTTTGCTCAGCGGATCGTGCTGTTGATCAGTTTTCGCGAACACATAGATGGTATTCATACATAAATATCAGGCTTTCTGAGAAATTGTGGAAGCTTAACACATTTGCAATGAAAAATAAAAGTTATGTTAGCCAAACTCCAATTGGTTTATATGACAAGGGAACTACGCTTCTGCCGAAGATATCTGAACTCTGACAAGGGCGGCAAGAAATCTTCGCTCTGACCAAATCAGACAGCTACGGCCACTTTGTGTTTTTTACGTGTGCGTGTGTGTGTTTTGAAAGTTGGGCGAATTGCATGCCATCGGTAGTTGTCCGCATGCGCAAGATGATTATTCAGCCTTGTCACACTTGCCACTGAACTGCGAAAATGGTATGGAGAGAGTAAAATCAATTTTTCATTTCACAGAAGGAGTGAATAAGTTGTCAATAAAATGTGCATCTTTCTTTCTAATAAAAATACCTCGTTTGTAGCGCTGCTGAACTGCATAAAAATAACCAGGAAGAAGCAGCCAAAAAACCAGGAGTTAGGCAGCCAAAAAATAAAAGCCAACTTCAAACAAATTCCTTCCGCAAAATAAATGCATGCAACATTTTAATATGATGTGGGATTGGTGAACTGGTGTATTTCTCGAAAATAAAAGCATTTGCTGAAGTGTATAAGAACGAAGCTTGCCATTGAAACAGTCTTTTGCTTGGCATATTCCGGGTTATTTTGTGCAGTAAGTGTTGATTTGACCAAGCAGCTCCTATAAATTTGCGAGTATTACCATTAAATGTACAGCGTAGTTCCGGTTTGTGCATTTATGCAAAAAGAATGGGAAGGGGGTACGGGGATGTGTATTTAATGGTTTTCGCATGCTGTGTGTTTGCGGAAAGTAGGGTTATAAAGATAACTCCTCTTATCGCGTCCCCCTTGTCGCGTCTTCTCGGTTTCTAGTGTCTGTAACATGTTTATTATTAACATGCGGCCATATCGATTGCATATAAGAACTATGAGTTGACATCGGCCACTGATCAATTGGTTGTTGTTCGCGTTGCTCTCTATCATATTGTAAGATATAAACAGCGAGATGAGAGACGACGGTAGCCTTGGACGCTTGTTTTTATTCCGCAGAGTACAGACAAGTGTTGCGGCACCTGCGAAAGACGATAGCAATAAAAGAAAAAAGAAAGAAACCGTCAAGAAAGATTGAGCACCGGAAGTGTTTACTGCGCTTCAGGGAGGCTTTCTAAGCATGAAAACAGAATCTTTCTTCGGTGGAGCTGTTTCTGTGATCGCTCTGTCGTAGCAGCTTCTGTATTTGCGTGGCAAATGTGACCACTCGCGATCGGTTTTTAAAATCAAAGCATCTACTGACTCATTTTCGCAAAAATGCTTATGGCAAGTTTTCTGGACGTCGTTTTTCAAACAGTACAACTGTTATTTTTTTTTCAATTTAGTGTCTAGAAAGCGAATTGTACAGTACGCCAGAAAGGGGGATGCTCATTTGCACTACCGTTTGCGCTATACTAAAGAAAGCGTTGCACGTCCTAACAGGACATCGCTGAAAAAAAAAAGAAACGGCATTGGAGATTTTTCTACAGCACAGCGCCCCCCCCCCCCCACCCCCCATAAAAACCTTCATCAAACTTTAATTACACTTTTCTACGTAATTGGTTAACATTTCATACTTACCATTCAGCATACAAAAATATTTTTTTTTCGGTGAAAGAAAAGATGTGTTTTCATGAAAGAGAAAATTTTACCGATGATTATGATACTCCCTAATTCAAATTTTTAGCGCAGCTGTTTAGGTGTCTTGAAATGGCGACATATTGTGGCAAATCATTTGCTTCTAAACGACGTTTACTGCTCAGCGGCGGCGCGGAGCCTTTGCTCTATCTCGTTTAGCAGCAACGGCAGACGAAGCATGAGGGTATGACGAAAAGGGCAGGAACGAAAGCGGAGTGGCAGCTGTGCCGGAACGACCAAGCATGAGGCCGGCTCGTAAACAGAGCGCTGGCGTGCGCTTCGGACCCACTGCGCATGCGCGACTTGGCGTGCGGCGCTGCCGCCGCCAGAGAATGTGCTGCGCGCGGGTGACGCGCCCCCGTGTTCACCCTTTGTTTAATAGAGGAAGGATTCAACAAGAACAAACACTCCCATAGAACATGTCCCTATGGGTAAGCAGCGCAACCCGGACGAAGGACGAGAGGCAGAAGACAACACGAGCGCAGTGTAGCATTCTGCCTCTCGTTGGGTTGTCTTCTGCCTCTCGTCTTTCGTCCGGGTTGCGATGCCCACCCATAGGAACATGTTCAATCACCAACTCGCCCAGCTTGCCGTCTTAACTCCCATAGAGCCCAGCGGCCGAATTGACTGCAGCGCACCAAGCCGCCGGCGTTAATACCTGAACCACATTTCCGATTTCGGTTTCGAGCGCGCACGTCTTCAACGCAAGCTGGTACGCGTTACACCGGCTGCGCTGATGGACGAGTTTTTTCTTTTTGCTTATACAGCTCAGCCGCGCGTGGTTTTCGTGCGAAATTGTTTTATAATTATGTAAAAGTGGTTGCGAACGACCTTAACAAGCCGCCATCGAATATGTGCCACGTGCGATTTCATAAAGACGCAAGCCGCCTTCTGAAATGAGGAAATGTTTATTTTAGTCTATATAAATGCTATTTGCGGGCTCTTTGTGCATTCATCCAATGTTGTGGCACCGGGTAAGCAGCAGCAGTTCCCGCACGAATCTCCACTGGACGACGTCCGCTGAAAAAAAAAAAAAATTAAATTACAAGCACGTGTCAGTTTGGTATTCACACATACGAATAATGCGTGTAGAGGCGAAACGTGCGAAAGTGGTGAATGGACGGCATTACAAACAAAAGCAGTTCTCTTTTACATACATGGCGTACAATATATCCGACTCATCCCAAACAATACCGTACATACCACGAAAAGATTCTATTTAAAAGCATTTCGCTCTTCCTGGACTTCTTTCCTGCTCTTTAAGAGAACGAATACACGGCCCACCATGAGTTTCCAAAAGAACTTGGCTACAATCGACGCGATAGTACGCTACGAATACACAGAGGAGGCTACAACGCAGGCCCTCAACTAGACCACGCTAGACGTTCGCAAATTTCTTTCCACTTGCACTCAAGACAAATACGCGGGTGCAAAGCCTGTCTTCAGTCGTTCGGAAGACAATTTCCGAGTTGCAAGTTCCTGGTGTTACAGCTCTTTGGCATTATCTTTTGCGCGTTCTGCCGGCGCAAGCAACACACTCCCGTGTTATCATTCTTGGCGATTGCTCGTCGCGTTTACGACAAGCGTAAGTACCGAAAGAAGGTTTGAGTTGTGTGCGGGGTAATAAAAATCGTCACAAACTTGTCGCAGTACGACTAGGTACGCACCAAACTATTTTTGTCACCGTGACCGAGCTGCTTTTCGCTGCGTCACGACAGGCGTGGCGTGTGTGCCTCAAAATTGCTCGAAAATGCAACGAAATTAATTAGATAATCATGTTGCGGGTCGGAGAAAGCGTCACGAACTTGCCCCATTAAGATTTAGTACACGCGAAAATGCGCCACACCTCCGAGCTGCTTTTCCTATATAAGTGCGTCACAAGGCCAGGCGCGGAGTGCGTGCCCCACAAGTAACAAAAAAAGTACCAAAAATAATTTTCAACAATGTTGGGCGTCAGAGAAAGCGCCACAAACTTGTCAGTGCATTAAAGTGCGAAACTTAACTGCGTACTAGGGCCGAGCTGCATTTCGCTAACCACGTCACAATGTCAGGCGCGGCCACTGCGCTTGAAAAGTACCCCAAGAAGTAACCAAATTAGCTACAATAATGTTGGTGGTTAAAGAAAGCGCCAAAACTTGTGCCAGTAAGATTCAGTGTACGCGAAACTGCATTACAGCGCCCTGTGCGACCAGCGTGCCCAAAAAAACTTCGGAAATAAGTTAAAATAATGTTGGGCTCATAGAAAGCGTCGCAAACATCTCCCAGTACGAGTAAATTAATTTAACTTAGCTGTGCCACGACGGCCGAGATGTTTTTGGCTAACTGCGTTGCAAGTCTAGGTTCCGTGCCGTAAGCCTGATTGCTTGAAATGCGTCGTAGACTGTCGAACAAAATTTCTCACCTTGCCGTAGTCCAATATGCAGTGGTGCCATGTCGAAGTTCAGAAGGAACGCAAGAATTCGCCTGGAGCGCACTAAACTGGCCGACAGGTCGCCGAACAGGCCAAAGCTACGATGCGCACCCTGTCTCGCTCGCTTCGGCGGTGTGTCTGACGAATGACGCATGCATCTGGCTCGTCATTCGCCGATTCGCCAGCCGCTAGGCAACGGAAGTAAGCCGCAATGTTTAATTTATACGCAGATATTTTTACATTCGCCGGAAAGGACTAAAAAAAAAAAGAAAAAAAAATCCGTTAACCTCATTTCACGTTCTCTTTTTTTTTCGATGCTCGCGGCAGCAAACGGTCGTCGTTAATGCTAGCGTGACGTATTTCCAGTTGCCAGTTTTCGCCGAGTGTGCCCGCTTGTTGAATTATATTTTTCTGAACCATGAGCTACGAAACTGGTAAAAATGCTTCGTCTGCCGCTGCTGCTAAATGAGCTGCCGAGAGCAATTTTTCCTTCAGAATCAATTTTTTTGCCGAAATATATCCAATTCAAAACACCTCAACACCTACGCTCGAAATTCGCGTTAGGGTGCATCGTAATCTTCGGCGACTTTTTCTTTTTAAGACATGGGAGGATGATCTTCAGCAAAACAAGAAAAACAAAGTGCTACAGAAATTTAACAGCGAACATTTTCAACACGTATATGAAAGAAACACGCTATACTAAAGAAACGTGGAAGCACTAGCCAACAATTCTAATATTCACGGCCTAGATAGGACCTATATATCTCGCCGTGCACAGCACGCATCACACAAAAACTACACGTAATTCTGAAGTAAAAAAAAGTGGCATACGACAAGCAATATATCAAGAGGCGGTACCAGTCCGTTTGTAACTCCGTGAAGTCCTACATGTTGTTCAAGTGACCAATCAGTTCAGCGTACTGAAATTTCGATGAAACATTGGGTCCAGCGTTTCCGTCCAAAAGACGTGTCTTTCATAATCTATGCAGTCTAATTAGGAAAAGCATATGAAATAGCACGTCTTCTCTGGAAGGTGCAATGAAGCATCGGATACTATGCTGCTTCAAAATTAGGGCTTCCTTAAGTGTCATTTGAAGCACATCCCAAGATAATATTGCATCTTTACAACTCATGAAGTACTGCTCTATGGCTTCGGGTAGACTGCAAAGTCGACCATTCACCGTAGGTACAAAAATCGCTTTTCTGTGCAACTAAGTTTTCAAAGGTAGTGTTTCACGTCGTAATTCAAAAAAAAAAAAAAAAAGTGGCCTTCCACCTATGAGCCTATGAGGAGAGAATATATTTAGACACTCATGTGCTGGTGGACTTTGTCTCGTGCATCTGTGTATGCGACAGATTGTTTGTCATTTCTTTTTTTCGGGATACTTGACACCCAACACTGCGATCATTTGCACAATTTAACATATTCAGTGCTTTACTCAACCTGGTTGTTTATCCCAACATACTGAACTACTTCCTTCGCAGGTTTTATGCATGAAGTGTGTCTCGCTGCAGAATTCCACTTGGTTCAGTTTCGTGCTGAATATATTTACACAGTGTCCAGAAAATAACTGTGTAGAGAATTGATATCAATAATTTTCCTACCACCCCTTTACCGATCCACATTGACTCGTCTGCCAGAGCACGACTACATCAGCGAGTCTGCCCAGATGCCTTTGTCCAGATGTGTGCCACAAATGCAATAGCAGTGGGCCGCTCTTAAGCGCTCACCAAGTTCCCTAAGTGAGTATGTGCCACTACACCTGCGACAAGCAAGGGAAAAAATTCGGAGCTTTCGCGGGCACCAGCGTACCATGCTTCATTTCTCGGAGGTAACTCGCATACTTCTCGGCAGCGCTGTTAGATGGCACAGCTTTTCCAGAACGAAGCCATAGAGAAAGAAATTCAACAAGAGCGGACACTCCCATAGAGAACTGTGACCGAATTGAATGTAGCGCACCAAGCGGATGGGATTAGCACCTTCCGGTATCGGTTTTGGGTGCGCGCGTTTTGAACGCCACTTGGTACACGCCACGGCGGCTCCGCTGATCGGCGTGGCATTTTTTTCTCGATTCTACTGCTGAACCACGCGTGGCCTTGGCCCGGAATCGTTTGATTATTTCTTAAAAGCGATTGCGAAACATCTTTACGAGCCTCCACCGAATCTGTGTCACGTGGAATTTCATAAACTAAACGCAAGACTTCTGAAATGATGAAATGTTTATTTTGCTCTATATAAATGCTCATTCTTGGCATTTTGTCCATTCATCCAAAGTTGTGGCACCAGGTAAGCAGCAATCGTTGCAGTTCCACCGGACGCCATCCTGTGAAACAATGTAAATTACCAGCATGTATCATTTTGGTATACTGACCTAACAGGAATACTTCGTGTAGAGGCGAAACGTGCGCAAGTGGTGAATGGGCGGCATTAAAGATAAATTCACTTTTACTAACATATCGTAGGAAATAGACTCCCCTCAAACAATGCCATAAAATATGAAGAAAATATCTGATTTTCGGGCAACCCTCCCTCCCCGGGCGTTATTTTCTGCACATTAAGAGCCCAAATACACGGGCGACTGCACGTTTCCAAAACAACTTGGCCTCAGTCGACGTGATCGTACGCCAAGTACACAGAGGTGGCCACAACACAGGCTGTCAGCCAGACCATGTTACACGCTTGCAGAATGCCTTCGACTCGCACTCTAGACAAATTCGTGGGTGCAAAGCCCGTTTTCAGTCTCTCAGAAGACATAATTGTGAAGTTATTAGTTTTTGAGCTCCTCGGCGTCATCTTTCGTGCGTCCTGCCGGCGCAAACAACACATTTCCGTGTTATCGCCCTTGGCAATCGCTCGTCGCGTTTTCGACAAGCGTGAGTACCAAAAGAAGGTATACGTTGTTGCAGGGCCATAAAAAGCGTCACAAACTTGTCCCACTAAAATTCAGTACACGCCAAATTATCTGTCACCACGGCCTGCTTGCTTTATTGCTAACTGCTTCACAACCCCAGGCGCGGCAAGCATGCCTCAAAAGTATCCCACAAAGTTACGTATTACAATTATTTTGGGGGTCAGAGAATGAGTCATGAAATTGTCCCGGTGAAATTCAGCACACGCGAAACTGCGGCACACAGCCGAGCTGCTTTTCCCTAACTCCGACACAACGCCAAGCGCGGCGCGCGCACCTCTGGAGTATCCTAAAAAGTAGCGAAATACAATAATGTTGGGTGTTAAGGAAAGCGTCGCGAACTTATCCCAGTAAGATTCAGTACACGCGAAACCGTCACGACGACAGAGCTGCTGTTTGCTGCGTCACACAGCCGGGTGCGGCAAGCGTGCCAATCAACTACAGAAATAAGTTACAATAATGTTTGGGCTCATAGAAAGCATCGGAAACATTTCGCAGGACGAGTCATTAACTCAAATTAACCGCGCCAGAACAGCCGAGCTGTTTTTCGCTAACTGCCTAACTAGTCTGGCTGTTCGGCCGTAAGTCTAAATTTGTTTGAAGTACGTCGCAGACTCAAACAAAATTTCTGACCTTGCCGTAGTCGAATAGTACAGTGGTGCCGTGTCGAAGTGCTGGAGGAACGCAAGAATACGCCGGGAGCCCAACAAACAGGCTACATCCAAAAGAGACGGGTCACCGAAATTCGTATGCGCAGCCGGCCTGGCTCCCTTCGGTGGCACGTCTGCCGCATGACGCATCATATGGAGCGTCAAGCGTACCGCTAGGTTGTTGCTAGGTGACACAAAAAATAGAGGCCCCGAAGTAAAGTTCATTTATACGCAAACCTTTTTAGTTTTAGCGGGAAAGAATAAAAAAAAAAATAAAACGTCTGTAAGTTCATTGCACATTCTTTTTTTTTTTTCGATGCTCGCATCCACTAATAAATGGGATTAACGCTAGGCGTGACGTGTTTCCTGTTGCCAGGTTTCGCGGAGTGTCCCCTCTTGTTGAATTTATTTCTCTATGACGAAACGCGAGAGAGGAGCGCGGTTGCTGCTTGACATATTTCTAAGCGTAGGCACGTAGTGGAGCGCCATAGATCTCGGAGGCCACATGCAGGCTTCGCTAGGTGTCGCCAGTATAGGCATGCGAGAAGGAGGAGTCCCGCAGCAATACAGGCCTCACACATACTTGTTTCGACGGTGGAAATACGTCGAGTCACTATATCTATACAGTGCTAAACGCATTACCTCAACAGTAATCGTTAGGATGGAATTTACCAAATTGTTTTTTTTTACTTGCCTTAGGTCAAGAAAGCGTTCAAACGGCCAATTCTAGCGACATACATGATCGATGGTGATCCAGCCGTTAGTTCTTAAGTGGTGCACGCGTTTGTTTAAAATGCGTAAAAAATGGCAGACGTGGTATAGGCGCCGTTTAACGAAATCGTTAAACTCAACATCATACTGCCTTCAGCAAGCCGTCAGATGTTGGCTGACGCAAAGTTTTACTTGGAGGAACAGCGAAAGATCGCCTCAAATAAAGTGACGAGGAATGATGATGAGTACATACAAGTGACAAAGACGGGGCAAACACGGCGCCCACAAGGTGTCATGATAGGCAGGAATATCCTCTCAGGGAAAGTTATGTCGTAATAACGTCCCTTTTTTTTAATACGGGCCTTGAAGTAGCAGCTAATCGTGTTTACAGCAGTATACCCAAAGCCTTTCGATCGGGAAAAGTTATTTTCAGTGAGAGGAAGCCATGATAAGGGAGAAAGTAAACGATTGCCTCGGTAGTAAACCTGCGTAACAGCAGCGCGTTTTAAGCCCAGCTTTTCTTTGTGTGGGTACAAGCAAACAACACGAGGTGCGACTCAAGGTGCGGTCCTGCACCGGTTTTATGTAATATCGTGCTTTTCAGAGTCTTACGATACCACTGTTTTAGTAGCTACTTTAACGCTGATGAAAATGCCTTTTGTGACTTGCGTGATTAATAAACTCACACTTCCAGATTTTTCAGGCATACATAGGTAATCTAGAACCTTGCTTGGATATTTTACATATGACCTTCAATCACAGTGAGCGTGAAGTTCTAGCTTTTCCTGTGTCAGACGCAGTGCATATATCACTCATATATCCCGTTAATGTTACAGCCTCAGTTGAATCAATTACGTAACTGGTGTAACTTATGACGGATATCTTATTGCCGCCCACACGTTGAGTACATCGCTGCTCAGTTCTACATGCGATCAAAATATTGCGAAAAATGGGAAACCATAGATTAGGCATGCTTAAAACGGCACTTCTAAAGGGGCGCTCGTAGACTTTGTTTGAACAAATCATAGAATTTGTCTCAATAAAAAAGGACGTCGCCTCACGAATTTGCTGCCGCAAAAGCCTTTCGAAAGCATCAAGTATTAGCGGAGTTAAACGTAGTTATCGCGCCAACGAGCAGATTTTTCTCTCTTTTTATCTTCAGAAGCACGTTTGAGGCTAAATAGGAGAGGTGGCAAGAGGGCAAGGCTCCGCCCAACAGTTTAGCATGCCATCGATTAGAAGGCTCGTAGCGGCATTCCATGGCGGCCGCGGCGTCTACATTACGCAGCAGGCCGCTCCTACCTCGGATGCTATGCAGCTACGCAAAACTGTCGTGTATACATCGGCAGTGCATAGACGAAATACGTTTTTCCTTTTCTTTTTTTGAAATCGCAGATATCCGTTTGTCAGTAGGTCAGCTGCAAATCAGCAATAGTAGTATTACTCTAATTACTCTAAATGCTTTTGCGACCAATAAATCAACAAATTGCTGTTTTTGAGCTTCGCTGCTTCCGACGACGACATTCAGAAGGCGAGTGCAAGTGATCTTTCAGTTTTTGACACGAGATTGTAAGTTTCGTGGTGCGTGCAGTGCAATAATATTTGGCATACATGTTCCCAGGGTCATCTTCTATAGATCGGCATTGTTTTCTCACTACGTTCAAAAAATGTTTCGCGGCATCATGAATAGTAAAGTAAATGTACCTCCATCGTGCCCTGGAGTTCGGCTGTGGTTTATTTTTCGGGCCATCTGTGTACTAATTTCAACCACTGATACTTTTAGAGCTAGAAGCGTTGCGCTTGTGGTTGTGCTCACCATAATTTGAGGCATACACTGTCTTCTGCATTGAAGTGAGAATTCCGCCCCTTTCGTGCCAATTTACCCATTTGACCACATAATGTTTTTTAAATAAATTTGTCATTTATTACCGCAGCCTCATTTATTTCGTTATGTTCATTGGCCTCATTCCATACAACCCAGATAATTTTTGTGCAATCGTTAGTGGACTTACCTAATGGCAACTTCCCAGATATACTTCCGACAAATGATTATTCTGGTTTCAAATAAGTATTATTTCAATGTTTTTCGGACACTACTAACGTTCTCACCGTACTCTGCATGCCTTACTGCAAGACCCTACAACATTAATTTCAACAAGCGTTATTGCATCTGGCGCATCGCATTGGGAAGAAAAATCAGGCTTTACGATTTTTGTGCCGATTTAAACTGGCCTTTTTTTTAGTGTCAGACTTTGCGCTTATTGTTTGACAGAGTTCATAGTAGCCTTTCGTCCTGCACAATCTAATCGATTCAATTACAACTGCTGTTGTCATAGATTCTGCGTGTTCACCCTATTCCACGTTAGTAACTCTAAATTACCACGATTAAGTATTTCTCCATTATCTGCTCATTTCCAATATATTCAAATAATTTAGGTGCCTTGTGATAAGGGTTTGCTTCTGAATGAAATGGCGGGCTGACTAGCCAAGGCAGCACTTAACAGCTTGGTTCTACCACGTTAACTGCTTTTTCTGTGTATCCGCATTTCCTATATCTGTGGCGTAGTTAATGATTCAATACACGCAGTCCTGAGGTGTCTCTCGCCAAATCAGGCCGTCTGGTCTGGTCCAGATCTGGTCTGGTCTGGTCTGACCCAGATCTGGTCTAAAGTGCTCCTGCATTCGCATTTCCGGTAATAGGGAAGACACAACAGATCATTTTCATCTTTTTTTGTCGTGCAGCTGGTTTACTGAACAGTTTAAAAAAATCTTCGAAATCACCTTTCGAAAAAATTTGCCATGACTTTACCAATACCATTGTGCTTTAATTTGGAGTTTCCACGCTGCGGTAAAGTCACAGGGATGTTTGCGCCGGTTTCTAGGAATCTACAATTGATTCCAAGTGATTACTTAGATAAATCTGTTTCAATATGACCCAGATGCCCACGTTTTCTACCAGCTTGGGGAACTGTAGGTATGAGCTGATGGTCGTGATGTTCGTGATGCCGCCACGGTGATTCCATCGACCCCATTCTAGCTTTGTCAGCTGTCTCTCGTCATGCCATCGTCTTCACGCTTTCTACGCAGACCCGATGGGTTTTAACAGCCTGGACCCGTAAGTATGTGCTCGTGATGGTGACGCCATCATTGTTTTGCAGCATCGTCATTTCAACTTCGTCAATTGCATCTCGTCATGCCGTCGTCATCACGCAAACATCATTAGGGCATCGTTGTCATACAAGTTCCGCAATACAGTCATTGTCGTCATACACTGATCGTCAGCCAATTTTCCTCATGCCGTTGTCATGCTATCGTTATCATCGTGTCGTCGTCATACAGTCGTCATCATGAATTGGTCGTCATGCCATGGCCTTCATACCGATGCGGGCGTTGTGTCGTCGCAATTCTAACTGCGAGATCCAACTTCCTTCATGCCGTCGCCTTCATACAGTTGTCAAAACGTTGTCGTCATGCCACCGTTGTTACGCTGTCATTTTACCATTTGCCTTAGTAACGTGATCCCACTGTCATCCTGCCGTCGTCATCACAATGCTTTCGTCGTTTCATCGATGTCAATCCTTCTTCGTCACTCTATTGCAATTATGTTGTCACCATTCAATTGTGATCATGCCCCCGTTTCCATTCCACTGTCGTCGTGGCGTTGTCTTCAGAGTGTGGCTGTCATACATTCGTTGTCATACCGTCGTCGCCATGCAGTCCTTGTCGTGCTATCAACGTCATTCTAGGTTCGTCGTCCGGTTTTTGTCAAAGCGCCATCGTCAGGCCATCGTCGTCCAATTGTCCTCATGTTGGTGCAGTCATGCTGTCGTCGTTATGCCATCATCATCATTTAAAAGAAGGGTCATCTCATTGTCATCATGCCGTCGGTGCTATACCACCTTTGTCGTTCCATGAACATTGCTCCTTCTTTTCCATTCCATAGTCATTATTGCGTCGGCGTCATACAGTCGTTCTCACGTTAGCACACTCAAGCGTTACTGCAGCAAGCGAGTGCCATAAAATCATGGGAGGATACTGGATTATGCCACATATAACCAAAGCAACGGAAGTCCTAGACCGACAACTACAGATGTTAAACAAACTTGACTTCAGAAACACTGTGTGTACCGTCACTGATAGAAACTTAATCGCCTTACCATCGACAGCCGTCGTGAAACGAGTTCTGCCGTAACTTTTAGTACATTTCAATTCAGGCTACGTCATGCACTTTTCTCGCATCTATAACACGGAATTGATCAGTTTTCGTAAATTTCCAAGTGAAAGTTACCTTCCTATTCATTAAGTCTTGTTAAATTGAGTCTTGATCAACTCCTGATAGTGGGTATGAGCCATCATGAGAGATAACAAATGCGCAGTAAATGTTTGGAGCCGTAAGGAAGGCGAGAGCGTTCGACACAATTCAAGGGTGAGCTTTCTTGGAAATCAGTTGGTATGCAATGTCAGAAATCTAAGACTGCACCATCAGTAATTTTACATCATAGTAATACTGGACTTACCAATCGAAGAAGAGAGTGGTGACTGTTTCTGTACGTTCAGCAAAGCAGGATTGGCCAAACCTCTATAGTGGGTAAGCGCCACAAGTGAGAAGCAAGCAAGCAAGCAAGCAAGCAATCGAGTGACTGACGAGTGAGTGCATTCTGTTCCACTCGTTGTTTTAAATATTTGCTCTAAATGTTTTGTGTAGTGCGCGGTTGGCTAGACAATGAAGAATAAATTAAGCACACATGTGCCTAAGCCGGGACATCCTCATCTTTGCTCCATCCAGCACAAACATGTTCCTTGTGCTCATGACGTTGTACGTGTGGGGTTCTTATAGGAGTGCTACTGTTTTTAAGCATGAAATGCTTTAAGCTCCCTTCGTCGGCGACCTTCAGGTGACCTTGAGCCAAAAGCGAGAGCAGTTATCCCGGCGCTCAAACGAGACCATCCGGGCAAGATACGAAAAGAAAACGGGGGCATACGGGCAACCAGCTAAAACTTACTTGAGAGTGAGCGTTTTCGAACACGGTGTGGCCTGGGAACTTTGGACCTCCTTTGCAGATGTGCGAGTATGGCATTGGGTTCTCGTCATTGCTGTTCTGTTTGGCGTTCGGCTACTGTGTCAGCGCTGTAATGCTACATTTGCCTGTCAGCGCATGTTACTTGTTCGGTCGCCCGCTCCATTGACCACGGACATTCCAATTTTGTTGTTTCTCAGCCCTTTAAGCATATCACAAATACGTTTCATGAAATTATCAGGAAGGTGGTCGTTGCGTTGCGTTGATGCATGCACTGCTTGATAAGCAGTGACGTAAAATGTGGTCTGGAACTTCTGAATGAAGGGCGGACAAATTTGGTGGGCTAAACAAAGTTGCGTAGTTTCGTGCAGCGGTGCTGACCTTCCCAAAGTTATTTTAAATAAACTTGATTACTTTCACCGTGACACAGCTTTCCCCCGCCCTTTCTTTTTTTTTTTGCTCATGCCATGCGTAGCAAGCACATAACGCGGGCGAAATTCTTCGAGCAACTAAAATTAGTGCTACAAGAAAAGGTGACAGCATTAGCTTTTTCAATATACTTTGTACTGTAGAAGTACGTTTTTAAAGTTTACACATTAAAATTGAAAGGTGTCGGTGCACGGGTGGTCGACTTAATAAGTACTGCGGCGCTAAACACACAACATAAGGGGGGGGGGGGGGATAGACTAAGGAAGGCCCAATAAAATGTACACAAGTGTTCCTGCATTTTTTATAGCAATATATTTATTCTCAGGCTGACAAAGTGATGTCTTCTGAGTTGTCTCCGGTAATCTGAAAACGCGTAGAGATGCACCCTATGCTAACAATATATTTGCATTAGGAAGTGTTGATGATACTTACTTGGAACAGAATACTGTAGGGCATACCTGACGATTGCGAAACATGATAGAGTGTTGGAACAAGGTTCGACATAAAACGCTTGTTACTGAAGCAATTTAAGGTTTCTGCTCAGAAAAAAGCTTTGCACATGCGACAGCAAGTGACTAGAATTATGAGTGAAATTGAAAATGTATATTCCGCTATAAGGCCACTTAATCGACGCGAAAGTTTGCGAATAAGCCCTCCGAGCGTCCTTCATTTCCAAAGCTGCGTAGACTCTACTCGCTCGGCAAGATGTTTCATGATTGAGTCAGGAGATCGTTTACTGCCCCTGAGGGCTCTGGTTATATGAATTTTTGCGGATTAAAATAATGAAACTCTGGTATTTTACGTGCGAAACAAATATATTATTATGAGCCACACAGGACAGGAGGATATCGTATTTATTCTAACTGAGAGTGTTTAACCCACTAGCGCCCACTGTACTAGAACTAGTACACTTGGTGAAGATAGGGATAACCGAAGATAGAGACGAGGAGGAAGGCGACGACGATAACACCGACGCTTTCGCCCTGAACTGCGTCTGCGGTTATTGTAGGTTAGCAAAACCTGCAACAATATTCCATCAAAATGGTTTCATTGCAATGGAATCATTGAGGATACCTTAGCCGCGCTCGCCATGTAGGCGTGGCCGTCGCCGTGCATAGTTTGTGTCACTACATGTATGTTTGGACACTCGTGGCGGATGGCCACGGTCACACCCCCCAAAAATCGTGAAAAAGCTGCGATGCCGATTTTATCACAGCCGAGCATCACAAAGATGCCAGAAGTGCACGGTCACTTTGTGCCACGAAAAAGGCTGCTTTAAAAATTCACACAGGGAGCTAGGAGCGCGATGATAAATGCTGTCATTGAAGCCCCATGCTCCCAGTGCACTAGATGTACCTGAAGAAACAGGTCCTGCAAGCATCAGCTGTACGTTACCGCTATAACTGAATATGACACAACCTAGACGGGCTACTTACTCAGGGAAACCCTCGTTACTTAGGAGGTCGGAAGTAATACAGAAGAGAGCAGTGGACCGGAATGATTGAAAGCGAGAGACATGTGCGAGTAGACAGGACGAAGATTGGAGAGAAGTAAAGGAAAGGACAACTACGTATTTCCCCAGGGTGGCTCAGCCTGGCAAAGTGGTGTGTTGCCTATGCCAAGGGACCTTAAACTTCCGAACGCTCAGTAACACCTGAACCCCCGCGATGCATTTTGCCCCGGACACATCTAGGCCATGCACGGCTAAGCGCAGGAGGGTCCAACTCCCACGTGTTCCGGGTCCGTGGTGTCGCAACACACCAAACGCCTGCTGACGCGCACGCCCCAGTGGTCGCTGGGCGCAACACTGTTTGGCCTTTATAGCCCTGTGTTGTGTGTATGAGCGTGATGACCTGACCAGGTGTAGCTGCTGAAAGGTTGGTCAGCAAAGCCTTCCGTGCCGCACTTAGTGCTTTCGGGTACTTCAAAATGTGGGGCCGTGCCGGTGAACGCAAAGCGCGGTGGTACACCTGTTCGTCTTAGCTACGTTGCAGCAGTAGTTTTTTAGACTTTTGTGCATGGGAGGCGTTTTATTATGTGTTCCGTCGAGAAGCAAGCAAAATGCTGTGCTGATGTGTACAGTGTGAGTGAGCAGTGGTAAGCACAGTTCCACTGCGCTGCAGTGACAGGCTCTTGCAATACCGCGTATTGCAGTACCGCTGTACCTTGCAGTACCCCATTACTCTATTTCGTTTCTCTTTCCCTCTCAGCAACGCGTTCTGCCGCAGTTTCTAGTGCTTTGCGAGCCTTCCTTTGTTGTCTGTGCTGCTTCATCAAAAATTTACTTAGGTCCTGTAAACTTATACGCATGGAAGGTATGATTGTCTAAATAAATAAATAAATAAATAAATAAATAAATAAATAAATAAATAAATAAAAATAAGTAAACCATAAGTTGGGCGTTTACATACAAGGGTGAGGGTTATCTCCAGCTTTTCGCATAGTTAACCGAAGCACGGAGTTCGCTCTCTACGAGACGAAACACGGCGTACTCCCAATGTACGAAGGTGTATTTTCTTATAGAAAACAAGCAAATAAAGTAACAAGTATAGCCTGAACGCACACGCTAAGCAAGTCAGACAGACAGCGTAACCAAACGCGGATAGCGGCGTCTTGTACTAACCAGTGAATTTCGTTGTTGGCCACCCGGGCGCAACACGGCGCGTTCCAACTTTCAAAACTCCCGCGCATCAGCCCCATGAGAAGTGACGTTCGCTCGCGCACTGTTTCCGTCGCCGGAAGCAGCAGCCGTCGCTGGCGGGGCTGCCGCGCCCTTCTACAGAGCCCTTGGTCGACGTCCTCGCGCTTCTTGCGTAGCCGTAGCCCGAGCGCTCCAACCGCGCCACACAGCTTCACTGCATTCTTGCGCAAGTCTCTCTACGAGGTTTTGCGTCCACGGAGGGTGGGTGTGTCTGTAGGAAGAACACGCCGATTTCTGCGGCTATAGATATTCTTCGTCAGCGAAGAACTCGTGGCGATGACGTCAAGTCTTCTGGGGTACATCGGCGGTATCTGCTGAAGTATTCCTTGCGCCTTTTCTTATATGTAGTCGGCGTCTTAGGCGTCATTTGATAGGCTGAACTTTTCAATCAGTTGAAGTACTTCTCTCATCTGCCGAAAAAGTTAGCCCACCCTTTTTACCGCCACCGGGCCGTTATGTGCGAAGATGTAAAAAGACTTTTGATTTCTGTCTTAAGAAAAGTCAAGAGCAAGTAAAATATGTATAGTTTAAAGCTTTTATAGGTTTGTAGGCTTTTCTGTGTTTACTGTGTATACCGCGTTAAATGGAATAATCAAATTAATATTCGTTACTGCTACATAGCATGAGAACGTGCGCTTTAGCCTGGCGTACAGAACACTGCCTTATTTATTCTTCCTCAAGGAAGGTACTTTTCACTTTTGATGGGTAGGTTCTAGGCATTTGCTTTTTTCATCAGTTTAGCCGCGTCATATAAATGTGGCAGTTGTGCCTATTGCTGCCAAACAGCGACATTTTAAACATATATCTCCACTGAACTGCAGCGTAGGTGTGCTCGCCATGCTGTGTATTGTAGAACTTTACTTTATTGCGTGTGTCTTCTTACACGTTCGGGAAGAATATTTCTCATATATTCTCACGTGAGTTTCTTCAGATTTACTTCTCAGAAGAACTACATCGCCGTAAAACACTCAATGCCTAACCATATGATTGAGATAGCCAATGGAAATTCGCAACAGATAATAATTCAGTTGGGCTTTCAGAAGGCACGCAGCGAAGACATTCTACAAAGACCACTGCAGTGGCTGATCTTGAGCATTATTCATAAGGTTCTCCGGAGCACTAAAAAATACGGTGCCTAATACCAAGAACTAAACAGTGCATGGTGATTCCTATGATTCACTCAGCACAAAAGTTAGGGTTGTTCGCAGTCATCGGTACAGTCACGTCCACGGAGTCGGACAGACGGGAGTGTCGACTTGCCTGACAAGGCGTGCAACAGTTGTGACCTCCCGATTCGAGCTTCGTTTAAGCAACACATACATACACTGCATTGCCAAACTGCTATTTTTCAAATTACTACTGATTACAAAAGGTAGCAGCTGCCTTGCTGCGCTGCGCCTGCCGCGATCGGCGAGCCAAAAATACCACGAGCTCTCCACCCAGCATCGGGCTTATCGTGCTTTTCGCATCTGCAGGTAACGTGGTAACGCACTCTAATGACTGCCGTTTCATGCAATCGCTGCCGCGCTTCATGATTTCGACATTACGTGACTTGCCGACTGGTTCTGACCGTTCCTTCTTGCCCGACTGTCGACTTTGTTCTTGCTGTCCTATTCGCGCTTGCCGCACAGCGCCAACTGCCAGGAAATAAAATAGGCGACGTACCTCCGATCTAAGAGCAACTTAAATAGATGGTGAAAAGTCGAAGACAGAACTGTACAAAGGCTGAGCGGGCAGCGTGCTAGCGAGAAATTATCCGGCCATGCAATTGACGCAATTACCATGTAATTCGGGCGCTAGTGTAAACTTGATTTGTGGTCTCCTGCTGCTATGACAATCTTAAAATTAAATTATGGGGTTTTACGCGCTCAAACCACTTACTGATCATGAGGCACGCCATAGTGGGGGACTCCGGAAATTTGGAACACCAGGGGTTCTTTAACGTGTACCTAAATCTGTGTACATGTGTGTATTCGCCCCCATCGAAATGCGGCGGCTGTGGCCGGAACACTGACACACTTGCATAGATGAAGGTCTATGAAAAATTCTGAAAAAAGAAGAAAGGAACGTTTCTCAGATTTATTGTTTCAATAAATGCGATGTAACCATTAAGCGCGAGGGCAGAAAAATTAGCTACTGCAACCGCTTTTCTGCATGAGACATTTCTCTAGAGCGTTATACTTGATGAGTCACATTACGGCCTGAAGAATACAGAGGTGTTCACAGCGAACGATTCAAGGCGTTTGTCAGTGCTTACTTTTGTAGCTTGGTAATGGTGCACGAGCCAATTCTTACATATCTCTCCATAGATCTGTGCTGAATGGCACTGGCTTTTACGTAAGGAACAACCTCGCGGCTATGAGAAAGGCTCTCAACGCCTTACTTGTCACCATGTTCCTGTTTGCGGCTCTGGTGCCTGGCGACGCCCTGCCCTCCACCTGCCGTCCCGAGTACCAGAACCTACCGGGTGGCCTGGTGCACACCGCCTGCAAGCCTCCCAACCCAAACTGCGCCTTCATCTCCACGGGGCTCAGCGCGGCTGAGAAGGCCGAAGTGCTTAAGGCACACAACGGCTACCGATCCCAGGTTGCCCAAGGACGACTGCCCGGGTTACCCAGTGCTACCGATATGCACCGCTTGGTATGCATCAGCGAGTGTTAAGCACCGATTGTGGCAAGGATTTGCTTGGGCTTTCATGATATTTCGTTTATCAGCAGTAAGTAGTTCAGAGAACAAGCAAAGCGGTAGGCGACCCTAATCTTTGACTTAGGTGTCTCCTAGTGGCACTCGAACCTCGGCGTTGGTGTTAAATAGGTTAACTTTAGGGGAACACAGCGCGCGAACTGAGCTCGGAGCCAACTGGGTTCCATTATTTAGACGGCTCAGAATCATGCACCTTTCTTGTGTTTGATGTCATTAGAGACGTCACCACTTCTGCTTTCTACTTGCGGCTTTCCCAGGAATTTCGACAAAGTTGTGCGCACGTGGATTGTCGCTAAAGTGTACGATGCTGTGCTTTTGTGAGCGGTAATCAGTGATTTTTAATCAGCTATAATTTTTCCAGACACTTCAGCAACTCAACTTGCAGGTAAACTTATGCTCTGAAATCATATCTACAACGAAACCTATGAATTTCATACTGTACAGCTCATTTTCTATTTTTTAGATGTATATAGAATTTTGTCTCCGTTGTCTCAGTGGTTTACAAATAATTCTAATTATTCGGGACACTTCAGTAACTGAACTTGTTGCTAAACTTATCCGATATATCTATAATGAAACTCATGAATTCGTTCTGTACTATCTTTTCTTTTCTGATTAATTTCGAATTTCCTCCTCGGTCTTCTCTGGAGGTGAACCGGAAGTTCTACGCAAAAAACAAGAGCTCCACTCGACAGCTCGTGCCACTAAAAATATCGTAATTTGACTCGCTGAAGGCCACGAAATCGCTTATTCCTAGCGCCGTGTGACTCTGGAATACAACTTAAGGCATAGTCTGTCAATAGGGCACTTCCGTTATATGTAATACGGTGATTATTGATACAGGCGTCTGCATTGAGTCGCAATCATTCACTTACGATTATGGCAGTAGTTATATTCCTTTGTGTTCGACACAGCTGAATCCAAAATTGCAGCATTAGGACACACACACACACACACACACACACACACACACACACACACACACACACACACACACACACACACACACACACACTATATATATATATATTGATACGTGTACTTATCTTTATCGGGCGACCACGTTTCGCCGCTTAACAAATGCAATCGCACAGCGCGGGACGCGCCTGCATGTATCCGACGTTTCTGGAAAGTTATCGATGCTTCTACCCGGCTGTCTGTTGTCGCCGAACCTTGTGTTATCTGATTTCATCGCGTAGCGCGAATGGTGTAGAACTTTGTGGAAAGCACGCGGGTCCAAACGATTAGTCTGGAACATTCGACGACTGCTCTATAAAAGCCGACGCGCTTGACCCGCTGAGCAGATTTCCGACGATCGCCGACTGTGTTCGCCGCTTTCGTTGTGCTATAAGTGTAGCCTGTTTTGTGGGCACAAGTTCGCCCAATAAAAGTTAGTTTTCTCGTTCACAGTATTGCTACTGTGTTCTTCTACGTCACCACCACGTGACATCTGGTGGAGGTGCTTTGCGTTCATGTACCGGACGCCCCCACAAAGCCGTGACTCAAGCCCTCACTCGGAAGACACCAACGTCGCCAAGAACCAGCGAGGTAGCCGCAGGCTGCAAGGACTGCCCCCGGAGCACGGACTTTTGCCTGAGACGACTAGGAAGATGGCCACCACGTCCACCCCAATGGCAGCCCCAGCGTCACCCGTCGTGTTGCAGCAGCCCAGGGAGCCTCCGACGTTCCGCGGTTCAACTTTCGAGGACCCGGAAAGCTGGCTCGAGACGTACGAGAGAGTCGCTACCTTTAACAACTGGAACAGCGACGACAAACTGCGATATGTCTTCTTCGCTTTGGAAGACGCGGCCAGGACGTGGTTCGAGAACCGAGAAGCCACCTTAACGACCTGGGAACTTTTCCGAAGCGGCTTCCTGCAGACGTTCGCAAGCGTCGTACGCCGAGAACGAGCCCAAGCGCGATTAGAAACCCGGGTGCAGCTCCCTAATGAGACGACCGCGATCTACACGGAAGAAATGAGCCGTCTCTTCCGCCACGCCGACCCTGAAATGCCCGAGGAGAAGAAAGTCCGCCTGCTGATGCGTGGTGTGAAGGAGGAACTCTTTGCCGGAATGGTACGAAGCCCACCGAAGACCGTGGACGAGTTTCTTCGCGAGGCCACCAGCATCGAGAAGACACTCGAGATCCGAAACCGGCAATTCGACCGCCGCACAAGCTCGACGAACTACGCCGGAGTTCAATCGCTGGCCACCGACGACCTGCGCGAGGCTATCCGAGCGGTCGTGCGGGAGGAGCTACAAAAGCTGTTCCCACCATCACAGCCTCAAGTGGCTTCGATTGCCGACGCCGTGCGTGAAGAGCTCCAACAACAACTTGGAGTAGCCCCTGTATCGCCCCAGCCTGAGCCGCAAGCGATGACCTACGCCGCCGTCGCATGCCGTCAAGGTCCCCCTCCGCGACCGCGCCAGGGCCCTGTCACGCCGCAGTTCCGTCGTCCGCCGCCGCCAGCGCCAGCACGACCACCCGTCGCCCAGCGGACCTACGCGAGGAAGACGGACATTTGGCGCGCTCCTGACCACCGCCCGCTCTGCTACCACTGCGGAGAAGCGGGGCACATCTACCGCCGATGCCCATACCGGGAGATGGGACTGCGAGGTTTCGCCGTTAACGCGCCGCGGCCACAGATTGGCGAACGACCTCGCGATATCGCCGACTACCTCGCCGCCACTCAGTGGAGCCCTCGACGACCGTCCCGTTCGCCGTCACCAGGCCGCTACCTGTCGCCGCAGCGCCGACCATACACCGGCACAGCCCGGGGCCGCTCTGCGAGCCCATATCCGGAAAACTAAAAGCAGCAACCGATGGAGGTGCGGTTGCTGTTCGTCGAACTGACGAAGATCCTCCGCCGCCGACGAAGACGACGAAGAAACCATCTCGACGACTTAATGACGACACGCCGCCGTCCCGAAGAAGTCGGGAAGCCAAGACTACACCGACGAAAGACGACTTCACGACGCGACGTACTAGCTTCAATTCAACACGACGCAGCCGTGATCCGACGCCAAGACCCAACTGCAACGCAAGACAAAGAACCACCGACCTCGACGTGCTTCTAGACGGCCACGCAGTCACCGCCTTAATCGACACAGGCGCCGATTTCTCAGTCATGAGTGGACACATCGCCGTCCAGATGAAGAAGGTTAAGACTGCATGGGAAGGCCCTCAAATTCGGACCGCTGGAGGACACCTGATTACGCCGACAGGAATGTGCACGGCAAGAATTACCATTCACGACCGGACTTACCCTGTCACCTTCGTTATCCTCCAACAGTGTTCACGAGACGTCATTCTCGGTATGGACTTCCTGGACCAACACGGCGCAATCATCAACCTGAAGTCGAAGTCAATAACGCTGTCGGAAGATAAAGCGATACCGCCGGAGAGCCCTCGTAGTCACCACGCCTTGAATGTGCTCGAAGACCAAGTGAGCATCCCGCCCCGCTCCAGCATTGTTATTTCGGTCGGCACCGAAATACCCGCTGACGTAGAAGGCGTCATCGAAGGCGACCAACGTCTACTGCTAGACCGTGAAATTTGCGTCGCAAGAGGGATCGCTCGACTGCATGGAGGGAAAACTGAAGTGTCGCTGACAAACTTCAGCCAGGAGTTCAAGCACCTCAACAAGGGCACGACGATCGCGTACATCGAGGAAATTCTGGAAACAAGTAATGCGTTTGTCCTCTCGGATTCCGCCGCATCTACCCCGACGACCATGGTTCCCGAACCAGACTACGACATTAATCCAAGTCTCCCAGTGATTAAGCAACAGCAGCTCAGAAGTCTGCTCCGACGATACAAAAGATGCTTTTCGACGACATCGAGGATTCGACAAACACCAGTCGCCAAGCATCGCATAATCACCGAGGAGTACACTCGACCACTCCGCCAAAGCCCTTACCGAGTTTCGCCGCGAGAACGCGAAGCTATAAGAGAACAAGTCGACGAAATGCTGCGCGACGACATCATCCAGCCGTCGAAAAGCCCATGGGCATCCCCTGTTGTCCTGGTGAAGAAAAAGGACGGAACCCTACGTTTCTGCGTCGATTATCGTCGTCTGAACAAGATCACGAAGAAGGACGTATACCCCCTTCCACGGATAGACGACGCATTGGATCGGCTCTGCAACGCTAAGTACTTCTCCTCGATGGACCTCAAGTCTGGCTATTGGCAAATAGAAGTCGACGAAAGAGATCGCGAAAAGACCGCCTTCATCACCCCAGACGGCCTCTACGAGTTCAAGGTTATGCCATTTGGACTGTGCTCGGCGCCTGCAACGTTCCAGCGCGTGATGGACACGGTTTTAGCGGGATTGAAATGGCAGACCTGTCTCGTTTACTTGGATGACGTCGTTGTATTCGCCGGAAATTTCGACGATCACCTTAGGCGGCTTGCCACAGTACTAGGGGCCATCAAGTCATCAGGGCTCACTCTGAAGCCAGAAAAATGCCGCTTCGCTTACGACGAGCTTCTGTTCCTAGGCCACGTCATCAGTAAATCCGGAGTACGCCCCGACCCCCATAGCTGCCATCGCAAAGTTCCCGCAGCCCACCGACAAGAAGGCAGTGCGTAGATTCCTTGGCATGTGTGCCTACTACAGGCGCTTTGTCAAGGACTTTTCACGCATCGCCGAGCCGTTGACACGTCTAACTAAATGTGATGTTGAGTTCAAGTGGGAAACGCCGCAGGCCGACGCATTTGAAGAACTCAAACGACGCATGCAGTCGCCGCCGGTACTTGCGCACTTCGACGAGTACGCCGATACAGAAATCCATACTGACGCCAGTAGCCTAGGCCTCGGTGCCGTTCTAGTCCAGAGGAGAAACGGAGTCGAACAGGTGATAGCTTACGCTAGCCGGTCGCTGTCAAAAGCGGAAGGCAACTATTCTACAACCGAAAAGGAATGCCTCGCCATCGTTTGGGCTACAGCTAAATTTCGCCCTTATCTTTATGGCAGGCCATTCAAAGTCGTCAGTGACCATCACGCGTTGTGTTGGCTAGCGAGTATAAAGGATCCTTCAGGACGACTGGCACGGTGGAGCCTCAGACTACAAGAATACGACATCACTGTAACCTACAAGTCAGGACGAAAACACTCCGATGCCGATTGCCTATCACGCGCCCCCATTGACCCGCCGCCGCAAGATGACGAAGATGACGCCTTCCTTGGCATGATAAGCGCGGAAGACTTCGCTGAACAGCAACGGGCAGACCCGGAGCTAAAAGGCCTGGTGGAATATTTGGAAGGGCACACCGACGTTGTCCCCAGGGCATTTAAGCGCGGATTATCTTCCTTCACGCTTCAAAACAATCTCCTCGTGAAGAAGAACTTTTCACCAGTCCGCGCCAACTACCTTCTTGTTGTCCCGTCAGGACTTCGTCCAGAAGTATTGCACGCCCTACATGACGATCCGACCGCTGGACACCTCGGTTTTTCCCGGACACTATCGAGGATACAAGAAAAGTATTATTGGCCGCGCCTGACCGCCGACGTCGCCCGTTATGTCAGAACATGCCGAGACTGTCAGCGACGCAAGACACCGCCGACAAGGCCAGCCGGATTACTACAGCCAATCGAGCCTCCTTGCCGACCATTCCAGCAGATCGGGATGGACTTGCTGGGACCCTTTCCGACGTCAACAACCGGAAATAAGTGGATCGTCGTGGCGACAGACTACCTCACCCGCTTCGCTGAAACTAAAGCACTGCCGAAAGGTAGCGCAGCCGAAGTGGCGAAATTCTTTGTCGAAAACATCCTGCTTCGACATGGCGCCCCAGAAGTCCTCATCACCGACAGAGGAACGGCCTTTACAGCGGAGCTCACCCAAGCCATTCTGAAATACAGTCAGACAAGGCACAGGAGAACCACGGCCTACCACCCGCAGACGAATGGTCTTACGGAGCGGCTGAATAAGACCCTCGCCGACATGCTAGCGATGTACGTCGACGTCGAACACAAGACCTGGGATGCCGTCCTGCCGTACGTAACATTCGCTTACAACACGGCGGTGCAAGAAACAACACAGATCACGCCGTTTAAGCTGGTTTACGGCAGGAACCCGACGACGACGCTCGACGCCATGCTGCCCCACGTCACTGACGAAGAGAATGTTGACGTCGCTAGCTATCTCCAGCGAGCCGAAGAAGCCCGACAGCTCGCCCGCCTACGGATCAAGAACCAACAGAGGACCGACAGCCGACACTACAACCTCCGACGACGCTTTGTTGAGTACCAGCCCGGCGACCGTGTTTGGGTTTGGACCCCGATACGCCGACGAGGACTCAGTGAGAAACTACTACGACGCTATTTCGGACCCTACAAGGTCATCCGACGTATTGGCGCTCTGGACTATGAGGTCGTGCCAGACGGCATTTCGCATTCACAGCGGCGCCGCGCACGATCTGAAGTGGTCCACGTGGTGCGCCTTAAACCCTTTTACGGACGCTGACGAACTTCGTCATTTTGTTCTTTTCTTTGCTACGAGTGCTTTTGTTTATTACCTTCGTTTGTTTGCAGCATCGGGTCGATGCTTTTTAAGAGGGGGGTATTGATACGTGTACTTATCTTTATCGGGCGACCACGTTTCGCCGCTTAACAAATGCAATCGCACAGCGCGGGACGCGCCTGCATGTATCCGACGTTTCTGGAAAGTTATCGATGCTTCTACCCGGCTGTCTGTTGTCGCCGAACCTTGTGTTATCTGATTTCATCGCGTAGCGCGAATGGTGTAGAACTTTGTGGAAAGCACGCGGGTCCAAACGATTAGTCTGGAACATTCGACGACTGCTCTATAAAAGCCGACGCGCTTGACCCGCTGAGCAGATTTCCGACGATCGCCGACTGTGTTCGCCGCTTTCGTTGTGCTATAAGTGTAGCCTGTTTTGTGGGCACAAGTTCGCCCAATAAAAGTTAGTTTTCTCGTTCACAGTATTGCTACTGTGTTCTTCTACGTCACCACCACGTGACAATATATATATCTATATATATATATATATATATATATATATATATATATATATATATATATATATATATATATATATATATACACACACACACTCGAGGAAAGACAATGTAGCCTTTCCACCAAACACAAACGAAGATTTTCTAAAGCAAAGAAGCTTTCTTGAGTTCAGCAGTGATTGGATGCAAGAACTTCATCCGACGTACACGCACTTTATTTGAAAAATGGGGTATTTTAGTACAGTTGTGGTCTCACTGGCATTTTACGCCACAACTATACACATAACATTGCTTGTGCCATTGTTATTTGCATGGTTCCTGTTGTAGATTTCTCCAGCTTCAGTAAGTTACTCTGCCATTATTTTATTGATGCTAGTACACGAATACCAACAATGTGGATTTAAGTAGCTTACTAACACTTGTTAACTCAAAGGTTACAATTTTTCACTCCAGAAGTGGGACGACGAGCTAGCTGAGGTGGCCCAGGCATTCACGGACCAGTGCGACAACAATCATGATAGACCAGACCAGCGAATAACTAGTAAGTCAACAAACTAGACGTCATTTCAAGTGACAACTTAATAACAAAGTGAAGAACAGGCATCGGTGTGATGTTAGTGAGAATGTTGCAGGGCATAACCACCAGAAAATGTGGTTCATGGCTTCTAGCCTGCCTGGGCCTAAATGGGAAAGAGACGGATGCTGCAAGAGATCGGAAATTGCCTAAATCTTCAATAAAACCTTCAACTCTATACACAGAATGCGATATTATGTGTACCTACTATACGCGCACTGCATAAACTGAACAAAAACACGTTCATATCATGTAAACAAATAAATAATATTTGGCAAGGACTCATAAGCAATCATTTAAAGGTACAATAAAATTGCATCGCGAGAATAAAAATGAGCTAAAGAGCGTTTGGGATTTACAATCGAAATATTACACTCTTCCAGTATGTGGTACAATCGCACATTCAAGAAAGAGATAGAGGAATGCAGTTTCCTGGAAAGAATAAATATAGTTTGATCCGAAGGAGATAAATTCGGACTTCGCTAATTGTGAATGCTGGAGTAGAGCAATTTGGCATGCCAAACTCTGTAACATACCGAGATTCTTTTGGGTTGACTTCCGGAGTTCTGTATGATCATCGTAATGCCTTTATTGTCATGCACATGCGCAAACACAACTATACATAAACAAATTCGCAATAATAAGCGAGCAGTCATACGCGAGGGGTTGCAGTAATGGCGCGCAACATTCCAATACTATGACACTAATTTGCGGTCTGCAACGCTGTTATCCTGCGTCTGCTTTCACAAGGCTATGTTGTCCAGAATAACCTGGCTTGCTCTGAGATAACTCATTAGACCTGCCCGGAGGATCGGCTCCTTGGGTAAAGGGTCATGCACATTTAGGGTTGCTTAAGGTGATCGGATTATAAGTATACTTCTGTAGGAAGCGTGCTTAAGTAGTCTGTTATTCTCGGCCGCATTACGTTGAATTGCGATGCAATTGGCTCGAAGCGAACAATAAGTTGTGTCTTATTTAGAGGCAACTACGATGTCGATGGCAACGCAGAACAAATCGGAATAAAACAAGAATTGAAAAAATAGTGATTGAGCGGTAATTCGTTTTCTAAAGGAAACATTATCCCAAAGCTCCAAATGAAGGAAATGAAACAGTATTCTTCTACGTTTAATATAAATCCCGACAAGCCAATGTTCTCCCCTTGTTGAGGCATCACTGAAAAAATATTATCAACGATATGTGCACTACGCGAAAAGTTCTACATTTTACAACGGGACGTGTGTATATATATATATATATATATATATATATATATATATATATATATATATATATATATATACGTCCTGTTGTAGAATGTAGAATATGGATCGAAATATATGCATATAGCAATCATGGTGACAATTGATAAGTTGGCTAAACAAGCCTCGTGAGTGATCAAGTGGCCGTTTTTGTGCTCACTGGTATTACCGTTGCACGCCTTTTTTTTTTACGTACTTGTGTTCCATCTGTGACCAACGCAGCTAAGTTTCCCAAAGTGGGTCAGAACATCGCCTGGAATTACGAGTCGACGGACACTCCAGTTGTGGACAGCGCCGGTCGCGTGAAGGATTGGTTCGACGAGTACAAGGACTTCAGTGCTGGCAACATTGAACCCTTCAGCGTCAGTGCTGGGCATGTCGTCACTCATTTTACGCAGGTGGTCTTTTTTTTTTTTTTTTTTTTGACACTGGCGAGTCAGTTCAATTGCTGTAATGCGTAATGGTAATAATTGTTTAAGATCAACATTTCAAAATGCTGGTAGTTCAGTCGCCGTAGTATAAGCCTTCTAAAGGCGCTCGTTCGTGCATCTTTCAGTTTACTGCGCTGGAATATTTGCACAAGGGACCATAGGACAGGACATGAACGAACATATGCGCATGTGTTCGTCCGTGTCAATGTCTCATTGTCTGTCGTGTAAGTATTCCAGCACAGTATACCAAACGACGACGTTGTATAGTGTGACCTCACCAATGCTCTTCTTCTATTAGCAGTGGCGGCGACAGATCGAGTGGTGCATTGAAGAAATGTTCGCATACGTGATTTAATACTAGTTGAAGGATTTCTATTTGAGGCTTGCTTTTGTAAGACAACTTTATTCTCTAAATAATTTAGCTCGGCAAGTACTAAGCCGAATTAAATAAGAGACTGTTACATAGAATACTGTCAAATCATTGGGTTTCCAAATTAGTGGAATTTATTTAGAGAAAGGCGCGAGGGTCGGCATGACATATAGCGCGCTTTTGACTGCTATTGTGCACGTGGGAAACGGGCAGAGAGTTAAGGGGATGGTGAGCGATGACGAAGAGAAGGACGTGCGTAATTCAAGCGCAATACGTCGGTGTAGTTTAATGTCTTGCAAGCAATGCTGGATGTACTTTATAATAACGGCTGGGCTTTTTTTCACAGACGACGGACTAAACAATGTCGTAAGGTATTGCTCTGCTAGCACCGTGTGTAATCGAACAGACCAGTTCCTGCCGCCCTACCGCCGTCATAAGACCGAAAGTAAACACGTGAGAAAATGTTCATGAGGCATGATAGTGTTCACAAATTTACCAGTGTCCCTGCAACCAGTGTGCTGCTTTTAGCTCTTGATGAACTTGACATAAAAGGCACTCTGGTAGACAATAATTATTTCATCAGCCCCACCAGCGCAAATGGCTCTCGCGTTGGCTTGGTTGGGTCCTGTGTTGAAAGGTACAATTTCGCATGACGCAACTAGGAAGGGCGTTTGTGTCAGTTCGCGAGAAAGAATTACGTCATTTACAAGCATCGTTCGTCTGCATTTGTTTCAGCCTCTGCCTGATGATTTTCGACCATGGTATAAAACGTAGTCGATAATCGAAAGGGGATATTGTGGCCCTCTGTGGCAAAAGACTAGGAGCTCTGTAATTTACCGGAGTTCCGATGTTAGACATGCGTTGCTTCATTGCGCATTCAATAGCTTGCAGAGCTGGATGGTATCTCAGAACACCGTCATTGCCAGAGACAGCTATCAGGAAAAAAAAAAAAAAAAACGAACTGGCCCCCATACAGTCTAATGTTCTGCGGCAGTAGATTTTGGCCTATAGTTAGTGTAAATCTTTGAGCGAGGGTGTGTTACGTTACGATGTAAGCCGCGGTAAACCACATATGCGTAGCCGATTCACTGGTATAGACATTTGCTGTGCTCTCTTGCATTGTAGAAATGTGAAACAGGTTAAGTTGCTCGTCAAGGGAACTAAAGTATGACTCGAGTTCAAGACATCATCTGCGGAAGTGTTCTGGGAATATTGTCGGGAAATTGTCTTGAAAGTAGAATAACCTCATCTTGTCATATAGTTTGTAAAAGGATGTAGGCAACATGCGTGGCAGGAAGTACTCGCTAAGCATGCGTCTGCGAGCTCGACAACCAAAGGTACGTTCGATCAGGCTCACAGTACATACTTGAACTTCCAGGACAAGCTCAAGCTCACTCGGTTGGTTGATGCGCGCAAATGTTGACCGTGAATGTTCTCGAGCGTGCGCCGACAGTTCGGTCGCGTACTTGAGAGCACCAGCACGCTGCACTGTTTATAGACAACGAGTACTGTTTGGCTCAGTCGCAGTAGACGCGATTCCAAAAGTCTCCAATTAGTTCCTGAAACAATGTGAAAGACGGGACCTGACCTTGTTTAGCTTTGACCTCGGTACGATAATACATTTCTACGACGACAGTCCTCTGTGCGCACCTGCACCAAGGAATCTCTGGTACCTTACAACAGGGATCCCTGCTGCAGTAGGAATACTTGAATTTCATTTCATTTCACGTAAATGGAAGCGCGGCACATTTTGGTACTTGCAGCTGTAGGTGATTATGCCGCAGATACACGGCTGTAATTGTGACGGTAGATTTTAGTCGAGAACACATTTAAGGACGGGCAGCTCCCGATGCCCGCGCATATCTTACGCATATCGCCGATTTTCGTTATGTCAGGGAGTTGATACGCAATATTCAATCAGTGATAATCAAAGCAAACAGTCTTAAAGCAATCTTAAAACGTACCCAGAATTACACACAGTTGCATGTTGTTGCAGGTACCCTTAATATCCCTGAAAATTCACTCCGCTAACTTACGGTGACTGTTATTAAGTTCATTAGTGGGGACCGAATTAAGAACATCGCCAATGGAAGACTGGCTCTCCGAAACCATGCATAAAATTGAAAAAACAAAATCATTGCCCTCGAGGAAGCAATCTCGACAACAACATTCTCTCGCTAACTTTGCTGACACAGCTGGTTAAAGGAATTGTTTTATGGGCCCTGTCGTAGTCTTTCATACATTGTTTGGGCGTCTAAATATTTTATGTAGTTACAGTTACAACTAAAATGACGGTCTTTGCAACTTCGCAAACCATAATGCACAAAAAGGAAATCCGGGAAGGAGAGTCACAGGAAGCAAAAAGTGTAGAGAAAGCTAGTATATTTCAATAGACAATTTACATGGAACATTATCCAAAACGTCGAACTCGATGAGATGCGTTCCCGCCATATTTTTTTTTCACGTAAAGGCTTAGGCTGGACGTCCAACTCCGAAGCACTTACCTCCCACAGCTCGGTTCCAGCGGTGCAAGGACAAAGAGTAAATAGAAAAGCAGACTTTTACAAATAACAGTAGCGTCTATTGGAAATCAGAGGTCGCACAGGGATACAGCCTGGTAGTGACCGACACGTTTGCCAGGGTCGTATGGAGAACAGGGGCAGGAAACGACAAAGGAGAGCAGCAAGACATATAACTGCGGCTATTTCGTCATAGATGGCCCATTTCCTTCCTACGTTCTCCGGGCAGCGGCCCTTTTGCCGCCCTTGTCTTGCACTTTTGCTCGATTCAATGGGGTCGGGGCCCCGGCGCCACCTGATGGCCTGCGTTTGAGACTCATTCTCAAGAGTTAAGATTCTTAAGAGGCTCAGGCCGTAAATGGACAAGCCTACTGGATTTCGACACGGAAAGAGACGTCCGATTTCCTTGCTTTTCCGAGGCACGAAGGTTTGCGGTAAAATAAGAAATTCCATAATTTTCAGCAATCCCTCATCCGAGCAGACGACTTAGTCATGGCGGTCTCCTATTTACAAAATGCAGGCATTTTTGAGAGATACCATTCCACACGTCAGCTTTTGTCCCTTTCGAAATTTAACGCTTTCAACGGTTCGGAATATTTCCTATCTGCTCTCGAAAAGTTGCAAACAAGAGAAAATTACATTTTCCCCTATATTTTAGAGGATGGAACCTGTGACCAGCCCCTGTACACTGCTACGAAATTGTTAAAGATCAGTTTGTACTCACTTATGGTGAAACATTTCAATGCTTAGTGTAATGCCTACATCCCAAGGCGCCCTGCAATGACAAAGGCCCTTTTGCATAACGACCGTCTACATTAGGGTTCGTCGTAGCTATGCTTGCGTCATTATTTGATTGCTGTTACAGGTGTGAGCAACCGGACATTGTTGCCAGAAATTGTGGGAATACTTACTTTCAAATAGTTTTTTTGTCATCTCAAAATTTAAACGATAAGCTGTGTAACGTATAATTTTGATTCTAACCGCCCGATGTGAAATTCACGTAAACAAGGACGCCAGCGTATAAGGCGGTCACCCGCAGTGTTGTTTCTACTGCCCAATTAAACGCTTTCTTCAATTATACAGTAATTTTTGCTTGCTTGGAAGGCAAATGACATCGTCCATTATGGCAGGTTTTCTTATGTTACTTACCAATAAGAACCGAGCAATGCAAGGAACTGGAAGTAATTTCCGTGGGTCTGAGATGCCACAGTGAAATTATACAACCCGGATAAGAAGGACGGTGCCGACGGCTGCGATTGGCCTCTTCCGCTTGCTTAGTTTTGAGGGGACTGGTCAAAAATGCCGCTAAATCAGAACGTCGAAAGGGCAGACAACCGAAGTCGGGGTTGCAGAAAAATTTTTCATCAATCCTGGAAGGCTTGTGGAAACTTGAAACAGCAACAGATTAGAGATAGAGATAAAAATCATCCGCTTCTACCAGTTTCATAGCCTCTCGTCATCGCTCTTAGCTCAGCACACAATAAACAAGTCTAAAATACGGTAAGAAAATTCACCTACGATTACGGTACTCCCTAATGCGAAATTTGAGCGCAGCTACATACGTGTTTTCATTTCGCTATGTATTGGCTGGCGCCGACGATCTGTCTTACGCGGCACGTTGCAGACTGAGCGAAATGCGGTGCGACTGCTGCGCTAACTTATAGATCGCGAGAGGCGGCGTTTTGGCGTGATTCACAGCAGCCGCCGCAAACAGACCTCCGCTCGTGCTGCGCTTTGTTTCCATACAGACGACGCACGCTACTATGGGGCCATCTCGTGGCCACCTTCGCCGCGAAACACTACGCTTGTTTTTGTGCGGCACTACGCTTTTATTCTCACGCTTTCGCCATTACCTACTCCTCCGCTTTCCTCCTCGCACTCTCTTCGCTATTGCCGTTTCTAATTTCGCTCTGCGCTCCACCTTCGCTTTCATTCTTCGCTGTGTTCGCTCGCGCGGCTACGAGGGACAATACGGACACTCGCCGCTGGAACGGCCGCGTAAGAGCGGCGCTCCAAAACAAAACCGTACACGAAACACGTCACTTCAATACTCAAGCACTAGATTCCTGAAAAACGAGCTTTTCACTTTGTTTTGCGTAACTGCAGGTTACATGGGCAGAAACGCGGTACCTAGGCTGTGGATACACGCACTACAAGCTTCACCAGGACCCCAACCCGAGCGTCCCGTTTAAGAAGCTCTATGCTTGCCATTATGCACCAGGGTAAGTTATCAATCTCTTGATTAAATATTCTCGCTTATTTACTTTGCTTCAGATACGCCGCAATTTTCAGAAGGTTAGGAGAAATGCTTCATCTAACAATTAATGAAGCTTATCTTTACCTTTCGAACTTCAAGCAGGTTCATTTGCAGCGTTGGCTCCGGAAAATATTTACTGTCATTACAGCGTATGCAAAGACATTAAAACTAGAACAAACTAGTTTTGTCAATATATAACTGTGCAATTGTAATAAGTAAACACAGCAGGAAATAGCAACCACTTCTGTGCAATACACTTGAACAGTTCAAATCAAGATAACATTACAATTTTAGACGCTCATGGCACATCCAAGCTAGTGGAAACCGCAAATAGGGAGAGGCTAAGCATAATACGCAAGCAAGATGTGTTGCTTAAAGAATGATTATATCATGAGATCAAACTTCAAGCACTTTACGCCGAGTGCCCCTGTCTTGTAGTATAGGTATAGAAAATTCATGTTTCACTCTGTAGATATATGTGCAGTCACGAACACAAAATACGAACTAGACAGCAAGAGGACGTATTTTCTCAGGGACAATAATGGAGACTAACGTTATCATTGCGGCAACAAAATATTCACTTGTGCGCGGGGAGATGACGCTGATGGAAAAACAGACATGTTCGATCGCTGTTTGTATTGATACATATTCATTATTACTCGTTTTTTGTATAGAGACAGCCTTTTCGCATAACCTATACTCTGAATTCAACTTGTTAACTAGAGTTGCTGCAAGAAAATGCCACTGATAGTGATCGCGTAAAGATGGTTGTAACCGGAGCTCGAGGCTAAACCAGTTATGTTCACTCTATGTAAGAAATTACAGGTTTTGTTTCAGTCCCTATATTTAAGAATTCCACAAGCTTAGAGCGCCGCCATGAAGCTCTCCTTACGCTGGTAGATAAAAGCAGCACTTGCAAAACGACATGCTTGTTGCCGAATTTGTGTAATTGATCTTAATTTAAACAAGACATCACGTTCGGAGTGTATGGTTAATAAGGCATCGTTTTATTTTCTTACAATACGGTATATGAGACGCGCTGATTCATGAGAGAAGGGGAACCAAGGGGCTCGATTTTGTGAATCATGACCATATAAAGCCAACAGACAATGAAGCCACCAAAAGTATTCAGGAAATTAGGTGTCATTTAAATTCAAATGTAGAAAATAATAAAATACTCTGAAAGTCCAAGCGCACTGTATCATTTTTAAAGCAGTATTTGTGAAAACTTCATTTTCTTTGATTGCTGAAAACCTGATTGAAGTATCATTTATTTTTACGAGCTATTTATGTCATGAGAATCCGCAATGCGATTTTTTGCAGAGGAATTATGAGGTGGCCTCAACTGGTTAAGAGCACACATGTTAATATCTTCAAGGTGCATTTAATTATGTGATTGAGAGCTAAGTGACTATACCACTGATGGATTGGAAACCTTGTTTTGATTCATGTGTCCATATTCCGTCCCATTAGGTTTGCTAATGAAGCTGATCATAATTACTGGTGAGAGCTTTCTCTCATTCGTTTATAGCACAACCTATATATATAGTGGGAAATGCCTCTTGCTGAGGTGAACGTATAATTTGTCGTGTATTGTTGCGTCCTGAAAAATAAAATGCGACATTCCAAATGAGAGTACGGACTGTTCTGAAAAGCGCAAACAAAATGTTTGGCAGACCATTTTACAAAAAATATATAAAAGCGATTATGTGAGCCATAATGGGATGGAAAAGTGACATTTATAATAATAAATGAAGCGACAGATCCTTCCTCTCTGAATCTACCATGTGTTGAATGATTCTGCAGCTCGTTAGTTGCCTGCTTCTGCGTCGATTGCACTTGGTAGCAGCACAGGCTTGTTAGCCGGGAACTGGTGGTCTCTTTGTGAAACTGGGTCAGGACGTAGCTGCATATTTCAAAAGATGTTGACTGTACCACATTATATGCGCGAAATGGCCTGTCACGTACACGTAACCATGCCATGGTAAGGTTCACTATATAATTTGGGTGCCCAGGCTGGTTGACTAACATCCCAGGCGTCCTGAGCTGCGCTAGTAGATATCTTAAGCCCGCCGTGATGGTTGACTTCGCTATTTTGCTTGTTATCTTGCAGTGGAAACATTATCGGCACGTCCATGTACAAGAGAGGGCCCGTTTGCAGCGCATGTCCAGCAGGAACAACCTGTGATGCTGCCAATGGCCTGTGCGTAAGTCGAACTGAAATCGTGAGCTATAAATCTGGACAGATCGGTAGCTATCTCTGCCTTGAACAGTTGAGCGTATATGCCAAAGACCCTCCCGTGTCTGAAAGGCTTTAAATAAACTTCAATTTCAGGAATCCTTGGCAGTCGCAACGTAGTTTCGTGAACACTAAACCAATATTCCAGTCATTTTCGGTGAAAGAAAAAAGAAATCACATTTATTTATTTATTATTGCGGTAACTTCCAGGCGCATTTCGTATGCCGTCGTCGTCGGCGTCGCCGCGATGTTCCGTGTAATCCCATGTGCGATAACATCGTCGCCGCGCGCCGATTGCTGTATGCACGAGTGAAAGCGTGCGAGGCTGAGCCGACGTTGGTGGCTGAATGGGTGAATTTCGCGCGCGGAGTGGAAGAGGGGATGTAGCGAGCCGTCTTCGACTGCACGCGACGCGCCGATGGAAGGGGGCAGGGAGGCGGGACGTTCTACTTCGGTTGCTTCGGCGCTTGGCGCGGCTGCGTAGGCACTATTTTGAAAGCGACCTGCGATCGGGAAAGAGTGCGCCAGGTGCTGATAGTTTTGTGGGGGCTGAGTTCTCGCTGCCGCTTAGTTCGTGCTGAAGTGAGAGGCAGCATGAAAGCCAATTCGCTCGCTGCCGCTGCCGCGCTTCCTAACTCCAGCGTTTTGACAGCGAGTGTGCGCGGTGGTGGAGGAAAATGTGTTGATGTTTGCTTGCTCCTGCGAGACACAACGCCTGTTAATTTAGTTAGTAGGTGATTGTTTACAAGGTTATACGGCCGATAAATCTAATATACTTAATATTTATAGATGTCTACTATTCTGCTATCGCAATGGATGCTTCGCCATTAGGGTGAAACTGCGACCTTTTTAGTCTGTGCCGACTGCCGAAACTAAAGCTAGGTGATCGTGCATGCGCTTGCACTTTTGTTACGTTCAGCTCGTGTGCCTTTGTTCAGCTTTGTTGCCGCTTGCATCTTGGGTGCGATCTTGTACGCGTTCCAAAATAGAACGGAGGCGGTTCGTTCCACCGAGCCAAATACGATTCGTCAATTCGAACCATGCCGAACGCCATGACGTCAAGTGTGACGTGATATCTGCTGTCAATCATTCCGTGTCGTCTGCTATCGGACAAACGGAACGGAACATACCGCCTATTTCGTGACGTAAAGAACGAACCGCCTCCGTTCTATTTTGGAACGCGTACAAGATCGCACCCCTTGTGTACTTAATTCATGGTCTTGCGAACGCTAATAAAGATCTATTAACCCAGTGGTTCCCTTGAATCGCTTTGTCTACTGGATGTATGTTTGATGGCTGCTTCTAAAAATTCTATTTAACAGTTTGACGCTTTCTACACGACTCCGTCTATGCAGAGTTGTTCATAGCTGCGTCTTGCGAAAAGACGAAGAATTTTTTTCAGAGCCGGTGGCACACAGGAATAAATGAAAAAAAAAGGGCGTTAAGGGCTGTTGAATGGTCGTGATCCCGTCGCGGCGTATCTGATCGTGTCAAAAAAGAAAAAAAAAACGCCAGAATAGAGAAAAAGACACAAAGGACGTCATCTTTCTGGTCGTGGATAAGCCGGGTATATTTGTTCGCACGTACAAAGGCGCCTAAAATAATTTGATGATTGCACAAGGGAACTGTAAAATTAAACTTCAGTGGGATTTCTTTGATGCGTTGTGGCGGGAAAGGGATTCTACTAACTAGACGTGAAACACCATAGGGAATGAAGAGTTACCGATATTTCAGCGTCACACTTCTAGAGCACCACAGTTCGTCAGAAGAGTTCCTTTATTGTCGTCTTGCGGTGCATTACTGTCAGTGTCGCTGGAAACCTGCTTGGGAAGGCACGTCCAGTTCCTTTACTTCATAAGCACGAGTACATTATATTAGCACGGATAGGTTACGGTAGCGTATTTTGCCTTTGTTTGAATTCAGGAAAAAAGAAGACACGCAAAAATGTAGGTATTGGGTTTACTCAAGCTAAAACTGAAAGCAGTAAAAGTGACAATAATAATTACAAACGCTATAGCGAGAACGGCGAGTAAAGAGACTGTCTGGCAACTAGTGATCATGAAGCATAAAAAGACAGCCCGTTGTCTTCTCTGATTTATTTTATTATGCCACTGGAGCTATGTTTCCTGTAACATTTATCATTTATTGGTTACAGGTGTTTTAAGTAACCTATAGAGCCACAAGGTACCCTCTATATACTTCCCCTTAAATGAACTGCAGAAATAGTACCATAAGTGTACCAGCTATGAACAATTGGGTGTGTAAATCGTGATGCATAAACGTGTTTGTGTGCTGTGTAATAATATCATGCGTCATCGTGACATGTTCAAGGCACAGTGACAGTGCACCTTAATATGCAACTCTAGGCATTAACACATATGTGTGCGACAACTCGCCTTGGTCAAGTTAAATGATCCCACTCCGTTGCCTTCGATTCATAGCTCGTTGAAAATGTTTGAGGGTCTAGCGTACGTGTCAGTAAACAGCACACGCTTTTCTTCCTGCAGCACACACCGGGAGACTCGGACGGCCTTAGCGAATCGGGCAGTGGTGGTGGTGGCGCCACTTCACTGTGGTGGATACTGGCGTTAGTCGCCCTGGGCCTCATTGCTGCCGCAGTTGGTGGCGCAGGATTCCTTTACGTGCGATCGACCGCCGCCGCTTCGGATGACGCCAACTGAGAGCCGTGCCCGCGTGCAGAGGCTATTGCAAGAATCAAGAACGTAGCGAGGAAGCGATGCATCTAAAATTATGCGCATGTGCCTTCTAGGTAAATTTCTTTGGCTTCTGCACTCGATGTACTGAAACTATTGCGCTTCGAAACCGTTGCGCTTGATTGTCATATGTCTGTAAATAATCAAAGTGCTTCTCTTTGCTTGCGGCTGCTAGTGGCGCTGGTTTTCTCTGCCTCTCGAACCTGTTTGTGGCCGCACACTGGCTCAAAGACAAAATGAATTTGAACATTTTTGTCATCCCAAGTACACAATTGAAGCGGTGCAGCTGATCGCTTAGAAAAAATAAAAGCATTTTCAATTATTGGAGCTTGGTTGATTTTTCGAAAATTCGGGTTTAATTTGAAATGACACGGTTTTTGTGACAACAATTCGCCAGCAGAAACATTAATATACCGTCTCGAAAAACGTCTTCACTGTGCATGAAGTCTAGCAGCCTGTTTTCTTAGTGGCCATCGTCATACCGCACTGCTAGTCATGACCACCATGACAACGTAATTGTACCAAAGAAGGTCTCTCCACTCGACGTTGTGCTACTTCACTGTTTTCAACTGTTTTCACTTCCTGCCTTACAATACGACAATGTAATGGCGTTACACATAGCTGGTTTCGCTCTTAAACTCGAAATTAATATTATCTGACTAAGCATTGAGAGATGCGCGAACATTTTACGACTGCAATTTGAACCTGTGTTGACACCATTAGTAATTCATAAACTCCCTATCTATGCTAGCAGGACTGTTTGTCTTCTTTGCAAAGGCGTTTCAATCTCTAAATCATCATAAGCTTGAACGCAAATTAGGTCAATAAAGAATCACTGGTGCACTGTTAGCACACATCTGTAGTCATTTAAAATATAGAGCGCTAATGATTACATACGACCAGTAAACTATTGTAGTCATTAAGCCACAAAGTTGCATTATTGGACTATTGCTTTTTCTTTTGTATGTCGATGCGGTGTATCCTCATCTAGTAAATGCTGTAGTTATTCTTTACGTGTACGACACTCATCGTTATTATCAGCCTATAATGAAATCCACTGCAGGACATCAAAACACACACTAATATATTCTTATCATAGAGCAATGCAAGCTGCCGAGCTGGCAGTGTTAGTAGCTAACTGCGAAATTGATCTTGCTGGTGCGCGATTAATACCATCACACCTAATTTTACGAAAACGTTAGTTAATTTTATTGTGTAAACGAAGGCGAACACCAATCTACAATTGTTCAGTAAAGCACTCATATAAAAGCAAATTTTGTAGCACAATAGCTATAGATTTTCACCAACTCTTAAGTTCGCATGCATACCATGTGGTGCAAGAAGTATATTATGACTTATAGGCTCTTTCTAACTACAGCACTATTCTTCTCTATAATAACTCATCAGTCTTCAATATGTATTTACTCTTGGACACATAAAGTACTGTGTTGCTATAAGAGACTGACTGCTAAATATCAAGCACTAACCTGCGGTAACTATCTATAGAAAGGCTCGTTGTGCTTCAGCGCAAGGAACATGAGAGGTCTAATTTCGTTTAAAACTGGTTGCAAGCATTTAATTATGCCACAGCATCACACCCTAAAAAGAGCTCAAGCATATCATCAGAATATCAAGATAGAAAAAAATTATCATTGCTTCGCGTAGCAGTGCTTTGCCAAGCTCATTGCTATACAGTGCACAACATAGAGTTCTATAGTATGCGAAGTGTACAATTCATCCACATAGAATTTTGCGATGCTTTATTCGTATTGTCCAGCCAAATAAAAAAAAAAAAACGACGACACAGCTCATGTCACCGTTGCTGACCCTCGGTGCAGTCGAGTAGAGTGTGGTGGCCAACAGGGGCACATCCGAACTAGCTCATGTAAATGCAACACGCCTTGAGTCCAGAGCAGCTGGCGTTCCTGTTGACACGACCGCCGCAAACTGCTTCGCACCTTCCTCCCAACGACGAACACGTAGGCTTTTTTGCCGCTAGATAGAGGAATTCAGTGTAAGTTTGAATTGCGCCAAAAACAGCTTCGAGTGCACGAAATAGACAACTTCTGCCACTATGTAATAGGAGCCACGCTTCCCCGTTTTGGAAGATGCTGTTAGGCATGAAATTACAGTGCCTTTTATGAAATTTACCCGAATAAAAAGGGCTTGGTAATGGTCACGACACAATACCTAACCTGTTTTCGTTGGTATTTTAGAGGTATTTGCTTGAGATAGCGAATTAGAAGTCTCTAGAGGCGCATTTCCGCAGCCGTCGCTGGTGGCGCCACCACCGTCGTTCATGCACAATAGTGGATCGTATGCGGGATGCGAAAATAGATGTATGGAACATAGAGTTTCATACAATATGGTATGGAAGATCTGCAGAAACGCGCTTAGCGTTGTGGTCTCGCTAGGGAAATACGTATCGCAGTGGACGCAGCGTCATGCACTGCACAATCGACACTGCCGGAGCTAGGGCGGCGTTACGGCATCCGCTGCCTGCAGGCCGCGTGTTGCACGCATTAGCGTTTCTGTTGAGCAGCTACGTGAGTACAATACGGTGCTGCATGCACTGGTCTGACCTGAACGGGCAGCAAACGTCAAGGTAGATGCATGTATTCCTTTCTTTGGGGCGCCCACGGCTTTCCTTAGGTCTCGCCTCGCGCGAGTTCTAAGGGAGCACCGATAGAGACTATCGGTGCTCGTTGATGAGCCTCAGTAAGACCTTAATGAATGAATCGTCCTGCACTTAAGCTCCGTTTGTCATTCGACGATCGATTTACAGGACTGATTTTTCTAAGGTACTAGTTTTGCATAAGCGTTTAATAAAGGCCAGTGCACATAGCATTTTTTTTTCATTTTTCTGCAACACATTTATTTCACAAGCTGTGCGAAACGTTCGCAAAACCTGTGCAAAGCATGCGCAAAGCGTCTTAGGAAAATGGGTGAGAAGGCAGATGGTTGCGTATTTTTTGCTCGGTGTGAATATGTCGTCGTATGCAGCCGCTTCATCTTCTTTCATTGTTTCTGACAATGCGTTGCGCTAGTCATAATCCTCAAGTGGCTGGACAGGTGCTATTCCAAGCCCTGTTATGGAGCTGTACGCTTTCTTTTTTCATTCTGAAGATGTAAGAAATGCGGCGAAAGTAAGATTTCAATTAACATAATTAATTAGTGCCTGAAAGGGTTAATATGCCTTCCCTTAACACCACTGCTATTGTGTTCACGGACACGATCTCGTGACTCTGTCGTAAAATATCGGCAAGTAAACTGAAGTATTCCCAGCTTTGAAACATATGCGCATTATCCGAATTTCGCCTCGAATACGCAGCAGTGCAGTGGCAGTATATGATAACAGTTTACTCATAATTTCATTTGTGTGCATAGTTATAGATAATTTAGTATTGTGCATACAATGCAAGTCGCATAATGTCAGTGATAAACATTTACTTCTAAGCGTAGTTACACCACGCTTCATTGTGTGTCACAATCGTAATGCATGTTTTGCCTTATCCACTTGCAAAGTCATGTTGGTATAACTTTTAAGCGCAAGTATTGATGGTCTTAGTCTTTTAGGATAGCATGGCGCGAGTGTTTCTTTTAAACCCACTTTGACAAATAAAAAAAGTTGTAAAACATAAATTTTTCGCGGTAAAAAGTTTAAAAAATTCTTTCTTGATCAAGAACGAAATAGGAAGTGTTGTTTATAAGGCAGTCGTAGTAGGTGGCGCAATGTATCGCGCTTGCGTGCGTCGTCTAAGTTGTCCTTCATGCATTGCTCGAGATATATAGCTACTTGTTTAGATAACCAATAGCAAACGCAAACTTTTCCCTTCGGTTATATTCTCCGAATTTCAGAGTACATGGGAGGTGCGCAGATAATAGGATATAGTGAAGACAACGGAAGACATATTTGACTGAGGTTTTTCCTGTTATTATTCCCCCTGCACTTCTTCACACTACACTGTACAAACCTCGCCTCTGGTGAGCTTGCGCTATCAAACACAAGGACGAAGAAAAATATATCTGAATAAGAGTATCCTTACGCTGACTTCCGCACTTTAAGGAAATACACTGATTTGATCCAATTACAGCATACAGTGGCGAACCTGAGAAATGGTGGAAATAATGAAGTGTAATTTTAACATCTAGGTGGGCAGTGGGGCAGATGACGAAGTACCAGTGTTTGCTTTGACAGCTAATTTTGCTCGCTATTTTTACCAAATCTTCGATGACGTTTTTTAACCGCACCATACCTCCAGATAGGCGGCAGAAAAATACGCACTGAATTAATGAAGATGGCACGAGTTTGATCAATTTTCTGGCGTTGAAACCCTCCTGCTGTCATTAATGGACATCGTAAAAGAAACTTGAAGTTTAGGGCGATTCACACATCGCTCCGCAGAATTACGGCTTTCCGCCTTTCTTCGTGCTTTGTGAGCACTTTGAATGTGTGTTGAATTTAAGAATGCTGATAACGCGCGTTCAGATTGCATAATATGTGAGCAATTTCCACCTGCTGGTCTTTAAGCCACGCAAGTAATGACACATTTTCCCACTGTCGCATTGTAACAGTCAAATGCCGCATTTCGCTGCACTGCCACTGTATATCCATAGCGCTAACCAATGCGTTAGCGCTGCAAATGCCGTCAAATTATGTTTGTAATAAGACTAATGTGCTGCTGTGTGAGAAAATCAAAACGTTTTTGCCCAATTGAGCGTGTTACCGACCACGCCGGGCGCACCGTACAGAGGTAAGCGCTCAATTTATTACAGCACTGACAGGGTATACGAACACGAACGCTGCAGTTGATCTTCAAAAAAAAGAAAAATAGTTGCGAAGTTTCTCTCAATTCTTTACAAACTCGTGACCATCTTCACAACATACCCACGCCATTATGTGCATGTGTACGCAGTCATGCTTCGCAGAAGACTCCATGAGCAATAAATTCCGCTCAAGTTCGTGGTGAGTAGCGTTCTAGTGCATCCCGTACAAGAATGCAGTAAGATCTTCTCGACTAACGGAATTCTGTAAACTCGGGCAGAGCAGGTAGACCAGCGATGTCGAGGCAGCATGCACGTATCGAGCAAGCTTGCGCAGGGGTAGTGGAGTCCGCAAGCTATCGTCTCACGCTAGAGGGCATTACTAAATCTTCTCGGGGCTGATAACTTGTTTAGCAGAATCTATATCAGAAATTCTCCGACGCTCTCAAAGGCTTTTGCCTTATATAGTCACGCGCACTATCACTCATGATTACCTGTGCACCTGCACTTCCCTCTTTGAATAATCGTCTTCCCACTGATGTGATTCCTATATTTTTTTCCAACAATTTGAAGTAGGATGGTTTTGAATAAGTAAACATAGGAAGCAAGTTCACGTACCAACTTTACAACAAACTTGGCTTTTCCCGCAACCAATAATCCACGACTTTTTGCCTTTGGGACAGTCATCCTTTGGCACGCAGTGGTTTCCAGCAAGATGACAGAGGAAATTAAATTTGAGTGCTGCAAAAGGTCAAAAAACATTATGATCACCGAACAAAATCTTTCCGGGTAATGCTTTAGAAAAAAACACCTTTGTGAATGAATGCTTCAATTAGTTTCCTATTATTCTTACCCAGCAGATACAGTCATGAAAGCAGTTTATTTATGCCCTTGGTCTGCGAGCTGAATTCAGCACGGCTCTGGTATATGGTTTATATAAACATCCGCTTGAATATATAGGGTGTCCAAGCTAACTTTAGCCAAGCTGTATAACGAAAAAGAAATACTGAAGAAACAAGGTGCAAGACACGATTTTAACGCCTATAGTGTTCGTTCCCCAGAGGTCTAGGATCTAACACCGCAATTCTGGTAGGGGAAATTGTATTTTGCACAGTCCTTCTTTAACTGCCTCTTCTCGTTCAGCAGCGTGGCTAAAGTTATCTGGGAAAATCTGTGGAATTTATTTTGAGAATAACAGTCAGATGCAGACATTTCTCATGAAAAAATTAAAAATTAAGTTATGGGGTTTAACGTGCCAAAACCACTTTCTGATTATGAGGCACGCCGTAGTGGAGGACTCCGGAAATTTCGACCACCTGAGGTTCTTTAACGTGCACCTAAATCTAAGTACACGGGTGTTTTCGCATTTCGCCCCCATCGAAATGCCGCCGCCGGGGTCGGGATAAATTTCATACTCAGTGGAGCCTTGGAATAGGGGCCCACCCTTGCTGAAGAGAAGTCTCAAGTCGCCAGCGCCAAGAAGATGAAGACGACGGAGACCTCGTAACCGCGAAACTCTTGAAAGACTCAAAAGTTTTCACTCACTCACTCACTCTCATCAAAAATAGATTAGCCATAAAGAGATGAAAAGATGGGCAATCGACGAGCTCCATCTTTGTTAACCACCAAATCGGCATGAATCCCGGTGGCCTGCTTGCCAAACAGCTTTCTGTGTTCTCTGGCGATGGCGAAGTTCAGAATAAGGCTGCAGCCTGACGACAACGGTTGCCATCAGCGTAACAGAATAAGCGGGCATGCAAGGTCGCACCTAAAGCCGAAATTATATTGAGAGGAAATACAGTATGTTCCTGTCGACAAGAAAAAATTGATGTTGTCACTTTTAAGTTATTGAGCGAAGCTGCCGACCGATTACATCACCAAAAACAGGGCCACGTTCCTGCCCCGGTGATCAGGGGAAATGTACATCGAAAGCATGTCAACAAGCGGGCAATTGATACTTCATCAAGGTCGTTGCGTGTTTGTGTTCTATCTAGCGCGACGAGTAGTGTAAGAGATGGCAATGGAGAGAAACCTGTGAGTGAAGACCGCGAAAAGTACTCAGGGATAGCCATACTGAATGTCAACGCCATGTTGAAGAAAGTGTGCAACTTCACTTGCTCAAGTCGCCAGAAAGGCTTGAGTGATAGCCTACCATCGGGCGTATTTGGTAACCACAGTGATAGACACACACTCTGCTGAAATAAACAGAGGAAAAGGGCCTAGTGAGTTGAAAAATAACTTAATGACAGCACTCGTGTGGTATATCAAGAGACTGGAGAGGACAATCACGTTAGATGGACGGCCTTTTCGAGCTCTAGCATAGTTTGAAAAATAAATGTGGCGAAGTATGACGCACCAAATATTAATTAAGGTAAACTGAGACATCCACCCAATCGTAGCAATTGCTACAAAGGAAACCCATACGGGTTCTTCGAGAGAAAAAGCCTCGGAGTTGAAGAAAAAATCGTTCTGAGATCCTGTGGCCGACGCCAGCGACAGGCAGCTGTCAGGCGATTGCACGTATAAGGGAGATGTCTGGTGGTCAGTCGTTACAGAGTGATCCGCGTCTGAAGTTTTTGACTCTGACTCCATCACATTAAATACAATGCACACTACGGTGTCATTCATTCTTCGACGGCTCGTACCGATTCTCGCGCAATGAGGATGGGAACAAATTGTCTCACATGCCGAATGTCACCTTCCTCGAACTGACAACATTCCTTAGCCATCGTAGATACGTAGTGGCTGTGATGTTGGGCTGCAAAGCACGGGGTCGCAGGATTGAATCCCTGACATGGCCCATACTTCTATGGGTGTGAAATGCGAAATTACCCGTGTACTTAGGTTTAGGTGCAGTTTAAAGAACCCCAGGTGGTACAAATTATCCGGAGTCCCCCACTACGGCGTGCCCCATAATGAGATCGGGGTTTTGGCACGTAACAGCCCATAATTTATCATTTGACATTCCTTAAGAATGCCCTTGACAATCACACAACTCTTCAATACAAGTAAGCGTGAGGAATTGTGCGCGAGGTTTTTTTGTGGACGCCTTTATGGCGTTCAATATCTGCTAGTCTACATTGCTGCTTTATTATGAAGGCCGAGCGGCAACATGGCAGACAATATGCAGAACAGACAAATTCTGCATATATTACTGCACAATAATTTTAAATAGCAGTCTTTCTTCACGCACATGGATAACGGTGACCTAAAACTACTTTGGGAACACACTGCAAGTACTATATATGTCATACCCAAAGGTGTACCTGGCCTGGTGGCCAATAAATGTCACGTAATATTGCGAGCTGCTTCCGCTATAGCAGGCTAACGGACTACGACGTACAGACAGTTTGCACAATTTTTGTGTCGTGCCTTTTGCCTCAAGGTGTAAACCCAACATATGCATCTGTATATCCTAATACTTAAGCATATCTCAATTTGAAGCTGCGGCAGTAGCCCATGAGTGCAGAGAGCAAAGTCGCTGGGGAATTATTGGGGGCACCTAAACAAAATAAATAGGTTAAAATCAAAAGCCGTCCACGAAGGCGTGCGTCTCTCGTAGACGCTGTGCGATGTTCGGACGCTAAGAATGGGCCGACTGAGGAAACCCTTCCACGCAATGCTTCTAATGATTACCCTAGCTTGTTTACTTCGTAGCATAAAAAAAGAAAGAAAAAAGAAAAAATGGAAAAGGAAGAAGAACCGTATCACAAACCTAGAATCAATCATCGCTCGTTGCGACTAAATGCTGTTAAGAAGTCATTTCCAGCCGACGAGCGGCTACGCTTTATCAAGAACACTGATAATGCCAGCGGGAAAAGCATTATGGCAAAGTTCAGTGCGTAGGGACAGTTTCTAATTATTTTATTTTTGTTTTGTTGACGTCATCACTGCGTCACCACGGGAAGTTTTAAAAGTTTAAGGTCAGTACGCCACGTGGTGGCACTGACGCGAAGTAAACCCTCATGTTCAGAAAAACTGGATACGCGGCGAATCATGCGCTGTGACTTCGGTTAATCTGTTGACTGCCCATAGGCTCACGACGGTACCACCAGTCAACCTCGAAGAAACGGAGATATAAACGCGTAAAAAGGCCTCCCGGAGACTTCATCACAGTAGGCACCTGACCGAAAACTTTTGGAAACGATGGACGAAAGATTTCTTACTCCTACTTAGATGAGCACGCTTCTTTGGTAAGTGGGTCAAGAAGAAAGTTAGGGAAGGCCATGTTGTACTTGTACATGTCGAAAATCTTCTGCGTGAAATGTTGGAACGTAAAGCAACAAGACGGCCTTGTGACAACGAGTGCCATCCAATGACTGTATCCGCCGGAACTACAAGCGTGAGCACACATCGTGGCGGGAATGCGTTGACTTTCCCGCGTTCTTCCTACAAAAGAGAAGAGGATGAGCTTCAGGCCAGGGAGCGCTTGAGCGCGTTAGAAGAGAGACTGATGGAAGCCATCTTTTACGTTCTGGGATTAGGTGTATACTAATACACGCCTATTTGAGTCTTAAGTGTTTGTGGACTGTTGAGTGCGCCACATATTTTATAATGTGTATTTATAGTATTGTACTTGACTTTGTGATAGTTAGAAAACAATCGATTTTTGAACAACTGGCTGGTTCGTTTAGACCAGCCATTACACTAAGCAGAAGGCGAAAATTTCGAAGTTTCTAAATCTACCAGAGCTCCACAATATTTATACCATTCCTAGACCCCGGCCCTCCCCCCCTGCTCCCGGAATATATCTAGATTATTTCGTGGCTTTCGTCGGCCTTAATACTTCAATATGCACACGACCTAGAAAATCTTTTAGGCTACCAGAACTAGGGAAACAGAGAGAAAGTGTAGTTCTTACGTAATCCGTACCTACGCTTGCAGCAGCCGTTTACATTTAGCGTTCTTTTGCTGCATGTGTGCTTCATTGTATGGAAAAAGGAAAGCAACGGACTCTCCATGCACATTCTGGACCAGCACCCACTAGTGACACTGGTCGACGAAAATGCTTAGTCCCTTATTCTCTCTAGGGAACAGAGCTCCGGAATTTCTTGCATTCTCGTTTCTCCCAAGGAAAAATCAGCATGAATCTTTCGAGCACTTCAATTTAACCATGAAAATTAGGCCACGGAGCTGAGCGCTGCCTGCAAGGCAAAGGATTATTAATTAATGGCCCCTGCCTTATCTGGATATTTTTTCTGTTTAAAAACGAAGAAGGTATTGTACGTCCAATAATACACATTCGGTTGCAATTTACATTTAGCTTATTATTACATATACCAACTGAGGACTAAGCCTGCAAAGCGGGTTTCTTGGTGTCCTTCATCATACTAAAAAAATAGGTTAGGTTCCCATACTGGGCGCTGTGTTATTTCTCTGTATTGAGTCGTGACACTCGGTTATAGCATCATGCGGTGCTAACCCAGTGTTATGGGGCTGCTGCAGTGATAGTACTGGAAGTATTTCGCTTTCGCTCTAACCATTATAAAATGCATGAATCCTTTTAGTAAATGGCTATTGGAGCCACGCTCCGGCTCTTTCACCAACGCCCCAATTTTCGCTCCATTGAGCCTTTACAGGGAGCAAAAGTAATGCATAACATTGCCGAAATACGCATACAGTTTTCTTGAACGGGTTCTACATCAGTGTTTTCAATTTAGCCTCAGCACAGAACGTTATTAAAATCGCTAAATCCGCGAATGCGAGAAACTAAAGGAAAACAGTTTTTTCCACGTAGACAAAGTGACGTTTTACCGTAACCGATATTTGCCCACGGTGAAGTATTCACTTTTGTCCAATTCAGATAGCCTTCGAACTTTATTGGACCAGTGGCATGGCAGCCGATCGATCTTACAGTTTAAAGCGGATTTAAGGAAACAACTAAGAATAATTACCGCTGTGCGTATTCATAGTTACATCATTTTTTATCTCTACAGCTACTTTGCCCGTCGGACCTCTTCTTCAGCATCAACAATTGAAAAATGTACACTGGTGGCATGTGAACCACATTTCTCTCGTACAAAAACGCGATATTGTGTCGGCTATATTTACACGTTTTATTAAAGAATATTTTTTATAATTCACACTAGTGATCTGCATGACAGATCATGTCTGGCTAAAGGATTGTGTAAAAAATTCCAGCCAGCGTGTTGGCATATAGGAGGCCTTGCCGAAATACTGCATGTCTGCAATTAGAGTGACAATAATGTAAGCAGCGAGAACGTGCTCAGCCGCGTCGCTTGCCTGAACTGACTGGGATAAAACGCTATATATTGTACTTCGCTGTCGTAGTAGCCATGACACAAGGGACTTCCACTATGTCAGCCACCATTTAAATACTTTTTAAGTCGTGCTACTCCACTACACAATCGTTTCTAGCGCTGTGAGTGTCTGGGCAGAGACCATTTGTATAAAAACCAGTACAATAAAACAAACGAGAGATAGCGTTTCCGGTATGGGACAACGCTACTGTTCACTAATCAACGTGCACAATATTATTTCAGCCTACAAGAACGAGCAATGCCGTAAAAACGTGAAAGATATATATTTTGCTAAGGTGAATACGCGACATCCAGCGAAGCACTCAAATACATCTGAAAAAGAAGCGCAGATGTCGCTGCTGTTCTCATGCGCGAAACAATCCTAAAACATTGGCAGCTACCAGTTTGAGAGAAATGAAACGTGCGTCACCCCACATATCAACAGTATACCTTTGCAAGCCATAGAGGGCCACTTTCTACTTTGCTTTAACCGTGGCCACTAGAGCTTTCAGGCAAACGGCAACGTCGTGCCCCCTTCTTCATACTCCTGGTTTACCAGCTTTACTACTTCCTGGATCGGCCCAGGGTTACAATGTTTCTTCATTTTAGGAGAATACATCAGCCGTCATGCTATCGTCGTTGTCCCTGTCGTATTCATGACATCATCATCGTGGTTGCTTTCATGCGATACCTGTTGTCAAGTCATGCGTGTGGCTGTCGTAGTAAACCCGTCATTGTTGCGGTCGTCGTCGCAGTCCTGTGGCCGTCGTTGTAGACGTTCTTGGCACACATGAACGCGCTCCCATAGTGCATTTGCTCGCCCTAAACGGATGCGTTCCACCCGTCTCGAACGCGAAACACCAAACGATGCTAGTTAACCAGTGCTCCAGATATCACTGCGCGTGGAATCGGCAAGAAGTTTCGGTGGTCTTGCTCTTTTGATAAAACTATACTTTGTTCCTAAGTAACGCAGGACTTATCAAGATAGTCTAAAGTATATTTTGCGTACACGTACACTCACGGAACGATAACGCACCGCCTTTACTCGACGCTCCACTGCTACCTCTGCCCCTCTGCAACGGACCCGGCACCCTCGCTCATTTGCTTCTGGAATGCCCGTGGCGGGAAGGCAGTGAAATGCAGCAGGAAACGGATGCGAAATGAGCACAGTAAGCAAATGAAGACTACCTATTCGAAACGTGGGAAGCCAAGCTTGCCCTCGGTGACCTGGAAGACCAACGACAATTCGTCGATGGGGCCAAGAGGGCAATCGAAGCCAGAGGGTTTTTCGAGTGAGAAGCCTTCCCACCTCAGGGGGATACCGGGCCTCGCTAGGGACGTTGTTTCGAAAAATAAACTTTTCTTTCTCTCTCTCGCTCTCCGTTCTATTGTGTAGGAAACGTGACAGTAGAACGCAAAAAATATTATTTCTGAGTTGGCTTGATAACTACTACGGTAGACCACCATTAATTTGAACTCCCCTCAACGCCCTGTACAGTATCTTATTGGATGTGGAATCGCCCAAACGACATATCTCTATCATCCAATTCCCAAACCTTCGTCAAGCCCTGGGGGGGCACCAACTGGCCAGCACCCACCCAGATAACCAGCGCAAGCTCGTGCATCGGAGAGAGAGGACGGCTCGGCGCCATGGCTTCATGGACTGAAGGAGCCCTCCCACCATAGGAGGAAAACAATTCTGTCCGCTCAATAAAAGTTAATAATCATTTCCAGTATATTATGTTCATAAGCATTTCTTGCTGTAGCAGTGTGGCCTAAAATAATGTGTACGACAGTAAATTTTGCAATAAAGAACTACTTACCAAAACTATCCAAAACAAGGCAAAGGAAGCAGAGCAAAGTGAGAAACCTCATTGCAATCGAGACACTCTAGATAGAGGTAGCCAGTCTTCTGAAATTCCGACTCTGACATTCCGACTTTGAATTTTTATTTTCGTCCAGCTATCTGCCAAGTCCGCATTGTGTGGACACGCGGTCGCAGCCCGTTGGCGAAGGCCACAGCGGAACGAACGCAGCTCACGCCAAGTTCGCTTTCCTCTTGCCGCCGTGGCTTCGGTATAAGAAGCAGCTGTTGGGAACGCACAATGGCTCATTCTTTTAAGTGTCACTTCGCCGTAGATTATTCATACTCCAAAGCTACAGGTGCGCTTGTTGCCATGGTTTCAACGTCTGCCGATCCAATGCCTACAGCTCAGATTGGCTGCGGTACCTTCCTCAATGCGAGCCTCTTACATTTACGTAAATAATTTGGGTAGACTAAGTCAGCACTTTATTTTGTGTGACCGATCTTTGTCACGTTCAATGAAATGCATTTTAGAACCAGTACACAGGCTCGACAAGAAGGAAAGAATGAGGGCAAAAAATTCAGAGCCATCCCACTCTGTGAAGGTGGATAAGCAGCGGAGGTAGACAGATGGTGATAAATACGTTGATAATCAATGTGTTGATTGAAAATAAAAGACACATGCCACAATGAATTTCGTTTTTTTTTTCACGATTTCTAGGTGTGTTTTATTTTAAATTCCATATTCGATGCTTTTGTGTCCTTAAACTTTCGTTTGCTTGCTTTTTTTGTATTTATTATTTGGTCAGCAAGGTGACTATCCCTTTATGATCGCTATGATATACGGCCAGTGGGTCTGTGGCGACGCGGGAAACGTTCTTTGCCAATGTGAGGTGACACGACCGATGACGCGTCGTGGGCACACTGGTGTTCGTGCAAAATTGAGGGCGAACCGTTCCAGGAGAACACCATGAAGCACTGTTCGTCTGGCGGAGACGCGCCTGTGTTGAAATCACCAGTGATACGTTGAGAGCGGAGTCGGTTGTGGTGAGGCAAAGGTGCGTACACTTCGTCTCTATTACGCGGCCGTCCGCCGTCTCCGCGCACATTCCCACTTCTGTACATGATGGTGCTTAGTAGGCGCGCAGTTCTTCCGCGTCCCACACAGCACGCGGCCGTACGGGTGGAAGGTAGCTTAAATAAGGTTAAATAAGGTTACGTGGTTTGCGTATGGAGCCTGTGACGTCAAACCGCAATCAATACTATACTCGCGGACAACTGTCAGTGTCTATAAAGGGAAATCTACAGAGGCAAAGAGCGCACAAGTGAAAGCGCTTCTGAAAGGAGTCTCACGTTTTAACCCACATTAGTTTAGGCTGGCCAAGACAAAACATAAGCACTTCATTAGCAACCGTTAAATAGGACAGAACACAGCACTGAATGTTATGGTTTACCTATTTTGCGGCTTTTCCCTCCCGAGTCTAGGGAAACGCGAAACCGTGACGTCTGGAAGCTGTGTCAATTCAGCATCTGTTCCGAGCGACCAAGAGCACGGTCAAACGCTGCCGGAATACTTGGCGCGGTAACACTTGTGGAGTGTGTTTTGCTCTTCGTTGGTTATTTGGAAATATTTGGAAGCAGCGGCTTGTCACATTTCTGACTCAGTAAATTTCCTTGGTGCAGCCACTATGATTATTTCAGCCTAAACGTTCGCGGGTGTGCTCATTTTCGATAGATTTGTTCTTGCTGCGTGCACGGCTTGAAACGTAGCCGTTTTTACACTGTAATACGTTGTAGTAAAGATGTGGACAGTCGTGGGCAGTCTCCTGTGGACAGTCGCGAAACATTGAGCTTCGACTATTCGTGCGCTATCGCTGTAGTCTGTCATTTATTGTGCGTATATATGTTGGGCATATATTCGTGGGCACCCATTCCCATATTGACACATTGTCGATAGAGCCGGCGTAAGATGCCGTGCCAGTTGGGGTGAATGTGGGTAGACACTGTGCGCGACATGTACTATGAGAGGATGTGGCGCTACTCTCTTTGTCAGCATTTAACGAGCCGTACTCACTCTTGCTGACGTTCCGGGGCTGAAGTACTTTCTTCGAAGGTTAGCGATAAAACCTTGACGGATGACCAAATTTATGTATCCTCGACGAAAGCCGTACACCTAGAAGTGGCGGTAACACCTACGGACAGTTGCAGTACCAGTCCCCGAACTTGGCCACACAGATTCATTCTTTTCCTTAATATGCCAGTCACTATTTTTGCCGCCAACTACTGCACATGTCTTTAATCCACACGATTTAATCCGGCATGATTGTAGCATGGTGCGTTAGCGAAAACTCAGTTGTACTTCCAACAGCTGATCGCACAGAAGCAAGGTGGAAGCTGTAATGGTTTCGTATTCGTGCGCTGTCACTGAGGCGACATGCGGTCCGCCGCCGAAAGCGCCATCTCGTTTCTCTAGAACAAACTGCTGCGCGCAAAGGGTAAATAATCTTTGTTGCTCTCCTGAGGCCTGCGTCTACAGGTTACATGTGCCATCTTCGGGCAGTATTTGTAAAGGATCCAATCGATTATCGTGCCGAACTAAGCCCCTCACGACCTCAGCAACACCAGTGCGAACCTTATTTTGTTCTATTGGAAACTTAAATCATGAAATTCTCAAGAGGCGTATTAATTACTTCGCAGTAAAGATCACCAGCCAGAACATGAGCACCAATTTGATGAGAACAATATGTGCCCGAACATCAGTAAATAAATTTTGTGTAATGGAAAACACAACTGCTTAAATCTCGTGCATACCTATTTCTCGTAGGACGAATGATCGCCTGTACTAGTAGGCCAGATAAAGTAGAATTGCGTAATCTGCCATAGTCAGCTCATAAAAATAATGCTGAATAATAATTTAATCAAAAAGAAACATTGCAGCGAAGACGAAAGCAGGGCTTTGGGCAGCCTGTGTCTCCGCAGTTCCAGCTTGAGAGGATACCCAGCAACTCCATGCCACGTATATAGGGACATTTATTAACGCTTCCGCAAATGACCGAAACAAATAGCAGAAACAGAGCCGTCGGCGTTGACTTAGTAAATACCACAGGTTTATCCTCCCCGCTTATAATTGTCCTTTTCTATTATTTGTTTGCGGGCCCTTCCTATCAGAAATAAAGAACACAAGCTTGAATATCGTGATAGTGCAATGGCAAGCGGGCAATCCACCACCGCTGCATGAAACATGCAGAAACAAACGCGACTAACAAACAGCAATGAGCACACAAAGGAAATATCAGACGTTCAGGATTTATTTTGTGGCAATGTGTATACACGAAACAAAGTGGAAGCAGAAACGGGATGCCGCTAGCGGAACGGAAATACAATCTATTTTGGTCCACGTTTCACGAGTAGATGCATCTTAAATTTGGTGTAGCACGGCATGTCACTTATAGTTGGGGTCGAAACTACACAGAACTGCTGCCGGCCAAGCAGGTAATGCGCATAGTGCGGTCTAATAGCAGCATGTCCGCACTAACCAGAAAAACATCGATAATCGCAGTACGAACGCTAATGTAATGTGGCCTGAGCAATGGCTGCGTTACCGTATGCATTTCACTAGTGAATGCGGATGCTTTCGAGAAAACGGCCATTCGCGCCAGGAATGCTTTCACGCGCAAGATAGATGGGGTTGATTGCGGCCCTTATAAAACTCACAATAAAAAAATGCTTATTGCACATGGTATCTCAAAGCTTCTGCATTAGCAGAAGTAGCCAGGTCGCTAACTACAGGGATATGGCAGGCAACATCTCTCTTCACAAAAAAGGAGCGCGAGCAAGGCAAATGGCTTTCCATTTTCGATATGTAAACTATGCGGAGACAATAAATATTTTGTGCAGCTGAAGCAGCCGTAACCTTTGTTAGCCTTGTACAATCACCACAGACGCTACACACTAAACCATTGCGAGCTGTTCATGTAGACAAAGGCATTGCTAAGAGTTGGCATAAAGCTTGTGGATACATTTCTTGCCAACACCTCGGACATACCGCGTGCCACCATAATTTCTGCTAAAATCACACTTCATGATTCTTATAATTATGAAACAAATCGCTGCAATTATTGTTTAAAAGATCAGTCGTAAGCAAAGGTCTTGACACGAGTGAAAAAGAAAGCTTTCTTACATTGGCAGATGGTAAAGTAAATTTCTGGCTTCGCAGAACATAAAACAGACGATGTTATGTCCTCTGATCCTGCTATGCGGAATATGACGGGGGCCTCGTCATATCATTGCTCCTAGCCGTGGCCTGGTCACCAGGTGATGACTAGAAGCATTGTAACGTCACGTGGTCACTGTCATCGCATCCAGTGACGGTGAAGAGCGCGGAGTGCTCCCTGTACCCAGAATATATGGCATGCTGTGGCCGCTAGGGCCGGTGTAGGGCAATCAGGAATGCAGAGTTATTGAAGGGACTGTATTAAATTTCTATACATATGACAAGCAGCGGCCACAAGGCAGCTGTAACGGCAAGTGGGGAGACAGACGACGTAGCGGAAGCCTGCCTTTGAGCCAACGTGCGTAGCGTTACCTAATGGCAGTATGCTTTTGCAATTGCTTTTGCAAAGAAAGCTCGACTTTCTCGCTTTATTCGGTACCTGTATATAGGGCTGTCACAAGTAGTTGCTAACAAGTTCTTTTCTTACTGGGTATGACACGCACTTTGCATTTTCGTCAGCGTGCTTCCGGTCAATAGTGCACTTTTTTATTTTTATTTCACGTGGTGCCATGCGCACATGCAGGTTCTTTTTTGCTTTTTTATTTGGACAAAACTATAACAAATATCGTGTTCTCACTGAAGAAGAGGCTTTATTGTGCAATTTTACAAAAATATCATATTTCACGAAAGACTAAAGCGGCCTTGAGCAATTTCAAATAAAGATGACATGTGCTATAGATAACTCTGTGGGCACGAACGATTCATAAATAGACTTCAGTAAACAAGCTATCCGAATGTGCAGGTGTCGTCAAAAGAACGCAGAGGCCTGAAGTGGAAATATACTCTACTGTAGCGCCTCGGAAACGTGCGTAGCGCATGGCCTCTGTGCACTTTTATTTTACAGATGTTCTGCGCTGTAGCGAATGCGTAATGGTTTGATACTGGCTTGTGCCGCGTATCTTTGTCCACGCGAAACACCGGCTGTGCTTAAAGAATAATGGATTAAGGAGGATCAATTAATGAATTACGTTTCACGTCCTATGGGCAACCCGCACGCTGCAAGAGACGCCTATTTTAATGACGTCTCTGGTGAGTAATTAAGACCCCCTGCTGTTCTTTAGCAAGCCCAGAAATCTGAGCATACGAGTAGTTTTGCACGTCGCCTCCATCCGAATGCGGTAGTCGGGACCCACTTTCTGTCGTGGGATCTTGCTAGCAGTGAGTAGTTCAATTACAAAGAAAAAGTAGAATGAAATCGCGCATGCGCACGCTTTGTGTGCGAGTGCCTTAGGTTGTGCGTCCGCGGCATCGTCTTGTGCGTTTGTTTATTTTGATCTTAATCGTGGTTTACGAATTCTTGATCACGTGTGTGTTTGCGTCTCTGTGCAACATTTGAACAAATTAAGGAAGCCATGTTACACAAGGCAGTCGTATTCTCCCGACGGATTTGGTGACAAGAAGTACCATGTATTTAGCTGGTTACTATGTGTCGAAACGGGTGGCGAGGTCTTGCTCTCACCTTTAGGAACATTATGAGGCTGTACCAGATCACCAAGGGTAACACCAAGAAGGGATGTTTCCAATGCACCTACGTGCGAAAGTATGGTTATGTTGGGAAAAGGCCTCACGCGCGCACCTGTGTGTGATATATATTAACTTTCAACTACATTTGTTTGTTTCGTGCCTTTGGCGCGCCTGATGGTATAGTGTCCATGTGAACCATCTTGAACACATTTACTAGTGTTGCAGACAGTGTGCTGGAATTCACACGGACCGGCAGTCCATAAATCTAGCTTGTCCTTTACCATACATCGCTAAACGGGAAATTCAGGCCTCTGAGTCATTTGTAGTTAGCGCCGTGTAGGCTTGTACCACGTTTTATGCACAGTTATTACGCCAAGTAGATTATTTTTGGTTCTGATATTGCAAATGGGACGCGCGTCATAATTAAACAATGTTTGGCAGGCTGCCGTCAACGAAAGCTCGGCACAGGGGACACGAACTACAAAAAGGACGTTAAATACTAAGAAAACAGCGATTTAAGTATAAGAGCCCTGGATGTTCGCGTTGCCTGTGCGTTCATACGTTCAATGTGGACCTACGCAGCGCTACCATATGCACTACACTAAACACAACAAAATAAGTCTTCTAGTCATGTGTTATGTGGCTACGAAATATACTTGTCGCAAGATGGATTATAATTTTAATGTGATACTTACTATTGAAGCTAAGTGGCTGCAGTTTGCTGACCGAATTTCTCCAGTGGCTGTGGAAGACTGAGTACCCTTGACAAGCTTCGAGAAACGTGAAAAGTTTAAAAGACTGATAAAACGTATGTACCTGTCGATTGAACTGTCGATTGACTACTTCTTTATGTGGTTCACCACATAAAGAAGTAGTCTATACAGGACGCGGCACCACATACGCGTGCTTCTGAGATGTTACTGACAACGGATGCAAAGTTGTAGGTTCAAGAAAACGAATGTACTGCTCCGAAATGTGATAGGATTTGAGGTTTTGTACTCCATCTGACAAATGCCTTCCGCTTACCAATACCATGAAAGCCTGCACTGCCGCTGCGAACCATATGCTTAAGAATGTTCAGGTAAAGAAAGAAGAAAGCTTCCGTCAGCCACTGTCATCATCATCACAGGACATTTACATTCAAAGAAGCCAATAATAGAGCCCACAGTCATAAAGTGCCTTGGCTACTTATTTTACACGATTTCAGCATAAATAACACCCTTGTCGAGTGTGAAACTACCGACATATAAGACTTGGCAACGTAGTTGTATCACCCTATGGAAGCAGTTTACCTGAAGCTTCAGCCAAAGAGCTCTGTTGCCTTCCACCAGGGGCTTAAAGGACCTAGTACTGAGCATTAGTTCCGCCCCTTGGATCCCCTTCTCTCTGCGCGCGCAGGTCACAGTTTTTTTCTGATCATGTAGTAGTAAACGCGGAATGATTATAGGTTCGTATCCTCGGGCCCCTGAAGCCTAAACACACCAAACGCCGGCGTGCCGCAGAAGTCCACATGGGGCGCGGCAAGTACTGAAATAAAGAAATGCACAAATTTCTTCCATTGTAACAAGTGACCAAACGTTTGTCCAGTTGTGCACTGCATAGGCTGTTATTTTATATATATCTACGGCCGCGCAAACCCAGCAAGAATAAATCAGGAGGTTGGACGACAGAGTACACGTTTGCAACATCTCAATAACATGTAATGACCTCGTGGATTGGCACCCAGGAGGCTCAGTTTCCAGAGAGGAAGGAGCTTATCTAATTTGAATCACATTGAATTGACGGGAAAGCTCTCGTGGACTGGGTCAACAAACTTTTCAGACATAGATTTCCAATACGCCCGTCTTCGCAAGAAGCCACAGCCTGCCATTTGCTACAAGGCAACGAGCCGGTGCCAGTTTTTAGACGTTGCGGATACTTACTGGGTCATGGATAACGCACTTAAAGCACGCATCTTTTTTTGAAAAACTGATAGCAATAGTCGAGAAACTTCATCAGCATGTGTAACAGGAGGCCCCATAAATTATTAAGCTAACTGAATGCAGATACGTTCGCTGCTGAACTGAAACATTTTATGGACCGAGGGCAGAGAATCACGGTAAGTAGCCAAATTGTAAAATCCCAGAATTTGACAGAATGTAAATATAGAGAAGCCATTATGAATTAGAAAAATGAAACACGATATTGTAATCCCGTGGGTTAAGGTGGCCACATCTCAGTAAAGGATATATTACGCTTTCAACAGTTCGAGTAAATGAGTGTCGAGAAAATGTTTATCAACATTTTAGACAAGAAACATGCGTGCATTCAACTACCCATTGTAAAGACACACTCATGACGACAAGGCACCATGTTCAGTGGTTCCATTGATATATTTGAAATGAGAAATTGCTAGGCATCACGGCGTCGTGTAACCTCTGCGCGAAGAACAGATCTGCCGAAGTTCACGGTTCAGCAGCGCGATCGACTCCCTCAATGCAAGTATTCCACTTTGAAGTGATTTCAGCAGGAGGAAATAAGTGTTTTGAGTTTGTATCTAAAGAAGCTGGAATTCCTTCGTGCCACGAAGATAAACTTACTTACCAAACAAGTACTTTGTACCAGTGATAAAAGGAATGCACAAAAAAATTAAACGAAGCAATAAATAATTAATCTCATACACTGCCATATGGTACATTAGTAATGTTGCAAGAAGTGCATCGAGAACAATATCCGGTACGTTTGGTGCGACGGAGAAATAGATTTTGTAAGCGATCGTGTTCTTTGTCTCGAGATAGCTGGTAGAGAAGACCACAAAGCACTGGGGCTCAAAAAGAAGTAGGCATTTTTTTTAATGGCTCATATTTTTACGCTCCTCAACACAGCATCTGTTCACCACATAAAGAAGTAGCCTATACAGGACGCGGCTCCACATATGCGTGCTTCTGAGATGTCACTGACAACGGTAGCAAAGTTGTAGGTTTAAGAAAACGAATGTACTGCTCCAAAATCTCATACGATTTGAGGTTTTGTACTCCATCTTACGAATGCCTTCCGCTCACCAATACCATGAAAGCCTGCACTGCCGCTGCGGACCGTATGCTGAAGAATGTTCAGGTCAAGAAGAGACCTTCCGTCAGCCACTGCCATCATCACCACAGGACATTTTCATTAAAAGAAGTGAATAATTGAGTCCACAGTCATCAAGTGCCTTGGCTACTTATTTTACACGATTTAAGCATAAATGAGGCCCTTCTAGAGTGTGAAACTGCCGACATATAAGTCTTGGCAACGTGACATATCTCTGGCTGTAATTAGACAATTACTGAAGCCAAATAGAATAACACTCTCGTTAGCAATTCTGCTAGCGCTCCCCGAGTAACAGAGCTACGATACAGCTCCCTTACTGCATTTTGTTTATGTAAACGATGTGTCCCCTGAATGAATAATTGCTATACCAAAGTAATCAAAAACAAGAGCATGTTGCGACGAATTTTCACTTTGGCGCGACCGTGAGATAATACCAATCACATGACCAGAACCAGCACGTACAAAACAAGTGAAACAAGTGATAGCCCACTACGCTGAACTTTGCAAGGGCGTCCTAGTTAGTATATATAGCTACACATTGAGGAAAACCTATCTGGACGGTCTGCGCCAGAGTATTTTGCAGAAATTTATGTTCATCTTCGAATATTTCTGGTGTCTACTGTGGACCGGATAGCAGAAACAAACAGAAATATTTCTGCAACAGAGCACTACTGTTATTTATTCGTGAAAATCAAGCACGCCATCACTCTTAAAGTTCTTTAGGAAGTTACCTGGTAAATATTTACTTCTGAAACCAACAATTGCCGCAACAGAACCGTATGAAAAATTTCGCTAGAGCTACGCTTTATTTAAAAACAAAACTGGCATCGATATCCCTATATTAAGAACCTTATACACGTCATTCAACCCTTGAGCATGCGAAATGTAGGATAGCACTTTTTTGTCACTTTTTGGCAAATTGAAAAATAAAGGAGTATCTTCAGAATGTATTTGAGAGAAGCACGGAATGCCACACGAGAACCCTTACACTTAATCTTACAATCCGCTTTTACGCATTTTTCGCACTTGCTCAGCGTGTACACTTTGCACGATAGTGATCATTTACCATTGGTTAGCTAATGCTGCAATGTGCTGCTAATGAAACATTGGGTCAAAATGCAGCATACTTTGCGCAGCGGCTCTACAGTACTATATTACCACGCTACAGTGATTACGCAATTTCCTACAATGGTATTGAATGCCTCAGTAGCATTCCTAATGCGCTGGGCAACAACAAACGTCAAATATATATCAAAAATAGAGCATGCGACCGACCTCGCATGGTGCGCTAGACTCAGCCTAAGACAGCACACAGCCAGCAACATATGAAATATGCTGCATTTCATCGTCAAAAATGACTGAAAGACTTATGGGAGTCGACCAAAGCCATTTAAGAAAGTAGTCAACAGACATTCACGTTCACACACACGGATATTATATAGAATTATCGCGAACAGACAATACAAGCATTAACACACCTTATGTCTGGTTCCGAGGACCCGCCAAGCGGGTAATCAGGTTGATCCTACAAATCGTTGTGCGCGAGAATATTCCTTACACTATCTGAAACTTCCGAAGCTACGAAGTTTGAAACACCATAGCAGAGGAAGTCGAATGACCTTGTCAAACAGAGTTCACGTAGTGATCAAATGTGCGGTATGATAGCAGAGTCGTCCAGCTGAAGGCCTTACACGTGGCACTGTGTAAGGTCTTACAAATCCCTCATTCTTACGGGTACAATAACATTCGTCGCTACTAGCGCAAGCTGAAACGCCGTCGGCAACTGAACAATATTAGGTGCAATCGTTCTTTTTTCCTGAATTCGGGGGTAGCGAGATTTGACATCATTGGTTTAGCTCGGCATGAGATATTTAGTGATCATGACAACGTTTTAAGGTATGCTTTCATAGAACAGGCAAATTGGTAGGTGAGGAATCAGTAGGAATGATTTTTTTCGTAAAAAGCGAATAATAGCTAGGTTTCCCGCAGACTTGTGTTCCAAAATGAAGAGGTAACCCTGTAATGACAGGATGTGGTGGCACCATGCCTGGCCGCTTCAGGCCAAGCAGGTAGAGATTGAAGACCCACCTGCCACCCCTACAGGAAATGAATTTTAGACTTTGGTGACAACTTTAGTTACCGTTCCTGTAACGTTGGCAGCGTGTTTGGATGGTGTCTTGTTGATTTTCCTGAAATTTCTATATATTGTAAAGAAGGCGTAGCTTATGGTTGCACAAAGGTGGGTCGTCATTTTGGTGGCTTCTATTGACGTGTCTTCCCACATCATGCAATTTTCTAGTGCATTAATGCACATGTTACTCTTTCTACGTGCCACTGATGTATGTAATATCTAGATGAAGTCTACAAAAGCGCTAAGAGTGCTGACATAAAAACGACGGCAAACTCTGGATGTCCTTGGCTCTCACTTGCTCGTGGAAGCTAGCGTGTCGAGACGACTGAAACAATCATTCGCGAGCACAAACGCAGGAATGCGTCAGAATCCTTCTATGCATTTTCCTCCACTCCTAAAGCATCCTTGGCGATCGAACCTGATCTCCTAGAAATCAGGGACATCTTGCAATAGTAATCTACAAGACTCGGCGAGGCACGTGGATTAGGGGTATTTCTAGATAACACGCCAAAGAGCCATCGTAAGAGAGCGCAATGCTGTGCAAGAAACAAGCAAGAAAGAAAAAGAACGAAACGCTGTGGCCATGCCAGTGGAGCAGACAAGGTTTATCGCGAATAATCTGTTACTCGCACACCTTTTGTTATTACGTAAAGTGTTCTTTCACCTTTAGCCCTCCTCAGCTTCTGCTATGACCTAGTTTAGGTTTTCAATCAAGTGGTCATATCTGTTTGGAATACTGCGACGGCTTTTTTTAGTCGTGTATCGAGGAGCAAGATTTTTGTATAATTATGTGTAGTTGCTGTGTGAAACAGCTCCTATTAATGGTAATAAAGAGGCGATGGTTTCGCATGTCTATCTCTTTATTATTGATAGTATTGACAAAATAATCTGTTACAGAGTAACAAAGAAAAAAAGAACAAATGCTCCAATCGACGCAGCGGACTCTCCTACAACAAATATACACAACATCTTTTTGGAGGCGGGCAATCCCACTGAGAATTCTCAGATCCACGGCAGGTAAGGTTGCATTCACCTCCCTTTATCACACACTCAGGCTGAGTTTCTGCGTGAAAAAAAGAACATCGTGGTGGTTTGCAACAAATCTCCAAATATATTTTTGACAAATTTTGTCGGACCAAATGTAGGAATTGATAAACGTTTTTTTTATGCGGGCAAGTGTAGATTTCAAGCTTCGCACAGACCGTTCTTTTCTGGCGTCCTACGTGCAATTTCCGCCTAGCTACGTACTTGACGGTGATGATTACCTTACAGAGCGATGGATTGTTTGTTAATAAACCGCCGGGGTTGCTTAGTGGTTATGGTGTTCGGCTGCTAAGCACGAGGTCGCAGGATCGAATGCGGTCACATCAGCTGCGTTTGGATGGAGGCGAAATGCGAAAACGCCCATCTGCTTTTATTTAGGTGCACGTTAAAGCACTCCTGGTGGTACAAATCATTCCGGAGTCCCCCATTAAGGCGTGCCTAATAATCATATTAGGGTTTTTGGCTCGTAAAACCCAGTATTAAAAATTGTTTGTTACTGTAAAGTAAGACGCCACCGAAATTAGGCGGTTATATTTAATGTGTGCTCAAGATAATGACATCATTTCTAGTCTATAATTAGTACTAACACTGCGGATTTTTCGTGCGACAAGAGCAAGTTTTGGAAACTATATTTCTCACTCAATTACATTAACATTGACGCCCACCGCTGTCGTTATCAACGTTATTCGGCGTCCGCAGGGTTCCACCTCGTCGTCAGCCTAATTAGGATTATTTATTCGAATTATGGAGTTTCACGAGCGAAAACAATGATCTGACAAACGATACATGACCGTAGTGGGGAAAACCGTATAATTTGAATTTCCTTCGTTTAGTTAAATTTCATCTTAAGTTAACTTTGCCAGCGATCCTGCAAATCACTAGCCTTTAAATACGGCGCCCAAGCCCGGTGATCGAACCCCGACTTCTTAGCAGCGCAACGCCACAGGCACTAAGTCTCCGCGGCACATCATGCTGAGTTTCACCATCGATCTAGCGCTAAGAAATATAATGTATTGTCTAGAGCCGCCCCCACAGGAAGTCGAACTCCCGTCACCGCAGCAATGTGCACTTGGAAAGTAGAGGCACTAAACACTGCACCACAGCACAAGTTTACAATTTTCTTCACTACATCTAATGAAAAAGTAAGAATATCATATTATAGATATCACATCTTTAGGCAATCGCTCCAGGCTCAGGTAAACAAACACACGCGTACCACAAATGCATAGAGTTCGGTCCAAATTCCGGCGCAGCTCCCACACATTTAATGTGGAAAGCATTTCTAAGTCTACATCAGCGACTGTGGGTGCATCTAGCCTCTACGTGGAACACTTGTCATTGAACACAAATATATTTAAAAATTTTCCTGCGCAGGGTGCGATCGAGCTCACGTCACACGGGTTCCTCCAGCACAGAATGCTGACCCTTTAGCGCTGCACCAGAAATGTCCTTGGACAGTGACGGAGCAATTCCCAGTGATATGTCTGCGTAATTTACCGTAAAATTTGTTCTGCAATTAATCAAGGGGCTCTTCAAATTGACCCCAATTAACTCAGTAAGTGCTTGGTGCGATACTTGGTCAATGTCACTAAATCCCTCACAGACTAAATTTATGTATTTTACTAATAGAACTACTAGACTTTAAGCTGCTTACGTATTAAACGACACTAACGTAGAGCTTGCCTCCAATTAAAAGCACCTAGGGCTCCGGTTTTGCAATGATCTTACGTGGAAAAGCCACATTGAAACCATTTTTGCATCTGCTAGCGTCTAGGCCTCATCAAACGTAGCCTAACACACGTCTCACCCCCCATTAGAAAAGTAGCACACACTGCATTGATTCGACCAAAGTTTGAGTATGCGTCGGCCTTATGGAACCGTGAACGAGAGTACCTTTTAATGATATTGAAGCTCTGCAAAATCGTGCAACGAGATTTATTCTTTTTGGGCTACTGAAGAACAACTAGCGTCACACACTAAAAACAGCGTCTTCAACGCGAGAATTTGGGAGTTCGTCGCAAAAAAACCCGCTTAACTCTCTTTCATAAACCTTATCACCACCAGTTCCTTAATGAAGATTTTTTTCACACCCCGTCCGTTATACTCCCTCGTCACGATCATCCTTTCTAACTAAAATGCCTTTTTTGTCGCACATCACGGTACGCTCATTCTTTCATACCACGCTCCACAAACGAGTAGAATAAGTTGCTAACTGACATTGCAACATAAATTGAGCTTAATCGATTTCGCAGTTGGCAGACGAGCTGATAGATGGCGCAACGCGTCCAAATAGAATTAGGGTAATTGAAAGTGTAGACAACCAGGAGTTATCACAAAGAAAGTGAGAGAAAGGTCACTATGATGCAAAGAATGGAAACAAGGAATACAATGAAAATTTACAAGAACGGGAAGAAACAAATTAGAAGAGAAAACGTGTATAATAGCACAACTTTACTATTTGGGGCTCGAGCTGGCAGCCTAAGGACATAGCCATACCGGAGCAAGTGCTCGCAACAAGAGGAGGCTTGTGTATGCTGCAGGAACAATTCGGAGGCCACTCAGTGCATCCTAATGGTATGCGAAGGATTCACCCGGTGACATCCGTCGGTAACGTAATGTTGCCAGAAGCGCTTGGATTTAACGTGGAACGAAAGATCAATCGGTCAGCAGTCGAGATAAGCAGCAGAGGTTTAGAGAATTGGTGGCAAAAAGAAAGCCAGGAGGCGATTGATATGGCCGGATCTGTTACAGGAATAGGCGCCAGTGAAAGGTAGATAAAGTTTTTAGGAAGACAAAAAAGATTAAGCACATGTACAGAAAAATGTTAGAATGAAAAACATGTATAGCATACCTGATTAACTCAAGCAGGCTAGGCGATTATTTGTCACCACCACGTTTCAAAGGAGACGCCAATAAATTATTATCGAAGCGTGAGAGAGGAACCCCAATGCAGTACACAGCAGATTGTGACGCGTTTTGGTGGTGCCAATGGATTTGTTGCTTGAATGGTAATTGCAATGATGTAGAAAGCCACCTTCAGATGGATTCTATGGGATGTATTTTTTCGTAGCTGGAGATAAATGGAAAAGATCTAGTATTATTCGGCGGGGTGATCACACGGCGAAGATTTTAAAACACTGTATAGACAAAGCACTTGTTGCGGCTTAGCACAAGATGAATGTAGCGCTAACGCGGGACGACTGGGTTTGTCAGGGAGTTGTGCTCCACACGAAATGTGACAGCTTGGACGTCTGCGTGGAGATTCGGGAGAGTACAAAAACAATACTGTAGAGGACAAGGATGACATTGTGTGCTTCGACTATAAGTTCTCCACAAAATCGCGGTGTAGTACCGAGAAATTTCTCATCGTCTTGCTTGTGAAAATAGGGTTAACAACACAAAAGAGGCTTGTCGAATACAACGACGATGATGACACCAAACATGGCGCATGACCACAACGAAGGGTGCGAGAAGAATTAGGCAGTTGGCGGAAAACATGTCAAATGCATTGATTGCTTCACACTCAACTCAACACCGCAGAGTTTTCTACTTAGTAGTTGACAGGATTCAGAATCGAATGCCCGATATAGCATCACTGCAAGCTGAAAGGAAAGAAAAAAAAATCTTTGAAATCTCGTAAATGACACTGCATAATTTTGCTTGTGACGTCAGCTTTAGAATTATTTGTAATCTCCGATTTGGATAACCAACAACTGTGCCCTTCCGAAGGGTTCAACCAGGCTTAAAAGCAAGAAGAATCACTGCAGCAACTACCTCTTGCAGGCCACTTGGTGATTCACATGATTTCACAAACAGTGAAATTAAAAATTGGTTTAAGATACCTTCAGGATTCAACGTTATTTCAATGGCCACGGACCAGCAGGTGGGTGTTTCGAAGTTGTCGATACATCACGCCAAGTTAGTGGAAAAGTCCTTGTCTTTTCAAAGAAGTACTCTTACTGCAATTTTCCAGTTCGCACTTCTGTCTGTGCTGTCTATGTTTGTCCACTCTCAATTAAATATTGATTGCAACTGATCAAACAAACGTATGCTGCTGTACGAAGAAAAGCAGCTCGTGCAAATCTGTGCGTGAACCGGCACGTATACACCTAGCTTCAAGTACGACAAAGTAGTCGTGGCGCTGCGTGACCCTTTATCCACGCAAGAACTGATATTGACCTCAAACTAGGACAGAGTCCAGTGCTTATGTGTTTGGGAGAGGTTTGCGCTGGAGTTAACGTAAGAATACCTGCGTATCTGTGCGCTTTGTTGCGAATGACGTGTGCCCGTAAGTACGGTGGTTCTAGACCCGCATACGGCATTAAAAAACATATTCACATCTTTTACGTTTGTGCCGTAAAGTGGCAGTGTTTCGACACTGGTATATTCTGGAAGAGAGGTACGGCACCCATTTTTTTGCAATACAAGTAAGGTTCCGTATAGTATAGGCACATTGATCAAAGCGTAAAACAAATATCGAAAACAGCGAATAATGTTCTTCTGTGACTGTCGTTTCAAATAGAAGGCAGTGTAGTTCAGAAACAACTCTTTTTCGACATCATTGAAGCTTGAATTCCGCGAGCCCACATATAAAATTTTTCAAAATATCTAAGCTACAAAACCTGCTGTCTTTCTGCTCACGGAAAAATAAACTTTCCAGTTACGAAAATCATATTGAGCAAGAGAAGAACACCTTGTGCACAAATATGGTGAAGTATGAGGAAAAAATTTCAACCGAGTTTGGGAACGACTAGCTTCTGGGCTTAGCATCACTGCATGCGATGCATACCTAATGCCATCCTAATTCACTGCAGTATTCTCTGTTATGCCTTCTGAAATAGATGCACAGATGGTACCGCTCTCACTGTCTGTTTGAGTGGCTAAACCTTCCACCAATTACCCATTGCTATGGCAGCGCGATAACGCACTGCTTAACGCTTCCGGTACTAAAGTGTCCAATTCTGCAGTTATCTGATTGGGAACAACAGCTCTTTTGTTAGGCAGACATTTGCTTTAGGAGTGTGTATAGTTATATCCTCAACATTATGCCCACGATTTGTGTCGCACATAATTTGACACAACTTGACCATAAGACCTCTATTATGAAACAGTTGAATATCATAGACTGGAGCTAAACATCTTATTGAATCACCAGTGTGCTTAAGCTAATTATTAAGAAAGAAGAACTAAGCGTCACCCACGAAAAAAAGAATGCACACACACGCGCACACACACACACACACACACACTTTGAACAACCTCTTTCCTTCACCGAGCAAGGCCTCACAAGAGAGAAGGCTCAAGTAGTTGTATACAAGTTCACACATGCCGATTGTCCAGCGACATACACCAGCGCAACCAAAACATAAACTAAAGAGTCAGTCAACACAAGAACAACGTCAGAGCAGTTCCTCAAGTATACACAGTGCGATCGGCGAAAGATAAGAGCATGCCGAATGCAAAACTGTTTCACATGAAACTTTTTTAAGTTCCTACAGAGATAAAGAAAACTTCAAAAAACGCTGTCTGTAGATTCCAATTTAATGCGTTCGAAGGGCAATCTTCCAAACGGCAATCTCGATAACCTGCGCAGTCTCGCGAGCAGGAGATAAAAAGGTGCTGCAGTGGAATAGCTTACTGTCTTCAGCACCGATACTTTACGGCTCCCCCTTCCACATCGCTCAACCAGTCAAAAGACAAATTGTTATCCGTCGTACACAATCTCTTCCCTCCCTTCCCCTTATTACCAAGGACATTTGAGTTCTGAATTGTGGGATTTTACGTGATTAAAACCAGAATTTCACCATGAGGCACGCCGCAGTTGCGATCTCCAGATTTGTTGACCCCCAAGGGAACATTAACGAGCACCCAATGCATGGGAGGCGCTGAATTTTGAATTTTGCTCCCATCGAAATGCGGCCGCCGCGGCCGGGATTTGGTCCCGCGACTTCGTACTTAGCAGCGCAACACCACAGCCGCTAAGCTACCGCGGCGGATAGACCTTTTAAAAAGGTGTCCCCCGTCCCCGTCGGCCGTCTAGAGGCCCCGAACTACCCTTTTTGCTCGGTGAAATAACACAGTCCGCGGCTAGCATACGGTGCTGTGAACATCTCAGAAAAATTTTCATGCACATGGTGCGTGGAGCTCGCAAGCGGATCGCGAAGTGACCTTTCTCTAAAACGTTCTCCTTTTACCAGAAGGCTGCCCTCACTCGCTTCTAGAAGCGCTATTTCGTCATAAGGCAGGCTATTTCGTCTTTCCCTTAGACAGCTGCTATTAGCTAGCTTCAAGCTGCGGTCGGTTTGATAGCACAGATACCGAGGCCGCCGCGGGGTGCCGCCACGAGTCTACTGGATAAGCGCACTGCGGCTCTTCGAGGACAACCGTGTTTCGCTTATGTTTAGCGCGTTGTAGGGCAGAAAAGGTGGAAGTGGTGGCGTCTACGTTAACATCCAAAATGAAATTTGAACTGCGCGCCATGGCGACATTTACAACGCGCCGCGTTGTGGCCATACCTCACTGCGCCGTAGCTTTGGCAGTGAAAGGCATTGAAGGAGGAACAGCAGCACCGCGGAGGCTGGGTTTTATTGCCAATGACTCCGCTTCTTCTGAACGCATCCAAAAACTTTTTGCGGCAAAGATATTCTGAAATAGCCTATTTTCACTTCGAATGCCTTTCTCCATTTTGATAAAGGGTGGTTCATGGTGGGTCATTTTAACCTCTGAAGAAGGAGTGGAGTTGCCTCCCACACGTCGGATTTTATGAATGCACTATTTACTGCAGATGTCAATAGATTCCTACCTAGTTTATTATAAAGCACAGGAATATTACCTGGTCCGTGTGCTTTAGAGAGACTTGTGAGCTGCCCCTACATTACCCAAGTATATTTAATTTTTGTTATTTTATTTGTAGAAAAATGGAACCCCACCCTACGCAGAGAAGGCTACCCCCAAAAATATGTGCTAATTTATTGTTTGTAACGCAGAATCTACATACGCTCCCTGGAGTCATTGTTTCCTTGAAAATGTGCTTCTGTATAAGCTTGCTTTCCAACCTCGAAGAACACACTGCTGCTGGTGAACAGTTTATTTCCTTCGCCCAAGCTTTGGATGAGAAAGCGGGCTGACCACACAACAATAACTCCAATGACGACGACTGTACTCGGAAGAACTAAGCAAACACTTTTGAGCTTTCATATGCTTTTATAATAAATGCAGACAGAGGAACGACATGAACTGAAAATCGCCAAGCTATATAAAGAAAGCTGCAAAAAAGGCATATGCAATATTGCCCAGGGCACACACTTGGTCTTGATGTAACAAACAAACATATTTGTTTGTTTGTTAAACCTACCTATGAGTTTACACTGATGTAATAAAAGACTAAGGTTAATTTTTCATTAGTAACGACGCATTTCTGAGAGTCTTTTTTCCATGTTCAAGTCAGAAAGGTTCCAACACAAGCTTTCTGAGACCGACATTCAGCGCAGGCTTCTTCCTCACTCCGCAAGCACAGGTTCAAAATAGCACTTGTACTAAAAGGGACTGCTTTGGCGATGCGAGCTAAATATTTGCGAAAGTGAATTAATTTTATAAAGAAGCAATGCAAATACCACTTGCAAACGTAATTTTGATGTAACTTTGAAACGTAAATTTGAGACGTAATTTTGAAACGTTATTTTAAGAGAAAGTGATATTTTTTGCTACATTCCTCCTAAATCGAGTTTAAATGTTTGATGTTGAAGAACACACACGCGCAGATCACCTTGGATTCTGTGTGGATGAGACGCGCCACTTCTCTCCAGTACGGTTGCGGGACCTGTTTGCTGCGTTTTAATGATTTGCTCAGCTGTCCCTGAACCCTTGGCGACGAGTCCCTGAACCGCAATAGCTGAAACAAAAAAGTGACATTTGAGCATTAGACCTACACTGGGCGACGGGACAGAAGCGTTTTTACACTATCATGTAGAACGTGCCGTAGGACTTGTAAATATATTTGCGGCATCTTTCAGCCCAGGAGGGCCTTTCTAATATACACTACAATATAAAAGAGTAAGAAAGTTGTCATGTTCCTGTAATATTTATTATTATTATTCATATTACCTTACAGGTTCATTGAATGGCATTGAGTAATGGGGGAAACAGTAATTACATGACAAAAATAGCAAAGTGCAACATCATCACACAATATTACCACGCAACGAATTCAGCTTATCACGGAATGTTTCAAGATTGCAGATGGATGCAATGTGATCCGGGAGACTGTTCCAATGTACAATAGCTCTTGGTAGTGGTGATGAGTTAAATGCCTGCGTTTGACAATGACTGCGCATGAAACTAAGTGGGTTGTGAATGCGACGAAATGTGCGCGCAGGAGCATGAAGCGGCAAACAGTGAAAGTTATTCCTATAAATGTACCTGTGAAACAGACATAAACGAGCAATGACGCGGCGATCTTCTAGTGACTGAAATGCAAGGTCTTGTTTTTTTCGGGTAATGCTCGAATGATAGTCGTAGTTGCCAGAGATGAATCTGGCTGCCCTATTCTGAATGACTTCCAACATACGGGTTAGATAATCTTGATGTGATGACCATGTGGATGAAGCGTATTCTAGTTGCGGGCGAATATCAGTAAGATATGCTAATCTCCGTGCATTAAAAGGCACGTTATGCAAGTTTCTACACAGTTAGCCGAGAGATTGATAAGCTTTAGATGAGAAAGTTGCTACATGCGTTGTCCAGGATGAGTCCGATGAAAGATATGCGCCGAGATATTTGTACGATGGGGCAGTCGAAACCAGGGTATTAATAATCGAATAGTGGAAGACTGAGTTAGTTCGCTTTCGACTAAACGTGATTAACTTACATTTGGAGGCGTTAAGGGACATCTGCCAAGTTGCGCACCATCTATCTAGTAATCCACACCATCCGCATCATCTAAACATAGTAATGCAAACAGGGCGGAGGCGAATCCTGCAGCCGCGATTAAACTCGCGACCACGAGCTGAGCGGCCCAACGACACAGACACTGGGCTACCACGTCGGGTAATCGATAATGAACTACAGAATCACATGCAATGAGCACAATAGCACTGCTAGCGCAAAGAAGGCGGCAGCGGTGCATTAGACATACGGGGTGCCCCAACTATGATGCACCAAAATTTTTAAATATGCCAATTCTACGTAGTTGGACATACGAAGGCTAATGTTGTTTGCGCATCGCTTGAAGATACCCAGATTGCTTTTTGCATTCCGCCGAATGACATAATTGGTCTAAATTATTGCTTCAGTTTCTCAAATAATATAAGTAGATGAAAAGTGTCATGTAGAGCAATGCGAAAAACTCCCGATACAGCTTTCTGTTGCCCAATAGGTGTTACATAAACGTGTCTTTCCGAGCGTGAAAGTAGTCCGGGAATACACGCAAAGTGCCTCAAGTGGCCAGTCGCGCGGCAATCTTACGTGTATTCGGGAGCTTCTTTCACGTTCGGAAAAAAAAAACACTGTTACGTAGCATGGAGTGAGCCTGTAGCGGGAGTTTCTCATGTTGCTCTACAATTTTCTCTTTGAAACATTTCGTGTAATTTTAATATTTGAGAAGTTCATTAATTGAATAAGTTGAATTATGCAATTGGGTGGAATCGAAAAAATAATCTGAGCATCTCCAAGTGACGGCAAACAACATTATTGGGGTTCTGTCCTGCTGCGTCTCGTTTGCATAAATTTAAATCTTGGTGCATGACAATTGGGATGCCTTGTATAGCATCTCTCATATTATTAAAAAGGTAGGGTAACAGTTGGAGTGGACGTAATTCTTCCACATCTTAATGATTTTAGATACTCTGCAAGAAAGTAAACTAGAACAAGAAATAGATTTGACAAACATCAATTAGCGCGAAAAAGATACTGACGATAGAGAGAAGCACACTGGAGAGAACGCTAGGCATCAACAGAAATTTTACTATAAAGAAACATAGCATTTGTGGGATGGGCAGAAATTAGACGCAAGGAAGGAACATTAATTTTAGCCTATCCCTCCTCTAATACAGGAGCTATCGGAACAAACTGATTTTCCACCTACGGACATTCTTTCTTAATGAGAGCCAGGGATGGCTTACTTAACACATATATCACCTGCATTTCTGAAACACTGCTCTTCGAATATGCAAAATGCTTCTGTCTAAAAATTTAAGTATGGCTGTTCAATAATTGTAACAATTTGCTATCGCAATCGATGCTTCACCTTTCGGGTGAAACTGGGACTTTCTTTTTACTTCGTTTGTGCGGTACATATATATATTCTCTACCTGTGAAAATGAAAACCTGTAGCTGACCGCAGCGCGTTATCTGTGCCAAATCCTTCTCTCTATTTGTCTTGCCGTGCTGCATATTACAATGTGGACACGCAAACTTAACGTACGGGGCGATCGGCGCTCAACTGCGAGCAGCATGCGCTCTTATGCAAGTAGCCTTGTGGGATCAGCCCAATTTTTCATTCGGTGCTTGTGCCACAGTGCTTTTTGGGTTCCTGAAGTGTAGGGTCATGCCGTAGAGTCTTTTTAGACGCCGATTCTGCAATATTTTCTTTTTAGCCGACACCAACATGTTCCTTCCTGCTTTGTAGCTGAAACACAGATGTGTGGTGATGACGTGCAAGGGTGTGCTAGCGTCTTCAAAGATTCATAAAGCTCTTTTCCAAGCGTATAACGAGAGAAAAAATAACCCATAGCGTCATGTGGAGCTGAAATTGATAGCGGACATGGGCGTTCAATATATCTGCTCTTCGCCTGTCTGCCCTATCTTCGAGCTAATGGGTGACGGGTATGAAGACTACAGGCACGGTGGCATTACTGGATCACATGATTTCTCATGCGCTGTATTCTCCCGTGCCTCTTGTTGGAAGTCGCGTAATCAGGTTTCGGATACGTGTTGGAAAGAGAGGCACCAAAGGCGTTCATTCGACGCTGCTGCCCCTCTTCATGTAGCCAGATTTTTGGGAGCGATTGCCCACGGTCATCCAGTGAGGTCTGGTGGTGATGGCCGGTGTGCGCGAGAGCGCGCTTGGTAATTAAATTCGTGAGCTAATGTTTACTGAAATTTAGATTCCCATTATAACTGCGATCCTGATTTGCTGCAGTTGCCTAATACTTTGTTATCGCCATAAATGTCTCGTCATTCGAGCGGTGCTGCGGCTTTTCCTCTTTTTTCGAAGAGACGACGCTCGAAAGGTTCTTTGATGAAGCTTTCGTCATTGGCCACGCAAGCTAACAGCCTTATCGTTTTTGATTTTCAACGAGGCGTCGCGCTGCGCCGAAAGCAGAACGATAAAGAGAAGCGTAGGTGAATGAGAATTGCGTGCGAAGCTGCGAATAGAGAAGAAGGTGTAGCAATGGTAAAAGCTTTCCGAAAAGTGGCCGCATGACGTAATCGATACGTTGAAGGTTGAAGCCGAAAGCTTTGCCAGCTGCCTGATTTAGACTTGTTTAAACCTGACGTAGCATCACGGTTTCTCTGCCAGCGCCGGCTGATGTCGGCTGGCGCCCACGCTGTAAATCATTTGGAAATACATTCCCTGTTTGGTTTTTCGTAACGAAAAAAACGTACATATATTACTTTGCAATTATTTTCGCGAAGAAAAAACAACTGCGAGCATAGCAGATTTTTTCCAAGTGTGCACGACGTCCCTGCCCTCGTGACTGGTTGTTTTCCTATGGCAATCACACTCTCCTTCCCTATGCATGAAAAAATGTGTTGATTGAAAGAATACCTGGCAGTGCCACCCTGGCTGTATCTTTTGACTCGAAGCTCATGTTTTGAAGACAAAATTGGAGATCCTAGTGTAAATGGGTCACCTTGAAACCATGGTGACCCATTTACACTAGGTTCTGTTGCATAAACTACGGCGAATGTTAATGTAAAATTTTGCGCTCTGAACGGCTATGCCATTTAGCTTAACGTTCAGCAGCTTCAACGTCGCATAATTACTAATGCTTTCTGTAATAAAGAATTAAATGTTTGATAGTTTAAAATTTCATTGGCCTTTTTCTTTAAAAAGTTATGACAGGGCAATTAAAAAATAATCATATTTACAAATAATAATAATACACATTACGCCTCAATGCTGCAACGGTTTCAACCACAACTGTGCCTGACCTGCAAGCTGCCCAACGAATACTCATATATAAGACATTTTCCCTGGGCCTGCACCACTGTCACCGAAGAATGCCACTACTGCAGTTCACAAAGGAAGGTGCTCCGACCACGCGCCAGCCCCATTTGGAAGAGGACCTACAATAAATGTTCGCTGCTGCTAGGGGACAACACAGCTTTTTTTTGGCCTGTCGATTTGTTGGTTTCCACTGGGGTTTCAATGGAAAACAGAAGTTCGCACGCAGATAACGAGCTGAAAATTATATACGTTGCGAGCTTTATTCTTGCCAATGTTAATTTGTGATGTTCAATGAGACATGATGCTCAAGAAGGAACAGTTTCTTGATCATTTACTCCGTCACCGGTCAATTTTTCAGCCTTGGCGGCTTATATCGTCTTTTCAAGCAAACGGCACAAAGATTTCGCGCGCCAATGTTGGTCGCGCAGCGACACTGACCTGCTTCAGGCCTACTGAACTATTATTTTTGACCATCTCAGCTCGACGCACTGCTTAGGTGTTCTTTCTGGTGGTCTGCTGTGTGATTTAAACAGTTTCTTCAAATCTATAATGTTGGTTTTTTTCTCATTTCTCCTTCCACGTTTGCAATGATTTTAACGAACACGATGCGACTCTGCTACTCATGAGGTGATTCTTTGAGAAGATAGAAGGTATGGCTTTCCCTCTTTGAGAAAGCGGCAGAAATGACCAGACGGTTAAATAGCACGCCCGTGAAAACGTATCATGTTTGCGACGACTTCGCACCAATGCGGAAAAGAAATACTTCATGCCGCAGAACAACAGCGGCGGTGTTTCCTGCACTAAAAACTTTTTTTATGAACTAGCAAATCGAAAGTGGCTCCAACTATGAAAAAATTGCCATACCTGAACCAACGGACAATGCCCCAAAAGCACTTCCGTCCTGCTTTCTTTAACACCACGCTAGACGTGGACTGCTGAACATGTGAGTTTGACAGAATAGTTCTGCGGAAACCCGCAAGCAGGAGAGAAGTAATGTGCTAGCCACCTGGTTAGTTCAAATGGTAGAGCGGGTGCCCCGGCAAGGCGGTGGTCCCGCGTTCGATTCCCGGATCAGGACAAATTTTTTTTCAACTGCGAGGCTTTTCTTTCGAGGAACCCCTATGGGCTTCCATTGTAGCAATTGCTACGAACGGGTGGATGTCTGATTTTCCCTTTACTAATGGTGGTCCAGTGCGTCCAGTCCAGTGAGCACGTCTAGCAGAAGAAGCGCAGTTTAGAATATATATAACTGTAGCGTTCCTAACTAGAACGGCGACAGAAATGACATAATCTCAGTGAGAGGGGTGTTGTCCGCCATTTTATTCCGACTTCTTCGTTCTCACTTCTCCCCTAGCGCGTTTCTTCGTCTTCTTTCATGCATCCAGCGCAGACCACTTCATTCTTCCGGATTTCTTTTAATTACACCTCCTGGGGTAATACTTGAATATGTTTCCAATAGAGGCGCACTCTGTTTGACCCGAAGCCCCGATGTACAAGACATTCTTCAATATACCATGCTGGCATGAAGTTTTAATCACTTGAAGTGATCCGCAAAATTTAGAATTTGAAGGCACAGCTCCTTTCCTTACAAGGACATAGTCTCCAGGTTGTATGTCCGGTATCTCCTTCATCATCATCATCATCATCATCATCATCATCATCATCATCATCAGCCTGGTTACGCCCACTGCAGGGCAAAGGCCTCTCCCATACTTTTCCAACTACCCCAGTCACGGTATCTCCTTACTGTGCCTTTTATCAAAGTTTCGCTTCTTGCGGCGCTTGCAGGCCTCCTGTTCTTTGACAGTTTTCCTTACTTTCGCGAGTTCGAGATTCTGTAGGAGGCCTAGCTCACGATCTGCAGGAAGTATGGGCGCTGTACCAGAAGTTGCAAAATGTGGGCTGCAGCCGAAACCAGTGGCGTACGATCTGTTTTGATGTTTCACAGTGGCCTCGAGACAGCACTTCCAGCCACTAGCAAAGTCTGCACACATCTTCAGATACTGTTTGATGTCTCGTATGGCACGTTACGCTAGGCTGTTTGCTGCCGGGTGATATTGAGAATAATATTTGATCATTATGCCGTGCTCCAGCGACCACTTTGATAATTTGGCACTCCGGAAAGCAGGCCCGTTGTCGCAGACGAGCGTCTTCGTGTGTTTAAGAGATTCAGCCTTGAGGAGGTCTATTACGCTGTTTGCGTCTTCTTTGCCAGCTTTAGCCGCGATCATCCTTGTGCACTCATCTATGGAGAGCAAGAAAGTTTGCGTTCGCTTGACTCCTTCCCCCTTCTTTTTGAGCTCCGCGAAATCCAAATGAATTACTTCGAACGGGACGCTTGAATATTCAGGCTTTGTCATAACGTCTGTCGATTGCTTGAATTTAACTTTGTTCACCTGGCAGAGGTGGCATGTGCGGATGTAATGGCTGATGTCATTTTTCATGCCCGGCCATGTGAATTTCATGAGAAATGTCTTATAAGTGCGCCAGAAGCCATTATGTCCGCCCGATGCAGGAGTGTCGTGGTATAGATAAAAAATCCTCGGAATCAGGCAAGTACCCAGGGGGGGGGGGGGCCCCGGGGGGGCCCGGCCCCCCCCCCCCCCCCCCCGAAATCAAGTGGCATACCCCCCCTCCCCACCCACGCCACCACTCCTCACGCATTCCTAAAGCGCCGCCAGATCAATGTTGAGACTTGGCAGCTGTTCATCGGTCAGCATTATGCTGCCTTTTTCACTCCTTTTAAATGGCGGTAGTTATCGGCATCTCTTGTAATGTGAAGGACAGTTTTCTCATAGATTCCGCACCCGCGCGATTAATTCGAGACGCGTTCAGTTGTCACCATCTATTCAACCGTCACGCGCATAGCTGTTGCTTTTGTTAGTTCAACCCTCTTTGTTTAGGCTGATCCTGGGACCAGGAGAGGGATGCGGCTGTTACTCAGCTGGTCTGTACTCTCATGGAACTAGTTGCTGCCGGAGAAAACGCCAATTGCGTTTAACTTTTGCCTTTGCTTCATTATTTCCTTGAGTTACGGCTCGCCGCGACGCTGGCAGATGCCCGGAACCATATACACGTGATATGGGCTATATAAGGTGGAGAAATAAAATAATGTGAAAGAGCGTCCATCATGAAACCCTGCAATGACCCTTAAACCCATAAGCAAGGTGACTGTCGCCCGTTACCTCGTCTGTCTTTCCCTAATTGTATAGCACTTTTCGTGCGAAATTGGCAACTGGAAACAAAAATCGCAAGGAGTTGAGAAATTAAGCGATCTACTAAGGGAGAGAGCCAAGGCAACAACCAAACTGCAAGCAAAAGCGAATAATAAAATGTTAACCGTTGTTTATGAGAATATTTATGGATCAACATCTTTTTATTTAAAAAGGAAGTAGAGAAAACGCCGCCGGAAGTGGAGAACAATTACTTGTTTTGAATGACGCTTCTACAGTTATCGGTCGAATCGCTTCACGCAGCCACTTCTCTGCTCTGCTTATGTGGGTGTTTTTCTAACCTTTCGCGGTGAGCGCAGTACGTCTAGAATCGCAGAGTCCTGCGCTCTACGCGATTGTATGGGACTGGCGGCCGCACAGCATTACGCAATTCGCGGAACTATCAAAACTGATCAACAAGGCGAAAATAACTGATATTCGAAACTATAACATGAGAAAGACTGAAGGAGCCGTAAAAAATGAACGCAGCCTGAACTCAGTAAAAAAGAAACCTGGCATAGGACAAACCATGATGTATGCACTATAAGATAAGAAGGATAATATCATCAGCAATCTCGAAGATATAGTAAAAGCAGCGGAAAAATTCTAAGCTGACCTGTATACAGTACCCAGAGGAGTCACGATACCTCACTTAGAAACAGTAATGAACAGGATACAGAAACTCTCCTACAACTAGTGATGAGGTCAGAAGGGCCCTGCAAGACATGAAACGATGAAGAGCGGGAAGAGAAGGTGGAATAACAGTCGATTTAATCAAAGATGGAGGAGACATAATGCTTGGAAAACTGGCGGCTCATTATACGAAGTGTCTATCGACTGCAAGGGTCCCAGAAAACTGGAAGCATGTGGACATTATACTAATCCACAAAAAAGGAGACGTTAAATAATTGAAAAATCATAGGACCATTAGCTTGCTCCCAGTATTATATAACATATTTACCAAAATAATCTCCAATAGAATATGGGCAACACTGGATTTTGTCAACCAAGGGAACAGGCTGGCTTCAGGAAGAGATACTTTACAATGGATCACATCCATGTCATCAATCAGGTTATCGCGAAATCTGCAGAGTACAATAAGCCTCTCCATGTGGCTTACATAGATTACGAAAATGCATTTGATTCAGTAGAGATACCAGCAGTCATAGAGGCGCTACGTAATCAAGGAGTACAGAACGCTTACGTAAAAAGCTTGGAAAATATTGCTACGTGCGTGTGGTATTTGTTTGTTTGAACGAGGCGCGTGGGCGCCATCACTCCAGAAAAGAGGAGGAAGAACGAACTGGGCTCGCGCTGTGAATCTTACTGGTCAGCGCTGCAACCGTTGTTGTAAATATAATCTGTAAATAGTTTATCGTCTTACTGACTCGTCCTTCGCGTAAGAATATCTACAGCGGTTCTACAGTTACCTTAATTCTACACAAGAAAAGCAGGGAGATACCTATAGAGAAAGGGGTCAGAGAGGGAGACACAATTTCTCCAAAGCTATTCACTGCGTGCTTAGAAGAATTCAAGCTATTAAACGGGGAAGGCTTAGGACTAAAGATTGACGGCAAATATCTCAGCAACCTTCGGTTTGCCGATGACATTGTTCTATTCAACAACAATGCAGACGAGTTAAAACAAATGATTGGAGACCTTAACAGAGAGAGTGTAAGAGTGGGGTTGAATATGAATATGCGGAAGATGAAGATAATGATAAATAGCCGGACAACGGAACAAGAGATCAGGATCGCCAGTTGGCCACTAGAGACTGTGAAGGAGTACGTTTACTTAGGTCAATTAATCACAGGGAACCCTGATCATGAGAAGGAAATTCACAGAAGAATAAGAATAGGTTGGATCGCATACGGCAGACATTGCCAGCTCCTGACTGGAAGCTTACCATTATTATTGAAAAGTAAGGTGTGCAATCAGTGCATTTTTCCAGTGCTCACATATGGGGCAGAGACTTGAGAGCAAGTTAAGGACCGCGCAAAGAGTGATCGAACGAAGATTGCTCGGCATAACGTTAAGAGAGAGAAAGAGAGCGGTTTGCATCAGAGAGCGAACGGGTATAGACTATATTCTAGTTGACATCAAGAAGAAAAAATGTAGCTGGGCAGGTCATGTAATGCGCCGGTTAGATAACCGTTGGACCATTAGGGTTACAGAATGGGTACGAAGAGAAGGGAAACGCAGTCGAGGACGACAAAACGCTAGGTGGAGCGATGAAATTAGGAAATTCGCGGGCGCTAGTTGGAATCGGTTGGCGCAGGACAGGGGTAATTGGAGATCGCAGGGAGAGGCCTTCGTGCTGCAGTGGACACAAAACAGGATGATGATAATGATGATGATGATGATGATGATGACGACGACGACGACGATGATGATGATGATGATGATGATGGAGGTGGTGGGCCCACCCCGAAAAAAAATCCTGGGTACGTGCCTGCTCGGAATCATAGTTGGTGGTACGTGATACCTTCCATTGATAAACTGGAGCTCTTCTGTACCTTACCACAGCTCAATGTGATTGATTGCCTCTGGATTCTTGCTTGATTTGTGTACAAGTAATCTTGATAGGGCGTAAGCGTCAGTGAGGAGTGGGCCAGGACAGTGCGAAATTACGAAACCAATTGGTTGCAGATAGTTCATCCATCTAGCAATGCGGCCTCTTGGCTGGGGCATGCTCAGAAGTTGAGTCAGTGCTTGATGGTCAGTGAAAAGTATGAATTTGGCACCTTCCAGGCAAGTACAAAAGTATTACACAGCTTTTAAGACGGCCAGAGCTTACTTTTCTGCGGTAGAGTAATTGATTTCGGCGGGTTTCAGGATATAGCTGTAGTACTCCACAACGCAGTGTTTGGGTCGATCAGCTTTTTTGGAGGGTTTCTGGTATAGAACTGCACCGGTAGCGTAATGTGATGCGTCCGTGTTCAGCACGAAAGGCAGAGGAAAATCCTGTATTCGCAAGATGGGGTCCGACGATATTAGTTTTACAAGCTCGCAATAGACAGCTTCACAATAGACAGTTTGTTCCCATGTCCAAAATTTACGAGTATTTTCTATGCATAAGATGCAGAAAATCTGCATATAGCAGCGAGCATGCATTTCTTAGCATATCATCGCTGAAAAGGAACACCATTGTATACCCATTCTGTAGTAAATATTGGTACGTGCCATTTTGTCGTACTGAGCATGGGCGGCAAATGTTACGTCGTGCACTTGCAGTTCTGTTGAACAGACTAATTTTCCAGGACATTAATGTGGAAATGTGCAGCATACGTAACATACGAGAGTTCTTCATTGCATGATGTCAGTGCTCCTTTTCCACTGCTGTTAGTATTTTTATGTATTTATAATTACTGTCAAGCAGTTCGTATTATATTACTTTATATAACACTAGAGGTTGACCTGCAATGGTAAACCGTGTAAATGCCTTGTTAATTGTCGCCCTTTTTGTATGCCTTGTACATTGAGGGCTCGGGCGCTTCTCAAGTGAATTGATTTTCACTTTTTGCTCGAGCATTCCCGCATTGTGATGATGCAAATAAATTTCAACTTCAACTTCACACTTTTGGTCCCATTGAAAAGGCACATCTTTCTGAGTTAAACGTGTGAGGCACCTTGTTCTCAGTGCATTGTCTTTGATAAATGCCCGCAAGTGTCCTGCTAGGCAAAGAAAGACGCACAGCTAGTGCACGTCATAAGGCTTTACCAGCTTGGAGATTCTCTCTACCGATTCTCGCTTAGTGCTTTTAGTGTGTCCATCAAACACCCTGCCAAGAAATACTAAGGTATCTTGAAAGAACGCACTTTTCCTGAAGTTGACTTTGAGTTGAGCAAGGCTGAGAGCGTGAAGAACTTTTGAAAGATGACTACGGTGTTCTTCCTTTGTTTTTGAGTAGATGATAACGTCGTCGACGTACGCATTGCAAAATATTCCCAGGTAAGGTTTCAGAATGTCCGTCACATTATTCTGAAACAACGCAGGGGAGTTTTTCCAACCAAATCGTAGGCGGTTGTACTCAAACAAGTCAAAAGGGGTTATGAACGCGGTGTACTTCTTCGTTTCATCACTAAGTGGAATCTGCCAAAAGCCCTTGCAGAGGTATATTCGTGAGAAACAATCGCAACCACCAATTTCGTCAATGATGTCGTCGATTCTGGGCATTGGATAAGGTATTGATTCAGTTTGACAATTGAGAGCCCGGTAGTCTGTCCTGTCCTGTCTTTTGGTGCAATAGTTATAGGAGAAGCAAATGGGGATACAGAAGGCCGGATGATGCCTGCGTCCAACATTTCTTGCAACTACTTTTTCAGCCACACCTTTATATCTCTGGACATATAGGGGATTCTACGAACCACTGTTTTATCTGTGAGCTCGAAAGGAACGACATGTGATTTCATTGCTGGAGGGTAGCTACCCATGCATGTAAGCATTAAATACTCAGTCTTGATACCTTCCTGGTGAAAAATTAGCCTTGATACACTAGGTTCTTCACCAGGATCTTCTGTTCTTACCGTGTCTTCGGCCATTACTTTGTCAACCCAATAGAGGTTTACCTTAAGTTTTTTCATGTCTGGACGGGACAAAGGAAATCGTAGGTGACATTGGGAATCGCCAATAAGTCAGTGGTAGTAACATGTCCTTGAAATTCAATAGCCAGGGTTACCCATTCACTATGCAGGTTCACTGACCCATCGTAGGCTTGGACACGCAATGTTCTACCAGCGTGCAGATGACCGGCATCCACTCGAGCCTTGTTGATAATTGATACAGAAGCTCCACTGTGAACGAAAGCCTTCACTTCAATGCCATCTACCTTAATGGAGGCGTACAATAAGCTTGACGGCACCAAATACACTGTCTCACTGAAACTCTTTTCTGGGGCTTGTGATCCACGGTAGAAAGATTACGTGGAAGGAGGTTGCCGTGAACTGCAGTAATTGGTTCTTCACGATCCTCACACTCATGATTGACACTTCCCAGGGATTTGTTTATGAAGCTATCTTCACACTCAGATGACGACAACGACTCTAGATGCTCACTCAGCTTACGAGAATCACGTTGCTCTGTTCTACCATCTGGCTGTCTTCTCAATGTAATTCTTGGCACTGAGGTCTGTAGAAAGTTCAGGAGGTCATCAAATGTTCTTGTACCTTTGAGCTGGATATGACTATGGATCTTGATACGCAACCCTTGCGTTATCAAAGCTGCAACAGCAGAAGTCGGCAGCTTCGGTTCTGCAGAATACAATAGGCGACGCTTCTCAAGACAGTACTCAAGCAGAGAGCCACCTGTATACCTGAACCGTAGTGCCGCATCCCATCTTTCTACAGCGTTGCCTTCGAAAGCCGCTACAAAGTTGCTTTTCCGCAGTTCCGCACATGTTGTTCCATGATCCACGAGTTCCATAACATACCATTTTCTAGCTGTACCACCCGAATAGCGGCGCGTATTCAAAATGTTTGTGTCGTCGGAGTGCCACATATTCTTGTCACAGGCATACTCGAAAAACCACAGCCAGTAAGGCGCACTTTGCGAGTTTCCTTCAAAAAGATCTGGTTCAGCAATGCCTCGTACTGATTGCTCTCGATTAAGCGCTTGGACGAAAGTTCTCATTATATCCATCTGTTGCATAACGTGTATTTGCAGTTCCATAACAGTCGAAGCTTCCCTTCCCGGAAGGCATTTCCTCCTTGAGGGTGCCACGTCGTATGGGTTCGAGAACGTGTTTGCTCAGTGTCTGCAGTTGTAGAGTCACTGCCACCGATCCTGTTTGCACGAGGGCTTGGCGGCTGATTGCAGCTTGTTGCAGCACCACGATGATCAGCGCGTTAGAACTAACTTCGAGAGGAAGGTCCGTCGCTGGCTCACCGCGCACTTGGTATCGGGCAACAGACTCCGATGACGCCTGGTCTACGAAAATCATCACCAGTGTTACGAAAGAAGACGCAGGTGAAAAGCTATATACAAGTATATTTACAACGTAATACGCCGCATTTGGCCAAGAGGCAACAGCCCGCGCTGGCCTCCAATCGTCCTCGTCGTCTTCTTACTGCTCGCGTCTTCGTCATTGGTAATACTATTCCGTAGCACTACCCCCGGCGGCAAAAGCGCCGTCCCGGAGCGACTAAAGGCCGGACTCGGAAGCAGTGCAGTAGGCCTTGAGCCTACTGACGTGTACGACACATCACTAGATGCCAGAGTAGATGACGAGGTATAGCTCACAGGAGCAATTTCGTACGTCACAGGCGTCACCTGGCGCCGCACGCGGTAGGGCCCTGTGTATCGCGAAAGGAGCTTTTGTGAAAGTCGGATGTGACGAGAGAGCGACCACAAGAGCACGAGCGCATCAGGCGAAAACTGTACGTCACGGTGGCGGGCGTTGTACTGACGCTGCTGAGTGGTTTGCGAGTCCGTCAGTCGAGCACGGGCAAGCTGGCGTGCATGGTCGGCGAGGGCGATGACGTCGCGCGCATACTCGCTTGTTGAGATCGAAGCAGGAGGAAGTGCCGTGTCAAGGGGAAAGGTCGGTTCATGACCGTAGAGTAGATAAAAGGTAGAAAATCCGGCGGTGTCGTGCCGGGAAGAATTATAAGCAAATGGGACGTAAGGAAGGGCAATGTCCCAGTCGTGGTGGTCCTTGGAAACGTACTTGGACAGCATATCGGTAAGAGTACGGTTAACCGCTCTGTCAGGCCATTGGTTTGAGGATGGTATGAGGTAGTCAGCTTGTGTTGAGTGGAGCAGGAACGTACAATGTCGGCGATAACTTTCGAGAGGAAGTTACGACAACGGTCAGTGAGCAGCTGTCGCGGGGCGCCATGAAGTAAGATAATGTCACGCAAGAGAAAGTCCGCGACGTCAGTGGCGCAACTGGTAGGCAGAGCCCGCGTGATAGCGTATCGGGTGGCGTAATCAGTTGCGACGGCTACCCATTTGTTCCCAGGGGATGACGTGGGAAAGGGACCGAGGAGGTCTAATCCAACACGAAAGAACGGTTCCACAGGGACAGTGATCGGCTGGAGATGACCGGCAGGTAGCACCTGAGGTGTTTTCCGACGCTGGCAGGTATCACAGGCAGCAACATAGCGTCGGACGGAGCGAGCGAGACCAGGCCAGTAGAAGCGGCGGCGGACGCGGTCGTACGTGCGGGTTACGCCAAGATGTCCTGCAGTAGGTGCGTCATGCATCTCAAAGAGCACAGTCTGTCGTAGATGTTTTGGCACGACAAGAAGAAGATCAGGGCTATCAGGGAGGAAGTTCCTTCGGTACAGAATGCCGCCCTGGAGGACATATCGGCGAATGGATGCGTCGGTAGGTGTAGAGCGCAGACGCTCGACGAGTACTCGCAGCGATAGGTCTCGGTACTGCTCATCGCCGATATAAGCGAAGGCAGACACAGAGAAAATGCCGTTGGTGGTACTACTGTCGGCGTCGTCAGACTCGTCTACTGGGTAGCGAGACAGGCAGTCAGCGTCCTTGTGTAGTCGGCCAGATTTGTAGGTGATAGAGTACGACTATTCTTGGAGGCGTAAGGCCCAGCGACCAAGTCTTCCTGTAGGATTTTTCAGTGAGCATAACCAGCAAAGGGCGTGATGGTCTGTGACAACGGAAAAGGGTCGGCCATATAAGTATGGGCGGAACTTCGCAACAGCCCAAACTAGGGCCAGACACTCACGCTCAGTGATGGAATAGTTGCGCTCCGCGGGTGAGAGGAGCCTGCTGGCGTAAGCGATAACACGGTCGTTGCCACGCTGGCGTTGTGCCAGTACTGCGCCAATTCCGTGACCGCTGGCATCAGTACGGACTTCGGTAGTCGCAGAAGGATCGAAATGGGCCAGAACGGGAGGCGTTGTGAGAACGTCGATTAGATGCGAGAATGCAGAGGCGTCGTTATCGCCCCACTGGTAAGGGGCGTCTTTTTTCAAAAGCTCGGTTAGTAGTCGTGCTATGGCCGCGAAATTTTTCACGAAACGGGGGAAGTAGGAACAAAGGCCGATGAAGCTGCGCACATCCTTGACACACTTCGGAACAGGGAAGTGCGTAACAGCATGGATCTTGCCTCGGTCCGGTTGCACTCCGTTCGCGTCAACGAGATGCCCAAGGACGGTATACAATCTGGCGACGGACGAATTGGCACTTCGATGCGTTCAGTTGCAGACCGGCGCGACGAAAAACGTCCAGGACTGCCGAGAGGCGCTCGAGGTGCGTAGCGAACGTCGGGGAGAATACTATGACGTCGTCCAAGTAGCGCAGGCACGTGGACCATTTGAAACCATGAAGAAGAGAGTCCATCATGCGTTCAAAAGTGGCAGGAGCGTTACATAGACCGAACGGCATCATTTTGAATTGATAAAGACCGTTCGGAGTTAGAAAAGCAGTCTTCTCGCGGTCGAGATCGTGCACGGCAATCTGCCAGTAGCCGGAACGGAGGTCAATAGAGGAGAAGTAGCGAGCACCATGGAGGCAGTCAAGGGCGTCATCGATCCGAGGTAGGGGATACACGTCCTTTTTGGTAACCCTGTTAAGGTGCCGATAATCCACGCAAAAGCGCCATGAGCCATCCTTCTTTTTTACCAGTACAACAGGTGACGCCCATGGACTACATGACGGTTCTATGATGTTCTTGGCAAGCATTTTGCGAACTTCTGCGTGAATAACTTGACGCTCAGCCGGTGACACTCGATACGGGCGGCGATGAATAGGAGGGGCATCGCCGGTATTAATGCGATGTTTAACAGCTGTAGTTTGGGCCAAAGGACGATCGTTAAAGTCAAAAATATCGTTGTAGGAAAACAGAACGCGGTAGAGCTCACGAGCGTGCTCGGACGGTATGTCGGGCGCAATCATTTTCTGTAAGTCGGCGATGGTACAAGTTGTCAACTGAGATGGTAGAGGAGGATCGGCTGAATTGTCGTCTACCTCAATAGATGCTATTGAGTGATCCTCGAATGAGCAAAGCTGGGCCAGAGACATCCCGCGTGGCAGCACTTGCGTCGTCAAGCCAAAATTGACCACTGGCAGGCAGACGCAATTCGCCGTAATATATAAAACGGTATATATGAGGTACCGTGATCCCGTGTGTAAGGAGGACGTCTTGCATAGGAGCCGCGATATAGTGACCGTCGGGCACTGGTGGGGATGACACTAGGTCAACGTAAGTCAGTGCCGTAGGTGGCAAGCGAACGAAGTCGACGGAACTGAGGCGACTGGGTTGTGGTTCAGCGGGATCCAGAACAGGCCGGTCAAGGCGGAGAGTACTGGCGGAACAATCAATGAGAGTAGAATGTGCGGAGAGGAACTCTAAGCCGAGGATGATGTCGTGGGGACAGTGGGCGATGACTGTGAATAGCACAGCTGTGGAGCGATCGGCGAAGGAGACACGGGCGGCACACATACCAATTACGGGGGCTGTTCCGCCATCGGCGACACGGACAACATGCGTCGTGGCGGGCGTGACTATTTTTTTCAGGCGGTTACGAAAGTCCGCGCTCATTACCGACAAATACGCCCCAGTGTCTATAAGAGCAGACACAGGAACACCGTCGACTTGCACGTCAAGAAGGTTCAGATGAGTGGGCAACGTCAGTAAAGGATTTGGCAGCGTAGGGAGCAAGGCAGCGTCACCTCGAGGCGCTGCATCATCTAGTTTTCCGGCTGGGAGCGGCGTCCGAAGGGAGTCGGCGAAAAGGAGCGACGGGGTTGGGGAGAGCGAGATTGTCGTCGTTGGGGCGAAGGTGAACGAGAATAGGGGCGGTTCGGCGCAGGAGAGTCAGTGGCGGCATTATCGGAGCGTGCGGCATAGGGACGAGAAGGGCCACCTGAGGGGCGAGAGTAGGCAGTATAAGCATACCGGGTCGGGGAAGTCAAGCGACTTCGACAGTGCCGAGAAATGTGCCCGATGCGACGGCAGTGAAAACAAATGGGCTTGTCGTCAGCAGTGCGCCATTCAGCTGGGTTGCGGAAACGTGGTGGGTAAGAACATGCGGGACGGGGCGGAACCGAAGAAGCCGGATGGGCATCAGGGCGATGGGCCGAGCAGATGGTGTGAAGGCCCACGTTTTCGAACTCCTGGCGGACAACTGCCTGGATCAGGGAAACCGTGACTGCAGGTGCTTTGATGGGGCTGGAGTCGAAGGCAGCCGGATAGGCGGCCTCAATCCCACGCCGGACGATCTTGGTAATATCGCCAGTGTTGTTGGGACGAGGAGCGTCGGCACAGGAAGACGTCGCTGGGGTGTTGGGCAAACGGGCACACTGCTGGTCGATACGTCGGCTTTTAGCGAGTTCCAGGCGGCGGCACTCTTCTATAACAGCATCCACCGTCGCGACGTTGTTGAATACGAGCAAGTTGAAGGCGTCATCGGCAATGCCTTTGAGGATGTGGGATACCTTATCTGACTCAGTCATGTGTGCATCAACTTCGCGGCACAGAGCCAAGACGTCCTGAACGTACGTGACATAGGGCTCTGTTGACGTCTTCACACGGCCGGAAAGCGCCTTCTGCGCGGCAAGTTTGTGACCGTAGGGGTTGCCAAACAAGTCTCGGAGCTTTTGCTTGAGCGAATCCCAACTGGTGAGCTCATCTTCGTGCGTCCGAAACCAAACTCGAGGTGTGCCACCGAGGTAAAAGACTACGTTGGCGAGCATGATAGTAGGGTCCCACCGGTTATTGCGGCTGACGTGTTCGTACAGGCTGATCCAGTCCTCGACGTCTTCCCCATCTTTGTCAGAGAATACGCCAGGATCACGAGGAGCAGGGAGAGTGATGTAGGTCGTCGAAGTGGCAGCAGTTGTCGGAGGCGGCTGAGTCGAGTTGTCATCGCCGGGAGCCATGAAGCTAGGCTCGACGTACCGTCCACTGCGAAGCTCCGTGACGAGGTACAGGGAACGTCCACCTCCACCAGATATGTTACGTAAAAAGACGCAGATGAAAAGCTATATACAAGTATATTTACAACGTAATACGCCGCACTTGGCCAAGAGGCAACAGCCCGCGCTAGCCTCCAATCGTCGTCGTCGTCTTCTTACTGCTCGCCTCTTCGTCATTGGTAATACTATTCCGTAGCACCAGCATAGCTGGTCTTCGAAAACTGTCGTCTCCGCCAACATGTAGCGTTCCTAACTAGAACGGCAGCAGAAATGACATAATCTCAGTGAGACGGGTGTCGTCCACCATTTTATTCAAACTTCGTTCTCACTTCTCCCCTAGCCCATTTCTCCGCCTTCTTTTATGCGTCCAGCGCAGACCGCTTCAAACACAAATGTTAAAGTTGCCTTCTAAATCACCCTATGAGGACAGAAACCAAGCACATACCTCGAAAATGGCCAAACCCAAGCGAAGTGTCCTACAGTCGTCTACTCCTGTTAGATGTGTTACACATGATAGCGCACTGCGTGCTTGCGATTTCTCAACACAACACCGAAAAAGATCCTGGTCTGTCTTGCGAAAGTTACGTTAAGCTTGGTAGTTTTTCATTGACGTTTGCGAAATCCATTTCTTGTTGCTTTGCCACGACTAACAAGTCAAGCATAGTCTCGCCAACATTCAGAATAAGAAAGTAGTGGTAGGCAGAGATCACGAAAGAATAAATGAGGTTCAAAAGCAGGAAACGCTCATATAAAGTTGCGTTTCCCTAAACTCTAGCTCATAAATTTAAAATAAAGGCTAGAGTGTCGTCTTTACCAGCGCGTAAACGACCGATATGCCGCTCTGGGTCAATACAAAGTTTTCGAAGGCCCTAATCCACGTTGGAACGCACCAGGCACGTACTCAGGTGAGAGTCCTGGGGGGCCCGGATGCCCCCCTAAATTAAGCGGCATCTCACCCCCACGCAACCTTGGCTCACACACGTTCCTAAAGCGCCACCAAATCTATCTTGAGACTTGACAGCTATTCGGCGGTAAACATTTTGCTGGCTTCTTCACTGCGTTTTGATGCTGGTAGTTATCGGCATCTCCTGGGGTGGGAAGGGCAGCGTTCTTATCCATCCGGTGCCCACGCGATTAGCTCGAGATACGGTCAGTTGTCGCCATCTATTTAAGGATCACGCACATCGCTGTTGCTTCGTTGTTTCAATCTTTTTTGTTTAGACCGATCCCGGTATCAGGAAAGCGATTCGTTGCGTAGTAAGCTGGTCTGTACGGTCATGGAATGAGTTGCGGCCGGAGAAAGCGCCAGTTGCGTTTAACATTTCCGTTTGCTTCATTATTTCCTCGAGTGACGGCTTTCCGAAACGCTGGCAGATCCTGGGAACCATATACCCACGATACGGTTTATATAACGTTAAATAAGATGGATAAGATCAGGCGAAACAGCGTCAATCATCAAACCCTGCAATCACCGTTAAACCCATAAGCAATATGACTGTAGCCCGTGACCTCGTCTGCTTTTTCCCAATTGTACAGCAATTTTCGTGAAAAATTGGCAAGGGGAAACAAGAGTCGCAAGGAGGTCAGAAATTGAGCCATCTACCAAGGTAGAGAGCCAAGGCAGCAACCAAAGAGGAAGGAAAAGCGAGAATTAACAAATTTAGCCCTTGTTTGTGAAAATATTTGTGGATCAACATCTTTTTATTTAAAATGGAAGTAGAAAAAATGCCGCCGGAAGTGGAGACTAATTCCTTGTGTTTCGAATGAAGCTTCTACATTTATCAGACGAGTCGCCTGACGTAGCCACTTCTCTGCTGTGCTAATGTACGTGTTTTTCTAACCTTCCGTGGTGGGCGCCGTACGTCTAGAACCGCAGCGACCTGCGCTCTAAGCGATTGTACGGGACTGGCGGCCACGCATCGTTAAGGAGCGTCCCAAAGAACAATACGAGTCAGTTTTGGCACTTATATTGGTAGAGCTGTAAAGGAGGGATCCAAAAGAATTGTGATTGTTTCGCAAATATATATTTCTCTATAATTTTTTTCAGAGCTAGTTAGAAAAAATCTACTAGAAATCTTTAATTTACACTTTCCCTTGTTCACTTGTTCTTGGCAGTGTTCTTCCTGCGCTCCTTTCATGCGTGAGTCCATTTGGCGCGGTTCCTTGTTTGCCAAGTAAAGGAAAGGTGCATCTCACAGACATACCTGTGAGATACGCCGTATTTCATTTCTCGTTTGCTGGTTTACGCGTCTTTATGGCGAATGGTGGCCATTATTCACATTTTTACTAGTAAAGGTATAGCCGCCCCCTCATTTGCATCGAGAAGTTACCTTGGGTTGTCCCCACTACCCCCCCCCCCCCCCCCTCCAGGAAAAGACCCTGGCAACAATAGGTGAGAAATATGCTTTTATGGCGGTGAAAGTTGGTTCGCAGCACGGAACATTCCGAATAAACGCAATAGGGACTCGAGCGATGAGGACCATCCGATTTTAAGCCCCCGCAAGAAAACGGAGCGGCAAGCCACCAAGACATGTATGTGCTGGCTCTTGCAGCAGGCCTAGGTGTAACTAAACATTTATTGGAAACGTTGGCCGCGCTCGTCCGCGCACTTATGGCCGTAACGCATTACACTGCCGCAAGCCTGCGCCAACCTCGCTAGATAAGTGGGTACACCCGCAGGGGTCGACATACTACAGCACCAATCTACAACCATTACAGTGCTAAATATGAACACGAAGACGAAGAAGAAAGACGTTTTGAAATATCTGATAAAGTATATTTGGATAGCAAAGTAAAACATACATCTGACAACACACTTCATGGGGCGCCCATTCAAGCAAGAGCTGCTACTGCGTGCCATACTCCCCAACACATTCTTGTCATGCCCTGCTTCTTGTATTAAATTGGTAAGTTTATTAAATTCTTAAGGCAGAGTTCTGATTTGAATTCTGCGTCTATTCAGCGAACGCAAGGCTTGCCCTTATAAGGACAAACCTTGCGTTCGCTTTCAACGCGTCGCCTTTAGGTGGACCCTCGAAAGTTCGTTAATATCGGCTTGAAGGACAACTCCGGGTTTCTATTTAACCATATTAGGATATTGTGGTTTTCAAATGGCATTGACAGTCTTGTCACCAGTAGGGTGGTTCAATTTGCTTAGAAATTCGTCAATAATTTTAAATAACCACTTAACGAGACGCCGAAACCGAAACGGGTAGCTATACGTCGTGCGGCGTCACGATGAGTCAATGACGTCAGATCCTACACTACCATAATGTAAACACGCAGAAGGCGTGCTAAACACGCAGTGCACGTGGCGCTAACGCCAAAACAGCGAAGCCGGCGATATCTCTTGACGACACAGGGAGCTTTTACAGAGTTTACGAACTAGACAGCGGCGATTTAAGCGGGGATTTAAGCGACAGTGGAGGTGCAGTCTCTGACGTCACAAACACAGGGTGGCCGGTAGAAAGTCGTGAGTTTGGAACGCAACCAATCTTTAAAAGACATTTTAAGGAAAACTAAATGACTTACACCCTATATAGTTCGGTACAGTTAGTCTGAGTGTAAAAGAGAACATGTATTCAAAATTCTATTAAGATCAGCGGACATCGAAGAATCGCCGAAGTTGCCCTTCAAGAGCTTCCAACGCCCATACATCGATGCACCATAATTTATGAAATCCCTGTAGCGGGATGGAAAAATATACTTTCAATGTCGTGAGACTGAAAGAGGGCAGGTGGAAACACTTTGCTTGTTATGGTGCGCAAGTGCTAGGAAATACGACGAAGGCATCAGCCATGGTATTGCGCTGACCGAAGGTTACCATGAAGAGAGTAATTAATGAAAAGCCGAAATTACCATGAGACCGTTAAAATGATGAAAAGAAGAAATTTTCGCTTGTACAAATTTCAGCGGAGTGTTTGCCGCTTTAGCCCTAAGAAAAAGTGTTATGAATGCAGACCAAATCGCTCCATTTGCTACCCAATCCTTCCAAATTAGTTTCCTCCACAAGACACTTCAATACATGCTTACGTTGAAGGAGTCTTTATAACCTTCATTGATCGTTAATTATCTCATCTGAAAATTTTCTGTTGATATTTATTGCTAGTGGCAACATGGACAATGTCACTCTAGCAGTAGTCCTCTGCCTGAGCAAGCCTCGCAATTTACCTGACCACCACCGGTCATATACATGAATCTAATCGCGAAGAAATAAGCCTCGCAGTTAGCATACATTAAGGAAAAAAAAGATATTTGGACTCGTTGCAATGACACCATTTTTTTTCTTTTGGATTGTAGCACCTATATAATGCAAAAGGATATTTTATGAGCGATAGTATAGAGAACGCTCCTTTAACCAAAAAAGCACATAGAAGCTGAAAATTAAAAACTCGTTCATAAAAGACACGTATTAACACTTGAACAGGACCATTTATGCTACTTACCAACTACCAAAAGAAAAGAGAACATAGCCAGCGTACGTAAATACGGCTGCGTGCTAAACAGGTCCCGTGACATATTGGAATTTTCGCGACCTGCGTGGGCTGGAGCTGGCGACAGGAGCAATGTGACGGTGTGCGTTCTTATTTTCGCAGCAACCTCCTCTGGAAGCTGCGCCTTTGCACATGCCCTGTATATAGGCGGCGTCGACAAGCAATACCTTGAAAAAGCTGCCCGCCCAACTTGCGATTGCGGTATTTGCGCTTTGCATGCAGTAGCGAGTTCCCTTTGTCGTCAATAACCTCACTGATGTATCATGTACGGCCAAAGATTGGACGATATTAACAATGCATGTTTTTAGGAATAGCACCCAGATGACAAAAATTGTGACATTTTGGGACACTGAAACGGCGGTAAAATTAAGCAATCCACCAAGCCCATATGTAAATCATATATTGTGAAAATTTAACAATAGCGCTTTCGTGACGCAGACACGGCTTGCGTTCAATTCTGCGCATCTGTAAGTGCGTTGCAGCAATGTCGAAGCACGTCATTGAAATGCACTTACGAAGACGAGGAGCTAAAGCTGTGAGGTGTAACATTGCAAGAGTGTTTCGAAGAGTTTGAAATCGCGCCTTTTGTAACTCTAGTTACAAGAAAGATATTGGACCTCAAGCAGAAATTATATTCAATGCAAAGCATGCTCGTATTTGCCTTACAGGTTCATATTGAAAGTAACAGCACTACCGCTGAGGTCCCTGCAGAGAAACAGAGTAAAATAAGACTACAATGAAGAACAGAGGTACCACCAATGGTTTCACCAGAGGCGATTGCCGCGAGAATAAAAACGCGCACGATCCGGTACGGACCCTGATATTTCGGAGCAAGCTTTGGGCGAAGGCCTGGAGATTGGGAGGGTAGCCGAAGCCAGACGTGAGAATCCACGACAAAGGACTATGTGGGCTGATCGTTGTCGCGGCGGTCTTTTTGAATGCCAAGGGCATCCGACGTGAATGAGCGAGCAACTTCGAAAAGAGGCGTGAATTCAGATGTATCCGCATGATCTGGTATTACGGTGTCAAGGGTAAAGAATGGTTCACGTCCATAGAGAAGAAAAAAATGGCGAGAAGCTTTTGGTAGCCTGAGTGGCAGTATTATACGCGTACGTCACAAAAGGGAGGACGTCGTCCGAATTTGAATTATCAGACGCAACATACATTGTGAGCAGGTCACCAAATGTGCGGTTGAACCGTTCCGCTAGACGTTTGGTGTGTGGGCGTACGCTGTAGTGGTGAGGTGCATAGTGCGGCACACGGCGAGTATCTCACTAATAATTTCGGACAAGAAAACACGGCCTCACTCGCTGAACAGTTATCGCGGTGCGCCATGCCATGAGATGAAATGCCATAAGATGAACGCGGCGACGTCGCAAGCAGCAGCTGAAGCAAGTGCAACGGTTTTGGCATGTCTTGCTAGATGGTCTACTGCGACAATTATTCAAAGATTTCTGTTAGCAGTGCATAGAAGAGGCCCATAAACGTCGATGCGAACACGGTCTAAAGGACGTGCAGTACACGGTAAAGGTTACAGAGGGCCTGTGGTATGAGGAGATGTCTTGCGTCGCTGACAGGCTGCACATGACCCAATGTATTTGCGGACATAGGAATACATGCCGCGCCAGTAATGCCACTGGCGCAGCCGCTCGAGGTTTTCAGAACGACAAGATGAGCTTGTTGTGGGTCGGCGTGGGAATGCGTGCATATGTCGGAACAGAAATGGCGAGGGATGAGCAGCCGCCATTTGCGACCGTCTGGCTGATAGATTCGAGGGTACAGGATGGCGTCCCGTAGCACGAAATGGGTGGCTTGGAGATGAAGGGCTCGAGGACATGTAGCAGTGAAGAGCTGGTGAGAATGTCAATGAGAGACGCAATCCACGGATCTTTTCTCTGTTCAGACGACACGTCAGTAAGAGTAAGCGTAGCAACCGGACAATCGATGGATGAGGGCTGCGGTCCGTCGGATCGCATGGGTGATCGGGAGAACGCATCTCCGTGTGAATGTTCACGCCCGGAGCGATAGATGGCGAGAATGTCATATTCTTGAAGTCGAAGAGCCTGACGTCCAAGACTCCCTGACGAGTCTTTTAGTGACACAAGCCAGCACAGCGCGTGGCGGACAAGTAAGGAGGAAATTTGCCTAAATACTAAACTATAGCCAAATACTCTTTTCCTTGAAAGAATAGTTGGTTTCTGGCTTTGTGACGGCACGACTCGCTTAGGCAACCGCATATTCCAGAAAGCCAGGCTTGCGTTGCTCAAGGACGAGCTCCAAGACCAACGCCGCTGGCGTACATGTGAACTTCGGTTGGAGCACTCGGTTCGTAGATACGTAGAACGGGCGGTGAGGTATGCAGATGACGCAAAATGATGAAGGCTTGGTCACATGCCGGAGTCCAGTCACGAAGGTCAGCAGGGTGAGCCAGGAGCTTCGTCAGGGGTACGATCATGCAGGCAAAATTGCGCACAAAGCGATGAAAATAAAGGCAGAGGACGACAAAACTTCGGATCTCTTTCCCCGTAGTCGGCCGAGGAAATTCTGCGACAGCACGAAGCTTGTGAGGGTCCGGAAGGATACCGTCTTTGGAAACGACGTGGCCAAGTATGGTCAGCTGGCGGGCTCCGAAGTGGCACTTTTTCAAGGTAAGTTGAAGGCCGGTGGTGGCAAGGCAAGTAAGAACTTCACGTCGACGAGAGAGGTGAGTGGTGAAATCAGGGGCGAAAACTACCACGTCGCCTAAAAAATACAAATATGTCTTCCATTTGAGGCCGCGCAAAATAATGCCCATCATTCTTTCGAATGTCGCGTGCGCGTTACATAGGCCGAATGGAATTGCGATAAATTCATACAGGCCATCAGGCCTAATGAAAGCTGTCTCTGAGTGATCGGACTTATCCACCGGGACTTGCAAATAACCCGATCACAAGCCCAAAGAAGAAAAAAATTCAGCCCCATGTAGACAATCCATGCTGTCAACTATGCGCGGTAGAAGGTAGGCATCTTTTCGTGTAATCTCGTTGAGACGACGATAGTCCACACAGAAATGAATCTTTTTTTCTTAACTAGTACTTCGGGAGGTGCCAAAGGGCTGCAGGATGTTATGATAACACCACGTTAACGCATGTCCTTAATTTGGTCGGTGATGACACGACGCTCAGTGGATGACATGCGATACGAGTGCTGGCGCAGTGGTGCGTGATGTCCCGTAACAATGTGGTGAGAAACGGCACTTGCGCATCATAATGACGCTGCGTTCAATCAAAAGATGCGGCGTTAAAATCGTTTAAAATAGTAAGTAGCCGCTCACGTTGTGTCGCATCGAGGCCATCGGCAATAGAGCGACAAAAAGCATCCGGCGATATTCGGTCAGATGGCATACTGCTGTTCACTGCTGTTACGTTAGCAGTAGCTGTGTCGTCGGTAACAGAGAAATGCACAATAACGTCAGCGTCCACAATCTGGATGGTGCCAATAGTCTGGCCAAAGTGAAAGGCCAAAGTGTACGAATTTGCGCTAGAAAACAGTATCTCGGCAACACCATGGTGAACCTTGAAGGAACCGTGAGAACAATATAGCCTGACGGTGGCTGAAGACGGCCGCGGGTGTAAACATGACCGTCACGTTAGCAAGCAATGCGAATGAAAGAGGGGAAAATGCAGCAATGTGAGGATGAAGATCAGTATCTGAAGCGACACAAATCCTGCTAACATAATGAACTTGAAAGACGGGGTATGGCAAATTACAACAGAACGCAGAACTGAACCTCAGCGCGCGCACAATCAATGACGGCATGATGGCAGAAAATGCCAGCCGAGACTGAAATCGTGGGAGCAACAAGTTAACACAAAGAAATCAATCGAATTGAGTGGTGCCTTCGTTATCGACGGAGCTCGGGCACCATCTACAGTTTTTGTTCGGGCGAACCAGCGGCATCGACAACGACAGCACCATTACCGGCCCACTTAAGCGACTGGCATCGCCACGCTGCCTTCAGTGGGCACGGGAGAGCGGCAGACATGCGCTGGCCGCTAATTCCTCCGTTCCATTTCCTTGTGCAGGTTGGTGAAGCACCATCCCTTTATGCTAAGCGTTCTCGTAATGCATGCTTGCTGCTCCTACCGTGCCCAAGTGTTCTTTATGTCATGTTACAACAATGCGTTTTTGTGTCTAAACAGTTACTGATGTGTGGTGACGTTGAGTTAAACCCTGAGCCTGATGAAAAAGTGCTTGCTGCCATAACCGCGGTTTCATCAAAATTTGAATCCCGTCATGCTGAGGTAATGGTGACCATAAACGAAGTCAAGACGCACTTGCTCAAATGGTTTCAGACTGGAAACTCTTGAAACAATTGTTGAATCTCTTGAGGGTGCACATCCCTCGGGAGATATTAGTAGCATGGTTTCTGCGGCTGTTAAATGTGAGAAGGCTGAGCACAAACCAAGGTTAGATCATCTTGAAGATCAGTCACGGAGGGACAACCTGATCTTTTATGGAATCCCCGAAAAAACGTCCGAGACCTGGGAGGAGTCAGAAGCTCACATTTGTGAGCTTGTTTCACGCCATCTTCAAGTAAATATTTCTGGCCATAACATTTCTACAGCACACCGACTGGGACAGTTTGTAGCTTAGAAGCCTCGTCCTCTAATTGTCAAGTTCGCTTCATATAAAACACGAGAAAACATTTTATCACAGAGGAAAAAAAAACTGAGGAATGAAGGTTTTTCTATAAGTGAAGACATTTGCCGAGAAAAACGCCAATCTCTAAAAAAGTTAATTGAGTTTGGCAAGACTGCAGGCCAATCTTTTTCTTTACGCTCGAATAAGCTTTTAATGAATAAAAAGGCGTATGTCCGTATATTGTGCAGCCACTGATACGGTGCGTGAACTTGAGACAGTTCGAGAGTCGCGTGCGCTCCAAAGAACTCTGGCCCCAAACCCACCAACAAAGAGGCGGTCTCTGTAGCTATCTTTGGCTCAACCCCCTTACAGCAATCTATCAGTACTTTTTACAAACACACGTAGTATCTTCAACAAGCGTGCTCAGCTTTCTTCTACCATTGATTCTTGCGGGGCAAATATTATCAAACTTACTTAAACGTGGTTGTCAGCAAAAATAAATAACAATGAAATATTCGATTGTGAAAAAGCATACAACATTTATTGCTACGATCGCGACGTTCGCTCGGGCGGAGACGTTTTAATTGGTATCGCCGATGCGCTCAACTCTTCAGTTATTATTGTTGCCTCTTCTTTAGAACTGATTTGTGTACGTGTAAATTTTTCCTCTCGTGACTTCATTTTTTGAGCATGCTATAGGTCGCCTACTGCCTGAACCTCTTTTTGTTCCGATCTTCACGATATCCTTACCCCATTATTTGCAAGATATCCGAATTCACCTTTTTTCCTTCTGGGCGATTTTAACTCCCCAAACCTAAGATGGCGATCCGACCTTGTTTCTTTAGAACACAATTTGTCTGAGTGTGCTCAATTCATAAACCTTCGTTCTGATTTCAACCTCACTCAGCTCGTCCACCAGCCAACACGCATTACTACGAATTGCTTTAACACCCTAGATTTCATCCTCTCTACCTCACCTGACCTTGTTTATACAATAAGTTAACAGCCACGAATATTTGATCACTTATTGTTGCATTTTGATATTCAAGATCGTGTTTGCATAAAAAAAAGTGTAAAGCATATCCGTGATTTCTCTACAGCCGATGTTCAGGTTATGACGGTAGAAATGGAACGCTTTGTTGATGAATTTATTGCTGAGTTTGATCAGCGCTCGGTCAACGAAAATTGGTTGATGTACAGAAGCAAATTACTGTACCTTATTGATCGTTATGTACCCAAAAGAATTGTTCAATCTAACCAACGTTTCCCGTGGTTTAATACAACATTACGCCGCCTACGCAACAAAAAGAAACGCTTGTTTCGATGCGCGGAACGTTCGAACCTCGTTATACGTTGGTCAGATTATCAAGCCGCTAACGCTGTTTATGTTCGGGCGGTTGCTGAAGCAAAACAAGTTTGCTTTACTGTTACGCTTCCTTCGTATTGCGCAGTAACCCTCGTAAATTTTGGGGCGTTGTTGGCGGCAAAACTAACAGGCAAATACATTTAGAACATTCCGACATCCCTGTTCCTGCCTATGAATGCTGAATTGTGCTGAATAATGCTTTCACATGAGCTTTTCATAAAGCGTCACCTATTTGTAACGCTCTCATTGCGGTTCGGAATTTCCCACCTATGGATGCAATTGTAATAGATTTGGACGGTGTAACAAATCTATTTAGCAGCTTTAACACATCTTCACCTGCAGGACCCGATGAAATCACGTCGAGAATTTGAAAATGTACTGCCATGTATTTATCTATTATTATCTCTAAAATTTTTGAACAGTCCTTACACTGCTCGATTCTACTCGACGATTGGAAAGATGGTTCCTGTTCACAAGTCAGGTACTACACATTCACCCAAGAACTATCACCCTATCTCATTAACCGGTATTCCTTGCAATATTCTAGAACATATCAAATATTCACCCCCACCTAGTTAATTTCCTAGAAACAAATTGCTTTTTAACCCTTTCAGCACGGCTTTAGGAAGCACTTTTTATGCGAAACTCAGCTATTGCCATTTACCAATGACCTCTTCTTTAATGCTGACCTAGGTTTTGAAACTGACTGCATTTTCCAAGATTTCGCCAAGGCACTTGATATGGTCCCACATAATTTACTGATCCTTGGGCTCAGCAAACTTAATATTGATCCTAACGTCTTATCTTGGATTAGGGACTTCCTGACTACCAGAACACAGTATGTAACAGCTAATGATTACTCTTCTCCTTTCTCTGCTGCAACATCGGGAGTACCGCAAGGGTCGGTGCTAGGTCCATTGCTTTCCGTCGTCTATATTAACGACCTCCCTGACTGCATTACTTCCTGTATTAAGCTCTTCGCTGACGACTTTGTACTTTACCATAAAATTACTAATCCAGCTGGTGCATGCAAACTGCAAAACGATTGGAATAATCTGTCACTCTGGTGCAGTAAATGGCTAATGCAACTTAACGTAACCAAATCTAAAGCTATGCAAATTTCCCGCCGTTAAAAATGCAGTGACACTCGGTTATACTTTCTTAACAGTAATCAGCTAACGCCTGTTGACTCATACAAGTATCTCGGTCTTCATATCACTAACAACCTCTCATGGCACACCCACCTTGAATACGTCTGTAATAATGCTAACCGCATGCTTGGATACCTGCGTCGTAATTTTGCATCTGCGCCTTCATCCCTTAAAGCAATTCTTTACCGAACATTTGTACGATCGAAGCTCGAAAACGCATGCGCCATATGAGATTCCGCTCAAACCACTCTAACTCTTGCTCTCGAATCAATCCAAACCCGTGGGGCTAGATTCATTTTATCAAATTACTTGCGTCATTCCAGCATTACAGCAATGAAAAATACCCTAAACTTACCCGATTTTTCATCCCGTAGAAAATGCGCTTGCCTTTCGCTATTTCATAAAATTTTCCACTTCAACCCTCTATTAAAAAACCAGCTTCTCACACAGCCATTTTATGTTTCATCTCGTTCAGATCATTGCTTTAAAGTAGGCGTGCTGTCATGTATAACTAATCTTTACAGTGATTCTTTCATTCCTCGAACAAGCCCGGAATGGAACTATCTTCCCACTGCCATCGCCGCCATCAGGGACCCTACTAACTTCAAGAACGCCACTCAACATGCCTTTGCTTAAATACAATGTTATTTGCACAAATTGTTTTCTATGTTTCCCCCACTTCTTTCTGCAGTGGCTCAGGGCCCTGAAAGTAAATAAATAAATGAATAAATAAATAACTAAATAAATAAATTAATTAATTAATACAAAATGTCTCAAATGAGGACCCTGGCAGTGCACATAGCTACTGGCTGAACTTGTTGTGCAATGGATGTTATAAGCGATAGCTACGAAGGCATCGTGGTCACTTTCCGTAATGAACGACAAAGCTTTTCACTAATTACAGATACAGCAGCCCCTGTATCGACGAGCGCGAGAGATTTGATGCCATCAACGAACACTTCAAATAATGTTAGCGGGGGAAAAGTGAGGCCTTTGATGTTCCGAAGACGACGCAGTTCGTGCCTCAAGAACTGCGGAAATCAGTTTTCCGCCTCAGTAGTACTGGCACTGGGCCTACGATACATGGGTGAGAGTGAGCAGCGACGAGTGGAATGCGTGCGACGAGTACCATAGGGCTGTGACTGCGGAGCTGGTGTGCCATCAACAGCGTGGACTTAGGGTGGCGGCTGCTGTGGCATAGGGAATGGTCGGAAACCGTAGCTGATGGCTCGTGCGGTGCCCATGGAGACTGGGAAGCGCCGGCGCAAGAAGCGCACTACATGTCCCCGGGTACCGCAGGCGTAGTATATTGGACGGTTCTCAGCAGTGCGCCAAGGATTTGTACCCTGCTGCTGTGCACTGAAAAAGGGAGCCGCCGGCTGGCGAGAGGTAGGCAGAGGGGAGAACCCCGGCACACGAGGCGCCCGTACAACGGCTTCAGCACACGTCAGATGTGCGGCCACGGGAGCCGGCTAACGTGGAAACGGATGAACTTCGGTCACTTCCTGTTGAATTATCTGTAGGATCGCAGGAGCCAAATGGGGAGGACGCTTCTCCGTGGTCGGCAAAATGGAGAGCTGTCGCGGGACCTCCTCACGCACAAATTATTTTAGCTGCGTCAGCAAAGTTGTCTGGTTGTCAGCAATAACCAATGCTGCTAGAGAATCTTCCGTGGGTGGTGGTCGCCGAACTAAAATGCGTTGTTTCCGTAGCCCGTAAAAACTTTGCCACAAATTGGCAACTTCCGCAACGGTACGCGGATCCTTCGCTGACATTTGAAAGGCGTCCTCATCAGTGCCTTTCATAATGTGATTTATCTTCTCTTGTTCTGCCATTGCCGGATACATGCGCTTACACAGATCAATGACATCTTCGATGTAACTTGTGAAAGTTTCACCGTGATATTTCGCGCACTCACGTGAACTTTGTTCAGCGCTAAGTTCGCGCACAGCGGGGCGCCCGAGTCCTGAGAAAATTGTCTTGAATGTACTTCATGTTGTGAAATCACGTTCGTGGTTTCGGAACCAGAGGATCGTGACGCCGGTGAAGTAAAACAGCACATTGTGCAACTTGTTGGCGTCATCCCACTTGTTGCGTTGGCTTATCCGTTCGTACGATGGCAACCAATCGTCCACGTCATGATCATCGGTGTCGCTAATGATGGCAAGATCACGCTGGTGCAGCGCACCAGAAATGATGACCGCTGCAGGCCGTGGTATAGCTTCCTGGGTGGTTTCGTCGGGCACGGTCGCAGCAGTGGCTCGCGTCCGGCTTCGGAGTTCCAGCTTACGAGGTTACCCCGCACTTCCGCCAAATGAAAGGGGGATTTATTGAAGCTCGTCCGAGGGATAACAAGTAGTTGTGCAATACCAGTCCAAGCTCTTGGCCTCAGCAGCTCGAGCTAGGGTCTCGTGTCGAAGAACGGAAGTGTGCACAGCGCTACATGCGAATTCCGAAGTACAATATATTCTGCACTTGTCCTCAAACACTGGTTTAGTGCTTATTTCGCAAACGTATTTTGCTGCGTTGTTTCTTTGTTCGCTTGCGTTGGAGCCTTGTTTAATATTTCGCTACTGACTTTGTTGCCTTACGTATTGATGTTCACTTGCTTAGTAACCGGGTTCCTTACGGGTTTGCTTGTACTTTCATTGTAATGACCAAACCACCCTTACTGAGTGCGGTATGGGCCTGTAATGTATTTTGAATAAAAAAGTCCAGAAATTCACTATGTGCAAAAACGCTTTAATTTTATTTTGCCGTATTATATTTATGTTTGCAGAAGCCATACAACCAAGAGGCTTTTGCTTGTTTAACACTATTTGTTCACATCCACCAACTGATAAAAAAGTGTTCCGTGCAGATGCTCTCAGTTCTTTGCATTGCACACATGTCGGGCGCCACTAGCCTACTTGACTAGCAAGTAGATTGAGTTACACTATTTAAAATCTCAAATACCTGCCAGAAGAACTTATGTGACTATTTCGAAAAAGACTACATGTGGCAAATTAATTTTCAGTTGCAAGCAACTCTGTGGCTTCTAATTAAGATGCAAGGGGCGCACCACGGTGTACACAGATATAGGTCTTGCTCCTTGCTCCCGCTTCGGGAGCCACGAGCAGTTCTGGTGAACTGGTTTCGTGAGCATACACGTAAATGATAATGACTTCTTACTCCTGGGGTACTCTGCCCCCAATGCTTCCCCTTCCTAGAATCTAAGAGGAAGCCATACTTATAAAATTAAGTGGAAAAACTTATAAAAGGGAGGACATGAAAATGTCTGCTTCATATCACCATTTAAAGTACAGAATGACCGTGGTTTGTATTTGGACTCTTGAATTTACGTGCTGTAAAATTTTTTCAGCAGCTGTTGCTTTCTAAAGTGAACACAGGCAGCGTGTTCACTGCAAGTTTGTATTATGCCACTAAGCAAATCTGCAGTGTTATTTGTGGCAGAGCTGCCAGCAGCGCAGAGTGAAAAGTACATTTCACTCTCTCCTTGCTGATGGAGTGAACAATGCGTTTCACTCTACTCGACATTTTCAAAGACTAAAACAATGCTTTCAAGAGTAAATCGGCCCTTTTACTCCAGCAATATTCGCCATAGTTTTTAGAATGTGGACAACTACGTGAAGACCATACGCGCCGTATCGCGCACCCGGTTTCGGTTGCAAGAGTGTGAGCAGACCTCTATCACGTATGCTCAAGCAACTGGAGGCGTGCCGAGAAATGTCATACTTCAAGGGGCCGCAGGTGGTCGATCCTGGCCAGGTGAGAGAGCAGCGTCGTCGCTCTTTTGCTCTAGCCAAGCTTCAGGTATGGTCCTTTGACGGTAATATGCGTGGATGGCAGTCCTTGTGGAATAATTTCGCCAAGAACGCCGAGTTGGTATGCATGAAAAAGTTCTAGTTATTGGTTATGTACTGAAGCGGCAGCGCCACGCGGGCTTTCGAGGGTATCTCGCAGGCAGAGCTGAACTACGACATGCGATCAAGATGCTCTTGGACAAGTTCGGCCTTGAGATATGTTGCTGAATGACCACCTACTTCATCTGTTAGCGCTGACAGGCGTGAAGAAATAATCAGGTATCACGAAGCTCTGCCCACAGCACGGCAGCGTTAAGTTTCGCATCTCCACATTGGAATGCCTAAGAGTGTCCCCGGACCAGTACACAGTGGTACTGAAAAGCATATTGATGTGATGCCTACCCGAAAAGTCGGGAATTGTGTACCGACAGAATGACAAAGAAGCGGAGCGCGCAACTAGCATCGCAAGAAAGACCGAAACATTAAGATAGCGGCTGTTGAAGAAGCGCTAAACTTTCAACGCATGGAGTTTGAAATCAGGGAGGAAGGCCGACGACAGATGCGTCATTGATCAGCGATCCGCTAAGGCATGAGCCCCATTGAAAAAAAGAACGACGTGCATGGTACAGCCAACATCTCTTTGATTCTATCCCGAACAGAATCGACCTTGCCGTTCAGCCCCGTCTTTCCTCTGTGCTACGGAAAGAGTGACAGAATCACAGTCTGCAATGCTAACCCACTGGTAGATGAAAAGAGAGCAAGGGTGCAGAAGGCCGATTGCTCTTAGTAGTTTAGAACGTGTAAACTAGTTGCCAGGTTCTGTAAGAAAAGCCACAGTCTCACCTCTGAAAAATGCCAGTGCAGTCGTCTGATTACTCTGTGCGACCTCTCCAAGCCAGCTAAAGTTCCACCACCAAACGCTGAATCCGCTTTACTGCAAGGACGACTTGCGCATAGCCTGCGCGAACTCAGCGCTCGCTTCGATCGCTCAGAACAGTCATATCCGATCGGCCAAAGTGTTACTGCCAGCTGGTCATACTTGGCTAGGATTGGGGGGCCGACTACTCTTTGTACTTGTGCTTTTGTAGCGCAGAAATCAGGACACCTACATTGGCGCAGATTAGCCCACACTACTCCCCTGTTCGGTCGTCGGAACAGTGTTGCCCATTGGCGGGAATATAGGGTCGCTGGTTTCTAACGGCCTCTGTAGACGCTGTAGTCATCCACACTTGCAACGGATTGACGAGCACAAGACATCTTATGGGCACCAATGCTTTTGTCGGCCCGCCGTGGTGTCTTAGTGGTTTTCTGTATTGCTGCTAAGCACGAAGCCACGAGATCAAATCCCGGCCGTGGCGGCCGGATTTCGATGGAGGCGAAATAAAAGAACACCAGTGTACTTAGATTTTCGTGCACGGTAAACAACCGCAGGTGGTGTAAATTAATCCGTAGCACCGCACTAAAGCGGGCTTCATCACAAGATCGTAATTCGGGCACGTGAATTTCTATCATTATTTATTCTTTTGTTACAGCAAGCTCAAATATCCAACTGTACACTGGATCACGTTAGCTTCATTTATATTGTGTAGACAAATAACATTAAAATTTACTTCGCTATACTAATTTGAAATGGCATTTCAAGCGCCGAATTGCTTAGTGTTTCTACGTACGAAAGTTTATGCTGATGTGGCGCGTAAGGGGCAGCGCTGCAGCAGACTCCAGCCTGTGTCTGGCCCACAATAAGTGGGGCCACGGCTGTGCCGCCAGCTGCCTTGAATACAGTATCTAGCGCTTCTTCGCCATCCATGAAGGAGGGCCCTTCGACCTGCGGGTTGTTGGGCTCAATGACTTTGTCTCCTGAGAAGATGCCCTCACGACTACCCCAGCATTCCCAAGAGCAGGCTACCACTGCCGCTCAAGAGGCAATTGACACTACTCGTAGCCAGACGGCGTAGCCAGTCCCCGAGAACCGGCAAGAGTGTCAGAAGAGCGGCAAAAAATATAATTCCTGCATAAAGGGGTCTGAAAAGCGCGTTTAAACTAAGCTAACTTCCTTTTCCTAAACGCACAGCGCAAACGCCCTTCCTAATATGAATACCGATATTGCAGCAGTCACCAGGGTCTTATCTTATCCAGTATTGATAAGCTTCAACGACTTCTTCGCCAATTTCCTTCAAAGTTGCTGTGTATTCAAGCCACATGCCTGAAATCACGAACAAAGTTTCTCAGGGAATGTGCCACTTTCCGCAAAGACCGTGACGATGCTCTTCTTTCGTCGAGTGGTGTGGCTCTTATAGTTATTGAGAATGTGTCCTGCAAGCAGTTACAATTCCGAACACCCCTTGAAGTAGTTGCCATCCCAGGAGGGCTGTTCGATGAGCTAGTCGCAAAGTCATCATCTGACCTGTGTACTTTACCTACTTTATAAAAGCAAATTTCAGGGATTCGTCTATGACCCATAGCACCCGGTAAGGAAATTCTGGTGGCAATGCGAGATAGTGCGTAGTAGGGCACTTTCTCTTTTTTGAGGTGCCTGTTCCCCTAAAAGGAAAGAAGAAACCTATTTAAATGTTACACAGCAATCACACAATTTCAATAGACCTAACCATACTGTGGAGTATATTTATGCCGCACTTCGAGTGGGACGCTATCAAAATTTCCTATGAAACGGACTACTTATCGATAAATTTAAATCCTGGACAAAACGACACAATTGCTCTCAATATCTGCCAGATCGAATGTCCAGTCACATAACTGGGAACTGTATTTTTGGAGCTCAAGAATTTTTAAGCAAGTGCTGCATGATTGTGCAAATGAGCAATTCATTTACAGCTCCTGTCTGAAACAACTTTGTCCATAATCTGAATACTGCACACAATGAAGTGTACATGCACGTCACTAAGGATCGGCGACCTGTGTCAGTCGTGTCGAGATCACCTGCACCTATTTGCAAATTTATGCTTCATTCAGCTACATACGTTACTTTTCGCATGCGAGGCCTGCTGAAAGACTCCAGATGTTATGACGTAGCTATGCCCCTTAACCCATGAATAGTTGCAATAACCACTCACCTTTAACAGCGCATGAAAAGCTTGCGAGCGCTGCTATGGGCCCGTAATACCGCCTCCCCCCTTCGGCTTTCGTAGAAACTCTAGGGTTACGGAGGCATACTTGCGGCGCTCACTTGGCCACCTTTGCCATTCAATCGCCATGATCCTCAACTCTTGGTGGACTAAAGAGGTAATTGCCCTGCCAGTTGAGTGACATGCTTTCTTCAAAAATTGCGGCCGTCTTCTCTGTGTCTTTCGACCTTAAAAACCCTTCACACCCTGCTCAGTGACTAGTGAGCGCGGATACAGGGCAATAATTGCTTCAGCCTCTCAGCTATAGACAATTTTTGCAGGACCTCCAGCTGGTGGACCTCTCTATTTCGTAGGATAGTCCGCGAACATTGTTGAAAAGACCATACGGCGGTATTAGCCTGCAGTTATCTCAAGTGCCTGTAGCACAATATATTTGAGCTCTGATTACTGCATTATACTGGCCTGAGGCTGAGTGGCCATGAAAGTTCTCATGACGTCGCTTTAAAAATATTAATATAATAATGATCACTTTTCCCTGAGGGACACTCAAGGCCGCAAAAGTTGGGGTCATGTTTTTGGACTGCGGTAGTAAACAGGAACTCATTTGTGGCCATGGGGGCAAGGACGGTTTTCGACTACCTTGCGTGTCATCGCGTTGCTGTGTTCTGCTTCTATCAGTGTCTATATTTGGGCTGATTGGTGTAACGTGTCGCAGATTTTTTTTTGTAGCGCAAAGATCAGAAGCGCATATGTGTGTTCGTTTTCTCTTCTACATCCTTGTGCTTCTTGCGCTACAAGAAAAATCTGCTTCTAGTTCTCAGACTAATTTGGGGAGACATGCGGTGACCTCACTTCGTCTAGCTCAAGCTTGACCTTTAAAGACTCTCGCTAAAGCATCAACTCTCGGATGCGTACACGCTGTCCCCTTCTAGCGAGTTTTCATCTGGATTCCCGATCTCGTCACAGTGTGTTTGAAAGCAAGTGCACTATATATAGAAAGGATGCCGAGAGAGCATACAATATGCCCCCTTCCTTATGATAATTTGTCTGGCGCCTCAGTTAGAGCCACGTCAGTTTCAGATAGTGTCGGACACCGTAGATACGAAGTCCTTCGGCGCTCCAAACGCTCCCGAAGAACATTAGCTAACGTTTCCTCACACAGCCGCCATTGTTGCTCAGTGGCCATGGTGTTGGGCTGCTGAGCACGAGGTCGCGGGATCGAATCCCGGCCACTGCGGCTGCATTTCGATGGAGGCAAAATGAGAAAACACCCGTGTACTTAGATTTAGGTGCACGTTAAAGAACCCCAAGTGGCTGAAGTTTCCGGAGTCCTCTACCATGGCGTGCCTCATAATCAAAAGTGGTTTTGGCGCGTAAAACCCCATAATTAAATTTTCATTTTTGCCTCACTCTTTCCCACCGACGCTGCTTGCTATTTTGCTCCTCATGCACACCAACATCGCCTGCTTAGCCTTACCAAAAGCTCCTTCAGATTGCTCTCCGCGCATAAGATCTCCTTTCCTTTAGTTCCCGGTTTGCAAGGGTTGTCTGGCAGGCTTGCACGGCATGCGAATAGTGCTTCTGGCAAAGCACCAGCACGTTTAAATTGCCGCTGATGTATGGTCAGCTTTCCAAAGGCTTGAGCATGTTCGTCGCTGCGGGATGCTTATTCCCGAGGTCGACAACACCAGTTTTCCCATGTGATCATTTGCTTGTTGCCTCAGTTACAGCCACGTCAGTGTCAGATAGTGCCGGACACCGCTGGTTGCAACAACAGTTGGAGAGATAAAGTGTTAGAAGTTTAAAGTCGGCAACCCTCAATGACTCGAGTGCTCAGTAGGAGCCCTAGTGAGGAGCCGTTTTCCCATGAAGACGCGTACTACTTCCCATTCAAACCAGTACAACAGTGCGTGTGCAGGACCAATTGTGAACCCAGCAAGAAATCATCACCCTCAAACTATGAGTAAGTAGATTGAGAGGCGCGACCGCCAACCGCATGTAAGGGTTGCTGCTCACGCAACTAATAGAACAAAAACTGCTAATCGACAAACATTAGTCACAAATACACAATGCGCCAGGAGATAGGCTCACTAGACGACACACGGCTTCTCACTCTCCTTCCACTCTTGCCGCGCAGCATTGACAATGATACCCTTCTGCACCAGAGTCTGGTACACGTGGCAATTATTCTACGTGCCTTTCCCATTTGTTTAGCCAGATGTCCGTGGGACGGCGATCTCTGGCGAGAAACTACTAAGCCATCCAAGGGAATATTTCGCAACAGCCACGGCTACTTGTTATTAGATTATGCATTTCAATATTTCTTGCGAGTGTTGTCCGCCTCTTCAAGTAGACTAGGTCATGAACTAGAATTGTGATACGGGCCACAGGAAATATTTAATAGAATTTGAAAGTGTTAACTGAACCACCAGGTGTATGGAGAGAAGCTGCCTTCAAATCACGCATGTCATGCGTTTCCTGCGCCCTTGCAGTCACGTCCAGCTCCGTGCAATAGGAAGCAGCAGCGAAGAGAGCAGCAAGTGTTGACAAGGCACATGTGATCGCGGCATGGAGGCTTCAGCGCGGGACACGAGGGCAAGAAGATGTCTGGAACTTTTGGGAAAGGACTGCGCATGTTGGAAGTCAGACTTTCGCAGCTTTTTGTATGGCACGATTTCACCCAACGTAAACAAATTAAAGCCAATTCTCGCAACTGTGTTTTACAATGCTGGTGGATGTGTGGCGTAATGGTTTCAAGCCCTTCTCCAGTCACAAACGGCAGCGCGGTACCAGAGCGACCCGGACCCTATGCACCGAGTACTGCTCACTAACGCAGCAGTCGTCGCCTACGTGGTGAACCCCCCGAGTTTTACCTTTGCCGCATTCTATAGGAGTCTAACCTGCGGTCAACGAAGACGTTACCAAGATGACAATCGAGGTCCCATCAATCACATCGTAGTGAGTTCATTGATGATAGCACGGTCTTTCCTTGGCAACACATTTTAGGATGCATAGTAGTGTCTAGAACGCTTCGAGCGCGTAGCAGAAATTAATGAATGGAATGGAGAGTGCGAGCTACGAAACGTTTACATCGCGTTAGAGGATTGCGCACGAACGTGGTTCAAAACCCACGAAGCGACTTTCATGTCGTGGGATGCGTTCCGACGGGAGTTGCTTGCCACTTACACGAGTACAGACCGCAGAGAGAGACTGCCGAAGCTTCGCTTCAAGCAAGTAGCCGGCGCAATAATGAAAGCGTGGTGATGATGTAAAAGACGTGTCCCGCCTATTCTGACCAGCTGGCCAAACAAAAGCGAGGACAAGAACCTTCGCCTCTAATGCGGGGCGAAGAACACAAATAGTATGCGGCGTTAGGGCGGATCTTGCTGTACACCGTCGCTGAGTTTTGTTCTGAGGCGAAAACAATAGAAATGACGTTGCAAAAGCAATCAAGGATGTACAGCCGGGATATCCAAATCACCTCTGTAGAAGCAGTCTTGGAAGACGGCGCGCCAGTCATACGGGAGCTCGTGCGATCTGCAGTACGAGAACAGCTTCATGGGCTACAGCTTGGCCAGACAGCTCCAACGCTATCTGCACTGGCAGACGGGGTTCGCGAAGAAACTAGACAGCCAGTCCAGAAACGATAGCTAAATGCACAGCCTGAAGCGGTATAACTGTGTCAGCCGAGCACCTCCCATGCCGGTTTTCTTCGACAAATTACCGGGCCGGCGAACGTGGAAGCCACTGCCTGCACAGACAATCTGATGACTCGAACTACGTTGCCGCCACCCGAGAGAAGATTAGATAACACTGCAGACTGGTTTGCCCCCTCTATTGAGTCTACCGCGTGAAAGTAGTGGCAGGAAACGCGGTTCGTGGCACAACACAACCAGGAAAGACGAGGCCAAAGCGGGCGGTGAGCGGGGCTGCTCGTGAATACGCAATAAAATAAAGGAAGCGTTCGATCGCGGCAACACAGGTGTCGGTCTCTTCTCTGTCGCTACGTTATTGGTGCCTAAACCAAGGAAAAGGCCGGCGTCCTCTACACCGACACCGTAGTGATCATGGAGAAATTGCGCACGCATCGAGACGTCCTTGATGGTCCTACTACTCGGCTCACTTTCGTGGCCAGCGAGATCCTCGTGCATGTCACTCAACCATCATCCGGTTACCCACAGTAAATAATCGACGGGCTTCGCGACAAGGACTCAGCTTTCGCCGCACTCGACACATAGATCGCCGACTTCTTTGACGGGGACGAGTTTGACGAAGAAATGAAGGGCGCCATGGATTACCACGAGATCACCAGCACCGTTACCAGGCTTTGATCCACGCTGAACACACATGCATCGGTCAGTCCTACCGTCATCGAAGACAACCAATCGAGACATGCGAGGGCTAATGTCGAATCCAGCAATGGCATGGAAGTTTCACAATCGGAGATCATCGCTCAAACCCTCGCCTATCACCGTAGGACGCGAGCACCCGGCCTACAAATCGCCTTGGCGAAGCTTCAAGTACCCGCCTTTAGAGGTGAGAACCGTGAGTCGCAGGGGTTTAGGGACCACTGCGAGGCGACCGTTCAGACGCACCCCGATCTCACGGACATTGAAATGTTTAAGTACTTGAAGATGTACTTGGCTGGCGCCGTAAAGTTGGCCATCGCAGGACTACACCTGAATGAACCGAAGTAGAATATTGCCATCAAGGTGCCGACCGAACGGTACGATCAAACGGAGGTCCTCATGGATGACCACATAGACAGCCTGCGTGCCATGGCATAGATGGAGTCATCATCACAAGTATCAAGACCGCGGGATTTTTATGAATAGATTCAGTTCATGACCAGCTGCTTTAACAGCCTCGGCACGCCGTCTGCAGAATATGCGGCATGCACCAAGTGCTCATGCGAGGACCTGGCCATCCTGTACTATAAGCGTGCGAAGACAGACATAGGCGTCGCAAACTGTGCAGTGCAATCGAGAGAATAGCAAGTGAAAGCAATTCTGAAGTTCCCTCAAACCTGCGCTCCACAGTTCTGCGTGAGCTTCACGAAATCCAAACTGCTGGCAACCTGCACACTTGCACGTATGGCCGCGTGCGCCGTCGCCTCTATTGGCTTGGTCAAGCCCGCTCAGTGCGTCGTTGTATCAGTACCTGCGAGCTCTGTCAACGCCAAAAGAAACCGTTTGCGCTTTCTGCCGGGTGTCTTCAACACATCGGCGTCCCACCTTAGCCCTTCTTCCGAGTAGGTTTGGACCTTCTCGAACCCTTTCCTGCATCTGCTTCAGGAAACAAATTGTTTGCCGTCGCTACCAATTACGCGACGCGCTATGCAATGGCATGAGCGCTAGCGACCAGCTGTGCTACAGGCGTGGCGGATTTTCTCCTCCACGACGTAATTTTAGTACAGGGTTTAGTATCAGCCTTGCTTGCGTTTACTTTCTTGAAAACTCGGAGCTCGCTAATTTGCTGTCAAGGATGTTGTGTCATGCTGAAAATGCGCAAGCCATTTCTGACTTGTAATTACCGAGCTATCACCGTTAAAGAAAGAAAATGCGGGCAAGGCGGATGATTATTGTTCTGAGACAAACCCCAAAGGGTGTACATTTCTTGAAAACTGATGCACTGTGCGAAATGTGTGCTGCTATCAACAGCCCTACTATACTGTTATTGTAGATATTTCGCATGCTTTAGGGTAAAGACGCAAAACAAATTCTTCCGATACACGTATTAACAGAAGACTCTCAATGCTTCAGTCCTGCAGGTGTGCTCGGCAGCTGCAAAATATATTTCGTACCGTCCCTGGTGTTTATGGACTGCTGCGCAATCAGGGCAACTTTCACAACCGATAGGGCAAATGCCCGACCTCTACCCCAGACCTCTTTCTAATTGCATTTGATTTCGCACGTGTTTGACCAATGATCAGCGGAAAATACGTATAACTGACCCGGGTCCAGGCGCAGCAAGGTGTAACAACGAAAGCTTTAGGAACTGCATTAGTGCTAATGCGAACAATGTTGCGGTTGTTCGTATAAAGCGAGAATTTGATTTTTTTTTACTTTTTATTACAACACGCCTTCATGGAGTCCTACGAGCTTATCAAAGATAAAAAGCAATCACATCAAACCCGATCAAAAGAATATAACTAAGAAAGCAGGCTGTTTGTTCTTATATTTTGTGCCGAACAAGCCTTTATTAGGAAAAAATATGCAGGTGGTAGTAAAAAGGCGATATGAACTTCCGTTCTCTCGCGAATGTTTACAAGTACATTGAGTAATGGCGCATTGCAGAATAGTTTATCTACTGTAGGCCTATGCAACATTTCTTGTTTTTACCGCATTGCTTGCTTGCATCCTTCAATGTATGACACCTTGTTGTGTTAGGTTGGCATGTTCCACCAAACAGAGGGCAGGTGTTTTTCTTTCCTAGATAAGCAGAAAATAAATCCCGAGATGAGTCAGTGCAAAACTAATACGCCACTCGAGTCAAAGCACCTTGGTAAGTAACCAAATAATAAACAATAAAGAATAATAAATAACAATAAATTGTTACTTAGGGCACACACGTGTCGGTATGTCTATCCGTTTGTCGGCGCCTAATCTCTTTCCCATTAACTTGGGTCACTTTGTCGTCTATGACCTCATTTGTAGAGCTTGCCTGGCAGGAAACCGGGTTCCAGCCAGGCAAGCACTATGTAAGAGATAAAAATGTTGAACATCTAGCCTGACGCTTAATTTAACTGCGGTTGCATCGAGTCGGAGCTTTTTTGTCTGAACTTTTGTCCACATTATTTGCTTCTTTTGTAATGTGTACGATGTAGACTTTACCCTAGAAAACAGGCTGCGCGTCCGTAAGCGCTTGCAATAAGGCTTCCGGCTACTGCCAAGCTCCGCACTCCAATTTTACGATTAACGACCGACAATTTTAGAGAAATCTCGAGATGACTAAGTCGTTAAGTTACATTCTATCTACAAACATATAACATCGCCCAGTGGAAGTCTAGTTATACAAAGCTTGCCATCCGGACCGACGTTTGCTCGACATGAGCCCACGCTAGGCCAACCTATTAGGAGCCACGGAGCTGAATACTTTTAGAGTCACGGCATGACGTGTGTATGGCACGCCAATTAGTTACCTATTACAGCAACGCATTCTGAATCCCCGATGCGTATATCTGAAGACGTTTGGCTAAACGGAAGGAATCGCTTTTTGCCAACACAATGCATTATGGGAGCGTGGCGTCAGTTTATTAATAGGCTCACTGCCTGCTTTAGAAGGTGTATTCAGCGAGATTGAAATGCTTCCAATGTCTATTACAATCAAAACCGCATAGTAAATGTTTTCTTCCGCACGTTGCATTGCACGGGCCTCTAAAGCGGTGGCAGTAACTTCTTTAATGTTTTACGAGGTTTAATATGCAGCTAACCACTCACGATGTCGCAGACACATTCCATTTGGTGTAGTGGAGTTGCAGACGTAGACGAGAGGGTGCTGTTTGGTAATACCATAGCTAGGTCACGCGAACAATTACATTAATAACCATAGAAAGCGGCAGAGGGACGGCAATAGTAACAGTTTCACTGGTATGCCGTATTGATTGTGTTTAAACTTAAAACAAAAAACTAAAGATGCTCTAGAATTGTCTCTGCAGATGGATTACCTAATTAGATTGACATACCATAAGAAGACAACAGAGACGCCGAGTACATGGATAAGGGAAATTACTTGTACTTATTAATTGGAGGAAAGAAAGGAAAAATTAATGAAATGAAAGTGGATGAAGAATGGTAGGTGACCCTAATCTTCGACATAGGTGTCTCTTAGTGGCACTCGTACCTCGGCGTTCGTGCTGTTTAGCTTAAGCGAGGGAACGTCTTTCTCCTGGCGCAATGTGTGGGCGAGGAGAGAGGGGGGCGAGGAGGAAGCACAGCGCGTGCCATCTGGTAGCGCGTAGCCCCCTAGCCAGCGGCTCACGAAACGCAGTTTCCAAGCCCTCTCCAGAGCTGACGTCAGAGCATGCAACAAGCGCGTGCGCACAGCTGTTGCTAGCAAGTTAGCGAGCGAGTAGGCGCGCGCCGGGAGAGGAGACGCCAGAGAGGAGGGAGGTACGCTACATCTGCTCTGCTAGGCAGATGTTCAGCCTATGTAAGCCAACTGCTTTTCATCGATTAGCCGGTTAAATATCATGCCACCTTTTTGTGTGTGACGTCACTAGTCCCTTCGTTACTTCTGCTGTCTACTTCCGGGTTTCCAGTAATTTCGCCAAAGTCGTGCTCACGTGGCAGCGTTCTAAAATGTAGGATTCTGTGCTTTGGTGTGCGATAATCAGTAATTTCTAAGCAATTATAATTATTGATGACACTTCTGTAACTCAACTTGTGGTCTGATATCAAATCTATCGTGAAACCCATGAATTTTGCACTGTACTATTATCTTTTTTTCTGATTTATTTTGACTTTTTTTCCTCAGTCTTCGAAGGAGGTGAACCGAAAATGCTGCGCAAGAAACAAGAATATCACTCGGTGCTCGTGCAAGTGAAAACAACTAGCCGCATGGAGGATGCGAACCCCCGTCCTCACAATACGCGTGCGAGGCTCGTGGCGTGTTCCCATGAACTTTATAATGTATTTATGTTTTACTCCTAGAACTGACCCTTGGAGTGTTAGCCAGCGCTACCAGTCACAAGCCTTGGCAGTGGATGTGGAACATTATTTTTGCCGCAGGTGTCACGTGTAATTGATCTTTTTGGCTGACGGAAACTGCCACGAGAAAGGTTGAGTTGGGGTGGCACATGACTATTGCTTTGAGTTGCCTTGTGCAAGCATTCGATCATACCTTTCACGCAAGAGTTGCCACTGGTGGTCTTCAGTTGCTAAAGAAGCGGTGCACATCACGATGATACTGAAGAGTCTGCATTCCAACGGCCGTGTTTGATCGGTTGTGTGGCGACAAGGGTTGCCGAAATAGAATACCCAACCGGCGCAAAAAAGTAAACGCGATGTCCTCAGCGGTGATCTTTTTGAGGAGCCATACTTCAGAAAGTCCGGTGAAGCGATCGATGGTGGTGTAGCGGTAGCTATAGCACGCAGCAGGTGGAAAGGTACCAATTATATCTGCGTGGATATCTTGGGAGGGCTCTGAAGGCTAAGCGAATGCTCCTAGTGGCGCTCTGACGTGACGGGTAACTTGGGACGTTGTCACTAAATGGAAGTGCGCGTTCACGTGCGACCTTCACGCTGCACGGAAGCGACCGTAGCGACTGCAAACGTAGCGGTCAGCCAAGAGGTGCGTGTAGGCGGGGATAACATGAAGGTTGAGGTTGCGCTACTGGTTAAACAGGTTACGGCAATGCGCTGGGGGCACGTAATGCATGGATCGTCTTGTGGATAGTGGCCGTAGATGCTAGTCTTTGACTAAGAAACAGAAAGTCATTTTAGTTTGAACGAAGAGCTGCCTTTGGGGAGTCGTTGCAGTTCATCGCTGGATGTGTAAGCCTAGGCTAGGAGGTTATTAGTCACAGGCTAAGGATTGGTGCTGGAGGAAGGTGACAATGCGTCGGCAACTTTATTATCCTTTCGACTGATATGCTCGATGTCGGGAGTGAGCTGACCGATAAGCGACAGCTGGTGCTGCTGGACCAGTGGAAGTTTATCGCTCCATTGAGATAAGGCGGCTGCAACGAAAAGTGCCTCGTCTAGACATTTTATTCAGGTTACAATCACCCGAGTATACTTATCCATTGTTTCAAGGGCTGACTACAAAATTACGATCTCTTGGTGACTGGTAAGGCTAGTCATTCTCGTTTAGTCTTCTTACACCTAATTTCAATCACGGTTAGCTTCTTCCCGCACCTATTAATTTTTAATCTTGATTGAAGCTACCATATCAAGGCCTCACTTGCATGATTACCGTCCTACTATACTCTGAATGCAGACCAAAAATTTAACATTGACGAAGTACTTTATTTTAAGTTGGTGCTAATGCTTAAAGTAAAACGGTACACTGTAACCTGCTGAAATGCGTGCTCGACTTGGCAGCATTCGAGCATGTAGCTTCGTGAATTAACTCTGGTTAAAAGATTGACAATGCTAAGATTTCATCATGCCGTATCAAAATGCCGGACATGCACGACATCTCACGTTGACGTACACCTAAATGTCGTGATTAAGAAAATCGAAAATTGCTCCAAACAACCGTGCTTGTTTTAATAAAGTTATTCTGGCCTCCACAAACCTTTGAAGAATCTCAGCCAGCACACACGGCGCCTATATTTGTCTACATTCTCAGGGCAATGGTAGTACAAATAGCTCGCATTCTGTAAATTCAGTGTGCAACATCCGCTGTGAAAGGATTTTCACATTCTTGACTGCTTTATTATAGAGTAGTTGGCTATTACTCAATAGTCACGGCTTTTGAGTGGTACTGGCAAACCGGATACTAATGTCCACTGCATATAAAAAAATAAGCTTCATGTTATTGCGGCAAACATGAATACAATACTTACGGACGTCACAGCATATTTTTCCAGTTCCATCGCAAGACAGCTTATTTTTTTGCCTTTCAGACGGACACTGCTTTTCAGCTAGACATTTGAACCGTTTACTGCTGCATTTCTTGGAATCGCTGTGAGCTGAATGACGGGAAAAGACAACAATTATAGCTCTCCACAAAATACATTTCATGGTGAAGGTAACCGACGCGTCAAGGGTTATCTTGGGCCAACTGCATCCACGTTTTTGGTCATCTAAATGCTCTCTCTAGCGTTTCGCATAAACGGGGTGAACAAAGGTACACAAAAACAACAAACAAAGCAGTTGAGTTTTGGTACAAGCTCAAGGGCCATAGATTCTTCTTGCGGTTTAGTTCTGGTTCGGAAAAACAAAAACTGCAATTCGAGAACTCGTTCAGCATGGCGCACTTGAACCGCGGCCTGCCATGTTATCACGCGACACGGTACGCACACGCTAGCAAAACCTATTTCGCGTAGACGTTTATAAAGAAATATAACTTAAAAATGAAGTCAGTGGGAACACGTGGCAAATGGACCGTCCCTTCTAGTTACACATCATTTCAAGCATAAAAACTATGTTGTTCTATAGCTCGAGACAGCATGCACTAAAGCGAATAGACTTGTATGGCTCTTTCGCAAGTTTTCACGTTCAGTTGATGGAGGTCTGATGTTGGTACTTCACTGCCCATAGAAAGGCGCCGGTGCGAAGGGTGCGTGTGCTCGCGCGACCGAGATGCAAGGTGCGTTACATGAAGAATGCCAGCTATTACAGTTGTTTGAGAAGCACGTGCGGCCCACCTATGCTACCACGACAGATGGGCTGGTTAACGGCTTCGTTCTCTACAAAATTGCGCAAATAACAACCAAAAAAAGGTACCTAACTATTTACACTGCAACGAATACACGGTCTCAAGCACTCTATATTTAAATAAAACGCATAACTTTGTACAGGTGTTTGGCGATTAGTTTACATTGAAGATCATTGTCGTTCTTATCAGCAAAAAAATTTTTACCTCCGACTGTAGTTTGTAACAGTTTGTAACTATTACAGACGAATACATACCCCTCCCTCACACGCTATCACATCACATACCCTGACATCTACCCGAGACAGACGTGCAAGGTCTGTAAAGCTGAATCAGCAACACTCCCCCACATGCTATGAGAGTGCAAACATCAATATCCAGACCTTAATCCCGTGACCCTCTCGTCGAGATGGCACGCCGCCCTGCGCAGCTCCCATCTCGACGACGAACTCTGGGCGACCCAGTAGGCCTACGAAGCGGCGAAGAGGCAAGACCTCGACGTCCCATCGTGGGAGGCCTAGACCCAGCCGACGGAACTGCTGGTGCTCATTAAAATTCACTCTCTCTCTTTCTCTCCGACTGTAGTTTGAAATGACTCGATTTATAAGCTACAAATGGAACGTGTACAGTGCTCAGCTATTGAAGCTCGATACTATAGGAGCGTGTTGCTGCCTTGGACTGTTCGCGCCGGTGGTGGGTGTCGCGAACGCCGAGTTGATACATTTTCGTATACGCATGAAAGCGAGTGCGTTTGTGGTGCATTGTGATATGCGTTCGGCGCCTCAGCGATCACCCAGCGCTCTCGCCAGTAAGGTAAAGTGTGCCGGCCGCTGGGAGGCCCGAGCAGAGTATGGCGTTTCAATCGCAGAGCACTGCACACGTATGAACGAGAACAACTAAGAAGGCAAACATACGTGATGATGCACACAAGACTGCGTTTTGCAGCGAGGCACACATCGTTTTGCGCTTTCAGCCCTGTCTGCCATAAATTATTGGTAAGCTTTCCTAATTGCAGTCATGTTTTATTGACTAGTGCGAAATATTACGTATGTATAAAAAAGTATGATCATTCTGTGATGCTGGATAAATACCAAATAAAAATTAAAAAGTGCAGTTCTACGAAAATGCAAAATTTGCAATGGTAGATCATCGTTGAGTTTAAATGGTCAAATGGTCAATTGCAAGACAAACATAACGCGAAGTTCGAGAATTTTACAGGAAAGGCAGTTAGGCTTCACAATACAGAAAGCAATGAAAATACAGCAGCATGTTAACTGTGGTTTGATCGGAGGCCACACATTATCGAAAATGCTAAATTTGCAATAATACAACATATCTGCAAATAAGTAAACGTTCATCATTATACATCTCATTCGTCCCGGTCCCACGAGATTACCATCTATATAATGTCATTAAACGGCCCGTAAACGACTACTGTATCGTAAAAGAGACGACATTTCAATTCTCCAAAGAGCCAGGTACGCTCACACAGGACGCAAAGCATGGGGGCAAGGTCAGTTCGTAAATATTTATCACAGTTTACCAGTAACATGCACAAAGAGCAGTGCAATTGATGTGAAACGATAAGAGACTTAGAGGACAGGCACAATATGCCGAACAACGGATACATGTATGAGGATACGCTTTGACAATAAAATGTGTAGGAAGAAAGGATTTACTAAAGTGGTTCAAAAACGGTACACATATATATTCTCTAATGGTGAATGAGTTCTACGGAAGTTCGTAAGTTGGAAGAAGTTCACTGAAACGCGAAAATTATGCGCCCACCTGTGGCACGAGGCTTCAATGGAAACGTATATGGGTGTATGAAAACATTTGCTCTGAAATTCATGAAAGGGTTTCGCGCTACATTCCGATGAAGACAAAATTTCCATTTTGTTACTCCTGCTGTGCTCTCTTTCTATATTGACTGACTCTACCCTTTCATTTGTCGATTAGCGCAAACATCTGCGAGCTTTCTGGTCAACTCAGATGATAGTGCGAACATCGCGGAAACACGTTCGTCACGTCATCTATCCTCGAACTAGGAGGAAAGTTTCTTTAACGGTCAAGATTTTATAGCAACCCGTATTAGTTTTCTTTGCATCTGAGCGGTAATATTGCATGATTGAAGTTTTTTTTATTTTATTGACAAGTGAACGTTATCCGAATAATTTTTTTGGAAACTAAACGACGACTGAATAAGCGCATGAAGACAAGGTGCACGTATTACTTCTGCCACGAGAAGAATAGTCATTATACATGTATTCGCCAAGTGCGATATATATGTATATATATATATATATATATATTAGGGGAGGCACACATTTGAAGTTAAGAATGTGAATCGTACATTCTGCATTTGAACGAAAATGAACCTGCATGTGTCTAGGCAAACATTTCGCAAAAACCGACTGTTAAACTATTGTTACTGCGCCCCGTCTGCTAAACAAGTCACTGCTAGTTATGACAAGTGAAACAACGAGAAAGGATTTTTCAGCAATGCAGAAACAAAATGATTCGTGGCAGCAGTGTTTCCGGTTGTGCAAGATAGCAAACTTGAAAACAAGTGATTTGTCCATCTAGTTTGTAATTTAGTGTTCCTTGCAGTGAAATCATAGTTGCAGTCTCTTGTTTTATTTTAGAACGAGCAATTTTTTTCCTGGAACGAGTACTTTTACATGTGGCTACGCCAAGCAAGTTCTTCAGCAGTTTTCTTTTTCACAACTTTTCCTCTTTTTTAGCAACCAATTATTTACTATATGAAGAAATCTTGTACGAGATGTATACATTGTTGGAAAGCTCGTTTGCAGCAAAGCTCTGAAGGTTCTGCGAGGCAATCGGTGTACACCTTTTTGTCGACAATTAGTGATCTTGTTCTTAAAACTGATGCTAATTGTGAGTCAGTAGTCTGCGTGTTTTCACTAGACAGTACAAGCATGGGGCCCTATTAATGACAAAAAAGAACACTCCTGCTACAAATATGTGTGTCTACGATTGACTATTAGATATTATATTTTAATATACCACAATAATAATCTTTATTTCTCTCTTTCCACAGAATACAGAATGAGAGCGGACGTAAGGTTAAATGCCGCATACAGCGGCTTGAAAGAACCCCATTCGCCCCACATGACAGAATGACGAGGAAACAGCTTAGTCATGACAAACGCAGAGAAATACTGGAAACATTGGAATACATTGTGAAATTTGTGAGCGTTCAATGACAGAAATACAGTACAGATCAGTAAGAAAATATACGTACAAAATTCAGAACAGCCTTACTGCATTTGTTAACATTGTTTGATGTAAGAAACAATAGCGCGACATACAAAAACAATGAAGCACCATACATTACTACAGGAGCGGCAAAACACTAATTAACTTATTTTTCGATATTTCTCCCAGTAAGATGTTATTCCGTTCAAGTGTGTTAAGGTAACAGGGAAGTTTATAGGCGCTTGATTAAAATCGGTACAGAGTCCGACAAAACGGTGTAGACTAAGCGGTGAAACGGCGTACATTGTACACGGGCACATGGCTTTGAAAGTTGAATAGTGTCAACATATCTGCGTTGTTTGTTCTAATAACATTCTTGTACAGTTTCGTATTCCATGCATACTATTCGTATTCGGCTCGTACTAAAAAAATGCAATACTCGGACACCTCTAAAATATGCTTAGCACTTTAAACCTCTCGTGTCAAACCAAAGTACCGTATGTCCATTCTGTGACATTGGAGAGGGATGGCTACACACCTAGAAAGAGTTGGTTATGGAGCGGTACTCTAGAGCGACACTTAGCCGCGACCATAGGTTGGCATTCGCGGTGCCTGAAAAACCTATCTCAACTGTACAATGTCCCACGGTGAACTAAACTACGGTGGATTTACATCCCCACCTCCCTCATGCCCCTCAAGAAGTGGTAATCAAAGACCTTCAACGTTTTGATAGAGCTTGTTTGCACTACTCCCTCGAAGCTTGAAACCCAGATTTTTTTTGGTTGCATCAGCAATCGAGAAGCATTTAGTTCTCTGCAATCCACAGTACGTTTTCTTCACCGGCTAAATTACTGCTTAATGAGGCCTTCGAAATCTACTGAGAGTAGCCGCCAATTAATTGCAAAGCCTGCAGGGCTGAAAAAAACACTAATAGCTAACCTCAAAGTGCGCGATAGCACACATAATAAAGCATCTGGCACTGAACTGCACAGTGCCGTAGTAGAATGAGTTTGATCAGCAGTGGCGACGGTAAGCGCACTTTTGTTCTTCGCTATATTATGAGAATGAAGTTTTAGATATGTGGCCTGACGACAATGTGATAAAAATGAGGACTTGACAGTTATAGAAAACAGCCCAAAAGAATCGCGGATGCACACGGCAAACCTGATTTTAAGCTACTTGTACCGATTGTTGCAATTTAGGTTGCGATGTGGTTTCGAAGAAGTGGCGTTTTTTCACTCTATGTTGAATACCAAAATAACTCCGACAGCAGAATCGTTTGTAACAAAGAGAAGGAAAATAAACAGGTCGGTGAGGACTTCTTCACGTCTCCTTAATAATGTCCAAATTTCACCAGCAAGGTTTTGTAGAAGTCATAAATACAATGTCCTCGACTGTTCATTTATCATTTCAGTCATCGATTTGTGCAATGTGGTAGAAACAGCTATCCCAGGGATACAGAATTACCTGTGCATGAGTGCAGCTGACTTAATTCTCTAGAAGCATGTGCGATTTTAAGCATAATCACACCACATAATCGTGTTCGCGCTATGATGCTTTTCATATCCCTAAGTACCCGTGCTTCAAGGACCATGCCTACATGGCTCTTATTGTCTTCTACAACGTGGTAAATACGCCTGTAATATTGTAATAACGGTGTCATTTCTTAAAGCAAATAGAAAGGTATTTCGCAAAAAAAATACATTACATTGAGAAGCTCAGTAGCAGGACTGCTTGGGCATTTGAACACGTCGGCATGATCCCTATCATTTCTTTTCACCCCAGAAGCATATTGCTCCAAAAATAACCGTACTATGGCACGAAATACACAGTCGAGCAGCTACGACATACCGATTATAAGCAGTAAGCAGAAAACGAGCAGAAGAGCGTTAGTTCTCATGATGACGTAGACTGTTTCGTTTTGTTGCCTCTATTTGAGCGCACGTGCAGCAGTGCCAACAAGGTCTAGGGGATCGCCTGGCGAGTGCGGAGCTTTATTTCATGATAAAGGCATTTAGGTGGGCGGAGGAGAATCTCAAATGACAGCTACTCATATACAATCGTTGTTGACATGGAAGTTTCTTCGGTGCATATTTGAAAGCCATGCGATGCTACTTTATTGAACTATTCCTTGTCTCTGCTACAGCCATGCATCTGCCCTACTCAAGGGTCCTAGACAGCTTTGTGGTATTGTCTGTTGTATTTTTTAATATATATTCATGTTTTGCCGTATATGTTAAACATGTCAAGAACCTCATGCCGCACGTAAAGAAAAAAAACAAACGATAACTGGTGCAGAGACAAAAGGGCGACAGAAAAGGTAGAGCGCTGGTCTTCAACTGCAGTAACCTTTAAAAGAATAACAGCATGTGATGTGGTTACAGAAAACGCCACATCTTGGCGCATGCGTAAAAATGAGGGTTAGAAAGTTGGGGCAGCTTCACTCGGGCCACCGCCAATTCCGCAGAGCATAAAACCGCTTGTCAGGATAATCGAGTTCTTTTTTTTTATCAAAGCAATAGAACGGTCGCTCAGGCATTTGCCCGCCTCAATTTATATACAAAGTGCTTCTAGTAATAATCTACATTTCATCCGCTTTCTATTTTGGGAGAGCACGTGTAGTGTAAAATAAGGGCGTGCAAAGGCACATCCTGCGGTGGTTAGCAAGAAGGACTGATCCAGTCAAAGCTGTTACAAGCGCGCATTTCTCCCTCAACCTGTCGTTAATAGGTCGATGCAGCACACCGTCGTTATCAGGCCGAGGGAGCAGCGTGCGCAGGTAGAGTCTTTGGTGGGATCAGACCATCCTACTAACCACTGCAGAATATTACAGCTAACCACTGCAGAAAACTATGGCCTATTGGCTACTGTGCGCGAATACTGAATGCAGAATGCTTAAGTGACTTAGATTGAAACGCTAGGGGCAATTTTTTCTATTTTCCCCACTGTTGCAGTGGCAAAGCTAGGGCTGACGTCACGGCCTGATGAAAACTTACATTATGAAAGTAACGGAAGAGACGGACCCACAGGGCAAACCCAACATTGAGCGTTCAACTGCTGTAGCCGTAAAATATGGTGCTAAGTTTATGAACCAATGTAGGTTAGACCATAAGCTGCAGGCTGCTGCTGGGTGCCCTATAGCAACAATTGAAGTATTGACAAATAGGTTTGCAAGTACACGGCGCGGAAGATTGTAGTAACACGTGGTCGGCGGTCTGCATAGGTCGACACATTATCGCGGTCGCCATGTTTCTTGCGCGTTTATGAGTTTCTATTGGAGTGTTAGATAAACACTTTGTCTGTTGTTGCAGCCTAGGACGCTCCGAAGAATTATTTCCCGTCAGTGCAGCCTAATGATACAGACAGGACTGTCGTACACGTCACGGAAGGGTTATGTTTAGCCGCAAGAACCTCCCGCATAAATGTTCCGCAAATTTTAGCGAAACATTTATAAAACCGATTTGATGCGTGCGACGATAAATGCACAAGCGAGGGTAGCGCATATGCTGGCGTAAGCAGCGTGAAGCATAAGCAGCGCGAATGCTAAGCAATTATTAGTGCGTTTCACTAAAGGAAAATCGGCTTATCTGCGACAGAACGGCGGTGTGATCTATCAGCGCGCGATAGATCACACCATCGCACCGTGTTATCCTTTCCTTTTTTTTTTTGACACCGAAGCTGTATAGGGTTAGCCGATTCGTCTGTCAGTCCGTCTGTCGTCTGTACGCGGAAAACTCTCCCTGCGCAACTCCATGCGTATGCGCGAAGAAGAAAGAGAGAAAGTGAGGCGCGCGATCGGCAGCGCTAGTAGTGATATTGTCGCTCTCCATCGCAGCTGAACACGCGAGCAACAGTTTCTCCCCGGCTCCAAATGGGTTGGCCACGCGTCATACGTACTCCTGAGGAGCAGGCAGCTTTCAATCAGCGACGCCGCGAGCAGAACCGGGAATGAGCTTGTCTACGCCGTGCCGATGCTGCAGCTGGGGCACAACAACAGGCTCGTGCAGCCGAGTGCAAGCAGCAACTGCGTAGCGAGGATTCGGCAGCCTATCAAGCTGTCGTTTAATGGGACGTGGGCTTTAACCCAGTGATAAACACCGGTGCCGCATGTTTCAGCTTCGCTGATTAACCCTCTGTATGGAGTGCTTGGGCGGCGATATTTTTTTTCCTAGAAGTGAATGCTGATACTACCGCTGAGCTTCAGTGAGCTCGCGTCATTACATTAGCCTTCATCCCTCGTTATCAATAGCCAAGCTCAAGATGACCGCCGAAATAACACCCGAAATTTCCTGAAAGAGCGATATAAAGTGAAGCCATAGTCTATAATACCATGAATTTAACGTGACGACTGCGAACGAATTAGACACAGGTTGTCAATCTGCTTGAAGAAGACCAAATGCCACAATCTCTCGAGATGAATGAATTTTTATTGCATCCAGAAGCTTGCTGCAAATGTAAAACAAAACTCTTCTGCGGCACATTGTGCTCGTCATTCGTTCTTCTGTCGGAGACGTCAATACTGAAGCTTTCATATGGTCACTGAATGTCACTCAGGAGTCTGTGATTTTGCCTAGGAAAATGCAACTGGGAGTTTCCAAACACGGAACAATTATTGCCGAAAATATTCCATGGTCACGCGACGCCACCAAGTAGTTTATTAATTAATTATTTATTTATTATTTATTTACTTCAGTATGAAGCCAATTCCGTGGGTGGGATTATTACAGGAGTGGTGTACAATACAGAAATTATACAGGTACGAACATTGTACTAGATATATAAATAGAAAATAAAAACGGTCTAAAATTAACGGCGCACAAGAAGTTTGTCACATTCACGAAAGCACACGCACTATACATTTCTCTATTTCCTCTACACCTTTTCTACTGTTGGCTGGAAGAAATTAAATTGGTCAGACGCGTTCCATTCCCTGAATACTTGAGGGGAAAAGAAAAACGATACGTATTGTTATTACACAAATATTTCTTGTACATTGTGTCGTGCGTGCTTCTGGCATACTCTCATTTTTTCTTTTATGTTAACGAAAACCGCTGTGATGGTTTAAAGTGAGCATTCACCAATTGACAAAAACACTTCAAGGAATGTATCTTTGCTTTTTCGTGCAGTGCAGATGAACCCGCACGATGCAGAAGCTCAGAAGAATCGGTTCGCTGTAGCGGTTAAAGATAAGTGTGGCCATCACCAGGAAAAGTGTCCGCTGGGCATGTCAACAATATGTTGTTAAACGGTGTTAATCAAAATTACTGTAGCCCTTGGGCAGCTCCTCAACAAGTTAGGATATATTTCCACGACCGCGTTTTCATTACTGTGACAGACGACCATTCCCTGCGCTTGTTCCTTAATTGCAAGTCCCATCTGGATGATTAGTGTTATGGGACTCTAGTCTTCATGATTATGACTTCTCTCTAGCTTATCACAGTGGCAGTTGCCCCACGGACACTTGATTGCTTAACTCGGCTTCTTTCTCTGACTATGAGTGCCAAAGGTTATAATTTACAAGACAATTAGCTTCAGCCTATTCGCCCTTTCCTGGTTATGCCATCATCAAGTACGAGTGGCCGCACGATTCTTCGTCAAGGTTGCTATTTCCCGCAGCCTGCGAATCAGCATTGGCGACAACACTTTTTATTCGTGATCATTGACTTTGCTATAAGCATTATTTAGGCCACGGTGCTCCACTGCTTCTCGTTCGGCCAAAGTGCATGGCCTCTACAGAACTTCAGATCCCGCGCGACAATTTCACATTTCGTCACCTCGGATGTGCTCAAGCGCTTCGTCGTCTTCGCTAACACTCACAGCGGCAAAAAAAAAAAACAAAAAAAAACACGGAACCACACGTTGCTTGTAGCGATGACTGCCAGCGCTGCAGTCAACCAACCATGGCTCCGCCCAGTTTTCTGCGAGTGATAATGCCGCAGGCTTGGTCTTTCAAAAATACGGGTAATGACTTTCTTGGTCCTTTTCACGAGTCAACTGTGGCCACTACTCAATAATCGCATGCGCCGAATATATTACATCTTATACTGAAGCAACGGCGCTTGGTTCGATAACGGCAAGTGGCCTGTCATTTTTACTAAATACCATTCTCTTCATCATAGCGTTCCTTGAGCAGTCATACGTGATCGGCAGTTCACCAGTGACTCCGTGGAAGGCCTCCTGCGTCTCTGCGTATTCCATGCCCTATTACCATCAAACAAATGACTTAGCGTAATCGGCAAATTGCACATTCACCAACATGCTGCCTGTACGACGCTTCAGACCACAACAACTGGGATGCTGTATTACCTGTTATTACGTTTGCCCAATATAACACTGCCCAATATAATGTCATTGCATATCCACCTTTCTTTAAGCAGTACGCTCTCCACCCCGGCTTTTTCGTGAAACTATCCTTCATTCACCATATGAATATTTTTCTGTCATACCAATATTACGTCAAGCATCAGCCCGTTGACCCTTCTGGCTGAGAACTCTCTTAGCACATGCTTATTCTAAAGTAAACTACCATGCAAGCTGTTTGCCAGTAAACGTTGTCCCAGACGACCTCGTGCTGCTGCAGACACCAATGCTCAAAAAGGGACTTTACCTAAAATCTGACTTTTTCTATTCTTCTTTTCCTCGATGAGCATAATTACTCGTTTCCATCCTCGTTATATAGTTGCGTGAATATTTTACACAATGAATCCGCTTGTTTCGGTCTTTGCATTTAGGCATAGTTGGTGAACGGTGTTCATGATCACACATTATTGCACGAGATTACGGAAGGCATGAAGCTTTTCTTGGCATAGCTTCCAACATACGCATTGGATCTGCATTATTTAATGTAAATCTATTCCTCATTTTCTCATTTTCTAGAACTGCACCTCGCGTACCACGCGAACTAATTTGTTACAGACTAGAGCCGTAGCTCAATGTTGTCAGAGAGCTCGAATGATGAACTTGGGTGTTCAGCTCTGCACACTACTAAGCGATTTTCCAAGTAAACAAGGACTTCGTCAAAAAGTTCGCTAATGCGTTTTAGCGTTTTCTGTGGGGCAGAGTACGCAATTTGTGTCATCGCATATATTTATTTAGTGCGAAGGTCATTCACAGTGGCTCCTACGCATAGCAACCGTATTCAGTGGTTGTGTACTTTAAGGATCACCGCTGCTATCTTTGACCGATCAGTGCTAAAGAGATCTCTGTGACTGGTCGCACGGTCGCACATTATACTCGTACGGTTCATACAAATAAAGCCACACCATTAGTTAATTTTTCGGCTGTGATTTAAGCCACAAACAAAAAGCTAATATTCTGTGAAAGATGAGGCAAACGCTTATTTTACGCAGAAGCAGGCAGTGGATCGAGAAGTAATGTATTTATTTATTCATTTAAAGATACTTTACAGGCCCGTAGAGGCATTGTGTAAGGGGGAGAGTACACTAAAAATTATACAATAATTAGAACACATATGTGAATATATATACAAAATATGCAGTGTAAGAAATGCGCTAACATACAGCAATGTGTGTTAAAGTTGTACAAAGGAGAAAGCGCATGCTTTTGAACGCTAGAGGTCAGTGAACAAGAAACTTTCAGAAAGCAAAACATAATCAATAGAATTACAGAGCGAGAGGGACACAGTTGGCTATAACAAAACAGTATTTAAGGGATAGTAGCACTATCATAGCGGGAAACTGAAGAAAAAATAACACGTTAAGATATGTAGAGTTTGGAAAATGCGTTGTTATGGATGTCGGAAATTTTCCTGGTCATTCTCATAAGCGATGGCGTTAGGAAGATTTCTCTCAAGGCAAATGGCTCTTGGAAGAGCGGATTAGTTAAATGAATTAGTCGTTCCGTAGCTGCGCATGAAATTGAACTGATTGTATAGCCGGTGTGACATGTAATGAGCAGTTTCAGGAGGCAGAACTGGTGGCGCTGTATTTTGGACATATTTATAAAATAATGATAACAGGGCTATATCACAACGATCATGCAAGGGCTGTAGTGAGAGGTCGAGCTTAATTTGTGTTTCGCTTTTGTTATAGTCAAAACAGCGTGAAATAAAATGCACAGCCCTATGCTGAATAGATTCGAGTTTTATCGATGAAGTATTTTTGATGGGGAAACCAGACTGATTTGGCGTATTCAAGCTGAGGTCGAACGAATGTTAGATAAGCTAGTCTACGAACGTCTTTAATAGAATTATGCGGCTTGCGTCTAATGTACACTAATGATCTCGAAACTTTGGCGCCTATGTATACAATGTGTGTTGACCTCGAAAAAGTCGAAGTTAGGTGAACACCAAGATAGTTATATTGAGTGTCATGCAAAATAGTGATGTTGCTTATGTCATAAGGAAAAGTAGATTTAGTATGCTTGCGGCTAAAAGAGATAATTTTACATTTAGAAACGTTAAGCTTCATTTGCCAAGTGTTACGCCAAAGAGAAATAAGTTCTAGATCTTTTTGGAGGATTGTATTGTCATCGGCACATTTGATGGAACGACAAAGAATGCAGTCGTCTGCAAAAATGCGCAGGTGTGAGCAAATGTCATTGGTTAAGTCATTAATGTATATTAGAAATTGTAATGGCCAAAGAAGCGCAAGAACGCTGCCTTGTGGTGCACCAGAAGTAACATGCGAAAGACGAGAGGAAAAATTAACTGTTGTGAACTGCCGATGATTACAAAGGCAATTGCGAACCCATGTTAGTGTAAGAGAATTTAATTTAAGAGCAGATAATTTCAAAATCAAAGGGCAATGTGCTATAAGGTCAAACGCTTTTGAAAAGTCTAGAGAAGCACAATCAGTTTGTAGATCCTATTTCATGTTAGTATGCAAATCAGTTGTTAATTCTAATAATTGCGTTACACAAGAGAATTTTCTCCGAATTCCGTGTTGGTTAGAAAAGAAAAAATTTGTTGGCTTCCAGGTGACGTTTGATGCAATTACATGTTCTAGCATTTTGCAGCATATAAATGTAAATGATATTGAACAGTAGTTTTCCGGTGCGTGTTTATTACCTGACTTAAATATGGGTATGACTTTGCTATCTTTCAATTTGAGGGCAGCACGAGTCTTAAAATTGCCTGAAGATGTCAGACAAAATTTTACTATAGATGCTATGACGCTGTTTTTCAAAATTTTAGACTGAATGTCGTCAAAGCCATAGAATGTAGTTAGCTTGAGGTTATTTATCAGGCATGCGACACCTTCAACTCTTATTTCAATTGGTGACATGTATGGGTAGTTTAGCTCCGATACATCCGAGAGATGAGGCTGAGCTCCTCTGGTGAACATAGAAGAAAAATAAGTAGTTAAAGTAGAAGCACAATGATTATCTGGAATGGGAGTGTTATCATTGCTGTGTAAAGAAATATTAGTGTGGTCCGGATCTGGGCTTATAATGTGCCAGAACTTTCTTGGATTGGATTTTAGAGGAGATATATATCTTTCGCTGAAGACATCTTAAGCTTTCCTTGTGCGTGTCCCAAGATGCTTGCGTGCGCAAGCGCTTAGCACTTTCGTAGTGGCGCTTTTTCCTCTTTCTCTGTAAGAGTAGGGATCTGGGGAACCGTGGGTTAGATTTATCATTGGTTATCTTAATGAGAGGAACGCACTGGTTAGCCAAGGCAGACATCTCATTTCTGAAGAATGCATAAATGAATGAATGAAAAATTTTATTTTCACAAAGGAGGTATCCCGGCGAAGATGGAGCCCCCAGTCCAGGGCCCCTGTGGCGGTTGCCATCTTACTAGCTCTGTCAATCAGCTTGAGCTGTTTTTCCGGCTTCGAGCAGGACAGCGCAGCCTCCCACTGCTCCGGTGTTGGTGCTTTGTGTACTGGCGCTACCTTTGCTTTTTGGCAGGCCCATGTAACGTGGTAAAGCGTTGCGTGTTCCCCGCATAGCGGGCATTTATTGTCATATGTTGCCGGATAGATTTTGCTTAGTTGACTCAGATAGGGGTGTGTATTAGTCTGCATTAGTCTCCAGGCGACTGACTGCTCTCTACTAAGGTCTTTCTGGGGAGGGGGTAGATCCTCCTTAGGGCTCTGTGGTTTTCTAAAATTCCTGAATACTATCCAATTCTCCCCCACCGACCGACTGTGAAATGAAGGTAACATGTGGGAAAAGAATATATCTAATTCCGAATTCATAAAGTTGTAATTGGCTTTATTATAAGCGCAAATTTTTTTAGTAGCGAAGCCTGTAAAAGATAAGGGTACGTTGAGAGTTACTTGGAGTAAGGAAATGATCGCTAAAACCATTATTAGACAGAATGTTATCAACTGTCTCAGGTGCTGTTGTGAGGATTAAATCGAAGATATTATTACCCCGTATAGGCTGCGTAACAACCTGAAACAGGTTAAAGTCTAAGATTAACAATTAATAAATTCTGTCGAAGTATTACAGGATGAAGATAAGTTAACCCAGTCCATCAGAGGAAAATTGAAGTCTCCTAGCAGATAGATGGCATCAAACGGGTGAAGCTTCGTCACCGATTCTATGTTGCTGCGCAAGTCATTAATAAATGAATAAGTAGAATATGAAGGTCTCTAACATGCACCTATAAGTACTCGCGAGGAGGAGACATGCATGCAACCCAGATTACTTCTAAGTTAGAGTATGAGGTAATTACAAAAGATGGAAGTGTTTTTCTTATTCCTGGAAAGCTTTTGTTATTCCTGGAAACAACGCTGGCTGCCCCGAGCTGGAAAACCGCTAATGAACTTTGCCTCAAACCATTCCAAGCTTGTGAAGAATGGGATAGTCATTTCCTGTTTCCGGTCAGCGTTGTTGAAGTCATGTCACCACACTGTAGAGACTGCATTTTTTGAGCAAGTTGATAGGTTGAGAAAGGCTGGGTACCCGCTCGCTGTGATGCTGTCGTCGTGCGCTAGACTAATGAAAGAACTTAAAAAGTATAAAGGGCAATGCACAAAGAATCAAAAGCAGAAGGACGTAGCTTCCAAGGTTTCAGTCATTCCGTATGTGCACGGCCACTCACACAGTCTTAAAAAGGTGGCTGGTAGTTATGCAGTAAAAGTGGTATTTTCGGCAAAAAACAAAATAGGTAGTGTGTGTTCTAAGGTTAAAAAGAAGTTCGAAAGTAAGGATGATGTAAAGAAAGAATGTAGTGTTAAACATCCGCGCAAGAACCAATTTGTTGATTGCGCGAAGAATGTTGTTTATCAGATTCCTATGACGTGTGGTCATGTGTACGTAGGGCAGACTGCGAGATGCATTAACACGAGGTTAAGGGAGCACTTGTCTAGTCTGAAATGTCGCCCTAGTACGCATTTGGCAATGCATTGCCAAGAGCATGATTGCTCACCTTGTCTTAGTGGCTCAGACATTTTGTATAGACATAGGAATCAAACCGCTAGGGAAATTGTGGAAGCACACTGGATTGAAAAACAAAACGCTAATGCATCAGCCATCCTGCTGTTTCATTGTTGGATAAAGAAAATTCGCTCCTATCATCACATCTTTAACGCATTTTATTGTAAGTGGTTGTTTTATGCCCCTTGCTGTTTTTATGTTGACCGGGTGCCTTTTGTGCACGTCTTTTTATCACAAGTGTTATATGTACTATTGATCGCGCAGATCTGCGGGTATCATATGCGCTATAGGCGTGCTCTGTTGACTTGATCGTGCAGATCTGTGGGCATTTAAGCAGGTGGTTCTTCAAAAATAAAACCAGTTGTTAGAAAGTGCTCGTCCTTGTGTTGCTCCTATTCTTCGTCCCTGTTTGTTTGCGCACAAAACGTTTTAAGGTGAATCTGTTCCAACTAGGCCAACTCGCAGTTATGCCTTAAGATCACCTCGCAGATCATACATATACTAGTGGGTATAATCAAGGACACTGAGGAATACATGTTGTACGCTCATATGTAATACAACAATATTTCTTACTGAATAACAAATACACCCTATCGGCATAATTATTTCTTAGGTTGAATCGACGCTCTTGAATATTCCTTTTCTGTGTGTGTGTGCATAACTGAAGTTGTTTACACCTTAGTCAGGACTCACTTACATGTATCTCTATCGCCATCTTTGAATTGCCGCGTTATCTACATCACAAAGGTTGCTTTAATAGCATATTGCTAACAGAACGTGCGTCGTCGACAAGCTCAGTGAGGGTCATGCAATTTCACAGGCGCTGACCGAATGAGTTTGACATTGCTTAAATATGAAGTGGCAAATCATGTTCTTTAGTCGTTGTCGCCATTTGCTGCTTATGTCAGAAAAGTTCACAACGCGCGCGTTTAAAAAGGTTACGGTTCGCTGAAGACGCTTGGTGTTGACAACTTAGCGTAGAACAACTGACCCCTATGAAAAAAGCAGTGCCAAAAAGTCACAATACGAAGTAACGCCTCGCGTAGCCTAAATGTGCGCAGATATTTTGCGGAGGTCATTGAATGACCATGTCTGCCGCCTCGTTGCTTTTATTTTCTAGAATATATACTAGTCGAATGAGCTTCCTTAGACTATCGATATGCAACAATGCCATATATGATTCTTGCGGCTTCTACGCTTTGCTGAAAATTATAAAGCAATAAACATAATGTATAATAACTACTTGTGAAAACAGCTTAGCTTTGATGGTAGCCTTGAAGGGAAGCTTCAGGTATAGGTAGTTCGACTGTCCAGAACAAAAAAAAAAAAACATTCTCGCTTTTTATTCCCTCTATGACTAAATTTAGAATTTTCCACTTGTGTTTGTTTCAATTGTTTCCAACAGTCCTGCCTTGATCTAAGTTTGAAAAGGTTATTTAGCCGTAAGGGATGTGTGATGTCACTCCGGATAAGAAAAAAAATCCAGACATTTCTTTCAGCCACGTCAGTTTGGGAACATAACACTATCCCGTTAAATTTCTATCACCCAAAAAATATTCATACCGTGTGATTTATTGAAGTGCAAAGAGATTTTCAAAAATAAGAATTTACTGATGCGATGAAGCTTTCACCACAATATTGCCTTCAGCGTCGCGAACACCATATTGACAACGAGCCCTCTCATCCTGGCAATTAGTTAAATTGGTAATGAACTTTTCAGGTAAACGTTTTAGGGCCTTTTTCAACGGTCAAATTGCAGTGGAGTGCTGCACGAGGCAAGATAAACTTAGGTGATTTCTAAACACAACTTATTGTACAAACATTCGTCGTAAAAAATGGACATTTTTTTCGCTCACATCCAAAACAGGTGGAATGGCACAGCAAGCACTAGCCACGTGATTGCCGACACTGTCGTGAGGCAGAGATGGTAATGGTGAAGGGCCGCTGAAGCTTTCCTTTGGTCACCGCAAGCTGGAACTGCAAATGAAGGTTGGTCGCCAAAAGATGAGCGAAGCAAGATAACGTGTTAAGACACGCGCAAGGGAAGCGACAGTTTTGACGTTAACCTCTCGCTAAAGTTTACGTGAGCGCTGCTTTTGACGTTGTTTGGGCATCCAGTTTCAGAATCGAAGGAAAAAATTTTAACATTTTGGTGATGAGTACTCTGTCAACAGAGATCTTTCAAAATTATGCTGTGTCCTTCTCGAAATGCTCTCCTGCTATACTGCCTTGACAACATTGAGGTTAACACCAACAATCGAATACGTATGCAACTAAATTTAGTTTTACAGCGCAGCTATATAGGGATAGTGTTCTGTGCATTTTTGTTCTACGTGAACAAAAGCTATCATCATCAATGACTCGTACGCCCGTAAGCATTCATGCTCCCGTAAGCAAGCAAAAAATGCAGTGGCTCGTAGCCCCATAAGGCAGAGGCTACAAGCACTCAGCAAAGTGAAGCGAACAGTGCTTATCTTCTTCTAATCACGCATGCAACATACAGAACAGCATGTCAAAGACTATCATCATCAATGCCTCATAAACCTGTGAGCAAGCAAAAAATGCAATGACTCATAGTCCCGGAATATCAAGCGACAGCGACCGGAACTTCAAGCGACAGTGAGATAATGCCTCGGCGGAAACACCACGCACTTTCCAACCTAGGCCTGCGCACAATGAAGTTGCGTAAAACGGTGTTTGTTAACCTTGTTCTACTGTTTCGTGTCTTCAGACACGCAATTGCTTGAAAATATACACGTTTCTTTCCAAAACGAAGTAGTTATAAGGCGCACCTAAAAAAGGAATGCTCATCCAGAAACCCCCGAAGATGATAGTGTAAGTGTGCGAATTTCAACTCGTTAGCTTTGTTACCTCGCTCGATTATTCGTGGATCACTGAAATGCAATGTATCTACTAGCAAAAGCCTGAAGAGATCTTTGAAAATTTAATGATCTTTGTGTGATACGTACATGAAGCTGGTATATACTGCTTTCGACAAGAGAAAGCAAAAGCTTTCGTGAAGCTATTCTTGGGGTAAACTTATTCATTAGTATACGTTATCGATAATAATTATGCAATTGGGACCACAGCTGATTTAGCACTGCACCGAAAGGGTCCTTAATTAAATGCTTCTTGAAGATGTTAGCACTGAAGTGGAAGATGGTTCTTGGAGTTGCGCTTCGTGTCATTTCTCATCTTTCTTTTTCATCTCAACCTTTCTCATTCGGTTGTTGCTATTATGATCCATCTTATCAATATAACGTTGCTGAGCCTATTCGGCAGGTAGCGCCCCATTGAAAGTCTCCGCGATCGTCGAGACGCTACAGCACTCTGAGCACGGTGAACCAATCGAAAATCCCGGCACCACGTCTCTCCTTCTGCCTCTCCTGTTTATAGCGCTGACGTGACGTCAGTCCCACTTGTAGTACTGCTCGTGACGCCGGCGCATCCCTCCTCTCCCGATGATCTACTATTGCTCCACTAGCACGGCCAGACGTAAGCTCTTTCTACCTCTGCGTGATCCTCGCCTCTTGATCGTCAGCCGGTGACCTAATGAAAGCCTGTCACGATAGTCAACGGTAACTGCTTTAAAAGGAAACAATAGGAGCACCCTGTAAACAAAGAGAGCGTTTGATTCAGAACTTCAAAACATCTTGTGAGATCACGGCCACATTTGCGCTGGTATTTACGTAGATTAGACGTCTGGAGATTGGAACAAAACCACACCGGAAGAGTTATACGTCATGGTTACCCTGGTGAAGTAAAACAACAAATGACAAGCGAGGAGAAGGAAGTCTGGTGCTGGCAGCATTATTTATAAAATCTGTAGGACAGGAGGAGGTGGGAGAGGGTCCACAGAGTGAAACATTGACATGCTCCAAGAAAAGGGGCAGATGTGTATCTACAGTGCCGCAGACACATATGTTAGTTATTTTCAACACTAGTCACATATGAAGTACAGCATAGGAAGGGCGTTAGATGGAGAAGTAAATTCGTTGTGGAGAATACCCTCATTCCTAAGCAATCAAATTGGCCGTACACAAATCAGAAGATTAGTTTCAAGTAATATAAACGTTTTGTGAGCACAGAACTACCTTTTTCAGACTACCATCATGGTAATTGGCCCAAACTTTTCTGAGCTTAGGAAAGAAAGGTCAATTCAGGTCATCAACTTTTACATACGGGTCCTACACTCTAAAACAGCCATATACTACTTGAAAGTTCCTGAGGACCCAAGGTACAGCAACGACAACATCAAATCATGTTTTGACAGTTAACTAATGCAGTTAAATGCTGCAACAAAGTTTTGAATGACGTAAAGCACGGAACTATTTTTTTTTTTTTTAGATTGCGTGATTGTTTGTTTTCTTTAAGTTGTTTTGACGTGGAATTCTCTTCAATGTAACTGAACTACACCGCATCTTACTCAATGCCTCTCTAGAGGCCTGTGAGGTATTCCTAAATGAACAAATAAACAGACTTATATTACAACCTACATCATTATAGACAAAGTAAGACAAAGCAGTATACCATGATAAACATAGCAGTCTAACAACAAGAAATTTGGGCGAAAAGACAAATTATTAACCATACAACAGCAAAAGAAGAAGAAATAGGCGAGACAGAGAAAGAGAGATAGAAATAAAACTAAGGAGGTTGGACGAATTCTAAAAGGACAGTTTTTTTATCTAAGTGCATACCATTTTATACCAGAGACAATTTCTAGCATGTGCTTGCCGGTTAATAGTGAATAATAATAATGTAATAATATTCTGATTAGTATTCTTTGACTACTTCAGGGTGTTTTGAGCCTATCTATCTATCTATCTATCTATCTATCTATCTATCTATCTATCTATCTATCTATCTATCTATCTATCTATCTATCTATCTATCTATCTATCTATCTATCTATCTATCTATCTATCTATCTGTGCTCTTACGCCGACCCAGTGGCTTATTATGTTGTCTACAAGTTTTGGCCATTAGGTAAGTGGTCGTGATGCCGTCGTGGTGGCTGGGACGTCGTCATTGCAGCTTCTTCATCCAACTCTCTTCAGGAAGTTGTCGTCACACCATCGTCATCATGCAGTTTTCGTAAGGGAGTCGTTGTCATACGCTCGTCGTCATCCGATTGCGCTCATACCGTATCCTGCCGTCGTCGTCATTGCGTCGTCTTTATACCGTCATCATAGTGCCGTCATGGTCGTCAAATTCTCGTCATTAGAAATTCGTCGTCCCACTCTGCTCATGCCATCGTCGTCATAGCGTCTTCGTCACTCTATCGACGTGTTCCTTCACCGTCATTCAATCGTAATCATGGTTATACATTCAATTTCGAATATTCCGCCATTCTAATGTCATCATCTTTATTGGGTCGGCGTCAGGTAGTCGCTACCGTGCATCCGTTTTCTTACCGTTAACGTCACGCTGCCGTGGCCGTGCCATCGTCAGCAATCCAGCTTCGTCATTCTGTTGTCTTCATACCGTTGTCTTCACGTCATTAACATCATACCATCGTCGTCATGCGGTCGTTATTTTTTTATTTTATTTGGGCAACATAAATGCAAGGTTTGCCCGCAAGGTAAGGCAAAAGGAGGGCGTAATCCTCCTGACTAAGGCCTTTACCTCGCTGACGCAGCAGAAGTAGCAGTCAACTGATAAAACAAAGTACAACTAATAAGACACAAAACTTCAAAACTATTTACAGCGATATATTAAACACATTGAAAAGTATAAGCCGTTTGCCAAATAACAAGCAACTAAATAAATACAGCACAGCAAAAATAAGAACATTCTGTTATTAACAAGATTTATACATTCAGAATAGAACAATAATAACATTACTATTGACATTAAACAAAGAAACTTTATTAACATTCGTTAGACACACTGTGATCTGAAAATATTATGTTTTATATTGCATGTTTGAATTTGTGAATTGTTCTAGAATTTATAGCTTCGTCAACAAGGTTAGGGTACGTATTACATAAAGATATGGTTTCATATTCGATCGTTTGCGTGCCGTATTTTGTCCTTGGATTCTTTATTACTATTGATATGTGACGTAGGTTGTATCCTGTGTTTCTACTCAGGTAAAGAGTTGAAAATAGTTCGCTGTTGTTGGAGATCTCCTTAAATAGCCGTATGCAGATCTTTGTTTTGTAAGAGTCTCTAATATTAGGAATGTTGTAGCGCATGATTAATATAGAAGATCCTATGTATTGCTTCGAGAAGTTCAGTAACCGAACAGCTCGCCGTTGCAGTACTGCCAATTTTTGTATATCTGTTTTATTACCGTTTCCCCATACTAAGAGGCAGTAGCTAAGATGCGAGTGCACAAACGAAAAGTACAATTGTATGAGAAGCTTGATAGGCACAAAGCATCGGATCCGTTGTAGCAAGCCAACAGATCGTGCAACCTTAGTGCGTACCTTATTTATGTGCTCTGTCCAGCTTAGGTTATTGTGAAATGTAACACCCAGAAACGAATGGCTTGAGACATGTTCAAGTTGCGATCCATAATAAAAAAAGTGATCACGCTGTTAACGTTATAACAACGTCATCTTATTGCCGTTATGCTTCTTCGTCACGGCGTGCTTGTCCTACTGTCATCGTGATGCCGTCAAAATCATGGGCAATCTTGGCCTATGGTAGATCGCCCATACCAATGTGTGCCAATACTGGAGACCATGTATGTCGGATATAGTAGCGCAAACAAACGAATTCTAGGAATGCGCAGTAGAACTTTTAAATAATCGTGACTCCATCAACACGGTGTGTCGCTTTATTTCTTGAATGCTAATCGCATTGCCGTCAACATACATCCTGTAATGATTTATGCCGAAGGTTTTTATTTATTTTGATCCATACGATGGTAACGGAGGGAATACAACCAAAAGCAATTCTCCGCTTGACTAGTTTCCCAGACTCTGTACGCCAGGCGGAGGCTTTAATATTTAACTTCTCATTGAAATAGGGAGGCAGCCAAGTGACAAGCAGTTGCTCTGCGCAAAGATCGCGCTATAACTGAATAGTGCTGAGAGAAAAAAGCTGAAGGGACCAAGTAGCAGAAAATGCGTTAAAGAAACTGAATGACACGCACATGAACACTAACGACAATATGAAAAAAGATGGTTGTGTCGTATTTGAGTAACCCATCACATGCACTAAAGAATCTTGGACGAAAGGTTGAAGTAGACGTAGTATTTTCCGCTCCGTAGAAATTGCTCAGCTTATGCAGTGCTACCTATCCGTTTCCCGAAAAATGCGCAGCTTATAAAAAGAACCATCGGCCCCCTCTAGTGTAATGCGTAAAGAATGGTGTGTATCGCCTTCCGTCATCGTGCGGGAAGGTTCACATTGGGCAGTCTGGGAGATGCCTAAATGATAAGTTAAGAGAACATAACCAAAAATTTAACCGATAGCGGCATGGTCATGTGTCTGTGCATTATTTTGGGTATAAACCCTTGTTCAAGAAGGGATCCACCCGCCGTGATTTCTGAGTGCCTGTGGTGTTGGGCTGCTGAGCACGAGGTAGCGGGATTGAATCCCGGCCACGGCGGCCGCATTTCGATGGGGGCGAAATGCGAAAACACTCGTGTACTTAGATTTTCCTGCACGTTAAAGGACCTAAGGGGTTCGAAATTTCTGGAGTCCTCCACTACGGCGTGCCTCATAACCAGAAAGTTGTTTTGGCACATAAAACCCCATAATTTAAATTGAGATAGGATCTGTTTTCTATAGAAACGTAGATAGAGCTACGCGAGAAGTTGTCGAAGTCGCTTGGATAGCGAGCGCCACTGATAGCTCCATTAGTGCCCCTTCAGTTCGCCTGAATACAAGTGAATTTCCTCTCCTGGAAGAGGCCAGTTTTCATGTACGGTGATTGGGACCTTTTCAGTGCGCAGGCCTACGAGTACGGTGGTTCTCTGGAAATAAATACTCAGTTGAAAGTTAGCGCTCGTCATGTTGTCTCGCTCTTGCCCGTCTCTTCCAGCGCTATGAACCCCACTGCTGTATCTAATCAAAGAATCAAACTTCAATTCTTCAAGCTTCTTGCAGGTACTGGTGAGATTTGCTTTTATTGTCTTTTTGATGATGATGACATGTAACTTTTAATGACGCAAGGGCCAAGTGTGACCAAAGAGCGCCAAGGCACTGATGATGAGTACTCAGTGCACTAATGGCTGATGTGACGTGGCTGTAGAGAGGCCTAAAAGTGAGAGCTATGAATTGCTTAAAATACATAAGGAATAAAATATGAGAATGCCTGAAGTAGGGTGTGTTGTAAGTATAGCATATACAACAAATTATTAGCGATACATGCATAAATATGGACAGGTGATTGTTGATGAAGAGAAGCACAAGAGCCTCAGCGGGTCCCTTGGGTACAAGAGCCCGGATGCATATGCTATAACAAAGGTTGACATCGCAACCGAGGCCTCTCGCAAGAGGCCGTGTTACGAATTTTTGGACAGAAAACGTGGAGCATGTCAACGTCGTTTAAAAAGGCTAAAATAGATTACATGTCGAAGTGCGATTCTCCGCCTAGAAACAGTGTCAGGTGAAGTGGTATACACTGAATATATGCTAAGGGGAAATGTCTTTTCCTCTCTGCTTGTGTTTCACGACATTCTAGGTAGACATGCTGAACACTGAGTGTCTCCCCACATCTACTACGCATTGGACATTCACCGCCAGTCAACAAAAAACTATGTGTGCCATAATGTGCCGTATTCTGAGACGACAGAATAGGACATCCATTCGTCTGGACTTGGTCAGTGATAGCCAGTATCCTAAATGCGGCTTAACTAAGTGGAGTTTATTAAGTATTTCAGCGTCCCACTTACGCTGCCAGTAGGTTCGCAATTTTTTCCATAAGTATGGCTTTAGGTCTGAGACCGGAACGGTTACGGACATGTTGCAAGCTTTCGTGCGTAAGGAGGTAGCAATTCGGCCTGCCAGGACGTTACCTTCAATACCTCTGTGTCCAGGCACCCAGCATACCGTTACATGTTGGCAAGAGGCATAAATAGTACAGAGGAGCGAGAAAACATATGCAAGTACTGGATTTCTGTGGTTGAAGCAATGCATCACTGATTTCACAACGCTTAATGAGTCTGTGTATATGACCGCCTTATGTAGTTTTAACTGTTTGATGTGCTTCGCAGCCGACCACAGTGCGCACGCCTCTGCTGTAAAGATGCTTGTTTGAGGGTGCAGAACATCGGACTCGGAAAAGGATGGGCCGACGACTGCATACGATACGCCAGCATGCGATTTAGACTTATCTGTGTAATATTCTGGACACCAGTATTTAAATTGTAATCCTAAAAAATGCACATGAATGTGGGCCTCCGGAGCGTGCTTTGTTACCTCCTCAACTGACGTGTTGCAGTCAATGACGTGGCACAACCACGGTGCAAACGGCTTGGCAGATGCCACTAGACGATTTTCAAGAATAGAAACATACATATCGTCACTCAGTTTTCTCACACGGATTGAGAATGGCTCTCTGGCTGTAGGTTTGTTATGGAAGAGCCTTGCAGAGGTGATGTAGTTTATGGTGGGATAACAAGGATGATTTTTGTTAGCATGTGCATTGAGAAAATAATATATGTAGAATATGACCGCTGCAGATCAAGGGACCATTCATTCGATTCGACATAGAGGCTTTCAATCGGACTCGTCCTAAAGGCGCAGGTGGCGAGGCGGATACCAAGATTATGCACAGGGTCCAGCATCTTGAGAGCACTGGGTGTAGCAGAATGATACACTACGGCACGTAGTCTAGCTTGATCGTACAAGGCTCCTGTAGATGTTCATGCGGCATTTCCTGTCGCTTCCCCATGTTGTGTGCGACAGTATTTTCAGGATGTTCATTGTTTTCAGGCATTTAGCTTTCAGATACTTCATATGAGGAATGAAGGTTAGTTTTGAGTCGAGTGTTATGCCTAAAAACTTATATTCAGTGTTGAGTGGTATGTGTTGTCCATGCTGCATAATATCCGGATAGCGTATGAAGCCCCTCTTTCTAGAAAAAAGTACACAGGAGCTTTTGAGTGGGTTTAACTTGAAGCCATGTTCATTTGCCCATTTTGAGACTTTGTTCAGTCCGAGTTGGACTTGGCGCTCACAGACTGCAAGGTTACACGACTTAAATCCTAGTTGCACATCATCTACGTATATAGAATAAAACATTGAAGATGGAATGACTTTGTGAAGGGAATTCATTTTCACAATGAAGATGGTGCAACTAAGCCCGCCCCTTGTGGCACACCAGTGTCTTGAGTGAAACGCCTGGACAGGGCATTGCCCACTCTAACACGGAATGTGCGGTGAGACAAGTAGTTTTCTAACATATTGCCGCGTACGCCCATCGCAGATAGGTCTCGGAGAATTCCGAATCTCCATGTTGTGTCATAGGCTTTCTCCAAGTCGAGAAATACAGGGAGAAAGAATTGTTTGTGTATATAAGCATCTGTAATGTTGACCTCAATGCGAACAACGTGGTCTATTGTTGACCTACCTTCCCTGAAACTTACATTGAAGGGGATCAAGCAGACGGTTGCTTTCCAGGAAATAATTTAGACGCCGATTTACCATTTTTTCATATAACTTACACATACAGCTTGTTAGCGCTATTGGCCTATAACTGCTGGCTAATGCGGCGTCTTCGCCTTGCTTATGAATTGGGATGACAATCGCTTTTTCCACGAGGATGGAGTATGCCTAGATACCCACATGGTGTTGTAAAGAGACAAAAGTGTGTTCAGTGTATCTGGGTGGATATTCTTAATCATTGCATACACTATGCGATCACCACCTGGTGCTGAGTTGCTGCAAGAACTGAGAGAGGCCTTGAGTTCAGCAAGACTAAACGGACGGTTGTAAGGTTCATTATGTGCGCACTTTTGTTCAAGGTGCTCTCGCTCTATGCATTCCTTGAACATTAGGAAAGCTGGCGCATAGTGTGATGCACTAGAAATATATTGAAAATGCTTTCCCAGGAAGTCTGCTTGATCTTTCATGGTGTTGCCTAGAGCGTTTATTAAAGGAAGCGGTTGTGTTTCCCTGCCCTTTGGTTTGTTCACCCGGTTCCACACCTTACCATCATCCTTGTACGAATTTATACTACATATGTACCCTTGCCAATTTTCTCGCTTAGCACGTCGACATGTTCTCCTGCCCTGTGATTTTGCCTTCTTGAAATCAATGAGGTTCTCCGCAATCGGAGAGTCACGATGCAGGCCCCAAGCTTTATTTTTTTTTCCGTGCTTCTTTGCATTCGTTGTTCCACCAAGGCAAACGACGTGTATTAGAAAGTCCATTAGTTTGCTTTATGCATTCTTCAGCGGCGTCAAATATAACACGAGTCAAATATGCCACAGCATCATCTATCTTTAAAGAGCTCAAATCATCGTACTGTAGATATGCAATGCCCTGAAACAGCTCCCAATTCGACGAGCCGATTTTCCATCGGGCAATCTGTGGAGGGCAATCAGCTAGTTTTGTTAAATTCAAGAGAATAGGAAAGTGGTCACTTCCGTAAGGGTATTTCAGGACCTTCCAATCAAGGTACTGCATTAGAGATGGAGAGGCTATGGTTAACTCTATTGAAGAATATGATTTATGTGTAGTGCTATAAAAGGTGGGTTCTCTTTTGTTCAGAGGAACCGCACCGGTACAGAGAAGAAAGCCTTCTACAGTACGCCCTCTTGCATAACAGCGTGAGTCGGTCCACAGCGTATTATGGGCGTTCACATCACCGGTTAATATGAATAGCTCAAGAAGCTGACTGACAAGCATTTCAAAATTCCTTAGTTGCAAGCGATGTTCGGGTGGTACGTAGAGTGAACAGACCGTAACCAGCCTGTCGAATAGAATCGCCCTAACTGCTACTGCCTCTAGATTAGTTTGAAGGTGAAGGGTTGGCAGGGAACTGATCTCTGAGCTGTAATAGCCACGCCGCCAGATGCGATATGGCCATCATCACGATCTTTGCGGAATAATGTGTATTGTGTTAGGAAATTTGCCTTTGACGTTTTCAAGTGTGTTTCCTGCACGCAGAACAGCCTAGGGTTAAACTGTTGTATTATTTCTTTGATGTCATCTAAGTTGTTTAGAATGCCACGGACATTCCAATCAATAATTTGTACAGCCATTTTATTAGGATGAGAAGTCTTCTGTGTTCAGGCGTGTAGTGGTGTGCCTTAGGTAACAGGACCGTCATCTGGCCATGTTATGGGTTTTTTGGTTGTTTTGGCGAGCTCGAGAGAGAGCCACGCCGGGTTTTCTGCACCAAACGTACCGGTGTTGTGTCTATTGCCTCCTGGGAGGCAGTGGATGCCCGCGCTTGCGGGCTGCTAGTTTGTTTGTCAGACCTCGCCTGGTGAGGCGTGGTCTTGAAGCCCGAGGTACCCGAGGTAGCTGGCCTCTGTGTCTTGGTGGGTGGAGCAGATTTGACTGCTGCCACCTCGGGGGTGGGGGATGCCACAAGTCAACGAGTCGCTGTGCGCGGGCCGGGCAGGTGGCGCAGGCCGGTACGGCGCTGCCCCCTGACGCGTCGCATCGGTATACATTGTGGTGTGGAATGGCGAGCACCTTTTACGTGCTTTTGAAAGAGATGTTCTCATGCACTTTTAGGTTGATAATTTGCTTTTCTTTTTTTCCAGATGGGACAACATCGGGAGAATGCTGAATGTTCACCATCACAGTTTACACAGTGAGGTGTCGCTTCATATTTTTCTGAGGCGTGGCCTTGGACTCCACACTTCGCACATGTGAGTTTACCACGGCAGCTCTGTGATCCGTGGCCAAATCTTTGACATGGGAAGCATCTTCTTGGATTAGGGATGTATGGTCTTGCAGCTATCTTTGTGTATCCTGTTTCTATTGTTTGTGGCAGATCGCAAGTGGCAAAGGTGAGGATCAGGTGCTTTGTAGGAATTTCTTTATTTTTTCTTTTGATACTGATGCGCTGCACGTTAGTTACATTTTGCTCTTTCCAGCCCTCTAATAGTTCTCTTTCGGACAAGTCAATGAGATCTGCATCAGATACTGCACCGCGTGCTGTGTTCATAGACCGATGGGGTGAAACGGTAACAGGAATACCTTCAAATGCCACAAGTGTGTATAGTTTGTTGTGTTGTTCTTTATCACGGATCTTGAACAGGAGGTCCCCGCTCGCCATTTTGGTGACCTTATAGCCTGGGCCAAGTGCATCAGTCAGGCCTTTTGTAACAAGAAATGGGGATACGGTTCTAGCTGGTTTTTTGTTTTTTTGCTGTGCACAACTGTGAATCGGGGAACAAATTTCTTGTGGTTTGAAGAGGTTTAAAATTTCATCGGTGCGTCCCCTCTTTTGAAGATGGCGATCAAGTAGACCTAGAAAAGCAGGTGTTTCAGTCTCAGTTTCAATTTAGTTTATTTCTTTATTAAGGAGGAGACATGTTTAAACAAGTATACAGAAGGAGGTCCCAGAGCATGTGAATGAAAGGGGACCTCCTGTCAGAAAATATATACATTAGAGGAAATACAAAACATAAAACAGCAATACAGTAGTCACTATGAGGAAGATTATACAAAGTAAATGTAGTACAATTTGTAAAGTAATATGAAGTCAATAGCTAGTCGTAGAATTAAAACAGTAGTTTAAAGCATTCGCAACAGAACAAACCAAAATACTTATGAAGGCTATAAATGAAAAAAAAAAACTAAAGAAAAAGGAAAAAACGGAAAGGAAATGAGCAGGAGTCAAGTGTATAGCTTAGATATGTGGATTATTTTGGCTATCTAGGAGAAAAGTGAATAATGTTTTCTTGAAGAAGCCTGAAGCCGAAGAGCGCTTGACATCTAGTGGGAGGCTATTCCGAGTGGATAAGGCTGCGAAATATCGAGATTGTTTTCCACAATTAGTATGTTAGTATGCAAACCTTGTGCGGTTCAAGTTAGGAGGATTACGTATTATTACTGGAGGAGGATTACGTATTACCTTAAATAACATTACGACAAATTTATATTTAACAAGATTTTTTTACTGAAAGTATTCTGTGGTTGAGAAGCATATCAAAGCACTGCAGTAGAATGGGCTGAACGACAATATCCGGTTGGCTTGATTCTGCAAATGCTGTAGTGGTGCTATATGAGTTGGATATGTGTTACCCCATGCTGTAATGCAATAATTGAGGTGGCTGTGAATAATATAATAATGCAAGGTAATCAATATTGATTTGCTAAAATAATATCTAGATTTAAGTAAAATTCTAATACCGGGAGAAATTTTGCGCTTCAAATAGGCGATATGCTTCGTAAATTTTAAGTTTGAGTCAAGAATTATTCCAAGAAATGAGCATTCATTCCCTGCACTGATGTTAAGAGAGTTTAGGTTGACAGTGAGAATGAATTATGGTATCCTATGATTCGAATGAAAAAGCATCAAAGACGTTTTGGTAGGATTTATGCTTAGCGAGTTAAGCTGGCACCAGGTTAAAATATTTTTCAGATCAGTGTTTCGCTTAGTAGTCAGAGAAGTTAGTGAACGATCGGTTGCAAGTAATGTAGTGTCGTGCGCGTGTTCCCATAATATTTCGTTTTGTTCCCATAATATAACATTTCCATAATATTCTCATAATATTTCCCATAATACTTCAGCGTATTCCCATGTAATGCCCCCATAATATTTCGGTCATTTTAGGTGGCAATGGCGGCCACCCACCACGGAGCCCAACAAGGGGACTTTGTAGCACTTAACGTGTAAGGCTGCAGACGCCAGCCGTGCACTGCTGCTATAACCTAATATAACATACCCAAGGGAGGGCACATCCACAAGATTAACCTAGCCACCTAGAAAAATTAGGAAGTGACGGGAGAGAAGAGATGAGAGGACAGAAAAAGAAAGAAGATAGGAAAGAAAAAGACTGAAAATGGGGACAGGAAAAGGCGACTGCCGATTTCCCCCAGGTGGATCAGCCTGGAGATGCCGTCTACGTGAAGCAGAAGCCGAAGAGGCGTGTTGCCTCCGCCGGGGAGCCTTAACGGTCCGAACACCCGGCATCGGCTCAACCCCCAGGATCCCCCTTTCCCCGGACACGGCTAAGCCGCCCACGGCTACACGCGGGAGGGTCCAACCCTCGTGTGCTCGGGTACGTGGCGTCGCAATACACGAAACGCCTGCTTACGCAAATGCCCCTGAGGGGTTTTTGTCGTTTTGTCTGTTATTTGTCTTTCTGACAATGAACTACGGTTGCCATAGTCTGCGCTCGTGTCGTGGTTCATTCTCGTCCCTACCTTATTCGTGCTAGTCTGCATCAGTGTACACACACACACACACGCATATATATATATATATATATATATATATATATATATATATATATATATATATATATATATATATATATATATATATATATATATATATATATATAGTCATATCATAAGAAGCCATCAAACACTGACGCCAAGGACAACATAGGGGAAATTACTTGTGCTTAATAAGTGAAACAAAGAAACGATAAATTAATGTAAATTCAAGTGGATGGAAAAACAACTTGCCGCAGGCGGGAACCGAACCTACAACCTTGGCATATATATACCCGCAACCTTCGCATATATATATATATATATATATATATATATGTGCACAGCTGTCCATGCTAGCAGCTTCCTTATACGCGTGTTCAGGTGATTGATCCTCGTGAAACTCGCCTGCTGATTGCAACTGCTGTACGGCAGAGAGACCTAGTCAATTTGAACGCCATTTCTGCAATGACTTCACTGACGTCAAAAGTGACCCCGATGTTCGTCGACACTTAAGACCTAGGTGCGCTTCCTACATGACCTTCTCTCCTATGTGCTGCCTCATATCTCTGAACTGTCAGTACGTGCCTTGTTGTGATTTCTTTTTTTTTCATTATTTAATTCTGATCGCGTGAAATGCTTTGCAAAACATGCATAAAGACAGATGAAGAAGACGTAGGTTGTACATGGAAAAACCTCAACCTTTTTATGAGACACGCCATACGTCCGCACTACTTTTCAGCATCTGGATCTTTGAACCTGCACCTCAATCTTATTACACAGGTATTACAAATTTTATTCGCATAAAAATGTGGTATTTCATTCGCATAAAAATGTGGCTGCAGTGACATAGCGACTAAGCTACGAAGGCGGTTTGAAGATCCATAATGATTCACCAAGGCGTCTGCATAGATACACCAACATGTGTCTTTTGTTTATTTTAGCTGGATGATAGCACATTTATTTATTGTTTCGGAAAGAAAATTATTACCCTGTGTCCGTGAACACTAGCTGTATAAATTGGCAGCTCTCGACCCACGTTTGTTTTTCGATAATAATAGTTTAGAAACATCAAGTTGTCGAGGTGCGTAGGAGGTGGTGACTAGCTGCGCACAAAACTCCAATGAATAGCTCAAACAGCAAAACGTCAACGGAAGCTTGTCTCATCAGGACGAATGCATAGAAAGGACGATCGCCTTAGCAAGGAGTGGCGCATGTAGTCAAAATGCAATATTGCAAACCAACGGCTCCCTAGAGAATGTGCTGAAAGTCAACCGAAAATAAACGCGAGAAATGGTATAACCAGCTAGCACAAGCAGATAGCTGGTTCCGCGCTTGGTGCTTCGCTCTGGGTGCTAAACTGTCGGCGCATCTAGAACTTGTGTTTGCTAAGCCTTCACTACTACGTATTGCGCACTGGGGTAACGCTAACCAATATAAAAACAGGCAAGCACGGCAAAAGAATAAGTGCCCCTTGATAGACGATGTGCAAACATGGGTAGCTACACTTAAACCTTCGCGACACTGCGTAGCCTCGGGAAGCCTTCAACTTCTCCGAATTTCTTATCGAACAGCCCCTTTTGCCTTTGGCTTTATGCATCATCCGAGACAGCACAAGAGAACAGGGTCAAACTCTGCAAAATAATATAATATTAGACATTATAATATCTCGAAAGCGCTACTGCTATACAAACCATTGGTCCAATAACAACAATTATGTCAGGGCCGATCCTCACCCACTACTTTATGTACCACCGTGGCGTGAAGGCTGGCACGATAATGAGTGAACATTAGGCATTCGCCATTCGCGTTGAGTCATCAGTCATGCGCGGACCGATGTAGCGACGCAGCCGTGGTGTCTTCCTCCATCGTTGGGTGGCTGAGCAAGTATCAATGAACATTTATTCGGCGCTTAGAAAATACTTGTGCAGGTTTTATGCTTTAACCAACGTGCGAAGGACTGTTTTCATAATCAGGAAATGAAATATTCATTTAACCATTTTGTTTATTTTTTAATGCAGCAGCGAGCTTCGCCTAAGTACTCTCTTGCACGGGATCAATGCCTTCTGAAAGTCTTCCAATGTGATAAAATGTCCGCCCTCAAAAGCAGAAGTTGGCGTTGGTGAACTAGGTAGTCGTGGGTGCCTAGCACGGAGCATGGTCCGTATTTTAAGCGGACTGTTCGTAGCAGCTCGCATGACGAACGAGAGCGCTTGCACTGCTCAAAAGCGTCTGCAAAGCGCCTCTTCACAATACCGCATCTCTAAAGTGATTTCGCAAGCGAGCTTCTAAAGAATTTTCGCTTTTATTCGGATATCAATTATATGCACACTGTAGGCGCATTTATGTCGTCGGCGGCCGCATTTCCGTGAGGTTCCGTGTAAAGTCCAAAGGCGATAAAACAATAAAACAACGATAGCAAAACTTATTTGTTATCGCAATCGGTGTTTCACCTTTCCGGTGGAACTTCGAATATTTTTTTCATAGAAATGTGCGCATCATCTTGCGAAGAAGGTTCGATATCTCACGCTCCTAAAATGAAAGTGTAAACTCAGCAGTATGCTGTTTATTTGTTCTTCGGCATATATAAGAAGTGCAGGGTGACCGACAATGATCTGCCAGTTAAGGGTTACGCAGAACGTCTGCTCTGCGTAGACAAAAAGTCGAAGTTTCGGCCGGAAGGCGAAACACTGACACCGATAGCAAGGTATTAGACAAGTGCAAGAAAGTAAGATTAGTAATTTCGCTTCAGCTATATAGATTACAGAGAGCATTCGCTTACTAAATAAATTACTAAGTATTGCGCCACGCACGCCCACGTAAACGTGAGAAGATTTTGTTCGATTACCGCGAGCACTCGTTGTCACATACTCGTGTGATATATAGCGCCGGCAGCGGGAGTTGAATGCTTCATGCTGTCTCTCGCTTCATATGGCCTTGAAGAGATTACGTTTACAGGACCCCCAACAATAAGTACGTAGAAACGCAGGATGCGCAAACCCACCAGCTATCTCGTCTCGCCCTAAGCTTTTGTATGCGCTACAGCTTGGCTCCAAGATACGGCGCGTGGGCCGCGCGTGCGCTCAGCCGTGCAAACAGCCGTGCAGACGCGTCCACCAGAGATGAAGAGCGTACAAGCGAAGCTCACCTTCCCTAGCGTCCCTTTGATCACGTGAGCTCAGCAGATGACGTAGGGAGAGACGGCGCGCCTCAAGCCACCATCCTTGTGGGCTCACCCTCACATAATTTCACTCGCGTTCACGGCATATCTCTAGCAGAAACAACTCGATTTGGGTGAGCGTTCGTTCTGTTGTGTTTGTTTTCGGTTCCTGTCCTCGTCTTCTTCGCGCAGCTTCAAGTTATACTCATGCGATCCTGTTTGAACCAGATCAGGCCTGCATTATCGTGTAAATAAAAATAAATAAAACAACATATGGAGTGCGATGCGTGGTCTCATCGCACTTGGACTTTACACGAAAGGACACGTACCGACGGCAAAAATTACCCTGGAGAGTCCGTACAAGTGATATGGCAACAAAATAAATTGCTACATAACGCTTCTAAATAACTTTAGAGGTCACAATTAACGATAAAGTGCACACACCTCTGAATAACATGGGGCATGATTTCCAACAGTTTATTTGAGTTTATGTTTGGACTACCCCGTTCTTGAACCACTGAGTATGTGCCACAGTGGTGTTGGGTGCAACGGTTTTGTCAGGTTGGAACCCTTGATAATACGTACTGATGGCCCCAACCGCCCGGAAGTTTAATTATTTAATTTTATTTTATTTTAGTACTCTCAGGGGACTTCTCGGGTGCTACAGAGAGGAGTATTTTGGTACTCATACAACGCTTATACTTATACTTATACTTATACAACTTATACTTATATGTACTTATATACTTATACAATGAATAAACATCAGTATTGCAAGCAATGGACTGCTTCCGAAGAGTAGTTAAAGACGCTTTTTAGCGGTGCTAGGAACATGCGGCCAACTTTCTTCGATACTGCTGTCTGTTTCTTCACTTTTGGGTAGACAGCGAGAATGTCTTGAATGATCGAGGCGTACAATTCTGTGAACATATGGCAGCGGGACGCCAGTACTCCTCTGCCCTGCTGGACTGTTCCTCCAGGAAAGCCCTCCAGTAGTCGTCCCCCCCCCCCCCCCCCCCCCCACGATGAATCGTGTAGGCTCTGGTTACTTGCGTCACAGACGCTCAATTCGCGCTTGTACGTCGCAAACAATACCGGCGTATATACGGAAGGCAACATTAGCGAACTTGAGCCTTTCCCGATTTGTTACGCTTGCTTGCACAACAATAGCCTAGCCTCTACATCGACTTCCGGTGGAAGTGAACGTCTCCAGGCCACCCGATCGAAAAAAAAGAACAACCGCTAATGGACTCGAATGGAAAGAGATCTCAACGCCAAGTATCCCGGCAGAATCCCTTTGTAGTAGACTTAGCAGATATGCATCGTGTAGTCCCGAGCATTCCAAGCCCTTCCACGACAAGATATATAGAGGTTATAATTATCAACAGCATTGTTTATTGGGTAAACAAGATGGGTAAAGGATGCGGACCTCATGTGCTGCATTTTAATGCACCATGCTGCGACTTCGTGGCGCAGCTCTCCGCATTGAATTACGCTAGCATCAGGTTGTTCAGCCGGTCTCGCTTTCTAATATATTTGACTGTCTACAACCAAAAAAGTACCTTCGTTCATAACAGTATGCTCTGTACCATCTCAGCAAGAGTGCTCCCCGTGCTCCGAAGCCAAAAGCTGCAACGAAGCCAAATATGCAACGGAGCCAAAAGCTGGAGCAATAATGTAGTCCAGTCTCTAAAACCACAGTGGCTAGTATGTTATCCTTTAAGGCAAAAGCGTTAGGTGGCTCTCTGCAAGGCTCATAGCTAGATAGAGAGAGAGAGAGAAACAACTTTGTTTAGTCGCCTGCAGAACGACACCATGACTAAATGGCGCCGTGACGCGGGCCCTGACGTCTTCTCAGCGGGTGGTCTCTAATTAAATCCAGCGCGTGTTACTCCCGCGGTCGGGCTCCCCGAGAGGCAACGTTCCGTCGGTTTCGCTCGGCCTTTGTGTTTCAAGAGCCGCCGAGACCCGCTGGATGGCCCGGTTTGGCTTTCGTGGTCGTAGCATGCCGCAGTTCATAGCTCGGCCTCTAATCAAATGGTAGAAAAATATCGTCAGCAATGGCTCATACCCTCGTAATCAAGGAAAGATGCAATGGTTAATACCCCTATGAGCAATAAATGACCGAAATCCCTTTATTGAGGTTCCGCGAGGGCGTGGACTCGTCGCGCACCTGGCTAGTCCCACGTGGGAACCGGCAGGTCTATCTCAACGGCCCGGTAGCAGGCCCGCCGGACAGCCAGGATTTGCTTGTCTGGGCTACGCAGAAGTGAGTCCCACTCTTACCCCTCTAGGCTAGCACAAAATGCGATGGCTCATACCCCCTAGGCAGATGGGACAAGCGCTCGGAAAAGTAAAGCGAACAGTGGATACATTCGATGAAATCACCCACACAACACCCGTAACAGCACACGTTTCAACGAAGAACAAGTTCAAAACAAGCATCGGAACCACCAATAAAGCATGGCATACAGCCCCTCGGAAGTACGCTACGGCCGAGGATGTTCGCCAATCTAGAAGCGAGGTGCGACGTGCAAAGCGGCGGGAACAAGGCGTTCTACTGCGTGTGCTGCTTTCCCCAGCTGAAAGAATGCAACGTAACGTAGAAGAAAAACGTCGTTGGCGCGTGTCTACTCCGCTATACGAGCGCGCGAAGCCACAGCTAAACGTCGAAAACAAGCTGAAGAAGCCGAACGGCCAAAGCAGAAACACGAGGATCCGAGGTGGCAACTTAGGGAGGTGGCCGAACTTCGGATGCAACGGCTTGCCACAGGTTTACTTCACACTGCGGCTCGGTACGTCTTGCAAGAAGTCTGACCTCTGCGACCCTATAACCTAATGCATCACCAAGTGTACAAGAGGCTTTCGCCTTCACGTGTTAAAGTAGTGTAACAAGCTGCCAAACTTTTAACGCATAAACATTATTTGGAGAGCTCCCCAGCACCGTCACGCGGAAAGTGCACAAAGATGCGTGCACAAAGATGCGTAATTTGCAAAGCTAAGACATATAATATTTATGATAGTGGAAATGTAGATTATTGGTAGCTTGGAAGTGATCGGGAACAATTTAAAGCAAAAACTAAAATAAAAAATAACACCCATAGAGATACACAGGGCTCCTTAAAAATTCATGGGAAGGCTCACAGTAGCGGTGGGCCAAATCAAATTTGGGTGTGGGCCAACTTTAAATTTAGAGGGGGGCAACCTAAATTAGGGGGTGGGCCAACTTTAAATTTGGAAATGGTCTAAATTAACGTTGGGGGTGGGCCAACCTGAAATTTGAACGTGAGCCAACTGATATTTGGATGTGGGCCAAGTTGAAATCTGGGGTGGGCAAATTGAAAGTTGGGGCGCGCCAACTTAAACTTGGGGATGGGCGAAGTTGAATTCTGGCGTGGGCCAACCTTAATTTGGGGACGGGCTAAATTAAAGATTGGGGGATATTGAGACAATTTTTTAAAAATTCTGAGGCAATCCTCAGACATTTTCAGAACGGTCTACTAAAGCCTAAGCATTTTTTGCTACCGGAAAGACCATGGGTAGACGCGCATGAACTAGGAAACAAAAGTAAGCAAAACAGCGAAAAGAAATTTACAGCCGAGCCAAACAATGCTTACGCATTAGTAGACAATTCTCAGAATTTGTGTAAGTTTTTATTATAAGCTACCATGCTGAAAAACTTACAAGACTTAAGGAAATTATTAATGATGAATACACACATGCAAATAAACGAACGCTTATAGAGGGCTATTCTGCAGAACATGTTGCTAAGAGGGCAAGCGAATCAATATCGACTGATGGGGTACAGACAAAGTTACAGCATGAACTTCGGGGAACGTAGATAAAAAGTGCTGTTTAAAGATGTGATGTGAAGGAATCCTTGCTTCTCAAAAAATATTGCCAAAATATTGCGGCAGCATTGTTCTTTCTCAATCAGCAGAATACCTGCGTTTAATCGCAAAGAATAGGGACCGCAAAAACATACGCTCTATTTACCAATGGACACAGAAGGAAAATGTATATTTTGTGACATTAGCATGTTTGTGTAGGGAAATCTTACAGCATATAGCCTCGACAGCATTAGAACCATTCAAGCTCAGTCACAGCGCTAACGGTATTCCAGCTCATTTATTATTTTTTATTCGATTAATTGCACAGGGGCCTCGTTTCCAAGTTGATACGCATTAAACAGATAGAGACACGTATCAACATCTTGTCAATTCAACTCGACACCGTGCGAGTTGAGTTCTGACATTACTGAAGAAGGCGAAGCAGCGACTATGCGTGTGAATTTCATGCACGGTATACTCATGTGGCGCAAAACTATGTTTCCTACTCGCCAGAAAGCATAATACCAAGGCATGAAATTCTCCAAGATAGCTTCCGCAGCGTCACTTAGAAGAGCAGATATACTGTGACGCATTTTATTCAGCAGTTAGACCTTGCGTTTTCGACTACTTGAAATCGGCAAACACGGCACAGAGGCCGCTGTTGACCGGAATTTCCGCAGCGCTGCTTGGGTGGTACTGCATGTAGGCCATGATGAATATGAGTGCAGGGTGGCACTGTGACATTGTTGTCTTCATTCTGGTACAATTTACTTACCACTAAATTTAAGAAAATTATATACGGGAGGAATATCTGATGGTTAGTTTAGATGGCGATAGAGAGAAGAAAAAAAAAGCTACCCAGCTTCTTCGTTTACGAGAATTTACTAGAGCTATGATAAAGTTCTGCGTCTTACAAATAGCCAACAGCAACACATTGCAAAATTTTAAGCGAACGATAGTAATCTAACACGCTTGCTATGCCTGTGGTCTTTAGAAGGAGATACGAAGCAAGATATATGAAATGTCGAGAAGACATTTGCTGTAGAACGCGCCTGCTGTGAATAATATTAAATATACGTAAGGTGTGCCAACAGTCTTACCTTATGACGCAACGCAAAAGTATGGGCAGAGAGAAACGGCCCACCCAGGCACAAAAGATGACGGAAAACGCCCGTGTGAGCCCACATGCCTCCACAGCCCATCTGCTGCTCTGCAAGGCTATTATTGGGATACTCTATATTCCTACTAACAGGGCCAGCGACTGCCCATTTTCGCGCGCCAACATTCCCTCGTCTACACGACCCACAAGTGCTTCACGATTGTCATTTCCTGGCATGTTGGTAGGTGGCCACAGGATATAGAGTACCATGTTTTAGTACATGAGTACAAGTGGCCGTAATGTCATTTGACCACGTATATGATGAACAGTTAGTTCACCATGCGAGATTTTTTTTTACGTTTCTTAGTGCGCGGATGTTTTCTTGGTCAGCGTGAACGCTCCAATGCGACTATCTATACTTGTGTTATCTTTTGCTTTCGTTCACATTGACTGTGCAGTTTTGCAGCTAATTTTGAACGGCAGGAGCGTTATGATGCTCGAGGACACGAAAAGGGCACCGGCGCAAGCAAGTTACAGACTGGTGACAATCCTCTCGTGTCTCGCCACTGTAAACATGTCGGCACCACTTTATTGTTTTCTGATAGACTGTCATAGTTACAAGCTTTATTAGTCGTCAACCAAAAGACAAAATTAACACTTTGGTGCAAGATATAGCAACATCGCAAGCGGAGCTCGTATCGAAAGTGAGTGTAAGCTGCACGTGTTCATTATTAAAGAGGGAATGTCGTTGCGGGTAGCCTTTTCAGCAAGGCTGGAGACATGTTAGAGCGAGCAGCTTACCGCTCTAATAAAGTCTGTGTTGTACAGCAAAAAGCAGTAAATTTCTACATACAAGCAATTCGTATGTTTCTGTATGCTAAAAAGTAATGGACCAGGAAAGGGTTTTTCATTTTTTTTAATTTGCAAGCATTTGTTTTCGTCGATAAAAATTATAGAAAACTGATATCGAGCAACATTTGGTGCCAGTATCGACATTCCATGGCTACATTCTTGTATTTTCAGCAGTATGGACGGTATAATGACGAGCCTATTCGGCTAGTTCACCCATATGCAGCACTTCTTATTTCTTCCACACTTTTTGCTCGCGTGGGTCAAGCTGTTGCAGGTGTAGTTCATAGGATGACACTCGCCTCCAAATGCCTTGCAGGAATTTTTCTTTTCTGAGTTTACGAAAAAAAGTATACATGTGCATGAGAATTAGCGTCGTTGTTTTCCCTTTTTTTATTAGTAATTTTTCGACTAGAATATCACACTGCACAAAATATACCCTGGTGCCTATCATAATTCTTCATTACAGGATGTTTCCCATATATTTAAAAGACATCAATGTTGTTACAATATAAAGGGTGCCTGCTGTCAATGCACCACGCCCACCTGTTCATTACTGTCGGGGAGAACGCCCTAAAACTGTGGCAAGTAAAAAGCAGCACAGGTACACAGGTACACAGGTACAGCAACAGCGCTGTACGGATAATGTTTGGTGTTATGAGTCAAACTTGACAAAGGTGCAAGGTGAAACGCCGACCAACACAAAGCTGAGGCTTCGGAACTCCACCATTTTATTTTATATACGTACTTCTTAAAGTCTGGCCAAAAATTTATCCGTATAATTAGACCGCGTCTTTTCATGAGATGTACCACTTGTTTACCTAAGAAAACAGGTTGCGGGCCCGGATGTCAAGGACGGGCCAGACGCGTAATTTGGAAAGCTTCAGTGTCCCAAATTCATTCCCTTAACTCATTCGATATGAAGCTCAATGTACCGACAATACACGCACGCAATGGTTTATTATGTAATATGTCTGGGTATATAAAAATTAGGTAACCTTTTTACATGAAAGTGACTGGTAATTCTACAACAACTTCTTAAACACTAGACATAATTTCCAATGAAAACTTTGTTTCCTCGAAATATTTGAAATACACAGAGAATAAGCATATTTAGCAAAAGAAGAACAAACATTTTGCGGAAAGCTTTTGAGCAATAGTTGGACAGCACCAGGAAAAATATTAAAGGCCAGCTTCGTTCCAAGCTGTCAATGGCTGCGAGTCTTGCAAAGGCAGCTCTTGTGGGAGAAAAACATATGTGTACATTGTGCTTGCTCTACTTTACGTGCGTCATACCACAGCAGCCTGAATTTTCCATTATTAGTTCTTCTTTTAATATCATTTCATAAACTAAAAACAAGGGAAAGCATATGTGCAATATCTCTTACTCGCCTTCTGGTAGTTTTGTATTCTAGGTAATGACCCTTGATGCCAGCCATTAGGCGTTGGTCACGAACGGTTACGACAAAAATCACCAAACTAAGCTCAAACTCAGGAAAAAAAAGACATTTTCACAGTGACGCTTTAGTCCAGTTAGATGTGCCCATGAATGTTACTTGCGTGCTTTCATGGTTTTCTAAAAAAAGCTAGATCACTCATGATGTAATCAACAGGAAGGGATTTAGAGGAATTGCAATACAAAATATTGTGGCAATGAGAGCCCAATTTCGACATGAGTGTCCATGGATAATATGGAACCTAATTTTGAAATATGTCTTTCAATTGTGAAGTGAAATTTGCTAAATTATGGTTTTCGGCTTCTTTAGAAGCACTAAACCAAAAGCTTATGAAGTTACCCCGCTTGCCTTAGAGGATATAAAGCTACAAAGATTTCACTATTAGAGGTAGTGGGACCCTTATGAGGAAAACAGCTAATTTGAATGCACACTATGAAAACTTAAACCTCATTCTGACAATATTAATAACTCTGTAATCGGGTCAGTTGTTTCAGCATGTGTTCATTAAGCGTCCCTCACTGCAGGGTCAAGAGTGTCAAGTGGCGCTTCCGAAGTACCATTTTGCTAATCTAAGAGCCACACTCACGTGAGACGGGTGCGATATCAGCACTTTGCGACGACCCGCGATGCACATCGGGCTCCGCGATGCGTTTTCGCGACACGTTCGCATGGCGTCTACCGCCAAAAATTAAAAAAAAATTATTTAATGGACCGAAGCACTGAGCAAGTGTCTCTAAACAAACTTTCTGCCTTGCTGACTCTCTCAAAAACAACAAAGTTAATTTTACCTTCAGTGTTTGTTCATTCAGTCCACCCGACTATTGGGACATTTTGGGGACTGCCTGTGTGCGAAATTTCAGTCGGCGAGGGTAGAGTGGCTCATAGTCCGCCGCCAATTACCTTGTTCTTTTTCGAGGCAGTCTGACCCGAATTGAGGCCTCAGAGAGCGGCTATAGAAGTGCCGTGTATGAGCCCCATGCCTAGTAAGAAATGCAAGTTGAGGCCTTAAAGAAGTAAATACGATATTTACTTAACTGTAGCTTTCCTAATTTTTATGCCTTATCCAAGGTATAAGTTGGTTCTGCCTGTATCATCGGTTTACTATCCGAGGGCCGCTAATTGTATTTATTTGAAGTAGAATAGATGTTGTACCTGACGAATGACAAAACGTTTATTCTTTGTGGATTAGTTACACCATTTGTACAAAATTACGTATGAAGGCGTTCCAGAGGGTCATGCCACTTCAATCCGCAATTTTTCCAAGAGTATTACAGCACATAAAAAAAGCAAGGTCCAATTCAGTAATAATTGGGGGAATGTAAAGCGTAATGTGTAACTCTATTTGCCCCTGCATTTGAACGCATTACACGAGGTTTGTAGTGAGATTTTCTTTTATTTTCGGAGGGTCAACGCACCTTATTTACATTTATGAAAGTAAGGAGTATATTATGGGTAATTTGTAGGCAAAAACTAACGGGGGGGGGGGGGGGAGGATTAAGTGTGAGCTTTTGACCAATTTACTAGCCAGTAACACGTATTAGCAATTAACCAGGTGCCCCGGAGTAACTAAAAACCAGGCAGATCAAATTTTTTGAACATGGGTGAAGTGCTATGTGCAAATGTGTCGTCGGATTGAAATGGGTGCAGATCAAGCAGAGATTTTGTTAAAAAAGTATTTTACTAAATATTTCAAAGTTTTATTTTTCAATTTACGTCACAGGTCCTAGAGTTTGGAACATTATATGAAGGAGGGGGGGAGTACGAATCACAAAAGCGAGTAGGTGGTACACCCGTGAGCAAAATTATACGGACCAGGGATGGCGCGATAAAGCTGATGTCTTTCTCTGCCGGTGATTGCAACTTGAAATTGAGGACTGCACTCCAAACTTGGCATTCCAAACTTCCCAGTTTGCGTGTCAACTTCAGTTCATGCGTGTTAATTACAAAAATTACAATTACAATTACAAAAAAAGTTTAGCTTGTTTCGGACATTCTGTTCTTCCTATACTTTTGGTCACGGGTGTACATAGAAGAGGAAAATGCCCAACTTGGGCAAAGTGACACAAATGTAGTACTATAAAAAATGAAAGCAGCATTTTGGCAAAACAAAAGTATTCAGAGAGAACACGTGTAGCGAAGCAATAACAAACTCGAAACAATAAAATACCTACAGCAAAGGAAGCAAGAGAAATTGGAATTGATACAGTACTCAATAAAAAAATTGATTAGGAGAAGAGTGAAATTATCTGATTTCCGAAAATTATAACATGGCGTATGTAAGAATACCATGCGGAGGCACGTTTGAAATGTTAATGTTGGCGGAATTGTAGAAAGCTTGCGTTCGGCCAAACGGACGTTGCAAGCACAAGGTAGTATTTAGGTGCCTAGAAAGGCATTAAAGTCGGACAAGCTGAAATGTGCTTGTATGGTGACTCTATGCTATCTTGTGTGATAAAGAGATAAGAACCGTACATCAACGAGACTGGCAGCGTGCAAGTGACAATGATAATTTCGTTTTTTAATAATGTGCATACTGTATTTGTGGGCAATAAAGCGTGCAGCGCGATCGTGGGCAGCAGATTTGACAAGATAATCTTCATGATCTGAACGGATATCAGACGCGTATTCGTGCTACTCGCACACGAAGGTTTGGTAAGCGGGCTCAGGTATTGAGTATGTGGGCTGTTAAAATTGGGTTTTAAGTAGCTTCGTGTTTGCGATGTTTTTACGGTTATTCTATGTATGTGCATCGACCACGAATGATTCGGTGTCAAATAAATACCAAGTACTTATAGCAGAACGTAGCTGAGAGCACAGTATTATTAAGGGCATAACAGTGAATTCCATGGCACACACCCTTGTAATAAATGCTCGAGGCTTCGCTAAGTTTACTATGATTACTGTTTGAAGGTATGTTAAGACTGCGGTCGTAACGTTAAGAGAGCACGCATCTGTCGTAAACTCCGCATCGCGCGTTACTAGCGCTAGGATTGTTAACAATGCTAGTGGTGCACATTGTAAGTTGCATAGGTAATGCTTCTTAAGACCGGCCAATGAAAACATGAGCAGGCCAGTTGCGTCTCAGTGAATTTCAACATGGTGAAACCATCGAAAAACTCTAAGCGAAGGCACCAAAAAATACGGGCGCCGTTGCAGCTCGAACAACGCACCTACATATAAGCAGTCATTGCTGTTGCTCTAACTGGGCATGCCGGAAGTCGCGTCTCGGGAAGTTTAAAACCGAAACTGCGGCGCTTATTGGCCACGTCTTAAGTGCAGTTTCTGTATGAAACGTAAAAGTAGTGAGCCTTCCAACAAATACACTTGCGTGTGTGACGACTTTTACGCTCTTAACGCTTCGCGCGACTGTAATCTGAACAATTGCGCTTTTAGTGTTTGCGCTTGCGTTTGCTGCGAAATATGTGCAAATTACGTTCGAAGACTAAACGTACCTTGACTGGCCTTTCCTGTACAACACACAGCCATCAGCGAACAATCATATTTTTTGTGTTATTTCGGATGGAATTCTTCATTGAATACCAGAAATAATATAGAATCGAAGACACTCTCCTAAGAAACACCGGACGAAACGTCAGAAGTAGAAGAAGAGTTGCTGATTACTGTGAATTGTTTGCGAAATAACAAAAGTGTTTACGAGCCAGGAAGCCATTCGGGAATCTAGATGAGGTGACAAAATCTTTTCTAAAATAGGCAACAATGCGCGACACGGTCAAATCTTTTGAGAAAGTGCATGAATATGCATCCGTATGATTATGCTCATCAGTGTTATGGAATAGACCTTTAGTACATTCTATTAGCTGTGGCTGCCATGGCAGCCCTTTTCTGAGCCAATTCTGGTTTGTGAAAAGTGACTTTCTATATGACTAATTACATTGGAAACGATTGTATTCGAGTACCCTACATGTAATGCTCGTAAATGATGTGCGGCAATAATTACAAACTTTGATTTTATCTACAAATTTATAGCCTGCAATTAATTTAGCGATTTTAAAATCACATTGAGATTCAGCTGTGGATACAGAGACTAGCGGAAGATCTATGAGTGTATTATGTTCCACACCATAGCTTTGTCCATAAGAAGTTTGGTAGTGAAACCATCAACCCTGGGTGAAGTGGATATTTTACAACTTGTTGATCAACGCACAACTCACCAGGATATATTACTTACTATAATTTAACATTGGGAGTATCACATGAGAAAAAGATGTATGTGTGTGAAGTTTAGGATGCCCATCAGGTGGCAGAGGTATATATACATATATATATGGCAAGATTATTTAAGGCTAGTAGACAATGAAGCAAAGGAAATCATAGGGTTAATTAGCCTTGATTGAAAGTGAAATTCACGTTATTCGTATTTTTCTGATGTCATCGAAACATAGCGTGGACCACCTGCACATATTGCTGAATGCACTGATGTAAAAGCGTTTGAAACTTTTCTTGATAGTTTTGTTCCCTGATAATAATTCAATGTGTTCTTGATGCTCTTCATTCCAGTCAATCATTCTATGCGACTTGTTTGATTATCTTGATATTTTTCGGTGATGTGTTGTTGAATTTTTATAGTACGTCAAAGTTCCTTCCATATCATTTTTGTATTTTTGATGTATTCCTTCTCTCTGTAATCACCCTCACATGAGGGTTAACAATATGTTTAATAAAATAAATAAATGTAGAAAAGAATGACAAAAGGAAAGGGAAATGAAATTGGACCAAAAGATTGCTTGCCGCTGATGCGAACCAAACGCACAACCTTCCACATTACGCGCGTGATGCACTGCCAATTTTGCTACAACTAAGGTAATAAATCCGTGGACTAACTTGGGTATTTATGTGTACAAGATCTTGTCCTGAGGCTGCTCGCCAGGGCCAGTAAGAACCATGGCTGCCGGATGTGGAACAGCCTTTTTTTTACGAAATAAAAGTTGCCTGGATGTTTCAATCGTCAATTTAATAAGTTTATCGTCCCAGAATTTACTGAGTTTGGCTGAATTACCGTGTCCTATGGCCAAGTTATGCTATGTTTGCGAGTGTCTTGAGGAAACTCTAAGCTTCAGAAAATGTAAATTTCGCTAAAATCACAGAAACAGTATTGATATTTTTTAGACGTAGGTGTTCCTCAAAATACGTGAATTAAATGCAGTATTTCCAATACACCCCGTAGTTACGTGCTCTAGAGCGTAATGAGTGTTTTACGAATGTTGCAAAATTTACCCAACTGTCCCATCTTAACTACAAATGCCACGGAGATCAAATTTATTGAAAATGGGGAAACACCTAATCTGTGTGTGAGATTGAATGGTTGTCGATGGGAAAAATAAGCCTTTTGCTAAAAGCTTTTGAAACAAGTATATCAAAGTACTATACAGCCGTTACCAGCTAAGTTTTCGAGTATCTCCAAATAACCTCATATGATACACAAATATGACTTTTTGTGGAAATTGCGGTCGCCCTGAATGCATTGGGTGCCCAAAAATTAACGTTCCGGGACTTATTGGACGTATGGCAACCAATTACTGAAAAGCTTTTTTCTCTGTTTTTGTGCTTCATACGAGGTTCGGAGTAGCTGTGCCCGTTTCCTCGTAAGGTAAGCAAGACACCTTGCCAAAATACGTTTAAAAGTTAGAACCAAGTAATGGAAACTGAGTAATTAGGCAGCAGTTTCCTATAATCGGTATAGCGTCATTAATGTGTGGATCACTGCAAGATCTTTTAAAGTTTGATTTTCTGCAGTTGTTCATAGCGTCTATCGCGAACCTATGGTGTCTAATATTCCGTCAACATATCACCGCATAGATCAGTTGAGCGTATACCAAATAAAAGAATAATGCTACCAGTTGTAGTGGTGCGACGTTGCGCTTTCACAGAAATGGCGTCGTCATTGCCTATAGTGTGCTTGCGATATCAGCACAATCCCGTATATTCTTCATGTACTATTGTGTTCAATATGAGTTGCAACAAGTGCACAGGCCCGTCAGATTTTTAATAATAAAATGACAAAAGCCATTTTTCTTGTAATCAGGATGCAACAAGTCATTGCAACGGTGGTCAACACTTCATTGTGCGGGCATTGTCACGCAGACTTACCGACACGTATGGCAGCATAGCAGTGCTTATACACAGACACACACCCCAAAAAAAGGGGATTCTCGTGTTGTAACCCATATTCTGCGCTACAGAACGTCATCATCCACTTCATAATATATGAAGCCTTGGGAACGTGTTTGGAAGGCAATAGGTGACAAGGCATGTTACGGCCCGGGATAGACGCTTCCTTATTGATAGATTTAGTGCGTAGTGAGCCTACAAGAAAGCACTGTACGGTAAGAATGGCCGGATCAGGTATCGGCCGTGTTTAAATAATAATTTTTCTTTGTCCCTGCGATTCTAATTATGGGATACATTGTTTTCTTAAAACATAGTATATACTGTCACTCATGTCCTAAAGTGCAAAGCATACTTAAAAAGCTCACGTGGAACAACTTTTGTATATCTGTTTTGGAGCTATAGATACCGCTTGTACAGAGACTATGAAGTGCCATCGAAAGATGACAAAGATGCCACTTACGTTTTTTGCAGCAAACACCTTTAAAACACCTGCCACGACTCTTCCCATTCAAAATCTTGCAGGTTTTTTTTGCCATACACGTGGTGCCTCGAATTTTGCACTGCTTTGCACTGATGTGAGCTGCATGAAAAGTAGTTGTAAAATGTCTTAAAAACTCTATCGGCTTGAGAACTAAGAAAGTACGTGGGCACAACTATGATAATGACAGTTTCATGAACAAACTATACATTCTTCATTCAAGTTATGAATCATGTAGACTCCTTTATGAAGGCAGAAATATGGTAATGATTGTTGTCAAATTGCCAAAAGCGAGGCCAGGACAGGGTCACCTACTTTTGTCGCAACAGACGCCTCGAAAGCAGGGGCCTCGATTTGTGCCACCAAGAAGGCCGCACACATCCTTAGCAAGGCATATGGTCCTTGGTCGACTGCACTCTTCTATGCTGTTAGCTGTAGGCATGCATAAATATGAGGTCACAACATAACTTTTGAGTAGTCAACAATGTTATATTGCTCAAATTAAAAGAAAATAGTTTTGTTGTAACGTGCGGAACAAGTCTCTAGGCTTCGTTAGTTCTAAACACTTATAGTTAAAGATATAGGAGTTAAGTAGCTACTTCGCCAAAGAAAACAAAAAAGTATGGCATTTACTTGGTAATGACTTTCAACATAACGAATCGAGTTTTTCTTTTCCAATAATAACAACCCGAAAGACTGTCCTAATATATCTGCACATATATTAAAAGTCGAGCAAATGTACGCTTTGAAAAGAAAAGATAATTTATTGCGATTGTAGTGCGTGAACTTATTCAACTTATGTAAAGATCATATGCAAGGGTTGAACTTGACTAACTGAGTTTTTGACAATATTTCATAAAACATAAAAACGCTAACAGCTTGATTTAAGCGAGTTGGTTCATCTTGACCAAGCAAATAAACACGACAGGAGAAGTAGTCGTCCTGTCGCGTTTCTTCTTTTACTTGTTCAGGTCTTCGTCCCTTCGCGCTGATTTATGTTGCACAAAAGCGTTCCCATGCCTTAAAGCTTTCCTGGAAAGATGTCCGTACGATGCGAGTACAGCGCTTCTATGTCGGGCACTGAAGACTGATAGGTGTTATGATTTTGGGCCGACAACTGATAACAAAGAGAGTTTTCTGCTAAGAAGGTAAGCAATGTCGCATTTCTACTACATTTTGTGGCGCATTGCCAACAAAAGATAAAATGAAACATACATATAAATTTTGCAAGTTGATGAGCCGAGTGTCTATATGATATATGTCTATTTGTACTACTTGTTGGGAGTGCTGATCTCCACAAAAACAGGGACGCGAAGGAGGACTAAAAGAAACTGGGCATTCTGTCCAGAGCCATTCGCTGCCTTTGGAAGGTAATTCCGTCGCAATCTCTGCGAACATATATATATATATATATATATATATATATATATATATATATATATATATATATATATATATATATTGACACGTGTACTTATCTTTATCGGGCAACCACGTTTCGCCGCCTAACAAATGTAATCGCACAGCATGGGACGCGCCTGCATGTATCCGAAGTTTCTGGAGAGTTATCGATGCTTCTATCCGCTGTCTGTTGTCGCCGAGACTTATGTTATCTGATTTCATCACCTGACGCGAATGGTGTAGAACTTTGTGGAAGGCACGCGGGTCCGAACGATTAGTTTGGAACATTCGACGACTGCTCTATAAAAGCCGACCCGCTTGACCCGCAGATCAGATTTTCGACGATCGCCGACTGTGTTCGCCGCTTTCGTTGTGCTATAAGTGTAGCCTGTTTTGTGGGCACAGGTTCGCCCAATAAAAGCTAGTTTTGTATTCCACCGTACTGCTTCTTTCTTCACCGTCACTACCACGTGACATCTGGTGGAGGTGCTTTTGGTCCATGTACCGGACGCCCCCGACAAGCCGTGATCCAAGCCCGGACCGTAAAGAGAGCACCAACGTAGTCACGGACCATCGAGTAAGCCGTCGTCTACAACAGCTGCCCCCGGAACACGGACTTCTACCTGAGAAGACCAAGAAGATCGTGGCCAAGACAACCCCAATGGCTGCCCCAGCGACCCCCGTTGTCCTGCAACAACCTCGGGACCCACCGACCTTCCATGGTGCAGCAACTGAAGACCCGGAATCCTGGCTGGAGACGTACGAGCGAATCGCGACTTTCAACAACTGGGACTCCGACGACAAGTTGCGGCATGTATACTTCGCCCTAGAAGACGCCGCGAGAACGTGGTTCGAGAACAGGGAGTCGACATTGACAACATAGGACCTGTTCCGTACCGGCTTCCTGCGCACCTTTACAAGCGTCGTGCGCAAGGAAAGGGCCGAAGCTATGCTGGACGCCCGAGTGCAGCTACCAAATGAGAACGTTGCCATCTTTACGGAAGAAATGAGCCGTCTGTTCCACCACGCCGACCCGGATATGGCCGAGGAAAAGAAAGTACGCCTACTCATGCGTGGTGTGAAGGAAGAACTTTTCGGCGCAATGGTACGAAGCCCACCGACGACCGTAGCAGAGTTCCTTCGCGAGGCCACCGGCATTGAGAAGACACTCGAAATGCGGAACCGGCAATTCAACCACCGCACAAGCTCTACCCACTACGCAGGAATTCAATCACTGGCCACGGACGATCTGCGCGAGACCATCAGGGCCATTGTGCGCGAAGAACTGCGCAAGGTCTTGCCTTCGTCGCAGCCTCAAGTGGCCTCTATCGCCGACATCGTGAAAGAAGAGGTGCACCGATCCCTTGGAGTTCCTGAGGTGCAACCAGAACCACCGCAGCTGGAAGCAATGACCTACGCCGCCGTCGTCGCCCGCCGTCAAGGCCCCCCTGCGCGACCGCGCCAAGGTCCTGCAACACCGCAATTCCGTCGTCCGCCGCCGCCGCCGCCAGCGCGCCCACCCGTCGCCCAGCGCACCTATGCGAGGAAGACGGACATTTGGCGAGCCCCCGACCACCGTCCGCTCTGCTATCACTGCGGAGAAGCCGGCCATGTGTACCGCCGATGCCCATACCGCGACATGGGACTGAGAGGGTTCGCCGTCAACGCGCCGCGTCCACAGCTTGGGGAGCGCCCACGTGACATTGCCGATTACCTAGCCGGCACTCAGTGGAACTCTCGACGACCGTCCCGTTCGCCGTCACCAGGCCGCTACCTGTCGCCGCAGCGCCGTCCATACACTGGCCCAGCCCGGGGCCGCTCTGCGAGCCCATACCCGGAAAACTAAAAGCAGCAACCGATGGAGGTGCGGTTGCTGTTCGTCGAACTGACGAAGATCCTCTGCCGCCGACGAAGACGACGAAGAGACCACCTCGACGACATAATAACGACCCGCCGCCGTCCCGACGCAGTCAGGAAGCCAAGACTACACCGACGAAAGACGACTTGACGACGCGACGTTCCAGCTTCAGTTCAACACGACGCAGCCGCGATCCGACGCCAAGACCTAACTGCAACGCCAGACAAAGAACCACCGACCTCGACGTGCTTCTTGACGGCCACGCAGTTACCGCCTTAGTGGACACAGGCGCTGATTACTCCGTCATGAGTGGACCCATCGCCGCCCAGTTGAAGAAAGTTAAGACCGCATGGGAAGGCCCTCAGATTCGCACCGCTGGAGGACACCTCATCACGCCGACTGGGATCTGCACGGCAAGAATAACCATTCATGACCGGACTTACCCTGCCACCTTCGTTATCCTCCAACAGTGTTCACGAGACGTCATTCTCGGTATGGACTTCCTGAACCAACACGGCGCAATCATCAACCTGAAGTCGAAGTCAGTAACGCTGTCGGAAGATAAAGCAATGCCGCCGGAGAGCCCTCGTAACCATCACGCCTTGAGTGTGCTCGAAGATCAAGTGAGCATCCCGCCTCGCTGCAGCATTGTTATTTCGGTCAGCACCGAAACACCCGCTGACGTAGAAGGCGTCATCGAAGGCGACCAACGTCTACTGCTAGACCGTGAAATTTGCGTCGCAAGAGGGATCGCTCGACTGCATGGAGGGAAAACTGAAGTGTTGCTGACAAAGTTCAGCCAGGAGTTCAAGCACATCAACAAGGGCACGACGATCGCGTACATCGAGGAAATTCTGGAAACAAGTAATGCGTTTGTCCTCTCGGATTCCGCCGCATCTACCCCGACGACCATGGTTCCCGAACCAGACTACGACGTTAATCCAAATCTCCCTATGATTAAGCAACAGCAGCTCAGAAGTCTGCTCCGACGATACAAAGGCTGCTTTTCGACGTCATCGAGGATTCGACAAACACCAGTCGCCAAGCATCGCATAATCACAGAGGAATGCGCTCGACCACTCCGTCAGAGCCCTTACCGAGTTTCGGCGCGAGAACGTGAAGCTATAAGAGAACAAGTCGACGAAATGTTGCGCGACGACAACATCCAGCCGTCGAAAAGCCCGTGGGCATCCCCTGTTGTTCTGGTAAAGAAAAAGGACGGAACCCTACGTTTCTGCGTCGATTATCGTCGTCTGATCAAGATCACGAAGAAGGACGTATACCCCCTCCCACGGATAGACGACGCATTGGATCGGCTCTGCAACGCTAAATACTTCTCGTCCATGGACCTCAAGTCTGGCTATTGGCAAATAGAAGTCGACGAAAGAGATCGCGAAAAGACCGCCTTCATCACCCCAGACGGCCTCTACGAGTTCAAGGTTATGCCATTCGGACTGTGCTCGGCGCCTGCAACGTTCCAGCGCGTGATGGACCCGGTTTTAGCAGGATTGAAGTGGCAGACCTGTCTCGTATACTTGGATGACGTCGTCGTCTTCGCCGGAAATTTCGACGTTCACCTTAGGCGGCTGGCAACAGTACTAGAGGCCATCAGGTCATCAGGACTTACTCTGAAGCCGGAAAAGTGCCGCTTCGCTTACGAGGAGCTTCTATTTTTAGGCCACGTCATCAGCAAATCTGGAGTCCGCCCCGACCCGCAGAAGACAGCTGCCATAGAAAAGTTCCCACAGCCCATCGACAAGAAGGCAGTGCGTAGCTTTCTTGGCATGTGTGCCTACTACAGGCGATTTGTCAAGAACTTTTCACGCATCGCTGAGCCGCTGACGCAGCTAACTAAATGTGACGTCGAGTTCAAGTGGGAAACGCCGCAGGCCGACGCATTTCAAGAACTCAAACGACGCATGCAGTCGCCGCCCGTACTTGCGCACTTCGACGAGCACGCCGATACCGAAATCCACACTGACGCCAGTAGCCTAGGCCTCGGCGCCGTCCTGGTCCAGAGAAAAGATGGACACGAACACGTGATAGCTTACGCTAGCCGGTCGTTGTCAAAAGCGGAAGGCAATTATTCTACAACCGAAAAGGAATGCCTCGCCATCGTTTGGGCTACAGCGAAATTTCGCCCTTACCTATATGGCAGGCCATTCAAAGTCGTCAGCGACCATCACGCCTTGTGTTGGCTAGCGAATTTAAAGGATCCCTCAGGACGGCTGGCACGGTGGAGCCTGAGACTACAAGAATACGACATCACTGTAACATACAAGTCCGGACGAAAACACTCAGACGCCGATTGCCTATCACGCGCCCCCATTGACCCGCCGCCGCAAGATGACGTGGATGACGACGCCTTCCTTGGAATAATAAGCGCGGAAGACTTCGCCGAACAACAACGAGCGGACCCGGAACTTAAAGGCCTCGTCGATTATTTGGAAGGGCACACCGACGTTGTTCCCAGGGCATTTAAGCGCGGATTATCTTCCTTCACGCTTCAAGACAGTCTACTCGTGAAGAAGAACTTCTCACCAGTCCGCGCCAATTACCTTCTTGTTGTCCCGTCGGGACTTCGTCCAGAAGTATTGCACGCCCTACATGACGATCCGACCGTTGGACACCTCGGATTTTCCCGGACACTAACGAGGGTACAAGAAAAGTATTATTGGCCGCGCCTGACCGCCGACGTCACCCGTTATGTCAGAACATGCCGAGACTGTCAGCGACGCAAAACACCGCCGACAAGGCCAGCCGGATTACTACAGCCAATCGAGCCTCCTTGCCGACCATTCCAGCAGATCGGGATGGACTTGTTGGGACCCTTTCCGACGTCAATAACCGGAAATAAGTGGATAGTCGTGGCGACGGACTACCTCACCCGCTTCGCTGAAACAAAAGCACTGCCGAAAGGTAGCGCAGTCGAAGTGGCGAAATTCTTTGTCGAAAACATTCTGCTGCGACATGGCGCCCCAGAAGTCCTCATCACCGACCGAGGAACGGCCTTTACAGCGGAGCTCACCCAAGCCATTCTGAAATACAGTCAGACAAGGCACAGGAGGACAACGGCTTACCACCCGCAGACGAATGGTCTTACGGAGCGGCTGAATAAGACCCTCGCAGACATGCTAGCGATGTACGTCGACGTCGAACACAAGACCTGGGATGCCGTCCTGCCGTAGGTAACATTCACTTATAACACTGCGGTACAAGAAACAACACAGATCACGCCGTTCAAGCTGGTCTACGGCAGGAACCCGACGACGACGCTCGACGCCATGCTGCCTCACGTCACGGACGAGGAGAACCTTGACGTCCGTACCTACCTCCAGTGCGCCGAAGAAGCCCGACAGCTCGCCCGCCTGCGAATCAAGAACCAGCAGAGGACCGACAGCCAACACTACAACCTCCGACGACGCTTCGTGGAGTACCAGCCCGGTGACCGTGTTTGGGTTTGGACCCCTATACGCCGACGAGGACTGAGCGAGAAGCTTTTGCGTCGCTATTTCGGACCGTACAAGATCATCCGACGTATTGGCGCACTGGACTATGAGGTCGTGCCAGACGGTATTTCGCTATCACAGCGGCGCCGCTCGCGACCTGAAATAGTTCACGTTGTGCGACTCAAGCCCTACTACCAGCGTTAATGAACTTTGTGGCTTCGCGTAACTGACCTTTGGACTTTATTTCTTTTTTGTTACTTATGTTTAAGAAGTGTCCTTTTGTGTTTCGCTCTCTTATATTTGTAGCATCGGGACGATGCTTTTTTAAGAGGGGGGTATTGACACGTGTACTTATCTTTATCGGGCAACCACGTTTCGCCGCCTAACAAATGTAATCGCACAGCATGGGACGCGCCTGCATGTATCCGAAGTTTCTGGAAAGTTATCGATGCTTCTATCCGCTGTCTGTTGTCGCCGAGACTTATGTTATCTGATTTCATCACCTGACGCGAATGGTGTAGAACTTTGTGGAAGGCACGCGGGTCCGAACGATTAGTCTGGAACATTCGACGACTGCTCTATAAAAGCCGACCCGCTTGACCCGCAGATCAGATTTTCGACGATCGCCGACTGTGTTCGCCGCTTTCGTTGTGCTATAAGTGTAGCCTGTTTTGTGGGCACAGGTTCGCCCAATAAAAGCTAGTTTTGTATTCCACCGTACTGTTTCTTTCTTCACCGTCACTACCACGTGACAATATATATATATATATATATATATATATATATATATATATATATATATATATATATATATATATAGTTTTATTAGAAGAGTTATACGGTCATTTGACGTGTGTTGGCGCCATGGCTCATATCCATTGCATCAGGGGGGAATTTTGAAACCTGTCAAAAAAATGCATGGCGGTTTAGCGGTGAATGCGGCAGAAATATGTTCGAATTATTTCGCACCCCCTTGAGGTCCCGAATTCATGATTGAAATCTTGCTGACAACATTGTAAGGCGTGTTTCTGAGTGCATTCGACACACGTCTTGCCTCTTCGAGAAGCGAAGCGCAACTGACGATGACCGGGAGCGGATCAGCATCACGTTCACTTTCTCTCTCTCTCTCTCTCTCTCTCTCTCTATATATATATATATATATATATATATATATATATATATATATATATATATACACTATATATATTTATACATATATTTATATATATACACTATATATATATTTACACTATTCATGCTCGCGCATTAGAGAAGCGTCGCATTCAGTAAGGATGCCTGCACTAATGGAAGTATTGCGCGTTCAAGGCGTGCAAGAATAGTTTAATATATTAGCCAGGTTTATAAATGTATCCTAGCTCCTCCTTATATCCAGAAGAAAAGTGGAAAAAATATAAGAGAGCACTCAGGTACGCAAGACTGGATCTCTGCAATGCAGTTCACTGCATTTTTTTATACTAATCCGCAAAGTGAACGAGGACACAAGCAGAGTCACATTTCGTAATAATCAAAATGTACTAATTCCGATATGTTCAAGTTACGGCAATTCTTTACTGCATATGTAGACTTATTGAAGGTAATCGAATGGAAAGTCTTTGTATGAGCATCAATTGGGAACGTCTCATGAAGCTGCGGTTAGCATGTGACAATTGTTTAAAGAAGCGCTGAAGGTGACTGGCAAGAAATTATTGAGAATCTTAGCCGACAAAGTGCAATAGTAGGTTTGAATAATATAATATTATCAGCGCTGAAAACACAAGGCCAGAACACGAGATTTCTTATTTGACACTGAGCTTTTTCAATCAGTGCAAGAGTTTGTATCTCAGCGGATTGCTACTAGTGACACAGATCATGAGAACGAAATGTACAGAAGAATCAAAATGGATTCGAGGTGCTGCCAAAATATGACCAGCAACTTACCAGTAGCGTTCAAAAGATCCCTGCACAATTACTGCGTTCTACCGCTAATAACATATAGTTAGAAACATTGAAGCTATAGGTTTGAGGATAATTTGATAGGAAATCTTAAATCTCTTAGGACATGTGCTACATGCCCAATTTAGTCAGCGAATGCGTACCCGGCAACGTCATCGGTGATAAAACTGTTGTCAGTGTATCCATAGTAAACTGCGTCTTCCAAGCGCCAACGTTGAGCGCACACCCAAGCTTATAACTGTCGATTCTTGTCAATCTCCCACGAATTTAGCACCTTCTGCCTGACATTTTTTTTCAAACCAGGCGTTCTTTACTCAGCTGCTTGTTGCTACGTCAAACCTACCACGTCGAAGCACGTTGCTTGCTGTAGATATTGCACATTGACCATATGTTCGGGATGGTTATATGACAAACCGCCCACTGATCATGAGGCACGTCGTAGTGGGGAACTCCGGATTAATTGCGACCACCCCGGGTTCCTTACCGTGCACCCAATTCACGGTAAACGGCCGTTCTTTGCATTTCGCCGTCATGGAAATGAGGCAGCCGTGGTTGTGATTTCAACTCGCCACGTGCGTATTCTTCTCCCAAGTCTTGACGGCTATGAGGCAAACTGTATCAGCGTGGTAGCAGACATTTTATTGATGAAAACTGAGGGACGGGCACGTACAGCTGATTTCACAGCTGAGTAAAAATCTTTCAAAGTAAGGTATAGGGCTTGCCAATATTACTATCTAATTATGAGGTACGCTGTAGTGGAAGACTCCGGGAATTTGGCCCCCCTGGGATTCCTTAACGTGCACCTAAATCTAAGTAGACGGGCGTTTTCTCATTTCGCGCCCATTTAAATACGGCCACCGTGGTCGAGATTCAATCCCGCGACCTCGTGCTTAGCAGCCCAACACCATAGCTATTAAACAACCACGGCGGGAAGTAAAAAAAAAAAATATATGCGTGGCTCTGCTATCACAAACACAAGAGACCAGCAGAGCTGGGGGAAGGCAAGTAAAGTAGTGCCGAACCGCGCACAAAAGACACGAACGCCGGCAACGCGTCCCTACGGCGTCAGAGGCGTCTACTACATTGTCCGCGATTCGCGTGGCCAACGCCGTAGTGGACGTCGCAGTTTTCTCCATTCTGAACGGTGTGGTGTGCGAGGAGGATATCGAGGCACCCTAGTAGCCGCCGAAGAAGAATGCCCCTCCTCCATCGCCTGAACCTCCTGCCGCGCGCACCACATGAACGGGCACGCAAGAGGGCCGCGTTCCTTGCTCGCGTGCACGCCGCTCATTCTCTCCCCCTCAGCTCCACCCACCCTCGCCGCGTCTCCATGCTGAGCGATGCTATTTTTATATTCTGCTTTCGCTCTCTCAGCTCTCACTCCGCCAGATCGGAGGAGCTGCGCACGTCAAGAGAAACCGAGCGAGGTAAAATCTTTGTACCACGAACAGAATAACTTTGACATCCAGCTAAGGAAATCAGCCTCAAACAAATAGGCGGTTCCATTGACATTGCGTGTGAGGCAGGGATCAAACTAAACTTAGTTTTGAGAATTGCGTGCAGGGCAAGCGCACGAGCGGATGTGCGTCTGCTTCAGGCAATATATTATCCTGTGTTGAACACTTAGGACGGTGCGCTGGACGTGTTAAATTACGAGCCCTACGATATGTGCGCGTCATACCAACTACAAAGTAAAAGTGTGTGAAGTTGTTTAGGAAAATTGGTGTACAGAATGCGGCTGCTGAACCGTGTGTGTGCTAAGTGCAAAACAAATTGAGCTTGTACTTGAACATGCCAAGCGAAGAGAAAGAGCAGCCACACAGCGAACACACACACACACACACACACACACACACACACACACACACACACACACATATATATATATATATATATATATATATATATATATATATATATATATATATATATATATATATATATATTGGGATGATTAACGTGACAAACTATCTTATTAAGAGACACGCGTAAAAGGGGACACCGCATTAATTTTGACAATTTAGGGTTCTTTAATGTAGATTGCGAGCACGCTCTAAGGCATCTTTCCATTTCGCCCTAACGAAAATGTGGCTTGCGGATTGGATCCCATGACCACGTCCTCAGTAGCGCAACGTCTTAGCCACTAAGCCACCACAGCAGGCGGACATGAGAAGAACGTCCCTACTGGCATGGGACGAAACCTGCGAATTAATTCTTATTTTTATAGGTGCGCCCATTATTTTATAGGCACGCCTTTACAAAGTAATAACAAATGGTGGGAGCTTAAATAAATTAAATCGTGTCAGCTTTACAACAAGTCAAGTCAAATTAAATACGTTAGCGTAGTAAGCGGTACTTCGGCTATCTAAGTTCTGTTGAAGCACTGACATTGTGGATGCTCACTAAGTTATCGAACTAGTGCATTAACAGCATGATGCTTTAATGTAGAGAACGCTGTTATTACGTCCGAGCTCACTGATTGAGATTTTATCCCATCGCAACTACACCGAAACCATACTGGTCATGCCTAAAAATTCATGATAACCTTGTTGTTCAGGGATTCATACCAAACCAAGCTGCTCTGTTTGAAATCAAAGGCTCTGGTCAGTGTTACAACTTACCAATTACGACAAGACCATATAAGATGAATAGAGAGAGCATAGAGCGCATGGTGATGCAGATGACTGCCTTCCGTGGCCACTTGCCGGATGTCTAACCTGCTATCGGGATTTTTATGTGGGATGACATGAGTGCAATCTATTTGTAATGTGTGCAGAGCGGTCATGTGCTCTTATGATACTTGATCTATGTAAAAACCACTGAACTGCAGCTGTGATTTATCGCTGATCAGGGAAAGCTCGAGCTGACCTTAATGACAGATTGTTGCTCTTCTCACAACGGCGACTTCGTTTCTCGCTCTTAAATTCTGAATATGTCGTTCAGATTTACCATTTGGCGAGACAACTTTAGAGTCTCGTTGGTGGTCGAGGTCAAACGTATTTTGCCTAAATGTGATCCAGTAGATCTGAAGTGCAGTAGTTCGCAGGCCGTGCTAAATAACTTTCTATGCGGCGTCACTTACACCGTGACTGCGCCACCTCTAAAATATTACAGCCATTTTAGTGTATCGAGGAAAGTATCCCAATAAATTCACCAGACGTTCAGAGCAGAATATACGTGCAATTTTAGAGCGAATAGCGCTCTTTTGCTTCTTTGCGGTTCTTAATGCTTGGTCGTTGGTTGTAGGTGGCCGACATTTTACCGGAAGAAAAAAAAAAATCACACGTGCTTCACAAGAAACCATACAGTTGCGTGGCGCATTCATCGCCGAAACTCATCGCGTCCAAAAACTTCCGATGTCAGCACAGACTTACTTTTTCTTACTTTTTTTCCTTCAGTGACATGTAAATTAATGAAACAACATGGTTCCATTAAGAACAGGTAAACAATACCGATATTTTGTTTGCCACATAAAAATGTTAACGTGATCGTTGTAGTGGTGATAAAATATGTTACAATTTATATTTGCTGAGCATCTCACTGTGTATTATATTCACAATATAACTGATACTTAACTTACTATATGTAAGACTTACATATAGGTTCCCGACATGACATGATCCCGGGGAAACATGGAGGTCCCGAGAGCAGGCGGTCGGCAACAATACGAAAGCAGCAGTCGGCCCCGTTATAGACATGCTTTCGTACGAAGTCATCCCTTAAGGACACAGTACGACATGCAAGCAAACAGTATCGTAAGTATAAAATAAGTGAAATTACCATAAGGTAATAAAGCATCAGAATAACAATGTGGTAATAAATGTAAGGCTCAGGTATCAGTTATATTATGAATATAATGCACAGTGAGATGCTCAGAAAATATAAATTGTAACATATTTTATCACCACTACAAGGATCACGTTAACATTTTTATGTAGCAAACAAAATATCGGTATTGTTTACCTGTTCTTAATGGAACCATGTAGTTTCATTAATTTACATGTCACTGATGGAAAAAAGTAAGAAAGGGGACGCCAAGGACTTGAAAAATTATAGACCGATCAGCCTAATATCCGTTGCCGACAAAGTATTTACCAAGGTAATCGCGAATAGAATCAGGAACACCTTAGACTTCTGTCAACCAAAGGACCGGGCAGGATTTCGTAAAGGGTACTCAACAATAGACCATATTCGCACTATCAACCAGGTGATGGAGAAATGTGCAGAATATAACCAACCATTCTATATAGCTTTCATTGATTACGAGAAAGCGTTTCATTCAGTCGAAACCTCAGCAGTCATGCAGGCATTACGGAATCAGGGTGTAAACGAGCCGTATGTATAAATACTGAAAGATATCTGTAGCGACTACACAGCCACCGTAGTCCTCCATAAGAAAGCAACAAAATCAGAATAAAGAAGGGCGTCTGGCAGGAAGATACGATCTCTCCAATGCTATTCCCAGAGTGTTTACAGGAGGTAATCAGAGACTTGGATTGCGAAGAGTTGGGGATAAGAGTTAATGGAGAATACCTTTGTCACTTGCGATTCGCTGATGATATTGCCTTGCTTAGTAACTCAGGGGAACAATTTCAATGCATGCTCACTCATATGGACTGGCAACGCAGAATGGTGGGTCTAAAAATTATTCCGCAGAAAATTAAAGTAATGCTTAACAGTCTCGGAAGAGAACAGCAGTTTACGATATGTAGCGAGGCACTGGAAGTGGTAAGGGAATACATCTACTTAGGGCAGGTAGTGACCGCGGATACGGATCATGTGACTCAAATAATCGGAAGAATAAGAATTGGCTGGGGTGCGTTTGGCAGGCATTCTCAGATCATGAACAGCAGGTTGCCATTATCCCTCAAGAGAAAAGTGTATAACAGATGTGTCTTACCAGTACTCACATACGGGCAGAAACCTAGAGGCTTACGAAAAGTGTTCTACTTAAACTGAGGACGACGAAACAAGCCATGGAAAGAAGAATGATGGGTGTAACGTTAAGGAATAAGAAGAGAGCAGATTTGGTGAGGGAACAAATGCGAGGTAATGACACCTTAGTTGAAATCAAGAAAAAGAAATGGGCAGGGTATGTAAAGAGGAGGGAAGATAACCGATGATCATTAAGGATTACGGACTGAATTCCAAGAGAAGGGAAGTGCAGCAGGGGGCCGCAGAAAGTTAGGTGGGCGGATGAGATTAGGAAGTTTTCAGTGACAACATGGCCACAATTAGCACATGACCGGGGTAGTTGGAGAAATATGAGAGAGGCCTTTGCCCTGCAGTGGGCGTAGGCAGGCTGCTGCCGCCGCCGCCGCCGCCGCCGCCGCCGCCGCTGCTGCTGCTGCTGCAGTAAGGATTACGTTTTTGCGAATTATGCTGATTATGCTTTGCGGCGCCAACGGCAGCGGCCCCGCCTCTGCCGCCGCCACCGCCTCTGCCGCCACCACCGCCACTGCTGCTGCTGCTGCTGCAGTAAGGATTATGTTTTTGCGAATTATGCGGATTATGCTTTGCGGCGCCAACAGCAGGGGCGCCGCCTCTGCCGCCGCCAACGCCTCTGCCACCGCCGCCGCCATCGCTGCCATTGCTGCTGCTCCTGCTGCTTCTGATGATGGTGATGATGATGGAAAAAAAAAGAAAGAAGAGTTGCAGAAAACATAAAACACGATTGTGAATGCCGGTGATAGCTTTATTGCGTCACCTGCTGCATATCCACATGCAAGCAAATGACCACGAAATTTTGTGTGCGCATCAGCACAAACGCGGAATGCGATCTCACTGACACTCACAATGTCAAATGATGCCACGACGCAGTATATCATGTTGTACTCGCACCATACTAGCTGAAAATTCATAGTAATCAGCATTGTAAATCATATTCTAGTGCCAAGCTCGTTATTATGCCTATCCATAGAGCGGCCGCGCTGGACGCTGAGGTGTGTTCTGATTTACGACCCGCCACAACTTTATCATATTTAGGCAACATACCCCTTGTGTCACCTTCGGACATTCATTCAAGGGACTGATGACGAATAGAGACATACCAATATCGCACACGCAGTGCCTTACACTCTAAAAACTAGAGAGGGTATCGCAGGAGGAAAGTATGTTCGGTAACATGTTCTCTTAACATGTCACCAGTCTTCAAGTTACAGTAGTGAAGCGGCCGATTTACTCTTCAAAGCGTTGTTTTACTCTCGAAAATGTCGAGTGGAATGAAATGCGTTGTTCAATCTGTCAGCAAGGAGAGAGTGAAATGTTCTTTTCACTCTGCCCTTCTGAGAGAGCGTAGAATGCCCATTTTACTCTTGCGGCAATAGAGAACAAAACATAGCGTCAGCTTCTGCTTCAACTGTAGGAGGCTGGCCCCGTATAAGTCACGCACGCTTACCAAAGAACAAACCCTTTTGCTTCGAACAGACAGCAATATATAACAACAAATCCTGCACGGTAAGTAAATTCTAAGTTAGGTGCACATTCTCCGTATATGGCATGCTTTCGCCAGGAAATCGTCGCGGCGCTTAGCCGACGCGATTGACAACGGACTAGGCAAGCGCACTGTGTCTTTTGATCCCAATCAAAAAAGCCAGTCGTCGCGATAACTGCATGGGACTTTATCACTTGCCGCTATCCGTAAGAGCTTTGAAAATCGCAAACACAGCTAGAACCATGGTATGTTCAATAAGATGTGAGGCGAGAGGACGCTTAAAATGGTTTGTACACCTGCCCATGATTCCGAGCCTATGCGGAGCGTGCTTATCATACGTTTTGTGTGTTTGAATTTATTCAGTTTGGCAGTCTACTGTGTACGGAACGCTGTTGAAATGAGGAGTCACATAACAGAAGGCGTCATTTTGCTGGCGGCATGCTTTCCTTATAAATAAGCCGCGCGCTTGATAGTGTCTCGCCCATCGGTAATCTGCGACCACTGAAGGTACGTGCAGCACCAGTGCTAGTTAGAGACTTAACCGCTGGCATTCAGCTGCATGCTTCAAGAGGTTAGTTGGGCGCGTTATCTTGAACTTACTGAAAACGCATGAGGAATTACTGTTTTATGCTGATTAAAGTATAAACCCCATATAAGCGATCTTGAGAGCGACAGCTACATGCGATGCGATGGAGACGGCAGTTGCGTTCGCCCGTCGCCTACAAATCGTACTCTGTGCGAGCGACGATATTCAGCAACCTCTCCCTGGTGTTGCCGGTATGAGGGCTGCAAATACTCGTCGAAACTAGCGTGACGTGTGCTTTAGTAGTTTAAGTTGACGTATTTTACTGTAAAAAAGTAGCATAAAATATTTCGGGAGGTTTTGAAGTAGATCTCTATCCTTGCACGTATTAAAACTCAATCCTTTGCTCGTTCGGCGCGACAATCGGTAGTATTTGAGCGATGTACATCCAGTTGCGGCTTCGCGCTATTCGTTAGTGGCTGACTGCATATCCGGATGACGAGCTACAATTTCTAGATTTCCAGAACCGATCGATCTGTTAAAGCGGCGGCCCGTTTTGTTGCTCGAAGCCGTCGCTCGTCGCCGTCTCGCAATAAATCGGTCTCATGCGGTTTATCCCTAAGACCGAACTGTTTTTGCTTATGTATTGAAATGGTGTGATTATATGTCAGATTTTTTGTCTCCTGTTACGGTTTTCGAGCAAGGTGCGAATCTGAAAGGGTGATTATGTCCACGAACTCGGTGAATTATCAAGCGGCGAGTTATGCATCGGCATCGAGTAGAAGGGCTGCTCTGTGGAAATACAATTACAGGGACGCTTTGCACACGGTTGTTGTTTTGGAGATGCCTGTGCATTTGTTAATATGAGTTGGTGTTTGAGAGTTATGTCATATGAACAGCTAAATGACCCTTCCTCTGGGGGGTACAAGCGTAATGTGTGCATCTTGCTACCGCATGGCACATCGAAATGTGTTTATCGCTTTAATACTTTTAATGGAGAAATAAAATAGCAAAATAAAACGTTGCTTTAATTCCGTGTTACCAGTCTTCTGTCGTACACAAAACAAACAGTTGGTCTAACTCTAGTCTAACTGCAACTTCTACATGCCTTCAAGAATGTTGAATTCTAGATTTCAAACTGCAGCAGTAGTCGAGTCTTTCAAAAATGAAATCCATTGCGCACCTCATAAATGAAATAAGTTCATGCATTTTAGTAAGCTTCGATCCAGGCCGCAGTGAACTTTGTTGTTAGTATTGAAATGTGGGTAAGCTTGCTATAACAAGCCCTGTTGCCCTTTCTTATAGGTACATCTAGACATATCATTTGAACTGGAGGACAATATTTTCATCCCTACTGAGCATCATGTTTGCAGATATGAGGATGCTTTAATGCAGAAGTTTCGTTCAACAGTTCTAGTAATACGCAAAGGTCCGCTTGCTGTTTTATATTGTACTAACTAATTGATCATTATTGCGAAGAGCGAAAGAAAACGATGCCTTTGACGATGAAGTTCGCACGGGTTAATTCATCATTGGACTACGCGTGGGCCTGACCTCACCAATTCAGCGATGGCCCTCTGTTACTCCGAACATGTTTTGAGGTACCATTTTGCCGCATATGGTGAGCACATGTTGAAATGCTCCAGGAAACGCGACCGTCCGTGGAGCTGCAGGCCGACCGGTAGGGGTTCGCCAGCACGAGTACTGCGGTTTGAAGTTTGGCCAGGCTTATTGTGGAACTCCTTGCCGGGAGCATTGCGGATCGCGGATGTCTCTTCGGTCAGGTGTTCTGTACAGTGTCTAACGACCACATATGCGCCGGGCTGGGCACGGAACGGTTCGCTGGGCAGGCTGACCATTCTAGCAAAGTACACTGCGGCTCGGATGCCAGCTGACTGCTAAGCGGTCGTCTCCGGTTTTTGAAGAGCCATGATTTCCTCACCTACCAACATCGAGGCGTGTTCTACGTCGTTCTTTCGTCACACCTCACTCCGGCAACCTCTAGTCTCCTGTCGACGTACGATGAACTGCTTAGAATTGTTTGTTTCTCGGCCTCGCGCCAACCTGATTTCTTCTAGCTGATTATGTGCGTCATGGCATGTGCCTTAAGTTCCCGTGTGGTTGTAGTTTGATATTTGTAGTTGTTATAATGTAGTTTGGTTTTCAACGTGAATTCTACTATTTTTCTTGTCCTTTTCCTCACTGCGAAGTACGCAAGGCAGATATGACGACAGTAATCATTTTAAAATTGTTGTTATTGCAGATGTTTTGGCGCCGCTCCTTGAGTTCCTCTCCTTTGAAATGTTTCTTTGCAGAGCATTGGTATTGTGACAGTGCCGACAAGAACACTGCTGCGCACAATAAAAGGAAAGAGGAGGGAACAGGAAATAAGAAACGAGCCACATAAGTCACACTGCGATGCTTTCCCTGTTCTGACACACGCAGTGTTTTCGACCCGTGTATATTCTATGTTTCTTACAATGTAAGGAACTCAATACTTAAGCAGATATATTTTTAAAACTCTTGTTCTGCAAAATTCGTTGTTTCTGCATAAATATTAAATCGGTCACGCTCGTGTGTCTATGCAAGTGAACGTTCGCTAGCGTTTATAAAGCGTCAGTACAAAAGGAGAAAGAAATGCACGAGAAACTTGATTTCTTTAGTTAGCATGAATAGCTCCCAGCCAATACAATACATAACAGAAAAAAAATGCTGTCTCGGCATTAATATAGAGTAGACGTAATCATGAAATGGCTACTAGCAAACCATATTGGTTGTAGATGGTACTAGAAGCAGTCTTAAATTGGCTATAGTGCACGTTCGCAAAGGCACACCCCGCCACAGCACGTCGCACCACAGGATACTGTGCACTGGTCTGTACGGACGCAATTGTTTCCTATCATCGAAAGTCAGAGGAAACAACTCCGTCCATATGGCGTCTTCTGCTGCCAGTGGTGCCAGCGACTTCAGCCGCTTTTCTTCTTCCAACAGTGCAGCTCGATAAGCGTATGTCGCTAGTTTTTCTTCTTGTCCAGTCAAAATGGTCGGATGGCAATGTGCAGCCCTGGGTCGTTGTTCTCAGCCGCGTTGTCACATTCGTGAACGGCCCCATAAGCCTTCCATTGTCGCAATAGTCGAGTGGTCTTGTGCTCTGGCGTATAACTCGCTAACTGGTTGGTTTCTGGAAAACGATTCTCACCTCTCCTTTAATTGGGCTGCATTGCTCAGCTTAAGCATTTCTCACGGCGATATCATTGAAATGAAGAACGCTGGCATTAGTGGCGTGATCATCTGCTATAGTACGCAGCGTGACAACCGATGTGCTTTGTGGTGGAACTTGCTTTGTCAGGCCAAAAGTGATGACGGGGAGGCATGTCCGGTTTTCGGCAACGATTACGAATGAGTGGGGCACAGTGATAGTGCGCGCGAAAAGACATCAGGAACAGATGTGATGATGTAATCACCATCGGGCAAAGGGAAAGAACATATTCGCCTCCCTCACCGTGCCGTTACCTACATAGGTGCCTCCCCCGTTCCACCTGTACCAGACGGTGACTACATCGTATCCCCTAATCCGGATGTCCTGCTCTCGCATAACGTCGCCTTTCCTCACATCGTCATTACCACATCGGACAACACGTCCTGCCTTCCGCTTGCGAACTTTGGACTCTGTACACAAGTACTCCCGCGCGGAATATCCCTGGCGCAAATAACGCAAGACAGAGACTACCACCTTTCGGCTTTAATTTGTGACAGCTCCTCGTTTTCAACTCTCGCTTCGCCCCCTGTCCCTTCAGATTTGAATACCCTAACAAAAATGATTGCTCCCGATCTTCCGACCCAGCGTGCTCAAGAACTACGTTGCCTCCTTGCCTCACACTGGGACATATTTGACCTTGGAGAGCACCCTCTAGAACAAACATCTCTCGTAAAACATCGAATAAACACCAGTGATGCGAGCCCGATCTATCGGTGACCCTACCGCGGCTCGCCTACTGAGCGACATATCATCCAACATGAAGTTGACAAGATGCTTTCTCGAGACATAATCGAACTTTTTTTGCAGCCCAAAGGCATCATCTATTGTACTAGTTAAAAAGGACAACAGTTTGTGATTTTACGTCTTTTATCGACACCTCAACAAGCTAACAAAGAAAGACGTCTATCCGCTACCACGCATTCACGATGCCCTGGATTGCATGCATGGAGCACAATATTTTTCGTCCATCGGCCTTCGCTCTGGCTACTGGCAAATTGCCGTCGATGACATGGACCGCGAGAAGACAGCTTTTGTTAGTCGCGATGGCCTGTAGCAGTTGAAAGTGATGCCTTTCGGTTTATGCAATGCCCCGGCCAGATTTGAACGAATGATGAACGCCCTCCTACACGGTTTCAAGTGGTCCATCTGGCTCTGTTGCCTGGACGACGTGACTGTTTTTTCTCCGAATTTGGAGAAAAATCCTCTACGCCTATTGACGACCCTCTCTGTTTTCCGTCAGGCGGCGCTACAACTAAATTCGTCCAAGTGTCACTTCGGTCGTCGTGAAATTTCCGTGCTCGGGCATCTCGTCGATTCTTCTGGTGTACGCCCTGATCACGATAAAATGCGGGCAGTGAAGGACTTTCCGGTGCCAAAACGTGCCAAGGATGTTCGCAGCTTCTTGGGCCTTTTCTCCTACTTCCGTCGGTTTTTCCAAAATTTTGCGAACGTTGCGCATCCTCTCAATCAGCTCCTCAAGAAAGACGCTGCATTCATTTGGGGCCTAAGCAAGCTGGTGCTTTCACCGAGCTGATTGAGCTGCTTGCGTCCCCAGCCATTCTCGCTCACATTGTTGCGTAAGGTCCAACAGATGTTCGTACCGACGCCAGTGGCCACGGTATCGGAGCTATCTTGGCACGGAAACAACAAAGGCGAGAACGTGTTATTGCCTACGCCAGCCGCCTTCTTTCCTCTGCGGAGGGCAATTATTCTATCACCGAATGCGAGTGTCTGGCTCTCGTTTGGGCAGTGGGTAAATTCCGCCCCTATTTGTACGGCCGCCAATTCACAGTCATCACTGATCACCACGCTCTGTGTTGGCTTTCGTCCCTCAAAGATCCTTCAGGGTGCCTTGGCCGCTGGGCTCTGCGCCTTCAAGACTACAGCTATTCAGTTGTATACAAGACCGGCCAGTTATATCAAGATGCGGACTGCTTATCGCGCCATCCTGTCGACCCTGCTGACGTTTCTGCAGCCGGCATACCTGTCACCGTTCTCTCTCTGGATGCTTTTCGCGATATTGGAGCCGAACAACGTCGGGACGCCTCCTTGCAGCACCTTATTCAACGGCTCACTTCAACGACGCCCGATCCTTCCCTTCGTATGTTTGAACTTCAATATGGTATATTGTACCGCTCTAACATGCGCCCGGACGGCCCTGACCGACTCTTCATTGTACCTGAGCATCTGCGTCAAACTGTTCTCGCCCAGCGGCATGATGTGCCGACTGCAAGTCACCTTGGCGTGTCACGGACTTATAACCGCGTTCGTCGGCGCTTCTTTTGGCCTGGTCTATACCGTGACGTATGCCGTTATGTCGCTGCGTGTGACCTTTGTGAACGACGTAAAAAGCCGACCCCACTCCCTGCTCGTCGCCTTCAACCACTTGACGTACCACCAGAACCATTCTTCCGTGTAGGTGTTGATCTTTTAGGCCCCTTTCCTGCGTCTGCTTCGGGAAACAAGTGCATTGCTCTAGCAACAGACTACGCCACCCGATATGCAGTCACATGGGCTCTTTCAACAAGCTGTGTAACCGATGTCGCCGACTTCCCCCTAGAGAACGTCATCCTTCCCCACGGCGCCCCTCGACAACTCCTCACCGACCGAAGCCGTTACTTTCTTTCTAAAGTTGTCAATGACACTCTACACTCGAGCGCGACTAAAGACAAACTTGCTACTGCTTACCATCCACAAACGAACGGTCCAACTAAGCGCCTTTACCGTGCCCTTACTGTCATGCTGTTCATGTATGTCTCCGCTGACCATCGCAACTGGAACGTTGCGCTGCCGTTCGTTACTTTCACCTATAATTCTTCTCGCCATGATACCGCAGGCTTCTCTCCATTCTTCCTATTGTTTGGCCGTGACCCTACGCTAGCTTTTGACGCCGTTCTGCTTGCTAGTCTGAATTCCACATCTGAGTACGCCCGTGAAGCCATACTCAAAGCACAAGAAGCACGCCATATTGCCCGACGTCGACTTGTGGAGTCGCAGGACAATCAGCGGCGCTTATATGACGCCCGCCATCGTGACGTCCATTGCACACCGGGCGCCCTGGTTCTCCTTTGGTCGCCGTAGCGACACGTTGGCCTCTCGGAGAAGTTACTTTCACGCTACTCTGGCCCTTACCGTGTCTTGCGTCAAGTAACCGATGTCACGTACGAAATCACCCCTCTTGAACCAACCGCGGCTCAGCAACGCTCCGACGTGCTCCACGTCGCGCGTCTTAAGTTGTATCATTCGCACGCCTCCTAACCAACACCGAGCTGGTGCTTCAGCCACCGGGGGTCATGTGACACGCTGACGAAGAAGTTGTTTTAATCCTGGTTGGAAGAAGACGGTGCTCTGGACTTCGCGCGCTGTCGACCATGTTGTCAGCTGCTACAATTGTAAATATCTTGTAACTATACGTCTGACTGTTTCTAACGCCATAACAATATTAAGGCTATAACCTTATATGCTCCATAAGGCTGAAAATCCGGCAAGCGTCCGGCATTAATATGTCATGGCAAATAAACCAAGTGACCAAGTGATGAAGTTAGCTTGGCGGCGCAGGAGGTGCTGCGGCTCCTACTCGAAATCCCACGATGAACAGCCACGGCATCGGACGGACGCCGTGGCTGTACGGACCGACGGACGGCGTCGGTCGGACACCTTGGCCGACCAAAATTTACTTTGCTAAATTCCACAATTGAGTTAGCCTGCGTTGAAAACTGACCTGGCCCACTCCCAAAATCCGCTAGCCCCTCCCCCCCAAAAAATTTGGATGGCCCACTCTCAAAATTGCCTTGTCCCAATATGTGCACATGAGCAAGTTATCACATTTTCCCGTGACCAACTAAGAACCTTAAGTTGCAAGATCTCATGAGTATGTGATGATGTCATGGGAAAATGTTACGTAACATGTACGTCGAAATAGTACGCTCTTATTACAGTTTCCCCTTTTTGGGCTTATCTTGTCCCACAACGATAATCGTCATCTGCTTTAGTTGAGCTTCCTTTCTTTAAAGCTATGCGCTCGCAAATTTCCTGTGGAGAATGCTGTCACGCTCATTACGCATATGCCATTCGTCACCTGGAAGCACCAGACTCGCAGCGTTAAAGAAATGCGAGCAGGAGAGATGACGATTATCGTTGTGGAAGGAGATAAGCCTCAACAGGTGCAAAATTTTTTAAGCTTCTATGGACGTTGATATAGTTGACACGCCTAGAATGCATTCGCATTCAATGCACGTAAGTAAATTTAACTGCATCTGTAACTTTCCTGTGCGTGTGTGTATATGTTAGCCCATGTTAATGAGTACACGGGTGAACATGTGTTGTATCTGTGTACGCACGTGCGTGTACACATGTGTGTCTGTGTGCGTGTGTGTGTGTGTGTGTGAAGGAACGATCGCGCATTTCCCGGCTTACACCTACCCTCAGGGACGAATAGGATACAGAGTTTATTGAAATTCGTATTCGAATACGCTAGAAAATATGAATGACAGTGCATTTATGGCATTATCTCTTTGCGAACGCGAAAGAGACAGAAAAAGCACTAGAAACGTCAAAATTGGAACCCCACATTACGTCACGATGGCACCATACCAATCACGGCTCCATGAGGGGCTACCTAGCTGTCCACCTTCGTCATCATTCTACCCTTGGCGGCAGCTCATTGTCTTCATGTCAGCAGAGCGCTAAACGTGCATCACCATTGCATCACACATCAATTCTGCGCCCAAGCCAGCTTTCGGCGGCAGACGTGTAGTGCTATATTGATATTAAAACTTTGAACTGCTTACCTTAAAAAAAAAAACAGCGTCAATAAAGATTGAAAGTGGACTGGACACTAGGAACATGCTGATAGAGACGAACTACTGATGACATCACAAAAGACTAGGTGCGGTCAGGTTGACTTGACAGACATTTGTTTCCTGCATCAGTTACGCTTTCCAAGAGCATTTAATTCATAACTATTTGTTCGCACAGCTCGTACAGAAACATGTTTGACCAACATTTCTTCGCTGAGCTAGATAATCCCAAGGAAGGGCTCCAATATACCCATTTTCTATAGAAATCTGAGGTCATTGAAAATATGATTCAATTCTTCCGATACCTAAAACAACCTATAAAGAAGATAACTATAAGATACCTATAACGTACCTATAAGAAACCTATAAAGAAAGGGGTCAGCTAAGGAGACACTGCGTGCTTGAAAGAAGTATTCAAGCTATTAAACTGGGAAGGTTTAGGTGGAAGGATAGACGACGAATATCTCAGAAACCTTCAGTTTGCATATGACATTGTTCTGTTCAGCAAAACTGGATAGGAGCTACAACAAGTGATTGATGACCCTAAGAGAGAGGGTTGTTGAAGATTAATATGCAGAAGCCAAAGATAATCAAGAATAGCCGGGCAAGGGAGCAAGAGTTCAGGATCCCCAGTCAGCCTCTAGAGCCTGCGAAGTAGTACGTTTACCTAAGTCAATTAATCACCGGGAACCGTGACCATGAGAAGGAAATTCACAGAAGAATAAATATGGCTTGGAGCACATACAGCAGAAATTATCAGTTCCTGACTGGAAGCTTACCATTATCACTGAAAAGGATTGTGCACAATCACTGCTTTTTACCGATGCTGACGTATGGGGCAGAAACTTGGAGACTGACAAAGAAGCTTGAGAACAAGTTAAGGACCACGCAAACAGCGATGGAACGGAGAATGCTAGGCATAACGTTAATAGACAGAAAGATAGCGGTTTAGATCACAGAGTAAACGGGCATAGCCGATATTCTAATTGACAGTAAGAGAAAAAAACGGAGCTAGGCAGGTCATGTAATGCGCAGGCGAGATAACCGGTGGACGATTAGGTTTACAGAATGGGTAGCAAGAGAAAGGAAGCGCAGTCGAGAACGCTAGAAGACTAATTGAAGTATAACTTAGCGTCCACAATTAATGTTACTACGTCAATAATGGGCGACCAACTAGCGCAACAATCAACTCTTGTAGAAGATTAGGTGGGGCGGTGAAATTAGGAAACTCGCGGACGCTAGTTGGAATCGGCTGACGCAAAACAGGGGCAATTGGAGACCGCAAAGAGAGGCCTTCGTCCTGCAATGGACATAAGATAGGCTGCTGCTGCTGATGAGGATGATTTACTTAGCTTTCTTAATTACACACACAACGTCTCAACTTACTCACTTTCTAGAGGCTACCAATATTAACACTCGAATGATAAAATGGTGCCACCAAGATTTATATTTCTCTAATATTTTTATTATGTGTAGTTAAAACAGCTGCTATATTGCTTGCGCAGTAGGCTGTGCATTTAGCTGTGGTTTCCTGACTGTCTGCCTTGCTTCTTCGCGAACTTCTTCTGCCAGTGTAGAGAGCGTTGGAGCACTCTGGTCAAGCTGAAGCCTCTGAAACTGTTCTCTTACTACAGCTCGCACGAGCTCCCGTATGACCTGCGCTCTGTTTACCAAGACTGCGTCTACAGAGGCTATATTGAATACCGGGCTGTACATACTTGATTGTTGTTGCAACGTCATTTCCATTGTTTTCACCACAGAACAAATTCAGCGACGGTGTGCAGCAGGATCCGTCCTAACCCTGATAGCTGTTCCTGCTCTTCGCCCCGCATTATAGGCGAAGCTTCTTCTCCTCGTTTATGTTTGGATCACCTCGTCAGAATAGGCACAACATGTGTTTTACATAAATCACAATGCGTTCGTTATTGCGCCGGCTACTTGCTTCGAGCGCAGCTTCGGCCCTCTCTTTCTGCGGCCTTTAGTTCGTGTAAGTGGCACGGAATTCCCGCCGGAACGCATCCCGCGTGATGAAGGTCGCTTCGTGCGTTTCGAACCACATTCGTGCGCAATCCTCTAACGTGATGTAAACGTTTCGTAGCTCACGCTCTCCAACCCATTCGTTAATCTCTGCTACGTGCTCGAAGCGTTCTAGCCAGTACTCTGCATTCTAAAATGTGTCGCCAAGGAAAGACCGTGGTGTCTTCGATAAATTCCCTACGATGCAAGTAGGTGTGACCTCAGTTGTCATCTTGGTAACGTCTCCGTTGACCGCAGGTGACACTCCTGTAGTAACCGGCAAAGGTAAAAACTCGGGGGATTCACCACGTAGGCGAATACTGCTGCGTTAGTGAGCAGAACTCGGTGCATTGGGTCCGAGTCGCTCTGGTTCCTCGCTAAAATTCGGTGCTGGAGAAGGGCTTGCAATTGTTACCCGCACCTCTACCAGCATTGTGGAAGACCGTTGCGAGAATTCACTTTAATTTTTTTATGTTAGGCGAACTTGTGCCAGATAAAAAGTATTGCCAGACAAAAAGACTGGCTCCAATTGCGCAGTCCTTTATTAGAAGTTCCAGACTTCTTCTTGCCCTCTTGTCCCGCACTGAAGGCTCCATGCCGCAAGCACATGTGCCTTGTCATTACTTTTTGCACTCTTCACTGCTGCTTCCTTTCGCACAGAGCTGGAAATTACTGCAATGGCGCAGGAAACGCTTGGTGTGTGTGATTTGAAGGAGCTTCTCTCCATACACCTGTTTGTTTCAGTGAACACTTTCAAATTCTATTAAATATTTCCTGTGGCAGGTAGCACAGTCGTAGTTGATGAGCTAGTCTACTTGAAGAGGCGGACATCACTCGACAAAAATATTGAAATGCATCTACTAATAAGTAGCCGTGGCTTTTACAAAATATTCCTTTGGCTGGCATAGTGGTTTCTTGCCAGAGATCGCCATACCACGGAAATTTGGCTAAACAAATGGGAAGGCACGGACAATAATTGCCACGTATACCAGACTCTGGTGTAGAAGGGTGCCATGGTCAATGCTGGGCAGCAAGAGTAGAAAGAGAGTGAGAAGCCATGTGTCGTCTAGTGAGTGAGTGTATCTCTTTACGCATTGTGTATTTCTGACCAATGCTTGTCACTTACGAGTTTTTGTTCTATTGACTGTGTGAGCAGCGACCCTTACATGCTGTTGGAGGTCGCGCCTCCCGATCTACTAACTGATGGCTGGAGGGTGAAGTTATGTTGCGGGGTTCACAACTGGTCCTGGGCAGGCATTGTAGTACCAGTTTTAATGAAGCGTGTTTTCATGAAAAAATGGCTGCTCATTCGGGCTCCTACCGTGCACTCGAGTCATTGGCAGTTGCCGACTTCGACCTTTGAACACTTTATCTCCCCAGCTGTCGTCGCAACCAGCGGTTTCCGGCACCATCTGACACTGAAGTGGCTGTAAGTGAGGTACCAGACAAATGATCACAAGAGAAAACTGGTGCTGTCGACATCGGGACCGCAGTGAGGAAGGCGCTCAATCCTTTGGGAAGCTGACCATACACCCGCTGCATTTGAACGTGCTGGTGCTTGGCCTGGAGCAGTATTCGCGTGCCGTGCAAGCCTGCCAGACAACCCTTGCAAACAGGGTACTAAAAGAAAGGAGATCTTATGTGCGGAGGAGATCAATATGAAGGAGCTTTCGGTAAGGCTAAGCAGGCGATGCTGGTGTGAATGAGGAGGAGAGTAGCAAGGAGCATCAATGGGACAGAGTGAGGCAAAAATTAAAATTAGATTACGGGGTTTTACGTGCCCAAACCACTTTCTAATTATGAGGCACGCCGTAGTGGAGGACTCCGGAAATTTCGACCACCTGGGGTTCTTTAACGTGTACCTAAATCAAAGTACACGAGTGTTTTCGCATTTCGCCCCCATTGAAATGCGGCCGCAGTGGCCGGGATTGAATCCCGCCACCTCGGGCTCAGCAGCTGAACACCATAGCCACTCAGCAACCCCGGCGGGTCATTTTATTACATCGTCAGTGGCTTTCTTGATGATCGACGTCGGAATTCTACGGCAGACATCTGTTATCCTTGCTCTTAACTGATCTGACGTCCGTCTCGATCATGTAAGCGCGATCTTTCACATATCTCCTAAGAAAGAAATTGAGTGGACAGAGGTGAGGTGACCTAGCCAGCCAATTTACAGGCCGTGCCTTACAATCTATTGCGCATGAAAAGTCGCATCCCACTAGTTTCGGGCTCGGCTACTGTTGTGTGCTGGTGCTCCATCTTGCTGATACGACAGAAGTGGAAGACATGTCAGCAGGACTACGCTGAGAAACTCATCCACCACTCGTTCAAGCATTTCGCATTTCGTTCACGTAACGCTGTCCAGTCAGTGTGTGATCAAAGATGGTACTGATTATAGCACCGGTGTCAATTCCGAATCACACAATGAGCGACCACTGGCACTGGTGCCGATAGCGGTTTAGACAGTGTGGATTGGAGTCTCTTCGATGGTGTGCGTTTGCAAATTTACTTAGGTGTTTCTGCGAAAATTGGCTTCATCTGTGAACATGATAATACCCAGAAAGTCGGGTGACGCATTGGTTTTGGTGAGAGCCAATTCGAGAAATCTAGATGATTCCGCATGTCCCTATCTTGCAAGCATTGGTGCTCGTTAAGGTCGTACGGGTGAAAGGCCGTCGTTGAGAATCCTCAAAACTAATGACTTGGAAATTGGTACCTGGGCGGCCCCGCCCCGCACGCTAGAAGGACGATTTGAGGTCTTAAATGCTAAAACATCCGTGCGTAGACTAGGACTCAAACATGAGGTCCTCCACCGTTGTTTCTAGAAGCTGCTAGTTTGTCTCAGGTTTTAATAATTGCTGATGATAATAGATGCATTTGGTCTACCGCCAGACTTCCATGACTGATATGTATATTTGCGGCCATCCTCTTGTTACCATTTGTAGATCCCAAGGGAAGGATCCTGTTTACATTCAGCTCATTAGAAAAATACATGTTGACTGGAACGAAACAAAACGCACCCTTAAGCCATTCTACTGACGTCGTCATTCGCTTTTGCAGTGATAGGTATTGTTGTGGCAAAAAAAAAGCATCTGTGCACTTTATCTACGCTAACGCAACAGCTATCACAGCTTGTTTACAACTAACGCCAAAGGCAAGGTGTTACTTCGGCCGCGGCGCGGCAGAGAAGGAGCTAGCTCGATCACGATGTTTTGCTTTATTTTCTTTATTTCCTTCTGGACAACTCTGCTGCTTTATGCTGCGGGTGGAAGCGCAGTCACGTGGTATTTTTAATTTTTCGTGGGGTTTATTAGAAGGCAAAAGTTAGCACGCAATTAGTACGTCGCTGAAAATAGCGCAGTTAGTTGTCCCATGGCTGTGCCTTCATATGCTTCTTTGACACTTTGATAATTAGAATAGCACGTGTTGAGTTAGACAATTAATTACCATTGCCTAATTAAATCTCAGTAACGAAAAATTATTGGCAGCTACCCCACTGTACTGTAAACAATATGCGCTAGCGTTTCGTCCAGTAACGCATCGCTCTTTTTTTATATCTTGGTGCAAAATAGTTATATGGCACACCCTGTATATATTGGCACGCGCTACTTACGCGAGAGCAGAGGATGAAAAAGTGTGCGTGGTAGCTGCTGCAGAAACGAACAGTAAACGGCCGTTCGCTTGGAACTGACTGCTTGCCTTTTCCTCTCGCGAAAAACTGGTGGAGGCGCCGGGTACACATCCATCGTATGCCTACTGATCCTGAACCAGAAGCTACCGATGCCAGTCGTCGCCTTCGACGCTAGTCGTCGCCATCGAAGCAGCCGTCGCCTCCAAGGTCTTCCACCGCAATACAGTCCCCTGGCAAGCTCCGTGAGGAAGATGCCAACAACAACCGCAAGCCAAAGCGAGGGGATCCAAAATGCTGCTGTACCATGCATTGTCAATGCGCCTCATACGACTAACCCGTTCCACGGCGACTCCTTTGAGGACGTTGAAGACTGGTTGGACCATTCCGACAGGGTAGCTGCCTTTAATGACTGGGACGATCGCCGTAAGTTGAAGAACGTCTACTTTTCCTTTTTAGACGCGGCAAGAGTATGGTGCGAGAACCACGAAGCCTCCTTTACCAGCTGGCAGGAGTTTTACCGACTGCATCGCGACACTTTCAGCACCCCCGAAAGGAAAGAAAGAGCCGAACAGGCACTGTCTTCGAGGTTCCAAATGTCGAAGAAAACCGTCGCCATGTTCGTTGAAGACATGACGCGATTGTCGGGCAGACCCACTATTGCCAGAAGACAAGTAGGCGCGTCTGTTAATGAGAGGCGTAAAAGAACAGGTTTTCGCGGGACTCGTGCGCAGTCCTTTTACAACAGTGTCTCAGTTCATTCGTGAGGCAACAATCATGGAACGTATGCTTCGGCAGCAGCTCTCGCAGTATTAACGCCAGACCACCATGACTGCTGCAAGCTCTCTCGTACCTTCAAATGATGACAGGGAGTCCCTTACCGAACTAATATGGCAAATTGTTGGAGAAGAACCGCAAGGGCTTATGCATCGGCTCCGGCACATCCGTGTGCCGCAGCTCTTACGGACGTCATTCGGGAGGAAATCGGCAAAGTGGTTGATCCCTCGCCACCAACACGTACCGAACCCCCAACGTTCTCGTACGCGGATGCTCATCAGGTTTGCGCGCCCTTGACGGGCCGTTTCTCGCAGCCGCCTGCTGGGATTCCTCGACGCTTCCCAAGTCCAATCTACCGCACGAATCTGCAAGCAGCCTTTCATCCTGGTCCGTGCAAGTCTACAGTATGGCGCGCTCCCAACAATAGTTTGTTGTGCTACCACTGTTGGGTGGGTGGTAACATGTATCGCGACTGCCAGTACCGACGGATTGGTCTGCGGGCATACTATCCGGACGCCCATTGCCCGCGCTAAGGCGAACGCCCGCACAAAATTGAGGAATACTTAGAAAGTAACCAGCTTCCTCCTGCCCCGCAACGAAGACAGTCACGGTCACCGTCACCTCGTCGGTACACGTCACCAAACCGCGCTCGACCCGCCTTTGGTTTCGCTGGAGTCAACGGTGGAGGCCCGTGCCAGGGAAACTGAAAACAGCGACCTGCGGGGATCGACCAGCGAACCAGCGACCTGCGGCCGCTGTCATGCGAACCATCAGATATCCTCCGCCGACGCCACCCCTTCGCGACGTACCGCGGATACCTTCATTCGAAACTGCAAAAAGAAATTCCGCTGCTCCCACTGCTTCCATCGACGGTTATCCGGTAACTGCACTCGACGATACGGGAGCTGATTACTCGGTAATGAGTGCTTTACTGGCCACTCGGCTACGCAAGGTGCTGACAGCGTGGGACGGCCCACATCTGATTACGGCTGGAGGACACCTCGTGTCACCTATTGGACGATGCACCGCCAGACTTGCAATTTCTACTTCGACTTTCGTAGCGTCTTGGCTTGTGCTGCCCAAGTGTTCTCGGCTGGTTATACTGCGCACGGAGTTTCTCCAGGAATATGGGGTGATCTTTAACCTGTGTGACTTGTTCGGGACTTTTTCTATGTTTCTTCAGATTCGAATGTGGAAGATGAACGTTACCGCGTGGCTTTACGCGTGGTGGATGACTGCGTGACCTTACCGCCTCGAAGTAGCATCTTTGTCCTCGTCGAATGCCTCCAAGACCAACTAGATATAGGCATCGCCGAAGGTAGCCTCACCATTTTGCTGGATCGAAAAGTCGGCGTCGCGCGAGGTCTCGTAGAGCTCCAAAATAGGCAAATAACGATCCTAGTTGCCAACTTCAGTGGCGAATACAAGCACTTTGTGAGGCATACCACCATGAACTACTTTGAAACGGTGGCCGAGTCCAACGCCTGTGCTTCGGTAACGACAATCTCGATTCCGGAACCCAGCGATCTGGACTTGATCAGTCACATCAATGTGAACCCACAGCTAGACCGACCCGAGAAGAAGAGACTCTACAATCTACTATTGTCATTTAGCGACTGTTTTGCCACCACGACGGTCAAACAAGCTCCTTTAACCAAACACAATATCATCACTGAACCGACCGTCCAACCTGTTCACCGACACGCTTATAGCGTGTCGCAGAGAGAACGTGATGGTATTCGTCATCAAGTTAAACAAATGCTAGACGATGATGTCATTCAACCATCAACAAGCCCTTGGGCTTCAACTGTTGTATTAGTTAAGAAGAAAGGCGATTCACTACGATTCTGTGTCGATTATCACAAGCTGAACAAGATCACGAGAAAAGACGTTAACCCACTTCCTCGGATTGACGACTCTTTGGATCGCCTGCAGCATGCCCGTTAATTTCATTCAATGCACCTGCGTAGTGGATACTGGAAGATTGAAGTTGACGAACGGGACCAGGAAACAACGGCGTTTATAACACCCGACGGTTTTAGAATCAGAATCAGAATCGGTTTTCGTTGAGATCATTATAAAGATTACAAGTTGTTAATATTCAGAAGGAGGTCCCGAAGTCAAAGACTGCAATGGGACCTCCTTTACAAAGTAAACGTAATAAAACAAAAGTACAGCAGTTTCAACAAATTGTTAACATAAAAAAATTACAGGTTTTAGTATGAGTAGCATGATTGCAGAATTACATATGCATAAATGTGATGAAAAAAAGCATTGTAACACAATCTCGTTGACAACTGATAACGCAACTGTGTAGATGACGTGACGAACACAGTATAATTTGTTAACTCGAACGTATAGGTGAGGCAGAAGCAGAAACCTAACCGTATGGCAATGAAAATTAAACGGAGGCACCCTGAAAAAATGGTTGTGAGTATGGACTAGGCATCAGTATTCGACAGAATGTAATCCTTTAGTTGTTTCTTGAATTCGTGAATTTTAAGTGTTTTATGTATAAGGGCAGTGTGTTCCAGAATGCGATAGTTGAAAAATGGACGCTCTGTTTGCCATAATTAGTAGGTATTTTAGATAAGTTCCTATTTATTGCAAGCCTGGTTATATTAGTATTTAATGGAGAAGATTGTGGTAGCAAGCTATCGCATCGTGTGTAATTGATTTGACGGAAGAAAAAGGTACCTAGATTATATTTAACGAGTTGAGTGACTTTATGAATGTGATTAGTTCGTAAAAGATATGAGGCGTTGTTGTTATATGGGCTAAATGTAATTATCCTAATAGCCTGATTCTGTAGGATTCGCAATGAGTTTAAATGGGTTACGTAAGTGTTTCCCAGCAAGTAACGCAGTAGGTAATGTGGGAATGAATCAATGAAAAGTGTAATGATAGTAATATTTGATGGTCAGATATGTTTCGTGCTTTTAGAAGTACCCTAATCCCGTAGGTAATCTTCTGTTTTAGTTTGGTTAAGTGTTCAGCAAATTTAAGATGTTTGTCTACTTTTATGCCAAGATAATTGCATGAAAAACTTGCAGGGATAGGACTTCCGACCAAAAAGATAGGAGAAATGGAGTGAAGTGTTCGTTGGTGGCAAGTGAATACAATAAATTTTGTTTTCGACGTGTTTATCTGTAGCTGGTTTGTATGGCACCACTCCAGCAGGCAATGTAAATCGCCATTAAGGTTATATACTAAGGTTGTAATACATTTATTGGAAATATTAATAGTAGTATAATCTACATAAAGTATACATTTCGAAGAGGACAGGCAGTTAGGCAGATCATTTACGTATAATAAAAATAAAAGCGGACCCAATATGGAACCCTGGGGCACGCCAATATTAGTGAACATGGTTTTATAATGAACGCCTGAAATGGTTACTACCTGCATTCTGTCTGTTAAGTAATATTGTAGTAACAAGAGTGCTGGGCCGGTAATTCCCAATGATCCAAGCTTACGAAATAAGATGCGGTGATTTACTTTCTCTAACGCTTTGCTTAAAACTACAAATACTCATGCTGCCTAATTCCCTTCATCGAGAGCGAGTTTTAGTTGATCGGTTAGAGCAACAAGAGCCAGTTGGGTCGAGTAACCCGAGCGAAAGGCGTATTGGAACGGTGAGAGTACGTTGTAATTTGGTAAGGCATTAGTTAAACGTTTTTCTATGAGCTTTTCGATTACCTTACTAAAGAAAGGTAATACACAGATGGGGCGATAATTGGAAATGAAAGAGCGGTCACCTTTCTTAAAAATTGGGGTGATCTTGCCTTGTTTTAGTTCTTGTGGGAAACTGCCTGATTTAAACATGAAGTTGATTATGTCTGCAAGGGCATCACTTATTAAGGGTGCAATTAAATTTATATGGGAAGGGTGTAATTTATCGATGCCGGCGCCGGTTATTTTCATGTTGTTTATAATGTTTAGAACTTCCTGGGTTGTAGTTGGAAGTTAAAAAGAAAGAATGTGGCAGGTGCTGGGGCACGGGATTGTCATGCGCAGGTGACTGTAGCCGGCTCCTAAAGAAGAAATCAGCATCAATTAAGCTCTATCAATTTAAGGTCCTCCCTTTTGGATTCCTTTCCTCTCCAGCCACATTTCGCTGTACGATGGACACAGTTTTATCTGACCTCAAGAGGCACTCGTGCGAAGTCTACTTAGACGATGTACTCGTTTTTTCCACCACGTTTGAACAGCACATCCAGCGGATTCAGGCGGTTCTTCAAGCCATCCGCACCGCCTGCCTGCCTCTGAAGCCAGAAAATGTGTCACTTTGGCTACGAGGAGCTTAAATTTCTAGCTCATATTGTCAGCAGCACCGGTTTGCGCCCTGACCCTGACAAAGCCATGGCAGTTGCTCTGTTCCCGATACCGAAGACAAAGCACCATGTCCACCGATTTTTAGAGCTTTGTGCGTATTACCGTCATTTTGTGCCCAATGTTTGTGAGACCGCCGCACCTTTGCAACGACTCATTAAGGACGACGTCACATTTGTTTGGAGCCCGGCACAATCCAACGCCTTCCACGACCTTCAGCGACATCTACAGACACCACCAATCCTTCGTCTCTTTGACACCGAGGCCGACACAGAAGTGCTTACTGATGATAGTAACGTTGGTCTCGGAGCGACACTCGTGCAGTTTCAAGCTGGTGTTCAACGCGTTATTGCGTATGCTAGCACACCATTGTTTCCTCCTGGAAAAAAACTACTCAGCAACTGAAAAGTAATGTCGGGTGGTCGTATGGGCTATCCAGAAGTTTCGGCCATACTTGTACGGACGCCCCTTCCGCGGTGTCAGCGACCACCACTCTGTCTGCTGGCTGGCGAGTCTCAAGGATCCTTTAGGTCGCCTCGCAAGACGGAGCAGCCTTCGGTTGCAGGAATTTGATGACACAATCGCCTACAAGTCTGGCCAGAAACACATGGACGGCGACTGTCTATTCCGCGCTCTCGCCGATCCCGCACTACTAGATACTCACGACGACTCTTGTTTTTTTTGTGCTCTTCCGTCTTTAAACTGAGCTCAACAGCAACGCCAAGATTCCCAACTCCAGCCCTTGATTGAAAACCTTGAGGGAAGTCGCCCACAACGCCCGTGGCCGTTCACGCGTCACTTGTCCTCTTTTCGCGTAAGCGGCGACATCCCATACAAGCGGAACTTTCACCCTACGGCAACCGTTTTCCTGCTCGTTGATCCCGCTCCTCTCCTCGACGACGTTCTACGTGCATGCCCCGACGAACCAACGTCCCGGCATCTTGGTTTCACGCGTACTCTGGCAAGGATCAAGCAGCAGTACTACTGGCGAAAACTCACAAAAACTGTGGAGCAGTACATCAGAAGTTGTCGAGATTGCCAGCGTCGCAAAGTTCCACCACTGAAACCAGCCGGTCTGCTTGAGCCTGTATGAACTCCCTGCTCACTATTTGAACAAGTCGGGATGGATTTACTTCGCCCGTTTCCCAAGTCTTCGGCTGATAACCGCTGGATTGTTGTCGTCGCCGATTACCTCACTCGATACTGCGAAACAAAAGCCCTTCAGCGAGCTATTGCTTCAGATGTAGCCAACTACTTTGTAAAAAATATCGTCCTTCGACATTGTGCTCCAACAGTCGTCATCACAGACCGTAATATGGCCTTCACCGCCCAGTTGGTCCGAAATATTCTGCAGCTGAGTGCAACAACGCACCGTACGCCAACCACGTATCACCCGCAGACTGACTGGTGAACTGAGCGTGTGAACAAAACGATTGCGGGTATTCTTTCTATGTATGTCGCCACGGATCATAAAAATTGGAACAAGCTTCTCCTGTATGTGACATTCGCGTATAACACTGCGCTTCAAGAAACCACTTGGTTTCCTTCTTTTCGTCTGGTCTACGGACACTACGTGACCGCTATGTTCGACGTGATGCTCCTACCAACTTCATCTCAACCTACCGCAACCAGATACCGACGCCTTTGTTTCAGTATGCCGAAGCAGCGCGGCACCTCGCACGGCAACGAATTCTATCTTGACAAAATCAAGATGCTCGTCGATACAACATACGCCATCGAGACGTCACATACAAACCGGGCGATCTCGTATAGGTTTGGACCCCTATACGTCAACGAGGCCGCTCAGAAAAATTATTGCGCCGATACTTTGGACCCTACATAGTTTTGCATCGTGTAAGTCCTGCCAACTACGAAAATATTCCAGCCGAAACTTCACACCACTCCCGTAGACCACGTTCCTATGGCATTGTTCACGTTACCAGGATGAAGTCCCACCCCACGGGCTGACTCTCATTCACAAACTTCGTAGTGCGGCTCCTGTCGTCACGTCCTTTGTCTTTCTCATTTATTTTGTTGTCTCCTTGTGGCATTTAACATCTCCCCAACTTTTCTTTTCTTTTCTTTTTTTTTGGGGGGGGGGCTACTTTCGTCTAGTAGCTTGGAGAAGCAGTCTCTCATTTTTTTTGGAGGGAGGGTTAATAGCACGCGCTAGTTAAGCTAGAAGCCGAGGATGAAGAAGGGTACATGATAGCTGCTGCTGAATCGAACAGTAAACGGCCGTTCGCTTGGAACTGACTGCTTGCCTTTTCTTCTCGCGATAATATTTATGACCTCTGCATGCAAGTGACGATGTTTCCATTCCTAATCGATGTAAATTATTAGAAATGTTTTTTTCACAAACCCTTAGCATTGCTTACTGGAAAGAGAAGCAATACTGAGACATACATCATTCACGTGCATTTCACGCATCATTTATAAAAAGAAACTTTGCCGAGGAGATAACTAAGTCTATAGATTTATTTCATGGTCAAAGAAGTACGCAAAGCAATTTGAAGCGTGGTGAACATACAGCAAAATTTTCATTCTCTAGGCGTAGCTTATCTATACCTTTAGAAATAATTTTTAAAATATTACTTCCATATTTTTAAAAAATATATTAAACTTTGTCTTGTGTGTACATTTCAATATATTGTGTATGTACATGGTGTGTACAGTGGAAATTTAAAACAATTTTGAAGGGAGAAAATACGAATTAGGCAGCGGCCGCTAGTGTTTCTAATGCGCGTGTCCTCCTATTACCAGAATTTGCAGAAATAAAACGAAAGTATGAGTTAAAAGCGGTGCACTTTCGCGCCAACAATGCTGCTGTAAGGTATTAGCCAGAGAAATACTTGAAGTGAAAAGGTCGAGGAAATTCAAAAGAAACTTGAAATTATGTAGGTGACAACGCTCTGGTAATGGCACTTTAGTGGGTGCGTGTGTGTGCGTAAATTTGTTTGTGTGGAGGCGAGAGGACGGGGCTTCGGCATCGCCCGGGGGGGGGGGGGGGCGGAGGCTCTTCTCCCACCGAAACACTTCTGAGGGTACTCAGCCCCCCTCCCCCAACCTTCTTCGGCGCTTATGGTAACAGTATTACTTACCGGGACACCCTGGCGGCGAACGCTATGCATGAAAGCAAGCGCTCTGGTGGAAGCATGGCCTCTTGCGGGGACCGATCCCGTAGGCAGTGAACAGCCACGCGAAAATTTAAATTATTTTCAAGTTTCTGTTAATGTTTAGCACTTTTAATAACAAAACCCGTCTGGCAAGATTTAACATAAAAGGTATGCGCTGTCACTGTTTTGTTCCATGATGTTTGTTTGTGGACTCCCATTCTCAAGATTCCGGGCAATAACTTCGTCAAGAATGTAAGAGAAGGTGTGGGCAACATTACTGATAGAATGTCGGGGCAACATAACCCGCGTATACTGCATGTTACATAGCAAGAATGGTATATACATATACTTAAATATTGTAGGAACGGCGCGGTCTCTCAGTCCAGGCCAGCAGGCCCCAGTCCTGGCCGGCCGCACCCAAGAGCACCCAGCCTCACCGCAAACCACCGCCCGAGCTCACAAAACACTTCGTCATCCACTTCTTCGACTGCTGGCTCCAATACCGTAGTTCCCATACCGCCCCTCCGTCTCCGAAGGCGATGATGACAGTGGTCCACGGCGGTTTACAGCGACGGCACCGACCCCCGGTGACGGGCAAACCTTGAAGACTGCTGCATCGAACGAGGATCGGTGGAGCAGGCAACGTTCTAGCCAACAAGACCTTCTAGGAACCCGAAGGCTATAAATGTGTCTCGCTTCCCCGACGTACGCTTCGCGAAGCTGCCGCATGCCACGTTCCGAGTTGTCGCGGTCTTGCCGGAACCAGAAGGCTCTAAACCATTTCCGGAGGCACACCTGGTCCAGTCTTCCTCCTCGACCTCATTCTGACGAGTGAACGCAGCAGGTAGCCGAAAGTAGCAGCGGCCCACTCACTGCCATTTCACCGCACAGAGACCACACGGCACCGCACCATGCAGTTAACAGAAGAGGAAGATAGTAGATGATGATGATCGTTGCCCGAACGATACCGCTTCCACTACCGTTGTCAGCTGACCTCAAGCACCTATGAGGTTCTCGTCGTAGCCGTCGTTGAACACCTCTTCGGAATCATCATCACCGTCGTCTTCGCTGCCACTGCCGCCAGCCGGCGCCGAGGAACTGCCGCCAGAGTTCGAGACTTCACCCTCCTCGGGCTCGGGCGAAGACGATGCGCCGCTCTTGTTTTCGGCTTTGCTTTACGACTAGCGGTCCTTCCGAGCCGTTTTTTTTCAACAGCTTGCCATTGCGTGCATTAGCGGCTCCCTTACCGTCGACGGTAGTCATCGTTGCTGTTCGACGCCTCCGAGTCGCTGGACGCGGCAGCGCTGCCGGGTGTGGACCCACGCGTGGTCTCTGTGCTTTGACAACTTGTCGCATTGACGCAGTATTGCATCGCGTTGATACAGTAACCGTGCGGGCAGTCACCTTTTCCAATGACCACGCCGGGAGCTTCATCAGCGCGTAGAAGACCGCTATGCCCCCTTGTCTCGTGCCAGACCCGATGGCGGTGACGGAGGAGGAGCCGGTGGAAGCGCTCCTCACCAAACGCCAGAGGCTACAACTCGCACCACTGAGATGGTCATGAACCGGGACAGGCAGGAGTCGCTACTGGCCGTGAAAAGGGGTGCCACCCGCATTCCCCACGATCATGGTCTATTCCGGAACGCAGCCGGGACTCCACGTTACGGGCGCCAATGTTGGAACGGCACGGTCCCTCAGTCCCCGCCAGCAGGCCCCAGTCCTGGCTGGCCGCACCTAAGAGCGCCCAGCCGAGCCTCGAACCACCGCACGCGCTCACGGTTCACTTTGTCCTCCACTTCTTCGACTGCTGGCTCCGATGCCGCAGTTCCCATAATATATGCGACAATTTTCGTTCTCTGACAACGCCACCGACGCAGACACGGGATTTTCTGAGACATAGCGCCTTTAACACTTTCATGTTAAAACAACTGCCTGGGGGAAGCGTTGGATATATTCTTCAGTACTCTGTAAGAGATGGAGCAGCCTGGACATCTACGTTAGAATGATAAATACTGAACTGTTAGGATGACTGTTCGCTGTCTGCTCTATTCGATGTCTATTCTATTTTGGCTGTCTAATGTTAGGATGTGAAGAAAAAAATACCGTGATTTTGTGACAAATATGGCTGACCTATCTAAAGCGGCGTGAAATTTCAGCTTTGACACAGTGCCCGTGACGGAACTGGCTTCTGGACTACGGGCCTACATTGACGCACGAAGTAAATCACTTACATTCATTCCCCCGGTGCGCCATAGGATCGCATAATCTTTAGACTGTGAATTTATATGCTTAAGAAGGGCGGTTATTTTTGCTACATTTGCATTACCAATGAGCTCAAGCAGCTGTCATGTCCCCGGTAGAATTGATTAAAACGGCTTCAATTCCGTGGCCATTACATCGTTGCCGACTTCCGTGGGATCATAGTCGTCACAGTGCGATACAATTAAGAGGGAAATGAAGATGTTGATGAACGGCAAGAAGGCAGAAGGGTGCACAAGACCTCAGGAAAATAAAATGACTTTTAGAGCAGCATAGTCTTGAATCCACGCTATGGTTTCAATGTCAATCAAAAATCCCCGAAAATGTGGACAGAGGCAGACAGAACTGCAGGCATTTAGGGAAAGGTGAAAGCGCTGGAAATCTGAGGCCAGCATTAGCTTAGGTATAAACTTGAACTCAAACATAAAAAACCACAACGCTTACAGGGTGGTCAAATATGGGGACAAATAAAATGGCTGTGGAAGGAGTTCAGCTGAAACCCGATGGTGCGAAATAAGGCGAAAACGTTGGTAAGTGTTGAAGAGAGGTCAAGTTGGTCCGGTGGCCTACGCCAGCGCCCACGAACTGTCTGTCGACTGCACATATAAGCGAGATACCTGGTCGTCAGTCGTTACAGTGTGATTCGGGTCTGAAATTTTGGACGCGCCCTCCATCACATTATATGCAATGCACTACGCGATTTCATTCTTCGACAGCTAGTACCGATTCTCGCAAAGTGAGGATGCCAACAGATTGTCTCCCGTGCCGACTGTCACCTTCATTGAACTGCCAAGATTCCTTAGCCCCGTAGTTGCTCAGTGGCTGTGGTATTGGGCAGCTAATCACGTGGCTGCGGAATCGAATCTCCGCCACGGCAGCCGTATATCGATGGGGGCGAAATGAGAAAACACCCGTGTACTTAGAGTTAGGCGCATGTTGAAGAACCCCATGGAGTCCAAATTATTCCGGAATCCCCCACTACGGCGTGCCTCATAAGCAGATCGTGGTTATGGCCCGTAAAACCCCATAATTTATTATTTAACATACCTTAAGGATGTCTTTGGCAGTCGGACAACCCTTGAATGCAAGTGTCAGGAGTCGTGCGCAAGGTCTTCGAGGGTATGGGCAGGCTTTATGACGCTCGATATCTACTAGTCTACATGCGGGTGCATTATAAACGTCGAACGAAAACATCGTAGACAATACGAAGAACACGCAAATCCCATTTATATTACTGCAAAGTATCTAAATAGCGGTTTTCCTTCACGCAAGTGGATAAATCATGACAGGGCATTGCTTTGGAAACTAACTGCTAGTAAGTACTCGTAATATATGCCATATCCAAAAGTGTACTGGGCCAGTGGCCGGTAAACGTGAAAAGCGGACACTTGAGAAAGATAAACATACATACGTGTCAATATTACCCAGCGTCCTGTTAACTGTGTGCACCATGTCGTACGCCCTTGGTAGGGCGCACATCCACCTATGTCAACGATCGAGTAGATATTATTGAACCTCAAATAGATGTTACAGCCGACGGCGGTGAGGCGATGGGCTATTTAGATACAAAGTCGTAAAATTGCGAGCAGCTTCAGCCATAGCATCTAATGGACGACGACACCGAGATATTTAGCACAATTCTTGTGTCGTGCCTTTTGGTTCAAGGTGGAAGAGCAGCTTATCCATGTATCCACCTTGGCACTTAGGCAAATCTCGACTTGCAGCTGCTGCAGCAGCCCATGAATGCGAATGACAAAGTCGCTAGGGAAATAATTGGGGGCACCTTAACGAAATTGATAGGTCAGAATCAAAATCGGCCGCTGATGGCGTCTCTCGTAGACCTTCTACGATGTTCGGACACTAAGAATGAGTACCGGCAGAAGAAAGGTTGTGGCAGAGTCCTTCTCACGATTACCCTAGCTTGTTTAGTCCCTAATATAAAAAAAATAAAAAAAAATAAACTGTAACAAGAGCCCAGAATCAGTCATCGCTCGTCGCGACTAAACTCTCTTAGGAAGATAAGTCATTTTGATAAACAAGTACACTGGAACGCCGGCGGCACAAGCATTGTAGCGAAATTGAGTGTGTAGGGATTGCTTCTAATTATTTTATTTATGTTTTCTTGACGTCGTGAGTACATCACCGCGGGAATTAAAAAATTTGTAAGGTCCGTACGCCACGTGGTGGCACTCATGCGAACGAAACCCTCATGTCCAGAAAAACTGGATACCAGTGCTGCCATCGGCGACACGTACGGCTCGTGTAGTAGCAGGCGTGAGAACCTTCTTGAGTCGACGCGGATGTTAGCTGCAATTATGGACGCCGGTGCTACAGAATTAATGCCCTCAAAGGGACACTGTGGACGTGAACATCGAGTAAGATCTGGTTCGTTGGAAGCGTCAATGGAAGATTTCGGCACACCGAAAAAAACGAGCACTACACTCTCGAGCTGCATGGTCAGGCCTTCCGTCCGGGAGGCGACGAATAGCGCGTGGGCGTAGCGACGGGAAGCGATGGCGCGAGGGGACGGCGAGCGGGAAGAGTGTCATTAATAGGAACATAACACCTAGGATATACACGACGAGGCGGGTAATTGTGTGGGATAGGCATATGGGCGAAGAGGGGGAAAGGTAGCTCCAACATGGGGAAGTCCAGGAGGTGCGGCAGTGGCGAACATCATGGCCAAGTCAGTGGCAACGGAAACCGATGTGTTTGTCATCCGGAGCTCCAAACCAGAAGGGTTGCGTGATCCGGGAAGACAATACAGGTCGCTGCGAGGCACATCTGACGGCACCAGTCTGTCGTCAGGTCGCGAGGCATAGCAGGCAGCAAGAAAACCAAGGTTGGGAAATTCTTGCGACCCAGCTGTCTGAAAGATGGAGTGATGGTGAGTCCGGTAAGCTGTTCATGAACTTCACGACTAACCAACCGCCGGTCACTTCGGTGTCTCCCGCACTTATGACTGCAATCGCTGGCGCTTCTTTTAGACAGGCCTTGCGCGTTTATTCCACCAATACTTTGTGGTGTGTGAGAAATGCCAGCGCCGGAAAACACCAGCGACGCTCCCTGCCAAGTGCTTTCAACCGCTCGACGTCCCATCGCAGCAGTTCTTTCCCGTTGGCTTGGACGTACTTGGGCCTTTACCTCTATCAATGTCTGGCAACAAGTGGGTCGCTGTGGCGACAGATTACTCCATGCGCTACGCTATTACCAGCGAACTCCCAACAAGCTGCGTCAAAGATGTTGCCGGTTTTCTTTTACACAACGTGATTTTACATGTACCTCCATGCCGCTTCTCAATGATCGTGGCCGGACCTACCTTTCAAAAGTCATCGCCGGCATCCTGCAGTCCTGCTAAACCACGCACAAGCTGACTACGTTTTACCACCCGCAAACTAATGGTCCCACGGAGCGTCGCAATCGAACTCTGATAGACATGCTTGCAAAGCACGTCTTGTCCAACCAAATTGATTGCGACCTTACTCGACCTTTTGTCACATTTGCAACTAATTTCTCGCGCCATGACACTACCGGTTATTCCTAGTTATTTTCTGTTTGGCCATGAATCAACATTGTCACTGGACACATCGTGTCGATCCGCTGCAGTGGATGCTAGTGAATACGCACTTGATGCCATCCCCAGAGAACGCCTGGCACACGACATTACCCACGCTCGCCTCCTGACCTCCCAAAAGAAGCAACGGCGTGAATACGATCGCCAACACAGAGAGCGCCCTTTCGACCTGCATCTCTAGTGCTGCGGTGCCCGACCCGTCATGTCGGGCCGACAGAAAGACTCTTGTCCCGGTAAACAGGTCCATACCGAGTGCTACGTGCTGTGACTCCACTGACATATTGGATATATTGTCCCAGAACATGCCGGTGCCTTACCTGCCCCACATTTCACTGAAGTTGTGAATGTTGCACTCCTGAAACCTTATATCTATCCTGTTAACACAGACATTTAGACGCACCAGAACAGTAGTTCTGCCGGCGGGAATAGTTTTACGTGCATATTGCATTTTGGACAATGCGCGTGGGCGCCTCCGCGCAGAAAACGAACTGCTCCTGGGTCTGGAGCTGTCAGCTGAACTGGCCAGCGCTGCAGTTGTTTTGTAAAAATACATTGTAAATAGCTTTCAGTGCTCAACCTCCGTTCACGTAACAATACTATACAGAAAGACTTAATAAGTGAACATCACGACGAGCCTCTGTGGGCATTCTCACCATCCCCTAACAATTTCTCCCATGGTAATTTTTAACCTATATTCTATGAACGCTACCGCGCGGTAACTTTGCAGAGCACACGAGCGTGACTGGGTCGTATGTTTTTACAGAAGCAATGAATTTTACTGCACGACAGTGCTGTAAAATACCTTAATCAGTATTATGTTTTCCTTGTCCGTTCTAAGGACACAACGTGCATGGGTCGAAAACATTGCAGTGCTTCAGAACAGGGAAAGAAAGACAATGTGGATTTTGCTGCTTGTTTCTTTTATTTCTGTTCCCTTCTATCTCCTTGCATTTTACGCAGCAGTGTTTTTGTCTGGACGGTCACAATGCCACGGCTCTAGAAAGCCGTATTTTAAAGGACAGACACGGAAGCAGCCGCACCAAAACATCTGCAATAACTCCAACTGTTAGGAACTTAGGGGACTTTTGTCACACTGGTGCGTGAGCGCGAAGGGAAAATGGCACCAGGAAGGGAGCCGGACTGAGGTTGAAACTCAAACTACATTTATGAAGAATACAAAACAAATTAGAACCAAATAGACGAGAAGTTCTTGACAATAATGAAGTGATAACATACCTACAAAATCTTAGTATTGCCCATCAAATTGAGGCATGGATATAACCTGAGAGCCAGGTCGCTGCAGTTAATGGACCTCCCAATTTGATCACGTTAACATGCGACATATATAAGCAGTTACATCTGTCCGATAGTATCTTTTCTTCCACAACAGTTGTACTTTGGCATATCATCCTTCTGATACGGAACGGCGTAGCCCTTTGTAAATGTCACTCAGACCAGCTTGAACGGCGTGATCTGCATTGTTTCTTTAACCAAGGTGTCGCAAGCGAAAGTAAAGTACGACAGGACGGCATCCCACGTTTTGTGCTCGACTTCGAGGTACATTGCAAGCATGTCGGCTGAACAAGACCTTCGCTGACATGCTTGCATTGTGCGTCGACATCGAGCACAAGACGTGGGATGCCTTCCTACCGTACGTGACCTTCGCTTACAACACGGTGGTGCAAGAAACAACGCAGAGCACGCCGTTCCAGCTGGTTTACAGAAGAATCCCGACAACGATTCTCCACGCTATGCTGCCGCATATCACCGACGAAGAGAAGCTCGACGTCGCCACCTATCTTCAGTGCACTGAAGAAGCCCTACAGCTCGCCCACCTGCGCATCAATAAGGATCACAGAAAAGACCGCCGCCGCTACAGTCTTCCACGACAGTATGTGGAGTACCAGACTGGCGAGGATGTTTGGGTCTTGGTTCCGATACACCGACGAGGTCTTAGCGAGTAACCATTTTGACGCTTTTTAGAACCCTACAAGATCGGCATACGTATTGGCGCACGCAACTATGTTATCGCGCGAGACGGCATTTCGCAATCACAGCGGCGCCGCGCACGACCTCAAGACGTCCACGTGGTGCGTCTTAGGTCTTTCTACGCCCGCTTACAAACTCTGGTACTTTCTTACTGCGTAGCTTTGTTGTTGTTTTCTTTACTATGCGTGGTTTTATTTTCACTTTCGTTTTCGTAGCATCAGAATGATAACTTTAAAAGGGGCGGAGGAATCGACACGTGTACTTGTTTTTATCTTTCTCGGATGACCTCTTTTCACTGAATAACAAATGCTGCGGCGCAGTGCAGGACGCGCCCGCATGTATCGGAAGTTTCTGGAGTGTTATCGATGCTTCTACCAGCTCTCTATTGTCACCGAACATTGTGTAATCTCATTGTATGCACGACGCGAATTGTGCAGTACTTTCTGGAAGACAAGCGGGCACTAGGAAGCACTCACGAACATTCGATGACTCATGTACAACAGCTGACGCACTTGACCCGCGAACCAATTTTCGACGATGACCAACTGTGCTCGCTACTATGGTTGCGCTTTGAGCGTAGCCTGTTTTTCGGGGCACATCTTCGCCCGCTATTTAGTTTGCTCATTGACAGTTCTGCTACTGAGTCCTGGATTGTCACTGCAACGTTAAAATATCCAACGAACACTGAACTATTCACACGCACTTGCGCCCTTCTTCATTGTTAACAAAGGACCGGTAGCAGTCACAATACGTCGTTACATGTTTTATGTCATTTCAAACCCTAGCCGAGGTCCTTTCGACAATTTTGACAATTCAATAGCGTGTATTTCGAAGTTAAACTAAATTATGGCGTTTTACGTGCCAAAACCACTTTCTGATTATGAGGCGCGCCGTATTGGAGGACTCCGGATATTTCGACCACCTGGGGCTCATTAACCTGCACCTAAATACATTACACGGGTGTTTTCGCATATCGCCCCATCCAAATGCGGCCGCCGTGACCGAGATTCGATGCCACGACTTCGTGCTCCGCAGCCCAACACCACAGCCAGGGTTCAGAAGGGAATGCTCTGGAAAATAAAAGCTGCTACAAGACGGAACCTTGACCGCCCTCTTGCTGCTCTGAAAAAGGCGCAACTTGGTGTTACTTGTTAACTTCTTTTCTCACCCCAACCTTGCGCGGCCACATTGAGGCCTGTCTGTGTTTTCCACCCCAACCTTGTGCGGCCCCATTGAGTCCTGTCTGTGAATGAATTAGTGTGTGATCTCTACTCAATACCTCAGCTCTCCACCCGTTTGCTCAATCCGAAACGCAGAACTGCCTCTGTTCGGCACTGCGTGTTCTGTATAAAATTGCCGGTTGCGGAAATAAGGCGAAAGTTACGCTCAAAGGTCGGAAGGCCAAGAAGCGTAATTGTCGGCCATTTTTTTATACGCTACGGCAACGATGTGGTTTCCAGGGTTCCTCTGTCATGCGGCACGACAGATGTAGGCGAAACCGTGCTTTATCTTAATATACGCCTGGGGGATCATTTTAATTCGCTGACAATCTCACACAGCTGTCATTATAAAGTCTTTGTCAGTCATGCGTCTGTTCAACAGATTTGGCAGAATTGAAATGGCAGGAGCTCACAAGATTTTTTAAGCGCGCGCAGTCGTGCGTCCACCAGCCATCTATCACTACAACTAATGAGGAGCTGATTTGAGATAATACATAACTTCACCTTAGCTTGTAACAGTGGAATTTGTCATGCCACTCCACCTTTGTTTGTCTGCTACCTCGTATAAACACTCGTCTCCAGTTTCTAATAAAATCTTTGTTCTCGGATATCGCTCGAGTCGTCCCTTCTCCATGCCTCTATCCTTTCGTACTGTAAACTGTGTATTTCAATCATACGAATATTCATGGAACCCCATTTCACTCAGCACTGTTGCATTATGAAGAACCGTTTTTCGAATATGACCGAAGTTCAGTTGGCTAGCATCCCTTGATTATCTAAGGAATATTTACTGATTTGTACCTCATTCAATTTAAATGACAAACCCAGTCGTATTCGCTGCTTGTACGTCCATACGTCCATTGAATAGATGTTTTACGTGCTTTAAAGCCCCCATTTTCGGCCCCTTTACAGCAACAGTTTAGTTTCCCGACAAGCTGCACTCAGCAAGATGGAAACTTGAAACAGATTGTGATGTGTTAACAGCTGCAGGACCGGCCACGGTGCACTGCGGCTTCAGATGCTTTTGTATAAAAAAATGCAGCACACAGACATGCACAAATCACGACTTAACATTAATTTAGCCAATGCTCTTTAATGCAATTCTTGCCTGCATATATCTCACTACTTCACGATATATTCTTTGCTACATATATGATATATCCCACTGAACCATAATGCAGCTCCTCCGTAGAATTATACTACAGCTAGAAGTGCTGCTACTTGTGGTAGGTATTCCAAAGCCATATGATTTTTAGTAATGTAATTGTCGTACATTGGTGGCAATCTTGTGTAGAACCAAAAACAATGTTTTGTTCAGCGACCATATTTCCAAGAACTCTGTTGAAGCAAAATCCTCCTAAGGGTGGAGATGTGGCAAATGAATGCGCTTGTTTGAAATATAGTGCTTATAAATGTACGCAGCTATGTACTACATGTGTAATTATTGGAATGTAATTTTGATTAGATGTGATAGAGGCACTATCTTCTAGCACAACCTTTCGTTAGAGAAAACTTGATCTTTGTAGTGACGTCATCAGTCATTCGCGTTGCACATTTGTGTGCTCGCTAGCTACAGCTTGCTACGGATGCGGCGAGAGATAACGTGTGCTTATATACGCGTCCGAGTATTGTTATGTGCTCCCTTCATCTTGTTGAGTTGCGGCGTTGAGCCTGCCAGCGTGCGCCTCCATAATTAAGTATCTTCTAACCCATACCTGGTGTTAAACTACAACAACTGGCGACGAAGATGGGACACGCGCCACGTTTCTTGGATGCCCACCGCAACCAGGCCGAACGGAAGCACGGACACCACTTGTGGGAAGCTACCGGTGTTCCAACCAGATCAAGGCCAATTTGAGGTGTACCTGCAGTGGTTCGAAGTATTTGCCGCGGCCAACAACATGGCCGAAGACAAGAAGCTCTCGGTCTGCTTAACAGCTATAGGTGAGGAGGCATACGTCACGCTGCGGACCTTGCTGCTGTCTAAAACACCAGCTAAGGCGTCATTCACGGAAGTCATGGGCGTTCTGAAGAAGCCTCACGAGCGCAAGCGTTCCCTCGTCATGGAATCATCGCTCTCGCCAGCGAAAGCAGCAGGTGCATGAGACCTTCGCACATTTCATAGTAGAATTGAAGAAACTCGTTGCAACATGCGAACTTTGTACCTTTTTGTCCGAAGGTCGGCGAGACTGGCTCGTTGCTGGGCTACGTACCGAGGGAGTACGGTGCAGGCTGTAGGCAATGCCAAACGACGAAGTGACATGGGAACGTGCGTGCAGCATAGAATAACCATGGAAGTAGCGAAGCAAGACACGAAAGAAAAGCTGCTACCTATCGTCAAAGGAGCGCCTTAAGAAACGGAAGACATCCGTGGACAAGAGAAAGTCGCGCAACCAGACAAAGCACCAACCAGAGAAACGCCGGCCAAATCTAGCCTCGCAAAAGCAAATTGGTCAGCGAAAGAGAAAACGAAACGAACGTGTCATCGATGCAAAGGACATCATTTACCTGAGAGTTCCCGATTTCTGAACAGTACCTGTTATACAGGTGCGAAAAAAGGGCAATGTTTCCAAAATGTGCAAATCTAAGCTTGCCCACCATATAGAGAGTGAAGGGTTCCACAACGAGCTACTGACTTTGTGTCACACGAACCACAAATAAGTCACACCCGCCATTTTACTCTGTATTACTTGACTGACCGCTTCCAACTAATTCCAAACAGCAAAAGCTTCAGTTTGGCGCCGTGCCAGACTACGACGAAGCGCACATAACATTAGGTGAAGGAAAAAACCAGTCAAAAACACAAAGGACAAGAGGAGAGGTTCACACCACCAACGACTGGACTATCAACTCTCCTCTTGTCCTTTGTGTATTTTACTGTTTTTTTCCTTCAAGTATGTTCCAACTGGCCCATATTTCAACCTTTCTGCATAACATTCGAGCACTGTGGTGTCACGCAGTCACTTTCAATGAAGATCGCACCCGACTGGATCAAATTTCCCAATTGCAATCAGGCATGGTCACTCGTTGCTACCCGGCCCAGCAAGTCGAATAGAGTTTGTTTTCTTCACGCGACACTACGGTGCCGGCGACTGCCTACGATCGCGATCGTGAAGCTAGAACTCGATACGCGGATCGTGACCTACTGAACGAATATTACCACAATCGCGACCTAACGTGACTATGCAGCTTTACCTAGTCCTGACCGAGCTGCATGATGACATAAAGTAACGGTGTGACATTGGGATCAAATGATAGGCCGCGGCTTACAACACGTCGGAGAGAAATGAGGCATGCATCGCCAACAGCGAGGCGTCGATTGAAAATCCGTCAACTTTTTAGAAGCTTAAAAACAAAGGTTACCGCGCTAAGCAGACAAAGTTAAAGAGACACACAGACGACATATACGGGCGGCAACTTCCAACTGTTTATTCACCAGAAACCACGCCATTTAATAGAAAGAAACGTTAGTGAAAAGTAATCGCAGCAGACATAAACAGGGAGTGATAGGAGCCAACACTGCTCCTAGGCCAGTGATCTGTACTCAATAAACGTGGCAGGTACATGAGCACGCATGCATTACAGGCCTAATCCGAGTATCCAACCAAGTGACGCAGCTGCACGTTCTAAGCTAAGCGGCGATTATAGGCTATCATCTGAGAATGACATTTCTTTGTCACTTAAAGCTAGTGACGGCGTGCTAACGGACCTATTTCCTGATCTCATTATGAAGAAAGCCTCAATTATGTATTTTCATATTGTCAGTAGCAGAACGTTTTCAGTGTGCCACTTCAGTGACTTCACTGTTAGTGTCAGAATAGGCTTTACTTACGTGCAGGATGACTTCGTACAGTTGGTTTCCCTGCTGCGAACGCGACTGCGTGTTAACACCCAAGCCGGCCGCTTGTTTCGCGGAGAAAACATGTGAAGTAGCGTACAGCTTGTGTCTGCTCGTTTCCGCAGCAGCATGATATGCTCTCCTACTCCTTTAATATGCCTAAACCCGCAAAAGGTATTTGAGGCATTACCGAAGACCACGCTTGCACCTTCATGTACACAAAAAACGGCTAATCACGGATATACGTGCGGCTTTCGGCGACACATGTACGATATTGAAATTTCGTGGTCTTCCCAGCATCCAGTGTCGTGCCCCTCGCCACAGGTGGCGCTGAGGAGCGCGGCATCGCTGCCGCGCAGAGGTGTTGCCGATTCACTGGATGGGACCTGTACCCGCATAATGGCTAGGTCTAAGGTAGGTTACCAAGCAAATCATATCAACCGGTACATGGAGGGCGTTACCGGGTTTGTTCATTTAATTCCCTGTCTTGTGGCCACCTGGCCGCTGCGTCAATAATCGAATGAGGGAACACGCAAATAACTTAAAGAAGGTTTTAACTGCGCATCTTTCAGCGAACTGTGAAGCCATATTGTCAGCCAATATTTCGTGACGTGAAGATACTTCGCAGAAGTAAAGCAAAAGGGCAGATGAGCTATTGGAAGTGCTTTACATAAAAGAAGAAAGAGGTGCCCTGCTTAAATTAGGTGAGACATGGTTTCTTCTGTGCAACGCGGATCATACATTCTTTAGGTGTTTTGAATGATATTTCTAGTTCTGATAGACTCCGACAGTAGGCTGCCCGAGTTGGCTTGTGCACCTGAGAATTGGGAACGGTATATATACTGTATCTCTCTGCCTTTCGAATAAAGTTGTTAGTAAAACCTGGAATGTGTGTCTTTGTGTCTTCACCGCAAATGCGTCTTCGGACTACAATGCGTTGTTTAGCAAACGCCAAATGGCCCAAGAAGAAGTCAAAGTTTAGAATATCGATGAAGGCTTTTTGGAATGCCTCAGGCAATGGAGCACTCAGAATGGAAGTCGAAAAACAGTAGCCACCAAACGATGTGCGCACGTGTCGACCTTTTACGAGCCCTTGCGTGAACTAACTTGGCGGAAGCTTGAACATCTGTCGAGCCGTGGCAAATACCTGGCGTTTGCAAAATTTCTTTCAGCATTTCATCATTTGTGCAAGTACATTTCTTCGCGCTGTTCACGCTTCTTAACGTGCTTAGGCTCTATGTAGGCGCGTAGCTTTCCAATATTTGTTTCTATACAGAACAGTGGACTCAAGAAATGTATTCATTCTTAGACGTTTGCTCAGAACTCTCGCTTCTTCGATGTGCAGCAACTCTTCTAGAACAGATTCCCTTAGTGCCAAAGGTGCTCGTCACAGATGCTGCCGTACACTTCCTTGTATGTTTTTTCAGTACGTATTTGATTCTGCCAAGCTCCAAATCCAAGGACGCGAAATAGCTGATGAAATTTGTTTCACAATTTTTTGCGTGCTTCAGGTGCTTCCTAGATCCACTGATTATGAAACAATCCTCAGTGCCTCACACAATAATTGTGCCAAGATAGCAATGTTTTCTTTTTTGAGGATGAAACAAGTAACTCTTACAAGCTTGGTCATTTATAATAAATTGCAGACTACTCATGCCCATGCGCTTGATAACCTGCCTGTGGTGGGCGCTCGGAATCGAGCCACCTTGCTTCACACTGGCTTTTTCTTGAGACACTTTGGTACAGCTCAAACTGTAAAGGCACTATTGTCTTTCTTGATGGCGACTGCCCTATCTGAATGCCTTTGACTTGCTCAGGCCCTCCGTGTGCGTGCGCGAGCTGAGTGCGGCTTTTCTCCCCCTTCCCTGTGTCTCTCTATCTCATCTTTCTATTCCTTCTTTCGCATCCCCCAGAGCAGTGTAGCGAACCAGACGCATTTCTGGTTAAGATACCTGCCTTCTCTCTTTATTTCCTCCTCATCCTTCATAGACACAATAATGGAACAGGTCGACCACAGAGACTAAGTCTACCTTGAAGAAGATTGCTTCAGTCTTGTTCACGTTGATCAGTGAGTCAGTGCACATCGTGTTGTTTAAATGCTGAAATCGTCTTCGTCATGCACCTTGGGCACCCCAGTCTTTTTATTAGCATCCACTGCAAATTTATTACACGAAACATGCATCGCTAAATGATGCGCACAAACTACGCTTTAAGTTGCTTGCATCTGTCGCGCACCAACGCCAACGCAGTCGTATATGGAGATGCTTTGCCTACAGCGACTTGCGTTTCAGGTTATATCGATGATTCTGTTTGATTGACAATACTCCCTTGACTTTACAGCGTTGTAGTACGCTCAATGCCTTCGACGACGATGTTCGCACGGGTTAATTCATCATTTGACTACGCGGGGGCGCGACCTCACCAAGTCAGCGATGGCCCTCTGTTACTCCTAGTATGTTTCGTGGCACGATTTGGCCATGTATGGCGAGCACGTGTTGAAATCCTTCGTGGCAAGGCATGCTCCGAGAAAGTGGAGACGAAAGATAGCAGGAAGAAATACAGGACCCCGGTGATTAATGCTCCAGGGTACGAGGCCGTACGTGGAGCTGCTGGCCGACCAATATGCGTTCGCCAGAACGAGTACTGCGGCTCGAAGTGTGACCAGGTCTGCTGTGGAACTCCATGACGGAGCATTGCGGATCGCGGACGTCTCCTTGGTGAGCTGTTGAGTATAGTTCCGATCATGTCCTGTCTAATAACAGCATATGCGCGGAGCCCTGCGCCTTGCGTGCAAGCTGCTAGTTGGCATGGCTGACCATTCTTGCAAAGTACACTGCGGCTCGGATGCCAGCTGACTGCTAAGGGGTCATCTGCGGTTTGTCAAGAGCCGTCATTTCCTCACCGACCAACATCGAGGCGTGTTCAACGTCGTGATTTCATCGCCCTTCATTCTGGCAATCTCTCGTTTCCTTTCACCGTGCGATGAACTGCTTAGAATTGTTTGTTTCTTGTAGTCATGTCAACCTAATTTCATCAAGCCAATTATGGGCGTCATGTCATCTGCCTTAAGGTTCCGTGTAGTTGTAGTTCGGTTTTTGTAGTTCTTATAAATGTAGTTTGATTTTCAGCCTGAGGTCGACTACTTTTCATTTCCTCATCGCGAGGCACGCCGAACTGACGTGACGAAAGTGATCTCTGTACAATTCTTATTATAGATGTGTCGGTCCCTCTCTCTCCTTTCAAATATGGCTTTCCTAGGCATTGGTGTTGCAACCGTCCCAGCAAGAAGACTGCAGCGCACAATGAAAGGAAGGTGGAGGAAACAGCAATAAAAGAAACAAGCTGCATAAGCCACACCGTGCTGCTTTTCCGGTTTTGACTCATGCAGTATTTTCCACTTGCGTATGTTCTATTTTTCTTAGAATGTAAGAATGCAAATGCCTAAGCAGGTATATATACAGAACTTTGGTGCTGCGAAACCCATTGTTTCTGTAAAAACATTCGACATGGTCACACTCGTGTGTTCTACGCAGAGAACGTTCGCTAGCGTTCATGAAACGTCGTTTAAAGAAAGGGAAATAACTGCACAAGGAACTTAGTTTTTAGTTAGCATTGATAGCTTCCGGACAATATAATACAGAAAAAAATGCTGGCTCTACCACACTCTAGAGAAGATATAAACATTAAATTGCTACCGCCAAAGCAGATTGGTTGGAGATAAAATTTGCCACAATCTTTAAATGGGTATAGTGCATCTTCATAAAGGCACACCACGCCACACCACACCGCGCCGCATCATACTGTGCATTGGTCCATTGTTTCGTGTCATTTCGTCTCATAGACAGTCACAGGGAAAAAATATGCCTGCCTCTTCTATCGCGAGCACAGGAGACCAGCGGAGCTCGGAGGTTTGTACAGTAATCCCAAAGCGCACACAAGACACACGAGTGCCGGCAACGCGTCCTTAAGACGGCCGCGATTCGCTTGGCCAACGCCGTAGTAGACGCCACCGTTGTCTCTACTCTCCACTCTGTACGGAATGGTGGACGAGGTGGACATCGAGTCACCCTAGCAGCTGCCGGACAAGAACGCCCCTCCTCTCTCGCCTGGCCACCCTGTCTCACACGCCAAAAGAGAGGGCACGCATTCGGGCCGCGTTCCTCACTCGCGTGCTTATTTGTCCTCCGCTAGGCTCTACCCACCCTCGCGGCATGGCTATGCTGTGCGATCCTATTTTAGAGCGCAGCTCTTCGGCGTCCGTTCCCACGTTTCGTGCCGCCGTCGGCCTCGTCGTAACCAAGGTCATCATCTCCCGCGCTCCTACCGCAAACGCTCGCGCTCGGCCCGAGTCTTGCTCTCCCCTTGTCCTCCAAAGTCGTATCACGTGTTCTTGCCTATCCTCTCGCCCCCTTCCTCCGGGCTGCGCCGTTGCCATGACTCTCGCCACTACCGTCCCCTTCGCCCTCGCCGCCCCTTCTCCCGCTCTCGCGGCACTGCCGCGGTGCAGGCGGCGGCAGTGCCATGCCACCACGCGCGTGATCCATGGCTCTCCGCTACTCCGTCTCCACGTCACATGGGTGTATGGCTTTCAGCAGTGTCCCTGGCTTCCGCGTTTGCGGGGCGCGTTCTTCAGTGGCATCTGTCACCTCTGGCAGTGCTTTCACATTGCTGTCCTTCTCCCGCCTCCACTCTTTCCCTATACCTCCACTTACTTGGCGCAGTGCCTTTGCGGTAACTAGAAAGAGAGTAATAGCGTTTCGACCCCTAACTTCTACTTCCCGCCCCAAACTTATGCGGCCACATTGAGGCCTGTCTGTGAGTGAATGAATGTGTGACCTCCACTAAATACCCCTATTCTCCACCCGTTTCTTCATCCCACCTCAGAAGAAACATTCAATAATAATTGCTAATGTCCCTCGCTCTCCACGGCGGTGACCCACTCTGGAGCGCCGGCTTGATAGCGGCGGATCGCAGTGTGTGCTGTCAAATCCGAAACGCAGAACCACCTCCGTTCTGCACTGCCTGTTCTGTATGCAGCTGCGTGTTGTTGAAATAAGGCAGCAGCTGCGCTAAAAGATCGCGTTAACATGAAGCGTAATCGCCGACCAATTTTTAATACTCGGCGTTCACTCTCTCTCAGCTCGATCTCGCCCAGGTCTACGAAGCTGTGGACGCAAAGAGAAACCCAGCGAGGCCCTAACAGCTCCACTGTAAAATTCGCGCCTATATATCGTCTTCTGCGGCCTGTGGTGCCGCCGCCTTCAGCCACTTTTCTTCTTCGAACACTGCAGCGCGCTCAGCGTCTGTCGCTAGTTTTTGTTTCATCTCGTGTCGAAGTGGTCAGATAGAAATGCGCGGCCGTGGCGGCGTTCTCACATTCGTTAATGCCGCATAATTATGTCGTTGTGGGCACAGTCGAGCAGTCTGCGGCTTTTGCGATCGGTTTCTCGAAAACGCTTCCTACCTCTCTTATCAATGGGCTGCTTTTTTGGCTTATGCATTTGTGTCGGCCACATCATTGAAATGAAGAACGCTGCAGAAGCATATACGGCCACGACGCGGCGGATGCCTGAAAACTAGTTGAGCCTAAATGAACCTGTTTTGAAATGAACCTTGTTACAAGTCTCGTCTCCGCCGAACAACCATCAGCGGGGTGGCGGAACCTGCCGACCCTGTCACGCAGCGTGGCGCAGTCTCTTGAGCCGGCAATAAAGTGGTGCGGCGGAACTCAGGCCGCTGGCATTGAAAAAAGCACAGGCAGCCTTCTATCAGAAATATAAAATGAAAGTGCATGGTTCCCTGTATCTGCTTTTTGAACGTCGCTATTTCATATGGCAATTGAAACTACCGCGTACTAAAAGTTACACCTTGAGTGATATTGTGAAGAAACATTAAGAAGCAATCAAAAGCAATATTTCTGTAACTTGTTTAGGCAGTAACAAGCGCATGTAATGTGGGCTTGTACAAAAGGTTGAGGGCCAGAGGCCGTATTTTTGAATGTTTTCACTGGTTGCACGAATGATCTGGTTTTGTTCTCCCAGCGATGCCCATATGATCTAGTTTCGTTCTCACCCCGTTCTCCTCTTGAGTGCCGGCATAACGGTTCTGAATTTTGGCCCGATGTGCCTTCAAGGTAGTTAACAACGGGAGCTAAAAGCATTTCATGCTTAAAACGTAAAACGAAAAAAAAATGGTAAGTGTTGTTAAGAATATTGTTTATACAGGTCAATTACTCACAAGGGACCCTGACCATGAGAAGGAAATTTACAGAAGAATAAACATGGGTTTGAGTGCATACGGCAGACGCTGCTCGATATTTACTGGAAGCTTACCACTATTAACGAAAAGCAATGTGCACAATGAATGGATTCTACCGGTGCTAGCATAGGGGCAGAAACTTGGAGGTTGACAATGAAGCTCGAGAACAAATTAAGGACCACGCAAGGAGCGATGTAACGAAGAATGTAAGCGGGAACGTTTATAGTCAGGCAGAGAGAGGTGCGGACCAGAGAGCCACGGGGAGAGCGGATATTCTAATTGACAATAATAGAAACAATTGAGCTCTTCAGACCATATAATACGTAGGATTACATGGTGGACGAGTTACAGAATGGGTAGCAGTGGTGGACGGCAGACAACTTGATGGGGAAATGAAATTATGAAATTCGCAGATGCAAGTTGGAATCAGTTGGCACAGGACAGAGGTAACTGGCGATTGAGGGCTAAAATAGGCTGATGACGACGATAATGAAGAATATCAGCAGAGTCACATCGTAGAGCTCACTTACTAAGCGCTTCTGTATAATATGCTATTACTCTATGTCATATGACACACAGTAATGGCGATGGTGTGGGTAAATAAAAATTTGTACGGTAGGTAAGCATGCAAAGGAGAAAGCAACAGATGGTGGGAATGCCCAACACAATGGAGCCTAGGCAACGTTAAGTGCGGGCAGAACAGCAGCATGGCAATATATACAGTTGCTACTAAGAGCGTAGTCATCGCGAACGAATGTGGCTGTTCCGCAAAGAGAACTTCTGTAGTGCGGGCTCTTGGGTCGAAGAGCAGATGCGCTGCTTCCCGCAGGCTCGTTCTCGCATCCACATCTGCGGGCGTACAAGCTGGGGCCCACTAAAACTGCTACACAATGTCCAATAGAATTTTTTTTCTTGTCGTGAAGTGTTTTTGCGATATAGCACCTTACAGGCTTTCACCAAGATGACGGCAGAAACTCTTGCCGTACACGTTCAGTAGCAATAGGGGGAATATGATCGCGCAAATGTTTTCGTCGTTCTTCATTTCCCGGAAACATGTGGCTGACTGGCGTACTATTTTGGCGATCCTTATATTTCTTCTATAATGCACAAGGTTCACAAAAAATAAAACGAAAATGGAGATTCTGAGGCTGAATAAACTTACTACCTGTGTTACCAGCAAGCTAACAGGGGTAGTCATATGTGCGTAACATATGCAGTAATATGGGTAATATTTAGTAACATTTATCGTACGCAAGTCAGGGCAAAACGTGGAACTGTCAATAATCAAACTTAGACAAGAGAAACACCCGTATAGCTCAATAACACGACACCTACAACAAACCACACTACAACAGCTACACGTGTTTCTCACACAGCCGAAGAACATCGGAATATGCGCTCCGGACCAGCTGGATGTCTTTTCATGTCTTTTCATTTTTATTCCTTAAAGACCCCGTAACGGGGCATTACATAAGGGGTGGGTTACACAGAAATAAGCAGAAACCATGTGTTAATCTACGGTGAAAAGTGATTGGTGACGCTTTCTATGAAGGTGGATGGACGAGGGATGGCAGCGGTGTCGCCCGGAAGGCCATTCCAGTCAGCAGCTGTACGAGGAAAAAATGACGTAGAAAAGGTAACGGTGCGTGCACGTGGGTGCGACTTGATGAGGATGACCAGTGCGATTAGACATGCATGTTGGTGGAACAATGTATGGCGGGATACTCATCGAGCTATGAAAAAGTTTCTAGAATAAAGAAAGACTGGCGATACGGCGGCGACATGAGAGAAGGGGTAAATTAGATTCTAATTTTAGTGATGACACACTCACATCATAACAATACGAACGATGAATGAATCCAGTGGCACGGTTTTGAACTGACTAAAGGGCGTCTTGAACATAAGCTTGTCGCGGGTTCCAAATTGGTGAAGCATATTCCAACTTTGCTCGCACGAGAGTTTTATAAGCTAACAATTTTACGTTTAGGTGCGTTATGTAGATGATGTCGCAAGAATTGAAGGGTTTTATTTGCAGATGATATGACGTTAGTGACGTGTAAAGCCCAAGAAAGGTCATGGCAGAAAGTGACTCCCAGATACTTAAATGATTGAACTGCTTCGACAGGAACGCTGCTAATCGCATAAGAAAAAACAAGTGGAAAGCGGCGGCGGTTAAAAGATAAGGTTTGGCATTTGTGAGGGTTAAGTTCCATTAGCCAATCATCGCAGCATTGTTTTACATGGTTAAGATCACTTTGAAGGGTTAATTGATCAGAGGCGTTGGCAACAGTGCGATAAATAACACAGTCATCAGCAAACATTCGGATATTACAAGATACATGAGTTGGTAGCTCTTTAATGTATGTAAGGAATAAAAGCGGGCCAAGGACGGACCCTTGCGGAACGCCTGGTGTTACTGGAATGGAAGCAGAGGTAGCATTGTTCACAAAAAGAGCTGGCAGCGGTTATTTAGAAATTCACGGATCCAATTTATGATGTCGGGGTGACGAGGTAACAGTGAAAGTTTGAGTAGAAGGCGCTTATGGGATACTTTATCAAACGCTTTCGCGAAGTCCAGAAAAATGGCGTCAGTCTGAAAATTGCAATCTAAGTTTTCATGTAAGTCATGCGCAAATATGGCCAGTTGAGTTTAGAACGAAAGACCCCTGCGAAATCCATGCTGCGCAGGATTGAAGAAATTATTCGAATCGAGAAAGTCCATGATATGTGTGTAAATGACATGCTCGATAATTATTCACCGGATGCTGGTGAAAGAAATGGGTGGATAGTTTAGCGGTGATTCTCTGATAGCTGACCTGAAGACTGGAATGACCTTTCCGTATTTCCAGTCGGCAGGAAGCTGGCCCGTGGAAAGTGACTGTGAGTACAGTAAACACAAAAATGATGCACAAATGTTTTGAGAGTTTCTTAGAAATTTTGAGTTAATGTTATCGATCCCGGCTGATGAAGATAGTTTAAATTGGTCAATTATGTCAGAAATTCCAGATGCGACAAGAAAATTGGCGGCATAACAGTTCCAAAGTCACTGGATTGTACAGGGGGTGGCATGTCGGTTTCTTTACTGAATACGGATGAAAAGGCGGTGGTAAACATAGCACATTCAAAGTCGGTGGCCACTTCACCTGATTCTTTCGTAAGAGCGACAGTGAATGCGTGGTTTGGGTTTATAACCCTCCAGAATTGTCTTGGGTTGGTAGTCAGCATTTTCGGCAAGTCAGCGTGGAAAAAAGAATGCTTAGCGTTGCGAATTGCCGTTAGGTATAATTTTTCAGCTGTATAATATTTCAGCCACTCGGTTTCATTATCCCGCAGCTTGGCGGAGCGGAAGAGACGTTATTTCTTGTTTTCTAGTCTTTTAAATGTTTTAGTAAACCATGGTTATTGAGAGCAGGCACGGAAACTAATATTAGGGATGAATTTTTTCACTAATATATCTATTTTATCCTTAAATAACGTCCAGTTTTCATCCATCGAGCGACAATATTGGAAGAAAATGATTTAGTTCGGTATTTATAGCGGTGTAATATCCCTTATCGTAGAGTCCTGTGGTCTTCTTGGTGGTTTGCCGTTTTAGTGGAGTAATAATAAAGTCGGCTTGAACTACTTTGTGGTCACTTATTTCTGGCAAGTATGAGATTGATTTTATGGTTTCAGGGATACTGGTTAGGTTAAATGTCTAAAATGCTTTCATAATCTTGGGTTACACGAGTTTGTTTGGATATGATTTGACGAAGGTTGAAATTAAGGAAAAAACACTTATAAACTCGAATGCCTCGCTATGGCATCCTCCGTCAACAGTTAGGTTAGGCCAATCAATGTTTGGAAAATTAAAGTCACCAAACAAGATAATATGTGTATTAGGGTGCTTGGTTGAAAGTTCACTTAGTATGGAATTAAGTTTGCCAGGGAAATCAGGGTTCTGTAGTACACGCCAAGTAAAACGGATTGTGATGTAGCTTGACATTTTGTCCATTGTATCTCGAGATCCGATAAAAGATTAATCAATGTGGATGGTATTTTCTGGCTAACCGCTATGAGCACTCTTCCTCCCTTTCTGCCATCGCGGTCGTTGCGGAATAATTGACAATTCGGCAAGTCAGCCAGGATCTCGTGATCAGTGATGTAACTATTAAGCCAAGTTTCTATTAATACAAGAAGATGCTTTTAGAGGATGAAACAAGTTTAGAGGCGACTTCACGTTTTGAAATAAAGCTGCGAATATTCGTGAAAATTGCGGAAAGATATAGGGTAGTTTGCGGTGCTGATTGGGGTGTTTGAGAATAATTGATATCGTGGTGATTGCTACATTAGTTCCGTTACTGTCTGTGAGGATTCCTCAAATACGTAACGTTTTGAACCAATGAACAACGTTTTGAATCTCAACTTAAATGCTGTAGATTTTGTTTTGGCGAAGGTTACTAGATGCTTTCGGGCATGCGGGACTCAGGGTGAGAAATCTTCACGCTGTAATTTGTCTTTGAATTTCTTTCCTCCCGATAAAATCGACTGTTTGACTTTAAATGAGTTAAATTCTACGATCAAAGGCCGGACGCGATCAGGTGAATGGCGTCCCAGGTGGTGTGCGCGTTCTATATGTGAAGGATCGGTTGTTAGTTGAAGGTTTTCGCTGATGTGACGAATGCCTATTGCTTCAGAATCGGCGAAGGATTCTTTAGGATTGGGATCATGAATGCCATAAAATATCAGATTGTTTCGGCGCGAGTGGTTTTCGCTGTCGTCTATGCGGGATTCAATGCCATGATACTGGCGGGTTATTTCAGCGCTTCAAGTTTTGAGGTCATCTAATTCAGTGCGCATGCCTGAGAGCCGACTGTAAGTTGCTTCAAGGTCAGTACAACCCTTGCATATGTCAGTCAATCTTACGCCCGTAGATAGCAGGTGATTTTTAACAGTCTGAAGTTCGGAGATTAGTTTTGTTTGGCCTGGAGACGCAATTCTTAGTTCAGCGAGCACAGAATCTAGCGTAGGTCCCGCGCTAGTTTCAATATCCCTCGACAAAAGTATTAAAGAACGGATCACTCGCGAAGATTCGACAATAATAACAACGCAGCACTGTGGGCTCGGCAGCTGTACTAAGAAGTAATTGCTTGATTTTTTACAAAATAGAACCTGCGAGTTACCAACCTGCAGGGTAAAAATGAACGGATTAGTAGACTGTGCTTTCACACAGCTACCGAGCCCACAGAGCGGCGCAGACGGGTGGCACTCTTTTATGGCGGCTGAGGTTGACGTTTGTTTCGTTGTGATTGGCCAGGCTGCATCGAAGATTCAGACATCTGGTGGCGGGACAGTAACGTTCAGATTGTCAGTGGATGGCGCCAGTTGTGACAGCCATCTTCGAAGTAGTTGGGGGCGGGATTCGGTGCAGGTACGGCGTGAGCAGGCAGGAGAGCAACCAGGAGCGTGCTGGCGACGACGGTGAGTGTCTACATGGTAAAGAAGAACGGATTAGTAGACTGTGCTTTCACACAGCAACCGAGCCTACCTGCTTCTGTACTTCTGTCCTGCTCGAATTTCTCGTTTCCAAGGCTCCCTTCTGCTGCGCGCCCATACCATCTGCTTCTCTCGGCCTTGCGCGCTAACCTACCGCATAAACTATTATTTACCCACACCATCAGTATTACTTGTGATTATATGACACCGAATAAAGGTTTATCATTCAGAAGCGCCTAATAAGTGAGTTTCCTGATGTTTCTCTTCTGATACATTTAACCCTCCCCCTAGCATATTTTCTCCATGGTACGTTTCTTTAAGCGATGCTTTATGAACACCAGCGAACGCCCACTATACAGAGCGCACTTGCATGACCAGGTCTAATAGTTTTGCAGGAGCAACGGCTTTTTGAGCTGAAAAGTTCTATAAATTATGGGGACGCCGACTACATAGTTGCGCCGCTTTGCCACCATCGTCACAATATTTAACTGGCTCATGCACCCGTGCCAGGGTAGCGGTTTTGGATGTTTCGTTGTTGGGTGACCACTTTTTGAGTGGCTTTATTTGTGTGCACGCATCTTTTGTTTCTTGTTTTCCGTGTTTATTTTGTCTATTTGTTTCATGGAGAGGTACTTTTCGGCACGCAAGGCAGTCTTGAAAGACGATGAACACGAATACTGTTTCTCGACTGTGATGAAGCCGGTGAGCGACCAGAAGCTACGACCTCGTCACCTTTGTGTCAGATCGCCGCGTTGTGCCAGATTTTAACGGCTCGGCTTGAGGAGATGGGCACCGCCACGCGCACGACTGACGAGCACGCGCAACCATTGATACTGACGAAGCTGACGATGGACTTTCCAACGGTTATCGAGCACGACGCCGGGAAATCTGTCTCTAATTTTCTGGATGATTTGTCCCTTTACAGTATCACTTCGGGTGTCTCGGAGCTTGACTTGATCGAATGAGTCTTGCCGCTTGCTCTTCGAGGTATCACGCAACTATGGCTGCTCGTGCAGCCTCCGCTCCTTCCCTGGGACCAATTCTTCGCGGCGTTCCAGCCGGAGCTCCTGCCGGTAGCCTACAACTACGGCATCCGACGCGAGCTGGACGCCCGAACGCAACACCCAGATGAGCGTCTGGGAGAATACGTTTTATCCATGCAGGAACTCTTTCTGCCAGCACTACCGAGACCTAAATGGGTCTTACACGGTTTGCTACGGTGCCCCCCTCGCTTTAGGCCATATCTGTTTGGCCGTCCATTTTCTTCCCTTGAGGGACTTGCAGGCTTCTCCTACCAAATCACATAGACGCTCTTATGGGAGCAACACCACGCTCCTCCACCAGTTGCCAACGTTGCGCTCGAGCCAGCCTCTGCCGAGACGAAGGCAAATACTGGGACAGTGCTATGGTACTACCCAGGCCGCCAACCTCTGTAGCGGGCGGTGAGCAAATTGACATTCTGTTTGCCACATAGAATGTACCAGCTCTGCTAGCTCTTGTCCTGTAGTATACATTAAGGTACATGTTTTAGGCACGAAGGTATCCGCGCTTCTAGATACTGGTGACATCATTTCTGCCCTTGAAGATCACATTTTTTTTCACTTGTGCCACACGCGTTAAAACAACGCAAGCAATGTAATATGCACTTGAGAGCTGCTGACGTAACATTAATAACAACACAAGCTGCAATGCGTCTCAGGCTCTTTCTTGAGCAAGGGATGTCGACAGCATTTATTTGTTGCCCGAGGTTGGCACTGCCCATGCTGCGGCGCCGGGACTTTATTGCCCCTGAAAACGTAGTCTTGGACGTGGTAAACAGCGGCTTTCCAGTTACTTGCCCTTTTGACTTGGGTCACTTTGCTCCGGCTTCTCTTTCTGTGTATAGAGCTCAACTCGGTCATGTTCCTTTTTAACTCTGCTTTGCCACCTAAGATACCAGAAGCTGTCGAGAAATGCACTTTCGAGGATTCGCAGGAATGACAGCTCGTGCGCAAGCTGGAGCCGTTCGCAGACATGTTCACGGAAAAGACCGACTGCACTCTTTTACTGCGTCACCGCTTGATACAGGAAACGCACAACCTTGGAGCTGCAGCCAAATGCCACTGAGTGTTCCCAAGCGGGCGCTCCTGGGTGCTGCCGGCAGTAGTAATTGACACCGGTGTGGTGAAACCGTTCCGAAGCCTTTGGTCTTCTCCTGTTGTTATATCGCCTAAAAAGATGGCACAGCTCGCTTACGCGTACAACATCGACGCCTAAACGATGCACTGTTCGAATGTTTATCCTTTTTTTCTCAATTGAGTTAATTCTATCAAGTAGGGGAAGTGCAAAGGTGCTCACTACAATCGATTTCCCTCGCGAATTTCTGCAAATTGAAATATGACATGCTTACATCCACAAAAGAGCATTCATTTGCTATAAAGGATTCTTCAAAGTTGTCCGCATGCCATTTGACTTGAATAACGCACCTCGTTCTTTCCAACGCCTAATGGTTATTGTTCTCGATGAAGTGCCGTACAGATTCGCAATGGCATACATGAATGATGTCATTTTTTTCGCGCAATCTTGAGGAACATCTAAAACACCTTACCATCGCTCTTCAGAAAATGCAATAAGCGGGACTAACCGCGAACCCTAGAAAAGTCCAATTAGTGCGTTAAAGAGCAGACTTGTTCGATTTTATTGTTAACCACAGTCAGTTTCGTCCTAATGGGGTGAAGCGTCGCGCCACTGCAGTATACCCTTCCCCACAGGACTTCAAGAGGTTGCAGCATTTCGTGGGAATGATTGCATTCTACCGTTCTTTCATACCACCCTGCGCATAGCTCAAGCTTCCACTTAATCAACTAGTGGGCAAAGGCGTAAAACTAAGTTGGGGTGAATCTCAGCACTACGCGTTTAGAACTCTAAGCAGTGCAATTGCTGAGACCACAGCTATAAAACTACCCTACTTAAGCAAGTCACTTGTGCTACAAACGGACGCTAGCGACTGCGGCCTAGGCGTTGTTTTGCTATAGGAATTCGAGGGTGAGTTGCGGCTTGTCAGGTTTGGTAGTCACAATCTAACACCCGCCGATAAAAAGTGGCACTGCAACGTAGCACGAATACCTTGTCATTGTCTTCGCTCTAAAAAAATGTGTCGTGTGCTTTGACGATGCCTCTATTACTGTCGAAATAGGCCATATGACGCTTACTTGGCTGCAATGTATACAGAATCCAGCAGGTCGTTTTGCTCGCTGGATATTAACGTTGAAAAAACATTGTGACGGAGGCGATATGTAGGCGAAAAATAAATTTACAAAATATTTACAAAGAAAGCTAGTTTAAGACAAGATGTCTGATCCGGCCCAAAAGCAAGCGACCTCATTGTCGTCTTCATCGCTCTGCCAAACCTCGCGTTCTTCCCTGTTTAGATCGCTCCGTAACATCTCCCTCCGATGGCGAAAGCGCCGTCCAGGCGCTTGCTGGGAAAGTGAGGAGCTGGAAAGGCGCAGGGGTATAGTTTCGTAACTGACGTCGTCGAGTTGACGCAGAACCTTGTAGGGCTCGGTTCAACGTGGGAGGAGCTTCTCTGATAGGCCCACGCGGCGGCATGGCGACCATAGGAGGACCAAATAACCAGCCGTGAAGCGCATACTTCTGTGTCAGCTGTCATAACGGGACTTTTGGGAATCTTGCGGAGCAAAGAGTCGGTCGTGGGCAAGTTGACGAGCTGCACGGGCTCGACCAACGACGTCACTGGCGTATTCAGTAGGCGAGTTAGGAACCGACGGAAGGAGAGTCTCGAATGGCAATGCATGATGTCGGCCAAACACTAAATAACACTGTGGGTATGCAGCGTTGTCATGCCGTGGCGAATTCTACGAGAAGGTAACAAATGGTAACGTGCTGTCCCAGTCACGGTGATCAGGTGAAACATACATGGCCAGTACGTCAGCGTTCGGTTCAGGTGCTCGGTCAGTCCACTTGTCTCTTAATGATACGCGGTGGTGGGCATATGTCCAGTGCAGCAGGCACGAAGTATGTCATATACCATTCGTGAGAGGAAGTACCTCCCGCGACCGGTGAGGGGCTGCCGAGGTGCGCCATGATGTTTAATTACGTTGTGGAGGAGAAAATCAGCGACGTCTGCGGAAATGCTTGCCGGCAATGCCCAGGTGATTGCGATGCACGTGACGTAGTTTCACGCGACCACAGCACATTTATTTCCCAAGATGGACGTAGGGAAAAGGCCTAGAAGATCAAGGCGGAGGCGGAAGAATGGCTCTCCGTGTGCGCGTTGTGGTCTCCGTGGTTTCCGTGTGCGCGTTGTGTGTGTCGTGAGCTTTAAACATATGTGTGTGTTGCCATCTGCTGTTGCGCGACAACAGACATTTTAGCCAAGAGTGTAGGAGACGAAAAACTGAATGCACCCGTCCGTCCATTGGCTGACGCGGAGGTATGCCCCTGACTGGGCTGCATGTAAGCGTGCACGAAGTATGGAGCGCCGGCTGACCCGACGCTAAGCACGTTTCTTGTATTGTGTGTATAAGTGATCGGCAATGTTCTGGCTGGTGTTGTAGAAATCGCGGGGCAATTTTTTCCTTGCAGGGCGTGCGTCAGGCAGACTTGCGCCTGCAGCGCTCGTGCTGAGTCAGTGACAACCAATCCGAGCTGAATGTCTTATTTACACGTGCTGCACGGCGCCGGCGGCAAAACATTTTGTGCCGGGCCGCTCCGGGGTGCTTGAGTAGCTTGTTGCATGCGCATTCGGTCGAACGAGCGCCAAGGTGGGGCCATGTCGTCTGTTTAAGCTGTGTATTTAGCAGCCCCGCCTATTCGTTTGCACTGCACGGTAAGCAAGTTTATCGCGATCGAACGACTTGAGAAGTGAAATGCACGAAACCGCCTAAAAGAAGGTTGCCTGTTCCTGTGTTCTCATACTCTTCCCCACCCGTTGCGGTAGTTTAGTGCTGCGCTACTGTCCTTGAGGCCGCGGGTGCAACTCCGGCCGCGGCAGCCGCATTTCGACAGGGTGAAATGCAAAAAACGCTCATGCTTGTATATGGGTGCTTGTTAAAGATCGGCGTCGTGATCAAACTTAATTCAGTCGTACACTGCGGTGTGCCTTGTAATGAGATCGTGGCTTTGCTTAGCAAAATCACAGTATTTGAATGTTTAACTTGATTCCTGAGCCTGTTTTAGGTGTTACTGTTGCAGCAGGGCCCATGCCGCAGCCGTTTATATGAACATCGAATTTGCGGACCGTCTTTTTGTTGTATCGTCGCAAAGTAGTCATGCAGAAATATTGTGGCCGATATCGTGTCATGTCTAATAAACGGGGATCCTCCTATAACACAGGCTGCTGGATCGTTCGCGAATCGACTGCCGCCGTATTGTAAAAAAGTAGAAAAAAAAATGCCCAAACCGCACTTGATCGACGCCACCAGTTTCTCTCCCAGCCCTGGACATCTTTTTTCATGCTGCAAAATTATTTCTACAAGATTATTTGTGTACTCTGGATATTTTAAAGAACAAGATTTTACTCAGAAAGCTGTGGCGTATTCCAGAAAAAGACATGTTAATCAGGTGTTACCGTAAATATATGCCTTCGCGCAAAAAGAATATTTTAAGGCATGCAAGCCTCTGAATAAGAAAGAAAAGATGCACGCTTTACAGGAAATCTGGGTCATTTTTCCCTTCGGAGGACTGACCCAAATTCTAACTTTCATATTCTCCACACAGACTAGTGGCTTATCCTAAAGATGTCGTAATATTAGGCACTTTCTTTTGAAGTTTCCTCCTAAATGTTCTGTAAAATGCTGTTGGCAAAAGAATTTGGTTGTTCCTATCTCAATATACCTAAAACATATACAGTGAACAATAAAAATATTCAACTAATTCATTCAGTGACACAAACACATTGCTAACACAGTAGCTGGTAGCAAGAAACACTTGGTTACATAAGCATTAAGCGCTTATATACGTTTTTTTTATTCTTGATGGCATTTCATTGTGTAGCTGATATGCAATACTGCATTTATAAAGTACTTTAAACAGTGGCATCCACAGCATCTTTAGAACAGGGCAGGGCACATTGTGTCTGATACTGGTGCAAACTTGCATGACACATAAACAGCAGCCAACATTCTTACACCACCTGGTTAATACTTTCTGTGAATACAAATAGGATATTTAAGGCCCTTCCCTGCATGTGCGAATCTGCTTTGCCATGCTCAATAGCTCAATAAATAGTGATAACATAGCAAGGACGAGTTGAACATGTCCTTCCACATAAAAAAGGTCATGTGTACGTGCCCTGTAATATTTATAGGAGTGTAGGTGTCGAGGCCCTGTAGCCGGTTTATGCAAGGAACTCCATGACTCGGGAGAAAAAAGCACACTGCAGCAGTGTTTGGGCCTGTCAGTCTTCAATCCGTACTAGAATTTATGAGGAATATTAAATACTGTAGCATCCTTAAAAAAAACTTGAAATGTATTGATCGTAACGATATGTCCCTTCCTTTTTCTGCTTGAAAAAAGTATCCGTTAATTTTTTCCTTTAGTTTTGTGAATATAAATGCCTATTCTTAAATTAAAAACTATCTGTGCAGCATGTGTATAGGCCTGCAACACTTTAGCAGAAGGCTTCTCGGTTTCCCTCAGCTAAGTGTCATGCACCCAACTCCTGTTAAATGCCAGGCTCAAAAAATCACGCATCAGTGACTGATGCACAAAAAGAACCGAAGTGTCGCAAAATTAATTATTAAGTGCGAGATATTTCGCTGCATGAAGAATTACTCCTTGATGCTTTTTTGCTGAAATGGTTGAAGTACTTATATACTTTTATTCAGTGGTTGTATTGCTTTCTCATTATGCAGAAGCTGGCAAGAGGGTGAGGCGGCTATAAAAAATCCTCAAATACGTAGAGAGGAAGCCAGAAGAACCAGTAATAGCTAGCGCATAGGTACGCTTATTGTGCGCTGCCAGTTGTTCTCCCTTCGTTTTTTCATTTTCTTTTTTGGAAATATAGTGCATTTGAGGTTACTCTGTGAGCAAAGCAAAGTTAAATCAGTGTTTTCAGAATTGCTGGTCCCTGGAATCCCCTGAGATGGTGAAAGGGATCTGTGCGGATCACTTAAGGATTTTCACTTGATCTTGCAATGTGTCACTATGACGAAAATTGATATCTGGCCCTCATGGCAGCAGGCAGAAGCCGTCGTAGGAACGTTGCTGGTACTGTATGATATTTAGCAATCATTAGCAATGATCGTGCACGAGATCACGCTCCCTGACAACAGCTTGTGTATCTGTGGGTAACTACACATCTGAACAACAGAGTCCACCTCTGAACAATTTATATTTGCTCGCACACGTGCACATGTGCTGCAGTGTCAGTAACTCAAAAGCGTGGCAGTTTGGGCGAGTTGGTAAAAGAAATGTCAGTAACTGCAAGTAACTGTCAAAGACATGCCTCTGCAATTCAAACCATGCAACAATGCTGCGAGACACTTGTATTTCTTCTGCTCTCATTTATTGCTATTGAATTTCACGATAAATTGTTCACCTTTATGCTCTGTGTGATCAAAAGTGAGCTTCTAAAGTGTCACTTAATTTTCTGCGTACAGGTTGACAATGGCAGCAGGACGCTGATTGATAAGAGCATCCCAGATCAGTCGAGCCAGGCCTGTGACAGTAGCGGTGGCCGTGGTAAACTTGCCAGGGCAATTTTGCACCACGCCTTTACTGATGCTGAGCTCCACGGCAAGTCGCTCTTTCGCGGTGAGAACTGTCTTCGGAGTGAGACGGTTCAGGAGGAGTCCCTCAACACCGTATGTGAGGACACCGATAGGTGTGTACACTATTGCATTACAGTCATTTGGACTTAAATAATGAAATCAGAACATGCGTATAAGTTGAACGAAGGCTAATTATACCAACTGTACTGTTAGCAACTAGCTGAAGTATAGTAAGTGTCTTAATAATTAGTGTAGAAAAAGAAATAGTTAACTTCTTTTATTAATAAAAATATGGCCACCATGTCATGGACAAATTTTAGAGGCCTGATAAAACAAATGGTTGGTTGAGCTATTGATTCATTACAGCTGCCTAAAAGATACTGATGGGCTAGTTGGTAAGCCATCATAATAAATAGCACACTTACATCTGACACATACCCGTACACATGGAAAAGACAAACACAGTCACTGGACCGCACCTACTGCTTTATTGCTCAAAGACGACCCCTCTTTGCAGTGACCTTTGAGAAGCGCATGTGCTCTGGTCACAGGTATGACGAGAACGAGAGTAAAACACACACAAAATCCATAAATATAGATGAGCTTTTGCATTTCCCACTCTGTCAATAATCAAAGTGCAAGGAAGCGGTGCGCTTTTTCAGATAATGATACCGAGGGGCAACTGATACACAAATCTTTCCATTTGTCAATTTCTGTTGCTTCAAGAATTTCCCGTGTTTGTTTTTTGTGTTCCCTGCGCAAAACTTTCGTATGTTTGAGGACGGGTTTGCGGCCACAATCCTTGCAATTAAAGGGTAATTGACTTGTATCTTTAGCCGTGCAGTGATAATCGTGCTCAGTTAGCCTCGTTTGTTTAAGCACCTGCCTGTCTCACCAGTCTATGCCTTGTTGCAGGAGAGAAGGATCTTATAAACCACTCCCTCTGCACAAGTGACGTAGGGTTTTCGATGGTTGATTGCACAGAGACTCGTTCCTTCTTTTGCACCATTAATTTTTTTGCACATGTTCGACAACCACACAGGTGCGGAAAACACAACATGAACCATGACCCTTTGACCCAATTTTTCGCAGATTGTGGGAAATTGTGTGTACATAAGGTATGACTGCGTTGTCTTGAGGGTCCTTGTGACTGTGATTGGATCCGATCGCTTTTTTTTTTGTCTTTAGTATGCATTCTAAAGCATATCAAGCGCTTCGATGAATACCCGCAGCTCTTGAAACGGGTTACCTGGTTTTTGAAGCTGGTTTCACATTTCTGATAGCATAATTTTTGCAGTGTGTTAAGAAAGCAAGAGCGGACAATCGCCCTCTTTACAAGCTTTGAATGTGCCGATTGGTAGCGAAGGACAGATTTGTTGTTCCTTGGTTCATAAGACACACATATCTGATCAGAGGATACATACACACAAAGGCGGCATTTTCTAAATGCCTCGCGCCATTGTTACTAACAAATAAGCTACCTATCAGTGGATTTATAAGGTTTTTAGGCCTTAACGCGTAAGTATTCTCTGATCATATCTGTTGGTCTTATGAACCAAGGAGCAACAAAACTGTCCTTCCCTACCACTTAGCCCATTCAAAGCTTGTGACGAGGGGATTGTGCGCTCTTGCTTTCTTAACGCACAGTGAAAAGCATGCCATCACAAATTTGAAACAAGCTCAACAAACCAGGTAATCCACCTCAGGAGCTCTGGGTATCCCTTGAAGCTCTTGATATCAGTTGCAGAATGCGCACTAAAGAAAGAAAAAAAAAAAACGAGTGGATTCACGCGCAGTCAGAAGGACTATCAAGACAAGGTGGCCATGCCTAATGTGCATACAATTTCCCACAATCTGTGAAATACAGGTCAAATGGCCTGCGTTTATGTAGTGTTTTCCGCATTTCTGTGATTGTCGAACCTGTGCAAAAAGGTGAATGGCGCAAAAAAGGAAGAAGTCCCTGTGCAATCAACCGCCGAAAGTCCTACGTCACTTGTACAAAGAAAGTGGTTTATAAGATCCCGCTGTCCTCTAACAAGGTACACTTTGGGAAGACGGGCAGGTCCTTGAATGCGAGGCTAACTGAGCCCAATTATCACTACGCGGCTAACGATTCAGATTATTTAGCGTTTCATTGCAAGCATTGTGGCTCCAAACCCATCCTGAAAGATACGGAAGTAGTGCACAGAGAACACAAAAAGAAAAAAAGAGAAACGGAGAAATTCTTGTACGGAAGTAGTGCACAGAGAACAATAAAAAAAAAAACCGGGGAAATTCTTGAAGCAATAGAAATTGACAAATGGAAAGATAGGTGTATGAGTTGCCCCTCGGCATCATTCTCCGAAAAAGCACGCCGTTATCTTGGACTTCTATTATTCATAAAATGAAAATCCAAAAATGTCATCTTTACTTGTGTTTTCTTTTTGCTTTACTCCGCCTTTTGTCACGCCTCACTGCCATTACAGCATGTGCACTTTTCAAGAGACACTACTAAAGATGAGTCTTTGAGCAATAAAGCAGTAGTTGCTGTCCTGCGCCTGTGTATGTCTTTTTATGTGTAGGTGTCAGATGTAAGTGTGCTGCTTCAAGATCATAGCTGGCCCGATAGCAGACATATTCCTAGGGTCTACTTCTGCACCCGCTGTTTCTCATGGCATCATATTAAAACATGCTCCATGCTCCATGATTTGCTATGTGCTAGCTATTTTATAGCTTTTTTTACTACGAAAAGCCTTCAATATTTTTCAGGACTTCTTAGATTTACTTAGCACTTCTTGCTATTACAAACTGTCAAATATATATGTTGCATGAAGGGCTCACTCTAGCAGGACTTTAGTGAATGCACAGAGAGAAAGAGCCCCATCACAATGGTGAAACAGTTACGTTTAGCATGGAGCTCATTTAGTTCATTTGGCGCGTCTCTGACCAGCACTGCTCTGATGTGTAAGCAGCAGGCTGCACCTAATTTAAAAATGCTAAATGTTTTCTCTTGAACTAAATAAACAGCGGCAGAAAGTAGTGCGCTGCAGTTGCAATGTTTTCATATGCTATTTTCAAGCTTAGCATTGCCATAATGACCAGAAGACAATTTAAAAGGTAATGCTATTTGTAGTAATCATTTAATCAAGGATAACACAAAAATATTGCAGGATTTTTTAGGCGGATAATTCGAGCATGAAGCTAGTTTATTCTGCATAGATGCTCATTTAGTTGTATATTTTGTCTAGCAGCTGGCACAATGCTCTTGCCACACTTATCATGACTCATTCTGCTGTTGTTATAGCTCCTTATACAGAACATCAGTAGTTCATGGATTAAACATGAAAATCTCTAGTAGATATTTATTGCGGGTTAAGTAAGCATTATTGCTTGCTAATTTAGTTTGTTTGTTTCATTGTTACATTGTTTCATTTAGTCATATGTTTTTCAGAATACACCTGCTTAGTTTCCGGGAGCCAGTGTTCCGTCCATCAAGAACATCCTATCCTTGTCTCTTTCGCGATAAATAAAATGAACTAAGAACATGCCTTTTCATATGCCTCCTTCTTTGCTACTGCTGGCTACACCTCATATTCAGCCTCAGTAAGCGTTATCTTACATGAAGTCAAAGCACTGAGGACTAAATGCAATGACAACTTTATGAAGACAAGGCGCAATACAGTGACAACCCAATTGAAAAACAGTAGAAAGAAAATCGAATGAAGATCCCATGAAAAATATAGCAAGGAAAATACAATGAAGACTCCACGGAAATGCATAACAATAATACTCCAATGGACATACAATGTATTCACGGTGGCCACTTTTCCATGACTTTTCAACAAAGCCTCCATGTAATACGAATGGAATTTCCACATTTTTTTTGCTGATGTTACAAGGAAATATGGATGGGAAATCAACGGATTTCTAACAACACTTTTTGTAAGGGTTAACACCAAGCGGGCACATCTTGTGACGAAAAAAATAGCGTGTCTGTGCCTCTGGGCGTGTGCAGAAAGAAGGAGGGCGAGCGCACGTTATTTGAGCGTATGTGCGCTTGCGTGAGCGCGCGCATTTTACTACGTGTGTGTACGTAGGCGCTTTTTTCGTGGAAGCTTACGCGTGGAAGCTTCCATGTGCAAGTCCGTGCACATGTACTTGCGTTGCAGCAGTGCTTGCATGCACTTGCTTGTGAGGTTTTGACATCAGGTTTGGTAGATGCGCAACTCATTTCAAGGCGCCACGATGCATGGCGATAGCGAGCAGGTTGTGGAGACGCGAACAATCCTCGCCTCTCGTCACTCCGACACACGTTCGGTAGGTTTGGGGGACACTGACCTCACCGGCGTGTGGTGCGTTCGTTGTCGCGAGGGTTCCTGCACGCTCGCCTTCTCCTGGTGAGGAGGAAGCCATGCTGACACTGTAATAGTGGTAGGGTCAAAGGGCACGATGCATAACTGGAACGTCGGTTAAGCAGTCAAATTTTTAAATACGGGAAGATCTACGGACTTTTCACAATGCCTCATACTGAGTAAAAGCCATTTACGAAAGCTTGTAGGTCGGCTACCATGATAGACTATTTTTTTAAAGAAGTACTGTCTAAGGGGATCACATTTCTTGTTTTAAATGACGTTTCCCCTGAGGTAAGGAGTACGATACTATATATGGTTCACTCAAGTCATTGTTCTTAGAGTCGACTATGCATCCTTCCGTCATTCGATGTAGTCTGAGCGTCCTTTCCTCAGTAAATCTGCATTGTGTTGTTTTCGTGCGCCTTTGTTTAATGAGTGTGCAATACGTTCATCGTTTGGTTTTCTTGATGTATGACAAACACTTTATGTTATCGGTAATATACATATCAATTCAAATAACGCGCTGTTACTACACCTTAGTTTCTTCGAATGCTGTATTTTCCTATATGTTTGGTCTTCCGTGTGACGTCGTAATGCCTAGGGATAATAAAATACACGTCATACACCTATATCAACAATTCTCAGTTTTATTTTTTTCATTATACCATAACGTACGTTCAAATGCTAACAAGAAACATATAGGCGAGGATGTACTCCTATCAAGGATTCATTTTCTAATGGTGCCAAGGAAAAAAATTCACCGTGCAAACTTTAATCTCACCAATGTCATGATCTTGCGAATGTGAAAGCGCTAATACGGGCATTTTATTTGTGCTGAGGTGGCGTTTCGACATATGTTACTGAACAGGGATGCCTAGTCGAGAAAGCGCGGTTCACTAGATGGGCAGATAAATGCTCTTACTATGCTTCAATTCTATGTTAATATCCACATAATAATAATCAGCAAATTCAAAATTTAGGCAAATATAGCTATAAAGATGCTAAAAAAAATTAGGCACGGTAAACGTTGTTGCCGGTAGAGAAGAAAGCAGCCACAGTACTTTATCGTTCAATAACAAGTGTCGTAAAGCCACGAAACAAAAGCTGTGTCTTCCTTTAATTGCAGAAAAAAAGTATAAATTATATAGTGGGACTTCGACAAACTTTCTGGAAATGGAGCAGTATTTATTCCACTTATACTACCTCCGGAAACCTTTCAATAAATGAAATAATAATTCTCCCTATGAAACCCCTAAAACAATTTAAATATAAGTTATATTCACTCAAAATCGAACGCTTGAAAACTTCTTCATGAAATGAAGAAATAATCATTCCATTCAGTATAGTTAAAAACCCCTTCCGGAAATGAAGTAATAGTCACTTCCATTGAAACATCCGCAAAGCAGCTCAGAGAAATGAACTAACATTTGCTCCTATTTGAACACCATTAAAACTCTTGTGAGAGATGGAGTTAAATAAATCTCCATATGCATGGAATATATTAAGCTCCCTCGAGAATCCGCTAGGCGACGAGCTATTTACTCCCATCTCGGATTAGATATGTTAGTAAGCGCCGTCGGACGTTTCCGGAACCATCTTTTGATTACGCCCATTGTGATACATTTTTTTCTCAATGGGGCATATAGTGTTTTCGCAATATTATACCTATTTATTCCTTTTTTGACGGGGAAGACGGAAGGGAGGTCTAGAGACGTGGCAGTCAGCAAACAAACGCGCGGTAACGAGATGGAAAACGTAGTCTACGGTGACCACATTGTAGCATACGGATCATATACTACTTATCGATTTGCTTATGCCAATACGCATCGTGGGCGCCGATGGAGGTGCCACTGGTAAATTGCTACGCTAACTTTGCTTCTTTACGAGTGCCTCGCTAAGACAACTAGGCATAGAGTCAGCCGGCCACTGTACATTTCTGCGTCGGTGTTCGTGCGTCTCTTTTTGATTGATGATTTTGCGGTGAAATAAGGAACACACGTCACATATGTATAATGGCCGATGTTTCAAGGCATATTAAAACACTTTTGTAGTGGGACCCACGAAAACGGACTAGCAACACGGTTCTACTCGTTACCCGCGATGACTCAAGAGCGGGAGCGAAGGCAATAAATTCACCGATTCCGTTCGGCGGGATACTTCTCGTTCTCACGCTTTCTTTCTGTCATCTCGGTGTTTGTTGCACTCGATGATGTTCACACAGGAAATCGATGAAGCTGACCACGACGTACCCATGTATTGGCTTGCTTTGTCTGCCGTGCAGCGTGGCGGTTAAATGCATTGCGCATGGGTTATGAACGCGACTTGCGCCATTTGCCGCTTGTTTACCGTGTTGTTCTAGCTAGGGTGCACAACTTAACGAGTGCACCACGTTGTGTGCTAAAGCTGCAGCGTTGACGGCATCTGCAAATATCTCGGCCTCAATCTCAGCATTACAGCACGCGGCGGAGAAGTGGTCGCTTAACATCACTGCTGCGCAAAGGGTGGGAAACCAAACTACAAATGCGAGAGACAATAACAGCAAGTCTCTCAGCTCCGCTGCACAAATGCGCTGTGCGGGCACAGCTAGAGCAGAGATCGTTTTTCGCTTGCATATAGCTTCGCTTCGCATTTCGCTTGACATCCGAATGCGAAACTTTCGCGAAGGGAAATGATAGGTCTCAAGTAGGCCTTGGCGAATAGGATCTAGTCGAAAAGCACCAGAAAGCTGGTTCTGAAAGTGTTCAAGATGAACAGCACCACACGCACTGATTGGCCGAATTACATTAGTGATGAGGCGCTGGCAGAGCGTTTAGCACAGCCGCTGATGGGAAGTGTAGGCCTGCTGATTCAGATCGAAGAGTGTCTTATGAGGGTGAAATGCAAATCATACCGCGGCCGCTTCCCTGCTGGATATAAAGCTCATCCCAGGCACCGTAATAAACATGCGATAATCCATTGGCGAGGGACACTAACATTTTCGGCATCGTGTGATTGCTCACACGATGCCGAAATCGATCGATGCCGATGGCTTTTCGATCCATAGAAAAGAGACCCGGATACTCTCGGACCCCTTATCGCCAAATGTCATGCATCAACTTTGTAGACCCTGGAACAAAGATATACATGCAGTGCATGGACCGCGAGTGGCAGAAGCCGAAGCACCGACTCATTCGGAAGGTCAACGAAACATTGCCGGCACAGCTGCGCTCGCAGTTTGCCTGGGATTTGGTAGATCTCCGTCAATGGGCAGCCGGTGTTCACAGACTACTTCCTTCATCTAATGGAAGCGATCGTTCACCGATACCTCTTCTAAGATGACGTCGAGCATCTGCTTGACAGCCCGTGATGTCGAACGTCTTCTTGATTATCTTTTTTTCTTTCTTTTTCAAACGCGGCTATTTTTAACGGCATTCCAATTTTGCGTCGTCAGCGTTGCGGAACCTTACGCTACTTCAGCTATGACTATCTCCACCCAAGAGATACCTTGGTTGCGCTGAAACGCGGTGCAAGCGCATTTGCTATTTCAGAATAATGCAGCTGTGATTACTGAAACCTCCCAGAGGGCTGAAGTCGCAGCCCTTGGTGAGAGACAAGCAGAAGCAATGTGCACATGCACACTAAACAAAAATAACGCGAAACGGGAGTAAACCGCTCGTCCTGTATCGCATTCCCGTTTCTGGGTTTTTTTACTACGTACCAGTCGAGGTAAAAATTTACTACCATGCTGACCAAGTTTTTTGTATGTAGAAACGAGAGTAATTTTTAAATCTGTGTTAAGGTTTTTAGGGACGATAGTGGGACTATATTTTTACTCCCATCACGAAGTTCTAGCGGCTATTCCTGAGAGTTATTTTTCAAGCCCATTCGCGAGTTTCTTGGGTATGATGTGAGAGTATTTTTTTACCTCTTTCATTAACTTTTCTCAACTTTATCTGATAGTAATTTTTCAAGCCCATTCTGCAGTTTGTTGGAGGTGATGTGGGATTACTTTTTTACATCATTTATCCAGTTTTCTAGGCTATTCCTGGGAGTTATTTTCAGGCCTATTCTCGAGTTTGTTGGTACTGATGTGGAGGTATTTTCTTATCTCGTTATCAAGGTTTCTTAGCTCTACCTGAGAGTATTTTTTAAGCCCATTCTGTGGTTTGTTGGAGCTGATCTCGGAGTAGTTTTTTACCTCGTTCATCAGGTTTTCTCGGTTCTTTCCGAGAGTAATTTTTCAAGCCCGTTCTGGAGTTTCTTGGGCCTGATGTGGAAGTATTTCGAAGACAATTGAAAGATTACAAGGATGATTTCATGGATCCCAAGCATGAGTGATTGTTTATTAGTTCTGACATGTTTCTCATAAAAAAGTCAGGCATGAGTTAATCATCACAAAACTATAGCCTTATAAAATGTGATAAGCATAATAAATATTTGTAATAATAGACAGACTGGGGCTGGTAACTGCCCATTAGATCTCTCATAGCAGAATAATATATATCACAACACATTCAATGTGCAATCCCACTAAAGTACAGTGAAAACAAACAACACACAATATAAAATCTAACTGATAAATATACAGTCAGTACTAGAGGCGTTCACATTAAACCCACTGAATATGCAGATCATTCCTTCAAACAGGCAGTTGTCCAGAACATGGGTGTGCAGTGCATTCAATGGATCAGTATGAACATAACTATGGAACATAAAAATATTGCACTTAAGGCCAAATGGCATCTGCTGCTAACGGCCATTACTGCCCCAGACAAAATGAAACAACCATGTGGTAAATACAGCAAGCATTTGTACTATCACATTAGTGCCGGCCACTGCCCACCCACATCTCTCACTGCAAAAGGAAAACTATCAAGGCATTTACGATGTAGTGAAACTAAAGCACACTGAAAACAAAATGACACACAATACAAAATCTAACTCACAAATACACAGGCAGTACTAGAGATGTTCACATTGGACCCACTGAATATGCAGATCATTCCTTCAAACAGGCAGTTGTCCAGAACATGGGTGTGCAGTGCATTCAATGGATGATTATGGACAAAACTATACAACAAAATATTATTGCACTTAAGGCCAAATGACATCTACTGCTAACGGCCACTACTGCCTCAGACGAAATGAAACAACCATGTGGTAAATACAGCAAGCATTCATACAATCACATTAGTGCCGGCAACTGCCCACCACATCTCACGGCAAAATAAAAACTATCACAACACATTCAAGATGTAGTGAAACTAAAGTACAGTGAAAATAAACAAGTGACACAATATACAAAATCTAACTCGTAAGTATTGCAACAAGCAAATGAGAGAGCACTAGAGATTATCATTAGACCCATTGATAGCATACTGACCATGAACCAGCTAGTTGCCTAGACATAGGTGCACAGTGCAATGAATGGATAGTTAGGAAGAAAACTGCAACAACCATGAGCAACATGTTCTATCAACTTTCAAAATTTCTAAAAAAATGACCTCACTCAGATGAGGAAAGTGGTGATTGCTAATACACACGACAAAACATATGTGAAAACAGCCATTAACTGATACCACTCCCCCTTGTGCTCAAAGAAAACGTATGCAGCCCTTTTTCCACAGAAGAGGAACATGTTGCACAACTGTATTGCAGTACTTATGGGTACAAGGCAGATTTCAATTTCGTTGCCTAAAAATTGTAGTGCTTCTTAGATAGTCTAAAAGGTATTTGAGTGTGTTGCCCTTGTCTGTTTCTAGGCGTGCAGTTGTGATGGATGCCATATGCTTGTGTGATAAATTGAACATAGTGCTACCTAGGTACGACTACAAGGATGTATATTTGTAGCTGCCCTCAAACCCCTTCACGTTGCCAGTCAGCATCTATGGTGTATCTTTGTATTGCTCATCTTGCACTGCTTACACACAGAAGGCATGTCTGAATCCCAAACCACCTTATTCTCCACAGTTACTTTAAAGTGAATGCGTTGTGACAAAGTGTAATGTGAGAAATTCATGATAAAGAAAAATAAATAAAAATAGCTAATTCAACTCCCCCCTGAATTACCAATTTCTGGGCCATTAAGTTTTGCATAATACACTTGTGGTGAAAAACACAGAGCCACGTTGGCCTTACCCTAGTGGCACAGGACATCCTTCAAATTATCAGTTGGTACGGAACCATTGAGCATGCTGCTGGTGCTCTTGCCCCCGCTGAGCATACCTGTGGCATACTAACACACATTTTGTTGCTAAAGGCCCGTTGCAGAGATACTAAAGAGAAACAGTAAATCATTTTAGACTGATAAAACAATCTTTCAGAACTGTATTCATGAACATTGTGTCAATAAGCGGATTAATTGAAGAGAAAATGAAGATTTAACTTTCATTTTTCAAGTTTTATGTAGTGCCCGCACATCAGTGTGGAGTCATACTTCAACTAAGTATATTCTTTGACACCTTTACAACATAATTCATCAATATTGGCCAGTAGAACAATATCTAGACCCGAACAGACATTGTCAAATTCCATATCACAGCGAGCTGGTGCAGGAATTATAAGGTGGTGGTGGCGACACCAGTTTTCGTTTTTGCAAGTTATCTGGCTTATCAAGTCAATTCTCACGGTAAGAGTTGTTCTTTCGGTGCTGTAGAAGTATAATTTAATAAAGCTCAAATAAATTTTCTCTTTCGTGTCCCTTTAAAGCAAGCTCTGTGCTACATGGCTAGGGCAACCTGCCGGCCGCAGAACCCACACGAGTGCTTTTGTTAGGCAAAATAATTTTTACAGAAACTTTCTTGAGGATATGCATCTGAAAATTTTTTGCCTAGTAATAGTTCTTGTAAAAATTGACTAACTCCAATGCTTTCACCCGCGGCTTTGTGTAGCTTAAATTCAGAAAGCAGTGCTCAATAAATGTCAAAATCCTGTGGGCCTTTTTTCAGTAGATAACGTGGAAGACCCAGAACGAAGCGAAAAGGCAGGCCAGGCCTGCCAGCGGTGACGATGTCACAAACACTCGCTGCACATCGATGTGTAGCGCCTTCCTTCAACCTCTTCTTTTGTAAAAGGAGCCTTAAGGAGGCCCCCCGCGAACTGAAAGCCTGAGTTGTTAGCATCCAGGCGCAGCCTCTTCAGCAGGCCCTTTTCAACATATACACCATCGCCGATGTCTACCTGTGAAACAATAGAACAAGCACAGATTAATTTTATACACTTTTGATCAAGGAATGGTTAGAAATAGGGTAAGGTTTGCAATAACGGAAGTAGCTGCTTCTTGTTGATTCGGTTTAAAGAACAAAGCACCCTTACGTATACCATACATGCGTTGTGCTGAGCTGTGTACTTTCACCTAAGACTAGAAAGTATTGGGAACTTCAATGCGAAAGAAAGACATTCATCTGCCTAGCTCTAAGCAAATGCGTTCCACCCCTTGGCACAGAATGAGATCTGATGCTGTTCTAGCGATTAGCAGACATTGAAAGCTTCAAGCCTGATTGAGTATTAGGCCAAGGGTCAAGCTGTGCTCGATTATAGTCGGATACAACTGTAGAAAAACAGGGGCGTTTACTCCTCTGAGGCGGATGCACACGAGCATCCACCAATGGGTGTGCACTCTGGACTGACGTCATGCGCCGGACGGCCGAGAACTGGCCCAAGTAGCGTCTGCTGTGCGCGTCAATGCCTCGTCACAGTGAATTTCCAAACTGTTTGTCATTGTCTATCATGCCGGAAATATTACTGCGAACTTACGATGCGGCATCTGTGCCGCGTGCATTTATTCTAAGCCGTGATCCGGCGAAGAAACATTGCAGCAAACATCGCTGATGCCGCGCTACGCTTTGCCTGAAAACAGTATCCCTCGGCGACTGCTGCAAACACACATCCTGCCTGTTTGTTCCATGTCTTTTTTATTTCGTTCCCGAGTGAAGTTACGACGAGAAAAGTTTGCCAAAGTATGGTGCCTACTGTCAGCGGCGGGTGTGTTGGTGTACCGTGTCGTGTACCAGCTTGTGAATTAAATAATTGCCTCAGTAAAACACATTCAACTTCACTCAGCATGTTTTAGTACAAACAATGCTAGCAGAGCTATTCAGGGTGAATAATTGTGCTTACATTGGTGTTACTTGCCCGGTCAGATAAACAAATACAACAATGGCTGCGGCATGACTGTGATTTGATGTGCAGACTGCAAACGGTGCCTTTCAAGCGTGCCCTCGACTACTGCTAATAGCTACCCAAATGAGTTTTCTGGGCCTCACTATGCTAACGATGTTTGATAGTTGTTCTCTTATTCGCATTACTTGCCTGGGCCAGGTAAGCAAAATAAACAATGCCACCACATGAATGTGTGTTTGCATGCAAGCTGCCAACAGTGGCTGTCATTCTCGCATTGACTGCTGCCGTTTCGCCAACAGTGGCGACGACTTCAATACGCTTTGACGTGCAGACTGCTAATGGTGCCTTTCAAGCGTGCCCTCGACTACTGCTATTAATAGCTACCCGACTGAGTATATTGGGCCTAACTAAGCTAATGATGCTTGATAATTGTTCGCTTATTCGCATTACTTGCCTGGGCCAGGTAACCCAAATAAACAATGCCACCACATGAATGTGTGTTTGCATGCAAGCTGCCAACAGTGGTTGTCATTCTCGCATTGATTGCTGCTGTTTCGCCAACAGTGGCGACGGCTTGACTGTGCTTTCACGTCCAGACTGCTAAAGGTGCCTTTCAAGCGTGCCCTGATGACTTATTTCATCACAGGGCCCATCATGCTCATAGGTGGCTGCCCAATAGAGTATTTTGGGCCTTCTGACATTGACATTATTCATCTCAACGGGCTGGAAAAAACAGTAGGGGCAGCGCAACTGCACGCAAAGCACAATGTGCTTTGGCGTGCAGGCTGCTAAGACTGGCTGTCAATTTCACATTGACTACTGCTTTTTCGTGTGAAGCTAGACAGTAGCTGCCCGAATGAGCGTTTTGGGCCTCACATAGTTATTCAGGGTTAATAACTGCATTTGCATTCAGATTTTCCGGCATTTCAGCACGTTTCCATGCCAACGCTTATATTGAGCACGATCTGTGCAGGACGTTGCTTTTTCAGAATTGGGCTTCCATTAAAAGGAATATGTCATCAAATGAACTGCTTATTTATTTGAGAGGTCACGGGAGAATGCTTGGCTGCTGTGCTTGACACACAGTACACCACTTCAGTGATGGGAGATCCATTGTTGCGTGCGCCGAGGTATGTGTGGCTGGCAGGAGGTCTGGACCTCACCTCACGCAGAGTCAGAGACGAGGAGAGCTTTCTCGGTGAATAATTCTTTATACAATGTTTACATGCTGTCGTCATCAGGACAGAGACCAACAGAGCAGCTGCAAGCTGCTTAAATAATACCCCTCAGTCCCCAGATTCCCCAGACAGTCCCCAAGGACGAAACAAGGTCGAGAGAGAGAGGGTCCAGGCAGCCTCCGGGGTCCTAACGCCACTCTCGGTGGCCGGCGCTTCCTCGAACCGCGCTGCGGCGTCGGGCCGATTTGGCGGTCGGTCAGAATGGTGCACTGGGAAAGTTTTATGGCCCGCATAGGACAAAGGGAACCAACTGCAAGGCACCGGGTCGAAACACAGCCCTCCTTTGGAAACCGTCCCAAACCCAGCGGGAGTCGTTCGTGGTGCGGGCGCCGCCGGACAAACGAGGGGGGATGGGGGTGGGGGTTTGCATTGCTGCTGGCACGGGGAGGGGCCGAATAGCAGTCCATGATCCAGTGGCTGCTTCCGTCGTGGACGCTGTGCAGCCATGAGGAAACCCGAGCCGTGCACGTAGTCGTGTGTCTGAAGCAGGCACCATGCGGGGATGAATGCTGCCTCCATGGTTGACAAACCATAGCACTGGCCTTCCGTCAGGCAAATCCCAGGGCACAAACATAACACCATATACGCTTCAAGAACTCGTTAGTGATCTTCTCGACCGTCGGTATCTCGTTGTGGTGAAAGAAATCGTGCACACGACCTCAGCGAACACAACATGTCCTACTTCGTGCTGCATCTTCTTTTCTCCACATTTTGTGGGCGTTTTCGCGAGGGCGTCGACAGTTTGCCACCCGAAATACGCGAAGCTTTCACCTCCCTCCTCACCTTTAACACGGTGCTTTCGCTGACACCGAGCATCTTGGGTTTGTAATGGTTGCGATAAATGCATTGTTTTATATAAGTACTTGTTCAATAGCAACTGATTCATTTGAAGCTCGGAACAGGAGTAGTAAATGTGCCGTGTACATGTAAACAAGCGCAAAAGCCATGCAGAGTTCTTCTTTCTACTTTTGTAACTTGCAATGAGGCTAAAGAGCAGATGACGGGCAGCGTTGTGGAAGGCACGGGGTTATTTTTCTGTCGTGATCCGGCATGTGCTGTAGCACATGAGCTCTACTAAACCAGTCATCAAAGTCTTTATTTATACCGAGAATTGCGCGTTTCCGAAGCACAATTTTTTTAGCGGGATCATTTTAGTCGCGGAGGCAATCGGACGTCGCGCTTCGGTCATCTGGGCGGGGCCTTCCCTTTTTTCTAAAATTGTATCCGACTATAGTGACGCACAAGTGCTCGAGAACTATTAAACAAGATGCCATTGTTTTCGATTTACTGACTGCACTTGGGTATAAAGCTTTTGTCTGAGAAACGAATAAACCACATACACAAGCAGCGTTTTCATAGTTAGCACAGTCTTTAATAGGTACTGACACCTTAAATTTAGAAAGCCCTGTATATTGGGCCTCATCAAACTAATTTCATAAAAGGTTTGGCAAGGTAGAAGCATAGAATTTTAGAGCCATTAGAAGACAGGTGAAATGAGTTATTTATTGCAATTATTACTGAAATTGAAAATTTAGACCACTCATCCCAATGAGAAATTGATGCAAGCAGTTTGTACATGCCACATAAGCATTTAGATATCAAAAATAGGGATTAAAGAAAACCTTCCCTTGGAGGTTCATTATTGCAAGCAGTCATGCCCTCGAGGAGAAATAACTTCTTTTTCTGTAGATAGAAATGAGGCTCGAGCATTTTATTGACACATATATATGCCCATGCATATATGTTATCTCTGTTGTAAACTTTCTTTTCATGTATATGCAAGGTGTGTTAGTAACATCTCATTGTGCACAAAATCAAATCCATAAGAACCCGACAAGAAGCTAAACAAACAAGAGAGCAATCCCAGTGACAAGCCATGCTAAACCAATGAGATAACCATCCCAGTAACAAACCGTATCAAAAATTTTACTGACATGAATTCTGACCTTGAAACATAACATGTGTATATGAATACTATCTACATTAGGGCGATGGGCAACTTTAACAATGGCTACACCAACATCAGAACGATGTGGATGAGAAAAGAGTGGCATCAAATGCTTTGGCAGAGCATGCAGCAATGACTAAACACAATAGTGACTGGATAGTGTCTAGCATAATCGGCCAGGAAAGAAATGGGAAGCCATGCCTGTACCCGGATTCCCTGGAGGTGCAATCAACAGGATACACGTTCATCTAAAACCAAGGAGCCCACCCCCATCTTATGCCAAAACTTACTTAAATATGCACTTCTACTTTTTTTGCCTTATTGTGAACAAGGCTTCCATATGGAAGCCAAAATGTATTGCTTTTAATGTTGTACTTGGTTGGTCTATGTCTTTCTTTGTCATGTTTCATACCGACCACACAGGCTTCTGTGAAACTCTTGATGATACTTTTGTGCGAAAGCATTGCTTAAGGCACTTTTGCCTAAACCATGTCTTTAGGAGGTAGAACGCATTTTTCTAGACACTCTAGAGCACATTATTCACGGCACGAAACCTCAATTCATGTTTCTTAAAAAGGCATTTTGGCTAGATTAATACAGTGTATATGGAGTATATAAGGCATAATTACTCAAGCGCCCAATTATATTTAACTCAGAGGAGGCTACTTTAGGTAAATTCATTAAACCGAGGGCACTCCACCAAAACATAAAATTCGTGATATGCCACTAGAAATCCTGAAAATGGCAATACAGTAAAATGATTGCATATTACACAAAAGTATCCTACAACTGGAAAGGCAGCGCCAGTTTTGTACGCACCTTTGAGAAAGCACACAGATCACGTGCTTTATCTTCGTGCTGTCCAGCTTCCAGCAGTGCAGCGGGTTCCTGCGTGATGTAGGGATGCCTCCAGAATCCGCATAGCCTTCAAAAGTAAGAAATGTTTAATTTATTGTGCTGTGAACCTGAAAATTTGTGATTTACCAGTGTTATGTGGAATTGGAAAGAGAGCCTCACACAGCCAGCTGCATGAATTTGCGTCTGGTTGTACAAATGTCTCTGTTATATCTAAGGACGTTACACTGATATTTTGTAACAAGTGAAGTTTCAGGAAGGAACGAAATCAGCAGCAACAACAGACTACCAGGACAATCAACAACAGAACTCAAATATGCAGTAAAACATGGCGCATTAGATTAAACAAAAATATTGAGCACATGAAAAGCATTCTGGAAGCTAGATCGCGATTTTGTAGCGATGCTATTCCTTTTCGTTATTCGTTAGTGCTCTGACCACCACCCCGGCACGTGCTACGTACTGGAACAGCCGGCCGTTAGCGGTGGGCGACAAGAGTACTATAGAATCGAGGGGTAAGTATCGCTACAAAATCGCAGTCCTTACTTTGTTACGCACTGGCGTATAACCTACGATTGCAAGAGCTGGCATCCCGTTCTTAAGAATTGGTTGGTCTATGTCTTTCTTAAAGGCCGGCGTCTGATTGAAATGTCTCGATTAAAATAAACTTCGTTACTGTAATATCGGCCTATGTCCGCTCTGCAACATAGAAGACAAATACCCGAAGACACTCAAGAACATAAACAATACACACAGGTTCTCGCGACGTGGTCCTCCAAACCAAACTGTACACATACAAAAATCTTCATACAAGCTTCTATCTGCTTAAGCGTCAAACATAGGAATCGTGTGCCAACGCGCGAAGCCCATGATACATCCGACGGATACATTACACATGTACTGTACTTGCGGGAATGCATATATAACAAATAACTTCTTGCCAGAAAACTACCGAACGAACAGCAACTTTCAGTGTTTTCATAATTGTGTGCCCATTCAGGCATAGCAATCAAGGCGGGTAGCATATATTTCACAGCAGAATGCAAGTACGCTGCAACATCAGAGGAAGCCTTCGTGAAATTGCTTCCTAAATGTGCACAGCAAGATGGCCAACCTACGATCAGAAAGCGCTTTGCTCTAGCTAGTTAGACAACGTTCATTACGTAAACCATAAGTTCAAGAATGCGCGCAAGGGCAAAACTTGCTTACCTTTCAAAAAGACTTGGCCAACGCTCCTTCGTCTCAAAGGTACCGAGGCACCGACGTTTTTCTGGCGCAAGCACTGTAGAACTTCCGATGAACTCCAGCTCCACAAAAGCACAAACTTCAACAGTCTTCCATACACTACGATTCGAAGCTCCAGTACCAGACTTTCAGACAAATTTGGTTGTGGGAGGTCATAGTTTCTTTTTCTGTCTTTTTTATGGTTTAACCTAGGTGGGACATTCGGCGCTATAATAGAAAGAGCTCCAAAGTTTAAAAGGGGACGCTCATAACATACTTCCATCCGTCGCTGATGAGCAGTGGCACCGCCGATTCACTCGATGGAGCCTGTACCAGCATAATCGGCAGCGCTAAGATAGGTTACCGAGCAAATCACGCCAAGCCTTACGTGGAGTGTGCCACCAAGTTGATTTATGAAATCCCCTGTCTTGTAGAAAGTTCTATGTCAAACTGGCCACTGCGTCAACAATCGAGTGAGTGAACACGCGAGTAACTTGAGAAGGTCTTGACTGCGCATCTTTCAGCGAACTGTGAAGCGATATTGTCAGCCAAAATATTGTGACGTGAAGATACCGTATTCGCGCGATTCTAAGCACCCCCCTCTACTTTCGCGAAAAAAATTGGAAAAAAGTTTGCATGCGAATCTAAGCACCCCCCTATTTGTTAGGAAGAGCGCGTAGCCAAGACCGCCAAGCGCGCTTGCTCGCTCTGTCATCGAGCCGGAGCCGTCGGAGTCCCGAGGTGGAACGGCTTCCGCGGCGCGATCTTGCCGCACAGCCGGACTGCAGAGCCGCGCGGACTCGTGAGTGGCAGTGATAGTGACTAAGCATCCGACACAAGCGGTGGGCTCACTGTCTGCACCGATTTTTCTTTTGGATGTTTGAAAAATAAAACGTTATTTCTCGCACCCGTCTCGTCGTGATGTCGCAGCGAAAAGAGAGAGAGGGGGGGTCATTCCAGATTTTTCGAATCTAAGCACCCCCCCTCACTTTGGGCATCGCGATCACGAAAAAAAGGGGGTGCTTAGAATCAAGTAAATACGGTACTTGGCAGAAGGAAAGGAAAAATGGCACATGAGCTATTGGAAGTCCTTCACATGAAAGCAGAAAGTGGTGACTGCATAAATCAGGTTAGACATCTGTTGTCTTTTGCAACGCGGAGGATACTTTCTTTAGGTGTTTTGAATGACATTTCTCGTTCTGCTAATCTCTCTCGGTAGTCTGCCCGTGTTGGCTTGTGCAGCTGCGCATTGGAAATGGTATATATACTGTATCTCGCTGTCTTTCGAATAAACTTCTTAGTATAACCTGGAATGTGTGCCTGTGTGTCTTCAGTGCAAATGCGTTTTCCTACTACAATATCTCGTTTAGTGAACACGAAATGGCCCAACAACAAGTCATACTGTAGAGTATCGATCAAAGCGTTGTGCAATGCTCCATACAGTGGAGTGATTCAGAATGGAAGTAGAAATACAGTAGCCACCAAACGATGTGCGCACACGGAGACCTTTGGCGAAACTTGGCGAAAGCTCGAACATCTGTCGAACCTTACAAATACCTGACGTCTACAAAATTTACTTCAACATTTCATTGCTTGAGCAAGTACAAGTGTTCGCGCCATACCCGCTTCTTAACATGCTTGGGTACTATGTAGGCGCGTAGCTTGCCAATATTTGTTTCTATAAAGAACAGTGGACTTAAGAAATGTGTTCATTCTTAGACGTTTGCTTAGAACTCTCGCTTGCTCGATATGCTTCAACGGTTGTAGAACAGATTCCCTCAGTACAAGGGGTGCTTGTCACACCTGCTGCCCTACACTTCCTCGCACGTTCTTTCAGCGCGATTTAATTCTGCCAAGCTCCGAATCCAAGGATGTGATATAGCTGCTGAAATTTTTTCAACAATTTTTCCGTGCTTCAGGTGCTCCTACATCCACTGACCACGGAAGAATCCTCACTGCCTCGCACAATAATGGTACCAAGATGGCAATGTTTTCGTTTTTTGGCAATGAAAAAATCGTACAAGCTTGGTCATTTATAATAACTTGCAGACTACTCGTGCTCATCCGCTTGATAACCTACCGGTGACGGGCGCAAGGAATCGATCCACTTTGCTTCACGCTAGCTTTTTCTTGAGACACCTTGGTAGAGCTCAAAGCTGTAAAGGCACTATTGTCTTTCTTGAGGGTGACTGGCCTATCTGAACGCCTTTGACTTGCTCAGGCCCTCCGCGTGCGTGTGCGAGTTCAGCGTTGCTTTTCTCCCCCATCCGTGTCTCTCTCTATCTCATCTTCCCTATTCCCTTCTTCCCGTCCCCCAGAGTAGTCTAGCAATCCAGACGCATTTCTGGTTACCATCCCTGCCTTCTCTCTTTATTTCCTCCTGCTCCTTGGTCGACCTAATATTGCAACAGGTCGACCACAGAGACCAAGTGTACCTTGAAGAAGATTGCTTCAGTCTTGTTCGCGTTGATCAGTCAAACAGCTTTGGATCGAACAATGCACATCGTTGTGTTTAATTTTTAAATCGCCTGTCATGTACCCTGGGCACGCCAGCATTTCTATACAGACCACTGCAAAATTATAACATGAAATATGCATTGCTAAATGACGCGCGCAAACCACGCTTTTAAATTGCTTGCATCTGTCGCACATCAACCCGGTCGTGTATGGAGATGCTTTACTTGCAGCGAAAGGCCTTTCAGGTTATATCCATGCTTTCGTTTGATGGGGAACACTTCATTGACTTTACAGCGTTGTAGTGCGTTCCATAAAGTCAACTACGTCTTGTCGAGCATCCTTTCGCGGAGCTTGGGAATAACGGTACTGAGTACAACGTGGTCGCCGATCGCTGTGTTTTAGTGCGCAGTCAATATAAAAAGGAAAACAAAAGATTAACGGTGAAGCTTTATAAAGCCATAGTTAAATGGTTTTCCAAAAGGGTGCGATAATTCAAATTTCCACTCCAAGCTTCCCACTATACACATAAACGTAGCAATGACTGCGAGGTCCACTCACGGGCGGCGTCGTCAGACAGGCCAATTTACCAGCGAGTGCAGTGGCGAAGAAACAGTTTGCGACGGGTTCGGTGTCATGCAGCAGTATGATTCTTATCGGGGAAAGTGGGGATACATTAATGCATGAGTTTTATTCAAAAATTCGAGCAATATGCAAAGGTCCGCTTGCTGTTTTATATTGTTTAACTAAATCATCATTCTTGTTGTGAGCGAAAGAAAGCGATGCCTTCGACGACAGAGTTCGCACAGATTAATTCACCCTTGGACTACGCGTGGGCGCGAACTCACGAGTTCACTGATGGCCCTGTGTTACTCCGAATATATTTCGTAGCACGATTTGGCCAACTGTGGCGAGCACCTGTTGAAATGCTTTGTGGCAATACATGGGCCGAGACAGTGGAGACTAAAGAGAGCAGGCAGAAGTACCGGACACCAGTGATCAATGCTCCACAGAACGCGGCCGTCCGTGGAGCAGCAGGCCGACCGTTATGCGTTCACCAGCACGAGTATTGCGGCTCGGAGTGTGGCCAGGCCTTGCTGTGCAACTCCTTGCCGCCAGCATTGCGGATCGCGGACGTCTCTCCGGTCAGCTCTTTAGTGGAGTACCGATCGTGTCCTGTGTAATGACCGCTTATGCGCCGAGCTCTGCAGCTTCAGTGCAATCTATACGCTGGGCAGCCTGAGCATTCTTGCAAAGTACACTGCGGTTCGGGTGCCGGCTGACTGCTGAGCGGTCGTCTCCGGTTTGTCTGGAGCCATCATTTCCTCACCAACCAACATCGAGGCGTGTTCTACGTCGTGATTTTATTGCCCCTAACCCCAGCAACCTCTCGTCTCCTTTCCACGTACGATGAACTGATTAGAACTGTTTGTTTCTCGGACTCACGTCAACGTATTTTTTTTCCAGCCGATTATCTGCATCATGTGATGTGCCCTAAGGTTCCGTGTGGCTGTAGTTGGGGTTTTGTAGTTTTGATAAATGCAGTTTCATTTTCAACATGAGTTCGACTATTTTTCTTTTCCTCATCGCTATGTGCGCCGGACTGTTGTGACGAAAATAATCTCTTTACAATTCTTGTTATTGCAGATGTGTTGGTGCCTCTCCCTCCGTTTGTCTCCTTTCAAATATGGCTTTCCTGAGAATTGGTGTTACAAGCGTCCCGACAAAAACACTGCTGCGAACAATGAAAGGAAGGAGGAGGGAACAGCAACAAAAGAAACAAGCCGCATAAGCCACACTGTTCTGCTTTGCCGGTTATGACTCACGCAGTGTTTTCCATTCGCGTATATTCTATGTTTCTTAGAATGTAAGAATGAAAATGCTTAAGCAGGTATATTTATAGAACTTTGGTGCTGTAAAATCCATTGTTTCGGCAAAAACATTCGACCTGGTCACACTCCTGTGCTCTATGCAGTGGACGTCCACTACCGTCCATAAAGCGTCGGTTAAAAAAGAGAAAGAATTACACGAGAAAGTTGTTTTTTTAGTTAGCATTGATAGCTTCTAGGCAGGACAATACAGAAAACGAATGTTGGCTCTTCCATACTCGAGAGTAGATATAAGCATTAAATGGCTACCGCCAGAGCAAATTGGCTGGAGATGATCCTACCCACAATATTAAAATAGGTGCAGTGCATGTTTGCAAAGGCACACCACGCCATACCACACCGCGCTGCACCGTGCTGCGCATATATCCGTATGTCCGCAATTGTTTCGTGCTATAGACCGTCACAGGAAAGAAAAAATATGCCTGGCTCTTCTATCGCAAACACCAGAGACAAGCGGAGCTGGATGAAGGTCAGCAAAGGAGTCCCGAACCGCACGCAAGACACACGAGCGCCGGCAACGCGTCCCTACGGCGTCCGCCATTCGCGTGGCCAACACAGTAGTAGACGCCACCGTTGTCTCTACTCGCCGCTCTGTACGGCGCGGTGGACAAGGAAGACATCGAGGCGTCCTAGAATTTTCTCAGTGGACCACTAACTTGCTTCAGGATGTTTCCTCTGCCACCTCCACCGTCCCCACCCCTCCTCACTCCTACACGGCTGATAGCCGCCTCCTGAATCTCTGGAAGGCGTATCACTCCCTGCACCGCCGCTGGCTTTCCCAGAAACACAACCGCTCGCTGCGCCTCCGCCTTGCTCGCCTGGCAATGGACATGGAGGAGCACTGCTCCTCTCTCACCAGACAGCACTGGGGCCTGACCTGCGAACGCATGGCCGGTAACCTCGGGCTGAGGGATACGTGGGTCCTCCTACGTGTCATCTTTGACCCGTCGCATTTCAAGGCCACGCACTGCAGGGACGTGACACGCCTCCTTCGCTCATCTCCACTCTCTGATTCCGACTTTCTTCTTGCTCTACGTGATCGCTATCTGTGCACGAACCGCCCTTCCTCTCTCCCTTCCTACACCGGCAACCCTAATTCTCCGCTCGACGCAGATATCACCCTGGGCGAGGTTCGTGCCGCGCTGCATAAGGTCCGCACCACCTGCACACCGGGGGCTGACCAAATCTCTAACAAGGCCTTCCGTAATCTGGACACCCCATCCCTCGAGGCCATCACTGACCTCTTTAACAAACATTGGCATGAAAGCACTCTGCCTTCCGAGTGGACCAACGCTAAGGTAACTTTCATCCCCAAACCTGGCAAACTAATAGACATCCAAAACCCCCTAACTATTTCCCTGACCTCTTGTCTCGGTAAGCTCTTGGAGCACGTTGTTCTCGACCGCTTGCAGAACTTTCTAGAAGACAACTACCTTTTCCCAGATTTGATGTTTGGCTTTCGCCCTTCCCTTTCTACCCATGACGTCACGCTCCAGCTCTCTGAAGAAATTGTTTACCCTCTTCATGCCATGCACACTCGTGCGGTCTTGGCACTGGACATGACGAAAGCATTTGACGAAGTCCTTCATTCCGCCATCCTAGATGCTCTTTCCACCCTTAATGTGGGTCCTCGTATCCACGGTTATATCACGGCTTTCCTTGCCCGTCCCACCACTGAGATTTTATTCGGCCCTCTGACTTCTCCAAATTTCACTCGTAGAAATCAGGGCACCCCCAGGGTTCCGTCCTCTCCTCACTTTTCTTCAACATCACTCTTTTCCCCATGGCACGCGCTCTCGCTGCCATTTCCAACCTGTCCCATTCTTTCTACGCCGATGATATCACACTCTGGGTAACCACCGGAAATATTGGAGAGATGGAGGCCGTCCTCCAGGTGAGCGCGAACGTGGTTGCCGGTCATGCTCGCGCAGTCGGGCTGGCCTGCTCCCCGTCAAAGTCGGAGCTTCTGCTCCTCCGGGCTGGAGGCACGCCCCCCACCGGGCTTAGCATCATTATCGCCCCCCACCTTTAGCATCATTATTGACGCTCACCCCGTCCCTTCTGTCTCCTGCCTCCGCATTCTGGGTCTCCTTCTCCAATCCAACGGCAACACACTGCCGTCCTTTCGCGCCTAACTACCACCGTACACCAGACCGTCAGACTTATTCGACGTGTCGCTAACCGGTACCACGGCATGCGTGAGCACGACCTACGTCGTCTTGTCCAGGCCTTCGTTCTCAGCCGCTTTGTCTACGCCCTCCCCTATCTCTTTCTCTCTCGCGCTGAGGAAGACAAGGTGAACTGTCTCATCCGCCAAGCCTACAAGTTGGCCCTTGCGCTCCCCACCTGCACCCCCACTTCTCTTCTGCTGGCAATGGGCGTCCACGATACTCTTTCAGAGCTTGTGGAGGCCCATCGCACGGCACAATTCGACCGGCTTTCTCGCACCCCATCTGGTAGAGCCCTTCTCTCTTCCCTCCGCTTGACCCCTGTGTCCCCTGCCTGTGTAACCCACCCTTATCCTCCTCTATATCTTACATGCTCACTGTCAACCCTCTTCCCAAGAGCATGCACCCTGAGCATCACGCCGTCCGCCACTGTGCCCGTGCCTCTACCCTCTGGCGCCAGTACGGTACACAGTCTAACGCTGTGTATGTCGATGCGGCGCCATACAGTTCCCACGCCGCCTACGACCTTGCCACCACTTCCCATACACTTTCTCCCCTGACCGCTGCCACTATACCAGCCCCCACCTCCACTGCCGCAGAGGAAGCAGCTATTGCGCTCGCCATTGCCACTACCCCGGCCCATTTCATATTCAGCGACTCCAAAGCTGCAGTCTCCAACTTTGCGAAGATGTCGCATCTCCTCCACCGCGCTCAGCATTCTCGAGCGCTCCCCTGCCCCTTCTCGTCGTATCCAGCTCCTCTGGGTTCCGGCTCACGCGGGGCACCCTGGAAACGAGTCGCCAAATTCCATCGCTCGCGAGATGACTGACCCAGCTGGCCCCCTCCACTCCGGGATGGACACGCGTGACTACCTCCTCACCTTTCATGACATCACCCTTCATTACGCAACTCTCGCCTATCCCTCCCTCCCCCTCACAAATCCCTGTCTAAGCTCCAACAGAGCACGTGGCGCCATTTACAGGCCCACACTTTCCTCTCTCCTGCCCGACTTGGCCTTATTCACCCCAGTGCCTTCTCATCCGAATGCACGCTCTGCAGACACCCACGAGCAGACTATGCTCATATTCTCTATTCATGCCCCAAACACTCTCCCCCTGCCTCTTGGCATGTATCTAGTCCGCAGCTGTGAGAGGCTGCTTTGGCCAGCTCGGAGCCGGATGTCCAGCTACGACTAAAGGCAGAGGAAGAGGAAGTCACCGCCAGGCAGCGGAAGTCGCCGCCAGGCATGATCTGGTGGCCACGACCGGCAGCCTGAAGGCCACCCACGGAACGGCGGCATCTTAATTTCCTTTTCTTTCACTTCACTAAATTCTTTCTTTCCTTCACTAAATAAAGTTTGTACCACAACCACCTAGCAGCCACGGGAGAAGAACGCCCCTCTTGCTCGTCTGACTCCCCTGACTCGCACGCTACAGGAGAGGGCACGCATCGGAGTGGTGTTCCTCACTCGCGTGCTTCTTCTCCCCCGCTAGGCTCCACACACCCTCACTACATCGCTATGCTGCGCGATGTTATTTTAGAGCACAGCTCTTTAGCGCCCGTTCCCGCATTTCGCGTCGCCGTCGGCCTCGCAGTAACCAAAGTCAACATCCGCGTGCTGCTCTGGCGGCGCGGGCTCGTGCTGCCACCTCTCGTGCGCGGCCCAATCTTGCTCTCCCACTGTCCTCCAAAGCCGGATCAAGTGACTTGCCTGTCCTCTTGCTCCCTTCCTCCGCGGAGCGCGATTGCGGTGACCAGGGGTAGCCCACTCTCAAGTTCAAGAAATGGCCACAGGGGGCGAAAAAGTCGACCGCGCTCTGCTGCTAATAAAACCAATATAGCAGAAGAACTTAAGGATGCGTGCCTTAGTTCCAATATCTCCCTCCAGAGGCGTCGTAATAATCGCCATTTTATCATACTTTCTCCTGCAATTATCGAAGCATTCTTATTACATAAAAATACCACAAAATTATCATTTCTAATAAGATATTGTGCTCTATATTATCAAGTGTATTCTTTTGGTCATTATGAACGTAAAGAGTGTTCAGCATCATTGATCTTCCACGTGATCTCTGGCCTAGATTTAAAATTTTTACCAGTATTTTCGAGCGCACGGCGGCACGCATTCATTCGTTCGTACACTTAGGCTGGTTGCTTCTCTGGTGCTAAAACTATTTCATTGTGCTTCGATGTCTCGCGTTATTTAACTTTGGGTGAAGTGACGTGTTTGCAAACGGACATGTAAGCCTGAAAGCTGGGTTTCGGTCGAGAGCCATTCGGAACACGTCTGCATGGCAACGGGAGCTGGATTCTGCTGCGGCTGACAACGGCAATAACGGTGAGTCGTTTAACACCGCTGCTTAAATCGTTATATAATGTTCGTCTCATTAACACACACGCGGAGACAAGTTAACGAACTAGATCCTGCATCACATATGATCAGTCTGCAACCTCCATTGCTTTTTCCTAAATAAACATTTAGTTGCGAGGCCGTCGTTATACATACTCAATCAGGAAAGAAAGAGACAGCGATATCGGGACGCGCGTCACATTTTACATCTTACTTCTGCCGTGGCCATTGGTCACTGAGTAGCCTTATCAATATATATATATATATATATATGAAAGAAGAGAGAGAAAGAAGAAGATCGGAGACGCTGGCTACTGCGTGTTGTTGGTGCTCAGCCATCTTAACTATTCTTACTCATCCTGTATATATATGTTGCAAATATAGTTTTCCGAGACTGGCAACATCCCTGTAACATATTGGTGAGAGGTGCGGGGTACCACGGCTGGAAACGGAGCTCCGCAGTGGACGTGGCATTACCGTCCGCACCATGAATGACGGTGAGCATGCGGGATCAACGTCGTTGCCGCCCCCAACTTCTCCGTCGCCAACTACCTCGCTGTCACCCGCGGTTGTCGTTGTGCAACCCAAGGATCCTGGAACTTTCTGCGGGACCGATGGCGCCGACGTTGAAGAGTGGGTGGTCATGTACGAAAGCGTGAGTGGAATCAACAGATGGGACCCTACGCTTGTGATAGCTAACTTGTTGTTCTGCTTAAGAGGCACGGCAAAGGTGTGGTACGAAAACCACGAAGAGGAGCTAACCAGCTGGGACCATTGCAAAGAGAAATTGACAGAGTTGTTTGGCAAATCATTCGGCCGTAAAATTGACGCAAAGCAGGAACTGACCTCCCGGGTCCAATCCCCCGCGGAGTCCTGTCTCGTATATCCAGGACGTGCTGGAACTTTGTCGTAAAGCCGATCACGACATGACAGAAGCTGAAAATGTCGGGCACGTGCTTAAGGGCAATGCTGACGACGCGTTTAATCAGCTCATGTGCAAGAGTTGCTTTGCAGTTGACGCAATCATTAAAGGGTGCCGAAATTTCGAACAGGCCTAAAGTTCACGCGTAGGTAGTGACCGCGGACCCGGATCATGTGACTGAAATAATCAGAATAATAAAAATGGGCTAGGATGCATTTGAGAGGGATTCTCGGATCATGAACAGCAGGTTGCCATTATCCCTCAAGAGAAAAGTGTATAACATCTGTAACCAGTACTCACGTACGGGGCATAAACCTGGAGGCTTACGAAAAGACTTCCACTTAAACTGAAGACGACGCAACGAGCTATCGAATGAAAAATGATGGGTGTAACGTGAAGGGATCAGAAAAGAGCAGATTGGGTGAGAGAACAAACGCGAGTTAATGACATCTTAGTTGAAATCAAGAAAAAGAAATGGGCATGGGTAGGACATGTAATGAGGAGGGAAGATAACCGATGGTCATTAAGGGTTACGGACTCGATTCCAAGGGCAGGGAAGCGCAGCAGGGGGCGGCAGAAAGTTAGGTGGGCGGTTGAGATTAAGAAGTTTGCAGGGACAACACGGCCACGATTAGGATATGACCGGGTTAGTTGGAGAAGTGTGCGAGAAGCCTTCGCACTGCAGTGGGCGTAACCAGGCTGATGATAATGATGATGATGAACGTGTTTTGAAATGAACCTTGTTGCAAGGCTCGTCTCTGCCGAACAACTATCCGCGAAGCGGTGGACCGCGCCAGCCTGGTCGCGCAGCGTGGCGCAGTCTCTTGAGGTGGCGCTCAACCAGCGCTGCGGAAATCAGGCCGCTGGTACTGAAACGAGCACAGGCATCCTTGTCTCAGCACCAAAAAATTACAGTCACTTGCATGGTGCCTTGTATCTGCTTTTCGAACTTCACTATTTCAAATGACAAACTAAACTTCAGCGTACTAGAAGTTACACTTGAGTGATATTGTGAACAAACATTAAGAAGTTATAGGAAGCAATATTTTCCTAACATGTTTGGGCCATAACAAGCCTCTGAAATGCGGTCTTGTACCAAATGTTGGGGGCCAGATACTGCATTTTTAAATGTTTACACTAGTTGCCTACATGATCTCGTTTTGTTCTCCCAAGGGTGCCCATATAATCTAGTTTCGTTCTCGCCCCGTTCTCCACTTGAATGCCCGCATAACGGCTGTGGATTCTGGCCCGAAGTGCCTTGTAGGTAGCTGACAACGGCAGCTGAAAGCATTTCACGCTTAAAACGTAAAATGAAGAAAAATATGTTAGGTGTTGCTAAGAATACTGTTTATTTAGGTCAATTACTCACACGGGATCCTGATCATGAGAAGGAAATTTGCAGAGGAATAAACTTGGGTTGTAGTTCATAGGGTAGACATTGCATGATACTTACTGGACGCTAACCACTATCATTGAAAAGCAATGTGTACAATAAATGGATTCCACCGGTGCTAGCATATAGGACAGGAACTTTGAGGTTGACGATGAAGCTCGAGAACAAGTTAAGGATCACGCAAAGAGCGATGGAACGAAGAATGCAAGCGGTAACGTTTATAGTCAGGAAGAGAGCGGAGTGGGTTAGAGAGCAAACGGGGATAGCTGATATTCTAATTGGCATGACGAGAAAAAAAAGGATGCTGTTCAAGCCATGTAATACGTAGGATTACATGGTGGACCAGTTACAGAATGGGTGCTGAGAGAAGGGAAGCACAGTAGCCGACGGCAGAAAACTAGACGGAGTGATGAAATTAGGAAATAATTCGCTGACGCAAGTTGGAATCAGTTGGCACAGGACAGAGGTAACTGGCGATCGCTGGCTAAAATAGGCTGATGATGACGATAATGAAGAATATCAGCAGTCACATCGTAGAGCTCACTTTTTAAGCTCTTCTGTATAATATAATATTACCCTGTGTCACATGACACAGAGTAATGGCCATGGTGCGGGTGAGTAAAAGTTTGTACGGTAGGTCAGCATGCAAAGGAGAAAGCAACAGAGGGTGGGAATGCACAACACAATGGAGCAGACGCAAGGTCAGGTGCGGGCAGAACAGCAGTACGGAAATATATACAGTTGCTCCTAAGAGCGTGGTCAGCGCGATGGAGTGTCGCTATTGCTTAAAAAGAAGTATAGTACAGGCTGTTGGGTCGAAGAGTGCATGCGCTGCTTCCCGTAGGCTCGTTTTCAAATCCACATCTGCAGGCGTACCAGCTGCGCCCACTCAAACTGCTAAACAATGTCCAATAGAAATTTATTTTCTTGCCGTGAAGTGTTTTTGCGATATAGCACGTTATAGGCTTTCGCCAAGATGACGGCAGGAAATCTTGCCGTACACGTTCAGTAATAATAGTAGGAATTTGTTCGCGTAAATGTTTTCTTGGTTCTTCATTTCCCAGAAATGTGTGGGCGACTGACATATTATTTTGGCGATCCTTATATTTCATCTGGCAACGCACAAGGCTCACAAAAAATAAAAACGAAATAGAGATTCTGAGGCTAAATAAACTTATTACCTGTGTTACCCGACGAGGGTCTGCGAGAATATGCTTGGGCCGCGCAGGAACTCTTTCTGCCAGCGCCACCGAGACGAGAATGGTCTTACATGTTTTGCGATGGTGCCACCCTCGCTTCGGGGCATATCTATTTAGCCATTCATTTTCCTTCGTTGAGGAACTTGCAGGCTTCCCATGCCAAATGACGCGGACATTCTTATTGGAGCAACACTACGCTCCGCCCCCACATGCCGACGTTGCCCACGAGCCAGCCTGTGCCTCGACAAAGACAAATACTGGGACAGTGCCGTTTTACTATGCCGGACCGCCTACTTCCGTGGCGGGGGCTGACATTCTGTTTGCCACATAGAATGCACCATATATTAAGCTACATGTTTTAGGCACGGAGGTATCCACACTTCTAGACACTGGTGACATCATCTCTATCATTGAAGCTGACATTTCTTTCACTTGTGCCCGACGCGTAAAGGACAACGCACGTAATGTTATACGCACTTGAGGGCTGCTAACGGAACATAAATAACAACATGAGCTGCGATGCGTCTCAACTCTCTCATGAGCAAGAGATGTCTACAGCATTTTATTCATTGCACGGGGTTGGCAGTACCCATGCTACTGGGCCGGGACTTTACCGCACGTGAAAACATAGTTTTGGATTTGGCAAACGACGGTTTCCGAGTTACTTGCACTTTTGACTTGTGTCACCTTGCTCCGGCTTCTCTTTCTGTGTATAGCGCCGAACCCAGCCACGTTCCTCTTTAACTCTGCTTTGCCACCTAAGATACTGGAAACTGTCAAGAAGTGTACTTTTGAGAATGCTCATAAATGGCAGTTCGTGCGCACGCTGGAGCCGTTCGCAGACATGTTCACGTAAAAGCCCGGCTGCCCTCCTTTTCTGCGTATCCTATTTTGTTATAGCGCAAGCTTCACAAGGACAACAAAAGGCCCATCTGACACACACAGCGCTGACTTTCAACAACATATTTATTTCTCGTTATCATAGCCATATCTATACCCTCGAACCGAAATATAGTGATATAGCGATATAGCGATAGTGATATAGTGATAGTGATATAGTGATATAGCGAATATATAGCAACGAGAACGAGAAATAAATATGTTGTTGAAAGTTAGCGCTGTGTGTGTCAGATGTGCCTTCTGTTGTCCTTGTCAAGCTTGGGCTATAACAAAATAAGATATGACGTACCAACAAGCCCCTATTGCTATCCCCATTGACTCCTTTTCTGCGTCACCGCATCGATGCAGGAAAGGCACAACATTGGAGCTGCAATCCAAGGCCACTGAGTGTTCACAAGCGGGCGCTCCTGGGCGTTGCTTGCAGTAGTAATTGACACCAGTATGGTGAGACCGTCACGAAGCCCTTGAGATTCTCGTCTCGTTAAAACGCCTAAAAAAGATGGCACAGCTCGCTTACACGTAGACTATCGACGCCTAAACGACGCACTGTTCGGGATGCTTACCCCTTTTCCTCAACTGAGTCAATTCAAGTCTGGGAAGTGCAAGGGTGTTCACTACACTTCATTGCTCTCGGAAATTCCTGCAAATTGAAATGGAACATGCTTACATCCAAAAAACAGCGTTCATTTACTGTAAAGGACTCTTCGAATGAGCCCGCATGCCATTTGATTTGAAGAAGGGGCCTCGTTCTTTCCAACGCCTAATGGATATTGTTCTTGATGAAGTGCGGTACAGATTCGCAATGTCATACATGGATGATGTCATTTTTTCGCGCAATCTTGAGGAACACCTAAAACACCTTGCCATCGTTCTTCAGAAAAAGCAATAAGCGGGGCTTACCGCGAATCCCAGAAAAGTCCAATTAGCGTGCTAAAGAGCATACTTGCCCTGTTTTATTGTTAACCACGGTCAGCTTCGTCCTAATGACGCCAAGCGTCGCGCCATTGCAGAATACTCCCGTCCACACGACTTCGAGAGCTTGCAGCGTTTTCTAGGAATGATTGCGTTATTCCGTTCTTTCATATCACGCTGCGCAGAGCTCATGGTTCCACTTATTAAACTAGTCTGCAAAGTCATAAAATGTAGTTGGGGTGAATCTCAGGACTATGCGTTTAGAACACTGACCAGTGCAATAGCTGAGACCACAGCTGTAAAACTCTCCTACTTAAACAAGTCGGTTGTGCTACAAACAGGCGCTAAAGCAGTTACGGTCTAGGCGTTCTTTTCCTACAGGAATTCGAGGGTGAGTTGCGGCTGGTTGGGTTTGCAAGTCACAATGTAACACCCGTAGATCAAAAGTTGCACTATAACTGAGCACGAATATCTTGCCATTGTCTTCGCGCTAAAAAATGTGTCGTGTACTTGGATGGTGTCTCTATTACTGTCGTAATAGGGAATATGACGCTTACTTGGCAGCAGCGTATACAGAATCCAGCAGGTCGTTTCGCTCGCTGTATATTAACGTTGCAAAATTTTGTGACGGAGGCGAGATGTAGGCGAAGAATATATTTTGAAGGTATTTATAAACAAAGTTAGGGCAACGTAAGACATCTGATCCTGCCCACAAGCAAGCGACCTCATCGTCGATTTCATCGCTCTGCCAAACCTCGCGTTCTTCCCTGTATCGTTCTGTCCGTAAGATCACCCTCCGATGGCGAAAGCGCTGTACTGGCGCTTGCTGGGGAGGGGAGGAGCTAGAAGGATAATAGGCCTTCAGCCGGGAGACGTGAACAGTATCACTTGGTAGCGAGGTGGCGGAAGCAGGGCCCAGGGGTATAATTTCGTTATTGACGTCGCCGAGTTGACGCAGCACCTTGTACGGCTCGGTGTAACGTGGCAGGAGCTTCTCTTATAGGCCAAAGTGGCGGCAGTGGCGTCCATAGGAGAACCAAAGAGCCAGGCGTAAAGTGTATACTTCTGTGTCGACTGTCATAACGGGACTTTTAGGATTCTTGCGAAGCAAAAAGTCGGTCGTGGGCAAGTTGACGAGCTAATATTTCCTCCCTACGAAACCCATAAAACGGTTTAAATACAGAAGTAATATTCACTCCAATTTGAAAACTTCAAACGCCTTCAAGAAATGAAGAAATACTCACTTCATTTAGTATACTTGAAATCCCCTTCCAGTAAATGAAGTAATATTCACTTCAGTTGGAACTTACGCAAAATGTCTGAGAGAGATGAACTAACATTTACTCATATTTGGAGACCATTACAACTCTTGTGAGAGATGGAGTTAAATAAAGCTCCATATGCATGGTGTATTTTGAACTCTCATTCGGGAATCTATTAGAGCGACGAGCTATTTACTCCTATCTGGAATTAGATATATTTAGTGTGCGCCGTCGCACCTTTCCGGAAACATCTTTCCGGTCACGCTCATTATGACGCATTTTCTCTCAATGGGGCATATATTGTTTTCGCATTATTATACATATTTCCTCCTTTTTTGACGGGGGGCACGGAAGGGATGTTTTGAGACGTGCTGGTCAGCAAACAAACGTGTGGTAACGTTTCTACGGTGTCTACGGTGACCACATTTTAGCATACGGATCATATCTTATTTACCAATTTTCTTATGCCTTTACGCATCGTGAGCGTCTATGGAGGCGCCACTCGTAAATTGCTACGCGAAAATTGCTTCTTTACGAGTGCCTTGCTAAGTGCACTAGGCAAAGAGTCAGCCATCCACTGAACATTACTGCGTCGCTGCTCGTGCGTCTCTTTTTGATTCATGTTTTTGGAGTCAAATAACGAACACTCTTCACATAGTATAATGGCCGTAGTTTCAAGGTATACTAAAACACTTTTGTAGTGGGACCCACAAAAACTGACAAGCTACACGGTTCTACTCGTTCACGCGAGGACTCATGGGTGGGAGCGAAGGCAACAATTCACCGTTTCTGTTCCGCAGGAAACTTCTCGTTCTCACCCTTTCTTTCTGTCATCTCGGTATTTGTTGCACTTGATGATGTTCACACGGGTCATCGATGGAGCTGACCACGACGTGCCCATGTTTCGGCTTGCCTTGTCTGCTGTGCAGCGTGCGGTTTAAATGCATTGCGCATAAGTTATCAATGCCACTAGCGCCATTTACCGCTTTTTACCGTGTTGTTCTAGTTAGGGTGCACAGCTGCACGAGTGCACCGCATTCTGTGCTAAAGCTACAGCGGTGACGATATCTGCAAATATCTAGGTTTCAATGCCAGCAAGGCAGCATGCGGCGGATAAGTGGTCGCTTACCATCGCCGGTGTGCTAAGGGTAGGAGACCGAACTGTAAATGCTACAGACGATGAAAACAAGTCTCTCAGCTCCGCGGAACCAATACGCTGAGCGAGCGCAGCAATGGACTAGCTCATTTTCTGCTTGCATATATGTAGGTTGACATCCGAATGCGAAACTTTCTCGAAGGGAAATGATCCGTCTCGAGTAGGCCTTGGTGAATGGACTACAGTTGAGGAGAACCAGAGCGATGGTTCCGAAAGGGTTCAAGATGAGGAACACCACATGCACTGATTCGCCGAATTACAATAGGAAGGAGGCGCTGGCAAGCATTCAGCACAGACACTGATGGGAGGTGTATGCAATGTGATTCAGATCGACGAGTGCCTTATGACGGTGAAATGCAAATCGCACCGCGGTCGCCTTCTTGCTAGCTATAACGTTCCTTTCAGGCGCTGTAATGAACATACGGTTATCCATTGGACAGGGACCCTTGAACTTCAGCATTCTATGCTTGCTCACAAAGGAGTTTAAGTTGCTCGATCTATAAAACAGAGACCCCGATGCACTCGGACCCCTTTTTGCCAAAGATGTCATGCATAAACTTTGTAGACCCTGTAACAAGGATCAACTTGCAGCGCATGGACCGAGAGTAGCAGAAGCCGTAGCACCGACTCGTTCGGAACGTCAACAAAACATTGCCGGGACAGCTGCGCTCGCATTTTGCCTGGGATCTCGTGGATGTCCATCCACGGGTAGCCGGTGATCACAGTCTACTTTCTTCACCTAATAGAGGCAATCGTTCGCCGATGCCTCTTCTATGTTGAGGACGTGCACCTGCTTGAGAGCCCCTGATATGGAACTTCTTCTTCATCTTCATTCTTTTTCTTTTTTTTTCAAACGCCGCCATCTTCTAAGCAATTCCAATTTTGTGTCGTCAGAGTTGCGGAATATTACGTTACTTCAACTATGACTCTCTTCACGCAAGAAATACCTTGGTCGCGTTGAAACGCGGTCCAAGCGCATTCGCTCTTTCAGAATTATGCAGCTGAGACGACAGAAACCTCCGAGAGTGCTAAAGTTGCAGCTCTTCATGAGAGAATGGGGAAGCGCTCCTATGTTGCATAGGAAAGTTTTGCGTTTGGTGCCTTTCGCTTTGGCGGAATTGGAAAAAAAAAGAAATTTGGCGGAATATACATGTTCACATACTGGAGTTAAATTTTAGGCAATTGTAATGGAATTTATTAATTACATAGGGACGCGTAGCAATGTGTAGTGCTGAGAAGCCCTAGCCAAGCGCGAGCTCTGGTCTCAAGGGGAGCAGGCCGCAATGCCAAAGCATGGGTCTTCTTCATTTAATGAACCGAGAGGCAAAAGCGACGTTCGGGCAATCTTCATTCCACACAGACAAAGGGAATACAGTGACATTTACCGAAACCCTGCAGCACACTTCAACTTCATTATTATACAATGACAGTGTCAAGGAACCAACAGCATCTGTATAGGCATGATATATTACAGAGGTCGCCCATTATAATTTTTATTGTATGTGCAAAGCACTTTGCCTCTCTAGATAGTATTATGGCTGGGTGTAGCTTTCACGTCAATAACATTTCAGGCATAGGAATGAGTGGATCTCAAGACAATGAGCGAAAAGAACAGGCTTATCTACCTATTGAAGCAAGTATTCCGATTCCTGTAATAACTTTCAGACAGATCTAAACAGGTTTCTTAATATACTTCTTTTCCCTAGGTCCCTACACAAAGAAATTCGACGAAATTGTCCCGGCCATTCAATGGGGACAAACTATTTACAGAACTCCGCCCATGGTGGCACCACCTTGCTGGACTCCACCTACGACGTTGCAGCTTCCGTTCCGCACATGGCGCAACCAGGGGGTGGTCGGGAAGTGGGGGCCGACATTGTTTCGACGGAAGTCATAGACGTTGGCTCGTTACCGCAATTACTGGGCTTTTCGAGAAGGTCAGATGTACCAACGTCGTTACCGCTTGCACAGCACGTGGCGGTTGCTGTCACCTCGAAGGAAGCTTCTTTGTTGAGCGTGAATAGTCAACGCCGTGCCTCGTCACCGTATTTACGGGCACTGTGGAAGTGGTAGGAAACGCACCAAGAATGGCTTTGCTGTTTTGAGACGCTACAGAACACGGACGCACAGCTACAAGTAGCATATGTAACACCGAACACTAATCTTTTGAAACGGAATCACTTTTGACTGACCTGTCTTATGACCGGTGGTGTACCTGATGTTTGATTAAGATTTCCAATAATACTCTCTTATCTCACGCTGAAATTAAATGCGTAGCGTAGCTTGAACCGCACAGTACATCTACATTTCAATTGCCAAGGATGATGCAAGCACCGCAGTAGTTGTCGAGAAAGGCTTCTTTTGGCAGATATGTCTACAACGTTTCTTGGCCAGGCACACCCATTCGTTCAGTGGGGACATACTGTCTAATATTGACCAGCGCTGAAACAAATTCCGCAAAGAAAATAAAAATGAAAAACCAGGTGGTTTGGAATAGATTCACAATATATAGCGCACAGGTACAGAAACTGTCAAGAAGTAAAACAGCTGGCATCAAACTATCCCCAAGAAGATTTGCTCATAACATAAAGCCATGGGCACGGAGCAAACAAACCGGTATGAAATTTTAGTGGTATGGAGGCCTTGACGCCCCTTCAGCATAATTGATTGGTACCGCCAGCGACATATTCGGCCAGAAGGAGCCACTGGTACTAGGGATCCTAAAGACAGACGAACTTTAATTGAGCTAATTGCCCTGCACGTTGCAGAAAGAGACCACGCTTGTTCAGCTGTTGTACATCTGGAATTTCTGCCAACCTCAATGCGTAGCACTCCCTCACGAGCAAAAAAGACCAACAAGCTACCATGGGAGCAACACTAGCAATGGAATTACGAAGGTCGTCTTGACTGAGGGCTCCCATGTAAAGAATATATTAGGGATCTACATCAGGTGGCCTTTGGAAAGGTTTTTTTATTTGTCAGGCAAACGCTTTAACATGTAGGATGTATTCAGTCGATTGAACATGCTGCTATAATTTATTTATTTGCAGTGAGGCATCCGCAGAATATTAGCACATGTGCTAACTGCAGCCAGCAACCTTGTAAGTCTGAACTTTACGTTACAGCGCAAACACCTAAGACGAACCACAAAAGAGAAAGACAGGAGACACACTGGCGCTGACTAACAACTTTTTTTCCTGCGTCGTCGATGCATATATATACCTAGGCCACACAACCGCGCAGGCGCAGAGAATACATTACTGACATCTGCCACCTTATCGCAAACGCAAACGTAGGACTTCAAATTCTGATGGGTGCAGGGACAAAGATGTCTTCGCACCTGCGAAGAGAACAGAGGAGGATGCCAAATTCGGCATGGTGCCTCATACGTGTCGTACGCTGTCGGCGGGGTTTATGGCATTCCACTCTCATGTGGTAAGACATACGTTGGCGAGACAGGGCGTTGCGTCAATGAGCGACTCAGGGAGCATGCACAAAAAGTAAACTAAAATGTAGATAGAGGAGCGCACCTTGTTGCCCATATAAACTCTTGCAGCAATTGTGAGGCGCGACTTGATCGGACATTAATTCGTGGCAAAAGCAAGAATGAGCATGCGCGGCTTGCCAAGAGGCATACCACTATAAAAGACAAGGCAATAATTTCATCAGTGATACATCTTTGTCCCTGCACCTATCAGAATTTGAATTCCTACGTTTGCGTTTGCGATAAGTTGGCAGATGTCAGTAATGTATTCTCTGTGCCTGCGGGGTTGTGTGGCTTAGGTATATGTATGCATCGACGACGTAGGAAAAAAAGTTGTTAGTCAGTGCCAGTGTGTGTCCTGTCTTTCTTTTTTGTGGTTCGTCTTAGGAGTTTGCGCTGTAACGTTAAGTTCAGAATTATGTACCAACTAGGCCCAAATGAAGTTTTACTGAAGCGTGTAAGAACACGTGCACGAACTGATGAATTTGACCACGAGAAGTACAATGGGCATTTACTGATTATTTTTAGACACCATGTTGACTGACGGTTTGTAGGCTTTACTTGCAGCTAACGCATGTGGCCTGTCGTCATATAAAGATATCTAATATAGCACTCTTACTTTTTGGATCTTTAAGAAAAATCCTTCCAATTGTTTCTTTTTCCAAGATGGAATTTCTGTAGTGAGTCATTTAGCGTTGCGGTAGCACAAACTTGAAATTTCAGCTCCATGGAAAGTTCTAAACAACACGTAAATATTACGTCAATGATCTATTGTTTGTTGCACGTAATTCATTTATGAGGCTGGCTGCTGTGCTGCTATACCTATGCTATATCTTATGATCTGCAAATGAAACGGCAATGTTCATGAGCTGGTGTAACTACGCTAACTTTCAAGTTCTGACTTAAACAGGCATGCGCCGCGGTATCATAGATATGTTTACAATACATACGCATGTACTTTTTAGGTCATGCCCCAAAATCTTTTGATGTCGCAGCACACAAACGTACTTATAACGCATCTATGAACAAGGGAACAGGTCAGTATCAGGAAAAAAACACGTTACCATCCTAAACCGATGACTACAGCCAGCTGCGTAGACACCGAAAGGCAATATTCAGTGCACCAGCTGGTTTGCGTGCATTGTTATGGCAATGTAATACGTTACTTGAAGTGTTGGCTGCGAAGAGGATAAAAACAGCTCGAACATTCTCGTTGCAAATTCAAAAATTGTCTAACGTTATCCACTAGACTTTCGAGATGAAGCAAGATCGGCCGAACCATTATTTTTACAGAGCAGTATTAGCCGCCTCTTGCATAATTTCGGTCGTTATTGGTAAGTATGTTATTCGTATGTTTTATTAACTTCTAAATCTTTGAGCGAATATTTCTTTTTTGTTTGTTTGAGTAGACAGGCATCCAGACAAATATATATTGCGTGTTTTCACAATAAGATTTCACCGTCACCTTCACGATGATTAAACACAACGAAAAGTAATTACGTGAGAGAAAAGCATTTGCTTCGCTTCGGAACTCTGTTGACGCTATTGGCTAGACATAAGTCCGTGATGTAAATGTGCTAAAATTATTTTCTTCTACAACCCATTTTTACGGCATTGAAAATTCCTGACTGGGAGATTACCACTGTCGTTGAAAAGAAAAGTGCACAAATATTGTATTCTACCTGTGGAAATATATGGGGCAAAACTTGGAGGTTAATATAGAAGCTCGAGTACAAGCTAATGGCCACGCAAAAAACGACGGAAGGAAAAATGTTAGGCGTACCTTTAAAAGACAAGAAGAGAGTGGTATGAATCACGGAGCAAACGAGTATACCCGACATTCTAGTTAACATTAGGAGAAAAAATTGAATAGGGCAGGCTACGTAATGCGTAGGGCAGATAACCAGCGGGGCATTATAGAATGGGTGCCAAGGTAACAGTAGCACAGTCGACAACGGCAGAAACTTGGGTGGAATGAAGAAATGAGGATATTGGCAGGTGCAAGTTGTAATCACCATGTGCAAGACAGTGGTACTCAACAAAATATATTGCTGGGCAAGTTGGTTCATGCTTAACAACTGAATACTGGTATGTGCACTTCCAAAACGGGACAAAAGAAGGACACAGACGCAGCGGACAAGCGCTTGTCCTGTGCTTCTGTTTTTCCTTTGTCCCGCCTTGGACCTGCGCTTACGAGTATTGAGTTGTTAAACAAGGGTACCGCTGAGATCGCTGGGAGAGGCCTTCTTCCTGCAGGAGACTTAGACATAGCCTGTTAATAAGGATGATCATGATTGTTGGTCTGCGAGTTAAAGACCTGTTTCTATTTGAGTTGTGTGAATATTATTATTCTAATATACGTCGAATAGTAGTGATGAGTATTGAATATCGAATCGCATGTAGAATATTCAAACGCCGACGCATATATTCGCAGCTGGAATATTTAGTTCGCTATAATTAGGTACCACGCTTGTGCGCACTAGCGAAGATAAGACAGCTAATTATAAATAATAGTCAAGGGCTCTCACACTCAAGATCACTAAAGGTCTGCATAAACAGGTTTTCAAAATCTTTAGAGCTTTGATATGGTGTAACGAGCTTGGTGTAACGTGTAACAGCGGAGCAACTTCTGACACCTTGTAACGTGCCACTGGGAGACGACGCTTACAGCAGCATAGTCAGTGCAGGAAAGAACCAAGCTTTATTGAGAGAGTGGCTTACAAAGACATGACTGCAGCGCGCTGTACACACTGCGCATCACCGATGCGCATCTGCGCTGATATAATCTGTACACGTGTCCGATACAGTAAGCAGGCATTCTTAACATAAATACATCGGCATATAATTTTCGTGCATCACATGTCCCCAATTGTTTGCTGCAGGGAAACCTTTTCAATTAAAAGGAAAAGGCACACAGTAAGGTTACGTACTACATAATTCGTGCTTAAGAAAGATGAGAATTTCGGGCAAAGGAAAAAGTGAAGCTATTTAAAGATCCGTGTGCCTAAGACGCATCTAAAAAAGCCCGCTGCAAACAGAGTCTCACTGGCTGTAGCGTAAAAACAAAACTGGCATGACGAGTGTGCATGAAACACAAAATTACAGATTACGAGTAAAAATATAAGTCGACATGTATGCTGCAGGCGCAAAAGGGAAGAAAAAGCTTAGATTAAACGGTTTCTTCCGATATTTATTCTAAAGCTTGTCTAGTAGTTTCAGCTTTCATAACTTAAGATACTTTGTTTATCAAACGGTGAAGGGTCACCTGATTTTAATAGTCTGTGTTGCGAAATATCTTTCTTGGACATTCAAAAATATTTAACTTTCTAATACGAATATTTAATTTATAGCGAAAATTGTTAAACATTTATACCAATAGATATACTGTAATATTTATTTGTATTTGAAGCTTTGAACATTCGCCCATACCTAACTTGTATTATAAGATTTAGTTGTGGCAATCCCAAAAATTAGTAAGCAGCAGTAACAACTACAAATATTTGTGTTTTTTTTTGCGTTTTTTCAAACTTATGTGATGCGTGTCTATGGTTGTATTCGTGGAAATCGAGAACGTCTACTGAAAGGCTATTACAGTTCTTGTGACTGAAATGTTACCTTATGGTCAAGGCTTACTGATTTATTATTTAGAGCGAAAGCAACATACATTTTTTTTAATTCAAGCTTAGTTGGTAACGAGACAGTCACTTCGAAAGTTAATTTACTAGTTCTTTACAACAGGAGTCATAGAACACATGCGGTCAGAGGCGATCGAAACACTGTATCTTCTGCCTGAAACACAATATCGAGAACTTCCGGAGTCGCAACACTAAAATTCATGTAAAGTACGAAAAAGAATGTACATTCTCAGATCCACCCTGATGCACAAGGTATTTACTGCAAGGAAAGCTGAATTTATAGTAACTTATTTCTACTAAGTGATCTCTATTTAATAAAACACTACTTAATATGTCAACTGCAGTGCCTCCGATTTCCTACAACTATAGCTTAAAAAAAAGCATGACCTGTGTAACTGAAGTGAAGGGTGATGAAAATTTGTAGTATCTAAATTACACCGGGTACATTTTGGTCTATTCACAATAGCAATATGACGAATCTTAACTAACGCAGATTATGTGGATATTCATTCCACTTTGGAAGACATACTTATTAGACAGTTTTAGTATAGCGTACGCTATACAATTGCGTACGCTAAAAAATAGCGGGTCGTCACTGCGCATGCGCTGAACGCTAAAGGAAATAGCGGGTATAGCGGGCATACGCAACGCAAACGAGTTAGCATTAGCGTTTTTGCGTGGTTTGCGGAGTGGGCATGAAACATGGCGGCGGTCCTGGCTGCCCGCTTCGAAATGAATTTGGCGGTGCTTTTGTAAAAAGGACTTCGTTTGTAGCAAATGATTGTGTAAACGGCTTTCGCTTAGTCTCAGGCCGCTTAGAGTATTATGGATAACCTCGTGGTGTTTTCGAGATCGCTTCTCGTTTCGAACGAGTCGAAGCCTAACGAAAGAAATGGATGGATGGATGTTATGAGCGTTATGAGGGCGGTGGGTTGCGCCACCGAGCTCTTGCTATTATACTGCTTACTGCCCTACATAGGTTAAACAATAATCCCGGCCACGGCGGCCGCATTTCGATGGGAACGAAATGCGAAAACACCCGTGTACTTAGATTTAGGTGCACGTTAAAGAACCCCAGGTAGTCGAAATTTCCGGAGTCCCCCACCACGGCATGCCTCATAATCAGAAAGTGGTTTTGGCACGTAAAACCCCATAATTTAATTTTCGGTTAAACAATAAAAAAGGAAAACGAAACACTATGAACTACCACACCCAAATTTTCTCATTCCTTATTTCGAACAGTGCTTTTGTACGTCTCGGTATTTTGCCATTCCCCTATTTTTATTCCACCAATCCTCCAATCTCCTCTAAGATGGATGGATGGAAGTTATGAGCGTCCCCTCTCGAATGCGGCGGAGGGTCGCGCTACCAAGCTCTTGCTATTATACTGCCTAACGTCCTACCCAGGTTAAACAACAAAAAAGAAAACAAAAGCACTATGAACTACAACACCCAAATTTTATGATCGCCTAGTGCGAACTGTGCTTTTGCACGTCTCCGTCTTTCGTCGTTTCCCTACTTTTCTTCCAGCAATCCTCCGATCGCCTCTTACTAATGCCAACATTACTAATGTTTGCTTTACCACTGCCCGCGCTGAACACAAGGGTTTCAAGGAGGCCAGTGGTGCCTAAATCTACCACTGGGTAGACGTCTTCACACTCTAATAAAACATACTCCGTCGTTTCCCTAGCTTTATCGCAGCAAGCACATACTTCTTCTTCCTTCTTATATCTCGCTCTATAGGTGTGTGTTCTAAGGCATCCCGATCTCGCTTCGAAAAGTAATGAGCTTCCCTTTGAGTTATCATAAATGGTCTCATTCCTGATTTTGTTTTTCTCCTCTTAAGTAGTTACTCATGGCAGGCTTCGTTTCCACTGCCGCCACCCGTGAGATTATTTCAGCCTCTCTGACTTTCCGCTTGACCATCTTTGTTGCTGTGTTGCCCACCCTACAGGCCGCATACTTGCTGGTAAGCTTCCTAGTTCTTTTCCTCCACTGTGAATCAATGTTTTTCCTGCAGAGATATCTGAACACTCTCCCAGCCCATTAACTTTCTTCCATATTCCTGAGCCGTTCTTCATACTCAATTTTACTGCGAGCTTCCCTCACTTCAAAACTAGTCCAGCGCATATCACCCTGCACAGCTTCATTTGTAGTCTTCCCGTGAGCGCCCAATGCGAGGCGACCCACTGATCTTTGGTTCCCGTCGAGGCCTTATTGTACCCCTGATTTAAAGCAAACAACCGCATTTACATAAGTAAGTCCTGGAACCATTACACCTTTCTAAAACATTCGAGATGTCAGCGCCACTTATCGCTACAGTCGGGAAGTAGCCGCAATGACGGCACGGCATATGGCCTTTGAGATCCGAAGATATCGCCGGCCAAATAAAACTGTAAAAACGTGCGCTGCTTAGCGTACGCTACACTATAACGTATAGGGTACGCTATAAGTTGCGTGCGCTAAACTAAAACTGTCTATTGTTGGGTAGGAGGTTATATTTCTGAAGGTTCTTGACTGTACTGAAATTGAAATCTTCTTCAAGAACTTCCGTGAGAAAAAAAGACAGAAGTTACAGCGCTAAGCACACCAGGACGAAGTGAGGCACAAACGAACCCACGAAATTTTATACAAGAAACCTATCTGAAATATAACCACAGTAGAGACAAGCAGTGCTGATATGAGCTAACACTGCTCGTTGGTCGTCATTCTTCAACGTGTTAGAAGTCTCCGATATATACAACATGGAGATCCTAGCCACCTTTGTTGTGTTTAAATAAACGTTCACAAACATGAAAGCATGAAATTTGTGATATCACAAATCATAAATGAACATAAATTAGTCACAAACCAGTAAATCACAAATAAGCCAATAAATATGCTTAGCTACACATTCTCCGAAAATATGAAAAAAGTATATAATCTTCTAGTAGATTCCGTATGAATGTGACCCGGAGCGTTTTAGCTGCATTTCACGAAACAGAAAAACAATTTAAGCCGCTGCCCGGGCAGAACTGTATACAGATCTCCTCAAGAAAAAAGGGGGCACTATGTCCAATGTTCTGGCGAACTAACATGATTGTGCACCAATTCCAGCCTTTCTAAAAATTTGTTATCCAGTGCTCGAAGGCGTTACACGTATCTGGACTTCCAACGAAATCTCGATATAGGGCAACGCTTTATACTACGTGACTTAGTAACAGGCCACTAAAATTCTTATTATAGGAGGTCGAAAGAAATAGCTTTAATGGCAACTGGTTTGTGATTCTGCATGATTGCAGAAGTGTGTTGCCATTTTTTATTCTATAAACTTTCTTCTCATGAATCTGGTGTGCTGTGAGTATTAGACCTACATAAACGCACTCGTGCACAGGATCTAGAGGCTAACGGCCATTTATGAAGTTTTGTTCACGTGTGGAGAAGACGAAGTGCCTTTGAGGGACAACGCTGAGTCTTGCAGCTCTACTCGTTTTGTGAATTTCTTAGACTTTGTCAGTCAACTGCTGTTTACTCCTTAACTGCGATGGAGATGGAGTCTCACGCGCGTCCGCCGGACTCGGCAGTGCCAGCGGTTTCTGCCTCCAGGAAGCGCAACGGCACCGAAAGCGACACTGACAGCCACGACACCATGCAGTACTGTGTCAGCAGTGAAGATTCTTGTGACGAAACCTTCGATCTGGTGCGGAGTCGTAAAGTAAAGCGAAGGTTTCTCAGCGCATCATTGAATCTGAGTGAGTCCACCGTGAGATCTTCGCGGAATACGGAGGTGCTCACCATCCTGTTTGCGCCAGTTCTCGCCACTGACAACCTCAGACGCCTCAACAGGCAAGCCGCGTCGTCACATCTAGAGGCGCTGGTTCCGAATGTAATCAAAGATATCAGAGTGACGACCCGTAAGAACGTGCTAGCGATTGATGTAGAACACGTGGCTGCATTGGATTCTTTGCGCAAAGCAACAGAACGTTACGGCATGAAAGTCCGCCCTCGTATTCCGCTGGGCAAACAAGTCAGTATTGGCGTAGTTTACAATGCTGACGAGACCATTGTCTACTCCTATCTGTCGATCTTAATTAGGCGAGCTGCAGAAAACACCGTTATCACAAACGCGTTTCGTCTGGGCACGTCACGGTGTGTTAAGATCATATTTAAGGGCGAATCTCTCCCACCGCACGTAATAGTGGGCCCCTTCCGACACGCAGTTTGCCCCCTTTATACCAAAACCGCTGCAGTGCCGTAAGTGCATGAAACTTGGCCTTGTGAGTAATAATAGTAGCAATAATACTACCCTCTGTTCTCATTGCACTGGGCCCCACATCACTAATACGTGCGAGGCAAGTGCGCTGAAGTGCACAAACTACAGGGGCCCTTACGGTGCCCCCCCGAAAGAATGCCCTTTGATTCGAAAGGAAATGCGACGACGATCACGTCGCTGACGTCGATCAGGAGCCTCCAAAGCCTCAGCACAACGCCACCCACGTCCATTACCATCCACTCTTCTGTCCAGGCCAAACGCAGTCAGCTGAAAGGACAAAGGTGCATCGACCAGCGTGGATGCGGACACTTGGCCTGCATTCCCGAGGCTACATGCCCCTACTGAGCGAAATCAGACTTTTACAGCAAAATCAGACTTTTACCAAGATCAACAAATTGTTGTGATCGGCTCTCTGGTGAGTGCTATTCGTGTTCTTCTGGGCAAACCACAGACACCAACAGCTCGAAGTGCGTTGCAAGTGCTGGATGCCATCAATCCGGTTCCAGCGGGCGGACCAAGATTCCAGAAGAACAGAAGTCTAGTGCATGAGAACTTCTACAGCAGGACCATGGCTCATCGACAACAGCGATCGTTCCGGAATGATGTGAGAAGTGCCTTCATATTCCAATGGAATGCTAGAGGCCTCAGGTCACGTATTGTGGATTTTCGACAGTTCGTCTTTGAAAACCACTTTCTTACACTGGTCATCTGTGAACCGAACTTATCAGCCTCCATAAGACGATCAAGATAGGAACCTTTTGTTTCAAGCACATGTGTCCGTAGTAGTAAGGTTCTGGTTTGCATTCACAAGGCCCTTACGTATTTTTCCCAGCTCGTAGCGCCACACGACGGTGAAAAAGAAGAAGCTGCCTTTTACTCTTATTGGCGTCTACCTTTCCCCAACAAGTCAGTTTGACAGCAAAAGACTAGAAGATATTATGGCTGCTACTCCCGGTCCTTGGATAATACCACGGGACTTCAACGCTCCCCACCATATATGGGGAAGCTCCAGGATAAATTTGAGGGGCAGGTCAATAATATCCTTTGCATCAGGCCACAAGCTGTGTCTTCTAAACGACGGAAGCCCGCCATTTCTGCGAGGAACAACGTACAGCAGCTGCCTTGATTTGACTGAGGTCTCAGGCTGCCTGACTTAGAGCGTGAACTGGATCACTGATATTAAAACCCATTGGATGGATCATATTCCGACCTATGTGAGAATCGATGGGCTAGATGCCGCATTACCAGTTCTATCTCACGAAATCAGCTGGTCAGTCTTTCAAGATCGTGTAGAAGACACATGCAAGAACAATATCGTACGCAGATTAAAAGACATAATTGCTGACGCAGTGCAAGATTGTACACGCTGCTTCACACATTTATCAAAGCATACAGAGAATGACATTGAATTGGAAACGCTACGTGCACTACGTCGCCGAGCTGAAAAGAGGTACAGGCGCACGAAGTCAATTCTTGACCTCAGAGAAGCTCGGCGCATGCAAAAGAAGATGAAATGCCGAATGGATAGGCTAGCGGATCAAAGATGGAAATGCATTGGAGAGTCACTGGACCCCCGGAAGCGATTGTCCCGTGTGTGGCGTACCCTACGGGGTCTTCGCTCAAGTCTCCAGCAACGACGCCCTTTTAACGCCCTTGCTCTCTACCAAAACCGCCAAGAGTAGACGTTGCAGAGGAATGTTGTGTGAAAGTCGCCGGCGGCACAGTTTTAGTCCCTGACATGGCTACCAGATACAAACAAATATGGACGCTCCATTCTCTATGGAAGAGTTAGAAGCTGCTATGGCGCCCTGTAGGTGTTCGTCTTCACCAGGGCCCACTGGCATAACATATACTGCTTTGCGCCACCTAGGTCCAGAAGCACAAAGGGAACTCCTCAGCATTTCTAATAGTTCATGGCAAGATAGTGTCGTCCCACAGGAATGGAAACGCAGCCGCCTGATACCGCTTCTAAAAGCAGGAAAGTCACCGCTCTAACTGGCATTGTATCGGCCTATAGCTCTGGCCAGCTTCGTCAGGAAGCTCATGGAACGTATGATCCTCATGCGTCTCGAATGGTACTTTGAACACCACAAAATTTATCCTGACTCTATGATGGGATTTCGACGAGGTCGTGCACCGATTGACAGTGTCACCGATCTAGTATCATACGTAGAAAAGCAATAATCTTGGAAGCAATTTTCGGTAACACTCTTTCTTGCCGTGAAAGGCGCATACGACAACGTTTCCCTCAAACCATTCTAGACACACTTTTGACAATTGAACTAGGAGGGCGAGTATATTGATCGCTCAGAAGCTACTTGGCACAAAGGTGCTTGTTCGTACGTACGGAAGGTGGTCCGACTATCGACCGCTACACATGCCGAGGTGTTCCCCAAGGCGGTGTTCTAAGCCCTATTCTTTTCAACCTCGCGCTTCTTGGGCTGGCCGAATCCCTATCAGAAACAGTGAGAGTCTCATTCTACGCCGACTACATCTGCATCTGGTGATCAGCGGTCACTCGCCTGCAGGTTCGCGCAAGGCTACAGAAATCAGCAACACAGCATCTGACTATCTTCACACAAAATGCCTTACCATCTCAATGGAAAAATGTGCGTTATCGTTTTTACGCGAAAAGCGATGACTCATTACCCAGTATGCATCAATGGTAAGTTTATGTCCTCAAAAAGAAATCATCGGTTTTGGGGCATCATTGTTTATCGGGACTTATCTTAGAGCCCTCAGGTTGTCTACTTGAAGATGAAGCTCACATCTATTGTTCACGTCTTCAAGTTCATCGCCGGCAAAACATGGGGATTGTCAGTGGGTTGCCTGCTAGCTATATCGAGCACTTTTTATCGGATTCCTACGCTATATCTCTCCCGTACTTGCTAAAACATGCAAGTGAAATGTTCGAGAACTTCAGAGCGTGCAAGTACAAGTACTACGTGTTTGCCTAGGCCTTCTGCGGAGCACCTCAACAGCAGGAACTATTATAATAGCTCACGACCATCCGATCATGACTTACATTAGCACCGACACGCTTAGGGCCCATGTTTGTCATGTTTCACGGGTGCAGTCAAGCTCTCTTGCCTGCCTTCGAGAACGACGACCACAGGCGTCCTTATCCATCGTGCCTCCTTACCATCCTGCTTCACACCCTCAGCACGTTCAGCCTCAGCTTTGTGGTGTTTAAAACAACCTCAAGTGCGTCTTTCAGTTCCAGGGATAAGAAATAAGACCGACCTGCCTACCCTGGCCTGGAAGCAAGTAGCTCTGCGTTGTTTGCGCACTTTCGACTTTGACTGAGCCCACATATACACGGATGGCTCTTCCACTCAGACCAGCTCCACCGGCGCAGTGGTAATACCATCACGATAAATAAGCATGGCTGCGCCTAAAGGCCCTCACGCGGCTTTTAGTGGCAGCCACGGCCGGAATTTATTCCGCGACCTCGTATTTAGCAGTTCGATACCATAGCCACTAAGCCACCACGGCATCTCCGACATTCGTGTGCCGTCGTCACGATGCCATAGTCGTGATACATTAGTCATGCATTCGTAGTCGCCTTACCATTGTGATGCAACCTTGGTCGTTCAGTTGTCGTCACTCACGCTTCGCAATCTGACTCTCGTCATTCTGTCGTCGTCAAACCTTCTACTCCGACCTAGTGGTCCAAGTTGTGTAATAACTTGTGCTACTATAGTAGGATATAACTTTAAGAACAGCAGTTGGCAACCAAGGCACACAAACCACGCGGGGTTGTTACTCCACCAGCCAATCACGGAAGCAAACAAAGTCGTCGTCGTGCGACCATTTCAAAATGTCGTCGTACTTGATAACTCCGGAGCGTCTGCTGTTCTTCAAGAGTCTTTTCATTGGCGGAAGCGACGAGGTGTGAAACATACATGGACAAAGTATGGAATCTGAGTATTTAACTCTTCAAACGTCCGCGTAACAGTTAATTTCACTACTGGCCCAATTTTACTCATGAAACTACACTGTCAATTGAAGTCAAACTTGAAGATAAGTAGTTGCAGCGAAGCAAGCGTTTTATTTCAGCTCAATAAAGAATTAGGCTTTCACGTTTCCGCTATAATTGATGAATGACAACGTACAAAGGTAAATTACGCGCTTATAATTTCATTTTTGTGGTTAACACCTTATTTAGGTAACAGGGAAAGTTTGAAGTACGAACTACTTGCAGCCTCGCGGAGGAACAGTGGCTGGCGTATACGAGGGCGTTGGCGGGCCTTCACTGCAGGCTTGAGTTGGATACGACTATAGGTATGTTTTCACGCTCTTGATGCTGTCGTGGTTGTGGAATGCCGTCATTCTAGCTTTGTCTTCCGATTTTTGTCATGAGGTGTTCATCATGCCATTGTCGTCCCACAGTCGCTGTCAGCCGTCGCCATGATGCTGTAGCTTTATCGTTCTTATTACTTCAGTGAGGTCATCCCGTTGTCGTGATGGCGTTGTCGCCTACCGCTTTCGTCATTTAGTAGACGTCATTATTCGTCATTGTTTTGTAATCACAGCGTCGTCATTCTACCGTGATAATCCGCCCTAGTTAGCCGTCATCGTCAGAAAGTAGCGATTACACCTTCAATGCCAGACCGTCGTTGTATCGTGGTTATTGTCGGGCAATCATCGCTACTCTAGTGTCGTTATCCGATTCTCGTCATGCCATTGTCGTAACGATAACGTCGTCACACAGTAATTGTTGTGCCATTTCCATCATACAGTCGTCGTCTTCCCAAAGTCCTGATACCGTTGTCATGCTATCAACACCAATGCATCACGGTCATACCGTCATCGTCATCAACGTCATCGCATTCGTTGTGTACTATCGTCGAAATGCTGTCGCGGTAATTCCATGGTCCTCATTGTAACTTGGATATCCGACTCTCGTCTGCTATCGTAGTCATACCGTTGTCGCCAAGCCATCATCGTCATGCCGTCCTCGTCATATCACTGTCGTCGATCCATCGACGTCATTTCTTGTTCATCATTCTATCAGAATCATGCCGTCATCATTGATGCGTTATTGTGCCACAGTTGTCAAGCGATGGTCGTCATTTCGTCGCCGTCACAAAGACGCTATCATGCATCTGCAATGATACAAGCAGCGTCATGAGGTCTTGGTTGTGCCGTCGTCGTCATATCCGCTCCTTCATCCAGTTGGTTTCATGCAGTTGTCATCACCCCATTGTCGTCATATATAGATGACGACGACTATGTCCTCATGATGTGGACGTCGCGTCGTCGTCGTTATACCATCATCATAATCTACGAATCGAGCGGTCATTGTCATTCATGCCGTATTTTTATACTCCTTTGTGTTCAACCGATATGTTTCCTTCCTCATTCCATCGTCACTGCGTCGACGTCATTGAGCCGTCAACATGCTTCCATGCTCACGGGCGATAAACACAGTCCAACCAGCGAAAGTCCCAGAATTACCACTACACGTCTTAAATTAACGCGACTTCAAGAATATGGTGTGTCGCTGGATTGCTCCACTGCTATACTCATTACTATCGACAATCATCGCGAGATGAGTTCTGCTGCAATTTTTATTGGTAGTATATATATATATATATATATATATATATATATATATATATATATATATATATATATATATATATACATATATATATAAACGAGGAGGGTTAACCGAGGGACCCGATTTTTATTCCTCATACCATAGGAAGCCAACAAAATGCGAAGGTTGTGGGATCGTTCCCACCTCCGTCAAGTTGTTTTTTTTATCCACTTTCAGTTCCATTACTTAATCGCTTCGTTATTGGATTTATGAAGCACAAGTAATTTCCCCTATGTTGCCCTTGGTGTCAGTGTTGGTTGCCTTCTTATGGTATGACTGTATAAATACTTAAAAACTTGAATGGGCTTTACGTTGTTACTAGTAATTTCTAGCGACCGACGATTTTCATTCGTCGATGAAAAAGTTCTCTGTCCTTGAAGTATTATTCAAGAAACGGCGAAATTTTTTATCAGAGTCAACCAGCATTTCATGTCATTGGAAAATAACGAGCAGGAGAACAAAATATTTCATAAACGACGTGAGAAGACACGAGCGATAAGAGTTTTTTTTCTCCTTGCTTCCATGTTGGACCAATGAGGGGATCCACGAATCTGCGAGAAACAGGGCGAATAGAAATTTCGTGACCCTTTCTTGGTGACGCGAGTAAGCTGCAACATTATAGCATAGCTAGAGATGCATCGATATGCAGTGCTCTTTGGAGGTGCGAGGTTGAGAACGGGAGCAAACAAAACTTTACTATACCGACATTCGTGCATTGATTACCTATTTTCGGTGACCCTATTATTGCGATAACAATTATATGATCAGTACTGAAGGCACTTGGTAGTGGCCATAGTGCTGGTGAAAGAGAATAAGAGGACGAGAATTGCTTGCTTCCCCGTTTCGCTATAGCACCCGCCTGTTTCAGCCTACCGCTACAACCTAGTGCTAGTGCTGCTAGGCGAACACCCCCGTTGTATTTTGTGGTGAACACACCAGGCGCATTTCTGCCGTCGGAATCACGGTCGCCATGAGGTTCTGCATTAATTCTAAGGACTATAAAATCGTCGACGCGCGTCATGTGCTATCTATCTATCTATCTATCTATCTATCTATCTATCTATCTATCTATCTATCTATCTATCTATCTATCTATCTATCTATCTATCTATCTATCTATCTATCTATCTATCTATCTATCTATCTATCTATCTATCTATCTATCTATCTATCTATCTATCTATCTATCTATCTATCTATCTATCTATCTATCTATCTATCTATCTATCTATCTATCTATCTATCTATCTATCTATCCTTTTGCGCCAATCCTAGGGGCAAAGTCACTTTCCAGCACTGGCTACTAGGTAAGTGCTTGTGATGCCGTCATGGTCTATACATTATGTTAATTTCAGCTTCGTCACCTTACTGGCGTCATGCCGGCGTTGTCACGCGTTTTACGCCGTTCAAATCACCCCTCTTACCCGATAGCTTGCGGAGCTAAAGGTGCGCATTGTCGGGATACCATTGTGGTCATTACGCGGTCGCTAGTCAAGCTTTGTCTTTTGGCTCTCGTTACGCCATCGTTGTTATAAAGTCATCACGCAATTGTTTCTGACATCATTGTCATACCATCGTGGTCGTTTTATCGTTGTGCTTCCTGCTTTGTCACCAGATTCTCGTCACGCCGTCGTGATCCCAATATTGACGCCTTAGATTGACCGTCATAAAGTCCTCGCCCTGCTCTCGTAGCCACCTTATTGCTCTCATGCCGTTGTTATGCCATAGTCATCATAGCTCACACAATCAGTCGTCGTAATACATTAGTTATATACGTCGGTCTGATGCCATCATGGTCATTCTGTTTTCGTCGCTTGAACTTGGCAATCTGGCGTTCGCGATGCTGTCGGCGTTAACCAGACGTCGTCACATGGTGGTCGTTATACCATCGTCGTCATGACATTGTCGTCATACAGTCTTCGGCGTTCAATCAACGTCACATCTTAGCTTTTCTATCGCAATCAAGCTGGTCTTCAATGGTAATTATGCTTCAGTTATAAGGCTGTATTTATCATTGCGTTGTCATCAGACAGTCGTGGTAATATCTTCGTGCCCATATGGTCATCGTCATGGTGTCGTGGACGTTCCATCGCTGCCATTCTAGCTTCGTTATCCTGTTTTGATCAGCCATGGTCATCACGCCATGCAGTATTCACGCTACAGTCGTCGTCACGCCATCTTGGTCAAAGACTCGTCGCCGGCTTGTTATCATGCGGCCGTCATCATACCACCATTTTAATTTCACAATCGTCATCTCATTCTCACCGTTCCGCAATCGGCATACCGCCTTCATCATCCTCTGTCATTACATCGTTGCCACTGTGCCGTGTTAATAAAGGCGCTGACATGCCTTCTCGTTCATTTAAGACGTTAGTTGTCAAACTGTCGTCGTGGCGCTGTAGCGGTCATCCCATTGTTGTCATCCTGCCTTCGTCTTCTGACTCTGGTCAGGTCGTGGTCGGCGCGCCATCGTCGACATGCAATCATCTACCTCAAATGGTCATCATGTATTTCGCATGACTCCTTCGTCCTTAAACCAGCGCCAATACTTCGGAATCCTCATCTCAATGTCTACATGCCATCATGTCCAGCAGCCTTGAACTTTATACCGAAACTCACGGCGACACCGACGGCAGAAATGTGCCTATAGTACCCATGCAATTGCTATCCTATTGATAGCGGATAAGTAACCGAAACACCTGATATGTAGACAAGAATTCGATAACCGACGGCTGTGCTCGCACCTATTATCGTGCTTTCAAGGTTACTTGATTGTCTGGGCACAAGCTCCATATAAAGTGAGATTCGTGACTGAAAGTTTTGGCGCAGTCTGCTACGTCGCCGTGGCTACAAAATGACATTTGTTGGTGGAGCTTCTGCGTTCATGCTCCAGACGTGCGCACCTAGCCATCAGCCTAACCAAAGCGTGAAGACAAAATCCACGTCGGCCTAGTCAATGATATTAAGCTGATGAAAGTAAGTTTGCCCACGAAGCACGAACTCCCACGTGGCAACCGCCCAAGAAGCCATCTTTTTTCCATGAATCACGTCGGACTATCCCAGACAGCAAGATTGAGAAATATGACATGGTTGCCAATTAACACTTCACGTAGATGTCCATCTCCTGCAGCTGCAGCCGCCCGCATGCCTGCCTGTCGACCTATGCAGTTACCCAAGGGTCCACCGTATACTGGCCCAGCGCGTGGCTGGTGCGTTAGCCCTTATCTGAAAAACAAAGTAGCACTCGATCGATTTGCGGTTCATTGCTATTCGTCAAAATGCTGAAAGTCCCCTCCCGATGACGGAGACAGTGAAAGAATAATCTCAACCACGTAGCAGTGACACAATTTCGAAGAAAAAAAATGTACCGGTGATTACGATACTCCCTAGTGCGAAATTATATCGCAGCTCTATGCATGTTTTCGTTTCTCGAGGTATTGGCTGGCTCGGAAAATCTGTCTCGTCCGGCACGTTGCAAATAAAACGATTCGCGACGTGATTGCCTCGTTGAGGTTGAGATGGCGAGGGCCAATGGGTGGGTAACGCGTGGGCGGGATTCAAAGCAGCCGCCGCTGACAGACCTCCCAAAGGCCGCGCGCTACTCTAGTGCCATCTCATAGCCATCATCGCCACACTACGCTTTTTTTCTCACGTTTTCGTGATATCCTCCTCCGCTTTCCGCCTCGTGGTTCCGCTGCATCCTATCCGCTTCCCCGCCGCTGCGCGCCGCGTTCGCTTGGATCGTTCGCTGTGCTTGTTCGCTCGGTTACGGCACCACCGACGCTTGCGGCAGGAACAGGTGCCTAGGAGCTGCGCTCTAAAAAAACACCAAATAAAGAAAGCCTAACGGCATGACTTAGCAAGAGCATGAATATTCGACGCAGCCATGATCTGACACCGCGAGCTAACTGCAATGCAAGAGCAAGATCCACAGACCCCGGCGTGCTTCTCTAAGGTGAAACGTTAATGGCTCTAATAAACACAGAAGTGGACTACTTCGTCTATACTGAATCCCTCGCCACCTAGTTGAAGGAAGTTAAGACTGCATGGGACGGGCCTCAGATCTCCACAGCTGGAGGTCCACCCTTCAACCCGACCGTTTATTGCACCCTTCACTATAATGCTTAATGCGTTGCGGGAGACGCGGTGTATATAAGGCATAACATTTCTTGATGCTAAAATCTAAGATGCCTGTTTCTGTCTTTACCTTTTTTTTTCATTTTACATCAAACGTACCTGCAATACCTCGCCCTAAGTCAACGTGATTTATTCTGTCATTTTGTGATGGACAGCTTTATTCATCCGTGCACTGACGAGGGCGTTAGGACAGCTCGCGAACATGTCGTTTTGATTCCACGTTACACTAGCTTTTAAACATCGCTTCTAAAATAGCATGTGCAATGAAGACGTACACCTCCACTGCGCAACCTGCAGCATCAATTGTTCTTGCGTCTTGTCATGCTGATGTACGACCTTCTAATAATAGCTGTCTGGCACTTGTGGATCATGATGACTCTCATTTGGACTATACAGAACTGCGTTCATTGTATGATGATGATCTTTAATTTTTTGAAACATGTAAAGGCAATCGGGTGCTTCAACTTCACGGTTTTCACTGGTTCCATTTATTATTTTCGGCACTACATGATGGCCACTTTGAAGTACGCGCCGCTGAACAAGGTGTCATAAACCTCGAAACCCGTCAAATGGCCTTGTGCTTTCCTGCACAAGCTGCTTTATCGAGTTCGTAAGGGAAGCGCTGCATATTTATAACTTTGCAATACATTTCATGTTGAAGGTTATTCATCAAAGAAAACGTAAAACGGAAATAATGGCCGAGATTTGATATTTTCTAATGTTGCTTGTTGTAATGTGCCACTTTAGGCAGTACTGCAAGCTACGAGAGCAAAGATGTAAACTTTTCTCTAATAAATGTTTTTCAAAGTAGTGGCTGTATGGCCAATTCGGAGCCTTACAATTCTTGCATGCATGTAATGATGACAATGATTTCAGTTACGTTAGGCAGAAGTTTAAGCTTGATAAGTGATTGATAAGTTCATGTCGAGCGCTGTAAAGTATAACCGAATACGAAGCAGGGGTACCCTGGATTAGAGAAACATAATAAGACTTGGAATATAAAAGGCTGAATGCCTGTGAAGCAGTGTAAATAACCATTTGCCAGCGATGTAGGTGTGTTGTATATTGTTGTAGGTTGTAAAGCAGCTTAGAATAGTTTTCCTACAGTTGTTTTAATGCTTTCTGCGCACATCTGTTGAAAAAAAAGGTTTTTTTACAGGAAGGACTTAGGAGTGTTTCTGTCAGTCGTATAATATTACGAGGTGTAAACGATAAACGTGCACAATTGATGGCAACGATCTGTGCTTTGTCATATTTAAATAATGCGTGGGCAGGATCTTTCAGACCAAAAGTGCTTACTCCTAAGCTGTGCATGAGCAACTCGCCGAATAATGTAGTGGCCTGAAGAGTAAATAATAAGCAAAAGTGTTCGGCTGCAAAATTTCTGTGTTGAATCCATGTTCAGGCACTGTCCCATCCCCATTAAAAGTGCACAGTAAACTTACACGATTCTTTGGAGTAATCCTTTCTGCAACTAAATTATTTGCAGCGCGGGAACCTTCTGTGTGTGACCAAAAAGGTTATGGGTGCGTGTATCACACAAACTGCCCGAAGACGCTTTACCTACCCTATCCTGGCTGCTCTGGTTTTAAATCCTGCTGCAAAATAGGTAAGAACCGTGATTACTGCTCTATTTACCAGAATTACCACTAGATGCTGAATTACGTCTGGTTGGCTCTATCCGGTAAATGTTAAGACGCCTTATTTATTATTTATTTGTAAAAATCAAATTTGCAGTAAATATTGCAAGCTCAATAATATTGACACGTCTGCTTCTTTATCTTTCTCGGTAGACCGCCTTTAACCGGCTAACAAATGTTACATGCCATCGCTCTGCGCAGGAAGCGCCTGCATGTATCGGAAGTTTCTCGATGTGTTATCGATGGTTCTATTCGCTGTCTGTTGTCACGGCACCTTGTATGATGTAATTTTATGCGCGACACCAATTCAGTAGTACTTTCTGGAAGACAGATGGGCACCAGTGATTACTCTTGAACCTTCGATGACTAATGTATAAAAGACGGCGCGCTTCATCCGCACAATCAGATTTCAGTGATCGCCGACTGTGTTAGCCACTATCGTTGTGCTTTTAGTGCAGCCACATTTCGTGGTCACAAAAGCTGCGCCTACACCTTAGCTAGGGATTTCTTTAGGGAGGGATTCTGTGTGGATCGGGGCTGTCATTCTGAAATATTCCCTATTGATTTCAAGGAAAACGAGGTCAGCACTAAGACATCATTGTATAAACCTATTATATATTTTCCAATATGCAGGTAATAAAATACGTGTGAGTTGTGGTAAATGTGTTATCACTGGTGTGGTAATATTGGGAGGTGTCAGCATCCCCTTACCGTTTCCCTGGTTATGGCCTTGAATTGGGCATGTGGGCCGTTAGGAATGTAAGACCACATTTACTAGACTCTGCTAAATTTTGCACGGCAGTTAAGAATGTTTGAGATCAATGGTACATTTTGTATAAAATTCTATGTGTACACAACGAGTGCACAAAAATTAAAGGGCGCTATGAAAAGAAGCAAGCATTCATTCAACGATCGAGGGACTGGAGAATGATCGGTGTTCAACTTTGAAATGTACGAAAGACAGTACGATGTACGGTGCAGAGCGAACTACTGTAAGCGATGATACGCGTAAATAAGCTTCATGAAAAACTACGGAATGAGTGAATAGTGCTTCTGCTAAAACATATCACAGGTGATCTAATAGAACGTCATTATGTTACCAAACAAAGATAAACAAACCTGACGGTGCCGGAAGGTACGTGTGTTCAAGAGATAAAAGATTGTGAAAGCTGCCTCCATACAACTCCTTCTGAAAACACAGGACCGGGTCAATTGGGGAGCTTAGCTTATATGTTCAATTACATAAGCTAATATTCAATATCTGTTGTAACCTTCCAAGGTAAAAATAAAAACTGAAAAACTCAAGGATAGAGTACTGCTACAGACCCGACCTTCGTTCTTCTCCCTTATTTTTTCGGCTACATGTTATTCTTTTCTCTCACCCCCCCCCCCCCCCCCCAGACATTTATTTTCCCTTCTTCGCAGCGCAAAACAGGTACTAATTCAGTCTTCCCTGTTCTTAAATTTTTTTGTTACACAATCCTGGCGTTTGCATAAGATCAATTACGATCTAAACACTTTCATCCCAACTTCTGCAGGCTTGTGTGACGCCTGTCATCGGTAAAATGATGCCGAGAGCGAGTGGGGCTATACTAATCCAGGTACAAGCAAATTAAGAAGGCCCACAAAACTTCGACAAGACACTCCCTCACCATATAAGGAATTGGGCTCCATGGTGCAGTATTCGGCCACCCCCTCCCAAATGGCTTACTCAATTACCCAATGGCCCTCAATCCCCATCAGCTGCGGAGCACCTGACCAAGGCGTCGGCCACACCTATAACGCAGCAGAGGGTGCTAAGAATGCCGCCAATAAAAACTGACCCTTGCAACGTTTAACACTCGAACCCTATCGAGTGAGGCTAGCTTAGCAGGACAATGAAGAATTATCAGACATTGTTTGGGATCTCATCGGCCTAGGAGTAAAGATCGATGGCGAATATCTCAGCAACCTTCGGTTTGCCTATGACATTGTTGTATTCAGCAACAATGCAGACGAGTTACAACAAATGATTGACCACCTAAACAGAGAGAGTGTAAGAGTGGAGTTGGAGATTATTATGCAGAAGACAAAGATAATGATGGATAACCGGGCAAGGAAACAACAGTACATGATCGCAAGTCACCCCGTAGAGTCTGCGAAGTAGTACATTTAACTAGGCCAACTAACCACAGGGATATCTGACCATGAGAAAGAAATTCACAGAAGAATAACAATGGGTTGGATCGCATACGGAAGATATTGTCAGCTCCTGACTGGAAGCTTACGATTATCATTGAAAAGGAAGGCGTACAATCAGTGCATTTTACCAGCGCTTACATATGGGGCAGGGACTTGGAGACTGACAAACAAGTTTGAGAACAGCTTAAGGACTGCGCAAAGACCGATGGAACGAAGATTGCTAGGCATAACGTTAAGAGACAGAAAGAAAGTGGTTTGGATCAGAGAGCAAATGGGTATCAACGATATTCTAATCGACATCAGGAGAAAGAAATGCAGCTGGGCAGGTCATGTAATGCACCGGTTAGATAACCGTTGGACCATGAGGTTTACAGAATGGGTACCAAGAGAAAGAAAGCGCAATCGAGGACGACAGAAGGCTAGGTGGAGCGATGAAATTAAGAAATTCGTGGACCCTAGTTGGAGTCGGTTGGCGCAGGACAGGGGTAATTGGAGATCGAAGGGAGAGGCCTTCGCCCAGCAGTGGACATTGAACAGGCCGATGATGATGATGATGATGATGATGATGATGAACTTCTTTTTCTTGCGAGGAATTCAAACGTAGGCAATTTTTTTTTCTAAATGCACGCCCACTTTCCCGGATGTACCGCACAGTCTTCAATATTCCTACCTCAACGGCAATCTTAACTTCAGAAGACGCGTCATAAAATGTTCTCTATAATCTGAGAGTCCTTTTGCGACTAAAACAAGGCCCGTGACTTGAATATCTGGGGTTTCAGTTCGATTACCTTTGTCGAAGTTTTTTTTTTTTTTTTTATTTGCCCATGGCAGACGCCAATTTTGTTTCCCTTTCCCTGTGGAGCGGGACCAAATGCCGGCTACAGTGGCCGCATTTCGGTGTGGGGTAAACGCAAAAACGCCCGCGTACCGTGCATTCGGTGCAGGGTAAGGAACCCCAGGTGGTCGAAATCATTGTGGAGTTCCCCACTGCAGCATGCCTCGTAATCATATACTGGATTTGTCACGTAGAACCCCAGAATTTAGCTTTAATTTTTGTACACTTCTGTGAGCTTAAGGTTCCGTAATAAACCTAACTATATAGGTCAGACTGAAGAACCGGGTTTTCTTCTGTGGTGCCAAAGTGTGGAATACAGCCGGAACAATTGGAATAGTGCCATTCGGGATGCTTAAGGGCGGCCTTCAAGGACACTTCCAGCCACCTCGTAAATCCTGGCAACTCTTGAGCTATTGCCTGAAATAAGTCACACTCGGCTGAGCCAATTGCCACGGAATGGATCACGGATAGAACTCGATTATTAGGCCATGATCTCGAGCTTTCTCGCCAGTTTTGCGCTTTCAAGTACCGAACCACCGTCGCGTACAACAGTCTTTGTGTTCCTGAGCGCATATATTTACAGTAGGAAGGTTACATTATTCGCAGACTCTCTTTCCCGGCACGTGAAAGAGCCATTATTGCACATTCAACTATAGCTGGAAGGAAAGCCTGCGTCCTTGGACTTTTTCCAGCTTTTTGTTAATTTCACGAAAATAAGTGCGCTATACTTCGGAGCGCGCACTGGAGTACGAATCTCAAAATATGGCGCGTGCTGGCTGCCTCAATCTCGCTTCGTATTTTTGGGAGAATGCCATGAACAAATGCACTGACTTGTTTTATTCTGACTTCCGAGCCTCGTAATCCTTTTAGCAAGCTTTTAGTATGCATGCCACAGTTTTTTAGGTCTCCCAGACTTTGAATGAAGGATGCAAAATATACGAACCACGGGACAAATGCGGCCCGCGAGCAGTTCTTTAGCGGGACGTGGCAAATTTCAGAGTTGTATGCTACGATGGTGCTGCAATCAGAGCATAGCCATACGACGATAAAAACGATATTCTTGGCGTCAAACATGATCCACGTTATCAATCGTTGGTGGCGTTAGGCGTAATGAAACGAATCGGGTGTTGAAGCGTATATACACATTGTAAAAATACATAAAAAAAGCGAACTACCATCAAAAAATTTCGCCACGTTAACAACGCCATGACAGCTAAATATTGCAGCGTCCATATGTCCCAAACAAAGATATCTGCTCTCCTATAACGTTTATACTGAATATTCTCGCAGGGTAGCAACTGTGAGCCTAGGCTTTCGTTTAGTGTGTCCACCCTAATTCCCAACCTCTACTAATTCCCGCGCATCTGAAGCAATGTGCAAACCACAACAAGGATTTTTACAAGGTCATTCTATATACTATGCTGGTCTTCATTATGACAGCTCGTGAAAAATGACCATGTATTGGAGTTGAATTTATTGATGCTAACGCGTAATATTGCCCATTGAGCGAAAAACGCGGCGGCGCCTGTAGCAGCAGCAATACAGCACATAGATCCCCATTAGCAGCGCCCGACGTAACAAGCGCGATTCGACGGAGTTCCAATTGGCTTCTACGCCGCGGCATAAGCGCGCGTCGACGGAGTAGAGCGGCCGAAAGGGGAACCTGCTGCTTCAGTAGCGCGCCGGGTGTTGCGTAAGGGGAGATGGCATCACCACCACCCGTGGCCCGATGGGCATCGCCGCGTCCGTAGCATGCGGCGTAGGCACCCCAGGCTGCTGCTGCTGCTGCTCGCTGGCTCGAGCAGGACGTACCGCTATGGCAAGCGCAAAACTTGAAGGACCGCTCAGGGGCGTTCAGTTGGACATTCGCAAATCATAAGAAGCGCTTACGCGTCCTCGTTTTTTTTACAGCCTGTTAGGCCAGCTCATGCCAACCTCCTAACAATATAAAATGGGAATGAACTACATTTTGATAATTTCTGGTATCCCAAATTTTAGGTTCACGGGTAATAATTTATGCTTGGGAAACATTCTTAATGAAACGTGGATCTATTTTAGCGGAGTGCAGTGGCGTTACGTGTTATTGCAAGATAAGGCACAGAGCGACCACCAGCCTCGCGACCTATTCTTGGTGAAGCCAGTAAACTGCGACTATATAGTTATGGTATAGCTGCTGCGAGATTCAGTGCTCTTTGGAACTACAAGGAGGTCAGTGAAAGCAGCAGCTGCTTTACTTTCAATGGAAAGCCGACAAACAAATATTAATATAGATCGAAAATGTTAAAAACATCTTTCTGAAACTGGCATCTCTCTTCGGAAGCACCGTTTACTGACTCTTAAATATTACTTTGAGCATGAGGTGACACTATAAGGTCTGCTGGCTACAGCACATAATCGAACCAGACTTCGTTTTCGCAAAGCTAAGGTGCCAAATATTTCAGTAAGACAGGTCGCGCGTATGACCCTGAGGGATCTGTTTTGGCCACCGCTGGTTTTTAGACATGCATCCCTTGCTATAGTACGTAGCTTTAAAAAATTATAAGTTTCCTCAAGATTTGGTAAAGGTTCCCTGAAAATTTCTAAAGCGAGCATCGCTGTCATATGCTTCAGAACTGATTCCGCCATATCGTTTAACTATGCTTTTAGTGCTCAAGTAAACAGATTTTTCTGTACAGTCCCAGTCGCATATCATTGGCGCTAATATTTAGCACCCACTCGACTGAAACACTCTTTGAGCAGAGCAGTGAAAGAGCAATAATGCTAACATTTAATTAATTTTCTTAGTGTCTCAAGTTCATTAACCGACGGGTAATAGACTACGGCATTCGCCGTTGCAAGGAGACTAGGGCATTTTGAGTCATCGGCTGCACAAAGATCATTGGGCTGCACTTGATGTTCCGCCCCATTTATCATCTCATGCAATATTTGTGCACCATTTTGTAAGACAGCATTATATGTGCCAGTTGTGACTTTGACACTGGCCTATATTGATGACTCTGAACAGGCCCTTTGGACACAAATATATGTACTTGTATTTTCGTATTTTATACTTCATATCCTCAGGACCAATCTTAATGTCCCTCCTTTGCTTATCTTTCTCTCCTGCATAAGTAGAGTGACAGGTTAGATGATATTGGTTCAGGCCAATCTCTCTGTGTTTCCTCAATGAATTGTCCTCTCTCTACATATATGCAGTACTTCGATCACAATGTGGCAAGTAATGAGAATATTGTTGTTTGGCTACTTCAGCTGTTTCGAGCCTGCCTATCTATCTATCTATCTATCTATCTATCTATCTATCTATCTATCTATCTATCTATCTATCTATCTATCTATCTATCTATCTATCTATCTATCTATCTATCTATCTATCTATCTATCTATCTATCTATCTATCTATCTATCTATCTATCTATCCATCTATCTATCTATCTATCTATCCATCTATCTATCTATCTATCTATCTATCTATCTATCTATCTATCTATCTATCTATCTATCTATCAATCTAATCTATCTATCTATCTATCTATCTATCTATCTATCTATCTATCTATCTATCTATCTATCTATCTATCTATCTATCTATCTATCTATCTATCTAAGCTCTTACGCCAATCCAATGTCCCATGTTATCTACCTGCTTGAACCGTAGGTAATGTACTCCTGATCGTGATGCCGCGATGACTGTTCCCTTGTCGTCATTTGAAGTTCGTGATATTTTACTCACGTCAAGCCGTCGTCGTCACGCCTTCTAGCCCGACGCAGCGACCGAAGTCGATTAATAGCTTCGGCCACGAGGTATGGGCTCATCGTTGTGGCGGGCCGTGGCTGTTTCACCGCGGTCATTCCAGCTTTTAAGCGCAACTCTTAGGCGCCCGTCCCTGCATTGAGCGTCGGGGTGCCTCAGCGTCGTACCACGTAACCGAGCGAACGACAACAACGAAAGATGAACGCGAACGCGGAGCGCAGTGGGGGATGAAAGAAGAGCGCGCGAGCAGGAAAGTGGAGGCTACAGCGAAAGTATGAGGCGGAAAGCGGAGCAGGAATGCAGGGTAGATGGCCTGTGCATGCACTGAGTTGCTGGCGGCCACTGCATCCGCAGCCGCGGCTCATCTGCGTTTCCGAGGAGGGGCCAGGATGACGTGTGGTAGGGAGGGTTACACTCGTCCGCGGCATCAGCTGCTGAGATAAGTCTGCAGTACCAGAGAGTATGATGGGTATCACTGCTCCTGCAAGGGGCGATGGCGAATGGGTACGAATAGAGATCGAGACGCTCCCTTGGGTATTGCGGCCACTGACACTGCCGGAACGATTTCCCCAGCACGAAGATCCGCTCTTGTCATTGGTGGAACGAAAGCTCGAGAAGAAAAGCGTAGTGCTGCGTAAGAAGGACTGTGCGGCAACGATGGCTGCGATGTGACGCCAGGGTGCCGCACGTCGCCGGAATAGAAACAAAGGGCTACATGAGCGGTGGTCTGTCTGCAGCGGCTGCTGTAAATCTCGCCCACGCGTCACCCACGCGCAGGCTCTCGCGATCTCCTAATTAGCGAGGTAGTGACGCCATGCTTTGCTCCGTTTGCAATGTGCCGCACGACACAGACTGGCTATGCTACTCGCAGCGTTCTATTCCTAATATAAACCATGTATCTTCATAATTATAATACAAAACATCGGTATGGGAAAATCAAACATTGTAGAGATGCGCTAGAATTTTGCATTAGTACCGTAATCGTCGATGAATTTTTTCGTTGGACGTTTGTCATGCCGTCATCATCACGGCATGGTCGTTACACAGTCGTCGACATGCCATAGTCATCACGCTTTGATTTTATCATTGTCATCGTTTCTGTATCGTCATCCAATTGTGACGCCGTCGTCCTCATACTACCTTCGCCGTTTCATAAACCTAAATCGTTCTTCGTCCTTCTGTTGTAATCCTACTCTCGTCATTTCATCGTGATTATGCCATCCTTGTCATATCATCGTTGTCATGCTGTCGCTATCGTGCCTCCATTGTTAGACCATCCTAGTAATGCCGTCACAGTCGGGCCATCATCGTCACTGCAACTTCGTCATGCGACTCTTCTCATACCGTAGTCGTCATGCAGGTTTCACGGTGCAGTCATCATCACGCTATATTCGCTATACACCCGTCATGATCCCTTTGTCTTCATGCCGTTGTCATGCTATCGTCATCACTGCATAATCGTCCTGTATTCGTTGTCAGCCGTCGTCGGGATTCCACCCTGGTTGCTCCATCGCCATCATTGTAACGTCGACGTCCAACTCTAATCATGCTATCGTCGTCGTTCCATTATTGTCGTATCATTGCTGTCGCGCTCTCTTTTAGCTATAGCCATAACATCAGTATCGACATGCCGGCATCGTCAAGCCACCTTCTCTGAGCCATCGATGTCATTACTTTTCATCATTCTATCGTAATGAGGTGGTCGTAATTCAGTCGTGATTATGCCACCATTGTCGTGCCATTATCTTTATTGCGTGCTCCTCACATAGACAATATCATGCATGCTCTGTCATAAAATTGTCGTCATTCCATCCTGGTCATGCTACAGTCGTAATTCCGGCTTCTTCCTCCGGTGTCGTTATACGTCGTGGTATTCCCATCATGGTTACTCCATCTACGTCATCGAACTCGTCGTCATACAGATTTCTTGGTACTATGCGTCAGCCACTCTGATCATACTTTGGTCGTCTTCCCTCAGTCTTCATGACGCTGTCATACCATCGTCGCCATGCACTTGTCCTACCGCCGGCGGGATCCCGTCGCGGTGGTTCCATCGTCATATATTCTTCCGAAGAGCTCAAGTTCCTCGGGCATTTAGTAAGCGCCAAAGGGGTCCGACCCGATCCAGACAAGCTTGCTTCTGAGGCCACATTTCCAGCTTCTGCAGAGAAGAAGGCCGTCCGGCGCATCCTGGATTTGTGCACCTCTATCGCCAGTTTATTAAGGGCTTTTCGAAGATAGCGGAGCCTTTGACTCGCCTTACAAGGGACGATACGCGCATTATGAGCAACAGGCCGCTTTTACTGAATTACGACAGCGCCTATAGTCAACAACCCGGTTCCACGATGAGACCGATAGAGAGGTGCGTACCGACGCAACTATCATTGACCTTGGCGCAGTGCTCGTCCAGCGTCATGATGGAGCGGAGATTGTTATAGCCTGTGCCAGCCGCTCACTGTCCCGCGCCGAGGTGAATTATTCGACTACGCAGAAAGAGTGCCTCGCAGTCGTGTGGGCGATTATCAAGTTTCGCCCCTACCTATATGATCGTCCCTTCAAAGAGTGATGGACCACCTCTGTTGGTTGGCAAGGCAAGCATGCGCGGCCCTTCAGGACGACTGGCACGGTCGAGCTTGCGACTACAGAAATTTGACGTCGCTATCTTTTATAAGTGTGGCGGTAAGCACAAAGATGCTGATACACTGTCCCGCACAACCATTGATCCTGGCAGTCAGGAAACAGAGGACGATGACGGCTTCCTGGGCGCCATTGGTTTGTCGGGCTTGATCAGACGGCAGTGTGACGACGCTGAGATTCGACCAATCATAGATCATTTAGAGGGCCGCGGCGCAGCCATACAACGCCATCTGACCCGCTCGTTGACATCCTTCTGTCAACCAAACAACGTGCTGTATAAGAAGATGCCCGTTCGAACAGCCGTGCTTACCTCCTCGTTGTCCCAAGAGACATGCGACATGACATCCTCTTCGCTTGCCATGACGAACCCACATTTGGACATTTAGGCTTCTCACGAACACTCGCTAGAGTAAGCGAAATGTAATATTGGCCCGGGCTTTCGGCAAACGTCAAGTAGTACGTTAAGGGCCGTTGTGATTGCCAGCGCCGAAAGACACCTTCCGTTAAACCGGCTGGCTTCTTTCAGCCAATCGAAGCACGTCACACGTCTTTCGATCAAGTCGGCATGGGCATTCTCGGACCGTTTCCACTTTCTGCCGACGGCAACAAATGCGTGATCGTCGCGACGGATTATTTAACACGTTATGCTGAGACTCAGGTGATCCTACGAGCCACGGCTTCAGAGGTAGCGCAGTTCTTCATCCACCACATCGTGCTGCGTCACGGTGCTTTCAGAAAGAGAACAAGCAGAAACCATACAAAGGAAGGCGTACAAAACGGCACTACACCTACCGAGGAATACTTCAAACGACAAGCTACTGCAGCTAGGAATACACAACACGTTCAGCGAGCTGGCAGAAGCGCAACTAAACACACAAATAGCGAGACTTTGGCAGTCGGCTACAGGAAGAATGCTCCTAAAGAGACTAGGATACGATACGAAAGGGGCAATTGATCGAGAGGCAGACATCCCAGACAACGTCAGACAAACCCTCAGAATAAGTCCAATTCCACGCAACATGGATGCGAACCTACACGCAGCCAGAAGGCAGGCAAGGGCAGATTACGTGGAAGGCCACCTGGCGACGCAGGAAAACACGGTGTACACGGATGCAGGGCTATACCCGTGGGACAAGCATACTAGAACACACAGAGTAGCTACGGCTGTAGTAGACTACATGGGAGAGACAATCAGCTGCGCAACCATAAGGAATTGCACGGTAGCGGAGGGGGAAGAGGTCGCCATAGCGCTTGCAGCGACCGAAGGCTACCGAAGTAACAGATCACTAACCATATTAACAGACTCCAAAGCTGCATGCAGGCATTACATGCAGGGGAGAGTCTGTAAAGAGGCTCTGCGAATCTTCCTCGGAGCAGGAACCCTCGGAAATAAAGTGAAACACAAACTTTTCTGGATACCGGCCCATAGCGGGATAGAAGGGAACGTGAGAGCAGACAGTCTAGTTCGCGAGATCACATACCGAGCTGGACAGATAGAGCCTCTCGAGAACCCTACAACGGTGGAGCCGACGTGTGCGGAAATATTAAACTACTATAGAGGGCAGAGAATCAAATTCCAAGGGAAGGGAAACGTAGCAGGGGGCGGCAGAAAGTTAGGTGGGCGGATGAGATTAAGAAGTTTGCAGGGACGACATGGCCACAAGTAGTACATGACAGCGGTTGTTGGAGAAGTATGGGAGAGGCCTTTGCCCTGCAGTGGGCGTAACCAGGCTGATGATGATGCCCACACACACTACTTACACAACAGGAAGCAGCCGACTGGAGAAGGCTACAAACCGGAACTTTCTATAATCTAAACATACTAAGTAAAATGTACCCGACACAATACAGAAACTCCTGCCCATGGTGCGGAGAAATACCAACTCTTTACCACATAACATGGGAATGTAAGCATAACTACACATTCCATAAACATAAAAACCCGAGTGCGGAGCAATGGGAGGGCCTGCTCACCAGCAGCGAGCTCACCGCCCAAAGGGCAATGGTGCAGCACGCGTGCGAAGTGGCCAGGCTCAGTGGAGCCCTGGAATAGGGGCACACCTGTGCTGAAGAGCCAGGCAGCAAGCGCAAGACGGCTCACCGCTAAACCCCTTGATAGCATCAATAAAGTTTTTCTCTCTCTCTCTCTCCACTGTCATAACAAAGTGACAGCACTCATTCATCATCATCATCATCATCATCATCAGCCTGGTTACGCCCACTGCAGGGCAAAGGCCTCTCCCATACTTCTCCAACAACCGCTGTCATGTACTACTTGTGGCCATGTCGTCCCTGCAAACTTCTTAATCTCATCCGCCCACCTAACTTTCTGCCGCCCCCTGCTACGTTTCCCTTCCCTTGGAATCCAGTCCGTAACCCTTATTGACCATCGGTTATCTTCCCTCCTCATTACATGTCCTGCCCATGCCCACTTATTTTTCTTGATTTCAACTAAGATGTCACTAACTCGCGTTTGTTCCCTCACCCAATCTGCTCTTTTCTTATCCCTTAACGTTACACCCATCATTTTTCTTTCCATAGCTCGTTGCATCGTCCTCAATTTAAGCAGAACCCTTTTCGTAAGCCTCCAAGTTTCTGCGCCGTAGGTGAGTACTGGAAAACACAGCTATTATAAACAGTGAGTGATAGCGCTCACCATCCAGCTTATGGATGAAGTTTTTGAATTAGGCAACACCAGGCATCCACCAACGACCACGTATCGCCCACAGACCAATGGACTCACGGAGCGACTCAATAAGATGATGGCAGACATGATTTCCATGTACATCGACGTCCAACACAAAACATGAGATCGGATCTAGCCTTACGTGACCTTCGCGTATAACACCGCCACCACAGGATCGTGTCCTACAACCCCAGAGACCAACTTTGGGTGAGCGCCCCTATTCGCCGCCGTGGCCTCTGTGGAAAGTTACTGAGCCGGCATTTTGGTCCGTATAAAGTACTACGCTGCGTCAGTGACGTCAACTACGAAGTGGTCGCGGACACAGCATTGCAGACACGGACCTGGACACTAAGACAACCGAGCTCGGATATAGTTCATGCTTTGCGCATGAAGCCGTACACTGCGTGTTCATGATTTTCTTTCTCTCATTCACCCTTCTTTGTTTCTGTTTTTTCATTTATATTCGTGAGCTTGCCTCTGTTCATTGACTGTGCCAGCGGCACGTTTATTTTGTAGCGAGAGCTACATTGACCGTATTCTCGCCGTTTCGCTGTGGCCACACCGCGAGCTGGGCCGTTGCCTAGCAACCGTCGCAGCTGGCAGCGCCGGTCAGCGCGCCATCTGGGATGATGTCAGAGCAGGCGCCGCTGAAACCGTGTTCCAACAATAGAGGAGGAGTCGGCGTTGCATGCATTGGGATCTCCAACCGTCACAATTCCTGGCTTTAGCATGGTGACTCACGCCACTCGTCTCGAAGCTAACGAGAATGCCGGAGTCTGCGTCTGCGTTAAAGAAGGAATTGCCGCCACTCCGTTGCCTACCGTGGCAGTTGCCAACGGTGAAGCATGTGCCGTCCGGCTGGTAGAAACCTGTCTGGCCGTTGAAGCGCTGTGCGTATCACCAAGCAACACCATCCAGGAAACCATTGAAGTAGTGGCCACCTGTATGGCCAAGCGTGGAATTGCCGAGGAACTGTTTGTCGGGGCAGGAGACTTTAACCGGACCCCAGACTCGCCTAACGTTCCACTGAAAGATAAGTTCAACCTGGATCTGGTCAGTGGCTCTAACATGCAGACTACACAATGGGGAACCACTATCCACCTGGTTTACCAGAGACAAACCTTGGCCTCAAAGTACTGTGTCGGAGCCATTCAGGCGGCTGCTTGCTGCTTCACCGCCCTTAGGAGCAAGTCTTTGTGCCAATTGTGAAACAACAAGATGAAGACATTGAAAATAAATGCCTTACACTCTAAAAATATCTAGTCTTTAATGTACCCATAACTCAACGAGAAGTAACAACCAAACCTAAACACTCAGACGTACGAAGCTGAACGATAAAGATGTAACCGTAGCGAGTACCAAGCTAAACAATAAGATTAACCGTACCTCTCGCTACGCACACCCAGGCATAACTGAGTTAGCCAAGCAATTTTTTTTTCATATTTTCGCTTTGCCTGCATTCTGTTATTGTTTTCCTTTGTTTGTTTTGTTTTTATTGCTGAAGTCTATTTTGCAGCATCCAGACGATGCTATTGTTCGGAAGTGGGGATAATGCCGCATGTAGGTAGTGGGTCGAGGGCAACAGTGGGCCGAGCCCAAAAGAACAAAGAAGATCGCACACCTTGCCTGCACGCGAGCCAACCCCGACGGACGCACTTTTCAACAGCCCTCTGCTCTGCGGTTTACTAAAACGCCAAAAATATTCTGAAGGCTCGTGACAGTATGGTAACTTCGACATCCGACTCTCGTCATGCCTTCATCGTCATACTATCGTCTTTATGCCTTTTTCATCTAGCCATTGCCATCACGCTGCCCTTTCACAGTGGTTATCACTTTAATGCTGGCATCATATCGTCCTCACTCCAACGTCGTCATACCACTTTAGTCAAACCATCACGTCATTTCTTGCTGGTAATTCTATCATAATCATGTTACCGTCATTAAATCGGGATAATGCTGCCGCTGTCATGTCATGGCTGTGATCGCGTCCTCCTCACATAAGCGATGCCTTGTATACTTTGTCATCCCGTCGTTGGCATATCGTCTTGGTCGTGCCTCCATCGTCAGTGCCGATTCATTCTGTTTTGTCTTACCTTCGTGGTCGTGCCATCACCGTCACTCCAGCTTCAGCGTCCAGTTCTCGTTCTGCCGTCGTCATCATGCCATTGTCAAGCAGGATTCATGATAAAGTCATCAGCACGCCTTTCTAATCATACATCATGCCGCTGTCATACGATGGTCATCATGCATTTGTTGTCATGCCGCCATCGGGATGCCGTAGCGGTCCGTCGTCATCATTTTAACCTCGGAACTGGCCGCTCGAGGCACTTTGCCTCTATTCGCGGGCTTCTTTCACGCATGGAAAAACGCTTTTATCTAGCACGCACTGAGCAACGGAAAGCTGTATCGAAAATTTTAAGCATGAAATGCTTTTGGCTCCCGTTGTCGGCGACCTTCAAGTGGCCTTGAGCCAAAAGCTGGAGCCGTTATCCAGGCACTCAGACGAGAACATCTGGACGAGTTGCGAGAAAAAAAAAGCGAGATCATCTGGGCAATCACTCAAAACTTAAGAACAGGGGGTCTCTGACCCCGAACCCTTTGTACAGGACCGCATTGCATACGCTAGTCACTTGCTAAACAAATTACAAAAATATATTGCTTCCAAATTCTTCCTAATGTCTGTTCACAATATCAGTCAAGCATTAATGTCTAGTACACTGATGTTTTATGTGTCATTTTCAATAGCGACGTTCAAAAGGCAGATACAGCGCACCATAACCTTCACTCTCATAGTTTGGCGCTGAGACAGAGTTGCCTTGTGCTTTTTGGAAGGCCAGCGGTCCGTAAGTTCCGCGACGTTGTTTATGCGTCGTCTGGAGAGACGGTGCCACGCTGCATGGCGCCTCCTTCAGGCTCATTTCGTTTTGCAGCTGGGCAGTTCCCTCTGCTTCCCTGGCGTCTTTCGCTGCCTGTCGCTGCCTGTCGTGCATTCAACCGGTTTTCTTTTTCTAGCTCGGAAGCGCCTACACTGACCAGTGCACACTATGGTGTGGTGCGGTGTGGTGGGGTGTGCATTGAGAAAATGCACTACACCCATTTTAATATAGTGGCTAGTATAATATCTGATCAATTTGATTTGCGGGTTACCATTTCATGCTTACATCGACTCCCGATTACCGGAGAGCCAGCATTTTTTTTTATGTTGCTTTGCAATTTTCTCGTTGACACATTTGTGCTAAGTATATTATTTGAGAAGTTGATTATTTATTAAGACTAAATATGTGACTAGGTGGAATGCAGAAATAATCTGAGTATATCCTAGCGAAGACAAACATTACCTTGGTCCTGTTCAGCTGCGTGGCACTTGCATATACTTAAATCTTAGTTGGGACACCTGTATATTCAGACGAAGTTGTCATGTAGATATACGATTCCGTCTAGCAACAAAGACATGTTAAAGGAGTTTTTGATCGACTGAAATGTTTCTGCAAGAAATGTTGCCCTGTATCTCATAGCAGAAAGCAATTATTCACTTTGTGCAAGAAGCCATTGGCTATAGTTATTCCAACAGATTATTTATTACTTCATGGATCATTCGTGACGATGTGGTACTGTTTATCAAAAAAAGTTATATGACTTTACAGAATACGGCTGCCATTTTGCCGTTATCGCAAGATGGCGGAATTCCGTCTTATGTTCATGTGTTTGTCCATCGTCACAGTCAGTCCCCACGAGTTTACTGCTTCATTTCTTTATTAATAATCCTTATTATTTCCAAATAATCCCCATCACTGCCATAACTGTGTCCATGAAACAAATATGTGTAGAAGAACAACTATATTGCTTTTATTTGGCTATGATGTCGTAGAAGTACTGCCTACCCAATGGTGTCGTGAGCTTCGGTCAATTGTTTCTTTATTTCTTCCAAACACAGACAAACTGAGCAAGTGCTACTACAAGGGAGGGACCTGCAAGGCGAATTGTGATGGAGATGTGAACGAATACGGGAGGTGTTCCCGGGGGAAGAAGTGCTGCTTACCATGACAGCTCTACCGCGCCGACTTTTGATTCGCGCTTTTTGTGTTGCCTATATTTTCAATATAACTAAATGTGAACCTTGCCTTTGATATGAGCCCTAACTTTTCTGCGCAACCTGGAGATCATACATATGACACCGTATTTAAAACCGATGTATATTTGAAAAAAAAAGATGTTCGCACACAATTTCTTTTGCTACTATCATTAAACTACCTCATTGTCTGTCTGTGTGCATGACTATGTGCTCTGCTTCCCGGTTTGGTTGTTCACGATTCAGTTCGGATGCCTTTTACTAGGGATAATTACTAATAACTCGCCGTCTTTCGCTTTCCTTTATTCATAGAAATCTACAGCATGGTGTCGCTTCGTTTAAAAAGTGCGACTCGAGGTGCCACAACTAGGCAGCGTACAACGGATTAACAGTAAGGTGCCGACTACGACTTTCGCTTAACAGTGTTGTATTATATGCGGAGGTGATACTTCGTGTTGTAATTTTCCTAACGTGCAGGGTTTCCTTGCCTATACGTGTTCCTACGGAGAGGAAAGTTGTTGGAGAAAGAGAATGTAATCAGTGCTGAGTAATGGTCCATCTTTCTTCACTACTGCAATATCAATATTCGGGAATTTCAGTCAATGAGCTAAGTAAAATAAAACCTAAATGAAGAAAAGTGAAACATACCAAGCAGTAACAGTATCCATCGGTAGATAGATCCTTTCATACTGTGTACCTGGTAGTTTAGCGGCGCGAACGCATACGCTGGTGGGCATGGCGTAGCGTTCCAGACAGGAAAGTAGTGCGTGCAGCGCGCCGAAGAAAGCTATAGTGTACAAGAGGGCGGTGACGATTACCGATGACGAACCTGAAACAGCGTAAGTATTCTTTGAATTTCAAATTAAAATTGGAATTTATTGTCGAACAACACAGGATAAATATTTACAGAAATATTTGGACTACTGGCCTAAAACGGCCAGTTACCAATCCAGCCTAATGCGCGAATTTATGTAGATAGGCTTGTAACCAAGGTGTAGTGTAGAGGTACGACATAGGTGTGCATAAACATAACAGCGTAACTTTTTTAAACATGGAAAATATAAACCCCAATTAATATAATTCGTGATCTCTGCAAATACATGTAGTGATATATGCGTGAAAAGGAATGATAGAAATGACTAACAAGACAATGTCAACCATACAAAGAAACTACAAGGTGCCATACACATTCGAAACCACGAGGCTTCTCAGTATACAAGTATTACCGTGCTAAAAATAGGGTACGAATGACGTAGACTTAGTATTCTGAATGCAAGTTTAGTTTGTACATGACTGATTTAAGATATGTGGTTCACAAGAGAACTTAAATTTGCGAACAAGTTTAATTTCGACGTGAAGGGAGTTTCAAATTTTAATACCAATGGAGTTCAAGGTCGCGGGTTCAATCCCGGTCGCGCCGGCCGCATTTACATAAGGGTGAAACGCGACAATGCTCGTGTTATGTAAACGAGCATTTAGGCGCAGTCAAAAAATCCCAGGCGGCCAATATAATCGGAAGCGCAGTAAAATGGCGTGTCGGACAATAAGATTGTGCTTGTGGCACTAAAAGTCCCACAGCTTAAATCAAAACAATGGTTCTGTACCGCAAAACTATTCCAATGTGGTTTTCTTCCAACCTGCTGACGTCAAATTTAAGTAAACGCCAACGCAAGCATCTGGTTGTGACCATCAGTATTTTTTGAAGAGCCTAATAAAACGCTCTACTCGTATTTAGGAGGTCACTTTTGTTTCCTTTCATAATGAATAGCATCGCCTATTTTGACAAGTTCTTATATAATTGGCAGGCAAGAGGCGAATAACACGGACATGTGGAGAGCGTTTCGGTTAGGCCGAGCTACCCCAATGTAAGTAGATTCGCAAATTTCACGGCCTATAGGGGGTGCCACCGGAAATCCAACATAGCTGTTCGAGCGATTAAGAACTACAGCAGTCGGTGCAGTGCAGCGATCGTCTTGCTCAGTGACATGTTGTTTCGCGTCGTCATGTTAAAATGTCTCTTCAGTTTACACGCCCGCTGTCGTTAGCCTGCGTAATGACTAGCATTGGGCAAGCAGAACGCAGGATTCTGTGCTTGCTTGAAGGCGAGCAAGTCCTAAACACTGGTCATCCTGTGTGCTGCGGCATAAAAGCGTGCACGTCGACGTCCGTGTCTGTTGAAGGTTTTTGCATACAAACTTCGCAGGTTCGAAGGAAACCCACACCAGCTGTGGTTTCAGTTTTACCGCGACCATGTTATAAAGGACCATGCTTTCTCTTTGCTATTCTAGTAATTCGACCGCTTCGTACTATGAACTTTTATACGGTGTGGTGCTCTCTGCAAGTTGTTACTTCGACGGCTTGAAAAAAAATTGCGCAAACGCATAGCACAATTAGACCGAGACGTCGAAGAACACGCACTCTAGGTATCCAGGGCACAGTGGGAAGACACGTGCAACGGCCTCGAGAGGCAGATGGCCGGGGCGAGCGCTTGGCGCCTCTTTCAACACTTATTAGATCCGGAGGAGACTAGGGCCTCTCAAGACCACAAGACTCGTAGACTAGTAAGAGATTACAAAGGTGATAACTTCTCGACGCAATACGTCACCGTTATTTTAAGAAGGCCGAAAGCATCCAACATGCCGAATACGACGGCGTCGCAAACGAGAAACTGGACGCGGAATTTAGCGAAGCAGAAATTAGGGTTGTCCCGTTCGAACTAAACACCCGACCGCGCCCGGCACGGACCGGGTTACGAACAAGACTCTCCGCAACCGAGACGACGAGTCAATCTGCCGCCTCGCGACCTACGTCAACGAGTGCTGGCCAGGGGGCTCCCTTCCCGAAGCGTGGAAACGGGCCCGCATTATCATGATTCCAAAACCCGGCAAGAAAGTTGCGGTCGATAATCTCAGACCGATTTCGCTTCCGTCTTGCGTCGGCAAAGTCATGGAACACGCAGTTCTCACCCACGTGACCGACTTTCTCGAAGACCGTGACGCGTTCCCGCACACCGTGCTAGGATTCCGGCGTAACCTCTCCTCACAGAACGTATTTCCTCAGCTTAAACACCAGATCGTAGACGACACTACCAGCTCCACTAAGGCAATTCTCGGCCTAGATATTAAAAAGGCCTTTGACGACATTAAACACGAAGCAATCTTAAAAAAACAATTAGAACGTTAGGACTAGGCGAAAGAACGTAAAGTTACGTTAGAAATTTCCTCACGTGCAGGCGCGCATGCATCGTCGTTGGCGACCAGGAATCGCCGGAATGTGAGACGGGTCTGTCCGGCACGCCGCGAGGATCCGTTATATCACCATTACTCCTTAATTTAGTTCTACTCGGTGTACCCGAGAAATTAACAGAAGTAGAAGGATTGCATCACAGTCTATACGCGGATGACATCACCCTCTGGGTTCCCGGGGGAGGATGTGACGGTCACGATGAGCGAACGCTACGGGCAGGAGTAGATGCGGTCCAGAATTGCTTGCGTGGAACGGGCCTCGAATGCTCGGCTACCAAGTCCGAACTGTTAATCTACGAACCCACAAGGAGAGGTCGTAAAACCCTGCGCGACGAAGAACGGAAATACTCCAAAATACGTATTATATTGGCAGATGGCACTCCCGTACCGCACGTAGACAAAATTAGAATCCTGGAGTTACACCTCGTCGTTCGGTCGACGACACGATCCGACTCTTGCGTCGCATCACGAATAGACGCAATGATATGCGTTAAAACTGCGCCATCCGTTTCGTAGAGGCGTACGCGATAAGCCGCATAACGTATGATGTCCCCTACCTGAAGTGGATAGGGTGCGAAAAAAACAAGGTGGAATGCATGATACGAAAGGCTTTCAAGAGGGCGGTCGGCGTTCCACTCAACGCGAGCACCGACAAGTTTCTAGAGCTCGGGCTTCACAACTTACTTCACGAGTTAATCGAGGCGCACGACATTGCGCAATATGAACGATTATCTCATTCAAAGACAGGTCAACGCATCCTCGAGTCACTCGGCATCGCGTACCACACTCAGCATGGAGGAAAGATGGCGGTTCCGCCCTCGGTCCGCGACCGCCTGATCATCCCGCCGCTTCCCAAAAACATGCACCTGACGCACCACGCCGCGAGAAGCAACAAACGATCAAGAGACCTCCAGAAGAAGTTTGGCCATAGCGGCGAGGCGGTGTACGTAGACGCTGCGCGATATGAAGGAGAGAGAAGCGCACACCCGATCGCGGTTGTAGACAGCACGGGTAAGTGCCTCGCGAGCGCCACGGTGACCACGGGACACACTGAGGCGGCCGAAGAAGCCCGAATAACCCTAGCACTGGCCGCGGTGCCGAGCGCTGCGATCGTGATCAGCGACTCGCAGGCGGCAATCCGTGGTTTCGCGAGCGGTCGCGTCTCGCGGGAAACCGTCCGCATACTCCAAATTTGTGACGACGGGGAATCGTCATCGCTCTCGCAACCCCAAAATTTTACCGTCTTCCTCCTCTGGACCCCGGAAAACACCGATGTCCTGCTCGCGGACAACGAGGCGGCCCGCGCCACGGCTCGAGGTCTCACACGCCGGGCCGCCGCAGATTAGGTGGGCGCCGCCCCCGCCCCCAAGAACGGGGCATCGGATCTGCCGGATCGGGACACTACACCAGAAATGCGGCAACAAGAACCACAATGGGCGTGGGGCGATCGCCTGACCACGTTCAGAGACCTCAGCTAACGCTACAGACTCCAAAGACGCACATTCACGCCACCACACGATAAGTTAAACAGGAATGAGGCCGTAACTTTACGCTTGCTCCAGACACACACCTACCCTAGCCCCGCGGTCCTATATCACTGCTACCCGGGTTTATATAGAACAGATGCGTGTAAAGCTTGCGGACAGAGGGTGACGCTGCGACACATGTTCTGGGAATGTGCCGGCAACCACGGTAATGGGACCACCTCCGTTCGCGACGCGTCCGTAATAGCGGCTGTTACCAAAGTAGGGGAAGCCTCGAGCTCGCTTGTTCCTGACGCCGCCACGGATGCGGTGGCCGCCGGGGACCTACTCCATCGGCGTCGCCGCCACTCGGAGGCGGCTCTCAAAAGTTAAGAGTTGGCAGACCAGCTCTGGGCCGTCCGGCAAGCCGATGATGCCGCCCGAGTCCAAGGACTTGGAGCCGCCACCTGAGACCACCATAACAACACTGCCGGACCGTTCATTAATAAAGTTTCTTCTCTCTCTCTCTCTCCTGGTGTTGCGCTACCCAAGTTCTTTACATCGACGGCGTGAAAAGCAGCCTTCAAGCAGCATTTTGTGAGCGAAACTTTCTTGTATATATCCCTGCCTCTGTTAACAAAGCTGGATGTTGAACACAAGAAATAAACAAAAACCCATATCTGAGCGCTTTTGCGAGCTAATACCATAACCGTTCACCCTTGTAATTTATTTATTGCGCTTTATGCGTTCTGTGCTAGCTACAGTCTTGCGGTAGTTTTACAGCCTGCGTCAGTCCAACCGCGCATTTCGTAGACAGATCAAACGATACATAGCCGCTATTTACTGGTCCGCGGCTATGCCCGCCTCAGTCTCCCAGGTACAATTATAAAATAAACTGTCAAATACAGATAAATCAGCCGAGGGTTTGCTACGCGAACACTGCACAGTAGTTTAACGTTCGTTGGAGTACGATTTGTTGCCTTAGGAGTGCAGTGATGCGCGCCTATGCAGACGTTGCAGTCGCGCATCTAAGTGAAGTGGCAGGCGACCACAAGCAGGAGCTCCAGGTTCCTTTACGCCTGTGTGACTTTGCTTCAATGCACAAATGAGAAACTCCTCTCTCTGTTTGAAAATGTAGAATGTCAAGCCGGCGTTGCTGAGCTCGAACACATAAGCAGTGTGTTCGAGAACCAACGAGAAGGGGGAATTACTTTCCCTCGTGACGCCTGCGGCCCAAAGGATGGTCCACCTCCGCCGCGAAGGTCTGTGAGTGGTGGCGCTGGCTAACACTCCCAGGGTTCTACAAGGAAACATAAATACTCAAGAAAGTGGACGGGGAAACGGCGCCGCGGTAGGTCGATTAGTAGAGCGTCGCACGCGAAATGCGAAGGTTGTGGGATCGTTCCCCACCTGCGGCAAGGTGTTTTCTTTAATCAAGTTTCAGTTCCATTAATTTATCGTTTCTTTCAATTCATTTATTAAGCGCAAGTAATTTCCCCTACGTTGTCCTTGGTGTCAGTGTTTCTTGGCTTCTTATGATTTGTTTGAAAACAAAAAAAAATTTGAAGCAGGTACAAGGCTTTATGTAGAACGTTTGCGCACCAATGTAGCCGCAATGGCATGAGTGACAAAAATGCCAGCATGAATCATCCTACAACACATTTGAGTTAAAATTGTGTAATATTTCTTTCCCTGCACATAATATAGTGATATGCCTGCGTCTTTATGGAGGTGCGTCTATTGGCGATTTCAAGTGCTCGGGATCGTCACTCACATGTCGTATTAAAAAAAAATGTCCTCCGACATGAAGTGCGCACTGCAAACCTTCATCGCTTCTGTGACAGCTTTGCTGATCCGCAGTCTAATAATAATTTTTTCACGCTGTCATATAAGTGGGCCGTTAATATCTTCAAGTGGTGTTATTACCACTTTTCGCCTAACGGACACCCAACTGTCTGTGGAAATAAAGATTTGAATAATTGGTTGATTGATTTCTTCATGGACGCAGTCGGTGGGAATAAGCGAAGGCTCACATCACCTACCGAATAACTTTTGCATTGCGGCACGCAGCAAATGCGGTTACTTCTACGTTTGCTAATTCTGAGCATGTTAAGTGTCCTACAGGATACCACGGGAGCTCTGAACGCGTTAAAATGTCTACCAAAAGTGAAGGAAAAGCGTAGGCAACGCTAATACGCGACACGAACGGGTGGCAGCCAGCGGCGAGTATTATCTTTCGATTGTTTCTGGCCGCCGCCGCACGTCTACGCCACCGTCTGTGAAAGTTGCGAATAGGAGAATGATGAATGCAGTGCCGGCTTCTGCGATTGGCTCGCTTCCCCACGCTTAGCTCTCGGTGGCTGGTCAAAAATCGCGGCGGCATACATCGGAAGGTCAGGAACCCTTGTGAAAATGAGCATGTCCTTTATGTTTACTGTATGTTTCCTTGACGTCAAGCGAGGAAACATCCTTTAGGTTTCCTACATGTTGAAATTTGGCCATTCGATTTATGTTTGCTGCATTTTTCCGTCCTTTATGTATGCTTTATGCTACCGTGCTTTATGTTTCCTACATACTGAAATTTGGCCACTGCTTTCATACCTCCTTCATGTTTCTCACATTTATGAGGCCCTATTGATAAAACCCTGTATCTTACGTAGACATGTATAGATGAAGAGTTCCCTGTGAATACATATTTATGCACATTTTGTGAGCTTTGACGTTTTGCACTGGTTTTTATTATAAGATAGCTGTTTCCTAAATAGGCAGCATGCTGACTGGAACTCTGCCTGGACAGAAATTCACGCAAGATTGTTCTATAATAATAATTTTAGTACAATATAGCTCTTGCAGTACCGCTTGTACCTTTCTCACTGCAGCATTGCTGTTGCTCTACATATGGTTTTCTCACAAATGCACTTTGCAAAGGTTTCTCTGGAACCACAAGTACTTTAATGGACCATCTGCTTGTTAGTTCGATATACCACGTCTGCTCGCTTGAAATGTGGTGCTCGGTGAGAGCTTGCAGGGCACCTGAAATAAAAGCAAGCAAAGGCCAAACTTTTCACTTATGCAGTAAGGTTTGTATAGGCAAGAACAGTTTGCCCGCATGCACACCACTAAGAAACTTTCAAAAGTCGAAAAGTAGTGAAAAACAAAGCATCAGGGCAACACTGAAGCCTAACACTAACTTGTTTAAAACAGACAGTGCTGTTGTCATCTGCCCATGCAGTCAGGCACAAAACTTCTATTCCTTCTCCTCAGTAGTCTGACTGACACTCCGCCCGCCTTAACTGTAACAGCCGCACGTGAACGGTGCGTGTAATAGTGGCAAACATCGAATGGAAAGCATCGCTTCAATATAGCACACCTTATTACGCAGTGCTGCAACCCACAATCTTAAACTGTGATCGCAAGAGCTGACTTCGTGCTCTGCAGATGCAAATAATAATAAAAGCCAATGTCTGATTTATATATATGTCTCGAATAAGAAAGAAACTTGGGTGTTGCAATATCGCCCTATATTTCCCGGCCAACATGAAATACAACTACGCAAGTACATCCAAGACGACAAACAATGCAGACAGGTTCTCGCGAAGATGGTCTTCAAATTAAACTGTATCTATGAAAAGAATATTCTCACACAAGCGAATATCTACTCAATTGTCGAGCACAGCAGTGGCGTGGTCACTCGCGCTGCCCACGACACATCGATATACATTACACAGGTAAGCTACGGAAATGCATATTTGTGCTGTTACTAGTTTCCCGGTGTTTATGAATGTATGCTAAAAAAGACAGTATTTGATGTATAATTTGCGTGCATTGTGTAATGTAAGTTATGTAATTTTCATTTTATATTCTGTACCCCACCCCTCTAACAGCCTCCGGGCCTACAGTATGACTACAAAAATAAAAATAAAATATCCCACAAAATGCTGTGGTCTACGTTGTCATAGGCTGCTGTAATGTCTGAAAACACACGTCAAGCTGCGACAGCGCTGCACTGCGGTTATCCAGTGAATGTAGCATCCGAAATATTCGTTTGCCTGTGGAGAACGCAGTGTGTAAAAGCACGGCCTTCGAGATTAAATTTTGTTACGTAGAGGAAGTCGTAGCTGGAGGGAAGGCCGGTATTTAAACACCATTTATTGAGTTCAAAGTGCCTGGGTGTGCTGTATTATTTTTTATAAAGCATATGCAGGTATTTAAGCTCCGTCTGCTTGTAATGGTGAACCGCCTACACGAGCTGCTACTAGACCCGCCGAGCAGAAATTCGTGATCACCGCCCATGTACACGCTCGTTATGGTACCAAGTGTCGTGTTTTAGAGAATATGTGACCTCATTTTGAATCGGTCGAACCATATATCCTCGTAGCCTAAGGAATAAAGACGACACACGTGGTGATGGCTCGTCTGCTACGGCGGCTAGAGCTTCAGCTGAAGTGAGATAACTGTACTGCTTGCATGTACGCGCAAACAAACAAATACGGCCATGATCCGTATAAAACGTTCACTACTCAGCCAACTGACAGTTCTAAATTATTCAGTTGCGCCCCCAAGCAAGCATTTACAGAATCCGCGCTGCTGTACTTCTACCCCTTCTAATGTCGACAGAGAAATCACACGAGATTTCTCGTAGCGACCGCAGGTTCTGCAATTGTTATTGAGCGAACCTTAGTGTATCATTTTCGTAGAGTATAATAGAAGAAAGCTATAACAAAACCGAGGTCAGAAAACGCCGAGCCCGCCCCACCCTCATTCTTTTTACCTGGAAACACTAGTAATTAATACGTCTTACGGGTAGATGAACTATCTGTAGCCCATGTTAACTGATAATCACTGTGTGCACTCTATGTTACCTAGATGTGCACTTGAGGAAGTGCACAGCCAGGAAACATAGAGTGAACTCACTGGTAACATCCTGCCGTAAACACAAATAACACGTCCTACAGGAATGATTAAGTTTGCTTCCTCGAGTCGTACGAAAGGAAGAGTAAAGATGGAGTACACATGAAGGATGTTTCCTGAAGTTCACATAAAGGACAAGGAAACTTAAAGGTCACATAGGGCACAAGAAGGAAACATACAGGAAACATAAAGGTCAAGGCCATTTTCACAGGGGAATGCCGCTAGGACGGACCCTCAGCGAAGAAGAGTTCGCATAGCGATGACGTATAAGTGTCACAAAGGATCGAGAACGATATACTGCAACGCCACCTTTTTTATCATTGGGGGCGAGCTCCGCCACTGGAAAAGCTGGCGCCACTGTCGGTGTGTCGTGCCGCGAGGGATTACGTGGACATAGCGGCCGCGTCGGCTGCTTCAGAAGCGCCGAAGCGACCTGAAAACGATAGTTTAAAGTCCCACCTCCGCTGTGGTTCTGATTAAGTGCTGAGGCTTTCCAGCCTTGGGCCTCTGCTTGACAGCTCAAAGCACTATAATAGGTAGTGGCTGCATTTGGAGGCGTGAAGCATGGTAGGTTACTGCTCGATGCCGCAGTGCCGCACGTACCCAAAGGAGCCCGGTGTCAGCCTTATTCACAAGTAGCCGCAGGACAAGAACCTGCGTGAAGCTTGGCTCGCGAAACTTAGAACCGGCAGACAGCTATCGGCTACAACTCGGGTATGGAGCAAGTAGCGAGGAAGAGTTTGCTACGGCGCCGGGACTGCGGTGTTCGGTGAATAGCAGAAAACACTCACTGTGTCCCGCGCTCGCGCACACTGCCCGGCTATGTCAGTACGGTTTGGTCTATGAACTTGATGCCAGATACTGGCAAGTTCACTGGAATGGAAAGGGAGCGTTAAGAAGCACTTAAAAAAGTGGATTGCGAAAAAGAAGCAGCGGAGAAGCGCACGCTGAGAAGACCGATACGCATACAGTGCGACACAACTTGAGAAATATTATAGAAACGTCCAAGAATTTAGAAGAAAAAGAAAAAGATTGAATCGTCGCGACGGCACATCACAGTCGCCGTAGGCGTTGAAGTCTCTTTAATCACTTTACTTTTGAACAGTTCTGATAGGGTCAGCGTCACAATGGTTGCTTGTGTACTGTCAAACACTCATATTCTGTGGCCCAAAGCTGACGGTCCGGTGCGAAAACGCGCACGCCGCGAAAGCGAAACGCTGTGCTTGAATATGCATGCAGACGTGCAGTCAGTCATTGCGAACCCGTGCGATCGCTGCATTCAGGGTTCATTATCTACTGCTTCATTTCGTTACAGAGACAGCCCACTATAGGAACATATTTCACAAAGTTTGCTCTCAGCGTTTGCCTAGCTTTCACGCAAGAAGCCGGTTCGGGAGACTCCAGCGCGGCGTACATGCACAGTGGCGTTCACTGTACGTATTCGGTGGAGAGATAGCGTCTGTAAAATACTCTGTGCTTTCAGTTTGCCCAAGATCATTATTTCGACAGTAAAAAACTTCCCTCGTTTTGAGAGTACTTACAGAAATGTCCAGGAGGGCTGCTGCGTTGTGTTTTTATTGAGCGCCGTAAGCCAAACCTACTAGGAGCGCGCCGCGTTGTCCCTCAAACTACGCAAGGGAGGTGCTTCCGACAGATGGCGGCTCCGTAAGTCCTCGTCCTCAGTAAGCAAATAAATTCATTCTTTCCGGTAGCTCCGAGTAGCTACCGGAGCAGGGCAATTTATATTTACATTTATATTTACATTTACATCGGCGGGCAGCGATCTTCTATGCCTGCCGGAACAGGGCAATCATCGATTGTTCTGGAAATAAGTTCTCATTTGTTCGACACAATAATAGCGCTGTTACTGCATACACGTTGATTCGGCGTGGTGAGCTTTAGCTGTTTTGCGGTGCCACATTACAGGCAGGAGAAGTGGGCGCAGCCTGAGAACATTCGACCAATGGCGGACGCCGAACGGCGTAAAAAGCGTAGAATTAGAAATATGTATTTTCCTTTTCTTCCGTCCAGTCGTGCATAGTAAGTCACAGCCGATGAGGATGCTCACGGCTTTTACGACGTCGCATGAGAGGCTGGCAAGTTGGGGTGGCCGCAGAAATGTTTGAAGAATCGTGGGAGGCTGATCGAAGACATGAAAAAAAAAAAACTGTTTCGAATAGCTTTGAATTATAGCGCCTCAAGACCCCCGAGCCGTACTAAGTGCGGTGGTCACTCGCCGTCATTCCAGACAGCAACGCTTTGAAAACGCTGTGCATAACTTGGCATTAGCTCAACTCCAGCGAGTTTGTCCAAGTACGCATTTTTACCGAATTTTATGATATTGTGACGAGCAGCAGTGTCATCATTTAGTCAGTCTTTTAAACTGGTAGCCTTCTTTCGGTCTGTTCCCCACTTTAATGCTTGATATCAGTTTCTGACCACTTACGACACCTTGATGAAGACGTTCACATTTGCCTATGAGCGGAAAACAAGTTCCAGCTTGGTGAGCGGCCTATGCACAGCGCGTTTTCAAAGAAAGTCACAGGACTGCATGGCACACGCAGCACACTTGCAGCGTGAGCTGGAGGAGCGGCTGAATAGGAGCTCCATTTTCCGCAGCTTTTATTAGAGGGTCGTCGCGATGAAACCTGTTCGTGGCGTTTTCAGGAGAACGATCTGAAGTGTCCGCCCGGAAGCGACGGTGAGCTGTGGCTCATGCTGCACAGCGGTTGCCAATGCCCACGTTGCCTAGTTGCAGCCGCACGCGTAGCTCTACGATTCACTTTTTCAACAGCGTTTCGTTCCTTGGGAGGAGACGCCATAACGTGTACCCATGAGTAAACGCAGCTATCCAGACTATGCGGCGCACCTGCCCCTTGACCCGTGGCACGAGACGGTGCTGTTGTTGTTGTTGTTGATGATGATGAGTGATTGGCATTCGCTGTGAAACGGGGCGGTGACAAATAGTGGCGTAGGCTGCTTGAGTTAACCAGCTGCAGCTACATGCAGCATGCAACTACTACATACAAGTGTTACGTGTCGAGACACTTGGTGGAATACAACGCAACTGTGATATAAATTTGAACGTATCGGCGATACGCAGCGTGGATGTCACATCGCGTGACAAATGGCACGAAACGACGTTGCTGTTGCTGACGATGACGATGATTCATTGGGTTCCTTTGAAACGAAAAGGTGAAAAACATTTACCTAGCTCGTTTGGTTACATCAAATATGCTATATATGAATTTTGTTCCAGCATTTCTGTAAACACCTTCTTAATCTTCTTTTTCTTTCCGAAAACTTCCAACTTATGCAGCTTCCTACGCAACTGGTACATGGCGTGCCATCTGGTGTAATATAATGCAACTGCAATACAAAGTGCGCACGTATTAACGCTACGCGGCATGCGTCTCACATCGCGAGACAAGTAGCGTATACGATTGTAATGATGATGATAATTACTGGCATACCCTTTTAAACGAGGCGCTGACAAACTGCCCTAGCATGCTTGATTTAATCAGGTGTGCGATACATGCTTTCCATTATCCCAATTCTCATATATCTTCGTAATCTGCTTTTTCTTCCTCAAGACTTCTCTATCTACTTTTTACTGCTTTATATGCAAGTGTGATATGTCGGGACGCTTGGTGGAATAAAATGCAACTGCAATGTACGTAAATTTTGTACATATTGATGATACGCCGCGCAGATGTCACATCGAAAGACAAGTAGCAGGATACGATGCTAATGATGATGATTATTTATTGGTATCTCCATTGAAACGAGGTGCTGACATGGTCACCTAGCCAGATTGATCTAATCGGGCATACATACTTTTTTTTCTAGCATTTTTGTACAAATTTTCCTAATCCTCTCTTTCTTCCTCAAACCTTTTCTTGCTAATTTCTACCGCTACACTGTAAAAAATTTCCGGCACTATACGGAGGATTTCCGTCATTATACAGAGGAATTGCAGGTAAAAATACGCGAAGTATGTCGCATTTCAAAAGTACGGAAAAAGCTGTCATTAATATGCGGAAATGCTCCCCGTTCTAACTTTTACGGACATTTCACTGTAATAATACAGTGGCCCCACTGTTTTGCAGGAAACAGTCAGAATTTAGTATTTTTGTTATGCGAACTTCCATATTTTTGCGAGGAAAACTGTGCACGCTATCTGAATGAGTGCTTGTAGTCGCAAAATTTTGTCGATTGTGTGCGGTTGGTGCGGACCATAAAATAAGGAAAATGGTGAAAAGCCAGTGGTGTTCTGAATGGCAGTATTCTGGGTGTAGGTTGCGAAGGGCCGAATGGCATACCAATTTGTGTGGTCGGAGGTTACGTACATTGCCAGCATGGCACCAAGCCTACGGCTAAAACGTTCTGTGAGGCCATTCGTCTGCGGATGGTAACAAGTATTTGTGCGGTGCACAACCCGGCACACTTTGGGGGTGGCTTCGACGACTTTCGACAGGAAGACACGTCCGGAATCGCGTAGCAACGCGTGTGGTGGACTATGACGCAGTATGAATCAATGAAGCAGAAAGGAGGCAACATCGCACGCTGAAGCTGCAGGGAGAGCGGCAGTTTCGGTGTGTCGCGATGCGTATCGCGGCGTATCGCTGGCCACGATGGCCCAGCGGTTACCAGCAGATGTAAGGGGAAGTGGCCCATACAAATTAATACTGACGCGCCCGAACGGCCGGGTAGGGCAAGGTAACGGTTGCAGACCGGCTGGCGAGAGGCGTGGTGAAGATTTTCGACGTTGACAATCGGCACACGAGCGAGCAAACTTCGGCACGTAGCTGTAAATACCGCGCCAGTAGCACCGCTGTCAAATCCTCTGGTAAGTTCTGAATACTCCCGAATGTGCACACTGGGGGTCAGAGTGCAATGACGCGCACAATTCAGAACGCAGACTGCCGGTTACTACTAGCAACCACTGGCGGCCATAGGCTGTTATACCGCATCGGTGGAGTAGGTCGTCCTGAACGGCTAAATGGTGGGCTCGACGGCACAAGGCGCGAGTGGTTGGTTGTGCCAATGGATCAAGGAGCAAGTTTATAAGCGAGGCGATCCAGTGGTTCTTATGTTGTTCGGAAGAGGTGGCTAGAAGGTCGATTGAAGAATCGGCAAGCTGGGATACGGAGCAGCGGCCATTGTCGTCCGGCAAGGGAGAGCGCGAGAAGTGGTCGGCGTCAGAGTGCTGGCGGCCGCCGCAATAGAGCACGCGGATATCGTAGTCCTGCAGGCGAAGTGCCCATCGGGCAAGACGGCTTTGATGGATCTGTCAAGGACGGCAGCCAACATACTGCACGGCTGTTTGTGGCTACATTCAATAAACAGCCGTTCAAATAACGCATTAAATTGGTGAGAGCCCAGACGATGGCCAATCATTGTTTTTTTCTGTGACACTGTAATTGGTCTCAGCTTTCGTAAGCGTACGACGTGCATGAGCCATGACCTATTCAAGAAACTCTTGTTTGCGCTGGACAAGCACAGTACCGAGGCTAACATCACCTGCACTTATGTGCACCTCGGTAAGCGATGTAGGGTCGTAATGGTGAAAAATTGGCGAACGACGGAGCTTCGTGAAGGCCTCGTCGCACTCGGAGGACCAGGAGGTGAGGGGCCCATTGCTTCAAGTAGCTCGTCAGGGACTATATGTTGATGGTAAAATTGCGAATGAAGCGTCGGAACTAGGAACAAAGACTGATTGAACTGCGCAATAATTTGGCTGGCGTTGCCTTACGGAATTCATTGACGGCCCAAAATTTGGCTGGATCGGAGAGAATTCCATCCTTTGATACGAGGTAACCTGGAATTGTGAACTGGTGAGCAGAAAATCGGCACTTCTAGAGGTTTAGTTGTATCCCCGCGTTTGTTAAACACTTTAAAACAGACTGGATCTATTGAAGGTGCGTGGTGAGTCAGGAGCAAAAACAACAATGTCGTCAAGATAGCACAAGCCCGCATGCATCTTCAATCCACACATAACTTTGTCCATCATACGCTCAGACGTTTCGGGCGCATTACAAAGTCAGAAAGGCATTACGTTAAATTCGTATAAGCCGTCGGGTGTGAGAAAAGCTGTATTCGGCTTATCGGCGTTGGCCATGAGTACTTGCCAATACCCTGGGCGCAAATCTACAGATGAAAAGAATTCTGCGCCTTGTAGTCTGTCAATCGCGTAGTCTACGCGCGGGAGAGGGTAGGCGTCCTTGCGAGTGATCTTTTTCAGGCCGCGGTGGTAACCGCACATAACCACCTTTCTTCATAACTAGGACGACAGGGGATGTCACACAATACCGCACAGAACCATCTTTGTTCATACCTAGGACGACAGGGGATGTCTATGGACTGTAGCAAGGTCGTATCACCTCGCGGCGAAGCATATTTCATTGACTTGTTCGCTGATTACACAACGTTCTGTATGAGATACACGGTACGCATATTGCTGCAATGATGGTGGCGGGCCAGTATCGATGCGATGTGCAACAGCCGGTGTCCGGCCCAGTGAAGACTGCCCCACACCGAAAGATAAACGAAATTCTTCTAGGAGGCACAAAGGCTGAGACCGCTGGACAGGTGTACGGACATCGACAGGGCCACAAGACTGCGCAGTGTGTACAGCTAGAAGCCCGGAGAGATGAGCCTGGTTGCTGCATAACGCATTTCTAAGCGTTCGCACGCACCAATGCTCCATGCATTACGAAGGAGGCGTGCAGGCTTCGCGGCGACGGTGCCAGGTGGCACCAAGTGTTGTTAGGGAAACACGAAACAGGGAGCCTGCTGCATTACATGCCTCATACATTATTCATTTCGACAGTGGCAACACATTGTGTCGCTATCTTCATTCCATTTCAAGCACATCACCGTCGCCATTCATCCTTAGATGAGTGTGGCCAAATATTCGTTGCTTATTATTGCACCCCCACATTATTTACAGAGAAATAGCCTTAGCACAAAGTATTCTTTGTCTGTCGCCACAAACAAAGGTTGATTTGCTTTAGAGAGCGCTTATTTATAGCACTGCTGCTTCTACGCGCAATGCGCAGATCTCTCAATAAGGTCATCTTCTACGTCATTGCATTGTCATCATGCCGTTATTGCTATGCTGTCATCGCAATATCGGCACCATCTTAAAAATGCCACTCCCATTTTGGTCATGCCATCGGCGTCATACCACCTCCCTAGCTCCTCTACGTCATTCCTTTCGATTCTGTCCTAATCATGATGTCATTCATGCGTGACTTTGCCATTATTGTTGTGGCGTCTCTTCATTGAGTGGCCTTCGTCATTTTCAGCGTGCATTCATTTTCATAGCGTCGTTGTGATGCGTCAACACTAGTCTATGACTGTTATTCCAGCTTCATTATTCGATTATAGTTATACCATCGTCGTCATGGAGTCGTCGTCCTGTCACGGTCTTCATAGAATTTCCAGGTGGCCCATCAGCATGTGCCAAAGTTCAACCCGTGTTGGCATTTTCTGACGCAATGAAGGTCGAAAGCTCACAGCGTGGTCTCGTATCCGCTGAGCTACTCAACTCAGTCTGGTTAGCCTCCCTGCCTTTCCGTCTTCCCTTCTCTCTCTCTAATCCCCCACTCCGCGACGGGCCAGGATACATTCCGCGGTGTCATTATGAGATATGCCATTTTAAAGAGATCCAACGTTGGTGCATATTTACAAGTAGATATGTGTATTATAACTGTCATGCAACGACATAGGACTTCTTACTTGTCAACATCATTTACTAATTTGCCTTTGTTTGGACAACACTAGCTCGCTACAAGCAGAATTTTTATTCCTATTCACTTTTATTGAGTTTCACGCACGAATTGATAAGTCTAAGGATATGTTTAAAAAAAAGCCACACGCGACATTGCAGGAAGCAGGGACAGTTTTCTCAGTGATACGCTGACATGCTTTCAATAGAGCTGCTCCCAGTGCTCGTTGGCAGCTCTACATAGGACAGAAGTAATACTGTTTTCGTTCATATTTATTACCAGCCTAACTTATGCTGGTCTCATTAAGACGGGATGACTTGGTGCTGCCAGATTTTTTGACATCCCTCTAAAAGGTATTCAACAGAACTATTGTCCATACATACTCAAACTTTTTACAGCTTGACTATACACGATCCGGTTTATTTGCCTGTATTCTAGAGTTCAATTCCAATTATTTCGGTCACGTTCGCCCAGGCGTAAAATCATTACACGCCACAATGATTAACATCTCCGGCTTTTAGTTAGGTTTCACTCTCTTTAGGAAGTAAACGGCGATCACCATTGAACAGTACGCTCGATACGTAATATTTTTAATTTGAGCACATGCTCCCACTACCTTTCTCATTCACCCTCTACTTCTAAAGAAAGGTAGCATGCCAGTTTAGCAACAGAAGTGCTTGCAGTCTTGCTGGCGCACTGCAGTGGTGAAAACGGCGCTAAACGTAAGTAAATGCACGCTTATGGTCGTCATTATGCCTGCTGTCTGCACAGTTTGTGCCGGAAAGTGCCTATAAGTTACTGTGAGTGGTTGGCCCAATTATAGGCACACGTCTCAAAGAAGTCTCAGCCAGCGGCCATCGCTTTCGGTTTGTGTTGAGCTCAGACGGACAGGAACCTATATTTTACAAAGTAGAGTGCATTTGTTTTTGCGCTCGTTGTATATATCGTAATGCGCAAGACGGAGTATTCTTGAAACAGTGCATTATAAAACGTATTTTAAATAATTATATTTCGTAATTCTGGCGCATTAAAAATAGCCCAGCTTCTCAAACGCTTTCTTTCTGCGTGAACTTTTATGAGTGATGAGTAAAATAATGTTAACACGAACAAGTTCTCTAATTCTCGCATTTCCTTCGACGTCAGCGCTGCAATCTTTTGCCATCCATGTGACCCCGTACTTCATCCATGTGTTGATTTAAAGTGAACACGGACAAGTATTGTGCTCGCCAAGTGCAGTATGAGTCCGGTTTCACTCGGCTATAATCGTGGTGACGCTGTGGGCAGGTTGACTGTATTGAATTTAAGCAGATTATGAATTTAAAACATACCTATTTTTGAGAACCGCGGTTTTATGTTTAAGTTAACAATAACGTACTTTACTATATATTTCAAAATTCAACTTATTATATTATCATAGTGCAGACTGCCTGTCGCAATTAATTGAAGGAAGGAATGGCAAGCGGAAAAAATCCGAGGACACCTAAGCACTTCTTATGAGTTGTGAATGCGAAATCATTATATTGTCCAATTTAACGCCGCTCGAGTTTCGCACTGAGAGTAATGTACTCCTCATAAACACATGGATTAACTAAGAACAGGCGCAGCTCACAACCATTAGGCAAACACGACAATCGACCTTAGTCCGTATTATATCTCCTAGAGTTAAGGGCGCGCCAAGACCGCAGGTTGGGTTGTCCAATTCATGCGCGAGACGATTCAAAACTATATATTCCTTGGCATGATTTTTCTGCATTTAGAGTGCTTATGAACGTGCTCAGGCGTCATGAATTACGTTCGAAACCAATAAATCAGAAATTCCACAGTTCACCTGGGTTGATTACTTGCCCATGCGTGTTATCATTTTAGAAAGAGCGAAACAGTGCAGTACGTGTAGTGCGAATTAGGCTCTATACCAGGCGTTCAAAATTAATTTTTCTGGTTTTCTTAAAGTTAGGTACTGGAAAGCGTGCGAAGACCACCTGTGCAGATAGGTTATATGGCCAGAGGGTCACAAAGTGAGATGATAATTATCGTTCTCAGCAGCACAATTATCTAAAATTCAAGAATTAATTTTTTGTTGACTGCAGTAAGTGTGTTTGATTGCATCGAAAAGCCAGAGGCAGTCCAGTTTTTACACAGTATGAGTTGGAATAATTTTTCTAGCGTGTCTGTGCTCAAAGATATCACATTCCCAATTTTAATTAAATTTAACAGTTACAGTGCGTCGTGTAGGTATTTACGACTGAGTTACGTATAATACGTGAGTGCGTGTATTCGTCTGTGACTGTTTGTGCGTGTGTGCGTGTGCGCGTGCGCGCGCGCCTGCGTGCGTGCGTGCGTGTGTGCGCGTGCGGGCGTGCGATAATTGACGCACTACTCTGTTAATGGAAGAGAAGCCTGCCTTTCGGGTCCCGTATTATGGCCAACAAAAAATGGGACGTATATAGCTTAGTCATTTATGGATTTATTGTCGCTATTTTCTCCTTAATTGGAATAATTCTTAAAATGCGAATTATTGAGAAGCATAATGTACCATTACTGGGAAATGTATAGCATTTTATTTTACTTTTATTGTCAGGTCTGATAGAACAAGCCGTTACCAAAAAAAAAAAAAAGAGAACAACACCAGTGCCCGACAAGTTCTTGTTGCAGACTCGTTACTAGATTGGTAGGCAGCATATGTAACCCTTGCTGCATCTTCCATAAGGATGCACAGTCTTGCTGCACGTATATGTGCATGTTCCTCCTTTGTATTTGCACTCCCCAAGAACTGCTGCATGGTTAAGAAATCATAAGCATTTGTTATTACTTTCAGAATATTTATTTCACATCTATAAAAACATTATAAACCTATAGGCAACAGGGTTAAACATGATTTGCAGTCTTAGTCATGCGCATAAGTATTGGCACATGCCTGAGGCTAACTCTATTGATTTCATTAAACGATCTATAATTTCAATCAATATTGCGACATCAATAAAGGAAACATGAAATGACACCACCGAATAGAATACTTTCCCCCACCTCCGCTGTAAAAAATAAAGTGAGCACTGGCTATATATCTGGAAAGAATTAAAAAAAGATTTGTTGGTTTGAATAAAGAATTATGGCCCTCCATGGTGGTCTAATGTTCGTAACAAGCAGCACAGAGTTTATTTTACACAAGGCGTTGTAGCGGATACTATTGTTATCAGCTACCTTAATTTGGCCTCATACACGCTTACCTCATCGTTTTCGTCACAAAACAAAACAAAAAGAGACCGTGGACTTGAGCGGCCTTGCAGACTCACAGACCAATTGAAGACGAAGCTGGTCCTTCCGAGCGCTTCAATGACGCCTTCTTTGCTTGCAATAAAAGCACACACTCTGAACTTTTCCCTACATTCCAGCGATGTGAAAGGCCCAATCTTCTGTAAACTTAAATTCGTTTTCACAACTTAATTTCTCAACAAACCTTTAGAACGTGCGCGCACCTCGCAAAACACAGAGAATAACGTGCAGACATCGATATCGGCATATGCGTCGGGTATAACTCGTTCCCTTATTTACAATAAGTAAGAAGTGTGCGTTGCCTGTCATTCTTCGATAAAATAAGCAAGCACCCTGCACGCTTTGTACTCGAACAACACCTAAACCGGTTGTGCATCGCTGTTTTACACATGAAATTAGTAACTGTCTGCATAAATGATAAAATGAGCAAATATAGCTATTTTCGTTAATGTAATATTTGCCAAGAAACATTTGCCATCATAACCTTTCCCATAACTAATTTTCTCCAATTGTCAACACGGCGCCACGGAGAGTTCGCGCAAGACTTAGGGAAGGCCTGATTAAAGCTGTATGGCGATCTCGATCACTTGGACAACTTCAAATGCTGTTGTTTGCTCTAGGACCAATACGAGACCATAAAGACCAAAAGCGTTCATGAGGGTCGGACCATTTCTCATAAGGTTACCCGAATAAGGGTTCATAAGGGCTGGATCATACCCGATAAAGGTAATAAGGACATATGAGGGTTGATAAGGGTCGCATAGGTTCTGATAAGGTTGGTATCATTCGATAAGGGTTGATATGGGTGGCATCGACTCGGATAAAGTTGATAACAATTGATAAGGGTTGGGTCACGTTCAATAAAGTTGTAAGAACAGATTAGAATTGATGAGGGTCGGACAAATTCTCGTAAGTTTGATAACGACCGATAAGGGTTGATAAGGGCCGGATGGAAGCCGATAAGGTTGTAATAACCACTAATGGTTCGATTGCCTCCAACTAGGTTCGTAACAACCCATAAGGGCGGATAAGCGTTTATGCTGGTCGGATCAAGAGCCAAAATAGATTAGAAACCAAAAATTTGGAGGACGCTTATGCTTGGCCTTAAAGAGTGCAACGCGATAGCATTCAATGATCCCTGGCTGCTTTTCACGCTTCCCGGCAATTGCAGCTTAAGTAACCGTAATGTCTACCGGGAAACGCTAGCGACGAACACTGTGCACGAAGGAAAGCTTTCGGGTAGAAACGCGACCTCTTGCGTTGGCCCATCTCCTCTTATTGTTTCGCACTTTTCCACGATACAGTGTATAAGCGCGACTGAACGAGGACGTAGAAATAAACCGATACACAGCAACAGCATTTCACTTGCAACGCTTCACTTTCAAGTTGAAAGTGAAGCGCTGTCTCTTTCTACGTCCTCGTTAAGTCACGCTTATACACTATGTCATGAATTTTAACCAACTAGCGCGCACACGTGTTTTAACCAAGTTCGCACTTTTAATATTTCAGTCTGAGAAGACCTAGTGCAAAAGGTATGCGCTGTCAGTGTTTTGTCCTTTTTCATGACATTGGTTTGTGGGCTGTCATTATCAAAATGTTGAGGACTAACTTTATAAAGAATGTAGTTTAAGGCATGAGCAACTTCGGTGATATAGGAGTGGTTGGGTATGGGTGGTTCGGAATAACTGTCGCGAGAAAGGCGGTTGACGCTGAACACCGGACTAGGGAAATGGGACGCCAACGCCTTATATTCTGCGACATGGGGTCCTTAACGCTATCGCGTTAAAATTTGGAGAACGCTGAAGCTTCACCTTTGTGAGTGAAACGCGATATCATTCGAAGATCCCTGATAGATTCTCACGTTTCCCGGCAACTGCAGCTGATGTAACCTTCATGTGCTGAAAAACGTTGGCGGAGAAGACAATGAACGAAGGCGAGCTTCCTAGTAGAAGTGGAACCTCTTGCGCGGGACAATGTCGGAGATAGTGCACAGCCGGGACAAAATATTTACATCATTTTCAGGTTTCTGTTCTCGTTTGCCACTATTATTATTTCAGCCTGAGAAAATTTAGCATAAAAGGCATGTGCTGTTGATGTTTTGTTTCGTGACACTTCTTTGTTGGCTGTCATTCTCAATATTCCGATGTAAGCCAAGGCATGATCAACTTTAGCGATGTAATGGTGTGGCAATATAGTCCGCAGATACCGCATGTACATACATATATCAAAATACATACGGCATATTTCGCTCACAGGATATTCTGCGACCCAGGCCCTTTAGGCTGTCGCGTTATTAAAGCACGCGTTTTATAACCGTCTACTGCTTCTTCAATCGCGGTAAACAGCATATGTCGCGTGGTGTGCACGGACATGAGCAAATGGCCCAATGTTTGCCTAGATGACTCTGGTGGAGTTTCAGCATAATTGTAATGCGTAAGCATTCTAAGACGAATCACCCAGCAAACCTGTCCGTTGGTCTGTTCTTCACGTAACACGATGCACTTCATCCAGGATAACGGAATAAATTCGAAAGGAGTATTTTAAAAAGAAAAGAAACGTAGGCAGTGGCGAGTTTTGAGCCTACGACCTCACGCTCAGGAGCCGAGTGTCATACCCACTGGGCTAAACACCCATTCTTGCAGAACGTGAATATATGTTAACCACATGAATGCGTTGTACCGGCGGTACAAAGCAAATGTCAAACGAGAACAGTTCCTACGAAGGCTTTGTTGAAATATCTAGCAATCCTAGAATAAAGTTCATGGCAAAGACATAATGTAGATTCGACTTGGAGCTTTGTAGACATCGCGAAAATTGCGGTTTTGCGAAAATAATGTGCCAAACGCGCCACATCCATGATGCATTTCACTGGTCGCGTAATACAGCTTTCATTGGGGCGCCCCCTAACGACAGAAATGTCACCGATCCGTCAGGAGTAGTCATGCGCTTCGCGTCGCGCGACATACATATAAGCAGTCAATTAGCTTATTAGGAGGATAAGGAGCGATGTGAAGTTATATATCTTTCATCACGGTTGATAATGATTTCACACGGATGCCGAACACGCAAAAGTGCGGCAAGCGCTTATTATGTGTGAGCAATTCCGATAAGTTTAATAACAGCCGATAAGGGTTGATGAGGGTCGCATCATGTTCGATAAGATAGTTGCAGACAGATAAGAATTGATAAGGACCGGATGAACTGCGATAAGCTAGATAACGACCGAGAGGTGTTAAGAGTTTCATCAATTCCGATAAGGGTTGATAAGGAAACGATCATGTGCGATAAGGTTGACAACGTCTGATAAGAATTGTACTTGTCGGATCGAGTTTGGTAAAATTGATAATGACACCAGGCTGCGTGGAGATGAGAAATTGGCAAATGCTTACTCCTATATGGACAGCTAGCTTCTGCAAAATTTTTTATCGAATGGGTACCCGGTGCCTATTTTGTTCTGCCTTACCCGTAGGTAACCGGTAGCCGCGCTCGTCTCACTCCCAGATCAGCAGTGCATGCTTACTATTTCGCCCAAACATTGGGTGGGGCAAAAGTGCCCCCAGATACCTTTGAAAATCTCTGTAGAACCCCCTGTCGAGATGAGCACCCACACAAACAAGCGAACCCTGGTCGCGATACATCTCTTCCCATTCGCGCCAGTTTTTCACTTCAAAAGTTTTTTTGTGAAGCTCACTTGCAACCTATGACGGCTTCATGCTGGTACACGAAGGTACAACATAAGAGATGGCCAAAAAACGCCACTTCGCCATGCTCCAAGTTTTTCGTGACGGCTGTCGAGTTGGCGCCACCATGGCGCAGTCTAGCTTCCGCCGCTCCTCCTTATGCGCAATTACTCACTTTATAATGGGCCACGCCCAGTGAAACCGTAATTGCGCGTCTGGGCTGCTTGAGAAGGAGCTTCACGGTCATAGTGTCATGAGAAGGATTGAATGGCCCTGAATAGCTTCTATCGCGTCTAACAAACTGCTAGCGCAAATTTGCACATGCATACAGCATTCCTGCAGGCGCATGCGTGTCATTGGCTCCTGTTTCCATGCTTACTTAATAAAGGGAAGCTTCCTTTGCCACCTTTCGATTGCGGCTGCTTCTGCGGTCTGGCACGCTTTGTCGGGGGGGGGGGGTCTGATTTGCAACGTATTCACGTGGTAGCAGCGTGGCATAGAAGAAAGGCGATGAGATGAACTTGTTTAAACCCTTTCATTCGTCGCCACAATGCCTTCTGGAGCTCTCTGCGAGTGCCAGGAATACCCTATCGGCTGCTGCCATTATCCCTGAAGTCGCTGCAAAATAACTGCATAAGCTGCACAACAGTACGAAGGGTAGGTAGATGGAATTGTATCTAAGAGATAAAAAGAGAGGGTGTGGGTAAAACAAAGGACGTTTAAAGGAATGCTGGCTCACGTAATACAGACTAGATCTAAGCATAAAGTGACTACCGGCAGAGCAGATTGGTTGGAGATTGCTTGGGACGTTGCCGGCCTGGTCATGCAGCGTGGCGCCATCTCTCGAAGGAGGTGGCACAAAACCCGCGCCCGTAGCTCACGGACCACTGGCATTGAAAAGAGCATGGGCAACCTTGTACCAGTGCCAAAAGATGACAACCATGTCTATGGTGCACTGATCTTACTTTTGAATGTTATTATGTTATTTGAATGAAGTATTATTACGTTGTTCATGAACAAGAGTCGCTATTTGAGTTTTTTAGGCCAATCAGCAAGGGTGTTGGAAAGTATAATGCACCGCACTATTGCGAAATTATAAAACACGGATTGCGAGTATGACTGCTTCTATCTACATTTGGTTCTGCCTCAACCAGAAAGCTTCTGAGTTGGAAGAAATAATAGCGGGATATCATTGTTGCGGTACAACAGGTGCTTATCGGACATATGGCTCAAACGAAGACGAAGACGAACATCTGCATTTGGCATGATGTGGTTACCAACTTCGTCTTTGGCTGCGCGGCTCCTGCAAATATATCGTAGTTCTTTCCTTTGTTTGCGTCTCTGCGCACGTAACATTACGGTAGAGGTCTGCGGCACCTGTCCTCGCCCCAGAGCTCCACAGTGGTCGGTACATGGAGCTGGCTACCTTGCCTCCCGGAGAGGAGACCTCATCAGCATCGGCTACAATTAGCGAGACTGCTCCAGTCTTGCAAGTCGTTCACGTTCGCGACCCTGATCTGTTTTCTGGCTTGGACGGCACTAACGTCGAAGACTGGATCAACCTTTATGAACGTGTCAGCCCTAATAACAGGTTGAACCCAATGATTTTGCTCGCTAACGTCGTTTTTTACCTGAGCGGCACTCCACGCATGTGGCAGCGAATTCACGAAGACGAATTAACAAGTTAGGACATTTTCAAAGGAAAACTTCGCGGACTGTTCGGAGACCATTTCGAGTGCATAGTCACAGCAGAAACGTACTTTCGACTCGTCCTCAGGGCCCCACAGAGACCTACATATCGCACATACAAGACATGTCTTTTTGCGCGAAGCTGATGACAAGATCTCAGAAACTGACAAAGTTGTCAAGCATATTAAAGAGTATGGCAGATGACGTCTTCAATTTGCCTGTTTATGGCAGCGTTTCTACTATTGACGTCATCATCAAGGAATGTTGCCGCTTCTAACACGCGCAGCGGCGACGTATCACGTCCCTCATCGTGCGCCTGCCAAATACTGGTACCACGTCAACTTGTGAAGACCAGAGGACCGCAAGCATGCTATGTGGCAACGTAACTAGCTTCGTTTTCTTTGAGCTCGAGGACTTCCTCCTTAGCAATGCCCTCCGATCCATCACCAGCCACGATTGCTATAATCAAGGATTTTGTCCGACAAGAACTTGAAAACATGGGCCTCTAGTCTGTATGCTCATCGACCCTCCCACCCCAGCTTGCAGTAATTCTCTTGCCGCCCTTCTCGTGTTCGGCAATCCTTTCCCGCCCCATCCCGCAACCCATCTGAATTGCGCACGTCTGACGACTGCTTCCACTGCTGCCGCGTTGGATACAGCGCTCGTAATTATTGTAATCAATGGTCCCCTAAGCCAGGGGCATACAGCAGTGTCTATTTACTTAACTATGCACCTACTGAGCCCAATGCTTCTCCCCAGCCGCGTACTGCCACTGACGCCCCTGCTCCGAATCTTCGCTACAGCGTTCACCGTCGCCCGATGTGGCCCGTCTCCTTCGCCCCAGTCCCCTCGCCTCTTGTCGCCGTCCATTCTCCCCCACACCCAGCCGGAAAACTAGGAAATGCAGCGTCTGGAGGCGAAGCTGCGCTGTCGACCTTGCTCTCAAATCCTGTGCTTACTTTTCCCATGAACCAGAACCCTCTTAGGGCAGAACAGAAAGAACTTCTGTCACTGCGCTGATCTACGCAGGTTTCCAACACTCAATTATGAGCACTGCCTTCCGAAGACGAATTAGAAAGCCTCTTACTCCTGCAACCACACGCGCCAAACGCATTGTGGCTGGCGGTACTGTTCCTGTCATCGGCATGTGTGCAGTCTGCGCAAGCATTGCCGGCCGCCACACTGCTATGCTTTTTACCGTGATTGTTCATTGCCCACACGGCTTCATTCTCGGCCTCCATTTTCTCTCAGGCCATTGAGCCTTTATTGACTGCTCTGCCGGCACCCGCTTCCTCAAACTACCTGTTCTTTTTCATACTTGTGATTCAACCCTCAGCCGCTTATAATCCTCACCCGTTACGTTTCACTCCTGTCGAAATCAGTATGATATATCGAGCTGTCGTCTTCCCCTCCTGTTTCTGATGGATAGTATTTCATCACTCCGCTGCCTCCCATTCCACTGTAATATATATGTCACCGTGCGCCACATAGTCCAGACTATCACGGCCAGCCGGACTTGCACTCCAGTCGTAAACTTCGGCGGACCAAGATAATTGTGACTCATGGAACTATGACTCATTGAGTTATAGTATCGGCGCTGTTCTAGCCTAGCGTCACCGTGGCCAAGATCATTTTATCGCTTGTGCGAGCCGCCTCCTCCCACCACCAGAGGGGAACTATTCTATGGCAGAGCGGGAATTTCTTGCTGTTGTCTGGGTGGTGGCCAAGTTCCATCCTTACTTTTACGGCCGTCTATTGTCCGTATTAACCGACTAACAAGCTCTGTCCTGGCTTTCGCCTCTCAAGGATCCCACGAACCACCTTGGTCGTTGGGCTTTGAGGCTCCAATGGTTTTAATACTCTGTAATGTTCCAGTACGAACACCTGCACCGAGAGGCGGATAGCTTGTGGCATCACACCGTGGACAGCTCTGACATGCATGAAATTGAGAATGCCGCTTGTGATTTCTCCTTATCACAGCTCTTTCGTATCGCCGACGCGCAATGTCGTCATGCCTTACTCAAAGTGCTCTACGATAGTTTTGAATCCACGCTCGACGACGCTTTGTTACGCCTATTCGTCCTCCGGGATGGTAATACGTGATCGCTCACTCAAGGTTCTCAACGATCATTTTGAACCCGCGCTCGAGAACGCTTCCTTACGACTCTTCGTTCTTCGGGATGGTACTATGTACCGTCGTATTTTCGTGCCGAAACTTTCGATCTCCTCCATGTCCTCCTAAAGTACCTGCATGCGCCAGTCCTAAAAAACTTCACGACGCGCCCACCGCTAGACGTCTCGGCGTGTCTCGAACATAAGACAGAGTACATCGCCACGCCACTTCTTCTGGCCTGGTCTTTCATGTTGCAGCTTGTGAGCCATGTCAGCAGCACAAGAAGCAATCCCTGTCTCTCGGTGGGCACCTGCAGCCGTTTTAAATCCCGGTAGAGCAGTTCAGTCGCGTATACTTGGACCTTTTTGACCCTTTTCTGGCATGTGCGCCGGGTAGCATGTGGGTTGCTGTCGCTGTTGACTACACAACCAGATGCGCTATTACGCGTGCTCTTCCAACCAGCTGTGCTATGGCAGTGGAACATTTACGGCTACGCACCGTCATGTTGATGCACGGAGCTCCACGTCAAATGTCGATAGACCGAGTACGCACCTTCTTGTCAGGTCATTGATGAAATGATGCACGTCTGCTCAAGCCAGCATCAGCTTATCACCTGCTACCATGCAGAAACCAACGGCCTGACCGAGCGACTGAAGCGGACTCTTACACCTGTCTCACGTAGTACTTTTTTCCGAGTTGCAAAGAAGCCCGCAAAATATGAAACAAAGAAAACACGTGAAGGAGCGCTTGCGCAGTAGTATCGTGCTGCTCCCAAGCGTGCGTTCGGTGCAGAAGGTCGGCTCTCGTCGGATGACGGCGCCAATGCATGCTGCTGGCCGAGAGCTGCCAAGGAGATAAAGAACACCCTGCTGCTTCCCCGTCGCCAGTCGCAATGCAGCCAGCCTTGTTCACTGAACGCACGCTTGAGAGCAGCACGATACAGCTGTGCAACCGCTCCATCACGTGGCTTTTTTTTTTTCACATATCGCGGGCTTTCCTTGCAACCCGGAAAAAGGACTACGCGAGACGTGTTATGCAGGAAATAACTCGATCGGTGGTTTCTGAAGGTGCTCTACGAATCTGTGTGTTATACTTGGGGTCCTCAGTGAATAAATAAGAAGTTGGGCAATTACCCTAATATAATTAGCGAGTTACGGGGAAAAAAAAATCCCGTGTTACTGTAGGCCCGTGCAAATACCATGCGTTCGGTTCAATTCGTTTCAGAAGCACTGATCTATATATATATATATATATATATATATATATTTATTTATATATATATATATATATATATATATATATATATATATATATATATATATATATATATATATATATATATATATCAGTGCACGCTGTTGCAACATATAAATGCTATATCAACTGAACCATGGGTTGAATAGAGCCTCTGAGTTTAGCTGAGATTACTGTGTATGTCTCCTGTCTAAGTTTTCACTTGTGCCGATACAATCACTCAAAGTTTAACGTGTTGTAGGCGCCAAAATCGGAAGTAGCAGAGCCTGCACATCCGGACCCACAATTAAACTGCGCGCCACTACGACTAGAGGCCGGGCCGTTGCAGGTAGCGTCCACTTCGCTGTGCCTTCATCATTTCGAGCAGTCGACGAACGAAAGGGAGAGAGAGAGAGAAAATGACAGAAGAAAATCTTAACCAGGACTGAGCCTGGTTGGCTAACCTACATTAGGGGCTGCAGTCGACGAAGGGGCGCCAGTACAGCGGGAGGGGGGGGGGGGGCGAGGCAGGGGCATGAAGGGCGATTTTTTAATGTGGAGATAGATGAGCATGTAAATGAGCACACGGAACTACTTATTGCTGCCCCGTCGTGGTCATTACTTGTCTTTGGCGTTCGCTGGTAATCACGATGCCGTGGGATCAAATCCCGGCCACGACGGCCGCATTTCCCTGAGGGCGAATTGCAAAAACGGCAGGGTAACATGCATGGGGTGGAGGTCAAAGAACTGGTGCTCTTTGGTCATACCTGGACCTCGCACCAATAAAAACCTCACGTTCATTTAGGTCAAAGAACGTCAGGTGGGGAAATTTATTCCGGAGCCGCGCACTAGGGCGGTCCTCATAATAAGGTTGTCGTATTGGGAGGTAAATTGCCAGAATGTATATTAGTCCTTTTACTAATTGCTGAAAGGTATTTACGGAATTGTCTTTCTTGCGAGTTGGTTCTTACTATGCCAATCAAAAGCGCTGCAGGGCCCCTTTAAGCTGCTGCAACAGCTAAAACTCTGCATGCTTAGTTTTTTCGCAACAAAAATTATATGTATCTGTATCATTTCCCCGTAGCCAATCAGTCATTAAAAAGATTTAAGCCACCCTGCGTAATGAAGACACAAGGTGTACGCTCCTTTACGCGCGGTAGAAGAGGGAAGTCGGTTCTTTCATTTCTTTTTTTCCATAGCCGTCTTTGCCTCTAGACTACACCTTGTACATGAACAATTATCTAAGCAGGAGTCGAATGTGAGGGTGAGAATATGTAGACACGAACGCTGCATAAGAATTGACAAAATTAAGGTTGCCTTTAAATGAAAGTGTCCTAACGCCGGGTGTCCGGGTGTCCCACATAAGTTGAGCCAAAGTTTTAAAACGAAAGCCACTCCGGACGCGACTTGAACACAATGTGTAATGTTGGCACTGGGCATAGACTTACTCAGGCTATTATTTATTTTTCCCTTAACTAACAGATTAGTAATGTTTCATTATTCAAATTTTTAGGTATTGGCTGCAGACTCCAAGTGCGATGCGCAAAGTTCTAGAGCACGCTGAGAAAGCTCTCAATTAATTGTTTCCAACACGATATGTCTCACGTGGTCTTTTTTCCGCGTTCCCAAGAAAGTCCGCGAAGTATGAAAAAATACCACGTGACTAGGCGCTTGCGCACTGTTATTCTGCTGCTATCAAGCGCGCCATGGGTGAACAAGGTCGGCTGCAGCGAGAGTGGCACGCGACAGGACATTAGGTCTCATGTAGGTATCTGGGCATGCAGCTTTTATCGCATGAAGGCGCCAATGCGTGCTGCTGGCCTAGCGGTGCCTAAGTGAGAAAACATCGAAGGATACCAAAAAGAACAAAAACATAGCTTGATTTTTGATGCTTGAAATGGGCAAGAGCTGGCAGCCTGCAGACGGAGTGTAATGGGGTTGGGTGGAGAGGCGGCGTTAGAGCAGGAGTGATTTTCCAATGATCTTCAATCCAAAAAGCGCCTTTAGATTATAATGCGTCCTGGATGAGGTCACCATCTGCTGCAATGCATATTTGGCATCTCATAGGCACATTTTCCGAGGTGTTCTTCATCGAAGTATCAGGGATGGAGTTGCAGATTTGGCTCGTTTTTTTTTTTTTTCTTTTAGGGTCTCTCATGTTGTGGTTGGTGTCCGCTATATTTGATCCTTGACGTAGCACCAGAGAGAGAAATCGAGGGCAGTTAAATCTGGCGACCGTGTCGGCCAAGCAATGGGCCCATGCCGTCAAATCTACCGCTGCGGGAATACTTGAATACAGGAATACAGCAAGCTTTGCAGGTGCCGTGCGCGGGAGCACCTTCTTTCTGATACCAAATATCCTTGATCCAAGCCAATGTAGCTTCCCAAAGAAAATCCTCATGCGCCCCATCAAAGATGTCGTTGACGTACCTTCCGCCTTTAAGCGTGTTATCAAAAAACACGGGGCCAATGATAGTTCCGCCGTAAATTCCATACTACACATTAACCGACCACTGATATTGGTGATGTATCTTCAAAACCTAGTGAGGGTTTTCGTCGCTCCAATAGTGAGTGTTGTGGATTTTCACTTGGGCATTACGTGAGAAGGTAGCTTCATCGGTCCGTAGTATTTCGGTCGACAGTCCAAAGCCTGGGTACTCTTCCGCCTTGATTACAATCCAATTTACAAAGTCCTTGCGATATTGTAAATCGCGGGGCTCCAATATCTGGTGCAGATGCACGTGGTAAGGATGCAGTTGCTTCTTCTTAAGTACTCCCCACACTGAAGACTTCAACACTCCAGCTTCATCACTCACACTACGAACACTTGCATGTGGGTATGAAGAAAACTTTGACAGAATATCTGTCTGCACGTCCTCGCGTAGGACTGAAGATTTATGTCGTTTCTTCGTAAAAGTCCCAGTCTGTCTCAGCGTTTCATATGCATGCAGAATCTTCAGTCAGCTCAGACGCAGACCTAAATGCCAGCGTTGAAATAGCTCAACTGTGCGACTTCTATGTCCAGTTGACGCACCTAGAGCCAAAACCATATCCGCTCTTTTATCATTGGAGTAAGCAATATTTTCTGCTCAACATTTGTCACAGCCCAATAGCGTTGCTGGGGAGAACACGCAGGGATACAGGTGCCTGAGGAACACTGGATATATTGCAGTTCACTGGGATTGGTTGAAACGAGGTGCATAAGGTATCATCATCATCATCATCATCATCATCGTCATATTTTATGTCTACTGCAGCACGAAAGCATCTCCCAGCGATCTCCAATTACATCTGTCCTGCGCCAACCAATTCCCACTAGGACCCGCAAACTCCCTGGTTTCGTGGGACCACCTAGTCTTCTGCCGTCCTATACTGCGCTTCGCTTCTCTTGGTACCCATCCTGTGACCCTAATGATCGAACGGTTATCTAACCTGCTAATTACATGACCTGCCCAGCGCCATTTCCTTTCTCTTAGTGTCAATTAGAATATCGTCTATAAACGTTTGCTCTCTAATCCAAACCGCTTTCTTTCGGTCTCTTAAAGTTATACCTAGCATTCTTCGTTCCATCGCTCTTTGCGCGGTCCTTAGCTTGTTCCCAAGCTTCCTTGTCAGTCTGCAAGTCTCTGCCCTATACGACTGGACTGGTAAAACGCACTGATTGTACACCTTCCTTTTCAATGATAATGGTAAGGTTCCAGTCAGGAGCGGACAATGTCTGTCGTATGCGCTGAAACCCATTTTTATTCTGTGAATTTCCTTCTTATTGTCAGGGTTCCGTGTGACAAATTGGCCTAGGTAAACGTACTACTGCGCAGACTCTAAAAGCTGACTGGGGTACGGAACTCTTGTTTCCTTGCCCGGCTATTCATGATTATCTTTGTCTTCGGCATATTAATCTCCAACCCCACTTTTAGACCCTCTTTGCTAAGGTCCTCAATAATTTGTTGTAACTGGTCTGCAGTGTTGCTGAACAGAACAATGTCATCGGCAAACCGAAGGTTGCTGAGGTATTCGCCGTCGATCCTGACTCCTAAACCTTCCCAGTCTAATAGCTTGAATACGTCTTCCAAGCACGCAGTGAATAGCATTGCAAAGATCGTGTCTCCTTGTCTGACCCCTTTCTACATTCGGTAAACTGGAACAGCCTGCGGGTGCACTCTTTTAAAGACTGACGCGCCGGTAACAGTTCGCAAGTGTAAATCCAGACGTGGCCATCCGATGCTGCGACCAGAAAGCGATGCGCACATGTGGATGTGAGATCCAAAAAGAGCGTCTGTTAGACAGTAAGTGGGTGAAGGAGAGCAGACGGGGCCAGTGCGAAAAGTCATCGTCTGAAGAAGACATGCGTAATCTTCCTTGAATAAAGCCAAGGTTACCTTACCATTAGTTTGCCATTAGTTTACCATTAGAATAAAATTAGATCGGTTAATATAAAGTAACAAGCGAATAGTACAAATCAGATGGTTTCTTACGATTTCCGCAACAGATATTCCATCCTCTACAGTAATAACCAGGTCTTGACATATTGCTTGGACAGTTTGTAAATGCCAGGCATCCAAAGCCTGCTGCATCGCAAGCATTCCAATAAGGGTATGCTGAAAGAAAACAGGATGAACAGAAATTAACAGGATGAAATTGCTAGTTTCGAAGGCTGAGTAGGAAACACTCTAGAATTCTTTCCAGGTTTATTAAGGCGAGTCAGGTATGTTAAGTTTGCTTTTATTGTTTCCTTGGTGACCCGTATATACTGTGTCCCAGATACCATTCATTGCGTTTTTGAAGGAGACGGGCCATTCTACGCTAAGCTAACCAAGTGCATATAGTTCGCACAGAACTTCTGCAGCCGTCAGTAACATTTTGTTGATGCAATTTAGCGTAATAGTTATTATCAATTAGCTAGTTTTTATTTACGACTCTGAATGACTCGGTTTCAGTGAAGAATTTGTAGCAAACACAAAAAAAAAACTTCGAACAGGTCTAATCAGGCGGGTAGCTAACAGAAGGAGAGGCCTGAGCGAAGAGAATCTCTTAAGGCTAGTCCACGCTTTCTTGTTGTGCCATTTTACGCACGTAGCGGCCATACACGTCTGGAAGAGGGCCGAGCGAGACAAGCTAAATGCCATGATAAGGAGGGGGATCAAGAGCGCGCTCGAACTACCAAACTACACACGCACCGACCGACTCCTGCAGTTGGGTATTCATAATACCCTGGAAGAGATTGCAGAAGCACAAGAAAGGGCACAGATTCTCAGGCTCTCCGGCACCAGGGCGGGCAGACGACTCCTAACTGAGATGGGCGTCCCCCCGGCCACTGTCGAAGACGCCTACCAGGGCCTTCCTAAAGAGCAGAAAGATAACATCATCATATCGCCCGCCCCGCGCAATATGCATCCCCAGCGCAACGTAGAAAGAAGGAAGGCCAGAGCGGTGGCGCTCCTACGCCGCGCAACACAACTCCCTGGCGGCAGCTGCTTCTTTCACGCGGCCCAGTATGGCAACAGCAACAATTTCACGGTAGTGTCAATTAACCACAGGGATTCGACCGTTAACGCCGCCTCGGTACGAAGCACGTCATCGCGTGCGGCCGAGCAAGTGGCCATTGCCTTGGCCCTCCTGGACGACGGACATGCCAATATCTTTAGCGACTCCAGCGCAGCCATCCGCGCCTTCAGCGTTGGCGCCGCGTGTAAGGAAGCCTGTCGCATCCTCGACGGCAAAAGCATCGCCACCCATACTCTTACGTGGTTCCCCGCTCACATGAGATCCATCATGGGAGGCCCCACAAACCTCAATGAGCTGGCCCACTCCAAGGCGCGAGGTCTCGCTTTCCGTGACCATGGAGAACTCCAACGCAGGCCCGCAGTGGTGGAGAACAGAGATCAACCGACCACATACAACGAAATTGCGCAGCACTTTTATCTCGGGAGGAGAGACTTTCCCCTTCCACACAAGAAATTAAATAGAGCGCAGGCATTGACTCTCAGATTATTGCAAACAGGCTCATATTCCAACCCGGCTTTATTCCACAAAATTTATCCCGACACCTATGCCACTAGTTCTTGCAGGCACTGCAATGACATCGCTAGCCTAGACCATATGCTCTGGCGTTGCCCCTCGTTACAAGGCACAGAACAAATCAATGAGGACAAGTGGCTCTCCGCTATCAAGAGCCCCGATGCCGGGGCGCAACTATGGGCTGTCCAGAGGGCCCACGATTCGGCGGTCGGGCAAGGCCTGACTGTCCCAACGTGGGAGCGGCCCGCACCGCGCTGAGTCGCGTACCTCAGGACCTCAATAAAGTTTTGCATCCATCCATCCATCCATCGAACAGGAATGTTTTCAGCTAAGTACCTTTTGCCCATTTACATATTCCGTCTTATAAAGAAACGTTGCGAGAAAAAAAAATATCATGGAACTAAGCGTTCGCCGTCATCAACGACCAGCGCCCTGCCTTTGAAATGATTTTCATTCCGCCCAGCGCCGTTGAAATTTGCAAGCTCTGTTGTCGTTGTAGAGCGGCACATTCCTCGTGAGGCATGCCTGATGGCCCAAGTTGGCGCCAAACTGAATGCCGGCACACATGCACTGGCACATGCCCAGTGACCCAGATTGGCATAAAAAGGTTATCTGACTGATTAGCAGATACCCAGTCCTCCAAGTCCCCGTCAAAGGCTTTCATGAAACAGCGGTACCTGCCCAGTACCCCATCTATTGTGACGCATGTCGGCGCGAAGGAGGTTTTTCGAAGGGCGGTACATATGTATGCATTGCCATACACTCAGTGGCCTAAGTTGCCCGACGGTAGGTTTCGAGCCCTGTTCCCTCAGCACACCGCACGCTCTAACGATTAAACCACGGACTACACAATGACCCATGAGACCCAAATATAGGTAGATAGGTAGATTATAGCTTGTCAGCCCGTGAAAGTTCGTGAAGTATGCCCTAAGAATGCTAACGCGTTGAAATTATGTGTGTTCCCTTCAAGTGGTGACCCATGACGCTAAACCTTTTGTACATTAGTGGCCTTGGTTTATCACGTCGAGGCACTCCGACTCCATCCACTATACGTATACAACCCTGAAGTGTGGTTTCCTCAGAGTGCGTCTTCCGGGCTTATCGCATCACGACGCTCGCAACACAATTTGTGCGGCAGTTCCTGGCTAGGTTTTCGAATTTGCTCGCGACGTTTACCTGGGGTTCCGATGGAGGACAAGCATGCCATCAATCAAGCATGGCATCTTTACGCATTCTGACATAGCCGCTTCGCACATCACTCACGAAAACTGCCTTGTGCCGCCTGCCCTCCAATTAACCTTGGCCGTTCCATACTGGGCACTGCGTTTATCTCTGAAAAGTGCAGTTTGTATCGCGTCCTCAATCAACGGTACTGTTAGATCCGGCACAGAAGCCCACTGCAGAACAACGCCCAATTTCACAACAACCCAAGTGGTACCAAAACTTTCACCAGCATCAAGAAGTTCTTCCCGCGAACGCTAACCTCGCAACTACTTTCCATCTGTGCCACAAGCGTACCACGTCCCCGGTCTACTTGCATTACTTTCGCCAGTACCCGTACAGTCGTCTCTACATCGGTGTTTAACAACCGCGAATGACCAGCGCCCTGCTTATTCTACAAAGCTACAAGAAGCAACTCATGGGCAGATATCTTTCTGACCAAGTGAGATGTAAACAGCAGTGTCGTACGGAGCGACCGATTGGTATACCAAGTTTTTTAGTGCGTCTATACAATCGCCGTGATTTATACAGTTTGCGACCATGGCGCACTCGAGAAGCGACGCGCCTCTGCACTCATGCCCTGGTGAAAGCGAAGACACGAACACGCCTCATCCTACGGGACAGAACGATGCAATGTACCAGGGAAACGTCCAAGTTATATCCATCCCCTCACCATGCGCGTCGCTGCCGATGTGCTCTATTCTTAATGATCCACCCCCTCTGTCACTCTTCCTATAGCACGCACTCATCTGTGAATCAGACGATCAAGCAGATTGAGACAGCACGCCACTAAGGGGTCCTAGTCTCGCCGTGTGAGCACGATGACGTCATCAAATAAAGTGCCCCCGTTAACAACCGTATCAAATTTCTGAAATCACTGAATGCCACATGGTACTTTCCGTCGACTAGTCCCACACCAAGCACCTCTCCGGCAAGGAGCTATCCTACAACATTCTTTCGTGCAATGATCACGAAGAAACATGATGGCGCCCCATCGGTATATCCGACACCCTCGGCAATACGAAACAATGACCGCCAGTCGTAGTCCCACCCGATCTGCTCAACTCTCCCACACGTACCGAGCTCAAGCACCTAAAGGACATTAGGCGTGCCTTCGACAGGCGTTTGCGTGCAAAGGCTGCCTCTCTATGCATCAGCGAATAACTATTCCTGCTTGCAGCGCCTTCGCGCGTCCACGTCTACACATTTACCTAGAATTTTCTTTCGTCATTCTCCCTATTCGGGTACCCAGAACCGTCATTTCTTAGGGACCGCAGCACCTACGCCACGGACCTCCAGCAGAAGCCATCTAGGGTCACATGCGACAGCCTTCATGTTAACGATTGTCGGCATTCCTACGTATGGTATATTCTGTATATAGGACTCAGTTTGTAGTTCACACGTCGAACATCATTTTGCGTTCTTCATTTTGTTTCCACAAATTGTCTTGCCATTATTGTGCTTATTTCCACGTGTGATTTTCATTTTCTTTCCTGCTCCCTTTTACCAAAAGAAAAAGAAAAACTAAGGGGGGAGATATGTAAAGACATTTCGCAGCCTGATAAGGTGAAGAAGACGTAGCGCATGAGAGTGATCCGCGCTTTGTAGAGCTCGTCGCTTTGCCGTTCATCGGCCGATCCTGGAGAGATCTGTCCAAACCTCCTATATGGCCACTCAGAAATAAAATCGAGTGCGTTAATTGCATGCTCTATAGCCGGCCGTTTATTTTTTTTCTGTATTCCTGAACATCTTCAAAACTACTTACACTCTTCACTTCGGTGTCATCAAAATCTTGGACGACGCTTAAGCTTCGCCTTTAAGAGTAGTACGCCATAACATAAAAAAATTCCTGACTGCTTATAACGCTTCCCGGCAACTGCAGCTTATGCAACCATAATGTTTTTCTGGAAACGCTGGCGACGAACGCTATGAACGACGACGAGCTTTCTGATTATTTTGCTTATTTTTCCCACATGGCGGGAGCTGCCGGTGCTGTGTATGCTTGGAAGCGGATGCCATCTATATAGATGGTGTTGTAAGGAACCGAGCGGGGCGCACCGCTCGTACTCAGACAGACCTCAAAGGGCAGCTGGAAAAGTGGTTTGTGTTTCAGTTTGCCTGTAACGAAATTATGTTTTCTTGTAGATTCAAACTACGATCCGACGTTATTATGACGGTAGGCTGTGTGTAAGTGGCATTTCATCAATATTCCGACACATTCTACTTTGAGAAATTTAATTATTTCTATAACGTCTATGCGCCACACGGAGGGCCTGCGTGGTTCGGGATGATTTTTTCGAACGGAGAACGCTGACGACACTGACGCCGACACCGGATTTTTGGCGATACGGGGCTCTTAGCGATATCGCTTGAAAAGAGGCCTAACTCATGTTATCCTGGACCATCTTTCTTGCTTTCCACGGGCTCCAAAATGCAACCGGGATTCCGATTTTGGCTGACTTCCAACCAAGACGAACTGTTCTATTTTAAGGCCAGAAAGGCATTTGCCAACGTTAGCAGGGGCGGCATTACTCCTTACTAGATTGCTCATCCCACCTTATTTTTATGGTAGGGCCAAACCATTCTATACTTTATTCTAGCTGCACTCGGCTTCCCCCTCTTTCTTGGATTATTGTGATAGGTGCTTGAGTATGTGTTTCCTTCGTTTTGTATGCGCGCAAGTACTTACAATAATTATGCATATGACTTGCTGTTATGTTCATGTTGACACACGCCCTTGTTCATTTTTCTTCAGACAATGACCAGTAAATGCTTAAAGTTATCGCCCGGCGCAAGACGCGCCAGTGTGTATCAGATCATATTGTTGGTTTGTTGCGCGAAGGGGCAAATACGAAGACCAGAAGACAGGACCAGTGCTAACACTCACCTAACTCATTATTGAAGCAATCAACATGTATATAAGTCATTGCAATATCACTAGTAAACAGGCATGACATGGTCGTAAGACAATCAATTAACAGATAAACATATCACAAGTTAAGGGGAGTCATATAAAGTGAACAAGACAAGGCATTAGTTAAGATTAGCGCACATGCTGAGAAGATATTGAAGTTTGCTTTCTAACAGTGATATTGATGTCTGGCTGACCGAAGTCACTCCTAATTGTTCTGTGAAATCTCTCCATTATATCGCGTGTTGCTTGGCTATTGTGTCTTGAAATGACTTATGTGTCATAAAACAATGGTTTGCAGCCCCAATTAAAAGAATGCGACGCTACATGTGAAGCATTAGGGGTCTTAGGGGATTGCCTATGTTATTTTGGCATGATATGGAGGCACCTGCCATCCTGTCCAAAATAAGGCTTCCTGCACTTCAATATCAATTAGTGCTTCTTCTTGTTTTTATGGCTTCTCCACCTTATAACATGTTTATCGTTTGATAGATAGCCTTTAGACCACGTCATGTTTGTTTTGCTACGGATTTTGCAACCAACTTTCCACGTTACTGAACTTATATGTGCGTTCATCGTTTCAATAAACATTTAGTTGAGATTTAGCGCTCACCCTTTCTTTTTCTAGTCTTCGTCTGTGTTCCTTCGCGCCACAAACCAAGAATATGTTACCATAACAACTCGCCGAACTGGCCACCGTTTTGTGTATCGGAAGATCCTCGGTTGTTGTAGCCAATTCTATTGTCTATGTTAGCGTCCAACCTTATGTAATCAAATTGCATGAGTTACGTCAATACTGTTGTACATTCTGGAAGGTACATGAGTACCTGTGGTTACGTAGGAATCTTCAACGTGTCCTGTATATATAGCCGACGCGCTTGACCCGCAGATAAGATTATGACGATCGATGCATGTGTTCGTCAACACCGGTTTACCTGAGAGTAACCTTTCTTTTGTAGGCACGAAGCTCCACTGTATACAAATTCTAATATATTCAATCTGCTGCTTCTATTTGTGGGAAGAAGTTCGCCAAATAAAAAGTGAGCTTTGTGACACGCCGTTGTGCCACAGCCTAACTATGCACAGTCATGACAGCGTGACATCTGGTGGAGGTTTCTCAAAAACGGATGGCGTTCTCGCGTGTCCGCTGACCCAGAGGGAAGACGTTTCGGCGAAGAACGTGTCCAAGGGCCATTTTTAGACGCACATTTTGGACATCGTCGTGCGATGCTTCTGCCCTTTCTTTTCTTTCCTGCCACCCCTTATGTGAAACACTGGTGCTAGTAAGGCATGGCCCTTACGTAAAACTAAACGTGTCTGTGGGCAAGAACCGTGTAGGTCAAAATTTTCCTCCATAAGTGGGTTGATCCTGAAGATACTGGGCCGACCCGCGGTGGAGGTGAAGCAGGCTTTAAGCACTCCACAAAAATGCAAAAGTAAAGGTAAATAATCTTGGGGGCTTAGAAATCGTATCAGATATTAGGTTGATAAGAACAGATACTACACTTTGACCCACGTCGGCTATCTACGTTCGCAGCGCCCTCACTTTGTAGGCATTTCCTTTATTTCCGCTCTCCCGTGGTTGTGCTGCTGCCAGCGTGCTGCCCGCCAGGCCAGCTAGGCGGAAAGAAATGCGAAACGTCCATGTGGCCCCGATCCCGCAAACCTGGAACGTTTCACCGGAGCAACGGCAGGTTCGAGATGGAGTTTGTGGGGAACCAATTTTGTGTAGCCTGCGTTGCGTGCGACCTCTTCTAGCTTTCGAGTGACTTCACAACCTTTACTGCACTGGGGGACGTCGACCAACGCACGATCGCCTTCGCTACGGTTAAGCGGTGTGTGCCCTTGGAGTGCGGTGAAGAGCGTGTCTGTTCTACGTGATGGTATTCGTTAGTAAATGGTGTCGTGCCGCCTTCTGCAACAATACATGGGTGTGTATACCCCCCGGGGCCTCATCATCTTCCGAGGCTCAACATCGTGGAGCAGCGACTGGTGGCACCTTGCCTTCCATTTATGGGCACATGGCGTTTGACTCACGGCAATAGACAATTCGCCATTAAGGGGCCACATACACAACTGAACTTGTCATACACGTTCACAGAGTGAAATGACACTGTATTTTTATCTTTCGTAAAGTAAATTTTAAGATCTTGTGTTATTTTCTCTTTCTTGTTGCGCGATCTTCTTTTCTCCTTTGTTGATATGATTTCGCTGTGTTGTTTTAATTAAATACCTTTTCAATTCTCGAATATGCGAATACCAGGATCCACTTTGAGTTTCTGTAATTCCATGAAGACATCGCCACACGTGCAGTTCGCAAGAGTCTACCATCGAATCGAGAAATATTTTAAATGCACTATATACCTAGGGGCTTTGAGGGCGCTTCAGGCGGGACCATCAAAAGGAAGCCTGCGAGTATTCGCTGGGACGTTGTCCTAGGAGGGCGGTCCTTAGAAAATGTGTTACAAGGTGCTTCTGCTTTCATGTACGAGACGCCCCCGTAAAGCCATGAGCCAATTCTTAAGCGTAAAGACGACTCCTATGCTGCCCCAGACCATCGAGCTAGGCGCACGCTAGTGCACTTGCTCTTGGAGCACGGACGATGAGGAAGACCAAGACAAAGTCAACACGGAGCCGGCATCATCAGTAGCCATCGTACTCTGACAACCCAGGGAGCGGCATACTTTCTGTGGAGCTTTTTCGCATGCACCAGGAATGTTGCTGGAGACATTCAAAAGAGTGACAACGTGCAACAACTGACACTATGAAGACAAGGTTCGTTACGTGTACTTTAAATTGTAGCTTTCCTGTCGTGTTCGTGGCACTTTTTCATACGTCTCTGGCTCCTAACGTAAGCCACGTTGAACAGTATGGTGGCACCATATAGGAACCACACAGCGAAGGAAAATTTTACGACCGCGAAAAGTAAACTGAAGCGGCACCACCCTTTCAAGCTGCGAAACGAGCACAAACGCCGCCAGGTGCGCGTGGTTCACGTCAACAGCCACCGAAAAATTCGTCCTGCGTACGCTTCCTTCCTATACTTGCAGACCCCAACTTGCTCACCAATTCAATTCCTACAGAGGGGAGTGCAGTGGTCAACGTATCGAATGATGCTGGGTTGATGAGTTCCTGTAAGCGCGGGAAGACGGCCACCTGCGGATGCCAGTCTCCTTCCCATCTGGCCACGGCGCCTTAGCAGGTGTGTGTAAGAGAGATCCATGTCAAATAGATGCCTAGGGAAAACAAGGTACTCCCTGCCGCTCATCTTGCGGCACGCAAGCGCAAGTGGGTCGAAGCCGAATATTCTCGGTGCGCTGCCAGGAAATCCAAAGCTCGAGTAGCTCGCATACAGCAGATGAGGTTAGCCGTGCGACAACTGTGTGCAGCCCAAACGAAGCAACTCAGGGAGGCTGGACCGGCGCTACTCAGTGGCGGGCGACAGCGAAGGCGGGTCGAGCAGTTGCTCGTTTGTACGCATCCACTAATGCTTGCGCAGAGAAGTCGTTCGCTAAGGCCTTTATGGCTGTTCTTTTAGCATCTGTATTGCATTTGGTTTGCCTCGCACGTTTATGGCGCCAAAGAGAAATTCCTGCCCCATTCTACGACCAATGAAGTCGAGCGTTAACAGGAACTCTTCGATCGGTATCGGAAAGAGTTAGATCTCTACGAAGAGGCAAAAACACTCAAGAACTTGACACCCTGTTTGTGGAACATTCCGTTCCGGCCAATATAATTCTCACTCTAAATGAAGACACTGTGGTCTGGAATGACTGTAGATATCACGAAATCTGCACCAGAAAGCATACGACAATCCTAAGCATGCTCCTTCACAAGCACGTCAACGAGCCGTCCTTCCCCTATATCTATTTTAGGCATCTGAGGTGCGCTCATTATATAATGCACCCCACCGTCTTTAGTACGAACCAACGGAGATTCGTCGTACCGACGGACGTGGAATGGTGCCCTTCCATGCACTTTATACGAGGATGAAACACCTAAGATTTAAAATCTCCACGGGACTTGCAGCTGCCTTTGGAAACACTGAAATTCTTGGTGAGGCTACCAAGGTGCTCTCAGATATGTGTATACAATATCCATCCTGCTCAGAAATCACTACAAGTCAAATAATTTCTTTCTGTAATATGCTGCTTTTTTAAGAATATTAATGCTACAGAAATTCTGAAAATTGTCTGCTAATGTGTAAACTTTTTTTGACTCGGCTCCTACTTCGACTTTGCATATTTGTTTAACTATACCTTATGCCTGTCTACCCATGCTACAAATCATCTACTATTACACTATTATAACGACTGCATGTGTAAAATTGACAAATTGTGCATCTATTTTGCAGCTATATCATATCAGCTGAGCCAAAACGCCATCAAAGCTGTCTTCTTTTTGGCATACCACAGCTCTTCTTTATTTTGATTTTCCTTGCTCATTGACCCGGTGACGGCCACGTCACCGGCTTTTTGTTTCGTTTTTATGTTTTTCAAGCGAAGGTTGTATTGGCTTGTAAGTTTCAATGGTGTAGTCACGCAAGAAAACCAGTTGCTACCGGAGCGGAGCAGTCAGCTGCGAGAAAGTGTGGTTTAATGAGTTGACAGCTGTGCCGGCGCCGGAGCGTGCAGCCTGTTTAACATGATGCGATTTCCGTGGCACCGGATTTGCAATTTCCGTCGCTTCCGACGAAAATCGTAGTCGCAGTGCCAAATCCCCAATCTTCGGCTGCGACGAGCCGCTTGGTCGCACAGTCGCACCGTCGCAGTGATCGGTGCAATTTTCCGACGAATAGGTCGCCACCTGTGGCCACAAACAGGACCGCGATCGTGCGAGCCTTGGGGCCCTATAACGTAAAACTATTCCAGTATGCTTTTATGCCAAACTTCTGACGTCAAATTTGCGTAACCGCCGATGCAAGCATCGAGCGGCCATCCACAGCGTTGTCCGCACAGACCAATCAAACGTTCTCCTCGTTCATAGGAGGTCACTTTTGTTTGCTTGAAAAACGAATAACATTGCCTGCACTAAGCGGTTTGTCTTATCTAATTGGCTGACAAGAGGCGAGGAGCACGCTCAAGTGGAGAGGGATTCAATGGGGCTGAGCCACTGCAGTTAAAATCAATAACCGGATGAAGAGGGTGGTGCCGGCGTCTGCGATTGGTACACTTTCCTTACTTAGGTTGAGGTGGCTGGTCAAAAATCGCGGCGGCATGCAACTGAAGGTTAAGAATGCCGCTAAAACGGATCCTCAGCAAAGAGGAGTTGGCAGAGAGCGTTCGTACACGTGTCAAAAGTACTCGAAAGCGTTACACTGCCACGCGATAAGATTTATTGTGCGAAAATAAACCCATGCTCTCCGGCAGGTGCGAGTAGCCAGTGCCTGAGTCATCGGCGGCAGCCATCTTTTATGCCTTTCGGAAGGGGGCAACCTGCGGCTATTCAGAAGAAAATTCAGTTTTCTTCGCCACAACAATGCATCTTTAACGCGTAGACGTCACTTTGACGCAGTGAGTTTTTGCGGTTTTGTGACGTCGCATGACAGGCAGGTGAAGTGGGTGCAGCCCGAAAACTTTTTACCAATAGCCGAGGGCTAATGGCGAAAAGGTGTCGAATCAGAAATAACTATTTTTGTTTTCTTCGGTCAAATCATGCATAATCAGCGTGTACACGTCATATCAGATGGAGAGCTATCGGGGTTTTCGTGACGCCGCGTGATATAAAGGTGAAGTGCCGGTGGTCCAAAACGTTTTTAACCAATCGCGGAGGGCCGATTGCAGAAATGGAATAGAAAAGTTTGGAATAGTTTTACGTTATAGCGCCCTTGTTCTTGCATTGAGTCTAGGTAATATTCGTGCGAATATTGTGCGCTCTCGTATAACGAATTGAATAGTGTGTTATTTGGTTCGGTGTTCGAATCGAACACTCAATATTCGCAAATTCCAATGGTTTTCGAATATATTTCGAATATTTCCGTACGTCAACTTTACCAAATTAAACACAAAATTGGAGCACACGTATGATAAAATTTTAGCACCGCATGTATTGTATAGCTATAGACTAGCGTAGTGGATTAGGCAACGTAAGTTCGGTATCCATACTTCAAGAGCCTGTACAGGAATCATTCCCACTCTCTGAGGAGCCCTGTGCATACAAAGCAACTGCTTGCTTGCTCCTATTGCTCCACTTGTGATTTTAAGAAATAACGTTTCATCACATGCTATGTAATGACAGAATCTTTCTAACATTAACGATACTGGGAGGACGTAATAGGTTAATATTCGCTCTGATAATGGTTATTCATTTTCCGATAACTATAACAAAATTATTCGATTTGATTCTCTTCTGGCACTATTCGATTCTTTTTAGATTTGGTATCGAAAATCACTATCACATGCAACTAGTTGCGTCTGGCCTGTCCCCGATCAAAGATTGTCACGCGCTCCACTCAGGACCCACGCCAGACTGCGCCCCACCAAACACACTTCTTCCTCGGAGTCCGTCCTGCCATGGATATTCCTGGTACACTACTACACATTTTCCTACACTCCCTTCCACTTTCAGTAGATTGTGCCACGAAGATGCTTGTCGCCGGAGGCGGCATGGCGGAAGAAATTGAGCGTGCAACACAGAATCAATTGCGCATAGCGAACCCTATCGAACTCTACAGAACGTCTTGAAACAACTATAAGAAGTCGAACTGGTCAGGTTGTTGGCTCGGCTTATACAAATTGCATTATATATTGGTCCCACAAGTTAGCCACTTCGTACGTAAATGCTCTTAGGCAAAATAATTCGCATTGTAGATTGGGTGGAGACGTGTTCACGCTATTGTAGCAAAGCGAACCTCAATGAACGTGTCGTAGTATGTGTTGCCCCAAAATTGCTTCTGTAGATTATCGTGGGCTGCCTATAAGTCATTTCAGTCTTGCAAAGCAGATTTATTTTCTTCGTTATCCTTGAGCTTGTTCGCGCTATCCTGTCCGGTCGTGGGGCAATATTGATAGTTCGCCAGTCTTGTGTCTGGTTTAGCGGCAAGTGGAAGTCATCTGCGGGAAAGACGGTGTTCCGCTCTGTGCTCTTGTTCAGGGAATCTGTGGCTCCTGTCTTCAAAGACGAGTCGGAAGGGTTGCGCTTTTTATATTTCTTCAGCGTGTTCATGTAAATTTGTTTATTGTTTATGCCAAGGTTAATGGTGTACTTACTCGCGTCATTTCTACACGACGCCGAAAGCTCCCTTCCCAGAAAGCCTTGCACATAGCAGCCGCAAGAGGCTACGGACACCAAATCTTCCCCTCTGTAAAGGGCCTGTCATCTAAGCGCCCCAAAGCCGTCCGGTGGCCACTCCTGTCACCTTCGTACGTGGGGCAATCCCGTAAGATATGTTTGGTGGTTTGCTCAACACATGTAGCGCCCTTTGCATCAGGCCCGGGCCGCCGGCCACAACTCGTTCCGCGTGCAGCGGCAGTTAACGAGGAAGAAGTTAGCTCCCGGCCGCGCAGCGTGTACACTGCCATATAAAAATAAAAACAGTTCAAAACCCAATACCGCCGCAGCTGGGCCTTCCTCACATTAGCTCTGACAGATTTTGCGACCAGGTAAAGAGCACGCAGCTCCAACCCTCCGGCATAAATCCTGCCGACTGTACTACTCTTCCTGCCGGTGACGACGCCAGGAGGTCGCCCGACCATGCGGTGCTGCGCTCGCCGCGTTATAACTCTTCAACCTGCCACCATTTTGGCCAAACAGCCCCAGCATCTGGCACCTGCAGGTCGAGGCGCATTTTCGCCTCCGAAATGGCACCAGTGAACAGGAAAGTTCTTACATCTGGCCATTCTGACCTCCGGATGTCGCCGAGGACTTAACTGATGTTATCACCGCGCTGGACCCGACGCCACCCTTCTACACGTTGACGGCGGCTATCACTTGCCGGAAGTCTGAGTCCGAGCACAGCAGACTCCAGCAGCTCCTCACAGCTACGGAGCTCGGTGGCAGTCGCCCTTCACAGTTCCTTTGGCGCATGCGCCAGCTTCTTGGCGGAGACCCAGCCTTTCAGTAGGACAAGCTGCTGCGTGAGTTGTTCCTCCAGTGCCTCCTGCAGAACATAGTACCAGTTGTCGCGGCTGCGGGCGATGTGCCGTTAGACAAGCTCGCTTAACTGGCTGACCGAGTTGCGGACTACTCGCGGGCCCCTAGCCTCAGCGCCGTTACGACTCGGCATCGGGCTACTGCCTTAACCCTTAGGCTCGCGGGCGCAGAGGGCCGTCTAGACGCCCTTGTCAGATGTCTCGATGACCTCGCGCCCTTCTCACGTCGATCTTAGTGGAGGCTCCGGTTCGGCAATCGCTCCCCAGCGCCTCCGCGCTCTCCAGAGTTTCGACCATCGGCCGCGTCACGTCTCGTCTTCGACTGTGTGCTGGTACCACCGCGTATTCGGCACCTGTGCTCGCAAGTGCACCCATCCGTGCTCCTGGTCGGGAAATGCTGTGAGCGGCCACTCACGGCCGCAAGTGGTACTGGCCGAAGGACATTCCGGCTATGCTATGTTTCTGACAAGATCAGTGGCCCTCGCTTTCTTGTCGACACAGGGGCCCGGGTTAGCGTCATACCGGCCTCTTGTACAGTTTGCTGTCGCAAAGAGCAGACCGGCCTGCTCCACGCGATAACTCCAGCATCCCCACATACGCCCGACGGTCTCTTACACTTAACCATGGATTGCGCCGTAGGTTTCGCTTGATTTTAATTCTTGCTAATGTCTCGCAGGCTGTTCTCGGCGCTGACTTCCTCAGTTTTTTCAGCCTTGCGTTAGACATGCATGCTCATCGCCTTATCGATCTTAGCACGTCCCTCTCAATCAACGGTGTACTCCGCACCACCTCGTTGACGGGGACTCGAACACTCGCACCCGCTTTGCCGTACGAAAAAATCCTGGCTGATTTTCCCAATCTTACGAAGCCGCACACCAGAGAGTCACCAGTGAAACCCTTGATCACTCACCACATCATAACCACTGGACACCCCATCTTTACTCGGGCCTGACGACTGTGTGGAGGCCACCTCGCCATCGCTCGCCACCGTTTGAGCACATGCTTGAAATCAGCATTCTGCGCCCTTTCTCAAGCAAGTGGCATCGCCACCCCACATGGTGCGAAAGAAAAATCCTGGTGACCGGAGGCCACGTGGGGGTTACCGCGCCCTGAAAGCCCATGCCTTGCCAGGCCGCTATCCACTTCCTCACATACAAGACTTCACATTGAATTTGGCTGGGTGCACGATCATCTCTACAAGTGACTTATTGAAATCTTATCATCAAATTCCTGCGCAACCCGCTGACGTTCCGAAGACAGCAATTACCACCCCTTTCGGCCTCTTCGAGTATGTGAGGATGCCTTTTAGACTGCGCAACGCTGCACATACTTTTCAGCGCACTATCAAGGAGGTCACGCGAGGTCTCAATTTAGTGTTCGCCTACCTTGATGATCTCTTCGTCGGAACCTCAGCCGGCTCCGAGCATGAAGCTAACCTGCGCGCCCTTTTACTATGACTTGATGATTATGACCTTGTCATTATTCCGCAGATTTACCTCTTCGGCTTCGCTACAATTGAGTTTTAGGCCCCCTTGTCACTCCACAAGGTACCCGGCCTCTCGCCACCACAGTGAAGGAAATTCAAGCCTTTACTCCCCCGATTTCACTAAAGGACTCGGAGAATTCGTGGGCCTATTGAACTTTCTCCGCGGCTTTCTTCCGAAGTGTGCCAACTTTCTGAGGCATCTGACCGACCCACTGGCTATATTCGGCTGCGCCACTTGAGTGGAATGAGGAAGCTGCATCTGCCTTCCTTATTGCCAAGAAAGTGCTGGTAGACGCCACCATGCTCATACATCCCGTTCCTGATGCCCCGATTTGTCTCATCACCGATGCATCGAGCATGACAGTCGGCGCTGTTCTCAAGCAAAACGTATCTGGTTGGCAGCCTCCTTGTTTTTTTCTCGCAAAAGCTGAAGCCACCTGAAGCTAAGTGCAACACATTCGGCATTCGGTCGAGAACTCCTTGCGGTGTACTTCTCCATTAAACATTTTCGCCTTTTCCCGGAGGGCTGCGACTTTCACGTCGTCACTGACCATAAACCCCTGACGTTTGCCTTCCATAGGAATCACAGCAACTACACTACACAGGAGAACCACCAACTGTGCGTTATGTCCGAGTTCAAAGTGGATCTCCGTCACGTGCATGGGCCGGAAAATGCTGCCGCTTGTGCACTCTCCCGCGTCGATGCCCTGGCGGGCCAATCACCGGTAGACATGGAGGAGCTAGCAGCCGCCCAGCGCAATGATTGGTTCTTTCGTTCCTCATCCACGTCCCTGTCCTTCACTGAGTTCCCGCTTCCGTTTTCTTCATCGCTGATAACGGGCGAGATATCCACTGGTGTTCCTCGACCCTTCGTGGTTTTGGCTTTTCGTCGAGCAATTTTTTATCAACTGCACAACATGAACCACCCTGGAATTCATGCGACTCAGAAGCTAGTCACAACTCGCCTCTGCAACTCGCTTCTTGCCTAGCAACAGTGCAGGCGTAAATCGCTGAGTGCAAACCTGCTTGCAGTGCCAGAGGTCTAAAGTTAACCGCCACACCGTCACGTCTAATTCCCCTTTTCGTCCTAGAGACGCGAAGTTTTCTCACGTCCACCTCGGCAATGACGGCCCTCTCCCGCCATCACGTGGGGCCTCTTACCTGCTCACATGTGTGCACCGTTTCAGCCGATGGCCAGAAGAGTTTCCCATTAGAGACACTACCGTAGAGGCAGTTGCTACGGCTGGGTGTCGCGTTTGCAATGCCATTCTATCGTCACCGGCGACCGGGGCCGCCAGTTTCAGTCGGCCCGATTGACCGCGCTTGTCAACAACCTGGGCGTTCGACACATCCATACGACCGCCTACGATCATTCCGCGAATGACCTTGTGGAATGACTTCATAGACAACTGAAGGCTGCCCTCACCACTTATCAGACAAGGGAACGGTGGCTTGTCCACCATCCCTTCTTCCTTCTGGGCTTCCGATCAGCACTGAAGGCTAGGTTGCTATTCGGCTGAACTCGTCTACGCCGTTCCCCTGTGTCTTCCTGGAGAATTAATCGTGCCATGGTTGCCATCATCACCGTCTTGCACCCATAACGCTTCCACCTATATCCAGGAGCTGCGCACCACGTTTCGTGGCCTTGCTCCTGCAATTCCTGCAGACCGGCATCACCGGTCTGTATTTGTCAGCCAGGACATGGATTCTTGCAGCCATGTCTTCGTTTGGCGGGACCACTTGCGTCCACCCCTCACACCAGCCTACGATGCATACCTGCGCATACCTTCCAGTAGGTACACTATTCGCTTCGCGGATACAATTCGATTACGCAAGGTACGGCTAGAACATAGACAACAGATACTATCAACAATAACATTTCAACAAGTTCCATGCTATGCAGGTGAGGCTTGCGCTGAGCGATAACTTTCAGCTATTAGCGGTTGAAATGCTGTTCCCGGAAGAAAGATAAACAAGTATACGTGCCAATATCGATCAGCAGCAAAAGCGTATGACGACGAAGGGATGATGACAATGAGTTATAGATTCTATAAATTACGACGATCGTTTAAAGACACCAACGAGATCACGACAGCATGACGACAGTGACATTCTGAGGAATTATTGCATGACGACGATCGCATGAAAACAACCGTATGAAGGAGGAAAGACTTCGACGAATGAGGAATACAGCATGATGAGGACAATAACACAATGGATTAATGGTAGCGTCTGCTTGACGAAAAAGCAATGGCAACGATGCCATGACAACGGCAGCATACTCACGATGGAATTAAGGCAGAATGATTACGATAGAATGAAGAAAAAGCAATGACGTCGACGTGAGGGCATTCCGGCTTTATATATTTTAGCACACTGCGCAAAATGTGGATGCGTTACGCCATTGGAGCTCACATCAGCTCTGTACTGTCACAATGACAATAGAACGAGGGACAACTGAACGTTTCTTTGTTACAAGAACAGTGATATATGTAAGAGTTTCCCATTTATATCACCCTTAGAATGACAAACGTCGCTCCGTCACTGTACGTGACATGTGAAATAAAACATAGTAGCACTTGTTTTTGCCCACCTCCTTTCCTTTGGCTTCGCTTTTACCGGTATATTTCCACCTCCTTCCCATAATCCAGTTCAGTTAAGTGCTTGTGGTGTCTAGGTGTTCTGGGTACGTTCATTTGCACTCCTTAACCATGAATCTCTACCAAATAGATCAACTGTTTGGTCGGTCGCTTCTTTTCCGCGCCGCTTACTTATATTTGTTTGTAAGCGCTGACGTTATCTTGATTTATTTAAGTATGCCAGGAGGTCTATCAAGGAACTAACAGAAAAAGTCGCAGTTTAACTCAAAATTTGAGGCATCCATGCGGTAGGTAATTTTTGTATGTTTACTTCAAGTAAGCTTCGTAGATTTATCGGCCATCTAAGTTGCAATAAACATTCCGTTAATAATCAAAACTAGCAAGCAAAGTGTCACGCGCGCACTGACAAGCATGAGCAGACGTGACTCGATGGCCTCGAACACTCGCTGTCACAAAGCTGTTATGATGAAGAGTGCCGGCCTCGGAGATCGAAGACGTTGAAGCGAAGCCTTTCGCTTCAATGCGTATGCGACACTTGAGATTACATAACCTGCACAGCTACGCGCCCGGAAGAACAGCTCAGGTTAATCGATCAGCCATCTGGGCTATCCTCGCAATTGTACCTGCTGCAGATTGCCTACTATAAATATCACGTAGCTCTCGTATGCACTCAGCTACGAGGACACCCATGCGAAGCCGTGGCCGAGGTATAAGAGAAGACGAGAGCTTACCTGCCTTCCCCTAGCATGCGCTCGATCTGCTGTGTAGTAACGCTGCACGTTGGCACTTGCATGCTTAGGCATAATTTACGCACAGGTGCATCACAATCAGGCGCGTCCGTTTTTTCTTTTGAAATATAAGAATATTCGTACACAGATTGTTTTCTTTGCACTGAACGTGACACTCCCAAGAATGACAAAGCGAGAGAAATGCAAGGGTGTGCTACTTTCGAGCGACCTACGTCGTCTTCTTTGACGGGGGAGCCACTAGGTCTCAGTAGAACTTGAATAAAGTTCACGCCCCACGTGCCTTTCACTCGCGAAGCTTTCTGTCCAGTAACTTTCCCCGCCAATCTAGGATCAAGAAATTAAACGTGCGCAAAATGATTGCCATATTGTGCCACTCAGATCAATTCAAGTCTACCTTGGTAGATCTATGGGCGTCTATGCAAGGGTATGGGTGTGGCCGCATGAAGTATACTGCGCAAGTTTTCATAGACGGCAAACGTGTGCGTGCAATTAAATACTGTTCTACGGTATAATGTCACCTTTCGCAATGCAAAGTTTCTTATTGAAGTCGCTCTCCGGTGTGCGTCATCTGCTTCTTTCGCGCGAAGATGAAATCGTTCATTGCTTTCTTTCCACAGCGTTGACACGCAAACCCGCCGTAGTTGCTTAGTGGCTATGGTGTCAGGCTGCTAATGCTGAGATCGCGAGATTGAATCCCGGCCATGGCGAAACCATTTCAATAGGGGCGAAATGCGAAAACATCGATGTACATCTAATTTAGGTGCACGTTAAGGAACCACAGGTGGTACAAACTTCCGAAGTTCCCCACTACGGCGTGCCTCATAATCAGATATTGGTCTTGGCACGTAAAACCTCAATTTGTTAACGCAATTCAAGATTTTCTTGTGTTAGTACAAAATATATGAGAAACACGAAGCTAAATAAATCATCAACGTTCCCACAGGGGCAGATGTTACTTACCAACACCCACCGAAAGAACACAGCAGACGGCTAGAGTAAGTGAACACCACCGCATAGTCTCGAGCTTCCTCATCGTTCGGCAGCCGATGTAGCGACCCAATTAGTATGCACTATAAAAAATGAATTAATGTTGCAGTAAGTAGTGTTACCGACTTCCTGTTAAATAAATCTCGTCGTTTTCTCTTGGTCTCTCCAAATCCTAAAGTCAATGCGATATAAACACAGAATCCTTAAGAAATGAGCTCTGCCGCTGTGGGGTACCATGGAACATTAGCGCTTTTATGCTGTAGAGTCTCCAAAAATATGTTCTGGCTCGATCACACAATATTGAGATTTTTCTTCCTATACAATCCTTCCTCGCCTACAATACCAAAGAACAAATGTAGGAAACCACGTACAATGCATTTTCAAGAACGTTATAAAGGTATCTTATTCTTGTAAATCAGTTATTTTTCTTAAAACTGGAACCTGGTTGCATTTGACTTCTGCGCAAGCCTTCAATGCTTGAAATAATTTTGGCCACGAAGAATGCCCTGTTGGAGAAGCATATCGGTTTTCACCTTTCCGCGCCGCTAATTTATTCCGTGGTAAAGACAGCCGGTGAATTTCCACCTTGTACGAGCCGCAAAGAAACAAGGCATAATGTAAGAAAATTCCAGAATGTAAGTATTCCTGCTATTTTATTTCAAGAAGAGCCACGTATTGCTCTTCTGCATAAAGAAGTGCTTGAGAACAGTTCTCCGGGTTCGAAATTGCTGGAAAATCGTGACGGCGCACTTGGGACTGCAATTTTGCGCAGTCACCCGCCGTGGTTGCTCAGTGACTGTGGTGTTGGGCTGCTGAGCACGAGGTCGCGGGATCGAATCCCGGCCATGGCGGCTGCATTTCGATGGGGGCGAAATGCGAAAACACCCGTGTACTTAGATTTAGGTGCACGTTAAAGATCCCCAGGTGATCGAAATTTCCGGAGTCCTCCACTACGGCGTGCCTCCTAATCAGAAACTGGTTTTGGCAGGTAAAACCCCATAATTTAATTTAGTTTTGCGCAGTCATATTGTTCTGTAGGTAGGCGCGCCCGGAACATATGTTCATTTTGTTCCCTTTAGCAATAAAAACAAACCTCATGCTGGCTATGTCCATCTAATGCGTGTTGGCGGATCTGTACGGCCAGCATACGCTTTGGTCGATTACGCAAATTATTTTCGCTTTACATGTCAGTGCATGGATAATATACAGTGTTAGTTTAACGTTTGCAACCGAACGTGAACGCATTACCTACGTAAAGAAACAGCTTCGTTCTCGCTGCGCATGCTCCGACCATTATTGGGCTTCTACTGTTTGCGTGCGCTATGAAAACGTACATTACTTGGCGAGTCTAACGTTCCTAATGTTTACGGACGCTAACAAATAGCGTTGTAGAACATGGCGGCACTCATGGCTCCTGGTTTGCCGTGAATTCTCATGATGGCTACGCTCTCACTCTCGTTCATCGCCAGTAACTATTGAAATGAGCTTTCGCTTCCTCAAAACTCACGTGAAACGCTAGTTATTAGCGCTTAGTGCGTCCAAATTTTGAGAACGTTGGGCGATTCCGGCGTCCGTAGGCCTAAATGAGACACGTCCGGATAGCAAGAACAGGATGGTTGCTAAGGGATTGCCTTGGCTTGGATACGTTTCGCACGAGGCACCAGACAGCGCCCTGTCTTCTAACCGCACGTTAACTAACTGTCTTGAAGGGACGCGCACCATAATGTCCCGCAAAGGTGCTTGCGTTGTAGGATTTGGCAGACGTAGCTGTAGAGATGAACTTGGGACGACAGGGCTAGGCGAGCAGGATTTAATTGCAGGATTTACATCTAGAAACAGGACATACATTGGCAGTCTCGCGCGACTCCCATATGGAGCCCGCAAGACTAACATACAGCAAACAGCTTACGAGCACACAGGTCACTAGTGCATTTCTTGCCTGACAAAGAGCACTCAGCTCCCGACAACGAGCACGACACGAGCACACCCTAGCAGCCGGCAAACGCTGCTTATAAGCCCTTGCTCGACGTCATAGTTCGACGTCATTCAAGATGACCCGCCTTTTTGGAGGATGAGGTGTGCCGACTTGGAGGATTAGGGCTCACATACACGTGCCGCACATACACACAGGTGAAAAGGCCGGACAGTTCTCGGTACCGCCCAGCTTTCAGTGCCGACGTCAGAGGGCTACGTAGAACTGCTTTGTCCCGGGTGGCTCGGCCAAGTACCAATTTTCTGAGTTGATCGCGCGCCACGTGGCTGCCGTCCCTTCGCAGTTCTCCGAAGGGCGCCCCGTCTGGTGGGCTTGGAACACGTGCAGCGGGCTGAAAGCTGGCACGTTGCCACCCCGTACGGCCATTCTTAACAGCGTTTAACATACCTAAGGAGACAAACACCATTCTAAAGCTGTCTAATAACGGGAGATATCAACGGTACCATGCCAGTGATCTGCTCTTCAAGCAGAAACTCATGCCTTTCAGGAATGATCAGGAGGCTAAAATGATCCTGGCTCTGAGGTCGGCGCACCGCGACAAGAGGAAGGCAGCCAAGCTATTCCGGATGTGGCATTGAGGAGGACGCCCAAGCCCGCCAACAATACTTAGAACGTACGAAGTCCTTTGCGAGACGGGTAGCTTCACAAGAAAGCGACACAGGACTGCGACGGTAGTTCAAGAAGGGGAAACGGATGTTTTGGTATGCTTCCCAGTTAAGCCTCACGGTAGTGAGCCCGACGCTAGTGCGGAGGCTGGAACCACAAGGTCATCAGTGTGCAGGATTTAAAACAAACAATAAAGGTCATATGCACCCGCACGACGTACATCTTCATCAACAACTTGAAGACCGAAATTTTGAAAACAGACCTGATTTTGCCAATTGGATTTTCACGAAATGTAAAGAAGAACCGGACTTTCTCACCCGCATGCTTTGGACGGAGGAGGCTAATGTCTCCTGAAACGCACAATTTAATCTTCACAACGTTCACCACTGGAGTGATAGGAATACCCACAAGCTGGCACAAACACGACAGCAATAGCAGTGGTCGTTTAATGTGAGGTGCGGAATTCTTGATGGACATCACCGGATGCATCTTTTTTGATGACACACTAACCACGCAACGCTGCGTCGTCGACGTTCTCGAGGGCCGCGTGAACGACGTCTCTTGCAACGTTCCACTTACGCACCTTCGGAGCATTATTCCAACACGATGGTGCTCCTGCGCGTTGTTGTAATCCCACCGCTGGCACGAGTTGTTGGAATCTCAGCGCTGACGCCCGTTGTTGCAAATGGGTCGCAAGCCCCAAGGGTAGCGTTGGCCTGGCGGCCTGGGGCACAACTGGAAGCATCCGAAGGTCCCGGCAAAGCATGAGTCGACTGGTAACAGAACAACGTGTTTATTCTAGCATCGCAAAAGAGCGGGCGGTCAGGTCGACCGAAGTGGAGAGACGGGAGAGCACGTTACTCGACAGAAGAAATCGGAGCCTCTCCCTTGGCGTCCGGGGGCAGCTGCTCTTATACTCTCGGAGTTGAGGGCAAGAGGGAACGTCTCGTCAGAGGCGCACGTGACTGGGCACGGACAGGCTGAGAGACAGGTTGAGACGAGTGTAGTGACGCATCCGCCGGGCCGGCGCCGGTCAGACCTCCTCGCTTCACACTTGGGGAGCTCCTCTCCCCGGCTGCCGCGCTTTGACAAGCGTGGGCACCAACATGCACACACACACACGCACACTTGAAGACACGTGGCATTGAAACATGCCTGGACGCGCTTGGCGGGGAGGCGTATCGGCGGCGCTGAACGGGCCAAAATGTCCGCCGCTTTGAACGAAGCCCCGGCGTCCGTTGCATCCGCGCCGGCTATACCGCGCGTCGTAGGCGAAACGTAACAGACCGCCCCGCCGGGGGAAGGAGATCCCAATGGTCAGGGGACTGCATCCGCTGTCCGGAGGGATGTCGCTCGATGATGCTCATAACCGAAGTCGGGCGTCCTTCTGCGTTTCTTGAGCGCAGCGCACAGAGAAGGCCTCGTTCTCTCGTTCAGGTTCACACAGGACACTGCAAAGTGACTTCGGGAGAGTTGACATTTTTGTTCTCGTTCCCGGCAAGCGTTAGAACTACGTCGAAACTCAACCGCTCAGTCAGCAAGCACGAAACAACCCTCACCAAGTCCTGCCAGGCTCTTTCCCCTTTTATACCACTGCCTAGTTCCTTACAGTAGTCTAGCAGCACTCAGAACGCGTCCACAAATTGGAAAGTTGCACTAGAAAGCACGCCATCACTTTCAAACACTAAACAAAAGCAATATGTTAAAAATCCTGCCTCAGGAAGAAAAACATCAGTAACAAACAACTCTGAGGCTGATTCCTACGTTAGGGGCTTCGACTTAAGCCATCGGCGTTACCGTTGAGACTCCCCTTTTTGTAACGCACCTCAAAGGAATGTTGTTGCAAAGCGAGGCTCCAGCGCAGGAGGCGGCCATTTGTGGAAGAGATGGTCTGCAGCCATTGGAGAGGGCAGTGATCCGTCTCGAAGCATGCGAAGCGGAGATCGCAGCGAGCGACCGTACACTAGCTCAGCTGGCGAAAACCCCGTAGCCGCATGCGGCGCGGTCCTTAATGCAAACTTCACCCCAGGCAGACACAGCTCCCAGTCAGTTTGCTCAAACCACAATGCTCTCAACACGCGCTTCATGACGGAGTGGAGCTTCTCAACGGAATTCGACTGTGGGTGGTACACTGAGCTGTGTAACAGCTTTACCCCGCACCTTTTTAGAAAGGCTGTCGTCAAAGCGCTAGTAAACACTGTGCCCTGATCTGTCTGGATTTCCGCAGGAAAACCAACTCGCGCAAATTTGGACAGTAGTGCATTGACTATCTCAACTGAGCTGAGTTCTTTAAGCGGCACTGCTTCAGGGAACTTTGTCGCTGGGCAGATCACAGTCAAAATGTGTCTGTACCCCGTGGCTGTTACCGGCAGAGGTCCCACTGTATCAATAACGAGCCGTCTGAAAGGCTCCGTAATGATAGGTACCAACTTCAACGGCGCCCTCGATTTGTCCCCTGGTTTGCCCACCCGCTGACAGGTGTCACATGTCCTCACAAAGTGGTCTGCGTCCCGAAAACACCCTGGCCAATAGTACTCTTGCAAGAAACGGTCCTTAGTTTTCTTAACTCCTAGGTGTCCGGACCACGAACCCCCATGCGACAAGCGCAACAGATCCTGACGGTAGCACTGAGGCACGATCAGCTGATCGAACTCCACTCCCCTGCGGTCTAAATACTTCCGGTACAGGACCCCACCTCTTTCCACAAAACGAGCATTTTTCTTGGCGATACCTTCCTTGACAATGCAGCGTATGTTTTCTAGGCTGCCATCCTTTCTTTGCTCGGCTATCAAAGCCGACCGGCTGACTTTTAGCAACCTATTAAGTCCGTCTGACGTAGGCGCGATGAGCAAAGCTGCAGATAGCTCTTCTAACTTTCCCTTATCGGGCATTTCCTCTCCGGTATCTGGTGCCTTCAACGCTACAGGCTCAATTTTATTCAGTTTGGACGTGCTCTGAATATCAGCTTGCTGCGCCTCTGACCCTTTCTCATTGTTCGACAACGTCGGCCCCGCAACTACCGCCTTTGCAGCGAGCTCCCGAACCTTCGATCTGGTTAAGGCTTGAACGCTAGCCTCACCAAACAAAAGCCCCTTCTCGCGCAGGAGGTGATCTGACCTGTTCGAAAATAGGTACGGGTACTGGGGGGGGCAGCATAGATGACACTGCGGCCTCCGTCTCAAGCGCTCTGAAAGGTCCTTCAATAAGCACTTTTGCTACGGGCAGACACACGCTATGAGCTTCCACGGCTTGCTTGATCCATGCGCACTCGCCCGTGAACATATCGGGTTCTACGTAGGAGGGGTGAACTACATCCATTGTAGCTGCGGAATCGCGAAGCACTCGGCACTCTTTCCCGTTCACGAGGAGGTCTCGCATGTAAGGCTCGAGAAGCTTCATGTTCTCGTCAGTGCTGCATAATGACAAAAACACGACTTTTGTTTTTGTTTGTGGACACTGCGCCGAAAAGTGACCCGGCTTCTGACACGTATAACACACGCGCGCTTGCCTCATCTCGAACCGTTTTCTGCGTTCGGCTTCGGCTGCCGCCGTCTCCTTAGGTTCGGTCGGACTGCTTTCACTCGCATCCGCACTACGTGTGTTCCCCCTTGCTCTCATGGGTGTGAACTTCGGCCTCTCAAACTTCGAGCCAAATTCACCCTTTTGACCGTCCTTAGCTCCGCGAGCCCGACGCGTCACAAACTCCTCGGCTAGCTCAGCGGCTTTAGCCACTGTACTAACGTCTGGCCTATCCAAGACCCAGTACCGCACGTTCTCAGGTAACCGACTATAAAACTGTTCTAGCCCGAAACACTGCAGAACTTTCGCGTGGTCACCAAACGCTTTCTCTTCTTTGAGCCACTCCTGCATGTTTGACATAAGCCTGTAGGCAAACTCTGTATATGACTCACTTCTGCCTTTCTCATTTTCCCGAAACTTCCGACGGAACGCCTCCGCTGACAGCCTGTACTTTTTTAGCAGACTCGATTTCACTTTGTCGAAATCCTCTGCCTCCACTCTCTTCAACCGAGCGACTACGTCGGCCGCCTCGCCGGGTAACAAAGTGAGCAAGTGCTGTGGCCACGTTTCCCGAGAGAACCCCTGCTTCTCGCACGTTCGCTCAAAGTTAACCCGGAACAAACCAATGTCCTCTCCAAGCTTGAACGGCCGCATCAGGTCAGTCATTTTGAACAATACTCGTTCTCCTGCACCGTGTGCCTGACTTCCATTACGAGCGCGTTCCATCTCAATCTCGAGACGCTTCATTTCCAAAGCGTGTTGACGGTCGCGCTCTTTTTCTTTCTCTTGTTGCTCTCGCTCTTTCTGTTCTTTAAGTTCGCGCTCCTGTTTCTCTTTCTGTTCTTTAAGTTCGCGCTCCTGTCTTATTGCCGTCTCCCTCTCCTCAATGGTCTCAAGGCATTCCGACAGCTCGTCATCCTCAGCTTCTAACTCAAGAATAGCCCTTAGCAGTTCTGGTTTTCTGAGTTTGTCTGAGACATCCAGACCCAACTCTCTTGCAAGCTCCAGCAATTTCGGTTTGCGCAACGACTTCAAATCCATGGCTGCTCTGAATGCTGCTTTCTCTACTGCCTACTATTGTCTTGCCGCAAACTAACCCGGCAGCAACGACAACCACAATTACCAGCTCTGTTTCTGACACTAACAAAAGCCTGGCAAAACTCAGAAGAAGAAAGTCCCGCACTCACCAAACCTCGTAGCCAAGAATTCAGCGCAGTCGTTCCGCTGCAGGCAACCAGTCATCAAACAGGGCTCGTTGCACTGCTCCCGGATGGTCGTTGCTCAGCATACAGTCAACCGCATATCTTCGCTGCTGGCCTCCGTGGTCGCGATCCCACCGCTGCCACCAGTTGTTGTAATCCCACCGCTGGCACGAGTTGTTGGAATCTCAGCGCTGACGCCCGTTGTTGCAAATGGGTCGCAAGCCCCAAGGGTAGCGTTGGCCTGGCGGCCTGGGGCACAACTGGAAGCATCCGAAGGTCCCGGCAAAGCATGAGTCGACTGGTAACAGAACAACTTGTTTATTCTAGCATCGCAAAAGAGCGGGCGGTCAGGTCGACCGAAGTGGAGAGACGGGAGAGCACGTTACTCGACAGAAGAAATCGGAGCCTCTCCCTTGGCGTCCGGGGGCAGCTGCTCTTATACTCTCGGAGTTGAGGGCAAGAGGGAACGTCTCGTCAGAGGCGCACGTGACTGGGCACGGACAGGCTGAGAGACAGGTTGAGACGAGTGTAGTGACGCGTCCGCCGGGCCGGCGCCGGTCAGACCTCCTCGCTTCACACTTGGGGAGCTCCTGTCTCCGGCTGCCGCGCTTTGACAAGCGTGGGCACCAACATGCACACACACACACACGCACACTTGAAGACACGTGGCATTGAAACATGCCTGGACGCGCTTGGCGGGGAGGCGTATCGGCGGCGCTGAACGGGCCAAAATGTCCGCCCCTTTGAACGAAGCCCCGGCGTCCGTTGCATCCGCGCCGGCTATACCGCGCGTCGTAGGCGAAACGTAACAGCGTAGTAGTAGTCAGTCTCGAGCATGGCGCGACAAGCGTTTTCCTGGACAGTGGATTGGCTGGCACGGATCTGTGCCCTGGCCTGCAATGTCGCCCGACATGACACCGCTAGATTTCATGAGGGGATACGTGAAAGATCGCGTGTGTAGCAGCGAAACTACCACACCGGACATCCTAAAGGCAAAAATAAGCAGCGTCTGCCGCGACTTTCCAACGTCGTTGGTCAAAGCTGCAACAGCACAAGTGTTGCAAAGAAGCAAGTACTGTATTGCTTCAGACGGTGATCTATCTGAGCACGTGCTATAAGTGGCAGTGGAATATAACCGCTCAAACTTGGTGTTGTCAGGATTGGGGGCTCAATCCCATCGCTCGAGATCCGTTGCCAAGATTGGAGTCCGGCATGAATTCGAAGGTAGCTGGCCCATGCCGTCGTCCAACTTAAACACGCTGAGGACATTGATGAAGGGAAGAACTGCTTCTCATCGAGAATGAGGAAAATGGGTTTATTTACAGAAATTAAATCAGTCTAACATGACTGCTTAAGAAAAAGAGTGTCAGTCCAACATGACTGCTCAAGAGAAAGTGTGTCAGTCCAACCTGACTGCACGAGAGAAGTGAGTCGAGCCTCCGCCCAACAGCCGTTTTTAAACACTCGGTCCTCCGGCGATGCAAGGCAGCGAATGTTCGTTTCGTCATCGCAAAACTAGCCGCCTCCCGCGACAAGGTGACGCGAGCGTTCGTTCACTCATTGTAAATTCGCCGCCGCCCCGCAGACCGGTTTACGCACACACACACGCAAACACACAGGTGCGAAGGACTGGAGCCGACGACAGAGGGGAGTCGTTCCGCAGTATCGTTTACGCCTACACACACGCAAACACACAGGTGCGAAGGACTGGAGCCGACGACAGAGGGGAGTCGTTCCGGGAAGCTCGGAGACATTCTGGGTAGCTCGTTGTCCCGCCGCGGCTTGCTCATGCGTAGCAAAATCAGGTTCGCGCTGGGGACCTCGGGCACAATAGTTCGTCCGTCGAACCCATTTCGTCACAACGGAGATGGGGCTCGTGGATGGAGGCGGTTTTCAGCACAAAGCCCGCTTCTTCGAACGCAGTCTAGCTGCAGCGACGGAGAGTGGGGGATGCGCGCCTTGTCCCCCAGTCGTAATTGGGTGGCAATTTTTCCTTGCAGCTCGCCATTCTTAACAGTGTAAAACGCGAATATTTAACGTACCTTCATGATGTCACCTTATCCTTACATAAAAAGAAGCTTTCGACAAAGATAGAAATGTGTAAAAAACTATTTTGGATCGCCTCTTTTCCGGAGTTCAAGAGACAAAAAGGGTGGATGGCTAAACCAGTTGCACCTTTGGACGTTTCTTCGTGTGCGGCTGAGACACGTTACATGCTTTTGGTTTATTTTTATTGAAATAGACTCTTTGGTAGCTCATTTCTGTTTTTATGCGAGCTGCCTTTCTTCTTTTTTCGTGCTCCTGTGTGCACTGTTTTTTTAACATTGGTTGAATTTCGTTTGTAGCTTTGTTTCATGATAGCTAATGTTAAAGCTATCCCGAGTGCATCATGATTGAGCACACACTCTTGCGTCCGCAGGTGCTGACGCTTATCGCAACACGTTAGTTAGGTCGCGAAACCTCTCGAGCCATCTTACATGATGAGGCCTTGCACGAAGCGGCGATAAAAGAATGCAGCCGTATATTTTTCAAGGATTGCTCGGAGGGGCTTGAGCACTAGTAGAGTGATAGGAATCCGTACTGGCTGGAACCAACACAACACGATTGGCAGTGGTCGTTTAATGTGTGGTGCGGTATTATTGATACCAACATCATCAGCATCTATTTCATATTTGGCGTAATTCGTGGGCTTTTCTTAGAAAGAACAACCAGGCACACTTCAGTGCGAAATAAATGCTTGATTTGTAGGTTATTTAAAGTGCCCTACAGCTCTCTAATTGACATGTTTGCGAGTCAAGCAATAATCAGAAATTTCACTATCTAAAAGCAAACAATTATTATTACTCAAAAGCTTTTGACAAGGTGCCTCACGAGCTCCTACTGCAAAAACTATCTGGACTTGGAATCTGTAATAGCTTACTGAAATGGATTGAACAATTCCTATCCGGGCGCACACAATACACTTCCACAAACAATCACCGCTCACCTCTTACTGATGTGACTTCGGGCGTCCCTCAGGGCGCCTGTCTGCCCCCTTTATTATTTCTAATCTATGTAAACGACTTGCCTACTAGCATACATTGTAAACTACGACTTTTCGCAGACGACTGCGTAGTTTACAACACTGTTAACTCCTCTGACGATGTTCTTTGCCTGCAGCGTGACCTCGATGCCATCTCGTCATGGTGCGAAAAATGGCACATGCCTCTCAACTTATCGAAATGCAAATCTATCTCTTTTAGCCGAAAACGCAGTCCTTTTCAGTCCACTTATCGCATTAGCTCTGTCAACATCAGCGCCACTTCATCTTACAAGTACCTGGGTCTTATTTTGACGTCATCTCTCTCTTGGATAACACATATCGAAACAATACGTCGCAAAGCGCTCACTCGGGTATCTACAAAGAAATCTAAAGAAGGCATCCCCAGAGGTAAAGAAGTTGGCATACTTGACATTTGTCCGTCCACAACTTGAATTTGCTTCTGCTGTCTGGCATCCATCTCAAGATTACCTAGCCGCATCATTGGAATCCGTTCAAAACCGAGCCGCCCGCTTCATCACTTCACATTATTCACGGTACACTAGTGTCACTTCTTTGAAACAAACGATAGGTCTGCCAACACTGAAGTCTCGCCGCATCATATCACGTCTTTGCTTGCTACACTCTTTTTTTTACAATCCACGCTCAAGGCACCACCTTCTTAAACCACCATTACGAACTTCCTCTCGCATAAGTCACAGCTCTGCCATAGCACGTTTACCCAGCCGCTCATCTGCCATGACCACTTCCTTCTTTCCTGATGCAATCGTTTATTGGAATGCGCTCCCTGACAACTTTGTTACCTGTACTGACCGCAAAAAATTTCGTGAATACCTAACAAATCACTTTGAATAACTTTCTGTTCCCAGTGTACATCGTTCATGAACCCATCATAAACCTATCGGAATAGTCTACCCTTGTCAAGCCTTCCACCTAGTCTTTTTCTTTTGTTTCTTTTATTGCTAATGTATTGCCGTGTTACTTCTTTCAATTCGAATTTTTTCTTTGATTGTTTAAAGTCGTACAAAATCAGCGATGTGTTATTTTTTCTTTTTTTCGGTGTTTTGCAAGAAACCACTCTTACACGTGTTTGTATTGCCCCCCCTTGTGTAATGCCTTCGGGCCTTCAAGGTGATAATAAATGAAATGAAATGAAATAATCTTCGCGATGAAAAAATATTCGCCTGCATACGTACACACAACTGCCGCTACAATGTAGTCAGTATGACTTCTCAGAGCAGTAGCACCTGGTATGTGTGTCTGTGCGTCTTGACTGCAATTACAGGTTCGAACTACAGTATATCGTTTTGCAAACACCAAGTAGCCCTACAACAAATCATACTGTAGGATATTGATCAAGTCTTTTTGGGATGTTTCAGGCAATGGAGTGATTCATAATGAAAGCCTAAAAATGGTAGCCGCCAAGCAATCTGCGCACGCGCCGGCCTTTGACGACCCATTGCGTAAACTGACTTGGGAAAAGGGCGAAAATAAGTTGAGCCGTCACAAATACCTGACGTCTACAAATTTTACCTCGACATTTCATCGCTTGAGCCAATAAAAATTTCGCGCTGTAGACACTTCTTAACGTGCCTGGGCACTATGTAAGCGCGTAGCTTGCAAACATTTATTTGTATAAACAGTGGACCTAAGAAATGGGTTCATTCTCAGATGCTTACCCAGAACCCTCGCTTGTATGACGTGCTGCAACTCTTGTAGAAGAGGTTCCCTTAGTGGAAAGGGTACTCGTCACACTGGCTGCCGTGCACTTCCTCCCACATTCTTTGAGCGCGATTCTGATCCTGCCAAGCTCCGCACCCAGGGACGCAAAATAGCTGCTGAATATCTTTTCACACTTCTTTTTGCGTAGTTCAGCAGCTCCCCACATCCACTGACCACTGAGCAACTCCCAGTGCCTCGCACAATAATAATGCCAAGGTGGCAATGCCTTCTGTTTGGACTATGAAGAAAGTCACTTTTACAAGCTGAGTAACTTATAATAACTTGCAGACAACCCATGCCCATGCGCTTGGCAACCTGCCAGATGTCGGCGCTAGGAATCGATTCACCTAGCTTCACACCAGCTTTTCTTGTGACACATTGGTATACCTCAAAGATGTAAAGGCACTTTTGTCTTTCCTAAGGGTGACTGGCCCATCTGAACTTCTTTGACTTGCTCAGGCCCTTCGCGCGCATGCGCGAGCTCACTGTGGCCTTTATTCTCCCTCCCCTGCCTATCTCTATTTCATTTTTATATTTTATTATTTTCAATCTTTTAATTTTTCTAGAGTAGGGTAGCCAACAAGATGCATTTCTGATTAACATCCCTGCCTCCTCTCTTCATTGCCTCCTCGTCCTTCGTAGACCTGATATAGCAACAGGTCGACCACCGCGACTAAGTCTGCCTTGAAGAAGATTGCTTCAGTCTAGTTCTCGCATATCAGTCAGTCAGCTTTGGTTCTCAAAGTGTACGCTGTTGTGTTTAACGGGTGAAATCGCCTTCGACGGGCTCTTTGGGCACCACAGCGTTTTTCTTACAGTCCAATGCATATTTATTACACGAAACAAGCATTGCTCAATGATGCGCAGAAGCCACGCTTGTAAAGTGCTTGCATCTGTCGCCATCAAGCCGGTCGAATATGGAAGCCCTTTGACTGCAGCTACTTACCTCTCAGGTTATATCCATGCTTCCGCTTGATAGGAAAACGTTCGTGGCATTACATTGTCGTAGTACGTTCAATAACGTAAGAACGTCTCGTCGAGCATCCTTTCTCAGTGCTTGGGGAATAACCGCACTCAGTACAACGTGGTCGCCGATCGTTGTGTCCTAACGACACCATCAATGTAAAAAGGAAAACAAAAGCTTAGTGGTGAAGCTTTGCAGAGGCATAGTTAAATGGTTTTCGGATAAGTTGCCATAATTGAGATTTCCTCTCCAAAGATTCCCATTATTTACTTAAACGTAGCAATGGGACCAAGGACCACTCACTGGCAGTAGCGTCAGAGAGGCCACTTTACCAGCGATTGCTGTGGCTCAGGAATAGCTTCCGAAGGATTCGGTGTGATACGGCAACATGATTTTTATCGGGGCAAAGTGGGGTTGCTGGACTGCATAATTTCTACAGCGAAGCTCTTTATGACTAGGTTCTGGCGCATCTCGTCTCCGTGGACATAGACCCACAATTTTTCATACGTGACGCGATCCTGACGATAGGGCAAAACCAGACGGACGAGCGGTGGAGGTGAAACAGACGGGATCGGCTCGTACGTGGGCCGATACCGAAAATAATGCAATGCCGGGCCGACTGGCGGCGTAGGTGAAGCAGACGTTAAGCGCTTCCCATACATGGGCCGATCCCGAAGATAGAGCAATACTGGTCCGGCCGGCGGTGGAGGTGAAGCAGGCTTTAATAACTCCCCGTACGTGGGCCAATACCGAAGATGGTAGAATAATGAGCCGACCCGCGGTGGAGATGCAGTTCGCCATTAAGGGGCCCACATATACAGCTTCGCTGGTCATCTTCTGCACAGAGTGGAAGGGCACTGAATTTTTGTTCAACTATTCTAGCATGAACGAATAAAACCATGGACACCGACCAATAGAAGTACTAATATTAGTACTTAGTTGGTCGGTGTCCATCGTTTTATTCCTTCATGTTTCATCCCGACCAGACGGGCTTCCGTTGAACCCTCAACTACTTCAACTATTCTAGCAATACGTAAAAGTCCGCTTGCTGTTTTTATTGTACTAACCAAATTACCATGAGTGTGATGAGCGAAAGAAAAGGATGCGTTCGACGACGAAGTTCGCGCGGGTTAATGCACCATAGGTCTACGTTTGGGCTTGACCTCACCAAATCAGCGATGGCCCTGTGTTTCTCCGCATATGTTTCGTACTACGATTTGGCGACGTATGGCGAGCAAGTTGTGAAATGCTTCGTGGCAAGAGATGTACTGAGGCAGTGGAGACGAAAGGGAGCAGGCAGAAGTGCAGGCCAGCGGTGATCAATGCTCCAGGGAACGCGGCCGTCCGTGGAGCTGCGGGCTGACCGTTAGGCATTCGCCAGCACGAGTACTGCGGCTCATACTGTGGCCAGGTCTACTGTGCAACCACGTGCCGCGAGCATTGTGAATGGCCGACGACTACTCGGTCACCTGTTCAGTAGTGTACCGATCATGGCCTGTCGTGGCCTGCCTAATGGCCGCATATGCGCCGAGCTCTGCATTTTGCACGCAAGCTGTATACTGTGCAGGCTGACCATTCTTGCAAGGTACGCTGCTGCTCACTTCTATGGCTGACTGCCCAGCGGTCATCTCTGGTTTGCCAAAAGCCATCATTTCCTCACCGACCAACATTGAAGCGTGTTCTACGTCGTGACGTCATCGCCCCTCACTCCGGCACCTACTCGTTTCCTGTCCACTGTAGCGTGAGCTGCGTTCAACTGTTTCTTTCTCGGATTCATGCCAACCTTAGTTCTTGTGATACTGTATGTGCGTCATGTCATGGGCCGGAAGGCACCGTGTGGTTGCAGCTTGGTTTTTGTAGTTTTTATACTGTAGTTTGGTGTTCAACGTGAGTTCTACTAATTTTCTTGCCTTTTCCCTCATTTTGAAGCACGCCGAGCAGATGTGACAAAACTAAGCTCTTTACAATTGTTGTTATTACATATGTGTCGGCGCCGCTCCTTTCGTTTCTCTCCTTTCAAATATGGCTTTCGAGAGCATTGGTATTGTGACCTTCATGACAAAAATACTGCTGCGCACAATGAAAGGAAATAGTAGGGAACAGCAGTAAAAGAAAGTAGTCGCATAAGCCATATTGTGCTGCTTTCCGGCTTCTGACACGCAGTGTTTTCAACCCATGCATATTCTGTGTTTCTTAGAATGCAAGAAACGAAATGCTGAAGTAGATATATTTATAGAACTCGTGCTGCAATATCGGTTGTTTCTGCAAAAATAGTCCATCGGGGCACGCTTGTGTGCTCTATGCAGTGGACGTTCACTAGGATTCATAAAGCAGCCGCCGTGTTTGCTCGGTGGCTATGATGTTGGGCTGCTGAGCACGAGGTTGCGGGTTCGAATCCCGGCCACGGCGGCCGCATTTCGATGGGGGCGAAATGCGAAAACACCCGTGTGATTAGATTTAGGTGCACGTTAAAGAACCCCAGGTGGTCGAAATTTCCTGAGTCCTCCACTACGGCGTGCCTCATAATCAGAAGGTGATTTTGGCACGTAAAACTCCATAATTGAATTTTCTTTAGGATTCATAAAGCGTCCGTTAAAAAAAGGAGAAAGAAATGCACGAGGAACTAGATTTTTCGTTAGCATGAGTAGCTTCCGGTGATGACAATACAGAAAAGAAAGAATGCTGGCTCTCCTCTAATCTGGAGTAGAGGTTAGCATGAAATGGCTACCGGCAGAACAGATTGGTTGGAGATGATACTAGCAGCAGCCTTAATTCGGGGTATAGTGCACCTTAGCAACGGCACACCAAGCCAAATCACACCGCACCATACCATACTGTGCACTGGCTTATGTGGACGCAATTGTTTCGTGCCCTGGACAGTTACAGGAAAGAATTGCGTCTCTGTGGCGTCTTCTGTTTCTTGTGGTGCCGCCGCTTCAACCGCTTTTCTTCTTCCAACAGTGCAGCGCGCTCAGCGTCTGTCGCTAGTTTTTATTCCTGCCGCGTTGAAGTGGTCAGCAAATATAAGTGGCGATGGTCCATGGCGGCGTTTTCACATTCGTGAACGGCCGCATAATCCTGCCATTGTCGCCACAGTTTGGTGGTCTGCTGCTCTGGCGTATAACTCGCTAAGCGATTGGTTTCTGGAAAAGACTTCCTACCTCTCCTTTCATTGGGCTCCTTTGGTCGCCTTAAGCATTTGTGACGACGACCTCATTGAAATTAAGAATGAAGCAGAAGCGTGGTGTAGCGACGATGAGGCGGAGGCCTGGAAGCCAACTGAGCCGAAATGAGCCTGTTTCGAAATGAATCTCGTTGCAAATCTCGGTGCATCCGCGGCGCGCCGGACCATGCCGGCCTGGTCACACAGCGTGGCGCCGTTTCTAGAGGCGGCGCATAACCCGCGCACCGGTACTCAGGCTGCTGGCGTTGAAAAGAGCACAGGCAACCCTATCTCAGCGCTAAAAAATTATAATCAAGTCTATGGTGCCTTTTGAACGTCGCTATTGGAAATGGCAAACTTCAGTGCAGTAGAAGTTGCAGCTTGAGTGACATTGTCAACAAGCATTACGAAGTACTGGGAAACAATATTTTTGCAACATGTTTGGGCAGTAACAAGCCTACGTAATGCAGTCTTCTACAAGGGGTTTGCGGCCAGCGAGGATGTTTTCTGAAGTTTTCACCGGTTGCCGGCATGTTCTCGTTTCATGCTCGCTCCGTTCTCGTTTTGAGTGCCCGAATAACGGCTCTGCATTTTGGCTTGAGGTGTCTTGAAGGTAGCTGACAAAGGGAGGTAAAAGCTTTTGATGCTTAATACGCCAAATGGGACATAAATGTTAGGTTTGTTAGAAATATTGTTTAGTTAGGTTAGTTACAGTTATCCTGATGATGAGAAGAAAATTTACAGAGGAATAAAGATGGGTTGGAGTGCCTACGGCAGACATTGCCAGATTCTCACTGGAACGGTACCACTATCATTGAAAATAAATGTGTACAATCAATGGATTCTACCGGTGCTAACATATAGAGCAGAAACTTGGAGGTTGACAAAGCTCGAGAACTAGTTAAGGACCGCGCAATGAGCGAAGGAACGAAGGATGCTTGGCGTAATGTTAAGAGACAGGAAGATAGTGGTGTCGATCAGACAGCAATGGGGATTGCCGGTATTCTAATTGACATTAAGAGAAAGACATGGAGCTGGTTAGGCCATGTAATGCACAGGATTCGATGGTAGACCATTAGAGTTACCGAATGGGTACCAAGAAAAGGGAAGCGTAGTCGCGGACGGGCGAAAACTAGGCGGGGTGATGAAATTAGGAAATTCGCCGACGCAAGCTGGAATCAGTTGAAGCAGGACAGAGGTAATCGGCGAGCGCAGGCTAAAACAGGCTGATGATGAGGATAATGAAGAATATTAGCAGAGTCACGTCATAGAGCTCACTTATCATGCGCTTCTATGTAATATGCTTTACTCTGTGTCATATAGCAATGGCGATGGTGTGGCTAAATAAAAGTTTGTGTGGTAGATGAGCGTGCGAAGCAGAAAGCAACTGATGGCTGAGATGCACAGTAGAATGGAGCCTTGGCAAGGTTAAGTGCGGGCGAAACAGCAGTACGGAAAGATAAGCATTTGGTCCTGAGAGTGTAGTCAGATTTTTTTGGCTGTTTGAGAAGCATGCGTAGGTGGTGCAGTGTGGTTGGTTGCTGGCGTCGCGTTATTGAGATATATGGGTGTTTCTCTTTTCTACGTTCGATTATTGAGAGTCACATGTTGTGTCCTTACCTGCGTGCGATGAAAGTGACGCAAGGTTAGCCATACTACTGCATGTGTTTCGCGCATACGTCTCACCCGGTTAGCTTGCTGGTAAGACGGGCGGTATGTTTATTTTAACCTCAAAATCTCCATTTCTTTTTTATTTTTTGTGCACTTTATGCGGTGCTAGAATAAGTATAAGGATTACCAAAATAAGTCGTCAATCGCCCGCACGCTTCTGGGAAATCTCCTAAGTGGAGACGAATTATTCTGCAAGTGAAAAGCAATGCCCTTCAATAGCATGGGCCCCGTCGAAATTCCGTCCCTATTTCTATGGCAGGCCCTTCAAGGTCGTCATGGAATGGCGAGCCTTATGCTGGCTTGTAAATCTCAGTCGAGAGTCCTTCCGGATGCCTCGCCTGCTGAAGCTTTAGGTTGCGGGAGTTTGATGTTGCGATTGTCTACAAAATCGGACTAAAACATTTCTATGCCGACTACCTGTCTTGAGCCCCCTGCGTGACCATTCCAGTTCCATAGCGCTTTGCGAGACAATATGTAAAGGTGCTTATTGGAATTGTAAATTCTAAATACAGTGCAAAACTTACACATACACATAAAGAAGACACGAAAGATTCGGACAAGCGCTGGTTGACTCACCCTTCGCATGGGAAAAGCGGAGAGACACTTGTGCGTGGCTCACTTTATAAAATCGGAGGGTGTCTCGATTGGAATAAACAGTAGCGCTTGTCCGCGACTTTCGTGCCTTCTTTATGTGAGTCTGTAATTTTTACACTGTATTTGGAATTTAAAATGTTAGACCAACTAGCTTAACAGACAGTCCTTCCAAAGCTTATTGGAAAGTTCGTAGAAAAAAATTTTCTTAGGAGTTCCGAATTCCGGCTAAAATCTACCAATAGTTTTTCAAAACGTACTGTCAATTTTGTTATTGCAATTGTTTTACTGACTTGTCACAGTGCTGTTACTTACACTAAAATTATGTAAGCACGAATACGCTGTAGGAAGTTTGTGAAATAGCATGACCAATGAAATACAGTTTCGTTCCGCTGTCGTCCGCAATTTTGGCAAAGAGGTAGTCTTCCTACAATATGGCACAGAATCCCTTATAAGTGTGCTTATTGGCGTTTGGTTCCGGTCGCTATCTCATTTTAATTTTTGTTGAATGCGAAATATGAGTTTCTGAATTTGACCCCGGCCCTATGTTTGGCATACCTTCGTGCTAACACTTCACCGCGAAGCGCAGAGCTTTTCTTGCTTCAGCGAGTCAGCGTGCACACTTTGGGAATGAAACACGACCTTAATGAGCGTGCGAGCGCTCCGCACTGTTGGCCCGTTCCTTTATCGGATATAAAATTTATCTTGTTGTTCTATTCCATTCTTCCAGAGTGTCTAAGAAGTACACTTTGAGGTCAAATTCAGAAATTCATATATCGCCCAAAACAGAAATAAAAATCACATAATGATGACGATTGGGTAGATTGGCGTGAGGTGGCGAGGGCTGCGTTCGTCCCCGGTCTCAGTTGCTGAGGTCAGTCCGCGTTACCATCGGGTCTGGCGGCGATCACGGTTGCAAGGGGCGATGGTGAGCGGCTGTGACTAAGGCTCGATGCGATGCTCCGTGGGATATTGTCGCTGATGACACTGGACAACATTCATTTGGGCTAGATGGTGCATACTTGAATAAGGAAGGAACAGCGCCAACTAAGGCAATCACAAGTGGGGAGAACGACACAGGACAAGCGCCAACTTCATGTATCTCTATTCACCGAAAAACCAGCAAATATAAGGAAAATCACAGACATGCGCGGAATGACCAAAATGCGTCATCTGCCAAACCGTTCTAGATAGGACATTTCGCTTTTGAAGAGGGTCACGGAATTATCACTAACACAGTTTTTTCCTCTTTTCTTTATATGGAATGCTTCAAAAACCTCACGTGCCTTTGTTTCTCTGCTTCTGCCAAGAATCTTTATCTCTCCGAACCGTGGTTCACACTTCTTGCAGTACTGGCATTGTTGCAGGGGTGATTACAGTTTTTAGACTTTAACATTACCTTGGGTGAAGATCATGTATGTTGGCAGTACGCACGTCGAGCACAAAAGGAGCTTCTTCCTTATGCATTGGTGCATTCGAAAACCGTAAAACGTTCCATTGCTAAACTTTGTCTTGAATCTGCTCTTGTGAAATCGTGTCACCATGCAATGCGTGCGAGCTTTGACAAGCAAGTTCATAGGTTGGTTTCGGCGGGGTTCCCAAGCACGGTTATCACAGAAGTGGCTGAAGCGATCTTGCAAAAAATCAAAGGTGCCATGGTAAAGAAACCGTGCGCACAAGAAAAACTAGTTGCGAAGCCGGAAGTGGTTCCGTATGTACATAGGATAGCCCACAATATGAAAAAGGTGACAAACAGACACGGCGTCCAAGTCTTGTTTTCGGCTCCTCGAAAACAAGCTCAGCTCTGCGCCCGCGTCGCGAGCCAGGGTACGAGGAGCAGCAGCACCAAAAAACATGGAAAGCAGTTTGTAAAGTGCTGCACCGGTGTGGTATATGAAATACCTTTGACCTGCGGGAAAACCTATGCGGGCCAAACGCGCAGACGCATGAAGGACCGTGCAGCTGAACATGTGCGGTCGCTGAAAGAAGGAGGTGCGCATCTTTCACAACATTGCGCAAATTGCACTGCGCGTGACCGAGCGGCAGAATATTCGCCACGAAAACAATGCCAGTACTGCAAGAAGTGTGAACCACGGTTCGGAGAGATAAAGATTATTGGCAGAAGCAGGGATACAAAGGCACGTGAGGTTTTGGAAGCATTCCATATAAAGAAAAGACGAAAAAACTGTGTTAGTGATGCTTCCGTGACCATCTTCAAAAGCGAAGTGCCCTATGTAGAACGGTTTGGCAGATGATGCATTTTGGTCATTGTGCGCATGTCTGTGATTTTCCTTATATTTGCTGATTTTTTGGTAAATAAAGATACATGAAGTTCGCGCTTGTCCTGTGTCGTTCTCCCCACTTGTGATCGTCTTAGTTGGCGCTGTTCCTTCCTAATTCAAGATGATACTGGTGGCATGATTTCCCAGCAACCAAGAGCCACTGTCGTCGTTGGTCGAACGAAAGCGTGCGAAGAAAAGCGTAGTGCCACTCAAGACAGGCTGTACAGCGACAATGGCTGCGATAGCCTGCGTCGTCTGCATGGAAACAAAGGTCTGGATGAGTGGTTGTCTGTCAGCGACGGCTGCAGTGAATCATGCCCACGCGTCACCGACGCGCTGCCTCTCCCAATCTTCCGATAAGCGAGGCAGATGCGCCACACTTCACTACGTTTGCAATGTGCGGCACGTAACAGATTGCCCGCGCTAGCTAGGCTACTCACAGCGTTTTCTTTCTGATATAAACCATGTACCAAAAACTCAAATTACAAAGTATTGACACGCGAAATAAAAGCCCGTATAGATCTGCGCTCATATTTCTCATTAGAGAGTATCGTAATCCTCGGTGAACTTTTTACGAAGAGTATCTTATGGTGAAAATTGCCGACGAAAGTAGACCAAGCGGGAACTTTTGTATGCTTGGCCTCGTATTACGAAAAATTCCTGCAGGGTATTGGTGTCTGTGAAATTCTAATAACATATATAGCACTTGGAAAGCTCAGCAGTGCAAACGACAACCCAGTGAAGAAATCTATAGTGTGTTTTAGGAGAAAATTGGTAATTGGTAGTATGTTTACAGAATTCAGGACTCGTAGGGAAGTTTTGTCACCGATATTGCCAATACGCACCTTAACATATTGTGGAAGCTTGGTAGGTTCATTAGGAGAAGAAGTTAAGCTTGAGTGGCATTAAAATAATTGTATGTACTCTTTTCCAGCACTATGTTTGACGCGTTTCAGCAAACTTGGAAGGCAAGTCGCGTGGCCCCCTTTTCTTCCACAATATCTTGGGACGCGGACGTCACAATCCAAGAGATTCGCGTTACACTCGAAGATCTCCGCCGAAACACGATCCCAGGGCCAAATCGTATCTGATTTCCCACCCTTCGGAACCTCAGTGATTCAGATCTCCATCATCTAACAAACCTATTCAGTGATAATTGGCATGAGAGCGCGCTCCCACAGGCATGCCATCATGCTGAGATTTCGCTTATACCCAAACGAGGCAAGCCCATAGCCATAGGAAATTTATGGTCGGTGTCGTTTACTTCATGCATCGCAAAGTTAGTGTAACACGTGCTTTTACGGCGTCTACAACCCTTCCTGGAATGAAAGTCCTTGTCCCACTCATATTTCGGATTCCGGGCGCATCTCTCCATGGAAGACGTGCTTCTACAGCTTAAGGAAGACGTCATCGGCCGTCCGTTCCGCGGTAAGACGAGGACCATCCGCGCCCTTGATCTAAGGGGAGCGGTCGACAACGTGACTCACGTTTAATTTTTTCAATATCTTGCAGAATCACATTGTAGTGGCCGCATGTGCAACTGCCCTTGTTCCCTTCTGTGCGATACATGAGCCATGAATGGGATAGGGACACGATTCACCTGGCAGGTCACGGCACCCCACAGCGATCATTTTTGCCCCTGGTCTATTTAATATCGCCCTCACATGACTACCTGAGCAGCTCAACCAGAACACCGATGTTGCACATGAGATTTACACAGACGACAATCACGATCTAGAGGACGATAGGGGTAGACGAGGCCATTCAAAATCGGCTGCAGCATGCCGTCGACATCGTTACTGCTTACGCACAACGAGGTAGCTTGTACTGTGCCCCACAAAGGCCTTAGCTTCTTCTCATCCGTGCGCGCAGCATCGCCGCTCTACCCGAGATCACGGTGCGCGGGAATGTCTTTCCTGTACCCCAGTTGGGCCTTGCGCACATTCTTGGACTACCCGTTCAAGCGAACATAAAGGTGAACTACACTGTCTTGCTTTTGACCCGAAAGACCAAACAGACTCTGGTCGTGATTTGAGGAGTCCGACAAGCACTCAGCTCTACGATAATGGGAGCTATCGTGACTGGTGTCGGACTGCTCGATCAGTCGCATTATTTACCACCTCCCCTCCCACATACTTATCCAGTCGGGGCAAGTATGGCTCGACGCGATGCTGCGGCAGGCGACCAAACTCGCCCATGGCCTCCCACATTACACCGCCACGAAATGCCTGCTGGCCCTAGGGACGCATAGCACTATCGGCGAGCAATTGCACTCTCAGTGGGTCAGTAAAAGACCTATTTTGCTCACACCGACTCTGTGGCACCTGCTCTCGAGATTGGGATACCCGGTTTTTCACAATGACAATGGGGACATCGCCATCACTGTTACGACTTGAGTTAATGCAGCCTTAAAGGTGCACTCACTGCCTAAAAACAGGCATCCTGAGCATGACGCTAACTCGGGCGACCCCGCGTACGCTACCTGGTGCGCAAACTCAGTGATGTCCCTGAGACAAATATCTTGTACACGGGTGCCGCTTGATGCCACAACGGCTATTCCGTGGTTGTGTTGTATGGTGCTGAAACATTACTTACGGCCATCTCTTTGTGGTGTTCTACCCCTATACAACACGGAAAATTCTTTAGAGTAGCGCTTTCTATGACACCCTGTCCAGATCCCTGGGGAAGTGTATATTGACACGTGTACTTATCTTTATCGGGCAACCACGTTTCGCCGCTTAACAACTGTAATCGCACAGCGAGGGACGCGCCTGCATGTATCCGACGTTTCTGGAAAGTTATCGACGCTTCTATCCGCGTGTCTGTTGTCGCCGCACCTTGTGTTATCAGATTTCATCGCGTGACACGAATGGTGTAGAACTTTGTGGAAGACACGCGGGTCCCATCAGTTAATCTGGAACATTCGACGACTGATCTATAAAAGCCGACGCGCTTGACCCGCTAATCAGATTTCCGACGATCGCCGACTGTGTTCGCCGCTTTCGTTGTGCTATAAGTGTAGCCTGTTTTGTGGGCACAAGTTCGCCCAATAAAAGCTAGTTTTCTCGTTCACAGTATTGCTACTGTGTTCTTCTACGTCACCACCACGTGACATCTGGTGGAGGTGCTTTACGTTCATGTACCGGACGCCCCCGACAAACCGTGATCCAAGCCCGGACCGCAAAGACAGCACCAACGTAGTCCCGGACCATCGAGCAAGCCGCCGTCTTCAACAACTGCCCCCGGAGCACGGACTTTTGCCTGAAACCAGGAAGATCACCACCAAGTCCACCCCAATGGCAGCCCCAGCATCTCCCATCGTGCTGCAGCAGCCCAGGGAGCCTCCGACGTTCCGCGGTTCAACGTTCGAGGACCCGGAAAGCTGGCTTGAGACATACGAGAGGGTCGCTGCTTTTAACAAGTGGAACAGCGACGACAAACTGCGACATGTCTTCTTCGCATTGGAAGACGCTGCCAGGACGTGGTTCGAGAACCGAGAAGCCACCTTGACGACCTGGGAGCTATTTCGAAGCGGCTTCCTGCAGACATTCGCAAGCGTTGTACGCCGAGAACGAGCCCAAGCACTACTGGAAACCCGAGTGCAGCTGCCCAACGAGACCACCGCGATTTTTACAGAAGAAATGAGCCGCCTATTCCGCCACGCCGACCCGGAAATGTCCGAGGAAAAGAAAGTCCGGCTACTAATGCGTGGTGTTAAGGAGGAACTTTTCGCCGGTATGGTACGAAACCCACCGAAGACTGTCGACGAGTTTCTTCGCGAGGCCACTAGCATCGAGAAGACACTCGAGATGCGAAACCGGCAATTCGACCGCCGCACCAACGCTACAAACTATGCCGGAGTTCAATCACTGGCCTCCGAAGACCTGCGCGAGGCTATCAGGGCAGTCGTACGAGAGGAGCTTCAGAAGATCTTCCCGTCGTCGCAGCCTCAAGTGGCCTCGATCGCTGACATCGTCAAAGATGAGGTTCAGCGGTCACTTGGAGTTCCGGAGGTGCAACCTCAATTACCGCAACCCCAACCCGAAGCGATGACCTACGCCGCCGTCGTACGCCGTCAAGGCCCTCCTCAGCGACCGCGCCAGGGCCCTGTAACGCCGCAATTCCGTCGACCACCGCCGCCGCCGCCGACAGCGCGCCCACCCGTCGCCCAGCGGAGCTACCCGAGGAAGACCGACGTTTGGCGCGCTTCTGACCACCGCCCGCTCTGCTACCACTGCGGGGAAGCGGGTCACGTCTACCGACGATGTCCATACCGGGAAATGGGACTGCGAGGTTTCGCTGTCAACGCTCCGCGCCCGCAGCAAGGTGAACGCCCTCGCGATATCGCTGACTACCTCGCGGCTACTCAGTGGAGTTCTCGACGACCGTCGCGTTCACCATCACCAGGCCGCTACCTGTCGCCGCAGCGCCGACCATACACTGGCCCAGCTCGGGGCCGGTCAGCGAGCCCATATCCGGAAAACTAAAAGCAGCAACCGATGGAGGTGCGGTTGCTGTCCGTCGAACTGTCGAAGATCCTCCGCCGCCGACGAAGACGCCGAAGAAACTACCTCGACGACATAACGACACGCCGCCGTCCCGACGAAGTCTGGAAGGAAAGAATGCGACGACGAAAGACGACCTGACGACGTCACATACCAGCCACAAGTCAACGCGACGCAGTCGTGATCCGACGCCAAGACCGAACTGTAATGCAAGACAAAGAGCCACCGACCTCGACGTGCTTCTCGACGGCCACGCAGTCACCGCCTTAGTCGACACAGGGGCTGATTACTCCGTCATGAGCGGACACATCGCCGCCCAGTTGAAGAAAGTTAAGACTACGTGGGAAGGCCCTCAAATTCGTACCGCCGGAGGACACCTCATAACGCCGACTGGAATGTGCACGGCAAGAATTACCATTCACGACCGGACTTACCCTGTCACCTTCGTTATCCTCCAACAGTGTTCACGAGACGTCATTCTCGGCATGGACTTCCTCAACCAACACGGCGCAATCATCGACCTGAAGTCGAAGTCAATAACTCTGTCGGAAGACCATGCGATACCGTCGGAGAACCCTCGTAGTCACCACGCCTTGAGTGTGCTCGAAGATCAGGTGAGCATCCCGCCTCGCTCCAGCATTGTTATTTCGGTCGGCACCGAAACACCCGCTGACTTAGAAGGTGTCATCGAAGGCGACCAACGTCTACTGCTAGACCGTGAAATTTGCGTCGCAAGAGGGATCGCTCGACTGCACGGAGGAAACACGAAAGTGTTGCTGACAAACTTCAGCCAGGAGTACAAGCACATCAACAAGGGCACGACGATCGCATACATCGAGGAAATTCTGGAAAACAGCAATGCGTTTGTCCTCTCGGATTCCGCCGCATCTACCCCGACGACCATGGTTGCCGAACCAGACTACGACATTAATCCAAGTCTCCCCGTGATTAAGCAACAGCAGCTCAGAAGTCTGCTCCGGCGATACAAAGGCTGCTTTTCGACGTCATCGAGGATTCGACAAACACCAGTCGCCAAGCATCGCATAATCACCGAGGAGTACGCTCGACCACTTCGCCAGAGCCCTTACCGAGTTTCGCCGCGAGAACGTGAAGCTATAAGAGAACAAGTCGACGAAATGCTGCGCGACGACATCATCCAGCCGTCGAAAAGCCCGTGGGCATCTCCTGTTGTGCTGGTGAAGAAAAAGGACGGAACCCTTCGTTTCTGCGTCGATTATCGTCGTCTGAACAAGATCACGAAGAAGGACGTATACCCTCTCCCACGGATAGACGACGCATTGGATCGGCTCTGCAACGCTAAATACTTCTCCTCGATGGACCTCAAGTCTGGCTATTGGCAAATAGAAGTCGACGAAAGAGATCGTGAAAAGACCGCCTTCATCACCCCAGACGGCCTCTACGAGTTCAAGGTTATGCCATTTGGACTGTGCTCGGCGCCTGCAACGTTCCAGCGCGTGATGGACACGGTTTTAGCAGGATTGAAGTGGCAGACCTGTCTCGTTTACTTGGATGACGTCGTTGTATTCGCCGAAAATTTTGACGATCACCTTAGGCGGCTTGCCACAGTACTAGAGGCCATCAAGTCATCAGGGCTCACTCTGAAGCCAGAAAAGTGCCGCTTCGCTTACGATGAGCTTCTATTCCTAGGCCACGTCATCAGCAAATCCGGAGTACGCCCCGACCCGCAGAAAACAGCTGCCATCGCAAAGTTCCCGCAGCCCACCGACAAGAAGGCAGTGCGTAGATTTCTTGGCATGTGTGCCTACTACAGGCGATTTGTCAAGAACTTTTCACGCATCGCTGAGCCGCTGACACAGCTAACTAAATGTGACGTCGAGTTCAAGTGGGAAACGCCACAGGGCGACGCATTTCAAGAACTCAAACGACGCATGCAGTCGCCGCCCGTACTTGCGCACTTCGACGAGCACGCCGATACCGAAATACACACTGACGCCAGTAGCCTAGGCCTCGGTGCCGTCCTAGTCCAGAGAAAAGATGGACATGAACACGTGATAGCTTACGCTAGCCGATCATTGTCAAAAGCAGAAGGCAATTATTCTACAACCGAAAAGGAATGCCTCGCCATCGTTTGGGCCACAGCGAAATTTCGCCCTTACCTATATGGCAGGCCATTCAAGGTGGTCAGCGATCATCACGCGTTGTGTTGGCTATCTAACCTAAAAGACCCCTCAGGACGGCTGGCACGGTGGAGCCTCAGGCTACAAGAATACGACATCACTGTAACCTACAAGTCCGGACGAAAACACTCAGATGCCGATTGCCTATCCCGCGCCCCCATTGACCCGCCGCCGCAAGATGACGAGGATGACGACGCCTTCCTTGGAATAATAAGCGCAGAAGACTTCGCCGAACAGCAACGAGGAGACTCGGAGCTAAAAGCCCTAATCGAGTATTTGGAAGGGCACACCGACGTTGTCCCAAGGGCATTTAAGCGTGGATTATCTTCGTTCACGCTTCAAAACAACCTACTCGTGAAGAAGAACTTCTCACCAGTCCGCGCCAACTACCTTCTTGTTGTTCCGTCGGCGCTACGTCCAGAAGTACTGCACGCCCTACATGACGATCCGACCGCTGGGCACCTCGGTTTCTCCCGGACGCTATCGAGGATACAAGAAAGGTATTACTGGCCGCTCCTAACCACCGATGTCGCCCGTTACGTCAAGACATGCCGCGACTGTCAGCGACGCAAGACACCACCGACAAGACCAGCGGGATTACTACAGCCGATCCAGCCTCCTTACCGACCTTTTCAGCAGATCGGGATGGACTTGTTGGGACCGTTTCCGACATCAGCTTCCGGAAATAGGTGGATTGTCGTGGCGACGGACTATCTCACCCGCTTCGCTGAAACTAAAGCTCTACCGAAAGGCAGCGCAGCCGAAGTGGCTAAATTTTTCGTCGAGAACATCCTGTTGCGACATGGTGCTCCAGAAGTCCTCATCACCGACAGAGGAACGGCCTTTACAGCGGAGCTCACTCAAGCCATTCTGAACTACAGTCAGACAAGGCACAGGAGGACAACGGCCTACCATCCGCAGACGAATGGTCTTACGGAGCGGCTGAATAAGACCCTCGCCGACATGCTAGCGATGTACGTCGACGTCGAGCACAAGACGTGGGACGCGGTCCTGCCGTATGTCACCTTCGCCTACAACACGGCGGTGCAAGAAACAACACAGATCACGCCATTCAAGTTGGTTTACGGCAGGAACCCGACGACGACGCTCGACGCCATGCTGCCGCACGTCACTGACGAGGAGAATCTTGACGTCGCTACCTATCTCCAGCACGCCGAAGAAGCCCGACAGCTCGCCCGCCTGCGAATCAAGAACCAGCAGAGGACCGACAGCCTACACTACAACCTCCGACGACGCTTCGTCGAGTACCAGCCCGGCGACCGTGTTTGGGTGTGGACCCCGATACGCCGACGAGGACTCAGTGAAAAACTACTGCGACGATATTTCGGACCCTACAAGGTCATTCGACGTATTGGCGCACTGGACTATGAGGTCGTGCCAGACGGAATTTCGCATTCACAGCGGCGCCGCGCACGATCTGAAGTGGTCCACGTGGTGCGTCTGAAACCATTTTACGGACGCTGATGAACTTCCTTAGTTTGTTGTTTTCTTTGCTACGAGTGCTTTTCTTTGTTACTTTCGTTTGTTAGCAGCATCGGGTCGATGCTCTTTAAGAGGGGGGTAATGACACGTGTACTTATCTTTATCGGGCAACCACGTTTCGCCGCTTAACAACTGTAATCGCACAGCGAGGGACGCGCCTGCATGTATCCGACGTTTCTGGAAAGTTATCGACGCTTCTATCCGCGTGTCTGTTGTCGCCGCACCTTGTGTTATCAGATTTCATCGCGTGACACGAATGGTGTAGAACTTTGTGGAAGACACGCGGGTCCCATCAGTTAATCTGGAACATTCGACGACTGATCTATAAAAGCCGACGCGCTTGACCCGCTAATCAGATTTCCGACGATCGCCGACTGTGTTCGCCGCTTTCGTTGTGCTATAAGTGTAGCCTGTTTTGTGGGCACAAGTTCGCCCAATAAAAGCTAGTTTTCTCGTTCACAGTATTGCTACTGTGTTCTTCTACGTCACCACCACGTGACAATATCCTAACTTATTCGCCGGAAGCTTTCCCGCCTTTTTGACGGGACGCGGCTTCTCCAAGGCAGCTCTCCGCATCCTACAACCAGTCACCAAATACACTCACCAAACACATCTACCCCACAACGTACCAACTTGCTCTGGACATCTAGGCATAACTCAATGTCGGGTAATGACCGCGCACACGCGGTCGCTCGAGAAATTACCCTCCGAGCTGACCGCCATAGAGAGGATGGGAGTCCAGACCAGGTAAGCGCTCCACTCACATACAGAAACATATTAAAACACTACACACGAGCTAGTCACACCACGGGCCCGCGGCCGTTGTAGTTCTCACGATAGGAAGATATGGGACTCCGCCAACTCCTAACACCCTCATTTCCCAACCTACTTCCCTGCATAAATTTTATCCTGACCGCTACGCAGAGTCCTGCCCAGGCTGTGGCAGCTTCCTCACGCAATTTCATGACACGGTGGAGTACGCCACAAAATGCGCCGCAAAATTATTCTCTCCCCGGCCAGTTATCCTGCACCCCTTGTGCACCAAAGAGCTGTGGGAGGATGCATTCTGCGATGGGCTTCCCAAGGTCCACCGGGCTCTTGTTCAACGGGCCCGTGTGGTCGCTCAGATCGTTCCAGAGACCGCGTACGAGAGGTCCCTCCCAAAATATTGCTATCATTTTTGTTATAAAATGTTGACGCACCTCACCATCATTTAGCCCCTTCATAAGTGAAACTAGCTTGTAGCGCGCTACTATGTACAACAGTGATCCAACCAAAAAGACAACGCTACGTCCAGCGCGTTGGCGGTGCGCGAAGAGTGGAAACGGCGGTTGCGAGATCGAAGACCAGTGGTAATCGGCGTGTTGTCGTCCTTTTGGCCTACTGCCAGTTTCTTGCCGAGTCCTCAGACCAGCCGAGACCTTTAAGCGTTTCTCTGACCAGGTATTACGTGACTTGACTTGCTGCTTTGCCTATCTTTACGACATCTTCGTCTTCAGCACTACAGCTGAAGTTCCACCTACGTAAAGTGCTCAGAAGAGTCAGCTAGTTTTGCCTTGTAGTTAACGGTCCGAAGAACGAGTTCGGTCTTACGGAGTTCGATTTCATTTGCCATCGCGTCATTTGCCAACGCAACATCCGCCCATTCCCTAACCGCGTCACAGCCACCCGTGAGTTGCCTCAGCCATCCACCACCAGGCAACTTCATGAATTTCTTGGCCTCACCAGCTATTACCGTCGCTTCATTCCTGAATCCACCAATATACTGCAGGCTCTCCACGACCTGCTCTCGGGACACAAAACCCAGAATACCCGCGTGCATGGAGGAAGGAAAACTAGGAGAGCGCCTACCCCGTCCGCGGGCTAGAAGAAAAGTGTGGAGGAAATGACGTAGTACGTTCTCGTTTTTTGCTGTTTTTCTGTTTCTTTAGCTGTAGTGGCCACGCCGTTCGGGCCACAATGGCGGCTTTGTTATAGTTGTGTGCGCTATCACGTGTTGCTCCGTAGGTTTCGTTCCGTCGCAAAGGCGCCGTGTGGGAAGGGTTGCGTTGGTCTCGGTGTTTTGTTGCGCTGTGTTATCTGGACCGTGTTCTCCCGGATGTTGCTGTGGCCAGGTAAGACAGGAGGAACTAAAGTTCGTGAAATGAACGTGCATGCAACGCTGTACGCAATGTACCCCGCCATGAAAATGGCAACCGATGAAGGAATATCCGCGAGAAACTTTGCGCTCATTGGCGGAATCATGCTAGCGTGCAATCGCAGGCCAAAACAAATGCGTTTCAAAATCTGTACAATGAACACCTTGCAGGTCAGTGATTCCTGCTTTCGACAGCACATGGTGCATTTGCGCCATGTTGAACGTAGGTTATGCAAGAATGCATAGTCCTGGTTTTAAAACATGCGTGTTCAGTAACAACTTGCTTTTGTGCATATTAAAACAGATGTTGCTTAACTGTTGCTTGTTTCTCGCAGTGCTCGCGACAGTACGAAGTCTTTTAAGCAGAGTGCGGTCGAGGTGCATGCACACCTGCACAGGTGGACCTCAATACACGTGCAGATAGAGCGCTACGCAGAATATGTGCATTTTACTGCCCTCGGCAACGTGCGCCGGCCAGCCGATGCTTCATCCTGGAAGATGGGAAAGAAGCGGCTGCTTTGAGTTAAAGAATGAATCCTCCCTACCGCAGGCTTATCTTACCTGTGCGCGCGACAAGCGCAGGGAAGTGAAGGTTAGTGGATGCGCTGCAAGAGTGAGCAAAGCTCCACACACTGTAAACAAGAAAACACCCAGATGGGCGTTTTTTGCTTGTCCTCTAGCGCATTCCCTTTTGTACATCTTTTTGCTCCCATTGAAAGGGCGTACGATAAAACTCCCATTGACGTGGGCATTAATTGGGCACACAACGGGGGTACGGGGGTACCGTAATACGCCCACTTCACCCCCCCCCCCCTATTTGACTGGGAGGTACAATGGGAGTATTGTGAAGGAATTAAAGGCATTTTAGTTTAGGTGCGGCAAGCTCGTAGCGAAATGCATGGTGGCGCGGGTCACGCGCTTACGCAGTACCAGACGGAACACCGCAGGCCGAAATGTCGAACGCCGGCGATCAAGGCTCAAGGGAACTCGGCCGTCCGTGAGCTGCCACCCGAGCAGGCGTCGCACCTGCTCGGAGCGAACGCCGGCGTCCGACACCTTGGCCTGCGGTGTTCCGTCTGCTGCTGCATAGGCGCGGCGTACCGCCACGAAGCATTTCGCCGCGGGCTCGCCACACGTGGTCCAATCGACGGCACAGGGCCACCGCTGAATCGACCAAGTCACGCGCACACGTGGTCCAATGGCGAATGAACCCGTCACCGCACGTCTTCATTTTTTTTCCCTTTCGCTGATCACAGAGCCCCTCTTTGTAAAGCTTTTATACAGTCGTCCTAGCTTATCGGCAGTGCCTCCGAGGCCAGCAAACGCCTTCGAGAGCAGTTGCTACTTGCTGAAAGGAAAAATGCACGAGACACACTGACAGTGAAGAAAATTTATTTTACACCAAATGTAAGAAATATAATATGTTCACTTCCGGGCCCAAAAGAAAGCACATTTCTGCCCCAGTAAAACAATTGTCTGGATTTTAAAAAAGAGCACTGTACATTGTAAGCATGCCAGTTGCTAGTATTCTACATGTCCTAACACAATGAAATTAGTAAATGAAAGAAATGCTAAGAAATCTTATCTCCTTTCATACTGAACTGTAACTACAGAGCCATGTGTTTGAACTGTTACTTTGTACTGACACTCCACACTTTTGCACAGACTATATATTGAGCTCGCTTGACTAAAAGTAAAACTTCATTTGGCCTAGTTGGTACATAATTCTGAACTTAAAACTTACAGCGCAAACACCTAAGACGAACCGCAAAAGGCAGATACAGACAACTTCTTTATTTCTTCGTCGTTGATGCATATATATGCCCTAGGCCACACAACTGCACAGGCGCACACATTACATTACAGAGATCTCCCAAATTATCACATATGCAAACGTAGGAACTCAAATTCAGATGGGTGCAGGGACAAAGCTATGTCACTGATGCAATTATCATTTTGCCTTTCTATGTGGTAGGCCTTAAGGCAAGCCGCGCAAGCTCATTCATGCTTTTGCCAAGAATCGACGTCCCATCAAGTCGTGCCTCACAATTTTTGCAAGAGTTTATATGCGCAACAATGTGCACTCTTCTATCTACATTTTTGTTTACTTTTTGTGCATGTTCCCTGCGCGGTCCCTTAAACACATAAGGTCATCTATCAACTCAAGAAAACTGCTTGCAGGCATAGTGCTCCTTTGGCGTTTTCTGCACCGAACAAGCTTTTAAAGCTATGCTCCCGCACCTGCGGAGAGGGCAGAGGAGGATGCCAAATTCGGCATGATGCTTCATACGTGTTGTGCGCGGTCGGCGTGGTTTATACCATTCACTCTCATGTGGTAAGACATAGTTTGGCTAGATAGGGCATTGCGTCAATGAGCGACTCAGGGAACATGCGCAACAAGTAAACAAAAATGTAGATAGAGGAGCGCACCTTGGTGCACATATAAACTCTTGCAACAATTGTGAGGCACAACTTGATGGGACGTCGATTCTTGGCAAAAGCAAGAATGAGCATGTGCGGCTTGCCTTAGAGGCCTACCACAAGAAAGGCAGGGCGATAATTGCATTAGTAAGATATCTTTGTCCCTGCATCCATCTGAATTTGACTTCCTACGCTTGCGTATGTGATAATTTGACAGATCTCTGTAATGTAATCTGAGTGCCTGTGCGGTAGTGTGGCCTAGGGTTTATATTGCATCGACGAGGAAGAAATAAAGAAGTTGTTAGCACCAGTGTGTGTCGTATCTTCCTTTTGTGGTTCGTCTTAGGTGTTTGTGCTGTAAGTTTAAGTTGCTTGACTAAGCCATTCCTAATTAACAGTGGCTGGTATAATGAGGCCGATCAGTGGTATTTTGCATGGACTAGCACACAAATATGATAAATGTCAAAGTACTAAATTAAGAAATTGGGACTCATCACAAACGAATTTAGTGCTGGATTTCTGAGCAAGCTATTAAAAATTATTGTATTTTGTGAACCAGAACCCACCTTCTGATTATGACACATGCCATAGCGAGTAACCCCGAATTAATTTGGACAACCTAGGGTTCTTTAACATGCACCTAAGTACACGGGTGCTTTTGCATTTCGCTCCCACTGAAATGCGGTTTTGTTTAAGACTACATTTACGAAAGTTTCAAACACGATCCCCCCTATATTTTTACAGTGGGTGCTCTTTAAATGGAGCCTCAAGGTGCCAGGGAAATTGGTTCCATTTACCAGGCATTATATTTACTGAGAGACATTGCAGAGAGCCAACCAATTATCAGGATGGTGTCCTATTTAAGCGGCAGTTTCGAAGCGATTTTCGTTTATCGAGATTCCACTGTAGTCCATAATAGTGGATGAGTTGTGTTCTGCATGGACACATTAGCATGGCTACCATGTTTAGCTGAATATTGTGCAAGCAGCAACATTTCACTGTACCCAGTGCAATATATAAAGCCAGCAATGTAACATGTTGCAAATGCAGCCACGAACAAGTACCTTCCCTGATCATATCCAATAGCAGCATCTTTAGACGAAATTAGTCATGCTTTCTCCCGTTTAAGTGCCTTGTTTTCAGAAATCAAATCCTCCTTATCACATTGACCTCCAATTGTGTCATTCCCCGAGCTGAGGTCATTTGAGATTGCATTTAATTGCCCTTCAAATAGCATATTGGTCTTATTTAAAAAGCACATGGCATCACAGTGACCACCTAGACATAGAATTCGAGCTGCAACACAGTAGCAAACATTCTGAGGTAGAAGCCTAACTATTCTTTTGAATTTGGATGCATGCTCAAAACACTGCTATGCAATTGCAGACAGGGCTGATAGTGTAGCAGCCAGGACAGATTTAACGGACATAAAGGAGCAAAATTGTGTGAGCTTCGAATTATTATTCTCTCTGAGGAACCATGCTGTCCAATTATAAAACGGGGATCAAAATAAAGTAATTGGATAGCAAATCTGCATTTCATTAAGTAAATAAAATACTGTTCATGCTACCTTCCAGGGTGCACACTACATTCCCTTTCCTTGAATGTGAATTTGCTACCTTTCCATGAGTTACCAAATGTATAGGTGTATTGTTGGTCAAGGGTGCTGGAATGGATATAGGTCTCAGGCTAGAGGAAATATTTCGAGAAGGAGACTTGCCAGGTTGAACAACAAATGTCTCAGGCTGGAGCCATTTGGTTCTCTTGCAAAGATGTTGCCTCCAGCTTGAGACTTCCTTTGTTGGACAACTGTTGATGACTAATTTCGCCATCTTTTCATTTACCCTCGTCTTATTCAACCTATTGCTCCACGCAGGAGCTGCACTTTCTTTAAAAAATAAAGATATTAATGAGCTCAAAGGCTTTGTGCATGGCTGCATCCCCAAGTGCAAAAATTTGTTTTCAATGAATGACAGAGTTGGTACCTTTCTTGAGAATTCAATAGGAAGAACCAAAAATTAAGCTAACAGACTGGTTATGACGACAACTAAACATGAATTGATGTGGAGTGCCATTTCTTCATTTTGCACCAGGCTTGGGGCCAGCCAGACTTCTTCCTAAAATTGAGAAAATTTTTCTAATGAAATACATATTAAGAGTATTTTCTTCATAATCTGAAAATTTAAAAACATGGTTATTTGGTTATTCATATTTAGTTGGGAACAGTGTGAAGGACACTGACGAAGTAAGGGCTTATGCAGTAATGCCACATAGTGCTGGCTGAGAACAGATTCAATTTTAGAACAGACAAACAGTTAAGTACTTTGGAATGCTTCCTAAAAGCCATAAAAAACCAAAGCAGGAAGCAGTTGTACAAAATAATGTATGTGCATGAAAAATGCATCTGATCATCGGTTCGCAGACATGTATGACATTTGCTTGTCAGTTAACAAAACATGTGTTACACTGAAACATTTCTCCTACAATTTGGCAATTCTGTGGGCTTTCATTATTGCTCGGGTCAGTTGGTTGCTGTTGTTACTGCTACTAGTGTACGGTGAAGTGTAATGTAGATGGGCAAGTGCTACTGACAACTATGAACATTGGCAAATTTTGCTGCACCAGGATAACGTATGCATTGTCCCGCTGCAGCGAAACTTTCCAGTAAACATTCACAGTTGTCTGTAGCACTTTCCCATCTGTCTCGCCTCACACTGTTCCATCTATAGCGCTTCACCATACTGTAATATGCACCACCGACACAAAATTCTACCCTTCTGAAGTTCTTACTGCTACTTCGCACTCGTCACATTCAGGCCGCCAGGCGTACTGAGCCCAATGCATAGACTGGCAGCTGCTGTCATGGACTTATTCTGGTGTAATGGCACCACAGAAGCAAACGAAGACAAAGACATGCAGGACACAAGTGCCTAACCTCAAGTCTCGCTTTAACAAGAAAACAGACATCATATACAACACATAGTGACAGGAAGTGATGTCATTAATTCAAAAATAAATTCTTTGTGCAATGTAACTGAGAATGACTGATGCATTTGTCCTTTTCGTGCTAATCTGCCAAAGTTTAATTATCTTATGTACATCTGCTCATAATTTCTGGCTACGAATTTTGATGAACACAGGAACGAACCAATCTATTTTGCAGTGCATCACTATGTGCTAATGAGAGTTATTCCCCACAAACTTCATTAGCCGCAATCTCAAATTAATACAATGTGTGTATGCAATGCAAGCATGACTGGATGGGAATGGCTGACTGTACATAACCTCCGTTGCACAGTGCACCGCCTGCAAATTGTGCTGCACGCAACAAATTAATTTGTTTTCCTGGCTTGTCTTTTTTTCTCATCAGAGCAAATCTCTCATCACATGTTTCATACAGAAAAAAAATTTTTGCCCGTAGAGACCAGCTACACAATTACCCATGAAAATTACAAATGCATACGAAACAACTGCAACCACTTTTTTACTTCATCTCATTCATTATATTCCATATTCATGCCTAATTTAGTTGCGCAAATCATTGTTTTCTCAGGCCCTTGTAAGGATAGTTTTGTGCTGTAATAAAAGGCAGAAGCCAAAAAAAGAAAAAGGTTGGTTGTGGTTGAAGCACAATATGCATCTAGTGAGCTAGGCCGTAAGCGTTGTGTAGTCTGCTGCCATCATAAGGCCGTGCCTACATTGGACAGATGGGATGCTCTATTAATGCGAAATCAGGGAAATTGAGGGAGTATGAGTCATCCGTGTGAAACAATCCTCCATCACACAATGTTGAATACTGCAAAGAATGTGACTGCGGTCCTGTGTTCCACAAAACTTGCATTGTAGCCAGGTATTATGACCTGACAACATGCAAGGTAATTGTGGCTTGCAACATTTAAAAAGCATGACGAATGTATCAGTGATCCATTAGTTGCACTGCATAAAGAATTTCTTTTAACAGATATCATCACATCATGTCTCCACCTGTTATTAAATATTGCCTGTTTCCTTATTTTAAAGCTTGAAGTGAGATCCGGTGCTTGTGCCATGTGCGTACATATCTTTGTTTACTTTTTGTGGTGTCATTATACCAGAATTTATATAACCAAATGGCCACACACTGCTTTTGTCACGTTATAGTGGTGCTTGCAAAGCCTCCCAAACAGCAGCCTATTTGGTCAAAACATGCTTTTGTAAATATGCTCTTCCAAATAGAAAAGCTATCAAGAAGGTAACAAGAATCAAGAGCATTAAGTTAAATCCACTGCAATGCTTTACTTTTTTGCCTTTATTCCTTACACCTAAGTGGATAAGAAAGAGTGTGAATGTTACAGAAATGCACTAAATAAGTTGTTGAAATTATGCAAAAATGTTAACGCAACTAAGCATAGATTTATGTGCAATAATAGACACCAGTCTCAGTTTCTTTCCTTCTGACACAAACATAGTATATCTTATTCCTTTGGCATGAAGGAAAGCATATGTAGACCAGACAAGCTTATATTTGAATGAGAGCCTTCACGATTAAGCACCACTATAATGTGACCATAAGAGTACATACACTGTAAACAGTGCAGATGACAGCCCAAATTTCATAAGTGCAACATGTTAGCGAAAGCAGCAACCATTAACCCAGAAACTAATCAAATCCCCCAAAATAACAACAAGAAAAAAAAAAGAAGAATGTGTCAGCGCAGCACCTGTTCTCAGAAGTTACAGAAAAGTGGTATGCTTGTTAACAAACCTGAAACCACGGCACATTTGTATCTGACCACCCCCTGCCTCTTTATGTGCTTTCGTGCCTTTGACAAGGCATTACTGGATATTTATTTGCTTGTCTGTTGCAAAAACACATCAATTATTAGTCAGTGCAAAGTGCACCATGCCATTTATCTATGTGGACTCACTTTGTGTCCTTAGCACTGCTCTCACCTATTCAGAACTAAGGATTGCAAAAAGACTTGTTCTACTTAAATCTACATGCCTAAATATGTGGGTTCTGCAGTTGAAATAGGGTAATTATAAGTAAAATGCATGACATGTTCTGATGAACTTTGTTTTCATAATCTAATTGTTTATTTGGGCACATAACCAGTCAGATCATTTGTACTAAAACAAGAAAACAAATTCAACACACTGGTTTATACTGGTTGGTGCTCTATTGACTTTAGTACACACATTGAACAAACGACAGGCAGTGAGGAATACCAACAACCACTAACTTCCACACGGCATTATTGGTCACATGTGCACAATATAGCTACAAAAACCCAAATGAAAGTAGACAAAGAAAAAAGTACATTTTAACAGAAAAAGAACAAGACAAAAAAACTTCTTTTGGTAGCTAAGTCACAATCAAGGTGTAAATGACAGCTATAGTTTGGCAAGCATACATGTAGTTACCTTGCTCAGTTCCTCGATATCCCAATTTCTTGTTTGACAGCAACACCAACGGGACATCTACGCATATCTATTGCACATGCCATTTTTGCTCGCTCCAAAATCCTTTCGTGGTTATTCATTTAGTGCCTGCTTCGCCTGTACTGGCATTGCAGGGGGGGTATACATTCTGTGTAATGTAACTTACATTCAAATCAAGCACACAAAGCAGGGAGGGAATTATCTTTGAAAACTATGCAAACAATTGTAGGCTGAAAAACCTTGCAGTCCCTTTGGTCCAAGGAAAAAACAATGTGAGGCATCACCTATAAGTAAAAGGAAATTAATAAACCTTTTTAGTGTAATCTCTTTCTTGTGAGGTATGATGATAGCCTGATATGAATTTCTCTATCTCTACATGTTTGGAACAGTATATGCTTGAAATAATTTTAACTGAAGAGATTTCCCAGTCTTTTAAATCCTGCCATTGCAGCTTACCCTTACTCTCAGTAATACAAAGCCTTTTAGTATGACTTCCTATTACAAATCTAACTGCCATATTTTGAACATTTTCAAGCAGGCCAGCTGACTCAATATTATGGGGATTCTAGCAAACATGTACTTATTTGATTAGTGAATGCACATAAGCAAAATACAGCTGTTCTTTGAGGTTTTCGGGAAGCCAACAAAATGTGTATGGGTGGACACACGACAGCTACTACACCGATAAGCATCGTGGCCAACCAAAATTAAGTTTATTCCTATATGGGCGGGCACGGCGGAGTGTGAGCAGACAATGGTCGGCTTTTTCTGGAGTCATATACAAAGGAACCCCAACATAACGAATGCACTAAAATCAGCAATTTGGTTTGTTGTACTCAGATTCGACCGTTTAGTCAAATAAGTACATTTGCAAATGGATTGTTTTCCCACGGAAAGGGCCGCAGTCAGAAAACACAAATCTGAATGAGAAAAAAATTTTGAATTTGAGAGTCAGCGACCAAAGATACGCTTTCAGGGTGTGGTAACGATACCTTCACATAGGTAGCATGAAGCAAACCCAGCCTTGCTTTCGCATCCACCCTGTCCTCTTTGATACTGCCACACACAGTGGAACGACACTATCATGAAAAGTGCTGGCAGTGGAAGCGAATGCTTTGTCTGTCTCAAACTTCAATGCATCTCTGAAACTACAGATTATGCAACCCCGTGTACTAAACACGTGGGAAGACTGTGCACATAATACCACGCCATATCAGCACGTCTAGTCTTTCCACACGCAGCAGATCACCTCTAGAACAGGGTGTGCAGGCTGCAGATGTGCTCAGCTGCGCTCACAGCCATGGCGCTAGAAAAGAAGACACACGGACTGGGCCCTTCTGAGGGCCCCCTTAAAAGCTCAGTTTGTCATTTTTTGTTTCTGCAATAGGCTAGTGATAAAAGTGAATTTGCTTCATGCCTATTAAGAAATGTTGTACACATGGTAGAAAAATTATGAAAGTAGAACATTTTATTACTTTTCACCCCTCTCAGTTGGAATATCGTACAAATGCATAAGCAGCCATTTTTGCCTTGTTTCATCTAAGATGTTTTTTTCATGCTGAAAGAAAGGCATGTGTTTAAAAAATAAGCTTGGTTGCAACATGTAAAGGAATTGTGTAATGTCACAAGGGTTCCTGAAATCAAAATATATTTGTGATTTCATTGCGACTGGAACACTCAAAAGAAAAACGACCTTTTAAACAGACTAAAACAAAGCCACAGCACATGCACCCATACTAAGCCAGGGACTGTATCAAGCTGATATGAGAAGACTTTCAAGAAAGAATCTTTCCCGGTTTGGTAAAATTCTTAAAACAATGGTTAATACCTGGCCCCACGCCTTAAATCTAGAAGGAATAAAGTTTTTAAGCTACTCTGTGTTCTTTCTTGAACCCAACAAATGTTCCTAGAAAAATGGGTCAAGTCTACATCTTGTCGCATCTGTGGCAAGGTGTGAACAAAAAACTCGCTTTAGCTGGCTGCAGTGCTCCCTGCGATGAATATTCAGGCAGAAAATTGTTACCCCAGTGTGACTGTGCACCCAAGAAAACAAAATGTGGTAGACTACATCAATGCAAACGGAAAAATCTTTAGTCCATGCTTGCTGGCAACCTGTGTCTGTATTGGCCTCTAGGAGAATTGTGGCCCCCACGTGCTGGAATATTTCCGTGGAATAGAAAACATTGTGTGATACCAGCTATCAAGTGCTACCATCAAGTAGCTACCAGCTACCAGCTATCAAGCTATCAAAAGAGCTATAGGCAATTTTGCTGCAATAACAGTACTGTTTTTATAGCATTCGTTGTGAGGAGTGCGGCTTGCCCCTTTTGCCGGAGTTCTTGCTGAACGGCGATTTATTACCAGTTTGTTATATGTGGAACTTGAACAGCTTATATTTTTGTCTCCTCAATCCACACTTCTGCTGCACTTTTGTCAGCATCTCTACACAGGGTGTCTTGACTGAGGTCATACCAAGTAAGCACGCTACAAGCCTTGTGTGCATCGTTTTCATGACTCTTTCGATGACCAAATTTCATTTTCAGTGACTTCATCAACTAAGTATCTAGCGGCAGCTTGAACATGGGTACTCATGAGAACTCGCACCAGGCTTGGTCAAATACGTCCAGCACTGCAGCACTGAGTAGTGAACCATGCTGTAAGAGTTGGCAACTAAATTGCCACCTTGTGATTGAAACTTTTCATCCTTACAATCAAGGCTTCAATTGCCCAGCCAGCGAGCTGCAGCAAAGGTGCGAACTATAGTCATAGTCATCTGATGTCACATTCTATGTCATAGCGATGGCAGGTGATCCCTCCAGTGGTGGCCCTCAAGGCCAACAGGCATCCCTTTCTATGCACGTGCTTGTGTAGGACTGGGGAGATGGTGCCAGTTTGTTCTTCAGCATTAACACTGTTCACGCTGTATCAGGAACACATTTTCTTACTCAGTGCAATAGCCCTTGAACCTACATAATTGCCAATGAGTCCTTTGTCGACCAACCTTTCCTTTGCCATGTCATTTGCTTCTGCCTTGATGTCACAGCAACTTCAGCTATATGAAGCAATGATGGTGTTTGAGTACCCACACAGCCTTGCAGCTTTCCAACCTGAACATTGCTTCATTAAAAGCTGACATGATTTGGTCTCAGCAGACAGATCAGAGTTAAAAAGAAGCCTTAAACTTCCTTCAAAGTCATTCTAACCTTGTCAATAATCCCGTGCCTTTTGATGTGTTATTCAGCATTGTCCAAAGCAAGTCGGCTCTTAAAAATCAAAATAACAACTTTGTGAGGCCACCTACTAGGCTACCACTGTCTCTTCAACCAGCCTGAAGTGTCTTGCAGCCATAAAAGCTGGAGTGCACAAAAAACGACAAAAAAAAAGTGTGGCAGACGAAATGCTCATGGAAATCCATATGTTTATGGACTGTTACACTGACTGAAAAAAATGGTGGCTTCCCAATACAGTCTTGATGTACGTAGCTGTTTCAGTCACGAAGAAACAGCCAGTTGCGCAGTCCTGCACAAGCACAGTGTACAGATGCCCATGGATTAAAATTTGTTGTGTGTGCCTGTGGTACAGTGTACCACATTTCATGTTCCTGAGGCTGCAGTACACTGGGAAGACTGGTTGCAACTTCAATAGTAGGCCCTTAGAGTATTGCAGCCCTTTGTTCATATTTTGCTGCAGATTGTATCAAATGCGAATGCAAACTGTTTTGCAGGACACGTCAGTTCAGTTCAAGCAATTAGACAGAGTAACCCAAGAAATAGTTTAAGCCTCGAAAAGGTCTTAATACAGTTTCTAGTTTAGTACAGGTTTTCGCCTGATGTTTTGGCTTCTTCTACGGTATAATGCTGTTGCTTGCTAGGTACTGGTGGTGTGATGTGCACACTCTCTTGTGTTGCTATAACGACAACTTGTAAAAAAGATTTTCCTTCCTAACAAACATTTGGATACAGTGCCTGTGAGCTCATCTTTTAACCTGTTTTTCATTTGATCTGTGCATTTACATTGAACGTAAACTAGAAAATATCAGTACTGAGAATCACAAAAGAACACACCTGTGTAAAGATTCCGCCGAGATCGTTGGAGTGGTCCAGCCACAGGATGCAACGCAGGTAGAAAGGCCTCCTGAGTTAAAGCAAAATAACAATCGTTGTAAGATGCGAATAAAAAATTTTATTCTGTGAGGCTTTCGGCATGTATACTAATTACCACATTTGTATGTAAAATAGTTTTGCATAATAGCTGAGCAAGGTTAACGTCTCGCCCTGTGACTGTCAGCCTATGCTACTCATAGCAATGGTGGCAAATATGGCACATCCTTTCAAATGGAACTTTTGTGGGTTACATGAATTTAAAAGAACTTAGGTTTACATAATACATAACACCTGTGGTTAGAAGGATGTCTTGCATGCAGCACCAATGCCACAAGTGGCACTGCTTAACACTTCCAGGGCCAGACTTAGTACATAAACAATACAAATGTGCAACAAAGTGAGCAGGTGGTTAGCTGCTGCTATAACTCCAAGATTGCATGCATCATGTAGATGTGAATGCAGCTCCCATCAGGAGCGAGTTGCCCTTTAGTGCACTTCACTTCTCTTCCTCTTTTGTCTTCATTGCATGTTGGTGCCATATGGTAATAATGAACAAAAATTAAGCACTTCAGTTCCCATTCTTGTTTTACTACATGCTGTAAAGTCATCTAAGTGCGCTTAATACTCTTAAGAATGTACTTTAGCCATTTTATCAATATTTTTCGCTTGGCTTCACTACACCTTAATGTAGTGCAAATTCTAGACAATGCTTACAAAAAACCTACTCCACAAAATAACACCTCCAATTAAGAGTACACAGTCTACGGCTTCGAGATGTGTACATACATACTTTATACATGGTTACAATGAAAATATAAGTGGCTGTTCTAATATGCACACTTAGCATACTGCATAACAGTCACCTGGTTCCAAAATGGCTTTTTGTTATTACACATAGGACGGCCACAACTATAAATTTAATTCTGGCAGTAACTTAAGCCACGGCCAAAACCTTCATAGTGCAATCAATGAAAATTTTCGAATTTAGAGCAGTTAGACATAAACAGGGCAAGTAGTCTTAAAGTGTTAAATAATGAACTGTTATGGAATATGGCGGTAGAAGGCCATGCGCCTGAAACATAGGTACTGTTTATCATATAAGCACATTCTTATATTTTTGCTTACTTCCCTAGGGATTGCATCAAACAGTTTGCTTGTGTAAATTTTGCTACGTGGCTGTATCGTATTAGCCCTTATCTTTTCACATTTGGCTTACTGCAGCTTTATGCACATGCATAAATCTACTACTGCTACCACTCTACTGCTACACTACTACCTTCAGCTGAAGGCCAAGTACTATGCTGTCCAACACACATGCATTTAACAACACCGAACAGTAGACAGAGAATGAGCAACTCTTTTAAAAAGTGCAGTTCTTTGGAGACACATTGATATATATCTGGAAAACAGATTTTTGCTAAAATTATAACTTAATATAATTGGTACTGAGCATAATGCATCTTGCAATAAACTTGCATTTACCGGACACCACTATACACACTGCGACCTCTGCAGCTTCTCCACAATCTGGCACAATGTGCTCAAGCTGCCTGTAAACCCTGGAAGGGGTCTAGGATAGTTTAAGAAGCTTAGCAAACATGAGAAGGACCTAAAATGAAGGTCAGAGAAGCAAAGCAAATTTTTAACCATTCCTCTCTTTGTTGCTATGAATGTCAAGGTTCCAGCAAATGATGTATTTCAACTGTATTTTTAATCGTGCAATACTAGAGAGCACATTTTTGCAATAATAATGTGACAGAGAAGAATGACAGAAACTAACTTAATGAATATTTTTCTAAACTTGCATGAGGTTTTCGTCATTATGCTGATGCACACACCTGCATACCTCTACTGTGAAGTCTTGTTTCAGTTTATTTTATTGTCACATAGTAATTTACACCATACACTTGTCCTGAAATACATCACGTCGGGCTCCTTCAGTATTTTTTTCTTACTGGAAACACACATGCCTATACAGGGCAAGCACTCAATACATGCAAGACTGCCACGGGAATGGCCACTCGAGGTCGACTGTTAGTACAGCGCAAGAGACGAGGACTGAAGGAAGAACACAACACAGGCGCTGTCACACAGAAACATACTCAAGGCACTTTGCGAGATTCTCAGGCTTCTTTCATGCTCTAAAAACACATTATGTAGCGCATATTGAGCCACAGATAGCTGTACTTGGAAATTTTCACATTGCTCTACAATTTTATAATTGAGACTTTTTATCTAATTACATTTGAGAAGTAAATAATTGATTAAGACTAATTAGGTAATTAGACAAAATGCAGCAAATCCAAGTATTTCCAAGAGACAGGAAACAACATTACATAGGTTCTGTGCAGCTAGGTGGCATATTCATATTTTTAAAAGTTTGCTAAAGTTACGTGGGATAACCTGCATACCTCCTATGGAACAGGTGTCACACCAATCACTCTAAGTAATGCCGCTAAACTAGCCATTGCGCTCAAAACATACAGGGTAAAAAAGCAAACTCTAGGTAAGAGCATACCAAGGCCTCTATTGCTGAAAAGGGAAACTGATGGGAGGCACCCGATCTCCGGCCATGAAGCTGCTTCATCCTCACAGCTGGCAATGAAACGACCGCAGCCGCAGTCCTGAAATAAAAATGAAAAATTTGACACTACAATGATCACACAGAACACAAAAAAGCTGGTCACAAGCTTATCTTGGAGAACATCTGCTGCTACATTAGGTTTTGTATATTCGTCAGCTTATTGTTAAACTAAGCTTGCCAATATTTTATATCTTAATGGCTTTGCTCTTTACAAACCAATACCTTTGCCCAACTCATGCACATATGCACTACTTAAGCTATGAGATGTTTACTGATCCCTTACAATGAATGGCTTCTAAGACAAATTATTTCACACAAAAGGATGCATAACTTATGAGTGTTACTGACATTGAATACCAAGGTAGTACCTTTTTTTATAGACAATGGCGGACTTGAAGCACATTTTTCTCACAGATACAGGTTACAGGTTGATCGGTCTGCCTTTTTTTTTTCACCAGCAACAGAAATTTTGTTATTAATACTCGTGCAATATAGGATGACGCTGTGATGTGTGATATGATCCTGAGTTGAAAAGCGCAACTTCTTTGTGTGAACTTGGCACCTAGAATTCAATACTAAATATCTGTACCCAATACGCAGTGGCACAGCAGCAAAGTAATTAAACATTAAACAAGTTCAGGTATCCAGAGCACAGCGCCAGCTGTTGAATAACAACATTGCACAAGCATCGACTATATAGATATAGCGTAGTAAGTGCACCGCAGGCGTAGTGGCGGCCTCAGCAAAGAACACAGGCATGGAGCGACGCGCCCGTATGACCTATCACCGGCAATGCTATCGCGTAAATTGATATATCTCGTCACGGCACGGGCACAGTTTTCTGCCCGCCGAGGTGCCGCCGCCACTGGTACTCACCTGCTCCGGCCGCCGAGGTTCAAGTGACGGCGTATCCAGTAATCTGAACCCAAGCAGGACACCTGTTACCGCCAAGCAGTACGCTAACAATAAAGAGGTTCTTATACTCTGACGGGCAGCTCATGCGGCGTTCACCCGTAGTGCCGTTGGAAGCTCACCACACGCTTTTAATACCACAAACGCGCCGCCGATATTTCACGCCCGTAGATCAAAGTCGACGGGCGCAGGCTCTACATGCTACGTGCCGCAGTCGCGCACTGCCTGCACAATCAACGACGTGGGTGCGAAGAGACACAGACGATAGAAAGGAGCGTACTGGCAAATCTGCACAATGCGCGCTAAGTGGGCGACCTACTGCACACAATCGCACGAGCTAGGGGATTGGCGCCACGTACGAGCCAGCTAGCAGATACCGCGCACAAAGAAGCGCCGCCGGTTCTCGCTCAAATGATCGCTGTACAAACACTCACACACGCGCACCGCAGTAAACCCTTAACGAGCCGCCACATTTTCAGGCCGCGGTTAGGCGGCGAAGCTTAGCTCACCTCGCACTGCACGTAACTATTATGGTAGTGGCTTGCGCTTCGGGGATTATGTCGAATGCTCACATCCGCCCAATTAAAGACGCGGCAAAGTCCCTCATTATATAAAATCCTAATTTTTAAGTACACTCGCTTGACTCTGAGCACTCAAGTCGATTCGATTACGACAAAGCTCGAAGAAACACAGTGATCGTGCAAAATGGTTCTGGACGGCCAACTGTCGCGCCATGTTGTACCGAGACCTTCAATAAGTCATATCAGCGCGTCTCCTCACTTAGAACACATGCACACTCATAGAACATGTAATAATCGTTCAAAGTCACTTACCGTGGAGTCTTGGGGGTTCAAAGCAGTGAGAAACATCAACCACGGTAGAAGAATGTGCCGTCGCTGGCAAATGGCTGCTCGATCGCAGCTTTCAACGCACGCGCGCGCGCTCCGAAGGCTGGTGTTCCTCCGCGCGTAGTTCCGACTTCGGCGTCCTCTGCAGCACCAAGGCGCGGCTACTCCGAACAGAAAAACAGCGCCGACACACATTGCGCGGGATATTTCGAATCTGACTGCAGAAATAATACTACTGAAATTGTCGCTGCGGCTGACTGCCTTGTTGGTCATGGCTGAGTTATTCTTCTCTCTGTTTGGCTCGTCTCAATTTGCCCTACGCCACCGTTATTCCTTGAAAACCCCCATTTTACAACCGCAATGCCCCATCAAATGGGGTCATCATCATCATCATCATCATCAGCCTGGTTACGCCCACTGCAGGGCAAAGGCCTCTCCCATACTTCTCCAATTGCCCCGGTCATGTGCTAATTGTGGCCATGTTGACCCTCCAAACTTCCTAATCTCATCTGCCCACCTAACTTTCTGTCGCCCCCTGCTACGCTTCCCTTCCCTCGGAATCCAATCCGTAACCCTTAATGACCATCGGTTATCTTCCCTCCTCATTACATGTCCTGCCCATGCCCATTTCTTTTTCTTGATTTCAACTAAGATGTCATTAACGCGCGTTTGTTCCCTCACCCAATCTGCTCTTTTCTTATCCCTTAATGTTACACCTATCATTCTTCTTTCCATAGCCCGTTGCGTCGTCCTCAATTTAAGTAGAACCCTTTTCGTAAGCCTCCAGGTTTCTGCCCCGTACGTGAGTACTGGTAAGACACAGCTGTTATAAACTTTTCTCTTGAGGGATAATGGCAACCTGCTGTTCATGATCTCAGAATGCCTGCCAAACGCACCCCAGCCCATTCTTATTCTTCTGATTATTTCACTCTCATGATCCGGATCAGCAGTCACTACCTGTCCTAAGTAGATGTATTCCCTTACCACTTCCAGTGCCTCGCTACCTATCGTAAACTGCTATTCCCTTCCGAGACAGTTAAACATTACTTTAGTTTTCTGCAGATTAATTTTCAGTCCCACCCTTCTGCTCTGCCTCTCCAGGTCAGTGAGCATGCATTGCAGTTGGTCCCCTGAGTTACTAAGCAAGGCAATATCATCAGCGAAGCGCAAGTTACTAAGGTATTCTCCATTTACTCTTATCCCCAATTCTTCCCAATCCAGGTCTCTGAATACCTCCTGTAAACATGCTGTGAATAGCATTGGAGAGATCGTATCTCCCTGCCTGACGCCTTTCTTTATAGGGATTTTGTTGCTTTCTATATGGAGGACTACAGTGGCTGTGGAGCCGCTATAGATATCTTTCAGTATTTTTACGTACGGCTCGTCTACACCCTGATTCCGCAATGCCTCCATGACTGCTGAGGTTTCGACTGAATCAAACGCTTTCTCATAATCAATGAAAGCTACATATAGTGGTTGGTTATATTCCGCACATTTCTCTATCACCTGATTGATAGTGTGAATATGATCTATTGTTGAGTAGCCTTTACGGAATCCTGCCTGGTCCTTTGGTTGACGGAAGTCTAAGGTGTTCCTGATTCTATTTGCAATTACCTTAGTAAATACTTTGTAGGCAACGGACAGTAAGCTGATCGGTCTATAATTTTTCAAGTCTTTGGCGTCCCCTTTCTTATGGATTAGGATTATGTTAGCGTTCTTCCAAGATTCCGGTACGCTCGAGGTCATGAGGCATTGTGTATACAGGGTGGCCAGTTTTTCTAGAACAATCTGCCCACCGTCCTTCAACAAATCTGCTGTTACCTGATCCTCCCCAGCTGCCTTACCCCTTTGCATAGCTCCCAAGGCTTTCCTTACTTCTTCCGTCGTTACTTGTGGGATTTCGAATTCCTCTAGACTATTCTCTCTGCTATTATCATCGTGGGTTCCACTCGTACTGTATAAATCTCTATAGAACTCCTCAGCCACCTGAACTATCTCATCCATATTAGTAATGATATTGCCGGCTTTGTCTCTTAACGCATACATCTGATTCTTGCCAATTCCTAGTTTCTTCTTCTCTGCTTTTAGGCTTCCTCCGTTCCTGAGAGCTTGTTCAATTCTATCCATATTATACTTCCTTATGTCAGCTGTCTTACGCTTGTTGATTAACTTCGAAAGTTCTGCCAGTTCTATTCTGGCTGTAGGGTTAGAGGCTTTCATACATTGGCGTTTCTTGATCAGATCTTTCGTCTCCTGCGACAGCTTACTGGTATCCTGTCTAACAGAGTTACCGCCGACTTCTATTGCACATTCCTTAATGATGCCCACAAGATTGTCGTTCATTGCTTCAACACTAATTTCCTCTTCCTGAGTTAAAGCCGAATACCTGTTCTGTAGCTTGATCTGGAAGTCCTCTATTTTCCCTCTTACCGCTAACTCATTGATCGGCTTCTTATGTACCAGTTTCTTCCGTTCCCTCCTCAAGTCTAGGCTAATTCGAGTTCTTACCATCCTGTGGTCACTGCAGCGTACCTTACCGAGCACGTCCACATCTTGTATGATGCCAGGGTTAGCGCAGAGTATGAAGTCTATTTCATTTCTAGTGGGGTCGGGGGTACAATAATGGTTCTAGCTTATTTTACTTCTTCTCGTGGGAGTACTCATTTTAAGCTAGGGGGGAAAAATGGCATATCAACTGTTAAAACGCCCATATGGGCTCATTTGTGTTTACAACGCAGAACGTACTCCTGCGAACACATCAAACGGCTGTTGCAAGGTCGCACGTGGGCCGCTTCCACGCGCGTACTGTTCTGCACCGTGCGCCGGCTATCGAAAAACTTTGGTTCCGTGAAGCTTCACTTACCGTGAGAAGGCACCTCAGCCCGCAGTGGATGAATCTAAACGCGGAGTAAGAAATGGCATTCTGCCTCCTCGCCGGCGAGCTGTCGTAGTGATGCGCTGCCACCCGATGTTTTGTTCAATAAAGCACTACAATTCCTCAAGCCACAGCGAGAATATGTGTTTGATGTCATAAACTCCAAACGGATTGGAAATGAGTCGGTGTGTCGTACGTGTCTCCAGTGCGCTCTTGCAGTGCAGTGAAAATCCGTACATTTCTTTCGTATCGCCAGACGTCTAGCTCGCAAGACCATCTGAGAGCCCCAGGAAGCCCAAGCAGAGAAAATCAATAAGAAGGCAGCGATAAAGGTGACCTTTATTTAAAAACACGCAAGAACTGGGCAGCGGCCGGCACCTGCGGTTGATGAGAACAGTACAGGTCGTTGGCCTTATAAGCACGTTTATTTTCATAAAAGCCGGCAAAAGCAGCCGATTCGACCTCACGGCCCAATTTGCGACGTTAATTATGAACTTTTTCCAACGGGACTTCGGCAACGGTAATGCAATCAGTCATCGTGATTGTTTAGTATTGCTGCGTAGCGCGCGCGTCCGAGCAGCCCGGTTCCGCGCAGTGCGGCCTGGTTTCGCGAGAAATGTAACAAGAGAGGAGAGCTGGCCCCATCGGTGGAGCAATGCCGATCGGGCCAGCTCTCCTCCGGGTTTCGAAGGGTTGTCTCAGGAAAGGCAAAGGGAAGCTAGGGCCCTATAACATGAAACTATTCCAATATATTGTTGTTCCAATCTCTTGCCGTCCAGTTTGAGTAAACGCCGACGCACGTATTGGGCGGTGACCTGTATCCTTGCCTGAACAACTCAAACGCTGTGCTAGTTTATTATAGGTCACTATGCCTTAAAAATTAATAACACTGCTTACATTTAGCGGTTTTTTGTTTGTAATTGGCTACGAGAAGGCGAAAAGAAAGCTAGAGGCGAGGGTTTTGATGGGACCTACCCAGCGAGCTGAAGATTGATAACCGGATGAACACACACACACACACAAGCACACACACACACACACACACCCACACACACACCCACAGACACACACACACACACCACACACACACACACACACACACACACACACACACACACACACACACACACACACACACACACACACACACACACACACACACACACACACACACACACACACACACACCCATACATACATACATTGGGAGCTACAAGGTCTCGCCCCTACAGGTTTTGCCGCTAGAATAAAGTGACAAATTTGTTTTTTCGGCACAACGTCAATGTATTATGACACACAAGGCACGATGAATGTCTACAGTAATGCGTTAGCATCGAATCAATATTGAGACAACGTATTGCTACCGCCGATACGGTTTATGCCTAAGGTGCATACTGCAGTGGGACTTCCATTTTGGCGCTTCTGTAGGAACACTGGGCGCGATCTACCGCTGCCGTCGGGGAGCCGGTGCATGGCGTGCGAAATCAATGACAAGCCGGCGTGTGCCAACGTTAAGAAACGCGTCATGCAGCCACCGGATAACTCTCGCGATTTTTTTCGGGCACACAGCGCCATATTGTAGCAGTGCCGTAAATTCCACGCATGGCTTGCGAACGAAGTGTGGCGCGCCGGTACCTGCGAATGTTGATAACTATATTTCGCTTGCCGCGAACTCAGAGGCACGTACTCAGCGACCCAAGTTGGCGCGAGGTTCATTAAATGGTGGCACATACTCAGTACATTCATGGCGCATCTGCGCAGCGTTGGCGTGAACAGCGTTCATATAAAAACAGCAAATACCCAGTGCACGGGTGGCTAAGGCGTCGAGTTGCTGTCCTTGAGGATCCCCTGCGAAGCTAGTTCGATTCCGATAAACATTGTACAAATTTAATGGACATTTTATTGCGTTAGCAGTCTTTGGGTACTTCGCGAAATTTTCGACTGCTATTTACATTCACGCATTAGGGTTGCTGATAGGATGCTCACATGGGTCCCTACAGACGCGGAGAATGGTAAGCACAGCTGTCCAAAGAACCTTTATCGCGCCGACTTTGAATATTGGGTATGTTCCAATCCATTTGTGCTGATCTCCATTGGACTGCTTTCATGCCAACTTGGGTCACTGGGTATGTGCTAGTAGGTGTGTGCCACTCTTCGATGAACGATAACTATATTTGCTGTGGATCGACGGCGAGATAGATAGAATAAACTTTAATGTCCAACGGATTAGGTGATCTACCCACCCCCCGACACGCAGGGCAGGGGGCGAGTGCCGCCGCCTCAGATGCAGGCTGGGAGGTCTTGGGTCCCAGCAGCCTCTTCAGCCAGTTGGACGAGCCGGAGCTGGAGCTCGAACGCAAACGCAACGCATTGTTCACATTCAATGTAAACGCCGCCTTTACACGTGCACCGGCCGTCACTGACGGCTGTCGTCGAGCTTAGTTGTTTGAAATAGCCCAAGACTCAAAATATTAGGCTAGCTTCTAAGGCATAAGAACTGGGGAAGGAGCTCAAAGAAGAAAACAAATGTTATTACAACGAATAGAGAACGGGGAATTACCGACACATAAGCAATGAGCAAAGTCGCGCAAGAAGCCGAAAAGGGAGACATTTTCGTCTGCAGCTCATGTGATGCATGACCAATTTACATGATTAAATATGCGAAAATGTTTACGCGCACCGCTAAATTTTAGATCGAAAATAAATGTTGCAGCTCCACGTCTTAGCTTGCCTCGGTGTGTTGTTCGCGGGGTGCATTTTCATCGCAATATGCATTCGTATTCTACCGTCTATAAGAAATGATGCCATGAAAGTGACCAGCATCGTCCAGGCGGCGAGTTTTCTCCATCGCAGACAAAAGACTGCGTTTTTCGGTACGTTAGGCCATAAAAACCGCAGTGCGCATTCACTGGAAGCGCCGTGCGTGTGCGCGTTCGCCCTGGCGTCAGCTCCACGTGCCAGTGCTCTCAATGCAGCCGTTCGCGGCGCTTTTCGGCAGCCCGCTGCTCGCGCATTGCCACGCTCGCCCGATGCCGATACTCGCCTGCCCGTCTCACGACCAACACAACGTTTCACACAGCAGACCAACAATCATGATCATCATTACTTTCAGCCTATCTTCATGTCCACTGCAGGACTCAAGCCTCTCTCAGCGACCTCCAATTACCTGTGTCTTGCGCTTGGTGATTACAACTTACGCCTGCAAGCTTCCTAATTTATCACTTCACCTAATTTTCTGCCGTCCTTGACTGCGCTTCAGTGTTCTTGGCACCCATTCTTTAACTGTAATGATCCGCTGGTAATCTGCCTTATGCATTACCTGCCCTGCTCAGTTTCGTTTTCTTTTAATGTCAACCAGAATATCGGCTATGCACACTTGCTCTCCGATCCACATTGCTCTCTTGCTTTCTCCTAGCGCTACTGCTAACATTTTTCGTTCCCTCGCTCTTCGCGCAGTCGTTAACTTGTCTCCAAGTTTCTGTCCCAGATGTTAGCACTGGTCGAATACAATATTTGTGCACTTTCCTTTTCTACGACAGTAGTGATCGCCCAGTCAGGATTGGGTAACACCGAAAAGATGGGTTGTTGACGAGAAGGATTTTAGGAGACTCGTATCCCGTGAGTATGTTTACCACATTGCGTTACCAGATGCTTTCGAAGCGGAGGGAATCCTTTGTTCGCACAAAATAATTTTTCGATGTGTCTAATCATAATGTAAGTGACGGAGAAGTCTTACCGCGAAAACGTGCAATATATGTTTATCCAGAGATCCGTTTACTGAAACAAAGAAAAAAATACTTGCTCAAATTTTTAGAAGGTTGCTTAACATACCTACAGTACACTTACGAATAATTACCGAAACTACTGAAGGACCTGGTAATGCTGTTTTATAAAAAAAAATATGTTGCAGCAATTTTGCTTCGTTTCGAAAGTCTTGTGGATAAAATTAGAAGATATTTAGAATTTTCAACGAGAATCTGGGAGCTGTTTTCATCCTTTTTGCCGTCAACACTTCAAACACGTAAAACATAATGCATTGGCATAACAATGCACGGAAAGGAGCTGTGCTGAATATTGCCTTTTCGTATCTACGCAGCTGGCTGCAGTCGCCATTTTCAGAATGGTATCGCGTTTCTGCCTTGTTCTGACCTGTTCCCTTGTTCACAGAGGCATTATAAGTAGATTTGCATACTGTGACGATAGATTTCTGGCATGACCTAAAGAGTGCATACTTACGTGTCTTAAATATTTGTATGATACTGTGGCGGAACGGGATCCTCGGTAAAACTTGAAAGTTAGCATAGTAATAACAATATAGGACCACTGCCTTTATATTGGCAGAAGCTAAAATTTAGAATATACCTATTCTAAACAGCACAGGAGTGAACCACATAATTAGATAGCATGCAAAGATCACTGCTGTAATATTTTTGTGTTGTTTACAACTTTATGTGGAGTTGAGATTTCATGTGGGTGCTACCGCAGCGCCAAATAAACCATTACAGCAATCGTCTATTCAAAAAAGAAACAATGTGAATGATTGTTCTTGAATAGGAAAAAAAGTAATAGCGCAATAATATAGATCCTTATGTGACGACAGGACATGCGTTAGCTGCAAGTGAAGCCTGCAAACCCTTAGTGAACATGACGTCTAAAAGATAACGACTAAAAGTGCATAGTACTTTTCGTGGCCAAACATATCAGTTCATGCACAAGTTCGTATACACCCTAGCAGGCTGCAGTTTCACACACGCTAACATTCTGCCAAAGCTTTACTGGAAGTAAATAAATTATAGCAGCATCCTGAATTCCACTGAAGACGTTCTACATGTTAAAGCGTTTCCCTGATCAATGAAAAGCTTTGGCGCCAGCTCCTGGGCCAGTTGGTGCATGATGAATTTGAAAAAAATGGGGTAGCAACGAAACCCAAAAGCTTTCCAAAGGTCGCCTGATGTCGACGCTAATATGTTCTTCACAAGAGAGCCCTCAGTCAAGACGAGCTTCGTAATTCCATTCCTAGTGTAGGTCCCAGGGTAACAAATTGGTCTTTTTTGCTCGTGAGTGAGTGCTTCTACGCATTGAGGTTCCCAGAAATTCCAGGAATACAACAGGTCATAACAAACATGGTTTCTTTCTGAAATGTGCATGTAATGTGTATAATGTGTAATATGTGTTTCTGTAAATCAGCTCAAATAAAAATTCGTCAGTTCTTGAGATCCTTAGTACCAGTGGCTGCTTCTGGCCGAATATGTCGTTGGTGGTACCAAGGAATTATGCTGATGGAGCCTCAACACCTCCATACTTCTAAAATTTTGTTCCGGTACGTTTGTCTAGTGCCCATATCATTTTGTTACAAGCTAATTTTCTTGGGAATAGTTTTAAGGAAGCTGTTCTATTTCTTGACAGTCTTTGTACCAGGGCGCAATAAATTATGGTTGTATTCCTCATTGCCCGGATTTTCTTTCCCATTTTGTGCGCCACACTTGCCTCAGCGCTGGTCTACGTAAACAGTATGTCACAGGTCGAACGAATGGGTGTCCCTGGCGAAGAAACGTGGAAAGCATATCTGCCAAAAGAAGCCCTTGACAACTACTGAAGTACTTGCATCGTCCTTGGCGAATGAGATTGAGATGCAATCTGTGACTCAAGCAGTCCTACGCATATAATTTCGGCGGGAGGTAAGAGAGTATTATTGGACATCTCAATAATAGGTGTGGTACACCACCGGTCACAAGATAGGTCAGTCAAATGTGATTCAGTATTAAAAGAGTAGTTGTCGGTGTTACATTCGCTGCTTATAGCTGTGCGTTTGTGTTCTGTGGAGGATCAAAACAGCAAGGTGCGCTTCCCACCACTTCCCCCGTTTTCGTCAAGATTAGGACGAGGCACGGCGCTGACTATTCACTGTCAACAAAGAAGCTTCCTTCAAGGGGACAAAGACCATCACATACTATGGAAGCAGTAATGACTTCCCAGGACAGGCCAGTCAAATTGGTACAGCTGACCATCACAGAGATCACATTAATTGCGGCAAGCAGCTAACCTCTGCGGCTTTCATGAAAACAGTGTCGGCCCCCGCTTCCCTACCGCCTCATGGTTGCGCAGTAGAGTCCAGAAAAGCAGTGTGACCATGGGCGGAGTGCTGTGAATAGTTTGTACCCTCTGATAAGCCGGCGCAAGGTCGTCGAATTTCTTTCTCGAGGGGCCTAAGGAAAACAAATGCTTTAAAGAGATCTGTTGAGTCTGTTTAGAGTAGCTCTTACCAGAAACTGCATACTTATACCAATAAATAAATAGACCGGTTCTTTTCGCTCCTACTCTTCGGATGCACTCAGCCCTATACCTAAAGGGTGGTTGGCCTGAAAGCTACACCGAGCCACAGCAGTTCCTAGAGAAGCCAAGTGCTTAGCATATACACAATTATAATCACAATTATAAGCCGAGTGCCATCCGTGCGGTATAACCGAGCTCAGACTGGTCCACCTTGACTGATCAAATAGCGCACCACTGTAGGTTAAATGAGGCGTACAACTCCTGCGAGACCCGCCGTGGTTACTCAGTAGCTATGGTGTTAGACTGCTGAGCACGAGGTCGCGGGATGGGATTCCGGCCTCGGCGGCCGCATTTCGATGTGGGTGAAATGCGAGAACACCCGTGTACTTAGATTTAGGTGCACGTTAAAGAACCTCAGGTGGTCGAAATTTCCCGAGTCCTCCACTACGGCGTGCCTCATAATCAGAAATTGGTTTTGTCACGTAAAATCCCATAATTTAATTTTTAATTAAACTCCTGCGGGGAAGGTAGAGTATCCGCCTCCCGTGCAAGAGGACCGTGATTCAAATCCCGGTGCCGCACAATTCTCCACCGGAAAATACAAAAAAAAGCCGTGTGTTGAGAAAATTGCACAAACAGGCCAGGACTGCGGCCTGATGCCGGTGACCAGAACCGGTAACGCACTCTCTCACCAGAGCAGGATTGGCCACCCTGGTGCAGTACTTGGCCACAACCTCCTATATGAACACAACAATCAAACCCCGGCCCTCAGTCCCCAGCAGCTGCGAAGCAACTGACCACGGCGGCGGTCAGACCTGAGGGTGCTAAGAATCCCTGGCTCCGGACAGGCCGCCATTGGAATATGAACCTGGCAACGTTTAACACTAGAACGTTATCTAGTGAGGCGAGTCTAGCAGTGCTATTGGAGGAATTAGAGGGCAGTAAATGGGATATAATAGGGCTCAGTGAAGTTAGGAGGCCAAAAGAAGTATATACAGTGCTAAAAGCGGGCACGTCCTGTGCTACCGGGGCTTAGCAGAGAGACGAGAACTAGGAGTCGGATTCCTGATTAATAAGAACATAGCTGGTAACATACAGGAATTCTATAGCATTAACGAGAGGGTGGCATGTCTTGTTGTGAAACTTAATAAGAGGTACAAAATGAAGGTTGTACAGGTCTACGCCCCTACATCTAGTCATGATGACCAGGAAGTCGAAAGCTTCTATGAAGACGTGGAATCGGCGATGGGTAAAGTCAAAACAAAATACAGTATACTGATGGGCGATTTCAATGCCAGGGTAGGCAAGAAGCAGGCCGGAGACAAGTCAGTGGGGGAATATGGCATAGGCTCTAGGAATAGCAGAGGAGGGTTATTAGTGGAGTTTGCAGAACAGAATAATATGCGGATAATGAATACCTTTTTCCGCAAGCGGGTTGGCCGAAAGTGGACGTGGAGGAGCCCGAATGGTGAGACTAGATATGAAATCGACTTCATACTCTGCGCGAACCCTGGCATCATACAAGATGTAGACGTACTCGGCAAGGTGCGCTGCAGTGACCATAGAATGGTAAGAACTCGAATTAGCCTTGACTTGAGGAGGGAACGGAAGAAACTGGTACATAAGAAGCCAATCAATGAGTTAGCGGTAAGAGGGAAACTAGAGAAATTCCGGATCAAGCTACAGAACAGGTATTCGGCTTTAACCCAGGAAGAGGACCATAGTGTTGAAGCAATTAACGACAATCTTATGGGCATCATTAAGGAGTGCGCAATAGAAGTCGGTGGTAACGCCGTTAAACAGGAGACCAGTAAGCTATCGCAGGAGACGAAAGATCTGATCAAGAAACGCCAATATATGAAAGCCTCTAACCCTACAGCTAGAATAGAACTGGCAGAACTTTCTAAGTTAATCAACAAGCGTAAGACAGCGGACATAAGGAACTATAATAAGGACAGAATTGAACAGGCTCTCAGGAACGGAGGAAGCCTAAAAGCAGTGAAGAAGAAACTAGGAATAGGCAAGAATCAGATGTGTGCGTTAAGAGACAAAGCCGGCAATATCGTTACTAATATGGATGAGATAGTTCAAGTGGCTGAAGAGTTTTATAGAGATTTATACAGTACCAGTAACACCCACGCCGATAAGGTGAGAGAGAATAGGCTAGAGGAACTTGAAATCCCACAAGTAACACCGGAAGAGGTAAAGAACGCCTTGGGAGCTATACAAAGGGGGAAGGCAGCTGGGGAGGATCAGGTAACAGCAGATTTGTTGAAGGATGGTGGGAACACTGTCCTAGAAAGATTGGCCGCCCTATATACACAATGCCTCATGACCTCGAAGGTACCGGAATCTTGAAAGAACGCTAACATAATCCTAATCCATAAGAAAGGGGACGCCAAAGACTTGAAAAATTATAGACCGATCAGCTTACTGTCCGTTGCCTACAAAGTATTTACTAAGGTAATCGCAAATAGAATCAGGAATACCTTAGATTTCTGTCAACCAAAGAACCAGGCAGGATTCCGTAAAGGCTACTCAACAATAGACCATATTCGCACTGTCAATCAGGTGATAGGGAAATGTGCGGAATATAACCAACCCTTATATATAGCCTTCATTGATTACGAAAAAGCATTTGATTCAGTCGAAACCTCAGCAGTCATGAAGGCACTACGGAATCAGGGTGTAGATGAGCCATATGTAAAGATACTGGAAGATATCTATAGCGGTTCCACAGCCACCGTAATCCTCTACAAAGAAAGCAACAAAATCCCAATAAAGAAAGGCGTCAGACAGGGAGATACGATATCTCCAATGCTATTCACAGCATGTTTACAGGAGGTATTCAGAGACCTGGAGTGGGAAGAATTGGGGATAAAAGTTACTGGAGAATACCTTAGTAACTTGCGATTCGCTGATGATATTGCCTTGCTTAGTAACCAAGGGACAAATTGCAATGCATGCTCACTGACCTGGAGAGGCAAAGCAGAAGGGTGGGTCTGAAAATTAATCTACAGAAAACTAAAGTAATGTTTAAAAGTCTCGGAAGAGAACAGCAGTTTACGATAGGTAGCGAGGCACTGGAAGTGGTAAGGGAATACATCTACTTAGGGCAGGTAGTGACCACGGATCCGGATCATGAGACTGAAATGACCAGAAGAATAAGAATGGGCTGGGGTGCGTTTGGCAGGCATTCTCAAATCATGAACAGCAGGTTGCCACTATCCCTCAAGAGGAAAGTGTATAACAGCGGTGTCTTACCAGTACTCACCTACGGGGCAGAAACCTGGAGGCTTACGAAAACGGTTCTGCTGAAATTGAGGACGACGCAACGAGCTATGGAAAGAAGAATGATAGGTGTAACCTTAAGGCATAAGAAAAGAGCAGATTGGGTGAGGGAACAAACGCGGGTAAATGACATCTTAGTTGAAATCAAGAAAAAGAAATGGGCATGGGCCGGACATGTAATGAAGAGGGAAGATAACCGATGGCCATTAAGGGTTACGGACTGGATTCCAATGGAAGAGAAGCGTAGTAGGGGGCGGCAGAAAGTTAGGTGGGCGGATGACATTAAGACGTTTGCAGGGACAACATGGCCACAATTAGCACATGACCGGGGTAGTTGGAGAAGTATGGGAGAGGCCTTTGCCCTGCAGTGGGCGTAACTAGGCTGATGATGATGGTGGTGATGATGATGATGATGAATCACAATTGGGGACGTCTATGGATATGTCAAGGTTGTACAAGATGCTACTCGTTCCTTGACACTGTCGATCTATAATAATTATATTGAAGAGTATTACAGCGTTTCGGTAAATTTCACTGTACTCTCTTTTCCCTTGTGGAATGACGATGGCCTGAACGTCGATTTTACCACTTGGGTCTTTATATAAAGAAGACCCGAACTTTGGCACTGCGGGAAGCTCCCCTTGAGACAAGAGCTCGCGCTTTGTTAGGGCTGCTCAGCATTAAACATTGCTAGGTGCTCCTAATGTAATCAATAAATTCCATTATACTTGCTACAAATGAATCTACAGTAAGCGAACACGTATATTCGGCGTAACTTCTTTTATCCGAAGCAGCCAAAGCTAAAGGCACCAAACGCATAATTCTTCTGCGCAACATAGAAACATTTCCTCAGTTGTAAAATTATGTTTAAATTGCTGATACTTAGACATGATACAGATTACACACATTGTTTTGTTCACGAGGTGTGTTTGCAAACTACCTCGGAGGAGCTAAGGCGTGAATCTTCTCCCATTAGAGTAAGGTGTTCTTTTATTCAACACCGGTTTTCAGAAAACACTGTCGCAACACAATATCACACCTGCCTCATGTGCCAGATAATTTGTTCCTCCACAGCAGATGTGCTAGTCATTTGTCCAAAAGGTATATACGTGACATTTGATAGCACTCACTGTTGAAGCAAGCAAAGTTGATGGCTTGCACCATTGGTTCTAGTCCCCAGCGCAGCCCACCAGCATTATCTACACCAACCATCTGTCGCATAGTGGGAGTCAGATCGCAACGCTCGCCACGCACCGCACTGTGATCGATTGCGGAACACACAAAGAATTTCTTAGGGCACCTTTTCACTTCCAGCATCTGTTTGCATCTACACACAGTAAGCAATTGGCGTACTCACAACATCCCAAGTTACAGTGATTCTCACAAGGCGGTACATAAGCAATGTTTGTGATTAACGTGCCTTTGTCAGCATATTCATTACTCACAGTGGCCACGTAAGCATGCACATCGTCTAGCGTCAAGTCTGCAAGTGTGGAAGGAAATTTTCTGTGAAGCAGTTGAAATAATTTACAAGAACACTTCAGAAAGCTCTTCCTTTACCTTGCATCCCATCTTAAGACAACTGGGGCGTTTTTATCTGCTTCGCGCGATCGCTACAGTGGAACCTCTGGCTACCTTATTCTTATGCACGCATTCGTCTTTATTGTCTCCCAAAAAGGGTGCAGCTCTCGAAGGTTTCAGTCGTCGCAGCTGCATAATTCCGAAAGAGCGAATATGCTTGGACCTCGTTTCAACAAAACAAGGTATACAGTCACGGCTGAAGTAGCGTGATATTCCGCAACTATAACAACATAAGATTATAATCGCTCTGAAGATAGCCGCATTTGAAAAAGAAAAATATAGATGAGGACAAAGTTCGACACCAGGGGCTGTCAAGCAGATGCACATCGTCACCTTAGAGGAGGTATCGGTGGACGATTGCCTCCATTAGATGAAGGAAGTAGCCTGTGATCCGTGGTTGCCCGTTGACAGACATGCACCAGATCCCCGGCAAAGTTCTAGCACCGCTGAGGCGGCGAAGTTTTGTTGACGTTCCGAATAAGTCGGTGCTTCGCCTTCGACCACTCGCGTACCATTCGCTGCACCTTGACCCTTGTTACAGCGTCCAAAAAGTTGATGCATGACATCTTTGGCGATAAGGGGTCCGAGAGTATCCGGGTCTCTGTTGTATAGCTCGAACGGCCTAGGCTCTTTGGTACGGAGCATACGATTCCCAAAATCCAAGGGTCCCGGTCGGATCCATCACAGTATGTTTATGAGGGCGCCTGGAATGAACGTTATAGCCAGCAAGGAGGCGACCAAGGTGTGATTTGCATTTCACCCTCGTACACCACTAGTAGATCTTGATCACCTTGCCTACAGTTCCCACCAGCGGCTATGCTAAATGCTCTGGCAGCGCCTGTAAATGTAATTCGGCGAATTAATGCGTGTGGTGGTGCTCATCTTGAACACTTTGGGAACCAGCTTTTTGATGCTTCTCGACTAGAGCCCATTCAGCAAGGCCTACTTGAGACAGGACATTTCTCTTGGTGAAAGGTTTGGATTCGAATGTCCAAGTACATATCTGGAAGAGAAAAGGAGCTCGGCCCTTGCTGCGCCCGCGCAGCGCATTGGTTCAGCGGAGCTGAGAGACTTGCTATCATCGTCTGTCGCATTTGTAATTTGGTCTCCTACCCTTAGCGCACCGACGATGGTAAGCGAATTGAAGCCGATATATTTGCAGATACCGTCCCCACTGTAGCTTTAGCACAAAACGCGGTGCACTCGTGAAGCTGAGCATCCTAGCTAGAACAGCACGCTAAACAAGCCGCAAGTGGTGCAAGCACCTTTCATATCCTATGCACAATGCCTTTAACCCGCACGCTGCACGGCGGACAAAGCAAACCAAAACATGGGTACGTCGTGGTCAGCTTCATCGATTACGCGTGTAAACAACATGGAGCGCCACAAACACCCAGATTACATAAATTAAACGTGGGAACAAGAACTTTCCCGCAGAAAGGCAGCCATGCATTGCTGCCTTCGTTATGGCACATAAGTCCTCGAGGGAATGAGTAGAACCATGTTGCTAGTTAGTTTTTCTGGGTCCTACCACAAAAGTGTTTTTCAGAATGCCTCGAAGCTTCGGCAATTATGCATACGTGAGGGGTGTTGCTTATTGCACCACAACATTGCACCTGCCCAGCCTCTGTCTCCATCCATGGAGACAGAGGTCTCCATGGATGTTAGGCATGCAACTGCATCTCCATGCTGTCGACGCGGCGGTCGGAAACCCCTTTGTGTGCAGCATGCTGAGGAAGATAGAAAGATGTGCTGTCGTTCTGACGCCAGAAGCTTGTAGAAACGGCCGCTGATTATTCAAAGTAGTATCCATGAGTTGAACTGCACGAAAGAAGAAACAATTGCAGAGCCGTAAACCACGCAACTGTGCCATGTTTATGCGACTGCCGCACTATCTTCGATATCACTCCATTAACTTACAAGATTTCTCGTGAGGAAAAAAAAAACAGCGTTGACGGCCGATTTTAGTACATCTACGAGTGTTGAGAATGAATTCACGTGATGAATACGTTCCCGCTGATGAAATTAAATTTGGCCCCGGGGATTTTAGGAAGTTGTGCGTAATATCCCGTACCTATTCCGGCTATAAGTGGCGTTTGCAGTGCACATCTTTAGTTCATATCACGGCGCGTAATTTTCAGACTAATAAACTCCCTTTTCCAAAAGAATAATATCAGGTGATACCGTATTAACATGATTGCGTTAAGAGCCCCGTGTCGCAAAAAATCCATCGTCAGCGTCCACCGTCGACCGCCGTTTCGGCAAAAATCATTCCGAACGATGCAAACCGAACCAGCATACCTAACCATGTATAGTGCAAAGAAGTTACTGAGCTAATTGAATTTATGAAAGTAAAATACGTCAGAAAAATCCCAAAGTATCACTTACAGCTTACAGATATCGTAGGATCGAATTGTAGTTGGAATATACGAGAAAACTTAATTCTGTTACGCGGAAACTTAGACACAAGCCCATTTCCAGCGTTTCTGTCATACATAAACCCGCCAAGGCGTCCGAGATCTGCCAACGCCGGCGCGCACAAATTTCGGACGCGACAGAGTGGGGCACCCGGTTTCCTAGAATACCTTCAGATGGGGCTCGCCACCGCCGCATCGCGGCCCACGCTGGAGGCCACGTTTCTGTCAGAAGGGTCGCCTTGGTCCATAGCATTCGCAGCCAGCGTTTGCCGGTAAATATTTCAGTTACATAAGCTGCACTTGTCGGGACGCGTGAGAAGCAGCCTTTGAATACTATAGGGTTCCACCCTTGAATGCGAAGCTTAAGCGTCCTTCAAATTTTTGTACTCTACTCGGGTAAGGAGATAAAGTCATGGTTATATGCTTTTTTACTCCATGGTGATAGAGTAATTATATTGAGCTATGTTGTTTTACAAGGCATTCAACCGTAAAAACCGATACTCAGGCTAATTTATGTTTACACTGCCCAATGAGTAAAAATGCGTTAATAAATGCTCGGAATAACATCATATTTCTCAGAGAGGTTTGTATAAACAAATTCAAATAATGGATTTAAAAAGAAAATTCCGTACATTCCGGTCTGGGTAGGGGGAATTGAACCCGGACCTGGGTTCAAAATATTCGGGTTTTTATTTGTGTATATCTCTTACGTCATCAAATGTGATAGTTCTCAAGTGGGCGCTCCGACCGCTGTTGCGATATAGAAACGGGCGTGATAGACACCGTGGAGGGGGAAGTTCTCCCTCCGGAAGATTTGGGAGAGGAAAGCGGCTGGCGGTCGGCAGCCGTAAAGAAGAATTCTTGGGGATGTAACGGCGGCTCCCGGAGCGAAGCTAGCCCTTACAACCCCAAGTGGAGTCATAGCGTGAAGCATTGAATCATGAAGGTGTCCAGGATACCACCTATCCCCAAGGAACATATGAGAATCATCTTCCAACGCCGGAGAGTGCTCAACTTTCGGAAAATTGGCCCCTTTTCCGACTTCGCCAGGCCATCGTTGAGGCCGGAGGGCCGATACCCGAAGACGCTATTCAGGATATCGTATGACCCTATGTCAGAAAGATCCTCGTGGTCGGTACCCCAACCACGGTCAACGCCGATGCATATCTAAAGCTCGGTCTGATAACCATTAATAGGAGCCAATTTGAGGTTAGCACTTATCAACCAGCCCCTCACGCCACTTGCAAAAGTGTAATTTGAAGCGTCGGCGTCGGACAAAGTCAGACCGAACAATAGAGAAATATCGTCAACCCGAGTGACCCCTTGGGCCTGGTTAATAAAATAATCTAAAACTCCGAAACCATGCTCATAGCCTTCGACGGCCACAAGGTTCTTAACTTTATCAGGTATGGGCCCTCGCTCGCAAGATGCTTATTAACCTCAGGCAATACGACCACCGTTATGCCTGCGGCAAGCTGGGCAATCGGGCCGACGTTTGACCATCGCCGGAAGACGTCTTCTGTCGCGGATGTGGAGCGGCCAACACGGATAGCCTCCACGCTTGCACCCCTAAATGTACCTTGCGTGTAGGGGGAGCGCCCCCAACGGCGCACAAGTCCTGCAGACAAAGATATCAGGTGCCCTATATCGTTCGACTACGAAGAGGAGAGAGAGAGCCGCAGCATCGAGGATTGGCGATGTAGTCCCAAAGTCAACTTTCACCAGCCACACAACACACACAACCCGCTACGAACACCACAGATTATCCGCAACCCATTGGCGTTGCATCGGGCACGGACAAAGCTGCTATGTAAGTCACCACCAAAAAGAGCACGGCAACAAGAAACGCGGAAAGGACGGCCAGCAAGGCAAAGTCCGAAATTAAGGAAGTGGGACAGCCTTAGTGATAGCATCAGGCAGCTCAACGAACAGCTAAAGAGCTTCCGCGAGGGAGTTGTGCAATAATTTGCGGCCATCACTGCCCGACTCGAGAAACTAGGCTCACGTCAACGGCACACACATGGCAGCGTCGCTCCTAGCTCTACCTTACACCGTAACGTACGTACCACGCGCTTTGACCACTAAAATCAGGAGTGGTTCATTACACAGAACCGCCAAAAGACATCTTTATGACGATGGTGCAAAATAGGGAATCCAGAATATGGCAATACAACTGCAGGCAATTCCTCCACAAGAAGAATACCCTGCAGCAATTCATCCAGAGAAACCACATGTAATCCTACTACAAGAAACGCTGGTAGACAACGTGACGCTCCCAGGCTACACGCCCCACGCACTGCATGGCGACGGCCGAAGCATCTGCTTCTTAATTGGCAACAAACTCACTTTCATCGATCGCGATCTGAACGTTTCGTCCAGCAAGACTGAGCAGTCCCAGATCGAAATTATCCCCAAGAGCTCCAAAAATGGCAGTATTTACATTATCAAAGTCTTAGCAGTCCGAATGATCTCAGGCAACGATTGAAAACCATCATTACTAGAGCAGTCAAGATGTTGGGTAACCCTCCCCTCGTCGTGACGGGAGACTTCCATGCCCCGTTTCACGTTTGTATGTACCCGTACAATATGGCTAAGGGAAAAAGCTTATGCCAGGAGACTAATGACCTCGGCTTCACCCTTGTAACTAGACCATCATTTTAGACCGGACGAGGCACATCCACCAGCAGAGACTCCACACCAGACCTCACTTTAACGAGGAACATAGGCTCTGCCAAGTGGTTCAATCTCAGTAGCGACAATTACATAACCTCCCCAGTCGCTCAAAAGAAGCTGTGTTCATTTACCATGCCAGATTAGAACAAGTTTCGTAAGATCAGGCGAGAACCTGCAGCCCACGCTGAAAAGCCAGAAAGCCTTGAGCAATGGGCTGAATCGATCCGACAGACTGTCAAGGATTCTACCAAAACGATTGAGACAGACTTGCAGAAGAAGAAAATGGATAGCCGGCTCGCACACCTGTTAGAAGCCAAGGAATCACTCCTCAACAGGTTAAAGACGCAGTACCTCAGCCACCGACTCAGAAAAAAGATTTCGGCCGTCAACAAGAAGATTGAAGAACACTGGCGAACACTCTGCAGGTTACAATCAAACGATCTGTGTAACTCGATCGACGGCCGGATGAGAACGAGTGGAACCTCCTCAAGCATTTCTCCGACGAGACCAACACCAGGTCCAACCAACGAAGTAACTGGGCAAGAACGCTCTACGGGGAAAGGAATGCCTAAATAGAAGACTAGGTCATGGGCAGATTGATCAGGAAATACCTTCCCACAAAGACGAGCGACAACGTCGTGTACCCGGCGTATCGCGGAAGGCAAACTACACCTGTGACGAGCCATTCGCTGTCAAAGAGATCAGAAGAGCTCTGCACGACCTTAATGGCGAGTCAGCGCCAGCTCCCGACGGGGTCTCAAACAAGGCCCCTAGAAACTTGGAGGATGGGTCAATCAAATTCCTTACCGACGAAAGCAGTCGAGTATGAAGAGAAGGCGCGGTGCCGGAGCAATGGAAGACTACGCGAGCCATCCTCGTTCCCAAACTTGGCAAACCACCGAGCTTGCACAACCTGCGGCCCATATATCTCACGTCCTAAGTGGGGATTATTGCAGAGCACGCAATATACAACAGAATCTCAGAATTCATTGAGGAGAACGAACGGCTCCCCTACAACATGGTGGGTTTCTTACCCGGCCTCTCCACTAAGGACGCCATGAAGCTCATCAAGCATCAGATATTGGGCAACAACACCAGGGACACGGGAGCCATCCTCAGGCTTTATTTTAAAAAAGCATTCGACAACATCTCACACTCGTTCTTTCCCGACGTCATCTCGAACCTCAACCTAGGCTCATCTTTCCACTCCTTCGTCAGGTCCTTTCTAGAAGGGCAACGCGCCCTGCTCAAGGCCGAAGAGATCGAATCAGATTAAATCGAACTGAACCACAGGGGCACCCCGCAGGGGCCCGTCATATAACCGCTATTATTCATCATCGCTATTGTCACACATTTATTTATTTATTTATTTTATTTATTGTCATACTCTCAAGACCCAGGGGCATTACGGAGAGGAGTGGTGATTATTACAAACAAATTTGTTAACAATATTCCTGAAGTTTTTGGCGTCAGAAATGGCAGTGATGGAGGCAGGGAGGCGGTTGCAGTCATTCGTCATTCTTGACAAAAAGTAATCAAAATAAGCGTTGGTGCGACAAGTTGGAACTTCAAACTTATAACGATGATCCGTGCGTGACGATATGTCTGATGGCGGGGAGATTAGTTCATCCTTAAGTTTTTCGTTAGTGTAATATAATCTTATGAAGAAGGCATAGGCAAAAGTATTTGCGCCCTAACTCTAGGTTGCCTCTAGGATGGCGTTGTAAAGTTGATACAGACCACAAAAGCTTTTGCATACACTGGAGTAGATGCTATCAACTCGACATTTCGTAAGGGAACTATTACTTATTCATTTATAATTCTCAGCGAAATCTTTACTCAGTCACTTCAAACCACCATCCTTCCGAACGGTTGGAAGGCAGGTATGGTGATTCCCGTACATAAGTCTGGCAGTTGTTACTCCCCACTTATAATCAGACCTATATCCCTAACCAGCGTTTCCTGCAAATTTATGGAGCACATAATTTACTAACACCTGGTTGTATTTCTCGAGTGAAACTGATTTTTTACCCCCTACCAACACGGATTTAGGAAACCAAGGGAAACCAAGGCAAGCCAAGGGTTAGTTTCATTGAGGAGACACTTTCATGACGAGAATGATTCGAAAGAATAAAACTCCGTATTGCTCCGTATTGAATGGATTCGATGGTATTTTTTAGGTTTGGAGTAGAAGGGTCGTAAATGGAGCATACATATTCATGTTTAGACCTGACTAAGGATTTGTGCAGAAGTAACTTGACAGCTGCAGCTGCCGTCAAAAAGTTACGCCGTAAAAACCCAAGCATGTGATTAGCGTTACCGTAAAGGCAATTTATGTGAATGTTCCATGTAAGATTGTGTGTAATGTAGATACCAAGATATTTGTATGATGAAACATTTTCTACAGGTATGTTGTTCATATTGTACGTAGGAAGGGTGGTATTGCTGACAGCACGGGACACACATCACCTTACATTTATCAGAATTGAGGTTTTTTTGGGATATAGAACACCCTGATGTTACTATGCCAATGTCTGATTGAAGAGTATTGCAATCGCCAGAGCTAGAAATGACACGATAGAGAACACAGTCATCGGCGAATAACTTAATTGATGATCTAATTTGGTTTGGGAGGTCATTAATATAAATTTCAAATAATAATGGTCCTAGAACCCACCCTTGCAGTACAGCCGAGGTTACTCGACCAGTGGAAGAGAAAGATTCGTTAGCTTAAAGAAATTGTGAACGGTTAGACAAAAAAAAAACATTTAATACAGGCAAGCAAATTAGGATCAATGTTGAGGTTACTTAATTTAGTTAAACGAAATGCGTGTCAAACAGTATCTACGGCTTTGGCGAAGTCTAGAAAAGTGCAGTCAATAATAACGTTACCATCCATCGTCTGGAATAAATAATTCGTGAATGACAAAAACTGTCTTTCGCAGTAAAGGTGTTTCCTAAATCCGTGTTGGTAGGGGGTAAAAAATGAGTTTCACTCGAGAAATACAACCAGGTGTTAGTAAATTATGTGCTCCATAAATTTGCAGGAAACGCTGGTTAGGGATATAGGTCTGATTATAAGTGGGGAGTAACAACTGCCAGACGTATGTACGGGAATCACCATACCTGCCTTCCAACCGTTCGGAAGGATGGTGGTTTGAAGTGATTGAGCAAAGATTTCGCTGAGAATTATATATGAATAAGTAATAGTTCCCTTACGAAATGTCGAGTTGATAGCATCTACTCCAGTGTATGCAGAAACTTTTGTGGTCTGTATCAACTTTACAACACCATCAAGGTCAATGGTAATAGGGAGCATGGGAAAATAATGCACATAAAAAAAACAGCGCTTGCGCACAGCACAAGATCCGAAAATAAAGAGATGAACGCGTCATTCAACACTTCACAATAGACACTGCTATCGACAGGTTCGTTGTTAAGTTCGCAAAGTTCAACGACACTAGATTTTTTGCCGTTGACCACACTCCGAAATTTCTGTGGGTTGTCGTTCAAGAAAGAAGGACATGTGTGCTCATAAAATGTTGTTTTCGACTCTGCTACAGCATTCTTGCAGTTTTTTTTAATTCGAAAGCATGCTCTTAGGCAAAATACATAAGATGTTAAAAATACATGAACAGCTTCGACTCGTGCAAAAAATCTAGGAGTGAACGATGATGTGGTCCATGAATCCAAAGTTCAAGGTAGGGTGGACGGCCAGGCTGAAGGCCTCTTGCCCGGAGGTGGCGGAGCCGGCTTAGATGAAGTCCCGGGCACTTCCATAATAGGTGTGTCACTGTGAAATTTTGGATTTCTGTGTTGCAAAATGGGCACGATGAGCCGTAAGGACCACGGCACTGTTCTGGCCAGAGAGCGGTCACTGACGGGGTGAGCGGGACCCCGACACGTAGCCTCCTTAACGTAACCTCTTCTCGGCGGGTTAAACCAGCAGGGGGGTCTGACCCACACGGAGGTATGAGAGCTCGTGTGGTACGCCGGAGGTTTTCCTTTTCCCGGATCAGTCGTCGACAGGCGTCTTCAGGAAAATGTGGAAGTGGGTATGCCGTAATCTGTGGGTGGGTTGCCATATCTGCTTCAAGGAGACCCGGCAGGGCTGCTCGAGGCACCCACTGGACGCGTATGAGGATATTCGTAGTGGCAGCAAGACGGTGAATGCTATCTGAGAATAGAGTGGACCGAGATACCCTACGTATGTCGTGGATGGATTGAGTAGAGTCCTTGCGAATGATGAGTTGAGAGTATCGAGCAGGTTGAACAGTAGGTAGCAACGCGGCCAAGCAGTCTTGTATGGCAGCAAGCTCGGCAAGGTAGGCCGGTGGTGCAGGATCGGCAACATATGAGCGCGTCTGGCCTGCCTCTGGTACCAATTGACACACGAGAGCTCTGCGAATCATGGTGCCATTAATACTGGCATCAGTGTATGCTACAAGAGTCGCATCGTCTTGATTGTCATCGGCGCGATGAAGGCGGGTAACATGGGCATTCGCCTGACGAGGAACCGGGCTATACAGACAACCAAGAGGCTTATTGTCACTTAATTGTACCCTTTTCTACGGAGCTAGATCGGGTCTCGTACATGCTGGATTGTCTATTTCGTGTCCCATGTACCGGGCCAGTGAAGCAGCCGGGCAGAAATATGGTGGCTTTAGGGCCGCGCGCATCGACATTGGTGTACGAGTTCGTCAATAGTGTTGAGTTGGGACTCGGCCTGTAGGGTTGGCAACGGAGTGAGACGTGGTAGTACCGTTATGGCCCGCATGGCTTCGTTATTAATGGCCTTAGGGCGAGCCCATTGTGCCTTCGTGAGATGATGAAACTGAGCTCTGTAGACGAGTCGTGGTTGCGATACAGAACCGACAAGAAGGCGAGCCATGTTGGTGCTCGCTCCGCCAGACTTCTTCGCAATCCGACGTATCAACTGCATCATTTCTGCGGCCTGTTGCTTTGAATTCTTGACCCATTTTACCGCAGATGCGGATGAATCCATTTCAAGGCCGAGTAGATGGAGAGTTGAAGCCTCGTGTAATGGTTGCTGATCCAGAGTTAACTCAAGAGGCCGGAGTGCCAGTAGACGGCGCCCATACTCGTTCGCTACTGACATGTACGTCGTCTTGTCCTTGGAAATGGCAAGGCCTATCTGAGCACACTAGTTGTGCGTCATGTTTAGGGCCTCTTGGAGCGCTTGTTCTTGGTGGCAGATTTCAGGATCAACTGACCAGACAGTGATGTCATCTGCGTACATTGTGTACTGTGCGTTTGTATCGTGGCTAGCTTCCAAGCTAGTAGAAGGAGAGCAATATTGAAAAGGAGCTGTGCGAGCACAGATCCTTGTGGGACACCCCGACGTGCGACGAACTGATCTGATGCTTGGCGAGCCAGGCAAATGGAGAAGGTGCGAGCGCACAGGAAGGCTTCGACGAATGTGCAGACATGGCTAGGTAACTGAAGCCAATGGAGAATTCTGACAATTGCTTCGTGACTCGCATGGTCGTACGCTTTACGAATATCTATTGCCAGAATCATGCGAATTCTTCGGGAGCGGCCTCCGATGTGAACCATAGAAGATAGGTACGCAGGGCCATCCTCTGCGCCTAGGTGAGCACGGAACCCGATTTAGCCAGGATGATACCATGAGTACCGCTCGAGCCACCATGTAATACGTGTCGCGAGCATACGCTCTATCAGCTTGCCTAACGTTGAGGTTAGTGCTATTGGGCGCATATGGCCGATATTATCTTGGGGTTTTCCGGGTTTGGCAATAGGGACTATTTCTGCATGCCGCCAAGAATCGGGAATGACTCCTGTAGCCCAGGCTTCGTTTATGGCCCCCAACAACACTCCGAGAACCTTGCCTTCCGTGTTTTTAAAAAGTTCATACGGTATGCCATCCGGTCTTGGTGCCTTGCATGGTTTCGACAGGTCTATTGCCGCTAAAAATTCCGCCATAGTGAAGACAGCTTGTATACCCTCGATGTCAGAGAGCATAGGCGGCGTGCATGCGTCCGCGGGAAGGCAATTTTGAACAACGAAGGGAGGCGTTTCTCTGTTCAAAGCTGGAAAAAGGTGTGGGCGACAGTTTCTGCGAATACTGCTGGTGTCTGGCCCGATGCTAACAGGGCGCAGGCTGCGGGCTCTGGAGGGCACCGACCACGTTCCATTACTCGGAAGGTGCGCGAAGTGGAGGCATTGGACGACGAATGTCCGAGAGAAGAGCTCCAGTCCATCCAGCGGCCACGTTCTAAGCGGTGTTCATGGCGCCGAGCTACTGCAGTAAGGCGTTGGGCCTCTAAGCGAAGAGTATTTGACGCAGGGTCACGTTCTGATGCAAGTTCTGCTTGGCGGCGCGACGCTCAGAGACGCAGAAGTTGCAAATCTGGAGTGATTCGCGATTCATCAAACCACGATGTACGTGTCGCCTCAACTAATGCCGCCTTAAGACAATGGGACGGGTCCAGCATGAAGTTGGATACATTGGTTTCTTATACCGCCCTGTATCGATCCCAGCCCACCACTCGACATAGTCGGTGGAGGCGGCCTGTTCAGCCCGAAGATAAGCCAAGGTGAATCGGATGATGGTCGCTAGCCCAGCAGTCGGGTTCACATGACCACGAGACGGTCGTCCTTCCTAGCCACCAAGGTAAGTCCGGTGAGTGTGGCGGCGCGCGAGGGTGGTCACGCCGACGAGTAGGCACTGACACATTATTAAGCAAAGTGAATTAGGCGTCCATAAATGTGTACAGCACACATGCACCCCGCGCGCTGGAAATAGCGTATCCTAATGTGATGTGCGGCGCGTTAAAATCTCCTACGACCACAATGGGGCAACCAGGATGTTTCTGTTATAGGTGCGCCAACCAGCCGAGACACAACCGAGCCGCACGTGCGCTGTAGGGCGGGCATAGTACGATACGATAGCAACGTCCGTGCATTGGAGACGAACCAATACAGCCATGACTCCTTGCCATAGAGCACACCACCGTGAAAGATCAACGCGAGTCTGATGAAGAGTACATCTTACATACGCTGCAGCCTTTTCTGGAGGGACATCGGGCGTAGCGCCCCTACGATCCAACATTGAAGGCGATGAGTATGCCACACATCCTGGAATGGGTGGCAGGCCGTTGGATTCTTGAAGCAGTAGAGCCCAAACACGCAGCTTCCCACATCTGAGACGCTGACGCAGCTCTCCGACGTTCCCCGTGATGCCGCGACAGTTCCACTGTAAGAGGCCTTCTGGCACACCTAAAGACGTAGCAGCCATCATAGATTAAGATTGGCCAGTAGAACCGAGGTGAGGTGCTGGAGCTGTTGCGCAACGAAGCGCAGGAGTTCTTAGGGTGAAAGTGGTTTCTACACAGTTGCCGCGTTAGCCATGCGAGCAGGACTAGACGTCGACGGCGAATGCGACGGCCGCGCTCCATCATGACGATGCCGGAGCACTGTACGGCGTTCCTTGAGACGTTGGATTTCTTTTTCAAGGTTGGCCAGGCGAGGGTCGATCTCGAACTCTTCGTCTGCCAAAGGAAGCGGCGTGTCTTCTATCAATTGTGATGCACGTTGCGGTCGAGAAGTGGACGACCGAAGAGCCGCGCTATAGGTGCGAGTGGCAGCATCACTTGTCACTGTATTTGCTATTGTCACCTGGCTAGCGTCCTCTTCCAGCGAGGCCAGAACGGCGTAACGTTTGTACACAGGGACTTGTTTCATTGATGGATCTCGAGTTGTCCTTGCTGGCTATCGAGAATAGCGTTGTCGAGCCTTCTTAGTGGCCTTCAACTTCGTAGGACACGTCGTGGAAGCGACGTCATGATCGTTTGTTTGGCATAGGCCGCATCTAAACGATGCTGACGGTTCAGGCTCCATGGTGTCGTCCTTGGGTGGGCAGGGAAAGGATGATTTCATGTGTCCCTGTCTAAAGCAAGAGTAGCAGTACACAACGGACGCCTTGAACGGACGCGGGCGCAGTACGCAGCCGTAATACAGGATACGTTCAGGTGGGGAATTAGGACCTTGAAGCGTGATTAGGCACGTACGGCCGCTGCCGAGGTAGCGAGCAGCCACGACCTTTTGTGTGGGACACAATAGTTTCTGCAGGAGCCTCTCCGGTTATTCGTCAAGGTCAACGACATTAACCACGTAGCGTCTTAAATCGGCACCACTGGCAAAGTACGCCTGGACAGGAAGGACACATCCTTCCGAGACTTGCATTTGTGGCAGTTCTTCGAGCTTATAAACTAGTGCCATGGCAGACACCCACACAGAGACCATATTAGTGGGTTTGTATAGAGTAAAACTTTGAAATCGGGAAGTGTCGAGACAGGCGTCCAGGGCCGCTTGAATGATACGGTTGTGCAGAGTGGGCATGTCATATCTAGCACGAGGCTTGATAACCATTTTGTAACGCGATGTCGTTGGCGACTCCGGAGACGTGCGTGTCGGTCGTGCGGGCAGGCCTTGTGATGAGCGAGGTCTTTTCGGGGCTGCTGGAGCTACATTTTCATCCGATAGAAGGACAGTAGCTTTCTTCGTTCTCTTGGCCGAGGTGTGCGCCACGACAGCGGGGCTGTTCTGCTCCATGTTGGTGGTATCCATACTCAGGGTACCGCCTTCGCACGTTGTACTTGTCCCCACGAAGGAGATGTTCCTCACTTAGATGGCAGCTGCATCGGTAATGTTCCGCTTTTTCGACGCAGCGGACAGCAGCTTGGATGCTCCGCGCCGACGCGGCGTGTGCCGCGGGGGCACTCGCACTCGCGAAGCCGCGCAAAAACTCGAGGTGGATGACGCAGCAGGAGGGTGTAGATGACGACGGACCTTGTAGACAGGCGCCAGTAGCAATTACGAACCGCCAAAGCGGTCCATAAACAACAGAGGCATTCTTGTATTCGGTCAGTGCTATTCTGTAAGCATTCCAACGCTCATGATTTTTGCTTGTCGGAAAAGACTTTTCTTTTTGTTCAGAAAACATTTAAGACGAGTGTTGAACCTAGCTGCGCGAGAATTAGAATAAATACGTTTACTGTCTTACTGTGCGAGAATCTTACCAAGATTCAAAACATAGGATACATCATATATAATGAAGCAATCAATAAGCAATAAAACAACTGGTGCGCTGGGGCCAGCGACGGGCAGGTCGAAACCATCCTCCAGGCGTTCATCGATTGCACATAATCTTTTCTAAAGGATATTGGCCTCAGATGGTCACCGAGCAAATCGGTGCTACTTCTGTACAGGCCCAACAGGCCAGGTACTAAGCCTAAACGCTGGAAACCCCTAGCTGATAGTAGCATATGGCTATACACAAGGTGACCCCCTTCCCCAGGTTGAGTCGATCCGCATCCTCGGCATGACCGTGGAGGCATTTGGCCCCAACAACCAGACGGTCCTCCGACTCACCATGCAGATGGATAGCGCCACCCGCCTGATCAGAAGGCTCGCCAAGAAATGTAACGGCCTGTGCGAAGACAACCTGGTCAGGCTTTTTTATGCTTTCGTACTCTGCCCCTTTACATACGTCGCAGCAATGCATAACTGGCAAAGATCAGAAATAGTTTAACTGCATGTCTTAATTCGCAAAGGCATCAAAAGCGCCGTGCGGCTCCCTCTCTAACGCACACACAGTGGTTCCTCCAGCTGTCTATGCAGAACTCGATAGAGGGAATCACGGAGGCCTAAGAGAGGGCGCAGTTTGGCAGACTCTTGGGAACGACGGGCGGTTGGCAATTACTCGCTGGCATGGGCATTCCACCAATGACGATCGAGAGCAAGTTCGGCGGCCTCCCCAGGAATACAAGAATAAATCACTATCTCCCCAATTCCGCGCAATGTACACAAACAGCGCAACGTCGGAAGGCGACGAGCCAGAGCTTGGCCCTCCTTCGCAAGGTCAAAGAGAACACTAAAGAGAAGTGTTTTGTTGACGCCGCCCTGCGAAGATAGTCTAAAATGCACGGCCGTCTCAGTTGACCAAGCGGGGAAAATAATCGACGCGGTCTCCGTCGAATGCACCTCCTCAGGGGAGGCCAAGCAAGTTGCCGTAGCCATCGCGCTACTTCACGGTGAGCGTGCAAATGTTTTTAGTGACTCCCGAGTTTCCGTCCGAGCCTTTGCACCGGCTCCATCACCAGGGAAGCCAACTGTATCCTCACGGGCAAAGTGATCACCCCACATACGCTAACGTGGTTTCCAGTACACGCGGGTTCCTTTGAAGAGGGGCTGGCCAACCTAAATGAGCTGGCCGTCTTCATGGCACGTGGTCTCACGTTCCATGCCCATGGAGTATCACCCCGACTGACGACACCCTACAATAGAAATTCTCCCACCACCTACATCTAGGTCACGCAACACACACTTTTGTGGGAGGGTCCATGCGCTCCCACACAAGGAACTGACCAAAACGCCGGCCATCACATTCAGAGTTTTGCAGATGGGGATACACTCCCACCCAGTTTTATCACACTCGATCCATCCATACATGTATACTAGCAATACCTGCCCTCCGTGCGGCGATTCAGCTAACTTAGAACACATGCTCTGGCGATGTCCCTCGTTACGGGGCGCTGATTAAGGAGACCAGTCAAGATACGAATACGTCACTGTGAAACCACGACTATGGGGACCAAATCTGGGCGGTCTAGAGAGCCCATGGCGTGACGGCCAGTTCGACCTGCCTGTCCCAACGTGGGCGCGGGCCGTTGCAGGATAATCGCGTATCTCAGGACTCTCAATATTTTTTTTTCCATCCAGGGAGCGAATGTGAAAAGTGAACAATAAAGTTTGCCAACATTTCAAGCATTAAAAATCAATAAATCGAAACATTAGATCACTTGAGATTTGGTTACCACTGAAAAACGTAGGTTCTACCATAGGCAATGCGTGGTGTACGACAGTGGTGCACCGAACAGCCACGGGCAAACTCGAATGAGCGCACGCCACCTTCACACTTCTTAGAGATGATAATGAGACCATGTTCGATTCAGTACTTCCGAAAATAACGTAAATGTTTCTAATTGAAAGCAGAACAGCTGGTGATAAGGAAGTCTTCGGCATGGCGGCAAGAAGGACACAAGCTAAATATAACGTTAGTAAAGTGCCTAATTGTTTGCGCTGTCTTCGTTCGCATCAACGTAAAGTGCACAAACTAGACAAAGTGAAATAGTATCAAAATAGTTGATTTATCAGTGTCCATTGATGTGATAGAAATCTGAGTTCAGCCTATCGAAAATCAAGTTTTAATTATAACCTGTATTCCTATACTTCCATGCTTTGACCTGTTGTGTTAAATACGGGATATCACCATGTGTGGTAGTGATGGTCAGAGGGAGGTAATTGGCGAAAAAACTATGAGTACCAGTTTTCTTGAGAATCATAATTAATGGTGCCGGTCAAGTATTCGAACGAGGTGTAGCAATAACTGTTATCAAGAACATATTACCATGTGAAACAGTACTTTCTAATAACATTTTATCATTTAGGTATACGCTCTTCAAAAAAGCGATTGCAAAGCGCGTCATAAGCTATTTAAAAAATACCGCATATTTCAAACCTAAATAACACTACATGGTTTATTTAACTGATTACTCTATTGTAAAAGCCGTAAGCTAAGTAACAGAAATTCTAAACCAATAACTTAAGAAGAACTACTGTTCGCTACTGAACTATGCAACAAGAACTATGTTCGCTATAGTCAGTGAGAAATGGAGTTCAACAAGGGCCGGTATTGGGAGCAATACTCCTCGTTCTTCGTGATCGATTGTTATATATCTCTCAGATTTTCTCATTCTTTCCTCTACGCGGATGATGCAGCTCTAATAATTCCAAGAAAGTCACTACGGTAAGCTCAAGACATCACTCGAAGAGAACTGCAGAATACTCACGCATGATATTAAAGTAACTTATTTTATGCTCCAGAAAAAAAGTGCACTCTACATTATTTGACTGTACCCAGAGAGCCACTCGTAATAAGTGCAATTTGCACCTTGCAGGCTTACAAATCCAACAAATTTGTTTTGACAAATATCTAGGAATAACTCTCAGCCCTTTACTGTACTGGGCAGAACATAATCATCAAGTAACTAAAATAAATTGTTTTCGTCGTTAAACCACATTAAAGGCGCACAAACAGTTCTGCCTTCAAACATTACGTACAGTTTAACCAGGCAATATTTACTGCCATTTAACATATTGGATACAATCCTGGGCTTTCGCCTGCACGTCGTACATTGATCCTGTAATGAAAATTTAATAACGTGCAATGAAAATGGTACCTAATAATAATAATAATAATAATAATAATATTAATAATAATAATATAAGAACGGTGTCTTACCAGTAATCACGTAGGGGGCAGAAACCTGGACGCTTACGAAAAGCGTTCTACTTAAATTGATGACTACGCAACGAGTTATGGCAAGAAGTATGATAGGTGTAACGTTAAGGGATAAGGAAAGAGCAGATTGGGTGAGGGAACAAACGCGAGCTAATTATATCTTAGTTGAAATAAAAAAAAAAGAAATGGGCATGGGCAGGACATGTAATGAGGAGGGAAGATAACTGATGGTCACTAAGGGTTACGGACTGGATTCCAAGGGAAGGGAAGCGTAGCAGAGAGCGGCAGAAAGTTATGTGGGCGGATGAGATTAAGAAGCTTACAGGGACAACATGGCCACAATTAGTACATGACCGGGGTAGTTGTAGAAGTATGGGAGAGGCCTTTGCCGTGCAGTGGGCGTAATCAGACTGATGATGATGATAATAATAGTACCATCAGCCCCTAAGAATGCACCGTTTAGAAAGATTTTCGTGCTGTTAAATATAATGCCACTTTTCCGAGTTCAGGTCTATAACCCAGCTACACTGATCCACAGAATACTAACAGGAAAAAAGTGAGACCTTTTATCAATATTTCCCTAACCTGCAAGGAATACTAGACTCGCTGATCGTAACAAATTCTTGCCGTAATTTCATTGTTATTTCCGCTAGCTTTCTCTGATTTCCTGCGGCGAAAAATTGAAATCATATGTATAGCTTAATTGTAAGGTTTGCAAATGATGTTTCGCCATTAAAACAAATCAAACATCACTTTAAATTATGCGTATCAGCTTATCTGTTCTTTTTATTATTTTGTTGGATTGTAATTTATGTCGACCTTTTGGTGCACGTCCAGAAGTAGCCACATAAGCTAAGGATCCAGATGATGCGTTCAACCACATTGTAATATAATATGCAGGAATGAATATTTCTTGTAAAAGCGGTCGGTCAGCCTCCATACTTTCTCTTTAGGACATCATATTTTGCTCGTATTCTCTAACCTGCGAACATTTAGGCTTTACCAAATCAATCAATCAATGTACTTGACCGCTTGAGGTTTGTTTTAGTAGCGTTGAAAGAGATCAGTTCTACGATGGTTGACGCATCATGTACCACATCAGTGAACAGCGCAGCCACGTGCAAATTTCAATGAGCGGACGTCATATTCATCGAGAACACAAACCCCAACAAACTATTGAAATATAAAAAAGGAGAAGAGAGTTGATTAATGAGTTGCAATGGTTGTAATTAAGCGAGTAACAGGAAAGCTTTGCCACACAATACACTCAGGACTGTGGCTATTTCCACTAAGTTTGAAGTCGCTAACTTGTTATGGAAGGCTGGGAAACATCACGCATAATGGCAGTGCGACAGCTTGCAATGCTTGAATAACACTTTATATATAGGGTCCAATGCATGCTTTCGCAACAAAATGCAACACAGGGCCTAGGCATAGTTTGGTGCAGTGATACATATCATCATCGCTTGCTCATTCGCAATCCCAAACTCATTGCTATGCCATCTGTTAACTTTCCAGAGACCCGATAGCTTAAAAGTACAAATGGTATTGATATTTCTTTGCACAACTACATAAAAAGCAACAACAAAAAACAGATACAATGGTGCAGACAGACAACAACATAGAAAGTGTTTGTCCTTGTCCCCATAACTGATGAACATGTGGTAATCTGAATGTGCACACATGCAGTTGAGCGTCTTTATACCTAAAGTGCTTGGGACCACCAAAATCATCCGTTTTACAGCTCACTTCTTTGTAAAGTTCGTGCACAGCACGCCTCACACTAGGAATTAACCGAACATAATTACTCTTTCGTTATACAGGTCACTTTGCTGTAGAGGTGCTTGACCGATTGTGCGGGAATGGATGCTTATGTAATGATTTTTTTCTAGCTTCTTCGTGGCATCCGCCAGGGCGCGGACCGGCTGCCTGCTGCTAGTGAGCGGGTTGCGGCTGCTGTCGAGCGGCAGGCTGACCAAGTTGCGGAGGCACTGCGGTCAGTGGGCCAGCTTTCGCAGCTCTTCGGCCAGCTTATGCAAGAAGCAGTGGCTGCAAGAAGGCAGTAGCAAATTTGAAGTGCACTGTATTTCGTGCCATCTTTCTTAATTCACTTAAACAAGTAGGTTTAGGAAGTTTTATGTACTCATTCATTTACATTCATTATCAGAATCAGAATCCACTTTATTTCCAACACACTAGTTGGAAGCCCCCAGGCAAAAAGCTGTCGTAGACAGCTTGACGGGACCTGGGGGCCTACACAGAGCAGCAGGCAGTGGATTTCACAAATTCGAACAATTGTAAATACATACAGACATTATGAAGAAGAAATAAACTTGTTTCATACAGACGCAGCATACAGATTATGACAATGCAGCATACAGATGCAGCATACAGATACAGACATTATGAAGAAGAAGAAATGAAGTTGTTTCATACAGATGCAGCATACAAGGTGGACACTATCACAGAATGCATAAACAGTGCAGGAAATGTAGCAGCCAGGGGAAAAGAGAAAAAGTTCATTGCTTCATCAGGTAATCACGCACTTCCGATTTAAACGTGCCGAATGGGGCACTGAAATTAATGTGATTTTTTAAGAGGTTGTATAGTGTTGGTATGCAGTAATCCAGCCTAGATCTACCGTAATTTGTACGTGTATGCAGCGCTGGTATTAGCCTGTTACGTATGTTGTAGTCATACGGGGAATGTTCTGTATAGTGTGGGAGTTTATTTTTATACATATAGAGAGATAGTTTATAGTCATATAACTTAGACGCTTTAAGCATATTATGTTTAATGAATAGGGGACCAGTGGGTAATAGGCTGGGGTGTTCATTAAAGTTCTCAAAGATTCTTAATACCTTCTTTTGGAGCCGCTCCAGTTTGTTATAGTTGGTGGTTGTTGGAGTGCCCCAAACTAAAGTGCAATATGAAAGACGTGAGTAAAAATTAGCATAATATATTGCATTCTTTAGTCTGATTGGAATTAGTTCCCTCAGTCTGTAGAGGCAACCAACTGCTTTGCCTAATTCAATCGTGAGCTTAGTAACGTGCATGTTCCAAGACATTGTTTCTTCGAACCAAACCCCCCAAAACTTTTCAGGTGCAACGCGTTGTAGGGCCATTCCTTGAAAGTTTAGGGTGAGTTCGAAATCGCTTTGTTTGTTGAGAGGTTTAAAAATAATATATTTAGTTTTTTTTTAATATTTAAGGTTAATCTGTTAGAGTTCAACCACTGTTCAAGGTTAATTAGGTAATTGTTCATTGTTGTGTTTAGGTGGGCTAAAGTTGGTGCGGAAAAGAAAATATTAGTATCATCAGCATACATGACCAGTTTGGGAGAATTAGGCACATCATATAAGTCATTGATATAAAGTATATATAAAGTATATATAAAGTATTTCCGCTCATAAATTGGCGTAGTCTATCATCATCTTGTCGAACATCTGTGGATTTTCTTAACTTAACTTTAGATCTTAATCTGTTCCAGGTCGTTAACAAACCAACCCGTGGTACTAACATTCTAGACCTTATACTCACCAACACTCCCGAAACGATTGAATCCGTAGTTCATCTAAACGGCTTTAGCGATCACGATCTACTTCAGGTAACAATCAGTGTTCCACTACCCTTTTCAGGGATCTCAAAGAAAATAATACGTGATTATAACAAAGCAAACTACTCTAAAATAAACGATGAACTCGAAGTATTTTTCAACCGGACGCTACTTCCTTCCTTTTATAATCGCTCGGTGGAAGATAACTGGGTATGTTTCAAGAATAAAATGTCTGCTCTAATTAACAAATATATCCCATTGATCTCGATAACAAATGACAAAACAAATCCTTGGTTTACTAATGCCCTACGTAAGCTCAGGAATAAAAAGAAACGTCTGTACAATACCGCTAAACGCGTCAATAATGCTCCTTCGTGGGAAAGGTACAGCCTTTGCTTAAAAACGTACTGTTCTGCCTTAGCTGCAGCTAAAAATAAATATTTCTCCACAGATTTACCTTCTCTCTTAAATTCGAATCCGAAAAAGTTTTGGCGAGTTATATCACCTGACCGTGACTCTAACCGGATAGCCTTGCATAGCGATACAAATACTCCCCTCCCTGACAGTGAGTGCCCCTCTGCGTTTAATACCTTTTTTTCATCGATTTTCAGCCGCGAGGATCATACCAATGTACCTGATGTTGCTGATTATGACTGGCAATTCATGGAAAGTATTGAAATCTCGGTGGAGGGAATTGCATGTCTTATTAATAATTTGAAGTTTTCTACTTCATCTGGTATTGACAATATTAGTTCCAAGATATTAAAAAATACCATTTCTATATCCAGTAACATTCTTTACCATATATTCAAGCAGTCTCTGTCATCGGGACAACTGCCCAAGGACTGGAAAATGGCCAAAATCATACCCATATTTAAAACTGGGAATAAACACTCCCCGGAAAATTACCGTCCAATTTCATTGACCTGCATTTGCTGCAAGATGCTCGAACATATAATTGCTTCTCATATTTATAATCACCTAGAGTCCAATAATTTCTTTTTTCGCCATCAACATGGTTTCAGGAAAGGATTATCATGTGAGACACAGTTACTCGAATTCACGACTGACCTGCACCTTAACATGAACAGTAACCAGCAGACCGATTGCATTTTCCTTGACTTTTCTAAAGCATTTGATCGTGTAGCTCATTGTCGCCTTATTGCTAAATTAACTGCACTTCGAATTGACTCCTTCACTCTAACATGGCTTCGTAATTTTCTTTCGAATCGTCAACAGTTCACGGTTGTTAATAATATTGCTTCGTCTCCTACTTACGTTATTTCTGGTGTGCCTCAGGGCAGCGTTTTGGGCCCTTTACTCTTTCTAATTTACATAAATGATTAGCCACTTAATGTTTCTTCTCGCTTACGTATTTTCGCTGACGACTGCATTATTTACAGATCAATTAACAGTACTGACGACCACCTAGCCCTTCAAAATGACCTTAGCCTAATTCATAATTGGTGTAACACCTGGTTAATGGCTTTAAATGTATCAAAATGTCAGGTTATTTCTTTTAGTCGTAAGCGTGACAACTCACATTTTTTATACAACGTAAATAATAAAGAATTGTTACATACAGTATCGTATAAATATTTGGGTGTTCACCTAACCGAAAACCTCTCCTGGACAGACCATATTGCAGCCGTTTGCGCAAAAGCTTCAAGGACACTAGGTTACCTACGTCGCAATCTGGGTAATTCACCTTCCAACATCCGCAAATTGGCCTATCCGACATTTGTTCGTCCACAGCTCGAGTATGCATCATCCATTTGGTCCCCACATCCTACATACTTAATCGACATGCTTGAATCAGTCCAGAACCGAGCTGCCCGTTTCATTTCACGTAATTATAGCCATCACTCCAGCGTAACGCATATGAAACTCGATCATTCCATACAGCCTTTAGTTCTTCGCCGTAATATCGCTCTGTTATCCTTGTTTCACAAATATGTTTATAATGCCAAACAATCTACACTACATATCCAGACCGCCTCGAACACGTCTCGTCGATTAAATAACCACTTAAGTTTTACGCGCATGTACGGTACGACACATGCTTTTAACTTTTCCGCACTCCCTACGGCCATTCGCTTGTGGAACAATCTGCCTGAGCACATTGCTTCTGAGTCAGATCAAGAAAAATTTCGTCATCTCCTACACGAGCATTTTTCATAATAGCACTTACAAATCACTTTATCTTTTTTCGTACACTTTGCAATCTGCTTTGAACATCCTGTGATATTCTTTTTATGCATTGCTATCTCGCTCTTGTGAATTGCTATTTTATGCTGCGTCGTGTGTTCACTTGTATGCCTTGTATATATTATTGCTTTTTTGCGTCCTTTTCCCTGAATATCACTTCAAGAATTGTACTCCCTGATATGTTCATCTTTTGTGTATTTTACTTTCTAGTATTAATGCCTTACGTTACGTTTTACTCATGTTATTTCCTTAAGTGTACCTTTGTGGCCTTTCATTACTTCAGTCGTTCCTGTTTCATGTTTTAATCTTGGTAGTGTTGTTGATGAGGCTTGTATTGAGGTATATATTTTGTGTACCACATTAGAAGGCTGCTTACTCTGTAACCCCCCTTACACAATGCCCCCATGGGGCCTGTAAGGTATTTTAAATAAACAAATAAACAATAAGGGCCCTAGAATCGACCCCTGAGGCACTCCATGTTTTACCACAGTAGTCGGAGATGACATGTCATCGGCTTTCACACACTGCTTTCTATTGTAAAGATAGTTCTTTACGAGAGTATGGGCGACGCCACGTATGCCGTAGTCATGCAGTTTTGACAACAGAATAATATGATTTACACAATCAAATGCTTTTTTTTATCAATGAACAATCCCACAGTAAAAAGTCTGTTTTCTATGTTGCTAAGAATTTCATTCTTGATTAGTAATAGCGCCATTTCGGTAGATTTCCCTTTCTGGAAGCCGCATTGTGAATCATTCACAACACGGTATTTAGTGAGAAAGTTTTCGAGCCGTGTATGAATGACATCCTCAAAAACTTTGGACAAGATGGGCAGAACAGATATTGGTCGGTAGTTTGCTATATCACTGACGGCTCCACCTTTGTGAACAGGGGTTATACGTGCCAGTTTAAGGTCAGAGGGAAATATACCAGTCTCTAACATTTGATTAATTATGAATGTCAGCGGTAAGGCTATAATAGACGCCACATGCTTAATAGGGACAGCACTCAGGCCATCCAACCCGGCGGCGGCGTTGTTTTTAATTCTGTAAATGAAATTTGTGACTTCTTGTGCAGTAACCGGTGAAAGAATAATTGAATTAGCCGGTATTGTACGTGCAAACTGTGGCGTTTTAGTACAATCACTATGGCTATTCGGAGACACGTAGTCGCCAACGTTGGAAAAAAATTCGTTCATTTCTGTTAGGGCGCCTTCATCCGTCTTGCCTTGAGCAAAAGCTGCAATAATAATTGAGCACTGAACCTTACAGCTATTACACAAATTCTGAATTTCCTGCCATAATTTTCTTGGACTGTTGTATATATTAGCAAACAGGGACTGATAGAAGGAGATCTTAGCCTTCTTTAAATCAGCGTTTAATTTATTACGATATGATTTGAATTCTGTGAGCAAGGCAGCATCACGTGATTGAACGAATCCATGATGCTTTTTGTTTTTGGCTTTTATTCTCTTATGCAAGTTGTTTGTAATCCAAGGCTTGAGTATTCTTTTGCTTCGTTTTGTGTTATGTATCAAAGGGAAATGTTTTTCATAGGAGGCTATGATTTTCTTGAGAAAGATACGGTAGGCCTAATCAGGATCAGTTTCGGCGTAAACATTGTCCCACACTATCATTTCAGTATCAGAATAAAAATTGTTGAGCGAAGCGGAGTTAATGTCGCGATAACTTGGGTTGTTATCTTTGTGGTTTTTGGGAGCTACTGGTATAGACGTGAAAATCGGGAGATGATCACTGATATCAAGGGAAAAAACACCTGTTAAGCACTGGTAGCAAGGAAGGCTGGCGATAGTGATATCAAGAAGTGTGGCGCTAGTTCCAGTAATACGCGTAGGTAACGTAATCAGATGTGCGCAGGCAAAAGTACGAAGGATGTTTTGAAAATGTTCACTGGATGCGTCACCACTGAGCATATTGATGTTCACATCGCCTATTACTAAAATCGATGTGCGCATTGAGTGTAGACTAGGCAGCAAAGTTTCCATGAACTCAAAGAATTCGGACTTAAGTCCTAATGGTGGCCTATAAACTGCTGCAATAACAACATTCGTAAGTCTTACTACTAGACACTCTACACAGGCTGTAATACAAGTTCATCAACAACATCAGAAGCAATACAATTTTTGATGTACAGAGATATACCTCCTCCACGGTTAGTAGACCGCGTAATTCTGTGATAATTACATCCTGGTATATTTGGTGGCTTATCGTTTGCAGAAAGCCAGAATTCTGTGAACAATATGGCATCAAATTTTATCGATAGGCTATCGAAAAACATGCGTAAGCTGTTCATTTTATTTTTAATGCTACGAGCGTTTAAATAGAATGCACTGAAATAGGTAGACGACACGTCAGTGTTGACGTTTTCAATGTCATAGTATCTACATTCTGCCATGGCAGCCATTACTTTTAGGTTATAACCAAAAAACAAATGTTATATCAACGCCAACCTTAACGTTGCATTTCATCCAGATCTTCTCGGCAAGCAATCTTTAACATGTCTGATGATTCTGATTTCCTTGCTATGCATTGCTATACACTCAGTGGCCTAAGTTGCCCGACGGTAGGTTTCGAGCCCTGTTCCCTCAGCACACAGCATGCTCTAACCATTAACCCACGGACTACACAATGGCCCATGAGACCAAAATATAGGTAGATAGGTAGATTATAGCGTGTCAGCCCGAGAAAGTTTGTGAAGTATGCCCTAAGAATGCTAACGCGTTAAAACGATGTGTGTTGCCTTCAAGTGGTGACCCGTGACGCTAAACCTTGTGTACAATAAATTAAATTATGGGGTTTTACGTGCCAAAACCACTTTCTGATTATGAGGCACGCCGTAGTGGAGGACTCCGGAAATTTTGACCACCTGGGGTTCTGTAACGTGCACCTAAATCTAAGCACACGGGTGTTTTCGCATTTCGCCCCCATCGAAATGCGGCCGCCGTGGCCGGGATTCGATCCCGCGACCTCGTGCTCAGCAGCCAAACACCATAGCCACTGAGCAACCACGGCGGGTTTTTGTACATTAGTGGCCTTGGTTCATCACATCGAGGCACTCCGGCTCCAACCACTCTACGTCTACGACCCTGAAGTGCGGTTTCCTCGGAGTGCGTCTTCCGGGCTTATCGCATCACGACGCTCGTAACACAATTTGTGCGGCAGTTCCTGGCTAGGTTTTCGCAGTTGCTCGCGATTATTACCTGGGGTTCCGATGGAGGACAAGCATGCCACCAATTAAGCATGGCATCTTTACGCATTTTGACACAGCCTCTTCGCACATCACTCACGAAAACTGCCTTGTGCCGCCTGCCCTCCAATGAACCTTGGCCGTTCCATACTGGGCACTGCGTTTCTCTTTGAAAAGTGCAGTTTGTATCGCGTCCTCAATCAACGGTACTGTTAGATCCGGCACAGAAGCCCACTGCAGAACAACGCCCAATTTCGCAACAACCCAAGTGGTACCAAAATTTTCACCAGCATCAAGAAGTCCTTCCCGCGAACGCCATCCTCGCGACTACTTTCCATCTGTGCCACAAGCGGACCACATCCCCGGTCTACTTGCATTACTTTCGCCAGTACCTGTACAGTCGTCTCTACATCGATGTTTAACAACCGCGAATGACCAGCGCCCTGCTTATTCTACAAAGCTACAAGAAGCAACTCGTGGGCAGATATCTTTCGGACCAAATGAGATGTAAACAGCAGTGTCGTATGGAACGACCGATCGGTATACCGAGTTTTTTAGTGCGTCTATACAATTGCGGCAATTTACACAGTTTGCGACCATGGCGCCCTCGAGAAGCGACGCGCCTCTGCATTCATGCCCTGGTGAAGGCGAAGACAGGAACACGCCTCATGCTACGGGACAGAACGATGCAATGTACCAGGGAAGCGTCCAAATAAAATCCATCACCTCACCATGCGCATCGCTGCCGACGTGCTCTATTCTTAATGATCCACCACCTCTGTGGCTCTTCCAATACCACGCACTCATCTGTGAATCAGACGATCAAGAAAATTCAGACAGCACGTCACTAAGGGGTCCTAGTCTCGCCGTGTGAGCACGATGACGTCATCATATGATGTGTCCCCGTTGACAACCGTATCAAATTTCTGAAAGCACTGAATGCCACACGGTACTTTCCATCATCTAGTCCCACACGAAGCACCTCTCCGGCAAGGAGCTCTCCTACAAAATTGTTTTGTGCAATGATCATGAAGAAACATGATGGCGCCCCATCGGTATATCCAACACCCTCGGCACTACGAAACAATGACCGCCAGTCGTAGTCCCACCCGATCTGCTCAGCTCTCCCACACGTACCGAGCTCAAGCACCTAAAGGACATTAGGCGTGTTTTCGGCAGGCATCGCATCGCTGGCGTCAATAACACAACCAGCGCCTTCGTCACTGGCTTGTCGCCTTTTAAGCGGCAGCACACCCTACTAGATGCTATGTTCGTTTGGGAGCGCTACAAGGACAGCGCGCAAGCGGGTATGTCAGGTGGTATTTTTTGTGGTTGTTATTTCGCGGGCATCCGCAGTAAGCTGAAAAGCACTAAGGGCCAAACAATGAAATCTTCCTTACCTCAGTAAGGAAGCCTTCATTGCGGTGAGGCTACCTTATGTCACTCTGAAAGCTTCCTTACTGAGGAACCCTCAGTGAAGGCTTCCTTGGTGCTTCCTCAGCATAAGGTAGCTCCAAAGCTACCTTCATGCGTCCTTACGCCACTCCTGGCCCTGAACGAGCGCTTCACCTCACTGCTTAGCCACGTGACGTTTGCTTGCGAATGCGCGCTGTCGCCCACCTGCGAAGAAGCGCGAGCACGGTACGTCTCGCCAGGCATGTTCATTTCAGTGACGTGTGCGGCATGAAAGCGTTGCTAGGCGTTGCACGACGCCGGCGTGCCAGCGTTGATGGAACACATCAAGTTTCGCACTGTAATGCGCTACATTTTTTAACTTTAGTAAACAAAACTAGAAGAAAGCGTCCGCGCTTCTGTATATTAGCTCTTCAATTTAAAGGTTGTGCGACGATACAACATTTTTTTTATAGAATAATGGTGTTCGCGTAAAGATTTTAAGAGATAATCTCGAACCCAGGCATGCGGCAACCGCTCCCTACATGAGGACGGGGTAAGGGAGCTTTCAGAGTACGCTTGCTTCCTCCATCGGTCCGTCACTGTAAGAAGGCTTCACGTAAGGTTTGGAAGCGCTCGAAGGAAAGGAACGTTTCATTGTTGGGCCTAACACTTACTAGATAGAAAGTTAGAAATTGCCCAATCGCACGTTTACAAAGTGCTCTAAAACTTTCTATTCGGAATTTTTCGCCTAACTTTGTTGCTTCAGTATGGCTAATTTTCATGACTAATTAACCAATTAAGAAAAATACAAGGATAGCGTGACACATACGAAAGTGAACAACATGCAATTGGTCGCGTCGTCATGGAGTGCATCGGCATATTTTTAAACTCTGAGTAATGTTCGATGAAACTGCCGGTATAAGAAACAATGAGCGTGAAAGAGAGAAAGTTGTTTTCCACGACGTGCATCAACTTTTCACATCGAGCATTGCGGAACCATACATGCCTCTACCTTGAAGTCATATACATACATATGTGTGTGTGTATGTGTGTGTGTGTGTGAGCGCGCAGGGTATTTTACGCAACTTAACATGTCAATAGGAAAATTGTAGAGCGACATGAAAAACTCCCGATACAGCTTTCAGTTGCTCAATACGTGCCACATAAAAGTATGTTTCCGAGCGCGAAAGAAACCCGCGAATACACGCAGAGTGCCTCGAGCGGCCCGTCGCGCGACAATTTTGCGTGCATTTGCGGGCTACTTTCACGCTCGGAAAAACACTTTTATGTAGCACGTGTTGAGCAACAGAAATCTGTATGGAAGTTTTTTCAGGTTGCTCAACAATTTCTCTCATTGGCACTTTTAATCTATAATATTTGAAAAGTCGGACAATTATTGAATAATAATAATCCAAATAGGCTGAATGAAAATAAATCATTGGACTATCACCAAGCAACGGCAAACAAGATTATCTTGGTTCTATCCAGCTACATTGCATTCCCAGATTTTAAACTCTGGCTGAAGTTAGCTGGGACACCCCGCATAGCAAACGTGCGTGAATGAGAGTTGCTCAAGAAGTGCATCAACTTTTCAAATAAAACCTTGCGGCAGCCGTAGTTGCCTCCATCATGAAGTCATGTATATATATATATATATATATATATATACACATATACGAGGTGTGACACAAAAGAAACGAGACTAAGTTTGTAGCTTGAAAAAAGAGCGGAGTTGGCAACAACTGTTATGCTGACGTAATCCCACACAGCTCCTCTATTCATGCCTCCAGTTTCGACGGAACCGATCACGCTAGTTGGGATTGCTGCGTCATTGAGTGAACACGTGCAACTGCATTCTGCCGGAAAAATGTCTGATCTAGAAACCGAACAGCGAATCAATATCAAGTTTCTTGTGAAATTTAAGAAATCAGCCACGGAAATATTTCAAGTAATAACCGAGGCTTATGAAGGTGTAACATCGTCTCGTGCACGTGTGTTTGAATGGCATAAGCGGTTTTCAGTTGGAGGGGACAGTGTGGAAGATGACGAACGTGCTGGGCGCCCAAGGTCGGCGATTACAGATCAAAACATTGCCAAAGTTCGTGATGTGATCAGTGGCAACCGAAGATTAAGTGTTCGTGCAGTGGCAGAGTTGGTTCACTTGGATAAGGAAGCTGTTCGACGAATTTTATTGGACGAATTACACATGACGAAGATTTTCGCGAAGGTTGTTCCAAAAGTTCTGTCCGTTGACCAAAAACAGTGCCATAACGACGTGTGTGCGGACATGTTAGAACGCATTGCAAACGAGCCAAATTTGTTGGAATATGTTGTAACATTTGATGAGACATGTATTTTTACCTAAGACCCAGAAAGTAAGCGCCAGTCAATGCAGTGGAAGTCTCCAGGATCCCCAAGACCCACAAAAGCACGCATGTCAAAATCAAAATTCAAGGCAATGTTAATCGTCTTCTTCGACATTAATGGAATTGTAATGATTGAGTGGGTTCCCAGTGGTCAGACTGTTAATCAATACTACTACATTGAAGTATTAAAAAGACTTCGTGAAAAAAATTAGGAAAGAAAGGTCACAGTTGTGGAGTGATGGATGGCTGTTGCACCAGGACAACGCACCCGCTCACACGGCCCTATCTGTCAAGCAGTTTCTGACCAGCAAAAATATTACTGTGATGGGGCATCCTCCTTATTTACCTGATTTGGCTCCATGCGACTTTGTTTTACTTCCTAAAGTTAAATCTTGCCTAAAGGCAACCCATTTTATCTCGGTTGAAGAGGTTCAGGCAAACACGGAGAATCTCTTGAAGGGCCTTCCAAGAACCTCGTTCCAGAACTGTTACCAGCAATGGCAGCACCGAATGCAGAAGTGTGTGAATGCTGAAGGGGAAGACTTTGGAGGTGCTAATGTCACAGAGAACTGATTCAGTAAGTACAATAAGGTATTGGACCAGTCTCGTTTTTTTTTTGTGTCACACCTCGTATATATATATATATATATATATATATATATATATATATATATATATATATATATATATATATATATATATATATAAGATATGTTCAAGGCGTTTCACGTACAAACTTAAACCACAGACGTCTCTACTGGGTGGACAGGGGGCGACAACCAGTAACGTGAATGGGCACATCCCCTCCCCCACTTCAGAGAATGGGCGAGGGGCCAAGTCACGTAATTTGCACTATAGGCGTATCTACATGGCAGGCAGGGGTCACTGTCCCCCAGCCCACTAGGTACATACGTCTATGGTTCAAGGAACGTGGAACGAAAGGAAGCAGTAAAGAATAGACGCAGCATGCGATGAGGGACAAGAGAACTTGACATTGTTACGATTTTGCACCGCTGCCACCGCTATTTCGACTTTGAGGTGGTCCCGTAGCGCTCGTCGCCCGTTTCGTGACAGAGCGTTGGTAGCGAAGACTCCGAGTCAGGCGTCGTTGAGAATAACAAAAGGGACTTTATACACTATATACAGGTCATTATACAGGACATGAAGGGATCGGCACTGGGGCCGAGAGCTCACAGCAAACGCGACTGTTCCCGCACGGCGACGTCCGGCGAAAACGCGTGACACATTTCACTCCAGTCGAGAGCGGCACTGGCTCCCGGTGGGTCGGCGGGTCCGGTTTTGCAGGCGGCCGCGTCGCGGCTTTATAATCCCCGAGAAACCATTGTCACTCAAACGGCCCAATACAAAGCCAGCACTCGACGGTCGTCCGAGAGGTCCAACCAGCGACCGCGCTGGCCACCCCGTTCAAAGTTGGCGGGCTCGGTGACCTCTCGGGAAAGGAGGTGCGGTGCCGGGCTGTCTGGCACTTGGTGGCACGTTTGGACACTGTGCTAGCCGATACTTCTCCGCAGGACACCACTGCCTGACGGCTCAGCATCTTGACTTGTCAAGGGAGAATTAGGGCGCTGTGCCTTTCGGCGCTGCCCCGGGTTTGTCCAAAGGGCGCTCGCAGGATAAATTCTGCATCTTGTAGATTCGGAATCCGGGCTGGTGGTAATGGCACAACAGCATCCCCGCCCTCAGATAAGGCGCCGGGAAGACGAGCTGCCTCCACGTGGCTCGGATGCCAGGCGCGCACGTTCGTCAGGCTCGTCCAAGTTCACGTCCAGTGTCGGGACGCCAGGTAACTTCACGTGCCCAGGTCCGACTCGCCAGGACAGGAGCTCTGCTCACCGCGTTGTCGCCAAGGCACCTGGACCAGCTCCGCTCGGGTCGTTCCTAAGCCCTTGCTTCTCGCCACTGGTCCCGGTTGGTCGTTCAGCAGCTTGCAAAACCGGCCGGCAAAAGGCAACACCCAACACGAACAAGTGCCCTCTGTCTCCCGTCAAACACCAGACAAGGCCATACTCCAAATCAACCTAACTAAATTTATATCCCCCTTTTTGCTCCCGCTGCAACAAGAGGCAGGTGTACGATCTGGTACACAAGGCTCAAACAACCAGTTTTCAAATTAACAACACACCAAAATATCAGGAACAATTATTAATCAGCAATAATAATGACAAATAGAATGGTCCCCTTGAAATCACTTGGACCGAAAACATACTTCTGAGGAAGCAAGTGAGGTCATTCATTTTTCACGGTGATAGTTCCGCGGAATCAGAAGCTGCTTATATTTGCGACCCTGCTTATCCGTGTAGCGGCGGTGCAATAAGCCAGATTCCTCGTAAAATGAAACCCTCTTTTTTTTCACTCCCAGTTTGACGCTCTTCCTCAGATCGGCTAGTGAACACTCTTCCTGTTGCTCGCGAATCAGAGTTTCCCTTTCAACTGCAGCCTGCTCCTGCCAGCTGGCGGAAACTGGAGCGAGTGTGGAGCCCGCGTCGCCTAACTGCGGCGTCGCGTCCATATCGCGGCTAGCACTGCACGTGTCACTCCCACTCACTTCCAGGACCTGCTCGCCTAGGCCAGCCTCCGAGCTCTGCCTCTCCCGTGACTGCTCACCACTCAAGTTACCTTGATCGGTCCGTGTGCTGCACCGCTGTTCGCTCACCGACGCAAAGTCAAGTTCCCTCGACAGCGGGCGCGCTTTGGATCGCGTGAGGGCCATGTACGCCACGTCGGCAAAGAATGATTTGCCCTGATCCTTCAGCAGCTGCTCCGAGCTATTTGAGAAGAGGTAGGAAAAGTGCTCTGGGAGGGCGACAGACACAGCGGCTTCGGTGTTAAGTTTCCCAAACTCTCCTTCAATGATAACCGTTGCGATCGGTAAACAGACACTCTCCTCCTCGGCCACATGCCGTATCCTAGCGCACTCTCCCGTAAAATCACTCGAGGAGATGAAAGACGGGTGGACAACGTCCATAGTTGCTGCAGAGTCCCGAAGTGCATGGCACTTCTTACCGTTTACCTTAATTTCCTGCACATATGGCTCCAATAGTCGTATGTTTTTGTGAGTTTCCTGTATCGTTGCAAAAGCAATTTTCTCTGGGCAGCTCGCAGCGATGTGCCCTTGCTTTTCGCAATTGTAGCAGGTTAACGGTTTCCGTTTTTCAAAAGAACGCGTCGTATCGTTTCGCTGTTCGGGACCATCGTTATCATTCTGAGATGCATTCTGTCCTTCCCTTACAGTTTCTTTGGTAAGGGACTCGTCTTCCCGAAACTCGCGACGCGTGTTTTGCTTCCGTTCTTCAGGCTTCCCGGAAAACCCATCTCTCCTACCTGCTTTTTCTGCGCGCACTGCCTTGCTGTGCAAGCTGCGGCGGGTGTAATACTCTTCCGCTAACTCTGCTGCCTTGTTTAGCTTAACCTCCTTTAGCCTATCTTGCAGCCAGAGCCGGACATCCTCATCAATGCAACGGTAGAACTGCTCCAACGCGATGCATTCGACGATTTTGTCGCGGTCGTCGTAAACCTCTTCGCCCTTCAGCCATTCCACCAGGTCGGCTTTTAGACGAAACGTGAAGTCAACATTCGACTCCTTGCCCTTTTTTGCATACCGGAACCTCTGTCGGAAAGCTTCGGGCGACAATTTGTACTTCCGCAGTAGCACTTCCTTCACATCACTGTAGCTCTCAAACGCCTCTTTCGATAAGCAAGTTATTACGTCTGATGCCTCCCCAGGAAGCAAGGCTAACAGATTCTGTGCCCAGAGGGATCGCTCAATGCTATTCTGTTCGCACACGTGCTCAAATTTCACGAGGTATTTGGCCATATCCTCTCCGACGACAAAGGGTGGAAGTTGATCGCGTATTCTTGGACCGTTAGAAGTTAGACTAGGCGCCGGCGAGGTATTTCGGGTCTCCAACTCTTTCATTTTAAGCTCGTGCTCGCGACGTTCCCTCTCTCTCTTTTCCTCCTCGCGACGTTCCCTTTCTGCCTGCCGCTCCCGACGTTCATTGATATCCGCCCAGGCCTCTTCGGCTTCCTCAGCCGTTACGTCCCCAGTCCTCATGACCTCAAGGATCGCATTCTTTCGTTTGGTTGAGCCCAACTCAATGCCCAACTCCTCACAAATTTGGAGAAGTTCCTTGACCTTGTACTTCTCCATCGTTCACACTGTCCCCCTGCTGTTTGCCCTTTTTGAATATACCTGCCGTCCGCTACTATAACGCTACTAGTAAGACATCCGCAAGTATTTCACACACTGCCCTGTTTACCCCCTCAGCATCCCCTGGTTTTCAAAACACTCTCACTAGGCTTGAAACACACAAGGTTAACACAATGCAACACCAAATCCTTCCCTAAGCCACTATAACCTGTGTCAGAGAAAGTCTGGTGTTTGAGGTAAACTTCAGGCACTCACCGCGCCGAGGTAGCCGATGCTGGTCAATCCCAGCGCTGCCACCCACTGTTACGACTTTGCACCGCTGCCAGAGCTATTCCGACTTTGAGGTGGTCCCGTAGCACTCGTCACCCGTTTCGTGACAGAGCGTTGGTAGCGAAGACTCCGAGTCAGGCGTCGGTGAGAATAACAAAAGGGACTTTATACACTATATACAGGTCATTATACAGGACATGAAGGGATCTGCACTGGGGCCGAGAGCTCACAGCAAACGCGACTGTTCCCGCACGGCGACGTCCGGCGAAAACGCGTGACTCATTTCACTCCAGTCGAGAGCGGCACTGGCTCCCGGTGGGTCGGCGGATCCGGTTTTGCAGGCGGCCGCGTCGCGGCTTTATAATCCCCGAGAAACCATTGTCACTCAAACGGCCCAATACAAAGCCAGCACTCGACTGTCGTCCGAGAGGTCCAACCAGCGACCGCGCTGGCCATCCCGCTCAAAGTTGGCGGGCGCGGTGACCTCTCGGGAAAGGAGGTGCGGCGCCGGGCTGTCTGGCACTTGGTGGCACGTTTGGACACGTTGCTAGCCGATACTTCTACGCAGGACACCGCTGCCTGACGGCTCAGCATCTTGACTTGTCAAGGGAGAATTAGGGCGCTGTGCCTTTCGGCGCAGCCCCGGGTTTGTCCAAAGGGCGCTCGCAGGATAAATTCTGCATCTTGTAGATTCGGAATCCGGGCTGGTGGTAATGGCACAACAACATAGCACAAGGCAAGATGTATCCACTGAAAGATAAGCAGGGTACTGTGGTCAGCAATTTAGATGATATAGTAGAAGCAGCGGAAGAATTCTATGCTCACGTGTACAGTGAACCGAGCAGCAACGCTACCTTCATTCGAAGTAGTGATGAACAAGATACACAGGCTCCTTCTGTAACTAATGATGAAGTTAGAAGGGCCTCGCAAGACACCGACTGGGGAAAAGAGGCAGGAGAAGATAGAATAACAGTCTATTTATTCAGATGGAAGAGATATCGTTCTTGAAATACTTGTGGCCCTTTATACGCAATGCATCATGGCTTCAAGTATACCAGACAACTGGAACAATACAAATATATTCCTAATCCATAAGAATGGAGACGTTAAAGAAGTGAATAACTATAGGCCCATTAGCTTGATTTCAGTATTGTATAAACTATTCACCAAGATAATTTCTAACAGAATCAGGGCAGAAATTCACTCAACAAAGAGAACAGCCTGTTTTCATGAAGGGATATTCCACAATGGATTACATTCAAGTCGACAGTCAGGTAACTGAGAAATACGTGGAGTACAATGAACCTCTCTATACGTCTTTCATAGATTATGGAAAGACATTTGATTCAGTCGAGATACCAGCAGTCATATAGGTATTGCGCAATCAAGGAGTGCAGGAGGCGCACGTGCATATCTTTGGAAACATCTACAAAAATTCCTTTGCTACCTTGGTACTCCACAAGAAAAGTAGAAACTTAGCTCTGAAAAAGGAGATCAGGCAAGGAAACACAATATCTCTACTGCTAGACACTGCATTCTTAGAAGTATTTAAGCTATCAGAAGGGGAAGGTTTAGAAATGAGGACCAACGGCCAATATTTCAGCAACTTTCGGTTTGCAGATGACATTGTCCTGTTGAGCAACACTAGTGACGAATTACAAGTGATTGAGGACCTTAACCGAGAAAGGGTAACACTGGGGTTGAAGTCGAATATGTAGAATACAAAAATAATGTTCAATAGCCTGGCAGGGAAAGAAGAATTCGGAATCGCCAGTCAGCCTCTAGTGTCTGTACAGGAGTCTGTTTTTATTTGAATTACTCGCAGGGAGCCACTATCATAAGAAGGAAATGTACAGAAAAATAAAGACAGGTTGGAGTGTATACAGCAGCCATTACCAAATCCTGACTGGGAGCTTGCCACTGTAGTTGAAAAGAAAAGTTTGCAATCATTGCATTCTACCGGTGCTAACATATCGGGCGGAGACGGAGGTTAACAAAGAATCTTCAGAACGAGTTAAGGACCGCGCAAAGATCGATGGAACCAAAATGTTATGTGTAAAGTTAAGAGATAGAAAGAGAGTGGTGCGGATTAGAGAGCAAACGTGGATAGACGATATTCTCGTTGACATTAACAAGAAACGACGGAGGTGGGCAGGCCATGTAATCCGTAGAGTAGACAGGTGGTGGACCGAATGGGTGCCACAGGGAAAGAAGCGCAGTCAAGAACAGCAGAAAACTAGGTAGGGTGATGAAATTGAGAAAGCTGCAGGTGCAAGTTGCAGTCAGGTAGCGCAAGGCAGGGGTAACTGGAGATCGCAGGGAGATGCCTTCGTCCTGCAGTGGACATAAAAATAAGCTGATGATGATGACGATTGAATGATAAAGCCAGGTAAGGCAGACATGCCGTCTTCTCAAGGCGGCATCGCGATCTAAAGCAGTGCGATATGAAAAAACAGTGCTGGACGGCGTAACTCCGGCAAGCAAGTGCATAATTTGGGCCAAATTTCAAAATCAACGCGGCGACATTTGGAAAGAAAATGTATTCAAATTTATTCGGTGGGAAGATGTCGGTGCTATATCGCCTGATGGTGCGGTGCTGTCGGTAGTAAGTTCACGCCGGTTTTAAGATCAAGAGATCAGACGGCACAACTCGAGGTTCATTTTTGGGAATAATTTTGATGACATACTGTAAGAAGACCCTCTGACTGCTTGGAAATGAGGCCACCTGTTTTGTGCCTGAGAAGCAACTGAAAGGCAGAACAATGCCACTTCAAACCAGATAGCAAGAACACGCTCGATAACTCGCCACTAGTATAACTGCTGGTGCGCTTTGGGCCCGTATCAGTAAAATGCAGTGTCGAGGCCAAAGCGCCAAATGCCCATCGAGCGAGAAAGACGGCGTCTGGCATCTGTTGTAGCCTGATACCCATTGGCTCCGACGCCAGGGCACGAGTGCGCCTCGACGAAGCAGATCGTTCGAAACTGAACACCAGCGCGTCTAAAAGTCGCGACTTTCTCCTCCGCTTTCGCCCCTCCTCGTTTCTCCTCTCTTCCGCGCACTTTCCTCAATCGTGGCGCCGGCTACTATGCTTTAGCATAGCAGATGACCTTTCTCGGAGTGAATGCACGCATTGCTATAGCAAGGCGGTGCCATTTAATCGTCCGCGTTGGCTTTTTAGCTCCGAGTAACTTCATGTACAGCATAGAATTTCTACAAGGACGGCTATAGAAATTCAGTAACTGCAGATTTTTTCATGTTTTGACAACAATTTAAAAAAGTATTTAAATGAGCGCTAACCCGTCCCGTGACGACTCCGAATGTATCGCGTACGCACAATTAGGTACGCAACATTTGTCAAGCACATGTCGCAAGATATTGTTGCTAATGGTTGAAAAACGATACGGTTTACGATCGTGCGTGCGACCTAGTATGAGCATTCATATCTCGACGTTTATAAATCTGTAGAACCAGCTTCCTGACAGAGTACTTGCTATACCTGATTATGCTTATTTGTGCAGTGCTCTTGAACAATACATATTCATGCAATGAATGCTTACAAACTCGAATTATCACGAAAGATGGTTGGTTTACAATTTTGCTCTTTGCTTTCGATTGGTGTTAGATTTTGCATAAGCATGCCCCCCTATGCAATAGTATATGGAAGTTTAAGGTTTCAATAAATGTTGATGAACTAAATCTAAGAGCAAGAGCTTTTTTTACCTATGACTCCCATCGAAATGTGACTTCCATTGCTGGCAAATCAGCCCCTCGCCTTGTGTTAGCCGCAGAATGATATAGCCAGAGTGACAGGTGAACAATATTTTTGTCTATAGATTTTTTTTTTCTTGCCTGTATGTAAGTGACATTTCGAATAAGCTTGTCATTGCAAAAAAGCAGTTTATTGTTCTTGATTGAATAAACCACATATTGTGTATAGTGGAAATGGAGAGATTTGTTCTAAAATCTCCGGGTGATATGTTCTTGCAAGTAGCATGGTATTTAATTACTTCTATGGTAATCACAGCGGATACGGTTATTTATGTTTACACACTAATATATGTGATCACAAACTTATTAGAAACTTATTAGAAACATCCAGGCATGAATGTTTCTGCACACTTGATCAGCTGTCAACGTGCAAGAAGTGCTTGTATTTCAAAGATTTGAAGTTTCAAAGGAAGGGACGCACTGGCTTACTTCACTCAACAGTTTTGATTTACTTTTCTTTAACGTGTCCTTTTCTACTGTTTTATCCCCACAAGAACAGGCAGTTTGCCTGCTTTTCGCATTGTTGCACGAGTTTTACATGACGCTGCAGGAGGGTACGTTGTCACTCTGCCACTTTAGCAAGCGAATAATTTACCTAATTTAATAGCTGTAGAGTTAATTACCTTTCAAAGCAATTGTTGATACAGGTGCAGTAAGGACGCAAAGTCCGCAACATATTCAATGTTTTTTTGGTTTCTGCGCAAGAAAAAGAATTCTCGAGAGTATAGATGCAACTTAACGCACTTGTAATATTCGAAAACAAATGAACTACGCTGTTTATTCGAGCCCCGGATGCAATGGTATCGTCGAAAATTCCTTGCGATAGCCTAGACTTTTGCTCTGTGAAATTTAATAAGTTACGTACAATAACCTTTCAAGATGCATCGGGAAATTCACGCTTGAAAACCGACAAGAAAATGCAATTGAACGGTACTGCGTTCAGCAGAACGCTGAAACTTCGGGTACTTTGCTGTATTGTCATTTGCTCTCTTGTCATTGGGCTTGTGATGGCACAGAGAATTGGGAACAGGCGGCGCCACGTCATGGGTGTATAAAATGAGCGCGTTAATGACATTCGGAAGTCTTCAAACGGTATAATGCTTTCTCATTGCGACATGTAAGCCATTCCAAGTGTCTAAGTCGAATATTTTCCCCACCATGACATTCCTAATGCCAACGTGTTATAAAAGAAAAAAGATTTTCTACCCGTGACGAACCGTTTTAAGCTTTACTTCGCTCGAACACTCACTCCCTCCTGCCAAGAAGCACAGGTACACTAAATCTACCCAACAATTGCCAATTCTATCACTCAAAGCACAACACCTTAAAGCCCTCCGTCGCTTCTGGAGGGTCGTCTCCAATATGCTACAGTAGATGCATCATGCCCGAAGTGACTTTAACGGGAGTGGCGAGGGCACATCTGTTCGGATGTGTCAAGCACGAGGTACAGACTCCGACTTCCTTGAAACGCGAAAAGGCGTCCACCACACCAACCTTCACTCCTTTCCACCTCTGTGATATTGGCGGAGGGTTGGAAGGGCGCAGTCAATTTGGCGGAAGCGTCTCTCGAATGGGTAGAAGGAAGGGGTGAGGACAGAGCTTAGGTGACAGCCGAGGGAGGCATCGTGTGCATCTGAAGAAGCTTGGTGTGACGCAAAAGAAGGATGCGGCCGCATGCACAGGTCGGCATGCCGACTGCCTCTCGAATCTTTCTGTAGGTGACGCCTCCACACCTGAGAACTAGAACAGCCGAGCCGGTACCACATCTAGGCAGACGTTTCGGTACAACTGGGAGCCAGGACTGGCCAAACCGGAAGAAAACACCGTCCCATGCACATTCCTTGTATTATAAGATGCGAAGACGACACTGACCAGAGCCAGTCACCAACCTAGCATAGCGCTTTGCCACGCGCTTGCGTGTTGTAGCTCAAACTGAGCGCGATGGTACCTGCGGCCTGAAGAACACGCGCAATCTTTCAATGCAATTTAGCAGTAGCGTCAAGAGATTTTACAAAATAAATATGTGCTGTTTTTCTGTAGTTATTCTTCGGTTAGGCGAATTAACTGGTATGAACCATTATTTTATCGCTCTGTAGTTGAACTAGAACTGGGTAGTTATCGGTGAATGGCAATGAACACAGGAACAATCAAAAAAATGAGATGAGTCACCTTCGCTATCAACGTGTAACATTTTACAGCTGTTGCTCTGTTAGAAACATCCCGATATTTGCTTCTTGTACGTCATAGTTATAACCGTTTTGCGATTGTACCGTGCTCACCAGTGCTATGAGCAACACCTCACGTAGATGGGCAGGTGCTGGGAGGCGACGGGTGCTCTCCTTTGCCGATGGTTAAAGTAGTCCAGGTTGATCTCCACGTGTACTACATGGTGCGCAACCACTATTCTGGTTATGGTCAGTTAAGTACAAGCGATATCCGCAGCTATAATGGCTGGAGCGAATATTATACTGCTCACGGTTTGAAGGTGTTTGCTTCGCACACAGATTGAAGTGCTTATTTGAGTGAATATTGAGTGCTTAACGAATTGGCATCAGGACTGGTTACCATCGTTGTGCTCACTACTACTTGCTTACCTTAGCATATTAGGCATCGACGATGTCGAGAAGTAATATAATCTGACCATTCTTACTGCACGATTATATATCTTCTGTAGGCAACATGTGGAACCATACTTTTCCATTTAATTTTAAGTATCAACAACTTTGTTACTGCATTGACAGTTTACGGAGGCTGATTTAGGTAGAGGGAAGTTACTAGATGCTTATCTAATGGGAATAAAGTAGGTTTGCTTTTTTGGTCGAGTAGGTCGTTCTAAGCCATATTTCGGAATCTATGTGAAGCGATGCTTTCGCAAAGGAGCAATGAAGTGCTATAAATTTCACCATTTGATTTCTGCGTCTTTGACGTAATGAAAACTGGTGCGCCCTTATGCGCTCGCGCAGCTGTGCTAGGCAATGAAGCATTTATTATACAGACTTGTGCAAGTGTGTTTTTTTTAATTTGTAATTTTATGTGTACTGGCAGATTCATGGCCAGTTCCCGTTGTGGGTATGTGTCATAATATGAAAATCTTAATGCACAAAGTATGCATGGCGTTGTTATGATATGTAACTCCCCCTTTTTCGCCAATTCTCGGTTTTGGCCATGTGCCATTCTAGTGCACGCATCTTGGTTGATCAAAGATGTGGGTATGAGACCTAGTGTGGAAATCACAAAATCATTCAACCCGCGGTCATTATCCCCAAGTTAGTTGGCGTCGGCACGATATATACCACCCGCTTTTACACCAACTGCCCTTGTGGGTATCTACCATGGTACGAAACTTATCATCAAATTCAACAAACGAGCATCCTTCTTTACTGATCCCCAATCGTGGGTACATGTCATCGTTGTAGGTATGTGGCATAGTATCGGAATCGTAAACATCAACACCGGCAATCGTCGAAGACTGCTACTTGGTTTTATCACGAGATAAGTGTGTATTTGCACGTGCGGTAGTGGCGTAATACCCAACCTGGTAGTTTCATCCTATAATGCTGCACATCCTTGCTTGCGGGGTTTTATTTATAGGTGCTTTCGCTCTGCAACTCCTCTTGGATCGGTTTTCTACTGATCACCCCTATACAGTGTCGAGAATCAAATGTATAAAGATTTAGGGCCAAGCAATGAAATTTTTCTTACCTCAGTAAGGAAGCGTTCATTGCGGTGAGGCCACCTTATGTCACTCTGAAAGCTTCCTTACTGAGGGACCCTCGGTGAAGGCTTCCTTGATGCTTCCTCAGCGTGAGGGAGCTCCGAAGCTACCTTCATGCGTCCTCACGCCTCTCCTGGACCCACAGTGTGATAACGTCAGCGTATATGGCGTGCCCCAAGCTCGGGATTTTGGACGATTCCTCCGAGAGCCTGTGCATGGCAATGTGAAAGAGGACTAGGGAAAATACTGAACCTTGTGGTGTGCCGCTGTTGGCTAAATTGTAGGGATCGCCCGTGAATATCCCGAGCTTCACCCGAGCTGTCCGATTAGCTAGAAAGGACCTCACATAATCGTAAAAATTGCTTCCCACGTTCAAGGTTGAGATTTCATGTAGGATATGTTTATGTGCCGCCGTATCAAATGCTTTGATAAGATCCAGACCCAGGAGGCCTTTTACGTCCCTGCTAGGGTCGTCAATAATAGCATGTTTGATCATGAGCATGGCATCCTGTGTGGATGATGCCTTCCGAAAGCCTATGAGATTGTGCCTGAAAAGCTCCTGGTTTTCTATGTGTTGTATTATCCTGTTATGAATAGCATATTGTTCCGCTACCTTGCGAATGCAGGATGTAAGTGATATGGGCCCGAGGTTATCCTTTCTTAGTGGTTTGCCGAGTTTCGGTATAAACGTTACCCTGGCCTACCTCCTTTCTGGTGGGACGGTGCCGGATCTCCAGTGACTAATAAATTTATCGTTATTATGTCCATGACATCATCGTGCAGGTTTCTGTGGGCAGGAAGGCAACAATTTAGGTTTGAAATTTAGTGTTAGAAAATCAGGTGTTATGGTATTCAATGAAAACAGTGAACAGGCAGTGGAGATACAAAGCCAAGAAAGCCGTAACAGTAAAGGGGAAGAGAAATGCAGCCATAATGAAGCACAGAGCGCTATGGGGATACAATAGGTACGAGGTCCTCCGAGGTATGTGGAAAGGTGTAATGGTTCCAGGACTTACTTTCGGAAATGCAGTTGTTTGCTATAAATCAGGGGTACAATCAGGACGCGGCGGGAACCAAAGGTCAGTGGGTCGCCTCGCATTGGGCGCTCGCGGGAATACTACAAATGAAGCTGTGCACGGTGATATGGGCTGGATTAGTTTTGAAGTGACGGAAGCTCGCAGTAAAATTGAGTATGAAGAACGGCTGAGGAATATGGAAGAAAGTGAATGGGCTGGGGAGAGTGTTCAGGTATCTGTACAGGAAAAACATTGATTCACAGTGGAGGAAAAGAACTAGGAAGCTTACCAGCAAGTACGCGGCCTGTAGGGTGGACAACACAGCAACAAAGAAGGTCAAGCGGAAAGTCAGAGAGGCTGAATTAATCTCATGGGTGGCGGCAATGGAAAAGAAACCTGCCATGAGTAACTACTTAAGAGGAAAAAACGAAATCAGGAAAGAAACCATTCATGATAACTCAAAAGAAAGCTCATTACTTTTCGAAGCGAGATCGGGATGCCTTAGAACACGCACCTATAAAGCGAGATATAAGAAGGAAGAAGAAGCATGTGCTTGCTGCGGTAAAGCTAGGGAAACTACGGAGCATGTTTTGTTAGAATGTGAAGACGTCTACCCAGCGGTCAATTTAGGCACCACTGGCCTCCTTGAAGCCCTTGGGTTCAGAGGGAGCAGTGGTAAAGCAAACATGTCCGCAATAGACATTAGTAAGAGGCGACTGGAGGATTGGGGGAAGAAAAGTAGGGAAACGACAAGAGACGGAGACGTACAAAAGCACAGTTCGCAATGGGGGATCAGAAAATTTGGGCGTGGAAGTTCAGTGCGTTTTTTTCTTTTTTCATTGTTTAACCTAGGTAGAATATTAGGCAGTATAGTAGCAAGAGCTTGGTGGCGCAACCCACCACCCCGTTCCAAAGGGGACACTCATAATATCCATCCATCCATCTAGCATAGGGTGCCTCGACGCGCGCACTCCCCTCCGACGCCGTGGAGGGTGAAGACAACCGCGTCATCTGCTACGGCGTCCGCCATTATGATGCCCGCTCCGTAGGCAGTCAACGGGCGTCGCGCAGCTGCATGTACAGTTCGCTTTGATAGCGTGTGCTGCTTTAATGATACGTCGAGAACACGAAACATTCGCATCAGCAGTGTGAAGGTATCAATTTATTGTTTTGTAGTTTTTATTTGTAAAGCGGAATTTCCTACTGGACTTGCTGGCAGCAGAAAGCTGCCGTCCACGCCAGCCGCGCAGACCTTAAAAGAACGTCTTGTTGGGCTAGCTGTGACTGTTCACCTTGGTTAAAGGCTCGAAACATACGCAGACACGAGTCCCGCCGTCTTTCGCGGTGTGTGTGTGTGAGTTTCGTGCCTTTAACCAAAGCGTAAAGACCGTTTGGCTGCCAGCTGAAACCCGAATTTTTTTAACAAACCGCGTGCCGCCACGGGACGAAAGAATAATCGTCATCGCACACCCTACTTTCAAATCTTGTTTTCGAATGAGTCATCAGTTAGCCCATTTACGGGCTGAATGCTGCAACGCTGAGTAGAAAGCAATGATGGCAAAAGTCGAATAACCACTCTGCGGTTGAAACGAAGCCATGTGTTAGTGATGTTCTACCAATGTTGAATGGTTGTTTCGGGGTCACGGAAACTTCAGTGAATGTGGCAGCTTTTCATTTGTGTCTGTGTTACCTGTCTGTCTTACCTATTTGTGTCTGTGTTACCTGTGCTGACATTTGCGAATTTTTTAACGGCGCATATTTCAACCAATATCACATCCGCGGCCTTTCTTTGTTGTTTCGTATCATCGGGTGTGATGGATCCGTGGTAGAGGGCATCGAAAATTTCGACCACCTGAGGTTTTATTACTATGCACCGATACCGAACAAGTACACAGCACCATGCGTTTAACCTCTATAGAAACTCGGCCGCCGCGGCTGGGTGTCTCCCACGTCCTCAGGATCAGCAGCCGAGCGCGATAACTACGGAGCCTATACATCTGGGCCGCTTTTATTGCTTCATTGTAGTTCGAAACGTAATTTATATTTGTTCTGTGGGATATTACACACTAATAGTAGGAAATGAACCATTTCTGGCGCATTCTTATGTTTAGCTTGAGTATATAGCATGCGCTTTCATTGAACGTTTTATTTTATTTTGTGGCCGTATTCTGTTTAGCAGTGCTTCCATAGTTATTCTTAATTTTGTTTTGAATTCTTTTACATTACTGTAAATATGCAGATGAGGGTAAACAAAATATTGAATGCATACCAGGTTATTTGGAGCCTTACATGTGGCTTATATAGCACTAAATCACGACTCTCACTTAGTAATTGACTATAAAGCCCTGTTTAGCTTATTTTCTGCACGAATATATTGTCAACAGGTAATTGCTATAAAGCGGTCATCGATGCTGCTAAAATAAAGTGGCCATACGGCTTCTCAACACTGAGAAAAAGTGCATTCAATAGATAGCAATTTCCGATGTGATAGCTTCTTTATTTGGTCGGGAACCTTAAGGATTTCAAAAACAAGTGCTACAACTCACTGCAAGTTAACTGCAGCGCATGTCTTGCTTCCATGCCCACTAATTCTCGCAGCTTCGAGCTGGCCCTGGTGAATGCGTAGCCTTACTCTTGCATAACTTGATACCAGCATGTGTTCCAGAGAATCCTTGTGCCGCTGACATGCCTCCAGACTGCACTGAGCCCTCCTGATTAAATATTCTGTCAGAGCCTTTAGAGAAGACTCTAGCATGGCGCTCTTTGGCCACACCTGGCCCTTGCGCCATTAAACATCATATATTCATTCATTCAGAGAAGACTTCAGGGTGAACAGGTTGCCAGTCCAGGACGTGATTCCTTTAAAGTGCTCTTCGCAGGATGTGATCAAGCTCACAACTTCAACGCTCGGATAACATAAGTTGTTACCATCATGAACATACTCTTTTAGCGCAGTTAAATATGCATGCTCATGGCTCGTCGAGCCCAGCATTGCAGCCCTGCACTGCTCGCAGTTTTTCGTTTTTTTTCAAAATTCCTTTCACAAGAAAGCCACCAATATGGTGTAAAATGCTGCATTCAACTGAAGTCAGTGCTTCAATGAAAAGAATTTCGCCATCATCAATTTCTTCTTGAACACCTTGAGCACACTCTGTTTTTCCTTGTGAAATCATGTCGACCAGGTACTCACATTTATCCGTCCCATAACTTGAGGTCACTGATGTGTGCAAAAATTGACTGACACACACAAGCTTCAGAGCACATTTCCTGTCGTACGCGTTTGCAACGGGTTTCCTCTGGCGCACAACAGAAAAAAGATTCTCTAGGCAGTCCTGCAGCAGTCTCCCGGTGAGGAAGAACTTGTAGCCATCCATTTTAAGCACAACATCTTGCAAACGAAGGACCACTGTCGTTGCTATCATGAGTTCTGCCTGTGAGGGCTTCCTGGGACGTGCTGCCCATCTGCATGCCTTGAATGGTCTCTAATGCCAGGCGCAACGTACATGGTACTTTGCCATGTCTCGCCAACTAAGTGCAACTGATGAATGCCGCGAGGACATCAGTTTGTACCATTTTGCGATGAGCTTGAGGAACCATGCTGTGGTTTCGGCTTCTGGCTTGAGCACTTTTTCTCTTATTAGGCAACGAATGGCAGCTGGTGATTCCTTGAAAAACTGAACTGCCATGCCGACCTTCATTTTTGTAAAATGTCCTTTGCTGACATGCACTTCCGAAAGTTTGGGCGCAATTTTAAGTTCTCTGTCACAGTCATATTCCACGACAGCACGCACATGCTCCAGCTTCACTTTGTTGGAGGGTAAGCCATGGTGGCTGACAGTTGCATCGCCTAGTGTAAAGTGAATCGAGCTCAAAAGCTGACACCGAATATTTTTTATCACATGTGCGGCATCCGCTGTGAAAAAGAGTTCCATTCCCTCAAGCACAGAATGGCGGATTGAGCACACCGTTGCAGAATTCCTGTGACTGGAAAAACCTAATTCGCGCCACATCGCTCTGTTGGAGGATCCCATGTCAGAGGTCACCGCAAGAACTTTGAGAGAAATATCTGCGCAAAGCTGCACAATTGCGAGCACAATATCCTTGAGCAGACAGCCATTGACAGAGGTTCCTGTAAAATGATGTGCAATGATCTGCTTCCACCTTGTGTTCAAACCTCCGACCATAAACACTAAGCAATGATAGGCAGGTTCATCTAGCTCTGCTGGGAGTGTTTTTCCTGCAAACATGACGTCTTCAGCACGATCGAGCTCATATCCCTGGGCAATTTCCATTTCATCGAGATAAAGTACGCAATCTCTTTCAATGTCTTCCATGCCCTCTGCTTTTACTCTGAGCACGTCTATCACTTCAGTTAAAATCCCTGGCAGGAACTTGAGCACTTGAAGACGACGGACAAGAGTCCTATTGGAAGGCAGAGGGTACCCAAGTTTTCTCAGGGTTTCATAGCCTGATGTTCCACTCGCGAACTTTATCTGAAGAGCTTGTTTAATTGTTTTGGACGGCCACGCAGCAGCTTGGTTGCTTTTCCGTGATTGGGCTTGCATTTGGTCTTCATTTAGAAGCTTCAATTTTTTTCGTAACACCCCGCTGGCATTTTACAACTTTTGAAACTTCTTTTTAATTGACTGATTTGTAGCACTTGCCTTGCTATGAACTTCCTGAAGTTTCGCGTACTTTCTCTTCATGTCCTCAAGCTGGTAATTCACTTCAGCACCCGAGCTGTTACTGCACTTCTCTCCCAACCATTCGTCACGGGTTGCACTAAGTGGGCCGGCAACTTGCTGAGAATCTGTGGCAGGAACTGAGGTTCCCGGCGTGGAACTTGGGCGAGGCAAGTTGTTCATCTGACGTTGAGTCATCTCCGTGCCATCACTCGGCACTGGCAGCAATTCTTGATTTGGTGCCTCTGGTATATCAGCCACGTCGTTGACATGCTGGTCTTGAATGTCTGTCGATGAGGTACCAGAAGCACTGGGTCGATGCTGCAGAGTATGTGTTCCTTCTTCTGCCGCAGGTGCCCCTTGTGGTAAAAGCCTTTCTTTTGGCGGCTGCCTGTGATTAGGCATGGCTGAAAAAAAGAGACACCACAGATGCTGCATCCCAGCGGGTACATTCTTTTATCATTATGAACGAACATGTTCCAAGTTATGCTACATATAGAGAGAAATTAAACAAAATACGTAATTGTCAGTAGCATTCTTCTGGATGGCAGGTGCGGTTATAGAGGAAACGAGCTATTTCATTGACTGGTGGTATGAAGAGCATCTTGCTGTAATGTACGTCTTTTCTGTCTCTGAAGAAACACCTGGATAATCGCTCCATGTGACTAAGGATGGCCGGTCATAAGAGTGCTAAAATAGAGCAACAAACCGGCAAAGACTGCAAGAAGGAACAGGATTAAGAAACAAGGTCCGCAAACTTTAGTTAGTGCGAAAATATGTGGCTTCTTACCTCTGAACGAAAAGAGCGTTGGCACAGCATTGGGCTTCAATTTTTTTCGGCCGTCCGCCCGGTTCTACTCGAAGGCGCTTTCTTCAAAATGTGCCTGCAGCACGGAAGCACGCAATGGTGACACCAGCTTATCATTGTTTAAATTGAAAAGGCTTCACGCTAACCTTCTAAACAGCCCAAAATAACTAACACACACAGGGACTTTCAACAACAGTGATAAGTGAAATTTAGGGGCTCGCTAAAATATAATCAGGAAGAAGCCAAAGACTGTCGGCTTTCTCTGAACAAACAGGGACAGTGTGAGGAAATTCTACAATATGAACTGAAGGCGTGTGCGCTTTCCAAATTAAAATATTAAAGCTTCTTGCCTATACTGACAGGTGGAACAAGGTTAGTGAGCTAAGAAATCATTTTAAGTATAAAAAGTGGCAACCTGTTATATTATACGTATGTTCAAAAAGGCAATGTTGTAGGTCAACACTGGCGTCATGCTGTCCACAAAGTTCGAGGAGCACGAACACAACAGCTCTCTTTTTCGTCTAATTCTGTCACCACTCAAAATAAATTTCTGTCGTTTAATGGACACGTAGCCTTGAAATCCTCATCAATCATCTCTGATCCGGCATTCAAATAATTGGCCGATCATCGGGTGGGGAAAAAATAGCGAACGCACAGACAATGCATGATCAAATTACTCATGCCCAGGACACAACTACGTGGCTTCTATACATACCAGTAACCACAAATGGAATGTCACTAAATCAGTCATGATGGGTCGTGACATGACATGCTTGTCATAACCATACATGCGTCATGCGTGGTCATAGGTTTCATCCCCCCCCCCCCACACACAAACACAGACATGAACAGGAATTGTATTTGGTACAATTCTGTACTTGGTACCACGCACGGACACCAAGTACAGCCCGAGTTGGAAAGCGGCACAAGCATAACGCCGGGAAAACACGTCAACACGATCCGTATGTCATTACATGAACGGCAAGCTTAAAGCTCATCTTACCTTCTACTGCGTCATGCGTATGCTCTTCCAGCTAAGTACAAAATCAAATTGTACGAGGCGCCGGTCACATAGAGCGCACAACGTACGCGTACTGTACACCTTGACGCTCTTGCAGCCGGTGTACAACAAGCGATTAAAAACAAAGCATTTTGTGTTATCCACAAATAAAGAGCTACACACGCATGCATATGTGCCAGATATCAAGTATACAAGACGAATACGCTACGGGAAAAAGCACACAAATGAACGAATAACTACGAATGCAGAAATGGCACAACTTACGCTGCACACCCACGACCGGTCCGTGGGTTGACACTTGTCGCGCTTGACCTTGACCAGCCAGAGAAGTCGTCTTTTCGATTCTTTAGGAAATCGGAACATCTTCCGGTCATTCCGTGAGTGGTTCGTGCACTGGGGCACGCTACACCCGGGCATTTCGGACCAGAAAACGCCGTGCACGTATCTCTCTCGACCGACCGCAACGAGATGTGGGGAGCGCAATGGCGGCCGGAGGTCGGAAGGCGGCACTGACCCCTTCACAGAATGACTCCACTCTCCAAGAGGGCGCGCGCATCGACGCACCCTACGCCGGCAGCACGGAGCGGCATTCTAAGAGTGGACGTCCCTGTACATGCCTTATCTCAGCCGCATTGAAGTCACTGTCCAAGTCCGGTTGCGATCTTATGGAGTAAGGTTCGCTTATTTCTTCTTCATTCTCATATTCTTTTTTAAGTGGCAGGTACATGTGTGCGAGGTCGTTTACGACCTCTCTTGCTGTCCGCCCTATAGTTATCTGTTTATTGACGAGTCTGTTTATGGCGAGGTTTGTAGTACCTCTAGGCCCCGCACACTCTCAAGTTCTAGCGATCACCACAGAGGGCGAAAAATCAACCGCGGCGCGTTCCAGCATAAGCGCGCAAGTGGAGATACTGTAATTTGGTCGCGTACATTAATTTTTATTTTTTCTGTTCGGGGCGCTCAACGCAGCTCAATATTTGATATATATATGTACGCATAATAACCGTCAAACAGAGTTAACCTGTAACTTTCTGCAACCTGTAACTTTCTGCAGAAAATGGTTTTATTAAACTTCCGTTATGGAAGCGTGTGCTTTATTACTTCAATAAAGGTTTTGAGGATTCACTGACGTGTGATAAGCAACAGCAGCTCACTGGCACGGCCGCTCGATGAAAGCGCACAGGTGCGGCCTGCCGTATGCGGCGGAGACGGCGTAGCTCGCCTAGTGTTCCGGGCCACCGCTGCGGCGCCACCAGTAGGGGAGAGCAGCCGGAGATATTTGCAGCGGATCGCAGCGTGACAGCGCAGCTCGCATGCTCTCGCCGCTATTTAAAGGGCGCTAATAAATTTTTTATAGTGTTAATAATATTAGTAAGCGTAACTATCCAATGTACCAGGTCGGCGATGTTTCCACCAATATATAGCAAATGTTCGTTTGTAACTAAAGTGGTTGCTTGGGCTAGTTCGCATTGTGCGCGTCTCTGTTTCCTCCTTCCTTGCCGTTGCGCTGTACACTCTCGAAGATGTTCGTTTATGCAACAGTTATTTCTGCAGCAGCACAGCCGCTTGTTGACAAGTGCGCTTGTATTTACTGAAGCATTGTGTTTTTCACTCTAGAAAAAAGAAGATGAGCTAGAGCAACGGAGAAGTTATAACTGCTTTATTGTGCGTGTAGGAAAAATATTACTCTTTGTTGTAATCACAGGCGCAGTACTTTCCTGGCGAGAGGCTTTTGCGCCAGGCGTACAAGTCGCTCAACTGACAGCTTAATATCTCCTGCCCACTTTGTATGGGACCGGTCGCAAGAGCTTTCTCCGGAAAACATTGCACACTTCCATGGTATGGCCCTCCGCTCCGCATGTCAGCTCACGGCACTGCAAAAGGTGCTGAAGAAAAAATTCTATACACCGCCACTCCTTTATCATCGAAGTGACGCCAATTTCACCAGTTGAATGGCCAACATATATATCTTTGCAGCGTTGAACGGCAAGGAAGCTTAAAAATATTTCTGGATCTTACATGGTCATATCCTTTGCTTGAGCAAGCCTTCCAAATTAAACACTCCCTTAGAATGACGTTACCAGATTTAGGCTTCTTCATCGAGAAACTGCGGACTTGGTTCCTAATGAACTCGGCAGTCTTGTCGCCTTGTGCAGCACCATCGAGTACCTTCGTAAAATAGGCAATGTCCTTGTTCTTTTCAAAAAATTGTGCGCGCTTCTCAGCTCCATCGACCTTCTCCTGAAGTGCCTGTAGCGTTCCTTTAAGAGGCGCGGCCTTCGCTTGTACGCGGCGCGTTCAAGCGAAGGCCGTTTTTTCAAACTCGAGAGAAGTTTGCATGATGCATCTGTAAATGATGCAATTTCAGCACAGCTTTCAACCACTGGCTCGGTGTTATTAGACATTACGGTTTCATTGCTGTCAGGCAGTGAGCCGGCCGTTTTGACTAACAAAAGGCTCGTCATGTGAAGCAACAGTGCCCGCGCATTTTGCCCGTGACTGCGGATCATCCTCTCTTCTTTCCAAGCGCGGCCGCTTCTTCCTTGGAGCTGACGCGGTCCTCGTGCTCATGTAGCTGTGATGACTGGGGAACACAGCTACATGAGCACGAGGAGTTGGCAAAAGCACCATCAACTTGGCGGTCGCCTGTAGTGGCGCTTTGTAAAATGCAGAGCACACACCAATGACCTGTCATTTGGCTGCCATATTGTTCCTTTCCCGCCAGGTCCCTCCAGGGAAATGTTTCGCAGCCATGCTGCCCTGCGTTTTGCGTCACTATGGAAACTCGTGGTAGCGGATTTGGGTGTTCTTCGAAGCATTTGTCGTACACAGCGGCACGCAACAGTTGCGCGGCATTGTTCCGCAAGCATAAAAGATCACGCAGGCGTGAACTATCTTGGGTGACACTAAACAGTAACGATGCACGCGAATAAAAAAGAATTAAAACCACTGAGCTGCGCGCACTTTTTAATGCTCGCTCTTTCCCGCCAGTGCCTCGCGCGGGCTCTGCCTAAAACCCCTTGACAAATTGAAAGTAGCGACACTCTCCTCCTCACGGCGCTTTCCTCCTCGATGCTCCTCGCCCACAGGCTGCGCACGGCGCGCTTTTCCTCCTGGACTTCCGCGGACGGGCAGCAGGATACTATATGGAGGCGTGTTATTTTGGGTCAGTTGCGCGCCCCTGTGCGGTTGAAAATATTGAGAAATGCTAATAACAGCATCGATAATGCTGGAGGCAGCGTTTATGAGGAGGTTGGTTTTTTTCTTAAAGCTGTACGAACGGGGTATACCGATGTAAAGGGAGCTTTGAGGCGAGTTCTATAGTCCAGACAATTTTTCTGCCACACGAACAGATGCTTTATTTCGTGCGTCTGATCTAGTATTCCTTGTGACACATCCCTTTGTGTGTGGCTTATTAAGCGAAAGCCTTAGACCACTTTTTCAAGGTCCTGTTGTGAGCTACAGAAAATATCACGTGACCGAAAGAAGGCGGGAAGCGAACCAAAGCATGTGCAGCCGCGTATAAGAGATGATTAATGATTAGCAAACTAATGATTGATTAGTGATTAGATTAAGATGAATTCTGGTGTATTAAGGAGGACTAAGGTGGATTAAAGTCGATGAAGGTGCATTAGCGTGAATGAAGGAGGATTAAGGTGCATAAAGGAGGACCAGGTTGGATTAATGTCGATGAACGTGGATTAGGGTGGATGAAGGTGCATTAAGGACGATTATAGTGGATTAGGGTGGAATAAAGTGCATAACGAAGGATAAGGGTGGATTACGAAGGCTTAAGGTGCATTAAGGAGGATTATGGTCGGCTAGGGTGAATTAAATTGAATGTTGGAGGATTAGGGTGGACTAATGCAGATGAATGTGGATTCGGGTGGATTAAGGTGAATTACGGACGATTATAGTGGATTAGGGTGGATTAAAGTGAATGACGATGCATTAGAGTTGATTAAGGAGGATTAAAGTGCATTAAGGAGGGTTACAGTAGACTATGGTCAATGAAGGTGAATTAGGGTGAATTAAGGAAACCTTTGGTGGAATATGATGGATTAAAGTGAATGAAGAAGGATTAAGGTCGATGAATGTGGATTTGATGGATTAATGTGCATTAGGAGGATTATGATAGACTAATCGGTCTTAATACTCAATGAACCCTAATTCATCTTAGTCCAACCTAATCCACCTTAATGCTCCCAGTCCACCTTATTACAAAGTAATCAACCTACATCGCCTTTTTATTTCATTTATTTCATGTACCCTCAGGGCCATTGGCATTGGAGAGGGGAGTGGTTACAGGCATACAAAACAAACAATAGGAAATGTGATACAAGGAATAGGAGTATTGCAATAAAAAGTTAACAGGTGTGTCTACTCATACAATATTAGCTAAGGCGTTCTTGAAAACTGGTAATCTTTGATGGTGGCTGTCAATGCGGGAAGGTGATTCCACTCTGCTGCTGTACGAGGTATAAATGACTGGAAGAAAGCGTTAGTTCTACAAAATGGGACACCGACCTTGTAGGCATGATGTAATCGGGATGATAGGTGACGTGGGGGAGGGATTAATTCGCTACGCAGGTGTGGATGATGAAACATCTTATGGAACAGACAGATACGAAACGCTTTGCGACATGAGGCTAGGGATGGTAGATGAAGGCTTGATTTCATTGAAGATATGCTAGCGGTCCTGTTATAGTTGGAAAGAATGAAGCGAACCGAGTTATTTTGGACCATTTCTAGTGAATGTATTAGGTTTTCATGATGAGGGTCCCAGATGGATGAGGCGTACTCTAGTTTCGGACGTATCAACGTTTTGTACAACAGCAGTTTGAGGGATGAGGGCGCTTTAGGAAAGTTGCGGCGCATGTAACCAAGCATACGATTAGCATTGTTAATTATGTATGTGATATGTGCAGACCAAGTGAGAGTGGAAAGTGATGTGTATACCAAGCACTTGTATGAGCCTACCGATTCTAAGAGGACTAAGGAAAAAGGAATCTAAGGAATAAGTGGGGATACTGTTGCAAGTTCTTGATACGCGAATAGATTTACATTTTGTGATGTGAAGTTCCATTAGCCATCTTTTACACCACAATGAAATAGCGCTCAGGTCAGTCTGAAGAGCGGTTACATCGTCACTGCTTGTTATTTCTCCGAAGATTACGCAGTCATCCGCAAATAAATGGATATGAGAGGAAACAGAAGGCAAATCGTTGATGTAGATTAGAAAAAGAAGAGGCCCGAGGACGGAGCCTTGTGGGACGCCGGAATGGACAGGATTTGAGTGAGAGTTAAGATTATTAGCTGACACGTATTGCGAACGGTTTTTAAGGAAACACTCAATCCAAGCAAGAAGTTTGGGGTCAATGTTCATGAGCTGTAGTTTGTGAAGTAGCAGTTTGTGAGACACTTTATCGAAAGCTTTGGAGTAGTCTAGGAAAATGCAATCTGCCATTGAACGAGTATCAAGAATTAGGTGTAGCTTATGTATGAAGGAAGCCAGCTGCGTTTCACAAGAATATGTTTTTCGAAAGCCATGCTGTGTACTTGAAAAAATGAGTTTGACTCAAGAAAGTTAGCAAGCTGTGAATATAGGATATGTTCTAATAGTTTGCATGGTATACTGGTTAGTGAAATAGGCCGATAATTGAGAGGAGAATGCTTGTCACCTGATTTATAAAGTGGAATCACCTTACCTACTTTCCAATCAAGGGGCAGGTATCCTGTGTCAAGCGATTGTTGAAAAAGTTTTGCTAGTAAAATGGATGAATAAACAACATTGCTGTGCAAAAATTTCACGGAAGTTAGGTCATGGCCAGGAGCAGAGGAGAGACGCAACGATTTAACCACGGTTTCGATGCCACAGGGTTCATTGTAATTGGATACATAGCCTGGTAAACATAACAAGGTGCAGTGGGTGGGGAAACATTGCAGGTTACAGAAAAGTTTTGGATAAATGTTTCATTGAGGACGGATGCGATATGATCACAGGGTATGGCATTCCCAGAGTTATCTACAAGAGTTATGGTGTCATCATCTTTTTGGTTAATAATGCGCCAGAATTTCTTGGTATCATTTGTTAACATGGACGGCAGCGTGTGACATAAAAAATTGTTTCTGGCGTTTCTTAGCGCTGATACATATTCGCTTGAAGCCAATCGGTAGGCACACCAACGAGCTTCACTCGAGGAAAACTTTGCCGACCTGTACAATCGACTCTTCTTATTTGATAAGCGTCTTATATGAACATTATACCAGGGAGCGTCTGACTTGCGAGTTACAATGCGAATGGGAATGTACTTGTTGGTTAGGTAAGTGACTTTTTCTGCGAAGATTGCCCAGTTAGATTCTACTGTACGGCTGTCGAAGTCCTGGAGGAAAACATCAAGGAATGAACATAATTCTCTATTAATCGCCTCAAAGTCTGTTTTATTGTAATTCCGGATGGTTAGAGTTCTTTTGGCATGTTTAGGTTGTGCGAGATTTAAGTGAAAGAAGAGTAAAGAGTGGTCGCTCATTCCTGGAACGTGAGTGATGTTGGAAACAAGGTCGGGCTGTGAAGCGAGAACAAGGTCATGGGTATTACCAGCAGAGTCTGCGGTACTAGTCGGTTCAGTTACAAGGTGTTCCAGAGAAAAAATGGAGCACATTTCTAAAAATTCTTTAGCTAGCGTGGAGGGTGGGTGTATCGTGGGGACAGTGTTAGACCAGGTTATGTTTGGCATATTAAAATCACCAAGCAAAAGTAATGGACAGTTTGGGTAACGGGATGAAACGATGTTAACAACATCGTGTAATTCATTTACGAAGTTCTGTGTATAGGTAGGGGGCGGATAACAGACCCCAATAATAACATTTTTATGATTTAGGGCGATGCATGCCCAGGCAGTTTCAAAAGGGGTGTTGACGTGGATGCACTGTGAAGCGAAATTTTTCGTGATAGCGAGCAGTACGCCTCCTCCTTGTCGCTCAATGCGGTCGCAGCGATAGATAGAGAAATTATTTGCAATAAGAAAAAGTTCGTGACTCGAATTTCAGGACGCAACCAGCTTTCAGTTAGTACTATGATACCAGCGCTGCAGGTGTCGATGGCGGAGTCAAGGCAATCACGTTTGCTGATGATACTGTGGATGTTAGTAAAAAGAACGGATATCTGCGAAAAAGAACATCCACATCCCCTCGCGCGTCCCTACGGACTGCCGTGAGCCGAACTGGCGGGATTCAGCTGAGGGCGGTTTCTGCGCGTGCTGTTTAACAGAGTTAGTAGGATGACTATCATGTGATGGCGGTTGCTTCGTACTCTCGTTAACGCAGTTAGATTCGGGATCATACATGTAGTATTTGTTATTCATTAGTAATTTGTTATATCGGAGCTGATACGGACCTCCGTCGGATGCACTTTTGGCAAACTCGGTTTAATTTCTTTCGAGCATGACGTGTAGCAGCTGAGTAATCTTCATTAACTGTGACGTTTTTGCCTTCAGCTTTTTTCGGGCAGAGAGGACTATCGCTTTTAACAATGATCGGACGTTGTTTTTCTGGCGAATATTGACCTAGGCGATGAGCGCGTTCAATGGCTGAATCCGGCAGAGTGTCAAGTGCGTCAGCCAAAACTACTTTAATTTTTTCTTCCGACTCAGCCCACGATTCCCGGTGGTCATCTAATCCATAAAAAAAATGAGGTTGCAGCGTCGTGATTGATCTTCAAGTTCGGTCTGCCATGATTGCAAAGAAGCAGAATTGATTGACAGCGACTGTACCGAGGTCTGGATAGTGGCTATTTCGTGATCAATTTGGTCAAGTGAGTCCGTTTTATCTTCTAGGTCATCTAGTCTTTTTTCGATGGCACCAATTTTGATTTCAATATTTTTTGACTGGCTTAGATGGCTTTAATATCAGTGACCATATCGGACTGGCTTTTTGCTGCATGCACGGACCGAGCCTGAAGATCGTTTAGAATATCAAATATGACTTTCATCTGTTCGCCTGGCTCATCAGGCAAGGACTGTAGTTCAGCCAAGTACTGAGAACGAGTCGGGGGTCCTGGGTTCAACTCAATATCTCCAGAGCGTACTAATAAAACACCCATTGAAAAACAATCAACAGCAATATCACGGAGCACTCGTAGGCGCGGGAACAATAATAGGAAACGGTCGTCGCTCCTTCTGGCATACATGAAAAAAAAACGTTACACACCTGTAATGCGCAAACGCGCGGAGCGTGAGACATGTTGACAGTGATGGCCCCGCGCCCCCTGAAGAAAGTGTCGCACTGGCGCCTTCTTATATCGACTGTGGTTGGTGACGTCGTCGTAGACTTGGATGATGCGCAGAAGACGGAGATGACGAGCGGAGCAGTACGGTAGGGGTAGTGCGGTTGATAGCAGAGCGGCGTCGATGGTATCGGGCTGGACGGGCATTCGGGTTCACCAGGGGGCAAGGCTGTGGCTGACAGCAGGAAAAGCGGCAGGAACACCTGTAATGCGCAAAAGCGCGGAGCGTCAGACATGTTGACAGTGATGGTCCCGCGCCCACTCAATGCACCTTAGCCTACCCTAAACGGTCTTAATCCTCCTTTATCAAACCTAACCCATCATAATCTGCCTTCATCCACCTTAATCCTTATTCATGCACCTTAATCCTGCTTAATAATCCCAATCTAGCTTAATACACTCTAGTGCACCTCTATCAAACCTAATCCACCTCCATGATCCCTAATCCACCTTAATCTGCGCTAATTCATCCTAATCGGTCTTACTACCCTTTCATCAACCCTTCACCTTAATCCACCATAATCTGCCTTAATCGTCCTCAACCCACCTTAATCTTTTTTTATGAATTTTAATCCTTCTTTATGCACTCTAATCCATCTTAATCTTCTTTAATACACTATAATCAACATTAATACTCCCTAATCCATCTTATGTCAATCACTAATGATTCATTAATTAACTTGGGTAACCATTCTCTTATACAGGGGTGGGCATGCTTTGGGTCACCTCTGGCCTTCCTTGGATCACGTCATACTTCCAGTTTACAACACGACCTTGAAACATAGAGATCTAAAGGCTTTCGCCTTAAAACTAAAAAAAATCTTAATGTTGACTAGCTAACGCTCATCACCTGCAATACCACGGGTATCATCATCATCATCATCATCATCATCATCATCATCATCATCATCATCAGCCTAGTTACGCCCACTGCAGGGCAAATTCCTCTCCCATACTTCTCCAACTACCCCGGTCATGTACTAATTGTGGTCATGTTCTCCCTACAAACGTCTTAATGTCATCCGCCCACCTAACTTTCTGCCGCCCCCTACTACGCTTCCCTTCCCTTGGAATCCAGTCCGTAACCCTTAATCACCACCGGTTATCTTCCCTCCTAATTACATGTCCGGCCTATGCCCATTTCTTTTTCTTGATTTCAACTAAGATGTCATTTACCCGCGTTTGTTCCCTCACCCAATCTGCTCTTTTCTTATCCCTTAACGTTACACCTATCATTCTTCTTTCCATAGCTCGTTGCGTCGTCCTCAATTTCAGCAGAACCCTTTTCGTAAGCCTCCAGGTTTCTGCCCCGTAGGTGAGTACTGGTAAGACACAGCTGTTATACACTTTCCTCTTGAGGGATAGTGGCAACCTGCTGTTCATGATTTGAGAATGCCTGCCAAACGCACCCCAGCCCATTCTTATTCTTGTGGTTATTTCAGTCTCATGATCCGGATCCGCAGTCACTACCTGTCCCAAGTAAATGTATTCCCTCACCACTTCCAGTGCCTCACTACCTATCGTAAACTGCTGTTCTCTTCCGAGACTGTTAAACATTACTTTAGTTTTCTGCAGATTAATTTTTATACCCACCCTTCGGCTTTGCCTCTCCAGGTCAGTGAGCATGCATTGCAGTTGGTCCCCTGAGTTACTAAGCAAGGCAATATCATCAGCGAGTAGCAAGTTGCTAAGGTATTCTCCATCAACTTTTACACCCAATTCTTCCCACTGCAGGTCTCTGAATACCTCCTGTAAACACGCTGTGAATAGCACTGGAGAGGTCGTATCTCCCTGTACGACGCCTTTCTTTATTGGGATTTTGTTGCTTTCTTTATGGAGGACTACGGTGGTTGTAGAGTCGCTATAGATATCTTACAGTATTTTTACATATGGCTCATCTACACCCTGATGCTGTAATGCGTCCATGACTGCTGAGGTTTCGACTGAATCAAACGCTTTTTCGTAATCAATGAAACCTATATATAAGGGTTGGTTATATTCCGCACATTTCTCTATTACCTGGTTGATAGAGTGAATATGGTATATTGGTGAGTAGCCTTTATGGAATCCTGCCTGGTCCTTTGGTTGACAGAAGTCTAAAGTGTTCATGATTCTATTTGCGATTACCTTAGTAAATACTTTGTAGGAAACGGAGAGTAAGCTGATCGGTCTATAATTTTTTAAGTCTTTGGCGTCGCCTTTCTTATGGATTAAAATTATGTTAGCGTTCTTCCAAGATTCCGGTACGCTCGAGGTCCTGACGCATTGTGTATATAGGGTGGCCAGTCTTTCTAGAACAATGTTCCCACCATCCCTCAACAAATCTGCTGTTACCTGATCCTCCCCAGCTGCCTTCCCCCTTTGCATTACTCCTAAGGCGTTCTTTACTTCTTCCGGCGTTACTTGTGGGACTTCAAGTTCCTCTAGACTATTCTCTCTCTCATTATCGTCGTGGGTGCTACTGGTACTGTATAAATCTCTATAGAAATCCTCAGCCACTTGAACTATCCCATCCATATTAGTAACGATGTTGCCGGCTTTGTGCCTTAACGCATACATCTCATTTTTGCCTATTCCTAGTTTCTTCCCTGCTTTTAGGCTTCCTCCGTTCTTGAGAGCGTATTCAATTCTATCCATATTATACTTCCTTATGTCAGCTGTCTTACGCTTGTTGATTAACTTAGAAAGTTCTATCAGTTCTATTCTAGCTGTAGGGTTAGAGGCTTTCATACATTAGCGTTTCTTGATCAGATCTTTCGTCTCCTGCGATAGCTTACTGGTGCCCTGTCTAACGGATTTACCACCGACTTCTATTGCACATTCCTTAATGATGCCCATAAGATTGTCGTTCATTGCTTCAACACTAAGGTCCTCTTCCTGAGTTAAAGCTGAATACCTGTTCTGTAGCTTGATGCGGAATTCCTCTAGTTTCCCTCTTACCGCTAACTCATTGATTGGCTTCTTATGTACCAGTTTCTTCCGTTCTCTCCTCAAGTCTAGGCTAATTCGAGTTCTTGTCATGCTATGGTCACTGCAGCGCACCTTGCCGATCACGTCCAGATCATGTATGATGCCAGGGTTAGCGCAGAATATGAAGTCTACTTCTAGTCTCGCCATTTGGGCTCCTCCACGTCCACTTTCGGCTAGCCCGCTTGCGGAAGAAGGTATTCATTATCCGCATATTATTCTGTTCTGCAAATTCTACTAATAACTCTCCCATGCTAATTCTAGAGCCTATGCCATATTCCCCCACTGACTTGTCTCCAGCCTGCTTCTTGCCTACCTTGGCATTGAAGTCGCCCATCAATATAGTGTATTTTGTTTTGACTATACCCATCACCGATCCCACGTCTTCATAAAAGCTTTCTACTTCCTGTTCATCATGGCTGGATGTAGGGGCGCAGACCTGTACTACCTTCAATTTGTACCTCTTATTAAGTTTCAGAACAAGGCCTGCCACCCTCTCGTTAATGCTATAGAATTGCTGTATGTTACCTGCTATATCCTTATTAATCAGGAATCAGACTCCTAGTTCTCGTCTCTCCGCTAAGCCCTGGTAGTACACTACGTGCCCGCTTTTTAGCACTGTATATGCTTCTTTTGTTCTCCTAACCTCACTGAGCCCTATTATATCCCATTTACTACCCTCTAATTCCTCCAATAACACTGCTATACTCGCCTCACTAGATAACGTTCTAACGTTAAACGTTGGCAGGTTCAGATTCCAATTGCGGCCTGTCCGGAGCCAGGGATTCTTAGCACCCTCTGCTGCGTCACAGATCTGACCGCCGCCATGGTCAGTTGCTTCGCGGCTGCTGGGGACTGAGGGCCGGGGTTTGACTGTTATATTCATATAGGAGGCTGTGGCCAAGTACTACACCAGGGTGGCCAATCCTGCTCTGGTGAGGGAGTGCGTTACCCGTTCTGGTCACCGGGATCAGGCCGCACTCTAGGCCTGTTTATGGAATTTTCTCAACACACGTTTTTTTTTCCGGTGGAGAATTTCGCGGCACCGGGATTCGGACCACGGTACTCTCGCACGCGAGGTGGATACTCTATCGCCAGCGCAGCAGTTGTACGCCTCATTTAACCTACAGTGGTGCCCTCCTTGATCAGTCAAGGTGGACCAATTTGAGCTCGGTTAAACGGCACAGATGGCACTAAACTGGAGAAACCTGGTATTTATGACCTGCAGATGTGTGGTCATACATAATAGAGGTGAGAGGGTCCCCATACAGTGACAAAGCAAAAGAAAAAAAGAGAGAGGGAGGAAAGGGGAAAGGCAGGGAGGTTAACCAGAGGGGAAGATCCGGTTTGCTACCCTACAGAGAGAGGGGGTAAAGTAGGAGGAAATAAATAATAAAAAAGGGGGGAAGAAAAAAAAGAAAGAAGGGAGGAGAACAGGCAATTTGAACTCGTGACCCTTGAATGTTGCCTGGAGAGATGGCTCAGTTGGTTGGTCCGTCAGGCCCCAGGTTACATTGAAGCGCCATAGCTCCTGTCCAGAGCCTCATACTTACGTGAAAAGGGACTGATGTCCGCCATGATAGATGATGGAAAAGTGGCCGCCCGTCGATGAGAGGGAACTCGAGCGGCTCTAGAGTCTAGGAACAGCTTGCGCAGTAAGCTTCTCTTAACTAGGCAGTAGTTAAGAGAACGAGTTTAAGGGAGAAGAAAAAAAAAAAGAAAGGAAAATTTCTGAAGCATAATTGCAGCGCCGTGGCTTTAAAGCGCACCGCGGTAAGGAAACGGAAGGAAATATAAACGTGCGTGGGCATGGTATGCTCGCGAAAAACTGCCTTAATAAATTTAGAATCTTGAGAAAAAGTTTTGTTAACAACCGATAACATGGCAATCAGCACTCAGATACGACGAGATAAATTATTGAGAGATGGAAAATTCTCTTGAATTAACTATTGACTGCGAGATAAATGCTTGTAAGTATTTTTCAATTCAATTTTTCAAGTTTATTTGCATCTATACATGCACAGATGACATCAGTACAGACAAAAAGCCAAATGAATTCGGCTTGCCGGGTCTGTACCCCCTACAAAAATGGCACTGTGCACAATAAAGAGAACACAAACATACAATAATGGATAAACGAGAGATAAAAAGTGAACGTTAGTGAACATTGTATAACAAAAATGCATACGGGTAAAAAAATCAACAATAGAATGCTGCAAGAAATTGTATTACAGAAAGCGAATAGTATGAAATGACACAAATAATACAGCCTTGAAATTCACATCTATAAATAATAAGTTATTGACAAGCAGAGAAAATTGGTTAAGCCTTCATGCCGTCAGTGTATACCAGAGTAAAAAAAAGAAAGAAACAAAAGGAATACACAATGAGCCTATTAAAAGGAGAGATAGGTGTCTAATGAGTTTCCAATGAGTTTAACAAAGATGGCAGTGTGTGGCGTAACATTTGTTGACCGTAGTTATTGCGCGCATTAGGAACGTACCATGTTTCTCTGTGACGTGTGTTGTAAATGTTAGAATTCATTGTCATTAGAGATAAATGCTCGAAAAATTTCGTGTTCTGTTTTTTCGCAGTAGTGAAACGCTTGAGTAAAATACTACGATATATGGAGGAGACCGGTTGTAAATTAAGGGCGCCAAAAAGGGGCTGCGTATGAGCGTCATATGAAGAATTGGCGATAGCGCGCACTGCTTTCTTCTGCAATAGAATAAGTTTTGTGATTTTAGACATCGTGGTGTTTCCCCAGACTAAATGATAGTAATTCAGATGGGACAGGAAGAGAGAATTATAAAGCAATTTTTTTGACGCTCAAGGGCAGAAAAAATCGAAGTTTTTATTAGTATTCCCACAACGCGAGCGATTTTGTTAGCAACTGAGTCTGTATAAAGATTCCAAAGTAAGCTTTCTTGAAATACGACCCCGAGGCATTTAATAGATGGCACAATGTTGATAATCGAGGAACCCAATAGCAAAGGGCCGTCAATGTGGACATTTTTTTCTTTTTAGGTTGAAAAAGTACAGCCTTTGTCTTGTTTTTTATTTATAGACAGTGAATTCAACGAACTCCATCGATTAGGTTCACTTAAAGCAGTGTTCGTAAGAGCCAACAGGTCCCTTGCACAACCAGATGTAAAGAACAGACTAGTGTCATCAGCGTATATGATGAATCGGGCAGTGGTGTCAATCTTGATTATGTCGTTTACGTAAATGTTAAATAAGAAAGGTCCAAGAATGCTTCCTTGAGGTACGCCAGAATGAATGGGTAAGTTATCGGAAATACAGTTATTTAATGAAATCCTTTGACACCTGAACTGCAGGTAGCTATTGATTAAGCCAAGGAAGGGGCCCCTGAAACCGTAAATTTCAAGTTTTGTTAGCAGAGTGGTGTGGTTAATTGTGTCAAAGGCCTTTGAAAAATCGATGAACACGCCTAGTGTCACTAAATTATGCTCAAATGCTTGTAGTGTTAGTTCCTTTTGTGTTAGTAGAGCTAACTCTGTCGAGCAACGCTTCCGGAAACCGAACTGACAGTCATTAACAATATTGTGTTTTTCGCAGAAAGCGGTCATTCTCAGTGTTATTAATTTTTCTAGGCATATTGAAAATACAAGAAAAATGGATATCGGTCTGTAGTTGGACAGGTTGTTTTTATCACCGGCTTTGAAGAGCACTGTAACCTTTGCGAGCTGCATGCGCTTGGGAAATATACCATTGACAAAGCACAGATTTTACACATGCTCAGGAACTGGGCATATCAGATCTAAAACGTGTTTTACGGGGCCTATTTGCAGGTCATCAATATCGCAGCTTTTACTATTTCGCAGAGCGGAGAACGTGAGATAAATTTCTTCGGCGCTAGTTGGAAGTAAAAAAGCACTATCACAATTTCTGGAATTGAGGTACACTGCGGAGCGTGGATCATGCAAACTATTTACGAGGGACACAAGATAATTATTAAAAGCGTTTGCTAAATGCGTGCCTTATGAACGTTCCCCGTTAACTATCAATTCTCGTACGCCCTCTGAATGCTGACGTGCAATGTTAAGCCCTGTACTAAGGTTTCTCCACGTGATATCCGTTTGCTTTATAGCTTCAGGAATAAACAACCTGTGAAGGTAATCTTTCTTGGCTTGTCTAAGAGTAGCAGTTAACTTATTTCGAGATTTCTTAAATTCGGATAGATGGGATGTGTCTCTTGTGTCCAAAAAACGTTTGAATAGAGCCTCTTTTTGTTTGATTAGATTCAGAAGTGCATTGGTTATCCAAGGTTTTCTAGCTTTTCTCGGCTGCCGTGTTTTAGGATGAATAGATTTCGAGTAAGCCTTTTTGAAAAGACGCAAAAATGAATCGTACGCGGCATCTACGTGAGACTGATTGTACACCTCAACCCAATTTATGTTTGATATTTTTGTGCGGAATTGATCAAGTGTAGACGGATTAATATCTTGAATAGTCAATGGGAGACACTGCTTTGGTTGTTTAGCCGAGACATACGATTCCAAGAGAAGAAATACTGGCAAATGATGGCTAATATGAGCGCTGATTACTCCGGAGTTAATAGTTCGAGATTCAATGTTTGTAATAAAAACATCAAGCAAATTTTCACAGTCGTTGCTAATGCGAGTTGGAGCAGTAATTGTGTTAAAACATGCATTAGCTTCTAATAGCCGAGTTAAATCGGTACGCAGCTGTGTTTCGTTCAACATGTTAATATTTATATCACCGCCCAGGACGAGTTCATAACTGTTTTCATTTATCTAGGATAAGAAGTTTTCCATATATGTAAAAAACTTTGCCACGTTCCCGCCTGGAGGGCGATATAAAACAGAAAATATGCTTTTATTATGAATTACGGTCAAAATTTCAAAGTCCGGTGTGACCGCCGTAAAGTCGTCGATTTTATCACACTGGAAGCTTTCTCTGGCCATGAAAAGTACTCCTCCACCGTTCTTGACTGAGCGATTTAAGCAGTGTCTTATGTAACCCGGTATCTGTATTACTTCGTGTTCGTATCGGTACCAAGTTTCACAGAGCATAATGACATCAAATGGAAAGCCAAAACATGAAAGCAAGGCACACAGCTCATCGGACTTATTGCGCGCTGACCGAGTGTTTAACAGGAAGAAAGATGTGCATGTTTTCTTACGATAAATTTTAGTCACATCTGCAGGGTTCAGCGATTTACTAGCCATCGATGTGAATGGCGGTTGAAAGAAATGTTCGGATTCCTGGATCCTCATTTCATCTTATCGATGTCCGCAACGCAAGATATGCGCAGTACATTCCAAGTGTATGTATCGCGCGAAAATTTTGCCGCCCTTTGTCCACGCATGCTTCCATGCTTTTTTCTTCTTTCGCTCAACAACTTGTCCAAGAAGTTTCTTCAAGGCGGGGCAAAGGCGTTCATTAATAAATACCGAGGGAGAACTGGAACCATCAGCACTCTGGTAACCAAAATCAGAGGTTAAAATTCGATTCTTCCTGGCCTTTTCAGTCACCGCATCCCGTTTCGCACGAGGGCGGAACTGCACGACAATGTTAGGACATCCTTTGTCTTTCCTTGGCACACGATGGCATATGTCTACATCGGAATCAGACATGGGTTCACTTATGACGTCGCCTAGCTTGCTCAAAATTGAAGGCAGGTTCTCGTCGTTGCTTACCGGAACACCTTTAATCTCAATGTTCCGGTTCCTCGAGTACTGTTCTTGGTTTGTCACCCGGTCTTCAAGATCAAATAGTTGTTGATTTAATCCTTTGCATTCCTGCAATAGTGCGGCATTTTCTTTCTTTAGCGCTGAGTTTTCCTTTTCCAATTTTGCACTGCGCTCAGCCATAGTATCAAACTGTTCACTAAAGAAATCTACGGATTTTTTCAGGTCTTTATATTCTTTTCGAAGTTCTTTCTCGAGTGCACTGCGCATATCTCGAATTTTTTGTTTAAAATCTTTCAACAGTTCTGTCACTTCAGAAAGCATTTCAAATTAGCAGTTCAGCAAACACTTGTACAAGAGCTTGGCGGCAGCGGCAGGGGAAAAAATAGAACAAAATAAAAATTGGCTACAAATGATTGCACAAACCTGTGTATAAAATGCGCAGATTCAGTGAACCGGTCGGCACAGCCGCTGCTGCCAAGTGAGGAACAGTGGTGAGGCACAGTTCCTTTTGTAGTCGGCGCCTCTTTCAGGAAGCCAATCCTGGTCCACGGCGCGCTGACGTCACACTGGAGGCAACGGTAGTTTTTAGATGAGCGACGAAACGTGCGATAGTCGAAGAGGTACGGCACGTGCAACGGTGATCCGCCGAAGATGCAGACCCAAAGCCACCGGGAAAGGCGGTGGTGTCCTGTGTATAAAATGCGCAGATTTAGTGAACCGGTCGGTACAGCCCCTGCTGCGAAGTGAGGATCAGCGGTGAGGCACAGTTCCTTTTGTTTTCGGCCCCTCTTTCAGCCAGCCAATCCTGGTCCACGGCGCGCTGACGTCACACTGGAGGCAACGGTAGTATTTAGATGAGCGACGAAACGTGCGATAGTCGAAGAGGTACGGCACGTGCAACGGTGATCCGCCGAAGATGCAGACCCAAAGCCACCGGGAAAGGCGGTGGTGTCCTGTGTATAAAGTGCGCAGATTTAGTGAACCGGTCGGTACAGCCCCTGCTGCCAAGTGAGGATCAGCGGTGAGGCACAGTTCCTTTTGTTGTCGGCCCCTCTTTCAGCCAGCCAATCCTGGTCCACGGCGCGCTGACGTCACACTGGAGGCAACGGTAGTTTTTAGATGAGCGGCGAAACGTGCGATAGCCGAAGAGATACGGCACGTGCAACGGTGATCCGCCGAAGATGCAGACCCAAAGCCACCGGGAAAGGTGGTGGTGTCCTGTGTATAAAAGGCGCAGATTTATTGAACCGGTCGGCACAGCCGCTGCTACCAAGTGAGGATAGGTGTGGTGGATAGGTGAACTTTTTAAAAGCTGAGGGAATATAAGATAAGTCTCCACGCTTACCGAGAGGCTGGCGACCGCACGAGGCCACACGAGGCACCTTACTGAGACATGGAGCGCTCTGTGGCCGGAACAAAGCCTCCTTCTCTGCCGGCCTCGAGTGGCTCTAGAGTGCAGGAAAAGCTTACGCCGGTGCGAGCGCGGCACGCTTAGCGTGGGAAGCTAGCCCGAGTAACTATCTCAAGGACTGTTGCTCACGAGAGCGAAAAACCTTTATGTAATTATAATTACCCTAATAAGACTACCTTCTAAAAGGGATCGGCCCAGAGGGCTGTACTACGACTGCTATAACTGATAATTTTCTCTCTCTCTCTCTCTCTGTCTATATATATATATATATATATATATATATATATATATATATATATATTCCATCTAATCTGTGGGATAGAATGCGAGTTCTGCGGTTTTGTTTCTGCGCGTAGTAGTTAAGAGAACGAGTTTAAGGGAGGAGAAGCAAAAAAAAGAAAGGAAAGGAAAATTTCTGAAGCATAGTTGCAGCGCCGTAGTTTTAAACCGCACCCGCGGTAGAGAACCGGAAGGAGATATAAACGTGCGTGGGCATGCACCCAAAATAAATATTTAAAAAATCCTCCTAAAAAAAAAAACCTCCAAAGTTTTCATTCACTGCTGGATGCTCCAAATACAGTCCCGTGAAAATGCAAATCATTTGCCTGCATTCCCACGAGACTGCGTTTTGAGTATTTAAAAGTGGTTAAAATCTTTGGAGGGCTTTGTTTCGGGCGAAGTTCTTTTTTGTTTACTAATAAAGATTACACGCAAAGCAAGCACTCGCAAAATATTTTATTAGAAATATCACATTTTATATAATGCAGTCCTGCGGTTCTTTCCAGCAATGAATAATAATTGTGACTAAACAGCCTATGCATATTTAGAACAGTATTTTCAATCATACAGGTAACGTACAAAAATTCCAGTGGCCAGGAGACGGTCTCGCACAATAATATAATAAAAATGACAAACCTATGGCACAAACATAAGAAACCTGAACTTACATATTGAGCATTTACCACAAGAACTACAACCTAGTCGACTAGAAAACTTGCACAACGGCTAAAACAAAGAAATCGAGGCGCTGTACAACGGTGCCTGTGGCCAGCAAATGGTCCAGCAAAGAAGGAAAAGGCACAAATTTAAGGAACTTATTCCAAACTTAAAATATATTAACATACGAAGTTTCAACCTGCGTATTAAACAATCCCTTTTCACAAACCATGTCCAGCATTCTTGCATGTGACTAGATTTGTGAATCTGGCAAATTTTAGCCTTGTAAAATTGGAAGTATTGGCAATTTTTGTCCCATTTTCTTGTTACTTCATTTGATAGACCTGAACCAAGTAAATAAATTATCGCTTCTGAATTCCCCAAATACGCAATGAATTAAATTAACTTTTATTAACACTTTCAAACTGCACGCCACGAGCAGTGCTGCGTCAGAGGTGTAAAAGGTTACGCATGTAGTGATGAAACCAATAGCAATTTCATGGTACCAGATACTGCCAACATGTACGCAAACCAGGGTCGTCGTGTTTAAAGCCAGTCCATTTAACACTCCACGGGACAAGAAAGGAGGGAGTGTCTCCCTGCATTTCGAAGAGAAGTGAACAATCGGAGGGGCCGGTTTGGCAGCTTCCGCGACAACCAGTTCCTGCCCTTAACTACTACACCCTGCCAACTCCACTTTCAGTGAAGCGAGAAATAACCTTTTTCATGTCTGAGGCCTCACTCTGCTAGAAGAGTGTTTTGTACGAGCCATATAAAGATATTGTAATTATTAATTTGTAGCACTGTCATGGAACTGAGGCTTCGCGCCCTTAATGTTGACTCAGCAGCTACTTAAGAAAACGGACACCAAATTTTCGTGTCAGTACTCCTTTAACAATCTTGCATAGATGCTAGTCAGTGGTAGTCTGCGTGACTTAGTACAACAGAAATAAAAGTGAAAAACCTCAGCACTATATTGAGAGGTCAACTCATCCCACTTATTGAGCTGAAAGCTGAAACCCAACACAGGTGACGAACATTCCTGAGGGCTTTCTTGCACACCTGTGCTCATTACAAACATTTTGGTTTGCAAAAATGAATAGCCTATAATGTGACTGAATATAACATTTACCTACATTTTGCTTTGTCTACCTAAATAAATAATAAAACTTAAAGGCACTTCTTAAAACTCCTAAAGCCATATAAAAAAAGGTTTCACTAGGCCATTTGACCAGACATTCTTGAAGCCTGTACATACTGCATAAATTGCAATGTTAATTAATTAAATTGCAATTTAATGCAATTAATTAAATTGCATTAAAATTAGCTCACAGCATACCTGCTACTGTTGCTTTTGTGTATCAAGCTCAGCACCTTTACAACTTAAAACACATGAACTGTGCACTACTAATCAATTTGATGAGCTGGCCACTGTATCTTAAACAAATGCACATTTCAGAAAAAAGCTAGCACATATTTTTTTATATAATCTGTTGCAGACAGCGCCAAAAGAAGTAACTAGGAAAACATTGTGTTTAAGGCCACAATATTGCAAAACAGAAGCAAGAAATTAACACTTAAACTTGACTGTCACATTACGATTGAATGTAGCTACAGTATTTAGGCAGTTTAACGTCCACTGTCTTTATTGCAACCCCTATTTTCTGAGAAGGTTCTGGTTTTTGCTTCGCAGCTGAACCACAACTTCATATGCAGCAACAGCTGGCTGGCGAAATTTAAGGTGAGGCACGACATAAACATGACCGTTTCAGGAGAAGACTCCGTTGGCAATACGGAGGATGCAGAAACACGGCAAAATGATCAGCTGAGGCATATCTTGACGGACTGCGCACCCAACAATATCTTTAACACGAATGAGTCTGCGCTGTTCAAGCGGCTACTAGACAGAACGCCTACATTCAATGACGAGACATGCACTGGCGGTAAGCATGCCAATGACAGAATTTCAGTTGCATTCGAAGTGAACCATTTCTCGTGATTGGCAAGTCAGCCATGCCAGGATATTTCAAAAGCACCCAACTGCCACCTAGAATAGTCTACTGCAGCAACACAAAAGCATGGACTACAAAGCTTTGTGAGGAGTACATCTGCCTCACTGGCCGCTGTTTTGCAGCGAAGAACAGAATTGCAGTTATCCTAGATAATGCATCGGCGCATATCGCACTGCATAACTTTGCAGCTGTGAAGTTGGCATTTATGCTTCCTAATACATCAGTGATTGCCCAGCTCTTGGACCAAAGCATTATTCGGGCTGTGAAACTCTACACAAGAATCGGCTGCACAGAAGTTTTTTAGACCTTGACTGTGGCCACTGTTTAGTAGCCTATGGCTCTTCCAGGGAGTCTGCATGGCCTCTGAAAAAATTGATTAGTTGAAGAGCTTTGACACGCCGCTTTGTGTGCGTTAAGTTCAGAAATGCATGTTCTATGAATGTTAACATATTGTGCTCCTTTCGTGGGTATTCCACATGAAACACCCAAAAGGATGCAAAAAGGCAGGCTACTCCAGACAGCAGCGTGGAGACTTGAAACACTAGTTTCTTTTCGATGTGCAGTGCCAATCCTTCATCCTGCACCAGACACGGGGACAGCGGGGCTTCTTCCTAAGGTTAAAAAAAGAAATGCTATTGCGTAAAATCATTTAAAGCCAGTTATGCTGAACCAATTGAAAAAAAATAACATTTTCACTTTAGACCCACACACGAGTAGTGGGCGTGGTAACAGAAAGCCGCACATTCTATTGGAAAAACTTTAATAAATGCCCTGCAGGACGCACGTCAGCGCGCAGTGGGCGTCTCCCACGCAGGGACCGACAGGGAGTAAATGGCGGCCGCTGCGCGAGCCTGCTGGACGGCCCATTGCTGGTCTTGTAGGAGCAGGCTTCGTATCGTCTTCTCCCACTTGTCGGAGGTAGAGTCGGGCGGAGCGTTTCTGCACTCCCAGAGCACGTGTGCGAGTGTCGCCGTGACCCCGCACGAGCGGCACGCATCTTCGGGGTAAACGTCCGGGTAGATATTGTGTAAGGTGGCGGGACATGTCCTTTGACTATTGTTATCCTGATAAAAATGGCGTTCTTTCTTTCCTTTGTTTTTGCTGCCCGAGAGCTGAGGACAACAAAATTAGTTTTCAAGAAAAATTTGGCTTTACAAAAAATATATATAAGCACCTAAGGAGATGTTGCCGATCTTGCCGAATTCACATTTTGGTTGGCTCCCAAAGCAAACGATCGTGGGTGCTGCTCTAAGAATGCTTAGCAATAGGCTGCAGGTCAAAAGCCTTGATTCCTTTTTCAGTCGTAAAGGAAAGGAACCTGCTACGAGCACACACGGACCAGATCTGTCGCAATGGTGGAACCGTTTATTCAGTCACATTTATCATGTTCCAATTCCGAAACTAAACAAATAATGCAACTTGTTTTTTTAAGATTGCTTTAGTAAAGCCAATAAACTTATTTTGGGAAAAATTTAAGGAAGTCAGACTGCTTTTTTGAAGAGTATTTTATTATACAGCTCATTTACTGAAGCGGTCAAACTTGAGTACCTCTCGTGGGACATTTAGTGCTGCTGAGGGAAGCGATACTTGCCCGTAATTCAAAATTTCATGGCAACAGGTTGGCAAAATTTTGAAACCGTGCACTACAAAGATTCAAATAAGAATAAAGAAAAAAAAATGCTAATATGCAACACTCCGCTCTTGCTTTTAATATTGTAGCAGTGATACTCTGCAGTAATCAGGCGCAATTGACATGTATGGTATGGTATGGTATGATGAACTTTATTTAATGTCCTGAAGATCAACCCTTTGGTTGACGCAGGCGGCTCCCACGTCGGGACAGTAAGGTTTAACCTTACCGCCGTATCATGGGCCTTCTGGACGGCCTGTACTTGATCGGAAAGAACTCCACTGTGTAGGACTTGCCGCCACCAGTCTCTCTCCTTGACACAGTCTGTGAAAGTCACAGGACACTGCCAAAGCATGTGATCCAGAGTAATGATGCCATTACACTTCTCGCAATTTATTGGTATCTCTCTTTCAGGATATATCTTGTTAATAAAGTTTGGACTTGGATAAGTTCTTGTTTGCAACAATCTCAGAGTCACCGCTTGAGCTCTATTGAGCTTAGCGTGTGGCACTGGGAATTCCCTTCTGCTCATGTAATAATGCCTCGTGATTTCATTATATGTTAGTAATTGGTCCCTGTTCTCCTCCTGTATATTATTAAGGTCCTGGTCGCGTAGTGCACGGATAGTAAGTCCTCGTGCAGCTGCGTTAGCCATCTCGTTTAAGTTCTTCCGAGATGGATCGACAGACCCCATGTGCGCAGGAAACCAGCGGAATTGACATGTAGTCTGTCGCTAAATATTCTTAGAGCTATAGCGACAATACTTTTCTATTAGTAGCTAAGCAAATGTGGATTCATAAAGATTTGCAAAAAGCAGTCCTGGCTCACCAGGCAGTACTATACTTTTGCATAGAAAACAATGGTTTCGTTGTACATGACACTCAGACAACAGATTAAACTTCTTTATTAAAATTAAAGGGCCCCTGAAACGGTTCGGACAAATTTTGTAGACGCGTAGGGTACAGCTTAAGTAGAACATTCGCACCACTATTTAAGTGAAGCGTAACGTATTAATGGAGCTACAAGCGATTAGAAGTTACCCTCCTCCCTAGCCATGCTTTTCCTCCTCAACTCGTTCGCCGAGCAGGCGGGGCTAAGCTCCGCCTTCACTGGTTTTCGTCACGATTCGACGTCACATCGTCCATTTCCGGTTGGTTTGGAGCCCACCCCCGCCCGCGCGAGACCTCTCCGCTAGTCGCTTGGCCGTCGACCTCAAGCGAGAGCTATCGAAGCAGCGTGCGTTGCGAGCATTCTGTCGTAGCGCCGAACGTGTCTCGTATTCCGGTAACCAAAGGCGAGCTGGTCATTTCGGCAAATGACTGGAGGCATAGACTCAAGCTGATGAAGGAACCTTAGCCTAGATGTACGTGAGCGACCTGATCGGTCTGCACGGTCCAGACACTTGTTGGCGCAGCGCTTAACCAACCAAACAACGCCCTCATATTGTTCTGACCAAGTGAAAAACATTTTCAACATTTATAAAAACAACGTGTTCATGATTACACTCCTGCGAAAAATACACACCAGCAGCAAAGAAGAATACACTTCGTTGCTGCTACTGTGTATGGTTGAGCTCTGTGCCACCAGGTGGCTGCATCGTGCAGGCCATTCACATTTGCCCTTCTGCTCATCTCATGGCTCATCCTGCTACGGCACAGTCAAGCGGCCAGACCCTGTCCTCTTGCGCTTGCGTTTGCCCTAAATACCGGACTCGCGAAACACTATTGCGTTAGTAATCTTCCGGTGTAAAGTGACGGCCACAAACGCGCAAATCCTGGCGCCGATCGGATAGCGGCGGTCCGATGCGCAGCAACCAGTTCGCTCGTATGCTGCCTTGCAGAGGGAAACGATGTCGGAGCTTGACATATTGCCAGTCGCTACGTTTGCAGTCCGCAAGGCAACAAAGTCGAATCATAGTGCTCGCGAAAAGACTGAGAACGAATCTGACCGCGGAGCTCTCGTCAAAATGGAGCACGTTGTAACACAAGCACACGACACTTGCTGTGTGCCGGAAGTGCTTAAGTGTACTGAAAAAATGTTCTTGTGCATTCTCTTTATGTTACTTTCTTTTTATAAAAACAAATAAACTAACATTCCAACTATTACGAAGATCATTTGTTTACCATAAAGTTGGAAAAATTATCGATCACGCGCCCTGGTCAGCCAATCTGATAGCTCGCCCCACTGACGTCATATGGGTAGGGGCGGCTTAAAATTCGGCCGAGCAGTGTGCTGCGATCGGCAGCGATGTGCATTTTTAAAACCTTATAATAAATTACACGCGTTACGCATAGCACTTAGATACGTCAATTAGTGATCACAAGGACCTACTCTAACGACTCGGCACGTTTGCAAAAATCGTCAAAAGCGTTTCAAGGTCCCTTTAAGATAGCCACCTACATGCCCCGGACGAACATGCGGTACTTGAAGGGACAGTAGAGGCAAATACTAAGTAAATGTAGATTGTCAAAATACCATTCCAGAAAACCTCGCGGCCCTTGTTTCGTGCCAAGAAAAGAGAAAATCGTGTCTGAAGGGTGCGGATGCCTTTGGCGCAATATATATAACCTGCCCGCAAGTGGCGACGTTGCATACGCAGTCACCGCCCTTTACTGCCGTCGGCGAGTGAAACGGTGCCCAACAGACATCGTCACGATTCTCTGCAGAAATCACAAACGTGCGCCCAAGAAGCAACAGAGTCAAGACAGCGTTGGATTCGCCGCTGCAGCTGCTCTTGGTGAAGTGATGTGCACTGTTCAGGAATCCCACAATATCACATGGATGTGGCATTCTCGGCTACTTGCAGTACGTGAGAGTTTCTTGACTTAGCAAAACCTACGCAGCACTACACGATAACTACTGGAACGTGAAAATTCAGGCAATAGAGTGGAGAAAATGAAACCTTTCGACCGCCCGCATGGTTGTCAGGGATTTCCTTTCTTTCTAAATATGAAATACAACTGGACATTTCTTTCATCTTACACTGCAGTACAATTAGTATCTATTACAAGTGGTTGATAACTAGCGACAGTTATGATGAGTGCCTTTGTCATCAGGCTAGTACTTGAATGTCCTGCGGGACTCTGATCGTTTCCGGCTCTTACGTAAATTTCTCGATTACTAAAGCTTCTTTCAAGGTATTATTGATTCTTCAGCCCTAATTTATCACTTCAGCTTGATTTAATATTTGCCTGTAGTGTCCTTTAAAGCATGATGCCTATTGACAAAAGTATCCTGTGGCAGTTACAGGAAATAAACAAAAGCATTAGGTTTTGGGCTAGTTGGTTGTACATGGTTCTCATAAGCCTTTTGCGCGCACAAAGAGAGGACGTCCATGAAGAAGGGACACACAAGATGCGCAAACTTCAACTGGCTTTTATTGTGACAGCGAGATATATATACGCTTCCACAATCAGAAAAAAATGGGATGGCAAGAAAGCAAACAAAACTACATGCAAAACTGCATAGCCACATGTGCCGGCTAAACCAAACGTTGTCACTGTCATACATTTTCGCCGCCCAGAAACCTCACTTCCTTATCACTTAAAAGGACACTGAAGACTAATAGAAAGTCGGCGTGGACTGTTTAAATACCATCCCAGAAACCTCGCAACGCTTGTTTCATGCCAAGAAAAGACTTGGTTTACGAGAAATTTGCATCTGAAGGGTCCGAATGCCTTTTACGAAGTGCAAATCTCCCGCGGAGTGGTGACGTTGCACACGCCATCACCACCCTTTGATTGATTGATTGAAACATTTATTAGAAGGGATGGCCCGTGGCCTAAGATACGGGTGAGGGATCAGGTGAAAGGAAGGATGCCTGCCTCCTTCGCAAAGGAAAGCAAAGCCTTGATTCTTCAGGTGGCATCTGCTTGCGGTGCGACCCAGTCTTCGTACGATGCCACTTTTAGAGGTCGGGTGCGCTTGTCCCTGAGGGTGGCTGTGGCAGGACAGGACCAGATCCGATGTTTAAGATCGATGTTGATCGCAGGGCGGTTGGGGCATTCCACTTGTCTTCTTCTCCACTTGCTCAGAACATCCGGTGTAACAGATGCCTTAGCTCTTGCTTTGTGGATGAGAACCTGGGCTGTTCTGGGAAGGCGAGTGGGAATGGGAGGAAGGATGCTAGGAATGGAATCCCGTAGTAGAGCCTTCCTCTCGTGCTTCAACCGGGCAATCTGGTGATCTGGTACAACGACGGATGACGGGGAGCTATAGTTATGGTCCAGCAGGGACGGGCTCACTTCACGGCTGCGATGGCGGTCTTCTCTAATTTTCTCGCCTGCAGCTTCATGGCCTGCCCTGTTCCCCGCTCCCCTCATGTTGTGACCCGGTGTCCAGTGTACGAAAATGCGTGCATGTCTAGTGTCCCGCATGTGGCGGCAGGCTTACTTTATGCGGTACGCTATGGTAGTCGTGTTGGATCGGGAGTTCAGTTGCTTGACGACTTCTTTACTGTAGGTGTAGATGTGAACCGTGTTTTCGGTGCGCGCCTCACAGAGTTCAATGGCTTCTTCGATGGCCAGTAGTTCAAGATCGGTGGCTGTCCAGGAAGCATAGTCGCTGTGGCTCACGGCGTGTGGTTGCTCGTTTTCTCTGAAAAAGCGGTAGCAGCATATATTTTTCCTGAATGTTCATCGTATTGTAACGCATCATCAGTTTATATTTTTGTTCCTTCATGCTTTTGTTGCGCGTCTAGTACACTTTGTTGCCGGTGTGCCCTGCCTTCACCTTTGGTGTTCGTAGGTAGTGGTCTGGGTTCTGTAACCCTTATTTCATCGCAGGGTGGAAGGAGGTGATGCAGCTCTGGCAGTCGCAGGTTGGTGCCATGCAGTGCAGATAGCAGTCGCTGACGATTCCACGCGTTCTTCAGCCTCGTTTCGTGGTTATCCTTGTGGGTTTTAATCAATGCTTCCACCATCGGCAGGCCGGAGTATCTGTGCAGGCCTTCTATTTTTCCGTGTATTGGTAGGCCGGTGATTGCCCTCATAGCCATGTTGTGTAGCTTGTCAAGTTTCTTGTAGTTTGCGGCCGTCAGGTCGTAATGTGGGGCTCCGTAGCTTATATTGGCGATGAGAACAGCTACCGTAAGTCGTCGTGCAACCTCTGTTTCTGCCCCTCCGCTGTGGTGGGTTAGCCTCCTGATAAGGTGCACCAATGGTGTCCATTGCTGCTTCAAATGTTGCAGCCATCTGCTTGCCGTGCCGTCCTTGTTGATTGGGATGCCCAATATTCTGAGGTATCCCTCTTCCCGTTGGCGAATTTGGTGGCCATCGATGTAATGGGTTACGTCAGACGTTCCATGTTTGCCATGTATCGTGATGTAGTGCGTCTTCTCCGGCGAGGGCCTCATGCGTGTTGGTTGCAGCTCCTGATTAATTATGTCCAGTGCATTTTGTAGCGTTGTTACTTGTTCAGCTGAACTGAGCCTATAGGTCGTCCACAGGGTTATACCATCAGCGTACATTGTAAACCAAAAGTTTTCAACTGCGTTTAACTTCCACACGATCTTGGCCATGACGACAATAAAGAGTGCAGGCGAGATGACCGACCCCTGTGGGACTCACACAGAGTTGATGAAGGGCCTGGTTAAATGACCGGGAGATAGCTGAAATTCATATGTCTTGTCTTTTTAGAATGCGAGTGCCTGCTCGAGTGCTTTCGACTGCTTTGATACTAGCAGGGTGGCCAATGATATCAAAAGCATTCTTCAAGTCAACTGCTACTAGAATGTCTGGTCGTCCTCTGCAAAATTTTCTCTCGCGGTTGACGGTGGTATGCAGAAGATAGAGGCTATCCTGTGTGCCCAACTGCGGCTGGAATCCGGTCGGGAAAGGGTGGAAGTACCCACACTCTTCGAGCTTGTGGGAGAAGCGTGTAGTAACCGTCTTTTCCATTAACTTGCAAATGGTTGGAGTGAGACTGGTCGCATATTGTCGAATTGCGTCGGTTGCTTGCCAGGATTCGGTATGGACATGACAACGGAATGCTCGCAGTGCTTAGGAAGGGAGCCGTCTTGCCATTGCTTGTTTATCAACTCTAGGAGCTTGTGCTTAGTATTTGTGTCTGCGTTGAGGAGCATAATCCAGGAGATCCCGTCTTTTCCTGAGGCACAGTTCCGCTTCACTTGTGAAAGGGCTAGCTCCAACTCAAACAGGCTGAATGGAGCATTGATGCCATTGGAGGTCTTAGACGGCAGAGGCGTGTAGATATCGGATGATGGAAATGAACGGGCTGCGGTAAAAATATGTATGCTGCCTCATGCTCTAGTTCATCGACGGTCTGACCGGCGCGGATCAGGATGTTCTCTATGTTATTCCTTAGTTTTCTTTTGACCATTCATAGGTAGGAACGTGCGCCACAAGCACCCTGTACCGGAACGGTGTGAGGACATCTCTCCTGGGTGAGCTGCTTAGCGTATCGTCTCGCCTCTGCTGTTCTTTTGCGCAAAGTCAGCAATTTCTTATAATCCTTTCTTGATAATAGGTATTCTTGCTCTGCCTGCTTTCTGCTCTCCCAGAGATTGAGGAGGTGGGTATCTGGTGTGGGGACATCTATTGTCACCAGTGTGGTAGTTGTGGCTTGTTCTTTGGCCCTGCGCAGGAGGTCCTTAACAGGAAGTTCCTCTAGATGTTCATCGAGTGCCTCTCTGAACTTTTGCGAATTGACTGTTTGAGTAGTGCACCTTCGTTTTCTAAGAGTCGAGTTCATCTCAATCAAAATTGGGTAGTGATCACTACCCATTGTTTCATAGCCGCACCGCCAATCCTTAATGATGTTTCCAAAGTGCCAGGCCAGGTCTGGAATCGTGTCACGTTGCCCGGGTTGCATACCGCGTCGCGTGGCATAGTCTATATCAGCGGCCAATAAAAGCTCTGCCTTTTCCGTGGTTGCATTAAGTCTTGTTCCTTTTGATCTTGAGTTTCGGTAGCCCCATGTTTCATACGGCGCATTGAAGTCCCCACCTACCACAATGGCATCCCTTGGGTAGGCGTGTTCCAGCTGCCATAACCAATCATAGTTTGTATCCCGTGATTTTGCCGATGGTCTGTAGTATGCGCTAGCTATGACTATATGCTTGCTGTTGTAACGTATTTTCGCTGCCACAATTTCTTGATGTGGTGTGCAGAAGGTGGCGGTGTCCAGCTGCGCATGCGGTGTTTCTTTATGTACAAAAATGGCGGTTTCTGCTTGTATTTTCTCCTGTCCATAATGAGCATACGTGATGCTGGGAGAAAACAGAGCTTTGTAGTGATGAAGATCCGGAGATGTTCCCTTAGTATCCTGCAGCAGAAGAATGCTGGGATAACCTATACGCTCGAATAGAAGATTCAGTTCTGATGCACAGGCTTGAAGACTTCGACAATTCCACTGTAGGATGTCCCGTGTATCTTCGGGGGGAAACAGGCGCCATATTTATGCTGTTAGTAGGGGGTCGACCTTTGATTTCCAGTGGAGATATGCTTGGTTGGGAGTGGCTGCTTGTTTTCTAGGGCGTCCAGTCGCTGGAAAATGGAATCTTGCTCGAGGCGGAGCCTCTGCTGTTCTACATGAACTTGGCTAAGCTGCTTGCTAATCATGTCTAGTGCACAGTTTCGTCATGATTGTGGCCAGTTGGGTAGTTACGTTGGTCTGTTCGGCTTGCTTCTCCTCTTGGGCGTCAAATCTTTTCCCGATATCCGCCAATGCAGCAGTAATCCTTTCGTTCGCAAGCATACCGGGTTTTTCGTATGCCGACTGCGATGTGGGCGGCGGGCATACTTTTTGCGCGGATGGGTTTGGAGGAGCAGAGGTCTTATCCGGCATTGGAGGAGTAGAAGGGCTGGTCGGGGGTTTGTCGGCCCAGAATCTAGCTGATGCCTTCTGAAACTTCTCTGCGCTTTCGACTTTTTCTTTTCTTCTAGTAACTCGTTGAAAGCATGTTGTGTCGTAATGAAGAACCGTGCCTTCTCTAGATCGGCTTGCGCTTTGGCTATAGCTTGGTCAAGCTTGGATAGTGACTGGCGAGGTTGCTTCGATTGACTTGACAGACTGCGGTGCCTACTCGGTGTTTTGTGTGTATGGTGCTTGGATTGACCGCTTGCTTCATGTTGTGGTGCTGGTGACTTCGATTCCTGTCTGTGCATTTCTTGGGTGACTGACCTTTTGTTATTACGTCTAGTGGCTTCATATCGTCGCGTTGGGCTTCTTGACCGTACTGATGGAGGCGAAGGCTCCTGGGATGCTCTGTACGAACACGTGGGGCTTGTTGCCATATGACCTTCTTCTTGGCATCTGACACAAAAAGGCACTCCGCACTGGGTGTCTTGGTCATGGTCGACTCCACACTGGGAACACACCGGTTGGTTTGGACAAAATGTTCGCATGTGGCAACTTTTGTGACAAGAAAGGCATAATACTGGCCTCTACTTGAAAGGGTGGGTCTTGAGCGGGCAGTTATAATAATAGACCCTTTGCGAAACGCTAGGTGCCTCTAACGTGACGAGGGCTGTGCTGGTTTGGCTAACATCCTCGCTGTAAGAACTGTGCCATGCGGTGAGTAAATGTTTTCCATGAGATCCCGGTTGGTGCTACCAGGCTCAGCCTGGTGTATAACAACCCGCACGGTGTTCTTTGGAAGTGCCATGTAGCTAGTGACATTGACAGTACCCTACTTCGGATCGGATAGCGTCTTGACTTGCCTCGAAATGTTCACAGCATGCTGCTGTTCTTTCACAATAGCCGTGATCGTGTTGCTTCTGCTGTCAGGTTTGTAGACCGCTAGCCTAGCTAAATGTGCGTCAACCGCAAGTTTGCTCAGTGCAGTGGCTAGTGTGGCGCGGGGAAATGACGAAATGTTGCGCCTCTCCGTGGGCCTAATGACTACTACATGGTATGGTAACTCTTTAAGGTACTTGAAGTTTTCTGCCTTCCGCTCCTTAATAGCCTGCCGTTTGCCACTGGGTGACATTGACTGCCTGCGTCTCGGCTGCGCTGGGGTCTGGCTGTCATTTGCTACTTGCGTCTCGGGTGCCTCCGTGGTGTCTCTGGCCAACGCCACTTGGGCGCTGGGTGCCTGCGTCTCGGCTGCGTCCGCCCCTGGGGCGAGTTTCGCTTGCTTAGCTGCGGCTGGTCACACTAGAGACGCTGGGGTCACATCTCTGCGCGGCCTTGCTTTTCAGAACGTCAATTTCCATGCGTTCTAAGGATGCATCGACTTGCAATGGTGGCCCCATGACGACGTGTCACGTCGAGCGGCCAAGGCCAAGATTAGGCCTAGCATTAGACCTAACGCTAGGCCCAACTGTAGTGAGCACGTTTAAGTGAAGACGGCGTTGAAATCACAATGTGAAAAGGGCGCAGAACTTACAGCTTGCTGTCGAAGTGTGCATGAGCCCTACCGGTGACGGCGACCGAAGTTTGGGCTGGTCAGGTGAAAAGTCGATGGTGCGAAATCTCAGACGTCACGGTTGCCTCCCCTTTAAGTTTCCTCCCGCCGTCAGCCCACCACCCTTTGCTGCCTGTCGTCGGTAAGTAAAACGACGCCCGATAGATGGCGGTACCGATGCAGCTGCTTTTTGGTCAAGTGGTATGCAGCGTTCGGGTGTCTCGGGACATCACATAGAAGTTTAATTCTCTGCTACTTGCAGTTTTTGCGAGTTTTACGAGCCAGCAAAAGCCCGCGCAGCACAACGCGATCAGGAAAGTGCTGAAACGCGAACGCGTGGGCTGCACACAGTCGAGCGCAAACGATACCTGTCGACTGCGCGCGTCATGGTCAATTTGAATGAGTTCTTTTTTCTAAAAATGAAATAGAATTGGACAAGTAGCATTTTGTTTTATCTTACAATACAATAAAAGAATGTTTCTTGCAACGAGTAGTTGAACATTAGGGACAGAATTTAACTGAGGAGTGCTGTCGTCATCGGGCAAGTGCATGAATGCACCGGGGGAGTCTCTAATCATGTCCTGCATTTGCCTCAATTTCTCGATTAAGCCACTGTTCGCGGTAATATTGACGCCTTAGGAATTCTCGAGCACTAATCTATCACTTTAGCTTGACTCAGTTTTTGCGTTTTCTGTCCCTTTAATGCTACAGATGGGGCACTAACATAACTCTGATCATGCCGAAGAATTTCTCTGGCCTCAACTATCTCCCTGGTTAAGAAATTGTGAGAAAATAATATTGTGCATCTGTTAAAGATAGGATAACACCCATTGCATGACTTGCAGTGTTCTGCCATGTGGCCTTCGATACCTTGCTTTACCTTGCGGTGATGTCTACTAGCCTCTCGTTTACGCATCAGCTGGTTTGAGTGAGTGAGTGAGCGAATAAACTTTATTGTAGGTCCGGCGAGGACGCGAACTCGTCGCGCACCCGGCTAGTCCCACGTCGGGACCGGCAGGTCTAGCCCACCGGCCCGGTCGCGGGCACGCCGGACGGCCAGGATTTGCTTTTCTAGAGCGGGGCTACGCAAAAGCGAGTCCCACTCCTCCTTGATGAACTTGGGGTATGTCGACCCGCACTCCCAGAGCATGTGAGGTAGAGTGGAGGTCTGGCCGCAGGACGGGCAGGCGTCGTCGCGATACACGTCGGGGTAAGCCTCGTGGAGAGCGGACAGACACGGATATGTGCTGGTCTGTATGAGCCTAAGCGAAACGGCTTGCGCCCTATTCAACTTGGGGTGAGGGGGTGGAAAGACCCTTCTGTACATGTAGAAATATTTAATAATCTCACTGTGAGTAGCGGGAGCGTCCCTGTGACCGTAGAGAGGAGGGGAGTCAGTGCTCCTTATAGAGGAAGCGCGGTCGGTGAGGTCACGCGCAGCCTCGTGGGCAGACTCATTGAGGTTTGGGGGAGCACCCTCGACCGATCCTACGTGAGCGGGAAACCAGTGAATTGAATGGTTTGTGAGAGCATGTGGGCTCGAGCCGCTAAGAAGACGAACAGCTTCCTTGGCGATGCAACCCTGTTGAAAAGCCCTAACTGCAGTTTTGGAATCACTATAAATTTCGGACCCACGACCGTCTAGCAGGGCGAGGGCGATGGCGACTTGCTCGGCGACTCCGGGGTCTGAAGTGCGAATTGAGGCGCTATTGGAAATGTTGCCGCCCGAGTCGACCACAACGACAGCAAAGGTCTTCCCGTCACTGTACTCCGCAGCGTCGACGAAGCTTGCGCTAATGTCGTGTCGCTTGATCTGTTTGAGGATGGCGGCCCCTCTAGCCTTGCGTCTGCCCTCGTTGTGGACGGGATGGACGTTTCGGGGCACAGGGGCGACTTCGAACTTGTCTCGAATGCACCTAGGGATCGGGGTACTGACCATCGGGAATCCCGCAGGGTGGTAACCCAGCTCTTCGAGGATGCGTTTACCTGCTGCTGTGGTGCCCAGGCGAGTGAGTTGCGCGCGTTCTTGGGCTTCGACAATCTCCTCGGCGGTGTCATGTACCCCCAGCTTCAAGAGATCCTCGGTATGGGTCCTGCTGGGTAGCCCGAGAGCCCTCTTGACTATTTTGCGGATAAGAACGTTGAGCTTGTCTCGCTCCGCTCTGAGCCAGTTGTGCATAGAAATCGTGTACGTGAGGTGGCAGAGTACGAAGGCAGCCTGAGAAGATTGCTTTCCTTCATGCCTCGATGCCGGTTTGCGATTCTGCGAACGAGGCGGAAAGCGTTGTCCGTCTTTGCGATAATCTTGCGGAGAGCAGTTCCGTTTCCGCCGTTGTATTCGACAAACATGCCCGGGACCCGAATAACGTCGACCCTGGGTATCACCCCCCCCCCCCCCCCCCCGTCACAAGTGCGAAGTCTGATGCTGCTTTCCGAGACTGGCTTCCAATCTTTGGGTCTGCCTCCCTTCTCTTTTCTGTAAAGTAGCAGCTCCGACTTGGCGGGGGAGCATCGAAGTCCGGTGGGGCGGAGATACTCCTCGATCACGTCAATCGCCTCCTGCATGGCTTCTTCGACTCTGCCCTCGCAGCCGCGGGAGCACCATATGGTGATGTCATCGGCGTAAATGGTGTGCTTGACGTTCTCGACGCGCGCCAACCTCTCGGAAAGACCAATCATACAGATGTTAAACAATGTTGGGGAGATGACGGCGCCCTGAGGATAGATAGAGGTTTGATAGATAGATAGATAGATATATAGAGGTTTGACAGATATAACACTTGCCGCACAAGCTTATTGCATGCAAAGAAGGTGTAGTATATTGGTTCCCCTTTTCGTGTGTCCTGTCTTCGTGTGCGCAAAAGTCTAAGAAGAAATAAACAAATAAATCATCTGCTTTTAATTCCTGTGCACTCATTTTAATAGCCAAATGTAGCACACTGAAACACAAAGTGAGCAGAAAGCCAATCAGAATGGCAAACGCAACAGAAGCATTTTGATACTCAGAATCCTACACGCACTCACCTGCGCATTCATGCTCTCTGTGGGTTCCTTGCAGCGTTTGCTACAAACTGCAGAACGGCCAGAACAGCATCCTCTGTCAAAAAAGAAATCAGATATTGTAGAATGCTTAGGAAACCTTCCACACCAAACAGCTTTCAGCTTTTAGATAATGTCTCAGAGCCCTGTATGAGTAATTGATCTACTGAGATAAACACTTATGGTGCACATAACTAGTGAAATAAGCGGTGCTTTAATCTTCCAATGAACGATTACCACCACTAGCAATGACTGTGGGTCTAGCTTCGTCTGCTTGCTGCTCAATTAAACGGGAAGAAATGGTACGTGCTGCCAACTCGCGCACTTGCTCCACCCTTAGAACTATGACATATTTTAACATTTATTTTAGATGCGTGCCCTCATGTTTCATGGTTTCGTAACGTACTGCCATGTGTTCCACATATCCAAACATACATACATCCTATTTTTTAACTGTAGCGAAAACGATGGTTACAACACCCCAGAACAGGATCACAATGAATTCAGAACATCATATTAGACAACCACTAAACTACTCTCAGGTCAACAATGTTATGGTGGCAGCTGTGTTCAGCATGAACATACAGCCAGAAGAATTTTTCCAAATGGTTCCGTATTAGCAAAGCCACAGGCCTTTGTTGAGCTATTGTGCTGTCGTCACGGTTTCTCGCTTGCCTTTGCTACCCTCCTCCCTACACTCTCGTCTCTCTGCATATTCCCACCAACTCCATGCAGGGCAGCGAAAAGTAAGGGCTGTGACAACACCTTGCGTGCATTACAGCCTGCAAAGGAGGGAGCAGAAAAGCCGGGAGAGGAGCACAAGGTTCTTTTAAAAAATTTTGGTTTCTTCGCGGAGCATAGCATTGCTACAGTCACAAAGATGGTCGTCACAGAATGGCTTATGCGATGCTCATGTTTATAAAACGTGCAAAAAAAGCCAGAGGTGGTTTAAGGGCCCTTTAAGGGACGACACCCCTCTTTGATTGTTTATTTGTGGATCGATTGCAATCAAACTTCCATGTTTTATGAAGTTTTATGCAGCGATTCTAAATCTGCATTTATTTTTTTTCATAGAACAAATAGTTTTAAAAATATTTACACTTATGTTTCTCATTTAGAGTTAGATAATTTCCGAAACAATTGATGCCATGAAAAGATTTAGCATAGCAAATTAATGTTTAACATCTAAGGTATGTAGTAAAACAAGAATGAGTCTCCTAGGCCAATTAGGTCTAAAGCTAGGGGTTGTCAAACGCATTGCAGCAGAAGTTCCCTCATCTGTTTTATACAAAGTATCTTTATAAAAAAAGTTACTTACCAATATGTGGAGCGAAATTATTCTTACTACAAAGAGTACAAGATTCTCTTTTTAAGGCGAAAAAATTACTGCGCTAGCACAACTACACATTGACTCCAAAACCGCTAGTGTGTCAAAATTGTAGGTTTAAGAAAACGAAAAAAAGCAGTTTCAAGCACCTTTATGAAAATAAAAGCACCTCAGATTACGAAAGTGCACCTGGGGAATAATATGGGTGCATCCAAGATTGGTGTTTTTTTTGTTTTTTTGCCATCGTCTGGAGGCCCAGTGATAATGCCCGTTTCTTCCTGGAAGCAGTGGTGCGACGCAAGCCTTTTTCTTTGGCTCTTTCTAAGCCGGAATCCGTTACATTCACATTCATTTCTTGAAGAATGGCTGTTGCTGCATATTCATTTCCTGTGTTGCAGCGCAGCACTGCTTCTGCAACGGCTGCCTCCAAAGCAAGAAGGGAGAAATGCTGCTCTTTGGAAATCATACTCCAGATGGCCGAGTTGAACGATTCATTGGAGCTTTGGGTTCTCCCTCGCTTGCACATCTCTAGAAGCTTTCACAGGAAAAAGGGCCTTTGCCACGTCCACTGGCAAATTATACTCGTGCCTTGGTTGTGGCTCACCTTTTGCTGTTGCCGCATTATGACGGCACGAAGAATCCTTGCCACTTGGGCACATGCTGTGGTGAGAGCAACTGTCGGTTGACGTGACATGGTGGTAAGTTGCCATTACCGCTCTCTGCATGGCGTCAACATCACTACAATGAGACTTGAGTGCTCGACCATAATAGGCACTCAGCCTGTTGATGAGGTCTGCTATGGTCGTCTCCTTCCCACCAAGTGCCCGCATGCCTTCACTTTTGTTCTTCTGAAGCAGGTTTCAAAGCACTGCACCCATACGTTCTTTTATATGATTGATGCAGTCATCTTTCTGTACATCTACGAAGCCGTACACATTTGCATCCTTGATAGCATCAAAAGTGCGGCTGTCACCGTCACACAGCGTGGTTGTGTACTTTACTTTGTTGCGTTCTAAAGAACGCTGGAACTACATCAATCCAGCCTCAACTTCCATTTGGCCAGATTTGCAATCAGTGTTCTTCTGGCACTGATAGGATTTCCTGCACCCAGCATACTCATCAGAGTGAGGTTTGGGTCCAATTTCACAGCCCAAAGAAAAGTTCGAAAGCACGACGTAGTCCAGGATGTAGCCGGTAAATAGCTCCGCCACTGCACCTATATGTGAAGAATGGCCCCGCGTCATCCAGGTGCCATCGAAGCACACAGCAATGTTGCCTTTCTGTCCAAAACACGTTTGCATAAACTACAACCGCCTTTTCTGCGCGCAGCACCATAACAGCCTCAGCTGCACGTGTCGCAGCGTGGTTCAGAGTTTTTTTGAAATGCCGCTTAAACGTCTTGTTATGGAAACCTCGGCAAGACTGGCCCATCGCTGCGAAAATGGCATTCATGCCTGTGTGGCCGTTACATGTTGCGAGCATCGCGGGCCCTGCAAGGATATCAATTTCAAACGGGTTGCATTTCTTTTCACCCTGTACCCTATCGCGAACTCCACTCAGTCGCTATCTCGCTGCACCTCTCGCAGATCAGCATCAGTTTCACTGCGAGGCCGTATTGGCGATTTCCTGTCACCATCTCGGCGCGTCCTTGACAAGTCTGGCAGCGCCTAGCGCCAAGGAGGGAGTTTACCGCACGCATGTCGACGGCAGTAAACGCTGCCTTACGTTCGTCTGTTATCGATGCTGCCGCAGCGCTGAGTTCCGTGAATGGCCCCATCCTTCGCGTCGTTGCTGCCATCGACGCAAGCCGGTCGAGCGTAGCCTTTTCACGAGTGTTTGCCTCCCTCGCGTCGCTGTCGGTGACAGTTTTCGAGTCAATTCTCACTCGGCCAGAGACTGCAGACGCGTTGGGTGCGCTGTTCAGCGATGCAAATTCAAGCGAAGCATTTTCTGCTTCTCCGCGGCTATCGGGCGGCTGACGATCCGCAGAAGTGATAGGTGCACTGTTCAGCGATGCGTAGTCCAGCGATGCATAGTTTGCTTCTATACGGCTATCGGGCGGCTGCTCGTCTGCACTTGCTCCTCGTCGGTCGCTGACTTCAGACGGAAACGACGATTGGCCTACTTTCTTCTTCGTTTTCCTTCGTCTTCGGCCGAACATATACACCGAATGGTGCTTCTTCGGTCCCCCGGGCATAGTTCCGTGCCGTAGCGAGGACTCGCTCAGTATGGCGGCATGTGCAGCGCTCAAGCCAAGGCAACCGGCCTAAGCCTATCAGATGGTGCCATTTGGGTCACGTGTTTTTACCGACCAATAAGAACGCGCGTTGAAGAAAATTTTACGCTTGGTTTATTTTACTGCGTCTGGCATATGGCGGCTGGCCGAGAAAGGGTGGGAAGCCGGACGCGCGAGCTTTCAAACAAGACCAAGATGGCATAGGTGCGGTTTTTCGTTTTTGCGCGGCGCGCGGTCGTAACTAGCGCTGTTTGTCCTCAGTTTAAAGGGCGCTTTTCTAAACTACAATATTTTAAATCAACATTACTGCGCAATTACGCATCAGATTGAAATGTAAGTTTGCTGAAAGGTGCAGAATTATGCCAGGAATCCAAAAAGAAAATGATTGAAAATCAGGCTTTTTGACCGATTTTCGGTCCCAAAGAGCCAGGCTCCCCTTATCTAGCTCATTTAGGTTAACTCAGCTCTCCGTTGGAAAACTGAAAAAGCACATAAGAATTGCCCATTATTGGCTTAGGTAAGCAGCACCCAGTTGAAAAAGACAACAGGAATTCCTGTCGCAACTACAGAAATTTGTGTCGCGACTAGAGAAATTTCTGTTGTACGACAGAAGTTCCTGACGTTTCCGTAATTGCGACAGACATTTCTGACGTTACGACAGAAATTCTGATGTCGCAACAGAAACATTCTGTCGCGAAGACCAAGAGTTCTGAAGTCGCAACAGAAACATTCTGTCGCGACAACAAGATTTCTGATGTCGCAACAACAGCTTTCAATCGTGACAGCGATCCTGACGTCGCAACAGGAACTCTCTGTCGGGACTACACATTTTGTGTCGCGGCGTTAGAAATGTGCCACTTTCTGTCGCAGCGACATAAGTTCTGACGCCGCGACAGAAGCGTTTTCCGTCGCGACCCTTTAAAATTGTATGGCAGTTTCGCATCGGGGGTGTACACTGTACTTTTCTCTTGCGCGGTATTCAATGGTGCTTCTCTGATTCCGCCAATGCTGATGGCACCGACACCGGTATTAAAGTCGACGTGGCCAATTGTTATAATTGTGCCGTGACGACGAGGCACCAGCAACTCCTTACCGGCCTCCTCGAAATCGGCCGCTGATCAAAATCATACCATCTGCGGGAATGGCTGCGTATCCGTTTTGTTTTATTTCCTAAGATGTGACGCACGGGACTGTGGACGTACATGTGCCGTTACATTGACACAATAGTTGATTTCCCAGAAATATTTCATAAGCTTTCGCGAAGTGGAAAAGAAGTTTTGGGTTGTTCCATAAAGTTGCGTGAAAAGCTGTCTTGCTCGGGTCTCATTAATCTGGTACAGCACTGGCGTGAGAAGCCTGCATGCTGTCAGAATGAACACTCACCCACGAATGTTTATGCATCTGTTTTGCATTGAACACACGAATCATATGCGCGCTCAAAAGTGTATAGAGCGAGACAACTGTCCAAATTAGCAGTAGCAACCCTAACAGTGTTCCCGGTCACCGTTTCCTATTTCTTAATTTCTTATTTAATATTAATATTGTACCGTAAAATTGATGTTCTAGCACTACACGATGTACCTGTCGATGGCAATAACGCTTTCACTCTTCTAGAGAAGCGCCAGTTGACGCGGTGGAGTGAAAGCGCATCTTGGCTCTTAAAATGCAAATGTAAACATCAACGCAGACATAGATTCTTAGTGTTGGTATAGCCAAAATGCACCCTTACGGACACGTTCGGCGTGGTGCAGCTCGGGGCCAGCTCGGATGCTCAGCTCGGGATCCGCTGGTCCCAAGTTCTAATCCACGGTGGGGAAGGTTTTCTTATTTTTTCACTTTGTTATTTTCTTTTTTTTTACTAACAAATTTACATAGCCTTAATGACGTCTCTATCAATCTTTAATTAAATATTGATCAGGAACTACAAAACTTTCGACTACAGGACGTCGCACTACAGACAACAGAACGACAGAAACAACATCCCAAAATACGACAGACTGAAATTTCCTGTTGTCTTTTTCAAGTGGGCACAAACAAATATAGTTGAGCGAGGTATACAAAAAACAACTTACTTTATAACTCTTGACAAGTACAAGTAAAAAAGAAATTCAAGGTTCAAATTCAACCAGGATTGCCGACTTTCTGATACCTGATACCGACCCCACCACCATCGCAGTTGCTATCACCGCACAAAAAACAATTCCTGAACTCCCTCTAAGGGCAGCACCGGCGATTTTTCTATGTCCCTGATTTTATTAAAATTTCGAATATGTGTTCTCTATTGCACTCTGAGTATCTGTACCAAACTATACGGCTAAAAAATGAATTTTAAAGATTGGTTGCGTTCCCGACTCGCGACTTTCTACTAGCCACCCTGTGTTTGTGACAGCAGAGACAACACCACCACTGTTGCTGGAATCATAGCTTAAATTGCCACTGCCTAGTTTGGAAACTATTTAAGAGCTCCCTGTGTCAGGAGAAATGATCAGCTTCGCTTCTTTGGCGTTAGCACTACATGTACTGCGTGTTTACGTTAGGGTGGTGCAGGATCTAACGTCATCGACCCACCGTAATGTCACACGAAGCAGCTACCTGCTTCGGCATCTCGTTTATTGGTTATTTAAGATTATTGGTGAACTTCAAAGCAAACTAAATAACCCTACGGGTGACAGAAATGTGATTGCTATTTGAATATGACAATGTTACAATACGGCTAAGAAAATGACAGAGTTGCCCTTTAAGAGCGTCACCATGGAAACATATTTACCGGATACCACTTCAGAAAATGCGACAACCTCTTCTGCCTCTCCAAAGCTCAAAATAGTGTAACCAAGCTGCTTGCAGCCGTTGTTCATTGCCTCCATCAAGTTTCTTTGGAAAAGTAGGGCAAACTCCACGAGAAGCAGGAAAGAAAAGAAAGAATGCTCAAGAATTCTTTGCTCTACTAGCAAACTAGTGCAATAGTGAAAGCCAATTGTGCAAAGACAGGCAAGACAGCAGATGTTAAACATCTTCTAGCACAGGCATCACAAAGTTCATAAGCTTAGGAGCAAGTAACCAGCCAATAAACCTTCGTACGGCATCAATATATTGTCAAAGTTCAGATTGTTTGTTAGTCACTACATAAGAAAAGTCAACAAATCCAGAAAGCCGGGTAAATTATGATTGATTTAAACGTAAAAGCAAGAAAGAAAGGGAAATGAAAGTGGGCAAATGAACATATAGCAAATTGTCTTTTCGTCCACTTTCTTATATAGTTGCCATATGAGTTGTATGTTGAAATAAGAAATAATTATTCATTTATAGTTCATCTAGATTCATTGAGTGTTTTCTTTTATAGCAGTAACACTCAAGCACCTTGGGTGAGAGAATAAACATTTATTTCGTAAAGCAAGTAGAAAATTTCCTCGATGAGTGTGGCCCTCACTCCAGGGCTCCATTGCCATGCGCGACTTCGCGAGCCCGCTGGATCAGCCGTTGCTGTTCCTGCTGGCTTGTGCTGAGCAGCGCAGACTCCCAAGAGGAAAAGGTAGGGTTGGGTATAGGAGGAACACCTGAAGGGTTAGGGTACTTCCATATGGAGTGATACACCGTGGGTTTGGCCACACAGTGGGGACAATAGGAAGGGTACAGGGTGGGATGAAAGATATGTAGCATGTGGAGACAAGGAAATGAATTGGTCTGCAGTTGCCGCCAGACAGCGGCATCTGCTCTATTAAGCGAAGGATGAGGAGGGGCATAGTTATGGCGCCTTTGTCGGTAGTACTCGAGCGTCTCAGTGTACTGTAGCGGCTCTGGCGATGCGTCGTCTGGGTTGGACAGCTCTTCCGATGGTGCCCGGCCAGTCAGACCTCGGGCTACCGCATTAACGCGTTCATTACCATGGAGAGAGGCGTGTCCAGGAGTCCAGACGATACGCACCCTGTGTAACGTGGGAGGGGGGACAGAGGAGAGAATTCGATGTGTGTCTGCAGTCACGAGTCCTTGCGCGAAGGGCCGGCAGGCAGCCTGCGAGTCTGTCACTATGGTGATGGGGGTGTCTTGTGCGGAGAGGGTCGAGGCATGGGCAATGGCCAGCGCTATTGCCCCTTCCTCTGCTGAGCAGCTGTGCGTCGTTAGAACTGTGGCACACACCCTAAGCGCGTCTGTATTGTCAGTTGCAGCTAAACGCATGGCCCGCCTCTCTGGGTAGCGGGCCGCGTCAGTGTACAAAACCGGTGTAATTGTGGTGCGGTCTCCAAACATGCGTGCCAGGGCCTGAGTTCGGACGTGCCTACGGCCGGCGTGTCGCTCGGGATGCATATTGCGGGGAATTGGAGCTACTTGTATGCTAGTGCGTAGAGCAGGAGCGAGGCGATATTGTGGGACGTGTGTGAGTGTCTCAGGGACAGGGTAGCCAAGGCGAGAAAGTATAGCGCAGCCCTGACGGCTGCGTCTGAGACGTTGGAGCTGACCATTGCGATGAGCCTCCAAAAGCTCGCCTACGGTGTTGTGGATACCAAGCTGAAGAAGCAGTCTTGTGGAAGCATGCGGAGGCAGCCCAAGAGCCGCTTTCACTGCCTTCCGCAGAAGAGCGTCCATCTTCTGAGTTTGACGGTGAGATTGTGATAGCGGAGGTAATACGTGAGCCGGCTGATGATCAGATCGTGTACTATGCGGAGGACGTCTTTCTCGCGGAGGACGTCTTTCTCGCGAAGGCCTCTTCTACGATTAGTAATGCGGTTTATCATATTTGTGACTTGTGCTATCTGCTGACCCAAAAGGTGCGTAGTGTGCGAGGCTTTGCCATCCGACTGAATGTGGAGGCCCAGGATGCGGAGTCTAGCTACCTGAGGGATGGGGCTGCCGTGTAAGAACAGGGAGATATTAGGGGATTCGTCGGTTCTGCGGTGCCGCCTGTGCACGAGGGGCAACTCGGACTTTTCGGCTGGACAGGAAAGGCCTCCCGTGGCTGCATAGTTCTGCATGACACGTACAGCTTCCTGGAGAGCATCCTGGATGGCCCCGTCGGATCCCTGGGTGGCCCAGATCGTAACGTCGTCGGCATAGAGAGCCCGATGGTGGGTATCTGGTTGTGAGTGCGATGACGTCCGACCGGAGCTCTCCTATGCCAATAGTGGCTGTGCGGTCCGACAGGAAAGCTCCGACGTAGTTATAGGTATGTGTGCCGCATTGGAAAGAAGCCAGATTGTCGAGAATTAGGTCGTGGGAGACGTTGTCGAAAGCCCCTTTGAGGTCCAGGGCCAGAATAGCTCTGGTTTGTGCCGTAGTGGGGCCATCCACAACGTCCCCCTTAAGCTGCAGCAAAATGTCTTGCGTAGAGAGTTTAGGGCGGTAGCCGAAGAGTGTATCCGGAAAGAATTGGCTGTCTTCGAGAAAAGGTTGTAGCCGCGAAAGTACAACGCGCTCGAAGAGTTTACCTACACATGAAGTTAAGTATATAAGTCGGAGATTCTGGAGGGACAGTGGCTTGCCTTGCTTAGGAATTAGCATGATGTCCGCATGGCGCCATTCCTATGGAAGCGTGCCATTCCTCCAGTGGTCATTGTAGAATGCAGTTAAGTCTTTAATGGTCCCATCATCTAGGTTGCGCAGGAGTGTATATTGAATCTCCTCAGCCCCGGGTGCAGTGTTGCGCCTAATAACCTGTAAGGCCGCCCTAACCTCGGCTTCTGTAATATCGGCGTCTAGGAAGGTGGCGTCTATGTGTGGGTAGTCTCTGTAGGTGGGGCGGGTGCCTGTGGCAATGTAGCGTTGCTGTAGGGTGTGAAGTAGAGTAGTGTCGTCGAGTCCTGATTCGTGGAGGATGGTGCGGACTCTGTTGCTAGTGTGTATTTTGGTTTCCGTAGGGATTAATAATGCGCGGAGTAGCGACCAGGTCCGACATGTGCTTAGCGTGCCGCTGAGGCGATCGCAAAGGCTATGCCAATTGTTATTAGGGAGGGTGTTCGCGTAGTCATCGGCCTCCGTAGCTAGGCGGGCAATACGCAGACGAAGTTTCCGATTATGTTTTTGCCGCCGCCACCGCCGGGTCAGGCCTCTACGGGCCTCCTAGAGATGGAGCAAATGGAGATCCACATCGAGTGTCTCTGTTGTCGCAGTGATGTGTTGAGTTGCCATTTTTAGATCGGTTTGAAGTTGTTTGATCCACTCCTGAAGGGAGAGGGTGTCCTGAGGAGCTAGGGAGGACCGATTACGCCTAAATTTATTCCAATTGATTAGCTTAATAGTACGTTCAGGAGTGCGTGTTGGTTGTACCTGCAGTTCAGTAGCTAGAATGTAATGGTCGCTGCCCAAGTTCTCCACGAGATTGCGCCAAGAGTGTTGACCTACTCCTCTGACCATGGTGAGATCAGGGCACGTGTCTCTGCTTACGCTGTTGCCTAATCGTGTTGGTTGATCTGGTTCTGTCAGCAGAGTCACGCGATGTAACGCAAGAACTTGAGCAAGCCGGCGTCCTTTCGGTGTTTCTGTTTGGTAACCCCAGGCCGGGTGCGGTGCATTGAAGTCACCTACAATGACCATCTGTTTAGCCACCTTGCATAGATGTGGAAAAAGAGGTCCGAACTCATGCTTCCTCGCATTAGTTGCGCTGTAGATATTAAGCACAAACAGGCTGCTGTGGGAGCGAGAGCACGGGACCAATTCGAGAAGTAGGTGCGGTATTGGTGAGGTTTCGAGGGTGTGTTCGATAACGGCCAAATGTTTCGACACTAATGTGGCTGTGAGGTGTGGTGTGTTGCTATTTATTGTGTCTGTGTATGGGCTGTAGCCGGGAAGTGTAGGAGTACAATGCACTTCCTGCAACGCTATTACATCGGGGGGATGGGGCTGTGTGGCAATGAATTGCGTAAGGGATCCGCGTTTCCGGCGGTAGCCCCTGCAATTCCATTGCCACACGCTTAGGAGTTGGGGGGTAGTGCGTGTCCCTTTACGGTTTCTGGCTATGATGAAGTATTATTTGTTGGTGTTTTATACCCGGGGACTGTCCGGGTGGCGGCTCATCGGCCTGGGAGGTGCCGGGAAGTGAGTGTTCCGGGCCCAGTGAGGTGGGTTTTTGGTCCGGTGACGGTAATCGGGCAGGACGAAGGTAAGGATGTGATCTTTGTGTTTCACGTGAAGGGGACTGGGAGCGTTTGGATGAAGGCGGAGGGATCGAAAGTTGGCCAAGTGGGTGACTTCATTCTTTTCACTCATTGCATAGAAGAGTTCTCCAATGGCAGAATTAATGTCAAACAAGGGGTTATCACCACATTATATGTGTGGTGTACGAAAAAGTGGACGGTAGAATAGACACAATTGCAGTCTTGAAGAAATGCACACATAACACAATGTGAACTTAGCTCCCTACTGTACCTGTTGTCCTTCGCTCCTTTCATTAGCCTTTTTGTTATACTTCCACATTTCAATCAAACAGCAGTTAGTTTCCCGTATGCTTTCTCTGCATTCACTGTTTTCTTCTTACACAACCAACAGCAATAAAGGCACCATTCAATTAAGTCAACCGGTGAGTTGTAAGACATCTAAAACATTGCCTCTCCATATAAATTATGCCTATGGGGCGAATGGCAGTACCATGAAGCTGTATGAACATGTATATATCATTGGTATGCGACTGCACCACATCTTTGAAGACAAATGTGACTGGTGGGACACTGTGTATTAACATTTTTTTAACCTTGTTTATAGCACTATGATGATGCATATATTCTACACACTTCGTATGCTGAGCAACATATGGTTGTGCTCTTGTGATTACTTTATCATTACAGAAGAGTTTGCTAACCTTACTCATCCCAAAATACAACTCAGTTTTGTTATCCTAAGTTATTTTGCCACTGCAATGCACACACTTGTTTGCTTTGTCCTCAAAGAAAAATGCCACTACAATTACTGACTGAAACACCTAAGCCACTGCCTGAACCTAAAGCTAAGAGCCCAGTAAAACAAAGATAAAAGATGAGAAAAGCTTTTGCTAGAGCATACCGATGCCTCAGTTGCCAGAAAGGGGAACAGCAACATAGAATCTGACAGCCTAAGGCTGCGAAGTTGTTCATGCCTCTCTTTTGCTGTTGCAAGTAGCCTCAGCCTTACTGCCTCTTCATCTTGGCAGCCAGCATTGTTTTGAAGCCATTCGTTATGCAGCCTCAACAACTCTGCAGTTTCCCCGTATGCTATAAGATGACTGCAATACTGAAACGCAAGGAAAATCAAGCCCTTCTTACAAGTCGTGAATGCGAAAACATTAATATCCACTTGAACGCCACTGAGCAGTCCTTCGAGTTATGAACTACTGATGGGCAAGCAAGCGTGTTTATACGGTGTTTTCATTTGGCTTTACCGAGGCGCAGTAACTGAAATGATGAAGCAAAACCATAAGAATGCAGAGGTAAACATTTCTGAAGAGCACGTCTGGCAGCATTATATTACATTATATAATTGTAATCTTGCCTTCCTTAACCCTTTTAATGGCCCCCTCTCCTTTTCTTCTGACTGCTCCTCCATACCCTTGGGTCTTTTTCTTGCATGGTACAGCAGACATTACATGCTGCAGCTTACTTTGTCGTCACTTTCAGTTCAGAATATCGAGGAAGTTATCTAGTTCCAATACCTGTCAAAGTGCAGATTCCACACCAGCTTGGCATGGTTTCCCTGTCAATGCTCAGCTCATGTCAATTTCTTTCTTTGCATATAGCTTCAGCAAACAATTCATGCCACATAGCTGGTTCTTTGTTGTCCCTTTCTCTGAATTATTCAACAGTTTATATGTAGATTTTTTAACCTGCCAACGTGCAAATGGACCTGCTATATTCACTCAGCCTGGCTTTGCTGCCGAGACCCAGTGCCAGAACACAGGCCACAGGCACGTGCCCCACATACTGTCAGGTTTAACTTGCAAATGTTGTGTGTTTAACTCTCTACAGATGGAACAGTGGGTATGTTTTGTTTTGAATAGAAGCTAAGCACTCGATAATGGTGCATATGCTGCATTGATCAGTGGCCCGCAGCCTCTCCTTTAGAGTGTCGTACTGCGAAACGGCATAAGCCCGAGTGATGTGCATGTCAATGGTAAATTTGATGAAAATTCTATTTAGGTTCAGTTATTGCTTCCATATGTTCCATGGACTGCGAAGCAACCTGCAGCAATACAGAAGGTACCCGAATGCTTTTCAATAGATGCAGCTAATAGTTGCTAAACTTTCACTCAAAAGTCAAACAACCTGCAACAATACAGAAGGTACCCGAATGCTTATCAATAGATGCAGCTAATAGCTGCTAAACTTTCACTAGAAAGTCAAAGAACAGCCATTGACTAGAGACGCATGAAATCTGTTTTGATCATCATGTGACCAGCTGACTCTAAAAAAAGGTTCCTACTCAAACTTCATTTTCATTTCTGTGGTGTGTACGTATAAGAAAACACCTGCATTCCTTCAGCATCACTGTAGATTTCTTCTTAGTTCATGGAACAAATGGAAGCCATCATAAAACCTGACACGCAACTTTCTAAGAGATGCCGCCGGTCACCACAGCCTATACGTTATTATTCATGGCTTTCTTTTGCACTCAGAGAAGATAAGTCTCTATGCTTTTGTATATAACATATCTGATGGCAGTAGATAGCCTTGGGTAAAGGTGAATGACAACGGACATGATTGATTTTTATTAATTTGAATGCCCAAACTCACTTTCCAAGTCTTCGATTTTTTTCAAATTTCGCCGCTAACATTGAAAATAACTGCATGTGAGACAAAATACACTTGGCTGCCTGTTTAGCAAATGACAAAGTATGCACAGGATGAATTCGTAAAGCTTACAGTTATGAGACAGATTGAAGGATAACCAAAAATGTCTTTTCTTTCCCTCTCGTTGAAAAGCTAGGTTTACCGTATTTTGTTCGTGCTATGGGCTTGTGCAAACAACAAAATTTATTTTATTTCGTTGAAGAACATTCTGCAAATAAAGCAAAAACATTATGAAACCATAAATATATATTTTTGCCCCCTCAAAGTTGGAAAATTGCGCAATTTGTAAGCTGCGTTTTCCTTGCGTCAGTTACAATGTTCAGGATTCTCTTGTCAAAGGTCTTTCAGTTCGGTCAGCAAAAGGGGTCGCTTGCTAAACCACCTGCAGCATAAAGATGTTGCACTATTACCACTTAGATCTTTGCAATTGCACTTCGTTTACTTTGATATCATTGTGTAGAGGAGAGAAGCCACTACTCTATCATGTATGTGTCGCAAGCCCCCCCCCCCCCCCCCTCTTTCCGTGTGACCTCCGATTTTATAATACACTGCCTCGAAATACTGGCAGCATGAACTATACACTGTCCTAGGTCTGTCACTATCAGTTTTTCAAGCAATTTGGAGCTCCACAATATGGCAGAGCACTCTCTCGACCGGAGTAGCGTTGAAAAATGTCTGAAAGCTTTTCAGCTGCAACTCACAAAAAGGCGGCACAACTTCTTGTTTGTAGCTTCACCACAAGCCTCCTGTTGTTTCCGCTTAACCAGAAATTCTTTTTTTTCGCCAACATTTATTCGGAGCAATTCTCCGCCTTCTTACGCATGTTCTTGAACTTGTATCTCAATGCCATGACCCAGGAGTCCTGTGAAGAACCTAAAACATATCACTACAGTTAAAAGCACTTAGTTCATTGGTATTGCCTGTATACACATATATGTGTGTACATAATTGCAGTTTGTTTTATGCATCGAGCATAATTGCTTATTAACAGAAGGGCGGTTCATAATGTTCGCAACATCCGCGCCATAAACTGGGAATAGGCATAACGACAGGCATAAAAGTTAGCGTACATCTCTAGTTCCAGCGGAATATAACAGTGCTGATATATATATATATATGATGCTGTAGAATACCCCTAGGGCACCAAAACAAGGACGGCAGCATGCATAAAAGCTGGTAGGAGTCCAAAAAGTGATCCGCTTTTTGCATTTAAAACGACCTAATGCCATGAAAACGTGCCAACCTGGCTGCCGTTTACAATAACAATGCTGCAGCCTATGACACTGTTGTGATATAGTGCAGGTGATTTCAATGCAAGCAGGTCACAGCAGCAACGAATGATGTGGCCAACCGTTGTTACATGGGGAATCATAACTTGATGCCGTATCGCTTGCTGACAGGCAGATAGCTGTTGAACAAACAGTGCAACAGGTTAATGGGATGCTGGGCTCAGATCGAACGTCCGGATGTGTCCCATCACTTATCTCTTTTCTTTCATGACCATACTACATGACAAACTATGAACACCCTTTGTAAAAGCTTATCTGTAGCAAAGAAGTTTCGGATGAACGGAAACATGGGCGTCATTATTAGCACAATGTAAAACATAAGACAATACAAAGTTTATCCTTTTGATCATCTCTACATGACCACGAGAATCAACAGCCACAATATAACATGGCAGCTCAGAAGTGCAGATACATGGTGCAAATGAATTTTCCATGAGGTAGAAATGATCTTTCTTAGAAATGTAAATATGGCAACGGTAAGCGATGTATGAAACTTACCAGGCCATTTCCGCTGCCAGCTCTGTCAGCAAGGTGTGGGTATGAACTGACAAGTCTCTCGGCAGTTACGCGCTACAACTGTCTAGAAGGGTACGTGTACATCAGGTGAAATAATCATAGAATTATTGAATAAGCAATGTTGTGTTCTTTTTCCCAGCAAAAACCAGTGCGAAATGATATTTGCTAGTTTTGAGTTAAATTGCTAATCTTAAGCATAATAAATGAAAAATACACATGGACGTGATCCCAGAATAAAAACATTTTTCATCTTTGTACTTCTGTCAACAGACGAGTTTTGTGGAGCTGCGTGTGCTGTGCACAGCAGGAGATCCCACCAGAGCAATGTAGCAACGTAGCATAGATAATACAGCTACCAAAAGTTGCTGCAACGTGTCCTCTCGCCAGTGCAATGCTGTGACAACTCTGTTCTGATTGGCCTCTATGAATGACACAGCTCAAGCACAAGTGCCCATCTCACATTGAGAATGTTCATGCAAGACTGAACGAAAAGTAGCATCACAAAAAAAAATTATTTTCCAAATTTTGCGCGAGGCCTTGTTAGCCCCCTGGGGAGCGTCTGGTATGCTAGTGGACATGAAAGGAGAGAGAAAACTGCATCAGAACAATAATACCTCTAACTGTACTTATACTTGAAGCACACAACAAATTTTGTGGCGCAAGATTTGCAAGGCGACATACTTTACAGTGACGTCATACTACAATTAAAAAAGTGTTTTAGGGCCCCTTGAGCACCAATTTGGCATTTTTCCACTCTGAAATCTGCAATTGATGCTGCAATTAGTACTTACAAGCCTTTCAAAAAACTGAGTGCCCATTGGTGTTGGTACAGTCTGAACCAGGTGAAGTGGGTGCCATTGCAGCATGGTCGTGTTGCTACATCAATACACCCTCCTCGCCTGCTGGGTGCCCGTGTCCACTCAGGATGTAGCAGGGGTCATAGGGCGATGTTACCTCGTAGAGGAGGGCAGTTGTCTCAAGAAGGGCAAGCAAGCTGGAACATTTCCCAGACTTAAGACCGAATTCTAGACTCATCATAACAGTGTTAAATGGTGCACTGATACTTTTAGGCAGATTCTGCTTGCTTTGGAAGCGGTTCTGTGTTCTGGCATTACAGCAAGCAGAAACAGTTATCACACAGGTAGTTTATTCTGTGCAACTATTTCATAACCAACATCATGGCAATGCTGAACAGTTATGATGAGAGGTTGAGCCATTGAACAGTCAAAATACCAAATTAGAGCTGAAAGCAATAGAAGCATAGTAGAGTGCTCACCAAGCTATCTTGAAGCAAGCTGCAAACAGCTTGTTGATAATGGCATGTCGCACTGCACAATTGATTGGGACTTTTCTACGAAGCACTTCCTCATAATGGTCAAAAGAGGGTAGTACAAAATCTAAGTAGTCCTTTTCCTTCTCCAAGGGCACAGACTGTACATGCTGTACCTGCTCTGCACATTCTGTAACAGTACTGCAAGACAATATTCAGATTGCTTTATATATCTAAGTAACCAAAAAATAGTAATAAGAAACGTTAACATCCCCAAATGTGTATTTTTCCCTTTCGGTACTAATAGTTTGCCTAGACTGACTCATTTCCGTGCTGCCTCCATCTTGAACAGCAAACGCAGGGCCTGCACGCTGTGAGATACACGTATATTTAGCTTTTCAAACGGAAAACATGAGGCAGGGCAATGTAGCATAATGAAGGAATTGTGAAGACAGTAAAGTAACTGTTTTAACTGTGCACACCCCACCACTTCCAAGTCAATGTCTTCATAGTGGCTGTTCATTACGCATACACACTTCTACCTGAACATACTTCTACCTCGAACCTATATTTACAGCACAAGTGAGCTATTTATAGAACAAGGCAGAACGTATAGAGCAAGAACATATAGAATATTGCCAGCTAGGCACATAATATATGGCAACGCATTACACAAGTCTGGAGGCACTGTGACTGTTCTTGTTTGTTCATGCCACATGTAAGTATTCGTAAGGTGAATACTCTGTTACTACTGTTGTTAAAACAGAATACTACAATTTTCTGATAACCTATTATTTCTCATTACTATGCTATACTATATTATTTCCATTGACATGCCTTAATTGCAAACCATTGAAACTGCTATGATGTATAATTTCCTTTCCATCCTTGGACATTTCATGCGGTTTGCTACCACCATTTAATTTTTTTACTTCTTTTAACAAACGTTTTCATTGGACTCCTGCACCCCGGTGTAACAGCCAGATAACAGACCTGAAATTCCTCTAAATTTTTTTAATATCGTTATAAAGTAATCATGCTATGAAGTCTAGATTTTTTCAGTAAAAGTAAATTCGTATTCCGCATTCATGCAACCAGTTGAAAGTATGCGTGGCTTCAGACACGAAACTGGCTGCAAGTGAAACCATCGTAAGTGGATATGCTGGTCCCATTTAAAAGAAATTATGCAGATTGCACGTACAGTGGGAATCGAAATTATGCGATGCATTTTATAGGCAGTTGGCTATAGTGGTGACCCTGCGGCGGTGTGCCTCCACCAACTCTTTGACTCTCTCAATTACTTTACGCAGACGCTCATGGTGGAGTTCAGACAAGCTGAGTCATGGCAAACACATCCCCTTTTCTCGGCACCAAGTAGTACCTCTGTGGTACAGGATCCTAGAGGTGCTCACGTAAGCTTCCGAGGAACGCAATGTACAAGATCACGCATTTCTTGACGAAGCTGCTGTTTTTCATGAGCTTCTTTGTATAGAAGGAGCTGATAGCATGCATGAGGGCGAAAACTTGCTATCAACTTGCTCTTCGTGCAAAGGCAGCCAACATCCGCTGTTCTGCAGCGCGACATACGGGTATCTTACGTACGCCGTCTGGCTCAGCACAGGTAGTAAATGAGAATCCGAGGCGAGAGTCGGATAATGGATCTAGAGTGTCAATTATGTCCCAACCACACAGGCAGCGAGAACACGAACACATACTCAGCAGCTCAAGTTGGTTGAACCCACCAGCGCCATCGAAATAGAAGCTAGATAGGTAGATAGACACACTCAATGCGACCAAAGTTCGCAAAGAACGCTTCACATGAAAAAAAAGATTGAGATACCACAGAAACCCTATGTAGCGAAACCCACTCATCATTCTGCTTTCCCAATTTACAAGGCAGGTTATCGGCATCGCTCTTATTCTTCAGTGTTGCCAGCATGGGGACAATGTGTTTTAGGATTGCTTAGATCAAAAAATTTCGCTCATTAAATTTCCCCGCACCTTCGGAAGCAACCGCTGCAGGTATAAACACTTCCGAAGACGAGTTTTTTCTTGCATCATAAAAATCTCGGTCCTAAAATATCATCTGTCAGTCCATTGAAAAATTAGTTGTGCCTAAACAGCTTTTTGTTTTGCAAAACTGTTTTGCAATGCAGAAAGCCTGGCATTTTCCAATGCCTGATACAGCTATAAGGTGTCCAGGCAGCAAGCGAGGCAGAAAACTGAGTGAAGAAGGCACAAGATACTTTGAAGCATTTCTTTGGCTATTTGCGAAACATAGCTGTTAGAAGAGAACTGCAAATTGAGACATATACGCAGAACAACGCAAGACAAGTGCCATGTTTTGCATGTCCTTCTCTGTGTATGCGAATCATTTTGCTCCCTTCATCTAATAGATACAAAATGCTGGCAAACAAGACGTCGTCATCTACTAAAAAATTAGATTTTCTGTACAACCTCAATAACATGTTTATTTTTTAACATTCTTACATGTACCTTACAAACAAATGCAGATATGTGTGCAAGTTTTATCAGTTTCTGTTGACTGCAATCCCTGCTGCCTCTTACTAGTGCACTTTAGCCTTCTTTAATGGTTCTCCATCCTAGGTAGCTGGCTGCTCTCTTGAGAGCTATGTACCTGACTATCATACCATTCAACATTTATGACACTTTTCACTTGATGCTAACTACGTCAACCTGTAACCATACTCAAATCCATTTGAGGGGCTATCCTCCGTGCCAATTTTATTTTGGCCTTGTTTTGGATGTTAGTGTGCATGCCCAAGTGAACGAAATTTTCAAGCTCCTCATCGTACATCTGAATCTGGCGGATAAATTTAACACTATAATGAAGAAACTAACCTTCACAGGTGAATGGTCCATGTTCGTAAACAGTCTAATATGATCAAGGGGGAATGTATACATTGCCGCAGTGAAAATTCAAGAGCTCGAAAATCAGACACAAGTACAAGATCAAATGTGGATAAATTTATCTGTATAAAGTTTGTGCTGTCAACGTGTGCCAGAAATCATGCAACCATAGTTCATCCAACAGCACAATAATTCGGATAATCCTGGAGTTGAACTTCAAGTAAAGAATGCTCTGTTTACACACTCGTACACACATTAATATATTGCTGCAAGCTTATAAAAGAGCAAAAACGAAAATACCTCATACGAAACATTGCTACAGTAGAAACTATTCCAAGCCTCAACAAGACTTCTCGTGCCTGAGTAATAATAAGTTGCTAAGCGTTATTGCGCACATAACTGCGCATGTTACTCTTCATAGTTATTCAAAATAAGAGGAATACTGTAAGAAACGCCACAAGTTGGAAAAAGCTCAATGAATGAAGGAGAATAAAATCATGTCCGTATAAATCAGGTGTTCCGCTTTGCAATGTCAACAAAAAGCGTCATTTTGAAAGAGAATTTCGCCTTGGCAGCACATACGCTCTTCAAATTATATTAGGTATACCATGGTGCTTTGAAATATTCAGCCCTTGAAATAATTCAATTGGGACACAACGACCGGCAAAGCGCGCCAACAGTTTGCCAGTAAGCACGAACCGTGCCTTCACGACGAAGTTCTCCGTCAGTTTGGAGCCGCAAGTAATTCAGCAAAAAGCCTCTTTAAGCGACAATTTCGAGTTTGATCATGTAGGAAACGGATCTGGAATTAACGTTGGGCGGGCCACACCGGAAAAGCGCTCCAACACAGTCATGCCAACATTGCAGCAATTTTAACAGAACCGGCGTATAGCAATACACCGCAGTTAAGATTAATTCCATGATCTGTCAGCCAACGAACTATACAGGCAAAGTACTTGCGCTGATAGATCAGGAACATATTCCAACTCGCCCAGTTCTCGCTACTTGTGTAGTACATTAATATTACCAGTGTGGTGTCATTGAAGTCGGTTAGAGAGCGCAAAGCAAGCAGCACCTTGCCATAGGCGCCGTTTGGCAGCGAAATCTTCTTTCTCTGGCCATGCTCCAGGATTGCGAGGCAAACTGTGCCACCTTCCTTTTTTCCCTTTCTGAGCTGCGCTTCAAGCCTAAAAAAGTTATGACATATACCAACTCGCCCAAACTGCCACGCTTTTGTCTTCCATAACTGTACGACCGTACAAACTGAAAAGTACGCGTGAAAATGGCGGGCACCAGCGCGAACCGAAAGAGGCGCCTACAGTTCCTATATCTTAAACAAAAAATATCCAGGGACATTACATATAGGCGCTAACCCGTGAAATGACGCTACTGCAGCGCCGCTTGCGAGAAGTATCGCAATCCAAAACTGGCGTTTTGGTTTCGGTTATTGTTTTTATCATATCGAGTTTCGTCTGCCTTGAAACTCATGGGTCAAGTTATTTGTTGAAATTGTCGATGATGGCCTCTTTCCGTAATTCTTCCCTTTGTTAGCTCGTGTCAAACTCTGATTCCGCATGTTTAAATGCATGTAAAACGCAGAACTGCTTTTATGAGATAACCACTGCGCCGATCCTAATAAAATTTGTTACATTTTAGAGAAGAAAGTTAGATTCTGGTGACTATTGGAAACAAAATTTTAATGTGGGGCCTGATATTTCTTTTTTAGAATTATCAAAAATGGGTCAATTGAAATTTTTTTCAAATGTAGTTAAATAAGCAATTAATGAGCCCGCCAATTAATCAACGAAACGGTCAAATGATTAATTTGTGTATTAGTCGATTCATCAAATGATTCGTTGATTAGCTAGGTAATTAATTAAAATGAGCTTTGTTAACCGGGTGGCCAGTTGAGCTGACGTTCTTGCTGCGTTCAGCTCGGGCCTAAAGCACGAAGTACATGATGAAGAATCTGTTGCTACAGCGGCGTTTCGAAATTTCTGTTTTTGCAGCGCGCAGTAACGACCGACGGCATCGTATATCGATGCTAACCTGAGCTGCGTGATTGCCGAGTTCTCGCACGCAATTGTAAGGGATGGAGGGTAAGTTAGATGCACTGGATCATAAACGATTTCATTGGTTTCTTGTGGGGCTCTCTACATGTGCAGTGCAGGACCTGTCGGTCGGTATATAGAGAAAGAGGGGAAGGGTCGTCATCTTGATCTTTCTTGATACTAGCAATAACCGTCCTGCTTGTCATTCTCTTTACCCGACTCTTGGCGTTCAAATGACTTCAAGATAAGAAGTTTTTTTTATATATATAAACTTCTACAGCTATAAATGGCATCCCAGTAATAAAACATTGCACGAACCAATTTGAAATTTTCATTTGGAACTAATTGGATATTTCCAATTCTGCTTTAGGATGCCCATTGGAAAATCCAACAAATACAATTGGACTCATTTTCTTTTCTTTTTTTTTAACACAGTTGAACCCAATTTGTCTGAATTGGGCTCTTTGGGACCACCATGAAAAAAAAAAGTAGGAAACGAAATGAAACCCAGATGCGCCCACACATTCACATAACACCGATATACTCGAAACTCTTTTCAAGAAGCATGCTCATACACGAACACAGTGCGACAATTCGCTGACAACCAACATTCACCATTTCACTATACGAGAGATGTCAGGTGCTATACATGTAAGCAATATTTAATTGACCAAGTAATGCCAGTGGTTCATGAGAAATAGATAAAATTTCAAGAGAGATTTTTAACTAGATAGAAAGCTAAATTGTTCTATCCAATGATCACACCAAAATACAAAGATCTTCTACTTGAAAACCAACATTATAATTTTGCTATTATTATTATCAACTATTTTGCTGTTTAAGAAGATTACTCATCGATTGTGTCCAGTCGGGACCAATTGGCATACCAACCTGCAGTGAGGTCCAACTGGAAGCAACTGAAATTTTCATGATGCCCAATTAGAAGCAATTGGACTTTGCATGAAGCTCAATTGGAACTTGGCGCTCCTATGATGTCCAATTGGAGCGAGTTGGGTCCCATTCAAAAATCCAACATTACTGAATGTTTTATATTGGGATTGCTGCAGCTGTTGCCTCATCATTTTATAGTTATCGTAGTTTCGTTTTTCAAGAGGGGAAGTTACGCTTATTCAGTAATCTTGTATTGCAGCCAGTACATTGCGCATGGACGCGTATGCTTGCAACTGGTGCCACCAAAGGACCCACTCCTTGTCATCTCTGTTTCGTAATTTCTGCATCTGGCATGGCATGGAGGACGACTGGAAGTGTGACTTGGAAGGCTGTGAAAGAACTTATAGGCTTTACAGCTCCTCCCGCAAACATGTCAGCCGGCACCACAATCATCTGTTCCTCCATAAAACCACAACTGACGCATCCTTGCAACCCCTTGCTGACAACCTCGAAGAAACAGTACAAACTTATCCCATCCAGCCTGTTGGGCAAGCAGCTGAACAGGCGTGTTGGATGTTGATATTCTCAACACGAGTGGTCAGTGTGTTGATGTTGGCACTCCTGACAGCAGTGTCCAGTGTGCTATGATCCTGTCTTCGTTGTAACTAAAGTGGCAAGAGGGCAGGCACTTACCTGAGAGCACTTTGAATGAAGTTACGAATGATATGATAAACTGAATTCAGAATTTAGAGCAGACTTCAATGCAACCACTGTTACAAAACATGAGCAGCTCAGAGCAAAAACAGGCCGAGAAAACTGGTGGAAAACTTCCCATACTTTTGTTTCTCCCCGAACAGTATACCTTGAAGATCAAGGTACTTCTGAAAGCTTTGAATACATTCCAATTTCCGAAACATTAAGGGCTGTCTCAAGTGCCCATGACATTTTCCAGATAAATCACGAACCTTTTTCAACTCTTCTACAGGATGTGCCTGATGGCATGTACATCAAGGAGCACTGCTTCTTCAAAAATACCAGCAATCAGAAACTTTTTGCTCTACAGCTGTACTTCGATGAATTTGAAGTCTGCAATCCCATTGGAAGCAAGCGTGGAAAATACAAAGTCTTGACTGGATATCTAACAATTATAAACTTGCCACTCCAATTCCGCTCGAAAGTTGACAGCAAGCACCTTGTTCTTCTTTTCAAAAATTCCACTGTAACCAGATTCACATTGCACAGAATTGTCCAACCATTACTTGAGGACATACAGCAGCTAGTATCCCAAGGAGTTGCGATTGGGGAGAACTCATTAAAGGGTCTCTTCTTTATGTCTGTGGAGATACCTTTTCTAGCAATCAAATCGGTGGTTTCCGAGAATGCTTTTCATCGGGTCCAATCTGCCGTTTCTGCTTGGCAAAGAAAGAGGACATCAGTGAGAAGTGGAATGGAGAAGAGTTTATTGTTCGAACACAGAAAATGCATATTCAACATAATAACCTGTTGAAGACTGACTCAAGCCTCAGCAATGTTTATGGCATCAGTGGCGAAAGTTGCCTAAGCGCACTTCAGTCATTTGATGCGACGAAAGGCCTTCCGCCTGATGTCATGCATGACCTGTTTGAAGGAGTCATCCTATTTGCTATGAAACACATCTTGCGCCACATTATGTCATGCCGTGTGTTCACACTTGATAAGCTAAATGAGAGGCTTAGCTCATTTTCCTTGCAAGGAGGGGAGAAGAAATCACGACTACCTCCTCTGTCCCATCACTGAGTGTTTGTCCCATGAGCCATAAAAGGTTCTGCTGCTGAAAAGCATTGTTTGTTTCGGTTCTTTTCACTGCTTGTGGGCGATGTAGTTGTAGTTGTAGTTGCGATGTAGTTGCAGCGTTTGCATACATCATATGCAAACGCTGCATATGATGTGTACCTTGCACTGTGTGCAATCGTTGACATTGTGCTTGCACCAAAACTGTGCTGTGGTGCAGCTGCGCAATTGCAAGTCCTCATTGATGATTTTTACGTTGCAGTTAGGGAAGCTTCCCCAAATGTAAAAATCATTCCGAAAATGACTACATGATCCATTACCCCAGGCTTATTCTTTTGTATGGTCCTGTGTGCGTTTTGAGGCAAAATATCAATTTTTCAAAATAGTTGCAAGGAAAACTCGTAACCTTAAGAGCATATGTGGAACCCTCAGCCGCCGACATCAGATGTAGTTTATCTACTCATTAACTCAACCACTAGAATCTGTGCCTATTACAGGTAGTGCAAGAATGGGCATAAACTCACTACCAGACCCTTTGAAGGACAGGCTGCATGAGCGTGACATGCATATGGCAGATGTGCATAGTTTGACTTGTGTCAAAATGTGCGAAAGAAAAATCAGTGTGGGTTGTACGCTGCCACTCTTTGTACCAGATGATGACCTTCCACACTTTGCCCAGGTTGTGTTGATTGCGTCCTGTGACTAAAAATATCTTATTTTCAGTTCAATTTTTGAAACAAAGTATTTTCACGTACATATGCATGCTTTTGTCGTGGAAACCACGGCTCACAATGTCATAGTTGAAGACACTGCACATGTGCTTGTTGACCCACTGTACCTTTATAAGGTAAGGAACACAAACTATGTCAACTCTCGCTATGCTTTCTTCACTAGTGCACTGACGACTTCTAACAAAAGAATAAAATAGGCAGCTCAGGCCCTGCACCCAAGTACCAGTGACAAACGAACACACAGAGTGGCGTTGCAAGTGGCTTGAACTAGGATGCGAAGAACACTCCTCTTTGCCACGTGTTTTTTTTTTATTTCAAATAACTTGCTGGGCCTACCAGCTTGGATTGAGATGTCGCTTACTTTGGTTTGTTGTAAATCGCACAACGCAGAAAGAAATGCAATTAGTTCAATTCAAGCAGAATGACCAAGTATAGTTATTAGAAAGATGATTACGCATTTTGGACACCCTTAAATCAGTTTAGCTATGCTATACATGTGAAGTGGACGAAATGAAGACAACAAAGTGAGTGTCAACTGCACCCAGCCAGACTCCAAAGAGATGCGATTGGGGTAAGTGCCCTGAAAGTGTGCATTACAGATGAAGTGCACATTGAGAATATACATGTAAGCATTACACAGCTGTGAGCAACTGTGCATGTTTTAGAGTATTTTCTTTGATAGATTTTTGTGGTGACTTGTGCAATTGATGAAATGGCGCTTCTACGCAGTAATCTCAATAATGCATTGAAATGGAAGTACAATGCATTGTATTGCATTTGACAACAAGAAAGGTGCCAAATAAAAGGCATTACTGAAGTGCAACATGAGCATATTTGGTTGCTTTCATTTGTGAACTATGTACTGTATTGCAGTGTTTTTACTCAGCGGAATGCATTGAAGGACTAGTTAATGCGTATTCATAATAATGCTTAGTGCAAACAAGAAGACACGAAGAGAAAGGACAAGGCAATACTCTCAACCGACATCTTTAGTACATCACACTTCTATACCTACTTGTAAAATATTTACAAGCTTCGCTAATCTTAATAAGTAGGTATAGAAGTGTGCTAGACATAAAAATACATTCCAGACATAAAAAGCGTGAGAGGAGGAACTGCCATTCCATGACAAATATCAAGGGAATGATATCAATCAGAACATTCTAGTAAACAAAATGCAATGTTGTGCAGAACGACAGCAGAAATAAATCGAAATTTTAACTGGCACCTTTATTACGTCATGGCTCTAGTTATAAGAACCCGTACATAAGAAGTACGAGCATATTCTGATCGAACTGATCTACAAAAAACGCTACAGATAATTGTTGGGCAGGAGTACCCTGGCTCCATATCGATGTACCTTTGAGTAGAGCTTGCCAGATGTACATTTTGCAATGCCCTGTTAGGTGCCAGGTGGTTCGTGTCAGTAAAGACTGCTCAGATGCTCTTCCAGTTGCTCATTAATGCAGCGGCCAGTCTGGCCAACATATATGTTGCGACATGATGAGAGAATTTTATCATCATAATCATCATCAGCCTGATTACGCCCACTGCAGGGCAAAGGCCTCTCCCATACTTCTCCAACTGCCCCGGTCATGTACTAATTGTGGCCATGTTGACCCTCCAAACTTCCTAATCTCATCTGCCCACCTAACTTTCTGTCGCCCCCTGCTACGCTTCCCTTCCCTCGGAATCCAGTCCGTAACCCTTAATGACCATCGGTTATCTTCCCTCCTCATTACATGTCCTGCCCATGCCCATTTCTTTTTCTTGATTTCAACTAAGATGTCATTTACGCGCGTTTGTTCCCTCACCCAATCTGCTCTTTTCTTATCCCTTAACGTTACACCTATCATTCTTCTTTCCATAGCTCGTTGCGTCGTCCTCAATTTAAGTAGAACCCTTTTCGTAAGCCTCCAGGTTTCTGCCCCGTACGTGAGTACTGGTAAGACACAGCTGTTATAAACTTTTCTCTTGAGAGATAATCGCAACCTGCTGTTCATGATCTCAGAATGCCTGCCAAACGCACCCCAGCCCTTTCTTATTCTTCTGATTATTTCACTCTCATGATCCGGATCAGTAGTCACTACCTGTCCTAAGTAGATGTATTCCCTTACCACTTCCAGTGCCTCACTACCTATTGTAAACTGCTGTTCCCTTCCGAGACTGTTAAACATTACTTTAGTTTTCTGCAGATTAATTTTTAGACCCACCCTTCGGCTTTGCCTCTCCAGGTCAGTGAGCATGCATTGCAGTCGGTCCCCTGAGTTACTAAGCAAGGCAATATCATCATCGAAGCGCAAGTTACTAAGATATTCTCCATTTACTCTTATCCCCAGTTCTTCCCAATCCAGGTCTCTGAATACCTCCTGTAAACACGCTGTGAATAGCATTGGAGAGATCGTATCTCCCTGCCTGACGCCTTTCTTTATAGGGATTTTGTTGCTTTCTTTATGGAGGACTACAGTGGCTGTGGAGCCGCTATAGATATTCTTCAGTATTTTTACGTACGGCTCGTCTACACCCTGATTCCGCAATGCGTCCATGACTGCTGAGGTTTCGACTGAATCAAACGCTTTCTCATAATCAATGCAAGCTATATATAATGGTTGGTTATATTCCGCACATTTCTCTATCACCTGATTGATAGTGTGAATACGGTCTATTGTTGAGTAGCCTTTACGGAATCCTGCCTGGTCCTTTGGTTGACGGAAGTCTAAGGTGTTCCTGATTCTATTTGCAATTACCTTAGTAAATACTTTGTAGGCAACGGACAGTAAGCTGATCGGTCTATAATTTTTCAAGTCTTTGGCGTCCCCTTTCTTATGGATTAGGATTATGTTAGCGTTCTTCCAAGATTCCGGTACGCTCGAGGTCATGAGGCATTGCGTATACAGGGTGGCCAGTTTTTCTAGAACAATCTGCCCACCATCCTTCAACAAATCTGCTGTTACCTGATCCTCCCCAACTGCCTTCCCCCTTTGCATAGCTCCCAAGGCTTTCCTTACTTCTTCCGGCGTTACTTGTGGGATTTCGAAATCCTCTAGACTATTCTCTTTTCCATTATCATCGTGGGTTCCACTCATACTGTATAAATCTCTATAGAACTCCTCAGCCACTTGAACTATCTCATCCATATTAGTAATGATATTGCCGGCTTTGTCTCTTAACGCATACATCTGATTCTTGCCAATTCCTAGTTTCTTCTTCACTGTTTTTAGGCTTCCTCCGTTCCTGAGAGCATGTTCAATTCTGTCCATATTATACTTCCTTATGCCAGCTGTCTTACGCTTGTTGATTAACTTCGAAAGTTCTGCCAGTTCTATTCTAGCTGTAGGGTTAGAGGCTTTCATACATTGGCGTTTCTTGATCAGATCTTTCGTCTCCTGCGATAGTTTGCGGGTATCCTGCCTAACGGAGTTGCCACCGATTTCCATACGGTGGCGTAGAGGTAGAACACCCGCCTCGCGTGCAAGAGGTCCGTGGTTCGAATCCCGATGCCGGCAGTTTTCCACCGGATTAAAAAAAAAATCCGCGTGTTGATACAAATTGCACGAACAGGCCTGGAGTGTGGCCTGATCCCGGTGACCAGAACCGGTAAGGCACTCCCTCACCAGAGCAGGATTGGCCACCCTGGTGCAGTACTTGGCCACAACCTCCTATATGAACACAACAATCAGACATATCGCCGATCCGTGATTCCGACATTTCGAGGCCGCTGCTGGTACTTTATTCTATGGCCGCTGTTTCTTCTCGTTGAGAAATATGGCGTTTTGGAAGGAGAAGTTTGGGAATCCCAAGTTGCACTTATTCGTCACGACACGCATGCGCAGATACGCGAAGAGCAGGGTTGCTTTTGTTTGTTTATTGCTGCTTCATTGCACCCCTCACTATTTGACATGATTCTATCCCTGAGAATAGGACAAAACAAACAAAGCAACACAAAATCTCGAACGAAGCTGGATTTACGTTTTTTAAAAAATATTTATTCCTATTTAAATAACGCGCCGACCTCGCCGAGAAAAAACGGCGAATGCGGCGCAGCAAGGACCGTCGGCGGCGGCGCCAGGGGCACGCCGACGCCTCGGCGCGCCCCTCTAGCGCTCACACGTGTTCTTTATTATGTCGTGTTGCTCCGTTGGTTTCGATTCGTGAGAAAGACGTCGTGTGGGCAGGTTTGCGGTAGTCTCCGCGTTTTGTTGCGCTGTGTTATCTGCACCGTGCTCTCCCGGATGTTGCTGCGGCCAGGTGGGACAAGAACTAAAGCTCATGAAATGAACGCGCATGGAACGTTGTACGCAATGTACCAGCACGGAAATCGCAATGGACGAAGGACTATCCGCGGAAAATATTTCTCTCCCCGGTGGAATCATGCTAACGTGCCATCGCAGGTCAAAACCAATGGGTTCCAGAGCCTCTACAATGAACACCTTGCAGGTCAGTGATTACTGCTTTTGACAGCGCATGGTGCATTTGCGGCACGTAGAACGTACGTTATTCAAGAATGCATAATCGTGGTTTTAGAACTTCGTCCATAGAGAAAGAAAAAAAAGTTGAGTGGACACTCCCATACACCCCAGCGGCCCGATCGACCCTAGCGCGCCTGGCGGTTGGTCAGAGCAACTGCCCTGCACTTCCTGTTTCGGTTTCCTGGCGCAAAATTTGGATTACCCCGCGTAAACGACGTTAGGCTGTAGCGGAAGCTTGTCATTTCCGACCACTTTTCGTCACCCAAATGGCAACGATATTATTTGTCGTTTTGGTTTAGCGATCCCCTATTTTGTCTAGTTCAATATTTGGTGTGAATTGAGGTCGTGACGCAATTTTTATTTCGGTTAAATTATAACAGATGGAGATGGATGTAATCATAATTCACTACCGCTTTATCCATCGCGCTTGTCTTCTGTGTTTTGGTACGAGCGGTCATATGTATCAAAGGGACAGAGTTTCCGCAATGTTTTCATTCCAAGGCAAGATAGGCTTCGTCTGGGTTCTGCCGTTGTTAAAGCACCACGATACACAGCAGTAGCTGCCGTAGCTTGGACAGCCGGACGGCATGGCATCAGCACGGTCTGAAAATGTCAATAAATTCACGCTTCGTTAATTGCCAAAAACACATGTACACGTCCCAACTGTACCAGGAAACCGCCTTGAATGAATAGCGAACCGACGCACAACATAAAACCATCGACACATTCTGACGTCTGACCCATAAAACTCGGACTTACAAGGACAAATGTTAAGACCCCGTACAGGGATGTTAAAAAGTTCCCAGGCCGCCATCCTATGTAATCCCATGGCATCGCGGCCTGTGAACTTTTGGACACACCTGTACGTACTCAGTATAAGGAGTACATTGGTAGGCAAAATAGCAGTTCACATAAGCGTGGTAAAGATAAATCCGAAACGTCCAAATACGACGCCTTTGTTCAAATGCGCGCCACGCCATGCCTACGCGACAATACGTTGTGCAATGATTTCCGCCACGAAAAAAATTGTAAGGAACCGAAAGTTACTAGAATGCGCAGTACTTCTCAACACGGCCGCCGCAATAAGTACATGCAGTAGTTATTGGGGTCTTTTGCCCACCGTTACTTTTCAAAATAAAATTAAATTATGAGGTTTTACGTGCCAAAACCACTTTCTGATTATGAGGCACGCCGTAGTAGAGGACTCCGGAAATTTCGACCACCTTGGGATCGTTAACGTGCACCTAAATCTAAGTTACACGGGTGTTTTCGCATTTCGCCCCCATTTAAATGCGGCCGCCGTGGCCGGGATTCAATCCCGCGACCTCGTGCTCAGCAGCCTAACACCATAGCCACTGAGCAACCACGGCGGGTCACCGTTACTTTTCTGTATAAACAAACCGTACGGACGTATACACCACCGTCCGTGCGTGCGCCGTAGATAGACGCCTCGCCGCAGTACAAAACGCAACAAGCTACGCTCGCTGTTTATGTCACATGCCATTGTTTGCAAGCAATATTATTAAAATATTCAGGAGCCCTTACTCTATAGGGGAAACGAGCAAGCAAAGCTTGGCTACAGCGTGCCTAACGTCCTGCTTTTTTTTATTTAGGTCGCGTCCGTCCCCGGAACGCCGTTCTCGGTCTGAATCGGCGTGGCGTCTTTTACGGTCTTTCCAGCGTTCGTCAGCCTCTAGAACGGGCCAACGAAGCGACCATCAAACGTCACGCGATCATGTAAACCCGGGTTAGGAATTCATTTTTCTCGAGACTGGAATTTTGCTGAAATGTACCATTCCTGATATTGACCTTAAGCGTTGTCCAGCAGATCGTTTTTAGTCCGCCAACACGAACTATTTCAATGGATCGGCGATACCATGGTTATCGCAAACAGCGATGGGCAAGATCGGTTTACCCTCGCAAACCGAGACGCAGCGTCTCGATGGCATCTGGCAAAGTGCGAGTCGCAGTGTAGTGTACAGCCGTGATGCGGTGCAAGTTAGCGGCACTTTCGCGTTGTTTGACGATTGTCACGGAACGCAACCAAGATTATTCCGTTTTCAGTGGGGGTAACAAGAAAGCACATTGTACAGCCCTCTCGCTACGCGTTTCTTGAGGGGGCATGCTTTTCGCATTGTTCGCGTCTAGCCGCCTCATATAGAGCCGCAAACTGTTTTTTTTTTTTTTTTTTTGTAGCAAACCTCATTGCCCTCACAATTCAGTTACTCCAAGCTACGCTTGAGAACGTGACTCACCTGTCTCACTCACGAAAACACCGCCGCAGGCGACGTTCACGAAACCTTCCCGCTGGTACACGAATCGTTGATTTCTTCTCGATGGACGAATGGTGATTGGTGTTGACGACAGTACGAATGTCTTCGATAAATTATGACAGTAGGTGTCTTCGATAAATTATGTTTTTATGTATAAGAAACACGCCAAATTAGGGCGTGTAATTATTATTTTATAAAGCGATTGCGCAGAATTCATTACATTTTCCTTTTTGCGCCTGCGTCCTCTGGCGTTTAGTGAGAGCACTAGTTCGTTACGTAGCCGTGACGCAGTTCCTGAGGCCAGATTTCTCGGAGTGTCCGCTCTTAGTCTTTTTCTTTCTCTATGCTTCGTCGTCAGGAACAACTTACTTTTCTGCATATTAAAACACATGTTCCTCAGCTGTTGCTTGTTTGTCGCAGTACTCGTGAGAGGACGTACTCATTTAACCAGCATTGCCATTTGTTGGACCTGTTGGTAAACTGATTTTAAAAACATATTTAGCGCCAGCTGACAAGGACGGAAGAGAGACGACACCACAGTGCGCTACACCACCATAGCGTATTGTGATGTCGTCTCTCTTCTATCCTTGTCAGCTGGCACTAAATGTGCTTTCGAAGTCTTTTAAGGAGAGCGCATTCGAGAGTCATACACACCTGGAGATGTGTACCAGATTACACGTGCTGATAGAGCCTTACGCAGAAGATGTGCGTTTTGCCAAGCATGACCTCGACATTTTCACAAGCTGTACGCCTGGTTACCCACGTGTAGTGTTTTATGACCTAGGTTGGCACGTCGATGTGTACAGTAGCGCTGAAAGCGCGCATTCATGCAACAGCGCACCACACAGGGAAGCACACGGGTCAAATGTGTGTGTGCGTGTGCGTGTGTGCGTGTGCGTGTGCGTGTGCGCGTGTGCGTGTGTGCGTGAGCGTGTGTGCGTGAGCGTGTGTGCGTGCGTGTGTGTGTGTGTGTGTGTGTGTGTGTGTGTGTGTGTGTGTGTGTGTGTGTGTGTGTGTGTGTGTGTGTGTGTGTGTGTGTGTGTGTGTGTGTGTGTGTGTGTGCGCGTGCGTGCGTGTGTGTGTGCGTGTGTGTGTGTGTGTGTAAACGAGCACGACGATTTCTCAAGCAAGAGCGAGAATATGTGTTTGTGCTCACGAACTCCAGATGGATCGCAAATAGATCGGTGTGTCCAGTGCATTCTTGCATAGCATAGCATAGTATCGCCAGACTTCTAGCTCTCAAGCCCGTATTAGAGCCCCAGGAATACCAGGCAAGCAGAGAAAAGCACATAGAAAGGTGCGATAAAGGGGATCTTTTTTAAAAAGGCGTAAGAACTGTTCAGCTGCCTGTACCTGTGGTACATGAGAACAGTTCAGCTTCTTTGGCTGATAAAGCATGTCTTTTTTCTATAAAGGCGGTAACAACAGCGGACTCCATTTGGCACTATGAAACATCGCTCCAGCGCACAAATGAACACTGACGACAAGAGGAGAAGCTCAACCAACAAGCTCAACTGGCGTTCGCCAGTTGAGCTTGATTGAATTTGACGGCCCAATTTGCGAAGTTCCTTATGAACTTCTTTCAACATGTCTGAAAAAACGGTAATGCGATGAAACATCGCGATTGTATCCTTTTGTTTAGCATTGCTGCGAGACGTGCGCGTCCGAGCAACCCGGTTGCGCGCAGCGCGGCTTGGTTTCGCGAGAAATGCAAAGAGGAGTACTGGCCCGGCATGATAGCGGAGCCAGACCAACTTCCGGCTTGAATTAGCTTCACAAAGAGTGTTGTCAGGGCCCCTCCTCAGTTTCTTTCCTTCCTCCACGACTGCTTCACAAAAACTGACTTCAGGGTCATTTCTGAGATTTTCCTTCCTCCATGACCGATAACAAAAGTTATCGCTTGGCGCCGTTGCCAGAAGCGACATCATGACGGCCTGCAGGCGTGTAAGCCAATAGTGTGGCGCTGCGTTTGCTTCCGCTGTACTTTCTGGATACTCCAAATACGCTTCCCGCTCAACATTACGGTTACCTAAGCTGCAGTTGTCGGGAAGCATAAAAAGCAGTAAGGGTCTTTCAACGCTATCGCGTTCCGCTCATGCGCCCCCTTCAGTGCATGCTGCTTTTGTGACTATCTGGTCGCCCTTGCGCGCCCGTGCTGACTGGAGTTTCACCTCCTAAATATTCTTCCTCCGTCACTCTATCTCACAACCATCTTGCAGCTGTACCGAAGGTACGAGGCGTACACAGGCAATATCGTTGCGCAGCGGTACATAGTTGCGGACGTAACTGCTGGTTATTGGCTACACTAGGGTTTTATTTTTGCTCGCTACATGATACGGCACGGTGATACGTGACGTGTAATTGCAATTGCGTATAGCCGTCGTATACCAAGAATTACTGTAGCAGTTACCGCCGCCAACAGTAATAGTCACCTTATGTCACGTATCTCCTCCGGAGAACACTGACCGAAAGAATGGACCAGGCGACAGGTGTACCCACACAGATGCACATTTAATACAACCTACGCGACACAAGCACCAGCACACAAACCTAACAAAACTAACACAAAATACAAAGGCTATCAGTACACATGACCCGGTAAAACTGCTACTAGCGTTCAACTGTTAGTGGTTGGCGTTCGTGCTCACGTCTGGTTCGGTGCCGATGTGGCGTGGTGTGGGTCCCGTTGCCGGCGTCGAAGTGGCGTTCGACGTTCTAGATCTGGCATCACTGGCGGCGTTGTGGGCTGCGTCGTACACGCTCCCGGTCCAAACGCCCGTGGAAGTGTTGCCGATGATGCTGGCGTTGGGGCACCACTCGGCAGAGTGGTAACAGCGCTGGAGACGCCCCTGGCCGTAGCAGGTGGTTGCGTTCTCCGTGGACTCCCCGGAACGGGCTCAGGAACGGCAGGAAATCTGCGGTGCGAAGCCGTGGAACGCGAGTGCGCGAGCTCACGGAGCTGTAGCCGGCGTCGCTCTCTTCCGGCCGAACCGCCCTGACCCGCCGATGATGATGATGATGTCCTTGATGAGTTTGGCGCTTACCAGCCCCCGCTGCATAGACAACTTTTTTTCTTTCTATATGCCGCTGCTTTTTCTTCCCCTGTTGTCTCGCCCTTTTATAGCCTTGATGATGATGATGATGATGATGATGATGATGATAGTGATCTAAAGAAACGAAGGGCGCCTTGACGTTAGTCCACGCAATCCTTCTCTTCGTCTTCTCTGCTCCACCAATCATCTCATGCCACCTCACTGAGTACTTCTTCATCTTCTTTCGTCTTCGGTTAATCCACGTCATTCTTAACGCCATCCTCGTCGTCTTCTTGAAACCTTTCTTCGTTTATAAATTTATTTTAGCCTCCCTCTTACATGTGACACCTTAACCGTGATCAACCATAGCAACATGGCAGCGCCCTTACAGCACCGACTACCCTCTTCTACTTCCGCCCTAACAGCAAGAAAGAAGTGGTGAAATCCCCGTATTCAGAAATGCAGCTTAACTTAAAGCCCAAGCTTGATTTGATGTAAAGGACGCCTGTCATGAGTGCGCCAAAGAAAACGCTATGACCGTCGTGGGCACATTCACGCCAGGCATCATTTACATCAAGCCATGCGCGGGCTTCAAGTTAAGATGCATTTCTGAAAAAGGGGCTAAGTCTCACCTCAAGTTGTGGTCAAAGCGTTAGGTATGTTTTGCCGTAATTATTGAGATTGGCTGCTTGTTTTTACGCTGCTAGGACTACAGACACGGCGCCGACTCCTAAAACTGGTTTGATTTCTAGCTAGCAGATGGCGCCACACCATTAACACTGGTTATGCGTTGACGATGCGCAATGCTATAAAGGCTTAATTGTTTACTGCATCATTTATTTACTACCCCGCTCTAGTATGGTATGTACGTGATGACGGTAGCGATCAAACGCCCACTAGACGCCGAGCAGGCGCCTTGCCGCTGGTGAAACTTTATGAGTTCCTTCGCCCTTACTACTTTCTAAGGAGGCTGCACATTAATTGCACGGAAAGCGTAAAGCTGAAGCGAAGTTCCGCTGTCGCATCCATATGAACGAAGTTTATGCTTATGGCGTCAAAATTTTTTTCATCAGCCTACCAACCATGGACCACATACCGACCGGATGGCAAGCAGACGCTAAGCAGACGAGGCGGCGCGAATGAACACGTATCGAGAGGCATTCACCCTTCCTATTCACTAAGAACTCGTACAGATCCTACAATACTGCCAGGAACTACTGAGACAGAGTATAGAAACATTGGGCATCCACGTCATCCCGGTTGTGGCCGCGCCTTCCTGTCAGAACTGCGCCGAGTACTACAGCTTGTCGCACGCCGCTACTTTTTTGCGGCGTGAGCTATGTGGCTTTCTATAAATACTTAGTTAAGCAAATAGCTTGATAACACAGTTCTGCCACCATCTCCCAGGATGGACTGTATGTCCATGTATGCATATATTAATCTTTCCGGACCATTTCCTCCTTCAACGAAAAAATATCACAACGCTATTTTACTCTCTTTCCATTTCATTATATCATTTTTTTTCTGCTTCTTGATGATGACAAGATGTATTTATTGAGGAATGGCTCGAAGGTCTATGATGGGGAATAGGAAGAGGAGGGGTGAGGCGTATTCAGAGCAGTCCTAGGAGCTGCGCGTCCTTGGCGAAAGCCAAGAGCGAGTCCAGAATGACCCTGTCGGAATGCATCGAGCCAGTTGCCGGTCTAATCCACTCCTCGTAGGACGACACTCGCACCGCCCTCAGGTGGTGGTCCCGCTGCTGAGCGGTCGCTGGCACTTCCAGAAGAGATGGGCTGCGGATGGCCGCGTGGCCATGTCACAGTCAGGGCACCTGTGTGGCGCCTGGGGTGCTTGTTGTTCCGCGGAGGCTGTGGGAGGGCCAGGTTCCTGCGATGAAAGGGAGTTCGGAGAGGGAGATGGAGGGTGCCTTTCCTGGCGTGGCCACTACTGCCGCCGCCGCTCCTGCAAATCAGGTGTGCGGACGAAGCCGGAACGGAGTCTATGCAGCAGCACCTGCCCCAACCTGGGAAGACCCGCGGCAAATGGGTCTGGGTCTGAGGGCACACACGCACGGAGTTCCCTCTTGCGTCGGTAGGCTTTCTTCTTCATAAATATAGAAAATTTGAATATTTCCCTCTCCCTCCCTTCCCCCCTGCTCCCGCCAAAGCGTTATAACTTGCCCTCAAATTTCGATTTAGTTTGCCATATATTTCCCATTTCCACTTATTGATTATTTTCTTCATTTCTTTACCGGGCGTTCCTTTGTTTTGCTTATTCTTTTCCTTCAAATTCGGATCGTCTTGCTCTCGTAATACTCACTGATCTCGACAATTAGAGAGAATCAGTCATAAAAGCTTTAACTTTTAAGCTTACTACCGATATTCGGTTAGTAGCATTTTTGGCTGCAGTCATCATCACCATCATTAAAAGAGGTCACGAGCCTCGTGCGCTCGTTCTCTCGGTGCTCGTTCCCGTGCGGTTTGGGTCTCGGCCTGCTTGCGTCCCTGTCGTCTCGCCTTCCGCTGCTTCCGGCTGCTGTCGTCTCGGCCTGCTGTCGCCTCGCCTTCCACCGTCCCCTTCACCAAGCAAGGTAAGTCCAATGCCACTAATTTGCCACCATCTTATTTGTAGTAAAATCCCCAGATTTCCAGCTCGTGCTTAAGTAACGACATCGCCTCTCACACGCATCCGGAGTCGGCCGCCGTGTTGTTCCTAACTTCCTGAAGCGGCACGCCCGCGTAGATAACACCCGACCGTCAACGGCCGCTGATGCACCGCATGAGTCAAATATAAGTTTCAGTCATGGTGCCAGACAGTCAAATACGAACCCAAAAGCTGCTTGGTACTGCACTGGTGAGGCCGAACGCGAAATTTCTCGCCACATTTGTGACCCGTACTTAATGGGCCTCTTCAATTTTCGGAGTTCTGGCAGCCCGGTGGCAGCCAGACGACAGCCAGCTAGTTCCGGTCTTGATAGGAAGTCACGTGGCCTGGAATTCCAAGACAACGCAAAGCTGCCTGAAGTTGGCAAAATCGAATGCCGGGACAGCTACCCAAATGCAAACAGGTTACCAGCGTGGCCACGCCCGGCGAGGCCGGCGCGCGCTCGGCGGAGTTGGCCCATTTATGCATTGCCAGATTTAAAATATACAGTTGCATTTAGGGATAAGATAACTTTCGCGAGATTGCGCGCGAGTCGGCACAACATGCGCACTTGTTCAACCTCCCCTTGCACAGTGCAACAGACGGCCTTCAACGCGTATGAAGTCAACACGCGAAATCGCGCATAAGCGATCGTATCCCCGAAAGCGATCGCTCAAGTATCCCCGCTCGCAGCGATCACGTCGCCCACGGGTGACATTGATGAGTTGGCGTTACGTCGTCACTTGACTAGACATGCAAAAGAAGGATATCGGGTACGACTTTATGCGTATAAAATATCGTGCCAACATGCTTGGGCTTGCATTTGAGAACGTTTGTTTCGGCTGATGGTGCTTCTCATTCTGGCCCTACGGAACTGGGGATGAGGTGCCGCATGAACATGCACGCCGCCTCTGTGACCAGCGAAATGTTTCACACGAAAAACAATATTTGTCGCGATCATGAGAGCAATAAGCTAATGCACATGTACCTAATGTACTACGTGTGCCTATTAATCAACCAGCGCATTCTTAACGTCAACGGCTTGCACTTCGGAAACATCGATTTCAAGCTGCAGCCCAAGCATACGGCGGAGAGACAGAGCGAACACGGGCTATCTGCAACGTCTTGGCTAACATCAGAAATAGAATATCGCCGCATACATACGCGAGATATGCGAAAAGGAAGACCGCCAGAGAAATATGAACAGAAACGGTACCGCAGTGTGTGAATGAGCGTGTAGAACTTGCGCGGAACACGATGCAGTTATCACCGCCGCGAAGAAGCCTTCGTGGGACACACGTGCACTTATAAGCGCACAAAATCTTCAAACAGTTCACCACCGCTCGTATCGCACCACCTCGCAATGCGGAACGTTGCGTTAGAACCTAAGAAGTTGACGCTAGAAGGCTAGAAGTAAGGAAACCCATCTCAACCCACTTTACGGAGTCGCCAGCCGCGTTGTGTTATGGCCTCGAAAACGTCTGGCCGCGTTTCTACGGTCGCGCCGTCGCAGATAATTCTTCGCACAAGGAAAAGACAAAAAGGTAATCGCGCACAGAAACATGGCTCGCTGCGTGCAGTTGACTGTCCCCGCAGTAACTTTAACGACTGCGGGGAGAAACAGCATTAGGAAGAACATGGCTGCCAGAAATGAGCGCCGCCCAATGTGATTCATCGGCGGTGCTTCATAGCTTGTCATTACGTAAGGCGTGGTCACGGTAAGCACAGAAACTGCATGGGGTCACATATTGTTGCAGTAAAGATGAAGACTTACGTAGGCTTCCTTGTAGTCTGGCACATCGAATCCCTATTAAAGAGCAGGGATTCTGAAGGAACACATTAACTGCTTTTAATGTCATAGACTGCTGCCAAGTACCACTGAAGCGTCAGTTTTACGGAGAAGGACGCATTCGTTAAAGAATACGGCAAGAAATAGGAACAGAATTGGTGCCGCGATTGCGAAAGCACTGAACTGGGTCCGAACTAAAGAGGAACGGCAAATTGGGTGAATTGGTGGTTTTTCGTATCATTTAAGAAACAGCGCTACCGACACACACACAAAAAAAACGAGATGGGGACACATACGGTATGTGTACCAATCTCTTTTCTGTGTCAGTAGCGCTCATTTTCTAATAATATGGGTCCGAACGTTGTTCTATGTTTAATTTATAATTGCTAAATTTAGTAGGGCGTCACAGAAACGCGGCCGACGTGCGACCCAAAACGACAGGCCTCGGCCGCAGGCATGAAGCCCCTAAGTGACGCTAAAAGACGTGTTTTTTGCCGCAAGTTAAAACACGCACAAAAGGAAGACACTGTTGTGTTTTCAGCACGTGCCAAGTTCCGTGAGGTGAATCTCACCGCTTCTTAGCACTGTTGTGAAGTCGGGGTCCGTGCGGCCAAGAAAGTTTCCATCGATGGTGCCGTTCTCGATGGCCGTTTCCATCGATGGGCGTTCCTGCCGCGACGCGATAGTCTGGGGTCGCACAGTGATGCTGCGCGTAACGGCCGTTTTGGCGGCGTCTAAACTTGTCCCCAAGTGGGTGAGGGGGAAGCGCTCAGGTTGCGCCTTCTTGGCGAGTCAGCCTACTCGTTGCCTGGTAGTGGAATGTGTGCCATTCCATGGTGTGCCGGCACCCACTGGAGAACCAAGTCGCAGCCTTGGTTAATGAGGTGTCGCAGCTTGCAGCTCACTCGAAGAACAAGGGGCACTGCGACGTTGTCCCTGGCCAGCATGCAGAGCGCCGCACGAGAGTCACTGATGATAGCCGCCGACATGACGTCGCGACGCTCGAGAAGGTCGGCAGCGAGGTCGATAGCGGCGAGCTAGGCTACACTCTAAAAACTAGGAAGGGTATCGCAGGAGTGAAGCTGCCGGTTCACTCTTCAAAGCGTCGTTTTACTCTCGCAAAATGTCGAGGAGAGTGAAATGCATTGTTCACTCTGTCACCAAGGAGAGAGTGAAATGTGCTTTTCACTCTCCCCTTCAGAGAGAGAGAGTGAAAAGACTCTTGCGACAATAGAAAAGAGAGACTCTTGCGGCAATAGAAAACAAAACGTAGCGTAATCTTCTGCTTCAACTGTAGGTGGCTGGCCCCTAACATGGCAATGTATCATTCATGCACGCTGAGCAAAGAACACATCGTTTTGCTTCTAAGAGAACAGGCCGCCGCAGTTCAAAGGAACGCGTAGCGAGCGCTCTACTTTTTCACTCGGAGTTGCTCCACCGCGCGCGCGCGCGCTCAAGATCGCGGAACAACACAGCACCGAAAGGTGATCCCTCCGCCGAGCAGCACAGCAGCAGCAAAGGCCAGCCAAGGGAGATCGTATGTCAGCCATCTCGCGTCGCCACGAAAACACGACAGTCGTTCGTCATGCCTTGGATATAACAGCAAATCCTCCACGGTAAGTGAATTCTAACTTAGGTGCACATTGTCCGTATATGTCATGCTATCGCCAGGAAGTCGTCGCTGCGCTTAGCCGACGCGATTGACAAAGGCCTAGGCATACGCGCTGTGTCTCTCGATGTCAATCGAAAAAGCCAGTCGTCGCGATAACTGCATGTGATTTTATCACTTTGCCGTTGTCCGTAAGAGCTTTAAAGATCGCAAACGCTGCCTGAACTATGGTATGTTCAATAAGACGCCAGGCGAGAGGACGCTTAAAATGGTTCGCTCACCAGCCTGTGATTCCGAGCCTATGCGGAGCGTGATTAGCGTGGGTTTTGTGTGTTTGAATTTATTCAGTTTGGCAGTATACTGTGTACGGAACGCTGTTGAACTAAGGAATCACATAACAGAAGGCGTCATTTTGCTGGCAGCATGCTTTTTTTTATAAATAAACCGCGCGCTTGACGGTGTCTCGCGCAGGGGGAATCTGCGACCACTGAAGTTACGTGCAGCACCAGTGCTAGTTAGAAACTTTGCCGCAGGCATTCAGCTGCATGCTGCAAGAGGTCAGTTGGGCGCGTTATCTTGAACTTACTGAAAACGCATGAGGAATCCATGTTTTATGCTGAAAAAAGTATAAACCCCATATAAGCGATCTTGCGCGCGGCAGCTACAAGCGACGCGACGGAGATGGCTGTCGCGTTCGCTCGTCGCCTACAAGTCGTACTCCGTGCGAGCGACGATTTTGAGCGACGCCTCCCCGGTGTTGCCGGCATGAGGGCTGCAGTCACGCGTGACGCGTGCTTTAGTAATTTACGTTGATGTATTTTACTATAAAAAGTAGCATAAAATATTTCCGGAGGTCTTGCAGTACGTTCTTATCCTTGCACGTATAAAAATTGAATCATTTGCTCGTTCCGCGCGACAATCGGTAGTATTTGAGCGATGTATGTACATCCAGTTCCGGCTTCGCGCTATTGGCTAGTCGCTCATAGCACTTCTGGGCGACGAGCGACGATTTCTAGATTTCCAGAACCGAGCCATTTGTTCAAGCGACGGCCCGTTTTGTCGCTCGAAGCCGTCGCTCGTCGCCGTCGCGCACTAAATCGCTCTCACAGTGTTTATCCCTAAGACTGAACTGTTTTTGCTCATGTTGAAATGGTGTGATTATAGGTCTGGTTTTGTCTCCTGTTGCGGTTTTCGTGCACGGTGCCAAACTGAAAGGATGCTTATGTCTACGAACTCGGTGAATTGTCGAGCAGCTAGTTACGCATCGGCATCGAATATAACGGCTGCTGTGTGGAATTACAATTGCAGGGGCGCTTTGCATGCGCTTATTGTTTTGGACATGCCTGTGCATTTGCTAATATGAGTTGGCGTGTCAGAGTTATGTCATATGAACAGCTAAATCAGCCTTCCTCTGGGGGTTACAAACGTAATGTGTGCATTTTGCTATAGCATGGCAGATCAAGATGTGTTTATCGCTTGAATATTTTTAGTAGAGAAATAAAATATCAAAATAAAATGTTGCTTTAATTCCGTGTTACCACTCTGTCGTACGCAGAACAATAGGTTGGTGTAATAAACTAATAACTGCGGTTTAACTGCAACTTTTACATGCCTACAAGAATCTAAAATGCTAGATTTCAAACTGCAGCAGTAGTCTGGTCTGTCAAAAATGAACTCCACTGCGCACCTCATGCATGAAAATAAGTTCATGCCTTTTAGTAAGCTTAGATGCAGGCCGCAGTGAACTTGTTAGTATTGAAATGTGGGTAAGCTTGCCATAACAAGCCTTGTTGCCCTTTTTTATAAGCACATCCATATATCCATTGAGCTGAAGGACAATAATTTCATCCCTACTGAGCATCATGTTTGCAGCTATAATCCTCAAATTATGGCTTCAGCAGTGGCACAACCCGGTATGGTGCTGGGGGGGGGGGCACACTGTGCACGTGCTTAGGATGTGTCACAAGTGGTGTTTGCGATACACCAGACTCATGACAGAACTATGACGTCTGAAAATGACCAATATTCTATTCATTAGCAGGAGTATTCTAACATTCATGAAAAACAAGGATGAACTGTGGTTTATTTGTTTTCTTGCTTAAATCTAAAAATTGAAGTTAGTTTAGCAGTTGACTGTTGCAGTCATTTGGATGTTTTGCATGCATTTCACTAGGAAGACTAAGAGCTAAGACTTTTTTATTGCCATGGCCTTGACTGTCTTGATGTTGTTTTGCACCATGCCCTTGTGTTGACTTTTGCATACGATATTTTTCAGGCACCCGCTTTATATAACGCAAGAAGGCAGCTGCAAGGACACGAGGATGTGAAAGAGCCAGTGCAGCGCGACTTCACGTAGTGCAGAGGAGCCAATGCCAAAAAATCAAAATACATTGGCATGTTATTTGGACAAGAAAACTAGTATGTGGGTATATTGGGTGTACCATTTGACCAAATGTCAACAAAATCAAGATACAGTATGTTACACGAAGATGAAAATTTTCACGTGCTCCAGGCAGTCATCTTAACATGGTATATTTATGTAATGTCTCTGATTGGAAAGTCAAATCAAGTATGCTCTCTGGAGACACACATAGCAGCAAGTGTCATTGAAAAGTTAAAAATGTGTTTTAAGAAAGCTGATTAGTTCTGAGAAGTGACTGCTTTTTGTCTTGCCTCTCAACAGATATATCCATGTGATAAAAAAATAGTGGTACAATGAAATTGCATATTTGCTTAGCGACATGATACATACTTGCAATGAGCACGGTGCCTGTGTTTACTATAAAAAGCAACAGCCCATGCTTGGTTAGGTTAGGCCCACTACAACATGCAGGCATGGGTGATTGGCGCTTTGTTTATTTCTGTGTCGTGAGGTTTATTGACGTGCGTATAGGTGCAGTGGCACGCAGTATGGCTAGTACAAAAAAAGGGGGGGGGGCAGATATATGTAGCTCACTGTACACGACCCAGGGCAAAGGAAATCCGTGTTCAGCAACTATGTTAAATGCCATGTACGTAAATTTTACAACGCTACTCGTTCGAAGCGCGCACAGGTGCATATTGAAGAAAAGTTTCCAGGGTAGATAATTTAGTTCGTAATTTACACTAATTTTGCTTAACCACGAGACAATAATTTGAATATACTGCACGGAAAAACCTAGAGCGAATTAAATTGTGTGTCAGCTTCGTGTGTATACATATAGTCTTTCCTATGCATTAGGTTTTTTGCGTAATGCATTAACAGTTGACAGCCTATCTTATGATGTGTACTCTGTTTACATTACAGTTGTTTATTAGTTTACTCGTTTGTTTTGCGACTGATGAAATGCCGGCATATATATATTTTCAACATTTGACATAACCCTGTATATTTTGCAGGGACAACCCAGGACGTGCATTTCTCAGCACCCAGTCAACTGCTAAATGTGACTCAAACACAGGCCACCAGTAAGTGGACATCAGTTGCAATTTCACATTATGCAGTTGGTGGCTGCTTTGTACGGAGGCTTTTTTTTTTAATGAGATGGTGATGTCGTTCTAATGTACATTTTGACCACAAAGGTGCGATCATGTCTCACAGAGGCATATATGGTTGCTATTCTCTGCCAGGGACGTGTTCTCGTGTTCGTGAAGCATTTGTGTTTGGCAGTATTGTCGCCCAATGAGTCTGATATAAACACTAACTCGCCACTGCCGGCAAGTAGTTGCGAGAAACGCATTATGACGCTGTGAAGTTATTTCATTAATTCGAAGGAAAGTTTTGCAGCAGGAAAAAAGGTTGCTATTCCAGGTAAACATGTCTTTTTCTCACAGGTTATTTAGCCAAACTGTGGGTTCATGAAATTCGTGACTTATGAATAGATTTTAATTTATTCTTTAGTGATGCTTCTAAAAGAGACTAGAAATAGTATGTGACTACCTCTGCAATCAGCAGACCATACATTTACAGTCATAAGTGGCAGTTCCATGCAGTCTCGCACTTTATATAACCTTTCCTTTCAGCAACATTGGAACTGGTGGCTGCGTTTTCAGAAGGAGAAGTGCACTTGGCACTGTATATGTATGTGTGAATTCGGTTTTCTTTGTATGTGTCGGCTCACTGACAAACAGTGCAAAAATCTGTTGTACCATGAGCCTGATGACGCCTTCTGCTGCTAGAAATGCGGCACTTCGTATCTTATAGTACTGCATGACATTTAAATCAAAGCTACCACATAAAATGATCAAGAAAACTAACCGCTGTTATAGCTGTTTTCCTCAAAGAACGCTTGTCCTTTATGGGCTGTGTTAATCTGAGCTCTCCACCGATGTTTCAGTAGTATTATCCCTTAGTGAGTGAGAGATTGGGGGCAAATAATCGTGTTAGTGTTTAAGTGGTGTCCTAATTATGTGCATTTCTTCCAACAAAGTTGTCTAGATTGCTTTATTGTGTAGTGTAAAGCTTATGAAACCATCAGCAACTAGTGAGTTGCTAACACGCATATGGATTTGTCACTATACAGGTGGAACTCGGCTGTACCACTGCAGTGCTGCGGAAATTGCCTTCACCAGCGGCTTTGCAACAGCTGTTTCGCAGCATGTCGGTATGTGTTAATTTATAATTATGTTGGGATGGGCTAGTATTATGGACCACTGCTACTCTGTATTGTGACAGATCCATATGATAAGGGATGTTATGGGCACAGCGAAAACCTTTGAATTTTTTACTATGGTACATAAACAGGCTCTCCTTTTCGTCACTGGAGCAGGAGAGAAGGGCATGCAGGCACTCCTGAATGTACATATATTTCAAAACATGAGAGAGACATACACACACACACACACACACACACAAACTAAAAGCAGGGACGTTCCATCTTTCATCTTGAATTGAATTCTGCAGCGCAAAAATACAACACAGACCACAGAGAAGCACACATGTTAACAGGTTTGATACACACGTTAGTTCAACAGATTTGATACTTCAAGTGTGCTATTTTACACAAGGGGGAAGGGAAAGGGGAGAAAATCTGAAAAAAAAGTGGAGTGGAAAAAAAGGAATCGTGCCAAAAAGCATGAGAAGCATCGCGCAGCCAGGATCACCAACAGGACATCTAAAAAGCACTCTGATAAAATTACATACAGGACAACCTTACGTATAGTTTGTTTCAATCAACTCAGATCACATGCAGCCATTACTGCAATCAAGTTGTTTCCTTATGTCATATGAGGGAATGATGTGGGCCCAAAAAACTGTTTAGAGCTGAAGGATTATGTTCTATTCTAGCCTCATTGCCTGCTTTTTTATCATATTGTTATCAGCTGCTTATGTTAGGGACAAAAAGTAAGAGTACGAACTGTTTCCCTATTCACCATTCCACACAACATGTCTTTGTGACTATAGGTACATGCAGATGATCCATAGTTGAAAAATATTCAGTACAGTAGAATCTCATTACAAGATGCACTTGGTTGTAAGAGACATCTGAAAATGGTTTGGTTGGTTTTCCGATGTTTGCCACGTTAACAATACTGTATACAAGAGACACCTTTGTTACTAAGGATGACTTTTTAAGTATTCACTACTTCGAAGGGACACAACCCAGACACATTCACTTTGTGCACCTTGTGTGCTCCGAAGGGCGTAAAGATCACGCAATCCTTACACAAGTCAACCGCGCATGTCTCTTTTAGCATGAACCAGAAAAGGAGGGAAACGTGGACAGTGCAGGGCAGAAAGTGTCGGCAGTTGAAGCTGACGAGCGTCTAAGAGCACCTCAAAGGTACTGCGAGCAACAAGGCTTGCAAAGTGAAGTGTTTAAGTTCCAGAAGTTGGGAAGGAAGCTAACACAATCTACAGTCACTAAAAAGCTGTGAATGTCTTCTTTAAAGGGCCCCTAAACCACCGAGGTTGAAATTTAGTTGCGGTGTTGCAGTTCTACACAATAAGGCAATGAACAGGTAGCCACGAGAATTTTTCGAAACGGTGCAGTAATAGTGGAGCTACGTGTGTTTGATTATCGAAAAGTAGTCCCCACTCATTTTACTCTTTCATCTGGTACACGCCATATGGACAGTATCGTCTTTTCCTTGCCTAGTACACCTCCAAATGTTACGGGACAGGCCAACACCAACGAGCTCTGTTGCTGTTGCGCTGGCCCGTCGTCCTGCGAGGGGTGGCGCTAATACAACGGAACTGTATGGTGACTCGTGTTGAAGAGCCTCATAGGGAGACCCTTCTGTTGGCGTTTCTGTTCTTTGCCCCCATTGGCTGCCCACAATGGCATCGCGCGCAACACGACGAGGAAGAAGGAGTGTGTGTATTTGCTTGCAGGCCTTGCCGGCAGTCGTACACTTTCGTTCGACCAATCGACAGCACCGGAAACTGGTGACATCATCAGAGACAGCCTGGTGACGTCAGGACAAACTGGGGGGTGCAGGATAGGTCCAGAGAGGCGCACGCGGTCATTTTCTTCATATTGTGGTGCTCCGGCAGTGCTACGCACTCTGGCATTTGGCTTCGTCGATCGTGACGGCATTCTGATTTCGATACGCGTGTTTACTTGAAATGTTCAAAAAATGTCGAGAAGTGGTTTAGGGGCCCTTTAAGCCACCCTGAGCATTTATTCCTTCAGATATATCAAAACATACTTTAGTGATGATGCATAATAAAGTGATCTAGTCTGGCTCCTCAGTGTCTCAAAATTTTTGGTTTCGAGAGACATGTTTCCCGTGTCTCTTGAATATCTTCTGATGAGGCTTTACTGTAATATACACAAACAATTGTGTAACTCCTCCTGCAAGTATTATTCATTAAGCCCGGTCACTTATGTGCAAAGCTTGTGATTAAGTCTTGATGTCCGTACTTTTTAGAGCTATGTTTATTAATTCATGCTGTTCTTATTGGTTCTTTGATGCAGGAGACAATGCCTACGAAATTATTGGCCCTGATCATGAGAGCCCTCAAGGGGCAAACAACATCTCTGTTGCAGAAGTGAGCCCGATACCACTTGGAAGTTACCATGACAGATGACACGGCAGCAGTAGATACAGAGACTGCCATGTCTACTGCAGCTGCAACAGTGTACGAGGCAAGCAGCAGTGCGTCAGCATCAGCAGCAGTGTCAGAAGGAACCACACCAGGCCTGGTAGAGCAACATGTGTGCTATCACTGACTTTTTTTGTAGTGGATACAACTCATTTGCTCAACATACAAAAGCTTTTCACCGCGACTGTGAGCCAGTGTTATTGTGCAGCAAGTGCAAGACTAAGTTAGGTGTTATAACACAGTACAAGCATCACTTTAATATATGCAAATGCAAACATATTACAGTTGTTGCCTCCCCAGCCAGCCCACATAGTGACAACAATGTGGAACACATGGTGGGACACACCTCTCCCCCATTACAAGATAGTAGAGACTGTCAGTGTTGTTGCTAGATTGACTGGTCTTTGTAGGCAACTAGAAGGACAACACAGGTGTCATAAGATTGTTGTTGATGTTGTTGAAGAGGTAAAAAAGAAGTTTGATGCAGCTGAAGTGCCAACTGATATTGAGCAACTCAAAAGCAACCACCTGATAAAGCAACACTATCGAAATTTGGGTATCTATGTGCCGCCAACTCTGGTAAGAATGGCATAGGACAGAAGTGTGATGGAAATCACACAGACACTGCTGTTGCATCACTGGCCACAGTGAGCAGCGACTTGTAGGGCAAGAGAGTCAACTGAAACTAACATTATGATATCATGCTCCCATGTGACCACTTTTCAAGTTATTTTGCAAGATACAGCTCAACCTCCAGAAACGAGACTGCAACTTGTCTGTAAAAAAGCTTTCACAAAAAATTATTCATAACACTATTAACATAGCAGTATATTTTTTTTTTGTGTGTCGGTTCGAGGTTCCCGGCTGTCCATTAATGCAAAAATTGAGGAAAAAAAGAACATGTGTCGTACTTACACCTTTTTAACAAGTACGAGGGGGACAGAACTTTTCTAGTCGTGCATCTTCATCATACCATCAAGTTTTTAAATGCCTTTTATAATTATTATTACCAGTTATATCTGAGGGCATTGTATGCATGTAGCAGGTGTAAAATCGGGTCAGTTGGATCAGATGCCTTATCTGCAAGCGAGCCCTATATTCAGGAAATTTGAATTAAAATAGTTACGTTAGAGACGCAGTCTTTCAGCACTTTATTGCCTGTGGTTTAAGCATTGCTCAATACTTTTGTGGGTGGCAATTTCAACCGGCACAGCACTGCGCTTTGCCACAGTCACATTTGTCTTCCAAGCGGTGTTTACCATTTGTGTTGATCTGTTTGTGTATGCATAGAGCAAGTTTTAAATTTATATTTTTCTGCATTCTTGTGCTTGCACTAAGCTTGTATAAGGCAGTTACAAAATGTGCGTCACTATAACAAACTGTTCTGTTGAGCTTACACTTGCAAATAATCGTGTTCAGATGGCCGCACTTCTATGCGGGTGCACCGCTAGCTTTGTGTATGTTCTCATGTTTGTATAAAGCTTATATAAGCTAGTTAGAAAATGTATGTCACTAAGCATTGTCACTAACCAACCAAGCAAGAACTGCTTGGTTGGTTTTACACTTGTGAATTAGTATTGAGGCGGTGGTATTCCCATGTATGCCCACTGCTAGCTTTCTGTGTCCTCACGTGTTTGTATTAAGTTTCTACAAGGGAGTTACAGCATGTACGTCACTAAGCACTGTGATATTTCTTAAAGAACTGCTTTGTTGGTTTTACACCTGTGAGTAATAGTACTCGGGTGGCACTAGTCATGTGTAGGTACACAGGGACCATTTGTATACATTATGCTCATGTAAAGCAGTTACAAAGTGTATGTCACTAATTACTGTGATATTTGTTGAATTGCTGTGATGGTTTTACACATGTGAATAATAGTGGTCAGGACACAGTACTTGCGGTGTATAGTTGAATTTATACACTGCCAAGACATGGGCTGTATACGTACCAAAAGAAATGTATGTCATTATATTGTTGTGATTATTACTGTTTGGATTTTATTAAACTGTAATAAAATTGTTTCTTGTATCTATTGAGGTATGGCAATTTGTCATGCAACCAAACTGAGGACCTGAACTTGTGCATACAAATAAACAGCTAATTAAAGAGTATACTGCTCATATTCTGCTAAACCAGTTTAACAAATCTTGTACTACAATGCTGGAAAAATGACAGAGCTGACTCGGATGTACAGAAAAAGTTCTGCACTGGCTGAAGGACTGCCCCACAATGGAGTTCGTAATGTTGCGTTTATTGGAGTAGAACAGAAAGTGCACTTCTATTAAAAATGCGACAGTCTGTGCAGAAACATAAGGCAGACGAGCGGATGTGGCACATTTTTTTCAGGGCCCTCCATGCCTACTACTGCATTTCTAGTCTTCCTGTGCTCTGCGTATAAGCCCCTGTTCAGCCAAGGTTTTTACTCCATGACAGTTGTTCTACTGGGTTTGTAGCAATATTGAAGAAAAAAATTCAATGGTTTTCAAGGACTTTCGAGGCCCCGACACAGTAACTTCAAGGACCTCGTGCAATGTGTGTAGTAGTTTGGACAGGCAATAACTTGTTCAAGAACACGGTTAACTTTAATGCAAACAAAAGAAAACAAAACAAATCGCATTTCAGTGATTTCAAACATTTGAAAGACTGCTAATTTGCCTTTCACCGCCCACCACTAAACGCACACAAGGAAGCATTTCAAGAAAGCGCTCAAATTTTTTCTGCAATAGCACAATTAACTACTTGGACCTGCAACATTTGCAGTTTTTGAATACTGTTTGGTTTGGTTTGACAGTGTACGTGATGTCATCTGTTGCCTCAGCTTTTTTCACCATCAAATAAGCAATAGTCATTTCTAAGTTCTTTTTATTGTGTCTGTCGCTCTCAATTTACTCTTCACGGCTTCTCTTCGAATGCCTCAACTCTTGAGCTTCCTGCTTCTGCTCCTCCAAGCACATTTGTCGCCGGTTCCATGTGCATAAAAGTGGTATCTGCAGCTCCTTTGTAATATCAACTTTAAGGATGTCGCTTTCCTTCTATTACCTCCAGAGACAATTTTCTGTGACATGCGAAAGAGTGTCACAGAAGGGAAAAAAGCGCTTGGCAATGTCTGCTAAGTCTAGCCAAGTGTACAGGACTTTGCAGTACTTCTAAAAATACAAGGGTTTTCAACGCCTTGAAAATGGCATTTTAGAAATAAAAGATTTTCAAGGATCGCTACAAACCCTGGATTCTAGCACCTAAATTTTACAAGCTTATTTTGGCATGGAGTTAGGAAATTCATGCTTTCTAGCTAACGTTGCACTATCTCTGTACAATGAAGCCACGAGAGCGCAACTACTTTGGAGTAAAGAAAAATACTGAAAGCTTTTAATACCACTCTTCTTTTTTTCTATGGAGCTTCGTATTGCCTAGTTAAGTTTACGAATGTGCCTGGTTTTGGCGGGCGTTTCTTCGACATTTTCTGGAAGAAGCAGATGTCTAGCCCCCGTATTCAGAAATGTATCTTAATACAAAGCTCATGCTTGACTAGATATAAACGACGCCTGGTGCGAACGTCCCCCAAGACGCTCACTGCCTTTCTTTTGGTGCGTTCACGACTTGCGTCGTTTAGATCGTCAAGCATGGGCTTCAATTTATGATGCATTTCTGCATATGGGGGTAAGCGTGCACAATTCCGGGCAACGCACTGTGCCATTGACACTGAGAGAAAACGGGGAAAACAGAGTTAACCACTTATGCTCCTAAACTTTCGCGTACCTGTGGTGTGCGTGAATCGTGGAAGAAGAAACAGCGCAAACACAAGGACGAAAAAAAGCATCAACCACACCAGCGCTTCGTGGTGTGGCATGTTTTTGCGTCGTCCTTGTGTTGCGCTGTTTCTTCTAAAATGCTCAACCAACTAGCCGGCAAGTCCATCCTGTGCATATATAAATTGAACACACGCATGAGTGTAGATGGTCTTCGAAGCTTTTAGAACGAGCACTGCCACAGGATACGAGCAGTGCACGCGTAACAAGTGGACACATTAGTCATTTAAACATGCGTGCCAATGCATTTGACGCGGCTATCGGCATAAGCAGTCTCCAAATGCTGGAATGCATGCGCTTCAAAACGCTAACGATCCGCTGCTAATGCAGGACAACAGCTCACAGCGGACTGAACCAAACTCTAAACTAATGCACTTGAAAAGAACGCCTACACGGCAGCGTGAGGCACGTCGAAATGCCTGGTACTGGCGTCGCAGTTGCTCACCAGTATACGCGTGAATTAAATTCACATACGTGGATGGTTGGCGCAATACTTTGTATCCGCGTATTTTGGAGACCGGTGACCTCGAGCGTACCGGAATCTTGGCAGAACGCTTACATAATCCTAATCCATAAGAAAGGGGACGCCAAAGACTTGAAAAATTATAGACCGATCGGCTTACTGTCAGTTGCCAACGAACTATTTACTAAGGTAATCGCAAATAGAAGCAGGAACACTTTAGACTTCTGCCAAGCAAAGGACCAGGCACGATTCCGTAAAGGCTACACAACAATAGACCATATTCACACTATCAATCAGGTGATAGAGAAATGTGCGGAATATAACGAACCCTTATATATAGCTTTCATTGATTACGAGAAAGCGTTTGATTCTGTCGAAACCTCAGCAGTCATGCAGGCACTACGGAATCAGGGTGTAGACGAGCCGTATGTTAAAATACTGAAAGATATCTATAGCGGCGCCACAGCCACCGTAGTCTTCCATAAAGAAAGCAACAAAGTCCCAATAAATAAATCCGTCAGGCATGGAGATACAATCTCTCCAATGCTATTCACAGCGTGTTTACAGGAGGTATTCAGAGACCTGGATTGCGAAGAATTGGGCATAAAAGTTAATGGAGAATACCTTAGTAACTTGCGATTCGCTGATGATATTGCATTGCTTAGTAACTCAGGGATCAATTGCAATTCATGCTCACTGACCTGGAGAGACAAAGCATAAAAGTGCTTCTAAAAATTAGTCTACAGAAAACTAAAGTAATGTTTAACAGTCTCGGAAGACAACAGCAGTTTACAATAGGTAGCGAGGCACTGGAAGTGGTAAGGGAATACATCTACTTAGGGCAGGTAGTGACGGCGGATCCGGATCAGGAGACGGAAATAATCAGAAGAATAAGAATGGGCTGGGGTGCGTTTGGCAGGCATTCTCGGATGATGAACAGCAGGTTGCCATTATCGCTCAAAAGAAAAGTGTAGAATAGCTGTGTCTTACCAGTACTCACCTACGGGGCAGAAACCTGGAGGCTTACGAAAAGGGCTCTACTTAAATTGAGGACGACGCAACGAGCTATGGAAAGAAGAATGATTGGTGTAACGTTAAGGGATAAGAAAAGAGCAGATTGGTTGAGGGAACAAACGCGAGTTAATGACATCTTAGTTGAAATCAAGAAAAAGAAATGAGCATGGGCAGGACATGTAATGAGGAGGGAAGATAACCGATGGTCATTAAGGTTTACGGACTGGATTCCAAGGGAAAGGAAGCGTAGCAGGGGGCGGCAGAAAGTTAGGTGGGCGAATGAGATTAAGAAGTTTGCAGGGACGACATGGCCACAATTAGTACATGACCGAGGTTGTTGAAGTATGGGAGAGGCCTTTGCCCTGCAGTGGGCGTAACCAGATTGATGATGATGAGGATGATGAGTCACGCCACACAACATTTATAGATCTATAAACGTTTACGCCGCGCGCTTGGACCATGCGCTATATAGCAGAAACATATATAATCCAGCACCTACCACTGCTCAGCACGCTCGCGCAGTTCGTAAACGGTTGCTTTGCTTGACAAGTATAGTTGTATGCTGTAAGGTATGCTATTAGTACTAACCAAAACTGTTTTATTGATGGGTGGAAAGGTCATTCACCGAACCAAGAAACCACGGAGGGTAATCTGCAGCTAACAGTTTGAATGCTTGTCAAAGTATAACAGCACAGCTCCTATCGTAACAGAAGGGTACCCACGCTGTTACTATCGTACCGTATGTTTCATCATCCCTAAACCGCAGATTAGAACTAGGGCATAATACTGCAATAAGGTCACATTAGTGAATGGAACATGCAGATGTGCACAACTGATCTTGGAGGCTGTTTGTAGGCTTGAACATGCGCGCACGTATCGCGCTGCGCGTTCCGTCCGCCTCAACGCCAGCAGAAAGTCCGGCCATGCCGACTTAAACCACTTCAGTGCCTCTCAAAGAACCGTTTGCCACGTAGGAGACATTACGTCATACTAAATGAACAACACGAGCGCGAAAGCAAACACCATAAACTACCGCCGAGCGTATACCTGCCATGCAAGACGTAGATGTAGCCACAGTATGTTTGAATTCGGCTAACGTGATCTTCGCAGCCAGGGAGGTCTCATTAGGTTAGTGCCCAGTGTAGTCTTTGTACGCGGGTTTCGTGGGAGTGGCGATATATTGTGCCCGCAGGGCCCGGTAAAGGTGGTCGCGTGATGCGTATTCGACCAGAATTTTGCTTAGGGTCATTCGAGCGGCGGTTTTAGTTTGAGAAGGATTAAGTAGTCCACGGACTAGACGCCACACCGACGCAAGGTGCAGGGTGTCACTGAGTTTATCGCAAATGCTGTACCACTGCTCCCGTGCAAAAGAGTCCTACTAAGTCGCAATTTTATCATTGAGCAGGGAGATGAGTTTGTGCAGGCGGCGGTTACATTTGCTCCGTCTCCACCTGCAATTAGATCTTGCCGTTCAGTGCGGGAGTTGGCCGACGTTGAGGAAGGTTTTGAGAAAAGAAGGTTTATTTACATCATTTACAGTAATAACACAAAATAATCAACAGTCATAAAGTCATGGACGGCCGGCAGCAAATCGGACCCTGTGGTCCGTGGGAAGAAGAACGAAAAAACTCTTCTCCCTGTCTCTCGCTTTTAACCCCTTCGGTCTCTCGGGGTCACGTTATTTTCGGCCAATCGTCGAGCCAGCTCAGGTGTCATGATTTTCCACCGATGGTAGGCGCCCGTGCAAGTGCCGTCGCAATCTGCGAATGGGGACGCTCCAAGGGCTCCATTGTCCGATGGCTGACTTGCCTTCGGCGTCGCCTCCTCGCCTGGAAGCCGTCTTCTGGAGGAGACGGGTGGTTCCCGAACGACATTCCAGAGCCGCGAAACAGCTTTGCTCGGGACCAAGATCAACTACTTGGAACCGTGCCAACCTCCCGTTGCGCTTTCGGGGAGAGTCAAGCAGGGGGGGGGGGAGACAATAGCTCTACGTGCGTCGCATGAGGTGGAGGTCGCCAGCCTGTCTGACGGGTCCGGTAACGCGGTAGACGCGCCTCGGGGTACCATAACCGGAATGCGACGGCGATTGGCTGTGGTCAGGTAACTTGAGATGCCAAGAAAAGCGTCCATATCCAACAGCTCCTCCTCGCCCCGGAAGTTCGAAAGGGCCGGTGAACTCAATTCGCTGGCCATGAGGAACGCTGATGTTACATGTAGTGTACTGGTGACGAGCCTCGTGTGACGAATTTTTGGATCCCAGGCCCTGGAGAACATACGTGAAACAAACGAAACAACGTAGCGCTGCACCATGTGCAAGCGCAGGCTCTTCACCCCTGACTCGCCAGACTATTATAATGTCCAAATCAACCCCGGGTTTTTTTCCTTTTCCCAATTTTGATAAATCCGTTCGAACGAGTTTTCTAAACAGCTTCCCATATCTCCCTGAATGCCGACATGGCCAGAGGGATATTGTCGTTGCAAAACAAACACGAGAAAGTTAAACAAATAATGAAAACAAATATCATAAATATACACAAGCAAAGTTTTGAAACTACAAGTGTGAATTCCAGCCCATAATAACACTTCCTCCTCGTTAGTAAAAGGAAGGAAGGTAATACGTCGGTTTACCGAAACAACCGGCTCAAACCATCTGCGTTCCCATTTAACCTGTCCCTTTTGTCACTTCATCTAAGCAAGCGTCCGTTCTTGGATGACATGTCTTAGCCAGGTCAAAGGACAGTGGTCGGTCTCAAAAGGGAATTTCGCTCCGTACAGATAACAAGATAATTTCTGTACCGCCCAAACTAAGCAGGCGCATTCTTTTTCGGAAGCAGTGTACGCCTCTTCTCTGCACGTTAATTTTCAGCTAGCATACAGTACCGAATGCTCCTCCGCGTCTTTGCCCAGCTGGCTCAGGACTCCTGCCAACCCTCTGTCACTAGCGTCGTACTGCACGATAAATTCCTTAGAATAAATAATTGGGGGTCCAACGCACTGGTCCTGAGATCAGAACCCCTTTCAAGTGCTTAAATGCGCTTTCTTTGGCCTCATTCCATCAAAGAGAGCCCGTCTGTCGTGGGGTGGGGGTTGCCAGCCTGTCTGACGGGTCCGGTAACGTGGTAAGAAATTTGGAATGTACCGCTGGTAATATCCCATGAACCCCAGAGAGGCTCTGACATCCGTCTTAGTTCGTGGTTCAGGAAAGATACTGATAATGCCCTATCTTTAGTTCGGAGGGCCACCGCGTTCCTTGTCCTACGACATCCCCTAGGTAGATAACTTACGAACACCCGAATTTGCACTTTTTCGCCAGTACCGTGAGACCCGCGTCTCGTAGACGTCCCAGCACCTTCCTTAAGAGGTCCATGTGATCTTCCTGCTGTTAGAAAAGATGGCTACATCATCTAAGAAGAGGATTGCGTAATCTTGTAGGTCTTTCAAAACAATATCCATCAGCTTGGAAAAGCTAAACGGTGCGTTCTTAAGCCCGAAACTTTATATTAGTGGTCGAAATGTGCCAAGCGGGAACGTGAATGCTGCGTAGCGATCTTGACCTTTGTGACATGGGCATCTGCCAGTACCCCCTAACTAAGTCGAATGTTGAAATGTACTGGGCTCCGCTCACCCGTTCAACTCCTTCTTCTATGTTAGGCATATGGTCAGGTTGGTTCCTTGTAATCGAATTCAATTTCTTATAGTGCACACATGGACGCGGCTCTTTCCCGCTCTCCTCTACGAGAATCCTCGGGGAAGTGTAATCAATGTCTACTGGCTCAATGGTTCCAAACTCAAGCATTGGTTTGATCTCTACTTCTTCAGACGCGTTTACCACCATGTTAACAACCTCTTCCCTTCCACAATAAGGTTTGATTGAATTTCAGTGGTAAATCATACCTTTATTCCTTTTTCCGGGAAGTTTCGGGTGTAGTTAGTGTCCGATATGTTCTGCGTAACCTTTACGGGTCCGTCCCACTGTACCTCAAGTTTGTTTTTTCGTAATGGCCTTAGAATCATGACTCTGTCGCCTACCTTAAATATTGGCCTACGTGCATTTCTGTCATAGTACGCCTACTCGGTTTCCTGGGCCTCTTTTTGTTTTTTTTCAACCAGTCCTCGCGAGACACTTAAGCGATCCAGAAATGTTAAAACGTAACTCACCACAATCTAGCTTTCATCTGTTCCTTCCCACATTTCTCTGATGGGGGACGGATCGTCCGACCGTACACCAGGTAGGAAGGAGTGAACCCCGTTACCTTATGTGAGACAGTTCTCAACGCGAACAGGGTTGCGGGTCAACAGTCTTCCCAGTCTGCTTTGTGGTCATGGTACAATGCACGTAACACTCTCTTAAGCACCGAGTGCATCTTCTCAACGCTGTTTGATTTTAGATGGTACACGGAGCTACGTATCAGCAGCGCACCACACCTTTCTAGGAACGTCGTGGTTAAACCACTTGTATATACTATCCCCTAGTCAGTGTGAATGTCTGCAGGAAAACCGATTCGCGCAAACGCCGACAATAGAGGGTCGACTATCTCGGTGGAACTGAGTTCCTGCAAAGGAATCGCTTCAGGAAACTTTGTCGTGGGACAGAGCATGATCAAAGGTACTTGAACCCTGTTCGGCTCGGTGGCAAAGAACAGACTGTGTCGATCAGCAACTGACGGAATGGCTCCGTGATTAAAGGAACCAACTTTAAAGGTGCCTTGCCTTGCATCTCCCGGCTTCCCAGCTTGCTGACACGCGTCACAGGACGTTACATAATTTTCCACATACTTAAAGCATCCTGGCCAGTTACATACTAACAAGAGCTCCGCCTTCGTTTTGTTGATTCCTAAATGGCCCGACCAGCTATTTCCGTGACAAAAAGTCAGGAGGTCCGCTCGATACCTCTTCGGAACGATTAACTGAACGAGGATACGGCCCCTACGATCTCGGTAGTGTCTGTACAGCAGTCCTCCCTTTTCGTGGATGGTAACGCTGCGCCTAGCTATAACCTCTTTCGCGTTGTAGTGTAAACGTGTCAGTCTGGTCTCTCTCATGCTCCACGCTGAGCGACTCCCTGTCCACCTGGAGAAGCCTGTCAAGGCCCCCAGAGGCAGGTGAATGTACAGAGCTGCTCTCCCTTTCTGTTACTTCCACTGACGACCGTTCTTCGCTACGCGAATTTTCTAGCGAGATCATTTTAATTGGCACCTCTGCTGTCATGCTGTTTTTTTTTCCTCCGTTGTCCGAGGTTCTACTAGGGAAGGCACTTCCTGGCGTTCCGCCACCGCTGCACTGGGGTGCTCGGTTAGTTGAGCGGTGACTTGGCATGCTTGCGAGCGGGTTAACACCTGCACCCTGCCTTCCTCGAACTCCTGACCGCGATACAGTAACAAACGCTTCGAATAGTTTGAAAAGCGATACGGGTAGTCCATTGGTAGCGCATTGAAAACGCCTGCCTCTGTCTCTAGTTCTCCGAAAGGACTAGAAATTGTCACTCGTGCTATTGGCAGACACACGCTGTGTTCCTATAGCAATGATTTGATCCAAATTACCTTCCCTGTATAGTCCCTGGCGTTTACAAAAGAAGGGTGATCTAGGTCCATGAATGGTCCACTTTGCCTTAATGCCTTACAAATGTTTCCGCTAATCCGTAGCTGCTGGATGTATGGATGGAGAAGCTCCAAGCTTTCGTCGCTTCAGCCCACGTAGGAAAGACTACCGGCGTTTCTTTTTTTTTTTTTTTTTTGCCATCCGAGGCATAGTAACTGTAATGTGTGGTGCGCGACATGGTACGGTGTCGGGACGGTCAGAAGCAGATGACAAGTAGTGCGCGCGCCGAGGCGAATTCCGTGTTGGAAGGAGAAAAACGACAACGCCGAGGAGCGTCCAGCACGTGAACGCGCGGCGCAAGAAAAGCACCTAAAAGAAGAAAAGCCAACCAATTAAGAAAATCCACGGAGCGTCAACCAACCAATGAGAGAACGACGAATCGGCCAGAAAGAAGAAAACGCGTGGTGCGCTGGCAGAACGGGGAGACGCCGGGGGAGACGCCGGGAGAGTTCCAGGAAGCGACGCCAGGAGAAGGTCGGCCACCGGACAGGGAGTTGAAGACGGGCCGTCGGGTTCCGGAACCGAGCCACCAGGACTTACCCGACCGGGGCCTCCTGCCAGCCCGTTCCTGTGCGTCGCCCGTCTACCCTAGCGTGCCACCAGCTGCTCAAGGCCGGTGAGCTTCTGCGCCCGTTGGCAGGACGAGACCAGTCTGGCTACGGACCCGAGTTCTACGCCAGCTGCCCAGCCAGAACGCCGACCCCGTCTGTCGAGCCGCCTGCTGCCCGAGGCCGGCGTTCGAGCTTCTGTGCCCCTGGGCAGGACGAGAGCAGTCGGGCTACGGGCCCGAGCTCTACACCCAGCTGCCCGGCCAGAACGCCGCCGCCGTCTGCTCGTGCCACCAGCCGCCTGCTTTACCCCTCCAAGCCAGAGCTGGCGCGCTCCGATCGCCCGGTCAACCAACTTACACCACCACCTTTGGTGAGACCGGCGAAACTCCTTTCGTCAGCTTGTCGCCGCGTCGCGACTGTTACGTGTCCCTGCCATCGTGGCAAGCCCGGACTCGCGCACTAGTTAGCTTCATACTAGCCCCAAATGTGTGTCTTACTGCCGTGATGTCTATTTGAGTGTTTATTTAATTCTTTCTATTTCTTTCTATCATTTATTTTACGCTTCTAGTTTGATTAAAAGTCTTTGTGTGTGTGTGTTTTTCAAACCAACGGCTTTGTCCTCAATTGATTTTTCAGAGGCTCGGCCTAGGAGAACGGTTAAAAACCTTTGAGTACACGAACCTTGCATCACAGTGATCTAGGCCCTGGCACTGATAACATCGGACCGGTCGCCTCTTCTCGAACTCTGTAGTATCAACGTTCTTTGTCCCCTCCTTGGGAGGGCTGCTAACTCCTTTATCGTTGCTCTCTTCCTGAGTTTTTTTCATCGACTCGGCACTCTCGGTAGCTTTTACCTGTCTGTTTTTTGTGGTAGGCATATCTTCTCAGATTATCCCTACCATTTGAACGCTCGTCATCGGTAATGAGTTTCCGTCGCGTCGCGTACTCCTCAGCTAGCCGAGCTGCCTTATCTACCGTGTCTGTGGCATCTCTATCCTGCACCCAAAACATTACTGATTGTGAAATGCTGCGGTAGAATTGTTCGAGACAAATACACTCTATAATTTTTTCTCGACTTTCGTAGACTTCGATACCCTTAAGCCATTCAACAAGGTTTGTTTTCAAACCATATGCAAACTCTGAGTAGCCTTCGTCGCTCTTTTCGCTCGCTTCCCTGAATCGTTGCCTGAATACTTCCGGGGAAATTCGGTACCTTTTCAATAGCGCTGCTTCTACTTTCCCGTAGTCTTCCGCGTCATTCGCCGTTAATCTTGAGATTGCGTTCGCTGCCTCACAAAGCAACAAATCCAGCAATCGTTGTGACCAGGTGCCCTGAGCGAAATTACACCTTTCAAGGGTTCTCTTGAAACGAACCAAGAATAAGGCAATATCCTCTCCAATCTCGTACGGTTTTATCCACTGTCCATCCGACATGGCTCGACCTCGATTGATCTGCTACGGGTGTCCCCTTCACTGCCTAGGTAACGTTGGAGGCGGCAACAACGTTGATCGCGCGTGCACACCGACATTCATGGTGCGGACGGTGATGCGACGTGCACTGCGGAGCTCCGTTTCCAGGCGTAGTACCCCACACCTGCCACCAGTATGTTACGGGGATGTTAGGAGTATATAAAGACTGTATTTACAATATATATACAGGATGAGTCAGCGTAGACAAGATAGCTGACCACCGACAACATGCAGCAGCCAGCGTCTCGTGGTCTTCTTCCTCTGTCTTCGTTCATCCTTCCGTAACAATATATCTTTAAATTCAAACACGAGTTCCCTCAGTACGGCCCTTTGATTGGGATTCAACTGTGCCTGCTCTACTAGCTTGTCAATGGTCTCGTGAAGGTCTTTTTCCCCTGATATTGATGTTCGACAGGCATCTCCTCAGGTTGGTTAAGGTACATGTTCACAATAGCCTCCCTCTGCCGGTAGGGTTTAAGGAAATTGCTGTGGTACACTTGTGGTGTCCTTCGCTTTCCCGTTACTGTGATTGCGTAGTTTGTTGCAGGTAATTTATGAATTACGTCGACGGGTCCTTCCGACTGAACCTGTAGTTTGTTTTTCAATGAGGGTTTCAGGATCATTACCTTTTCCCCATCTTCTAAGCGTCGCGTTCGAGCCGTCCTGTCATAGTATACCTTAGCAATGCTTAGGGTCCTGCGCATTTTCTGTACTGCTAATTCTTTAGATGTGTGCAGTGGGTCTAACAGCTCTAGCACGTAGGCCACAACTGAAGGATCGCCCGCCCGGCCTTCCCAGGCTTCTCGAAAAATGCGAAGAGGGGACCGCAGGCAGCCACCGTAAACGAGCTCTGAAGGTGAAAAACATGTTAATTCGTGCAGTGCAGTTCGAAGCGGGAACATTGCTGCAGGCAAGCAAACCTCCCAATCGGCTCCGTGTTCAAAACAAAGGGCTCGCAAAAGCCGTTTCATCACTGAGTGGAGTTTCTCTACCGCTCTTGACTGGGGGTGGTACACTGAGCTTTGAATGATATTAATACCGCACCTTTCCAGAAACGTGGATGTCAGTGCGCTCGTAAAGACGGATCATGGATCTGACTGGATTTCTGCGGAAACCCTACTCGCGCGAAGATAGACAAAAGCGCGTTAACGATCTCCACCGAGCTTAGTTCTTTGAGGGGCACTGCCTCTGGAAATTTCGTTGCGGGGCATAGTACATTAGGAATATGTCAATAGTCACAGTGCATTGCAGGAAGTTGTGCCACTGTTTCTAGTATGAGCAGGCGAAATGGCTCCGTGATAACGGGAACAAGCTTCATTGGCGCTTTAGCCTTATCTCCGGGTTTTCCTATGTGTTGACATGTGTCGCGGCTTCTTACGAATGCTTCTACTTCTCAAAAGCAGCCGTGCCAGTAAAATTCTTGAAGTAAGCGGTCCTTTGTATTACGAATGGCAATATGCCCTGTCCAAAAGCCCTCGTGAACCAGGCGCAGGAGCTGCTCACTAGGGATGCGGCACCACGAGTTGGTCGAATTGCACTCCCTTTCGACTGGTGTACTTCCTATAGAGGACGCCTGCCATCTTGCAGAACGCTACGTTTTGTTTGGCCACACCTTCTTTAGCGTCTGGCCTTAGGTTACGCAGGGCGGAATATTTTTCCTGCTCAGCAATAAATGTGGAAGGGCTTACATTCAATAACTTTTGTCTGCATTCTGCCTCGCAAGACATTTCAGGCTCCGCTGCTTTCCTGACCACTTCATTAGCCGGTGCACTTTCCGCATTATCCCCTATAGGGCTATACTGTTTGGTGCTGGTTGACGAATCCTCCGTCAAACCTGTTTCTTCCACCACTGGATACTCGTACACTGCCTTAGCCGCGAGCTCGTTTCCCTTGGAACTAGTACGGACTTGCACTATTCCTTCACTAAATCCGATTCGGATTTATTAGAAAACAAATATGGATACTGTGGCGGGAGATGTGCCGAGACGGCGGCTTCAGTGTCCAGTGCTCCAAAAGGACCTTCAATGCGAATCTTTGCCACAGGGAGACAAACACTGGAGGCCTCTACGGCTTGCCTCATCCAGTCACATTCTCCCGTGAACTGGCCTTCCTCCACGTACGACGGGTGCACCACGTCCATTGTGGCTTCCGAGTCGCGAGGCACCGGACACGGTTTGCCGGTTACGACGAGGTCTCGGATGTACGGTTCTAGCAATTTTAGATTTTCTTCGTTGCAAGTTAGTGACCTCAACACCAGTTTGGGATTTTTGCACCGCACGGAGATATGCCCCGTTTGCTGGCAGTTCTAGCAAACTACTGGTTCCTTTGCCTTGAAAGCATTTTTTATTTTGCCTTTCTGCCCTCTCCTCGGGTGACTTCTCCTTTCCCTTGTTGTTCTCTTCACTAGTTTTCACTGAATCTGACCGTTACTTGGATTTATACTGACTCGACTGTGACCATCGCGCTGGCTTGTTGGGTCTGTGTTTATTTATCTCCTTCTTAGGAGCTTCGTTGCCTTCGAACGCACGGCGAGTTGCGTACTCCTCATCGAGATCGGCCGCTCTCGTGATAGTGTCCACGCCTGGCCTATACTGAACCCAATACTTGTTTTCTAGCAGCCGTTGGTAGAACTGTTCCAAAACAACGCATTACATTGTCTTTTCGGCGTCGCCGAGTGTACCCTTTTCTCCGAGCTATTCTTTCAGGTTTACCTCCAAGGTGTATGCGAAATCTGAGTATGACTCACTTTTGGTCTTAATTTATGGGGTTTTAAGTGCCAAAACCACTTTCTGATTACGAGGCACGCCGTAGTGGAGGACTCCGGAAATTTCGACTACCTGGGGTTCTTTAATGTGCGCCTAAATCTAAGTAAACGGGTGTTTTCGCATTTCGCCCCCATCGAAATGCGGCTGCCATGGTGGGGATTTGATCCCGCGAGCTCGTGCTCAGCAGCCTAACACCATAGCCACTGAGCAACCACGGCGGGTTACTTTTGGTCTTCTCGAGCTCCCTGAATTTTCACCTGAATATTTCTGCTGATAATCTATACTTTTCAAGCAGACTCGCTTTGACTATATCGAAGTCTTCTGCTTGTTCTTTCCCCATCCTGGCAACGATATCAGCTACCTCACGTGGCAGCAACGTAAGCAAGCATTGCAGTCACGTGCTTCTCGCGAATTTTGACTTCTCACTCGTGCTCTCAAACTGCACCAGAAAAAGATCTATGTCCCCTCCTACTGCGTAAGATGCAATCAACCCTGTCAGTCTGCGATCCCTTTCTCGTAACTGTGTGCTAGGTTTTCAGTATTTTGAGCCTTCAAAAACTCAATATCTAGGTGCCTCATTTCGAGGTCACGCTCTTCTTGGGCCTCACGTGCTGCCCGCTCGCGCTAGGCGCTTACGCTCTTCAATTTCTTCTTGGTGCCTAGCCTAGTTCGATCACGACTGGACTATGGTACCGTGGTTTACCTCTCTGCCGCCCCGAGCGCGCTAAAAATGTTAGACCCCGTCCACCACCTGGGTATCCGCCTGGCCACTGGCGCCTTTAGAACAAGCCCTGTCGAAAGCCTATACGTAGAGTCAGATGAGTGGTCCCTCCATTTTCAGAGAACATACATCAGCTTCACCTACTTTCCCAAAGTGCGCTTTAATAAGGAACATCCATGTTTCACGACAGTAAACGACCTGACGTGTGAAACACTTTTCCGTAACAGACCCTCCATGAGACTTCCTTTGTCACTGCGTGTAAAAGAACTTAGTGAAGAAATGGATGTCCCGATACTCGAACATCGCCTAATGGCTCCTGCTAATCTATTACCGCCCTGGGAGTGGCAGGAGATAGAATGTGACATATCCTTTGCAGAGGTCTGGAAGCCCGCTCCTGAGCTTGAAATTGCCATGCACTTCCGAGAGCTTCAGTCGAAGTACTCCTGCTACGAATTTTACACAGACGCGGCCAAATCCCATGCTGGCGTATCCTACGCTGCTGTTGGTCCCTCTCTTTCTGAATCTGACGTGTTGAACCCCCTAACAAGTATCTTCACTGCAGAAGCCTTACTGTCTGCAGTAAAACATATAAAGACACTGAAACTTGACAGCAATAATATTCACTGACACGTTAAGTCTTGTAAAAGCACTCATTTCTTTACAAAAGCATACAAATCCTGTCTTCAATAAACTCTACACACACTTATGTAACATCTACTTATCAAATAGACCTGTAGTAATATGCTGGGTTCCTGACCATAGAGGAATCGAGGGAAATGTGCTTGCTGACGAGATGGTCAAATCAATGGCATCGCAGAGTGCTCGTTCTGCTGCAGACCCTGCCAGAGACATGAAGCCTTTCCGCAGGAACAAACTGCGAAGCCACTGGCAACGCTTGTGGGACGCAGAAACGAGTAATTAGTTTAACGTAATTAAGCCTAAGTTAGGTTTCTGGAACCCAACAACGAAAACACGAAGAACAGACGTCCTGTTGACTAGACTAAGAATAGGACACACGTTCGGCACTCATAACTTTCTCCTGAACGGTAACGAGCCTCCAACGTGTGGTATATGCGGTGACAGGCTTTCTGTCCTCCACGCGTCTTCTTGGAGTGCCGGGAAGCCGAAAGAGACAGGAGGAAACATTTTCCTTTTGCATACAGCCATCACGTCCCTCTGCATCCGGCCGTGTTTCTTGGTGTAGAACCGATTTTTAAGACCAAAGCAGTCCTCGCTTACTTGAAAGATGTGCTACACGTGACAAGCCCAATTATTCCGTAGTGCATCCTCTTTCCAGAGGATACATCTACGATAGTGTTCTTTGTATAGCACATACCTCCAGGTCCTTGGCTTTAAGGGCTCTGGTGAGGCAGAAGTGCTCCAGACATTTTAGCATCTCACGTATTTTATATATTGCATCATTCTTTCTCAATGCCTTCTAATGTTCATAGTACACGTCAATAGTCATTCCCATAATTTTATTACCTCTACATTTTATGGAATTTGCATCAACTCTTTTAGGCCCCTTTACAGCCACGGCACCTTAAGATCACAGAACCCATCTGTCCACTGCCAACTCATTAACATTAGTATGGCGCTCTTTGGCCACATCTGGCCCTTGCACCATTAAACATCAAACATCATCATCATCCTCATCCGCGATTCTCTCGGGGCATTCCCTTAGTTCATCGTCGTCTGCCCCATTCGTTGCGATCGCCCCAATGATCGGTGGCTTTCTCTTTGATTCGGCAATTTGGAGGACCAATTCTCTGGCCAAGCTAAACAACTCCTGCTTCTTTAGTGCCTTCAAGTTCATGGCTGCCCTTAGTGCTGCTAACTCTTCACTTCATAACAACCTCGACGTATTCAAAAATTCTGTCAACGGTTAAATAAATCACTGCTCTGTACTTCCCCAAAAATAGGTGAAGCAAGCGGTATCTTAGTGAAGAGGAAGCCATGTACTCATCATATGACACCTTCCTTCACCTGACACCTTCCTTCCGAAAGTTGTCACCAGGACGAAAAGGAGACGATCTCTTAGATGTCGTCCAAAGTTGGGGTCACCAGGGTAGTGTATCCCTCCGCTGGCGATCAGCGCGGCGCTTTTGCGACGCCTGTTTCTCAAACCTCGACCAGCGTTACTATTCGGCAGCGTGGCGTTGTCGGCGTGCTCCAGGGGTCCGGTTTCTCAAACCTAGACAAGCGTTACTAGAGTGTTTTAGTTGAGCGTCTTTACGGTTCGCTCCGCTCCGAGGTGCCCCGCTAAGCCACAGTGGAGCGGCGGGTGATTTTCACGTTTTAGTTATACGTTTAGCGTAGTGGAGGGGACCTTTCGTAGTTGCAGCGCCGGCTGACGAAATTCAGGGTAAAGAAAGAAAATAAATACACCTATTGGTCACTCTTGTAGAGAAAAACGTATATATATATATATATATATATATATATATATATATATATATTATATAACTTATTTCTCCATGAAGTATGTAGACGTGGGCTTCTAATGCGTTACCAGTCCTTTTTATCCAATTGAAAATAAGTTGCCGTCTTGGGGGACGCCACGTGATAGCCAGTGCGCTAGCTTTCTGCATCCAATCCAACCCTTTCTGACGCCAACGCTAGCCAAAGGGCTGCGTGGCACGCTCCGCTCAAGTAGCTTCTAAGCGGACCGTGTTCCACGCTCGGCTAGCCCGTTTACGACTAAGCGGATGGCGCATGCGCATTCGCGCTTCCGCTCCGCTTAGCTGCTTAGCGGAGCGTAAACACGCTCAACTAAAACACTCTACTATTCGGTAGCGTAGCGTTGACGGCGGGCACCAGGCGTCCGGTAGAACATGGCGACCAGGGAAGGCCGAGACGATTTCTAGTGCGAAACTTGCAGTGTTTATTGAATCGTTGGTGAAGGATAAGAAGGAAAGAATGAATTGAAAAACTACATTGCGGGGCCCCTTAAATAGGCCCACTAAAATTGTAGGCGGGACCTTGCTCACGTCAACGTTACATGACATGCACTGAGTCTGGTCGGCGATAGGCGGGGAATCTCTTCTCGCAGGTGAGTTTGCACGAGCCAGCTGCAAGTGGGTATCAGCTTGCAAAGGGGAACTCAGATGAAATGTTGTCAAGCGATAGGCTTCTAATTATCATAAGGACATCTTTATTGAAATTCCTTACCATGAGGTGAGAGCCCACTCATAAGCATTTAAATTTTCTATGTTATTAAGACCTCCTGTCAATATAAGGCCGCTGTCTTTTACAGCCTCCTATATTAAGACGTAAGTTATGAAAAATAACTTGTTGCGATAAATGTGTAAGCGCAGACGCAACAAAAGGCCTAGTCCGTTTCCCAGTATTCACCCCATGTAGATGGAGCACGTCTATACTCTCACGTTGTAGTAATGTGAAGAACACGGCAGTTGCAAAAGTGAGTCACGAATATACCTCATTATGAGGTGAGCATGCGCTGGGGAAGAACATAACACACGAAGCACAACGGTGGCAGCCCGCATAGTAGTGCTTCCTCTGAATTTGATCTACGGATCAACGCATTGGTTCATCAGATTGGAATGCTCTTGCTCGTTTAGGAGCCGAACAACCTACAACAAAGCGTGTCGTGTAACCCACGACATTACAAGAACATTGCACTTTCAAGACCAAGCATGGCCTAACAGCGGAATCACACAAGTTTGCGCGGCAGGCGCCGTCCGTAGCCAATAAAGAAGGCAAGCCGAGATGCTAGAAAGTCGACATATGGGCCTCGAAAAGGGAGACATCGCTGAGAAATTTACGTTCAATCATAATATTTGAACACGAAGGAAGCAGATTTTTGTTCCGCTTGCACCGGTGACGGTTGCAATACTCATGACCATACTCGTGGCCATACTAATGTGGGAGTACTATAAACATGGGCTTGCTGCAAAAGTTGGGGAACAGACATTTTAGAATAGCGTTTCTCGCCTTACACACGCTCAAGGAGCGCACCAGTGCAGCATGTTACGGTGCCCGTCCCTTCAAGGCTGAGACATAGACGCAAACATAAGAACGTGTTAGAAGACAGGGTGCCGTCTTGGGCCTCGTGCCAAACATACAAGGAGGTTATATACATAAACTTAAACTTCTCGATTACCAGTCCCAGTCGCCGCCTACGGCAGCGCGTGAAGCCGGCGGCGGTCATATTGCTAGATGAGAAGGAGCAGGGCTATAACAGTACGTTGCCGCGGTATACGCGCGGCGCTCCCGGCGCTTGCGGCTCTGCCATGAAACGTAAATTAATTCCTTTAAGAAGTATATCAGTCCACCGTTGTTTGTCGCTGTTGTCAAACAAGTGCCGTAGTGACGGGTACCTTGTGTTTCTAAGTTTCTAGAACTGAACAGTCGTATATCCTGTTTTCATCATTCTGTAACCTGCCGCGTGCATTGGCAGTGTGTAGCCCTTTCTTCGATACGTGGTGTCGGCCCATATTGGCAGAGACTTGACCTTGAAATATTGCGTCCTTATACTCAGGATGACGTCAGCGTTTCGTTCAGGGTTTGTTTCTGAGAAAATTAGTATAGGTTACGTTTATTTGCATCACAATGGCGGGCTTAATCAGGCACAAATTGAAAGCATTTCATTAGAGCGTGCTTTAGTACTCTGTGGAGATTACGTACGACATTGATAACAAGAATACATTATTAGAGAATATAATTCGAAAGCAAGTTCACTTATTAATGCAGTGTAGTAGAAAAGAAGTTCATCACATTATAGCTGTGGATGGCGCAAATAATGAAGAGGCTAAAAAACAGGCTTGTACGTCTGCAGTAAACTGGATACACCGTTCGCGCCTTGGCAACAGGATAAGGTTGTTCCTGAAGGCCGAAAGTCTAATGGGCGAATAAGTCGGCCTGTTGGCTCTCCCTGCTTGAAAATGCCGCAAAGGACGCGATGACGCCACGATGACACGCCACTGTACGCTACTGTGCTTTTTAAAAATGAAGCTTTCTTTGCATCATCCTTCGACTTTTCCACTGATGCTGTTGCTGTCTCGCACGCCGTGTCAAAGGGAGGTTCAGAGCGTGTATATGCATGGAAGGAACGTCGAAAAGAGGGAAGGCGGGGCAAGAAACACCGTTGGACCTTCCCATCTCGTCACACGCGCACAGCGCCCTCTGGAACTCCATGGGCGACGCAACATTAGCCTCTTGACAGCTGTAATTATCCGTAACCCCCCGCAGAAAGCATTGCAGAAACTGCAGCGCTTACACTTATAACTTGAGAGCCATGAAGGGAGGTAGACAGAATGGAAGAGAGGAGGCAGAAAGAAGAAGTGAACAATGGGTAGAACCGGGCTATTCGCGAAACAGCGAATAACACCCTTGCCATTGTTCGCTCCGAGTTATCATACAGGGGTGAAGTACTGAACAGGGGAAACACGACGCGAGAAGATAACGAAACTCTGCTACTATAGACACGACAGCGGTTGCGGGTAAACTGAAGGCACGGTATAGTAAGTTTCTGCCATTTGTCAAGTGCACTACTGACGAAGGCCATGCAGACGCAATGCCGCAATTATTACCATAGGGTAATTAATTGCGGCTTTGCGCTGCCGAAGCGGTCGCATGTCAGATCAACACTTCTCTGGCCGCTGCGGTAGCTTGACTGCTGTGGCATTGCTCGAGGTAGCGGGTTCGATCCCGACCGCGGCAGCCGGATTGCGACGAGAGCCAAATGCAAAAGCAGTCGTGCAATTTGACATTGGAGCAGGTTAAAAAACACCAGGGTATCAAAGTCCATCTGGAGTACGCCACTACGGCGTGCCTCATAATCCGATAGTGTTTTGGCACGTGGAGCACAATAATTCTGCCAACACGTCTGCCTCGTTGCGATGTGCCATGTGAAACAATGACAATTGTCAACCCTCTCACAAGTTACTAACAATAGCGGTCAACAATGTTAAGAAAAAAACAGTCAAAAAACATAAAATACAAGAGGAGTTTCACACCACAACGACTGGTGTGAACCTCTCAGTCGTGGTGGTGTGAAGATCCCCTCTTGTCCTTTGTGTTTTTTGAATGTTTTTTTCCCTTAAAGTATGTACCAACTGGCCCGAATTTTAACCCTTCCGCTCAACAGCGCCTCAAGCAAACACGGCTCGCTGTATGTTGTGTACTACGCAGACAAAAAGCAGTAGTGCACGCACGGTAACATTTGTCAACTCACTGCTGCGGCACTATGCATTGAAGATATCATGCATTCGAAGTTAGCATTGCCGCTAATTAACGTCAGTGAAAACAAACAACAGAGAAAGCTTCGCTTACATTGATTCGCGCAGTGCGTGGGATCAGCATAATTTTTTAGACTATGAATTTATATGCGTAATAACGGCGCTCAATTATGCAATATTGCATTCGCAGTGAGCAAATGCGGTTGTCGCGTCCACAGTAGAATTGGTTTAAATGGCTTCAAGCCCATGGCCATTATACCGTTGCCAACTTGCCCGGGATTGTGGTCGTCAAAATGGGATACAAGTTACAGGGAAATCAGAAGGTTGATGAACGGCAATAAGGGAAAAGCTTGCGCAAGATCTCAGGGGAAAAAATTGACTTCTTGATAAGCGTTATAAGGGGCCCATGCTATGGTTTCAGCGTATATTAAAATTGCTCTAACATATGGACAGAGGTCGACAAAATTGCAGGAATTTTAGGAAAGATGAAACCGCTGGAAATATGACGACACCATTAGCATAAATATAAAAGACGACATAAAATGAGAAGGCATAACGTTGATGCAGTGGCCAAATTTTGGCACAAATAAATTGGTTGTTGAAGCAGTTCAGCTGAAACGCGATGGTGCGAAATAGGGTGATAATTTCGGCAAGTGTTGAAGAGAGGTCAAGTTCATAGGTCCCGTGGCCGACGCCAGCGCCCGGAAACAGTCAGGCGACGGCACGTATAGCCGAGATGCCTGGTCTTCAGTCGTTACATGGTGATTCGGGTCTGAAATATTGGACGCCGACTCGATCACTTTAAATATAGTGCATACTACGGTGTCATTCTTCGATGGCTGGTACCGATTCTCGCGCGATGAGGATGTGAACAAATTCTCTCTCGTGCCGGCTCTCACATTCCTCGAATTGCCAACATTCCTTCCCCTTCCCAGTTGCTTAGTTTCTGTTGGGCTCGGCTGCTAATCACGAGGTCTCGGGATTGAACCCTAGCCACGGCAGCCGTATTTCGATGGGTGTGAAATGCGAGAACCCCGGAGTACTCAGGGTTAGGCGCACGTTAAAGAACCCCAAGTGTTCTAAATTATTCCCAAATTGCCCACTACGGTGTAACTCATAATGAGATGGTGCTTTTGGCACGTAAAACACCAGAATGTGTTACGAAACATTCGTTAAGGATGTCGTGGCAGTCGTACAACTCTTGAATACAAGTACGTGTCAGGAGCTGTGCGCGAGGTCTTTGTGTATAGGCTTTACGGCATTTGATATGTATTAGTCTACATTGCGGCTATATTATAAAGGCGGAACGGCAACATGATAGACAAGACTGAGAACAGACAAATCCCGCATATATTACTGCACGCTAATTTTATATAGCGGTCTTCCTTCACGCACGTGCATAACTATGACAGGAGACTAGTTTGGGGACTAACTGCAAGTACTGCATATGTCACACCCAAGGGTGTAGCTGGCCGGGCGCCCAGTAATAGTGATGTAATGATGCGAGTAGCTTCGGTCATAGCATGCTAACAGACGACGACACAGAGACTGTTTGCTCGATTCTTGTCTTTTGCATCAAAGTGCAAAACCAACATATCCGTGTATATGTCTTAACACTTAAGCACATCTATATTTGTAGCTGCTGCGATAGCCCATGAATGCGGATAGCAAAGTCGCAATTAATTGAAGCACCTTAACGAAATCGATAGGTCAAAATAAAAAGCCGTAGACGACGGCGTCTCTCGTAGACGCTGTGCGATGTTCAGACGTGCAGAATGTGTACCTACCGAAGAAAGGCTGCCAAGGATTGCTTGTCCCGGTTACCCTAGCTTGTTTACTCCGCCGCATCAAATAGGAAAAAAAATGGCCAGGCTCAGCTTGGTTAAGCCAAGAATGCGTTGCATATTGCGCGTTCTTTTTTTTTTTTTGAGGGTGAGGTACTGCTTGGCGCCACTCGATTTTCGGGAGGAGCGGGAGGAGCGGGAGTCAGGTGGTGGCTGCGGCCGCGCGCGACCGCGCGAGTTGGGGCCCAGCTTTTCCTCCGGCTGTCGTGACGTCACGTCACGTGGTTGCGCTAAAGGTCAATGGTGGCTGCCCGGCCGCGCCCAAGGGCTGAACTGAGTGATTGCAATATGCAACCCATAAAAACATAACTCATCGCCCGACGCGGCTAAACGCTCTTAGGACGATAAGTCATTTACAAGCGACGAGCGGCTACGCTTTATCAAAAACACTGATATAATTATATTAATAAATGAGCCTGGCTCTCAGCCAGGCTCATTCGGAATTAGACTCGCCGAAATGTCACTTAGCCTGGGTCACTAGGACTCACGCTCAGCACTATCTTACTCAGCATTGCCCACTCTGACTCCGACTTGCCAAAATTTTACACAGCCATGCTCACAAGGACTCAGGCTCACCAGTATTCTATTGAACCGGGCTCATTTGGGTTTAGATTCCCCAACATTCAACTCAGCCCGGATCCCTTGGACTCGTCGAAATTCTACCCAAGCAGTCAAACTCAGACTCATTGGCTGCTATTATTCCGAGTGAGTCAGCACAGTGAGGCTGGGTGAGTCGGCTCACGGGTGAGTTTGCTGACCTATGGGTGAAGAACGCGATCACCATAAATTAGGGTAGCGCGACTATTTGAATGTACGAGTGCGAATGAAACATTAGGCCCTAACTGCTCTTAATTGTATTCGTAAAGGAAATATTCGGTATTTTCGGGTAATCAAAATGACCCAATATTTTTTTAACAGCCTATTGATACAGAAGTATGGTTACTGTTCTTCGTCCGCTAAACAAAGTGCCTCAGATTATCTGAAGTGAAACGACGGCAAAAGTTTTTGAAGCAGTGTAGAAACACAACGAGTGATTCAAGCTCCCTATGCGGTTTCATGGCGGAAGCCTACATGACAACTTGTGATTTTTGTCTGTAGCCTATCCTGTAGTGCTTTTGACAGTCTAGTCTTTTTTATCTTTTACTCTACGTCTAGTGATGCTTTCTTTGCAAAGGACCTTTCTACATTTGCGCACGACACGCAAGTACTTCATCAGTATTTTTTTTTCTTTTTCCACAAGTGATATATTTTTCGGCCAGTATTTATTTGGGATTTTTTGAAAGCTGGTATTATAGCTGCCTGTCACTGTTGGAAAGCTTGTATGCAAACCAGCGCTAAAGATGAGAAGCTATTCGTGGAACTTTTTTTGCTGACAATTACTGATTTTTGTTTGTTGTTTTTTTACTTGTTTTTGTCATCGAGCTGTTTGCAAGATACTTCTATATTCTTATGACACAACACAAAAAAGCTGCTAAGAGGTTTAACCGCAAATGCAAAGCAACACAGCCGGAAATTAGAAACAATTAGTCACGACCATGGTGGTACCATACATTTATAGAGTATCTCACAAGCCGAAGAAGGTCGCTAGTAAACACAATGTTGAAGTAGTCTTTTCCACCCATAGGACGCTCTACAATGTGAAGGCAATTGAACAAGGACAAAATCCAAAGTATAATCAATAAATCATTCCGAGCAGGCCATGTGCGCTAGTTTGTTGAATGTGAAAAAAATGTGTTGTGTATGATATCTACAGGCTTGAGGGAATATACAATATTTTATAATATTCAGTCGAATGTTACGCTATTCAATGTACACTTCAACTCCAATTTCAGTCGTAGAAGTTTTCGAAGCCTGCAGCGCAAAGTAAAGAACCACCGACGTCAACATGCATCTCGACGGCTGCGCAGTCACCGCTTTAGTGAACACAGGAGCTGACTACTCAGTGATCAGTGGACCCTTCGCGGCCCAGTTGAAGAAAGTTAAGGATACACAGGAAGATCCTCAAAATCGGACAGCAGGAGGACACCTTATATGGCCGACTGAAATCGGCACGGCAGGAATTACAGTTCATGACCAGATCCACCCAGCGACGTTAGATGTCCTCAAACAGCATTCGCGAGACTCAAGTCTCAGCATAGACTTCCTTAGCCAGCATGCGTAATCATTGACCTCAAGTCCAAGTCGATAACGCTATCCGAAGACCATGTTATGTTGCTGGAGAGCTCTCCGAATCACCAATCTTTGAGTGGGCTTGAAGACGAAGTCAGCATTACGCCTCGCTCCGGCATCATCATTTCCGTAGGCAGGATAACACCGGCAGACGTAGAAGGCGTCATCAAGGGCGACCAATATTTGCTGGTAGCCTGTGAAATTTATGTCGCAGGACAAATTACTGGACTGCAGGAGGAAAAGCAAAAGTAATGCCCACATGCATCAGTCATGAGTACAAACACCTCAGCAAGGGCAAGATGAACGCATACATCGAGGAAATTTTGGGACGATCCGATCGCTGGGCGCCTCGGATTCTCCCATACGTTATCCAGGATACAAGAGAAGTACTACTGGCCGCGCTTGACCGTTGACGTTGCCCACTATATAAGGACATGCCGAAATTTCTAGCGACAGGAAACACCGCAAACAATGCCAGCTGGATTGCTGCAGTCAATCCAGTCTCCTTGACGAGCATTACGCAGACCCGAACGAACTTGTTGGGGCCATTTTTGAAAGCAACATGGGGGAATACGTGAATACTCGTCGCAACGACTACGTTATCCGCAATGCCGAAATGAAAACCCTACACCAAGCAACCGCCGCCGAAGTGGCAAAATTTTTCCTCATGAACACTCTGTTACGAAACGCTGACCCAGAATTTCTGATCACTGATACAGGAACTGCTTTTAAGGCGGATGTTCCTCAAGTCATCCTGCAATACTCGTAGACAAGTCACCCCCGGGCAACCGCCTACAACGCGCAAACGTGGGCACCTTACAAAGCACCTGGAAAAGCCCCTTGCCTGCGTGTTATCCGTGTACGTATTCGTCGAATACAAGACCTGGGTTGCGATCCTTCTCTACGTAACCCTCGTTTATAACAATGCGGTGCAAGAAACAACGCAAATCTCATTTTTATCTAATTTACGGAAGGAAGCCGACGACGACTCTCGACGCCATTCTGCCACACGTTAACGACGAAGAGAATCTTGACGGCACCGTCTATGTGTAGCGCGTCGGTGAAATACAACTGGCCCGCCTGCGCATCATGAGCCAGTAAGGGACGGACAGCCGGCAGTACAATCTTCAACAGCGCTACGTTTAATATCAGCTTGGCGACCGGGTTTTCGTTTGGACCTCTACATGCCGACGAGTACTTTGTGAGAAGCTTTTGCGATCATATCATGGACTCCACAATATCAGCTGATGTATTGGCGCACTAGACAGGAGATTCTGCAAAACGGTATTTCGCTATCACAGCGGAGCTGCGCACGATTTGAAATCGTCCCCGTAGTGCATCATAAACCTTTCTATGGCCGCTCACGAACGTCGGAACCTTATTTCTTTGGGGCTTTCTTGTAGTTTTTACTACATGCTCTTGTGCTTGCAGCATCGAGACGATGGTTTTTAAGAGGGGAACATTGATAGGTGTACTTTTAGAGCGAGAAAAGAGAAATCACCCACACGTAAGCGGTATAGCTGACACTGGAGCCTACGCCGCAATACCATCTTTATTTCTTTCGTTGTTTTTGGGGTGAGTGGCGCTCCCAGCATGTTATCAGATGTGCCTGCTACAGCCTCCCCCCCCCCCCCCTCCCCGGTTAGGCGGCAAGCATGAAATGGACGCGATGCCGACCTTCTTGAGGTTGTAAGGCAAGGTAAGGCTCCGGGGAATCAGTGCTCTGCTGATGCAGATAGGTATCTCCACGTAGGCAGGCTTGAGGCTTTTATAGAGACTGTCGCCTCACGTCCTTGCTGCGCAATCTCAAAAGTCTAGGTGGAACGGTGCAGAACCGGAAAGGGCCCGTCGTAGGCCAGCGTCATAGGCGCCCTGTTACCATGTCGCCTACGGAAAACGTGTGTCGGTCGTGAGGCCCGGGTGTTCGAATTTGTGTTGCTTGACTGACCTAGGCTGGAGGGGCCGGAGGTCACGGAAGCAGTCGTTGAGGCGTTGAAGATAAGGTTGATGTTGAGGAGTTGTGTTTTCTGTGGTGAAAAGGTCTTCGGGAAGACGTAGAGGGGTGTCGTAAAACAATTTTCCGTAGAGGACCCATGATCGTGGCGAACGACAGCCCCAAGGCCAATCATTACCAATGGCAAGCGGTCGATCCAGTGCTCTTGATGACGGTATGTTGTAAGGTATTTCTTGAGCTGGGCCGATGAAGACGCTCGACCATGCCGTTAGCAAACGGATGGTAGGCCGTAGTCAGGGAGTGCTTCACGCACTGAATACGGGCAAGTGCAGGAAATATTGCGGATTCAAACTGCCGTCCTCCGTCTGTTGTTACAATGGCTGGGCATCCGAAACGTTAAACCCGTGAAGAAATGAAAACGCGTGCCACTGTCTCTGTGATGATGTCGGTGATGGAGACGGCCTTGAGCCAACGTGTGAGACGGTCAACTGCAGACAAAACGTAACGGTAGCCACGCGAAAGAAGAAATGGACCAATTATGTCGATACGCACAAGGTCGAAGCCCTGGTATTTAGGCAGGAACAGTTGATGGGGCGCAGTAGTGTGATGGGCCACCTTGGTTGACACGCAATACAGTACAGTAGGTAACTGCTGACAAATACATGTCAATGGTGACGGTGCCATCGTGACGAAATCTGTAGCGGCGATATTAACGGCTCAGGTGCGTTTTTTTTCTTTGATTTCGCTTTCAGAAAAAGATAATGCGATAAATGCAGCGTCCCTCGTTCTTGTCTCATAGATTCAAATATAGGCTTAAATAAACTCTATCATATTCATCCGCGAGAGTAGGTGTAAGCGGGGAAATGCTCGCTCGCTTGCTCTTTTTCTCTCTCACAGAGAAAGAGGGAGAGAGAGATACGACACATGTTCACCCGCATGCACACACGCACAAAAATGTACCCACGCATGCACACGCAACTGTACGCACACAGAAACGCGCGTATGCTCGCACACGGATACACGCACTCGTGCGCATGCATATTCAAATGCGCAGACACAAATAGGCGCGTTCACGCAAATGCAAATGCACATGCAAATGCACAGGCATATACATACTCTCTCCTTCCTCGCAGCCTCACAACAACGTGCACGGGCAAAGAGACTGAATGACACTCGCTCTGCAATTACCGTTGAAACTCCAGCTGTAATAAATCACTTTACGCTCTAAATTTGGTGCTTCATCGAGTGAATGCGCCCTCTGCCGAGAGGATGTCAAACCATTCGCTCCGGTCGTGTGACATCACCGCGCATCCCCGGACAAAACACTGCTTTAACGAACCACCAATGTTCCGACTAGGTGCCATAAATGCATATGTTGTTGCAGGGGACTACCCTCTTGGCGCAGTCGGTTGAAACTTGTTTATACTCGGTAGATATAGTTAAATAAAGCTGTTTAAAATGTTGCAATTCAGTTACGCATTTGCACTGCCGTGAAGTTCCACAGAATGGAGAAGGTGCAATGTCCAGAATTCCTGAGTATGTGCATGCTACAAGGCATGTAGTTTCCCTTTTTTTTAACGTAACACAAAGACATGCATGCTTGTCGTTATGTTGTTGAAGGAACAACATCTGATAATAAAAACGATGACTTAACCAATAAGCCAGCCATTGTTACGTTTTAGGCAGTAGAAATGTGAAATATAATATCTGAAAAACCCCTCCAGAAAAAACCTAAACCACGTCTTGAGTTTTGTGTGGCAGCCATCTGGTGGGAGACTGTTGAGCTCTGTCCTATGTGGCGTTAAAAAAAGTATCACTCAGCACGGTATCAAACCGCCGCCAGCGTGACCCGGAATGACAGGTGCGAGGTATTAAACCACTCGGCCACGGTTTCGAACGCTTCATCAAGTGATACACTCGAATATTTATAGACAACACGTGAATATATACGACTGTGTTTCAAAAATTCGTTTTGGGAACAGTGTTGCGCCATGAACAAAGAGTCGAGAAAGGCATCAATTGGGAGCTGAGTCTCGGGACTACACACACTGTAGTGACTATTACGATAGCAGCCGTATTGTTATCACAGCCATCGCTTTTGTCTCAAAAATCAAGTACAAATTTTGGTCGTTTCCATAGGCTTCCATTGTTGAATCTTTAACCACTCTGGGAGTGAGTGGGTGAGTGAAATAACTTTATTCGGCCCACAATAGACGTGAGTAAACTCAACGTCACCTGGCTAGGGCCCACTCGGGGACCATCAGGTTAGTGTTCCTGTATATGCTCCCGCAGGGAGCAGAGTTGCGCATAGGTCCACCGCCGTGATCCAGCTCTGCAGCGAAGCCACTCCTCGCGCGCGCAGGAGCCAAATGCTGCGTGGTGTTCCGCCTTTTTCTCTAGTGGTCGCGAGCTACAAGCGCCAATTGTTCGCAGGCGCTTAGCAAAGGGCACTTGTTAATACAGGCTTCACTCGAACGTGTCATTCGTGCAGCGGGAGGGGGTGGGCTTCCAACTAACCGAAACTTTGTATGTACCTATGTAAACACGCATATACAAACACAACGAACGCACAAATAGGGGGTAGGACCGCTTTCGATTCCCCAAAATAAAATACTCCCGTGGCTAGAACAGCTCCAAAGTTCGCTCGCAAACGCGCAATACGTTGCCACAAAAAGCGGTGAAATGATTTTCAGCATGCATATGAAGTTGTCTTATCATGGTCAGAAGGCAAGAAATGTTTGAAAGAGTGTTTAAGGAAAACTTCACACACGTAAGGTGGACACTTAGCGCATTTTGGCTGCCGAAACCAGCCGACTTATGACCGTCGCCAGGAGAGCTATCGTGCCTGCAGTTATCTCAGTGACCGTTAACAGAGCGTCATTTATCACTAACCATCGTTCACAACAGCTGCACGTTTTCGATACATGTGGTGCAGACACAGATTTAAGCGCATTTCAAATGTTCACATGCTCACATTTTAAGCAAAGCTTACTTTTACGATTCATTCATACCGCAGACTAATCAGCTATTTAGTAGCAGCATATCTGCAAGTAGAAAAAGATTCAAGATCTAAGAGCTTCTAGATCAAATTTATTTCATACAAGGGAATGCATGAACGGCTGCTGGCAGCAGGCCAAGTGTGCTGGTTCTTGGAACCTTGGGGGCAGAATTCAAAGAACCTGGAAAGGCAATAAGCTATTAAGAGTAACAACGGGTTATTTTTATTGCACTAATCACATCAAGATGGCAAACTTGCAGAGTAATTATTCACACAGTGCAGACTGTAATATGACAACACATTTTTCTTGATCTCTTACCGTTTAGAGAAGAGCCAGTAGTTGAAGACACTGTATCAAGTCAATGAAATCACTGAAGCAGGCTTTGGCCAAAAAGCCAGGTTACAAAGCTTTGTGACCTATCGCATCAGAGGCAAGGAAATTTTACGTCATTCAACAGTGCATTCACTCCACTCCCGCCCACAGGAAACAACATTCACCAGAGCACAACGTAGATTTCCAGCATGTTTAATTGAACGACAAGTTTTGTTCCCCTGGCACCGCGTAGAGCGCTTTACCACCTTCCGTGCGGTTTGTGCAGTGTGGTGCGCTGCACCCCGTCATGCTGGAATACAAGTGCCATTACGATGTGTTTCGTATCACTTCACTAAGGTCCTTGACTTCACATCGTCGAATACCGTACCTGAAACCCGCAGCTGCTCCTCTGAACGCACGATCGACGGTCCCGGACGCTGATTGCAATGGCGATGGCACTGACGGAAACGACGAGTTCGCATGAGTCGGCGATGCGCCCGTAAAGTTGGCTTCGCAGCGGCGCGGATCATTTGACGTCATTTTTCGCGCTCGGCCAATAGCGGTGCGAGCGGCGCCGGAAAAGGTATGCGCAACTCTGCTCCCTGCGGGAGCATATACAGGAACACTACATCAGGTGAAGCCTGACTGCCCTCTCGCGGGCCCTGGACTGCAAGGATTCGAGAGGTCTGGTCCTGGACCTTAAAAAGCTTCATCATTTCCTCTTGGGTGAAAGGGGGACCGGCAGAGGCGCAGCCCCACAGGACATGCTCGAAGTCCGCATAACCATCACACAGCGGGCAGTCCGGGCTTGGGAACCGTTCGGGGTACATTGCGTGCAGTGCCGCGGGGTCCGGGTAAGTGCTTCTTTGTAGAAGTCCGAGAGTGACTGCCTGGGCCTTGCACAGCGAGGAGTGTGGCAAAGGCAGGAATCTTCTTGATAGATAAATATGCTTGCAAATTTTGTTGTACGAGCAGAGAGGCTCGGGTCGCCCAGACGAAGACCCGTTACCCGACGCACGGTCAGCCAAGCCTCGTGCAGCCGATTGCGCCTCCTCGTTGGGGTTGATCGAGACGCCCTAAATGTTTCCAAGCTGCGCAGGGAACCAGGTCAATGAGTGATCTATGAGGTCTCTAGCATTTTCGATGATACGTAGGGCCTGGGGAGCCACCATTCCCATCTGAAAGGCGCTGATAGTAGTCTGAATAAATCGTGTCATAAACACTGTTCGTCAATGCAAGAACAATTGCAACCTTCTCTGCAACGCTGGAACTAGAAGTGCGCATGGTAGCGCAGCTGAGGACTTCGGAATCACAGTCGATGACCACTGGGCAGAAGGCTTCTCCTTGAGCGTACGAAGCAGCGTCTACGAAGCATGTTTGATCTTTGTCCAAGTGGGCAGCGGCGAGCAGAGCTTTACCCCTGGCTCGTCTTGTGTCCTTCGTTGTAGGTCCACCCTGGGAAAAAATTCTTGCTTGCTACAGCGTGATCACTGCATTTGGCTCGTGTGGATCTTCTTCTAGAACACGTCCTGTTACCTGCTTTTTTCAATAATCGATCTGCAGCTTTAGTTATTCGCGAAAAGCCCCCTCATTCCACTGAAAACGCGCGAGCTTTGTGCCGCGGCCGCTTGGAGCGCTATTTGGTACGTTTCCAAGTAAGCTGGATATGTACAGGCTGTTTGTGATAAATTCTCTGTAAGCCATAATGTACAACTTTCACGTAAATTAACAGTCAACAACTGTCGTTCTCAAACAGCCAGATCTAGGGCGTGGCGTGAATGCCCCGTGAACGGTGCCGAAAAGCCGAAGAACATATAGAGTCAAAGCGCCGAATAGTCCCCATACTTTCGACGAACACTGTAGTACATATTGGTGCCACTCTTCGACGACGTGCAGCACATTTTGATGGTCACTGCAAACAGCGTCGTTGTACTCACCTTCTCACATAACGACACTCGGTTCTCAAACGTGATGGCGAAACCCGCCGCTTGGTCGTAAGTGATCGCGCACTTGAACATGGCGTCGTAGTTTATGTTCATACTGTACGCAGAATTCGGGTTGTCGCAGATACATATTTAGGAAAGAAAGGAAGAAAAAAAGAATGCGGAGACAAGATAAGTAGTTGCCCATAGACCTGAAACGCTTAAAGTGAAACATTGTTCTACGCGCACATTGCGTATTTGACAAGTGTAGGTATTACATATCCGCACTTCTTCTATCTGACTGTGGTCGACGGGACATTTAGTGAATGAGAGAGCGAATGTTGAGTTGGTGCAGGCGGTTTTAGCATCACGTATCACCAGCAGTTGTCAAGTGCTGTCAGGGACATCATCGCGGTATACTATGGGCTAACGGACGCCTTAAGCCGGAGCCTAGAACTTGACAAGTGATGAGTCTCCTTCATGAAATCGTTGTTTCCGAGCTGCCTATCGTTTGCCTTAAGTACAGGCTGTATATATATGTATATATATATTGTAACGGATACAAAAGGTACCGACAAGAAGAGAGAAGTGAAGACGAAGAGAACGAGGAGTTTTAGAGGCCGGGCTGCGCTACGATTACGCTACGATCATCGTCCATTTCCTGTAAATAAAACATTTCTTCGCAACTCTTCGTAACAGTTGTGGTGGAGGTGCGGGGTAATCGACACCCGAAGACGGAGGCTGAACCACAAGTTCTTCGACGGAGCCGTCGCCTTGCTGGACTCCCATCGAATCCACCGGAGCTGAAAATGTCCCACGACGCAGACAAACAACGGCCCAATTAAACTGCTGCCCCGACAAGTTCTGTTCTCCAACTGAGAGATGCGCGTCCCTTCGCCGGAAGATCGGACGAAGACGTCGAGGAATGGCTCATCCATTATCATCGGATTAGTGCCGCCAACAAGTGGAACAGCGCTTCTCAACTTTCGAACGTCGTGTTTTTCTAACGGATACTGCGTTGTTGTGGTTCGACAACCACGAGGAAACGTTCAAAACATGGGGAAGATTCGTTTCGGAAATCAAAGAGCGATTCGGCGACTCCGCGACGAAAAAGAAAAGGGCAGAACGGACTCTACTGCAACGTGCGCAAGTGCCAGGTGAAACCTGCACGACCTACATTGAGGCAGTAATAAAACTGTGTAGGATGGTGGACTCTGGAATGTCCGAGGAGGACAAAGTCGGGCACATCCTAAAAGGAATTGCCGAGGATGTTTACAATTTCCTCATCGCAAAAGACAACCTGGCTTCATTCGCTGACATCATTCGGCAGTGTCGCACCTTTGAGCAACTAAAGACGAGGCGCATAACGCCGAAGTTTGGCAGGCTAGCTAATGTGACGACAGTTGCAAGCGTGGACAGCAACCAGCCCCTTGATCTTGCATCAACGTTCCGACAAATTGCTCGGGAAGAACTCAGCCTGCACGCGCAAGTGACACATCCAGGCACTCATAGCTTCCGCCTACCACCAGATTTTGAGTCAAACGTGGCATCCTTCTCCCCGTATACTGAGGCAAGGGGCACTGAGGATTATGAACTCACGCCCCGACAGCAGCCACGTCCCTACGACAGAGGCCCTACTTATGACGCTCGGCCGCAACGAGAGCAGCCGCGTTTTTACCCCCGAGGCCCTGCGACTTCTGTCAGGCCGCGACAAGAACAGCACCGACCCTACTACCACGACGCGACGTATGAACGGTATAACGAATTTCAGCAAGCAGCAGAGACACGTTATCCACATGACAACGAACTTTCTCGCCGACCGCAGCCGCCTACCAATCGTTTCGAGGAACACGCTGTGAACCGCGACTCTCCCGTGTGCTACAATTGCGGTTCCACAGGGCATATAGCTCGGTATTGTCGCCAAGGCCGTCAATCACGTAGGACACCACCGCTGCTCTCGCCATCCAGAACCCGTACTTCATATGACTTGCGGACGACCGATTTGCTCACAATGGACCACTTCTCACACGAGACCAGACGCAACGATTCGCCAGCATCTGAGCGGAGTTTGACGCCACCAAATAACCGTCCCCGTCGCTCTCCGTCCCCTCGGCGACGTTCTTCCGCACCGCCACCAGGAAACTAGCATCCGCGGCCAATGGAGGTGTGGTCGCCGGACGTTCTTTGCAAGAAATACCCCTGCCTATTGTAATGTTCAAAAACAAAGTGAATGTCTCGATTGACGGAATACCGACCATGGCGTTAGTTGATACTGGGGTGACTGTGTCTGCGATGAGCCTCGCTTTCAAAAAACGGTTAGGCCACAAAGTTATGTTTTCTTAGAACGACGGTATTACTTTCGTGGGGTAGGCGGCGAGTGGCTTCATCCCCTTGTTGTTTGTGCTGTGAGTGTTTTGTTGGCTGGGAAAGTGTTTGTGTCGGAATTCCTTGTTCTTTCTCGTTGTTCGCACGATGTTATTCTTGGTATCGATTTTCTTGATCAGTGCGGCGCTTCCGTGGACTGTGGTTGTGGCGACATATCATTGAACAAGTTATTTATATCAGCACATTCCGAACAAAGCTCGGGTGGTGAAGACAGGGACATAGACACACTCAGAGTTCTTGACGAAGTGATTGCACCATCGTGGTGCCTGACGCCCGTTCGTGTTACGGCAACTACTGTTGATGCTAATTGTGTTGACCTTGTAGTTAGGCCTCTCCGCATAAACTGTGCTAAAAAGATATACTTGTGCCCTGCTCTGTCGTGTGCATGACGAAAGGAGTCGCGACGTTGTGGGCGCTGAACTGTTCCGCCACGCCGGTTGTCCTTCCTCGCGGTATGAAAATCGCCTTCTTCGATAAAGCCACATGTAGCTCAATAGCGGCACTAACTACGGAAGTCTCTACAGCTTACTCTCCTTGCCGTAATCGCCATTCTGAAGAGCTAATGGTTGGCAGGATCAGCAAGGCTCTCGGTACATCGGAACGGCAAGCACTAGTACAGGTCCTTGCCAGGCATGAGGCTGCATTTGACTTCACGCATGGAGATGCACCCCTTCATTTACCGTCGTCCCGCGCTCGTCACAGAACAGGTACCGGATCAGCACACCCCATCCGCCAGAAGCCCTACCGAGCGTCATCGTCCGAGCGCAAATTTATTGCCGAGCAAGTCAAGGAGATGATGAACAAAGGTGTCGTTCAAGAGTCGTCTAGTCCATGGGCAGCCCCAGTAATCCTGGTCCAAAAAAACGATGGCTCCTGGAGATTCTGCGTGGATTACAGACATCTGAATGCAGTGACGAAGAAGGATGTCTATCCACTACCGCGACTCGATGACGTCATTGATTGCTTACACGCTGCTTCTTACTTCTCAACACTTGATTTGCAATCGAGGTACTAGCAAATACCTATGGACCCTGCCGACAAGGAAAAGACTCTTTCGTGACTTCAGATGGCCTATTCAAATTTAATGTTATGCCTTTTGGCCTTTGCAATGCTCCTGCCACCTTTCAAAGATTCATGGACACAGTACTACGTGGTCTAAAGTGGGAGATATGTATGTGTTACCTCGATGATGTTGTAATCTTTGGCCGCACGTTTGCAGAACTTAACGAACGCCTCAGCCTCGTTCTTTACTGCATTGTGAAAGCTGGACTGGTTCTAAACTCAAAAATGTGTCGGTTCGGCGAACGTCAAACACTGGTCCTGGGCACTTAGTCGACAAGGATGGCGTCAGACCCGATCCTCGTAAGATTCAAGCGGTGAGCTCCTTCAAACCACGGCAGTCAGCACGAGAAGTCCGCTCTTTCATTGGCCTATGTTCGTATTTTCGTCGTTTTGTTCCCCGGTTTGCCGACATCGTTTACCCATTGACAAGTATTTTGCGACAAAATTCATCCTTCAATTGTACACTAAAGTGTGACGCATCATTCTCTCAACTGAAGTTTATACTAACGTCAGCACCTATCCTGCGTCACTTCGATCGGTCTTGCCCGACTGAAGTTCACACTTATGCTAGTGGAATCAAAATAGGAGCGGTGCTTGTACAACGTTACAGTGGCGCAGAACATGTTGTCGCATATGCCAGCCGTTGCCTGAGAAAATCTGAACGCAGTTATACGGTTATGGAACAGGAATGCCTGGCAGCCGTTTTTGCCATACAAAAATTTCGGTGTTATCTTTACGGTAGACCATTCAAGATTATCACCGACCATCATTCTTTATGCTGGCTGGTCGTTTTGCGTGATCCCTCTGGTCGCCTCGCACGTTGGGCGCTGCGCCTCCAGGAATACGAATTTGTGGTATCGTACAAGAGTGGCCGTCGTCACGCTGACGCAGACTGCCTCTCTCGGATTCCTCTTGCGACTACCGACTGCGATGCTGATAATTTTGACGACTGTCTCGCTGCTGTTACTTCTACCTTCCCTGACGCGGCAGACTTTCAGCATGTAATGTTACCCTCGATCCGCTTAGTGTCGCCATCCGTACTTCTAAAGGCAGCGGTCGCTTTACTGTCCGTGATAAATTGTGCTACAAAACTAATTACACCGGGCATGGGGCACGTTTTCTGCTTGTTGTCCCCGAGAGTCTCCGCTCTGACGTTCTACGCGCCATGGATGACGGTGTGACCTCCGGCCATTTCGGCTTCGTACGAACGCTACACCGCACGCAAGAGCACTTTTAGTGGCACAAGATGTACGAAACAACCAAGCGCTATGTCGCTAGTTGCGAAAGGTGCCAACGTCACAAGCGACCGACCACCGCAGCCCCGGTTCCCCTTCGGCCTTTGACACCACCCAGTACGCCGTTCGAGCAAGTAGGCATTGACCTTTTGGGTCAATTCCCGTTTTCTAACAACAAGAACCGTTAGATAATTGTCTGCGTAGACCATCTTACACGGTATGCAGAAACTGCAGCCATACCGTCTTCCACCGCTGCTTGCGTAGCGGTCTTCCTGCTGCGTTCCGTGGTCCTTCGTCATGGCCCACCTCGTGTCATCATCAGCGACCGTGGTCGCGAGTTCACTGCTGATGCCGTTGAAGAGTTATTTCGTTTGTGCACTTCACAGTTCCGTCATTCCACGCCGTATCATCCACAGACCAATGGCCTCGTTGAAAGGACGAACAGAACGCTGACCAACATGCTTGCCATGTACGCCTCCTCCAATCATAAGAACTGGGATGACGTGCTTCCGTTCATCACTTACGCATGCAACACGGCGAAACACGAAACCACGAACTATAGTCCATTTTATCTCCTGTATGCAAGGTTACCGCGGAGCCCTCTGGACACTTTCTTACCCTTCGTACTGCTCAGTGACGATTCTGTATCGAAGACATTGTGTCTCGCTGAAGTAGCCCGTCGAATAGCTCGTCTTCGTACTCTGGCCTGGCAAAGTCGTTCGAAAGAGCGATACGACGTCCATCACGTACAAGTATCGTTGGAAAAAGGTGACTTGGTCCTTCTTTGGACACCGCAACGCAAGCGTGCATTGTGCCAAAAGTTCTTGTCACAGTATTCAGGCCCATTTGTAGTCGTGGACCACCTGAGCGAACTCACTTACGTCATAGCTCACCTCCTGTGCAATGGTCGGCGATCAAGCAGAACTCAGCTGACTCCTATTGTTCGCCTGAAGCCTTTCTACCCTGCTTGTCCATCCTGACTCGCCCCACGGGCTTCGTCTGCTTGCGGGGGAATGTAACGGATACGAAAGGCGCGGACAAGAAGAGAGAAGAGAAGACGAAGAGAACGAGGAGTTTGAGAGTACGGGCTGCGCTACGATCACGCTACGATCATCGTCCATCTCCTGTAAATAAAACCATTTCTTCACAACTCTACATAACAATATATATATATATATATATATATATATATATATATATACATTGTCGCGGAGCACTTTGAGCAGTAAGCGTTCGCGACTAGAAAGTTGGAGCAGCGAGAGGTAGTGTAGCCGACCGAGCACCGAAGCAAGGTTGTTTTCTCATCGTCGTTGCCTCTCTCCTAGCCACAGCCCCACTGCTCCCTATTTTACAGTACAATATATATATGTATATATATATATATATATATATATATATATATATATATATATATATATATATATATATATATATATATATATATATATATGCAGGGTGTTTCAGCGAACACTTTCGAAAATTGTTAAAGGTGGCCTGTGGCAGATAGCTCATTTCTAGTTCATGAGGTGGTCTACTCGAAGCGGCGGACACTATTTGCACAATATTTGAAAATGCGAAATCCATTACTTACCAATAATTCACTAATTAACTTTTTCGCTAATTATACTATGACCCATATTGCAATCTACAATTCCTAGCAGTGTACTTCGCAAGGCGGATCCCCTTTGAACGAATTCTCAGGACGTGCCATTTTAGAGATATAAATTCCCGAAGTTTAAGGAGAAATGCATATCCCTTCCAGTTACTTGTGTGCTTCAGTGCATGAAACGACGTTTTTTTAACAAATTAACTGGAACACCAATTCATTTCTCTGCAAAGTTCGGGAATTTATATCTCGAAACTGGTGTCGTCCTGAGAATACGTTCCAAGTGGACCCGCCTTGCGAAGTGCACTGCGAGAATTTGTAGATTGCAATATAGATCATGCGATAGTTAGCTGAAAGTTAATTAGTGAATGTTTATTAATTAGTCGATTTGGCATCTCAATTTTTTGTGCAAGTATTGACCGCTGCTTCGAGTAGACCAGCTCATGAACTACAATTGGGATATGTGCCAGAGGCAACTAACCTTTAAAGAATTTTGAATGTGTTCGCTGAAACACCCTGTATATATATATATATATATATATATATATATATATATATATATATAAAGACTGCAATTGAACCTGCGATCAAAGATACACAGGCAAACTTGACACTAACATTATTAGTCTCCTGCTAGACAAAAGCAAGGACCACAACGATGGATACGATGAAGACCCAATCTAAGGTCATGTATTGGAAACAACGCCCACGTACGCTTTTCAAGATGGTAACTGCGACATGAGTGGCTTGATATGCTGTGGAAAGTAAATCCAGAAACGAGATAGCAGTTAGTTGTAGGGTCTTTACACCGTATTTCTAACGGACACGTGAATCGGCCACAGCTGAAAAAAAAACTATCCATGTGCAACTTCCCCTTCGTGTTTTCATTTCCTGGCGTAGGGCACGATATCGCTGCAGTGGGCAGCGAAAACAGTCATATTATGAAGGATAAACAGTATACGTTACCCATGGCTTCCTAGCAAACCTAGGGCGCCTTTTGTACGAAAAATGATGCGGGGCTGGTTACTGTGGTGTGTGAAATCACATAGCACCTTAGCATATCGTTGTGGAGACAGTTTTACACATTCAGTGTTGCCGCTAGAAGACTCTCAAATATACTCCCATTTAATACTTCATCAGCTGTGAATGAAATTGTACGAACGCATTTCTGATACAGTCATACCCATACCTAATCCGTACATGCCATAGTAGGCGCCTTCTTGGTTTACTTCTGAAAAATGCCGGAGATCTCTATTTGGGGTACCTTGAATGGTGTTTGCTCAATGCGTTTTTCTTCCAAAGCATTGATGTTTGTTCCTCACAGTCCACGTTACTTCAGGATAGGCAGCTATACGATATGTCTTCGTCGTTCGGTTTAAGTCTGAAGGCCGCCGCACTGCAGCTAAAGATCTGACCTGTTTTATTACAATAGCAATTATATGGACACTCCAGGCGCATTTCCGCCCTGACCGTCATGTTCCGTATCAAGTCCAAGTGCTATAACGCCGTCTTCACGCGCCGTACACTATATGTGCAAGTGAAAGCGTGCGAGGTGAGCCGAAAATAGTGGCTCAATTTCACGCGCTCAAGGTACCGGGAACATCCTACTCGACAACGGCAGCGCATGGCACTGCTGCGTGGGCCCCATCTCTTCAAGGGATTTGCGATGTGAATAGGGTGCACCGAGTGCTGATAGCTTCGTCTGCGCTGTGTTCTCGCCGCTTAGTTCGCGTTGAAGCGAGATGCAGCAGGAAGGTGAATTCGCTCGCTGCTACTGCCACGCTTTCCCCCGGCCACACTTTGACAACCAGTGTGCATGGCCATCGAGTGAGGTGCGTTCATGTTTGCTTCTGCGCGGTTCACACCACGCTTGCTAATTTAGTTAGTAATCGTATGTTTGCAAGTTTTTCCAGCCGATGAAATTACTCTCCTATAAAATATCCTATATATCCTGTATAATTTGCTAGCGCTATCAATGCTTCGGCTTTGCGATGAAACTGCCGACTTTTTATGGTAGCACCAATTTCATCTGAGATTAATGACCCCAGCGGTGTCTGCATAAGCAAGCGTTTGGCGGGTTGCGACACCACGTACCCGAGCACATGAGGGTCGGACCCTCCCGCGTGTAGCCTTGCGTGGCCGAGCCGTGTCTAGAAAAAGGGGGATCCTGGGGGTTGAGCCCATGCCGGGTTTTCGGATCTTTAATGTGTATTGGTCAAACTTCAAAGAAAATGGATTCTGGAGACCACTTGCTTGAATTTAGGACGGTTGATCATAGCGGACAGATTAAGAAACTTGAGAAGATCGGCGACAACATTGTGTTGGTCTCCCCAAATCGTACATTAAACTAAGAGTATAATCTAAGAGTGCACACTAAGAGTGTACACTAAGAGTGTAGTCTCAGATGCGGAACTCCTAAAATGCACAGACGAGAAAAGAAGAAGCCTTGAGTGATCCGGGTGTTCTAGTTGCAAGAAATATAAAATTTACAAAAAATAACGATGCAATTACAGCCAAACACGTTGTGCTGACCTCCAACACTATAACGCATCCAAGTGCCGTTAAGGCCACCTACCTGTACCTTAGAGTGAAACCATTTTTGCCCAATCGCAGCCGGTACTTTCGGTGCCAGAAATATGGGCAGGGATCCTAATTATGTCGCGGAAGAGCCACTTGTGCTAAATGCTGTCAAACAGACCATGGTGTTGAAACGGGCACAAACGAGCGGTATTGTGCAAACCGCGGGGATCAGCATGCGGCCTTTTCCAGATTTTGCCCTGACCCTGAGGGGAAAAAGAAGAAGATGTGATTGCATTGAAGCTACTGGACATTTCATACACTGAAGCAAAAAATAGAGTCGCGTTTGCCGACAGAGGCACTTATGCACATGCTGCGCATAGAGGGCGTGCGCTGCCAATGGCGTCAGTTGGAATTCAGGTGGAGCTGCTGGAAAAGGTGTCAGCGCTCCGGCCTTCACCCAGAGAAAAAACAGATGCACGTCGCTACCCTCTTCCAAGTGGCCCAGTGGCTTCTGCTGGGGCTGGCGGTAGCCAGCACGTGCTTGAGGCCACAAAGATCTCAACGTCGCGGCCAAAGGACGGCTTTCTTTCCAAGAAAACGGCACCTTCTCCAAGCACCAGCAACGATGAACGCCCAAAGGGCGATGATATGATGAAAGTGTTTCCGCCAGACACGGATCAAACAAAAGAGTCTACATCTGGTAGGCAAACAAAAAATTCAGCTATTCCCCCTGGAAAACATAAAGAGGTAGCTTACTTCCTGTCACTGCCCCCCTAAAGCGGACGTGATCTGAAAGGCATTTTTGGAAGCTTTTTTCTCATTTACATATGCCACCTTTGTGACTTTCTAGATAGCATTTCTTCGTGAAGTACTTAATAAGCCACATCATCAAATATGGCTACTATTGTGCAATGCAACTGCCGTGGTTTAGGAACTAATACTGATGACGTTTACGATCTTTTCTATATGCTTAGGCTTCTGCTCTACGTTTGCAAGAAACTCATTTAAAAGGTTTGCATAAACAACCTCTGCGTCGATATAGAATCTATCGCAAAGATAGGGAACAGGCTTCAGTCGTATCCGGTGGAGTTGCTATAGTGGTTGCTCCAAGAAGTCCCAGTGCGCAAAGTGAAGCTTAAAACCAATTCAGAAGCTGTTGCGGTAAATGTTTAGATAGAAAAAAGATAATGGCAGTATGATCGCTGTACTTATCACGAGGTAAAGATAACACAAAAAAGGTGCTATAAAATCTTGTAACGGAACTTCCAGAACTTCCAGAATCATATTCTATAATCAATCTGTAACTCCCACCCTCACACCTATCTTTCCTCTGAAGGTGCGTGATATAGACCAATTTAGGCCGGTATTAACTTTGAAGGGTTTAAATTATTTTACAGTGCAGTGTTGAAAGCCATGTAATCTAAATTTTGGAAACCTGACATGAGTGTTGCCAACCATCGAAGCCAGTTTTCCCCTAAATGGGATGAAGGTTTTGCTAGATAATTTCTAGATTTTTATAAAGGGTCTTCGTTCTCATGCTAAAGAACGTATGTAAGGATACACTTCTGGTTCTCTTATGCAAATAGATAAAAAATGTTATACACTAAACATATTTTTAGACTCACCTTAAGGCATTCAAATAATGAATTCACTCAACTCAAGCTAAAATAATGTCACAGTGAAAGTTATGCTGAGAAGATAATCTCGTGCTTCAAGAAATATTCACGAAAGACGACGTCAACACGTCTATAACCTCTCAAAACTGCTCTACACCCAAACACCAAAAGGCCGAATTGCCATGATTACACACGGCGTTATTCGAATTGCAAGGACGGTGGCCGCCAGACATCCCTTGTATAATGTATCAGGGTAAAAACTGTGCACCACTTAACACTAATGTAAAAGTATATCTATCTATCTATCTATCTATCTATCTATCTATCTATCTATCTATCTATCTATCTATCTATCTATCTATCTATCTATCTATCTATCTATATATATATATATATATATATATATATATATATATATATATATTTATATATATATATATATATATATATATATATATATATAGCCCCTCCCACCTTAGAGTTTCCTGCAACAATTACTCGAGGGAACTCTAGCGTGCCGATTGTTCAGCCACAATGGGAATGATGGCTAGTGCATAGATGTGTCTGATCTTCATGCTTGTGGATTCCAACGTTCCTGCGGCTTCGTTTATCACGCTTTATCGTCAGGCCTAAATTGGACTAAATTTCAAAGCAGCATATAGTTTTAATGCAGAACGTTATGAGATTCTGGCTCGATCATGCCTCCATGGCGCAATATTTGCAATATAGGTGTTGTGCTAATGGTCCCGACTTCTAATCCTACCGTCGAACAGATTTATATATGTTACCTAATTATTTATAAAAGAGTACTTAAGAAAACGCGTGCAGCTTGCACTAGTGGCGCAAGGCTGGAGTCAACAGCGGAGCTTGTGGTCACCTAGCTTTTATGTGGCTTGCCTAAGTTGTTTCTAGGTTTTGCGAGGTTATGGTAGGCTTGGGTAAGATATATTTCTAGGTTTTTTGAGGTTATGCTAGGCTTTGCTAGCTTGTTGTCTCGGAGGGCTTGGCGCTGGAAGTTTTCGAACAGTTGCAGGCCGCGATGGCTTTTTCCACGACCTCGAGCATTCAGGCGCCGATTCTCATGTTCCCTGCACTGAAACTCGGGATCCTCGACTCGGCATCGCTTCTTCTCAGCCAAAGCTTCGATGCGGTGTTCCGGATCAGCTCGGCGGCGATGCATCGCTTCTCGCTTGGCAGTACGACATTCTTCCTGGTAAACTGCGTCATGTTCGAGTGTCCGGACTTCCCACTGCACCAGCACGTAGGTGCGCAGTAGAAGAGGCGAGAGGTGTGTCGCCTTGCCGGCTGTTCCGAGGTTTTACTCGCCTGTGACGTCACGACTCCGCCCTACGCGCGTGGAGTGCGAAGAAGGTTGCGTGGCTCGGTGCTCTCGCAGGCAACGCAAGGCGCCACCTTGCTGGGCAACGCAAGGTGGCGCACAGCTTGGCTGAGCTTTCTGGTAATGCTCCACGGCGGAACTAAAAGCTTAAACAGCTCCGCTGTTAAAATGATCACATTGCAAAGTCACGAAGCCGTTCGAAGCCAGAAGGACGAAGTGCCCAATGCAAGTACTCCCCACCATTCCCATGCTTTTTCGCATGCCCTGCTTGCAGTTCCCGTAGACACAAGCGCCACAGCTCCCTCTAGTATTATTTGTATGAAACTCAATGACTCTGATACCATCCAAGGTTTATCTGTGTATAGGCCGTTCCCGGTCTACTTTATTATATATGCGTGCGCAGTTGGTTGCTTAGCACTACGAACACATTGTCGTGCTCGGGGCAAGGTCTGCTTGAAATCGAGAATTGGAAGGATACCCGTCTCATCTGGAAAATATATGAGAACAAACAAAAATGGTCACCGATCAACGAAAATTCATAAAAGTAAGATGTATCGGCACCCGCATCAGAAGCCTGGTTCAAAATAAAGTTGAAGGCGGACGTCGTCCGCTTACGTTGGCTTTAAGATGTGACGTAAGCATCTCTTTTCTTGAATCTTTGACAATCCAGACCGCCGAGCGCACACTTAATCGCAATGACGGCAAACCTACCCCAGGCGAAAGCACGTTGCTCACGTCACATCTTAAAGTGAGCTGTAGCGTTGTCACTGCCTCGCCATTCAGAAGCAACTACAACTTTCTTTTCGTTTCGTTTTTCTTCGTTTTTATTTTTTTCATCCTCGCAATTTCCAAAGTTCTTTTGTGCAGAACGCGTATTTTCGAATCGATACATCAACGCCGTGCAAAATATTTAGCCATCGCGAGTAACAGCCGCCAAAACGATATACCTTATCAATTCCACCCCCCCCCCCCCCTGACGTTGTCCATGTATTAAAGGTCTTGTTACCTATGCGTCATATGAGTGGACAAAATTTAGGCTGCGCTCTACAGGCGTGTGAAAAGCAGCTGGCATTCGGCTGACTATCGCCGACACCTGTCCGCACGAGAGATGGTGGCCGCAGTGGCCACGTCGGCACCGCAGCGATCACTTCGATAGCTCTGCCTGGAGCGCGGAATCCCCATGGAGGGCGAGTTAATTTCTGCCAAGCGGCTTCGTCTGAAGTGCACGCGAGGAAAGAACCGCGTCTGTCAACTGCTGCGACACCTGACAGCCTGCAACAAAGTCTTGCGGCACGCAGGCTTTCAGCTCAGAGAAGACAAGAGAGACGAGCTCGGAGACGTGAGCGTCGCGATGGTGCCGGGAAATTGCAACCGATTACTGAGCCACACCGAGCAGCCGGCGAGCGTCCTTTTGAAAAGCCTACTCACAGAGCATCGGTGCATTGTGTCTGCAGAGATGAACTACTCAGTGGTAAACACAGGTCCACTGGTCGGAGTCCTGGCGTCTTCGTCGAGTCTGAGAAGGCTCAGAATCTTTGAAACCACGGGCGACCAGCGGGAAGTCCTCAACCCGTTCGCGGATAGGTTCTGGCCCTTGCACTACACTGACGAATTCGTGTTCCAGCCTGTTTACGGGCATTCCGCTGTCAGAATGACGATCCCCCTCCGCCTGCTCACTCGAGACGGTGCTACGCTGACGTCGTTGGACGTGGCCGAAATGGTAATCAGCCGCGCCACGGCCAGAAAGCTAATAGACGGGCTCATCGAGAACAACACTATCACGGAACTCGGCGTCGGAGCCTGCGTCCTTACGTGCGGCCCCCGGAACCGACCGGCAGAGCGGTTTGCGCAGTATCTGAGCAAGAAACAAGCGACGCTTCGTAAACTTACTATGAGAGCAGTCTACTTCGATACCATGCCCGGGTGTCAGATCGTCGTGCAGGCCATCTCCGCAATGACGACGCTGCAAGAGTTGGCGGTGCACTTTCACGCGAGCAGCCGAGACTACGGGCTCTTCACGAGGGTGATTGCCGAGAGCCGGAGTATCCGTACGTTAAGCCTGCGATTCACGCAGTTCGGCGACGGACTGATTAATGCTCACCCACCTCAACGCGTGGGCACCGTCAACGTTCACGCTTGGGCCTCGGCGTTGCAGGAAAATACAACTCTGGAGGAGCTGGTCCTCGACGTTTCGTGGTCCACAACCGAAGAGTGCTGCGTCTTACTGCGAGCACTGGCGCACAACCGCTCCGTCCAGAAATTGACCTTGCACAGCCTTCCCCACGAGGGCGGCCTGCGCGAAGTCTGTTGCACGATACGAGATTGCGCACTGGCCCTCAGGGTCTGCATCGGGGACCATTGCGTTGGACCACGAGATCTGCCTACACTTTCGGGCTGTCTCGAAGTGACGGCCGTCGTTCTCAGTTACGGATACCTTCCGCACACGACTGACCTTCGAAGTGCCTTGGATGTCCTGGCTACTTGCAACCACGTCACATCGCTTAGCGTATTTCTCGACTTCTTTCACAGGGACATTTATGCGTCATTGTCAGCTTACATAAGAAGCGCGTCCGCGCTGAAAGCAATTGAGCTCCGTGTCTTGGTCAGCGGCTTTCACGACGATACTTTCAATCGTGCAATGTCTGACTTGTGCGAAGCCTTCTCTTCAAACCTCGGTATTAGCAAGATCATGCTGGAGTCAACGGTGCCATTGCGCGACGAAGACTACTCGGTGGTTGCCCGTGCTGCTACTAACCCCCGTCTTTACGAGCTCTTTCTTAGGGCCTTCGACGAAACTTTCTGCGCAGCCTTCCTGGGGTGTCTATTGCCAGGGCTGGCTCAGAAGTACAACCTGCTTCGCCTGGAGATGCACACTTGCGTACAGCCCAAGGCCGAGATGTTCGCTGCCCAAGACATCGTGCGACGTAACTGCAGTCTCGTCGAACGAGCAACCAGATTCGTGTTGGGAGACCGCGACCCCTACTGCGCGCGGCCCTTCGAACTCCTCTCGGAGCACCCTGTACTCGTCGACAATGTTCGAACCAGGGCGTCTCTAGGAGGAGAGGTCGATGCTGCTGCCATGGTCGGAGGCGTTGTGCAGTATCTGGCCGTTGGCGACGTTCACGAGTACATGCGCCTGACTGGCGTCGTCAAGACACGGGTCGAGTGCAATGTCCGGCACGACGGCGGCATGCAGTTGGACCGATTGCACTACGACTGCTGGACTCACATTCGTCAATACCTAAAGGTAGCCGACGTTTTGGAACACTGAAGGGAGTTGACTAAATAATTCTGTGTCGCACCTTCGCCAAACGCCCGATTTTGAGGGAGCTTCTCCCATGAGCCCAATGCGCGCATTCCCCGGAAAAGACCGAACTCTCCGCTGCCTTAAGTCGAACACGGGAGACCTTGTCCCTACGTGTGCCGACGCAGCCACCTAGCCAACGGTCGGCACACTATCGTGCTTTAATTGCGGCTGCAGTGGTTGCGTTTCCTGATGCATAGTGCGCCGTGCCCTCGCTAGAGTGACTTCCGTGTAAGAAAAGGTACCAATCGCCACTCACTCCCGCGTTGACTAACATCATGTGCGACAAATGTGACCGGGCGTGAGTTTGAGGCAAAGCGTGATTTGGGGACGTGGACTGCGCGCGGCGATGGTTTGTGTGAGTCATGCCGTTTCATTTTTCTGTATCCATTATCATGATCGTCATTTTATTCCTATCATTTATTCCTTTCTTAGCACGCCGAGTCGCAGGCTGCGGTTTGACTCCCTGGGGCGTCCTATACCATTTCCTCTTGAAACTTATTTTTAGTCAGTCCTTGCGACAGAGATAGAGGGAACATTATTTGCGACCTCTGGAATATGTTCATTGTCTGTGTGCGTCCCGGGTGTAAGCCGATAACCACAGTTGCTTTTAATATGTTATCACTCATTTTCATTTGCCGCCTCGGCGGCCTCCCAACAAGGCCATTTCTTCAGCTGCAACTAATGTCACATAGTGAGAGCAAAGCTATTTAGGTTTCAGTAATATTTTTTTACATCAATCTTATTCATGGCAGTCTGAAAGATTGTTCCAGTGGTCTCCTGATTAGCTGTTTGCTGTGGGCGTCTGTTGAAAAAACGTTTTATCGATATTTACGAGCATCGTGTACGGAGAAGGCCTCGGCCACTGAAGGCCTACAGTCTGCAGTTGTACGAAACCCAACAAATATGACACCCCAAGGGCACGCAATCTGCCCCGTTTCACAGGAGATGCCAAGAAACCGCCATCATTATCGTCGCTATCATGAGCATGCGAGCAATTGCGTGTCTGTGCAAGACGAAAGAGTCTGCGCCATCAAAATCCTGTCATGGCCGCACGCAGCACGGTTGTCTCCCCTAACGGCTGTGAGCATTTCTGAACAACGGGGTGTGGACCGTGGTGGAGCAGCGCTTGTCAAAAAAAAAAAAAAAAACACCTAATGAAATAGCCACTGCTATTCAATTCGTACTCAATCCGTAAATTTCGCATTTGAAGTTGTCTTATATTCGTCACGGATGAGGTCACAGATGCACCGTAGTTATCAGCCGCTTAGTGATTGACTAAGCATGTTTCATGTTGGGTAGTCTATAAATTTGCCCTCTCAATTAAAAAAAAAGGCAAAACTTTTTTCGTACAAAGCTTGTATTGGCTCACAAGTAGCGTTGTTGTCCCAGTTCCCAGTACCCAGTCCCCAGAGCAGAGCAGATCATCTGTGGGAAAAAGCGGTTTGATGAGTTAACTGCTGCGCCGAGACCGGAGCATGAGCCATTATAATTCCAGCTTCACAGGCGCGCGCTCACGCGACGTTCGCAGCCTATCAGAGCCGCTTCGCTTCTGACGGGGAGCGAAAGGGCAGGAAAGGCTATCGCGCGCGCTGCGCCGACTTCCGTTCAGTTCACTCTCGGAAAACGGATCGGACGGCCACGCGTTGTACGTTCGCTCGAGGAACGGGCAACGTTCGACCAGCGGCGGCGAGAACTCGCCTGTGAAAGGGCTGTGTCATCGGCTCGTCGATCCAGCCATTAGAGCCACCCGAGCACAGGCAGTCCGGCAGCAACGAGGAGAACAACCCGAGAGGAGGGAGCGGCACACCGAAGCAATCCGGAACCGTTACCTTCGGGTCACTTAACCGTCCCTTAAACGGGTCACTTAAACTGTCCTGCACGCAGGACAGTTTGCAGCGGTTCGATTTCAAAACGCTTGTGGTTTAACTAGCGACAGATTTTTAGAACTTCTTCGTTTTTATGTTAAGTCGACTTACGTGACTTGGGAAGGAAATGTTGTCAAACAAAAAGATAGCATATGCATTGGGTCATCTATTGCTCCCTGCTTAAGTGACTTGTATCTAGCTAACCGTGACCAGGTTCTTGATGAACGCCTGAAATGACACCGATGTCGTGAAAGTGTTCAGATTCGTTGACGATTTTCTTATCATTCTGAATAACGAATTAGAATATTGATTGATTGATTGAGTTAGACCATGTGATTTTCGACAACGTTTGAGTGGCGCTGCCAGATTTGCGTATATATTGTCTGTTTCTGACAATAAAGTATAAGTTGTTAGTAAGCGCTCGTCCATGTCTCTTCTTTTTTCGTCTGTTTGGTGCTTTAGTACATCAGTATTAAGATATAGACAGGGATATGTTGGTTTTGCTCCTTGAAGCAAAAGGCACGATACAAGAATTGAGCAAACTGTCTCTGTGTCGTCGTCCGTTAGCATACTATCGCCGAAGCTACTCGCAATATTGTGTCACATTTACTGGCAACCGGGCCAGGTACACCTTTGGGTCTGACATATATAGTGCTTGCACTTCGTTCCCAAAGTAGTGTCCTGTCACGGTTATCCACGCGCATGAAGGAAGATCGCTACTTAAAATTATTGCGCAGTAATGTCTGCGGGATTTGTCTGTTCTCCATATTGTCTACCATGTTGCCATTCCACCTTTATAATACGGCCGCAATGTAGACTAGCAAGTATCAAACGCTATAAAGGCTACCCACTTCTTCAAAGACCTAGCGCACAACTTCTGACACATACTTGTATTCAAAAGTTGTGCGACTGCCAAGGACATCCCTAACGAATGTTACGTAATAAATTATGGGGTTTTACGTGCCAAAACCACGATCTCATTATGAGGCACGCCGTAGTGGGGGATTCCGCAATCATTTGAACCACTTGGGGTTCTTTAACGTGTCCCTTAACCTAGGCACACGGGTGCTTTCGCACTTTACACCCATCAAAATAAGGCTGCCATGGCTGGAATTTGATCACGGGACCTCGTGTTTAGCAGTCGAAGCCCATATCCAATGAGCAACTATGGCGGGGGCAACGAATGTTGGCAGTTCGAGGAAGGTGACAGTCGGCACGTGAGACAATTTCTTCCCATCCACATGCGAAGTGCGCATGTGCAGAACGCAACACGACCGGTACCGCGTACGCGCGCGACCGATTCTTGCGTGCGTACGTGGGCAGCCTTGCGTGCTGCTCTCGTGGTTCTCTTTTGTTCGGGAGAGCGCGTGGCAAATGAGTTTCGCAAGATGGCGGCGTCAAAGACGGCCAGCGGAAGGCTGTACCTTTCCATGGCCTACGATTTGGCTTTGCTGCGTGAAGTGGACGCGCAGAACCCTTTCCAGGATCCTGCACGGCGGGAATCCGTACCAAAATATATGAACGCTGTTTTTGAGAAAGTGTTGAGTGTGCGCTGTTTGCGCGCACACATTACGTCACGTTGGCGAGAACAACGGCGTCTATAGTTCGACCGATGGTCCGATGCACTGGCGGACGCAGCTGACGCGCTCCGACGCGCCCAGCGTCTAACGACGCTCGCCCGCTAATACGCACGTAGGCATCTCCCAGTACTAAAAGCCCTGACGTGACACGCGCTGCTACATTCCGCAAAGCGATTGCAGGCTGCGTACATATAGTCATTGAGCAGTACTAAATCTGTCTACTGACGGCTGAGGCACATTTTTTTTCTTTCCTTCTATTTTTTTTTTTTTACAGCGAAACCGTTAAGGGCTAATTTCTCGCACTCTCGTGTCCGAGTATAGAACAAAATCCTAAATATAGTGCAATGAAGGCACCACCCGCAGTGGAGGTGAAGTAGGCGTTAAGCACTCCTCATACGTGGGCCGATCCCAAATATAGTGCAATACCGGGCCGACCCGCGGCGGAGGTGCATTTCGCCATTAACGGTCCTCATATGTTTATATGCTCATCGCAGTGTACATCACGGCCGTTCCTGTGTGTTTGGACTGTTTACAAACTCATGGTGGTGCAACTTGCATTTGACTTTTATGTTATGTTCTGGGGGGTATAGGACTGTGCGCTGTGGATTTCTGACCCTATGACGTGAATTCTTTTCATTTTATTACATACCTTTTATATTGTTTCCGCTATGAGAAAAGGAGTAGCCGTCACCATTATAAGGTTACTACGTCTCTTTCTTTTATTTTCATTTCAAAAAAAAAGAAAGACCCACGTACACAGCTTCGCTGGTCATACATGTTCACAGAGTGGAAGGGAACTGCGCTTTCTTTTTTTGCATTGATTTTGCTTTCAGAAAGAGACGATTAATGATATAAGTGCAACGTAATACATTTCTGTCTTGTAGATTTAAATATGCGTTTAAATAAACTCTATATCTCGTTCATTCCCAAGAGTAGGTGTAAGCGGCGAAATGGCTCGCAGGCACGGTCGCACACTGACACAAACGCACACGCAGAGAGATACGACACATGCTCGCCCGCATTGAAATTCCCACCCACCCACGCATGCCCGCACGCACAAAAATGTACGCGCGCACGCACACGGAGACACAGGCACTCACAAACACGCGTTTGATCCCACACGCATACACGCACTCATGCGCACTCATGGCTATTTAAATACTGCGGTACAAACATGCGCGCACACGCAAATATACATACACATGGAGGCACGCTCAAGGCGTGCACTCCCATATGCACTCCCTCTCCTTCCCTGCAGCCTCACAACAACATGCGCGTTCAAACAGACTGAATGACACTTTCGCTGCAATTACCGTTCAAAACTCCAGCTGTAATAAATCGTTTTAAGGTTTAAATTTCGCGCTATGCAAGTGAATGGGCCCTCTGTTGAGAGGACGCAAAACCATTTGCTCCTGTCGTGTGACATAGCCGCCCAAACATGAAAAAATGCAGTTTTAACAGACCACCAATGTTCCAACTAAGTGCCATAAATGCATGTGTTGTTACAAAGGCCTACCCTCTTTGCGCAGACAGTTGAAACTTGTTGACACTCGGCTATTTTATAGAAACCAAATTGCTCAAAATTTTTCCCGTTCAGTTACCTATGTGCATTGCCGTGAAGTTCCACACGATGGCAAAGGTGCCATGTCCAGAATTCCTTAGTATGTCCATGCTACAAGGCCACGATAGCTATTTTTTAACGTAACACTAAGACATGCACATGCTTGTTACGTTGTCCAAGGAATAAAATCTTATAATAAAAGCGATGACTTAACAAATAAGCAACTCATTGCTACGTTTTAGGAAGTAAAGATAGAAAATATAATTTTCGAAGAGCCCTGCGGAAAAAACCAAAACTGAAACCATATCTTGAGTTTTGTGTTACGGCCATCTGATGGGAGACTGTCGAACTCAGTCATACGTGGCGTTAAAAAAAAGGTATCACGCAGCACGACATCGAGCCGCTGCTAGCATGACGCGGAACGATAGGTGCGAGCGATTAAACAATTAGACCACGGCTTCCAACGTTTCCGCACGCGATACGCTCGGGTTTTTATAGTTATAGGAACTACCGAAACCAGACTTTGCAACTATTTTGGTCGTCCGGTGCGTGTGCGAGGAAAGGAAAAAGAAATTATGGCAAGCATTACAAATTAATGTCTTCCATCAGTACCACATCACTTTCAAGGTAAATTACGCACGCCGGGATGTTGAAGGCAATTGGTTCAGCAATTAATCACGTTCAACGCCGATTTACGTCGTCACGTGACGCGCTTTTCACCTCCATTTTCGAGGTGTTTCGCGGCATAAGTCACACTGACTGTTTGATTCCCATTCGCTTAGTATATGTACCAGTATGTCTGTGAATCATACAAAGACTGGAGAAAGCTCCGTGCGGTCACGTAACACTCCTTCTCACATAGTCTGACGTGCTCTTCGCGGTCACCGTCGCAGAGCCCCTTGGAAGCCAGTTGGTATGCTGGCCACGCCCTAGTGCGGGACACCGGGAATTTGGACCATCTGGGGCTCTTTAACGTGGACCTAAATCTAAGTACACGGGTGTTCTCACATTTCGCTCCCATCGAAATGTAGCGGCCGTGGCCGGAATTCGATCCCACGACCTCGAGCTTAGCAGCCCAACATCGTTGCCGCTAAGCAACCACGGTGGCTGTGTGTACCATTGCATAGATTTTGATTTTGCCGCTCGTTTGATATCCATGTCGGTATGATTGGTATATCTATGATGTGGCTAAAGTTAGGTGATGTTACGTGACTATTTTTCACGTGGTCTGAAGTACGCGAAGTGCGTACCATCGCAGACCTTGTTCAAAGCCCGACCACTTGATATCCGCGTCAGTATGATTGGGAATCACGCATGGGCCAGCGAAATATACATGAAGTCACGGGTCAGCGTCTCCCACGTGATTTGACTTCACTACCTGTTTACTACCGCATAGTTCTTGCGATTCCCATTCGTATGACACCTATCTCACTGTGTTTGTGATTCACATGTGGGCTTCTGAAAGTAACGCAAGGTCACGTGACATCCTTTACCACGTGTTCTAGCGTATCCCATGTGGGTACCATCACAGAGCTCGTTCGAAGATATTGTTTGATATCCATGTCAGTATGGTTGAGAATGAGGAATATGCTGGCGAATGTTACGTGAGATCCCATAACACCCTCTTCCACGTGATCTCAGATGCATTACCTAGATATAATCGCAGAGATTGTTCGAAACTCGTTCATTGGATATCCATGTCATCGGGCCTTATAGAAAACAAAATGATGAGAGTTCGCGTGACGCTCTTTTCAGTCTGGTTTTATCAGCTTTAGAAATCAACGGTTTGTTGCTGGATGCCCCTTTGTTTCAATGCATGTTAGCAAAGCCATGAAATAGATACGTTTTACACGACCTGTTCATGGCAGTAATGTCCATAATAGTACATTATTCAGATCATGTATCGCGCGGAAAAAGAATTTTTGTTGTCACCTGAGAACGCTCATCAAGAAAGCTCTTCAGTTATCTTTTCTCGCAGCATCATTAAAAATTTTGTCATTATTTTGAACATCCTAGAGCACCTCCGCAAATGCATCTTTACTCTGGATTAAATTCACTGGTGTTGGATTAAAATATGCGGTGCATATATAAATTATTTGGTGCTGGGATTAAATGAGTGACAGTGGAGTTAAATTCACTGGCACTTGGACTAAAATAGCTGGCGCTTGGTTTAATTTGGCCGGGACACTCTAGTAGATTCGTATGTTCAAATATCTGGCTAACCGGTTATTTAAACCGGATATCCTCAATATCCCTTTCTTAAAAACGGGATAACCGCGTAACCTGTTTTCGAGACCGGATTCACTTCTCTCCGGTTAAACCGGATAGCCGCTTCGACGTATATCTGCCAGCACTAGTGCGTTCCGTAAGTACTGTACTGGTCAGATCATTGCCTTATGGGGTTCATACGGGTTTTCACCCAAAGGCTGGGCAAGAACATCAGTAATGCCATTGACTACTTTGGGTGATAGTAACCAGGTCACTTTGTCGTACTGCGTCGTCTGTAGAGTGATGCGATTTATGTGGAATTGCACTTCGTTCTATAGGCACCACACCTGGGGATTCTTAAACCAAAAGGGTCGCAGCTGAAACGTACCTTTGTGATTCGGGCTTGACTTGGTTGATGGGTTGGTGGAGCGAGGGCTTGATGCGCAGCATTTTTGCTATGTTTGGTCACATTTTAGTCCTAGGTCACCACTGTGAGCGCGAAATGAGAAGCGACCGACACTTTAGCTACAGAGCTGATACTGGAGCCTAGCCCAACTACCTTTTCAAGCGACGCTTGTATACGCTCCTCTGCGGCGGCGATGTCGCGCTAAAAAAAAAAACAAAAAAAATCAACTGCTCTCAGAGTTGCACACGTGCATGGATTGCTGTAAAAAAGAAGCAAGGGAGCCATTGATGGAAGAATCCTGCTGCGCCGCCGTGCTGCTGACGTCATTCTCTCCGCCAATAGGAATGGTGTGTCTGGGTAACGTGAGAACAACGAGTTTTTCTCGCGTGAGAACACTATCGGCGCAGCGTTGGGTCGGCCTCGCGTCGTGCGTTCGGTCAAAGAAGGGGCGGCGTTTGATGAACGCCACCTGCTACACTTATAGCTGCACACGTGCAGAGATTTCTTAAAAAAACAAGCAATAGACCCGTTGAACGAAGAATCCTTCTGCGCCGCCGCGCTACTGACATCATTCTCTTTGCCAATAGGAGTCGTGCGTCCAGTGGCGTAGCTAGGTCGTCTGGCACCCGGGGCCCATAGGTCTTCTGTCACCCCCCCCCCACCCCCCCTCCGGGTGTACTCTAGGAAGGCGAGGATATCGAAAACTTCAGGGTGTCTTCGGACGTATATGACACCTCCCCCCCCTCCCCACTGGCCCCTTGCACCCGGGGCCCACGGCCCCCCGGACACCCCCCTCCCCCGTTGCAACACCACTGCGTGTGTCTATGTATCGTGAGAAGAACGAGAGTTTCACGCGTGAGAACGCGATCGCAGCTGCGATCGGCCTGTCGCGCGTCGTGTTCGGCTGAAGAACAAGTGGCGTTTGATGAACGCTGCCGGGAACTCGCTCGAGAAAGGGCTCGTCATCGGCGTGCCGACCTCACCGTGAAGGAGCGTGAAGCCGACGCGTTACGACAGCGAAGAGCCGCGGATACCGAGCTTCGCTTGCACCCCTCTTCATAGTAGTAGAAAGGCGGTTAACGTTTTTGATTTCCTTCTTTGTTTTTGCAGTCAACGCCCGCTGGCATCGTAACAGATGGGGGCGCTACATCTTTGTAGGGTGACCGCTCTCAACAGGCTAACTTAAACATTATAGCTCGGCACAGGACGCGCCTGCATGTATCAGAAGTTTCTCGAACATTATCGATGGTTTTTTTCCCGTCGTGCGATGTCACCGAACTTCGCGTAATCTGATCGTATGCGCGACGCGAATTGCGTAGTACTTTCTGGAAGGCACGCGGGGCACCAGCTATTACCTTGCAACTTTCGACGAATACTGTATGAAAGCCAACACGCTTGATCCGCTCATCAGATTTCGACTATCGCACACTGTGCTCGAGGCCTTGTGCTTCGAGTGTCGCTTGCGTGATCACAGGTTCGCGCAATAAAAAGGTTAGTTTCGTGATTCACACTTTCGCAATGTTGTGCTGACCGCCACTACGACGTCACAGTATACATATAGCAGCAGGTGCGAGAAATAACTACTAATCTAGTGAAATAACTAAGTGAAAAGATGTCATTGCACAAAATAAACCATGTAACTCACATACACATATATGAAAACATCGATATATATTTTCAGGCGATGGTTGTATTGGCTAATAAGTTTCGGTGGCGATGTAGTAACGAAAAAACGAAGTTGCTCCAAGATAAGCTGCGGGAAAGGGCGGCTTGATGAGTTAACAGCTGCGTCGCCGCCGGAGCGTTAGTCATTAGCAAGGGTTGCAGCTGCAAGGTGCAGTCACTCCAAGCGCGAAACCAATCAGAGCCGTTTCGCTCTGGCCGGGGAGGGAAAGGGCAGGAAAGGCTATCGCGCACGCTGCGCCACTCCGTTTCCGTTTAGTTCATTCTCGGTAAAGAGACAGGATGGCGAGATGTTGTGCGTTCCTCCGAGGAACTGGCAGCCTTCGAAGAGCGGCGGCGAGAACTCACCCGTGAAAGGGCTCGCCGTCGGCGCACCGATACAGCCGTTAATGCTTCAATATATTCCTACGTAGCGTGAACGCGCGCACACGTTACATCACTTTGGCGCGAACAACATCATCTATAGTTCGACTGATGGTCCGACACCACTGGCGCCGCCAACGTAACCTGACGCGGCGAACACGCCGCTTGCACCCGGCGCCTAACTGCGCTCGCCCGCGCGCCGATAACGTCGGAGTATAAACGCGCTACGAGAAGAAAATCCCGAGCTGAAGGAACGCGAGGCTGAAGCTATTTGGTACCGTTTCGAAACTGTGGGTTACTTAAACGTGACGAAAGTCAGATGCACGCGGACCATATTCGCTTACCCCCCTCTTCCATTAGGCGAAGGGTTGGTCTTTTTTTGCACTACAACATAAACACGCAACACACAGCTGTCTAAACAGAATCAATTATTGCCATGGACAATTCCTTAAAAAAATATACACTCGCGCAACTATCGGTACATCTCATGTTTAAAACACGAAATTGTTTTCCATCTTTAAGGCGAAAGCCTTTCTGGGCTCATGGTGGAGTTTGTGTCTGGAGATTTGACCACCGGAGTGTCCGCCGAAGCGTCATCTCGCCATATGAAGAGAGATTAAAGAATGAAAAATGAATGATAGTGGCAGTCAGTGAATGATAACGTTATAATAGAGATTGGTAGAGGTTAATAAAGACTAGTAATGACTAGTCACTACTAATGAGCTGTAATGACCACTAATGACTCCCAAATGACCAATACGTCTGACAACAGCTTGTAATGACTACAATTGATTACAAATGACTGAAAATGCCTACTAGTGAGCAGTAATCACTAACAATGACTGAAATCACTTGTAATGACTAGTAATGACTATGAAAACCAATATGTCTAACCACAACTTGCAACTATAATTAATTAGAAATGACTAAACATGCTTAGTAATGACCAGTATAGAATAATAATGACTGACGTGACTTGTAAAGACTACTATTGACTACGAATTGACTAATATGTCTAACGACGAATCATAACGACTACAATTGATTACAAATGACTAAAATTGCTTAGTAATGACCTGTAACGACCAATAATGACTGAAATGACTTCTAATGACCATGATATGACCAACATGTCTAACGACGGCTTGTAATGGTCACATACAAATGGCTAAAAATGCTTAGTAATATGCAGTTATGACTAAAAGAAAGAGGTGAAAGAAGACGCAAAGAGAAAGAGGCGAATGATAAGAGAAGGAAGAGCAGGCTTTCGCCGTTCACCTCTTAAGAGAGATCTGAAGAGACCCTGTAATTTTTACCTCAAGAGGTACTGATCTTTCTTCGCACCACGAAATTCAGTCATTCGCTGACTACGTATGTTGTGGCAAACTGGTAGTTTGAAATCCAAGTGTGTAGCTTTCGTATATTTCGATAAGTTACAATAAGTAAGCCTGGTGACGAGTGATTTCCGTGTAAAATATTGTTAATAGAATGATGAATTTCATTTCGGGCACGAAGAGGAATGGTATTATGCTGACAGATAAATAATTTGGTGCTCCAGGCACATGGACTTCCCTATGGTATGATATGCAAAGCCGTTTTTTGCCATTGAATAGCGGTTTTTAAATGGGTTTCATATGTAGAATCCCATGATATGGCAACAAAGAAAGAGACAAGTAACTAACCCAAATATATTGTTACGGTAGGAAAAAAGAACAAGGTCGTCGATGGTGGGGAGGACTAAGTGGCAAGAGCCTCTCGGGATTCTCGGCAGCTGTTTATATACGCTTTGTAAATACACCGCGTAAATAGTTTTATACACGTGATATTTTGGTGGACGTGCGGGGTACGCGTCTTCGCCACGGAGCTCAGAAGCGGACGTCTCACCCAGCCTGTGACCATGCTTCCAATGAAAGGCACTGAATCTGCAGCTGCAATGCCGACTACGCATCCCCATTACGTTGCTCTACCTCAGCCGCAAGACCCCGGCAAGTTCACCGGCCTTGATGGTGTTGACGTGGAAGAATGGTTGAAGAGGTATGAGCGCGTCAGCAACGTGAACAGGCGGGATCCGACCATAATGCTGGCCAATGTCGTGTTCTATCTCGACGGAACACCGCGAACGTAGTTTTATACACACGAGGAAGAGCTAACCAGCTGGGACTTGTTCAAAGAAAAGCTGTCCGACGTTTTTGGTAATCCGACCGGTCGACAACTAGCCGCCAAGCAACAACTCGCCACGCTTTCCCAAACTGCTACCGAGTCGTGTGTCTCCTACATTCAGGACGTCCTAGCCCTCTGTCATCAAATCGACAAGTCGATGCCAGAGGCCGGCAACGTTGGACACATTATCAAAGGCATCGCGGAAGACGCATTCAACCTTTTGGTCTTCAGAAACTTATCGACTGTTGACGCCATCATGAAGGAATGCCGCCGTTTTGAGCAGGGGAAGATTTGCCGCATAATAAATCATTTTGCACCGCTTCCAAATACTGCAGCGACCTCTTCCTGTGACGACCAATCCAGCTCGCCACCACCAAGCGAAAACGTGACCCGAATTGTACGCCGCGAACTCGAAGCAGCGATTCCTGCCTCGCCTCAACGGACGTCTTGGAACAAAAGTGCTGAGACAATATCGCTGATCCAGTCCGCGGTTCGTCAGGAAATCGCTAATATGGGTATTGCAAGCGCCTACTCCTTGAGTCGCCCTGACACCCACCCTGCTCCTATGCCTCGGTCCTATCGCAGTCCGCCTCACACTGTCTGTTATCCCTAGGCTACCAGAAATCCCTCGAACCGGCGTACACCTGACGACAGATCAATCAGTTTCTGCTGCGGCCGAATCGGTCACGTTTCCCATCACTGCCGGAACCGTTGGCCGCTCCCTCCTCGAAACACGTTCCGGAATGCAAGTTCGCCCCGAAGTTCTTCACCACGTCGCTTCTATGACGCTTCCGACGCCACTACCCCGACTCGCCGCTATGCTCGCTCGCTCTCGCCTCAACGCCGCCAGCCATGTCCGCCCCAGCTTCACCGCTCGCCGTCGCCGACCTACCCATGACCGTCCCAACAGGAAAACTAGGCAATGCGGCACCTCGAGGTAGTGCTGCAATGTCGGATTCGCCGCAAAATCCTCCTATGACGCTGCTTATGAGACATAACCTTCTTGACGTCCAAGTTGATGGCACAGCCGTCACATCCCTTATGGATACCGGAGCATACATACCGATTATGACCAGCCGCATAAACCAGTCATATAAAGCCAGCCATTTAAAGAAAATTGCTACGCCTCCCTTTACTCGTTCCCTACGAATCGCTGACAGTAGCACGGTGACTGTGGTCGGAATGTGTACTGCCCGTGTGAGCATTTCCGGTTGCCATACTGTCGTTCTTTTCACTGAGATTAACCAATGCCCCCATGACCTCATCCTAGGCCTAGAGTTCCTCTCCGCCCATTGAGCGCTCATCGATTGCTCTTCAAGTACTGTGCGCCTTGACGCCCCTCTACTGGACTTTCCTCAAACACCACACGAAATTCGCCTAAGACCGACTGAGTTTGCTCACGTTCCACCGCAGGTCTTGACATACATCGAAATGTCGCCTTCTACGCCAGTTCCCGATGGTAATTACATCTCCGCTCCTATAACTGCCATCGTTCTCACGCACAGCGTTACTGTACCGCATACAATACTGAGGGTCAGAGGCCATCCATGTACCTCCCTGTGGTGAATTTCGGGCTCGCTAAGCAAATTCTGCCTAAAGATATCACCCTGGATACAATCACTGCTTTAGAAGTTAGTTGCGTTGAGACTTTTCCGCTGACACTTCCTGTGAGCCTTTGCGGTCTGCCAAATGCCAAACGACATTAGCAAAATCATCGCCCCGAATCTCACTCCTGCGGAAACTGAACAGCTCTGCAGTTTTTTGCTTTTCTACAAGGATATATTCGACCTGAACAACATACCCTTAGGCCAGACGTCACTTGTCAAACATCGTATACATAGAGGCGATAATCCAGCCATCCATCGGCGACCCTACCGAATTTCAGCTTCGGAGCGGCACGTCATGCTGGTCAAAAAGAAGGACGACTCATGGAGATTCTGCGTTGATTACCGCCACCTCAACCGCATCAGGAAGAAGGATGTCTACCCACTGCCTCGCATCGATGACGCCTTCGAGTGTCTAAACAGGGCATAGTATTTTTCATCCATCGACCAACGGTCCTGAAATTGGCAAATCGCTGTCGATAATCTAGATCGTGAAAGGACCGCCTTTATAACGCCTAATGGTCTTTACCACTTCAAAGTTATGCCTTTTGGCTATGCAACGCCCCAGCGACCTTTGAGCGTATGATGGACTGATTACTCGAAGGATTCAAGTGGTCGACTTGTCTCTGCTACCTAAATGATGTTATTGTGTTTTCGCCCTCATTCAGCACACACACTAACCTTTCAGCTGTACTTGCTGTTTTTCGCAAGGCCACTCTACAGATCAACTCCAAGAAATGTAACTTCTGCCATCGTGAGAAAACTGTTCTTGGACATGTCGTCAATGCGACTTGCGTCCGATCGGACCCCGAGAAAATTCGCGCAGTGAGAGTTCCCTGTTCCACGGTCCACAAATGATATGCGAGGTTTCGGGGGCCTTTGGTCTCACTTCCGGTGCTTTGTTAAATATTTGGCCGCCATAGCACGTCCTCTCACAGACCTCCTGAAGAAAAGTGTGCCGTTTTCATGGGGATCCTCACAGACCACCACCTTTTCAAGCGTTTACCACTATGCTCACCAACCCATCGATTATAGGACACTTCGCTACTTCAGCCCCTACAGAGGTGCACACCGATGCCTCTGGCCACGGAATCGGTGCCGTCTTGGCACAAGTTCAACATGGCCATGAACGTGTTATCGCGTTCGCTAGTCGTCTTTTGTCACCTGTGGCGCGGAACTACTATATTAGCGAGCGCGAATGTTTGGCAGTGTGTGGGCAGTGGCGAAATTCCGCCGCTATTAATACGGCAGGCACCTTTTCCATTGTAACGGACCACCACGCTATCTGTTGGATTTCGTCCTTAAAAGATCCCGCAGGGAGGCTTGGACGATGGGCGTTGCGGCTACAAGAGTATTCCTATTCGGTGGTGTATAGGCCTGGTCATCTACACAAGGACGCCGACTGCTTGTCCCGTTACCCTGTACACACGCCCGCCAACGCCGACATGGACGCTTCCGCAAGTGTTCTTCTCATTTCCCAGCTTTTGGACATGGTCAACGAGCAAAGCCAAGACGCTGCATTGAGGACCCTCATCGACCGAATGGAATCTGCTCCTACTGATCCGTCATTACCGTGGTTCGTTTTCAAGGACGGGATATTGTACAGACACAGTTTTCATCCTGACGGTCCTCCCCTTCTCCTTGCCATTCCTCAACACCTCCGCTTAACCGTTCTTCAGGAGCTCTATGACGCCCCAACTGCCGGACACCTTGGGTTTGCTCGCACTTACGACCACGTGCGCCGCCGCTTCGACTGACCCGGCCTCGCACGCTCCGTACGGCGCTATGTGGCTGCTTGCAAGCCCTGTCAACATTGCAGAAAGCCAGCAACGCTTCCCGCCAGGTACTTACAGCCGATGGACATTCCACCTGAGCCGTTCGTTCGCGTCGGTTTGGATCTCCTTCGCCCTTTCCCTGAGTCCAGCTCCTGCCACAGGTGGATCGCTGTCACTACTGATTACGCGATGCGCTATACCATCATTCGGGCACTTCCCACGAGCTGCGCAACCGATGTCGCAGATTTCCTACTCCGGGATATAATTTTAGTACATGGCGCCCGCGACAGCTCCTTACTGACCGCGGCCGCAGTTTCCTCTCCCACGTCATCGCCGATATCCTGCGCTCATGTTTTACCAAGCACAAAGTGACTACCTCCTATCATCGCGAGACAAACGGCCTTACTGAGGGACTTAATTGAACCATTACTGACATGCTATCGAAATACGTTTCACCCGACCACAAGGACTACGGTGTGGCGCTCCCTTATGTCACGTTCGCCTATAATTCACGCCATGATACTATTGGGTATTCCCCCATTTAGTTGCTCTTCGGTCGTAACCCCGTATTACCCTTGGACACTTCCCTCCCTTTGATACAGGATTCGAGGACCGTTATGCCCACGACGCCATCGCCCATGCTGACCATGCGCGCCAGCTTGGCCATACTCGTCTGTTGGCATCGCAGGTATCTCAACAGCACGCTTGCAATCACCGCCATAGTGACGCATATTTTTCACCAGGCTCTCTCGTGCTACTTTGGTCCCCTTGCCGCCGAATGGCGCTCTCCGAGAAACTTCTTCCGTGCTACAAAGGCCTTTACCGTGTTCTTCGTCAAGTGACCAATGTCACTTACGAGATAATTCTCAAGACCTCCACCATGCCACCCGGTTCCACATCACCTGACGTCGTACAAGTCTCTTGGTTTAAGCCTTACTATGCCTTCACAGACGGCCCCGTGTGAAGCACCGGGACAGTGCTTTTCCTGCCGGGGGTCGTGTTACGATGGGAAAAGAGAACAAGGTCGTCGGCGGTAAAGAGGACGAAGTGGCAAGAGTCTCTCGGGATTCTCGACAGTTGTTTATATACGCTTTGTATATACACCGTGTATATAGTTTTGTACCCGTGACAATAATGACGCGAAATAGGTTTGCATGTGTTGACACGGGACCCTTAAGGCGAGAACGACGAAGTTCGTGGTAGCGCGCGTGCTCTCCGAGGACCAGCCGTCGCTAAAGGCAGACGTTTTTTCTCAATCTGTCGGTGCTAAACTGTTTTAGTTGTCATAGCTGGGTGACATTTCTGGTGGAGGTGCTGGGTACGGTCGATGTTAAGATCTCCGGAGCATACCCCAGACCTAAGCCCGGCGAGTAGTTCAACCGAGCTTACCCCTGCGCACGTACGTGCCAGCCGACGCCTCCAGGGACTCCAGCCACAGCACGGTCTGCTACCTGAACGAACTAGAATGACGACCCAACCACCTCCTGCCACTCCTGCAGCATCGAACGTTGTCGTCAATCACATCCGGACGCCGAATCTGTTCCACGGAAGTGCTTCAGAGGACGCCGATGAGTGGCTTGACCATTTTGACCGGGTTGCCAAACTCAACGACTGGAACCACGAGCGTAAGCTACGTTACGTGTACTTCGCTCTTGAAGATTCCGCGAAAACATGGTTTGAGAACCACGAGGCGACACTGACGTCATGGGAAGAATTTCGTAGGCAGTTCCTCAATGCCTTCGCCAGGGCGGACAGGAAGGAGAGAGCGGAGTTAGCGTTGGAGGCAAGAATTCAAAGCCCGAATGAGCGAGTGACTGCGTACGTAGAAGGCATGAATCGGCTTTTCAGACATGCGGACCCTTTGATGACTGAAACAAAGAAGGTGCGCCATCTCATGCGCGGTGTCAAAGAGGAAATCTTTGCTGGCCTAATTCGAAATCCGCCGACGACACTTGCAGAGTTCCATGACGAAGCCAGTACTATGGAAAAGGCCCTTCAACAGCGGGCCAGGCAAAACAACCGCGACGCCGTGATTTCAAGGGAGCTCTCTGCCGTTACCCTCGGTAACGACGTTGGCGCCTTGCGAGAACTCATCAGGGCTGTCGTCAAGGAGGAACTGCAGAAGATGCAGACGACCACTGCCCCTGTGGGACAACTTTCCATTGCGGAAATGGTGCGCGCCGAGGTCCGACAGGCCGTCCATGTTCCTGGACAGTACGAGGCACCACAGCAGGTACCGCACGCCGAAATGAGTTACGCTGAAGCAGTACGCCGTCCGCCACCCTCAAGTGCGTGCAGCATGGTACACTCCACTCAACAAATGGACGTAAGCTTCAGGCCGCCTCGCAGCCCACCGCACATCGCCGAAGCAAGGACTAGGAAGAGCGACGTCTGGCGCACCACAGACTACAAACCCCTTTGTTTTCATTGTGGCGAAGCCGGGCACATCTACAGAATGTGTCCTTATCGTCATCTGGGGCTTCGTGGATTCTCGCCGAATGCACCTCGTCGACGACCTGGTGAGCGGCCGCCGGAAATAGAGAGTTTCGTCACAAATCGTCGCAATGATGATCAGCGATGGCCGGAGCCGCGTTCGTCGTCTCCTGCTCGTTACAGGTCACCATCACCAAGCCAAGCTTTTACTCGCGGCGCTCTGAGACGCCGCTCGCCTAGCCCGGCGGGTCGGGAAAACTGAGTTCAGCGACCCCCGGAGGTGAGGCCGCTGACGACCACCGTACGCAATATCCTCCACTACGACGACAACGACGAAAACAGAACGACGCAGACGTACAGACGGAGTCGAACACCTTACGAGAGGTAGTAACGTCGAACATTCCCGTCACCATAGACGACGAAGAAATAACGGCGTTAATCGACACTGGAGCGGACACATCAGTTATGAGCATGGACCTTGCCTGCAAGCTGAAGAAAGTTTCTACCGAGTGGACAGGGTCGCAGATTCGAACTGCAGGAGGCCATCTGCTAACCCCGGTAGGGAGATGCACAGCGCGAGTGAGCATTCGTGGGTTTACGTACCTCGGAGATTTTGTTATCCTCCCAAGCTGCTCGAGGGACCTAATTCAGGGAATGGACTTTCTGCAGGCTAATGGAGCTGCGATCAACTTGCAAAAGTCGCGGGTAACGTTTTCGACGGCGCAGGCCTTAGCAGGGAGCAGCACTGACGACACGTATGTCAAGGCCTTGACGATTGTTGACGAGAACATCACGGTGCCGCCAAGGAGCAGCGTATTGACCCTCGTCACCTGCGACGCATTCGACGGCTATGAGGGTATTGCCGAGGCAAATATCCCGCTGCTGCTTGAAAAACACATCTGCATCGGCCGGGGCCTTGTTCGAATACAGCATAAGTGCTCGGAAGTTTTGTTGACAAACTTCAGCCATGAGTATCAGCACGTCCCTCAAGGTACAGCTGTGGCATTCCTGAACGAAATTGCTGACTTCTCCGATATCGGCACGTTACAAGTGACTTCACCGGACGCAACAACTCACGCCAGCCTGAATACCCGCGTCCACATTAATGCTGACTTAGCAGATGTCCAGAAGGATCAGCTGCTGGGCCTACAGACAGAATTCTCCGGCTGTTTTTCCACGGAATCCAAAGTCCAGCGCACTTCCGTTACGCAACACCGGATAGTTACAGAGGAGTCGGCGCGGCCTGTTCGTCAGCATCCGTATCGCGTGTCACCTATGGAGCGGTAGGCGATTAAGCGTCAAGTTCAAGAAATGCCAAAGGATGACGTCATCCAGCCGTCGACAAGTCCGTGGGCATCGCCTGTCGTACTAGTAAAAAAGAAAGACAACACACTCCGCTTCTGCGTTGACTACAGACGGCTTAACCGAGTCACCAAACGCGACGTTTATCCCCTGCCACGGATCGATGACGCTTTGGACCGTCTGCGTCATGCTCAGTTCTTTACTTCGTTAGACCTAAAGTCAGGCTACTGGCAAATCGAAGTGGACGAGCGTGACCGTGAAAAAACCGCCTTCGTGACTCCCGATGGGCTGTACGAATTTAAAGTGCTGCCTTTCGGTCTCTGTTCCGCTCCTGCTACGTTCCAACGAATGATGGACACTGTACTCGTTGGACTAAAGTGGCAGACGTGTCTAGTGTACCTAGACGACGTTGTTGTGTTTTCCAGCACGTTCGATGAACATCTCACCCGGCTACGAAGTGTTCTTACCGCAATACGCAAGGCCAACCTCACCATCAAGCCTGAAAAATTTTACTTTAGCTTCCAGGAACTCAAGTTTCTAGGCCACGTGGTCAGCTCCCAAGGAGTACGACCAGACCCAGAAAAACTCGTTGCCGTTGCCGAGTTTCCTCGTCCTAAAGACAAAAAGTCTGTTCAGCGGTTCCTGGGCCTCTGCGCTTACTGCCGTCGTTTCGTTGAAGGCTTCTCCAGGATTGCTGAACCGCTCACGAGACTGACGCGACAAGATGTGCCCTTTGCGTGGACGAAAGAACAAGAGCAGGCCTTCACAGAATTGCGTAAACGCCTTCAATCCGCTCCAGTGCTGGCGCATTTTGATGACACCGCGTCAACTGAAATACACACCGACGCCAGCAACGTAGGACTCGGGGCCATTCTGGTTCAATGGCAAGATGGCGCAGAATGTGTAATTGCGTATGCCAGTCGTAGTCTGACAAACGCAGAAGCTAATTATTCAACGACCGAAAAAGAATGCTTAGCAGTCGTGTGGGCCATGAGCAAGTTCCGACCCTACTTATACGGCCGGCCATTTCGAGCGATCAGTGATCACCACTCGCTCTGCTGGCTTGCCAATCTACGAGACCCGTCAGGTCGCCTCGCTCGTTGGAGCCTCCGCCTCCAGGAATACGACATCACTGTTGTCTACAGATCCGGCCATAAGCATAGCGACGCTGACTGCTTGTCACGTTTTCCTATTCCTTTGACATCCTCCGACTTGGAGCTAGATTTGCCGTTTCTTGGTGTCGTCGACGTGGTGCGCATGGCTGACTATCAACGTGCAGACTCTGAGCTGCTTCCAGTCATCCGATATCTCGAGGGAGCTGACGTTGTTGTCCCACGCCCACTTTCACGAGGATTGACGTCGTACTGCCTGCGAAACGATGTCCCGTCGTACTGCCTGCGAAACGATGTCCTGTACAAGAAAAATTTCGAGAACAGCCAGGAAACGTTCCTTCTCGTCGTTCCGGCGGCACTGCGCGAGGAAGTTTTACAGGCGTGTCACGACGATCCCTGTGCCGGCCACTTAGGCTTCGCGAGGACATTAGCGCGCATACGGCAAAAATACTATTGGCCACACCTATGTTCGTCGGTTCAGCGCTATGTGCGAACATGCCGTGACTGTCAGAGGCATAAAGTTCCACCCGTCAAGCCTACCGGCCTCCTTCAGCCTTTGGATCCAACTCCGGCGCCTTTCCAGCAAGTGGGAATGGACCTTCTTGGGCCGTTCCCCACGTCCTCCTTCCAAATAAGTGGATAATCGTGGCAACTGACTATTTAACTCGCTATGTGGAGACGAAAGGTGTGCCGCGGGGAACTGCTGCTGAAGTCGCCAGCTTCTTCGTCCACAACATCGTGCTTCGCCACGGTGCACCCGCTGTACTCATTACTGACCGCGGTGCGGCGTTTACAGTGGAGTTATTGCAACAAGTCGTCACACTGACGCACACCGACCACCGAAAGACTCCAAACTAACGGCTCATCCCCAAACTAACGGCTTAACAGAGTGCCTAAACAGAACATTAGCCGACATGCTCTCCGTGTACATTGATGTGGAACACAAAACATGGGATGAAATTTTGCCATACGTCACGTTTGCTTACAATACCGCTGTGCAGGAGACCACCGAGTTTACACCATTCGAGCTTGTTTACGGACGTCGCGTTACAACCCCCTTAGACGCCATGCTCCCGGTAGACCACGGAACCACAAGGAATGACAACACTGAAGATTTCGTCGAGAAAGCCGAGGACGCTCGCCAGCTTGCTCGGAATCGCATCCGCACCCAGCAGAATACCGACGCCTACCGTTACAACCGGACCCGACGGAATGTCCAGTACTTACCAGGTGACCGCGTGTGGGTGTGGACACCTATCCGACACCGCGGGCTCTCAGAGAAATTGTTGCGCCGCTACTTCGGCCCCTACGAAGTTGTACGCCGCCTCAGTGATGTGAACTACGAGGTGGTGCCTCAAACCTCTGATCCTGGCTCGAACCGACGCCGTCCCCGTGCTGAAGTCGTCCACGTAGTACGGATGAAGCCGTACTACGCACGCCAGGGCTAAGCAACCCTCACAAACGGCTTCAGCATTGTGTACATTCCTGTATGTTTTTTTTTTGTCTTTTCATGTTGGCACTCTTGCCCATAGTGCGCGCCCGCTGCCCTTGAAGCGACCGGGCCGGTCGCTTTTGAGAGGGGAGCAATGACGCGAAATAGGTTTGCACGTGTTGACACGGGACCCTTAAGGCGAGAACGACGAAGTTCGTGGTAGCGCGCGTGCTCTCCGAGGACCAGCCATCGCTAAAGGCAGATGTTTTCTCAATCTGTCGGTGCTAAACTGTTTTTGTTGTCATAGCTGGGTGACAATATTATGGTGAAAACATGCAAAGAATTTGAATAGTGCATACTAGTCAGAAGCTAATTTAGAGCATATACTATATGTGGTCTATATTTCAAGTTATATCATAAGAAGCCAACAAACATTGACACCACAGACAACATAGGGGAAATTACTTGTTTGTATTAAATCAAGTAAAGAAACGATAAATTAATGCAAATGAAAGTCGAGAAAAAACAACTTGTCGCAGGTGGGCAACAATCCCACAAGAGGAATCGGTATAGCATTATTTATAGCTCATATGGTAGAGCATCGCACGCGAAATGCAAAGGTTGTGGGATCGTTCCCCACCTGCGGCAAGTTGTTTCTTCATCCACTTTCATTTCCATTAATTTATCGTTTCTTTACTTCATTTATTACACACAACTAATTTCCCCTATGTTGTCCTTGTCGTCAGTGTTTGTTGGCTTCTTATGATAGGACTAATAAAATCGGGCCCCTCGGTTAATCCCCTTTCTTCTCGTATATTACATAACGAGGGTGTCGAATACGGCAATATTGATGCCTTCAGGTAGCATGTGTGGGTTTATTGACCGGTCGCCTTCACCCAAAAAGATCCCGTTCTCGTGACGCCTGCAGCAGAAAGGATGTTCTACATCTTCCGCCAAGATCTGTGAGTGGTGGCGCTGGCTAACACTTGCAGGCTTCTACTAGGAAACATAAATACACAAGAAAGTGGATGGAGAAACGGCGCCGCGGTAGCTCAATTGGTAGAGCATCGCACGCGAAATGCGAAGGTTGTGGGATCGTTCGCCACCTGAGGCAAGTTGTTTTTTCATTCACTTTAATTTTCATTAATTTATCGTTTGCTTACTTCATTTATAACACACAAGTAATTTCCCCTATGTTGTCCTTGGCGTCAGTGTTTGTTGGCTTCTTATGATATGATTAATAAAAATCGGACACCTCGGTTAACCCCCTTTCTTCTCGTTTACTACATTGCAAGTTGTAATCCATGAACTTACCGAAGTATTTATGCCATTTAGCTATTCCATGCACCACTATCAAGATGAGTTTGCATGTTTCTTTTTGTTGTGTATCGCGAGCAGAATACTATGTATTTAGTATTATTTCTGTTTAGTCTTACTTTATTACTCATAAATCAACTGAACCTGTATGTGTTTGATATAGCATTCTACGTGAAATATGTGTGCGTTATCGTCAGAGTCAATGACAGCTTTCGATGACATTATGTTGATGGGAAGTCACTAACGTATAACGAGAAAAGTATAGAGGCTAAGACTGATCCTTGTGGAACGTCCTTAAGAGTAGTGGAATAGTGATATGCAAATGAGTCAGACGTGCACACTTCTTTCGAGTACTTATAATATGAAAAGAGGTTAATATAAGTTTCGCTATAGCCATGTATTTGTAATTTGTATAGTAGTATGAATTGAATTACTGCGTTGAAGGCTTTCTTTAAATCCGAAAATACGACTACAGCATGTCTTTTATGCAGATATGTGTACATATTTTTAATTAGTTCGAACACTGCGAATAATGTTGAACGATTGGCTTAGAAGCTATGTTGTGACTTGCTTAAAGCTTGTGCCCTTTTAAGTAGCTTTTCATCAGAGACGCAACGCCTTCTCAAATACGGTTTGTATAACGCTAAGCTCAGAAATACGCCAATAGCTACAAGGGTTGTTGATATGTCCAGTTTTATATATGTATAGAAGAATCTCTACAGACCTTAAAAATTTCGGTATGCAGACTTCGGCAAAAATACTTATTATTTCTGAAAGTACTGGCGCAACAACGTCAGCGTTTTTGTTCAAAGTTTATTGGGTAATGCCATCATGACGACCTGCCTTTTTGCAAGCAAACCCTTTATAATCGTGGTTACAATATGATCGTCTACCTGCTACAACCAAAAAGTACTAGGTATCACTTGACATTTGACATTACAATGACTAACAGGAATGCGGTCAGCTAGCTCTAAGTCTGTACTACTAAAATACTCGTTAAAAGTGTCGGCACATATGGCATTAGCCTGTTCACGGGTCATTTTCGTTTTGAACGCGCTCGCTATTTATGGTTTTTACAAGCTTCCTGATTTTTTGGTGTTGCCCCGTGGATATTCAATTGAAAAAGTATTTTGTTCCCTGTACCGTCTCCTGATGACAGCTATTAGATACTACGAGAGATAAGCAATTTTTGCAGATAATAACTGTTATTCTTCTTGTTTTCCCATTTTCGGTACCCCGAATCTTTTTCCTTCATAGCTGTGAGTGCGGCGCTATTCATATGTGGGCATAAAGGTTCCTCATAATTGCTGCGCCTGTATGTGGTATATACAAATATCACGTGCGTTAAAGCGTTTACCAAATTCAAACAGACGATATGAGTGTTATTGTTAAATACTGTTTATCTATCTATCTGTGTGTAACCGGTTACCCGCCAAATTGGGTCACTGGGTAGTGCGTGGCCTAATTCGTAACGCATCGTGCTGCCGTGTTGAGAGAACATGGTTCCAAACTAAACGTCAGAACAGCTTAGGTCACTGGGGTTGTGGCACTAGGCAACTCCATGGGCATTTGTCGCTGAATGTGCACACCTCTTTAATCACAGTAAAGATTGTTCAAAACGCGTCTGGTGCTCGGTAGAGTTGAATCCGTGCTAGGCCCGGACTTTACGGAGGCGCCGTTTGGCGGCGGAGCGTCCACAGTGGGAAGCGCCCGAGGGTATCCATGCTGCAGACACGTTTCGGCATTGGCATGCGGTGTATTGTCGCATTGCGTTAATCGAAATCCCATTGATGCCGATATTCAAGGAGAGATGTTTTCTGTGAAATTTTATTGTAGATACGTGTTATTTATTTTACTGTAGTTCGCAAGAACTTTCTTACAGGGGTTTATTGACTTGAAGACCCCCCAAAAAAGTCAGTGCTTACTTTTACCTATCAAGAGTTATATGCGGGTACTTTATATGAATAACATGTTATTTGATTCGTTGCCTTATACGCGAAGATAATGATATTTTAAGACTCCTTATTCTTTACGTACCCGAAAAAGCTTGAGTTCCTGGCAGATGAATTTCAGATACTGAGAGCAGTGGCATTGTTCACCAGTTTGGCAATGCAGTTTTAGCTAGATATTCCTGCCTCTGTGCGGCCACCGACAAGGCTTAGTGCAAGAGCAGTAGAAGGTGTAGTCGTGGTGGTACCAAGCCTGTAATGTTTCAAATTGTCTTTCATCTGTACCCTACAATAATCTTGGGCGAAAGTGAAGATGAGAAGTTGACCCAGTAAAGTATATGCCTAAGCAATACTGCCGTATTACCCTAAATGTAAGCCTGCGATTCTAAGCACATATTTATTTATTTATTTATTTATTTATTTATTTATTTATTTATTTTACAAGTACTGCCAGCCTTGTTACCAGGCCTTAGGCAGGAGTAGGCATTTGGAACTAAAAAAACAAGTATGAAACAAGATCATAGAAGATAACAGACACTGAACAAAAATCTGCATAACAAAAAATTTGAGAATGCTTAAGCTTCGCCTTCAAGAGTGGAACGCGATAGCGTTATTGCACCCCTTTCGCACCGCCCACTTATTTGCTCGGCATGCTCTTGAGTCACACAAAGACGAAACGTGCGCCTGAGCAAGCGGAAGGAACGAAAGAACTCGGTGTCTCGGAGGGAGAAACGATCTACGCGGGCCAAACGTCGTGATCGGCACGGACAGCCGGGCCGCGACGCGCCATGAAGACGTACGCGATCATGGCGCTGACGCCTCGATGGGATCGTCCTCTATCTCGCTTGGGAGCACCACGCAGAAGCATGACTCCTCGCCAGCAGCCCGGCACACATCGCAGGGAACGCTTTCCCACCAGACGCGCTACGGCGCTGGGATCACATAAACAAGAGGGGACACTCTTCAAAAACTGGCAGCAGGAAACAAGTCACGCCTAGTTTCAACTCCATACGTTAGTTGAAGCGAGCATCAGAAAAAAAGAATGTGATATAAACTTACAGACAACGTTTTATTTTTTGTTCTTTTCCACTAAAAGTGAAAAAGTTTTGCGTTTAAATGAACTTATACTTGGGCGACCTATTTTTGTTGCGTTTCCTAGCAACAAGCTACCGGCACGCCAGACGCGCGTTTATACGTCATGCATATGCCAGACAAGCCGCAGGAGTGAGCGAGGCCGGCTGCGCATGCGAAGCTCGCGTGCTAATTCGACACGGCACAGCTGCACTACTGGACTACAGCATGGTGAGGAATTTTGTTTGACAGTCTGCGACGCACTTCAAGCACATTTAGGCTTACTGCACAAAACTGAACCTATATAGTGAGGCAGTTATCGAAAAACAGCTCCGCCGTCAAAGCCTAGTTAATTTGAGTTAATTATTCGTATTGGGAGATGTTTGCAACGCTTTCTATGAGCCCAAGCATAATTAAAACTTATTTCGGTAGTTTTTGGGCACGCACGCCGCACCTGGCTTTGTGACAAAAAGCACCTTGGCCGTGTGACGCAGTTTCGCGTGTACTGAATCTTACCAGGACAAGTTATGGCGCTTTCTCAGACCCTACACATTATTGTAACTAATTTCGCTACTTTTTGGGGTACTTTTCAAGCACAGTGGCCGCGCTCGGCGTAGTGGCACAGTTAGCGAAAAGCTGCTCGGCTGTGTGCCGCAGTTAGTTTCCCGTGTACTGAATCTTAGTGGTAGAAGTTCGTGACGCATTCTCTGACCCGCAAAAGTATTGTAACTCATTTGGTAACTTTTTGGGATATTTTGAGGCACGTTCGCCGCGCCTGGGGTTGTGAAGCTGTTAGCAAAAAAGCAAGCCGGCCATCGTTAGTATTGCGTGTACTAAATTTTAGTCGGACAAGTTTGTGACGCATTGTATAGCCCTGCAACAAGATATACCTTATTTCTGTACTCACGCTTGTCGAAAACGCGACGAGCGATTGCCGAGAGTGATAACACGGGAGTGTTGCTTGCGCCGGCAAGACGCGTAAAAGAGAACGCGGAGGAGCTCAAGAACATGACATTTATGTATTCTGAGCGACTGAAAACAGGCTTTGCACCCACAAATCTATCTTGAGTGCGACTAGAAGGCATTCTGCGAGCGTTTAATATGGTCTGGCTGAGAGTCTGTGTTGTAGGCCCCTCTGTGTACTTGGCGTACCATCGCATCGACTGTGGCGAAGTCGTTTTGTAAACACGTAGTCAACCTTGTATTTCTGCTCTTACAGTGCAGGAAATAATGCCCGGGAAGGGAGGGATGCTTGAAAATCAGATTTTTTCTTAACATTTTATGGCATTGTTTGGGAGGAGACTTTGCTGCGAAATGTTCGTAGAAGTGAATTTATCTGTAATGCCGCTCATTCCCCACTTACGCACGTTACGCCTCTACATGCAATACTCCTGTTAGGTTAATATTGACACGTGTATTTATCGGGCGACCACGTTTCGCCGCCTAACAAATGTTATCGCAAAGCGCGGGACGCGCCTGCATGTATCCGAAGTTTCTGGAAAGTTATCGATGCTTCTATCCGATCTTGGTTGTCGCCGAACTTTGTTATCTGATTTCATCGCCTGACGCGAATGGTGTAGAACTTTGTGGAAGGCACGCGGGTCCGAACGATTAGTCTGGAACATTAGACGACTGCTGTATAAAAGCCGACGCTCTTGACCCGCTGATCAGATTTCCGACGATCGCCGACCGTGTTCGCCGCTATCGTTGTGCTATAAGTGTAGCCTTTTTTTGTGGGCACAGGTTCGCCAAATAAAAGCTAGTTTTGTATTCCACCGTATTGCTGCTTTTCTTCACCGTCACTACCACGTGACATCTGGCGGAGGTGCTTGTGCGTTCATGTACCGAACGCCCCCGCAAAGCCGCGATCCAAGCCCGAAGCCCGAGGACAGAACCAACATCGCCCAAGACCAGCGTGCTAGCCGCAGACTGCAAGGACTGCCCCCAGAGCACGGACTTCTACCTGAGACGACAAAGAAGATCGTGGTCAAGACAACCCCAATAGCTGCCCCAGCGCCCCCCGTTATCCTACAACACCCTCGGGACCCACCAACCTTCCATGGAGCAGCGACTGAAGACCCGGAATCATGGCTGGAGACCTACGAACGAATCGCAACATTCAACAACTGGGACTCCGACGAGAAGCTGCGGCATGTCTACTTCGCCTTAGAAGACACCGCCAGAACTTGGTTTGAGAACAGGGAATCGACCTTGACAACGTGGGACCTGTTTCGTAGCGGCTTCCTACGCACCGTTACAAGCGTCGTGCGCAAGGAAAGGGCTGAAGCTATGCTGGACGCCCGAGTGCAGCTACCAAACGAGAACGTTGCCATCTTCACGGAAGAAATGAGCCGTTTGTTCCGCCACGCCGACCCGGATATGGCCGAGGAGAAGAAAGTCCGCCTACTGATGCGTGGTGTAAAGAAGGAACTTTTCGCCGGGATGGTAAGAAGCCCACCGAAGACCGTCGAAGAGTTTCTTCGTGAGGCGACGAACATCGAGAAGACACTCGAGATCCGAAACCGGCAATTCGATCGCCGCACGAACTCTACAAACTATGCCAAGGTTCAGTCACTGGCTACCGACGATCTACGCGAGACTATCAGAGCAGTCGTACGAGAGGAGCTTCAGAAGATCTTCCCGTCGTCGCAGCCTCAAGTGGCCTCGATCGCTGACATCGTCAGATGAGGTTCAGCGGTCGCTTGGAGGTCCGGAGGTGCAACCTCAATTACCGCAACCCCAGCCCGAAGCGATGACCTACGCCGCCGTCGTACGCCGTCAAGGTCCTCTTCCGGGACCGTGCCAGGGCCCTGTAACGCCGCAATTCCGTCGTCCACCACCGCGCCACCAGCACGCCCACCTGTCGCCCAGCGCAGCTACGCGAGGAAGACGGACATTTGGCGGGCCCCGGCCACCGCCCGCTCTGCTACCACTGCGGCGAAGCCGGCCATGTATACCGCCGATGCCCATACCGCAACCTGGGATTGCGAGGGTTCGCCGTCGATGCACCGCGCCCTCGGGACGGTGAACGCCCTCGTGACATCGCCGACTACCTCGCCGCTACTCAGTGGAGCTCTCGACGACCGTTGCGTTCGCCATCACCAGGCCGCTACCTCTCGCCGCAGCGTCGACCATACACTGGCCCAGCCCGGGGCCGGTCTGCGAGCCCATATCCGGAAAACTAAAAGCAGCAACCGATGGAGGTGCGGTTGCTGTTCGTCGAACTGACGAAGATCCTCCGCCGCCGACGAAGACGCCGAAGAAACCATCTCGACGACATAATAACGACACGCCGCCGTCCCGAGGAAGTCAGGAAGCCAAGACTACACCGACGAAAGACGACTTGACGACGCGACGCACCAGCTTCAGTTCAACACGACGCAGCCGTGATCCGACGCCAAGACCCATCTGCAACGCAAGACAAAGAACCACCGACCTTGACGTGCTTCTAGACGGCCACGCAGTCACCGCCTTAGTCGACACAGGCGCCGATTACTCAGTCATGAGTGGACACGTCGCCGTCCAGTTGAAGAAGGTTAAGACTGCATGGGAAGGCCCTCAAATTCGGACCGCTGGAGGACACCTGATTACGCCGACAGGAATGTGCACGGCAAGAATTACCATCCGTGACCGGACTTACCCTGTCACCTTCGTTATCCTCCAACAGTGTTCACGAGACATCATTCTCGGCATGGACTTCCTCAACCAACACGGCGCAGTCATAGACCTGAAATCGAAGTCAATAACGCTGTCGGAAGATCATGCGATACCGCCGGAGAGCCCTCGTAGTCACCACGCCTTGAGTGTGCTCGAACATCAAGTGAGCATCCCGCCTCGCTCAAGCATTTTTATTTCGGTCGGCACCGAAACAACCGCTGACGTAGAAGGCGTCATCGAAGGCGACCAACGTCTACTGCTAGACCGTGAAATTTGCGTCGCTAGAGGGATCGCTCGACTGCACGGAGGACACACGAAAGTGTTGCTGACAAACTTCAGCCAGGAGTTCAAGCACATCAACAAGGGCACGACGATCGCATACATCGAGGAAATTCTGGAAAACAGCAATGCGTTTGTCTTCTCGGGTTCTGCCGCATCTACCCCGACGACCGTAGTTCCCGAGCCAGACTTCGACATAAATCCAAGTCTCCCCACGATTAAGCAACAACAGCTCAGAAGTCTACTTCGACGATACAAAGAGTGCTTTTCGACGTCATCAAGGATTCGACGAACCCCAGTCGCAAAGCATCGCATAATAACCGAAGAGGGCGCTCGACCTCTCCGCCAGAGCCCATACCGAATTTTGACGCGAGAACGTGAAGCTATAAGGCACCAAGTCGACGAAATGTTGCGCGACGACATCATCCAGCCGTCCAAAAGCCCGTGGGCATCTCCTGTAGTCTTGGTGAAAAAAAAGGACGGAACCCTGCGTTTCTGCATCGAATATCGTCGTCTGAACAAGATCACGAAGAAGGACGTATACCCCCTCCCTCGGATAGACGACGCACTGGATCGGCTCTGCAACGTTAAATACTTCTCGTCAATGGACCTCAAGTCTGGCTATTGGCAAATAGAAGTCGACGAAAGAGATCGCGAAAAGACGGCCTTCGTCACCCCAGACGGCCTCTACGAGTTCAAGGTTATGCCATTCGGACTGTGCTCGGTGCCTGCAACGTACCAGCGCGTGATGGACACAATTTTAGCAGGATTGAAGTGGCAGACCTGTCTCGTTTACTTGGATGACGTCGTCGTCTTCGCCGGAAATTTCGACGATCACCTGAGGCGGCTTGCGACAGTACTAGAGGCCATCAAGTCATCAGGGCTCACTCTGAAGCCGGAAAAGTGTCGATTCGCTTACGATGAGCTTTTGTTCCTAGGCCACGTCATCAGCAAATCAGGAGTACGCCCCGACCCACAGAAGACAGCTGCCATCGCAAAGTTCCCGCAGCCAACCGACAAGAAGGCAGTGGGCAGATTCCTTGGCATGTGTGCCTACTATAGGCGCTTTGTCAAGGACTTTTCACGCATCGCGGAGCCACTAACACATCTAACCAAATGTGATGTCGAGTTCAAGTGGGAAACACCGCAGGCCAAGGCATTTCAAGAACTCAAACGACGCATGCAGTCGCCGCCGGTACTTGCACACTTCGACGAGGACGCTGATACCGAAATCCACACTGACGCCAGTAGCCTAGGCCTCGGTGCCGTCCTAGTCCAGAGGAAAGAAGGACTTGAACGGGTGATATTGTATGCTAGCCGGTCGCTGTCAAAAGCGGAAAGCAATTATTCTACGACTGAAAAGGAATGCCTCGCCATCATTTGGGCTACAGCTAAATTCCGCCCTTACCTCTATGGCAGGCCATTCAAAGTCGTCAGCGACCACCACGCGTTGTGTTGGCTAGCTAACTTAAAGGACCCTTCAGGACGGCTGGCGCGGTGGAGCCTCAGACTACAAGAATATGACGTCACGGTAATATACAAGTCCGGAAGAAAACACTCCGACGCCGACTGCTTATCACGCGCCCCCATCGATCCCCCGCCGCAAGACGACGAGGACGACGACGCCTTCCTTGGTATAATAAGCGCGGAAGACTTCACTAACCAGCAACGAGCAGACCCGGAGCTAAAAGGCCTCGTCGAGTATTTGGAAGGGAACACCAACGTTGTCCCTAGGGCATTTAAGCGCGTGTTGTCTTCGTTCACGCTACAAAACAACCTGCTCCTGAAGAACTTCTCACCAGTCCGCGCCAGCTACCTTCTTGTTGTACCGTCAGCGCTGCGTCCAGAAATACTGTACGCCCTACACGACGATCCAACCGCTGGGCACCTCGGGTTCCCCGGACGCTGTCGAAGATACAGGAAAGGTATTACTGGCCGCGTCTGACCGCCGACGTCGCCCGTTACGTCAAGACATGCCGAGACTGTCAGCGGCGCAAGACACCACCGACAAGGCCAGCAGGATTACTACAGCCGATCGAACCTCCTCGTCGACCATGCCAGCAGATTGGGATGGATTTGTTGGGGCCGTTTCCGACGTCAACATCCGGGAATAAGTGGATCGTCGTGGCGACGGACTACCTCACCCGCTTCGCTGAAACTAAAGCTCTACCAAAAGGCAGCGCAGCCGAAGTGGCGAAATTTTTCGTCGAGCACATCCTGCTGCGACATGGTGCCCCAGAAGTCCTCATCACCGACAGAGGAACGGCTTTTACAGCAGAGCTCACGCAAGCCATTCTGCAATACAGCCAGACAAGCCACAGGAGGACAACTGCCTACCACCCGCAGACGAATGGTCTCACGGAGCGCCTGAACAAGACCCTCGCCGACATGCTAGCAATGTACGTCGACGTCGAACACAAGACGTGGGACGCGGTCCTGCCGTACGTAACCTTTTCGTACAACACGGCGGTGCAAGAAACAACACAGATCACGCCGTTTAAGCTGGTTTACGGCAGGAACCCGACGACGACGCTATACGCCATGCTGCCGCACGTCACTGACGAGGAAAATCTTGACGTCGCTACCTATCTCCAGCGCGCCGAAGAAGCCCGACAGCTCGCCCGCCTACGGATCAAGACCCAGCAGCGTACCGACAGTCGACACTACAACCTCCGACGACGCTTCGTCGAGTACCAGCCCGGCGAACGTGTTTGGGTATGGACCCCGATACGCCGACGAGGACTCAGTGAGAAACTACTGCGACGCTATTTCGGACCCTACAAGGTCATCCGACGTGTTGGCGCACTGGACTATGAGGTCGTGCCAGACGTCATTTCGCATTCACAGCGGCGCCGCGCTCGATCTGAAGTGGTTCACGTGGTGCGCCTCAAACCCTTTTACGGACGGTGACGAACTTCCTTATTCTGTTGTTTTCTTTGCTACGAGTGCTTTTCTTTATTTCGCTTGTTTGCAGCATCGGGTCGATGCTTTTTAAGAGGGGGGTATTGACACGTGTATTTATCGGGCCACCACGTTTCGCCGCCTAACAAATGTTATCGCACAGCGCGGGACGCGCCTGCATATATCCGAAGTTTCTGGAAAGTTATCGATGCTTCTATCCGCTCTCTGTTGTCGCCGAACTTTATGTTATCTGATTTCATCGCCTGACGCGAATGGTGTAGAACTTTGTGGAAGGCACGCGGGTCCGAACGATTAGTCTGGAACATTCGACGACTGCTGTATAAAAGCCGACGCTCTTGACCCGCTGATCAGATTTCCGACGATCGCCGACCGTGTTCGCCGCTATCGTTGTGCTATAAGTGTAGCCTGTTTTTGTGGGCGCAGGTTCGCCCAATAAAAGCTAGTTTTGTATTCCACCGTATTGCTGCTTTTCTTCACAGTCGCTACCACGTGACAATATAGCAAAATGATACATGCTTGTAATTTACTTTCTTTCAGCTGATGGCATCCTGTGGAGCTTCGTACGGCAACGACTGCTGCTTACCTGGTGCCACAAGTTTGGATGAATGCAGAAGAAACCCGGAACGAGCATTTATGTAGAGCAAAATAAACGTTTCATCATTGCAGAAGACTTCTTTCGTTTTCTTTATAAAATTGCACCCGACAGATTCGGCGCAGTCTTGTAAAGGTCGTTCGCAATCATTTCTACTAAATTATGAAACGATTCCACGTCAAGGCAACGCAGGGTTCAGCAGAAGCGAAAAAAAAAAATAAATGCCGCGCCAAGCACCAACTGGTGTTCAAAACGCGCGCGCCCATAACCAAAACCGGCAGGTGTTAATACCATCCGCTTGGTGTGCTACAGCCAATTCGGCCGCTGGGCTCTATGGGAGTGGCCGCTCTTGTTGAAATTTTTTTCTATGGGCGCATCGGACGCTGCACCTAGGAATCGCGCTGTGAGCAGAAAGAGGAGCCGCGTCGCAAGGGCGAGTGGCACGCCACCTGTCGGGGCAGCGCCGTGCATTGCGAGGAGGGGTCTTCTGTGTTTGCCGCAGGATGGCTCTGCGTGTTGGCCAAGCGCAGAAGAAATGTAGTGGAAACATACTTCGCTACGCGTTTAACTGCGACTTCTGTAATTTACATGCTCATACTTACCGATATACACCGCAGTATAACTTTCTACGGCACGTTTCTAAGGTAACACCGCATTAACTAGAGGCACTCTTGTCCCGCTTTTGAAACATCGAAATCATGGCGGAGTGGTAGCGTCTCGCACTCCGGAGACCCAGCCCATCTTGCAAGTTGTTTTTATTTATGAATTGCCTTCCGCCATCTTTCGCTCACGGTCAACGCCGCCGCCGCCGACGACACCGGCTTTTCTGCGACACGATCTCCTCAGCTCTATCGCGTTAAAAAACACGAGAAACCGTTTCACAATCATGATTTGACTGGTAAAAATGAGGGATGAACGCTATGGTTTATTCGCAAAGTGCAGAAAGAAAGGATGAAACCGTTGGACAGCCAACAGTTGTGGCAGGTAATGCGTTGCATTTGGAAATCGTGCTCGGGAAAGAAGAATATTTAAATGCATGGGTCCTGCAGGAAAAATCTATAACCTTTTTGTTGTGATAAGAGCGCGTGCAGTGGTGGCTAGTCGGTAGTATATGTAATGTTTTATCTATTCCTCATTGACTGTTATAGAGTAAGAAGAGACATTTCATTCTGTCCCGGTAACGCCTTATTGCAAGGTTTTCCAGTTCTGCAGCTTCTAGAAGAGATGATGGTGATGTGCGCCAGCTGTACATCTATATTATATGCTAGTTTACAAGAGAAGTGCGGTACTCAATGCAAGCAAGCTGTGCATTTTGGCAACCTTCCCAGGTTGGTACGATATACAAATTCAGCAGGTGTGCGAAGTCGAGTAAGTGTGGCAAATTCGTGCGCTCGGGTAATTATTGTAAATGTTTAGAATGCTGTGGTATATGTTGTGCGCTGTACGTGGAGTGAAATAGCAACGCGGTGTCATTTGTAAACAGCAATCGGCACTCAGCGTCATACACTGTTATACACTGTTACTTTTCGAACTCTGCAATTCCATGAACAGTTGGTGGCAGAGATACGATTATGCTGCCATCAAGCAGTGAGTGGGCAGGGGCCTCGACATATTTCAGTGACTACCCGGGGCAGTGGAGCATTACTGGCAATGAAAATGCCGACAAAGGTGCCCGTGAGGTGTATGGAGAATGAAAACGCACCTCGATACCAATGTGCAGAATGCACGCAGCATGGCACCTCATCAATGCTGTCCACATTATCTAAAAAATTAGACTACGCCCGAGTTCACCAACCGGCGCCTCTACGCCATGGACCCAAATATGAGATTAGATTACAACTTTTACGCTGTATAACTCGACGGGAAGAAATATTACTGTGCCCTCTGCGGCTTTGAGTTTATTTCACCTCCCCTACTCCTTTCCAATCCGAATGGCAGAAAGTGGCTATTGCAGGTGTAGAAGAAACCATAAAACATCTCCTTTGCCACTGCTCAACATAGAAAAATGAGAGTATTTTACCTTGAACAGCTTTACGGCACTTAGATGACAGCTCTTTTAAAGGAGAGAAGGTCTTAGAACCATGGCCTTGCGCTTCTGCTACGTACGTACAAAGCCACAAACCACTGCTCTGTTTACCGCTTCTGATGAATTGAGCAAATAACGCTCCATTGACTGAGTAATAGTGCAAAGTGCCAGCTTCTATATTTCTTCTCATCTTTCAATCGCCTTTCCTTATAGCAGGGTAGCCTACCGGGCTCAACCTACTTAGACTCTCTGCCTTTCCATTATGACTTCTCTCTCTCTCTCTCTCTCTCTCTTTCGCTTACAACAAAAATGGCGCACGGAGAAACGGTGTCGCACAGCCGAACAATTCAGGTGATGCGCACAAAATATCGGAGTTTCAGTGTTTCGTAAGTCTGAAAAATCATGTAATTGACTACTGCTAACTGTCGATGTTCCCATTCTCGGCTGAATAACAGCAAGGGAAAACTGGCCCTCTAGGAAAATTTCGGTTAGTAAGTATGATTCGAATGCGTCATTGCTTCAAGGATTGTAGAGTAATAGAAGAGTTCGTAGAACAGCAGTGTCTAAGGATGAGCCCAGTTTGCTGTTTACTAGTGACGTGGCTGATGTTTCATTCAATTCACAGCGCACAGTGTGTAACACGTCTTGAAACTGTATTAAACAAGGCTCATGAAGTAATAAAACGCTTCGCAGGGATAGAGAATACGCATAGCGTCTGCTGGCATAAAAAGGAGGCGGTCATTATTCACTTCTTACCAGTGCCTTGTCTAAATTACGAAGCATGCACGAATATTCAATTTGGAATATAATTTTCTACGACAGAATTGCACCAAAATGAAGCGGGAGGGGCCGGAACTTTTGAGTTACGTTGCGGAGAATGCAAAAAAAAAGAAAAACTAGAACGACTGCCTCTGGTGGCAGCTGACGCTGGATGACCTCTTGCTCAATAATGTTCGCCAAACGGCCGTCGCTGGCATATAATAAACTGAACTGGACGTGTTTTCACCTTAGCAGGGCTATTGAAAGACCCTCGTCAAAAACGGTTTCTTGTATAACGATGCTAAGATGAATGATTGCGAAGGGGGCAAGAAGCAGAAGTACTTTGCCTCTGTTCGACGGTATTAAACAGAGACAGGACAGTGTTTTTTTTTTCCTAACTCTGTTGCTACCTTCGTTTATTTTGCACGATAAATTACCCGTTGGGCAAGTAGCCCAAGGGACCTGTGCGGATAGCGCTTTGATTGTGAGAGAATAGGCAGGCAAAGGGAAATTAAAGGATAATTATATTAAGCCGGAAACACTGATGGGAAATTTCAGCAAGCGTGAGCAAAGTCCGAGTAATACTTGAATGAGGTCGCGTCCTAGGTTGTGGTCGAAGTGTTTTACTGACGCCTACGAAACGGATTCAAAATAGCGACTTGAATCCAGTCTCCAGAAAGCAGCCGCGATTGGTCGTCTCCAGGGGCAAAATCGCGCACTTAAGCCCTGTAAGTGCGCTTAATCCGGCACTGTTACCGACAGTTCGCTGGACAGCGCAAACCTGAAACCTCCGTCATCTCAACGAAAGACTTACGCAATATATCTTTCTGTTCAAGTAAGCGAGTGTGCTTATCCAAAGAACGCAAACTGCTAGGCTGCTCAGAGCACGTGTATGGCCTTTGACACCCTGTCCTGCATGTATACGTTCGGGTGCGGTGATGTCAACGCACGTTCTTGATTATCGTGTGCGTGCTTCACATGCACTTCTTATATCTTGTTTAGGCGTGGTATAGACGAGAAAACCATGGCCAGGCGGCGCTACTGCGCCTCCTGACAGCGCCCCCAATGTGGAAACGTGATGCAGCGGGGACGTGCCGTGGCGCGGTCTCCGCTTTGTTTACACCGGTTCGCCCGCGCGTTTCTTCGCTGCTCGTTCTCACGGCGCTCAGTTTTCGACGGTGGCAGATCGCCTGCTTGCGCAACAGCGACGCAGAGATTGCAATGCGGTTTCAAGAAGGCTGCCGACGCGGACAGATTTTTTCGTGGCGGCAACCTCACGAAAGGGGAGCGTCTGCTTCCGCACGTGTACGGCGTTCAACAAATCGTGGACGGTGATGTGACAGTGAAAGCCAAGGGCGTGTCACAGGTGTCCAGGATCGTATACGACGTCGATTTAGAGGTATACACCAAGTTCAGAAGTTTAGCCACTTTATTTCTATATGACGCAGGCACAAAGCGGTCATGCATACTTGCAGAGATGTGGAGGGACGGTGACGATTGCCGTTAGTTTCCTCGGTAGCTGAGTGCGCGCACACGGCTGCTCTCATTTTGTGCTTCCGCCTTTTGCTGCTAAATTTCTTGGCTGGAGCATTAGTAAAATACACGTTTGTGTTCGTTCTGATTTGCGCGGAGCTGTCAGCGAACAACGGCAAGCGTTATCGATGTCTTCGCTTCGCAAAGCCTGCTTGTTTTTGTAAATTCGCATGCTTTTGGATGGCTCCCAGGGAGTGTCATCAGCACTGCGAGCACAGAAAGAACACATGTATTAGGCACAAATGAGCATGGAACGTTACTAACGAGAAAGACCATCTTCCCACCTTCAACAACGTGGCCTAGCCTATAGCTCATTATACTTTCTCAGGCTTAGGTTCAGGCAAATCACAAATTGAGCTGTTTTTGGCAAACTGTACATGCCTTTAATACATGGTGATTCGGAGATGCTAGTGCCTGTAATTTGTGATGCCTATTTCTTGCCCCAATAACGTCACTGCGTGGCACGAAGAGAACTGCATTATAAAGCTAACGCAGTAATGTGCGATGTTGGGCGAGTTGGTGATTAATCATCATACCGTGTTGGTGAAGCAGCGCAATGACCAGTACAAATAGGAGAGACACAAGCACAGCGAGTGTCTTGTATTCATGTGTGTGTCCGCCTTGTCCTGGTCAGTACGCTGCTTCACCAGAACACTAAAGCAGTTTCCTTCCCAGGATACACGAAATCCTAGAACACAACAGCCAAAACACACATCTGCTCAAAATTAACAATTTAAATACTATATAGGCGCATATTGCTTTGAATCATGCTGCAATAAATATTTAGTGTATATCACGCCTTATTCAATGCAGATGTTGGAGTCATTGCAACTCATCGCATTAATCAGCAAGGTGCCTTTTCACTGCTAATGAGGATTGGCTCGTACAGACTGCTCCGCGAAATGAACCCAGACCACGTTAACAGGCGATTACCTTAGGACCAACAGCACGAGCGCAAGCATTAGAGATACATGCCTCACCAAAGCAAATCTAGTGCCTCGTCGGGCGATCAGCTAAAGTAAGCTTGCACCGATGGCCGGCTACTACAGGAAACGAAGGTTTTTGGCAGGAAGAGTGAATCAGCAAGAATGTGCAAGGTGGTAATTACCTTAAAGCAAGCTTGGATATTGTGAACTTAGAAAGCATGGCCAAACAACAAACATAACGCGCACGTCTCGATCGGCTGCTTTCCGATCTGCCGCTTACCGACGCACGCGACGACCGCGGCTTGCATTAAATGCTGTCTGCTATCAGACAAAAGTAGCGCGCGTCCCCTTTCGTTACCTGCACAACTAGTAAATTAAGTTGCAGCGTTTGGAAAATGGAAATAATTCTCTAAAGCTCGTCCATGCCGATTGCGAGTGAAGGCAGAGTAGAATCAAATAAATTCGGGGGTTTTAACTGCCAAAACCATGCAAAACCACTAAATCATTATGAGGCACGCTGTAATGGTTAGTCTCAGGAATACTTATTGCCTCCGGGGGTTCTTTAACGTGCACAAAAATCAAAGCACGCGGTAACAAGGGCGTTCTTGCACTTCGCCCCTATCGAAATGCGGCCGCTGTGGCCGGGAATCGAGCTCGCGTCGTCAAGCTCAGCGTCGCAACACGCATGCATTTACCGCTAACAAGCAGCGGATGTCAACACAATTCAACAACGCGGCATGACTAAACAAACGGTTGGGCGCTAAAAACAGGCATATCACTATTCCGTTTCATCGAGCAGCCGCGATATTGCACGCGAATACGAAAGTATGGTGCTTACTTGACTCGGCGCACTGCAATTATCCATGCTTGTCGTCTGACCTTCTCGTACCACTTCCCCGGAAATCTGTAGAATTTCACGGGCGGCGTTCGACCTTTCGTGTTTTCGAGGCTGTTATGGCAATCAACAATACAGCAGTATTGCGTGCCACCTTTCCTTACTGATGAGGTCGCACTCGCCATCGCAAAAACAACGCGCCCGAGCCAGCATGAGCGCTCCCGCCGAACAGATCACGGGCGCGCGCTCGCGCAGCGACGACCCTCGAAACTTCCATCGGTCCGCTAGGGGAGCATTCGGCGCTGGTGCCGCGCGGGCAAACTTTAGGTTGCCTCGTCTATATATAGACTGGACCTTGTGCTTCTATAGTGCTTGTGTCGATAATTCAAGTGCGATAAAACGCCATGAACCAAAGATTGAAGTTGGAAGGCAAATACTCTGTCCCTAATGTTTAGTTAACTTGTTGCTAACGGAAGTCCTAATTTCCTGTCAAAGGAAATGCAGTGTTAAGTGTAGTATGCTTATAAAAAAAAAAATACCCGCAAGCTTGTGGGGTGCATTTATTGACAAAACTTGCTGACTATATAGCACTGCTCTTTTAAACATGAGGTGCTTGACTCTGCGGGCCATTTCGCCATTATTTACTGCGACATTGAAGTCTTCGGGTTCGCGTTCCAACATTCCAAAGAAAGGCCATTTAAAGAGCAGTCATTCTGCGTACACCGGCCAACAGGACACATATATCCTAGGAAGGGTTGCATCTTTTTGGCAGTATCAGTTGAAATATTCTGCAGAAAAAAAGGAAAGAAGATGCAAATGTAGAATACCCACGATCGACTATCAATAGACAAAAGGGATAGGTGGTTTGCTAAGGTAAAGATGCTTCGCAAATAACAGACGAACACAAGCGCACGCTTTCAAGAAAGTGTTATTTGAGTCAAAGTCGTGAATATTAAAATGTTAGCACGTACGAACATTGAGACAGCACACATTCCATAATAAACAATCTGACTCCCCATCCCGACTCTGCGAAAGTGAGTATCCAGCAAAGCTGTTGAAGACCACGACTAGAACTGCTGAGAGGGGTTTGCAGATGCTTGAATGCTCAATTACTCATCCGGCGCGTTATTGAGCCACAAGAGTATGTGGGCATCCGGACTTCCCCTGTGCTCCAGTCGCACGGCAATACGACCTGTGGCAGCTCGCCGCCGCTGGTCGTATCGGCGTTTCTTTTTTCGTAGCCGGTTCTTGTGGTGAAGCTGCCTCTTGTGAGTCCGAACCATGTGTTGCCTATCAATTATGGCGGGGCTGCAGTAACAATGAAATTAGTTGCTGCCTAACAATTCATTTCATCCAGATTAGGCTGGTTGTTTTATATATGAAAGCCTAGAGAAAAAAAATTATGGGGTTTTACGTGCCGAAACCACTTTCTGATTATGAGGCAGGCCGTAGTGGAGGACTCCGGAAATTTCGACCACCTGGGGTTCTTTAACGTGCACCTCAATCTAAGCACACGAGTGTTTTCCCATTTCGCCCCCATAGAAATGCGGCCGCCATGGCCGGGATTTGATCCCGCGACCTTGTGGTCAGCAGCCTAACACCATATGAAATCCTAGTGAAGTGTCCCTCCACGTCGCAAGCTGCCGTCGCTGCGGCAGCTCGCGCAGTAGTAATCTCTAAAGGGAAACGTATGCGGGCAGCGCCACGTGATTCGCATTGTCAATTCTTTAGTTTGGATGCGTAGTTTGGGCTTATTCTTTACTGGAACAAAAACTCTGCTGTATGTTGAACACGTGACACCGAAGAATGTATGCACGTCTCCCTTTAATCGGTGGAGGTTATTTTTTTTTCTCGTGAGGATGACGCGACGAAAAATGCCGCTCAACTAGATGCTAACAGCTTCGCTGTAAAACCTGTGAAACATGAGCAAAGTGATTGCGCAGCCGCAACATACTGATCTGATATGTACACTGGAACATAATAAAATAAATCGACGTATAGCTTACGCACGCAGTACCGTTTGAGGCAATACAAAACGCCTCCATCAGTTCTCTGGCAGTAGAATCCTTTCTTCTTCCAAGTGTCTTGATCCCTCGAATTCGCAGAGCGCTCTTTCAAACTGCACATGGCGTAGACAAATGCGCAATGCCGATGCTTCTTATCGAAAGTTCGTGCTCCCTTGCATAATTAATTACGCCGCGCCCACTTTATGGGATATATGGAATCGCGCGTTTGCGTACACATCATGGAGTTCGCACGTGTGCCCCACGACATTGGGAGATCAAGATTTTTAGAAGAACCAAATATTCAACCACCACAGCACTGATGAAAACGTTAGTTATTACTGCCAAAGGTAATGCACCCGTAAGCAGTAGCCCTATTTATTTGTTTGGTGGAAGCCAGAGGTACATCGTGCCGCATATTGCCGACCCGCGGCCGTTTATTATTAAAAAGGACTCCACATGCCAGATGGCACCTCCTGATTGGTACCAGCTCGTCACATGACAGAAAGGGGGGTGCGCCATCTAGCTATACTACTATGAAACATAAATGTATGATAACACAGAGATCTGACAGGGGGCGACACTATAGTACATCATCCCCCCCTGCAACAAAGCAAGCATACAGTGAAACGCGCACACAAGACGCGCACTTAAGTCCAAAGGCAATTTCAGTTCGTTCCCCCCCACGTTCACACACGCGCACCAGTCGCACACAAAGCACGCACTTAAGTCCACAACAAATTCAGTCCGTCCCGGCCCAAGTTCACATACACGCGCACCAGTCTTGGGCACCAAAACACAGGCAGTCACTCAAACAAAGTCTGACAAGGAACACGACACAAAACTCACTGCACCGCAACAAGGAGCACATTTTATAGCTGTGTTAATGAAACATGTGGACTGTCTTCTGAATGTCACAACGAGGCCCCTAGCCGTGGCATTTCGAAGACGGAAATACGCTCTACACTACAGAAACAAAATCATCGAGCCACGGAGGCCGTTTTCTGTCACGATGCGGACGCGTGCGTACCTCAGAAGAACTTTGGGGTTTGCGACGCGTATCGGTCGACTTCGAAGACCCAGTCGTCCCACTACTATTTCCCTCCCCCTGGTTGGACAATTGAATGTGGTTATCGCTCAAAGCTGGAGAGGGTTGCCCAGGAAGCTGCTCTCGAAGTCCCAACAAGTCCTGTGAGGCTACCGATTCTCCCACGGAATCAGAGACGACTGCTGACTGTGCAGACTCGGAAGTGATACAGCCAGACGAACTACTTAGCTGATGCTTATAACTATGAGAAGACGATGTCACTACAGACGAATCATCGGAATGACTATCCAAGTTTGAATATGAGTGCAAAAAGTTTCTATCACTTGTACACAATGTACTACCTGCTGGATCCTTCATCACTACGGTTAACTTAGACACATGCCACGTATTCCCATCACTGAGTACAAAAATAGATGGTCCTACCTGGGCCTTGATTTTACGAGGTTTACTGTACTTAAAAAGTCCTTCCCTGTTAAATCTAATTCTGACGGTGTCTCCCACCTTGATACGAGTTGCCTGAGCACCTCTACGTTTGTCTACGTACTGTTTAGTCTGCCACTGTTTCTGCAAGACCCTTTCTTGAGCTTGAGACACAAGACTGTCCTGTTCCCGTAGATCTACACAGAGCCGCATGGTTCCATCCTTGCGCACCACCACGAGTGGAGACACCCACTCAGTAGCCTCGACGCGCTCGATGACGTCGCAGTCCTCGAGACGTCGCAATTCATGTGTGACCTGGTCACGGAGAGCCAGGGGTAGTCGGCGCAACATTGAAGATACTGGTTTCGCATCTTGCTGCCGATGAATTCGGTGCACAAAGTTGTTGACGAGACCCAACTCGTCACTGGAAAGGTGATCAAAACCCGGAGGCACACCTGTGGGGCTCTGTACTGAAGGAAGCGATGGTAGAAGACATGTCAGCGACGTACCGTCGATCTGTATGCCCAAGCGTTGGATGGCGTCTAAACCCAGCAGTGATGTTCCTGTAGTCGTTACGTGGAACGTGACGGAGCATGACCTTGGGAAAAACTGGACAGTGGCTTGAAACAGGCCTTGAATGTCGATGCGTTGCTTGGAGAAATTTTTCAAGTCCACTGTTGTTTGTGACAGTCTGTGCTGTCGACCAAAGTGCTTTCCAAAATCTTCGGCCTTCATCAATGAGACAGACGCTCCCGTATCCACCGGCAGTCGCATGGAGACGCCGTTCACTACGACCGGAACTTGTAAATCATTTTTAGTTTCCAAAGTGCTCACCGTCAAGACAGACGCAGACGGCTGTCCTGCGGAAGTTGACAAAGACCGCGTCTCTGCGGAAGAGACGTGCTGAACGGAACGGGTTTTTCGGCACACTGATGCAAAATGGCCCAACGTGTGGCAGGCGTTGCACCGCCGGTTCCTTGCTGAACAATTCCTGTACGTTGCAATATATTTCGTGCTGCCACACCGATCGCATGCACTACGGTTCCCGGAGGAGCTATGTGCGAAAATGTCGGCCCTCTTGGGGGCTTCTCGGAAGAAGTCGGCCCTCTTGGCGGCTTCTCGGAAGAAGTCGGCCATCTTCATGGCCTCCCGGACTACGTCGGCCATCTTGGCGGCTCCCCGGAAGAAGTCGGCCATCTTGGCCCATCGACGGAACGCCAAGTTGAGATGCCTCGATTCTTCGTACATTTTGGGAGCCGAACGCGCGGTTCGCTCAATGCAGGGCTTCTAACGAGCGTCCAATTTCTTCTGCCTTGTCCAGGGACAGGGTTTCGCCATGAGCCAGTAACTTTTAGCGAACGCTGACGTTCGCTACCCAATGTATGATTTGGTCTCGAACGCGCTCGTTGTAGGTTGTGCCGAAGTTGCACTGTACCGCCTTCTCCTTCAGTGTGGTCACGAATTCCAGGAATCCTTCTCCCTCGAACTGCCTTCGACTGGTGAATTCGTGCCTCTCCGCCAGTACATTTGTTGACGCGGCGAACAGCCGGTCAAGGCGCTGCAAGAGTATCTGGAACTGACGATGGCGGGACCGCTTCACTTGACGTTGACGCTGCGCCAGTCGACTGCCTTGCTGCCTCGCTTGACGCTGACGCTGTGCCGGTTAACTGCCTTGCTGCTTCCTGCTCCTCGTCTGCAAAGTACTTCCGTTGTCCCTCACGCCCGAGAGCGCTGACGAGCGCGGACGCTCGTCGCGAGTCCGTCCAGTCGCCACCGCCGGCCGCTTCGAGGTGGGCCTGAAAAATGTTTTCCATCGATGCCATGGAATTAACGGTGGCCCGGGCAATTCCAGAAAAACGGGAAGGTTCGCCGTGAAAGACGCCATGCCCGGTAGCGTGCAGGAGACAGTGCAGAAAACAAGCCGGAGCTCGCAGCAGGAATGGGGCAAGGAAGAACAAAGGGGCGAGAAGGCCTAGGCTCGGAAGCCTCGCGACGCCAAGTGCGTCGGCGGCGTTTGCTTGCCGTGCAGACACGGAAGGGTCGCTTCACTTACGAAGCTCGTTGGTTGCCCGGGGCTTCGGTCGGAACCGCAGCGGGAATCCCATCCTCGTCGCCAAAAGATATTGTGTCGGCAGCGGCAGGCAAGTGGGAGCCCATGCCCAGCGAACGCGCGGCGAGCGCCGACGCAGAGAAGGATGACACGGAGCTAACTGCTCCTGATGAAAACCGAAACGAAGACTCAGCCGACCCGCGGCCGTTTACTATTAAAAAGGACTTCACATGCCAGATGACACCTCCTGATTGGTACCAGCTCGTCACATGACAGAAGGGGGCTGCGCCATCTAGCTATACTACTATGAACATAAATGTATGATAACACAGAGATCCGACAGGGGGCGACGCTATACTACGCCCATAATGCCCCAGACTTGCTTTCAGTCCTTTTAACTTCACTGCGATGATCTCAAAAGCACGTGAACCCCTCATACACTTTTCGTTCTGTAAAATATTATTAGGAATAGCGCTGTTTCATGCTGTTTTTTTTCTGGAATTATGTTTTCATCTTCCTTCCACGTACAAGAAGGGCGCAAGTCGGGAGCCCTATTCTAAAGGAAGTTCCCGGCAGGGTAGATCATGTGACTGGGGCACCCTATGCCCCAGGCCCCTATTTTAAACCTCACTAATAATACGTCAAGCAAACAAGGTGGCTCTCTTTCTTTAGGTTTAGGCTGCGGCTCTAATATGATTCCATTTCGCCGAGGCTGAGCTTCAGACGCACGATTGCAATCAGAGTTCCATTCCCGCATCCAACCACTTCGGGAGAGAGAGATAGAGAAACAACTTTACGAAGGGATTTCAGGCACGCTCATTCCTGGGTACCCGCAAGCAGGACCCTAATGCACCACAAATTCATGAGTTCATGGAGTTACATGAAGGGGGCACTCCAATCAGTGGCGAATATTGGCCTGGCTGGGTCCGTCGACAGCATCAGCGTCTCCCATTCCTTCTAGAGGGACCGGAGCTCCGCTCCCCGCGCGGCAAGCTCCGCCGGGCTTCAAGGAGAATGTGCGTATGGGTAACGTGGGTGTGGGCGCATTGGGTACAGGAGGTGGTGTAAGCTCCCCGATGAGTGTGCAGTCTGAATGCAGTGAGTTAAGGTCGCCTCCTCTAAGTAGGAAATTTCGGTCCGCGATGCAGTGGACTTTCGGGAGTTGTGCATAGAGGGTGGCCATAGTCTGGTCTAGAGTGCAGTGGTTATAAATATGGGAGGTGTGTTATCCTTCGTTGGAATGATTTCAATGAAACACATGGGGTGGAGGAGGTGACTTTGTGTTCTTTGTAGGTAATGGCGCGACGTATGAGCGTGGACACTCGGCGGATGTCGGTAGTGTCTGAGTGTGCTGCATATTAGCTAGGGAGTTCGGCTTTGTGCTGTGTGTCCCGTAATAGACGGAGTTTAGGTAATACATTGAGGGTAGGTATTAGGAATCTCACCAGCGTGCGCTTGCCCCGAAAACCATGGCAGTCCCATTAGTGATGCGTGGGAAGAATTACCCCGACCCGCCAGTTTCGAGCGTGGAGGGAGGGTGAGGATAGGTTGTTGTGGTGGTAGTGGAAGTGGGCAGGGGTGTAGGAGTGGAAAATGGAGGTAGGAGACCCTTCATAATTAACCCCTTAAGTCAGGTTACAAATTGTGTAAATTTATGTTCTAGAGTTTGGGCTAGGCGTGTGAAGCGTGTGTCCATCTACTGTTCAAGGCCAGAACGTAGTTGTTCCGCGAGTATTGTGAAATTGACATGGAGGCGTGTGTCTAGAGCTACGAATTTAGAGTGAAATTTGTCCTCCAAGTTATTGAGATCAGCCTAGTAATTGTCGATTGGGTCCAAAGCGCGTGTCCCTTTAAGGGGGGTGGGGGGTCGAAGGGTGCTAGTCTTGTGTGGAGGGTTGTTTGTGACACCTTAGTGAGTGGGAGGGTTGGTTTTGGGGAGAGAGTTGGGGAGGGGAGGATGGGTTTACTGGGCAACATGTAAAAAAGGTCGTGAGGCGGCTTACCTCCGCCCGCAGGCCCCGGAGCTCCGGTTACAGGGGTGCTGGGTAGGCGGGATATGGCTTGCGGGTATTGGGTATAACGGTATTATGTGTCTTGAACTTGTCGGCCCATATCAGGTGGTCTGAGCTCTTGGGGCATTCTAGTCGCTGCCCGGCATCACGTGGTTCTTTTGTATCGTGAGTGGCGTTTTACGCGTGGAAAAGATTGGGCTTGCGCTTAGAGAGGGCCTTTGTTGCTTTAGGTGGGTGACGGTACTTGCATTCCCAGACCCCATACAAGTTCGGGCCCTGGTGCACATGTTGGAGTTGGCTCCTTGTGGTGTGACTAGCCGCATCTGGGACACTTTTCAGTTCGAGGTTGGATGCAGACATCCGTGTGGTGGCCGATGGCTCGGCAGTTGCTTCAGGCCTCGACCTTGAGGGGATAGGGCGTGCATAGATACCATACATCTCCACAATAAACAATCTTTTTGTTGACGGTGCTTGACCGAAGGTGCAAAGCATGGATCGTTTGTGTCCCGTCCGTAGATCGTAGAGTATAGTTTCGCGGGAGGGGGGTGGTAGCGGGCGATTATAAGTCTATTACGAGTCCTTGTGGCGATTCCTTCTAGTAAGCACTCGTAATAACCCACCTTACTTAGCCATTGGGAGGTGCAATATATGCCGTAATGGCATACTCACGCTGGTCGTAGGTGATTTGCTAGAGTTGTACTAGTTTGATGGCGTCGCCTTGGTGCGCCGCAGACACTGTGCATCCATTGATGCGATGATGGGTGAGTCCGATGTTGCAGAGTAGATGGCTTGGTTAGCGCTGTGACCTGAATGATAGCGGTGAGGAAGTTGCGTGGCTGAAGAGTCGTCATGTCAAGGCCTACGTGGTAGCAGAAAGGGACAATGTATCCTTCTTTGGGTAGGCGGAGCAATTATTTATCTTTTTCGGAGCTGTGCGGCGTGCGCGCAATTGTGTCGAGGAGCTGTGTAATGCAGGAGTTATGGCGGTCTCCCGCAAGTCCCGCAACTGAATACGCGTCGCCCGCAAAGCACGATCGATGTGTGTACGCTGGCTCGCGTTGAGGTTTTCCCGGTGATTCTACTGGGCTGTCAGGAATTGGGTCCAGTCCTGAGGGTCTTACTGGCGTCTGTCCGAGTCCGTACCGTGCATCTGAACTTCCTTGCTGGCCACAGCCTTCGACCACTATATCTTTGTGGTCCGATGGATTCTCCTAGCTTGTCGCAAAGCCATAGAACTGTGTCTTCTGGGAGCCTAGACCTTCGGAACTAACACTCACTGACTAAAAGTTGCTGCTGGGTGAGTAGGTTCATGATAACAGGAGTGAAATATACGCGCAACAATCACGGAAGGAAGTTGAGGATATGAAGAATGAAGGATGAGGCCAACAGAATATGAATCTTGGCTCTGTGGGACCAACTATTGTGCACTATTGATGTATATTGCCCAAACCAGCCTACATTTGTATTGAGGGCGAGCTCCACCACTGGAAAATCTGGCCCTGCCATCGGCGTGACGTGACATGAGTGATCACGTGGACACAGCGGCCACGTCGGCTGCTCCGGGAACGCCGAAGCCAGCGGAAAACGAAAGTTTAAAGGCCCACCTTCGCTGCGGTTCTGATTAAGCGGTGAAGCTTTCCCGTCTTGGGCGTCTGCTTGACAACATTTGAAAGCACTATAATAGGTAGTGGTTGCCTTTAGAGGCGTGCACATGTATCATGGTAGGCTACTGCTCGGCTACCTTACGCAACGGAACCCGGTGTCAGCCTTATTCCCACATTGTCAGAGAACAAGACGCTGCGTGAAGCTTGGCTCGCGAAACATACAACCGGCAAATAGCCATTGGCTACAACTCGGGTATGGAGCAAGCACAGCCGCGAGGAAGATTTCTGCAACGGCGTAGAGACTGCGATGTTCGGTGAGTAGCAGAAAACGCGCACTGAGACACTCGCCTGCACCCACTGCCCGGCTACTGTCATGACGCTTTATTTGGTTTAGGAACTTGTTGATGCTAGATTCTGGCAAGTTCACTGGAATAGAAAGGGAGTAGTAAGAAGCACATAAAAAATGCATGGCACATGGTTATGTTTGTCGTATGAATTAATGCACTGGATTAGGAAAAAGAAGCAGCGTTAAATCACACGCCGAGAAGACAGATAAACATACAGTGCGACTCAACTTGAGAATTAATATTGAACGTCCAAGAATTTAGAAGGAAAAAAAAAAGATTGACTCGTCGCTACGGCACTTCACAGTTTCCGTAGGCGTCGAAGTATTTATAACGAAATCATTTTTGAACAGTTCTGATAGGGTCTCCGCAACAATGGTTGCTTGTGTACTGTCATATGCTCATATTTTGCTGCCTAAAGCTCACGGCACGGTGTGACAACGCGCTCGCAGCGAAAGCGAAACATTGTGCGCGAACATGCATGCGCAGTCGATCTCGGCGAACCCGTGCGATCGCTGCATTGAGGCTTCATCCTGTTATGCTCCATTTTGTTATACAGACAGCCCACTATAAAAAAAATATTTCACATAGTTTTCTCTCAGCGTTTGCCTATCTTTCACGCAAAAAGCCGGTTGAGGAGACTCCATCGCGGCGACCGCACGCAGTGGCGTTCACTGTATGTATTCGGTAAAAGGATAGCGTCTGTAAACGATTCTGTGCTTTGATGTTGCCCAAGACTATTATTTCCACAGTAAAAAACTTCCCTCGTTTTGAGAGTACTTACAGAAAGGTCCAGGAGGGCTGCCGCGTGATGTTTTTATTCAGCGCCGTAAGCGAAACCTGTGAGGATCCCTCCGCGTGATCCCTCATACTACGCAAGGGAGGCGCTTCCGACAGATAGCGACTCCGTAAGTCCGCGCCCCCATCACTTAATAGTTTATGCCGTTGCGCGAACTCTCGAAATAAAAAAAGGGAAAAAATCACCTTTTATTCATGGTGTTCCTTCCATGGCTGTGACGCATTTATTTCACACCAGTTAACCCTAAGTTATTTTGAACGCGTTGCGCAGTTGCCTCCCGATGTCATTGTATATCACCAACGCTTGCCCGCTACAGAACCAAAAGAGCCATCATTGGCATTTCTGTCTCGTCATGTCAGCCAGCGCGAAACTGGCGGAGGGCCAAGGTAGCTTTAGCAACATTCGACATCGTGCTCGCGACCACGCATGACCCTCGAGTGAACCACTTCTCCGTGGTACAGCTTGTAGCGAATGACGCGTTCGCTTTGCTGATGATTGACAACCTGTGCGACGACAGCAGAATTTGTGTTCACGCTTACAAGGGATGACGACAAGGAAGCGCCAGCCGATGGTCTTGGTGACGGTAAAATGATTGCAAAGCCATTTAAATATACCACTACTGTGGTATCACTGCACACACGCCAGTCATGCACTACAGCGTTCGTTTTCGCAGTGACAGGCAAAATAACCTTGGTGATTTTATGAACGTCTATAACGGCTTATTGACAACACTTTTGTGCAACACTGATAAAGTGGCATATACATGCATGCGAAGATATTCTTGATGAAGAGGCACAAATTGTTGAATTGTCAGCATTTCGAAACATACTGTGCACTCTACGTCTTCTTGCGTGATTGTCACCGATTGTTGAGAGCCTGTACAGGTTGCCTTGCATCCCACACGGATCTGTAAAAAAAAGTCATAGTATTACATATACAACATTTGAGCCACTCCAGGAATAAAACTGTTGCTGTCTTCTCCCATGACTTCGAGCATCAGAATGTTTTTAACCTAATTAGTATTATTTACACAGAGTCACTTAATACACGAGGCAAGGAGAGTCTAGTGATAGGCCCAAAATATTGTATTAAAGAAATTCTATATATAATATTTATCCCCATCATTATTAATTGTTGCATGATTTCATTAGGAGTAAACTATTATTCAGGGCAAGCATAATCTCTTCTGGCCTCTTCATATGGAGATTTGGCAGTCAGTATAATTTTGCGAATTTCAGCATAGTCAAACTTCAGTATCTTAATTTTGAGACATAGTGAATGCTGCTAGTATCTTCTTATTTTTGGCAGAAATTATGAAATGGGAAGATATTTACTGCAGGGACAAGGAAATTAAATACGAGCGTTCTGCAGCTAAATAATTATTTTGAAAGACAGCGAAGAAAAAAAAATGCCTGCGGTGGCTGTGAGATGTTGGAATCGGTTTATGCGAAGCTTTATTGGTGTTTATCACGTACGTTGTTCCTGCTTAGCGATCATTTTCAAGCAGAGACAACACGACCCAGACGAACACATTTCCACCGGGAAGCACCTTGCTCACGAGCCACCCGTTGCTTTCGACCATGTACCTGCCACACATGACGATGACAACACCGAGATGGCTGTCACTTTGGCGCAACGACAACTACTGAATTACATGGCGGCGGCTACGTAATGGCGATGCCAACGAAAATGTGTAGACGATGGCAGGATGACCATAGAATGAGGATGCTGGAGTGACCACGATGACGTGAAGAAAGCATTGTCGGGCAGCTAGAATGATACCAATGGTACTGTGACAAAGGGAAGATGATAATGGTGTCACGAAGGGAATTATGGTGCTCGATTGACGACAGCGGTATGACGACAATACAATGACGGTTCTATAATGATTAAAATAGAATGGCAACAAGGCGGGAGGGGGTATGACGGTGCTTGAATCATGGCGACGGCATGTGACAATGAGATTCAATAGAAAAAATGACGACAATGAAAGGACCTTCAGAGGATGACGATGTCGTGGCAATTGTATGACGACGAGGTATGATGAAAGGGTGACAGCGTGGTGCCGAAGCCTGAATGTTGCTGTTGATGGCGACGATGGCATGACGACGCTGGTGCCACGAACGGAATAGTGGAGCTGGAAGGACTATGACGCATGACAATAGGATGACATAACGATGTGTAAAGGATTACTATGGTACGATGACGATGACGTGACAACAATGGTATGGCGATGTTTGAATGACAACTGTATGACGACTACAGCGTGTCGACGTTGGCATAACAATAAGATGACAAAGGCAAATGACGAAGATGCAGTGATGACCGCGCAATGGCGACGGAAGCGGGACGACAGTGGGATGATAACATAACAGTGGAATCACTGCGACAAAAGGACGATGACGGAACGACTACGCCAGGATGAGGACTATGGAATGACGATGAAGCACTAATGATGGATAGACGACGACGACGACGTCACGGTGATGGGGCTCTCGTCTGCGCTTATGATGTGCATCACTTGGCACCTCGGGCCACCTAAATTGGCGCTATATTGTGTGTTTATCTGCAATATCTCTGGTAAAGGCTAAACTCCAAGGCTGTAGTCAACAGCCAGCATGAATGACAATGGCACGAAAATTACCGCGTGATGACGACATTAGTTGCTGTATGACCGCATTTGGCTTGAGCTCGTCGGCAAGACAGCAGGAACAACGGCAGTTGAAGAAGCCGCAACAGCGTGAATCAGCTAGCGGTATGCGCCATTTGTTCAACCAAAAACAAGTGGCCTTGCCTTTGACCACGAAGAGCTTAGACGTTCATTGGCTGCCACTCGAAGCTTCGTTGACCTGCAGTGGTGTTTTGGCTAAGTATTGGGTGGTTTCAGGCTTATAACTAACCTCAGTTTAGTCCATCATCAATTTGCATTTTTCAAGAATGCCGTCTTTCACTGTTGTGGACCAATCCTTCTGGCCAAACGCGATCCGCCTGGTCAGCATCCCTGCACCCTATGATATACCTTTAGACATAGCTTTTCGCCATGGTGCCAGCACCATTCTCGTTGCTCCTGCCTACCAATGGATGTTACATCAGGCTCACGGTCCTACAAGCTGTCTAGAAGGAACTTAAGCCGATGTCCAATCACTTCCAGACCATCACTGACGTGAGTGCGTTCTGATGGGGAGGTACGGTGTGTAGGTGTTCCGACCAGACCTGTGTTGAAGTTCTACTGAAATGCACATTATTCGCGTCCACCCCAGTGAGTGGTATTATCAAGCCTACCTACCGTGCACCAAGGCTCTCGTGCGAAGTGTAGACTGCCACTTAATTCCAGATGAAACCCTTGACAAGTTCTTCGCAGCAGGCGTCATTGTTATTTGCCTTTGCGATAGTCTTGTACATAACGAGAAAATTTGGACTGAATCATTCATTGCCACCTTTGTGGGCAGATCATGCCCGCAAGAAATAAAGGTGTGGCCTCTTTCTCGTCTTCCTTGTGGAGCCCTCGTGTCTCGCCAAATCCAATGTCAAAATTGTCGGAGATTCGGACACAGCGCCGGCGGATGTAAGTCGAGCTTGCGTTGCCATAACTGTGCAGGTGGTCATCTCTGAAGCGAATGATGCGCACACTCTAAATATTGCTGCCTCTGCTGGACAACATACCCAGCAGGCTATCATTACCACTCAGATCGCACTTAAGAAATAAAAATTCTTGATGTAATCGACCACCGTCGTTGCTCCCGAAGAGATGCGGTTGCAGTTGTTACAGACAGGGCCTTCCGATACTCTGGTGTCACAGCATGCAGCACCCCAAACATGGATATTAATCTCTCGGAAGCAATTGACTCTGCTGTCAAAGGCTGTGAAGACATTGATATTTAGCCCACCTGTGTGCTTGGCGCAAATCATTACCAGTTAGATGATGCAAATAATGCAGGCCACTGAGGCACGGCTGAAATCCTCAATACCTACATTGCAGCTACAGATTCCATCGAACTTCTCCCACCATGATGCAACTTTACCGCCTCTGGTTAGGGGTGGCTGTTACGAAAGCATACGCACTCCTTATTGGAATGTCCGACACACCGGTTTGTGACTCATGCAACTGTGAAGAGACGATCGAGCACGTGTTCTGTTTTTATAAATTATATGGCATCGAACACGACGTTCTTCGCAGGGTGTTAAGAGGAAGCTTTAGCTCGGGTGCTCCTATCTAAATACATGTAAAAGCAGAATTCGTTTTTCTCGGCAACCACAGCACCAAATTTGACGAGGTTTGTTGCATTTAAAAGACAAACTTAAAATCTAGTGACTGTTCGTTTCGAATTTTTAAGTTAGGTCGTCAATTTTTTATTAAAAATTTGCAAAAATTGAAAATTTTCAAAAAACGAAACTATCAAGTTTACAACTCTGTAACTCAACCACTAAAAATGATAATACAATTCTGTGAATTGCATATAGTAGTACATCTAAAGCGGACAAAATTGATAAGTTATACATGAATATAAAAAAATATAATCACAGGGAAATACAACTTTTGCAAAACCGTTGTAACCAACGTAACAAATTCACGTAAGATGTCAAATGACATATTGAATTTGTCCGCTTTGAATGATCTAACGGATGCCGTTTACAGAACCGCGATATCAGTTCTTGATGCAGAGCTATGAATTTGTAAACTTTGTGCTTCTATTTTTTTCATACAGTGATATATTTGAAAATCGTTTTAAGAAAATTCAAGCCCTAAATCGAAATTCCGCTTCCAACAATCACTAGAATTTAACTTTCTCTTTCAAATGCCACAAATTTCATCAAAATCGGTCCAGGGGTTATCTCATAAAAACGTTTTTGCGTTTTACGTGTATTTGAATACACCGCGTCGGAGTTGGGCCCGAGCTAAAGCTTCCTCTTAAAACGATTAAATAGGAGACCATTCTCAGAGACTAACTCCCGTATTCGGAAAAGCTACTTAAGTCGCAGCACATGCTTGACTTGATTTAGATTACCCCTGGCGTTAACGTGCCCAAAGACGGTCACTACGTTTCCTTCGGCGCGTTCACGATAGGCGTCACTTACATCAAGTCAAGCATGGGCTTCAACTTAATTTGCATTTCTGAATACGGGGGTAGGATTCTCGGACCAAGGCCCCACGCGTCGCAGGGTTACAAAGCGACGCGGGGACTGCTACTTTTCATGACATTGACGGGCTTCAGTAACCGATTATAGGCGTGAGGTTATGGACAACCGCAGGTATTCACACTGACAGTGCCTTCTTGCCACCCTCACATTTCTTTCTTTTCTTCCCTTAGACAGCTTCTCCTATGTACACTAGCAAACCGGACGTGCATCAGGTTAACCTCCCTACCTTTCTTTCCTCCTCCACCTCTTTCTCCTCCTCCTCTTCCTCAATACCTAAGGTCACACCTCGAATGGCTGGCAACGAGGTATACACGTATTCTACATCTATAGACAAGTCGACGGACACTATACCGCCAGTGCAACCAGGCGAGGATGAGTCTTCTTATTCAGACTACACTAGTGTTAAAGATATGAAACTTGGCGTTAGAGCTCCCAAACGCATGGTATCCCACAATTTCTATGATTATGCATTTAAAATAAATAAGAAAGATTTAACCAACGCCTAATACTCAAGAAAATATCATAATTGCAGCAATTGTCTCCCGTGTGCCACCAACATAATTCGAATGAAGAAAGTATTGCAGTGTAGCTGTCGCTATATATTCTCGGATTTAGCAGATTCGCTTTATCTATGTAATGAACTTAACCCAGATGGTATTCTTCTTCAGGAAACTTGATTTTCGCCAGAAAAGAAATTTCATTTAAAAGCTTTCGGTCTTTTCGAATAGATCGAAACTCGCAAGGCGGAAGATTACTCACACTTGTTTCAAGCAATATTTGTGACTGGGTGAATATTTTCTTTTAACACAATTGTCTCCGAATGTGAAACTTTGGCAATGCATGTACGCCTACTAGGGTATTATCCCTTTTCAATTATAAATGCTCATTTTCCCACCGATGTGAAAAGTACGCACCAAGTTGATAGGGCTGTGGGGCTTCTTTTAAAAAGGAAATTGTGTTTGGGGGACTTTATTTTGCAACAGGCGTCGTGGGGGCTAAAAACAGATGTGTGTGCTAAGCGACTATGGGAGTGTACTATTCATAGGCACCTTTCATGTTAGAACACAGGACATTTACCATGTGCTAGAAGTCCATTTCGTTCTGTGTTAGATTTACCATTTTGTAGCGTAGGCTTCAATGTTTCGTCGTGGTTAGCTGTTGACTCAGCAACCAACTGTCATTATCTTTCTTTGCTATTCGAAATGACTTATGTAATAACGTCTTTCGGATGTCAAGCGCGCACTTTTCTAAACCATAATAAATTTCAGGCTTCCTTGGTATCAGCCGCTTCGAAACTTGCTTATGCCGAAGTAAATCAAATAGTCTCAACGATTTGTTTTGTTCTAGAGATTTCTGGAAAGCAAGCTGAATTTGACATTCCCTAGGCTAAAAGCACCGTTTGTAGTTGGTGGAACGAGGAGGGTATACATGACTAAATAAAAAGGAAAGTCGCTTGGAAGATGCTTCTCCATAATCGATGCCCCATAAATTGTAAAGATTATCAATTTCATGCTGGTGCGTGTAAGCGCAGGGTTAAGCAAACAAAAGATGAATGTAATAATAGGCATTCCGATTATCGGTCAAAAAAAAAAAAAAACGAGCGTGCTCTCTTCGCAGTTCTTTCTGCTAGGAAGGTGCTACCAACACTCCTAATATTAAAACTCAATTGTTTTCGGATGCGGCAAAAGATGAGCGTCTCCCTAGAAGATTTTGGCGGCGGCTTAGAACATTAATTTGCTTACGGGCTTCGGGCAGTCCACTTTGTATTGATCCTTCGGATGACTTCACCGCACTAGAATTATTTGAGCAAAATTAGACTGCACTATGCCTGCCGAATACAGCCCCTGGCTTTGATGAAGTCAAAATATAATGTTAAAAATATACTGTTACATGAATCCCCTGACGTTCGTTCAGACCTGGTAAATTTTCAAGTAAATATGATTGCATTCTGTTACAATGGCAGCCTGCTAAAGTAATACAGATGCTTAAAAAACAAGGGGTATGGTATACCTATGGTGAACATCAGGCCCGTTGCACTTACATCAAATGTAGAAAAATTTATTTAAAGGCTTCTTCATTTTCGTATCATGAAATTTGTAAATGATAATTAAATTCTTAATCCCTGTCAGATTGGTTTCCGGGCGGGCTACTCCATCTGACATTCACATGTTGATTTAGAAAGCCGAATACAACTCGCACGACGTCATAAGCAATACACTGCTTTGGTGGCGCTCGACATCGTTAAAGCATAAGATAACGTGGAGCACATCGTTTGGATAAAACGGTCAACACCCTGTGATGTTTTAGGCTATAAAGTATCGCACACTCCGTGATTTTTATGTGAAACAAAAATCTTTTCCTGCAAAAGTGGCTTTACTCGTACATATAAACAAACGAGAGGAGTACCGCAAGCCCCAGCCTATTCTGCGGTGTTTTTTACTTTTCGTATGAGCAGAACTCTCCGCAAGAAGAAGCAATTACTTAGGCTTATGCAGACAAGGTTGCATTTTTCGCATCTGCAAGCGACATCCACACGCTATATCGACGACTACAAGGTTACTTGTTCCCTGGAGAGTAGGTTATATGTTAATCAGTTTTTACTTAAAGCCAAGAGGGGTGTCATTCTCGTTATTCTGGTACATGCCCTAGCGCACATCTCAGTGTCTTACCACCTTCCAGACATACCACCGGTAGACTTGTTAAAATACCTTACAGTGATTTATAGCACCTCTGTCGACTGGCGTCCACACATAGACCATGTGACTGTAAAAAGTCTATGACAATTTTCCTACTAAAGACGATTCGATGACACATTCCCTAATAATGCGAAATTCCTTCCGCATTATACTCTAGATGGTCTATTACAAGATCGTCTGCAGAGCCTTGGAATAAACATCGTTATTGCGACAGAAGCTTCGCAATGTGAGGAAAAGTCAGGTGCAGCTAAATTTTCCCCAATTCTTGATTGGACGTTTTCTTTTCGCTGCCATATTTCTTACCCATCTTTCTGGCCGTATTCGTGGCAGTGGTACTGGCTCTACGCAAGCTAAGTCCATCAGTTACATCTGCTATAATAGTCCCTGATTCGTTATCATTTTGCTCATCCCTTACTGTTTATCGTGACTGTCATGTAACGAGGAAGTTTAATTTATTTCACTCCTGGATACTTTAGAAGTGCGGCGTTAATTTGGGTACCTCCTCATAAAGGACTAACTATAAATGCAATTGCAGATTTCCCAGCCAAGGCACGATTCTCATGTATTGATAAGCGGAACAATTCTCGCGTATTGTCCTTTGACTGCTCATGTCACTGCTGCTAGATGTCGCAGGAGCGCCATTATGCAGGCAGTATGTAGCTTTGCAATAACTAATTCTGTGGATTACCGACATCATCTGTACTCTTGGCACTGAGATTTTTGCCAGACACGAAAAACTGAAGTGCCCATCACGCGGGTAGGCTGCCGTATACCTACATCAAATTTTACCGGCCTTTGTGAACGTCTTTAACTGGAACGTCTTTTGTGTGTGTGTGTCTCCGTGTGCGCGCGTTTTTATGTTTTTTTTTATCGTTTTCCTCTCTGTCATCTTTCTAACCCCTAACTCCCATCCCCAGTATAGGATAGCAAACCAGAGGCTGATACTTGGTTAACCTCCCTGCCTTTCCTCTTAATCTCTCTCGCTCTCTCGCTGTCTCTCTCTCTATCCATACATGTCTGGTTTGGTCCACTCGTAACTATGCTTATTCTGCGGCGAAGCGGAGACAATAGAGCAATTCTCGTTGTCTTTCAGGTGTTTGTATGTAATAAGAAAAAAAGTTACTGGAAATTGAGTTTCGCACTATGAGTATAGATTTATCGCTGCATGCGATTCCAACTTTTGGAGCCTCCGTTATTGTGTGCAGCCAGATAAGTTTTTGGGAAGAAGAAGAAGCGCCGAGCAGTGCAGACGTGGAAACATCGGCTCCGTTTTTTTTTCCATGCTCCGCTCGCCAGTTTAGCCAGTACAACGAAAAGAAGCATACCACTGGATCCACGAAGCGACGGCGAATCGACTGACATCAAGATTTCAGCTGGGGCTCGTATTTTCCCAATTTTACGGAACCTTTTCTGCTCCTAGACGCCGACTTGAGCTTAGCGGAGCTAAGCTTAGTGAGGAGTAGGGCCTTTGTTGGGCCTAGTAAGCCCACCTGCCCGCAGGCATGGCGGATACAAGCATGGAAGATGAAGATATTTCTGGAAATTAGAGAAAGAACGCTCAGGACGACTTCGGCTGGCAAGTAGTGGCTGGTCGAAGATCACGAGCTAGCACAAAGGCTGTGGATGAGGAGAGCACATTGCCACGCAATCAGCGAGAGCATGGCGTCAAGAAAACCGCCGTCGGTGGAATGCTTAAGAATCGGGTTATCAAAGCTTCGAGGATGCCTCAACTGCCTGAGGAGCACAGAAAGATCATTATACGGCCTCGAGGAGGGCTAAATTTGAACAAGGTGAGCACCACCACGATTGGTTCTGCAGTCATCGAGGCGTTCGGCCTAACGGAAGACGAGGCCCGTGAAGATGTTGTCTGCCCAAACTTCACTCAAAATATCATCGTAGTCAGCACACCTAAGCCCGAACATGCTGCGAAGTACGTTAGAATCAAGTCCTTCAAGATTATGGAAGCGGAATACGAGGTAAATGCATACGAAGCGGCACCACATGCCACATAAAAAGGCGTCATCCGAAGAGTGGACATCAGAGACTCGCAAGCTATGATAACAAGAAACATCGTGCATGACTTGAACCCGCTTGCGCTGGCTGCTAAGCGCATCAAGACGTCGGGATCGGTCATTGTACTTTTCGATGGAGTCAAAGTGCCCAATTTTGTCAGGTATGGATCCGCACTAGTGAGATGCTACATTTACAGGAAGCAATTCGACGACTGCTTCACCTGCGGAAGGGTCGGGCACCGCTATGATGTGTGTCCAACACCTGACTTTGTTCAGTGCAGGGGTTGTGGAACTCGCAACCCAGGAGATGAACATGTGTGTGTACCTAGGTGTAAATTTTGTGAAGGCGATCACCCTACCGGCGACAAGTTTTGTAAGAAAAGATTTCAAGTCCCTTACGTCGTATGACTCCGTCGAAGAGAGCGCGTCATGACTCGGTCGTCAACAAGAGCGCAGTCGGAGGAGCAACAGCTGGCGCCCAACCATCACCCCGAGGACAGGGAGCACTCACGCTCCAGGAGTCGCACCAGATCCAGGCATCGTTCACTATCCAGGGAGAGAAGGCGCTCCAGGTGAAGGGAAGTGTAGGTGCGCTTCGTGCAAAGGGGCTCAATACCTGGCGAGAAGACGACGCCAGGAACCACCTGGGCTAACAAAGTCAAAGGTATGGCGAGGGTTGCTAGGGGCGCCTCAGTGGCTGTGGGTGATGACAATGGTGCCAGAATAGAACAATTAATTAAAGAAGTAGCTTCTTTAAGAAAAGCTAATGAAGAATTGACTAGGCAGGTAGTAGAGCTACGTAAAAAGAGCAGTCAAGCCCTGCTAGAGTAGAGATAGATAGACCTGTAAGCAAAAGCAACGATCCAGGGGAATGCAGCTCCGCTGCCCCTAAAAAGAGAGCGGTGAGTTCTGAGGATGATTCAGTCTTCTCAGCCCTCAGTGAAATAAAAGAGGCAATTAAAGCGATAAGAAAGACAGTGGAAACGACAAACTTTAAAGTGGACAAATTGTAGAAATGGAGGCTAACGGCGGAGAAAAGACTTAAGAAAATGGAGGCGCGAGGGGATGACGACGATGAGTATCTGCCATCGGAGGCGGATAGTATAAAGTATATTCCTGGATTGTCGGGGGCCATCACAAAGAGGAAAATAGCAGGTAATAGAAAGGCAGCCTCACCTATTAACAATGGCCAGTAATCATGGATTTAACGTGTGGCAATGGAATTGTCGTGGGTTCCAACACAAAAAAGCAGCATTGCAACAGGTGATCAGATCATCTGAGGCCAGACCAAAGGTAATTATGCTGCAGGAAAGCTTAGCGGACGAAATTATGCTCACTGGGTACAAAGTTATATGTAGAGACAAAAGAATGGGGAGGGGGTTGGCGGCCCTCATTGACAAAAAGTTGCCATACATGAAGCATGATATTCACCTCAGACATTCCAGATTTGAATGTATTCTAGTTGAGATAATACTTAAAAGGACCAGAGGTAAGACGCAAAGCATTTTCTGCTTGAATATTTACAGCAGTCCTAACGACATGAGACAGAGGTTTAGAGCACTCTTCAACAAGCTGCTTACGGTTGCCAAAGACTCCCAGCTCATTATTGGGGGGGACTTTAACGCTCCCTATCACACTTGGGGATACACTTGGAACACAAAGAAGGGAGAGGAGCTATGGAATCTTGCCATGGATCTGGGGTTATGCTTGATTACTGATCCGGCGTATCCCAACCGTTGTGGCACGTCCACAAGCAGGGACTCCACGCCAGATCTTACTTTTGTAAACAATTCAAGAGGAGCCAATTGGGAAAATTCAAACTTGGATCTCGGAAGCGATCATTACATCATACACATAACCATACGCATACCGAGACAGGAAACTATAATCTTCAAGTTCACTGACTGGGATCAGTTAAGAAAAATTAGGGCAAACAGAAGGAAAGTGGGGCCTCTAGATGCCGAGCTGGAACCCCTTCAGACATGGGTCATCCAGCTCAGAGAGGACGTCAAGGAGGCCAGTAAAGAAATCAGGACAGAGGAAGATATTGAAGCCATGGACAGCAGGCTGGCGCATCTGAATAAAGCCAAACAGGCTATATTACAGAGATGGAAAACGCAGAGACTTAACAGATGGCTAAGGAAAAAAAGAGCGCAATTAAACAGAGAAATTGATCATTCGAAGACACTCGTGAAGCAACAGTGGAATGAGATCTGTAATTCGGCTGATGGTAGACTCAAGCATGGAGGTAGCTGGAACCTGCTCAAGCACTTGCTCAACGAGAATGAAACAAGGACAAGCAAGAGAACAGCGATAGCTAAGTTGGTTCATCAGGAAAGCCAAGACAAAACAGAGAGGGATATCATGGATAGTCTCGCAGCCAAATATCTCCCACTTAAACAACCAAACGAAGGAGACGAGAGCCTCGAGTATACGGGAGGCATATGTGAAGAACTTGACCGGGACTTCACTGAGAGTGAAATGAGGGCGGCTCTTCACAGTCTTAATGGTAGATCGGCGGCTGGACCTGACGGAATAACTAACAAGATATTAAGAAATCTAGAGGATGAATCAATCTCTTATCTAACTGAACACTTCAATGAATGTTGGAGAAAAGGGGTATACTCAGAGGAATGGAGGGTGGCCAATACCATCCTCATGCCAAAGCCAGGCAAACAACTCACTCTAGACAACCTTTGTCCTATTTCCTTAACGTCATGTCTAGGCAAAGCTGTGGAACATGTCATCATAAATCGGCTCACGAAATACGTTGAGCAGAACGACATCCTCCCATACAACTTGATCGGCTTTCATCCAGGGCTGTCAACTCAGGATGCTATGCTGCTGATCAAACATCAACTTATACAGGCAAGCCCAGCGCATACGAAAGCTCTTTTGGAATTGGATGTGGAAAAAGCTTTTGATTGTATAAAGCATAAGGTAATACCTGACGTTCTGTCGGAGATGGGTTTAGGTAAGAGACTTTTTAACATGATTAAGGACTTTCTTAGAAATAGAACTGCACAACCCATGCTGGGTGAGCTTAAATCAGAAGCTAAGAATTTGGGAAATAGGGGCACTCCACAAGGGGCTGTGCTCTCACCCATGCTATTCAATTTAGCAATGTCCAAGGTTGCAAGAAATGTGGAGAAAATTGAGGGTATACATTATGTGATACATGCCAACGACATAACCATATGGAGTGCCAAAAGCAATGTAGGACAGACAGAGACCAGATTACAGGAAAGTTTATATGTTGTAGAGAACACACTGAAAGACATGGGGTTGAAATGCTCGGCAGTCAAATCAGAACTCTTAGTCATGAAACATCGCAGAAAAGGTCGTAAACCAAGAGGTTACATTCTGGAAGATGAGCCAAGAGTGTGGTTATACACTCATGAAGGATCCGCAATCAGGCTAGTTGAAAAAATCAAGGTTCTTGTGTATCACTTAGATGGAAACAATGCTAACTATAGAACAATACAACATATCTCGAATAAAACAGATGAAGTCATTAGGTTACTAAGGAGAATTGCGAATAGACACAGAGGCTTAGAAGACAGCGCTTTGAGGCTAATACATGCCTTTGCTCTCTGTCACTTCACTTATGTGGCTGGATTATTCAAATGGAAGCAGGCAGAGCTTAACAAACTTCGTGTGATGCTCAGGAAGCTCGTTAAGGTAGCCCTAGGGATACCCAGCAACTTATGAGTCTAGGGGTGCACAACACAATGGCAGAAATCGCGGAGGCCCAACAGCTAGCGCAACACGAAAGATTGACAAAGTCACGAGCTGGCAGGAACATATTACAGGCAATAGGTGCAGAACTGAATATATCAAGGAGCCCAATAGCGGCTGAAGTAGAATTAAGGACTGAAGTTAGGAACAAGATCAGAACCATCCCTCTCCCCAGAATCATGCATCCAGAATATAATGTCGAAAGGAGAAAGGCAAGAGCTAAAGCACTCTTGCAGGAAATAGAGCAGCAGAACCAACTGGCAGCTATAGTTGATGCTGCCTGGGTGAAAGGTAAAGAAGCATACACGAACATTGTATCAAATTATCAAGGGAAGGTGCAAGACGCTCTCACTATTTTTACCAAGGACCCCATGGTGGCGGAGCAAGCGGCAATTGCTCTAGCCATCAGGAGTAATAAGTGGGCCTGCATTTACAGTGATTCGAAATCCGCTATGAAATGTTTTGATAAAGCCTACATAGCTGGAGTTGCAGCTAAACTTTTTGAAAACATTGGGATTATGACAACTGAAATCCGATGGTTTCCTGCGCATATGGGGAAAGTGGACGAGACTCGGGTAAACCTCGATGAGGTTGCTCATGACTTGGCACGAGGACTTGCTAACCGTGACAGTCACACCCGAGCCGTTCACCATCAAGCCAGGGAATCTCGAGATCATTTAATAACATACAATGACGTTACCAAACATTACTATTTAGGACGCAGACAATAACCATTGCCACATTCAAAACTGAACAGGGCTCAGGCAGTCTCACTGCGCTTATTGCAAACGGGTACATATCCCACACCGTACACCATTAATAAAATATATCCAAAGAGGGAGATTAAGATGGACTGCAACGATTGTAATGGCATCATTGGAATCAGACATATGCTGGCGGGGTGTCCCGCGACTCTCCGCAACCTCGTTGAAGAATGGACACAGTGGGAGAAAAGAATTCAAAGCCCATTGTTTCAGGACCAACTAAGGGCAGTCCAGAGGGCCCATGATGTCGCTGAAAGGCTTGGCCTGACAGTGCCAACGTGGGAGCGGCCCGCCTTGGCTCGAGAAGTCGAGCCTCCGGACCTCATGACAATAAATGTTTCCACACACACACATAAATTTTTCCTTGGCAATCTAAAATTACCAGATTGAATCTAATTGATTACAATGCTAGACTGATCGTCCCCCTCCACAATATAGTTTTCTATTATGCATTTATTTTTTTCTTATTTTTATTTTTTTAATTTTAATTCGTGGTTTTCTTGTGACTGTTTTTGTTCTGTCACAAAGATTTTAATTTCTAAGTTCCAATATTCAGAGTATAAATGCCTTTCTTTTTTTTATTCACCTAATTTACCCACCCGATTCATGACCGATCCTTCAGTGTGGATGTGCGTCTCAACCACTCAGGACAACAACAGCAACAGCGTTCGAGACAGCGATGGTGGACGTTTCCCATTGTGAGAATAGCCCCCCGATTATTACGTATGAGTGTATGCTAAAGAGAGTGCTGTGTGACGTTTGTAAGTCTCTATAGTCTCAAGAGTTCGCTGCGCGATATTCTTGACGAATACAAAACTCCCTTCTAAATTTGTTCGTGTTCGCTCTATGAGTTACAAAATATTACGACAGAAGGCTCTCGATGTTTCATAGTATGCATCCTTAGAAACGATTATTTTGCAGCGATACTGATTCGGAAAATGCATAAGACATCCAAGAAGTCACGACATCTTCCTCGATGCGGGACAATCATAAACAAAGATTCTAGGAATGGCTGTTCGTTTGATCCCACATTGAGTTCTTGGGGAACAAGGGCTCTAATAAAGCAACAGTCCAACTGCATAACTACTTTGCACAGTCCAGGAGTAAATGTCTTACGAAAAATGCATGAGTGCATTCTTCTTTGTGAATTTCCGGAAATATTCTAAGAAATTGACGAAAGAACTCTTGAACTGTGGCCTCTATCCACATCTGTGCCAATAAAGTGCATATTGTGAAATTTGTGTCGAACATTTCCCTCCTAGAATTATTAAACTATTTATGATGGAACAAACTGTAAATTCCGTTCTCACCGAACATGCCCAAAACCTGCTGATTAGTGCTCCGCGCAATAAATTATCAAAATGCCAAGTAATGGTCCAACAAAGTACTTGGAGTGCAAAATTTTATTAAATGCTGTAAAAAGTTGTTCCTTCAACCTGTTTTTCTTGTTTATTTATTTGTTTGGTTATTTGCTTATTCATTACCCCATTCGTTTGTTTTTGTACTATGTTAAATACACAGAGCCCTCCATAGATCTTCTTTCAAAGAAACAATCATCGAACAATGAAAACAAGCTACAAACCGGCTTTCCATGCGTATAGAGCAAAATTGGACTGCAGTCAGCTGTAATGTAGAGAAAGCAGACAGAAGTAATATTATTATTAGGCTTATTGTTTTTGACATTTAGGCACACCACCTGCAGCTGTAGAGGAAAAGAGAATAGGCACAAAATAGAATAAGAAGTCAAGACTACTAAATACCATAATATGTAAAATATGAAAGCACGCAATGAGGAATGAGAAGCGATAATAGAAATATAACACGCACATAATAGTGTGCACAACATTACAAATATACATTACAGGTTACATACAGTGGGGGTCTCAACAACCTGCAGTTGGCCGGAAAATACGGAAAAAAAAAATGTTTGCACACCAGTCGTCTGAACGTTTAAATAAAACTAGGCCATCTCATGCGTTCGTAACTAGAAACAATAGAAGAATGCTTCATCCCGTCTGCACTCATTCCCTACTTTCCGCATCTGCAAGACGTTGCATTATTTTTGAGCATTCCCTTCCCACGTTTAGGGTGGGGAGAGAATGCATTTCCTACCTCAGTTTTCTCTCTCTCTTTCTCTCTTTAGCAACTGCTAGAAAACAAATGTCATCCACGCACAATAACCTGGACCACGCTACTCCAGGGTGTCTCGGTGAAGAAGCCTCCGGTGTCTCCCAATAAAAAACGTTCACCGACGATTACGATACTCCCTAATGAGAAATTTGAGCGCAGCCCTATACGTGTTTCATTTCCCGTGTCAATATTTTGTGCTATGATTATATAGGTACTCAGTTTATATTAGGAAGAGAACGGTTTGAGTAGCGCGCTTTGTTTTCACACAGACGACACGCGCTACTCTGATGGCATATCGCAGCCATCCTAGGCTGTCTTGTGCCGCACTACGCTCTTATTCTCACGCTTTGGTTCCACCAACTACGAGAGCTGCCGTTCGCCGCGAGGAAATCGTGCCACCAGTGTCAGCGGCAACAACATCCAAAGGATCGTCACATTGAGCCTTACTCGTAGCCACTCGCCACCGCCCCTTGCAAAAGCAGTGATACCCCTAAGACACGCTGGTACCGCGGACTGACGACACCGCGTATGAGCGTAGCGCTTCCTACCTCACGCTATCCTGAACCCCCCTCCCCCCCTTCAAATAGCAGATGAGATTGCCCGTGCAGCTGCGGCGGCATTGCCGCCGGCAACCTAGCGCATGCTCAGGCCGTCTCCCCTTCGCTCTTTCTCCGCCTCGTGCTTTCACTGTAGCGTCCTCCCACTTTCCTCCTCTTCGCTTTTCTTTCCCCCCTCCTACGCTGCGGCTCTGCGTTCGCTTTCATCTCTCTACGTGCTCGTCCGCTCGGTTACACCGACGAGGTATGACGCCGACGTTCAACGCAGGAACGCACGTCTGAGTTCGGCGCTCTAATATTTATTTATTTATTTATTTAGTTATTTATTTATTCAGTACCTACATCGCAAATAAGGCATTACGGCAGGGGGTTTCATTCGAAGTGCAAAAGTTTATTTAAGGGCATTTATTCGCTCAAAGCGTGGTAAAAAGCATCAACAGATGTAATTAGTACAACATCAGGCACAACAAGATTCCAGCACTAAATATGAAATGCTTTCTCTTACATTTGTGTTTACACATCGGAAGTGCGATTCAATAAATAAAACGTGCTACGCATGTTTCAAACTTTCTTGACTGAGAAAACGTCCTGTCCTCATCGCGTCACATAATAGGCGCATCAGAAAGTAAAAAAAAAAAAGTGAATTTTTGCACGCTTGAAGATACACCTAAAAATATTTTGATATGAACAAAACGAAGGAAATGGATTGTTCGCGGCTATATCCCAAACAAGTGAATCACACAGAACCTTTTGTGTACTCTTGAGTGTTCGCCAACTCCATATGTTCAAAAATTCACGATGTCGCGCATGCGCAGTGCGCCTCAACTCAAGGCAATGTCGCCGTGTGTAGTGACACGGCAGTCGCACTGGTTAGCGGAGGGCTAAAGAACTGTACGCTGTAAAATAATCAGTATTTTAATATTATGCCGTTGTACTCATTATGAAGGCTTGATCACTGCCAAAAGTGAAAGTGAAAAATTAATGCCGAAACTCCCCTGTGAGTTATCTAAGCATGCGCAAGCATTTTGCCGTTTGCTCATCTCCGCGCAGCACGGTGTCATTATCAATGCTATGAAACCTTATCGGACCAGTGCAAAGGAAACCGCTGCGGCGACTCGAACTGCTGTGGATGGCGGCACAGGCTGAAACGATGGCGCAGGCAAACCAAGCAGGTGCGCTCATCACATTCAGATCATTATAAGTCGTAACCGCTCTTTAGCGCCTTACTCATCCGCGTCGATCCATTATCAACCGTGATGTAAACCGTGTTGATGTAAACTGTGATTATCAACCGTATAAACAAACTCTACCCCACTCTGCAATGCCGGCGCACCTAGGGACAAACGCCTACAACACGCGCTAAGAAACCTCCTCCGTAGTGCGTAAGCAGAGTCATATATTCAAGGAGCAAAAGCCCTCAGATTTGCTCTCTCACGCTCGCTCTTACTCGCGCCTGCGCACAAACGGCTGGCGATCCCTCAAATGAATGCCTCTTGCGTGGGCCCTATAAGCTACATGTGATGAGGCAGAGTGCGTGCGGCGAATGCTGATAGCTTCGTGAGCGCTGTGTTCTCGCCGCTGGATTTGCATTGAAGAAAGAGGCAGCAAGAAGGTGACTTCGCTTGCAGCTGTGGGCCTTATCTTGAAAGCGGTCGTCTTACGTGACGGACACAGGGACGGGCAAATGAATGGTTTACCTCGTTGGGTAAGCATAAAAATGCTTGCGGATTTAAAATTGGTCACCTTATTGGGTCATCTTGCAAAAAGCCACACTCTAAGCGTAGCAACAGTAATGAGCACAGACGTCCATCACGCGTCAATTCGATATGCTACACATGCATGCAAAACCAGCAATAAGTGCGGAATAGCTTAATTTCATCGTGTTAACTTGAAGGTAAAAACGGGGTATGTTCAATGACAAAAGAATAAACAATGTATGGGTGACAATGCCCTCCTCCTAATAGCCATCTAGGAAGACACGACAGCGGCCGACAAGCCGTGCCGTCGTTCCTACATTTACTTAAGTATGATGATGATGTATGGGGTTTTGTGGCGCAAGGGCCAGGTGTGGCCAAAGAGCGCCATGTCTGTGGTAGTGGGTGTGCAGTGTAACTATGATTACTATGAAATTGGTGTGACGTGGCTGTAAAGAGGCCTTAAAATATACGCTCTAAAGTGCGTAAAATATGTGTAATAAAATTATGGCGATGACGTATGACTTGTACTATGAACATATAGATGCATATAAAAAGAAGGATGCGATAGGTAAAATATATCAGTATATAAGAAATGCTAGAGCACTACTACCTCCTTAGAGCCCTTGAAGCACAAGGGCCTGGAGGCATGTGCTATTCAAAACAATTATCGCAGCGGCATCCTCTGGAGTGAGGATGCTCTACGAATTTAATGGGCTTATAACGTGTAGAACTACATCCTTTAAGAAGTCGAGGACTGCCTTGGTGTTAAAAAGCGGTTCCTTACCAATAAACATAGCCGGGTGTAGAGGGATGTAATTACGGTATGCAAGCGGAAAATGTTTCATTCTTTCAGGTTCGGCTTTCCGACACTCCAAGAGGACATGGAGGACGGTCAGCCTCTCACCGCATCTACCACAGGTTGGAGGTTCAATTCCAGTAAGTAGAAAATGATGGGTCCCAAATGTGTGTCCTATTCTGAGGCGACAGAATAGGACATCTGTTCGCCGACATTTCGTTGGGGAGGGCCAAAAACCTAACTGGGGCTTTATGACGTGCAGTTTGTTATTTGTTTGCGCGTCCCACGTGCACTGCCAGTGATTTCGCAGTTTATTTCGTAAGAAAGGCCTCAGGTCTGTGACAGGCACATCAGCGGTAGGGTTAACAGCTTGCGATGTGATAGACGTGGCCATCTCGTCCGCGAGAACGTTACCTTCGATTCCCCTATGGCCAGGGACCCAGCATATTATGATATTCTGGTTAGATGAGTAGGCTTTACATAATACCGAGTACAGTTCATTGCATACGGGATTTTTATGTTTGTAGAGTGACATTAAGGCCTTCACGACGCTTAGAGAGTCTGTATAGATCGCTGCTTTTGAGAGTTTTGATCTTCTTATGTGCTTCACGGCAGAGAGTACTGCGTAGGCCTCAGCCGTAAAGATGCTTGTTTCCGGATGTAGTACATCGGATTCCGAGAAGGATGGGCCGACGGCTGCATAAGATACCCCGGTATTTGACTTTGAAGCGTCTGTGTAGAAATCTGCGCAGGAGTGTTTGTACTGAAGTTCTAGGAAATGCATTCTGATTTCGTCCTCAGGAGCGTGCTTTGTAACTTTTATGAAGGATATGTCACATTGTATCACCTGCCACTCCCAAGGAGGTAAGAGCTTGATTTTGTGCATTAAGCGATGCTCGAGGAGTGGGACATGCATTTCATTGCTAAGCTCCTTCACACGCAGCGAGAAAGGCTGTCTTATAGAGGGGCGATTGCTGAAAAGTGTAGCGCACGTCATATCGGTAACGGTATCAAAACATGGATGTTCAGGATCTGAGCGTACTTTAAGGAAATACGTAAAGCTGTTGTATGATCTCTGTAGGTGGAGAGACCATTCATTTGATTCGGCATATAGACTTTCAATCGGGCTTGTTCTAAAGGCGCCCGTGGCTAAACGGATGCCTAGATGGTGAACCGGGTCTAGCATCTTTAGCGCGCTTGGGGCGGCAGAGTTATATACCACGGCACCATAATCTAATCGTGACCGGATGAGGCTCTTATACAAATTCATTAGGCACTTCCTGTCACTACCCCACGTAGTCTGGGATAGAAGTTTCATTAGGTTCATTGTTTTCAGACACTTTTGTTTGAGGTGTTTAATGTGTGGGGCGAACGTGAGTCTATTGTCAAGTATAACACCTAGAAATTTGTGCTCTTTGTTTACAGGTATCTGTTGTCCACACATTTGTAAGCAAGGATCCGGAACAAGGCCTCTCTTCCTTGTAAACAGCACACAAGAACTCTTTTGAGGATTGATTTTAAAACCATTTTTCTCTGCCCACCCTGACACCTTGTTCAAACCATGCTGTACCTGTCTCTCACATACTGTGAGGTTACAGGATTTGAAGCCTATTTGAATGTCATCCACATAGACGGAATACAAAATGGCTGGTGGTAAGGAAGCACGAAGCGTTGTCATTTTAACAATAAAAAGTGTGCAACTGAGCACGCCTCCCTGGGGTACACCTGTTTCTTGTGTAAAAGGACGTGACAGCACATTGCCGACTTTCACCCGGAAGGTACGATTGGACAAGTAGTTTTTTATTATGTTTAGCATATTACCATGAATGTCCATTTCCGATAAGTCTCGCAAGATCCCGTATCGCCACGTCGTGTCATAGGCCTTTTCCATATCGAGAAATATCGAGAGGAAGAACTGTTTATGTATAAATGCGTCCCGGATATTTCCTTCAATACGTACAAGATGGTCGGTTGTGGAGCGCCCTTCTCGGAAGCCCCACTGATAAGGATCAAGCATTTTGTTCTGTTCAAGGAAATGGATCAATCGCCGATTTATCATTTTTTCAAATACCTTACACATGCAACTTGTGAGGGCTATCGGGCGGTAGCTTGCCACTGAGGAAGGATCTTTCCCTTGTTTTAAAACAGGGACCACAATGGCTTCTTTCCATGCGGTCGGAAGGTACCCTGCGTCCCAGAGAGTGTTGAAAAGTGTAAGTAGTGTCACTTGCGTGTCATTGTGTAAGTTTTTCAGCATTTCGTACATGATTCTGTCAGATGCTGCTGCAGAGCTCTTGCATGAGCTCAAGGCAGCTCTCAACTCTGCAATAGTAAAGGGGCGGTTGTACGGTTCATCCTGCCGACACTTTCTTATGAGTGGCTTGCATTCTTCTATTTGTTTATATTTGAGAAAGGGGTTTGAATAATTGGTGGAACTTGACACGCTCTGAAAGTGCTCCCCAAGTGAGTCTGCTTGTTCAAGCAGGGTATCGCCTTGAGTGTTTACCAGGGGGAGTGAATAAGTTTGTCGTCCTTTTATCCTGTTAACCCTGTTCCAGACTTTCCCCTCCTCTGTATAAGAGTTGATACCCGATAAGAACTTCTGCCAACTCTCTCTTCTGGCCTGTCGGCGCGTTCTCCTTCCTTCGGATTTTGCTTTTTTAAAGTTAATGAGATTCTCCGCAGTGGGAGAGGTGCGTAGCAACCCCCACGCTTTGTTTTGTTTCTTACGGGCGGTCCTACATTTGTCGTTCCACCACGGGACGCGCCGTTTGCATGCGAAACCGTTTACTTCAGATATGCATTTAGATGCGGCATCTATAATGAAGGCTGTAAAGTACTGAACGGCAGCATCAATTTCTAAAGAGGACATGTCATTCCATGAGATCCTGGTGAGAGTTCGGAATTTCTCCCAGTCGGCTGTATCGATTTTCCACCTGGGAGCCTGTGGTAGAGATTCGTTTTCTTTATATGTTCTTAGTAGTATAGGGAAGTGGTCGCTCCCGTAAGGATTGTCGTTGACTTCCCATTCAAGTTCAGACAGTAGTGACGGGGAGACTAAGCTAAGATCTATTGAAGAAAATGTTCTGTTTGCAAGAGAATAGTATGTCGCTTCCTTCTTATTCAGAAGACAAGCACCAGAAGAGAAAAGGAACTGTTCGATAAGACGTCCTCGCGCATCTATACGAGGGTCGCCCCACAGGTAGTTGTGTGCATTGAAGTCGCCAAGAACAACATAGGGTTCTGGCAATTCATCTATAATGGACTGAAATTCATGTTTAGTTAACTTGTAATGTGGGGGTATATAAAGCGAGCAAATAGTGATGAGTTTGTTTAGCAGAACAACTCGCACCGCCACTGCTTCAAGGGGCGTTCGAAGCTGTAAAGGCTGACATGCTATATTTTTATGAGTGAGAATCGCAACACCACCCGATGATGCGACGGCATCATCGCGATCTTTGCGAAACGTGACATACGTACGGAGAAAGTTTGTGTGTCTGGATTTTAAATGTGGTTCCTGTAAACACAGCACTTTTGGATTATGTTTGTGGATGAGTTCTTGCAAATCATCAAGGTTTGTAAGGAGACCTCTAATGTTCCATTGAATAATTTGTGTATCCATTTTTAATGTAAATAAGTGCTGTGTGTACGGAAAGGGAGGTGATGCCTTAGGTTACAGGGCTCTTTCGAGGCCCTGTAACGGGGGTTCTGCTCTTTCTGGAGCGTTCGAGGGAGCCTCGCCGCTCCTTAGGCGCTTGGTGCGCCTTGAGGATAGGTGTTGTGTCCATTGCCTCTTGTGAGGCGCCGGACACGTGCTCTTGCGAGCGAGAACTTACAAGAGAGAGTCCTGCCTTGGAGGGCAAGACCCCTGCGCCCACCAGCCCTGAGGTCGATGGGGCTCCCTGAGGGATTTGGCTGCGCCGGCTGTTGCCAGCGCTTGAAGGGGCCGGGGAGCTTGAGGCAGCCTCGGCTGCGCCCACCTTCGGGGTCGATGGCCCCGTCTGCTGTGTTGGCGTAGCAGCGTCAGCTGCAGCCGCCGGGGGGGCGGATGGCGTCGCTGCCGCCTCACTGGGTGTGGGTCGGACAGCCGCCGGAAACCGTTGTGGCGCTGCCCCCTGACGCGCCACATCGGCAAAGGTGTGCTTTGGCAGGAAGGATACCCGCCTGCGTGCTTCTTTGAAACTTATGTTTTCTTTTACTTTGATCGTTACAATCTCTTTCTCTTTTTTCCAAGATGGGCACGACCGCGAGTACGCGGCGTGCTCCCCATCACAGTTCACACAGTGGAGAGTGTTTTCACACGATTCAGCGGAGTGCTCATGAGCACTGCATTTTGCACAGGTTTGGCGGCCGCGGCAGTTCGATGAGCTGTGGCCAAATCGCTGGCATTTAAAACATCTCAGAGGGTTTGGAACATATGGTCTGACCCGGAGCTTCACATATCCTGTCTCAATACTCTCAGGGAGCACACTTGTACCAAAGGTGAGAATTAGATTTTTTGTTTTAATCTCTTTTCCATCGCGCCTTAGCAGAATTCTCTTAACATTGATTACATTTTGGTCGCTCCAGCCTTCTAATAGTTCAGCGTCCGTAAGTTCCATCAGGTCATCATCCGAAACTACACCACGGGTGGTGTTCATCGTGCGGTGCGGGGTAACTGTGACTGGGATATCTCCAAATGATAGAAGGTTAGGCAGTTTCTCGTGTTGTTTTTTGTCGCGGAGCTCCAAAAGGAGATCACCGCTAGCCATCTTTGATGCTTTATATCCTGGTCCAAATGCCTGAGTTAGAGTTTTTGAAACAACAAAAGGTGAGATTGTTCGAGCTTGTTTTCCTTGTTTTTCAGAATGGATTACATGGAATCGCGGGAAAGTTTCTTTTTGGCGTCCAAAAAATTCAAAGATTTCTTCGGTGCGCCCCCTTTTCAGGGAGCGATCAGATAGTGGAGGGAAAGAACTAGCCATAAGTGGGAGTGTATTTTTCAGCAGTAGCGCCAGCCACCCACCATGGAGCCCAACAAGGGGACGCTGCAGGGCCTGTAAAACAGGGCCTACAAGCGCCAGCTGTACGCTACCGCTATAACCAAATATGATATAACCAAGGTTGGCTACTCACACAAGGTTAACCCTTGCTGCCTGGAAAAATGGAAGTAAACGGAAGCTAGGAGGAGACAGGAAAGATGAAAAAGTAAGAGAAAGACGAAGATTAGAGGAAGAGAGAGACAGGAAGAGGCAACTACCGATTTCCCCCGGGTGGGTCAGTCCGGGGGTGCCGTCTACGTGAAGCCGAGGCCAAAGGGGTGTGTTGCCGCCGCCGAGGGGCCGTAAAGGTCCAAACACCCGGCATTGGCTCAACCCCCAGGATCCCCTTTTCCCCGGACACGGCTAAGCCGCGCACGGCTACACGCGGGAGGGTCCAACCCTCGTGTGCTCGGGTACGTGGTGTCGCAACGCACCAAACGCCTGCTTGCGCAGACGCCCCTGCGGGGGTTTATTTATTTAAGTAGGCCAAAGAGAAGCGGTGTGGAAGCTACGTCCACCAACCTAGGCGTGAGCAAGAACGCGTTCTCTAGTGCCTGCTTCATCGTTCCTTTGCGAGGTGCCCTCCTCTCGTGCTGCACAACGGGAAATAGGAAAATGACGCGGGAACCGTTAGACGCAAGCTTACAGCCAGGTTTGCAGCAAGCACATGTGTGCAGTTCATTTACATGTACGCATCCATATATTCACAGTTCGCGTGAGAGCTGGTACACAGATCACAGTCAAAGTTGGAAGCGAATATGCGTCCGTTGGCGCATCACAAAAGCTTTTATGTACAAGGCTGCAAAAATGCCACTGAAAGAGACGCCATGCATAGGTTGTTTCGACACGAGCGAGCATAGTTGAGGAAGTGCTGGTGGGAACAAAGCCAGGTACGCCAGTTGGCACCACCATAAAACAGGCACACGCGGGTCGTTGCAGCCCGTCTTGTATGAACAGCGTCGAGGGACGCGAAAAAGCCTGGTGCGACGATTTCCAGACAGCAACGTGATGAAATGACAATGCGAGTACTTGGTGCATGAATAGCTTTGCTGTGTACATCGTACCATACGCGCTGCGGTCAAAACTGTACTGTAGGCTCCGACTACTTGGCAGATCGACGAAAAATAAGCGCACAGGAAGACACACGAACAGCCGAGAAACACGCTGGACAGACACAGGATAGCGCCTCTCCTGTGTCTTTCTCGGCTGTTCGTGTGAGTTCCTGTGCGCTTATTTTTCGTCGATCTGCAATGCACCATCTAGCCCGTCTGCAGGTGTTGTTAGACTACTAGGCTCGCCAGTCTAGTAGTACGTCGAAGATGCTAGCGCGGTTGTCGTTGTAGGAGCAACGATGACTGCTGCATAGGACCGCGACTAGGAAGCAGCAGGCGGGAGTCCACCTGGCGGGTCACAAACTTGCGTTGCAAGTCGACCCGCCGTGCCCTATTGCTAGGCGAAGACGATCCGGTGCAGCTGGAAACGCAGTGGAGTATCAGTGGCCTACAGGTTTTTACGACAGCACTACGCTGATGCTCGTAGCATGGGCTGGTCGTTCGATGACTGGTGCGTGAAGCAATGTAGCCTGCACTCCAACCTCACAAAAGCAGGAAGGTGCAGCGACGAGGTGCAGACGTACATAGGTGGCCCAGATGAAGTGTTGGTACGGCTCGCTAGGTTGAGTGCCTGTGCTTACAGCGTAGCGGACCGTGCTGTCCTCTGATGATATGGTACATTTGATGATGGGTTTCGTAAAATATTGCGGCATGTGTTCACAGTGCTGACAGCGGGCATGGTCAGCGGCCGCAGAGTCAGCAGGCAACGGTGTGCGCGGGATCACTTGGTCAACAGTCACGCGGTGATAAGAGCCTCGCCGGCAAGGACATTTTGCTGCCATTCGAGGGGCAGTATGACGAGCACTAATCGGGAGGGCAATAAATCGGCGGATGAACGTCAGATGCAGCAAGCGACAAGACGTTCGGTAAGAAGGCTCTATTGGGCCTTCCGTGTAACCACTGTAGCGCGCCGTTGACGGTGCTGAGAAGGGCGCGGAGAGAGCCAACACTTTGGATGAAGTTGAGCACAGGACGAGAAGAGGGTGCGTGGGCTCTGAAAACAGAGTCGGTACACGGGAACTTGCGGACTTTGGAGCAGCGCACCCCTCTGTGGACGGGTCGCGAGCCGAAGGAACGTGGTATGCCTCGTCGCGATGGCAAAGCACAGGAAGCGAGGCGATCGATGCTGGCGTTGAAGACGTGCGCGGAGAAGAAGCTGGTATTTCAAGACCGAGCTGAGGGAATGGAAAGTACCCTGCTCCGTAGTGGCCAAGCATAGCAGTGTGCGCAGATCACCGTAAGACAGAGGTCTGGCGAGCGCGACCACAGACAGGGCACAGATTGCAGCGGGGATGGTGCGCTTGGTGTGTCTTCTTACGTCCGTGTCGTTTTTTGTTGCGCAATATTACTTGAGTAATGGATTACGAACTTGTCCGGAATGCTGCTCTCATTAAGCATCAAGGAGAATGGCGTATTTTAGCTGTTGCGTCGTGACTTCGCTAGGCTCAACAAGGTGGCGTCGAGCTGGACGAACCATCCTCCTTTATATGGGTGAAGTGGTTGAGCTGGCGGGAAGAGTCGCAGAATGTCCGCAACAGGGAGTTAGAGGCTCGTTTTCCCATGCCACCTTCGCAGGAAGACGCGACGGCTGCCGACGAGCCGTGCCGTCGTCCCTACATTTATTCGGCAAGGCGAAGGTGAAGCACAGCGGTGACTGCGGTGACTAGCCCGGTCGTGAGCGAGCGCTGGTGTTTCTGCTCGTGCATGTTTCGTCACTCCATAGCGAAGCATACTTTGCCTAATTCTAGAAACGTTGTGGTAGGTTGATAAATTCACGTCTCGCCTCACTTTAAGAAAAATGAAGTGGGGGGTGGGGAGTAGAGGTGCGTATGCCGCTGCCGTAGTTCTGTACGACGGACACCAACGGCATAGAGCCGCGGTTAAGCGAAGAATGGAAACAAACTTTGGAGCAACTCACTCTGTAAAGACAGAATTGTAGTAAGTGCGTTGCTTATAAATGTACCGTGCCTGTAATCTGCCAAGCCATTTTAAATATGCTCATTTATTGTTGAATTCGAGGCTCTCACTTACTACTGTTTGAACGTGAGGTGTATGGTTCATTGGCATATTTTGACCAAAAACAGCGCATGGACGAAAAATCATTCTATTTTCGGAAAAAAGACGTAATTCCATTGCCACTCCATGCCGGCCAAAAGGCACTTAATTCCATTCCCATTCCATTCCTCCAATAGTTGTCGCCATCCAACTTCCATTCCATTCCGGGGTCGTGAAAATGTGGAATGATTCCGGCGTCACTCCAATTCCGGAGGGGTAACTCCGCAACACTGGTCGATACCCCCGCGCCCCGGACGGCATCTTCCATCTCCCGCCACATCTTCCACGATCGCGGGCTTCTCCACGAATCCTCTTCGCTTCTTTTACGAATAAGTGTAGACTGTGAAATTGGCGAGATTACGTTTGAAGCCGCGACGGGAGTGAGCGCTGGAGGAGGAAGGAACCTGGAGGTGGGGGAGAGGATCGCCGCGGTCACGCCCTTTCCGTTCGTGCTCGCTGTGCAAGTTCGCGGTGTCCCACGCGCGCACGTAGCTCGCGTTCACGTACTGAAACGGCCGTTGAGAATTTTCCTTCTACTGCGCGTGGAGGCTGCGGATTCGTGTGGATTCCCGTGTAGCCTCGTATGCAGCATCGCGCCAACTTCGTTCTTGTCAAATTTTTGTCGATGCACACGCGCCAGCATTCTGCGTCGTCGTCTTCATGGTGTGGACACCATACTGCGCCCGTACACATCATTGCAGAGTTCTAGTGTTTAGTACCTCGCAAGAATACTCTAGGAGAACTTGTTTTCCATGCTTTCCATACAGTTTTAGTCGCTCAATATACTATGTTAACCTGCCGGGTCAAGATTGCCTGAACAAGTTGGCAAAAGAGATTTGTCTGTGTTTCAAAACATTCTTTTAACTACAATACCGCCGAACTATCCGCTTGAAAAGATCGTTTCAAAAGCAAGCGTAGCTTTGTCTTCAGTACAGCGCATTCTTTGAACACCGTGTTATTGGCTGCAACAATGGTACCATATCTTTTGGCATAATATCAATCAGCGGAATGCAAACGTTTTTTGAAAACGCCTCACACGCGGCCACAAGCAACATGTACTTAGTTGTGCGTTTTCGTGTCATAGGTTGACTCGTGCTTGCCGCCGTGTGCTGCCTGGCCGCCCATCATCAGAAACCGAAGCTCTGCATCACCTGAAGATTATGTTGGTTCCTCAGCGAACTTCACTGAGTCTGCGTCACCGGTTTCGAAAGCAGCGCCACCTGGTCCTATAAAAGGACCAGCACTGCAACAACTCGTTGGGATTCGCGCCCACAAGCAGCATGTACTGAAATGTGCGTTTTCCTGTCATACGTAGGCCATAGTTTTGAGTTGTTCGTTTAGCCCCAGGTTATTTTTTTGGCCGTTGATCCCCCGTGTATGTGCCTTTTTTGATGTTCAAATGGGTGTGGATCTGTGCACATACCGCGCACGCATTGATTTGTTGGCATGCCGCAGTCACAGTGGGGCTGAACTTTTACATGACAGCTCGTGCTTTATTCGCGCGCTTAGCCCAAGACCCTCATTGACATTGCTGTGCATTTATCTCGCTCTGCTCTTGCTTCGAGCTGGAGACGTGGAGAGTAATCCCGGGCCCAAGATTGAGGACGTACTGACCTTTCTGAAAGAGTTTCGTGAAGAAATTTCATCCGATTTAAAACAAGTTAACGACCAAATTGCAAGCTTAAATACCCGGGTCACCGCCATTGAAAAAAAGATTAGTAGCGTACCGGAAATCAAAAAGCACTTTGACGCTGTCGAAAATTCTGTTCAGGAAGTTAAGACAAACATATCTAAAGCAAATGAAGAACTCGTCGATGTTGTGGACGACATAAGTAACAGAATGAGGCGCAACAACCTTATAATCAAGGGTATACTCGAAGGGGGCCATGAAGGATACGCCGAATCCGAAGCCATTGTGAAGAAATTTTGTTCCATTCACTTGAAGGTCAACGTTGGGGACATTGAGCACGCTCACCGTATTGGTCAGCGCCGTCACGGTTTTCACCGTCCCATTATAATTAAATTCCTCAACTTTAAATCTAAAACAGAAGTCTTACAAAATGCCCATAAACTGAAAAATCTCGATTCCCCTAAAGTGTGGATAGAAGAAGACTTTTCACCTAAGGTACAGTTGGCTCGTAGGAAGTTGCGCGAGTTTGCTAAGAGCAATCGTGAGGGAAACGAAAATTTTTCTATTCGTTATATGTCTCTACATTTTAAAGATTCTGTTTACCGGTTCGATTCAGTCGCTAATAATGTTGTACAGGTTGCTGCAAGGAACCAACCTTCCAGTAATTGACGAAAAACAACTGAGAGGCGTAAGCTTACGTCCATACATGCAGTCTCGTTGCTCTTGGCAAATTTCCGCAGCCTTTTTCATAAAATTGATGCACTGAAAACGCTCATACATTCTTGAACCACAGATATAGTAATAGGTACGGAAACGTGGCTTTCTAGTGACATCACTAATAGCGAACTTGCACTTGACCCATCTTTTGTAATCTTTCGAAAGGACCGGGAAGGCTTCCGAGGAGGCGGAGTTATTGTGGTCATTAAAGGTGACTATCAACCGTCTCTAGTGATAATCGACTCTCCTCTTGAAATAGTGTGGGTCTATGCACGTATCGGACATGCGCAATGTGTCATTGGTGCATGCTATCGTCCACCCGATAACCGTTTGGAATTTGTTCATTTTTTCAATGATGCTTTACAACAAGTCTTATCACACATTCCAAAATGCATACTAATATTAGGGGGTGATTTTAATTACCCAGGTATCGAGTAGTCGGCCTCTTCCTTAAAGGAAAATTGCAACAGATCGGAGCGTCTTCATTTTCTACAAACCTTGTATTTTCATCACTTAACTCAAGTCGTGCGCGAACCAACTCGGTGTGAACACATACTAGATATCATTTTAACAAATCATCCAGACCTTGCTGCGACACATGTGCTAGAACCATTAAGTGATCACAGGGTGGTGCAATGTTCCTTTTCATTGAAACCTGCCAAGAAATATACAGCGAAAAAATGCATTGTCAACTACGCACGCGCCGACACTGGCAGAATGATTGATATGTTAGCCTCGTTTACAACAGACTTTGCAAAGAATTTTCGAAACAGAACGGTACATAACTGGAGCTTGTTCCGCGATAAACTCAAAGAAGTTGAAACTACATGCATACCAAGAGTGACCATCAGCTCAAGGCAGAACGATCCGTGGTTTAACCGCGAAGTGAAGAAGTGTAAAACATGAAAAAAAGAGCGTTCAGAAAAGCTGCCCGAACAAATGCTACAGAAGACTGGTAAAATTACAAAACCATAGCACGCCATACAGAAACAACAATTGTCGAAGCTAAACACAAGTTTTTTAATTGCACCCTTCCCAATATGATAAAAACTGATCCGAAAAAGTTTTGGCAAGTAGTTAACCCAAAGGCAAATCGCACTGCTCCCTTACTACTTTCCGAAAACGGAGCAGTGCTCAACACAAAAGATAGCACTGAGCTATTTAACAAATGCTTCTCTGCAGTTTTTACTAACGAACTGCCACTTGATAACTCTCATATACTTGAACAACCATCTATTCGATTCCCTTTTTCATCCATCATAATAACGGAACATGGTGTTTCTCGTGCCATTGACAGGCTTCCTCATAAAACCAGCCCAGGTCCTGACGGTATAAGTGCTAAACTTCTAAAATTAACCTCGCACTACTCTTCAGTTTTGTTATCTCTAATATTTCAGCAATCACTCGATACAGGGTGCCTACCGGAAGATTGGAAATCAGCATTAGTGATGCCGGTATTTATATCTGGTGATACAGCAGACCCTAATAATTACAGACCTATATCACTGACATCTATCTGCTACAAATTACTGGAACACATCCTATACTCTCACATTATAGCCTATCTTAACGATAATAACCTGCTCCTCAATCACCAACATGGCTTTCGCCAAAATCGCTCATGTCAGACGCAACTTTATGAACTTGTAACAGATATTCACATTTCTTTGCACAGATTAAAAATGGCACTGACGCCATTTTTATTGACTTTTCTAAAGCTTTCGACCGAGTACCTCATAATCGACTAAAACTGAAAGTTAGAAACCTACAGCTTGACTACAACACGACGCGATGGATTGAGGAGTTCCTAACGAACCGATTTCAAGTAATCAGTCTCAACAACTGCTTTTCTAACCGCACTCACGTCACTTCGGGAGTTCCTCAAGGATCCGTCCTTGGGGCACTGCTATTTTTAATATACATAAATGACATCGCAACTAATATTACCTCACAAATACGTCTCTTCGCAGATGACTGCGTCTTGTATAATGAAATAAGCTGCCCTGTCGACATCTCTGTGCTGCAGTCTGATTTAACAAAACTAACTGACTGGTGTGACACATGGCAGATGGAAATTAACATAGCCAAAACTAAACACGTAAAATTTGCTTCGATAACTCGACCTACCTCTGACCAATATACAATACGCGGTATTACTGTTGACTCAGTATCTTCAATCAAGTACTTGGGTGTCCTGTTTACCTTCAATTTAAGCTGGGATGCTCACATTGAACACATCACCACGAAAGCATGCAAAAAATTTGGTTACCTGAAACGTCACTTACACCTTGCTAACACAGATACTAGACTTCGCGCATACAGTTCTCTTATCAGGCCTTCTTTAGAATATGCGTCAATAATTTGGCACCCCCATCACTCTAATCTCACGAACCTACTCGAATCAGTTCAAAATAAAGCTGCGCGGTTCATCTTAACTTCATACTCTCGATATCAAAGTGTGTCCGCCTTAAAGAAATTACTTAATCTCCCTTCACTTGACATGCGCAGGAAATTATCACGGTTGACCTTCTTCCATAGCCTTTACCACAGCAACATTGCATTCGCTCGAGCCCATATTCTTCCCGCTCCCCACATCTCTACCCGCACAGACCATGTTCATAAAGTAAAACCTATATTTGCCAGGACTAACGCTTATCAAAATTCGCCTCTAGTTTTATCTATTGCCGAATGGAACTCGCTACCTGCAAACATTGTCTCGCTTACGGAATCATCATCATTTCATGCAGCACTGCTAACCTATTTAGAGTGTGTCAATCTGTCAGAACCCACATTTTCTTGAATATTTACTTAAACAGTGTTTTCAAGTGCTTGGCATTGTGTAAAATTCATTCCGTTTCATCTGATATGTATCTGTGTAGGCTGTTTACCTAAATGTTCATTTGATTGTATCCTTAAACTCGTGTTCTGATGGGTACTGATTGTTTGCATCACATTTTAGGTTCTTATGCGTGTTTCACGCTGCTAAATATTGTATAAATTTCGTTGCCCTTTTCTTTCTTTCTTTCTTTCTTTCTTTTCTTTTGTTTGCTTCTGCTAGATGTTTTGTATGGTTCCTAATGCCTTCATATATTTACATTGTACAGATTTCACTCATGCATGAACTTTTTCTTCCCCCCCTATGTAATGCCCTAACGGGCCCTTAGGGTACTGAAATAAATAAAATAAAATAAATATAACTTCTCTACTTCTAATGATGATGTACAACTTGGTATGTTTTCGGTTTTCTTGGGATGCAAAAGGCAGTGTGCTTTATTCTATGCCGACGCCAATTTCTTTAAACGATTTCAATAGGTGGAAGCGCCAATAGTGACTGCACACAAGAAGAAATACAGACAGGACAAGCGCCTTGTCCTGTCTGTATTTCTTCTTGTGTACCGTCACTATTGGCGCTTGACCTATTGAAAGCTATGCACCGAGTAGCCCCACAACGTGTTTTACTGCAGTATCTTTTAACGAAGAAGCGCGGAACGCAATGTTCTCTCGCTAGAACAACCAGCTCAAATCAAATTTGTTTCATTATAAAGACGGAACTGCATTTTGACGATTTCCGGAAGCTTTTTAAAATCATTTGCCACACACGTACATACGTACAGTGAGTTTGTTGGTATTTCGGCATTCATGAAGTTGCTTACAATAATATTTAGAGATACATCTTCTGCTACCGTCTATTCGAGATTCGAGTAACAAAAAACAGAAAAGAGCGTCTGTGGCTCATTGAATAGAGTACCCAGCTTCATTATGCAACGTATTTTGTCTTCGTTCAGATCATATCTCTTTAGATATGGTTGTGCTATACCTGAACTAAAGCCTAAATAACTATTTCATAATTACCTTACCGACAGAGGGGTGATATTGCGGAAACATAATTGCGTTTTTCACGCCACCCAATCCCCGATCTTTGCTTGCAAGCAAAAAAGATTCACTTACTCTGCTGCTGGGGCGTATCAGCAAACACAGTTTGAGCAGCTGAAAAAACAGCAAACGTTAGACGATCACAGAATAAAAGTGCGCACAATTCATTCGAAAGTAGTATGGTAACAGAAAATACGGTCCACAGAAACGGGGCAGACGGACACGCGAGCAAAACAGGCACGCCCCTTGTTTGTGCTGTCTAATTATTATGTGAATATGCTTGTGAGTGGTGTCTGGGTCTGAGTCGAGTGCAAACGGCATACGTGAAGTAGAAAACCAACTGGAAGCATTGGAAACGCAGAAGTAAAGAGCCACGTTGACAAGAGCGTAAAGGGCAAAGCCATGGATGGGCGAATCGCCAAATAAACGCACTTTGAGTGACGTAAGGAGATGCGCAGGTAAAAAATGACATACGCCAACTCCGGTGTTAAAATGAAATTATGTCCGACAGCAAGAAAATTGAACGGGCTTGTGCTGACCATTACCGAGACGTAATGAAAAAAAAAAAAAGGAAGTGAGCTCGCCGACGAATTTCAGCACTTAGTGCCAACCTTAGACGACAGTACACGGGAACGTCTTGAAGGGCCTATCGGCATCGAGGAAGTGAGTAGCACAATGAATGACTGGACATTGGGCAAAGCACCATGGCCTGACGCAGCACTTTCAGGCGCCGTGTTATACCCGTGTCACGCGGGCAACTTTTTTGTCACTACGGGCAAGTGTACCTCCGCGTAAAGAGTGTCACTAGGGTGATGGGCTGCTACAGGAGAACAAAGAAAGTGTCCTTTGGAACTGTTAACACTGGCAATAGATAAATCGGCAAGTACAGCACAAATTTGTTATATTAAGCATGATTTTCAAGATGACATGCGTGGTAGGGTTAAAAACACCACTTAGGGCGCACTTTAGCGCAAATGAAGGATTCTATTGCAACCGGAGTAACATTATCGATTGTCATGATCCACGACAAAAGAGCGGAGCATCCAAGACGAGTATAGGAAAAATGACAAATTCTGTTATAGATGGCACAAGTACATGTTCGCGAGCATTTGGTGGCACGGTATGGCAGTCCTTATTTGTGCATTATATACGGACCACTCCTAGACTCCACTCACCTTTTGCGCCCTCTGATACGTGAGAACGTAACAATAAAGGGAAGCGCGCCGATTTAGCATATACGAGAGCGCGTCTGCCAAACTGGGCTGTAAAAAGACAAAGGAGTGACCGTACGCACTGTCATGCTCCGCCAGATTTATTCCTCAGCTGAGCGAGTGCAGCTATTCACCTTTACGCACGCTCGACATGAAATTGCACCGTTTGAGCGCGGAATGAACACGAATTCCAGCTGCTTCCAATTACCGACAGCGGTGACACTATACGGCGTTTCTACAACAACGACGAACTCGTAACCACCATAAACAACCAAAAGTGGTACTGTCGGTGCACACCACGTGTGAGCGCATTGGTCTCGTCGCCCCATCAAGTCATCATTGATCCACTACTTCAGTATCCACAAGTTAAACTTGGGACAAGCGACGGTGGCTGCCATAGGCGCCGACTACGGGGTGCCTCTGGGGCCCGAGCCCACTCCGGAATTTTCCGGGGGGGGGGGGTGGCTGCCCCTCCCCGGCAATGCCAGGGCCTACCCCCTACCCCCATCTAACCTGTCGTTACCAGAGTTTTGTGACCCACATCATTTGAGGTTTCTTTTGACTTGCCTCGACCTTTTCAATTAAAATTTTATTGTGGCTAATAGCTTACTGCATTATTGTTGGCGTGGATGTGCACGGATTTTAATTCGTATTGTCGCAGTCGGTAATGTGAGAAAAAGAGGACGATGATGGTGGCCTTGGAGACGACGAAGAAGTGTTTAGTTTTAACACTGCTCTACGCTTGTTGGCTCAGCCATTAAAAGCCATCTGTGAATAGACGCATGCTTCTTCCTTCCGTAACAATATTTTGCTTTATTTCTGCAAATCCTGACAATAGGAGAACGAGCGCCCTAGAACTACCAGCGGCTGCTGCCTCATCCGTATTTTGTCACTTCAACATTGTTTTACTTTTCCACTGTAAACACCACGCACATGCACAATATATTTAGACATATACATAGAAGAAAGCTTATTATGTTTTAAAGAGAAGGACATAGCCAATTAACAATTATTTCCAAAGGTATGGATAGCTTATGCCGAGAGAATGAATATAATGCTGTATGTTCACCTCGCTTCAAAATGCTTTGCGTGCATTTTTTACTTTGAAAAAAAGGCTGTAGACTTCAACGACTCCTCGGCAGAATCTTTTGTCAACGGCGTGTGAAATACACGTGAATTATATGTGTCTCAGTATCGCCAGTAAACAAGACTAACGAATCATTAAGAAACCACTTCTAATAACTTACAACACTTGTTAGGAATCGAAACATGGTCACTTGCATGCAGAAGTCATAAATATATACAGGGTGTTTGACTTAACTATCATGCACCTAGATGTAAAAAAAAGGAATGTGTTGCTCGAAGCAAACCTAGTGCACATGATTTCCAGTACAGTGGAATGCCTGACAGTAATTTTTTTTACTGACATTTAATTACATAATTGTAATGACCTAACTCGAGACGTACTATCCTAACTATCAAAGTGTCAATGAGGCATTTGTAGGCACAGGCAAGGTACATCTTACTGCGGTATCTTCAGCGGCGTACTAATTGCGTACTAATGTTTTCCGAACCTGCGAAATGTGGCGAATACCACGTGACTGCGCTGCCACCCGCATCATAAAGCAGCGCTCTCGAACAGGCTCCTTTTGAGTTAGCAAGAACGAAATGAAGGAAATAAAGAAAAAAATCACCGCCCAAGCACTCCGTACAGATGGTTAAACAGCGATGCTGAATCGTGCGACCCCGGTGTTTATCACTGGGTTAATCCCGACGGTTGATTAAACGACGGCTTGGTAGGCTGCCGGATCCTCGGTACGCACTTGCTGCTTGCGCTCGGCTGCACGAGCCTTTCTTCAGCCCGGGCTGCAGCATCGGAACGGCGTAGACGACCTTGTTCCCGGTTCTGCTCGCGGCGTTGCTCATCGAAAGCTGTCTGCTGCTTAGGAGTACGTATGACGCGTGGCCTGCCCATTTCGGGGCCGGAGAGAAACTACTGCGCGCACTCGGCTGCGGTGGAGAGCAACGACGTCACCACTGGCGCAGCCCATCGCGCGCCCCTCTTTCACTTTGTTCTTGTGCATTCGCATGGGGTTGCGCCGGAGGAGTTTTGGGCGTACGGGCGACAGGCACATGAATCGGCTAGCCATATACAACTTGGCTGTAAGACAACGTGATCGGGGTAGTGCCTTGGCCGAAGTAACACCTTGCGTGTGGTGTTAGTTGGAAACAAGGTGCGATAGCTGTTGTCTTAGCGTAGATAGAGTGCACGGATGATTTTTTTTTTTGCCACTAAACCTATCACCACAAAAGCCAATTGACAACGTCAGTGAAAATGTTCAAAGGTGCGTTTTGTTTTGTCCCAATCACCGTGTCTTTCTCTAATGAGCAGAAGGTAAAAATTATCCTTGCCTTGGGAGCTGGAAATGACAAGAGGAAGGCCGCAAGTATATAACAGCAATGTTAGTGTGGTGGTAGAATAAACGTGTCGACCATCATCGGAAATCATGAAAGCCTGAGACGAATCAGCAGCTTAAAGAAATAGCGGCGTATGATTCCCTCTTTGAGTCCTAGCCTGGGTTCAAGCATTTATGGCCTGAAATCCTCATGCTAGCGTATGGGACCTGGCCTCCCAGGTACCAATTTCCAAGTCATCAGTTTGGAGGATTCTAAACGACAGCCTTTCACCCGTACCACCTTAACCAGCACCAATGCTTAGAAGATTGGGACCTGTAGAATCTTCTAGATTTCTCGAATTGGGTCGTCACAAAAGCCGATGAGCCACCGGACGTTTTGAGCAACATCATGTGCAAAGATGAAGCTAATTTTCACAGAAACGCCCAGGTAAATTCGCATAATGCACACTATAGGAGTTACTACAATGCACACAGGGTAAAGCACAATCGACACCAGTACCAATGGTAGTTCAATGTGAATGCGGAATTTACGCCGGTGCTAAAATCAGACCCATCTTCTTCGATCACATACTGACTGGACAGCGTTACGTGGACGAAATTCTTGAAGGAGTGGTGGGTCAGTTTCTTAGCGAAGTCCCCCTGTCACGTCTTCCACTTCTGTGGTCTCAGCAAGATGGAGCACCAGCACACAGCAGCAGCCGAGCACGAAACTGACTGGATGTGACTTTTCATGCGGAATAGATTGGAAGGCACGGGCTTGTAAATTGGCAGGCTAGATCACCTGACCTCTCTCCACTCGACTCCTTTCTTTAGGGTTATGTCAAAGATCGTGCTTACATGATCGAGACGGACGTCAGATTAGCTTAAGACAAGGATAACAGATGTCTGCCGTAGAATTTGTGCGTCGGTCATCAAGAAAGCCATTGAAGATGTGACAAAGCGGACTCAGTACGGCGTAGCTGCACAAGACCTATTCGAACACGTCCTCCAGGCAGCAGCTGGTGTTCGACGACGCTTACGAATTCATAGATAGTAAGTGCACATTGAAATCTGATGTATTTTTTTGTGCAGGCATCCCGATTGCGAATTGGGCTCACTTAGAAATGGTTATTTACTTTATTGAACACATTGGTTTTACCTTTTCTCAACATGTGGGTGGCTTCTCCGCCTGTTTACTTCGCTTTTATTTTATGCCATGAGCCTGTTTTTGCCGCACGTTTACACTGTCATGAAAACTAAAACCATCACTTTAATTTGGCTTTGGTCTGAAGGAAGTTTCTCGCGCGAAATATATCTGCGCGCTCTCTCTGTCGATGCGGTGCGAGCGAAGCCGAGATTTTGAAACATTCTATGTCTGTTACATAGCTTTTCGCATTTCGTGCGTGGTCAGAGTGGCGCTTCAGCCGCATTCAAGGGGCTTTCGTTATCAATGTGATCAGTCAGCGTTGAGAGACGAGTAATAAGAATGGCTCAGAGAGGAAGGAATAGCTAGCTCCAAAGCGGCGAAACCTGCTGTTGGTGCTCCTTTCGTATGATTATCAAGGTGATGCGCTGTCTCTTCGGGTTTGCAACAGGCAGTGCAGTTGCTTTCAATCAGCCTATTTGACGGCGCTGCTTTATGATGCGGGTGGGAGCACAGTCACGAGCAATTTTTTATAAGTTGTGAGGTTTGTTTGGCAGTCAGAAAAATTGCACGCCCTTAGTACGTCGCTGAGAACACAGCAGTTATATGTCATTGGGGGGTGCCTACGAATGCCTCATTGGCACTTTGCTAATTAGGACAGTACTTCTCGAATTCGATAATTAATTGCAATTGTCGAAATAAATTTCGGGAACGAAAGAATCACTGGCGGCTACTTCACTGTACTGGAAACCATATGCACTAGGTTTTCTTCGAGTAACGCAACTGCCCTTTCTATAAGTCTTGGTGCATGATAGTTCGGGCACCTTGTATATTTCCCTCAATAACCGAAATGTGGCCAAGCTGGATTCACTTGAAATTGGAGTCAACAGCAGTCATGCGTAGCAGCGCTTATACTCACACTCACAGAAAAATAAAAAGAAATGAGAGCGGTAGAGATGCTGAAGTTTCACCGGAAAGGCGAAGGGGTATTAGTCATAGCGAACTATACGACAATTACACGAAAGAATATTACACCACGGAGGGACGCCAGATTCTTGGTGGTGGGACAGGACTTAGGCTTCGAAACGGAACTGCCTCCTGCGATGAGGTCGTGTAAATTCTGATATAAAGCCGTCACTTCGGTGAACAATTCGTTGAGGTCCCCACAAAGTTTCTTCAAGTATCTCTCTCTCTCTCTCTATATATATATATATATATATATATATATATATATATATATATTTCCCCGCAAGCAGACGAAGCCGAAGCCATATATAAATGTATATGAATTTTGTAAAGCTGGTCGCGCCCCAGCCCCCTCACCCCCCCCCCCCCCCCCCCTGGAGAAATGAAAAGTTTTCGCCTGCGCTGGCTACATAGATAGCACAGGCACACCCAGGCGTAAACAACCATTTGGCTATTGGACTTTCACGCTCTGAGAATAGTAAATGAGTTTTTTTTCCCCCAAAGCGCACTTGATAAGACAATCAAATGATATAAGATAATGTTATAAGATAATAACATTTCCAAGCACGAAAAGAGTGGTTTAACATGACTACCGAATCTTCTTTTATTATTAGTCCATGCATCTTTTTCGCACTGCTACCGATGCTACACAATTCCACGCAGCGAAGTAACCTCGCGCAACACACTCGATGCCGAGTGCGTTCTCCAGCGAGTGCCAGTAAGTGTTCGTGTGTGATATTCTGACAATGACACTACCGGCGAAGTAAACTCGCTTGAAATGACAATAACTATGCCCCTGTGGCAGCGGTATCACCGCCTTCAGAATCGATCCAGATTTCACAGACATTTTCTTCTAGCAGCTAACACTAGGTAGCAGCGGTCCAACATAGCGCCACCTACATGATCGCTCCAAGATGAGAAGCTTGTAGCATTCCTTCGCCATCAATTGTTAATGCCAGTTAATTATAGCCCACGCGAGGCAGACGTAAGCATGTAGGATTTGATGATACTTAGCCGCACGTGAGGTAACACCCGTGCTCCTCCTACTTGCGGTCGTACAGCAACCATGTAGAACCCAACAATCGGCATGTTGTAAACTCGCGTAGAACGGCCTGAGTATAACTCCTGTCGTGTTCATCAAACGATCGATCTCATCGTCGGCTTGCTGTTCTTATCCCACACAAACTGGCATCACCAAGAAAGTGAAGCGTACATGTGCTGTTCGAACTCTACCCAGAGAAAACGTTCTCCAACTTACCCAAGATCTCTAGAGCATTATTATGCCCAACCATGAGGGCCATCCCAATTTTGTTTACCAAGCTTGTTGCGGCAACCCTATTCCCCCAACTTTGTTTACAACAAACCTAAGGGAAAGTTGCACAGTCGATATAGTTGAAAGACTACCATGTCATCTATATGCAACCACATTACATTCGGGATGTTACTTTTGTCGCTGAATGATTACTTCTTGTACAATGTAAGGTGGAGATTATCTTATATAAATAATCGCAATCAAACACTATGCATGCGTAGAACAATTTTTTTCTTGAAATATTAAGTTATTTTGTCACATTGTGGATGTACGTTTATTTTATTAAAGACAGATAACCCAGCATATCACCTGTAACGGTGATAACGAAACTTTATAATACGTTCATTTTATTCTTTATTCTGTTAGACATTCATCCTGCTGGAAAAAAAGCGAGAATAAATATTGTCAGGGTAAGAAAAACGACTCTTGGCAGCAGCTATTTTAATTAACACAGCACCTAATAGACAATGTGCCTGGTGTACCGTTCATTATTGTTATGTTCCTTTTTGACGGCTTATGCGAGACGTTCCTGCGAAAAAATCCTTCTCGTTATATTTAGTGGTGCTTGTGTAGCCGCGCCGAGGTTCTGTAATGACAGCATTTCTCGAAGGCCCTCTAATGAATGAAATTAGCAAGTGCAAGAAATTGTACTTACACAACACTGCGACGACAAAGGCATGTAACGCCATTACTACTTTGACTTGCGAGCAGACCTGGCTACGTCCTAACATATATGAGTGCCTACTTATACTTCAATGCTTAGCACTAATGGAGTTTCAGGTGAACGGTCCTGTAGATTTTATTTATTGTGTTTCTTGCTGCTAGACAGATTTCTCTTACGTACTAAGTACAGCGCACTCAAGGAGGAGACAAAAACAAGCATAGGAACACGCACGAAGCGCTCACTCACCGAGAAAGCTTCTTTTGTCGTGTACCATTGCCTAAATTGTTTACTTTCCTGTACCTCAAGGAGATTTAAAGTGATAAAAGCGTGGCATATCTGAGCGATTAACAGCGGTGTGTACGAAAACGGGTACGCCTCTCTGACCTTCTACGACCAGCGCAGGAGAGAATGATACAAGATAAATAATAGCACATCCACAAAGGGTTCGCTCCAGCCTAGCGAGATCTGTGTGACATTTGGATTGTTTACATCCGCCTGCTGTGAAAAAAGTAAAGCTATGTAGGCTACATAAAGCTCTGAAAGTGAAAAAAAATTAAATTATGGGGTTTTACGTGCCGAAACCACTTTCTGACTATGAGGCACGCCGTAGTGGAGGACTCCCGAAATTTCGACCACCTGGGGTTCTTCAACGTGCACCTAAATCTAAGTACACGGGTGTTTTCGCATTTCGCCCCCATCGAAATGCGGCCGCCGTGGCCGGGATTCGATCCCGCGACCTCGTGCTCAACAGCCCAACACCATAGCCACTGAGCAACCACGGTGGTGTGAGTCACACGTTCGACTTGCGCGCTTGTCCTCTAACTCAGAGCTCACGAAACGCCGGAGCGGTCCCCTCTGCTTCGGGGTATGCAGGCGACCAGTTGAAGATAGCATAAGATTTTTTACATACGCATGCTACGAAAAAACGTAAAGCTATATGCAGTAGGGGGCGGCATAGGTGGCAAATAACACTGGCGAGTACTGAAATACTGACAAAGTAGTCGAGATTGAAGCATTTCAAGCAACGTCATCACAGCACAGCTTCGCCACTGTTCGTGATGGTTCACCCTAACATGGCTACCATAGGCCACCATATGCTGGCGTCTTGAAGAACAGTCGTCCCGCCGGCGCGTCCGCGCGGTTTCGCTGCAGCGCCAGGAGCTTTAGATAGGCGAAACATCGGGCGTTGGCAGTAGTCCCGTGGTTATGTATCGACCATTTCCTCCTCCGAGAGTGAGTCCCACGTTCGGCTTGCGCGCTTGTCCTCTACCTCAGAGTACCTCGTGTGTAGGGAAATTGATGGAGCATGTTGTTCAAACGAGACTGACCAGGTACATGGAGGAGAATGAGCTCTGGCCGCATGAAATGGTTGGATTCAGCCCAGGGCTCAGTACACAAGATGTCATGCTCAGACTTGAGCATGATATCCTAGACCGATACGACTCAACTGACACCAGGGCGATCCTAGTTCTCGACCTCACCAAGACATTTGACAACGTTAGCCATAAGATTATGCAGTAGTCCCGTGGTTATGTATCGACCATTTCCTCCTCCGAGAGTGAGTCCCACGTTCGGCTTGCGCGCTTGTCCTCTACCTCAGAGTACCTCGTGTGTAGGGAAATTGATGGAGCATGTTGTTCAAACGAGACTGACCAGGTACATGGAGGAGAATGAGCTCTGGCCGCATGAAATGGTTGGATTCAGCCCAGGGCTCAGTACACAAGATGTCATGCTCAGACTTGAGCATGATATCCTAGACCGATACGACTCAACTGACACCAGGGCGATCCTAGTTCTCGACCTCACCAAGACATTTGACAACGTTAGCCATAAGATTATCTTGGTAGGCCTCGAAGAGGTAGGTGTGGGACACAGGGTATATGCATACGTCAAAGACTTTCTGTCACAGAGGGAGGCGAATATAAAACTTTTGGATGTAAAATCCCCTCCCATCACACTTGGGAGCAAGGGAACCCCGCAAGGGTCGGTGCTATCACCGTTCCTACTCAACATAGCGATGAGGGGTCTCCCGGCGGAACTCAATAAGAATAAATCGATTAAATTTAACATGTACGCGAATGATATCAACATCTGGGTTAACAGCGGGAGTGACACAGCCATCGAACTTAAACTACAGATAGCGGCGAATATGGTGGAAGAGTATGCGGCCAGCAGAGGCTTGGCGTGATCGCCACAGAAATCGGAGCTGTTAATCATTGAGACAAAACATCAAAGGGGACACGCTGGGAGCAGCAGACCCATCAATGTTTTCGTAAACGCAAATGAGGTTCCCAAGGTGGAGGAAATAAGAATTCTGGGCATGTATATCCAGAGAAATGGATGCAACCTCATGACAATCAAAAAGCTAGGAGGAAACGCGGCGCAGGTCACGAGGATCTTAAGGAGAATTTCACTCAAAGGCAGGGGCCTCAAAGAGAACAGCCTCCTCAGACTTATGCAAGCCTTCATTACCAGCCGTATAGCGTATGCCACACCGTATCTTGTGTTTAAACGAGAAGAAAAGGAGAAAATAGATGCGATCATTAGGAAGAGCGTTAAGAGAGCCCTAGGGCTCCCAGACTCGACCTCGACAGACCACCTCCTCAAAATGGGGGTTCACAACACGCTAATTGAGCTCACTGGGGCAGTACGAGTGTCTCAGTTGGAAAGATTAGGCTAGTCTAAAACAGGGAGAAAAATCATGGAATGGGTAGGAATCCAATGCGACAGCGGTGCCCCGACTGACAAGAAAGACATTCCGTTGGACGTGCGTAAACGCTTCCGAATCGCCCCCTACCTAAAAATATGCATCCTATCTACAACCAAGAGAGGGGAGCTCACAGGGCTAAGGCTCTAGTAAATAAACTTAAAAACACACTGGCGCATAACGCAGCATACGTGGACGCCGCTCGCGGCAGAGACGGGGCTGCGGTATCGGCGGTGGTTGATGGCGACGGGTGCGTTAAGATAGCGTGCTCCACGTGCACGAGGGACGCCTGTACAGCCGACGAGGTTGCAGTAGCGCTCGCTTGTGCGGGAATGAAATGGAAAACTTGATTGGTTCCTTAAGATATTAGCGGATTGAGGACTAAGCGGGAGTAATATTGACACAACCTATATGGCCGCCGCGGGTATGTGCCAGGCGATGAGAACGACGCTGAAGTAGCGCGCGAGTGGAGAAACAGAGACGACAACGACGTCGCGTTGACTGCTCTCATAAAAGTGCTTTTACACGTCCTCTACGCCGGCTTTCCCGTCTCCTACTAGGCTGCGACACTGGTGGAGGTGCGGGGTAGGATTGCCTCATCCTAGGCACCTCTTCGCGAAGCCATACCTCGAAAGCGGAATCACCTTCTTTCGTCGAAACTCCTGTTAACCGGTACAGTCGCCGCCTGCTAGGCCTGACGCCCGAGTTCAACCCTTTGCAGGACCCTGCTGGAACGGGTCAACCTACTTTCGCCTTGGCTACTGCAACTCCATCGCAGGTGACCTAGCCGGCCTAGGCAAGAAACTGGATCAAATCGAGAACGTCAAATACACGATACACGCAGATGACGTAACGCTCTGGGTCCCCGGAGGTAGCCTGGGATCAATTGAAAGCGCTCTGCAGCAAGCGATCGACGCGATTGAGGAATATCTCGCTCCCACCAGCCTGCGATGTTCCCCTGCGAAGTCGGAGCTCCTCGTCTACAAACCATCGAGAAGTGGTCCGAAGCCAAAGAACGAAATCAGAGACACACCCTCCATTACTCTCAGAACAAAAGACGGAGGAACCATTCCACACGTCAGCAAAATCAGAGCCCTTGGGATGCTCATTGAGAGCAACGGCTCTAACGCCGCGGCAGTGGAGAAGATTGTGACAAATTCGAATAATGCCTTGAATCTCATACGACGCGTAGCAAACAGACAACACGGCCTTAAGGAAGAAAATCTCCTCAAGCTAACACACGCCATTGCGCTATGCCACTTCACCTACGAGGCGGCCATGCACAGATGGAAGGTAGCGGAGAAGGACAAACTCAATGTACAACTGAGGAAGCTAGTCAAACTAGCACTGGGAATCCCCAACAACATCAGACAGAGATCCTGTTGCAACGGGGGGTACACAATACTATTGAAGAAATCGCCGAAACTCAAGAACGGGCTCAATGGACAAGACTCTCTGGAACCAAACCAGGTAGAGAAACCTAGCCAAACTACGTCATGACACCACAGTAATCGAGAATCTATATCAAAGCGTTCCGACGGACACACGCAACTACTACACGGTTCACCCATTCCCGCGGAACATGAACCCCGCGCACCATCAACCCAGAAGGCTAGCACGCGGATCGTTCATCCTGCGTGCAATACGTGATACAAAGATCTTAGCCTTTTTTGTAGACGCGGCACAGTACCCGACCAGGAAGGCCTTCGTTGCCACCACGATCAATAATCAAGGTCAAGTCGCAAACGCTCTCACAGTCAAGACCCACAAGTTCGAGATAGCAGAACAGGTCGCCAGCGCACTCGCGCTCACATACCCGACCACCACCCACGTCTACAGCGATTCACGCTCGGCCGTCAAAGCGTTTCAGAAAGGAGCAGTTGCGAGCCAAGTACTACCAATAATCAATAGATCCGCACCGCTGCAGCATCCCACCATCTGCTGGTTCCCGGCACACCTCGGAGATATCGAGGACGCCCCTCGCCATCTCAATGAGATGGCTCACAAGAGCGCGCGAGACCTAACCCTCCGCGACGCCACCTATTCTGGTCGGGACCATCCCAGCCAGAATCGGGACCTTCCCTCCACATATAACGAGATAGCAAAGCACTTCTATATAGACCGCAGAATATACAGCACACCTCACAATGAGCTCACCAGGCCTCAAGCCCTCACGTTCAGAATGCTTCACACAAACACGTACCCCACGAAGAACAGACTACATCGCTACATGCCTGACCTATACAAAACATCATATTGCAAAATTTGCCATAGCACACTAGACATACATCACTTGCTCTGGCCGTGTGGTCGTACCCACGCAAACAAGGATCAATACTGCGCCAGGATACAAGAAGCATTACGCAGCACGGACCTGGCGGAGCAACTCTGGGCCGTCCCGCGAGCCCACGATGCGGCCAGGGAGTTACAACTCCCGGTCCCAACGTGGGAGTAGCCCACTCTGAGACTTTGCGTCCCGTAGCTCGCAGGACTTTTCATTAAAGTTATTCCATCCATCTATCCATCAATCCTGTGCTTCGCAATTTCACCGGCAAGCTGTAGACGCCGCTCATCGTGCGCTGCAATACTGCAGAAAATAAAGTTACTGTTGCAAAGAGTCGTTGTTGTCTTTCAGCTCTCTCGAGTAGGGGAAGTACCCTTGCACGCACAGGCACCATTTGAGGCCTAATTGTGCGCATATACTTCCAACGCGTCGCGCGCATCTGGTTCATCATGGCATACTCGAAGCCGCTATCACAAGCTCATTTTATCGATGTTAACAGCCATTTCGACGGAGTTATTTTAGAGTTCTTTATTTTGTAGAGCTTGACGCCCGGGTTGCAGACAAAAATGTATAGAAAATCGTACGGCGAAAATTTTCGGAGCACGAAAGCTAGGAAAACGTGCTTCCTCGGACCTTAGCAGTTACCTGAATTGAGATGTACGCTGGCGCACTACATCTGCAGGCTTGGAGTGGCGCCTGACACCGGCGAAAGATGCCGAGAGCGAGTAGGGCTATACTAATCAAGGTACAACCAAATTAGGAAGGCCCACTAAGCTTGAACAAAGACACTCCCTCACGAGAACAGGAATTGGCCACCCTAGTGCAGTATTCGGCCACAACCTCCCTAATGAAATGACAAATTTAGGCTGGTACTTGCAAAGAAATATGCAGCCTTAGAACAGAGATATGATGATGATGAAATTGAGGTAATGAATGAAACCATAACCAGGCTGACTTCACAGGCAGCGATTGAAGTGGGAGGCAAGGCACCAAGGCAACCAGTAGGCAAGCTCTCACAAGTAACAAAGTACCTAATAAAAAAACGACAAAGAATGAAAGTATCCAACTCAAGAGATAAGCGATATTCGAAACTATAACGTGAGAAAGACTGAAGACGCCGTAAAAAATGGACGCAGCTTGAAATGAGTGAGAAGGAAACGTGGCATAGGACAAACCAAAATGTATGCGCTAAAAGATAAGCAGGGTAATATCATCAGCAATCTGGAAGATATAGTAAATGCAGCAGAAGAATTCTATACTGACCTTTACAGTACCCAGACGATTCAGGAGTGCTGTATTCAAAACAATAATCAACAGCACACAGAAACTCCTTCTATAACTAGAGATGAGGTAAGAAGGGCCTTGCAAGGCATGAAACGGGGAAAAGTGCCAGGAGATAATCCAAGATGGAGGAGACATAATGCTAGGAAAACTGGCGGCTCTCTATACGAAGTGTCTATCGACTGCAAGGGTCCCAGAAAACTGGAAGAATGCAAACATTATACTAATCCAGAAAAAGGGCGACGTTAAAGAACTAAAAAAAATTATAGGCCCATTAGCTTACTCCCAGTATTCTATAAAATATTTACCAAAATAATCTCCAACAGAATAAGGAAAAGACTCGAATTTAGTCAACCAAGGGAGCAGGCTGGCTTCAGGAAAGGTTACTCTACAATGGATCACATCCATGTCATTAACCAGGTTATCGAGAAAGCCGCAAAATACAATAAACCTCTCTATATGGCTTTCATAGATTACAAAAAAGCATTTGATTCAGTAGAGATACCAGCAGTCATAAAGGCATTGTGTAATCAAGGAGTGCAGACCGCTTACGTAAATACCCTAGAAAATATCAACAGAGATTCTACAGCCACCTTAATTCTAAACAAGAAAAGTAGGAAGATACCTATAAAGAAAGGAGTCAGACAAGGAGACACAAGCTCTCCAATGCTATTCACTGCGCGCTTAGAAGTATTGAAGCTATTAAACTGGGTAAGCTTAGGAGTAAAGATCGACGGCGAATACCTACACAACCTTCTGTTTGCCGATGGCATTGTCTATTTAGCAACAATGCAGACAAGTTACAACAAAGGATTGAGGACCTTAACAGGAAAAGTGTAAGATTGGGGCTGAAGATTATTATGCAGAAGACAAAGATAATGATAAATAACCTGGCAAGGAAACAAGATTTCAAGATCGCAGGTCAGCCTCTAGAGTCTGTGGAGCAGTACGTTTACCTACGTCAACTAATCACAGGGAACCTGGACCATGAGAAGGAAATTCACAGAAGAATAAAAATGGGTTGGATAGCATACGGGAGAAATAGTGAGCTCTTGAATGGGAGCTTACGGTTATCATTGAAGAGGCAAGTATACAATCAGTGCATTTTACCGGTGCTGACATACGGCGCAGCGACTTGGAGACTAACAAAGGAGCTTGAGAACAAGTTAAGGACCGCGCAAAGAGCGATGGAACGAAGAATGCTAGGCATAACTTTAAGAGACAGAAAGAGAGCAGTTTGGATCATAGAGCAAATGTGCATAGACGATATTCTAAGAGACATTAAGAGAAAAAAATGGGGCTGGGCGAGAAAAAAATGGGGCTGGGCAGGTCATGTAATGGGCAGACTAGATAACCATTGGAACATTAGGGTAACAGAATGGGTACCAAGAGAAGGGAAGCGCAGTAGAGGACAGCAGAAGACTAGATGGAGTGACGAAATTAGGAAATTTGCAGGTGCTATTTGGAGTCGGTTGGCGCAGGACAGGGATAATGGGTGATCGTAGGAAGAGGCCTTCGTCCTGCAGTGGACATGAATAGGCAGATGATGATGATGATGATGGTGGTGGTGGTGGTGGCGCGGCACACCGCATTACACATGGTGACATATGTGATTGTTGTCGCCTGAATGATACCTTAATACAGTTCCAAGGCTAGACATACATTAATAACACGTTACACATATACGTTACGTATCGACAATGTTCAGACTTGACTCACCTCCTATTCATATCGTGGGCAGAGCTGCGGGAGCACCTAAGGTCCGTCGCTGTTCGATATTGCGGATATATCGAAGCTATAAGCTTAGTGACAACACGCTAGCAAGTTTTCCAATCCTAACAACTTGTTGACACCTCTTCGGATAGGGCAAAATGTAGCCATTCATCGTCAACCGCAGGTTCTCAGTGCACCCTCTAGCGCGATCCCACATACCCCAGTATGGCGTCGCACAACGGACGGCGCTGCGATCGCAAATTGGCGGCGCCCTTAATAAAACGGTTTATAGCGAGAGCACAAGTTTCTTGGCAAATGGTTAGCAAAGCTTATTTTTCTAATTTCTTTTCTCAGTCAATGCTGACCCTAGGAGCTCAGAAAGAAGCTATGTACCAGTGAATGAATGCCCTTGGTCCTCACCCGCAAGGATGCTGTTTACATCGCTTCAAACAAATATGTCTAGAAGATCACGAAATATGCGTATCCTCGTGTTTTCTTCGCATCGTTACTATTTAGCTGGTTGTACCTGTTCAACAGAAATAAATTAACAGCATTGGTATTCAAACGTTGTTCCTTAGGTTCTCGCGCTAGATCAATTTGTATGAGGAGGTACCCAGGGATCCTAATAGTGCATATATTGTTATTAGTATCGAAGCGCACTCTTTGTGCAAAATGTTGTTAGGTGTCCTCATACCAACTCCGTTTGCTACAGGTTCGCACTGCGTGCCATAAAGAGGCGCCACCGAAAGTCGACCCACTATCCCGCTCTCTTGGGGATGCGCTGTGGCGGTGATACGACGTTGAACCTTGCTTGGGCGACCGTACCGCCGAGAGAGGTTCGTCTCTGTCGAAGAGTGGAGTGCAAGTCACCTCAGAAGTCGGTCAACTCCGAGGCGTGAACGACACGGGTTGTGCTCAGTTGAGCGGATCGAAGTATAAGTGTATCTCAGGTTGTAATCAGTTCCGAAAATTAAAATAATTAAATTATGGGGTTTTACGTGCCAAAATTGCTTTCTGATTATGAGGCACGCCGTAGTGGAGGACTCCAGAAATTTCGACCACCTGGGCTTCTTTAACGTGCACCTAAATCTAAGTACACGGGTGGTTACGAAAGTTTACGAAAGTTGAAGCAACAGACAATTAAGCATAATGGTTAGGCACATTGTTTGCCAATGATTGCCAATCGCTTGTCGCCGTTCGCGATTCATTCATATTGAAGATTCTTCATGATGCTTGCCCCCTAAAATTTCTATAAAATTCTATAATTAATATAGGGAACGTGAAAACGACATTGAGAACACCCTCATATTTAATTTCGTGCCACCTTGTACGATACGAGCGCCGAAAAATGCAGCTAACCTCTGCGTAAAACACACTTGTACATTCAGTAGCGACCACAAGGGAGGCACTTGGGAAATAAAAGCTGAAAAGGCGCAGGCAGTGGAATGCACGGCAGAAAGATCACATGTTAGCAGAGAGAATGCCAAGGGTCACCGCCGGCAGAACAGTGCTTCTCTTGTTCTTGGTTGAGACCGCGAAGACGGTCAGCAGAACCCATCTTGGTTAATGACACCCACACTGTAACATCCACTAAACTCCGCGTTCCGCCAACTGCATTCCGTTGTATTCTTTGCTCAGGTGGCATATATTGTGATTGCGGGCGAACTGTTTTATACATAAAATGTATACGTGCATAAAACAAAAATGAAAGAAATGAAAACAATACGACAAAAGAAATAAGAAACATCAAAATAACAGAAAGTCGAAAAGTGGTAATATACGCTGTGTATATATATATATATATATATATATATATATATATGTTCACAAATATGATATACAAACACAGTATTTTCCCGTTGGTCAATGCATAAAACGGATCAAGACAATATTCATTGGTGCACCAAACACGTCGGCAGTCTTTGTGAACATGTCTAATAAAGCGCACCTGGATGTCTTTATAGTGTAACTGACCAAATTCCATGTGGTATTATTCGCAACAAAGTTTTTTGAAGGATTTCCGAGGGAAAGACCGGGTACTAGCAATCAATGAACACATGCTCACTAGCCTCAGGCTTCTCGCTTAAAATTCACTTTACACTCCATATGACACAAATGCGTTCCTGTTCTCACAGTCATTTTAATTTTGCCATACATATAATGATTGGCTTTACCACCATCATCCTCACATTCATCAAACCAGCCTGCCTTGGGCCTTCGTAGTGTAGCCACATAAAGCAATACTGCTATTTACATGTAACAAGTTTTGTAAAATTTTCCTTAGAACTTCGCGTAAACATTCAAAAGGTAAACATATAATTTGCATAGGAAATGTCATAAGCACTTTTCGCCAGAACCACTCTGCCGTGTTGGAGTTCACTTATCACAAGGTGTGCCACAATCGCACGGATATACTTCTCTCGTGCCAAATTCAAATAGCGTTTTCGTTGTTCGGCAAGTCTGTGCCTTGAAAGGTTCTAGAATTTCATCTTGAGACCCCTAGTGCTTTCAAGCGCTGGGTTAAGCACCTTCGGAATGGGCCCACTTTCCGCAGACATTTTTTTCCAACGACTAACACTAGAAAGAAGCAGTCCGACATTGTGTCACCTGCAGGATCAGCCCAAGTTGAAAAGCTTCTAACATTGCTTCGCCACAAATGTCATCGTCACTTTAACGTGCACGAGATGACACAGACATAAGCAGGTACGATTGTACGATACTTAGCCACAAGTAATGTCACAATTCCTCCTACTTACGCTCATTCAGCACCCATGTAGAACCCAACAATAGGCATGTCGCGAATCGCGTCGAACAGTCGGGGCAAAAATTCTGCCCTGTCCATCATACGACCGACACTGTCGTCGTCTTGCTGTCTCCCCCAAATTCGCCTCACCAAGAGCTTGAAGCGTACATGTGTTGTACAACCTCTATGTCGTGAAAAAACTATGCAGACTACCCAAGATTGCTATGGCATTGTTTGTGCACACCCACGATGGCCATGAAAATTTTGTTTGCCAAGCTTGTTACGACAACCTTATTCCAGTATCTTTGGTTACAGCAAGCCTGAGCGAAAATAGCGCAGTTGATATATTTGAAAGATTCTATGGCCATAATAACCATGTCAATTAAATCCAACCAATTTACATATATGATGTCACCTTTCTCGCTCAATGATTACTTCTTGTGCAAAATAAAGTAGAGGTTATCCTATACAAATCATCATTATCAAACAATATGCACGCGTAGAACCATGTTTTTTTTTCTTAAAATAGTAAGTCATGTTTTAATATTGTGGATCTGCGTTTATTTAATTAGTGACAGATAACCGGACGCAGCAACATTAATGGTTATAACCAAACCTCCTAAAAAGTTGAATTTATCGTTTATTCTGCAAGAAATTTATCCTAAACAAAGGAGACGAATTTCACCAATATCAGGAAAACTACTCTTAGCATCGGCTATTCAAATTGCAACATCACGTAATAGACAACGAGCGTAGTGTACCACTCATAATTGTTATGGTTATTTTTGACGGCTTATACGAAAACTTCCAGCGAAACTATTCATCTGGTTATATTTATCGGTGCTTCTGCATCGGCTCAGGGGTTCTGTGATAACAGCATTTCTCGAAGGCTTCATAATGAATAAAATTACCAAGTGCAAGAAATCGGACTTGCACAGTATTACGAGGACAAAGGCATATAACCCGAATAATTGTTTTACTTGCGAGTAGTCCTGGCTGAGTATGCGAGTTACAAGGTACGCCAGAATGTTTAGCGCGGATCGCACTTCAGGCAAACGGCGTACACATTTTATTCGTCGTATTTCTTGCTGCCAGGTACATTTGCCTGACCTTCAGGTACCAGGTACAGGTACATTTGCACTGCCAGGTACATTTGCACTGCCCAAACAAGGCCGAGACAAAAACAAACATAAAGACACTCATGCAGCGCTCACTTCGCCCAGAAAGATCGTTGTGGTGTTTACATTGCTTAAGTTGTTTACATTCCTGTACCATAGGAAAATGTCAAGCGATATATAACCGTGGCATATGCGAACAAATACCAGCGTACGTAAGCGGATAGATCTGTCTGACTCATACCGCGGATGAGGATGGCACAAAATAAATAATAGCACATTCACAAAGGGCTCAGCAAAGTCTGTGTGACATTCAGACTGTTTACATCCATCTGATCGAAGAAACGTAAAGCTATACACTGACACGTGTACTTGTTTATCTTTCATGGGGTGACGATGCTTCACCAACAAGTGCTATCGCTAAGCGCTGGACGCACCTGTATGTATGGGAATTTTCTGGAATGTTATCGATGGTTCTATCCGCTGTCTGTTATCACTGAACGTGCTGAAACTTATTTGCATGTGTACATGACGCATATTGTGCAGTACGTTCTTGAAGACACACGGGCACCAACGATTTCTCTGGAACCTTCACTGACTCATATACAAAAGTTGGCACGTTTGAACAGCTGATCAAATTTCCCACGATCGCCAACTGGGTTCGCCGCTTTCGTTGTGGTTTCATTCTCACTTGCTTTTGTGGGCCCGAGTTTGCCCAATAAAAGTTAGTTTGACCATTCACCGTCTTGCTACTGTGTTCCTGACACAACGTACTGCCACCGTCAAAGCGAGTTGTGTATGTGGCGTGTACTGTAGCGGGACTCAGCTTCCGTGCTTCCCTAAAAAGACTCCGTGCCATCTAGCGCTGCCTGCGCGTCTACACCGAAATGCATGGAGGGCCGTTGCTTGCGAACACTGAAATATGCGTCATGCAGCAATCGGGCTCCTTTCTTGCTCGTATTTCTGGGCGTGATGCACCATCTAGTGGCACTGTTGGAAGTCCGTGCGTGGCCTCCGAGACGAGATGTCTGGCGCGCCAGTGCCTGCGAATGCCGAGAATCCGGCTTTTTCACGGTATGACAGCGCACGTATCCTTCCCTAACGGACTAGTCGCGAGGGGTTTTGCAAGGATTGGGCGGGCGGCCCGATCTCAGAGGCAAGTTTTCCCCCACGCCCTAAAGAAAAAGAAGTTCACGAACACACACTGCGGAAAACACTCGTGTTGTGTGCCACGAAGGACTACGTCGGTACGATGAAGGAAGCGTGGGTAGCGTACGTACTATGCACTCCACGTTCGAAACGGTAAGCGGCCCAGGCATCGTCCGGACTGCACTGTGAATGACGTGGTAGCCGCTTTTCATTGATGGCCTGCATATTTATTGAAAAAAAGCCTGCACTACACTGCACTACATCGCGTTTCTGCCGAAGTCTTGCAGCGTACATCTCGCTTGCTGGTGCTAGAACCGCGTGTCTGACTTCGCGGACTCGCTTAAGGCGGGATAACACTGACTCGTTACGAGTAACACGATTCCTTACGCCTAGGGCAATGTTTAGATGACTAGTCAGCACAGTTTGTCCCTGCGACCAATTTTTCATACCAGGCCGACAACGACGCAAACAACGAGTGCGAGTTCACAACAATATTTTCGCCCAATTCTTATCTTTATACATGCTCTACACTGTTCACAAGATATGACGAAAGGCAGCAAATCAAGGAGTTCACAGTGTTCGACGCTTATGAAAATGTAATGAAGAAGGTGACAGTGCCTAATGCTTGCCGAAGAGAGAAGGATGATGTTCACTGCCACTACAGAGTAACAGTAAACAATTCAGTTGTGTTTATTTTCAACCTTTGGAAGGGTAATTTCACGCAATTTGGTGTTCCTGCGCAAGACAGGTCACAACAATTAACTCATCCAATTTTTATGTTTATGCGTTACACCGTTCACAAAGTATGCCGAAAGGCAAACAGAATATGAGGCCATGCACAGTGCTCGGCCTTTGAGGGATTTCTTGAGGACCGTGACAATGCCGGCTGTGTGACGAGGAATGAATGATGATGAGAGGTGAATTTTTTTTTATTTATTTGTTTCCACAAGCAAGGAGGTACATGGTTGTGGCGGAAAAAACAAGGGGAAAAAAGCTGCGGAGAAGCAGCTTGACTGGCCCCAGGTTCCGTTTACAATGGCAGCAGCAGGGCAGGTGGGAAACGGTAAGGGAAAAAAATAGAAGAAAAAAAAAAAAGAAGAAAAGAAAAAGAAAAGAGCAAAAACACTAAGGGCAAAAAATTACTAAGTACAACGGTACACAGTCAAGATTGCAGGAACATATCACGCAGATTTTTTGCGGCACAAGTGAGCACATCGATATTGCATCTGGTGAGATCATTGAGTAAACTGGGCAACCAGTGGCATAACATTTGCTGACCATAATTAGTCCGAAGTTGAGGAACACACCAAGTCTCAGGAGCTCGAGTTGTGTAGGGGGTTTCTCCTTTTGTGAGATTAGCGAGAGAGCTGAGGGCGCCAATATTTTTCTCATATCTTCTGTAGGTTGACAACAAGCGCAGGTGCATTAAGGCAGGCAATTTAAGGGTTTTAAGCACGCTGAAAAGAGGAGCGGAATGAAAATCACGAGGCTTATTACAAATGACACGAAGAAATTTCTTCTGGATTACAAACAGCTTCTGAATATTTGTGGCTGAAGTTGTCCCCCATACGAGGCAGCCGTAATTTAGATGACTGAAAAAAAGTGAGTTATAAATCAGCAATTTCACGGATTGCGGCAGGTATCTAAAGGAATAGACAACACCCAAAACCTGTGACAGTTTGCTTGTGAGGAAATCTACATGAGAGCGCCATGTCATATCATGATCAAAGTGCACACCCAGACATTTGATTGATTGGACAACTTCAATAGTACTGGAGTTAAGGACAATATCTCCAGGTAGCACGACATTCAAATTTCTTGGATGAAAGAGCAAGGCTTTGGTTTTTGCGGAGTTGATTTTGAGACGATTTTCAAGGGACCACTGGTGTACTTTGGAGAGCACGCTGTTAGCACGTAAGACCAGGTCATCCAGACATTTCGATGAAAAAAGAAGCGTGGTGTCATCGGCATACATAATGTACGTTGTGCCAGAATCAATGTTAATAAAGTCCTTTACGAAAATATTGAACAAGAGAGGGCCTAAGATGCTTCCTTGTGGGGCACCCACATGAACAGGAAGGACACTGGATGATAATCCATTTACATGCACAAATTGCTTTCTGTGATTCAAGTAAGATTCAAGTAAGCTGAGAGCAATGCGACGGATGCCATAATAAGTTAGTTTATGAACCAGAAGTTTATGATCAATAGAATCGAAGGCTTTAGATAGGTCGACAAAAACGCCTAACGTTAATAAACGTGCCTCAAAATTTTCAAGGATTAGTTCTTTCTACTTAAGGAGTGCTAGTTCAGTCGACATGAATCTGCGGAAAGCGTGTTGATGTGGGGTTAATAAGTTATGTTTGTCAAGAAAACAGGATAACTTAATAAATATTATCTTCTCTAGTCCTTTGGAAAAAATCGGAAGTATGGAGATGGGTCTGTAGTTCGAAATAAGTGTTTTATCAGCTTTTTTAAAAACGGGAAGCACCTTCGCCACCTGCATTCTTTTTGGGAATTGGCCTTGGGAGAGACAGATATTGTAGATATGAACAAGAACAGGTGAAATAATATCAAGCACGTAGCTCACGGGCTTGATTTGCAGGCCATCAGCATCACAGGCACTACTATTACTCAGGTGACGGAAAAGCAGTGTTACTTCATGTTTATTAGTAGGGTTCAGAAATATTGATTCCGTGCAGTGAGTATCTATAAATTGACAGGCACTCAGGCTGGCAGTTCGGTGACATGTACTGGTGAAATGATCATTAAAGCAACCAGGAAGCGCATCACTACAGATTTCCTCACCGTTAATGACGATGTGCATCCCAGGTGCATGATACGGTTCTCTGTTTGTTAATGTATTTAACTTCTACCAGATTTTACGGCCATCATTTTCGCATCTTAAAAAGTTCTTTTCAAAATATGAGGTACGAGCCGTACGTAGATGTTTTGTAAGCCGGTTACGGAAGGACCTAAATGTTTTCAAATCACCAGGATCTTTGGAAATAATAAACTGGTTAAAGAGCCTATTTTTCTCTTTAATTTTTTTTAAATAGGTCATTCGTGACCCACGGTTTGCGAATTCGGGAAGCGCGAGGCTTTCGTGGACGGAACGGAAAATGTTTCCGATAACACATGCTAAAAGTGTCAATGAACAGTTCATACGTGGTGTCAGCACATTGAGAATAATAAACACAACTCCAGTCAACTTTACACAGTTCTTCTCGAAAACGGTCAAGGTTATCGCTGGTGATGGTTTGAAATATAGGAAGACATTTAATTTTATTTTTTGATTTACGTTTCCAGCTAAAAAAAGTGGTATGTGGTCGCTGATGTGATATGAAAGAACACCAGATTTGATATCAGCCTGACCGCAATTCGTGATGAACAAATCAAGGCATGTTGAAGTATCAGAAGCGACTCTAGTAGGAGAACGTATGACATTACGGCAGGCAAAAGAGTGCAACAATAGCTCAAAATCACGCCTCAGGACAGTGTTAACACAAAGATCAATGTTAAAGTCACCACCAATGATGATATTGTACTGGAAATCGGAAGCGTGTTCAAGAAGCCTTTGAAGGAACAGCAAAAAACAATCGGAATTTCCATTCGGTGGACGATAAAAAACAGAGTAAATTGTACGCGCGTGAAGGATTGACAGCACTTCATAATCATTAGTGACGCAGGAAAATTCCTCAACACACTTCACATTGAGGCTGTTTCGCACTAGCATGCAGACACCACCGCCACGTGAAGCAGTTCTGGATCGAATAAAATAATCATAGTTCGGGAGCTGCCAGGGAAACGAGCTCTGGTGGTACCAAGTTTCTGACAGCATAATAAAATCAAACTCCAGATCCAGGCTGCTAAACATGGCGTCAAGTTCAGCTGTCTTGTTTCTCGCCGACTGACAGTTTACATGAATACAACGAACTGATCCTTTGTGCCCAGGTCCTATGAACGCCTCTAATTCGGAAGGAAAAACATAAGGTTCACATAAGGATGCCATTATGATATGAAAGAAAGAAAAATATATGTTGTTACTTGGACCTAAAAGACCAGCTTATCAAGGTCTGCCGCGCACTTTATTAGGCAAGCATTCTGACCCTCTTCTTTCCTCACGAGGACTTTGCCATTACGGTACCATGCAAAGCGGAATTTATTGACGCGCGCCCATTCCTTCGACGTCTTCAGAAGCATTCGGTCCTGTGCCGTCAGATTTTCCAGCATGAATGCATCAGGTACGATACCTGGAAACAGTTTCTTTTTGGCAAGCCATTTGTCCTTTGTTGACTGGCAAGTAAAGCGAATGATTATGCCCGGGGTCGTGTTTCTTGATTTTAGTCTATGGATGGCGGAGACAGTTTCCTCAGTTAGGGGAGCTAGTTCCAGTTTAGATGCTATGACGTTTATTTTGTCCATGAGCGATTCGTCTTTGTCTTGCTTGATGCCATTAATTTCGAGGTTAAGCTTTCGACTATGATATTCCAGGTCGTTAACCGCGGTGCGGAAGGCCTGTACTTCAATGCTTGCGCACGATGCCTCAATTTTAGTCACTTTGGCAGCGAGCGTCTTTATTTCGCCATCATGCTTGGCAAGGTTCACAAGGACATCATCGTACTTCTCCGATAGCAGCTTTACTGATGCCTCGATTACACTAACAGTTTGCTTGAGTGGGAGCAGCTCATCAAGTTTTTTGTTAATTTCCAGGAGCATGGTGGCGATCGAGGCATCCTGCCCCTTACAAACGGCGGAACTGGCCTTACTACTGCGGCACGAAGGGCAGCGCCAGGACTTCCTAAATTCAACATCATTGGACCGAAATTTTTTCTTGGTTATTCCCAAACAATTATGACTGATGTGAAAATGTGCCGAGCATTCGCAGCAAAGCAGATACTCATCATTTGCCTTAATGGCCACATCACATTCACCACAAACAGAATTAGACATTCTGATGGGCGTACTCGAGGGTGGTTGGTTCAAGTGATGCGGTAACAAGTGAAGAATATAGACAGGAAATTAGAACAACAGGCAGCAGCAGTGGCAGACTATCCTTAGTCGGCTAACTAAAGGACGGCAATCACCAACCTGTAACGACAGTAGAAAATCCTCGATTAGACGAGTGTCCGTTCGCCGCCACTGCTGCTGCCAAACGAGGACAGAGAATGCACAGAGAGTAACGACACGTGCAGTACAAAGGCAATTTTCACGTCTAAAGGTCCCATAAAAGTGACCTCGGCATGGGCGTCTAGTCTGCCTGAGAAATGCGCAATTTAAAGCGTGGCCGTGTCGAATGCCGGTAGGATCTAAGCCTATCGGAATACCAGGGGCAATTCGCATGAAATCCCCTCATAAATAAGCGGCCAAGTGACATCAATGCGTACATGGGAGCGTTCAAACATCGTAAATTTTATCCTCGCTGAAATTTGCGGCTCCAGCATGCCTTCTACATGTCGACTGCTTTATAGAAAATAAACATGCCCCGAGTTAAAATACGTTGCATTATGCTTAAGACTCTTGTCACAATACATTGTTATAATCACTACAGATCGCATGAAATGGTTCCGTCACTTTTCTACTTTCTAGTTTCAACTCACTTGTAAGCATGACTAAAATAAATTCTAGCCTTCTCCCGTCTTGCACCACATCTCAGAGTATTTCGTTGTTAGCTCGCTTATAGAGCGTTTATCGCCCGCACCACACGTTTTTACTCTCTAGTGCATCTCTTCTAGATATCATAGTTCAAAACATACTTTTACGCCATCGTTTACCGCGTGAAATAAGTTCCCTTTAGAATGACTGGGATTCATAATGAGGACCGTTTTCCTATTGTAATAGTGTGTTACACTTGCCAGTTCCTCGCCAATTTATACTTTCTCGTTCAGGAACATTGCCTACCTCATTTTTCGAGCATAAGCTGTAATGGGCTCATTCCAATGGCCGTCTCCGTCGGCGATGACGTCCGCCAACACCTCCGCCGTCATTGTCCGGTGTCCGTAGCAGCTACCGCTGGGAATGCGAAGCAAGAATATACCCAGTTCCTGCCGGGATCGAAACTGGACCCACTGCGGGGCATTCAGCTACTCCATCACGGAGCAACGCCAGCGTTTTTCTTTGTTTCTTGTTTACCGACATGGCAACATACAAAACATCTTAGCAGTACATGACCGTCGCGATTAAAGTCTGTGCCATTGTTTGGCTGACACGGGATCTAAAAACGCTTGAAGTTCGCAAGCTGAGTCATCACATTGGGCCACGTTTGTTTTCCTTTTTGAAAGATACAGTTCCTTAATATCACAAATGCCTTCGCTGAGCTATTCCCTAACAGGCCAAGGGTATCGTTCTGCATGTCTCACGAATATTTTAGTTATTCATACATTCCTTGCCGAAACAAAGCAGGCAACAAAAGTGGAATGAGGTGGAGTAAGGTTAGTACAAATTAGAGCAAGATAGGTTAAGTTATCTTAAGGTGGTTTAAACTGGATCAAAATTGATTATTGTGGGTACAAATTAGGGCAAGATCGACCAAAGTGTATTAAGATGTGGAGTAAGGTTAGTACAAATTAGAGCAAGATAGGTTAAGTTATCTTAAGGTGGTTTAAACTGGATCAAAATTGATTATTGTGGGTACAAATTAGGGCAAGATCGACCAAAGTGTATTAAGATAGATTAAAATTGGTACAAATTAGAAAACGGTGGAATAAGACGAATGAAACTCGATAAAAATTTGTTCAGGTGGATTAAGTAAGAGTTATGAAGTCATACGGCTTTCGTTTTCAAACCACGTAAGGATACTTCAGTGACTTATTTTTACTAACTGTATTTGTCTCCTGTAGTATCTCTTGGTCTCTCTCTATACCTGGGCCCTTCGACAGTCCGTATTGTAGTGCTGCCTTGACCGGGGAGTTTCATCAAGAGTGCGGTCGAAGAGTGTAGGCGACAGCACCACTTCTTGCAGCGTTCTATTTCGTGTGGATAATCGCTGCGACATCACACTTCCCAGCGCTTTCGTGGCTGTGCGATCCATTTGTGAAGAAAGCCGCGACAGAGTTCGAAGCTAGACAGCCACAGTTTTTTAGACAATGAAATCAGGCGCATAGAGAGAAAAATTTCTCTATTCACGACAAGGGCCGCCAAGGTCGCTCTGTACAGCGTAATTCTGTACGCTCATGCTAAGAATAACAAAGAAGCACAAGGGGATCTACTGAAACTCCATGAACCAATAGACGAGCGGAGCTGCTATATCGCTTTGAATCAATTCAGTGTGTCCCATCGTGAATTTTGCTGCACAAAATACACAGAAATCTTGCATCTAGTGAAATTGCCCAGAAAGGCGCCCATGCACGAATCTCTTCTCGCTGGCATAACAGTAACACAAGTATTGGAAAGCTGGCATTGACATCAGTGCTCTCCCAAGAACAGTGCGCAACACTTGAGTGGGTGGGCGTCTGGCACGAACGAAGGAATGATGGTTCCGGTAGTTCAACTGCTTCTCTATTTCAATAAACAGGCGTAGTCACTAGAAGGTCTCTATAAAGGTACAACGCCTGCTAGAGGCTGTATGATCCCAGCTCTAGAACTCCTTGAAATTCGCAGTCCGCCCGGGATAACTGTCGTTGATGGCGCTTCATAAATCAGGCGCTCAGGCGCTTCATAAATATCCTGCTGAGGCACATCAGGCTGGACAGGTATTTCCGATGCCAGAAAATTTCCCTACAGTTGACGCGGACATCCAACTGGGATGCCTTTGTCGATAATTACCTGCAACAGCAAACATCCCGGTACAAATTATTAAATATTATTCATGTGTGGAGGGCAAGGGTACTATAACGTAACGTTCCTGGAAACTCAAGAAGGGTTTTTTGCTGGGCTTGTTGGTGCATATTAACTTGTGGTTGAACTGCGCGAGGACAGGACAAGAAAGGAATGAGACACGAGTGTATGCGCTCGTGTTCGTTTCCATTCTTGTCCCGTTATCGCGCAGTTCACCCACAAGTTATTCGTAACGCTTTTCATTCAATGTGTGCGATCCGACCTCCACTATTGATGAATTTTTCGGGCCACACCCACTTTGCCTGTCTGTCACGCGACCTCACGTGAACCGCGAAAACTCACCATCTGAAATGGCGTGTACACACTCTCTGTGCCTGATTCGATCAAACGAAGTATATTTTTTATTCTACGCCTTTTTTCGCCAGAATTTTATCGAGCAGCGCCCATTTCTCCTGTGCATCATGTGACATCACAAAAATTGCGAGAGCTTACCAGGTCAAAGAGACATGTAAACACTGAAGATCTATTCATATGCGAAACAAAACTGAATGTTTCTTGTAATAAGGGGAGATCACGCAGTTGTGAAAAAAAGGTGGCCGCTCGCCTACCACTCTGGCTCTGGCTACTCGGACCTGCCGAAGAAAGCGGATTTATTTTTGTATAATAAAAACTTCTGCGTCCTTGTATATAGTTGTCGAGTGCTTTCGGCTACATATACGACATCTCTCTGTCGATTCACCTTCATAACTGCTCTTCTACTCCGAAACGAATGTAATCTTTCTACTCGACGATATTTCAGGCACTGGCTGCTCAGAGCTGCGGGGGAGAATGAATTTATTTTCGTAAACTAATTACATTTTCGTAGCAGTATAAAGTTGTCGAGTGTTATCGGCATACAACATTACTCTGTCAACTGATCTCCGCTGGGGTTCCGTTTTAATGGCATTTTTAACCGTCCTCTGCACGCCGCAGCAATTTTCGACCAGCCACCACAAGATAAGCAAGGAGAAGCGGACAAATCGCCGATGCCTGTACCTCCTCGTCACCTGTTTATCTGATTTTCTTGAACAAGCCGGCTCCACCGAAACCCTTACATATCTCGTGCTGTTCGCCTCTTCCAGTCAAGGTAGAAAATTTAGTCGCTTTGAATTCAAAGGGACCTCCTATAAATGCGAAAAGCATTTGATTGGGTTATTCAAATAGGGCTGCGGGTTTTCACCGGTCGCTTGGTCCGCAGTTAGGTAAATCTTACGAAACACTATGTGGCAAATGTTCGAAGCAACAAAAATGCTTTGTGAATTGTGCTTCTCGGAAGGCCAACAAGAAGCAAGGCGTACTTACGAAAATTTTTTTCGCAGAATATAGTTTACAAAGAAAAACGCATCCAGAAACCTAGAAACATACGTAAGATCAGCAAGTTAACGATGTACGCCGCGGTAGGGATTACGGTGGGTGGTTATGAAAATATTTTAGACTACAATTAGTTGTTCACAAGGGAAATCTGCAGCCAACCCTGATGCCAGATATATTACCAGCGAAGGCGGCTGATAAATAACAAAGTCCACTTATGAACAAAAAGCTTTCAGAAGACGGATCCAAGGCCTCGTACTCAGAGACGTTTGTACGCGACAATTTTTCGTAAAAACAAGATTATAGACCGATCTTTCCCGCCTAAGACCACCGGTAAAGTCGGATACGTTCTTTCATACAGGCATCAAAAAATCTCTTTCATGGAGATTTAGTACTGCCTACGCTGAGCATGTAAAAGCACTACGTTTTGCAGACTGCGAATGTGCAGAAAGCAACGTGAACGGTACGTGTTGCGTACGTGGTCTCCGCGTACGCACGCACCCCATTCTTGGGCACATGCGTGAAGGAAATCGCGTGCTGCTCTCGTAGTTCTCGTTTGTTCGGGAACACGCGATACCCTTCGTTTTCCAAAAATTGCGGCTGCTGTGGCATAATCTGGCTATCAATTAAACTAGCACGCTTGTATTGGCATGGCTTCAGTGTAGACATCAACCACTTCTATTTTCTTTTTTTGTCGTCCAGATTGCGCAGCAGGTTTACGTACGTTTTCGTACTTGGGTATCGACATAAACACTGGGGATAAAGCGCAACAAATGATTGAGAACCTTAATCGAGCATGTCTAAGAGTAGGCTTGAAGATTAATATGCAGAGAAGAAAGACAATGTTCAGCACCCTGGCAAGGGATCAGGAATCCATGGCCACCACTAAACCTCGAGATGGTCTGTGAAGAGGGTGGTGCCGGCGTCGGCGATTGAACCGCTTTTCCTTACTTAGCTTGCGGTGGGTGGTCGAAAGTCGCGGAGGCATGCAACGGAACCTTAAGATGACGCTAAAACGAATACTCAGCAAAGAAGAGTTGGCAGAACGAGGTAGCGAACGCGTTCGTTTAGGACCTGGTTCTTATAGAAAGCTTATATTTTGAAACAGTTCGCCTGTGAAGGCGAAGTCACGCTTTCTGCTGCAATTTGCCCGTGAGTCTGTGAACTTATGGCGACAGTTGTATAGCACGACTTGTTTTGCGTCCAATGCACAAAGGGAGCAATTTCGCAGATTGAGAGGCCGTACCAAGCCAAAACACGCCTGGCACTGGCGCACGGCATGTTGTCGCGTTGGGGTTTCCTCGGACACCGAAAACGTTCTCGCCAATTTTGGAGAATACAACTCAGGGAAGATGTCCAGCGCGTTTGAGCGGTGCAGAAAACCGTAACATGTTCACACAAAATACTAATCGGTCGTTGCAGCTGGTCGGTGCACTAATGATTCGTTCTCTTGGCAAATGCTCATATGAGACAACCAGCGAAGGCACTGGAGCTTCACAAGCTTCACACGGACGCGCGCTCACACAAGCACGCCCGTCGCTACAGCAAAAATGGTATTTAAAACTCGCATGGCGAGTTTCCAACCACGTGACCTCAACTCCATGCGCAGTATAACCGGGCCAGCTCTTTTTTGTACTCCGTTTCTAACCAATGGGAGTATAATGACGACACATGCCGTCTTCACTGGGCTACGATGGAGTAAATGGTTTCGGCATGGGAGGTATTGGGGCTGATAAGCCGCTAAAACTCCCATCTCGGCAAATTTTTGCTTACAGTGTAGAAAATAGAGCCGGCCACAAGCACACTGTAAAATGTGCGCCCCTCCCCCTTTTTTCCACGCGTACCTTGCTGTAAAAATTACGGCACTATCTCTTTAATGAGGAAAAACAGCGAGATTTCATTGATCAGTTTGAGTGGGAGTAAACGGGAATGAAAAACAATGCAGCAAAAGGTTAATAATGCAATGCCTGGAACAAAAATTGCGTGGGCTCCCACAACGCGGATGCGGAGTTCTTTCGTTGCTGGCCCCGACAAGCCCATAGGCTCCTCTGTAGCAATACTGCAGGAAGCGTTCCAAACAGTCTCTGTTCTTTCGTGAAAAGTGAGCGGTGGCGGCCAGAAGTGTCTCTTGAGTAAAACTTGAAAGAGTGCTCAAGATGAACCAACTCGCTCAAATCAAGTTGTTGCCACTAAAGTGCCTGTTGTTTCAGGGCTTGATTAAGGTGGGGGGGGGGACCTTGGATTGAGTCTTCTACGTCTGGCGAGCAGCTACAGTTGCGTGACTACGCTTTGAATTAGTGTTTCGAGAGTTGCGCTTACTGAAAAACAAAACACACACACAAACACAAAAAAAGAAATCCACCTCCATTACACCCTTTGAAAGTGTATGTACAGCAAAGTGTTCCCGACGTTAGACATGCACGACCGACGTTAGATGACGCTAGACAAGCATCACCACCACCAGCGACGTACAGTCAACCGCAAAAGTTTACCGATCAAGGGATCTCCCACAACTTAGAATTTTCGAGCAGCCTGTAGCAGTAGTCAGCAAAACGGAAAATTACAATGTTCTTAACATACACTGGTAGAGGCTGTATATGCGAATGCTAGGCTGCGTTGTGATGCTGCGCAGTTATTCAGCTGCTTTTTAGATCGAGTGTTTCGTAAAATTTTGTGGTTGATTGTAGGTTGCAGGCGCCCACGTGGGCAGAAGTCCAACATGCATGCTTATTCCTCTAGGTTCTCCGTTAAACGCAAGTGCCTTATTGAACAAATTAAATTTTTCTAAATAAATTGCGCCAGAGAATTCATAAAGTACGACTGCAGACACGATAGATTTGGATTGCAATTAAAACATATAAGAATAGTGGCATCGTCGCGTGACAATATTGTCTGATGGCGTAACATAATGACGTCAACGCCTCAAGCATTACGTCACGCGATGACGTCATCGTCAAGTGATGATGTCACCTGATAACGTCATGTGATGCTTGTTAACAAGCTGCACACTGTGCGCTTCCCGCTTCTTTGCACTCTGTCCGGGATGGGCCCATATTTATTTTGTAAGCATCGCGCACGCAGACACGAAAAATCACCGGTCAACCAGAGGCTAACAGCTTCGCTGTTAAAGATACCTTGGCGCTAGTGAAGTAGAAATAATATATTGTATTTGCATTACAACACACTTGCTCGTCAGACGAGGCGTTGGTGATTTGTGCCTCTATGACGTCACGTGAGTGAGATTGGGTGAGGGAACAAACGCGAGTTAATGACATCTCAGTTGAAATCAAAAAAAAGAAATGGGCATGGGCAGGACATGTAATGAGGAGGGGAGATAACCGATGGTCATGAAGGGTTACGGACCGGATTCCAAGGGAAGGGAAGCGTAGCAGGGGGCGGCAGAAAGTTAGGTGGGCCGATGAGATTAAGAAGTTTGCAGGGACGGCATGGCCACAATTAGTACATGACCGGGGTTGTTGGAGCAGTATGGGAGAGGCCTTTGCCCTTCAGTAGGCGTAACCAGGCTGATGATGATGATGATGATGATGATGATGATGATGATGACGCACGTTGCGCTGACGGCGGCGTTTTCTGACTGATTTATCGTTCGAGTGGAGTAGCACAAGTGTTTTGAGCCGTTTGTTTCGTTTATTTTTTATAAATGCGCCATCATTGTTGGCTCGCTCGCGTTTCTCCACTTTGTGTACGGTTGTGCGTAGCTCGAAGCATGCTGCCGCCGAGATTTCTTCCATTTGTCGTCCGTGCCTCGCGGGTGAACATGAGGAGAGCTTGCCAATTTCGGGCAGGCGCACTTGTGCGATATGCGGCTTCCTTCGGTAACGAGAGCAGCTCGAGAAACGTAGCTTTCGTGCAGGCGTCCGTCAGCAAAAGTGTGGGCAGAGTAGTGAAGCGAAGAGTGCAAAGATTCTCTGTAATCACGCTCACAATTGGAATCGCGCATGCAGCCTACCGAACAGCGTACGTTTATATAAAGAAGACGCAAAAAACAGCCATCCGAACCCCATAATTGATGACAAGGTGCTCCTGTTAACAATGTGAAGCACGTCGTGCTCCCCGCACACGTTTCGCGGTAAAGATTACTGCTGCGCAAGCTGCCACGCCGACGGCAGCTTGCGACGGGGGGAATGACATTTCTATGGGATTTCGCATATAGAATAACCGGCTTAGCGACTGATTTATTGTTGTTGCGGCACCGCTATGGGCGGCGTGATCTCCGAATTGCCATTACTTCCATTGCTCTAACTTACCAGCACAACCATTGCTCTAAAGCAATATAGCATTGGGTACGCCCCTCAACAGTTGTAGTGGTGAATTTCAACAGCCTCGCTGGACATGCGCTTTTACAGGGGCTGGGATGACGAGTCAAGTTTTTCTTCTTGTGTATATTGTACCTAGGGTTCTAAAGTTGGTAGATTACTGCCAATAATGAACGCTGAGTTAAGGCACTTTTGTACTACCTCGTTCCGGTGTATTGTGGGACACGTCATACAGAGTTCTTAAAGGCATGCTACAGCACCGTTTGCCAATCAAAAGTATTGGTATATAATGGTGTACTATAGCCAAACACTAGATAATTACACTTGTTCGTTACATATTTTATCGATTACCTTGCTTATTTGTTTATACTGCTTCCCAACTTCTTTCTTCAGCTACAGTGACTTCTAATATACTTCAAGTTAAGGTTAAATACTCTCAGAGTGGTTTTAATTTCTTTTTATTGCTTCAGATGAAGTGTAAAACTAGTAAACTAAAAAGTCACTGGTACCTTGTAACGTAACGCAGAACACTCTGCGGCAGGGGTAATAAAGGGCTCTTGTCGTGCAAAGGAGATACTCTAATAATGTTTAATAAGTGTAGCGGGTTTCTATTTACTCAAAAGCATAGCTCGGGAATTTACAGTAAAATTGCCGACATTGCTGTAATTACGACGGCATGTCATTGTGATGCCTTGAAATGCAATGGCAAATGCCAGTATTTTTTGCGGGCAATTCCTGCAAATGCGGCGGCCTGTTATTGTCGTACCATGGAATGAAATTATACTTCTGCATTTGTACCGTAAATTGATGTAAATATAGCGGCGTGGTTTTGCGGTGCCATGGAATGAAATTACATACGTGATATTGCTGTAACTATGACAGCGCGTTAATGCTGTGCTGTAGAATGAAATTACGGGCGTGTATACATTTCACGCGAAACAGTTGGCAGACGATGCTGCCCGGAAATGTCCAGTAAATAAAAAAAATGTCGTACGATTACGACAATCGCAAACGCAAAATTTGAGCGAAGCTGTCAACCTGTTTTCGCGTCGTTATATATTGAGGCAAAGAATTTCAGACCAAAATACCCGCACTCGCTGGCAGCGGGTCGTCAGCGTGGTCGCTTAGGGAGGGGCAGTACAAGGTAAATATACCTGGTAGCGAAGTTTCCATAGGAGCCCATACGTTCAAAACATGGCGGTTCATGGGCGGTTCATTGGGCTTAGCGCCATCTGTATGTGGTGGGAACACTTCCAGCGGAAGAAAAATTAATGTGACACCATATCCGTTAAAATACCGTTATCCGTTAATATACTTTCTTTCGAGGCCGACGAAAGCTTTAGGTGTAGAGCGCTGATCCTACTGTCGGATGCCAAGCCTATCGGCCAGCGCAGTCGCACAAAAACAACCATACAATTATCTGGCGGTCGTAACTCACTACTTTTGACTGAACAAGTTAAGAAACGATGAAGGTACCCGCGTCATGAAATTAAGAAAAACTTCGACAAGCAAAAAAGCACAACATGTCAGGGGGGCGTATTTCAACAAGTCAATTATACGAGCGCGCCTTTCTGCACATTTCAAGGCGTGCATTGCATTGCGAGTGACAGCGGCGTCAACGCCCCCTGTAACGATGGGCGCTGAAAAAAAGTGTACTTATTAATAATAATATATTAAATAAAATTGTATTTTCATAACTCGTCACGAATATATAAAATTGACCAGGAATATTATTTTCGCTGAATGAATCTAACTGTGTCTCACTTGAATTAAAAAAAAAAACGCTTTTTCCTTTCCCAACGTTTGTTCCCTCCAAACATAGTCGCGCTTCAATCGCTGCTCCCATATCTCCCCTTGCTGATGTCGGTAACAATTTGTACTGAACCGCTTTTCACCCGAAGCTTCGCGACCTATATGAATCGACCTTGGGCAGTACGTGAACGCTGGCATGATGAGCGGCATCGTAGCCAGCCCTGGATGAAGACGACGACGAACGCGCGACCTAGTGCACGAGCGAGTCCACGCGGTTACACCGGCGCCAACGCTCAACCCACGAAGGGGCGCCTAAGAGCTGCGCTTTCAATCCATGGTGTGTTCTTTACAGCACACATCTTTACAGCGCACAAGGGTAGGATCTGTAGAAGTAGGCGGAGGGACGCCAGCGCCGCCACGCAGACATCTACGTCTTGGTAGGTTCCCCTCTGAAGTTTCTCTTTATAAGTCATCTCAGTTGTTTAGCTTGTTAAAGCTTGTCACCGACGGGACTTAGACGAAGAAACGTGTAAGAGAATTAGGCACGGTGCTCACCTCAATTGTCACGGCTGCATAAACCGGCACCTTTCCATAACACTACTTGTGTAACATCTTTTGCTTCGCAGGTGACCTTTTCATACCAGTTCCACTGTAAACGGAGCGGAGCAAAATGTTTTATTCATCGTGTAGAGTTTCTTACTTTTTTCTGCGATTCACGTCATTACACATTGTGTCTGCTTACATATACAGAGAATGCACTGGGAAGCAGAAAAATTTTTATTTTGTGAAGGAGTGGCGGCGAGGCATGCGTACCTGCAGTATAACTTCGTTAAGCTAGGTTTCCTCTCTCGTCAGTGCGTTTTATACTAAAAGTGGTGGGCTTTCCATCAATGGAGACAATCGTTGTGTTAACACTGGATCAACACAAGCGTGTTCACCGCTATTTTACCCTGAGCTGCACCTTCGTCTCCTCTTTCTCAGTTATATTGTTTGGACACCGACGTCTTCTGGTGATGCGACCCGTAACAATATTGTTTTGTATAGTGGAAGCACACGCGAATCTTGTGCATAGGCGAAAGCACCACCAGCAGCAAGGAAGGTTGAAGTCTTTCTTTAAACATAGCACTGGCCACCGCTAGCTGATAATGCAAACATTCGCCTTCCCCGCTCCCAGTTCGCTAGTCAGCTTCTTCACCAGGACACCGGCAATGGAGTGCCTTCCACCAGAAAGCGCTGGTGGTATGCCGAAGGCGGGTACTTAGGAACGTAGGGTTTTACACGAGAAACATGAAGGGAGTCCGTTTTTGGTTGAGCCTACGACGTGCCGGCAAGAGCACTCTCGCACGTGTCATCGGAAAGTTCATCTAGGAAGTTGTATGGACCGGAATAATACAACAGAAGTTCGAATCCCTTAAAACTTTCAGGGCACTCCACGCGCTTTACAGGGTCTGTTTGTCTGTCTTTCTGTTTGTCCGTCTGTCTGTCTGTCTGTCTGTCTGTCTGTCTGTCTGTCTGTCTGTCTGTCTGTCTGTCTGTCTGTCTGTCTGTCTGTCTGTCTGTCTGTCTGTCTGTCTGTCTGTCTGTCTGTCTACTTAACCATTTCCCGCTTACCTGGGTCACTTGGTAATCCATGCTGAATTTAATTAAATTCTGAGGCTTTGGGTGTCAAAGCCACGATTTGAATGTGAGGCACACCACATAGTGGGTGACTCTGCAATAATTTTGACCCCCAGTAGATCTTAACGTGCCCATATTGCATGGGACAGGTAGTCGATGGTCGAATAAGGGGTAGCACATCTGGCGGTTGTGTTGATGGAACATAGTCTAGGTATGTGCTTGTAAGGTGCGTGTCACTCTTCAATGAACGTCATTCACGCCAACTTGGGTAACTAGGTATGTGGCACTGGGGATGTGCTGAACCGCAATGACGAAAAAGATATTTTAAATTACTCCGATGCTGGTTGGAATCGAACCTGTGAAAGTCTCGATGCTGTGGACATTGAAATTCTGTGTTTAAAATTCGAAAACTCTCTATTTACTGTTGTGTATAGACCTCCTCACGGCAACATCAACAATTTTCTTCAATTTTTAGATGACTGTTTTTGGTTTATTAGTGAAAATAATTATACATTAGTACTCGGAGGTGACCTCAACATTGCCATGCTCACAAACACTAGCAAACAAACTGACCTGTGAAATCTACTTCTTTCGCATTGCCTTTCATATGTTATAACTACCCCAACTCGCATTACAGCAGCTACAGCCACCTTGATAGATCTATTTATAACAAATTCTGCTAACCTACTACACCATGGTCCGATGAGTATCGCTATCAGTGATCATTTGCCAATTTGCCTGATTACTACGGTTGAAATTAAACAGAGGCACCCGGTGAAATCAGACATTTATTTCCAAGACAATATTTCACAATCTCTTTCTTGCTTTCGTGACGAAATAAGCTCGTTGAGCTGGGATGACATACTTTCCTCTTCATCACCTGAAAGCGCCTATGAGCGCTTCATTAAGATTGTGTGCACAGTATACCAAAACACTTTCCTTACAGGCACGTAAAAAAACCTAAACACGCTCGCAAGCCATGGATCTCCTCTAAGCTAATCAAAATGATAAAAGAATAGGCTGTACTATGCGTTTTTGAATAGCCGTGACCCAGATGATTTGAAGCAGTTTAAGAAATATCGAAATCACCTCACTAAGCTGCAAAAACAAGCTAAATGTGACTATTACTACTCCATGTTCGATGGTATCGTTGATACAAAACCGACTTGGAATAGGCTGAATTCTGTTATATCATCAAGGCGACCCGCCAGTACTATTAAAGAGCTCAAGGTTGGTAATGAGGTTCTTAAAGATGTAGCACTCGCCAATAAATTTAATGATTACTTTGCCTCTCTAGTTGAAAGCACTTATGATCAAGATGCCTTGATGTGTTTGCCCAGTCCCCTTACACATTCTTTGTATGTTGATGAGACTGATGACACTGAGGTGTTAAATGTGTTCAAAGTGACTGTATTTAAATTTTACCGCTATCCTCCACAGGAAACATATCAACGTGACATCAAAGATATGTATTTGCAACACAACATAGCTGACCAGTATTTTAAGAAAAGTGCAGTTTTAAACACTGCCAAATGCACACAGGGGCATAAGGGGCTTTCAACCTAATTGGAGTGTTGACGTTCAACACAGCTGCAACAATATTTTAAAGGACTTTCGATGTTGAGACTCAAGAAATCTGCAAAAATTCTTCAAAGGGCTTTCAATTTGACAAACAACAAATTTCAATAATACCTCAATGGGCTTTCAATTTTGAGACTCAACACATCTGCAAAGATCCTTCAATGGGCTCTCAAAATTGAAATGCATATTTTCAACAATATACCAATGATCTTTCAAATTTAAAAGCCCCGGTGGTGTTTCGACAAAATGTCGCGGGCCAATTATCAACACTTGTCAACAACTTCATCAATAATGTTTCAACAATTCCGCAGTGATCTTTGAAGGTCATTTGACGTTGAACAATAACATTTCAATAATCTTTCAATAATTTTTTGAGGGTGTCGTCACCGAACCTTGCGCAATCTGATTTCATGGTTAGAATAAAAGCAGGAACAGCGCAACACAGGACGAGCAAGTAAAGGCCACTGGACAAAGTGCTGTGTCCAATGCTCTTTACTTGTACTTGATGTATGTATGGTTGCGTGTACTTGATTTCATGTATGCGCGACGCGAATGGTGTAGAACTTTCTACAAGACACGCGGGCACCAGCGATTAGCCGGCCTCGGAAACTCCGCCGCTTCAGCGGCAGAGGTATCTGGTGCCACCTATGAGGAAGGTGGCAAAGTGAATCCTCTTCGCTTGCATGAGCGCCTAGATTGGCTCGCGCCCGCGCGCACCGATCCAAGAGGCCGTGCCCGTTCGCCCCTGCTCTCATCTCCCCTTGGCCTCCCTCAGAACTCCTTCACCTTCGACTGTCTCCGCGCGCGCCAGCCGGCCCAGCGGCAGCGTAGCCCGCTGCATGGAGTTTCATGTTTCGTTATCTGCTGTTATCGGGAAGCATGCGCTGCTGTGCCCGCAAAAACGTTGGTAGTTTTGTCAATTTGGTGGTCCTCGATAGCTGTGTGCTTGTGCTCCGCGATGTTTCACCCGCTTCACGACTCGCACCGCTCGTGCATCGTGCAGTGGTGCATAGTGCCTCAAAAACAAGCCCTGCAAGGTTCTTGCGGGTGCCTAAAGACAGGTCAGCGCGTAGCGCCAAGGGCACCAGAAGGCGCATGTACTCGAACGTGGCCCTGTGCATGTGTGCGTGCTCCATGAGTCTCCGGAGGTCGTTGCGCCTTGATTGTGCTATACTTCCCTCTTACTAGTAGATTAAGTTGGCAAATAGATGCTGCACCTCAGTGTTACCTGGACTATGACGTGTTTTCTTTGTATCTCGCCAAACTTCAGTATCTCGCCCAGCTTCCCATTCCGCTCTCAGCGCTTTTTCTATTTCTCGCCGTTCTACAAACGTATTAACAGCTGGAAAATTACTCTTCATGTGAACATATTATCTCAGTAATTGTCCATGGGAAAACTGCGTGAACGACCTTCACGTGTAAGCATGATACGCTTTTTTTCTTGAAAGCATGAGCCTTGCAAATGTCTCGTATTCAGATTTTTGCTGTTGGTGTTTTTTTACATGAAGGAGTGTCCAGTAGCTACGACGTAGTGACATAATAAATGGGAATACCGGATAACCAGCTAGCCCAGAAGTTCACTGTCCTTAAGTGACGTAATTTTACTGCTAAGCATTGCACTCGTGCTGAAAGAAAATTTGTGTCGTCGGTTTATCTTACCTGGTCTTTGATTGAGGAATAGGCCTTTCTGCGAAGGTTTTCTATGTGCTGCTGCAAAAGCTGACTACCTTCTGCTCGCTCTTACCACCGTTACTCAAGTTGTGGCCAAGCGCAAAATAATGTATATTCCCGTTTTTACTACAATTGTATTTTTGTTCTGCCATGTACTTTTCATTTTGTTCAGTAGTAGTAAACATGTCACGCATTTCATATACTTTTGAGCAGGTATATAAGAGAGTTTTTATTTTTTATATGGCTGTGAATAAAACAATATTAGCATTTTATTCTATTTATCCTAGTTTTACGTGCCAAAACGACGCTTAGTTTATGGGGCACCTCTGTAGGGGGGGGGGGGGGGGGGGATTTCGGAAATTTCGACCACCAGAGGTTCCTTAAGATACACCTAAATCTAAGCACACGGGTGTTTTCACATTTTGCCATCATCAAAATGCGGCTGCCATGGCCAAGATTCGATCCTGTGACCTCGTGCTTAGCAGCCCAACACCATAGGCACTAAACAACCTCGGCGGGTTGTGGAGGCCTGCTACCTCCATTGCTCTTGAGCTTGTGTGTGCCGGGAGGCGAAAAAGCTTACTCTAATGAAGAGCAGGTGACCACAGGCTGCCGTTGATGAGCTTGTGCCTGGTACCACAAAGCAGTAGAAGAAGATGTGGAGGTGGTCGCCACACCTCTCGTGGAGGAGAGAGATTGCCGCCTACTGGAAGGCAAAGGTTGGGGAGCGTCTATTCGAGACGCGCTGTGGTGATATGGACTGGCGGTTGTTGTGGTGCAAATGGCTGTACTGAATTTGCTGGCGTGTTCTCAATATTCTTCTCATAGTGGTTGTTGTGATGGAGATGGCTGTACTGTATCTGGTAGCGTGTTCCCTATGACCTTCTCATAAAGGTAGCACAGACGCCCCACCTGTGGCGAAGGCCGGGGACGCAGGCGCGCTAGGAAGGTATGGCCATCTGCAGCATGGTGCAGGCGATCGATGCAGGAAGAGGAGCGGCGGGGTTGGGCCCCTTCTGTAGTAAGAGTGGCAGCCACCTGTCAGGTACTGGAGAACTCAAGGCCGAGCCGCACTGCTGACCGGTACTGCAGCTCCAGCTTCCTCAGGTGGCGTGGAGGCGGTATCGCCATCAGTGGAGCCACGCCGCGACTTCTCATTGCACGGGGGAATCGGTCACTATCGCATGCGCGTCAACGAGAGACACGCGCTGTGTCACCGTGCATGAGACGTCGCTGGCGCTCTTTTATTGGTGATGGGATGAGGCGCTTAGAAGGGTAGCTCGCAAGAATGGTCGTAACTTGCATGCGGAGGGCTCCCTGCAGCAATATTACGAGCCATGGCAGTCATGGAAATTGCATCGCAGCATGCAAGCATGTATCGCGAGTATGCGCTGGGCTACTGTGGTGCATTGGGAAGTACAGTGTCGAGAGGCGAAATAGGCAAACAATAAAAAAATTGCAGTTTCCCCCGTAAGGCGAAGCACCACTTGCGATAGCAAATTAGTAGAAAGCTGTGCGAAGTAAGGATAGTAGATTTATCGGCCGTATAAACTTGTAAACATTCGCTTACTAACTAAATTAACAATGATAGAAAATGTAAGCGCGAATCAACGAGGACGTAGAAACAAACAGACACGCAGCGACAGCGCTGTCTTTGTGTGTCTGCTTCTTTCTACATCCTTGTTCAGTCGCGCTTACTCATTCTATAATGCATTCAAACCAACTAGCTCGTCAACGTGTTTGAACTAAATTAATGAGCGCGGTGCCACGCGCGCACAGGTAAACATGAACACATCTCGCTCGATGAGCGCGAAACTCGCTGTCCAAATTCTGGAGTGCAGCAGCAGCAGCAGCATCTCAGCAATCTCAGCAACAGCAAGCGAGTTGACCTTCATGCGTGTCTCGTTTCAGCTCGAACGAAACGTCGAAAGCACACCCCATACGAAGATACCGGCACTACGCGCACCCTGCAAACATCGCAGATTGCATTGGAGGTGAGGCACGCAGGGGCGCGGGCTTTATCGACGCAGCAGATCGCTTTCAAGACGCACGAGCGCCAGCAACGCGTCCCTGCGGCGACCCCCAAAACCTCTACCTCGGCGTCCTCAATTCGCGTGGCCAACTCCGTAGTAGACGTCGCCGTTGTCTCCACTCTGTATGGAGTGGCGGACGAAGAGCGTAACGAGGCACCGAGCCGCGGTAGAACCCTCCTCCCTCACATCACCCCCTGCCTCGCGCGCCATAGGAGAGGGCATGCATGCGGGCCGCGTTCCTCGCTCGCGCACGCGAACTTGAACCGCGTTCAGCGGCTCACCCTCGCGCTTCACTCGTACGGAACCGCACGCCGATGGCGACGGCAGAAATGCGCCTGGAATGTGCATATAACTGCTATCGCAATAATAAAACAGCGAGTAAGCAACAATGTCGTGACAGGGCGAGTTATATGTGAAAAAGTTACATTTGGTTGAAGAACGATAAAGACGCGGTGGTCTAGGAAGAAGTAAAATCGTATTCAATATTGCGTTCAATGTAAGTCGCAACACGGTGCTTGTGGCCCATGAGGCCCTTCCACTGTACGCCGCCGCAGACATAAGAAGAATAGGTTTACTAATTACCAGTAATCAGAACAGTATTAGCTCACCAATTTTGCGAATGTGAATGCCGCGCGGTAGTATGGGGGCCCCTTCGACTGCAGGCAAACTGTTGAAGCTAATATCGAACATGACTGTACATACCAAGCATGTCGGTGACTATTATTTTAAGGCGTTCTGTTAAGTTATCCTGTGAAGAAGGCTGCACAGCGAAGCTGGGTACGTGGGCCCCTTAATGGCGAACTGGACCTCCGCCGCGCGCGACCCACCATTGCACTATCTTAGGGATCGGCCCACGTAGTGTAGTGCTTAACGCATGCTTCACCTCCGCCGTGGGTCGGCCTGGCGTTGCCCTATCTTCGGGATCGGCCCACGTATGGGGAGTGCTTAACGCCTGCTTCACCTCCGCCGCGGGTCGGCCCGGCATTGCGCTATCTGCGGGTTCGGCCCACGCATGGGGAGTGCTTAACGCCTGCTCCACCTCCGCAGCGCATCGGCCCGGCGTTGCCCTAAGTTCAGGATCGGCCCACATATGGGGAGTGGTTAACGACTGCTTCACCTCTGTCGCGGGTCGGCCAGGCGTTGCGCTATCTTCGGTATCGGCCCTCGTATGGGGAGTCCTTAACGCCGGCTTCACCTCCGCCGCTGGTCGGCCCGGCGTTGCCCTATCTTCGGTATCGCCCCACATATGGGGAGTGCTTAACGACTGCTTCACCTCTGTCGTGGGTCGGCCGGCATTGCCCTATGTTCGGGTTCGGCCCACACATGGGGAGTGCTTAACGCCTGCTTCACCTCCGCCGCGCGCTGGCCCGGCGTTGCCCTATGTTCGGGATCGGCCCACGTATGGGGAGTGCTTAACGCCTGCTTGACCTCCGCCGCGGGTCGGCCCGGCATTGCACTATCTTCGGGTTCGGCCCACGCATGGGGAGTGCTTAACGCCTGCTTCACCTCTGCCGCGCGTCGGCCCGGCGTTGCCATATCTTCGGCATCGCCCTACGTAAGGGGAGTGCTTGACGCCTGCTTCACCTCCGCCGCGCGTCGGCCCGGCGTTGCCATATCTTCGGAATCGGCCCACGCAAGGGGAGTGCTTAACGCCTGCTTCACCTACGTCGCGGTTCGGCCCGGCATTGCCATATCCTCGGGATCGGCCTACGTAAAGGGAATGTTTAACGCCTGCTTCAACTCCGCCGCGCGTCGGCCCGGCGTTGCCATATCTTCGGAATCGGCCAACGCAAGGGGAGTGCTTAACGCCTGCTTCACCTACGCCGCGCGTCGGCCCGGTGTAGGAACTTCCCACGTATGGGAAGATTTTTGCTTACGACACGAAAATTTCCTCGGACGGTAGAGGTATAGAGCTTCGCTGTAAAATTGGTTTACTATTTACTAGTAATCAGAACAGTACTACCTCACCAATTGTACAAATGTCAATTCCTCCGTGTAGTATTGGTGCTCCTTCGACCACAGGCTCACTGTTGAAGCTAATATTGAGCGAGAATGTACGCATCAAGCATGCCGGTGAGTGTTCTGTTAAGGCTTTCGTTAAGGCCCTTTGTCTGGGCTTGGTAATGAGTAAGAAGCGATGTCGTGACAGGACGAGTGATATATGCAAAAGTTACTTAAGGCAGAACGGCTTGACAGACGCAGTGGTCTACGGAGAAGTATAGTCGCATTGAATATTGCGTTCAATGTAAGTTGCAACACAGTGCTCGCTGTCGATGAAGCCCTGAGGCTATAGCGGCGCGGACATACGAAAAATTGGTTGACTAATTACCAGTAATGAGAACAGCATTAGCTTACCCATTTTGCGTGTGTCAATGCCACCATCATGGTGCCCCTTCAACCACAGGCACAGTGTTGAAGATAATATTGAACAGGACTGTACATACCAAGCATGTCGAAGAGTGTTCTATTAAGGCGTTCGGTAAGGCCGTTTTGCTGGGGGTGGTTATGCGTGGCGACTTGTTAAGTAGAGCATAACCGAAATGTGTCATCGATGACGTTTGAGAAGAACTCGCGTCGCTGATCAATGAGAAGCTGCTGAGGTGTGGCGTGGTGCCAGATAAGATTGCGCAGAAGGAAATCTACGATGTCCGCAGCGAAGCAGGTGAGCACGGCCCACGTAATGGTGTAGTGAGTGGTAATATATGTTGCAACAGCAACCCCTTCATTTGTTGCCGGCAGTTGAAGCTGAGAAATGGCCGTGTAGATCAAGCACCACACGGGAAAGAAATGTTCGGTCGGATCCCCAATCAGATCCGGAAGCCCAGCGAGAGGCATGAAAGGGGATTTTTTGGCGCTGGCACTAGTCTCGGGCGGTGACTTATAGGCACAGAGAACGGTAAAGGCCGCGCCAAAGGAAAGTACGCCGGAGTATGTCTATAGGTGCGGGTGACAATTTCCAGCGGCAGACGCGTTGTCCAGTTGCTGGAGGACGGTGGACTTAAGGGGCACATTAGCTACCGAGAAGAGCTCGGCGCCATCGAGACGTAAATTAGTCCGTATAGAGCTCGAACAAGTCGAAAGAACAGGAGAAGGAAACATGCAGGGGCGCAGAGCGCAAAGTAGAAAAGCCGCACTGTTCGTCTTCAATGCGTAAGTCAGAGTTGGACATAATACAGAGGTCAGAGGTGGCCTCCGTCCCTTCTGGGGAATCCACTCGATGACGAGACAAGCAACCAGCGTTGTGGAGCTGCCAGTTTTATGAAGTGGAAAAATATCGGAGGTGCCGCACTTTGTTGCTGTATTGTACCATAAGGCAAGTTTTTATTCACGTTGGCGGTATCTGCATAAAACTGCAGCAACCCTTTGCATTAGGCATGTGTTCAGGAATATTACCATTCTCTTCATTCGCATTCCAACGCGGATTTCACCACTCTCCGCACGAATAAACTACACGAAACAAGGCAACCTGGTGCGGTACCTTTGTAGTTCTGTCATAACAAGTGACTACTGGCGATGCGAAGCGTGACATGAGATTGCGTCAGTTCAATACTATCACCAAATCACAGCCTTCTGTATATGTAAAAGCACCCTAGAGGTCCTTTTGATCGCGCGTGCTTTCATCAACGCAGTGATTCGGTAAACTTTCTATAGCCTACACAGGCAAGAACATTGCAGCAATAGTATAGGTTATATAAAAAACAATGTCAGACTATAAGGTTATCCTCTTATGTTCGTTCATCAGCATCGCAGGTCAATCTTTTCCTTTTTTCAGTGCAGTTTTCCGGTACATACGTTTCGAGTCTACAACTCCCTCACTCAGAAGCCGAGTGTCTTACCCACTGGGCTAAAACAGCACCTCCTAGATATCTGGCCTCTGCATTCTGCGTTATGACATCGTGCCACCTCGAGCAAAACACCGGAAATTCCATTGCCAAGCCTGGCATGACCAAAGTGGTGTGGTAAAAATCACCGCGGCTTACTCGGGACCGTCCCAATTAGATTCTATGGCAAGGTAGCATGACGTCACAGATCGAAGTGCGCCGGCCATAGAGTTTCCTACAAAAATTACTAGAGGGAACTCTGGCGCTAGTGTCTACGGGAGCTGCAATGGGAGCGGTTGTCCCAGCATGGGAATTATGAGAAGTAAATGGATTTGCCTAAACTTCGTCTTTTTGGCTTCAAACGGCTTTCTGACTTTGTAAAGTCGTCATTTTCAACAGTATATTGCGCAATAAATAATTAAATAAACATCATTAAAATTGCCCGACGGCAGGATTCGAACACAGGGACTCTAGCACAGAAGCCTGATATTGAAACCATTAAGCCACGTGTTACGATCCACCCGGGCTCGTGAACAAGGGAGGGCTCGAGGCACCCTCCGTGGTGGTGCTGAACGATGACTGACCGGCGAGCAGCCGTGCTCGTCGGTGTTTATTGTGGTGCGGTGACCAATGTTGCCTGCCGAGCTTTAGCAGGTCGCCGAGCTTGGCGGGCGAACCAAGATTATGTCCGAGGGGGCGTCACATACTTGCTACACCCCCTTACCCCCAGTTTGTTTGTTAAATGAAAAACAAACACCACATGTATCGACAAGCGAATGAAACAAACACATGTATCGACAATCGAATGAAACGCCCTTATGAAAAGTAATAGCAATTGTACGCGTTCCCGGCGTCTTCTGCACTTCGAAGAATATAGATTGCGCTGAAATATACGACAATAAGATTTATATTGCGTAATATACAAAGCCACAAGAACGTTTGAATCCACAAGCACGAAGATCAGACAAATCCATGTACTTCCCATCATTCCCATGGTAGTAGGACAACGACTGCAGCGCCAGAGTTCCCTCTAGTAATTTTTGTAGGAAACTCTATGGCGCCGGCCTCCGCTATATAGGATGCGTTGGCCAAGCGTCTTAACGCACTCTCTCTTCTGCGAGGAGCTCGAATGATGGCCCAGCGGCGTCCAATGGGACACGAACGCTTTCGCGTTCACAACTCGTAGGTGCTTAGGTGTTCACTGTCTTTTTATGCGAAGCATATTACTAGAGCTCAACCCAGCTCCTCAGGCGCGGCGGTGTCGCCTTCAATACCACGTGACACCGTGACGTCACGACAGAGGAGAAACGGGGCTCCAACTCGCGCCGTTGCGGCGGTATATAAGCAGCTGCGCTTTTTCTAGGTGGCTTTGGCTCAACTCTTGCAAGATGGGCTGGGTGGGAATCGAACCAGGGTCGCCGGAGTGTGAGACGGAGACGCTACCACTGAGCCACGAGTACGATGCTTCGAAGCGGTACAAAAGCGCCTCTAGTGAATGCGGTGTTGCCTTAGAAACGAGCTGTTTCTAAGGCTCAGGCGTGCGTCGCTTGCTCAGGCGCACATTTCGTTGCCGCGCCGAACGCTGCGTTGCTCGACGCTCACCGCGTCCAATGCGGGGCGCGTAGTCGCTGCGCCGTAGCGCATTGTCTTACACCCCTTGGCGGGTCGACGGGAACGCTGTCGCGTTCCCGTCGCCATTTTTAAAATGTTGCCTGCGGCAGACAGCCCAATTCTAGTCCTCGAACTGTATTACTAGATTAGGCGGCCACTACTTCTACAAAAAATCAGAATGCTTAATTGAATAATTAGCGTAAATATACTTATGACCTTTCTGAATTTATTTAATTATTACATGGACACTCCAGGTGCATTTCTGCCGTCGGCGTCGTTGTCGCCGTCGGCGTCACCGTGAGGTTCCGTATAAAGTCCAATGAGAGTGTCGTCGTCTTTCTTGTGTGTTTTGTTTTTTGGCGCAAAATCTTTTCACTATGCAAGATCACCAACTAGGCCAGCAGTTAACTCTTCTAAAGTAAAACCATCGCCGCGCGCTCTGTGCTGTATATGCGAGTCAAGCATGCGAGGGTGCGCCGGCGAACGCGGTTCAACCTCGCGTGCGCGGTAGGGTCCACTCGGAACTACCACCGTGCGCGGAAGTGAGGTTTGGAGCTCTTGCGTGAGCAGCAGACGCTACAGCGTCTCACACGCTCTTCCTCGCCCTATTGCTTTCACGACAACGATTCCTTCCTGCGACCTTCCACGGCGCCGTCGAGATCACCGCCGATGCAGCAGGGACGCTCGCGGCGTCTCTGAGCCACCGTGCAGGCCGTGCTCGAGCTAAGCCTCAGCGTGGTCAGGATGGGCGTCCAGGGACTGCTGACCTTGTCCAACACCGCGAACATGCATTGACCACGATCATGGAGGTGGAAGCTTCCAACGGCGACGCTCCAGCAACAGAAAGATATCCAGAAGACCCAGTGGATGGATCATGGCTCACCGTTCGCGGCCGGCGGGGACGCCGCGCCGACGCTAAGTCTGACCCAACAGCCCGCCGCCAACAGACGCAGCATTCGAAGCAAACTGTACCACGACGACCCCATAGGCCCCCACCTCTGCCCATTGAGGATCTTAAGGTAATCCTGCGCCCGAGAAACGGTCTCACGTTCGGTAAGTGGCCTCGCCACTCTCTCACTCGCGCCGTCGGCATCGAGGCGCGCCTCAAGGAACAAGAGGTCGACGAATTTCGCCTACGTTTTCAACGTGCTCAAACCATCGCCCGCATCAGCACGCCAAGCGAAAGAATCGCGGTCAGCCTGAACAAGGTGACATCGCTTACATTTGGCCCGCATCGCTACCCCATGTCAACATACATCACCTCCCCCGATAATTCCTGCAAAGGGATCATCACGGTTCCCGACACAGACACTGCACCAAACGAACCTTTAGACCGCTTGTTGGCACCTGGGGTGGAAATCTTCCATTCTCGCATAATGGGACGAACAACCATGGCCATCATGACATTTGCTGGCCTCAAGGTACCGCGCTACATGAGGTATTATGGGGTCGAGCACCGATGCTACATACACACCCCGAGGGCCCAGGTATGCAGCATATGCCTTACAGTGCGCCACTGGGCGGACGTCTGCCCCACGCCAAGCATCAAGCTCTGCACCACATGTGGGATTGAAAACCGATCAGCCACCGAACCTCACCAGTGCCAGCCCCGGTGCCTTACGTGCAAAGGTGATCAGCCGACAACCAACCCCAGCTGTCCGGGCCGGGCACGAAAGCCACCCAACAAGCAACGAATGCGCCAGGAACTCGAGAAACAACGACCGCAGCAATGATCGTCCTCTGTCCCAATCTAGAGAGCGGCGAAGCCGATCGCAGTCCCGATTTCGATCTCGATCTCGGAGCCGAGGCCCTGGTGACTGTTCTAATAGCTGCGAGCGGGCACCATTATCATCTTCATCATCATCCTCATTACCACCGTCGTCCCCACCACCAGTGGCGCCACCACCGGCCAAGAAAAAGCCGCCACCGCTACCGCAACAGCACCCATTAGCAGCACCCGAAGGGCCAGCCGGACCTAAAACGGTAAGTTGAGCGGAGGGCCCGCCACCTTCACTGCGCCAATCTCCCTCACACTCACGCGAACCTCAATTTCTACCGCAAACCCAATCCCTATCACAGGCGCCTCGCGCCAAGATCCCTCCCTAGTCCACAACTGCATTGGGCCACGACCTCCAGCATGAGCTTCGAGGGGAATCGCACCGAGATATACAGGAGATGCGACAAAGCATTCTCACAGAGGTCAAGGAAATGATCCGAGCGGCCTTTCTAGACTTCCAAACCACCGTGCTGAAACCAATGCTACATGAACATGAAGTTACCAACGAACTGAAGCAGAGCGTGGGAGAGCTCATGGCACAACCCCTACCCCCTAAATTATCCTCCCGCTCCTCACTAGTCGCCTGCGCTACACCAACCTCAGCGCCGTCACTAGCGACAAGCGAGCGGGCTCACCCGCACGTTTGCCCAGCCCAGCGGCAGAATGATGGCTCCTACAATGCAAATGCCAAATAGAACGACGGGACCGACGCTGTGGCAATGGAATTGCAAGTGGTACCGATCTAAACGGGGCTCGCTGCAACAGCACGTTGCCGAAGCGTCAGAACCGCTGGACATCATACTTCTCCAAGAGCCGGGCGCCACAATTGTACCTATCAGTCGCTACGAGACCATTAGGGGCTCAGATGAGGCGAAAATGTGCGCGCTGGTGTCCAGGAAACTCACCTATACCCATGCTACTCTCACGTCAGACATCCATCATCAAATCATTGAGATTGTCCCCGCGGACACGCGACAAAATAGCCTGTACATCTTAAATGTATACAGTGCACGTCGTGCTCGGTGGGACAATTTTGAGTACCTACTCTTGGAACTCGTCAAGTTGGGCCCAGTGTCCGTAGTTTGCGGTGACTTCAATGCTGCACACGTAGCCTGCGGCTATCGCAGTAACACACCAAAGGGCCCCCGACTTTGGGACCTCACACATAATCACCGATTCACCCTCATAACAAATCATACCCAGCCTAGTCGCCAGAGAAATAGTGTCGAGAGAGACACTTGCCCGGATCTCACTTTCCCGAGGGGGGTCCAGGGCGAGTGGCTGAGCACTGGCGAGGCGCTGGGTAGCGATCCCCACATTCTCATCATCCCCATCAATCGCACAAGTTACAAACGCGCTGAAGAAAGAACTTGCATTACAAATTGGATCAAACTCCGCCAAATCCGTAGTGATCGAGCCACAGGAGATGAAAGCCCAAAAAATTATGCGAGTTGGCTCACTGATTTACGCAACAATTTAAACAAAACGACTAGCCGCATAACCACGACGACAGAGACCCCCGACACGCATCTCGTACATCTGTGGGACGCGCGCCGAGGTCTCACGAACCGATCGAAGCGGCAAAAATTCAATCGAAAATAGCGCTACAGAATATCCCAAACCACGAGAGCAGCCCAGGAATTCGCAGACCAGCTAACCAGTGCTAACTGGCAAACGTTTTGTGGTAAGCTAAGTGGTACGTTGGGCATCGCGAGAACCTGGGCAATGCTTCGTTCGCTAATAGATCTGAGAAATACGAAATCCCATAAAAATCGGCAGCTTCAAATATTCCTCCACCAGTACGGAGGAGATGGAGACCAGCTTCTGAAGGACCTTGAACAGAGGTTCCTCTCCCGTGGCTCTAAGCCAAGCTATCCGGACTATACACATAGAGAAGAAAGTGACCCGCTAGGCACTGACATAACTGTCCACGAAATCAAAGCCGCACTCGCAGACATTCATAGGAACACCGCACCCGGAGAGGATGGGATACGGCATACTCTACTGCGAAATTTCCCGGATGAGGACCGGGAAACGCTCTGTGCTATGTACAATCAGCACTGGCACGCCGGCGCTCTACCTCTAAAATGGCGACGTTCCGAGATCACTTTGATGTTCATGCCCTGAAAACCCCTGTCGATCCAAAATTTACAGCCAATTTCCCTCACATCGTGGATCGGAAAGCTGCTTGAGTATGTAATACTAAAACGGCTTCAACCTTTCTCGGAGATGCAAAATTTCTTCTCCCACGCACAGTTTGGATTTCGCCCCCATTTGCCCGCTTACGATGTTCTTCTTCAGATAAAAGAGGATCTCATTGACCCCCCCATCAGGGCCCAGACGAGAGCTCGTTTGGCACTTGATGTCAAGGGAGCTTTCGATAACGTTTCCCATGGTCTCATCCTTGAGAACCTGGCCCACTCCCGCTGTGGCTCCCGTAAGTACAATTACTTGCGAGCCTTTCTCAAGGACCGTGTAGCCACAGTGGGAATGGCCCATATCGGTCATCAGACGTTAAAGTTACCGGAGCGGGGACACCTCAGGGGTCGGCGCTCTCGCCGACACTATTCAACATAGCTATGGCGATACTACCTCAGTTACTGGAGAAGGTCGAGGGGCTATACCACGCGATAAATGCTCACGATTTGACTCTCTGGACGTGCACCGGCTCGGACGGAGACATTCAGGGCTGCCTACAGACGGCGGTGGATATAGTGCAGGCGTACGTAGCGACTATCGACCTCGAATTTGCGCCCCTTAAACCAGAACAATTACTAATCCGACCCTGAAGCAGCTATGAAACGCCAATTCCAGTAATTGATGTGAAAATGCAAGGCATGCCGATTCCCACGGCACAAAGGATCCGAATCCTTGGTTATCTCCCGGAAAGAAGCCTTCGACGCGATCGAAGACCAGCTGAATGTTTGCGGTTTGATCTGCTCACTGTGCAAGTCAGAACTGCTGATGTTACCACCAAGGTACGTCAGACATAACAAGAGCGAACCGAGGCATTACGAGGCCATCAAGATCTCGACGAGGAACGGTCAAGTGATCCCGGATGTCGACAAAATCCGGGTGCTCGGCATGATTATAGACAAGCGACGGCGCAACGGCGAGACCATTTCCCGCCTTTCACCAAGATTACCAACGCAATACGTCTCATCAGACGGGTCGCCAACCGCAAAGCCGGGATGAAGGAGGAAAGGTTCATTCGGCTTGTGCACTCCTTCGTAATCAGCCACATCACCTACGTTGCAGCCTTCTACAACTGGATGCTGCGTGAAAAGAATATGATAAACGCCCTGATACGCCGAGCTTACAGCGCGGCGCTCGGACTATTCGAGTGTACGAACACCAACAAGCTCCTGAGCCTGGGGGTACACAATACCCTCGAGGAAATTTCGGAAGTGCAAGGACCGCCCAGATGGAGCGGCTCTTTATGAGCGAAGCCGGCAGGCGCATACTTCAATACTTGGGCTTCACGCCCATGGCCAAAAAAGGAGAGTAGCGACGTTTCTGTCCCGGGCGGGACTCGGCGCCGGATTCGGGTAGACCTCATCCCGAGAAACATGAACCCGGAGTTTAACAAGGAGAGAAGAGCGGCGAGGGCCGAGACCCTCACTGTCGGCCAATGACCGCGCTCATGCGGTTTCCCGAGAGCTAACCTGGCGGGCACCTGGCAGTGAGGCCAGCAACCCATATCAAGCTTAGCGGATTTTGCCCAACAGATACCGTGACACTCTAGACTTTTATAGACTAGGGCGTTTCCGATATCACCCTCCGCCCAAATCCTTCTCCCGGAATGAAGCCTGAGAAGGCTTCACACCAACTCATCTCTGAACCTCATCCTTCTCAACAAGTTCTCCCCAACGTTACATCCCACCACCTGCACAGCTGCGGTGCACCACCGACGACGTTACCCCCGCAGGGGCGTCTGCGTCAGCAGGCGTTTGGTGTGTTGCGACACCACGTACCCGAGCACACGAGGGTTGGACCCTCCCGCGTGTAGCCGTGCGCGGCTTAGCCGTGTGTGGGGAAAGGGGGATCCTGGGGGTTGAGCCGATGCTGGGTGTTTTGACCGTTAAAGCCCCCCGGCGGAGGCAACACACCTCTTCGGCCTCGGCTTCACATAGACGGCACCTCCAGACTGACCCACCTGGAGAAAATCGGCAGTCGCCTTCTCCTGTCCTCCTCTCCAAGCTTCGTCTTTTCTCTCCCACTTTTCCATCTTTCCTGTCTTTTCTTCACTTCTTGTCCCTTCCTTTCCTGGCGGCTAGGGTTAACCTTTGTGTGGCTAACTACCCTGAGTTACGCCATATTGGGTTATAACCGCAGTGTAGAGCTGGCGTGGGCAGGGCTTGCTTGCAAGCTCCTGTCCCGTCCCCTCGTTGGGCTCCGAGGTGGGCGGCTGGTACCGCGACCGAAAACTACAATTTCTATGGCTAGCTCTTTTGCTTCAAGCGATCGCCCTCCAAACAAGAGGGGGCGCACCGATGTCACTGCCCAGTTCTTCGCGAAAAACAAAAGCAACTTTCCCAATTTCCACGTGGTACATAGTGAGCACTCAGAAATTACTGCACGATATGTCTCTCCTTTCAATGTTACAAGGAACCTAACCGACACCATTGGACAAGGATATAAAATAAACTAGCAAATGGGGACCTTCTTTTGGAATTGTTGTACCAAAATCAGTACGAGAAACTTTCAGGAGTATATAACAGCCTTTGGTGACATTCCCGTAGCAATCAGCCCTCATCGATCACTGAATACCGTTCGTGGCTTCATTTCTGACCATGACCTTAAGTATGTGACCGAACAAGAAGTGCTTAACGGACTAAAAGAACAAAATGTTACAGATGTGTACAGAATAAAGATCAGACGGGAAAACAAGGAAATCGAAACAAAGCACTTCGTCCTAATGTTCGCATTGAGCACACTGCCTGAATCTGTGGAGGTAGGCTACACCAATCTGAAGCTCCGACCGTACATACGCAACACCCGGCGCTGTTTCAAATGCCAAAGGTACGGCCACGGCTCACAGAGCTGCCGGGGCCAAACCAAACCACATGCGCTAAGTGTGCTTCCCATGATCACCCTTCAGACAACTGTGAAGTTGAATTACACCATTGTATAAACTGCGAGGGCAGTCATCCTGCCTACTCGCGTGCCTGCCCAACATGGAAACAAGAAAAATAGATTATCACACTCAAAGTACAAGAAAATATCACTTTCAGGGAAGCGCGAAAGCGACTTTCATTGGTACAAAAAAAGCTTTTCCGTTGTGCTGCAACAGGGCGCGGCAACACAGCGGCCTTCGGAGCCTGCCCAGGTCACACACAGTGAGGCTCGGGCAGAGACTAAAGCGCCCACAGTGGATGCAGCTAGCGTTGCGCCACTAGCACAAAAGCAAGCCGTGCGGACCCCCAGGTCAGCAGGCTCCAGGGTCTCTTCCCACAAGGCGAGGCCCAACTTGAACGTAACCGTGCGTCCAGCGTATCTGAGAATACAATGGACACAAGTCAAGGAAGCCCTGTACCGTCGACGTCAGGTGAACGGCGGGGCTCCTTGGATCGCCACAATAAAGAGAGGCTACCAATCAAGTGGCCTGAAAACACAACTTAGATCCTCCTTCACTCCACACATATAATACAACATGGCTTTCGCACACTGGAATTGCCGGGGACTTTTACATAACATAAATGACATAAAAGACATACCGACCACACTCTCAACCGTGGCCCTGTGTCTCCAAGAAACAAACTTAGGTTCCAAACATGAAAACATGCTCAAAAAGTATAAAGTCTCCCGCCGCGACCGAGAGCATGCAAACAGGCTCTCAGGTGGCGTTGCTGTTATAGTTAGAGGGGATCGCAGCTAAAGAACACCATCTCAATACTAAATTAGAAGCTGTGGCAGCCATCCTGCACACATTTAAAACAATTACCCTATGCTGTCTATACCTGGAGCCACATCTGGGAGTAACTATACAGGAACTGGAGCACCTTATAGAACAGTTACCCGAGCCATATTTGTTAGTCGGAGATTTTAACTCGCACTCCAGCTTTTGGGGTAGTCACAAAGCCGATAAGAGAGGCCAAATTATTAAGCACGTACTCCACCACGACTGGGTCGTCGCCCCTGCCTTCCCACGATTCTCGAAGCATGCGAAGCGGAGAACGCAGCGAGCGACCGTACACCAGCTCAGCTGGCGAAAACCCCGTGGCCGCATGCGGCGCGGTACGTAATGCAAACATCACCCCAGGCAGACACAGCTCCCAGTCAGTTTGATGTTCAAAACACAATGCTCTCAACACGCGCTTCATGACGGAGTGGAGCTTCTCAACGGAATTCGACTGGGGGTGGTGCACTGAGCTGTGTAACAGCTTTACCCCGCACCTTTCGAGAAAGGCTGTCGTCAAAGCGCTCGTAAACACCGTGCCCTGATCTGACTGAATTTCCGCAGGAAAACCAACTCGCGCAAATATGGACAGTAGTGCATTGACTATCTCAACTGAGCTGAGTTCTTTAAGCGGCACTGCTTCAGGGAACTTTGTCGCTGGGCAGATCACAGTCAAAATGTGTCTGTACCCCGTGGCTGTTACCGGCAGAGGTCCCACTGTATCAATAACGAGCCGTCTGAAAGGCTCCGTAATGATAGGTACCAACTTCAACGGCGCCCTTGATTTGTCCATTGGTTTGCCCACCCGCTGACAGGTGTCGCATGTCTTCACAAAGTGGTCTGCGTCCCGAAAACACCCTGGCCAATAGTACTCTTGCAAGAGACGGTCCTTAGTTTTCTTAACTCCTAGGTGTCCGGACCACGAACCCCCATGCGACAAGCGCAACAGATCCTGACGGTAGCACTGAGGCACGATCAGCTGATCGAACTCCACTCCTCTGCGGTCTAGATACTTTCGGTACAGGACCCCACTTCTTTCCACAAAGCGAGCATTTTTCTTGGCGACACCTTCCTTGACAATGCAGCGTATGTTTTCTAGGCTGCCATCCTTCTTTTGCTCGGCTATCAAAGCCGCCCGGCTGACTTTTAGCAACCTATTAAGTCCGTCTGACGTAGGCGCGATGAGCAAATCTGCAGATAGCTCTTCTAACTTTCCCGCATCGGGAATTTCCTCTCCAGTATCTGGTGCCCTTAACGCTACAGGCTCAATTTTATTCAGTTCGGGCGTGCTCTGAATATCAGCTTGCTGCGCTTCTGACTCTTTCTCATTGTTCGACAACGTCGGCCCCGCAACTACTGCCTTTGCAGCGAGCTCCCGAACCTTTGATCTGGTTAAGGCCTGAACGCTAGCCTCACCAAACAAAAGCCCCTTCTCGCGCAGGAGGTGATCGGACCTGTTCGAAAATAGGTACGGGTACTGGGGGGGGGGCAGCATAGATGACACTGCGGCCTCCGTCTCAAGCGCTCCGAAAGGTCCTTCAATAAGCACTTTTGCTACGGGCAGACACACGCTATGAGCTTCCACGGCCTGCTTGATCCATGCACACTCGCCCGTGAACATATCGGGTTCTACGTAAGAGGGGTGAACTACATCCATTGTAGCTGCGGAATCACGAAGCACTCGGCACTCTTTCCCGTTTACGAGGAGGTCTCGCATGTAAGGCTCGAGAAGCTTCATGTTCTCGTCAGTGCTGCATAATGACAAAAACACGACTTTTGTTTTTGTTTCTGGACACTGCGCCGAAAAGTGACCCGGCTTCTGGCACGTATAACAAACGCGCGCTTGCCTCGTCTCGAACCTCTTTCTGCGTTCGGCTTCGGTTGCCGCCGTCTCCTTACGTTTGGTCGGACTGCTTTCACTCGCATCCGCACTACGCGTGTCCCCCTTTGCTCTCATGGGCGTGAACTTCGGCCTCTCAAACTTGGAGCCAAATTCACCCTTTTGACCGTCCTTAGCTCCGCGAGCCCGACGCGTCACAAACTCCTCGGCTAGCTCGGCGGCTCTAGCCACCGTACTAACGTCTGGCCTATCCAAGACCCAGTACCGCACGTTCTCAGGTAACCGACTATAAAACTGTTCTAGCCCGAAACACTGCAGAACTTTCTCGTGGTCACCAAACGCTTTCTCTTCTTTGAGCCACTCCTGCATGTTTGACACTAGCCTGTACGCAAACTCTGTATATGACTCACTTTTGCCTTTCTCATTTTCCCGAAACTTCCGACGGAACGCCTCCGCGGACAGCCTGTACTTTTTTAGCAGACTCGATTTCACTTTGTCGAAATCCTCTGCCTCCTCTCTATTCAAGCGAGCGACTACGTCGGCCGCCTCGCCGGGTAACAAAGTGAGCAAGCGCTGTGGCCACGTTTCCCGAGAGAACCCCTGCTTCTCGCACGTTCGCTCAAAGTTAACCAGGAACAAACCAATGTCCTCTCCAAGCTTAAACGGCCGCATCAGGTCAGTCATTTTGAACGATACTCGTTCTCCTGCACCGTGTGCCTGACTTCCATTACGAGCGCGTTCCATCTCTACCTCGAGGCGCTTCATTTCCAAAGCGTGTTGACGGTCGCGCTCTTCTTTTTCTTTTTGTTCTTTTCGTTCGCGCTCCTGTTTCTGTTCTTTAAGTTCGCGCTCCGGTTTCTCTTTTTGCTCTTGAAGTTCGCGCTCATGTCTTTCTTTTTGCTCTTTAAGTTCGCGCTCCTGTCTTTTTGCCGTCTCCCTCTCCTCAATGGTCTCAAGGCATTCCGACAGCTCGTCATCCTCAGCTTCTAACTCAAGAATAGCCCTTAGCAGTTCTGGTTTTCTGAGTTTGTCTGAGACATCCAGACCCAACTCTCTTGCGAGCTCCAGCAATTTCGGTTTGCGCAACGACTTCAAATCCATGGCTGCTCTGAATGCTGCTTTCTCTACTGCCTACTACTGTCTTGCCGCAAACTAACCCGGCAGCAACGACAACCACAATTACCAGCTCTGTTTCTGACACTAACAAAAGCCTGGCAAAACTCAGTAGAAGAAAGTCCCGCACTCACCAAACCTCGCAGCCAAGAATTCAGCGCAGTCGTTCCGCTGCAGGCAACCAGTCATCACACAGGGCTCGTTGCACTGCTCCCGGATGGCCGTTGTGCTGCTCACCATACAGTCAACCGCATATCTTCGCTGCTGGCCTCCGTTGTCGCGATCTCACCGCTGGCAACCAGCTGTTAGAATCTCAGCGCTGACGCCCGTTGTTGCAAATGGGTCGCAAGCCCCAAGGGTAGCGTTGGCCTGGCGGCCTGTGGCACTGGAAGCATCCGAAGGTCCCGGCAAAGCATGAGTCGACTGGTAACAGAACAACTGGTTTATTCTAACATCGCAAAAGAGCGGCCGGTCAGGTCGACCGAAGTGAAGAGACGGGAGTGCACGTTACTCAACAGAAGAAATCGGAGCCTCTCTCTTGGCGTCCGGGGGCAGCTGCTCTTATACTTTCGCAGTTGAGGGCAAGAAGGAAGGCCTCGTGACGAGACCACGTGACGGCGGGTACGGACAGACTGAGAGACACGTTGAGACGAGTGTAGTGACGCATCGCCAAGCTGGCGCCTGTCAGACCTCCTCGCTTCACACTTGGGGAGCTCCTCTCCCCGGCTGCCGCGCTTTGACAAGCGTGGGCACACACACACACACGCACACACGAAGACACGTGGCACTGAAACACACCTGGACGCGCTTGGCGGGGAGACTGCGGGAGCTCCGAACGGGCCAAAATGTCCGCCGCTTTGAACGAAGCTCCGGCGTCCGTTGCATCCGCGCCGGCTATACCGCGCGTTGTAGGCGAAACGTAACAATGCCTTCTATAATAAGTGGGTTCCGAAGCGGGTCAGACATGCGGTGAAGACATTGATAAAACCGGAGTCGCTACAAGCATAAGAATCTAAAATATAAAGATAAAGGTTTCAATGGTCACAGATCAGTAAGAGATAATTAAAATTATATAATGCGTCTGATGAAACGCGCAATTACGTCAAGCCATTTAGGTGACTACTTCACACCTGGTTTCAAAGGGGATGGCAGTAAACATGAATATTTTGCTTACGTCCGCGTGACATAGCACAAACGGAACTCTTCCAACGACGACAGTGTTTTCCTCTCTCGCCATCACTCCTTCATTTCCATATAGAAGTATGAAATGCAAGTCGCTTATTAAGAGTGAATTGAAGCTGCAAAAGAACTTCGTAAAACTTCATTGGGCGTTTCAATGCCGTTACAACGAACAATCGTCAATAGCTGCCATGACTGAAATTAGATGACGGATGAAATAACTTACCAGGCGGACGCTATAGATACTGTAGAGGTCAGGTGTGAGAAGTTCCTTGTTCAGCATGGTTGGTGAAACCATACGGCAGGCAGGGTAATTGTTGTCTTGATCCGAGTGGTACCCCACAGCAATAAAAATGTCCACTGAAAGATTCCTGCGTCAAGGAAAATTGTCAGCTCTTATCATTTTCTTCCGGCGAGCGCTATCTTTGAGTAGATAGCCCTGAACGTTGTCGTAGCCTTGTCGTAGAGTTGTCGTAGCGTGTCGTACCGTTGTCGTAGCGTTAATCCGCAATTCCTAGTATCGTGGATGAATCTTTGTTGCAATGGCTATCCGAGAAGCGGGCGCCCTTGACATGGTGATGGCTGTTGCGAATGTGGCGCTATTGCATTAATATATTTGACGCTACGCACCCTTTGAGCCACCTTTCGTTACATTCATTCGCGGTGATTGGTCAGCAATGTGCACGTACTAATAGCAAATACCTAGTGCTAAAATTGTTCTTTCGGCGAATGTCCAGCGGCACAAACCTGTGTCTCAAAATCTCTGCCTTGCCAGGCCGCAGCTAGCAGTAAGTCAGTGGTTCGGCCGCGTAGGCAGTTGTACATCTAGCCGCGGCAGCTTTAAGAGGAAGCATTAGCTCCAGCCCAATTCTGACGCGGCCCATTCGAATACATGTAAAACGCGAAAACGCTTTTCTGGGATAACCCCTGCACCGATTTTAATAACCTGTTTGCATTTGAGAAAGAAAGGTAAACTCCAGTCATCGTGGAAGCGAAATTTCAATTTAGGGCCTGAATTTTGTTCAGAGAATTTTCAGAAATCCGGAAGTTAGAAAAAAACACAAGCACAATGTTTACAAAAATAATAGCTCTCCGTCAAGAACAGATATCGCGGTTCTTTAAACGGCATACCTAAGATGATTAAAAGTGGACAAATCCGATATGCCAATTTATATATTACGTGAATTTGTTACGTTGTTTACAAGGGTTCAGCAAATGCTCTATTCACACATTACTAAATGTTTTGATGTGCATGTGTAACATGTGAACTTTGTCCGCTTTATATGTGCTATGATATGCAATTCAGAAAATTATGATATCATATTTCATTGCTGAGTAACGAAGTTGTAAACCTAATAGTTTCGTTTTCCGAAAACTTCGTGATTTTTGCCAAGTTTAGTGATTTTTGCCAAGTTTTAATAAAAAATGGAGTATCCTAATAAAACATTTCGAAAGCAGCAGTCACTAGATTTTACGTTTTCGTTTAAATGCAGCAAACCTCGTCAAGTTTGGTGCAGTGGTTGTCGAGAAAAACGATTTCTAGTTTTACATGCATCTAGATAGGAGCACCCGAGATAAAGCTTCCTCTTAAGGGCTCCGTATCGCAGAAAATCTGGTGTCGGCGTCGTAGCGGAAGTTGGCGTCCCGTAATCGAAAATTGCTCTATATTTTCTGTATGGCACTAAAGCTCTTTTATAGCCGAAGTTGCTCACACCTCGACACACATTCTTTGTAAAGTTATTCCTCGGAATTTTGAGAAACACCGAGACTGAACGCCTTTTTTGGTAGATGTTCTCGGACAGAAATATTACAAGTGCGAAATAACGACAGACGATGGGCCCACGCAAGAGGCCGCGTTTCTACCAGAAAGCCTGCCTTCGTGGGTAGCGTTCGCCTCCAGCATTTACCGGTTAACATTACACTTACATAGGTTGTAGTTGCCGGCAAGGGCGAGAAGCAGTCAGGGATCCTAAAAGCAATTGTGTTCCACTCCTAAAAGCGAAGCTTAAACGTCCTTCAATTTTTGTTTTGCCTGCTGGCAGAACAGCATCCAGAACATTGTTAATTTCCCAACCTTGTAGTGAACTTCCGCCACTGGGTCAAAGTGGTTAGATACAAACGAACAAACGCAGAAAGTATCTGAATTCCCAATTGATACTAAGATCATCAATAACGAACAAGACGGCCAAGAACATTGGGCCGCATAATTAGTGCTACAAATGTGAATCCCAGAATTCAATAAAAGTTAGGGGTCAGAACAACTTAAATGAAGACTTGATTGCGAACTCAATTCCCTTTCGTGGCAATGATTGTCCTTCTAGCTTGGTGCATCACACCGACGTCAGTTCAACCACATGCGAAGACGCGAAAAAGCAAAGTATCGTTAGACAATTTTGGTTTGACGTCGGTAGAAGTGCTTCGTACGTGAATATCTAGCTGGATCGAAATGCGCATGCGCCGGCCGAATGTAGGGAGCCCCGTCGCCTCTGACGTCGCGCGTCCCACGTATGCGAGACGGTCTCTACGAGCTGCCAGGCAGATAACGAAGCCCGAGCCATTCCAAGCTAGGATGGACGCAGAGTTCGCGGGGTTTCAGAATCACGCGTCGACTGCGATTGGGGTTCTTTTTGAACGAACTTGTCTGTAGTAGTGTTCACGTCTGCCGGTAGAGGGCACCAGTAGACATGCGGAGGTAGAGCCCTTTATGCGGAGGCAACGACTTATGCGCTTGCAAGGCTCTCTGGCTATTGCTTACGCTAAACTGCAAACGTCTCACGGATGCGGCGCGTAGAGCCCATACAACTCGAGCGTTTGCGTGTGGAAAGCATCTGCGTACGTCAAACTAAAGCTGCCTGTTAGTTTTCGCTAGCGCACGCAATGGCATACTTATATTAGCGGAATAAGTTATGCATGGGACGTGAAAGTGTTGCTTCGCGACAGTGCACTTCATTGCGCTTTTGGTATAAGAAAAAGCGACGACAAATTGTGTTCGTAGTGGGACTAATAGGTTTCTGATATTAATTATAAAGTTAGCCTCATTGCATATCACTTACAATACGCGTAGCGTTCACAGCTAACGGCAGGAAGAGAAATCAGTATCGTTTTTTCTACACGTATTTCACGGGTTTCAGAATTTGCAACACCGCATACGCCGGAGTCACCGCAAACAAACGCCTGTAGGTGATGCGCATCAAAGGAAGAACTTATTTTGGCCAAGGGTAGACACAAATTTTGGACTATGAACTGCAAAATTCTTTTGCAGTAATATTTATTTCATGAATACAACTGCATAGAACGCAAACGACAAAAATGAAAATTTTACGAAACAAAATGCAGCCAAATTTATTTATAAGGATATTCAATAAATACAGTACTCCATTTAGGACAATTAGATTAGAATAATCACGCAATTAAAAGATTGCTGGAATCTGGGTCGCTGAAATTAACAAAACTGGGGGAAAGAATATTCCAAGTTATTTTTGTATAAGGCAGAGTTGACACGTTCAAAGCTTGCGTTCGGCCGAGCGTACTCTGAAAACTTGCTATATGAAGGCTGTTCACCGTACGAGACGGGCTGACAAGCGTCAATGGGGTTGGTTGAAGTATGGAGGAGAGAGTCAGTAAAGCATGACGTAGCTTCTTTTTCTCTACGTGCAGTAGGTAGATACGTGCATTATCTATACGAGGTTGTAAGCATGAAAGTAACGAAAACTGTATATTTGTTAAGGTTAGGAACTTCGTTGCAGAGTCCGGGAATAAAGCCTGCAGAACTGTTTGGGACGTCATCGAGCGTTTCAACACGCTATCTCATGTACTCAGACTGCACAGCTGCGATGAAGCGGTTAGTGCAGCTCGTAAATATCCCCAAAGCCGTTTACTGAAACCTGAACTGAACTGCGCGGCCTTGCAGTAAAACGGAACGCGACCGTCCAAAGTTCCGGTTATAATTTCACCAGTTTGTCATAAGAGTGCACTCTTCTCACCAAGGCACACCGAGGATATTTTGCACTTGGTCATTGTAAGAATATGGCAATTGGGTGACACACTCAGAGCGGCCAACTTTGTGGTACAGGCTTCTAAGAATAAAAATGCAGCAATACGGTATTGCGTTGCAGGGCAGCGTACTTTTGCTAAATATGCCTCATGCTTTTGATTTTACTGGGCGCCACTCACCTTAATGCCTGGCCAAGGTTAGGAAAATTTCCCGGAGCAAACAAAGGGAAGGAGTGTATGATGTAACTTGGGCGATTGAGGTTGTCATTTTTGTCTTTCATCAAATTGAAGAGCATCTGCGAACAAAATACATGTATTTTATTTTAAATGAGTGCACAAGTTTTACCCAGACAGGCTCCCCAGGAAACGCATGAAAAAGCTAACAGTGAAACATGTCGGCTAGAGAGACACAGCTGAAAATATATGCAAGAGTCTATGACAGGTAGTGTGGTTTCTATAATTCTTGCCGGCAAATGGTGACCTATGCTCGAAGGAGCCGTATATATTTGCTGGTACTGCAGGCGTCGTACTGCAAGGAATCCACGGGCGCACGCGGTGAAACATTTCCGCGCTGATTGGTTAAGTTTTTGGATACGGAGACGACAAAATTCCGCCATCCTAGTGACATACAAACGCGCCGTAAAATCACAGGTGTAGAGGCGATAGTAGGGACAAAACAGAGGAAAAAAAGATAGTGCCGATGCATCATGCAACCATAGGTTTCCAGACCCCGCCACTTGTTTGACAAATGCAGCGTGTGGTTATCGCTGACAGCGTTTCTGGCACGGTGTCAGAACGGCTGTCCTTCATCGTCTTCGACGCGTCCGACGTACAGACACGTGAAATGTCTCTAGGATGACGCACTTCCAGAAAGCGTCTCTGGTGAATTATCTTCCCTGAATACAACTTACTTTCGTTTTCGTGCACCATCACTGCTTATAGTACTTGTAGCGATGCCGAGAAAGCGTTTGGCAAGCAACCTTGCACGGGTAATCGACCGTGCTCGCGAAATGAAACCTGTGCTCTTTGGTCTTGAGCAGTTTACATGCTTTGTGTGCGTTGGCTGGCCAGCATCGGACTTTCCTGCTGCGGTGCATTGCACGTTTGTGCATTGAAAGTTCGGTCGCGATAGGTGTGTTCCGCCTTCTTCTACGCTGCGTTGTGTAGTGCGCAGTCATCCATTGTGTCCGACTACATGTGGGAGCACCCGACGGCTACGCAACTTGTCGGCATCCTTGCTTGAGCAATGCACGGGCCTGATTTTACGCCCCGGCCCGGGACCACCTTATGAAGCTATAGGGCCCCACTCCGAACTCAGAACGGGCCCGCCCCTGGCCTGTCTTAATAATCGCAGGGAGCACCTGGGCCGCCCGAGTGCTCATTTCTAAGCTTAGTGCATGACCAGGCCCGGCGTGGAAGTACAATATATATATATATATATATATATATATATATATATATATATATGTATATATATATATATATATATATATATATATATATATATATATATATATATATATAGGCGAGTTCATGGCCTTAAACCAAAAAATAAACGCACAAGTAGAAAGGGACACCCACACCCCTTGCGTTAGCGTTCGAATAACATAATAGTATCGATAGTTGTAATAGTGCGATCGCAAACAACGATAACAGGGTAGTGGCTTGAAGAGCAGGTTTTGGATAAATACTTTTTACGTACATGGAATCAATCTTACTTTTCGTGGAAAAGAAACAAATTAGAACATCTGTTTGTCTATTCTATTTGCTAAGGTATACCAACAGCCAGCTGTTGCACGTGTCCCTTCATTCACCTTGGCAGAGAGTGCCTTGGACGTTGTAATGCATAACGCTGGCGCGTGCTCTAAGACTCGACTTAGGCCCTTTATTGAGCGGGCCCGAGTCCGGCCCGAGCCTGTCGCTTCAAGCCCGAGCTCGGCAAAAGCCTTCAAAAAACTCTCCCGACGTCCCGGGCCCGTGAAAATATCTAATTCTTGCAACTACTCAAATCACATGTGCAAAAAAAAAAAAAAAGCCAGCCGTCAGACACACCTATCAACTTGCAAATGTTAAGCGAGGGATGCACCTGGGCAGTACGGCGCAACGTAGAGGACAGCAGTCGTATACGGTCCCAGGATTTTCGCTACAACCGAATCACTACTGTTCCCAGTCATGTTCACACATAGCCTTCTTAGGCGCTATGTAAGCGCTGACAGACAATTAGACAATCACCAGCACGGAGGCTTTGCTAAGGTTACATTGGTAGTATATATTATTCCTTACTGCCAATTTAGTCCGAATGAGGTTCCGAAAGTAGCAGTTGGCCTTTAACGTTGTTAGCCTACGTTAATTCGCACAACCGTTCGTGCAGAAAGTCAGCAATGTAAATGTGCTAAATCTCGCCGACTGAAAATAACGAACCCTTAAGCGACCTCATACTTACAATGGTTAAATTCTGCGGTTTCACGTGCAAAAACAACCTTACGCTATTGAAATACGCCGTAGAGGGGGCCCCAGAAATAATGGTGACCACCTGGGTATCTCTAACGTGCACCGAATGCACAGCATATGGGCGTTTCGCATTTCGCCCTCCGCCCCCCTTGAAATGCGGACACTGCGTACGCGATTGGATCCCTGCCCTCTGGGTGACCTGGTAGTACGGTCGGTAGCAGATATGCTGTTCTGCACAGGGGCTTCTTCAGTGCTTTGAACTCTGCTAAAGGCAAGCCAGCACGCTGAGCTAGAAATGGGTGGTAATAGCGCCGTTCCAGCATGCCTACCCTCATACCTAAATTACGGCGTCTTTTTTTTTATTACCAGAATTTTTGTATAGTCCGCCGTGGCATATAGCACAATTCTACTTCACCAGCTAGATTACTTTCAACGGCGAACAATATTTACGCGATATATTAGAATCAATATCTGAATATTTAAAACATTCTCTTAAAATTTAATTCCTAAATGGAAAACTTTTCCGCACTTTTTGCAATTTACGAGTTCTAGCCGGTGACATTCAATGTCATATCCACTTTTATCGACTTCTGCCGTTGACACCTGTTTCAAGAATTGCCTTCCGATTGTGTGCGATGAAACGCAATGCTGGTCTAGTAATATTCTACCTGCAATATATGAAAACGCGCTTTGTTAATAAGGTGCGAGGAAGGACGGTGGATCTTTACTGTAACATTGATAGTGTGTATCTCGAAACTTCAACATTTGGTGTAAGTGCATGCGCCTTGTGAAATCAATCATGTCAGTTCGTGTATTGCACACATGCACCAGAGTTATTAGTTGAAAACTTTATTATAGAACTTTTCATAGCTATTTAAGTTTACATATTCAGTTTCAGTAATGTCCACGATTTTCGCTTATCCAGTACGATAAGTACATTAGAACTATATTTTGAAAATGCTGTGAACATTAACATAAATTGCACTGTGTTTTTGCACACGTTTACAGGCTTACCATGATCCTGAGACTACTTTTTATACAAACAATAACACGTGAGGGGCATGCGTAAAGCGCCCCTTCGTAACATGTGGCTCCTTCGAACCAACTGACGTTTGTTTGCATTTAATATATCATATGACTTGCGTATGAGATTATTTCTTTTCCTGGGGGGAGGAAGAGTGGGCGCGCACTTCATAGAGTTTTTGAGCCATTCAACATTTGGTGACAAAACGATTGGTCATGCAAGTAGTTTCGCATTGGATTAGTTAGTAATTGCACATCAGCGAATGATTCTAGCTATTAGCGACTGTGATCTCTGTGCCGAATAGGAGTGTTGGACCCACATATTCCGTGTTCAAGGGCCAGTATAATTAAAGAATGTTGATTCTGATGAATAACGCTAGAAACTTCGCTCACTTAACTGGACAGAGAATTATTTGGGGACCATTATTGACCGGCTCTCTCATTAACACAATTCATGACATGGACTTCTGCTGTGCTTTAATGGAAAGATTACCCGCGGATTTTTTTCTTGCCCAGTTTTATGAAATGCAAAACAACTTCTACTATTACGCCAAAATACGAGTAAAACGCTAGCAAATGCTGCAGTGTTAAAGCGTGGCCACTGTTACTTGCGACGCATGAGAGTCGTCTTACGGGCGGATATTTCTGTAATCTGTGCATTATCGATATGCACCTACAACACGCCCTTTTGCACGACACTTCCTTGTGTTCGTGTTAGTTTCACTGGTTAACGAAATGTTGCAATCAAGCTACGCAATTTCCCGTGTTCTCAGAGGGCGCTTTCACTCCCCGCCTTCATCCATTGAACGCGCGAGATCACTCCACCACCTCTCACCTCTCATCTTCGTACGCCTTCATTGGCATCTAAGTCCAAATGCGACGTTATCACACTTGGACTTCAGAGGGAATACTGCTGCGAAGCCGAAGACGATGGTGGAAATCGTCCACGAGTGTCCATGTAATTGCTACCGCAACAAAGAGGAGTGTAATAAGCCGTAAGCGGTGAGTGTAATTAGCTGCATAACGGCCTCTATCACTGTCGTCCTTCGCCGTGCCGCAACCATGTTTATGGCGCGCCCTCCACCAGCCTGTGCGGTGCACCCAAGTTCGCTAGGGTGTCACGATGCCCCCACGCCAATGCGCGTGGCGGGAGGGCGCACGCATAGAGCTACCTCAGTGTTCTCGTACGGCGGCACTCGCGAGAGAGCTGCGTCAGAGAAGAGCGTCTAATAAGCGTGGATGCACACTGTCGTCTTTGCGCATGCGTGGAAGCGAAAGCGGCGCGCCGGCGTCGACGCTGCCCTAGAGGCCGTCTAGTTGCGCGGCTTCTCAAGCGCGTGTGAGGGCCGCCACTCGTCTCGCCAAAGCACGCGCCGTGCACGCCAAGACCACAGAGTCTCCTACAATGCCGAGACTGCCAAAGCTCGTGATTCCAAGTGTCGCCGAAATTGGTGACTTGCCTCAAGCCCGCCAGGAGAAGCGGGACTCTGAACAGCGTGTCGAGGTCACGTAGTGGGACAGAGTCGACCAACACAGACGCGTAGCTGTCGAAACTTCTGAAGAATGCAATGCTTTGCAAGACTGCTATGAAGACCAGATGGGGGACAACTTATCGGCACGTCATGTACGATACGAATGGGATTCAAAATAAGGTAATAATAAACCTGACAAACAGACAGAATGGAGACGTATATTTTAATAATTGAACTCATTGCACGATCATGTGCATCGGCTTTGTCTTCTTTCGCATCAACGCTTGATTGCCACTTCTTCATGTGCGAGTTGTTTGGAGTAAAACACATATACGCGGGAATTTTTATGACATCCGTTCATGTTCCCGACGAGAATGTTGATTAGCTAAAAGAAATTTTGATCAGATAGCTGGTTTTCAGGAGGAGCACCACTAATCATTATATGGGGAGGTCTTTATATAAGGCATGTTGCCCATAAGGGACTAACAAGTGCTTTTACGACAAAACGAAGGATTGTCTGTGGAAGAGAGTTTTTTGTTTATAAAACAAAGAATGGTGTTGGGCAACAGGCGTTAAAATGGTTAGTGCTCCGATAGTAGCGGAACGCATGACACACATCTGTACTTATATCTAGGTTCAGATGGACATACCCCAGGTGGTCAAAATATTCCGAAGCATAGCACAAGGACTTTTCTTATAGACTGCGATGCAATGGAGCGCTAAACCAGAAGCACCAGTCTTTCCACCTTTCATGGTGTACCAAAATAAAAACCAGCATTCAAAGTATCCAGTACCCGCAGCGCAGCTAATACGCAGTATGCCTAGCATACTACCGACTACATGAAAGAGTAGTAAATTGTTTAAGTGGTTGCTCTGCTAGATTGGACAATCAGCTGATATAGCGAATTATGTGCGCAGTTAAAAAGCAATTACGCACTCGATGCTAAATGATAATAAAGCTAATAACTGATCCTATTATTCTTAAGTAGGAAAATTTAAGAATAAGGTACATCTAAAAATGGAGGGGGACACCAGGCTGATGTTGACAATAGAGAAAATTCCCATAAATAGAGCCAAATATCGCTTAGTGCGAAAAGCATCCGAAATGTTGATTTCCTAACAATGTCCTCAAAGGTATGCCGATAATGGTGACGTTGTGTCCGTGATTTACTTAAAGACGTCTTATGTACGAGCATAAAGAATTTCATAATGTGTTAAACTGAAAGCGAGTGGACAGATTTTCGTGTAAAAAGGGCATGTGCCCGAGACTGTGGTGCAGCGAGAAGCGGGACAGGGGGCGCAGGAAGAAACCGCAGGACAAGGGCTTACTGCCATTTGAAATTTTATTGTTTTGTACGAGGTGTTATATATGAACAACGAGGCATAAAAAATAAAGATGAAAATAAAGATGTCATCACCGTTCACTGGTCGGTTGATCGAACGCGCATCATCGCGGAACCGGTTATCATGGCACGCCAAGTACGCCCATTCATATGTAAGCCGTCCCTGGCCTTATCACGAAGGGTATTGGCATTCTTAGACAATGGCAGTGCGGCCAGTGAGTGATGATGACATCGTTATTCGGCAGCTTCATCTTTATGTTTTATTAATTTTTTATGTCCTTTTCCTTCTGCTTTTTTATATAACCCTTTGTGTCACACAATAAAATTTCAGTTGACAGTAAACGCTTGTCCTTGTTTTTTTGATGTGTCCCCTGACCGGCTTCGCACTCCACCACACAGTCTTATAGGAAATGAACTATCCCAAACCATCACCCTTCTAAGGTATGTACAGTAGTTACGTTTATTCCAGATTACCCACAGTGTTTTACGGTAAGCAGGCATGAGTTTCGTTTGGCTGATGACCATTTTCCTATGGCAGTGCAACGCTGGACTGGGTGCAGTGGCCGAACAGACATGCTTTTTAAGTTTTCAGAAGGCTAACCTGTAGTCCTTTGACACAGTTGATGTTGACTTCTTTTATGGTTCCGCCATAATTTGCTAGAGGAGGGTTAACTTGTCCGTAGTGGTAAAACCGCTTAGTCCACAAATAGTCCAATGTTGTCTTGGTCATGGGATTGTTGGCAAGTGTTGTCATGTTGGCAACGCTCGTACAAAACCTAAAAGTGAGAAACATGAATAGACTTAAAACTTGCTGTTACCGATCACTGTAAGGCTACATTATCCTTGTGATGTAAGTAAGCATCCTGCATAGCTCGTCGCAGTTTGTTTGTATAAGCATGTTCTCCTTTACAACAGTCGTGACACAACTCTTCAGACATCTTGCGACTCCCATAGCTTCACTCAAGCAGGGGCGGATCTCTGCGAGAGATTGGAAATAATGTATGCCTCTAACTATGAATTTCAATTGATGCATTTGAATGAAATTGGTCGAAATAATTGATCATTCGATTTAGTGAAATACATCAAAGAAGAAATATATTAGTGAAATATATCAGGGGAGCCAAATTTTTTAAAGATACTCTGATGTGATTTCACGTTAGAAATTTTAGTTTTCCTTTGCCAAGTTGTAAGTGACAGGAATTGCTATGTTTAATTGGAACACTTCAATTACTCATCCGAAGCATTAAAATGGACTCCGGACAACGAATTGTGCGGTCAAATACTTGCAGGATCGTTCAATAGAGTTTCCACTTCAAAGTGTCTCTAGCGCCAACCTCGATTTAGGGTAAACGCTTCTTTGTATTTCCATGTACCGGCTTCCACAGTGAAAATGTAAATGCATTACAGTAACACGTGCGATATTCTCAATGCCTGCTTGTGAAGTAATGTTTGGATATGGTCAGACGTTTCAGCTAATGCTAGCCATATTCTTAAATAATATCACCTTCGGCAAGTTCATATAGCATGTCCGTTCACCTTATCCAAGACGTTTTCAGCAGTCGTATTCTATTTGATTATTTAGTCACCTAACCATTCTGTTGCATGCGTTTTTTCTCCTAACGTGCTGGAATCATTTGGCAAATGAGGCATTCGAAATACATCCCAAATGAAAGCTCACGTGCGAAAGTTTCATTCTGAACTGCTTACAGTTGTTACATGTTTTAATCTTTGCGCACGTCATCAAAAGAAATCGCGAAAGCAAGACATTATGTTCGCATCGCCCATCTGACGTGTTGGCACCGCACCACACTCTAAAGTTTGGTGATCGAAAAAACTGCTAGATTTAGTCAGCGTCTCCAACAGTGCGGCTAGGCATCCATAATACAGGCGTTCTGTTTGATACAGCTTGAAGTATTAAGTCGGATGAAAAAAATCTTTGCAAATGCAATATGCCAGCTATATTTCACGGTAAACCCTGCTTATCGGTGGTCGTTCATCAGTTTTGTAGAAGCCTTGTCAACAATGTAGTCGTGTTTGTACATTTAAAGTTGAATTACGAGTACGGCGGAATACTCCAAATATATTATTATATCGAATTCATTCGTGCAAGCTGTATTTCAAATCATTTAGGAGCCTAGGTACGTTAGCTTGCAGACACTGTAGTGGTTATAGTAACTACTATTCTATGGCGGCGTTCTTTTATCCACTGTCCGCATAGAAGCATGTACCCAATTGTGAAGAAACGTGCGGGATGGAAAGTCCATGCCACGTGAGGACAGGTGCTGTAAAACGTCCATGCCTTCAGGCCAGTTTTCACTATAAGTGGCTTAGCAATTGTTGAGGATAATAGACTGGCTGAGAGATGAGGCCAGTTTTACCAACAGTCTCGACTTTTTTTTCGTTCTGACGTCTACACATATGTCTCCAATCGTGCAGTTCAGTAATACCGCACGCAAAAGTGTAGCAAATATTGCCTAAAGTATAGGAGTTCACATTACATTCCTAACGCAATTGCACTACTTACTTGTAAGAGATGCCGATTCCAAACTCCGTCTTGTTCTGCTTTCCGGCGTTCTCCACGATGATGTCAAAACCTCGGAACGAGTAATCCTTTGTTGGGAAGAGTTCCAAGTGAAAAGGTTCGTAGAACGGGTAGGCCACCACAATCGAGCAAAGCCCGTCCGGTGGGACTCCCAAATAACCCCCTCTGAATGGCGATGCTAGTGTGCAAATTAGTGAGTCGAGCGGCAGTGGCCTCTCTGCCGGAGAAGAAACATAAGGTCTAGAGCGCGCCCTAGTACGATAGTTAACAGCAGATGTGAAAACTATTCTACAGCTTCACTTGCGTGTTTATGCTTCAGATAAAAGAATTTAGAAATTATTTATGACCCTGATCGGCACCATTCCCCGCCCTATTCAGCGAGCCGCGCTTCGTCATGCTCGTAACACAGCTAAACTCTTAGCGCCAAACTACACGTTCGCTTGCCAGCATGCCTACTCGTGCCAAGAGGGTGCAGAACAGATGGCACACGTCGAAGCGTGGCGCGAATACAGACATCTGTTCGAACAGATATCGGAAATGTCCACACAAACCGAAAGCACTATATGCCCCATTACGCGAAAATCTGGCGTTGTAGCCTGCCGCGTAACCGAATAATGGCACCAAAAATGGCTGCTGGCACAAATGCTCGAATTGACGTCAAATTCCTAAGGGATGTTCGTGTAAACACACCAAGTTGATGTCTTTGAAAAGAATATTCGTTGAATGTCGCTCTGGGTGGGATTGTGACCCTTGTATTTCGAGGGGCGAGAAGGGCACGATTGCATGACTCCAGGTCGGCTCCACGGTTCTAATTGCCTAAACGTGTGCCTAGTGCGTACGTCCCTGACACGTCACGTCGCAGCCATCTGGCTGATTGAACGTTTGGCCTAGGGCGTACATCGTTGATTACGTGACGGTGCAGCCAATGGACAGGAGGTGGCGCCACGTCATTAGTATATAAAAGGAGCGTATCAAAGAAAAATCACCAAGCTCCACTTGAATGTCGCTGAGCCCTTACAAACATTAGCTTAGATGGTCTATAGAGTGTACATTAACTTCTTGTAGACGATTTTGCTATTCTATAGACTTACTTCTTTGTTAATACAAAGTATTTAGACTGTTGAAGAAGGTGATAAGGTTTGTATCTATTTTGGTCTACTCACATTCTATATATAGTCGGTCCATAGGAAAATTCTACAAGGTGTTTGCTTCTTTTGTGCACTTTCCCTCTATAGACTACCTATAGACGAAAGTCGCTACATTCACTATTTATTGTTCATTTTTGTCTATACATTGTCTATAGAAGAAATCCGATAAGATCTTTAGTTCTTTTTGTCTACTTCCGTTCTATACACTAGATACAGACAAAAGTCGATATTGTCTATATTAATTATCGTTCGTTCATCGTTTATAGACTGTCTATGGACGACAGTCGATAAGGTGTTGATACTTTTTGTGTACTCCCGGCTTATAGATGGTCCCGTTTAAAGATCTCTTATAGAAGAAAGTCGATAACATGCTCGTTTCTTCTTGCCTACTTTCCCTCTGTAGACTACCTCGAGACCAAAGTCGATACAATCTCTACTTGCTCTTGCTGACCTTTCGTCTATAGACTGTCTATATAGACAACAGATGAGAACGAATACATTTCTTTTTCTCTATTCCCAGTCTGTAGATTTTCTCACACCCTTACACACACGCACATGCGCATATTCAGGTGCACACGCCCACACACGCATTATACATGGTGTCCTAGCTAACTTGGACCAAAATTTTAAAAATACCCAGAAGCTCTAGAGAAATCGTACCGACTGCATAGTAGCCGAAGTCGTATGTACTTAGGGCCAGTATTTTTTTCATCACGAAGCATTACTTACCTAATTAATTTTAAGTGGTGGACTTTTTAATTATTGCGTGAATCGCAAACATATCAATTACAAAGTTGTCGAGCACCTCAAATCACCTCCGAATCAAATATTTGTTTAGTGCTTAGCTTTGTCTCGTTGGTTTTAACGAGGAAAGCTAAAGCGCGCGAAACATTCAAGATACGAAATAGCTACGCGCTCGCGGGCCGCTACTCAAGCGTTCCCAAGCGAATAGACACGGATACACGGTTTTACTAGCGGTAGCAGCTCGATAAAGTGATTCATGCTATGCCATGGTCGCCGCATCAAGAGAATACGCCGCTGACGCATTGATAAGCGTAGTGGAGCCTTGTACGATGCGGCAATAAGAGAATGCAGCCGTATATGTTTCAATAGTTGCTTGTAGGCACTTGAGTAGCGGCGTGTGAGTGCGCAGCTATTTCGTATTTCGCGTATTTCGCGGGATTTTTTATCGTTGAAAGAACAACCAGGACCATTTCAGCACGAAATAAATGCTTGATTCGGAGGTAATTTAAGGTGCCCTACAACTTTGTAATGGATATGCTTGCAATTAATTCAAGGAATAATTAAAAGTTGATTAATTAAAGATAAATAATAAAGAAATACTTCCTGATGAAAAAAAATCCTGGCCGTATGTACATACGACTACGGCTACTGTGCAGTCGGTACGATGTCTCTAGAGCTCTTGGGTATATTTGAAATCTTCGTCCAAATGAGCTGCGACACCGTCGTGTGTGTGTATATATGTATATATATATATATATATATATATATATATATATATATATATATATATATATATATATATATATATATATTATAAAGGAGCCGTATTACGCGACGTGCCAATGACGGGTAGAACGCTTCACTGAGCACAGTCTCTTAAGCCCTAATATCGGCGGCAGGCGATGCCGTTGGCAATCCTGCTGCCTACGTCCAGGCGTTCCTCATTACAATGACCCCTCGGAAAAAGGAGCCATCCTGGCTACTTCGTCTCAAGATGAGGCCGCAGAATCATGTTAGGACTTGAGCCGCCGGACGTTGACGACTTCGCGGTTACGACGACGCATGTCCGATGGCTCTATGTAAGTAGCTCTATGAGGTAGTTGACAGGAGAAGTTCGCTGCACAACTCGGTATGGTCGATCGTACTTAAGAAGTTTTGAAGTGAGTCCTCGTGTGCGGGTCGATACGGACACTCAAACGACAGTTTTCCGTAGAAAAGTTGGAGTCGAGGTGCGAGCATCGTGTTTTGATTTTTAGTCCGAAGTGAAGAAGCGGGCCAACTGACGCCATTCTATAGCTTGCCTTGCGGCGCCCAAAATTGGCAGAAATTCTGATGGGTCTGCGTAGTAGACCTGAATGGTATGGATTCTTTTAGAACATGACGACCACAAAAAAGATAGGATGGGGAGAAGCTGGTAGTGGCTTGCGTTGTGGCATTGTAAGCGTGGCTGATGAATGGAAGAACTAGGCCCAATTGGAGTAGTCGGATGCGATGTACATAGCGAGCATGTCGCCAAGGGTGTGATTAACGCGTTCCATGGCACCATTGCTTTGCAGGTGATAGGCGGTAAATGTGCGATGAACAATAGCGCATTCAGCAAGCAATTTTTCAATGATTACACAGAGGACTTTGGCCAGCTCGGAGCCGGATGTCCAGCTACGGCTAACGATCTGGGCAGCGGAAGTCGCCACCAGGCATGATCTGGGGGCCACGACCGGCAGCCTGAAGGCCACCCACGGAACGGCGGCATCTTAATTTTCTTTTCTTTTTTGGCCTTCATTAAATAAAGTTTATACCACCACCAGAGGAAGGTGCGGCCTCAGTTGCCGAGTTCAGGATGGTCGCCATGACGAAACACAACTCGGCGTAGTATAAAACTGGTAGCAGCTGGGGGAGCAGTAGTCGCTGCATAGCGTGTTAAGTGGGTGGTCGACGGCAACTATTATCTACCGCTTGCCGGACATATTCAAGGTATGTGGGCCATATAGATCGACACCGAAATGATCAGAAGGTTGAGATGGCCATGGCAGGTAATGGAGTTAACCAGCTAGGAGATGAGGCAGAGATTTGCACTGCTGACTTTCACGGCAAGAGTGGACGAAGTTCCGAACGAAGGTGTACATCCCCCGCCAGTAGTAGCAGTGCCCAAGTCGCTCATGCGTTTTGAAAATGCCAGCGTGGCCCCACTGGGGGTCGGCATGGAAAGACGAAGAGATTTCTGATCTCGAGGCTCCCGGGATGACAAACAACTACGTACCTCCCTTTGATGCATACTTGCGTCGGTACAGAAGATTATTACGGATCGCAAAACAAGGAACTCTGCGCCGAAGTGCTCAAAAGGCCGGAACTGTTGAGGTATCCGAGAGAAGGTCGAAAAGGATGCAATTCAGGGGTCATTATATTGTTCGATAGCAATAGTGTGAGTCAAGAGACGACAATGTGTGCTAACAGGGGGACAGTGGCCTCTAGCGAGAGTGGAGAGCGGGAAAGAGCGTCAGCGTTGGAATGCTTCCAAACGGAGCGATACACCACGCTTATCTCGTACTGCTGCATTCCCAGGGCTCAGCGAGCGAAGCGGCCAAACGGATCTTTGAAATTCGGAAGCCAATACAGCGCATGGTCGTTGGTCACTACGTCAAAAGATCGGCCACATAAATAAAGGCGACACTTGTCAAGCGGCCAGGCGAGGACCAAGCACTCCTTTTGCGTGACGCTGTAGTTGCCCTACGCCTTGGTCAGCGTCCGGCTCGCATAAGCCACGACGTATTCTGCCTGGCAAGGATGACGCTATGCGCGAACAGCACCTAGGACTACACCACTTGCCTCGGTATGTGCTATCGGCCTGAAAAGTATACGGACCTCGCCTTAGGTGGCCAGGGCGGCTGCGGCGCCACACCGGAGCGCTGCTATCTCACTCCGTGCGCCAACGAGAGTGCCCCGAGTGACGCCAGACTTCGCCCTCACTCTCTTGCGGGGCTCATCATGCTTGATAAATTTCTAGTGCACCGTTCGGTCGCTCTGCTGCTGACGATCGCCACGAAGGGTACCGTGCTTCCCCGGTGGTCCGGCACATGGCGATCTCGTGCAGTGGCAGGTGGCCGCGGGGAATCAAACGGCGGCACTGACAAGGAACGAAGACCCGTTCTGATTGTTGTTTAGCTTTTATTCGCCTTATCTTTCATATTAGTGCATGTTGCCGGCGTCCACCGCTGCTCGATTTTAGGCAGCATGAAGCAAGTAGCCGCAACTAAACCACACCCTTTGGTTTGTATCTTGCCACACAATAAACGTCACCTCTCTTGTCCGCATTTCCTTTTTTTAACGCCGCGGGCCCGGTATTCCCAGTAACGAATGGCGTGTGCGTTATCAGCATGACATAGCATTCCCGACAGGAAAATATCGGGCGCAGCGTTTTCAAGAAAGGAAATGCAAGCAAGGCAGATGACGATCATTGCTTTGTGGCAGATATACACCCCAAATTGTGTACCTTTGTCTAAGAGTGTACGGTGACGCGCGCTTTTTCACGTCGGTGCGATGAGCTAGTGGGAAGCGCTGCGCGAAAATCCCAAGCTAGAGCGGCGGCGCTTTACGACTCGATGCCAGAGCGAGTAAGCCGAGTCATCGCGGTCGACGGCACCTTTTCATCCCACTGAAAACCCCTTTAAAGCATGGAATGCTTCCGTGAATAAACTTTCACGACTTACTAGCTATTTCGATTCGTCTTCCCAGTTATCTCTTCCTGGACGTACTGTTCTAAACTTTCATAACGGCCTAGGCATTGTGCTAGGTAAAAAAAGCCGTTTTCATCGGCGTTGCTGATATAAATAATAAATCCACTGCTGTAGACAATGATAGAAAAGTAACCTCGTAAGAACAGCCGCGCCCTAAGTAAATCTTGGCGCCTGTAACTTAGCGCACCGGCATGACAGAGCGCGCGTTACCGTATCCGCCCATGCGGCTACTTGCGTTATGTTGCCTAAGATCGAGCAGCAGTGGATGCCAGCGACATGCACTGATATGAAAATTAAGGTGAATATAAGGAAAACAACAATTAGAACTGGTATTCGTTCCTTCTCGTTGCCGCGCAATGATGCCCGGCTGCCGTCCACTACTGTGCAACCACGCCGTGTGCTAGACTATCGTCAATGCACGGTCCCCCTTCGTGGCAACCGTCAGCACCAGACCAAACGAACGGAGCACTAGAAATTTGTCAAGCGTGACAAAGCCCCGCGTGTGAGTTAGGGTGAAGTCTAGCGTCACTTGGGGCACTCTCGCCGTCACCGCGCGGAGCGAGATAGCAGCGCCCGGTGTGGCCCCGCAGCCACTCCGGCCACCTAAGCCGTGGTCCGTTTACTTTTTTGGACGACCGTACATCGGTAGGAGCTTGAGGGTCAAAATGACGAATAGATGACGTCTTGAGAAGGCGGCGCAAGGTGGCGAACGCATGGTCGCAGGCACGGGACCAAGATGAGAGGTCTTTGGCGCCACGAAGCAGTTACGCGAGGGGTGATAGTACCAGTGCAATATTTCGAACAAAACACCGGAAATAATGAAACGCGGCCATCTACATTTTTAAGGTACACTGCTTCTTTGCGCTTCATCGGAGATTACGAAGAAAGGTACGGAAGAAAAGGCCCTTGAGGTTATTTTGCGCAACGCCGAAGGGTTACACAAGAATAATTGGAAAAGCGCTCGGTTTGTCCAAGCTAGTGGTGCCTCTTTGTTCCTTCTCAAGGGGTTATATTTATTTCTGTAGACCAGCGCTAACCTACGCAGCGTCGACAAACTCCACTACTTATATCTATCAGCGTCACGGCATGTTTAACTCGGCCAGGCCGATACACGATGGAGGCCCGGCTTCCATGTGGCAGACAAACAAATCATACACGTCCACTTTAGATCCAGTCATAAAAGAAGCTGAAGGAAATGTTGTATATAATATTGATGCGCAATTACGGATTTCAAACTTCGTGCATCTATTTTCTTAACATACATAATTTATTTAATAAATGGGCTGTTTCAAATTCAATAACCTGGCTTCCTAAGCCGCTACACATTACCTTTTGTTCCAGATACGATAAATATTGTAAAAATCAGATTTTGTGGGTTTTACTTCTATTTTTTTAGAAAAATCAGACCTGTCACCTAGATATAGTTCTACCTTAAGCAACCTCCGTGAAAAAACTTCATTTATTTATTTATTTCAAGAAACCTTTAAAGGCCCTTACAACGAGCGTATAGCTTAAAATGCAAAGAAAGGTGCAACATTACACATCGAGCTGTTAAATTCTCGGAACATCCCCCTGCCTGCTAGCACAAAGATTTCTTCACTGCAAGCTTTGTTGGTGCTGAGAATTTTCATAGTACACAAAAATTGAGAGGAATATTGCTTCCATCTTTACCGAGTGACTCAGGAGTAGGAAGTGTCGTGTTAATCTTGGGATGTTTACTATCAAATTTATTTGCTCGGAAATTTATTTGCTCCAAACGTTCCTAGGTATTGCAGTGTAAGAAAATACATCTCGATGGCCTAATACAATGCAGATCGGCAGGCAAGTCTGCATTTGTATTTCGCCTCGAAATAGGAAGAACGTGATCTGTAGGGGTAGGGGAAGTGTTTTTTAGTGTAAATGGGATACAAATCGTATAAGCAAATCCCATCGATTATCGAAAAATTTTGGAATTGGTGCCGAGTACTGAGGAGCTGTTTTCTGATTTACGTGAACGCACCACCCATGCTAGTATATTCACAACGCTAGCCGTTTCGTTCATTAGATTACACGTTATGAGGCGTTGTTTATGAACACGTGCAGACAGAGCATTAGCAGTAAACAAGGACGTTATTTGCACACTCATCGCTCACTGTTGAGTGGGAATGCTGGCGATTTGTGTGTAAAGGTCTGATCAAAGGTAAATGGACAGAGTGACCTAGCATGCACCACTACGTATTTTCTATGGTATCTCCAGTGATCTTATCTCCAATAGATAGTTTCTCATTTATTACGTGTATTGTGGCCGCCGAGATTAAATTTGTGATAATTTCGCTGAAGTTTTATGCTGGATCACACACAGCGCGTTCATTGACACATTCGAAAACTATGCAAACATGGGTCCTACAATGTAAAGCTATTCCAATCTGTTATTATTCCAATCTCCTTATGTCAAATATACGTAATCAGCGACGCAAGGAAGTTTTTTTATCTGATTTGCTGCCAAAAGGTGAGGGGCGCGCTCAATTGGGGAGGGTTTCGATGGGGCCGAGTCAGCACAGTCATAATAGATAATGGGTGATGCCGACTTCTTCGATTGGTCCTTTTCCCCATAGCATGCGATGTCTGGTCGAAAATCACGGCGGCATGCAACGGAACGTTAAAATGGCGCCAGAACAGATCCTCAGCAAAGCGTTGGTAAAGCAACCTCGTATACGTGCCGACAAGGCTTTATAACGTCATACTGACAATCAAAATCACTTATGCGCAAATAAATCCTGCTCCCCGACATCTCCCTGGCGTGATCGACGTGCAGCTATCTCCTACTTCTTTCGTAACGGGGCAGTTTAGAACTACTAAAAAGATTATTTTGCCGAAATTATGTCTTTAGCCTGTACACGCCACATTACCGCGATGAGTTCGGCTGTTTTGTGACGCCGCGTGAAAGAAGGTTAAGTGGGTGCAGCTCTAAAATATTTGATAAATAGCAGAGCGCTAACGTCGAAGAAAGGCATCGAATCATAAATAATTATTCTTTTTTTCGTTCGGTCTAATCATGCATAATCAGCGCGCAAATAATATATCAGATGGGGCGTTATTACTGTTTGCATGACGTCGCGTGACACACAAGCGAAGGGGTGAGGAGAGTAGCCCGAAATTTTTTTGACCAATTGTGGAAGTCTGGAATACCTTAACGTTATAGCTCTCCTATATTCGTATCTACGAATAAAGACTAATCAGTTATAAGACTCAATGGAATCGTGCAATAGTCGATTCTTCACTTGAAAGCTGGGAATACATTCAACCCCTGGAATGTACTTTAATAAGGCGTGTATTCGAGAAGAGTTGCTTTCTGGGACACTTGTGCAAAGGCGAAGGAAATAAAATTTTTGGACAGTAATTAACGAGTTTAAGGTAGCTCGTGATATATACCAACGCAATAGCGTCTGTATTACCTAACGAATGTTTTTTTTTCTCTGCATCTAATTGCTTGGACGGTGAAATGCAATTGGGCAGTACGCTCAGGGTGGAAACAACACACCACGATATGCAGCACTGTTTGTCACTGATTTGGAATGAAATGGACGCAAGCAGCTTAAGGTTAAACCACAACTCACTAGTCTTCGGATCCATTGTCGTTATTGGTATTGACGTAGTCGTAATTTTTGGAGTAGATGTTGTAGTCGTAATTTTTGGAGTAGATGTTGTAGTCGGCATGGTAGGCGGGCTTGAAGGTTTGCTTGTTAACATTCGACTGGTGGTCGGGGGTGGGGTGGTTATCGGTACTCTAGGACGGGCTGGTGGTCGAGTACCCGTCGCTACCCCAGGGTCTTCCGGTACTCCAGTGCCTGCAGGTACTCCAGTGCTTGCCGTTATTCCAGGTTCTGTCGGTGCTCCAGGGCTTACGGGCATTCCAGGGGTGGCCGGTACTGCAGGACCTGCTGGTACTCCAGGACGTGCCTGTCCTCGTGGAACTGTGCTCCTCTGATCTTCTGTTTGCGTCAAAAACAAGCAAAAAAAGGAAACTTTGTAATGCGACTCAGCCTTTAGTTGTCGACCATCGAAGATAATGCTGTCTTGAGCGTTTTGGAAGTGAGAATGGGGTGTATAAACCATAAAACTTATTATGAGGCCTTCTCATTGCATGGTCGCGTTGCAACGTCGTTATATTTCTCAAATAGCCCAGGATACATGTTAGCAACAGGTCAAGGCAGTGCGTTTGTGTTATTACATGTCCCCTCCTTTAATCTTGTCTTGACGCCGATATATATTAAAGATACCACGTCAACATTTCCATCGCCTTCATGTAGGATTTAGCAATGTCAACCCCGAATGTTATTTTCGAAATTGCTATATTTACTGCCACTGGCTGGAAGAAGAAGAAGCTGAAGAAAGCGGACGTGCCTCGCATCGGCTACGTCTTTTTTAATGATTCTGCAGGCACTTTTGGCAGGACCACGCATTGAAGCTCATTATCGGATTCGTGAGGTTAACCCGAATCGGCGGATACCTTTGGACAAGGTGGGCCAGCATTTTTTGGACTTCTATAGCCTCTTTTCTGTGCATCACAAGTGGGCGCCACACTGGGCCTAACGCCACGTAGGTCTAGCGAGCCCGCCAAGCCGGCATGGCCGATATACGCATGGACGACGAACTCTCCTCGGAGGCGGAAGACGGCGAGGAAAGAATGGGTTGGCAGGTGGTCACCAACCGAAGATCGCGATCTGCGAAAAAGACCTGGGGAGCTGGTGGAGCGGCCAATTTGATCCAAGAATTACAAGGAAAGGAGATCGCCTACAAAGGTGCTGCCGGGGCCGACAAGCTCAAGCGCCGGATTGTGAAGGCGTCAAGAATGCCGCAACTGCTGGAGGAGCACAGGAAAATCATCGTTAGGCCTCGGGGAGGCCTCAACCTGAACAAGGTCAGCACAGCTATTGGAGAAGCGATCGTCGAGGCAGCCGGACTTACAGCAGACCAAGCGAAGGAAGACATCGTCTGCCCCTACTTCACACAGAATATTGTGGTGGTTAGTACACCGGAATCCTCTCATGCTGAAAGCTATGTGAGAATCAAGTCCATTACGGTCATGGAGGCACAATATAAAGTGAGCGCTTATGAAACAGCCCCCCACTCTACGTGCAAGGGTGTTATTAGACGAGTGAACCTCAATGACAGTCAAAGTGTGATCACGAAAAAGATTGTGCATGAATACAGCCCAACGGCGTTGGCTGCACAACGTATCAAAGCTACGGGATCGGTTATTGTGCTTTTCGACGGATTCAGGGTGCCCAACGTCATCAAATATGGGTCAACCCTCGTGAGTTGCTATCTGTACAGGAAGCAATTTGGCGTATGTTACGCATGTGGAAGAATCGGACACAGATCAGACGTTTTTCCAACACCTGATGTTGTGCAGTGCAGGGGATGTGGTATGCAAGACCCAGGCGATGCTCATATCTGCTCTCCCAAATGCAAGTTCTGCGGTGAAGATCACCCCACAGGTGACAGGGCTTGCAAGCAGCGGTACCAAATACCATATGTAGTAAGAATAAGAAGAAGACAACGCTCCAAAGTGGAGACCGAGATGGAATCGGCCCAACCGACAAAGGAGACCCCTCCAGGCGCCGGAAGGCGCTCACGCTCAAGAAGCACAGCAAGATCAAGACAGCGCTCAGCATCGTGGGGAAGAAACCGTTCCAGGTCTCGGGAGGCGCAGGTGCGCTTCGAGGAGCAGGAGCTGAAGACAAACAAGAAAAAGGAGCCAGGAGCGACCTGGGCCGAGAAAGTCAAAGGTACTGTGAAAGTCACAGATGCGCTAGCTTCGCAGGAACAAAGCAATGATGCCAGAGTAGAACAGCTGATCAGAGAGGTTATATCACTAAAGAAAGCAAATGAAGAACTTAAGCAGCAGATTCAGGAAATGAAAAAAAGGGTTGAGGACAGAAAGCGGCAGTGTGGCAATAGCTAAGCCGGTGTGTAGAAGTAACAGCCAGGAAGAAGACACACCGGCGCCCAAAAAGAGCTGTAGTTCCGGAGGCAGAATCGATGTGCTCGATTCTGGAAGAGATTGGAAATGCGATTACGGACCTAAAGGACACGGTAGACAGCGTTAACATTAAGGTGGATAAAACATGGAAGTGGAAGTTAATAGCCGAGAAAAGGTTGAAAAAGCTAGAGGCCCAAGGAGAGGAGGAAGAATGTATGGCCTTGGAAGCAGAAAGTGCTAGAATACCCCCAGGAGTGGTAGGTGGTACAGTCAAGCGAACAGTGACAGGGGGTAGCAAGTCAGGGGGCAGCGACTATAATAATGGATAACAGAAATAGACTTAGTGTGTGGCAGCGGAACTGCAGAGGACTTCAGCAAAAAAGAGCGTCACTAGCACAGATAATCAAAACGGTTGAAAATAGGCCGAAATTAATAATGTTGCAGGAAACTCTAGCGGAGGAGATCGGGCTGTCCGGCTTCAACTCGGTCTGCAAAGGCAAAGAAGCAGGCAGAGGAATTGCCACCCTAATGGACAAGAAAATTCTCTACATAGAGCACGATCTAAACTTAGGGGCGAGTAAAATTGAATACATATTGATAGAAATGGTCCTAAACAGGCACAGAGGTAAAGCGCAAAGCTTGTTCTGCCTCAACATATATAGCAGTCCAAGAGAGATGAGACAGAGCTTCAGAGCAATTTTTAATAAGGTCATGAGGGTAGCCAAAACTGCGCCACTCATAATTGGAGGGGACTTCAACGCCCCACACCCATGTTGGGGTTACCGCTGGAGTAGTAAAAAAGTGGAAGGAATCTGGCATCTCGCCACGGATTTAGGCCTTTCTCTTATCACGGACCCAGCCTTTCCTACCAGGTGTGGCAGTTCCACGTGTAGGGACACTACCCCGGACTTATCCTTCACTTATAACTTACCCAGGGCAAGCTGGATCTACTCTGGTACGGACCTAGGAAACGACCATTATATACTACACATAATGGTAAAAACGACAGGGGGGGAGGTAAAGCATTTCACTTACATAGACTGGGACCACTTTAGAAAAATCAGAAAAGACAGAGCAGACACAGATAAAAAGGGGCGCATCACACTACAAGAGTGGGTGGCTGAGCTTAGGGACGACTTGAATGCAGCAACTAAGGCTATAGAGACAGAGGAAGAGGTCGAACAAATCGATAGTAGATTGGCGCATTCGATCGAAGCCAAGCAATCGATTTTACAAAGATGGAAATCACAACGCCTAAACAGGCGACTTAGAAAACGAATTGCTCAGCTCAATAAGAATATAGAGGAACACGCACGATATTTGCAGAAACAAAAATGGGATGAGGTGTGTAAATGTGTAGACGGAAGGATAAAACGTGGAGGCAATTGGAGTCTGCTCAGGCATCTGCTCAACGAAAAAGGTACTAAATCGAATAGACGTACGGTAGTGGCGAAACTGGTACACCAGGAAAGTCAGACTGCAAGCGCAGAGAGCATAATGAAGCGATTGGCTACTAAATACTTGCCTCTCAGGAAAGAAGATCAGGATGTGAGTTATCCCGATTACTTAGGGGTAGAATGCAAATATATGGATCAGGAATTCACCGAAAGTGAGGTACGCACGGCACTGTATGATCTGAATGGTAGGTCAGCAGCTGGCCCGGATGGCATCTGTAACAGATTGCTTAAGAATTTGGACGACGATTCAATAAAATATCTGACCACATACATTAATGACCTATGGAAAGATGGGGTATATCCAGAAGAATGGAGGACGGCCAGTGCTATCTTAATACCAAAGCCGGGCAAGCAACTCAACTTCGATAATCTGAGGCCAATTTCATTAACATCATGTCTAGGGAAGACAATGGAGCATGTCATATTGAACAGGTTAACGAAATATGTGGAGGACAATGACATCCTACCGTGCAATCTGATTGGTTTCAGACCAGGCTTGTCCACACAAGATGCCATGTTGTTAATCAAACATGAACTGCTATTAGCTAAACAAAAAAAAAAACACTCGAGCTCTTTTGGGGTTGGATGTCGAAAAACCTTTTAACAGAATTAAGCATAGAGCAATACTTGAAGTGATTTCCGAACTCGAATTGGGCAAAAACTATATGAAGTGGTCAAAACCTTTCTTGGCAATCGTTCAGCTCACCTTAGATTCGGGGATATTAAATAAAAGAAAATGGATCTCGGTGACAAAGGGACGCCACAAGGGTCGGTCTTGTCACCTATGCTTTTCAACCTGGCCATGTCAGAAGTGGCAAAGGGATTAAAAAAATGATAGAGGGCATTCACTTTACCATTTATGCAGACGATGTGACTATATGGACCGCTGAAGGAAGTATGGGACATGCGGAAAGCAGACTTCAGAAGAACATTTCTGAGGTAGAGTCAATTCTAGAAAACATGGGACTCAAATGCTCTGCTCATAAGTCTGAACTCCTTGCACTCAATAATAGAAGAGTAATAGAAAACCGAGGGGATATGTTCGCGAGGAAGAACCCAGGTTAGTACTAACCACGAAGGCAGGCTAATCTATTAAGCAAGTAGAATCCATTAGAGTCCTAGGGTTATTCCTGGAGGCAAACGGGGCAAATGGATGAACGATACGACACATCACAAGCAAGACTGTGGAGGTAATAAGCTGCTAAGGAGAATCACTAACAGACACAGAGGGCTGGGAGAGGAGAGCGCCATGAGACTGGTCCACGCTTTCGCCTTGTGTCACTTCTCATATGTAGCTGGGATGCTCACTTGGACACAGACAGAGATAAACAAGTTGAACAGATTAATTAAAAGGCTAGTCAAAACAACAGTGGGGTTACCGATTACCACTCCGAATAACAAATTAATGAAACTCGGGCTCCACAACACTATAGCCGAGGTAATTGAAGCTCAGCAAATTGCCCACAGAGAGAGGCTCTCTGGAACAAGGCCAGGTCGAGCAATACCAGAAGAGGTAGGATGGTGCCCAACCGAATCCAAAATTTCAGGTGAAGGCACTGTAGAACTAAAAGATAGCACAAGAGAGGTAATTAAGACGACTCCTTTCCCCAGAAATATGCACCCGGTGCACAACCTGGAAAGACGAAAGGCAAGGGCCAAAGCTCTCCTGCAAGAGATAGAACACGACAGAGATCATGCGGCATTTGTAGATGCTGCGTGGATCAGAGGAAAGAAAGCAGATGGTCTCACTCGGGATGCTATTACAATCATGACTAAAGACGCGACAGTCGCGCAACAAGTAGCGATAGCATTGCCTTTAAGGAATAATAAGTGGACGAAGATTTACAGTGACTCTAAGATGGCTATTAGACACTTTACCAATGGCTTTGTAACCAAATGGGCTGCCCAGCTGATCGGTGAGTTGGACAGCCAAAAGATCGAAATCCGTTGGTTTTCTGCGCACATGGGGTCTCTCGATCCATCTCGGGAGAACTTACACGAGATGGCTAACGCAGCCGCACGAGGACTTACTAACCGTGCACTACGCGAGCAGGACCTTAATATTATACAGGAGGAGAACAGGGACCAATTACTAACATATAATGAAATCGCGAGGCATTATTACATGAACAGAAGGGAATTCCCAGTGCCACACGCTAAGCTCAATAGAGCTCAAGCGATGACTCTGAGATTGTTGCAAGCAAGAACTTATCCAAGTCCAAACTTTATTAACAAGATATATCCTGAAAGAGAGATGCCAATCAATTGCGAGAAGTGTAATGACATCATTACTCTGGATCACATGCTTTGGCAGTGTCCTGTGACTTTCACAGACTGCGACAAGGAGAGAGACTGGTGGCAGAGGGTCCTACACAGTGGAGGTCTTTTCGAGCAAGTAGAGGCCGTCCAAAAGGCCCATGATACGGTGTTAAGGTTACACCTTACTGTCCCGACGTGGGAGCCGCCTGCGTCATCCTAAGGGTTGATCTTCTGGACATTAAATTAAGTTCATCATACCATACCATGCCACTGAAATAACGTTGACCCCACTGTCTTGACAAAATGTTTGCGACAGCTGAACAAGTGACCCAAATTGACGAATCATTCTATGCATGCGGCGGAAGCTTAGCCATGAAATTTGTTCTTTTCCACTACTATGACCTCTTAGTGACATTTACGTAGTTCCTTAAAAATCGTGTGTGTCTGTATTTGCCTATTCTCACTATAACTGTTGATAGAAATAGTGCTGGTACGTGTCTACGTGGTGAATTTTGAGAACAATTTATAGACACCTGCCGATAGGAATACATGAAAATGATTACCACGCCGCTCAATACTTACCCATCGCTTCACGTACGTTATACATATACAGTTATCAGTTTTAAATTTAGCAACTACTATATGAACGAATCTTAGCAGTGAGGAGGGTGCTAGAAAGCTTACGTAGCTACTTCGATAAAATTGCAGTACACATCCATGAGCAGCGTAATTCGAGCCAATAATTCCTCAGAGACCAATGAAAAATGTCTGAGGTATTGCTTGCTCGTACTGCCAAACCCTTTTCTGTAATCAGCGTCCGTCAGACTCAATGCTTAGACAAAAGAAGTGAGACTCTCATTGATAATGTAGTGCGGCTTTTGAATATATCTCGTGCGGGACTTAACACCAAGAGAGATTTATCATGTAAGGTATTTCACACGTTTAACTTCCGTAGACCTCGAGCTTACGTGCCAAAGAATTGCAAATAAATATGTGTGATTCCTGTTAACTAACGGCTTCTGACATATGCTGAGATTCGCCAAGAGTTTACTTGCAAATTCGAGCGTTTTGCTCAATCATGCTTTAATGGTTGGATTGGTATTCTTGTCTTGTGGCAAGCTTCGTTCAAAAATGAAAAAGAAAAAGACTGTTACGCAGAATAAAAGGCAGACACACCGGCGACTATCAACTAAACTCGTTCACATAAATAACTGAAATACGCGTATATACCCAAATATACAGGTATATAAATATTAAGTATAAATATAAGAAAAATGTCAACTGAATATTTGATGCTTTATGCGATTGTTTGCTGTTGTAGTCTTGTAAAGCCCTCTGCGTATATCCCCGGAGAAGGGATTGCTAGTGATAAGCAAATAGATAACCTGTATAACCGCTGCACCTCTCAGAGGTCCCGGATCCATGATTTGAATCGTGTTTACCATGCCGAAAGTTGTTCACAAGCTCACTCGACACACGTACTACCTTTTCAAGCAGCGAAGCGCAAATGCTACTAATTAAGCTCAAACTACCGCTATTCGCAACATACCGTTTTTTTTGCTTGTGTGCAGATATTTTATTTAATAGATCACCGCCCAAGCACTCAGCACTCTTGGTAAACCGGCGAAGCTGAAAACTGTGGTCGCGCTTTAATCTGGTTAATCCCGACGGTTCATTGAACGAGGGCTTGGTACGCAGTTGCTGCATGTAGTCGGCTGCACTATCCTGTTCTTGTGCTCGGGCTGCAATCGCCACGGCATAGACGAGTTCGCTCCCGGTTCTGCTCGAGGCGTTGCTGATCGAAAGCTGCTTGCTCCTAAGGAGTACGTTTGACGCGTGGCCAATCCAATTCCGAGCCGGAGAGAAATGCTGCGCGCGCACTCGGCGGCGACGGAGAACAATGACGTCACTTCTAGCCCAAATAATTCAAAGCTGCCTATATAGCTCAAGGCCTCTTCACTCCGATCCACAAATTGAGCTTACCTCGCCTGACTGCCTTAGAATTTAATGGGGATGCTCCCGATTGGGCAACAGTTTTGTGACATCACCACTTTCATCACGCCAGCCTTGTCAAAGGAAAGTTCGGGCCAGGAAGCGTGGCGTTATAGATCGGAGTAAACAGGTCTTTTGCGATCTAGGTGGTGTTGGCTAATCGCACGTCTCTCGTTCTCATTATTTTTCGCGCATGGGAATAGGGTCGCGCAGGAAGAGTTTACAGCATACGGGGGACGGATGGATTACGTAGCCATATTAATTAATTAATTTATTTATTTATTTATTTATTTATTTATTTATTTATTTATTTATTTTAAAATACTGCTACCTCATTTAAAGACAAGCAGAGGTGGGTTACATAACTTATGAACACAACATGTCAACCAACATGGTTAGGCAGTTCTTTCTGATATTGATTAGTCGGCAGTGAACGCAGAGAACCATCTAAGTTATTCTATAATTCAACAGTGTGTGGAAAAAAAGAAAACTTGTAGCAATCTATTTTTGGAACGAAGGGATCTATGTTTAATGGGTCAGTACGTCGGATTACTCGCGCAGTAGGTGTGGTTAGCGAGACAGGCGCTTCAATGTTAGTCGATCCTTGTACGATATTGTGCAGCAGGATTAGGTGGTCACACGTGCGACGAAACGACAACGGGTCCAGTGATAAAGCCTGTGCGTGGGATGACGGTGAAAACATGCGGTCGTAATGGCCATAAATAAATCTAACAGCTTTTTTTCTGAATGGATTCTAATTTGGCAATATCCTTTACGCCTTAAGGCGACCACACTACAGAGGCATACTCTAAAACATGTGTAATTAGTGATTTATAGGCCGCAAGCTTGCACTCTTTAGTGCCGTGTTTTAAAGTTCGTTTTAGGCACCCTAGTTTTCGCATCGCTTTAGAGCAGACTATATTGATTTGATTATGCCAACTAAGGTTAGTTTTGATAGTAAGTCCAAAGTATTTGAACTCGTTAACTTCGTTAATCCTCTATCCTTGTGTGCTGTACGTAAATTTTAGGGACTGTTTCTCATTAGTAAAAGACATTGCCACAGTCTTGTTGAAGTTAATGCTCATCTGCCATGTGTTACTCCAGTCTGAAAAGGATGAAAATACGTTATTAAGCACTTCTTGATCACGAAGAGTACGAATGTTAGAATAGATCACGCAATCATCTGCGTAAAGACGTATTTTCACTTGTGTGTTTCTGGCTACTTCCATAATGTCGTTAACATATATGAAGAATAGGAGTAGCCCGAGAACTGAGCCCTGCGGCACCCCTGGCATGACCTGAGCTATAGTAGACGTTTTGTAATTAAAAGAGACGGATTGGAATCGCAGGTGCAGGTAATCGGATATCCAGTCCATTAGTTTATTACCAGGAAAGATTGCAGCAAGTTTTGGAAGCCATTTATTATGTCTTAACGTGTCAAATGCTTTTGAGTAGTCGATAAAGATGGCACCAAGCTGACCGCGGTTATTTAGTGATGTGGCTATGTCATGTGTGAATTCTAATAACTGCGTTGTTGTAGAAAATCCTGCTCGAAAACCATGCTGCTGTGGAGACAGAAAGTTATTTGCCGATAAATATTGAATGATGTGCTTATGGTTGATGTGCTCGAGAAGTTTGCAACACGGGGGCAGCAAGGATATAGGCCTGTAGTTAGTGATTAGCTGTTTCCTGCCAGATTTGAAGACGGGAGAAATGTTAGCTTGTTTCCAAACACGAGGAACTGTTGACATCTCAAGTAATTTGTCAAATATAACTGTCAAGTACCGGGCGTTCCATTCAGAGTATCCCTGAAAAAATTTGTTTCGCACTCCGTCAGCTCCAGAACTTTCTGTAGTATCAATTGTTAGTAATAAGTTGAGAACACCAGTGTAAGTTATAACGAGACTAGAAAGCTCTGGTAAAGTGTTGTTGACGCAAAAAGAAGGATCGACGCCGCCATCCTGACAAAATACAGATTGCAAATAAGTGTTGAAAGTTTCGGAAATAATCACCGGATCAGAGCAAGGGCGATCGTTTATGGTGAATGATGAAGTGTCGTGAGCAGCCGGAAGCACCGTTTTACAAAACTTTGATGGGTTTTCTTTGTTGAATGTTGATAACGTGGTGTCGAAATAAAAGTGTCTGGCTTCGTGCATTGAGGTTTTTATTTCGGACTGAAGCAGGTGCTGTTTTGAGCATTGGTTGCTCCGACTCGCGTTTTTACGTTTGCGGAGCCTCTTGATGCACCTGATAAGATGAACAATGTCCCTATTATACCAAGGGTGCCTCGGGTTGCGTTTCACACACTTTTGGGAACAAAGAGCGAGATGCATTTCTTAACAATGTTGCAAAACATATCAAACAACTCGTCCACACTGCAAATGCTGCTACATTGAAGAAAACCGGCATAGGAGGATGCTAGAATATCAACAATGGGATTGTCATCAGCATGGGAAAAATCATTAACAATCCGAAAAATAGGTCTGTTACGCTCACAAGTGACATCAACCTTCAGCCGAACTCCCTTGTGATCGGACAGGCCTTCTATGATTTGGCAGTCATATCCGTTTTGCAGTAACTTCTGGTTAAGGAAAATCATGTCTAGGATCGAACTTTCGCGGGTAACGCCACTAACAATCTGTGTCAGATCTAACGACAAAACCAAGTCAATAAGCGAGTCACAAATCGGCATGTCGCGACCATACGAAGCCAATGTGCTCCAGTTAATACAAGGGGTATTGAAAAAACCAGCAAGGATCAATTTACAGTCGTGAAGCTTGTGTTTTAATATATAATCGCCAGAATCTGGAAATATACTTTTTTCAGAATCGGGAGGTCGGTATAAAGCGCCTGCACCCACCACAATATCACCTATATATAATTTGCACAATACCGACTCGGTGTTAGGAAGAATCGGTAGCACTACAAAATCAGTGGCTTTATGAATAAATAAAACTACTCCGCCACCCCTGCCACATAACCTGTCACATCGCAAAACAGAGTAAATACGAGGCAGAAACTCGTCTTCCGTGACGGAGTCGTTTAGCCAGGTCTCAGTGACACAGATCAGAGATGGTTGATGGCACTCAATTAGCCAATTGAAGTGAGCTGGCTTGTTCAATAGGCTGCGTGCATTTATGTTCAAAAGGGTTGTATCTATCACGAAGTCACTCTCTGCTGCTAGTGGGTATGTTGCTGGAAGTTTTGGTAAGCGACTTTCAAGTTTCATCCCACGAGTAGCGGACGCCGTCTACTATCAGGGTGTCAAAGCTCAGTCGGACCTTGTTCGCCTTCTTCCTAAGCTTGACTGAATTATCCCACAAAGCTTTGCGAATCTGGCGCACAGACAAAGAAAAATCCTCGCTGATATGAGTATCTGACCCTTTTAATTTAAAAGCATTCCTTAGTATCGAAGTCATCACTCTGAAATCAAGCAACATATGTATGATAGGTCTTACCTTCCCATTTTTTTGTGCACCGAGCCTGTGACAGCGCTCAACCCAGGTGCATTCTATTTTCAATTTAGTGGAAAAAAGCTTCAGCACAGCGGTAACTAGTTGCTCAGGGGATTCAGCCGATGGCTCAGGCAGGCCATAGATTATTAAGTTGTTCCTACATGATCGGTTTTCTAAATCGTCATTTTTTCTGTCCAGTAGTTTGATGGCTTTCCTAAGGTCGTCGACTGTTTCTTCTATAGTATGCAGATTGCGTTCGACGTTAGCTATCGACGTTAGCTACACACAGCTTCGCTGTAAAGCATAAGTGCAGTAAATAGGGCATTTTGCCACACAATTTCCTAGAAGAGGTGGAGATACTATGCCGTTAATAACGTGAGCTTTGGAAGTCTAATAAACAGAAATGCATTATATGTCTCTTTGTAAGTGCCTTAGAGGCAGTTGTACAAATAGATGAAGGGAAAGCCGTCACATTTTCATGCAACCTCAATGTTCAAAAGAAACCTTCGCACCTGATTCAAGATATTTGTCATCCACTTTCAAGAGTAAACACAGACAATATCGAAACAGAGTGCCGCAACAGTGCATAAAAGGCGGCCCTGCTATCATATCGATCGTAAACACCGCGTGAATATTAGCGCGAGGAAAGTTTGAAACCGCATGCCTCGGCCAATCTCGGCAGCTACTGATACGACACGCTTCGCTTAGCGTGCGGGTGTAGTGTGTCGGGTCAGGAGTTGCTGCGACGTGCTGTCACTAGAAGTTCGCCCCACGCTTCTTTTCCGGCGTCTTGCCATCTAACGGGCAGCGGGACGCGCTCAGTCTCGCTAACAGACCGTTTTAGTTGGGCGTCTGAAACCGCCCACATACGCAGCGCGCGAGGTCGTGCGTACGTACAGAAGCGCACGCTCACGAAACGGCGATAGTTGGCCGGACGGAAAATTTGGGGTCGTGATTGCTGACTTGCACGCGAAGGATGAGGTGGTGTGCTACTCAGTGCCAACGTATGACAAGCTTCTGAAACTGTGTAGCCAATATCAGCCGCGACGATGTCAAATCACAAGCCGGAGTCATTTCTTCGGCAAGCGACGTATAAAGAAATGCGCTCTCGTGAACACGCGAGATTGTCCCGCAAATCTCGCAGAGGACGCTACGCAAGCTTTTGAGAAGCTGCGGGCGGGCGCACGCAAGAGACCGTGCGTGCGGCTGCTTAATGCGCATGCGCACTGTCGTCACCGCCGGTTTCCTGCGTGCGCATAACTATTGCGGAGGCCCAGCTAAAACTCTGTTGTCTCAATTCAGCTTTCGAATTTTATTATAAATATTTCCAATTAGGTGACCTTTTCAAGACGTTTCAAATATTGGTGTAGATGAAAATGTCACTGTCTTCAAATTAGTCATTATGACGACTGCCCCTAAGGCAGTAATAAAAATGGTAGTTAATACATTTTCGATAATTATTCTTCTGAAGGTTAGGCTATTAGAAGGAAAGTATGTCCGCCAGGCGCAGGAATGTGTCCGCAACAATACCATGTTCGGGGCGCTCATTATGTTTTATAAACAATCTATACCGTTTAAAAACACTTCCTGTGTCATGCGTTTCACCGAACGGTTTCAAACTGTTTTCTATTCCATTAACTAGCGTACTTGAAGAGCCGGACATTACTCACACAGTAAATGGAAGTACATAACCGTCTAATTAACAAAAAATTAATTATTAGGTTTTCAACTAATTACCTCATGGCACATATTGCAATTTGAACATTCTAGCTGGGTAGTTCGCAAGGCGGATCCACTTGGAACGAGTACTCAGGATGACACCAGTTTTTACATAATAATTTGCTAACTTTGCGGAAAAATATAGTTCCATTTACTTTAGTGCATTAAAGCATAAAATGACGTCTTTAATATTAAAGAACTAAGTCGGACAAGAGTGCGTTTTTACCGCAAGTTCGAAGGCGCATATCTCATAAATGGTGCCATCCGCACAATTCTTTCCAAGGGGATATGCCTTGCAGTCCAACCCGTTAGAAGGCGTAAATTGCAATATGTGGCTTAAGGTGATTAGTAAGAAATATAATTACGGATTTCTCGTTAAATAGTCGATTATGCATTTCAATTTTGCAGCCCTTACATGAGGCTCAGTTTAGGGCGTTTTTACGTTCTTAAGGCGAACGACTCTACCTATCCTCATTGTAGAATATCGGCACCCTGTCGACTAATGCTGTCAGTTGCTGTCCGTCAACGGACACAATAAGATTTGCGCTCACAATTTCATCAGTATCAGGGTTTGTCGGTTTCACGGCATCCTGCAGCGGCGTTATTGGCGGTTTTTAATCGCCTTGCTGTCGGCCCGCATACTTACCCCCAGAGGACGCCGCTTTTGCTTTCCCGGCGTGGGCTGGGTGACCTTCTTCCCCGAAGGTCAGCAGAAGGACGCTCATTCGGTGACAATGAATGAGCTGTGGATGGACCGCGTGACCGTCGACCGAAATCGGTCTGGTGATTAGGCAGAGAGTCCTTGTTTAGAATGCGCGCTATGGCCGGGCCTTGCAAAGCAGTATCGTCACGTCATAGCATGTTGCCGTCATCGCTGCGTCGACCGTCAGGTCGGAATTGACGAGGTCGGAAAGAGGTGTCGCGGTGCCAGTAAAAGGCGGGCAATAGGCCGAATCCTCCGCAGTTATCACCCGTCTATCCGTAGCCTTTCGAAAGCGTGCCATACGTCCGTTTTTCGAATCTGCGGAGGCCTCGAAGTCTCGTCGTGTGGCGGTGACCAGAATGCAGCTGGCGGCGGCTGGCGGTAGGACGGAATGGCAACAACGGGCGGACGTCTCAAAGTTTTCTCTCTTGGAGGTGACCAAGGCGAGGCTCTCGGCTGCTGATGGTTCGACCGCATGGGCGTCACAGAGCATTGACGTCGGAGAACGTCGGCGTAACTTATGGGACGCTGCTAGTGACTAAGATCGCCTGCTGAGAACGCTTGCCTAATTTCATTACGGACGACTTCAGCGACTAACGTCACGGGTGTGCTCACTGCCGATGTCCAGAGCTTCTGACGTTCTTCGCGAAGAATCTCCCAAATTAAGTCAGGGAGGGAGCTGTGATTGTTAATGGCTGCTGCGCGGCGTTGATTGAATTGCTGGTGGGCAAGCGATCCTACTGCCTGCACTTTAGATGCACTGCGCCTTCAATACCAGTGGCTTCCTTTATAAAATCAACCACGGCACTCGGTGAGTGCGCACAAGTCCGGCGAATATTTCTTCTTTGCCGCCACACATAAGGTATCGCAACTTCTTTCCCTAAGGCATATGAGGGTCAACCCTACGACATAGGCGGGTCATGTTTACGGCTAACATTGGTAGGGTTTCGTTCGGTGTCTGGATGGGTAACTCAAGATGTTGCTGGCCGCGGTCCCGTCGACCAACACTCTCGAATGTTTCTATGAGTTGACGATGGAAATCCATTTATGAAATGATGTTGCTCTCACGGTTTACAAGCCACGTGCGAGCACTACGGTCAAGGGCTAAATATACGTGGTTGAGCTCCTGTTGGGCACAAAACGCATTGACGTTGGCAACACGTTCGCACTACTCAAGCCATTCTTCAACGTCTTGATTTGTACCACCGCGAAAGCGATCGGGAAGCAATGGCTGCAGCAGGGTTACCGGGGACGCACTGTGTGTAGAGTTGTTTTGTAATATCGTGGAACCTGTGGGGGGCTAGCGGCGGCCATTGACAGAGGTAGACAACCCCGGTCAAATGCTCTTGTAGGGCGTGGAGCTCGGTAGTAAGGGCTAGAACTGCCGACTCAAACGACGCACAGGCATTGTAAGTGGAGACGGCCTAGATGAACGGCTCCCAGGAGGAGTCCGGAGCATCAGGCAAGGTCGTGTAGCGCGCACCTACACCAGTTTCGCGGTTCAACGCGAACAAGATACGTTAAGCAACACGGCGACACAGCGTATTTCAAAACCACCAGAACAAAGACGTCTTCATCTCTGCATTTCTCCAGTCTCATTATACGGAGTCCGTTAAAGCACTATCCTCATCGTTGCCTTCATGCCTACATAGAGCAAGCGTCAATATGTACTATGCCTTTGGGTCCGGCTTTATCCATCGTATGACCTTTTCGTGCAGGAAGACCAAGCTGTTCTTACAATTTGCTGATTGCATTTGTCGCTCAAGTCTGGCGACGATTTTCTCCATGTGTTGCATACATGACAGCTGCAAGGCTGTATTTAGGCAGGTGGAAGCCATGACATTGATTACTACATTCTAATAGCCCCAATGTATAATTGAAGGCTCAGCGATGGCGTAGAGGTAGAGCATCCGCTTCGCGTGGAAGGGGACCGTGGCTCAAACTCTGGTGGCGCGTAATTTTCCACCCGATTAAAAAAAAATCAGCGTGTCGCTAAAATTGCATAAGTAGGCCTGGAGTGCGGACTGATCCCGGTGACCTGAACCGGTAACGTACTCTCTCCCCAGAGCAGGAATGGCCACCCTGATGCAGTACTTGGCCACAACCTCCTATATGAATACAACAATCAAAACCCAGCCCTTAGTCCCCAGCAGCTGTGAAGTAACTGACCACGGCGGCAGTGAGAACTGTGACGCAGCAAAGGGTGCTAAGAATCTCTGGATCCGGACAGGCCACCATTGGAATCTGAGCCTGGCAACGTTTATCGCTAGAACGTTATCTAGTGAGGCGAGTCTAGCAGTGCTATTGGAGGAATTAGCGGGCATTAAATGGGATATAATAGGGCTGAGTGAGGTTAGGAGGACAAATAAAGCAAATGCATTGCTGAAAAGCGGGCACGTCCTGTGCTACCGGGGCTTGGCAGAGACGAAAACTAGCAATCCGCTTCCTGAATAATAAGGATATAGCTGGTAACATACAGGAATTCTATGGTGTTAAGGAGACGATGGCAGGTGTTGTTGTTAAACCTAAAAAGATGTACAAATTGAAGGTCGTACAGGCCTTTGCGCCTCCATCCAGTGATGATGTCCACCAAGTCTAAAGCTCCTATGAACAGGGGCGTAGCCAGGGTGGGGGGGGGGGGCGGCTTATCTTCAGCCCCCCCCCCCCGAAATTTTTTCGCGCTGTCCATGCACCGCCGACCAAAGCAACTCCCAGCGCCGGAAATCATTCTGGATTTCGTCTAGAACGTCTTTTTCACGCTCGAAAAGCCATTTCACCGCAAAAATTGCGAACTCGGGCTGGATTTCGCGGCAACGCCCATGCACCGGGAGTCACATTACGCAAGCAGCCCGATCCGAGCACAATGTTTTAAGGACGTTTTGATGGCGAACGGGCTCGCCGCGTCATCTCGCGGAGGCCGCGGAATGTACACTCTATCATTGAATCTACGGAGCACGCGGATGTCAATTCGGAAACTTTATGGGTATAAAGTTCTCAAACTTTTGACGTGAAAGGTGCATTGACATTTCCAAACGTGTGCTTTAGATCTTCAATTGCGGAACTTTGTAAGTTTAATGTTCCCATATATATTTGACGCCAAAGGCTCATTAGCTTTACCAAAGTCGTACATCGGGCCATACAACGCGACAAGCCAAATGAACACACTATCGGACAAGTTGACAAAGCCCGCAACGAGGCCCGATGAGACGAAGCGTTGTGTATTCGTGCCGTTATGTCACATAAAAAAACAAAATTTTTTTTTCACCTGCGTCAAAGCATCCAGTGAAGACACTAAAGCAAGCCAAGGTAACTACGTTCTTATTTATTTTTTTCTACTTTGACTTAATCGCGAGGACACATTGAGCCTCATATTATATTACTCATATTATATTATTGCAATAGCAATTATATGGACACTGTAGGCGCATTCCTGCCGTCGCCCTCGCCCTCATGTTCCGCATAAAGTCCAAGGCCGATAACATTGTGACCGCGCGCCGCATGCTGTATGTGCGAGTGAAAGCGTAAGGAAGAAGGTAGAATGGGTCAACCGACGATGGTGACTCAGTCTTGCGTGCGCAAAGGAGAAAAGCGGAGAGCAAGCACGCCGCTTCCCGTCGCGCACGATACATCGGGGGAGTGGAGGGAATGGGTGAGGGATCTAGGATTCCGTGAATCTGTGGTTGTGCAACGTGTTTATTTGCCTTGTTTGACCCATTATATACCGTGACTTTTTCTTACATACGTAGATTTATTGGAGACTTATACGTATGTTTAGATATCTTGTTGCGAGGTTTTGTGCATATATACGTGCAGTGAACTTTGTTTCCAGTGGCACTTTTTTGCCCTTTATCAAGCTGTATCTTCGCATTTATATATTTCATTGTGTCTTCGCATTTCTAATGTACGAGGGCGAGTCAAATGAAAGTGAGCCTACCCACCCTGCGCAATTATGGTTCGGTTCATTATCTGCAAAGCCTGCGTGTAGCACGCAGGCGCCTCTCATTTACAAAAGTGACACGCAGGTGTGAGGATAAATGTTCTTTAATGCGCTCATACATCGGGTTGAACACGGTTGTGTGACGTAATGGACGCTGCAGAAGTTGACCAGCGTGGTGCCGTGAGGTTTTTGACAACTGAAGCTGTTTCCCCCCAAAAATTTAGTCACCATGTGGCTGCCGTGTACATTGCACATTGCATTTTATTGGCCACTGTGAAGCGTTAGAACAAATGGTTCAAAGAAGGACGTGAAAGTGGCAAAGACGATCCAAGACCGGGCCAAAGTCACTGTGCAGTCGCCCCCAACACAATTGCAGAGGTTGATGAGCTGATTAGACAAGAACGGAGGATAAGCATCGACGAACTGGCAGAGCATGTGAACGTCAGCCACGCTTCTGTTCACGCCATTATTCGTGAACATCTCGGTTATCGGCTCTTGTGTGCGCAATGAATGCCCAAAATATTGAACCATCGCCAGAAGACCGATAATTTCGGATCTGCCTTGACTCATCTGATCTGGTACCACAATAAGGGTGACGATTTCTTGTCTGCTATTGTGTTCGGAGACCAACCATCATGCCACTACTACGAGCCTGAAACACGACGGCAAAGCTTACATTGGAAACACTCGAATTCACCACCCCCAAAGAAAGCAAAGGCCGTCATTTCCGCCGGAAAGAGGCTGTTGACTTTTATTTTTCGACCGTCAGAGGCCATTACTGATAGAATTTGCTGAATCTTGAGAGGCTATCAATTGTTTACGATATTGTGAAACGCCGGATCAGCTGCATGTCGCAATCAACAGCAAACTACGTGAAAAATGACGAATGGGGTCATCTGGTTCCACAACAATGCCCGTCCGCACGTCGCTCATGTGGTTAATAAAAAACTGGCAAAGTTCAAGCAGGAAACGCTGCAACATCCACCATACAGCTCAGACCTGTCACCTTCCGACATCCACATTTTGAGGCAACCGGAAAAACAGCTCAAGGGAACCAGATTATTCTCGGACGATGACGTGAAAGTCAGTTGCAGACGTTTTGAAGCAACAGCCCAAAAAGCTTTAAGAGACGGGAATTACGCGACTCGTTAGTCAATGGGACAAATGTCTAAATGCTCATGGAGGCTACTTTTAAATAAAGCACCTTGTTTGTCATATATTCGCATTGGCTCACTTTCATTTGACTCGCCCTCATATATTCTGCAGAACTCCTGCTTTTTATACGTGCTCTCTGTTGCGACTATAATTTCGGTGCAATTACTCACGATACACGACCGGTGACAGCTGCTCCTGCGTAACACATTGTAACAAATGACAGCGTCATTGACATTTTTCACTGGCCGTTGCATATGTACAAGAATGTAAACAAGGATCTTGAATGACAAAGTTTCATTAACATATTTATCCTGAACTTGTTCATTTCATGGCCATTACATTTTTCATATCAGCGGCATGCACTGCTTTGCGGGTTTCGAACTAATGTAGTTCTAAAGTTCGTGTGAAATTATCTTTACTTACTAAACAGACAAAAAAACATGGAAGCATTGACATCAGTTATGATGGGCACAATTTTTGGCACATACGAGTCTAATATTTTATGAAAAAATACATATTTTGCTTGTATTGACAGTGCGCAGCGTTCAAGATTTCGTTTGCAGCATTTTTGGCAATGGCAACGCAGTTATTATTCGTGTATTTAATCCCTAGGCAAATTGTTTAAGAGGAAGCTTTAGCTCAGGCCCAACTCCGACGCGGCCTATTCAGATACATGTAAAGCGCAGAAACGCTTTTCTGAGATAACTCCTGAATCGCTCTTAATGAAATTTGTTGCATTTGTCAGCGTAAGTTAAATTCTAGTGTCTGTTGGAAGCGGAATTTCGATTTAGGGCCCGAACTTTGTTTAAAATTAGTTTGAAAAGTTCGAAAAAAAAAAAATAGAAACACGAAGTTTACAAATTAATAGCTCGGCATCAAGAACAGATATCGCGGTTCTGCAAACGGCATCCATTACACCATTCAAAATGGACAAATTCGATATGTCTATTTGTATCTAATGTGAATTGGTTATGGTATGTACACGGGTTCTGCAAAAGCCGTATTTCCATAATGCTTATTTTTCTTGAGACTCATGTGTAACATCGTTTTGTCCGCTGTAGATGTACTATTATGTGGAATTCACAGAATTGTGATATCAATTTTCATTGCTTATTTACAGAGTTGTAAACATCATTGTTTCGTTGTCTGAAAATTTTCTATTTTTGCCACTTCTCAATAAAACATTCACGACATAAATCGAAAATTCAAAACAAACAATCCCTACAAGTGAAGTTTTTCTTTTAAATGCAACAAACCTCATCAAATTTGGTGAAGTGGTTGCCGAGAAAAACGAATTCTCTTTCTACATGTATTCAGATAGGAGCATCCAGCCTAATGTTTCCTCTTAGGAGGAGGCCGAGCTGCATTGTGAGCCAGCCCCCACCCCCCCCCACTCCCCGAACGAAATTCCTGGCTACGCCAATGCCTATGGAGACGTGCAATCGGCGATTGGTAAAGTCAAAACAAACTACACTATACTGATAGGTGACTTCAATGCCAGGGTAGGCAAGAAGCAGGTTGGAGACAAATCAGTGGTGGAATATGGCATAGGTTCTAGGAATAGCAGGGGAGATTTATCAGTAGAGCTTGCAGAACGGCATAATTTTCGGATAATGACTACCTTGTTCCGAAAGCGGGATAACCGAAAGTGGACGTGCAGAAGCACGAATGGCGAGACAAGAAACGAAATAGACCTTATACTCTGCTCTAACCCTGGCATCCTACAAACTGCGGACGTGGTCAGCAAGGTGCACTGCAGTGACCATGGGATGGTACGATGTCGAATTAGCCTATACTTGAGGGAACGGAAGAAACTGGTACATAAGAAGCCGATCAATGATTTAACGGTAAGAGGGAAAATAGAGGAATTCCGGATCAAGCTACAGAACAGGTACTCGGCTTTAACTCAGAAAGATGACCTTAGTCTTGAAGCAATGAATGGCAATCTTATGGGCATCATTAAGGTGTTTGCAATAAAGTCGGTGGTAACTTTGTTAGAAAGGATACGGGTAAGCTATCGCAGGAGACAAAACATCTGAATAACAAACGCAAATGTATGCAAGTCTCTAACCCTACAGCTAAAATAGAACTGGTGCAACTTTCCGAGTTAATCAGAAAGCATAAGATCGCTGACATAAGGAAGTATAATATGGATAAAATTTAGCATGCTCTCAGGAACGGAGGAAGCCTAAAAGCAGTGAGGAATAAACTAGGAATAGGCACGAAGCAGATGCATGCGTTAACAGACAAAGCCGCCAATATCATTACTAATATGGATGAGATAGTTCAAGAGGCTGACGAGTTCTATAGAGATTTATACAGTCGCAGTGGCACCCATGAGGATAATAAAAGACAAATAGTCTAGAGGAATTTGACATCGCACAAGTAACGCCGGAGAAAGTAAAGATAGCCTTGGGAGCTTGCAAAGGGGGAAGCCAGCTGGGAAGGATGTGGTAACACATTTGTTAAAGGATGGTGAGAAGATTGTTCTAGAAAAACTGGCCACCCTGTATACGCAATGACCCATGACCTCGAGCGTACCGGAATCTTGGAAGAACGCTAACATAATCCTAATCCATAAGAAAGGGGACGCCGAAGACTTGAAAAATTATAGACCCATCAGCTTACTGTCCGTTGCCTACAATGTATTTACCAAGGTAATCGCAAATAGAATCAGGAACACCTTAGACTTCTGTCAACCAAAGGACCAGGCAGGCTACTCAACAATAGACCATAATCACACTATCAATCTGGTGATAGAGAAATGTGCGGAATATAACCAACCCTTATATATAGCTTTCATTGATTACGAAAAAGCGTTTGATTCAGTCGAAACATCAGCAGTCATGGAGGCATTACGGAATCAGAGTGTAGATGAGCCATATGTAAAGATACTGGAAGATATATATAGCGGCTCTACAGCCACCGTAGTCCTCCATAAAGCAAGCAACAAAATCCCAATAAAGAAGGGCGTCAGGCAGGGAGATGCGATCTCTCTCATGCTATTCACAGCCCGTGTACAGGAGGTATTCAGAGATCTGGATTCAGAATAATTGGGGATATGAGTTAACGGAGAATACCTTAGTAAATAGCGATTCGATGATGATACTGCCTTGCTTAGTAACCCAGGGGACCAATTGCAATACCTGCTCACTGACCTGGAGAGGCAAAGCAGAAGGGAAAGTCTAAAAATTATTCTGCAGAAAACCAAAGTAATGTTTAACACTCTCGGAAGAGAACAGCAGTTTACGATGGGTAGCGAGGTACTGTAAGTGGTAAGAAAATACATCTACTTAGGGCAGGTAGTGACCGCGGATCCTGATCATGAGACTGAAATAATCAGAAGAATAAGAATGGGCTGGGATGTGTTTGGCAGGCATTCTCAGATCGTGAACAGCAGGTTGCCATTATCCCTCAAGAGAAAAGCTTATAACTGCTGTGTCTTAGCAGTACTCACCTACGGGGCAGAAACCTGGAGGCTTACGAGAAGGGTTCAACTTAAATTAAGGATGACGCAACGTGCTATGGAGAGAAGAATGATGGAAAGTTATGATGAGAAGAATGATGAAAAGGGGGGGGGATAAGAAGAGAGCAGATTGGGTGAGGGAACATACGGGAGTTAGTGACGGCTTAGTTGAAATCATGAATAAGAAATGGTCATGGCATGTAATTAGAAGGGAACATGACGGACGGTCATTGGAGGTATCGGCATAGGTTTCAAGAGAAGGGATGCCTAGCAGGGTGTGGCAGAAGGTTAGGTGGGCGGATGAGATTAGGAAGTTGGCAGGTACCACATGGCCACAATTAGCACATGACCGCCGTGTTTGGAGAAGTATGGGAGAGCCCTTCGCGCTGCAGTGGGTGTAGCCAGGCTGATGATGACGGTCATGATAATTGAAGAGGGGGCTTCATAAATCGCGGGGTATTCAAAGTGTTTTGTAGTTTAGTTGTTCTCTTGGCAAGTCATGGCCTGAGTCTGCGTCCAGCTTGGACGCATATAATTTCGTTGAGCTGAAACTCTTCTCGAATTTTTCCCGCAGAGTACCGGATTCAGCAGCATTTCTCAAGCCTGACATGCTGGCCTTTCAGCCACTTTGGACCGAATGGGTACCAGTTTCAAACGAGTTTGCTCCCCTTCACGGAAGAGAATTGTGCTGCAGTCGTCCGGTAGGCTTTCTCTAATCTCGGCATCAAGGTTCAGGTGTTATGTCGGCGGTCTTCAGATTGATTATCAATATCAAGGCATTCCGGCCTAGCCTATTGCCGCTCACAGGGAGCTCGCTATTTTACCACACTGGAACAGTGGCGCTATCTGTCACTGCTATGGCAGAATAAAAGGGACGCAAAACCCGCCGCGCGATGACATTAGCGCATGGTTTCAATTGCGGAGAAATCCTTATTGATTCAGCAGACAAGGACACGCGATTTGCGTTGGATTGGCATTGATTCAGTCAGCATAAGCTGGCATTTACCAGCCCCTCGTCCATGCATAAATGCTCTGACTTCGGAAATGGACTTTCGTATTGTTTTATAAACCCTTCTTGCATCGTACATTCTTCAGCTTCTCATGGCTAAAATATGTGCCTCGGTGACGTGTGTGACAAGCCTGTACGCTTCGGTGATGGGAGGGGGCTTCATCGTTTCCTAACAATTCAGTGGCGTGGTGTGGGTTGCCCCACCAGAGAAAGCGAATGGCGTCCAATAATATAGAAGTTTACATAAACGCAAAGCACGCCAGAGCCGGACAGGTACCTGAAACTATGCAGATCGGTGGCTACGTGCTAACACACATTTTAATGCCTTACACTCGCAAACGTATTTGTGAATGCTTCCAGTGCTGCTCTGGTGCTCAGCGGCGGCTGCTTCTCCTGTAGCGTGCATTGCTTCAGAAAATAAGTAGTCCTGCATATTTAATAGATTGCTATTGGGAGTGTCAAACTGGCAAAACGAGTACGTGGGTGAAGAGTCGGAAACCGGTCACGTCGTTTAGGTATTGGTAGGTCTCGGAAAATACAGCAGATTACCACGAAATTGGGAAAATCACTTTCACCCACTTATTATCTCACCCATCGAACAACCGTACAGTATATATATATATATATATATATATATATATATATATATATTGCGAAGCAGCTGTTAAACCTCGACGTTTTATTCAGCATGGACACGCGCCCAAGCGCATGAGGCTGGCTATAGCGATGAATATATGTAGCTGAAGAAGATGAAGGGCAAATATGCTGACAGCACTTCACCACGCGTGAAAGCGGCCGCCCTCGCGGCTGCATATGGCAGTGAACGACGTATAAAAGGCTTTAAGCGCAATACAGGCATAATCACCATGCACAGGCAGCGGCCGTCAAAAGGCACGACAACGAAAGCGACGCAATAGCTCAGAGGCGAAGTTTGTTCCCAAACAATGTAGGACCCAATGAAATGGGATTGAAATTTGTTACATAATCAAAGGAACGCGAACTGGGTCCACGAAAACATTTCGTCTCCAGGATGGAAGGAAACGAAACAGTCGGATACATCATAGCAAGTTTTTTTTATCTGGTTGACTGGAGTCGGGGTTAACGCGGGCGCGGTGGCGACACTGGACGATGCGCGAATCGAACTGCTCACACAATGATGATGATCCGGGCACCGGGATTCAAAACACGGAAACGTCGAGAAGACGTCGGTTGACGGGTGTAGACGAGAAAAAATGGCGAGTACCCCGTAGTGCATTGCACGGCGGTGTTGTACGCGAAAGTGACGAATGGCAGGATGGTATACGAACTGGTGGAGTCAGGGTTGATTTACATTGACATTGAGTCAGCCAGCATGCGATGAAAGCGCCCCCTGAGCTACAAGTCGTCTGGAAGATGATCTTGGACGCATCGAGGACATCATCGAGGAGCGCGGATAGAGAACTCTTGCCGCGGTCACTGAAAAGGACACGTGGGCCTCCGTGACGTAAAAATATGGCTTCCAAGAAACAGTCCGCATCCTGCGTGCCGGATACTGAAGGTAGTGCGGGTGTTTCAGCGTACCCTGCCAAGTGGTCGACAGCTGTGACTATCCGTCGGTTACTGCCCGCTGATATGAGTTGCGTTCCATACAGGTTGATAGCAACGATTACAAAAGACGCTTCAGGCCAGGGTACAAGTTGGCACAGTGTAGCTTGAGGTGAGGTCACTCTTTTGCGGCGTTGGCAGTGCGAGCATGAAGCTATGTATTTAGCTACGCTGGTTGCAAGTCCAGGCCAGGGGTAGCAACTGCGGAGGCCTTCATAAGTTTTATGGTAACAAAAGTGAGCGGTCATATGCGATCGTCGTGAAAGTTCCCCAGTATTTGAGCCCCAAGTGATCCAGGAGCGACTGGAAACCGACGGCGGCCTGCGAGATGAAGCACGTATCGGTATAGGATCAAATTTTCGAATTTGAACTTCTTCAACTGTTGACGGAGCCAAGCGTGTGGTGGACGGGAGAATACGCGGAGACGTTCCATAATAGATTGGCAGTCGGAGTCGCAACGCTGGCAAGATTCGAACTTATGAGAATGGTTATATGTGAGTCAGCCGAGAGCTGTGAGCGAAGAAACTACAAAAGACCCGTCTTGAGATTTGCTCATGGAAAGTGGTAAGTGAGCTGCGCTTGTAGAAGGTGGTACGGCACAGCGAGAGAGAGAGCATCTGAATCCTGGTGATTCTTTTTTCTTTCATACTTGTAGGGAACGTCGAAGCTGTATTCTTGTAAACAGAGTATCCAATGACCAAGACGTCCTAATAAATTCTTGAGGATCGATGACCAGCACAAGTCGTGGTGATCGGTAACGACCGTAATGTGGCGGCAGTGCACGTAAGGTCGAATTTTTTGGATGGAGCAAACAACGGCAAGACACTCTTGTCCTCTAATCGTATAATTTTTATCTGCCGCGGTCTACGTGCGATTCGTGTATACGAGCACACGTTCTTCGGAATTTTTCTCACGTTACGGAAGAACAGCGCCGATACCGCGACCACTGGCGTCAGTATGTAGAAGAGTAGGTGCAGTGCAGTCGAAATGACAAAGCACAGGTTCGGGCGTGAGTGTGCACTTGAGAGTGTTAGAAGCAGTTTGGCATTCGTCCAGCCACACATAGGGAGCTCCAGATGGAAGGAGTTGATGGAGCGGTATGCTATGGTGGCGAAGTTACGCATGAAGCGCTGGAACCACGGAGCTAGACCAAGAAAGCTACGCAAGTCTGGCTCGTACAGGTCTGGGGAAGCAGAAAACGGTGGTAATATTATCGGGGTCAGGTTGAATGCCCTCCTTGCTGACAAAGTGGCTAAGTGCTTTATTGGTTTTGCTGGCGAAGTGGCACTTTTTTATTCGTCTGAAGGTCAGCAACTCAGAGGTGTGTCAGGGCTTCGTCGAGGCCTGCAAGTGCTGATGGCAGGTCGACGAAAATATGAATATCTCGTTACTGTTACTGTACGTTACTGTACCACTGTAACTCAGTGGTACAGTATAAATCATTCGCTCAATTGTTAGGGGAGCATTACATAGGACGAAAGGTATTATACTGAAGTCGTTAAGGCTATCTTGCAAAGGCAGTTTTTCCTTGTCGGCTTCGTGCATGTGGATCTGCTATTAACCGTAACGTAAAACGCGGCTGGAGAAATACTCCCCGCCTTGTAATGAATTTGATGCATCATCGAATCCGAAAAATGGATATACATCTTTTTGGGTTATCTTTCAAAGCACGGTAGTCTACACAGAAGCGCACCGATGCCTCATTTTTACGCACCAAAACGACAGGTGTTGACCAAGAGCTTGAGGAGGGACGGATGCTTCACTTCAGCATGTCGGCAACATCGCTGTCGATGATGTAATGTTAGGCTGAAGAGACTGAATAAGGTCGATGACGCACGATAGAACTTCCATCAGTGGGCATGCCATGAGCCATCGTAGAAGCCTGTCCCAGAAGTGGAGACTTCACGTCGAAGTAGGTTTTACGCTTGGACAACAACGCCAGTAGCTTCTCCGTCTGCCGTGATGTCAGATCGGTGCTGATTGCACTAGCGAGAAAGAAAGCAGGAACCACATCTACAGCTGCTGGTGGTTGTTGAAGGTCAATATTCAAAGCAGGCACAGAGACAAAGCTGAGTATTAACGACGCACGTGACAACAGCGCCTTTAGTAATCTATATGGGCTCCTTCTTTGTGCTCAGTAAAGCCAAAGCGGCCTTGCCCTTGTGAAGCGTAGAAGGCTCCGTGGTGTACAATCCCTTTGGATGGGAACGTGGTAACGCCACAACTAGGACGTCACCATTGCTGATGTCACAGTTAACTGTAAGAAGCTGTTCGTAGCCAGGTGGTGCCACGCAATCGTCAGGAGCTTTCATGCGAAGGTAAGATTGGTACTCGTCGCCTGAATTGTCGGTATCTTTCAAATGAGCGGGGTGTAGTCGACACGAGATGAAAGCAGACGCGGAAGCAAGTCCCACCCTAGAATAAGCAGGTGTGCACAAAAATTCAGCACTGTGAAGTAAATGTTTTTTCATATCCCGTCAATGGATATTCGAGCGGTACACTAAGCCGATGGCAGAATTACATCATTCGCACCACGCTGACAATGTCCGTTGTAAGGTGTGGTAACACTGCGTAAACGAGAGCCGAAGTCGGTGTGAATAATGGAAATTGTACCTCCAGTTTCAATCTGAACTTGAAACGTCAAACATTTTGCAGCAATTATTAAAGTATTGGCCGGGCTCTCTGGAGTAATTTTGCTCTGTGCAAGCTTTGCAGCTTTCTCTCCAAAAACTGTAACATCCAGTTTTCTGAGTACTAATGACGGTTGCGGGTTCCCTGTTGCAGGGACGATGTCGAGCGTCGTTGAGGGGAAGGAATGCGTCGATGTTCTGGACGGTACATGCGAGGCGCTTCGGTGATTGGGAGACGGAGTAAAGAAGCCTGGTGCAGGACGGCGCTGGTACTGACCCTGAGGAACCAACGGAACCAATATACATTCTTGGGCATAGTAGCCACAGGGTTCGTCCTGCTGGCGTTTTCGACAAAACCACTATATATTCCCACAAATATCGCAATAATAACAACTTGGACGCGGCCAACGTCAGATAGCGAAACCAGTAGTAGAGTTGCATGGTCTGCTAGAGACGCGAGGATGCTATGAGCAGTAGCAGCGGCAGGAGGCGCTGTCTGAATGAAAGCAGGTTGCATAGCATCAATCTGGCCATAGGAGCTTGGCGGCTTTGGAGAGGCGCAGCTCGCTCCAGAAGTCGTGGAGGACAGCTCTTTGGTGATGTCGCACAGTCCGAGAACCGAAGATAGAATTTGAGTAACTGGAAACTGAGCAGGCCATGAGTTTGGAGCTCTTCGTTTTTAAGAGCTCGAGTAGGCATACGCAGGTCCGTATCCGAGAATCGAGGAGTGCCAGGCGGGTCAGGGTGTAACCAGATGGCCTGCACTGCGTCCAGATGTTGGAAAGTCGGGATGACACCGTCAATGGCCGTGGGATTCTCGATCACCAGGGCATTGAATGCGGCGTGTCCAATGTCCATTAGGATGTAAAGAACGTGATCAAATTCTCTCATGGCAGGGTCAGCGCAGCGGCAAAGGGTGAGAACGTCTTCAATATAAGAGCTGTACGATTCGCCGGCAAGTAACATTCTTGGCGACCTCACAGTGGACGTTTCGAGTGCCGAAAATTTCCCTTAACTGGCGTTTGAACGCCGCCCAGTCAGGTAAGGTGCTCTTATGGTTGAGAGATAAGGTCTTGGCAACGTCAGTGAGGAAGAAAGCAACGTATTGAAGCATGTGACTATCATACAACCGGTTAAAGTCACTAACCCGATCGCAATTGTGCATCCAATTTTCAACGTCGTCCCTGCGGAGGCCAGCGAACATGGTAGGGTCACACTGCCGAGGTGTGACGGTCAATGAAAGAGCGGACGGTTGGGCAGAGAGGGTTACGCAATAGGCTTCCGCCACCATGGCCAAAGAGGGCCATGGTGGGGAAAATCGGTGCGCGTGACGACCTGAACAAAGGTCCAGGGACACTCGAAGACGTAGAGGTCAAACGGAATAAGAGCAATCACCACCACTTGCGAGGCGGCTGTTAAAATTCTCGACGCTGTAATTAGCAGGACCATCTACGTAAGTACATGATGCTGCCCAGTGATGATGAATATATACAGCGGAAGAAGAAAAAAATGTAATGCTTGCTATATATATATATATATATATATATATATATATATATATATATATATATATATATATATATATATATATATATATCTTGTTACGGCACTCATTGATAATGGAGCACATCTTCCTATTATGGGTGCTGCCTTCCGACCACGACTGAACAAGCTCCTCAGCCCAGCGTCAGCACGCGTCATCCGCGTTGCGTTGCGCGTGGTGGTACTGTGCCTATCATCGGCATATGTACGGCACGTGTCAGCATCACCGGCCGCCACACTCCTGTCCTCTTCACCTTAATTGCTCATGGCCCCCACGACCTCATTCTAGGCCTCGATTATCTCTCCGCGCATTCTTCTCTTATTGACTGCTCTTCCAGTACCTTTCGCCTTCAGTTGCCGATGCTCACGGAACGTTCCGACACATCCCACTGCCGATTACACCCCACCGGCTTTCTTCGCCTGCCACTAAAGTCAATAGTCTAAATTGAACTGTTGTCTTTCCCACCAGTTCCTGATGGCGAGTACCTCTCACTCCTCGGCCCGACATTACAATACAGTATGACGTTACCGTGCCTCACAGTATACTTACTATGTATGCGAACCGTACTCGCATGCCTGTCTCTTTGGGTTGACAAAGCAAATTCTACCGCCAGGTATTTGCCACCGTTGATGGTATCGGCGACCAATACGTGGCAGCGTCATCGACCGATGGTTCTCGCGAGCTTAGCATGCCCCTCGCGCCAGCATCGAGCGCAGATCCCAACATAAAGAAAATGGTTGCAACGGACCTGTCCTCTGCGCAGGCTGAAGACCTTCGCCAAGTATTATCGTCCTAGCGATATATTTTCGACTTCGACGATTGCGCTTTAGGCCAGACGCTCGCGGTCAAGCATCGGAGTCTTACTGGCGATGCTACATCTATTCATCGACAACGGTATCGAGTTTCTCCGTCGGAACGCCGAGTAATTCAAAATGAAGCGAACAAAATGCTAGATAAAAACATCAATTAGCCTTCTTCGAGTGCCTGGGCATCACCTGCAGCGTTGACTAAGAAGAAGGACGGCACGTGGCGCCTCTGTGTAGGCTACCGTCATCTGAACAACATTAATTACCAAGAAGGACGTCTACCCACTCCCACGTATAGAGGACGCCCTTGACTGCCTGCATGGTTCCAGCTATATCTCGTCTATTGATCTTCGTTCGGGATACTGGCAGATTGCTGTTGACGATATGGACAGAGAAAAAACCGCGTTCATCACACCTAATGGCCTATACCAATTTAAGGTAATGCCGTATGGATTTTGCAACGCCCCTGCCACCTTTGAGCGAATGATGGGCTCCTTGCTCCAAAGTTTCAAATGGTCCACATGCCTCTGATACCTCGACGACATCATCGTCTTCTCGCCAACGTTCGACACTCACCTTGAGCGTCTGCCAACTGTACTTGATGTATTTCGAAAAGCGGAGCTGCAACTTAACTTGTCCAATTGTCGTTTTGGCCACCGACAAATTACTATTCTGGGGCATCCCGTTGAAGCTTCGACCCCGACGAGGACGGGGATCGCTCACCTCCACCAGAATGTTACGTGTAGAAAGACACAGACGGAAGAGGCTATTTACAGGCTATTTACACTGGACTGGAGCCAGAGCACCAGGCCGACATTCGCTCGCGCCAAGGGCACAGCCCCACTTCGTCGTGCTCGCGGCGGCTCGTCTCTGGGGTGTCTGCCGATAATATCGTAATATATATATATATATATATATATATATATATATATATATATATATATATATATATATATATATATATATATATATATATATATATACATATATATATATATAAATATATATATATATATATATATATATATATATATATATATATATATATATATATACATATATATATATACATATATATAAGCGGAAATAGTCGGCCGATACAGTACTTTTATCCTATTGCAGCCGTGTGAGGCAGCGCCGAAGTTCCCGGCAAATCAAACAATGATCTGAAGTAAATTCTGCAATCAGCCGTGAGCGATCTATAAAAAACCTTTTTGGACCACCCCTACTTTGCTCGTATGTCACCCGATCTCACGAAAACCGCGATAGCTCCCTATCTGATATGACGTGTCTACATTGATTATGCATAACTGGACCGAACAAAAGAAAAAAAGTTATTTCTGATTCGACATCTTTTCGCCATTATACCTAGAGTATTGCTCAAATGTTTTCGGGCTGTAGTCACTCTGCCTGCCTATCACGCGACGTCGCATAACATCGAAAACTGATCCAGTCGAAGTGAAGTGCACGCCTTAAAGATGTATTAATATGCCGAACAAAACAGAATTTTCTTCTGAATAGCCGCAGGCTGCCCCGTTCCGAAAGGAATAAAAGATGGTTGCCACCAATCACTCAGGCACTGGCTACTCGCACCTGCCGGAGAGCAAAGGTTTATTTGCGTACAATCAAACTTATTGCGTCGCCTCGTAATGTTTTTGAGCACTTTCGGCACGTTTAAGACCTCGTTCTGCCAACTCTTTTTTGCTGGGGATTCGTTTTAGCGTCATTCTTAAGCTTCCATTGCATGCCGCCACTATTTTGACCAGCCACCGCAAGCTATGTGAGGGAAAGCGGACCATTCGTAGACGCCGGCATCACCCTCTTCTTCCAGTTATCAATTTTCAGTGCAGTGGCTCAGAGCCATCGAATTCCTCTCCACTTGAGTGTGCTCTTCGCCTCACGGCGTCAAGTGTACGTGAACAATTTGGGTGAAAGCAACTGGTCAATCGATCCAACAGTGCCACCTGAAGGCATAATTTGTGCACGATTCGAAACATTCGCTATGTAATGAACGAGAAGGTAGTGAGGGCCCCATTTTTATTGTCATCTCAGAAGAAGCCAACAAAGAAAGACACCAAAGAGAGCATAGGGAAAATTCCTGGTACCTCAGAATTCAATTAAAGAAAAGAAAAATAATGCAAATGAAAACTAAATAATAACAACTGAATACAAGTGGGGTACGAAGCACGTCTTGCACTGAGCTATCTCAGCGCTGTTTTCCTACTTACTTTTAGGGGTATTTGTGTTTGTCTGCTAGGACTAACTCTGCGAGTGTTAGCCAGCGCCATCAAACGCAAGGGTTGGCGGCAGATGGGGAAAATACTTTCCAGCGCAGGCGTCACGCAAATAAACAATACTTTTAACAGGTGCCGTTATTCTGCACGCGATTGAAATCGTGAATTGAAGCAAGCGAAATGTATTTCGCGAAGTGCGCTTTTCAAATATTGTGGGCCTTGCATCAGTTCTTTGGCTACCTCTGAGAAAAAAGTCCGATACAGAGCGTTGCCGTTACAACTAGCTGTTTTTGACCTGTGCTCAAATGAGTCTTTATAAGTCGTCTTCCGAAATCCTACGGTATAGGGATTGCAGAGACCACGCTCCGCGGCGCTCAGAATAGCGCATTTTAAACATGTCGAAGACGTGATAGCCTGTGTTTAACATGTACTAACTACAGTTAATGAAAGAAGTTGAAATTATTTTGTTTTTCGCGCGCACTTCGTGTCATGCAGTGTGCCACCCTGATCTTATTGTGCAGAAGCTCAGGGCGCGCTCTGCGGCACAATGTGTGAGCTGTCCGCACTATGAGTCGGATAGCTAACTTTGAAGACGTCGTCCGTTATGAGTTGCGATAACATCATCACACCATCAACAACTGCTACGTATTGTTAAGCCATCACACCCGCTGCAGTGTTACAAGTGGCGTACGGGTTGAGCGATATTTGGAGCAGTGCAGTAGTGCATCGGAACACTCTTCAAATGGCGCACTGGAGCTGCCATTGATGCAAGCAAAGCGCCGCTCAGTGGTGTCTGGTTGGCGGGAGGGTGGGGGTGGAGCCATGAGGGAACCTTTACGTGGGCTTCGTTGTGAACCAACAATTAAACCATCGGGCCGGCCTAAATTTCTTCGTGGGAAAGGCAACTTTTTTGTAGGGGTTTTCGTTGCAGAGGTCCTAACCATGCGTAGGAAGGATACGAATTCGGCTGAGACCTAATAAAATGTTTCTCTATAGCGGTCGCTTCGTTATTGAGGCATTTGTGGTAAAGGCATTCGATTGTAATGGTATTACACGCACCTGTCGTGCGAGGCGTTAAATACACAGCTAGTGGCGTCCGCCTTGAAGCACTTCCTCCGCTCCCACGAGTTCGGCTGCCACCGCCGCCATCACTGCCACCGTCGCTGCCGCCAAAAATGTCTTCCTCAGTATCGTCAACTTTTTCCTCACGAAAATCTGCGATGTCATCAGTGGGAGAAAAAGATTACAAAGGCACGCTTGAAGAGTATGAAACATTAAACAGCAACATAACAGAAATAGACATCTCTCATCAGTCAGATTATGCCACATTGCTCAATATCACCCAAAAGTAAACGTGCGACAATATACGTCAGAGCTCACGTGACCCCATTAGGCAACTTTATATAGGTGCAATGGGGAATACCATGGGCATTGCACTGTCTAGCATGTTATCGTAGGCTCACTGCGTCTGTCGGGCTTGATCAGATAGCAAAGCTACACTTCCCTGCACACAAAGCACACTGTCACGGCCAGGATGCGTTATACATACACGGTGCTTTAGGTGAAAGAACTGCTGTTCGTTTAAGCTGAGCTCTGAAGAGTAAGCAACACATCACCTACTATGTACTATTAACATTTACCGCCTACACAATTTAATACCGGTATCTGTGGCGGGGCTGCACGTGCTCGAAGGCTCAACAGTAAAGTCGAAGACACAGCACTAGTTTCTTGCAGCAATGCTTTCCAAGACACATTTGTTTACAGACATCAGTGACACCAAGTGACAAGCATGCTTGCATCGCTTTTAGTGGAACTTTAGCGTTTGTATTACTGATAAGCCAAAACCGGCACTCGCACAATCTTACTAGAGTCATACATTTGTACCGACATGATAATTTTGAGTACTATAAGTTAGTAGTTGTTCTTGCTCGCTGCAGTACATGCAATAAAAACGGCTAAGGACCACAAGATTTATAGTGATGCGTGAGCGAGTCATTGCGCTTGTTCTTATTATTATCGTCATGTTCTCGGACACGGTGACCTACACAGCAGCCCGCGCGATCTGTAAGCTGCTCCCACTCGTTATGTAGGCGTTATTGGAAATGCAGTTCACAAATTGCATTGCGTGTTTCTTGTTGCTATACATCTGGCGCTACCTCATGTTATTGGGCAACAAAACTAAACATGCTTAGAACGGGCAGCAGAGACCACTACTGCTTTAAATCGCTCAGCTACCTTTTTCAAGTGGTGGGAAATATGTAGTATTGGCATAACCACAATTTCTTTTTTTTAACTTTCTCAGGGGAGCTGCACAGTGAATTCTGGGGAAAGTAATTGCCCAAACAATGACTTTGAACTGGCGTTTGAATGCTCACAGGATAACTAATTCTGGGAACGTGCAAGTCATGTGAACCCGTTCTACCCAAACAATGTTTTGAAACTGACATTGGAATGCGCAAAGAATAAGTGGCTCTTGACCGTCTGTAAGATTAACCCTGCGTAGAAGTCTCGTTTGCAGAGCGTCGTGATTGGCCTTTGCCTAACACTTATCTAGCTGTATGCATAAATACTGCTTGCGGCTTAAGGCATATAAACCAAATGATAGCTTTTAGATCTTAGTCACTGATCTACTTCATTCACGTTCATTGCATTGACTCCCATACACTGAAATATCTGAGGTTAAGAAATATCGTACTTCACCTCCCTTAACGGCGCTTTTCAGCCTAAGTATGAAGTAACTGTTGCCATAAGTGCGGTAGCGCTTTAGTGAACACATTTCAATGTGTCTCTGTTAGAATTAGCTCGAATGTTGCATATAGCGCAGTTTAGGGTGATATGAAGCAAGAATAAATTCATTTTAGACAAGCAACGATGACATTGCTTGCGTCGGAATGGAGGGTGTAAGTAATCTAGAGCTCCTTGATCCACGAGCACTTGATAAATTTATGCGAGCTAGATACTTTGTGCTGTCGGGCATGCGGACGCAATGCTCTATAGAGCGAGAGTGATACGTACGTGCGACTTTCTGCCCATTTATGCTCACCCTCGCGATTTACAATTGTGAGACTCACAGATTGAAAGACAGGAGTCTTTAAATGGTTCGTGAGCTTTAGTTGTTCTTGAAGAAAGCCCCATACGCCAGAACTACTGTAATTGTCGTCTATCCCGAAGTTATGCGTTCCTTTTTGCTACTTTTTTTCGAGTATAGACGCACGCATCTAAAGAAAATGCCGTGATTACGTGAAAAAACGAAAGATGGGAAGTGGCGCCACAGTCTCGCTCTCTCCAAGAAAATGATACCCGAATGACCTTCTTTTTTAAGCTTCGGTGCAATGGGCCTGTTGTTATATGAGTAAAAGATGCAGTGATCTGGTTTCATGTGCCAAATTGAAGATACCATGATGAGGCACGCCGTTTATTTAGTTATTTATTTATCTATTTAGTACGCACAGCGCCCATTCAGGCATTACAGCGGGGGGGGGGGGGGGGGGGGGTGTACAGATGAAAAACAAGCATAAAAATTGCAGGTTTGCACAAATTCGTGTAAGTGAACAACACATTATTATACGCCGACACAAAAGCGCACAGCCAAGTTGCACGCAGCCACGTCGGACACAGGCACGTTGCAGATGCCACATGTCACATGTGAAAAAAGAAGTACATAAAGCAGAATGATCACAAAGAGTCACAATGAAAAAGCAAAAAAAGAAAGATAAAGCGAATAATAAGTTGAAAAAAAAAAAGAATGCGGCGATTAAGATACAGTGCGACAAGGTGAAAAAAGATGCACTAAAAGAAAATGTCACTTGCAACTGGGATTCTTTATACTTCATGATAATTGCTAGACGTACACGCTATATTTATCATGCCTTAGTAATCAAAAGATTCTGTTACTTTTAATGCAGAAAAGAACGTGTTAGGACAAGAAATTCCTACAACTGAGGAAGGAAGTCGGTTCCATTGACTGATGGCTCTTGGGGAAAAAAGAACTGCTAAAGGCCGATGTATTACATTTGTATTCTCTTATCTTGTGGTCATGATCTCTGCGTGCTGATGTGTAGTGAGGCTGGTTTATGTACACGTCACGCGGAATTCGAGTATGAGAGTGATATGTGCTGCGTACAAGCTTAAGTCGAAACGACGCTCTTCAGTGCTGGAGAGATAGCCAGTTTAGCATTGGCCTTAGATTTAGTTGCACTAAACTGCCTGTCATAGATTGGTACATCTAGTACATATCTTGCCGCCATGGACTGAACTTTTTCTTGTCTTTCTTTGTTAGTTATTGATGAAGGGTCCCACACAGAGCATGCGTATTTGAGCGCGGATCTTACATATGATTTATATAGTAACACCCGGGTTTGTTGTGGAAACACGCGTGTATTTCGTCGTAAAAATCCCAAGCTCCGACAAGCTTTGCCTACGTATAATCCACATGCCAATTCTATGATAAAGAGAGACAAAAGTAAACGCCTAAGTATTTATATTCACACACCACTTTTACTGGAGAGCAGTTTATCGCGTATTCAAATTTTCCAGGATTTTTTTTTCTGGAGAACCTCACAAACACCTTTTTCTCGAGATTCATTTCCCATCGCTCACAGCACTCGTGTATGCCATATTAGTCGTTTTGAATTGCGAAGCCGTCACTTTCAGATATAACTTTACGGTAAAATATAGTCATCTGCAAATAACCTAATATGGTACTGTTCATTTTCATTATTGTCATTGATATAAAGTTCGAAGAGAAAGACCCCAGAACTGATCCCTGAGGTACTCCTGACGTAATATTAGTTATTGTAGCTTGTTCGCCGTTTACGACTACATATTGTCGCCTCTCGCGTAAATATTCGGCCATCCACGCAATAACTTGAGGAATAATATTAAAACTGGTTAGTTTTTGCGGTAACGGGTAATGTGAAACGGTGTCAAACGCTTTTTAAAAGTCAAGAAAAATACAGTCAACCGACGATTTGTCGTCCAGGGCTGCCACTAAGCCACGTGTGATCCCTATTAGTTGTGTGACGCATGATAATCCTCGTCTAAATCCATGCTGATTTGAGTGAAATAAAGTATACTGAAGGCACTGGGCAGTGGGCATAGTGCTTGTGAAAGAGAAGACGAAGAGAATTGCTGGCTTCCCCGTTTCGCCATAGTACCGACCTGTTTAAGCCTACCGCTGCAAACCTAGAACTAGTGCTGCTAGGCTAACACCCCCGTTGTAAAAGAATTACTATCTATATGTTTGACTACTGCACTATATAAAACATTCTTTAGAACTTTACTGCACACAGAAGTAATTGAAATTGGACGGTAGTTATTAATAGCGTTGATCGCGCCAGTTTTATGTATAGGAGCAACCGATGCCATTTTCCAATCAGCCGGAAGGGAACTGTGTTCTAAGGACTTCTCAAAAATATTATTCGAGTACATTGGCACTATATGAGAGCAAGACTTCAACATAAAATTGGGTAAACAGTCGGTGCCCACAGCTTTTGCACAATTTAAATCACGGAGCAGTAATTAAATGCCCCAAGCTTCGATCACTATCTTAAGGCATGGGTGCGGATTCGTGTTTCAACAATTTCAGATCTTTCCGAGATCTGTTGGGGCAGAGAACACTGATGTAAAATAAAGATTGAACAACTTCGCCTTTTCTGTGGTGTCGGAAATTGTAACATCGCCATCGGTAAAGCGGGGATAGAAATGTTGTCTTTTTTCTTTCGTTTTATATGCTTCCAAACTTCCTCCAGCCTTTGCTTTATTTTATTTTCTAATCTTTTAAAGTAGGCTGATTTTCTTTGTACTGTAGCATTGTTCACTTGCCACGTTGCCAGTTTTAGTTTACATAAGTTCTCGTCAGAAGGGTATCGTTTGAATGAACGGTAAATTTTATCCCTACGCTTCACTAAAACATCCAGTTCTTCAATGTACAATGGCTTCCTTCGATTACGCCTTCTAGTCAATACCCACGACGGAACAAACCGGTTATGCAGTTCAAAGATTTTTTCTTTAAATAGAACCTATAGGTTTTCCATAGAATACTCATCCGCAAGTGTTTCGAACACAACAAAATACGTTTCCAGTGAAGTATTCATTGCTTGGATATCAGGCTTGGCGTAATTATACATGCACCGACTCTTCTCATTGTAAACGCTTACATGTTTCATATTTATTTGGCATAACACGACGTCATGATCAATTATTCCTTGCAATATTTCTTTGTTCTGGACCATTTCTGTCATGTTTGTGAAAAAAAGCTCTAGGATATGACTTCCTCGCGTAGGTTCCAGCACAGTTTGTCCCAATAAGAAGAGGTTAATAAAATCGGCATAACTGCGAGCTAGCCTTGTTGGAACAGATTCATCTTAAAACTTTTTGTGTTTGCAGACACAACTTTGTGTTGCAGACACAAGGACAAGCGCCCGTTCTGGTGTTTCTTCTATTCTTCGTGCCTGTTTGTTTGCGCAAAAAAAGTTTTAAGAAAAATCGGCAATTTCAGATTTGAAGCTAGGGGAGCTTCCAGAGGCTATCGGCTGTTCATTCCCGATGACATTAGGCAGATTAAAGTGCCCACCCTCAATGATGTAATCGGATGTGATTTTTGTAGCTGTGGCGGTGAAATGACAGAATTCTCAGGCTGAACCAATTGGTGGCCTGTAAAAGCAGCAGACTGATAGTGATTTACCATTTGAGAGTTTCAGCTGACACCAAACAGCTTCACTCCTATCCTCTGTATTATTTACGCGTGTAGAAGGAATGCGCTGGTCTACCAAGATAAATATACCACCTCCCTGATAATTTCTATCCTCTCTATAAACTGTAAAGTTATCAGGAAATACTTTAGAGCTCGCTATGTCTTCATCGATCCATGATTCGGTGCCAATAACTACACTAGATTTGACCATGCGCACTAAGTGGCTGAAAGCATCAACGTTGTTTTTAATGCTCCTACAGTTGACTACCAAAAAGAAAAGTGAATTCGATAAGGGCTTATTGGGTCATTTGCACGGCACAACCTTGTCTGAAAGGTCATCATAGGTGTACTTTATGCCGTCTATGTAAGGTATGTCACGGTTTAATTGCACACGTGCGTCCTTAGTTTTATGTTCCTGAGCAAACGGCCACAGGTTTCGCCTTCTCTTGCGCACTGGCTCGGAAAGGTCTTCCGACATACTGATACCTGTTTCTTTCAAATTCTTGGCCTTTCCTTCAATCAAATGTTTTTCTTTCAGAGACCCAAACCTTGAGATGAAAGGTCGCGTTTTCCCCTCTCGAAATTTTCCTAGTCGATGGGCTTTTTCGATCGACTCACGGTAAACTTGCCATTTTGTTGCGCATACTTCCTTCAAAAGCAATTCAGATGATGACAAAGATTCGCGAATATTTGTATCAGGTATGCGGTAGAACACGAGCTTGTACTGCCTACTACGATTTTGTGTACTACTACGATTTATGCCTACTACGAATTTGTAGTTGTGAGGGATCCAGGATTTTTTTGCCCTCCTATAGTTTATTAACGTTCACCCAATTCACAATACAGGGATGTGTTTGTATTTTGCTACCGTTGCAATGCAGCCCCTGCAGCCAGAATCTGATCTTGCGCACATGGCATACAAGCCACTGGGCCATCAAAGCGGGTCACATTAGTCACACAACTAAACGTTTATTAACCGGCATAGTTGGCGGCCGATTTGGCATAGTTGGAGGCTCTCGCTTATCAATTGTTGTTTTAACTAGAAACTTGCGTTATACTACATTCCTAAATCTTATTGCCGCATGGTTGGTGCGCACTGCAGAGTCCGAAACATTAGCGCCACTTCAAAGGTTACGTCAATTTCTGTGCCATGCTCTAGGCTAGTGCAATGGCCACTGAGAGACGATGAGACTGTGGAGATAGGCATGGAATATTTACCAGAGTTCAGGGAGACGACCACCAGAACACCGACCAAGGCTACGAAAAGCAAGCAAAATGTTACCAAGCAGAATTGTCCGATGCCGGTAGCCCTTCGGCTTCAAGAGAATAGAGGCAGAGGAGTCAGCGACGTGTGTTACACAGGATGTAATGTAGCACTTGATGTGTTTGAGCGCACTCTGCACCATATTTTTCATGGAAGAAAGGTGGCACTTCATACTTGCACAAGTGAATGAGCTCAGGAAACTATGACACACATATACTGATATGCAAACTAAGGGGTATTTCTTGTTTAAAAATTTATGAGACCCTAGAGGATAGATGTGCACAACAACTGAGAAACATCAAAAGCAAGACAGCGAGAGACAAGCAAAAGAACACTGAAACAATGATTTCATCAATTTTTGAGGTGAATATTTAATGCGTGCATATGCGCATGTACTAAGAGAAGCGTGTCGAGGAATACGTTAGTAAATCTCCACAACCAAACGAGCATTCTTACACTGTTTGAGATTGCTGATTCTGGCTTTATTGTTTCCTTCTCAGATTTTTTTAGTTTCCTCGATTTTCAGGAGATGTATCACATGTAGTTCCCCCTTGTGTAGACGACGCGAATGGGAGTGTCATATGTCATGCAGTCTGTCTGCTATTAACACGTATGTGTTCGCTTAATATATGTAAATGATCATTTCAATACCATGAGCACTATGAGATTCATCTGTACATAATTCGGGACATTCAAAATGCACAGTCATCTCGCAGCACTGGCTGCATCCGCCATCTTTTCTGAGTTGAAGTTTCACTGTGCCAGTATTTCGTGCGGCTCGGTGATCGTGGCCTTGTGGCCATTTCGGACTCTAACATGGCATGGTCGTCTTCAACGTCCAGCGAATATTGCAGAGCTACTTTCACTCTGCGCCTGCCCCTGCCCCCGAATGAACGAAGCCAAGCATGCTGTTTTCTGCGTCCTGTGACACCCGCACAGCCGGCGTTCTCAAGGAGACGTACTACCTTGAAACCGAAACCATCGCAGAGGCCTCTGCTCGCGGCGACTTGCTCTTCCAACCTCGGCTACGTACCCCTTACTAACTATCACACGCTCTAGAATTTTCGATGGCAACCTCTAAAACAATTTTACGTCGTACTACAAACCCCACCTTTGCTGCAGTCGCAAGAAAGCGCCTGGCACGTAAAAGATCCAAGCTCCCGTACTTCAGTGCTGTTGGACGAAGCTGATTAAACTCCATGCGTGCACCATACACTGTCGTCGCTAAACTCCTGTTGGAATCTCGATTTAGCGTGTGAAGTAAAATTTAGGTCGCGCACGCATGTCCGGTGGAAACGTATGAGGAATGTTATCGGCAATTCGAGGGTCAGGAGTTGATGTGTTGCGTGTGGTCGCTACTGCCGGTTGCGGCGGCAAGCATAAAGTGTTCGCACGATAAGGCGTTTCACGTGTTGGCTCTCACTCGTCCACTGCCTAATTATCGAACTACTTTTGTGATCACGCGTTCGTGAGTTCAGGAATTAGCTGTTTACAGACGCTCCCATTTCAGGCGCAGCGCAACAACCGTTCAAAGGCGTGGTTAAATGCACTTTGAAGCCTGGCGCCTCGACAACAAACCCGAAAACAAAAGTACACACAGTAATTAAATACCAAATGGGAACATGGAAAAGGAACGCACATGCTAAACTACAGCGCGCTGCGTGATGAAGCAGCTGCAGATTCAGGGTCGACCACGCGGGTATCGTCCATATCTATGCCGTTTGTGAGATGCTGTAAAGACGAGGAGAGCGATGTGCACTGAAGTCGCACCCAGTGTTCCGTTATTTTCTTTTGTCTTGTATATTTCTTGTTTCTCGTATCTTTCTCGCATCCTCTAGGACTCGGAGAGGGAGAGGGGTAAACACTTGCCGCAGCAAGAAAACATGCCGGAGTCAAAGCAAAGGAAACTACGCATTGGTTGGCCACTGTTTATCATGCCGATTTTATTAGGATGGTGATTTTGTTGATAACTATTGGCGAAAAAAACAAGCCCGCCTGTTACCGGCGTTGCCCCGAGCACTTGGCTCCGCGTATGGCAAGGGCGAAAGCCGCAGCTATGCGTGTAGCTATGCTTTCGAGAGAGCGGTTTCGTTATACCATGACTTACGCAAATGGCGAATGACACTTTGCTGCAAACCAATACATGGAATGTTACGTTTGAAATATCGCTATTAGACATTGTGCAAAAAAAAAAAAAAAATGCACTACACTTCTACGCTCCCCCCCTTCAAAAAAATAGACGAAAACCTTTTCGAGTACTTAACTATAACATTATTAGACAAAGAAAAAAGAGCCTTGAGGAATACTTAAAGGACATTTCAAGTTGCTTTCATGACAAGCTCGCACAAGCTCGTTTACACTTAGGGCATGATACATAATAATACACTGCACTATGCGTTATAAGAATTCCGGCAGCCTGCAGCAATTATCGCCTAAGGGATTCTTCCGATGTACACAAGGCTGCTCTTGCTGCCATACATATAGACTGACAGAGTGTTTATCGGTTATTCTTTTTAACTTCGGCAATGCGCGGTAGTATTGATTCGAAAAATATTCCACCAGCATTTTCTTCCTCTTTGGTCGAAATAAATTTTTCTAAATGCGTGTGTCCGATAGCATGGCGCTGCTTCTTGAAGTGAATATTTCGATTAGGCGCAAATTTCCGGATTAGACATCCGAGTGACTGGGATGCTAACTAGGTATAGTCACCAATGTACACTTAATGCGCATGCATTGTTTGCCGAGCTCCACAGCCTGTCAAGTCACAAGTAAAATGCCTTGTATCTGCTCAAAATGCGTAATTTGCAGACATTTATTTCTTAGTATAGTGTAAATGTAGATGACTGATAGCTTTTAAGCGATAAGGAAATGTTTAAAGCAACAAAAATAAAATAAAAATAGAATACCCATAGTGATAAATAGGGTTGCTTAGAAAATGCATGGGGAAGCCTATAGTAGGGGTGGATCATCCGAAATTTCGGAGTGGGTCATATTGAATTTTGTGGTTGGATCAACTCGAAATTTGTAGGTGGGCCAACAAAAATATGGGTGTGGCCAAGCTTGTAATTTGGAAGCGGGCCTACTGAAATCTGTTGGGTGAGCCAAGTATAAATTTGCAAGTGCGCCAACTTGATATTTTGACATGGGGCAAATCAAATTTGGAGGTGGGACGACTTCAAGTTTGGACGTGGTCCCAATGAAATTGGGGGGTGGTGCCACTTCAATTAGAAAGTAGGGCTAAGTTGAAATTTCAGGGCGGCCACACTTAAATTTGGGAGTGGGCCAAGTTGAATTTTAGGGTGAACCAGTGTAAAAGTTGCACGTAGGCTAACTAAAATTTGGGTGTTAGTGAACTTGGAACTACAGGGTGCGTCAACTTAATTTTGCGGATCAGCAAACGTGAAATCTGGAGGTGGGTCTAGTTAATCTTAAGTGTGGGCCAAATTGAAATTTTGGGGCAGGCCGACTTCAATTCGCGGGTGGGCTAACTTCAATTTTGTGGCTGGGCCAAGTACAAATCTAGGGGTCGGCCAATATAACTTTGGGCTTAGGCCAACTTAAATTTTGGTATGGGTCAAGCTGAAATTTCGGGGTGGCCCAAAGTCCAAACGAATGCTGCTGAGCGTCCTTAAAGTTGTAAACACCTCGTTGGCAAGCGGACGCGTTGAGACGCTAGACGCGTTTTCAGTGGGCGCGTACTGTAGTACGCGCCTGTAGTACGTACGCGGTGTCTGTAGTACGTACGCGTCTGCCATGCGTATTGCACGGATTTCTACGACATACCTTCGCTGCAGAGGCTGTCCCAATAGTATCGATTGGGCACACTTTCAGTGGCTTTAGTGTGCCCTTCAGCCGCATACACACAAGCATCACATGATTCTCGCTTCTTAATTTTACGGAAATCTTGCTGCTTGAGCACAGAGAATAATGCACAGAATACATTGCATAACGATTCCAAAACGCAGCCCGGACTACTGATTTGTATTGACATGTGAGATGAAGGTATCGACGATCGAGTCTAATGATTGTTTAGTTATAGTGACAGCGCTTCGTATTTTTGTTGATTTGTACTGCTTTAAACAGGGTGACTTGGCAGTAATAACAATGCCAAGTCACCTGGTCCTGGATTTTAGTTGCTTGCATTACGTTATTTTTGTTATATCACTGAACCAAGTTGAAGCGTTATTCAGCTTCCTCTGAATCCTTTAAAATCTAAAGTAAACTGAACATGCCATGCACCATTTTACATTACGAAAACGTTGCCAGCACTCACGAAAAGGCTGCCTTGGAAGAGCCACAAATTTTGCTTTTATTTTTTGAGTTATTCCAAGCACAAGCAGGGACCCAAACTGCGCCTAATATGATTTAATGTGTTCCTGAAAAGGGAGTATTTTTGGCGGCAATACACACGCTATCGGCCTATGGACAATATTTACGTAATAAATGTGCGTATATATAACTACCATCATGCACTGAACCAGGAACGAGTCAGGCACCATCACTTTACAAGCACCTATACGGGAAGACCACTGCAAGAAAATAGGAATACAAGTAGTATAAAATACTTACTCATCATCCTTTGAGGCTAGAAAGATTACAGTTCTTTAGAAAGCATACTTTTGTTTGTAAATGTTTCTATTCATCAAGGTGACTTACTAAAGTACACAAAAAGCAAGGTTGACGCGAACATTATTCACACTCAATTCCTTATATTAAATACTTTTTCTGGCTGGCTTCTTTCTTTCCCAATCAATGGGGCCAGTAATTAGGCAGCGTGGAGGCATATTTGTTAGTGGTGTAGACACGTATGAAATAATTACTTGCAAAATAAACGCCAAGGAGGGCGCTGCTGATAGGCAGGGACGGAACCGCGGGAGAACCCGACCTTGTGGTCTACTCGTGAAACAATGCACTGCGAAACAACTCATCCACGGAGATTTCGGTTCGGTGTGTCTTGCATGCGACCGATTGTTCTATGGCAGACGAGTCTGCGATTTCAGAGGTCCACAAGCATACGATGAGTGGAGCCCTTTGCGTTGGAAATGAGTGAAAATATTTAGTCTGGTAAAAGTACTAAGCTCGATTTACAGCTGCCTATATAAACACTTCGGCTAATGTGAAATGCTTGCATCAGCGACAATATTTATAGGATGCAGGCTGTTCCGTAGTTGTTTTCAAGCCCTCTGGTACAAGAAACGAATGCACGAGGAATATTCAAACGTTTCAATTGACCTCAAGCTTAGCAAACAAATTGTAGATAAGTTAGTGAACCAAGATGGCCGCTAGCGTCGGAGGGGTTGCATAAGGTGGGGTACGCTTAACCAACCCTTTTACTTCTTTCACTTACACAGATTTTAATGAAACTGTTGCAAAACAGGAATGCAGTACCCGCATTCACAAAGACCTCTTACAATACAAGTTTTCCTAAGAGCAAATTTCACCCATTTCTCATGCGGGACGTGTAATGTGCTAATGCGACAAGGCGATGGGAAAGAGCGCTCACGAGTGGAAGGCTTTGTGAATTTGGGCTCAGATCCTGAGGACTTCTGAAGAGTGCGATAACTTGTTGGGGTTCGCTGTCTACGTATGAGTTGCTCGGGTTCACATACATCGGCGTAGACCATTTTCTCCATTACAGTATGGCTTGTAACACAAAATTATTTTTCTCTTCGGCATACAGCTAAACCACTCTGATAATGGCGATCCCGATTTATTGGCACCCCCTTTGAAACGGGGTGGGGACATTCACCTACCCTCCTTGAGCTAATCAGATATACTGTACGTGTTTTTAATATTTCCTGATTGGTTCTATACATCTCCGTAATTTTTTTCTCTTCCTGAAAACGTCTGAATCTACTTTATAACGTTACCTATGCCTGTAACGGATCCCGTCATTTAAATCTCTGCCCTGCTTTTTTTTCATCAAAACTATAATGTATCTTGCAATTCTCGACTGTTGGCAGGTTGCTGCTTCCGTCCCCTCTAAGTGCAAAGGCTTCTTGAAGTTGCGCGCTACCTACGTCACTGACTAGGTGATTCGTGGTGTCCGAATTTTTGCTGCAGGGTACACATGCCTCATCATGTTGCGAATATGCGCTCTGCGAATAGAAGACTGTGCAACATTGGTAGTGCACTGTGAAGTTACTATTGCATGGTGCTAAGTGAATCAGACAATACGCGCGTTGTAAGTTAATTTCGCGCACTTTGGTAACACAATGCGAAAAATCCCATAATTTTTTGTTGCCACAATTGGCGGAATAACTAAAAAAATGATATCCTCGGTGGGGGGGGGGGGGGGGGGGGAGGCGACAATGTGACGTTTCCAGTACGTGCCCCACGGGTCCGCTCTCCGTATCCCCCGCCCAGCCATCAACATGAAATGCAGTATAACTAAATGACTGTTTTATAATAATACACATTCGCAGTAATAAGGGGTCATTCATTATTTGTTCATCAGGGGCAGTTAAAGCGCCATATACCTACACGTGTGTGTGTATGTGTAGTGATTATAAGGGTGAAGGGAAGAGAGAAGTGCAGTGCCGTAACTGTCTCTCAAAGGAGGACACCTCAACAGCACTGCACAGGGTAGGGGAAGTGGGAAGGAAAAGATTAAGAGAGAGTGAAAGAGAGCGGAGAAAAAAAAAGAAAAAAAAGGCAAGAGGGTTGAAAAAGAAGAAGCAATGCGGGGCTTATAGCCGCGCTCTCAGTTGAGTTTCGACAAAAAAGTCGAGAAGGGCAGCAAACGCTCTCTTGGAGATGGAGGCGTGGGCTGCGGGAAATAGTAGTTCTGTCTCCGTGTTGCAGGGTAGACCCACACGGCGATAGGATGTACAGAGCGCCGCTCAGCGTCGAACGATGGGCATCGCAGCAGGAGATGTGCGAGAGTCTCATCCTCGCCGCATTCCGCACATGCGGGGCTGCCAGTTCCGCGCAGTCTGTGCGCTCGGGCGGCGGTGTTGTAGCAGCCGACGCGGAGACGGAGAAGAAAGGAGCGGTCCCAGCGGGAGAGGCCGGCGCGGGGGAGGAGGCGAGGGGGTGTCCCCGCCGCAACACGTGGGTCAGGGTGATGCGCGCGGAGGGTGCGCGTGATAGTCGTCCTGGCCACGTCGAAGCGGGAGACAGAGGTGGCGAGGGGGAAGCGAGCTACGAGAGCTTCCTTCGCGAGGGCGTCAGCTGCTTCATTTCCGGGCAGGCCAATGTGCGCGGGGACCCACTGCAAAACCAAGTCGCAGCCCTGATTAACGACATGGCGCAGTTTCGATCCCACGCGCTGCACAAGTGGGAGACCGGCATAGTCTTTCCGCAGCATGTACAGAGCCGCGCGCGAGTCCGTGAGGATCGCAGCAGACGAAGCACCGCACTCGTAAAGAAGGTCAGCCGCGAGGTCAATGGCCGCGAGTTCGGCGACTGTTGATGAGGCAGGGAAACGGAGGCGGCACTGACGCCACGCAGGGATGTCCGGTGCCGTGCACGCGGCAGCAGCGGAACCATCACTGGAGACAGAGCCGTCAGTGAAGACCAGGAGGCGATCACGTAGGTGTTCGTGAAGCAATGCAGCCGTCTCCTGTTGCATGGCACACAGTGCTGTTCGGCGCTTGCTCGTGACGCCCGGGACGCTGGTGTTAACGTCAAGGAGCGGGGAGGCGTGCGGCGATGGCGGCAAGGGGAGCAGTTGCGGCAGAGACGCGATGCGGGCGCTGAAGTCGGTGGCATGCTGACCCATGCCCGAGCCCTCGAGGGTGTGGAGGCGGCACACGAGAGACTGGCCCTGTGGCGACCGTTGCAGGCGCTCGATGTGGTGAAGCGCCTGTTTCCTCGCACGAAGTGAGGGCGGCCAGTTTCCCGCTTCGGCGAGAGTTGCCCCCACTTGCGAGAAGCGGGGAAGCGCGTACATCTGGCGAACTGCAGTGCGGTGTTCGACGTCAATGGCCCTCCAGTTGGCTGCACTGGCGTTGATGAGCGGGAGTGCGTAGAGCGCTCGCGAAGTAGCGATCGAGTTATAAACTCGGAGCGCAAGATGCGGTGTGCAGCCGCGGCCACGGGCGAGCAGGGAGCGTGCGGCGCCTGCAACTTTCCTGGCGTCCCTGCAGAGCTGTGTGGTTGCCGCATTAAAGTTCAGGCGGCAGTCGATGTGAAGGCCCAGGTAGCGAACTTTTCTCTGCCACGGGAGGGGGCTTCCGCGCAGCGAGAGCGTGGGCACTTCGGAGCGAGCACGGCTAGCACGGGGGTGGATCATTAGCGCCTCGGTTTTAGACGCCGAGAGCTGAAGCCCCACGCTGGTGAGGTATTCGTCCACGGCGTTGATATCAGACTGCAGTGATTGCCGCACTTGGTAGCCATAGTCCGTGGGCCCGGAAGCGAAAAGAGCGATGTCGTCGGCGTAAATCGCCACGCGGACTTCGAAGGCTGTCAGCTTCGGGATGAAATCGGGGAGCCTTGCAAGCGCCAAGTTGAATAGAAAGGGGCTAAGAACACTGCCCTGAGGAACACCAGCGGTCACGCTGCGGGGGGTGCTGAGCGCGTTGCCAACACGCACTCTGAGTGTTCGGTCGCTAAGAAAGGCCGACACATAGTCCAGTAGGCGGCCGGTGATGCGCAGCTCGCGAAGCGCTTGGATGATGGTGCCGTGCCGGAGGCCGTCAAACGCGCGTTCGACATCGAGCAGCACCAGGTATGCGGCTTCGTGGCGGCTTGCAGCGTGCTCGAGAGTGGCGACAACGTCCGCGATGGAATCAGCTGTCGAGCGGAGTCGGCGGAAGCCACTCTGTTCCGGGGCAAGAGCGTCGAGGGCGGAGGCGATCCATTCGAGTCGGTTCAAAGCCATCGACTCCATCGTTTTGCCGGGTACCGAGGTCAGCGATACTGGGCGATAGGAGCTGATGTTCGAGGCTGGTTTGCCGCGCTTCAGAATGGGAACGACGATCGCCTCTTTCCAGTTGGCGGGGATGATGCCGCTGCGCCAGACGGAGTTGAAAACCTCGAGAAGTGAGGGAAGTTGAGCTGCGTCGATGTTCCTGAGCACTTGATGAGTAACGCCGTCGGAACCGGGAGCGGAGCGGCGTTTGTGCTTGTTCAAGACGATGCGCAACTCGCTGATCGTGAACTCAGCAGAACACAACACTTCTACATGCTCCATAATTGCGCTCGTTGGGAAGTAGCGCATAGGAGCGAGGCGTTCAACCATGTTGTGCGGCGGAAGTTCGACGGCGGCTGCGACAGGGCACACAGACGGCGGGGCGAACGTATCCGCGAACAGTTCGGCCAACTGCTCGGCACTCAAGCCCTGAGCCACTGCGATGGAGAGTGCAGGGCGGCGGGGGATCTTGGGACTGAGCAGGGCGGCGAGGATGCGCCAGGGGCGGGCTTTATCGCGAGTGTCCTCCAAGGAGAGGCAGAGACTTTGCCAGCTCTGATTGCGGCGCTGCCTGGCATGACGACGGCACGCGGCGTCAAGGCGGTTGTAAAGAGTCCAGTGCTCCACCTTGTCGCTTTTGATGGCGCGGCGTTCGGCGCGTCGACGTACCGCGCGTAAGTTCAAAAGTTTCATGTCGGGCGCCGGCGTTCCAGCGGGCACCGTACATGACTTGGTCGCGGCGGCAACGCAGCTTGAGATGTGCGAAAGGAAGTCAGTGTTGACAGGAGGAGGCGTGGCACACAGCGTCCTGAAGAGAGACCAGTCCGTGATGCGGTAGGTGCGGATCCGGTCGCGGCAGAGGCCGAGAGGGTCAAGCGAGATCGGATAATGATCCGATCCTTGCGTGTCAGGGCTGCGTACCCACTCGTAATGGCACCGTTCGCTCACCAGCGATAAGTCTATCACACTCCCGCGCACATTCCGACGCACGAAAGTGGGACTGCCGGAGTTGATGATCAGCAGACCAGAGGAGTTGATAGAGTTCAGCAGGTTCCTGCCGTTAGGCTCACAGCGGCTGCTGCCCCATGCCGTGTGGTGAGAGTTAAAGTCGCCGCACACAACACAGTCACCGTCGATGCGCGCGGCGAGGCTCTCCACGAAAGAGGTATCCCATCGCTGCACGGGCTGGACGTACACGCTGGCGACACAAGTGTCGACCCCCCCAACGCGCACAGTCACAGCCACGCACTCCACGGAGGTGGGAACGATGTCGGACACAGAGACGGCGGCTTGACCAAGGCGCGCACGCACATAAACAGACGCTCGAGAGCGGCCGGGTGGGTGGAGTGGATCGCGGCACGGAACGTCGGCACAAGACTGAAGTTCGCACGTGACGGCACTGTGGTAGGCGACGAAGCCCGGAAGGTTGCACTCCCCGTCGCGTACGTGTGTCTCCTGCAACGCGAGCACATCGTACTCGTGCAGGAGAAGAAGCTGGCAAAGCTCCGGGTGCCGACGGCGCATCGAGCGGACATTCCACTGCAGTATGCGCGGCCGACGTTTCGCTGCTCGGCTAGCCATGACGAGGCAGGGACTGCTGTGCGGCCAGGGCCGCGGTGCACATCTGTCGCACCGTGTCGTCCATGTGCGGGGCGGCCTCCATGAGCGCCCGCAGAGCTGCGGCGAGCGCCGCGATCAGGGCGTCCCTCGGGTCGCCAACAGGGGCAACTGCGGGAGGCGGCGTGGTTTCCGGCGCGGCGGGATTGACGCTGCGGCCACGTAAAGCATCGCTGAACGACACGCCAGCTTGTACCGTCGCTGAAGGGCGGGGCACGTTCTGCTGATGCTGACGATGCTCAGGTTGCACGACGCGAGCTTTGGCCAGCTCGAACGCCTTCTTCCGAGTCATGGGCTGCTCGGAGGAGGCTAGCAGGATGGCTGCTTTCCTTTCGAGCTGCCAGTGTGGGCAGCGCGGCTCGGTTGCTGCATGGCGGCCTTTGCAGTTTACGCACGCGGGGTGCTGCGCCACGGGGAGTTCTGCCAGTTCTATTCTAGCTGTAGGGTTAGAGGCTTTCATTTACTGGCGTTTCTTGATCAGATCTTTCGTCTCCTGCGGTAGCTTACTGGTATCCTGTCTAACAGAGTTACCGCCGACTTCTATTGCACACTCCTTAATGATGCCCACAAGATTGTCGTTCATTGCTTCAACACTAAGGTCCTCTTCCTGAGTCAAAGCCGAATACCTGTTCTGTAGCTTGATCTGGAATTCCTCTATTTTCCCTCTTACCGCTAACTCATTGATCGGCTTCTTATGTACCAGTTTCTTCCGTTCCCTCCTCAAGTCTAGGCTAATTCGAGTTCTTACCATCCTGTGGTCACTGCAGCGCACCTTACCGAGCACGTCCACATCTTGTATGATGCCAGGGTTAGCGCAGAGTATAAAGTCGATTTCATTTCTAGTCTCACCATTCGGGCTCCTCCACGTCCACTTTTGGCTATCCCGCTTGCGGAAAGTATTCATTATCCGCATATTATTCTGTTTTGCAAAGTCTACTAATAACTCTCCCCTGCTATTCCTAGTGCCTATGCCGTATTCCCCCACTGCCTTGTCTCCAGCCTGCTTTTTGTCTACCTTGGCATTGAAATCGCCCATCCGTATAGTGTGTTTTGTTTTCACTCTAGCCATCGCCGATTCCACGTCTTCATAGAAGCTTTCGACTTCCTGGTCATCATGACTGGATGTAGGAGCGTAGACCTGTACAACCTTCATTTTGTACCTCTTATTAAGTTTCAGAACAAGACATGCCACCCTCTCGTTAATGCTATAGAATTCTTGTATGTTACCAGCTATATTCTTATTAATCAGGAATCCGACTCCTAGTTCTCGTCTCTCAGCTAAGCCCCGGTAGCACAGAACGTGCCCGCTTCTGAGCACTGTATATGCTTCTTTTGGCCTCCTAACTTCACTGAGCCCTATTATATCCCATTTACTGCCCTCTAATTCTTCCAATAGCACTGCTAGACTCGCCTCACTAGATAACGTTCTAGCGTTAAACGTTGCCAGGTTCATATTCCAATGGCGGCCTGTCCGGAGCCAGGGATAAGCCTGCTTGTTACCAACCCTAAGCTAGGTAGCGGCGATGCTTTTTAAACATCCTTTAAGATGGTTGCATGGAATTAAAGAATATTTATTTGAAGTTTGTTGGATTTCGGAAAGTTTCTGACATCGTAGCGCCGTAAAGAAGCAGGCAAGTATCCATGAAACTAAACGAATCCCAGATATCAGTTTTTTGAGGCACTGCCCAATAAATAAGACTGCCATTGCATGGAAAGATAGTGACATCGGATCTCGCAGTTTTCACCTTACCGCGCGGTATTGTCGCGGCAGGCACTTTTTACTAATTCTTTTCTTACTGAATTATGGAAATGACATACTATGGCAGCATCTTCGTTCTCACTATGGTGTTCATGCCCATTACACACATGAAATCTCACAGCTCATCTATACGATAACGTTACGATTACTTTCGTGACATGTGGCTATATCATTTTGAATGTAAACATCGCTGAGGACTTTCACTTGAGCGCAGTTCAGCCAAATAATAAGCGCTTATCACCATTTAGGAGAGGAGGCTAAGAGAAAGCTTTAGCTCTGGGCCCCCTACTTAAATACATGGGAAAGGAGAAATAATTTTTCTAGGCGACCGCTATACAGAATTGTATGATGTTCTGTAAAGTATAATGAAAAAGTCAAAATCTAGAAACTGTTAGGAGCGTACTTTTTAGGCCCTCAACTGTTTAATACAAAGTGTCGAGAATTGTAAAATTTCGAAAAGAAAACGAAACTATCAAGTTTAGAATTCTGTAGAAGAGCGGTGAAATATAATATCCCGGTTATGTAAACTAGACTTATAACATATCTTAAGAGAACGCAATTGATATAGTAAACGCAGGTCAAAAGTATTACTAACGATGAGTGGGTTTTGTACGCAACTGTTGTAAACATTGTAGCAAATCTACGCAGGCTTTAAATAATACTGGAAATTTGTATGTTTTTCTTTTTTTAATCCAAAGGATGGCAGTTGACAGAACTGCGACATCTTCTTTTTGCTGCAGAGCAACAAAATTGGCGTCTGTATTTTTTTTTTTTTTCAAGGTTGACATTTTTGGCAGTTATTACCTTAAGATTTCAAACCCTAAATTAGAATTGCGCTTCCTAATAACACTAGAGTTTAGCCTTTTCTTTTAAATGCAACACGTTTCATTAAAATTTGTGGCAGGAATATTGCAGAAACAGTCATTTCGGCGGTTTGCAAGCATTTCGTTGGAAGGCTTCGGAGTTGAGCCTGAGATGAAGCTTCCTCCTAACATACTGCAATGGAACAGGGTAGTATAACGTACTAAATGATAAATATGTAAAATCCTCGGAATAACTGATACCAAAGCAAAATGAGTGCTTCAGGAAGTAACGCCCATGCCCTATGCCTAACCTACCTCGTTAAAGAATTCGAACAAGGTATAAGGAGAAAGAATTGGATGCTATATGTACTTGATTGCACTGATAGTAGTGACAGTTTCAGTTCTGATATACTTGTTCGCCCTACCGCGAGATGGCACTCGATCTTCAGTGTCATGTTTGAATAGTCATGATTTATCAGTGCTTGTGTGATTTGCCAAATGAACTGCACTTCCTGACACCCCGTGACATCTTCTCTTGGCTGCCGTTTGCGAATCAGCGAATTGCAGAGACGGGGCTCGAACGGGCGCTCAGCGGTGCTTTAAAGGGAAACTTTCTGTCATCATCATCATCATCATCATCATCATCATCATCATCATCATCATCATCATCATCATCATCATCCTATTTATGTCCGCTGCAGGACGAAGGACTCTCCCTGCGATCCCCAATTACCCCTGTCCTGTGCCAACCGGTTCCAACTAGCACCCGCAAATTTCCTAATTTCGTCGCACCATCTAGTCTTCTGCCGTCCTCTATCCCATTTCCCTTCTCTTGGTACCCATTCTGGTACCCTAGTGGCCCAATGGTTATCTCATCTGCGCATGACGTTTTTTGCGTTGCTTTTGTGTAATTAGCGTTGCATTTACCTAAAATAGTTAAGTATTCTCTTTGTTTTGCTGAAGTATTGTAGTAAATGGTTTTACGTTTGCATGAAGCTTGCTTTAGCATTTACGTGAATAAAAAGGAAAGCTTCGCACCTCATATATTTGCACGTATGCATAATATCCGCACAAGATGTTTTTTTTTTTTTTTTTCAAGCGGGACCGTGCTGATAGCTTTCCCACGGTGTGCCATGTCCTTTTTTTTTTCGCGTACTGCAATCAACTCATAGTACTTTAGCAGTGCATAGTGCTACGTCCTAAGCAGGTGGGGGCTATTATGTTCCTCAAAGGAAGTAAACAGTTGGCAACACACATCCCTTTGTCTTTAGTAGTGCAACCTACCCGTACAAATAGCCACATGCATGTATGCAGCAAACCGATGGATGCGTTTGCACTACGAAATATCACTCAGCTAAGCAACTGAAACGCATATGAAACCGACAAATGAGCAAACGCCGAACACAAACATCGGTAACTCGATCGTCCCTATGCAGCAGCGTCTACCACTCACGCAGCCTAATGTCTATACCGAAGGAACTAAACTACGTCTGTTGCTGAAGGATATTTGTAGCCGTAGCCAAACTACTTGCGGGAAGTTGTCAGCACTGATTTATTCGTAACGGCCTGGAACGCACTGCAATGATCTATATCCAACCACTGAATAATTACCTAAGAGCCCCATATATTTACGCGGATATCGCCTGTCAAAACTACCGGTAATACCATAACACAACCGTTGTTGCTTACCCATGGCTGCGCTTAAGAAGATCGGCAGATGAAGCAGATTACGTGCGCTCCTTGCAATTCGAAAGCTCGATACACGCGCTTCGGCGCTCGTGCAGCCTCTTCCTCTTCTTTAACGGCTGCGGACGCTGCATTATGTGCACTAATCGGTTTTATTTTTGTTTGTGTATCGCAACTTAAGTATAAAATACAATGCGATCTAATACTGCGAATGCTCCCAAATGTCTCGGTCCCTACCCCATCTATTTTGCGACTGCCCTCTCTGTGCTTCACACCAGGATAGGCTGGTTTCTGCGCTGGCGGTCACTGGCTGGCAAACATTATATGCAAGTATTGTTTTGCGCGCAATGCGCGACCGCGCGGTAGCAGCCACAGCTACGAGGGCTGCTTTGTACATTTGAATATCACGGGACTAAATTGAAACCTTTAAGGAAACCAATGCGTTATGCGGTTGCAGTATATTCGCATTCCTTCTTCCTGTCCTCGTCATCACCTTGTACCACTCTTTTTGTCCCCTTTTCCTTTTATCATGTGCAGTGTACAAGGCCCGACCATACTCCCATACTCGCTGTCATACCTCTCTGTATTTCTAATAAATCATATATATATATATATATATATATATATATATATATATATATATATATATATCTGAAGCGAGTATACACATGATAATTAAAATTCTTGATTGCAGCGCCAAAATATTCTTGAATGACACCCTTAATTGGAACTTTAGTGCTTCTATTCGGAATCCAGAACAAATGTCAAGCGCGGATGCCCCGGCGAATATAAAAAGAGATATGCTAAATACATATTATACCAGCGTGGTTATCTTTTCCAAATAATCTGCCAGGCAAGATTTCATTTGAACAGCGCAGGGGAAATAGCAGGAACTGAGATAAATAATGCATGTGTTCCATTCAACCTCAGCAGTGCAGGCGGGAAATGACGCAGGAACATCGGTGATATGGCGCGGAACCATCCTTGTGTTCGGCGGAATTTTATAGCGTTGATATGCGGCCCATGAAACTGACCTCGTTATAAAAGTATGCATGTCGTTTTATTTTGGTGGATTTACACCAAGCAGCTTTTGCTGATTGGTATGAGGAATAGGAGAAACAAATGGGGTAAAATACTAAGGTATTTTTTTCTATGTTCGGTGAGATTTTCAAGCTATCGTCGAAGCGTACACATGTAAGGGTGCAGAATCTCGATAGTGCATATCAAGATGAAAATACGTGGTATGATCGGCAGGTAAGCGCACAATGTTCGTATGAGAAAGAGAACACAAATATATAGTACAATAAACGTAATAGAAAATATATATCGCAAGATTTGCGGTACCTGTCGGCCTTTATTTTATTCTGGCAGCGAATTAGTACTTTTAGGGTATAGATACACCTTACTTCTGCAATTATACAGGGCTTCAAAGTTGTGCACTAGTTGATATACGGAAAAAATAACAAAAAGAAAAGGTTTGATGGAACTTGTCTCACGACGAATGTCGACGCTAATGCGACAGGCTTTGAAGCAATCGGCTGATACACCGCATTGTGGCTGCAGAGAGGCGTCCACAGACCCATATGCCATCAGGGCTTTTCTCTCACTCTTCCCAATGAGCACGCTACAACGTCTATTGGGAGCCTCCGCGAAGTCTGCGCATGGCGCATATGCAAATACATGCTCATACACGATTGTCTGAATGGTCGCGATCGTTTTCCTCGTAAACGTGAGCCCAATTCAAGCAGTTATTACTTTGAAGTGTGCTACACCGTCTGTCCTTCTATGGTTGGTCCAGTATAGTACCTTCGTTACCCATAGCTGGCAGATCCATACCTCTCATATCAATACGAGGTTACGTTGACCAGCTTTCGATGTTCATGCGCATCCATTAATTTTACCGTCATCTATCCCGCATCTTGGGGTCTAAACTGGTACTTTTGCCATGAAGAGGCAATCATAACCTATTTCTTTCTTTCTTGCAATCGTTGAGGAAATTGTCGGCGAATTCGATCTCAGTAATTTTTGTTTACGATGACTATTCAAATTTAGTATAGTTGGTGCTGCCCAGTTTCACCGTTGCCGTAGAGCAATTTGCAAGAGGCCCACAGAATAACTGCAATGACTTCGAGACGAAAAAGATGGCATACGAAGACGGAAGACGATGGCACGGTTATAATGTCTTGATGATGGCAGTGATCTCAACTGAAATGTTCTCGACGTATAAGAATGGATGCCGCATTCCATTTTCTGCAATAAATTAACTCTGCATAGGTCACAGCTGTAGCTTCATTCACACGAACACAGGGATCATTGTATAAGTACACGGACAGCGCGCCGAGGATAAAGTTCAAAGAATTGCGCAGAAGTGCATAATTTTTTAATCTTTCCATTTTGTGAGAAGTGTTGTTCATTTCAGATCGGCACGCAAATCTGCCCCGTAATATGCCCATCATATTGCGTATTTTGCGTGATTATTGGTATTTGTTCGTATAGTAGATGCTGCAGATGTACAGGCATTTAAATTGTGCTTTTCGTGTGCGATTGAACATCAAAAGAACCATTGTGTTGTTGTTGTAAATCATGACTTTATTCTGTTATGCGTTCTTCGTTGTCTGCCACTTCTTTAAACCTATTCTTCGGTGAGACTTCCGCATAAGTATGCAAGAAAAATTTTTTAGATCCCACGCACTATGAGAATAGACGTTATAAAAACATTTTGCAGGTACCTGGCTATCCAGCATTCTATGGGGTTTGGCAAAACGATACAGGCGGATGAACGCATTCCAGCAAGCGGAATAGTTTGTGTGGGCTACAAGCCTACGTGACTGTTACAACTCTAGCACGACGACGAACACATGGAAGATGATCGTATGGCCGCAACGTCACGATATCGAAGCCGAAACGCGAGCTCGTGAAATGCGAATTGTTCGATTCTACATAGTTGGTTGACGAGCCTAATCGAAGGAAACACAGAGTGTCGTGCCATCAGCAACTACGTGTTGCGCAACGGCCCTCATCTATGGCTATGCCATGTGTTCTATGTAAAATGACGACCACATTTGCACTCAAGTGAATAAATGTTTAGGCTCAAATAAATTGGATGAGGAAGAAGCCGGTACAACAGCTCGCACAGTTTTTACGTAGCGTACTACTGACTAAGCACTTGTGACAGTGATGCGCGGTCTCACACGGCGCATCATAGCACGAGCTGTCACAAGCAAAGAAGACGAGGAAGCGGGACGACGTCAACGCGCCGAGCCTTTCAAACAGCTGGGTGGCTTTGGTAACATGCATGTAACATGGTGCATGCATGGTAACATGCGACGAAAAGCGACGGCTGTCAGTTTACTATCGTGTTATTTTGGTGTACAGTTGTCTTCAGTTTGTGCGCTCTCTTACATGCGAGGAAGTAAAGATACCAAAGAAGCGATCCTGGCCTAGAGGTCAGACAACCGGGCTGCTTGTTCGACGGCAGAGATTTCTATACCACTGTCGGTCACACTGTAGAATCGTTTGTTGCGATAACAATTACATGGACACTGCAAGCAAATTTTCACCGTCGTCGTAGCAATCGCCGTGAGACTCCGCATACATTCAGGCATATGTATGCTGTGTACCATGCATGCTATATGACATGCTGCATTCGCGGATTATATTGCCACACTATATTCCACACTTAAGGTGCTCAGGCAAGTTATTAAATCCTTCACAAAATACTCTTAAGAATTTTCAAACTGGTAGCCCAAAAAAAATTGTCATGGAGCACAGCACCGACAGCGTATACCTTTTATCTTATGTCTTCTCAGACTATTAACAAATAAAAGTGTGAAACCATGGCAGATCTCAAACCTGAATGTTAGGTAACAGTGGCGCGGCAGGCTGCACTATCTCTAACAGCGGCCCAAGAAGGTTTTAAGCCGTAATAACCGGCTGCGATAGAGAGCCGCACCAAGGTCCATCTAAATAGGTTGCGAAGCTTGGCACGAAAAGCGTGCCTAAACGTATCGCCAAGGGTATCAGTGTTGCACGATTAAAGCGCAACTAGGTGAGAGGGGTACAAACAGTGAAACTAGAAAAGCTATGTGCAAAAAAAAATGCTCTAAAATGTTCACTCAGAATGCTGGCTTAGGAATAACTTTTCCGTTTCAGATATGTTTCCTGCACTAAAAGGACAAATGTTACTATTTTTCTTCTATTTCACAATTTACCAGTTCTTTCTCAGCGAGCGCTACTGTTAGGCCGCTCATCTCTCGAACACGCAGAATGGACGGTGAAGGGCTGCATGATTGTTTTGTGTTTACTTTCGCAGTGCCGCGAGTTGCCCATGTGTTTCATGAATAGGGAGGCATCCACTCCCCAGCGCGTCCGGGCAGCAACCGTTTCTGTTTTTCAGGGGTCGGACGGCTCGCGTGGTGTCGGGTGACGAGCCGCGGCGCGCGCCGGGGGAGGGAGGGGGGGGGGGGGCGGCGCGGATGTGGAGAACGGATTCGCAGAACATGGTCTTACTTGCATTGGGTTGGCATTCCGCCAATGGTCATAATAGGTCCACGCAGACAAACCTCGAGTGGGGCGGCTGTACGCGGTCCTGTGGCACCGGCTCCCGAGTCCCCTGCTGGTTAGAGACGCCGCCGAAGTTTAGAGGGGCCTAGCAATGTTGACCACGTGTTGCGCGTACGGAGCGCGGGGGTCCACTCCCCTACGCATCCGGGCGGCAACCACGTGTATCTTGTTTTGAGCGCTGAGAAGACCCCGCATGGTGTCGAGTGACAACTTGCAGTGCGCGCCGTAGATAGAGGTGCGGTGCGCTTGCGGAGATCGCGTCCGGGGAACGTCGTCTTGAGAACACCGAGTCCGGATGCCACCAACGGCCATTATTTTTCCACGCGGAAAAACCTTGAGGGGGGACTCCGGTACGGGGTGTTGGGACACCAGCGCCCGAGCCCCCTTGCTGGCTAGAAACGCCGCTGAGGTTCGAGATGGCCTCAATAAATCGCGCGTGCCTGGCGTGTTTGCTGAGGCCGTCACTGACCACGTGGAAATAGGAGGGGGAGACGAAGTTGTGGGAAGAGGGAAAACAGTTTTTTTCCAATGCATTTACTTATGAGAGAAAGGTCACCACCTTGGGTTGTGGCTTAAGTAGAATTTAAACTATCATTGACAACTGCTTGTGTGGGATGAACTAACGGTGCTACCGCTCTTTTTCTTTGGCTCTTTCATCTATAACAATGGAGACGAGGTGCTTCTTCCTCAGTCTAGGCTGTAATCACTAAACCTGATAGACCAGTAAGACTCCGTACGATGCAACGCTAGTCTGGGCCGTACGTGGCCGTAACCACTTAATGATAGAACAGTGAGACTCGGTTGGTCGGATGTAGTGACAGTTGTCCTAGGCTATAACTTAAGAAAAAGTAGAAGAGTAAGGCGCTGTTTACTTGTGTGTTTTGCATCAGTGTTCTTTTGCTAACTCTGTGTTTGACTGTGTAAATATATTCGTTGCAATATATCTTCAAGTTTTGTTACCTCCAACCTGCCTCCTGCTTGATCAACGCCGATAATCACCTTGAAGAAACTTTGGTCGACTGCAAGAAGAAAAGAACAAACTTAACTCCTACCAACCAGTGATTCTGGCGCAAGGCTTGGCAAAGCTGTGCAAGCTAGCTATTACGTCGTGAGGAATGGCGTTGCTCACTTGAACGCGGCGGCATGCGGCGGTTTCGTCCGAGTGTTTGTTTTCCTTGCGTGTTTCTTCATAAGGTGGCGTGCGCTTCACTACAAACGTCGCGTGACCGAGCGCAATGGATTCGTTGGCGAAAGAGCCGAGTGCAGGTTTTTTTTATTTCGTGCAATTTCACGCTTTGGCATCCGACGTGCTTGTCTTGTCGTCACAATAAATGCAGAACGCCCGTGAAGAAACGTTGCGCTATGTTTGTTTACGCTCCGTAACACAGGCTCCGAGTGTCCGGCTGGCAGGAATATTAGTAAGTGCATTGTTTTCTAAATGATGGTGCCGGGCAATGTTGTCTGATAATGGTTGGGTAAGAATACATGGTTTCGCAAGGAATTACGAATGATACCGTGGAAAGGATTCGCATGAGTTGCTATGCATTACAACTATAAGCTGGTCACGGTACTTTTCATCATTGAAACATGCTTTATTTGGTATTTATATTGGTTTCATTATTCAAGACGAATAAAATTGAAGTTGATTTAGAAAGCTATTTGGCAGTCTCATTTATTTCCATCCTAATCGCTCACCTTCCTAAGGAAGCTACTGGAGCAATTGCCGTCAATAACAGCCTAATTGCGTTCACATGAGGACATACGCCACTTCTAATAGTGAAAGGACACGCTGGCGTTTCAGCTGACGTCAGTCGCAAGGCCGCCTCAGCCACAAAAGAAAAATAACTGCTGTAGTAGCGGCTGTAATGTCGGACGCTAAAGAAATTGAAACATTTGCGCCAAGCAGCGTAAGATTTTGACGTCACTGCCATTCCCAGTTTTGACGTCACTTTTTATTTGCTTAGCTATTACTTGTCCCCACGATACATAAATAGCGACGGTTACAACGAGTCCCATTTTCTTGACATGTGGGCTATTATGGAAGCTTCGCTACCAGTTTACATATACATTGGCAGCACAACGAGGCGCTAGCTGGTCGTGGAACAACTTTTATAGAAGGCCTCGGTGTAATATATACATATATATATATATATATATATATATATATATATATATATATTGGAGCAGTAAAACGGTTTGGGAAAGGGAACGCAGACAATATCTCGGCACAGGAGTCCGGAAGGGGGGAAGGGGTACACGAATGAGAAGGTGCAAGAGCGCGCGCTCATCTGGCTTGGCTGATGCGGAGCAACGTACCACACAGAAAACAACATTCCTTCCCACTTAATTCAGAACCGCTGTAGCGCCTTCCGATTTATTGTCGATCGCCGTAGTGGCAGCTGTGCACGGTCAGTCGTTTCCGTGGTCGCGTCGGCGTCAGGAGCTTGCTGCGTCGTTCGAGTTGGGTCGTGAATGTAGCCCGCCTGTCGCTGTTAAGCCTGGCCTCGGAAACTCGGCCGCTGCGGTGGCAGTAAAGCCCTTAAACTTCGTAAAGTAGCGCCACGCTGTGAAGAATGCGGCCTCCTCCTCGCGCGGTCAGGCCGAGCCCGATGCCACGTCGCTATTGACCTAATAGCATCACGTGGGCCCTCGCGCCGTGCTTCAGCGCCATTTTCGCTCGCGAAGCGTCTACGGAGGCGCGAGGAGCGCACATTGGCGACGTTGCTACGCTCGAGTGGTGTAGGTGGTCGAAGGGAGCGTGAAAGAGAGGATAAATGAGGAGGCTCGAGTGAAATCTGAGGAGAGTGTCGCTGCTTTACGAAGTTTAAAGGGCTTTCGGTGACAGAGGTATTTGGCGCCATCCATTAGGAGCACGGGAAAGCAACGCCACTTCCCTTGCAAGGCCTCCTAGATTGGCGCGCGCCCGCGCTCGCCAATCCAGGAAGCCGTGCCCTTTCTGCCCTCCTATCAACTCCTCAACCTTGCCCTCCCACGTAACTTCCTCACTTTAGACTGTCTCCGTGCGCGCCCGCCGGCCCGGCGGCAGCTAAGACCGCGGCATGACGTTTCATGTTTCGTTATCTGCTGTTATCGGGAAGCGTGCGCTGCTGTGCATTGAGAGGCGTCGTCAGTTTCGTCAGTTCCATGGTCCCCGATAGCTGTGTGCTTGTGCTCCTCGATGTTTCACCCGTTTCACGACTCGCCCCGCTCGTGCATCGTGCAGTGGTGCACGAATACCTCGAAAACAAGCCCTGCAAGGATTCTCCCGGGTGCATAAAGACAACAGGTGAGCGCGCAGACCCAAGGACATCACAAGACGCATGTACAGCCGCGGCCACGTCTGTGTAGAGCGCGCGAGCAGACGGCCTTGCTCTGCGGGGCGACACCGTGCGGCAGTTGAGGGATCTGACGCACTGTGCCCAGGAGCATGCGCGGCCTAATAGACATGCAGGTCGGCGCACGCTGCTTTAAACCAGAAATTATGTTGGTAAGCGCACGTGTTTTTCCGTTTGTGCGCATTACCCGAGGGTGCCATTTTACTACGCGCGTTCACAAGGGAATTGCGCACGTGAGTGAGTGAGTCAATGAGTGAGTGAGTGAGTGAGTGAGTGAGTGAGTGAGTTAGTGAATGAACTTTTATTTGGTCCAGCAAAGCGCGATAAAACGCGTACCCGGCTAATCCCACGGCGGGACTGACAGATCTAGTCTGCCGGCCCGATCGCGGGCGCGCTGGACGGCCAGGATTTGGTCCTCAAAGAAAGGACTTCGCAGGAGCGCGTCCCACTCTTCCTTGGTGAACTTCGGGCCCAGCGACCCGCACTCCCAGAGCATATGAGGCAACGTAGCTACCTCACCACAGGCCACGCAAGAACAATTCCGATAAATCTCTGGATATATGCTATTAAGGGACGCCGGATTTGGGTACGAGTTCGTTTGCAGAAGTCTTAGTGTGACCGCCTGCGGCCTGCTTAGCTTGGAGTGAGGCGGGGGGAAAACCCTTCTCTCTAAGTAAAAGAATTTCGTGATTTCGTTGTGTGTGAGAGGAGCGTCTCTGTGTCCGGGGAGAGAGTCGCCCGATCCGAGGGCAGCGCGGTCGCTAAAGCCACGCGCAGCCTCGTGGGCAGACTCGTTGAGGTTCAGAGGAACCCCCTCAATCGCCCCGACGTGTGCTGGGAACCAAAGGATCGAGTGCATGGAGGTGTTGCCCTGTTTGGCGCCTTTCAGAATTTGAACTACCTGCCGGGCTACCCGGCCTTTCTGGAATGCCCTGATGGCGGCTTTCGAATCGCTATACACCCTGTCTCTCCGACCGTCTTGGATGGCGAGTGCAATGGCCACTTGCTCGGCCACCTCTGGGTTCGTCGTCCGGACGGAAGCACAGTTGATGACTTTGCCCAGCGTGTCAATGACGGAAACCGCAAAAGCCTTGCCGTCTCGGTATGCAGCTGCGTCCACGAAGCTTGCTGCGATTTGGTCCTTGTTTATTTGCTTTAGTATATTAAATGCTCTTGCCTTGCGACGACCTGCGTTGTGAACGGGATGAACGTTGCGGGGCAAAGGGGCGACCACGATCTTCTCCCCTATTTCTCTGGGGATTTGGGTGTCTTCAGGCAAGTTCTTGGTTGGTGCGAGTCCGATCTCCTCGAGGATACGCCTGCCGGCTGGCGTGGATGGACAGCCGAGTTAGCTGGGCCCGTTCCTGAGCCTCGGCCATCTCCTCCATGGTGTTGTGTATGCCGAGCCGAAGGAGGTCCTCTGTATGCGTTCTGACGGGCAGCCCGAGGGCTCTCTTGAAGAATTTTCTAATGAGGGCATTAAGCTTTTCCCGCTCGGCTCTGAGCCAGTTGTGCATGGCCACCGTGTAGGTGAAGTGACAGTGCACAAAGGCGTTGATGAGCCGAAGCAGGTTGTGCTCCTTGAGGCCACGATGTCTGTTCGTGACTCTTCGGACGAGGCGAAAAGCATTGTCGGTTTTCGCAATTATCTTGCGTAACGCAGTGCCGTTGCCGCCGCGTGATTCTCTGAACATACCCAGGACTCTGATGGTGTCGACCCTGGGTATCGGGTCACCACTCTGAGTGAACAGGTGAATGTCACTTTCCGAGACCGGTTTCCAGCCCTTGGGTCTGCGGCCTTTTTCTTTTCTATAAAGCAGAAGCTCAGATTTGGTCGGGGAGCATCTGAGTCCGGTGGGTAGTAGGTACTGCTCCGTGACGTCTACCGCTTCTTGCATGGCGCTTTCCACTTGCCCTTCGCTACCGCCGGTGCACCACATGGTGATGTCGTCTGCGTAGATGGTGTGTTTGATGCCTTCAACTTCGGCCAGATTCCTCGAGAGGCCGATCATGCAGATGTTGAAGAGAGCAGGTGAAATGACTGAGCCTTGCGGCGTGCCCCGTGGGCCCAGGAGCACATTGTCGGAGACAAAGTCGCCGATCCGCAGCTTCGCTTTTCTCCCCGTCAGGAACGAACGGACGTAGTTATATAGTCTCGGGCCCAGCTCGAGGTCTGCCACGGAGGCCAGAATGTATTCGTGGAGAACGTTGTCAAACGCTTTTTCGAGGTCGTGTCCGAGCAGGGCCCTGGTGTCTCTGGTACTGCCGTCGATTATTTGATGCTTGATCACCTTCATGGCGTCCTGCGACGAGAGGCGGGCACGAAAGCCAATCATGTTGTGAGTATAGATGTTCTTCTCTTCGAGATATCTGTTTAGTCTGTTGAGGACGACGTGCTCCGCCACTTTCCCAACGCACGAGGTGAGAGAGATCGGTCGGAGGTTGTCCACGTTCGGAGCCTTGCCGGGTTTGGGGATCAGGACGATGTTGGCGGTCTTCCTTTGCTCTGGGACACTGCCGTTTTTCCACGTCTCGTTGATCTTCTCGGTGAGGTATGCGATCGAACCGTCGTCAAGGTTCCGCAGCATCTTGTTGGTGACTCTGTCGGCACCTGGCGCACACTTTCCCTTGAGCGCGAAAATGGCTTGCCTAATTTCCCCCATGGTGAAGTCTTCATCCAATTCCGGACGGGCTGGGCCGAGGTAGTCGGGAAACCGGTCTTCCTCGTCTCCATGCTTTATGGGAAGGTATTTCTCCATGAGCTTGGCAACCAGCTCGTCCCCGGAACAGGATATGGTAGCTTCGTGAAGGGCTCTGAAGAGCATGTGTCTCTGACTGGATCTGGTGCTGCCCTGGTCGAGGAGATGTTTAAGCATGCCCCAGGACTTGCCGTTACGCATCTGCCTGTCGATCGAGTCACAGACCTCGTCCCATTGCTGCTTGCCGAGGGTCCGACAGTGATCTTCCATGGCCTTGTTAAGCTCGGAGATCTTTTTCCTCAATCTTCGGTTAAACCTTTGTCCCTTCCATCTCAGAAGCAGCGCCTGCTTGGCCTCGATCAGATGGGCCAGCCTACTGTCCACCTTTTCTACCTCCAGGTCGCTGACGATTTTATTAGTGGATGACTCGGCGTCAATCTTGATTCGCTCGCACCAATCTTCCAGGTCTTTTCGGACGGGTGCGCTGTCGTTGCCGCGGAGCTTGCGAAAAAGGTCCCAGTCCGTGACAGTGAATTGTCTGGATTTACTTCGGGTGACTTCGAAGCGGGTCTCGAGCACATAATGGTCGCTACCAAAATTTATTGCGGTGTTACTCCACTCGGCTCCCTCGACGTTCTTCGCGAACGCCAGATCGGGGGTGGTGTCCCGGCTAACCGAGTTGTCGGTGATGAGCGTGAGGTCCATTTCGTTGGTGTTCTGCCACAGACCCCGGCCCTTGCTCGTGTCGTAGACGTACCCCCACACGCCGTACGGTGCGTTGAAGTCTCCGACGACGACCAAGGGATGGGTGCCGGCCAGGTCGACGGACTTCTTGAGTATCGTTTTGAACTGCTGTTGCGAGTCCCTAGGATTGCGGTAGATGTTGAGTATAAACACGCTGTTTCTCCACTGGTTGCGTTGTCTCGTATTGAGCAGAACCTCCGCCATGACGTATTCGACCTTGCAACTCGCCAGCTTCAGGTCGTGAGACAAGTCTCTAAGCCTCCTGTCAACTAACGTGCACACTCCCCGACCTTCGGCCTGCACGGAGACGGCACGATAACCAGAGTGGGATGCGGCAGAGACGAGGGTTTCCTGTAATGCTATTACTTGTGGTTTCTTAGGTAGCGACCTTAAATATTGCTGCAAGAGAGCCCTTTTATTAGAGTACCCCCTGCAGTTCCACTGCCAAATTTTGAACTCCTCCTTGGAACTTTCCATGATTAGATAAATTGTCCTGGAGTGATAGCTTGTGCGATTCTGTCAGGGCACTTGATATATAAAACTATGTCTTCACCTATCCCAGATAATGTTATCGGCCAATAAAATGACAACATCGCATGCGTGCTGCCTATAGTAGACATAGAAGTCAAACCTTTTCGCAGAATTTATTCGCAATGGCTCCCCGACTCACAGCGGATGAGCGACACGCAATATCTATTATGGGGCGCACAATGTCCCAAAGAGCGACAGAGTCGGGCGCATGTTATCAGCTGAAACGCGTAATCTTTTGGCATGGCGATACTGAGAGCGCCCTGAGGAAGCGTACATATTCGGTTAAACAACTGCCCGCTGTTACGTTTCGCCTACAACGCGCGGTAATGCCGGCGCGGATGCAACGGACGCCGGGGCTTTGTTCAAAGCGGCGGACATTTTGGCCCGTTCAACGCCGCCGCAACGCCTACCCGCCAAGCGTGTCCAGGCGTGTTTCAGTGCCACGTGTCTTCGTGTGTGCGTGTGTGTGTGTGTGCCCACGCTTGTCAAAGCGCGGCAGCCGGGGAGCGGAGCTCCCCAAGTGAGGGTTGGCGATGCGTCACTACACTCGGTTCAGCAGGTCTCTCGGCTCGACCGTGCGCGCCGTCGTGGGCTCATGCTCCGCCGTCCCGTGACCTTCATCCCGTGACCTTCATCCCGTGACCTTCCCTTTTGGACCGCGACGCCGAGAGTATAAGAGCAGCTGCCCCCGGACGCCAGGAGAGAGGCTCCGATTTGTACTGTTGAGTTACGTGCTCTCCCGTCTCTCCACTTCGGTCGACCTGACCGGCCGCTCTTTTGCTATGTTAGAATAAACAAGTTGTTCTGTTACCAGTCTTCTCTTGCTTTGCCGGGACCTTCGGATGCTTCCAGTGCCCCAGGCCGCCAGGCCAACGCTACCCTTGGGGCTTGCGACCCATTGGCAATAACGGGCGTCAGCACCGAGACCCCAACAACTCGTGCCAGCGGTGCGATTACAACATCTGGTTGCCAGCGGTGAGATCGCGACAACGGAGGCCAGCAGCGAAGAGATGCGGTTGACTGTATGCTGAGCAGCACAACGACCATCCGGGAGCAGCGCAACGAGCCCTGTGTGATGACTGGTTGCCTGCAGCGGAACGACTGCGCTGAAGTCTTGGCTGCGAGGTTTGGTGAGTGCGGGACTTTCTTCTTCTGAGTTTTGCCAGGCTTTTGTTAGTGTTAGAAACAGAGCTGGTAATTGTGGTTGTCGTTGCTACCGGGTTAGTTTGCGGCAAGACAATAGTAGGCAGTAGAGAAAGCAGCATTCAGAGCAGCCATGGATTTGAAGTCGTTGCGCAAACCGAAATTGCTGGAGCTTGCAAGAGAGTTGGGTCTGGATGTCTCAGACAAACTCAGAAAACCAGAACTGCTAAGGGCTATTCTTGAGTTAGAAGCTGAGGATGACGAGCTGTCGGAATGCCTTGAGACCATTGAGGAGAGGGAGACGGCAAAAAGACAGGAGCGCGAACTTAAAGAACAAAAAGAGAAACAGGAGCGCGAACTAAAAGAACAAAAAGAGAAAGAAAAAGAAGAGCGCGACCGTCAACACGCTTTGGAAATGAAACGTCTCGAGTTAGAGATGGAACGCGCTCGTAATGGAAGTCAGGCACACGGTGCAGGAGAACGAGTATTGTTCAAAATGACTGACCTGATGCGGCCGTTTAAGCTTGGAGAGGACATTGGTTTGTTCCTGGTTAACTTTGAGCGAACGTGCGAGAAGCAGGGGTTCTCTCGGGAAACGTGGCCACAGCGCTTGCTCACTTTGCTACCCGGCGAGGCGGCCGACGTAGTCGCTCGCTTGGAGAGAGAGGAGGCAGAGGATTTCGACAAAGTGAAATCGAGTCTGCTAAAAAAGTACCGGCTGTCAGCGGAGGCGTTCCGTCGGAAGTTTCGGGAAAATGAGAAAGGCAGAAGTGAGTCATATACAGAGTTTGCGTACAGGCTTATGTCAAACATGCAGGAGTGGCTCAAAGAAGAGAAAGCGTTTGGTGACCACGAGAAAGTTCTGCAGTGTTTCGGGCTAGAACAGTTTTATAGTCGGTTACCTGAGAACGTGCGGTACTGGGTCTTGGATAGGCCAGACGTTAGTACGGTGGCTAGAGCCGCTGAGTTAGCCGAGGAGTTTGTGACGCGTCGGGCTCGCGGAGCTAAGGACGGTCAAAAGGGTGAATTTGGCTCCAAGTTTGAGAGGCCGAAGTTCACACCCATGAGAGCAAAGGGGGACACACGTAGTGCGGATGCGAGTGAAAGCAGTCCGACCGAACGTAAGGAGACGGCGGCAACCGAAGCAGAACGCAGAAAGCGGTTCGAGACGAGGCAAGCGCGCGTTTGTTATACGTGCCAGAAGCCGGGTCACTTTTCGGCGCAGTGTCCAGAAACAAAAACACAAGTCGTGTTTTTGTCTATATGCAGCACTGACGAGAACATGAAGCTTCTCGAGCCTTACATGCGAGACCTCCTCGTGAACGGGAAAGAGTGCCGAGTGCTTCGCGATTCCGCAGCTACAATGGATGTAGTTCACCCCTCTTACGTAGAACCCGATATGTTCACGGGCGAGTGCGCATGGATCAAGCAAGCAGTGGAAGCTCATAGCGTGTGTCTGCCGGTAGCAAAAGTGCTTATTGAAGGACCTTTCGGAGCACTTCAGACGGAGGCCGCAGTGTCATCTATGCTGCCCCCCCAGTACCCGTACCTATTTTCGAACAGGTCCGATCACCTCCTGCGCGAGAAGGGGCTTTTGTTTGGTGAGGCTAGCGTTCAGGCCTTAACCAGATCGAAGGTTCGGGAGCTCGCTGCAAAGGCGGTAGTTGCGGGGCCGACGTTGTTGAACGATGAAAAAGGGTCAGAGGCGCAGCAAGCTGGTATTCAGAGCACGCCCGAACTGAATAAAATTGAGCCTGTAGCGTTAAAGGCAGCAGATACTGGAGAGGAAATTCCCGACACGGGAAAGTTAGAAGAGCTGTCTCCAGATTTGCTCATCGCGCCTACGTCAGACGGACTTAACAGGTTGCTAAAAGTCAGCCGGTCGGCTTTGATAGCCGAGCAAAAGAAGGATGGCAGCCTAGAAAACATACGCTGCATTATCAAGGAAGGTATCGCCAAAAAAAATGCTCGCTTTGTGGAAAGAGGTGGGGTCCTGTACCGGAAGTATCTAGACCGCAGGGGAGTGGAGTTCGATCAGCTGATCGTGCCTCAATGCTATCGTCAGGATCTGTTGCGCTTGTCGCATGGGGGTTCGTGGTCCGGACACCTAGGAGTTAAGAAAACTAAGGACCGTCTCTTGCAAGAGTACTATTGGCCAGGGTGTTTTCGGGACGCAGACCACTTTGTGAAGACATGCGACACCTGTCAGCGGGTGGGCAAGCCAGGGGACAAATCGAGGGCGCCGTTGAAGTTGGTACCTATCATTACGGAGCCTTTTAGACGGCTCGTTATTGATACAGTGGGACCTCTGCCGGTAACAGCCACGGGGTACCGACACATTTTGACTGTGATCTGCCCAGCGACAAAGTTCCCTGAAGCAGTGCCGCTTAAAGAACTCAGCTCAGTTGAGATAGTCAATGCACTACTGTCCATATTTGCGCGAGTTGGTTTTCCTGCAGAAATCCAGTCAGATCAGGGTACAGTGTATACTAGCGCTTTGACGACAGCCTTTCTCGAAGGGTGCGGGGTAAGGCTGTTACACAGCTCAGTGCACCACCCCCAGTCGAATTCCGTTGAGAAGCTCCACTCCGTCATGAAGCGCGTGTTGAGAGCATTGTGTTTTGAACATCAAACTGACTGGGAGCTGTGTCTGCCTGGAGTGATGTTTGCTTTAAGAACCGCGCCGCATGCGGCTACGGGGTTCTCGCCAGCTGAGCTGGTGTACGGTCGCTCGCTGCGATCTCCGCTTCGCATGCTTCGAGAATCATGGGAAGGCAGGGGCGACGACCCAGTCGTGGTAGAGTACGTGCTTAAGCTCCTCGAACGCTTAAGAAGGGCACAGGAGTTGTCAGGTGAAGCAATGGCAGAGGCCCAGCAGAGGGCCAAGGTTTATTATGATCGGACAGCCAGGGCCCGTCGTTTTGAGGTGGGCGATGAGGTCATGATATTGCGCACATCGCTAAAGAACAAACTCGACGTGCAGTGGGAGGGCCCAGCACGGATTGTTCAAAAACTGTCGGACGTTAACTACGTGGTGAGTCTGCCAGGAAAGCGGAAAGCACAGCAAGTTTACCACTGTAATCTGCTCAAACCCTATAAGCAACGGGAAGCAGTGGTGTACATGATGGTAAACGTGCCCGAAGAGCTTCCGGTCGAGCTTCCGGGACTAGGCTCAGTGACAAACAGGAAAGACACCGATCAAGTCATTAGTGACTTAATGAGTAAAGCATCGCTGTCGCCTGAGCAGAAAACCGAACTACACCAGCTCTTACAAGAGTTTCAAGGTCTGTTCTCTGAGAGGCCTGGTAGGACTTCTGTCCTTACTCATGACATAGAGCTTACCTCCCCAGAGCCAGTACGATCCAAGGCGTACCGGGTGTCACCCCGCCAGAGCGATATTATGGAGGCTGAGGTAAAGAAAATGCTACAGCTCGGTGTTATTGAAGCGGGTGAGAGTGATTATACCTCCCCTTTGATTTTAGTTGAGGTACCGGGCAAGGAACCTCGTCCTTGCGTCGACTACCGCAGGCTTAATTCCATCACTAAGGATCAAATTTATCCGATCCCTAACATCGAGGAGCGCCTTGAGAGAGTGAGTAGCGCTCAGTTTATTTCCACCCTAGATCTTGTCAGGGGTTATTGGCAGGTTCCACTTACAGAAGAGGCTAGTAGGTATGCGGCGTTCATTTCACCAATGGGGACATTCCGTCCTAAAGTTTTGAGTTTTGGTTTGAAGAACGCGCCATACTGCTTTTCAAGCCTCATGGATAAAGTGTTGCGGGGACAGCAAGAATTCGCTTTACCGTATCTAGACGACGTAGCGATATTCTCCGCATCCTGGCCTGAGCATATGGCGCACTTGCGGGCAGTGCTAACCCGCCTACGCGATGCGGGCTTGACAGTCAAGGTTCCCAAGTGCCAGTTAGCACAGGCCGAGGTTGTCTACCTCGGACACGTGATTGGTCGGGGTCGACGCCGCCCCTCTGAAATAAAGGTGGCCGCTGTGCGAGACTTCCCGCAACCGCGCACGAAGACCGATATTCGGTCGTTCTTAGGTGTCGCCGGCTACTATCAGAGGTACATCCCCAGGTACTCTGATATCGCGGCTCCCTTGACGGATGCTCTAAGAAAGACAGAGCCGCAAACAGTCGTCTGGGATGAGACGAAGGAAAGAGCTTTTAGCGCCCTAAAGAGCGCCCTAACAAGCCAGCCTGTGCTACGATCGCCCGACTACACAAAAGGGTTCGTTGTTCAGTGTGATGCTAGTGAGCGAGGCATGGGCGTTGTACTGTGCCAACGGGAAAATGGAGAAGTAGAACACCCCGTCCTGTATGCTAGTCGTAAGCTGACGAGTCGTGAGCAGGCGTATAGCGCCACCGAGAAAGAGTGTGCGTGTATCGTGTGGGCCGTTCAGAAATTGTCATGTTACCTAGCCGGCTCGAGGTTTATCATTGAAACGGATCACTGCCCTCTCCAATGGCTGCAGACCATCTCTCCCAAAAATGGCCGCCTCCTGCGCTGGAGCCTCGCTTTGCAACAATATTCCTTTGAGGTGCGTTACAAAAAGGGGAGTCTCAACGGTAACGCCGATGGCTTAAGTCGAAGCCCCTAACGTGGGAATCAGCCTCAAAATTGCTTGTTACTGATGTTTTTCTTCCTGAGGCAGGATTTTTTTAACCTATTGCTTTTGTATAGTGTTTCAAAGTGATGATGTGCTTTCTAGTGCAATTTTCCGATTTGTGGACGCGTTCTGAGTGCTGCTAAACTACTGTAAGGAACTAGGCAGCAGTATAAAAGGGGAAAGAGCCTGGCAGGGCTTAGTGAGGTTTGTGCCGTGCTTGCTGACTGAGCGGTTGACTTTCAGGCGTGGTTCTAACGCTTGCCGGAAACGAGAACAAAAATGTCAACTCTCCCGAAGTCACTTTGCAGTGTCCTGTGTGCACCTGAACGTGAGAATGAGGCCTTCTCTGTGCGCTGCGCTCAAGAAACGCCAAAGGACGCCCGACTTCGGTTATGAGCATCATCGAGCGACATCCCTCCGGACAGCGGATGCAGTCCCCTGACCATCGGGATCTCCTTCCCCCGGCGGGGCGGTCTGTTACGTTTCGCCTACAACGCGCGGTAATGCCGGCGCGGATGCAACGGACGCCGGGGCTTTGTTCAAAGCGGCGGACATTTTGGCCCGTTCAACGCCGCCGCAACGCCTACCCGCCAAGCGTGTCCAGGCGTGTTTCAGTGCCACGTGTCTTCGTGTGTGCGTGTGTGTGTGTGTGCCCACGCTTGTCAAAGCGCGGCAGCCGGGGAGCGGAGCTCCCCAAGTGAGGGTTGGCGATGCGTCACTACACTCGGTTCAGCAGGTCTCTCGGCTCGACCGTGCGCGCCGTCATGGGCTCATGCTCCGCCGTCCCGTGACCTTCATCCCGTGACCTTCATCCCGTGACCTTCCCTTTTGGACCGCGACGCCGAGAGTATAAGAGCAGCTGCCCCCGGACGCCAGGAGAGAGGCTCCGATTTGTACTGTTGAGTTACGTGCTCTCCCGTCTCTCCACTTCGGTCGACCTGACCGGCCGCTCTTTTGCTATGTTAGAATAAACAAGTTGTTCTGTTACCAGTCTTCTCTTGCTTTGCCGGGACCTTCGGATGCTTCCAGTGCCCCAGGCCGCCAGGCCAACGCTACCCTTGGGGCTTGCGACCCATTGGCAATAACGGGCGTCAGCACCGAGACCCCAACAACTCGTGCCAGCGGTGCGATTACAACACCGCTTCAAGGTTGCCACTCGTGCAGTACAGTTCTGCATGTATATTAGGCCGCGCATGCTCCTGGGCACGGTGCGTCAGATCCCGCAACTCCCGCACGGTGTCACCCCGCAGAGCAAGGCCGTCTGTTCGCGCGCTCTACACAGACGTGGCCGTGGCTGTACACGAACGCGACCCTGTCCATCTGTGTGCTCCATGAAACTCCCGACGTCGTTGCGCCTTGATTGTGCTGCACGTCCCTCCTACTGGTAGAGAAAGCTTACAAATAGATGTTTCTCCTCATTGTCACCTGGTCTATAACTTCTTTTTCTGTGCCAAGTCTCATTCTGGAACTTCAGTAACTTGTCCAGCTTTCCATACCGCCCTCAGTGCTTTTTCTGTGTGTCACCGTTCTACAAACGTACTAACAGCTAAAAAATTACCGTTTGTGTTTATGTATTATCTCAGTAATTGCCGATGGGAAAACCGCGCGAACAACCATCATGTGCAGGCATGATACGCTTTTTTTCTGAAAAGCATGAGCATTGCAAGTGTCCTATATGCAGATTATTGCAGTCCGTCTTTATTACACAGAGGTATGACTTGGTGCATTCAGGACGCAATTTTACTGCTAAGCATCGCATGCGTGGTGAAAAAAAATTCGTGTTGTAGTCTTATTTGACCTGATCTTAAATTATGGGGTTTTACGTGCCAAAACCACTTTCTGATTATGAGGCACGCCGTAGTGTGGGACTCCGGAAATTTCGACCACCTGGGGTTCTTTAACGTGCACCTAAATCTAGGTACACGGGTGTTTTCGCATTTCGCCCCCATCGAAATGCGGCCGCCGTGACCGGGATTCGATCCCGCGACCTCGTGCTCAGCAGCCCAACACCATAGCCACTGAGCAACCACGGCGGGTGACCTGGTCTTTGATTGAAGAATAGGCCTTTCTGCGAATGTTTTGCTGCTGCAAAAACTCACTGCCTGCTGCTCGGCCTTGCCACCGTTGCTAAATTTGTGGCCAAGTGGAAAATAATGTGATAATGTGTATTTCCATTTTTAGTTCAACGTTATTTTTCTTCTGCCATGTCTTTTTCATTTTGTTCAATAGTAACGAACATGTCACGCATTCCATATACTTTTATGCAGGTTTATAAGTAAGCTCTTATTTTTTTAGTAAGGCTGTCATTCAAACAATCTTAGCATTTTGTTCTATTTTTAGGTATTTTACGTGTTATTGTTTTTGCCATTACCAGAGAATTTCCCTATGAGTAGTTCTCATGACTATGTAGACACGTCGTCCTGTTTTGTGCAATATCTCAGCGAGTACATCGGAAGCTCTCAGAGAGCATATCGGAAGCGCTTCTACACTTTGGTCTTTAGGGCATTATATGAAGACCTTTTATATGGGTGTACATAAAAAAGCCTTCGCGTTTTCTCGAGTTTTATTTATCTAGTTTTTTATTTCACCGTCTGAACTTTTGTCTTGTTGACTAGTCATGCACTATCATGAGCAATATGAAAGGGAACACAGGAACGCGTGGCAAACAGCCTCTCAACAGACTCGGAGTGATACGCGGATGGCGCTGTGAAAAACAAAGGGGGAAAGGAGGGCGCTCTTCCACTAACTGTTGGCACTCCCACCACGCTGGCATTTCTGCAAAGGGGCAGCTTACGTCATGGATCGTCCGACAGCCGATAAGACGGTAATCGTCGCCAGTGACTTACACCGATTCCCTTTCTTTTCTTTCATTCTCCATTTTTCTTCGCTCAATCGCTTGATAGTACTCCAAGGCCAAGTTTGCCCTGTATTTCAAACCGATTCTTTATTTGAATCGACGCACCCGGTTGTCAGTGGTACCTCGAACAGCGGCGACGATTGAACCAATGATGACAGAGAAATAAAATAAAGAAAAATAAAAAAGCACATTGATAAACTGTCTCTCGTGCGACTTTGTTGCACGAAGTTCGTTCAGAAAAATTCACGTCGCACACTGCAGTGGCCCACGCAGAGCAGTCAACTCTGATTTTGTAGCCTCAAGATGCCTCGAGTGCCTCTTAAAGAACGGGAAGATGTAATAGAAATGTCTAAAAGATGTTATACGCAGCGCAATATTGCTCTCGTAACAGGCCGCCCATTGAAAACGGTCAACCGGATTATCCAGGCTTACCGAGACGAAGGACGCATAAACGACGACCCCGATCAACAACGAAGGACCAAGACCTTTGCATCGTGGCTGGCGTCAGCGACAAACCATTCCAAAGTGCAAAGGACGTTCGAGGTGCTCTTGGATTGGACAACTTGAGCGACAGCACGGTGCGATGAAGGCTTAGAGAAGCAGGATTGCAAAGTCGCATCGCCGCACAGAAACCTCTACTCACCGCAGCCAACAAAGCAGCTCGCCTGAGGTTCGCTACTAAACACCGCAGCTGGAGCGAGAGGGACTGGAAGTATGTAGTTTTCTCAGGTGAGTCAACGTTCTCGAGCCGCTGGGACCAATGAAAGAGAGTGTGGCGGACCGAAAACACACGCTTTAGTCTGCAGAATATTCAGGAGCTGGCCGGCAGCGGACGCGTGTCTGTGAACGTCTGGGGGGCGATTTCCCACGAAGGCCTAGGCCCACTGGTGAGAATTGATGGGAGGTTCACCAGTGCTGCGTATTGCACTGCGCTCGAGCGCCAGATGATCCGCTATGTGTTGAACGGGCCGCACCCGGATGGGTGTTATTTTTTCCAGCAGGACTTGTCGCCCGTTCACACATCCAGAGACGTGGCGCGCCTTTTGGAAGAGCGAGGGGTAATGCAACTTCAGTGGTGCGCGAAGGGTGCCGACATGAACATTATAAAGCACGTTTGGGGCCGTATGAAAGTGAACCTTTCGAAGAGCTCACTAGAATTGGCGAACTCCGACCAAGTATGAGAAGCAATAGAACATGAGTGGAAGCGCCTTCAGCGTGATACCGCATTCATCGTGGCTCTCTACGCGTCTCTGCCCCAAAGAATGGAGGCCGTCGTTCAAGTCGACGGTGGTATGACGCGGCATTAGGCCACCAACGAACAAAACAAAGGACGAGGACAAGCTGCGATGACGCTATCGCCTTATTTGATTTGCTTCAATATCTTTTTAATTTTCGGCAAGCGCCAATAAACTTATTTTCAACTCACCCTTAAAGACCATTTTTTTCCCGATTTACAAGATTTACTACAAATAAATATCGAAGTCAGGAACAGTGCTACCTTTGTAACGATTCGACGCAAAAGGTTACCAGTGACGCAATATCGAACAGTGTTACCACTGTCTGCTGGCGATGCGAAGTTCCGCACTTTGCAGACGCACGGTGGGAGTGCGAACAGTTGTTAGAACAGCATCCCCCTTTCCACTTTGTTTCCGACGGTGGCCGCTCCGTATCACCCATATAGCTGGGTCTGAGGGTGTTTTCTACGCATTCCTGTGTTCCCTTTCATATTGCTCATAATAGTACATGTCATGCCTTTTCAGTTTTATTTTCTGAGCCTGTATCATGCCAAGTTATGCAAAAATAGTTTTTTTTTTCGCAAACGGAAGTCAATAAAACGAGGCCAAAGATCTGTTGCGTTGGAAGTGGAATTTATGTGCGTTCTGGCATATGTTGCCATGCTCAAACTATGGACAAAGACTGCGTGCGTGCTAACGCATAAAGAATCCACGGCGCACCACTTGCCAATTCACAAACAATGCCTTGCGTAGCGGAAACACGCAATAAAGAAATATACGCGCCGCGGACAGGCAAAAAGAAAGCAAAAGTAAAGGTTCGCGGGGATGGGGAAGGGTGGAGAGGGTGCGCAGCGGGTCGGCATTCTAAAGAAAAAAGAAAAAAAAAAAACACAATGGAGCGGAGGCACCGCGCGGCTGCTGTTCCTGTTGCCATGACAACGTAAACAATCGTTTGTGCCGTCATTTTGCTAAAGCATCGCCCTCCTGTTAGGGCCGTAAATGAATGGCACCTTGGCGCTAACGTCGAAAGAGCATCTGCTTCAATATAGCCAATAGCAGCCATGCGGAGATTCACCTCTGGGACTCAGCCACGGTCGTTTTCTCGTCTGCTCAGCGATGCTCTGGTGCTGCCGGGACCGTGCTTGTCGCGCCAGTGTCAGTTGTGTCAATTCGCCCGTCCAAGCGCTTGCAATGGTGTCATAACGTTTCCTTCCAGTTGTACATTAATGACGGTGGCGGACTTTGTCGACGTGGTGATGCACTACTCTGGCTGGAGTTTCCACCTTTACCATCCTGGCTCTGGACGTAGACTGTACACGCCCTGGTGCCCACTTTGGGCTGGTGCCATAACTGCGGACGCATACTCTCATGCCTGGCGCGACAGCCCAGTCGTCCGTGCCTGTTGCTGAACCTGTGGCCCTGGGCGGCAAACACGTGTCCAGGCGGGAACGTAGCTTGTAGCCTAGGAGCAACTACGAGGGAGACTTTCCTTCCCTCTGAGGGGTTTGCCTGTAATTGAACAAAGTCGCATGAGGTTACCTTCCAGCGCCCCTTGTGTCATTCTGCGCAGCCCATCCTTCACGGTTCGAACCGCTCTTTCGGCGGCTCCGTTCGGGTGCAGATGAAATGACGAGTGCGATGAAACGTACATGGCGAGCATATCACCAAGGGTGCGACTGAAACGCTCTGTAAGTCCTTTAGTTTGAGGATGGTACGCCGTGGTGGTCCGGTGAACTATGCGGCGTTGAGCAAGCAGAGCTTCAACCACCTGCGACAGAAACACACGGCCTCTATCACTCAGCAGCTCCCGAGATGGGCCATGACGAAGAATGAAACGATGCAGCAGAAAGGATGCAACGTCACTAGCGGTCCCTGCAGGTAGAGCAGCGGTTTCGGCATAGCGTGTAAGGTGATCAACTGCGACAATATCCATCGTTTTCCAGCGGGTATTTGTGGTAGCTGCCCGCACAGGTCAATTCCCACACGGTCGAAGGCACGAGCAGGGCACGGAAGCGGCTGTAATAAACCGTGGGACGGATGAGGTGGAGATTTGCGGCGTTGGCATTGCGGGCACGAGCGGACAAACTTTTGGACAAAAGTAAACATTCCTCGCCAGTAGTAACGTTGCCGCAGGCGCTCATACGTCTTCAAAACGCCTGCGTGTGCACATTGTGGGTCAGTGTGGAAAGACGCGCACATGTCGGAACGCAAAGTCCTAGGAATAACCATGAGCCACTTGCGACCATAGGGCTGGTAGTTGCGTCGATACTAGAGGTTATCCCGCACAGCAAAATGGACAGCCTGGCGACGCAGGGAGCGGGAAATGGGAGATACAGGCGAGCCAGAAAGGAGACCCAAAAGAGAGCCAACCCAAGGATCCTTGCGCTGTTTTGATGTGAAGGTGTCGATGTCGACCGAGGATACCGCCTTAGTGGTGGAGAGGGAGGCCGTGTCGGCTGGCAGTAGAGAGCGGAACAGAGCGTCAGCGTCAGTGTGCTTGCGACCTGAGCGGTATATGACGTGTATGTCGTATTCTTGAATGCGCAGAGCCCAGCGGGCAAGGCGTCCAGACGGGTCTCTCAAAGATGATAACCAACAAAGGGCGTGATGGTCAGTAACCACATTGAAAGGCCTGCCGTTTAAATAGGGGCGAAACTTCCCGAGTGCCCAAACAATGGCCAGGCATTCTTTTTCTGTGACGCAGTAATTGCGTTCCGTTTTCGTCAGCGCACGACTGGCGTAAGCAACGACGTATTCGGAGTAGCCAGACTTGCGCTGCGCAAGGACAGCGCCAAGGCCAATACCACTGGCATCGGTATGCACTTCAGTTGGGGTGGTGGGGTCGTAGTGTCGCAGTATAGGCGGAGTCATCAGGAGACGGCGTAAGGTCACGAACGCGGTGTCGCATGCAGGAGACCAGGAGGATAGGTCGTTGGCGCCACTTAAGAGTTGTGTCAGAGGTGATATTATCGAGACATAATTGCGAACAAAGCGTCGGAAGTAAGAACAGAGGCCGATGAAGGCGCCAATTCTGCCACGGCGCGAAGTTTTGATGGGTCGGGGCAAATGCCGTCTTGTGATACGATGTGACCTAGAATCATGAGCTTGCGCGCGGCGAACTGGCACTTTTTCAGGTTCAGTTGCACGCCCGCGTTGGTCAAGGACGTCAACACTTTCCTAAGGCGAAGATCCGTGCTGAAATCAGGGGCGAACACAACGATGTCGTCAAGATAGCCCAAACACGTGCTCCATTTTATGCCGCGCAAGATATTGTCCATCATTCGTTCAAAAGTAGCAGGCGCATTGCATAGGCCAAATGGCACCACATTAAATTCGTATAAACCATCTGGCGTAATGAATGCAGCTTTAGGGCGATCAACTGCTGACATCGGGACCTGCCAGTAGCCCGAGCGTAAACGCAAAGAAGAGAAGAATTTAGCGTCTTGGTAAGCTTTCCAGCGCGTCGTCAATGCGCGGTAGAGGGTAGAAGTCTTTGCGCGTTATCTTATTGAGACGGCGATAATCGACTCAGAACCGAATGGAACCATCATTTGTTGTGACGAGAACCACCGGTGATGTCCACGGGCTATTGGAAGATCGAATGACGCCGCGCCGAAGCATGTCGTCCACGTGCTCACTGATCACCTGACGCTCCTTGGCGGATACGCGGTACGGGCGCTGCCGCAATGGCGCGTTCGAGCCAGTGTCGATGTGGTGGCTGACGGTTGACGAGCGACCCAGAGTAGGCTGAGCGACATCAAAAGAAGAGCGGAACTGGGCAAGCAGATGAAGAAGCTGGGAGCGCTGCTCGGAAGTAAGGTCATCATCGGCAATGAAAGGTGTGAATAAGTCAGGTGATGGCGGAGCAGAAGCGGAAAGTGCACAGATGTCAGTGAGCTCTGCATACGAAGCATCCGGCACGTCGGTTATAAACATGTCATCAAGAGGCTGAACATGGCCAAGTGCTTCGCCGCGAAGAGCCATCAGGGCTGTAGGAAGCGGATTGCAGACAACGCTAGCGCTGAAACCGGCTGAAATGTCAAGCGCGGCGAAAGGCAGGGGAACGTCTTTGCGGGTCATGAAGAGTTCTGAAGGAGTGAAGAGGACAGCGCCTTCAGAGACAGCGCCGCAGAAGACGGGAACAACGGCAGACGAGTACGGCGGTATGGCGATGTCTTCGCGAAGAACTAGCTTAGCGGGAAGAGAAGCGGCGCCGACGAGGGGCACGTCACACAGAGGCGATGATTCGACTTCAGCACGTGCACAATTTATGACGGCGTTATTTCGCGAAAGAAAGTCCCACCCAAGTATTACGTCGTGAGGGCTGCAGAACCACAAACTCCACAATATAGAGAACGCTCTGAATAACAACTCTAGCTGTGCATGCTGCTGAAGGCTGAACTGGCTGGGCACTTGCTGTGCGAAGAGAAAACCCAGAAAGTGGTGTCGTAACTTTTCGTAAAGCGCGAGAGAGGCGTTCGTTTCGGACAGACACGGCTGCTCCAGTATCAATAAGCGCAACGGTAGGGACGCCGTCAACAGTAAGATCGACAACGTTCGAAGGCGACAATGGAGGACTTGTACAGATCGATGGCGACGCAGTTCTTGCCTCCTGAACTGCGGCGCGTAGTTTTCCTCTTGGGTGGGTGAAGGGCACCGACGCATGGGGGACAACGAGCGGCGACGCGGGGAAGGTGAACGACGTCTAAGGACCGGGCGCTCGGCTGGTGGCCTGTTCGACTGCAGACTAAAATAAGTGTCGTGGAAAGGCTGCACGTTGGCGTAGGGAGGCGACTGCACAAACTCATCAGAGTGCAGCATGCGGCGGCGGCAGAGTCGTGCAACATGGCCGCGAATACCGCAGGCATAACGTATGGGCCTGTTGTCTTGCGTGCGCCAAGGATTAGTAAAGGCAAGAGCAGGTCGATGAACGGGACTATGAATGGATGGTGGCGGCCGAGGATGTAGCGCAACGAGTGGTTGATGAGGGGGCTGCGCGGCGACGGATGCGTAAGTAAGTGGCGCGGCGGCGGCAGGGTTAATGTGTTAGGTTAAGACATAAAGCTGGAAGTGATTTTTCTTGACAATCACTCCCTACACCAGACAGACCGTGCCCGCCGACGGGGAATTGGACACGTCATGCTCCTAACTTCACTTAGTATCTCGTCATGTCCCCAGCGGCAGCAATGACAGCGCTCATCCTGGAAGACAGTGAAGTGTAGAGTGACTTGATCAGCGATGTGTTCATTCGCAGCACCTATCAGTCGCTCACGATGGTGGACCGTAGCCTATCCTCGGGCGACTGATAGAGGATCGTGCGCCAGCGATACTTTCAACGAGCCCCTGACATAATAAGTGATGTCGACGACCGGGGATTGGGGCGCCCACTCTATGTTAATGACGACGTGTTCTTCGAGGAGTTCTTGCGCCACACGAGCAGTGTGGATTGGCTGCCTATCGTGTTGAAATATATAGTCGCCTTCCGCGAACGCGCTGTCAAGAACGTCCACAAGATCGATCCTCGTGACGGACCAAGTGAGCAGGCCTATCGGTCACGTGGTGCGACGTCATTGCCCAACGCGGTCCGGTCCGGCGCAGAGCACATCCACACGGCGGACCGCCATAGCAGACGGCAGAGCAGACCAACCAGCTACACTAACGCTTTTTCGCGTTATCATTCTAATCATTCCGGCTCGAATCCCACAAAGCCGGGAACTGCTCAACGAGGGATACAAAATAAAAAACCTCGTCGTAACTCCAACAGGACATGGTGTTTAAAAAATGCATCTGCTGCACGCATGTATAAGCGGAGTGGCGGACATGAAACGACTGGCTTTTGCTTAGCCGAAAACAAGGTTGAATTTTGCTAAAGACACTGTGTTGCCCGACAACAAACGTTAGCTACGCCAAAATCGCTGTGGTTTGCATGTGGTCCGCCGCCAAAACTGAAGCTGGAAAAGCCTTGGCGATTAGTTGGACTGCGAGGGCCGTGGTCTTGCGTGGGCCAACGGTGATCCCCACGAATAGGTGACGTTCTATAACGTGATGTGCGGATAGCGCTCCAAAAGATCAATTTGGCCCGTCGTGGGGATCGGCCTTCAGCAGTAAGTCGTCTATGATTGCCCTGCACCTTTGAGCGATGAACCTACGTTCCAGGCGTGTCAGTGGGCGTCGCACAACGATTAGGAAAGAATACCGGCTCATTTCATGCAATAACGATGAAATACGCACACTGCCCCTGACAGTAGCACGCTTCCCGTCAATGCGGCCAGCGCGGGCCACCGTAGCAGACGACGCCGTTCAAGACCCAACCCCTTGAGCGCCTGCGCAATGATCTCCTCTTTCTCACGATGGCATCGAGAGCAACATGGACAGTGTTTCCAGCATTCTTTACGTGTCAATTTTGGAAGCAAGCAGAAAGGCCAATTGACGTCGGATATCTCAACAACGGATATCGCTTTTTTTTTACCATCGCCGTAAACTTCTCTTGGCTCCCTCTCGTCACCCTGGCAATGCTCATATTAATACATGGGCCTTAAAACAAGTACATAAATAATTATTCAATTTTTAGCTAAATATCGATCCAATTACGAAGGATTCTCGACCATCGTGTTCCGTGCGCTTAGGGGACGCAAAGTGAAGATACGTTTTCAGATCGACTACATGTTGCTTAAAAGAGTGTGTTCCCATTCTAACGAATAGCGCAGTCTGACATACACCCAAATTTATCCCAGTAGTCAGTGTATCCCAATTCTGTCATAGCGAAGAATCAGGCATGTTTGACGCAGTGTGGCGACCGCTAAAAGTCGCGCCTACTCCTCAACGAAGGCCGAACACAGCCGGCATGAGAAAAATGCCGCCCCGGTGCGAACGCGGTCTCCAGTCCGCTGCTCTTTCAGAACGCCGCATTTAGGCTCCCGATCCGTCGTTGCGCGTCGGCATCGTTCCTCGGCGTAACCAAGAAGCCAACCACGGCGAAGGATGAAAGAGTAAACGGGGAGCGAGAGAGAGAGAGATTGTGTGTATGTGATTGTTTAGAGGAAAAGGCGCTATTCAAAACCACACTCTCTCTCGCTCCGCCTTCGCACTTTTATCCTTCACTGTGGGCGTTTGTTCAACGGAGGATAGAGGACGGTGATAGCGAAAAGAGCACGAGGAGAAAAGCGGAGTAGTAGGGTATAGCGAAAGCGTGAGACGAAAAGCGTATACTGTTGCGTAAGGCAGGTGCTGCGGCGACTGCCGCTGCGAGAAGGTGCCAGAGTAGCACGCACAAAGCATTCCACTGTTAGCACAAAGCATGCCAAGGGTCGCATTAGCCAGAACAGTATTTCTCTTTTTCTTTGTTCAGACCACGAAGACTGTCGGCGGAACTCTTCATGGTTATATCACACGCATACTGTTACTTCCACTGACCTTCGAATTCCGCCAACTGCATTCCATTGCATTTTTTGGATAGGAAGTTTATTTTGTGATTTCAGGAAAACTGTTTTTCGCAAGTCTTTGATTGTATAAAATATAAAATAAAACTAAATTAGAAATTATGAGAAAAAGTGAAATAATAAACATCAACATAACAGAAGGGCGAGAAGAATCTATAATGAATGCTCTGACAATGTGAATATAGCTTATGGGAACTCGGGCATCGGAGCCAGGAGTCGTAGAAACGGAGGCAAAATGAGTCATGAGCGCGAATGGTGGTTCGAGGCTCCGCTGGAAGCTCATGAGCGCGGCCAGTCAGGACTGGGGCCTGCTGGCGTGGAATATGAGGCCGCGCCTCTTCCACATAGGCGCCCGTAATGTAGAGCCCTGGCTGAGTTCTGGAACGGACCGTGATCGTAGAGAAGGCGGGAGGCGCCCGTTCCACGGTTAGTAGCGACGCCTTTTTAGGAAACAACGCTCTCTAGGCTACCGAAATTTCTGGGGCACTGTTATGCACATTCATTATGGCAATGCAAATTTTGTTTAGCATGCACTTTGCCGCAACCCTATTTTCCTAACTTTGGCAACAACAAGTCCAAGGGAACATAGCACAGTCGACATATTTATTTATTTATTTATTTATTACAAATACTTTCAGAGCCCGAGGGCATTACAGAAAGTAGTGGTTAATACATATACAAGTCTGCAATAATACAATTTATGAAAATACAAGTTAACAAAAGAAGTAATCTTCAATGGCACTTCTGAACTCAGTGTCGATAATGGCAGGAATGGATGCAGGAAGGTGGTTCCATTCTGCGCTGGTTTTGGGAATTAAAGAATAATTACATAAGTTGATTCGGCAAAATGGCACACCAGCCTTGAACTTGTGGTCCACACGCTATGATATGTGCGTCGGTTGAAGAAAAAGATAGCTTATTAACACTTCATTTTGATGATAGATCTTGTCAAAGAGGCAGAGACGAAGATATTTACGACGTAAAGACAGATCAGGCAGGTTTAGTGTGTTCTTCATTGGGGATACAGAAGCGTAGCGGGAATAATTTGATAGAATACACCGGGCTGCGTGATTCTGAACAGATTCAAGGGAAGCGATTAGTATGGATTGACTTCTGTCCCAGATGCTGGATGAATATTCAAGTAGTTTTGGACGGACTAATGTTTTATAAAGAATTAATTTTAAGCAAGACGGCGCTTTGGAAAAGTTATGGCGCAGGTAGCCAAGAGTGCGGTTAGCATTGCGGGTTACGTAATCAACGTGCATGTTCCAGGATAGGTCGTTAGGAATATTAATGCCAAGGTATTTGTAGGAGTTAACGGGATTCAAGGGGGCTCCTTTAAGGTAATAACTGTGGTTTGTACTGTGACGGCGCCGGGTTATGCTCTTGGTTTTACATTTATTAACGTTTAATTGCATACGCCACTTGTCACACCAAAGAGATAATTGATCGAGATCTTTTGGATATTTAGTGAATCAGATAAATTTGTTATTTTGTTGTAAATTACGCAGGCATCTGCAAATAGTTTAACTGATGAAAAAACAATACTGTCAGGAAGATCATTTATATATACAAGAAACAACAGAGGGCCCAGTACAGACCCCTGTGGTACGCCGGACGTAACAGAAGAAAGAGCAGAAGAATAATCGTTAGCAGTTACATATTCAGTACGGTTTGAAAGAAAGTCTTTAATCCATTTAAGTACGCTACTGTCGATATTAAGTTTACTAAGCTTGAAAAGGAGTAAGTCATGAGGTACTGAGTCAAATGCCTTTGCGAAATCGAGAAAAATAAAGTATATATCGAAAACGAGTTCAGTAGCTATAAATGGATCATTAGTGAACGTTAGTAGTTGGGTCTCACACGAAAGCCTTTTCCTAAATCCATGTTGAGAATTATTAAAAAAAGAATTGTTCTCCAAAAATTCCATTAGCTGCGAATATATGACGTGTTCTATCATTTTGCATGGTATGCTAGTCAGTGAGATCGGAAGATAGTTATCTGCTGAATGAGCATTACTCGATTTGAAGACAGGGAGCACCTTTCCCACCTTCCAGTCGCTGGGTAATGTGGAACACCCTAACGATTGTTCAAAAAGTTTTGAGAGTGTGATTGCCAAGTACACTGCGGGTATTTTTAGCATCTTTCAGTTGAGTAGGTCAGCACCAGCGGAAGAAGAATTGTCAATGAGCTTGGTAATGCCAACCCAATCTATAACAATGGGGTCCATAGGGGAAAAGTTATGGTCAGGTAAACGGGGTAATAATGAAGGAGCAGCTGTATTGAAGACGGAAACAAATGCGTTGTGTAAGACTGCGCAAGACTGGCTAAGAGGAAGGATAGTGTCATCGCTAGCAGATAACTGTATGAGTGGTGTTGTTGAACCACTGACAATGCTCCGAAATTTGCGAGGGTTAGATCGAAGTACGGATGGCAGGGTGTTGTTAAGAAAAGAATCTCTTGCGCACTGAATCGCACCGCGCACTGAATCGCATTCTTTATGAACTCGCTGCTATGCTGCCCAATGATCAGTATTGTTAGTTCGCTTTGCGCGACGGAACATTCTTTTCTTTTTATTTGATAGACGCTTTAACGAAGAGTTGAATCATAGTGACCGGGAATTGTAGATAATTTTCTTTTTCGGAATATATCGTTCAACGAGATGTAGAATATTTTCTTTATACATGGTCCAGTTTTCTTCTATGGAATGTTTGCCGAAGTTGCTGACATCGCCCTCTGTAAATAATTCTAACTCGGCTATTATTGAACTCGTATTAGCTCTGTTATAGTCCCGTATTATTCTATATTTTTTCGCATTTCTGTGTCGTGTCTTTAAGGTAAAGTGAATCAATGAATGGCCACTCAATCCTGGGAGGTAAGTTAACTCAGAAACTAACTCTGGAATCGTAGTAAATCATCATCATCATCATCATCAGCCTAGTTACGCCCACTGCAGGGCAAAGGCCTCTCCCATACTTCTCCAACTACCCCGGTCATGTACTAATTGTGGCCATGTTGTCCCTGCAAACGTCTTAATGTCATCTGCCCACCTAACTTTCTGCCGCCCCCCGCTACGCTTCCCTTCCCTTGGAATCCAGTCCGTAGCTCTTAGTGACCATCGGTTATCTTCCCTCCTCATTACATGTCCGGCCCATGCCCATTTCTTTTTCTTGATTTCAACTAAGATGTCGTTTACTCGCGTTTGTTGCCTCACCCAATCTGCTCTTTTCTTATCCCTTAGCGTTACACCCATCATTCTTCTTTCCATAGCTCGTTGCGTCGTCCTCAATTTCAGCAGAACCCCTTTCGTAAGCCTCCAGGTTTCTGCCCCATATGTGAGTACTGGTAACACACAGCTGTTGTACACTTTCCTTTTGAGGGATAGTGGCAACCTACTGTTCATGATTTGAGAATGCCTGCCAAACGCACCCCAACCCATTCTTATTCTTCTGGTTATTTCAGTCTCATGATCCGGATCCGTGGTCACTACCTGCCCTAAGTAGATGTATTCCCTTACCACTTCCAGTGTTTCGCTACCTATCGTAAACTGCTGTTCTCTTCCGAGACTGTTAAACAGTACTTTAGTTTTCTGCAGATTAATTTTCAGACCCACCCTTCTGCTTTGCCTCTCCAGGTCAGTGAGCATGCATTGCAATTGGTCTCCTGAGTTACTAAGCAAGGCAATATCATCAGCGAATCGCAAGTTGCTAAGGTATTCTCCATCAACTTTTATCCCCAATTCTTCCCACTCCAGGCCTCTGAATACCTCCTGTAAACATGCTGTGAATAGCATTGGAGATATCGTATCTCCCTGTCTGACGCCTTTCTTTATAGGGATTTTGTTGCTTTCTTTGTGGAGCACTACGGTGGCTGTGGAGCCGCTATAGATATCTTCCAGTATTTTTACATATGGCTCATCTACACCCTGATTCCGTAATGCCTCCATGACTGCTGAGGTTTCGACTGAATCAAACGCTTTCTCGTAATCAATGAAAGCTATATATAAGGGTTGGTTATATTCTGCACATTTCTCTATCACTTGATTGATAGTGTGAATATGGTCTATTGTTGAGTAGCCTTTACGGAATCCTGCCTGGTCCTTTGGTTGACAGAAGTCTAAGGTGTTCCTGATTCTATTTGCGATTACCTTAGTAAATACTTTGTAGGCAACGGACAGTAAGCTGATCGGTCTATAATTTTTCAAGTCTTTGGCGTCCCCTTTCTTATGGATTAGGATTATGTTAGCGTTCTTCCAAGATTCCGGTACGCTCGAGGTTATGAGGCATTGCGTATACAGGGTGGCCAGTTTCTCTAGAACAATCTGACCACCATCCTTCAACAAATCTGCTGTTACCTGATCCTCCCCAGCTGCCTTCCCCCTTTGCATAGCTCCTAAGGCTTTCTTTACTTCTTCTGGCGTTACCTGTGGGATTTCGAATTCCTCTAGGCTATTCTATCTTCCACTATCGTCGTGGGTGCCACTGGTACTGTATAAATCTCTATAGAACTCCTCAGTCACTTGAACTATCTCGTCTATATTAGTAACGATATTGCCGGCTTTGTCTCTTAACGCACACATCTGATTCTTGCCTATTCCTAGTTCCTTCTTCACTGTTTTTAGGCTCCCTCCGTTCCTGAGAGCCTGTTCAATTCTATCCATATTATAGTTCCTGATGTCCGCTGTCTTACGCTTGTTGATTAACTTAGAAAGTTCTGCCAGTTCTATTCTAGCTGTAGGATTAGAGGCTTTCATACATTGGCGTTTCTTGATCAGATCTTTCGTCTCCTGTAATAGCTTACTGGTTTCCTGTCTAACGGCGTTACCACCGGCTTCTATTGCGCACTCCTTAATGATGCCCATGAGGTTGGCGTTCATTGCTTCAACACTAAGGTCCTCTTCCTGGGTTAAAGCCGAATACCTGTTCTGTAGCTTGATCCGGAATTCCTCTAGTTTCCCTCTTACCGCTAACTCATTGATTGGCTTCTTGTGTACCAGTTTCTTTCGTTCCCTCCTCAAGTCTAGGCTAATTCGAGTTCTTACCATCCTGTGGTCACTGCAGCGTACCTTGCCGAGCACGTCTACATCTTGAATGATGCCAGGGTTCGCGGAGAGTATGAAGTCGATTTCATTTCTAGTCTCACCATTCGGGCTCCTCCACGTCCACTTTCGGCTAACCCGCTTGCGGAAAAAGGTATTCATTATCCGCATATTATTCTGTTCTGCAAACTCTACTAATAATTCTCCTCTGCTATTCCTAGAGCCTATGCCATATTCCCCCACTGACTTGTCTCCAGCCTGCTTCTTGCCTACCCTGGCATTGAAGTCGCCCATCAGTATAGTGTATTTTGTTTTGACTTTACTCATCGCCGATTCTACGCCTTCATAAAAGCTTTCGACTTCCTGGTCATCATGACTAGATGCAGGAGCGTAGACCTGTACAACCTTCATTTTGTACCTCTTATTAAGTTTCACAACGAGACATGCCACCCTCTCGTTAATGCTATAGAATTCCTGTATGTTACCAGCTATTTCCTTATTAATCAGGAATCCGACTCCTAGTTCTCGTCTCTCCGCTAAGCCCCGGTAACACAGTACATGCCCGCTTTTTAGCACTGTATACGCTTCTTTTGTCCTCCTAACCTCACTGAGCCCTATTATATCCCATTCACTACCCTCTAATTCCTCCAATAACACTGCTAGACTCGCCTCACTAGATAGCGTTCTAACGTTAAACGTTGCCAGGTTCAGATTCCAATGGCGGCCTGTCCGGAGCCAGGTATTCTTAGCACCCTCTGCAGCGTCACAGATCTGACCGCCGCCGTGGTCAGTTGCTTCGCGGCTGCTGGGGACTGAGGGCCGGGGTTCGATTGTTGTATTCATATAGGAGGTTGTGGCCAAGTACTGCACCAGGGTGGCCAATCCTGCTCTGGTGAGAGAGTGCGTTACCGGTTCTGGTCACCGGGATCAGGCCGCACTCCAGGCCTGTTTGTGCAATTTTCTCAACACACGTTTTTTTTTTGTATTTTCCGGTGGAGAATAGCGCGGCACCGGGATTTGAATCACGGTCCTCTTGCACTGGAGACGGATACTCTACCGTCCCCGTAGGAGTTAAATTAAAAATTAATTTATGGGGTTGTACGTGACAAAACCACTTTCTGATTATGCACGCCGTAGTGGAGGACTCCGAAAATTTCGACCACCTGGGGTTCTTTAACGTGCACCTAATTCTAAGTACACGGGTGTTTTCGCATTTCGCCCCCATCGAAATGCGGCCGCCGTGGTCGGGGTCCGATCCCGCGACCTCGTGCTCAGCAGTCTAACACCATAACCACTGAGCAACCACGGCGGGTTCCGCAGGAGTTGTACGCCTCATTTAACCTACAGTGGTGCCCTATTTGGTCAGTCAAAGTGGACCAATCTGAGCTCGGTTATACCGCATGGATGGCACTCGGCTAGAGAACCTGGTATTTATGACCTGCACATGTGAGTGTGAGGCCATACATATTTGAAGATATATATCTTCTTTTCTTTTAGGAGGGTTCCCGTACAGTGATAAAATAAAGAAAAAGACATTAAAAGAAAGAAAAAAAAAAGAAAAGGGGCGAAAAAAGAAAAGAAACATAACATGTGATTTGAACTTGTGACCCTTCGATGTTGCCCGGAAAGATAGCTCAGTCGGTTGGTTCGTCAGGCCCCAGGCTACTTTCAAGCGCCACAGCTCCTGCTCAAAGCCTCACACTTACGTGGAAAGAGACTCATGTTGTCCGCGATAGCCGGTTTGTCCGCGATAGTAGTTGGAAGGCATACTTTCTAGGAAAAAAATGGCCGCTCGAGGAGAAGAGCGAACTCGAGCGGCTTTAGAGGCTAGGAAAACTGCCTATGGCGCGCCATCTATGGCGCGCATGCCATCTATGGGATCGCATGCGCGCGCTGTTGCTTTGTCTCTGCGTGTAGTATAGTTAAGAGAGCCAGTTTAAGGGCGGAGAAGAAGAAAGAAAAGAAGAGCAAAAACTGCAGCGCCGTGGTTTTAAAGCGCACCCGTGGTAGAGAAACGGAATGCGATATAAGCGTGCGTAGCCATGATACGCACACGACAAACTGCCTTAAAATATTTAGACTTGAGGGAAAGCTTCGGTAACAAACGATAGCACAGCAATGAGCACTCGAATATAATTATAACCCTAATACCAATTGTAAATATTCATCTCATCTATGGGATCTAATGCGCGCGCTGTTGCTTTGTTCTGTGTGTAGTAGTTAAGAGAGCCAGTTTAAGGGCGGAGAAGAAGGGAGGGAAGGAAAGTCTCTGAAGCAAAATTACAGCGCCGTGGTTTTAAAGCGCATCCCGTGGTAGAGAAACGGAAGGCGATATAAGCGTGCGTGGCCATGATACGCACACGACAAACTGCCTTAAAATATTTAGACTTGAGGGAAAGCTTCGTTAGCAAACGATAGCACGGCAATCAGCACTCGAATATAATTATAACCCTAATAATAATTGTAAATATTCATCTCATCTATGGGATCTAATGCGCGCGCTGTTGCTTTGTCTCTGCGTGTAGTAGTTGAGAGAGCCAGTTTAAGGGCGGAGAAGTGGGAAGGAAAGGATAGTCTCTGAAGCAAACTTGCAGCGTCGTGGTTTTAAAGCGCAACCGTGGTAGAGAGACGGAAGGCGATATAAGCGTGCGTGGCCATGATACGCACACGACAAACTGCCTTAAAATATTTAGACTTGAGGGGAAAGCTTCGTTAACAAACTATAACACGGCAATCAGCACTCGAATACGACGAGAGAAATTACTGAGACGTGGAAAATTCCCTTGAAAAAAAATCTGGTTTGCGAGACAAATCCTTGTATGTATTGAACCTCTTAAAAGATGAGGGGGCGGAAATAATACTGGAACATGTTGCGGTTGTACGAGTCGGCTTATGAACGAGTTGAGCAAGACTAAAATCAGCGCAAAGATTAAGGAATTGCATACATTCAGATGAAACATTTTTTACGGAAGTGGAATCGTTGTTCCATAGTATTGTAGGAAAGTTGAAGTCGTCTAAAATAAACAGAGGCGAATTGGGAAACCTAATTACAAGGCTATTAAGGACATCATAAAGATCGTTACAAAAAGAAGATGTGGCAGCTGGAGGACGGTACAATTCACAGAAAATAAATTCGCGATTTGCAATGGATACACTTATATAAACAAGTTCCAAAGACGATAAGAATGGAACAGCTGAGGATGCGAACATGTCGCTAACAGCAATAAGTACACCGCCCCCTGATCGGACGTCACGGTCCCAGCGGTATATATTGTAATTCTTTTCACATTGGAATATTTCGGAGTCCTTTATCTTAGCAGAGAGCCAGGTCTCAGTTATAACAATTATATCAGCTGTGCATGAATCTATGGCTGATGATAACGTGTCACGTTTGTTAAGAACGCTTCGCGCATTTGTAAAGAGCAGCGATAGATCGTTTCCGTCTTTCTTAACGGTTCTCAGCTATGATGAACTTGAAGTTGCGCCCCCATTGCCCTGCGCATGCGTCTTAGCAACAGGTTCTATTTCGCGCACTGAGTAAGTAACTGTGCAGTAAGCATACATTTTATTATTCATGATGAGTTTGTTATATCGCAGTAAACCTGACTGGCCCTTCGACTTACTAAATTCAATTAACTTCTTACGCGATTGACGGGTTGATCTACAAAAATCGTCACCGACAGTTATGTCGTAGATTTTAATTTTACTTCTTTGGGAGAAGATCGTGTCCTTGAGCTTCGCTGAAGAGAACTTGGCAATAATAGGGCAGGGTTTGCTGTCATTAAAACTGCCTAGTCTGTGTGCTCTAGAAATATCACCATCGGATAATTGCAAGTTAAGCTGTCTTGAAAGCAAATCACGCACAGTGCTTTCTGACTGAGCCCATGTTTCAGCTGAATTGTCGGGGATGCCGTAAAACAAAGGGTTCTCACGTCTTGAACGGTCTCCGAAGTCGTCCAGACGGGATTGTATTAAAATGTTCTTTCTCTGGACTACCTCTGATACAATGCTCGAGATTTCAGTTTCAGATCTATTGCATACAATATTTTCAACAATTGCCTCAAGAGCAGTCAACCTATTCGTCACGTCGCAAACTTTGTGTGCCAGCGCTTCTTGGTTATCTTTCACCTTTTCAGTGAGGGCTGCAGTGACAACTAGCACATCACTATGGGTAGCTCCGGGATTCATTTCATATCACCGCAGACCAGCAGTTGTTTCGTAACAAGTACACATTCACATATTGTTATGAACAAAGCACTTGGGCACGGGAGAAGCAGCAGGGAGGCATTACTCGTACGCTTGGAATAAAACATTAAGACATTACTAACCTGCACATAGTAGAAAAGGGAATTCGTGAGCGACGACTGCATCACTGCCGCTCTCCCGCGCCCACTGAAGATAGGTAGCCGAGGTCCGTTTCTTATACTTTGGTAGGATAGCGCTGTCGATGATGACGCCCTTTCGTAATCAGTAATGAAGTTGGTTGTGCGCATGTCCATGTCGTGTAGGCCACAACAGTCGATCGCCAATTCCAATACCACCAGCTCAGGTAGTAGCGGTGCCGACATCGTCGCTGACCGCTCAGGAGACCGAGGAAGCCATGGCACGAGCAGCACGACAAACTGCACATAGTAGAAAAGGGGATTCGTGAGTGACGACTGCATCGCTGCCGCTCGCCCGTGCCCACTTACAAACATTTCACTGGTTGTAAGGCCGTCACAGCCATGCCAATTACATGCAGCCATATTACATCCATGAAGTCTTCTTCGCTGAATGATTATTTCTTTTACCGTACAAAATAGACATCATCCTCTACAAATCATCGTAACCAAACACTATGCACCCGTACAACCATACATTTTTCTTTAAATATTAAGTTATTTTTCATATTGTACATGTATTTTTATTTAATAGTGAAGGCATTCCTTCACAGCCATTTTTCGGGTTGTAACCGTATCCTGCTTTTCTGGACAACAGAGTTTAGTTCGTGGGAGTGCCACCACGTGGCGCAGTGACGTTGAACTTTTAAACTTCCCGAGGTGGCGTATGATGACGTCAACGAAACAAAAATAAAAGAATTAAAAGCTATCCTTGCGCATTGAAGTTAACCACAAAGAGCAGTCCCGCCAGTGTTATCGGTGTTTTTGATAAAGAGTTTCTACTCATCGGCTGGAAATTACTTGTCATCCTAGGAACGGTTAGGCGCGACGAGGCAAACGCAGCGGTGATTGATGGACCTTGCAGAGGCTTCCCATAAGCATTCACGCTATTTTTTTCTCTTTTCCGTCTTTTTTAATGCTGCGAAGTCAACGGGCTACCATCATCGTTGGAGGCACTTCGTCGTAGGTTTAGGTCGGGCCTCACTCCGATTTCGCCCATTCAAATAGATGTAGTACGCAGAAACACTTTTCTGAGATAACCAATCGCCCGATTTTAAATACATTTTTGCATTTGATACAGGATGTCAGTTTCTAGTGAATGTGGGCAGCAGCATTTCGAATTATTTATCGATATCTTAAATAAGAATTTTTAAAGATTGGTACGCTTGAAGAAAACAGAAGCACGGAGCTTACAAATTCACAGCTCCGCCCCTAGAATAGATAACGCAGTTCTGTAAACTGTGTCCAAGAGAACATCCAAGGCGGACAAATTTGATACGTCTATTTATATCTTACGTGAATTTGGGCCATTGTTCGCAAGGGTTTTCCAAAAGTTCTACTCATAAATAAGTGGTATTCTTGAGACTCATGTATAATGTATCGAATTTGCCAGCTTTATATGTACTTCTCGGTGCAATTTACAAATTTCTGATATCCTTTTTGATTGCTGAGTAGATAGTTTCGTTTTCTGAAAATATGCAATTTTTACTAATTTTTATTAAAGTATTGACGACATAAATAAAAAATTCGCAACCAACAGAACATACATTCTAAATTTTTCCATTAAATGCAGCAAACCTCACCAAATTTTATGCTGCAGGTTGCCGGGAACAGCGATTTCCTCATTTCCATGTATTTAGATGCCAAGTAGGAGCTAAAGCTTTCTCAGCGTGGCGCGGCGTCCACGAGCGACGCCGTGGTGGACTGCTTTTGGTTTTCATCTATCGGTTTCGTTAAAGTAGCCCCTAGTATTTCCCTAGCAATTTTTATTTCCGTAATGATGGCCTACCGCAGCACCAGCGAATCGACAAAAGATGTGCTTAGGTATCAAGATGGACACATGAACAAGTTGGTTTTGCTCCTTGGTGCAAAATGTACAACACAATAGTTCTGCGAACTGTGTCTTTGTCGTCTACCATTAGCATGCTATGGCCGAAGCTGCTCACAATGTCACGTCACATTTAAGTGGCCGCCGGCCAGGTGCACCATTGTGCATGACATATACAGTACTTTATTTTAGTTGTCGAAGCACTGCCCTATCATGGTTATTCACGTGCGTGAAAGATTATCACTATTTAAGATTATTCTGCAGTAATACATGCAGGATTTGTCTGGTCTCCATATTGTCTACCATGTTGCCGTCCAGCCTCTATCATATATACGCAACGCAGATTAGCAGGTATATAACTCCAAAAAGTCTGCCCACGTTCTCAAAGGCCACGATCACAACTCCTCACACTTCCATTCATGAGTTGTGCGACTGTCGAGGAAATCATTAAGGAATGTTGGCAGTTCGAGCAAGGGGATAGTCGTCCCATGAGACAATTTGTTTGCATCGTCACTGCGTGAAAATCTGTATAGCCCTTCGAAGAATTACATCGTAGACTGCATTGTAATTAATGTGACATTGCCCGCGTCCCAATTTTCAGACACGTGGCTTCCGCCGTAAGGACTCGCCCTGTAAGACTGAGCAAAAAGCATCTCGCTTATAAGTGTTATCACCCGATAGTTGCCAGGCGCTGACGTCGGCCATAGAACCTACTGGACCTCTGTTCAACACATGCCGACATCCTCGGCTTATTTCGTGCCATCGGGTTTCAGCAGAACTCTTTCAACAGCCAATTTATTTGTCCCGAAATTTATATTTGTCCCGAAACATTTTGGCTACCACGCGTGTGTGAAGTTTTCTTTAAACGCCCTTTAAAACATTTCTTGCCTTCAGCCTCCGCGAGAAAACTTCATATGCATGCTGAAAAACATTGCACCGCTTTTTGTTGCATGAACGCGTGAAGCGAATACTGGCGTACATTCTCCATCGCATTAGACGACCCGAGATTGCGCTGCAACGTACGAGCATTCCAATCTGACGAACCGACGCCTTGATCCGTAGATCGGAATCAGAGGAAGCACTTTGCGCGCAGCCATCGTTGTGCTTAGAGTGTTATTTCCTTTTCGAGCGCAAGCTCATCTTATAATGAGTAACATTCGTGACTGACTCTTTTGGAAGTGCTTTGTTCTTGACATTGCTGCAACGTGAGAGTATAGAGGTGCTCCATCTTCATTGAGTGAATATTGGGAAACGGACCAGGCCTTTTCTTGCGTCTGCGTTTACACATTTACCACACCAATTTATTTTTCATAACTTTTTAATTTAGGGGGCTGGTAAAGCACAGCAACCTTTTATTGACAGGATGTTTTAAAAACACAAAATATTTACATGCTTATTAGTCGGCTTTCACCTCATGGTAAAGAATTTCCATGAAGATATACTTATGATAATTGAAAGCCTATCCGTTTGACAACATTTCATCAGAGTTCCCCTTTGCAAGGTAATACAGACTTGCAGGTGGTTCGTATCGGGGACCCTCGACATATGTCCAACCGTTAAACAAAGGGTTATTCCGTATGTTTCATTTCAGGAAGGCAAATTACCCTCCTGTCTTTCATTCCCGTTCGCAAACACGTATAAGGCGAAAGTGCTGCGTGAAGAGCGTCATTAGTCCAAACCAACGAGCTACCGTAACTAACCTCGCCAATGTCGCTCTCATTTAGGCTTAGATAAGAAATGTATATATATTAAATCGACGCATCACGAATCCAAAAAGAGCTGCCCGCGACCAGCCCACTGCAGCTAGGTTTCTTTCATTTCGTACTTCGTCGTAGCGGCTAATAGTAGCTCACGAAGCAGAGCACTGAGCGTGGGTATGGCAGAGAAGGTGTTCTATATACTGTCTCATCACACACCGAAAATCGCCCGCCGTGCTACTGGCCATTGCAAGAAAATTGTATATGTGACGCCCAGCCATTTGCAACACAGCAACTTTGTTTTGCGATGGGAGAGTCCAGGTGAGAGACAGAGTGGTTATGGAGATAAAGAGACGCTATTTTCTGGAGTAACTTAAGAATGCATGAATTAATGTCTTCAATTATTGAGAAAAAAGAGTAGCAAGCATCAGTGGAAGCACGTCTCAGGAAAAGCTAGGGCCCGGGTGGCAGGCGAAGTCGCAGCTTAGGGTCGAGAGAATATAAGCAAGAGTTGGCGAAACCAGTTGAATTCCAGTGTAGATGTGTGATGTGCCGAGTAAATGGTTGGAGTCACCGCCCAGCATCCGTCCTTTGCGGCAGTACAAGCTCCCGCCGTTAATGGTAACAAACCTTTACTGAAAACCAATTTTCGCAATAACTAATTTATCAGCCATGCCTAGACACGTATTTCTTAGTGGCAGGGTCTGTGGACTACAACTACGCTGTCCCGACAAGGTAAGACCATAACGTGACGCTTGCGGTTACGGATGCCATATACTCTTGACTTTTACTATACTACTACTATATAGCGCGAATACTATAAACATGGGTTAACTGCACAAGTTAATGAGCAGACATTTTAGAAGTACGTTTTCGCCTTACATACGCTCAACGCAAGCACCATTGCAGCATGTTACGGTGCGCGTCCCTTCAAGACAGAGACGCGAACTCAAACATAAAAACGCGTTAGAAGAGAGGGTCTTGGGCCTCGTGCCAAACATATCCAAGCCAACAATATGTTTACAATCATGCGTCGTTTCTATGCAAAGAGGTTATGTATTTAAATTCTTGGAGTGACAGTCCAATCCGCCACCTACGGGAGCGCGTGAAGCCGCCGGGGGCCACATTGCTAGTGGAAAAGGAGCGCTGCCACAGTACGTGGCTGCGGTATACGCGCGACGCAACCTGTGCTTGCGGTTCTGCGATGAAAAAATAAAATGAAACCCCTTTAGGAAGTATATCAGTCCGCCATTGTTTGTCGCTGTTGTCAAAAATAAAATGTCATGGTGATGGGTGCCTTGTGTTCTGTGTACAATTTTGTCACGTGGTCGTGACGTCAAAGAACACAGTAGCAATACTGTGAAAGGCAAAAACTAGCTTTTATTGGGCGAACCTGTGCCCACAAAACAGGCTACACTTAAAGCACAACGAGAGCGGCGAACACAGTCGGCGATCGTCGTAAATCTGATCAGCGGGTCAAGCGCGTCGGCTTTTATAGAGCAGTCGTCGAATGTTCCAGACTAATCGTTCGGACCCGTGTGCCTTCCACAAAGTTCTGCACCATTCGCGTTACGCGACGAAATCAGATAACACGAGGTTCGGCGACAACAGACAGCCGGGTAGAAGCAACGATAACTTTCCAGAAACGTCGGATACATGCAGGCGCGTCCCTCGCTGTGCGATTACGGTTGTTAAGCGGCGAAACGTGGTCGCCCGAAAAAGTACACGTGTCAATACCCCCCTCTTAAAAAGCATCGACCCGATGCTGCAAATAAACGAAGTTAATAAACAAAAGCACTCGTAGCAAAGAAAAGAAAAAAATGACGAAGTTCGTCAGCGTCCGTAAAAGGGTTTAAGGCGCACCACGTGGACCACTTCAGATCGTGCGCGGCGCCGCTGTGAATGCGAAATGCCGTCTAGCACGACCTCATAGTCCAGAGCGCCAATACGTCGGATGACCTTGTAGGGTTCGAAATAGCGTCGGAGTAGTTTTTCACTAAGTCCTCGTAGGCGTATCGGGGTCCAGACCCAAACACGGTCGCCAGGCTGGTACTCGACGAAGCGTCGTCGGAGGTTGTAGTGTCGGCTGTCGGTCCTCTGCTGGCTCTTGATTCGCAGGCGGGCGAGCTGTCGGGCTTCTTCGGCGCGCTGGAGATAGCTAGTGACGTCAACATTCTCTTCGTCAGTTACGTGCGGCAGCATGGCGTCAAGCGTCGTCGTCGGGTTCCTGCCGTAAACCAGCTTAAACGGCGTGATCTGTGTTGTTTCTTGCACCGCCGTGTTGTACGAAAAGGTTACGTACGGTAGGACCGCGTCCCACGTCTTGTGTTCGACGTCGACGTACATTGCTAGCATGTCGGCGAGGGTCTTGTTCAGGCGCTCCGTGAGACCATTCGTCTGCGGATGGTAGGCAGTTGTCCTCCTGCGGCTTGTCTGGCTGTACTGCAGAATGGCTTGGGTGAGCTCTGCTGTAAAAGTCGTTCCTCTGTCGGTGATGAGGACTTCTGGGGCACCATGTCGCAGCAGGATGTTCTCGACGAAACATTTCGCCACTTCGGCTGCACTGCCTTTTGGTAGAGCTTTAGTTTCAGCAAAACGGGTGTGATAGTCCGTCGCCACGACGATCCACTTATTCCCGGATGTTGATATCGAAACGGCCCCAACAAATCCATCCGAATCTGCTGGAATGGTCGGCGAGGAGGTTCGATCGGCTGTAGTAATCCTGCTGGCCTTGTTGATGGTGTATTGCGTCGTTGACAGTGTCGGCATGTCTTGACGTAACGGGCGACGTCGGCGGTCAGACGCGGCCAGTAATACCTTTCCTGTATTCTCGACAGCGTCCGGGAGAATCCGAGGTGCCCAGCGGTTGGATCGTCGTGTAGAGCGTGCAGTATTTCTGGGCGCAGCGCTGACGGTACAACAAGAAGGTAGCTGGCGCGGACTGGTGAGAAGTTCTTCTTCGCGAGCAGGTTGTTTTGTAGCGTGAACGAAGACAACCCGCGCTTAAATGCCCTAGGGACAACGTCGGTGTTCCCTTCCAAATACTCAACGAGGCCTTTTAGCTACGGGTCGGCTCGTTGCTGTTTAGTGAAGTCTTCCGCGCTTATTATACCAAGGAAGGCGTCTTCATCCTCGTCGTCTTGCAGCGGGGGATCGATGGGGGCGCGCGATAAGCAGTCGGCGTCGGAGTGTTTTCTTCCGGACTTGTATATTACCGTGACGTCATATTCTTGTAGTCTGAGGCTCCACCGAGCCAGCCGTCCTGAATGGTTCTTTAAGTTAGCTAGCCAACACAATGCGTGGTGGTCACTGACGACTTTGAATGGCCTGCCATAGAGGTAAGGGCGGAATTTAGCTGTAGCCCAAATGATGGCGAGGCATTCCTTTTCAGTCGTAGAATAGTTGCTTTCCGCTTTTGACAGCGACCGGCTAGCATACGATATCACCCTTTCAAGTCCTTCTTTCCTCTGGGCTAGGACGGCACCGAGGCCTAGGCTACTGGCGTCCGTGTGGATTTCGGTATCGGCGTCCTCGTCGAAGTGTGCAAGTACCGGCGGCGACTGCATGAGTCGTTTGAGTTCTTGAAATGCCTTGGCCTGAGGCGTTTCCCACTTGAACGCGACATCACATTTCGTTAGATGTGTTAGCGGCACCGCGATGCGTGAAAAGTCCTTGACAAAGCGCCTGTAATAGGCACACATGCCAAGGAATCTGCGCACTGCCTTCTTGTCGGTTGGCTGCGGGAACTTTGCGATGGCAGCTGTCTTCTGTGGGTCGGGGCGTACTCCTGATTTGCTGATCACGTGGCCTAGGAACAAAAGCTCATCGTAAGCGTAACGGCACTTTTCCGGCTTCAGAGTGAGCCCTGATGACTTGATGGCTTCTAACACTGCCACAAGCCGCCTAAGGTGATCGTCGAAATTTCCGGCGAAGACAACGACGTCATCCAGGTAAACAAGGCACGTCTGCCACTTCAGTCCGGCTAACAACATGTCCATGACGCGCTGAAACGTTGCAGGCGCCGAGCACAGTCCGAATGGCATGACCTTGAACTCGTAGAGGCCGTCTGGCGTGATGAAGGCAGTCTTTTCGCGATCTCTCTCGACGACTTCTATTTGCCAGTAGCCAGACTTGAGGTCCATCGAAGAGAAGTATTTAGCGTTGCAGAGCCGATCCAATGCGTCGTCTATGCGTGGAAGGGGGTACACATCCTTCTTCGTGATCTTGTTCAGTCGACGATAATCGACGCAGAAGCGTAGGGTACCGTCCTTTTTCTTTACCAGGACTACAGGAGAGGCCCACGGGCTTTTCGACGGCTGGATGATGCCGTCGCGCAGCATTTCGTCGACTTGTTGCCTAATAGCTTCACGTTCTCGCGTCGAAACTCGGTAAGGGCTCTGGCGGAGTGGTCGAGCGCACTCCTCGGTTATTATGCGATGCTTGGCGACTGGTGTTTGTCGAATTCTCTATGCCGTCGAAAAGCAGCCTTTGTATCATTGGAGCAGACTTCTGAACTGCTGTTGCTTAATCACGGGGAGACTTGGATTAATGTCGTAGTCTGGTTCGGGAACCATGGTCGTCGGGGTAGATGCGGCGGAATCCGAGAGGACAAACGCATTACTGGTTTCCAGAATTTCCTCGATGTACGCGATCGTCGTGCCCTTGCTGATGTGCTTGAACTCTTGGCTGAAGTTGGTTAGCATAATTTCCGCTTTCCCTCCGCGGAGTCGAGCGATCCCTCTTGCGACGCAAATTTCCGGGCTAGCCATAGACGTTGGTCACCCTCGATGACGCCTTCTACGTCGGCAGGCGTTTTGGTGCCTACGGAAATGACAATACTGGAGCGAGGCGGGATGCTGACTTGACTTTCGAGCACACTTAAGGCATGGTGATTACTAGAGCTCTCCGGCGGTATCGCTCGATCTTCCGACAGCGTTATGGACTTCGACTTCAGGTCGATGATTGCGCCGTGTTGGTTCAGGAAGTCCATGCCGAGAATGACGTCTCGCGAACACTGTTGGAGGATAACGAAGGTGGCAGGGTAAGTCCGGTCATGAACGGTAATTCTTGCCGTGCAGATTCCAGTCGGCGTAATGAGGTGTCCTCCAGCGCTCCGAATTTGGGGACCCTCCAATGCAGTCTTAACCTTCTTCAACTGGGCGGCGATGTGTCCACTCATGACGGAGTAATCGGCTCCTGTGTCTACTAAGGCGTGACTGCGTGGCCCTCGAGAAGCACGTCGAGGTCGGTGGTTCTTTGTCTTGCGTTACAGTTAGGTCTTGGCGTCGGATCACGGCTGCGTCGCGTTGAACTGAAGTTGGAACTTCGCGTCGTCAAGTCGTCTTTCATCGGTGTAGTCGTGGCTTCCTGATTTCGTCGGGACGGCGGCGTGTCGTTATGTCGTCGAGGTAGTTTCTTCGTTGTCTTCGTCGGCGGCGGAGGATCTTCGTCAGTTCGACGAACAGCAACCGCACCTGCATCGGTTGCTGCTTTTAGTTTTCCGGATATGGGCTCGCTGACCGGGCCCGGGCTGGGCCAGTGTATGGTCGGCGCTGCGGCGACAGGTAGCGGCCTGGTGATGGCGAACGCGACGGTCGTCGAGAGCTCCACTGAGTAGCGGCGAGGTAGTCGGCGATATCGCGGGGGCGTTCACCTTGCTGCGGGCGCGGAGCGTTCACGGCGAAACCTCGTAGTCCCATCTCCCGGTATGGACATCGTCGGTAGACGTGACCCGCTTCTCCGCAGTGGTAGCAGAGCGGGCGGTGGTCAGGAGCGCGCCAAATGTCCGTCTTCCTCGCGTAGGTGCGCTGGGCGACGGGTGGTCGTGCTGGCGGTGGCGGCGGCGGACGACGGAACTGCGGCGTGACAGGGCCCTGGCGCGGTTGCGGAGGGGGACCTTGACGGCGTGCCACGGCGGCGTAGGTCATCGCTTGCGGCTCAGGCTGGGGCGATACAGGGGCTACTCCAAGTTGTTGGTGGAGTTTCTCACGCACGGCGCCGGCAGTCGAAGCCACTTGAGGCTGTGATGGTGGGAACAGCTTTTGTAGCTCCTCCCGCACGACCTCTCGGATAGTCTCGCGCAGGTCGTCGGTGGCCAGTGATTGAACTGCGGCGTAGTTTGTCGAGTTCGTGCGGCGGCCGAATTGCCGGTTTCGCATCTCGAGTGTCTTCTCGATGCTTGTGGCCTCGCGAAGAAACTCGTCGACGGTCTTCGGTGGGCTTCGTACCATTCCGGCAAAAAGTTCCTCCTTCACACCACGCATCAGCAGGCGGACTTTCTTCTCCTCGGGCATTTCAGGGTCGGCGTGGCGGAAGAGACGGCTCATTTCTTCCGTGTAGATCGCGGTCGTCTCATTAGGCAGCTGCACCCGGGCTTCTAATAGCGCTTGGGCTCGTTCTCGGCGTACGACGCTTGCGAATGTCTGCAGGAAGCCGCTTCGGAAAAGTTCCCAGGTCGTTAAGGTGGCTTCTCGGTTCTCGAACCACGTCCTGGCCGCGTCTTCCAAAGCGAGGAAGACATATCGCAGTTTGTCGTCGCTGTTCCAGTTGTTAAAGGTAGCGACTCTCTCGTACGTCTCAAGCCAGCTTTCCGGATCCTCGAAAGTTGAACCGCGGAACGTCGGAGGCTCCCTGGGCTGCTGCAGCACTACGGGTGACGCTGGGGCTGCCATTGGGGTGGACTTGGTGGCCATCTTCCTAGTCGTCTCAGGCAAAAGTCCGTGCTCCGGGGGCACTCCTTGCAGCCTGCGGCTACCTCGCTGGTTCTTGGCGACGTTGGTGTCTTCAGAGTGAGGGCTTGGGTCACGGCTTTGTGGGGGCGTCCAGTACATGAACGCAAAGCACCTCCACCAGATGTCACGTGGTCGTGACGTCAAAGAACACAGTAGCAATACTGTGAAAGGCAAAAACTAGCTTTTATTGGGCGAACCTGTGCCCACAAAACAGGCTACACTTAAAGCACAACGAGAGCGGCGAACACAGTCGGCGATCGTCGTAAATCTGATCAGCGGGTCAAGCGCATCGGCTTTTATAGAGCAGTCGTCGAATGTTTCAGACTAATCGTTTGGACCCGTGTGCCTTCCACAAAGTTCTACACCATTCGCGTTACGCGATGAAATCAGATAACAGAAGGTTCGGCGACAACAGACAGCCGGGTAGAAGCATCGATAACTTTCCAGAAACGTCGGATACATGCAGGCGCGTCCCTCGCTGTGCGATTACGGTTGTCAAGCGGCGAAACGTGGTCGCCCGATAAAGTACACGTGTCAACATGTTGCAAGAACTGAAAAACAGTCGTTTCCTGTTTTCATCATTCAGTAACTTGCCGCGTGCTTCGGCACTGTGATGCCCTTTCGTCGATACGTAGTGCCGGCCCGTATTGACACAACGACATGACCTCGAAATATAGTATCGTTATGCCATTCCTTTAAAAAATCACTATTAGTGTAAATGAGCGTTTTCAGTTTAAACCTAGAAAACAAGAAAAAAATATTCAACGGTAGGTCTCATTTTTGTCCGGCGTTTCAGTTCTAGCTGAAAAGAGTCGGTGAAAGCAAATTCACAATAAAGCTAAGGCGACCCACAATCTGCACGCAGCCGCAAGCCTACATGCGCTCCAATGAGAATAACCTGCCAAAGTTAAGGTCATGTGTAAGCTGGCAGCTCAAGCAATCTTTACTTTTTTCGTCGTTTCTGCATCCGTTCTGCCTGCGTCTGCGGCGAAAAACGTGAAGTGGGAAGGCAGATAAACAGAAATTGATGGAGGCAGGTGGTAGCGTAATGGTTAGCGTGCCCATCTCCCAAATGCAAGATGGTGCATTTGGGAGATGGGCTCGAATTCCGGTGGTTTGTTTGTGAAGATAGCTTTCTGTGCTCTCTGGTGACTGCGAAGCTCAGAAGGAGGCGGCAGCCTGACGACAACGGTCGCCGTCAACGTAACAGAATAAGCGGGCGTGCAAGGTCACACCTGAAGCCGAAAGCACATTCAGAGGAAATACACTATGCTCTTGTCGACAAAAAAAAAAAAAAAAAAAAACGTGATGAGTAACGAGCGGTGTCGTTGAGCGAGGCTGTAGACTGATAATGTCACCATAGACAGGACCACGCTCCAATCCCGGTGCTCAGCGGAAATATACATCGACAGCATGTCAACTAGCGTGTAATTGATACTTCATTAAGGTCGTTGCGTGTTTGTGTTGCGTCTAGCAGGAGAGAGTAATGTAAGGGATGACACTGGAGAGAAGCCGGTGAGCGAAATCCGCGAAAGGTAATTGAGGATAGCCATACTGAACGTCGACGCCATGTTGAATAAAGCCTGCGACTTCAGTTGCTCAGCCGCCAGAAAGGCTTGAGTGGTAGCATACCGCTGGGCGTATTTGGCAACCACAGCGATAAACACACACTTTGCGGAAGTAAACAGAGGAAAGCGACGTAGTGAGTTGGCCGCCCTTTTCGAGCTCCGCCAATGTTTAAAAAATGAATGTGGCGAAGTATGACGCACGAAATAGTATATGTCAACCCAAATGAATCAGCGTGGTCATACTTGCGTGACACGCCATGGTGCCCTGCCACCAGGACATCATGAAGTTGCAGGGATGAGAGTTTTCATTGGGTACTTGAGAATAAAAGCGAGCACATCAAAGACGTCCGAGGGACAGTTCTAGGGTAAAAGACCACATCGCCCCCCCCTCAAAAATAAAATTAAATCACGAATATAAGCTAACGAATAGGGACATCATAAGATGGAGCACTACTGCGCTTGTTGATCTTGTTTAGGATGAAGTCAGCATTTAATTCAGCGTTTACTTCTGAGAAAATTAGTTGAAGTTCCGTTTATTTGCATCACAATGGCAGGCGTAATCAGGCAAACATTGATAGCATTTCATTAGAGAGTGCCTGTCAACTCTGTGGAGATTACGTAGGACAATGACAACAAACACAGAAAGCTTTGCTTACATCGATTCGCACATACATGGGATCCGCATAATTTTTTGACTATCAATTTAAATGCTTAGGAATGGCACTCATTAACGCAATATTTACGTTCACAGTGAGCAAAAGCGGCTATGGTATCCACAGTAGAATTGATTTAAACAGCTTTAATCCCATGGACATTATATCGTTGCCAACTTTCGTGGGATTGGAGTCGTCAAAATGGGATACAGTTGACAGGGAAATGAGGAGGTTGATGAACGGCAAGAAGGCAGAAGCCTGCACAAGACATCAGGGATATAAAATGACTTTTTGAGCAGCTTAGTTAGGGGGCCACGCAATGGTTTCCACATCTATTAAATATCCTCCAAAATATGAACAGAGGCCGACAAGAATGCGGGTATATTGGGAAAGGTGAAACCGCTGGAAATTTCAGGACAGCATTAGCCTAAATATAAAAGATGACTTAAAAATAAGAAACCATAACGTTGACAGGGTGGCCAAATGTTGGCACAAATAAGTTAGCTGTTGAAGCAGTTCAGCTGAAACTAAATGGTGCGAAATAAGGCGAGAATGTCGGCAGGTGTTGAACAAAGATCAAGAAGGTCCTGTGGCCGGCGCCAGCGCTCGGCAGCTTTCAAGCGACTGCACGTATTAGCGGGATGCCTGGTCGTCAGTAGTTACAGTATAATTCGGGTAAGAAATATTGGACGCGGACTCCATCACATTGAATACAGTGCGTTCTACGGTGTCATTCTTTAGCAGATGGTACCGATTCTCGCGCAGCGAGAATGGGAACAAATTGTCTCACGTGCCGGCTGTCACCTTCCTCCTACTGCCAACATTCCTTCCCCTCCGTAGTTGCTTAGGTTTTATTGGGCACGGCTGCTAGTCACGAGGTCTCGGGATCGAATCCCAACCACGGCAGCCGTATTTCAATGGGTGTGAAATGCGAACACCCGCGTACTTAGGGTTAGGCGCACGTTAAAAAATCCCAAGTGGTCTAAATTATTCCGGAATCCTCCACTACGGCGTGCCTTATAATGAAATCGTGGTTTTGGCAAGTAAAACCTCGTAATGTGTTATCTAACATTTGTTGAGGATGTCCTGGGCAGTGTCACAACTCTTGAATACAATTAAATGTAAGGAGTTGTGCGCGAGGTCTTTGAGTATCTGGATAGCCTTTATGGCGTTCGATAGCTGCTAGTCTACATTGCGGCTACATAATAAATGCGGAACGGCAACATGGTAGAGAATGTGGAGAACATACAAATCTCGCATATATTACTGCACAATAATTTTAAATAGCGTTCTTGCTTCACGCACGTGGATAACCGCCATAGGAGACTACTTTTGAAACTAACTGCAAGTACTGTGTATGTCGTACCCAATGGTGTACCTGGCCTGGTGGCCAGTAAATGTGACGTAATATTGTGAGCAGCTTCGGCCATAGCATGCTAACGGACGACGACACAGACTAAAGTGACTAGCGCAAGAGTGGACAGGAGACAATAAAGAGGCTACAAGGACAAGCGCCCAGTTGAAAGTTTGCGCTTATCCTTGTCGCCTCTTTAGTATCCCTTGTCCACACTTGCGCTAGTCACTTTAGCATGGAATACCAAGTAGCCTGGTCTCACACCCTGCGACGACACAGCGACAGTTTGCTCAACTCTTGTGTCGTAACTTTTGTGTCAAGGTGAAACACCAACATATTCATGTATATGTCTTAATACTTAAGCACATCTATATTTGCTGTTGCGGCGGTAGCCCACGAGTGCGCATTGCAAAGTCGCTAGTGAAATAATTGTGTGCGCCTTAACGAATTCGGTGGGGAAAAATCAAAATCCGTCCACGACGGCGTCTCTAGTAGACGCTGTGCGATGTTCGGACGTTAACAATGTGCGCCCACTGAAGAAAGGCTGCCCCCAAGTGCTTCTGACGGTTAGGCTAGGTTCCTTATTTCATAGAATGAAAAAAAAAGAAAAAAAAGGAAAACAAACAAGAAGAAAAAGAAAGAACCACATCAAAAGCCCAGAATGAACCATTGCTCGTCGCGACTAAAGGCTCTTAGGATGACGAGTAATTTCCAGGCGACGAGCGAATACGCTTTATCAAGAACACTGATAACGCCGGCGGGGCAAGCATTGTGGCGCAGTTCAATGCGCAGGAATAGCTTTTATTTGTTTTTATTTTTTTTTTTTTGGTTGACGTCATCACGCGTCACCGCGGGAAGTTTGAAAAGTTTAAGATCAGTACGCCACGTGGTGGCACTCACGCGAACTAAATAAACCCTTGTGTCCAGAAAAGCCGGATACGAATCACATGGTAACCAGGCAAAAGGCGATAAAACGACTGTAAAAGATGACGAAACTCGAATGAAAGATGACGTTCGCCACAATGATACGTGGTGTTAGGGCCAAAGGACCGTAAATGATAATAGTTACGCGATACACGAAACACATAAAATACACACTCAAGTTGTGGCCAAGTGGAAAATAATGTGGTAATCTGTATTTCACTTTTTAGTACAATGTTACTTTTGTTCTGCCACGTCTTCTCTATTTTGTTCAGTAATGATGAACATGTCACGCATTTCATATACTTTTGTTCAGGTTTATAAGTACGCTCTTTTTTTTTGTATGGCTGTCAATCAAACAATCTCAGGAATTTATTCTATTTTGATCTATTTTGCATGTCATTGTTTTTGCCATTACCAGTGAATCTTCCTTTTTATTAGTTGTCCTGACAATGCCATACACGTTGTCCAGTTTTCTGCGTACATCAGAAACTCTCGGTGCGCATATGAGAAGCTATTCTACACTTTGGTCTTTATGGCATTACATAAAAATATTTTATATGTGTGTACATGAAACGGCCTTCGCGTTTTCTTGAGTGTTATATTTTTTGTTATTTCACTGTCTCTGAACTTTTGTGTTGTTTAGTAATCATGTACATGTCATGCATTTTTCACCTTTGTTTATTTTCTGAGCGTGTATCATACCAAGTTATGCGAAAATATTTGTTTTCGGAAACAGAAGCAAATAAAACGAGGCCAAGGAACTGTTGTGTTGTAAGTGGAATTTATATATGTTCTGACATATGCTGGTATACTCAAAGAATGGACGAGACTGCGTGCGTGCTGACGCATAAAGAACCACCGGCGCGCATCCTGCCAGTTCACAAACAATGTCTGGAGCCGCGCACTTGCGCGATAAAAAAAAAAAAAAAATACGTGCCGCGGACAGGCGAAAAGAAAGCAAGAGGAGCACGGGGCTTGGGGAAGGGTGGAGAGGAAGCGGCGCAGGTCGTCATAATAAAAAGAAAAAAAAAACAATGAGCGCTAGGGTCAGGAGGTGCCGCGCACCTGCTGTTTCTGTTGCCGTGATAACGTAAACAGTGGTGCGCGCTGCCATTATGTCCCACTATCGCCCTCATGTTAGGGCCGTAAATAAAGGGGACCTCGCCGCTAGCGTCGAAAGAGCGTCTGCTCCAAAACAGCCAATGGCAACAATGCGGAGATTCACCCCTGGGATTAAACGACTCGGCCATGGCTTTCCGCAATTCTACAACTGATAAGCTCAGGTTTTACAGATACCGCGGGAATTTCCACCATTGTGTTTCAATAATCGCTTTTGGGAACAGTGTTGCCCCATGCGGAAAGAGTAGAGATAGGCATCAATCGAAAGATCAGTCTCCGGACTACATATGCGGTTGCGGCTATCACGACAGCAGCCGTAGTTTTATAACAGCTACGAATTTTGTCTCAAAAATCTAGTGCAAATTTTCGTCGTTTCCATAGGCTTCCATTGCTGAATCTTTAACCACTCTGGGAACAAAATTCTAGCTTTCCACAGCGTGATCATTGAGTTTGTCTCATGTGGATTCTCTTCTAGAACATGTCTGTCTCCTGCCTTTTTCGATAGTCGACTTGCAGCTTTAATTGTTTGCGAAAACCCCGCTTGTTCCAATGAAAACGTGCTAGCTACGTTCCACGGCCGTTTGGGGCGCTAGCGGGTACGTGTAGAGAAAAACTTGATATCCTTCGGTTAGTAGGCGGGCCTTTGCAACTGGTCTTTGTCGAAGTCTAGATGACGTCGAATAGCAGTCTTTGTATCGTCGCAGAAGACTTCTGAGATGTTGCTGTTTACTCATGGGGAGACTTGGATTTATGCCGAAGTGTCTGGTTTGGGAATTATGGTCGTCGAGGTAGATGCGGCAGAATCGGATAGGACAAACGCATTCCTGGTTTGCGCAATATCCTCAATGCATGCGATCGCCGAGCCCTTGTTGGTGTGCTTGAACTCCCGGTTGAAGTTTGTCAGCATCCCTTTCGCTTTTTTTCCGTGCGGTCGAGCGATCCGTCTTGCGTCATAAACTTCATAGTCGAGCAGTAGACGCTGATGGCCCTCGATGACGCCTTCTATGTCTGCAGATCCTTCGGTGCCGACAGAAATGGCAATGCTGGACCGAGGCGGGATGCTGGCTTGGTTTTCAAGTACTCATAAGGGAAGCTGATTGGAAATTCTTTCCGGCGGTGTCGTTTGCCCTCTGGACAGCTCCGTGTTCAATGACAGCGCCGTGTTCATTCAGAAACTTCATGCCGTGAATGAGGTCGCGTGAGCACTCTTGAAGGATAACGAAGGTCACACTGTAAGTCCGGCTATGCACTGTAACTCTTGCTGCGCAAATACCAGTCGGCGTTATAAGGCATCCTCCAGCTGTGCGGATATGAAAGCCGACACATGTAGTCCTGACTTTCTTCAGCTTGGCGGCGAAAGGTCCACTGATGACGCGGTTCTCGCCTCCTGTGTCTACTGGAGCGGTGACGTTGTGGCCGCCGGGAAGCACGTCGAGGTCGGTTGTGCTTCGTCTTGCATTGCAATTAGGTCGTGTTGCCGCATCACGGCTGCATCGCGTTGTTCTTTAGCTGGTACATCTCGTCGTCAGGTCTTCTTTTGTCGGCATATCCTTGGCTTCGAGACTTTGTCGGGATGGCGGCCTGTCGCTCCTACGTCGTTGAGGTATATCTTGAAGCGTCGTCTTCCGTGGTGGAGGCGCTTCGGTATTTCAACGTACAACAACCGCACGTCCATCGTTGCTGCTTTTAGTTTTCTGTATATGGGCTTACGGACCAGCCACAGGCTGGTCCTGTGTACGGTCGGCGCTGCGGCAGCAGATAGCGTCCTGGTGACGGCGAATGCGAAGAACATCGGGGTCTCCACTGTGTTGCGGCGATGTAGTGGGCGATATCCCGAGGCCGTTCGCCAAGCTGTGGAGGGGGGGGGGCGCGTTGACGGCGAAGCCTCGCAGTACCAAGCCACGGTGTAGGCACCGGCGGTAGACGTGGCCCGCTTCTCCGCAGTAGTGGCAGAGTGGGTGGTGGTCTGGAGTGTGACGTACATCTGTCTTTCATGGATAGCTGCGCTGGGCGACGGGAGAGCGAGCTGGCGTCGGCGAACGACGTTATTGTCGCGTTACCGGGCCCGGGCGCGTATTTCCAACTGCTCGTAGGTACAACGGGGCGTGGAACTTGCGGAGACGACGGACGTTTGCGCGCATGCGCGAATGAGAGCGGGTGCGAGAGAGGAAATGTGGGGAGTTTTGCTCCTTGAAAATACGACTCTGCCTAGGTACTACGGAGGAGTTTCTTGGCGCGCGGTGTATGCGCTTGTCCCTAGGCGTGCCGGCAGAAGTCGCGGGGCGCGGTTGTGCTGAACATAGCATCGCAAGTTGGAGCTCGACGCAATCATATTTAATCGATCATGTTTTTACTAATGAAAACAACGTGTCATTATTTCGCATTATTGGCGGCGCCTCCAGGACACCAAAGCGGCAACGGGGATATCAAAGCTAGAAGCCGGACTGGTCCGTGGGTTGGGGCTCGCAGAGGCCTGCGCATGCCAGGGGAGTATAAGATCGGCTGTCCGCTATCGCGGACAGCCAATGTTTTATGCGAACACCCCCAGGCACGCTTCGGCCTCTGCGGCCCCAACCCACGGGCCGCCCAGCTTCCAGCTTTGATCCCCCCGCTACCGCTTGGGTGCCCCGGAGATCCTGCGCCGCCTGCTTTAATATAACCTCAGGTGCTCTCCTGAGGCCTCCGTTTGCCGGTTACATGTGCCCTCCAGGAGCAGTGCTTGTAAAAAATCCGATCTATCGTCACGACGAAAAAAGCGACCCGCGACTTATAAAACACCAGTCAGAACATTGTCCCTTCAGACACAGCGATCACCAAGCGGCGTCCGCGCCCACTGCCTCACCGCGCGGGCAGCCAGCGGCGGAGCGTATAAACCAACTCGACCGAACTCCGCAATGCCGGCATGTCTAGGGGACAAACGAATACAACGCGCTCTAAGATACCTCCTCCGTAGTGCCTAGGCTGGCGTATATTCAAGGAGCAAAAGCCCCGAGATCTTCTCTCTCGCGCCCGCTCTTACTCGCGCCTGCGCAGAAACGTCGAGCTCCGTCAAAAGTGGCACGCCCCGTTGTACCTACGAGCAATTCTAAATACGCGGCCCGGGCGTGGCGCGGAGGAGGAGCGTGATAGCGAGCTATGGAGACGTAAACCATCGCTTCTGACTGAGGCCGCAGCCATACGCGGACTACAAGTGATTGCTCACTGACTCTCTTGTGCTGTTCGTGGGCGACTCTCTAGCCCCATCTCTATCTTTGGTTCGCTTCTTTCTATTTCACTACTACCTTCCCCCAGTGCAGGGTAGCGAACCCAACTCTTGAGTGGTTAACATCCCTGCCTTCCTTTCATCTCTCTTTCACTCTGCTCTCGGAACATGTCGGCAATGGATGCTCCTTGAGGCTGCATCGAAGGAAGCATCATCCGCAGTTCTTCGCGTAAGACAGTTCTAATGGTCTCTCGGAGTTTGTCGGAGCCTAGTGCTTGAGTTTCGAATTTAGGCAAAAGCACTTGGCCGTTGGACTGACAGGTGCGCATTTACAGCGCCTTCTCAATCGTCGTTGCCTCAGTCATAAACTCACCTACCGATCTTCGAGGGGTTTCGAATCAGTCTGGCGAAAAGTTCTTGCTTGACGCCCCACATGAGGAAGCGGACTTTTTTTCTCCTCGGACATTTTCGGATCGGCGTGTCGGAAAAGAGGGGTCATCTCTTCCGTGGAGATGGATATTGTCTGATTGAGCAGTTGCTCTCGGGTTTCCGCTTGCTCTTTGAGCCAGAAGTTCGTGAAGGTTTGTAGGAAGTCGCGGTGAAATAGGTCCCACGTTGTTAAAGTGGTTTGTCGATTCTCGAATCACGTCATGGCAGCGTCTTCCAATGAGAAGACATGGCACAGCTTGTTGTCGCGGTTCCAGTTAAGTGCAGTGACCCTTTCATACGTTTCAGCCAGTTTAACGGGTCTTCAAACGATGATCCGCAGAAGGTCGGTGGCTCCCTGGGCTGTTGCAGCACGATAGCCGACGCTGTGGCTGCCATCGTGGTCGTTGACTTGGCGATGGTCTTTCCGGTCGTCTCAGATAGAAGTCCGTGCTCTGGGGGCAGGTTTTCTAGCACTTGGACCAGATGTCACGTTATAGTGACGATGAAGGAAACATCCCAAAATTGTTATTGGCGAAACTAACTTCTTTGTTGGGCCAACGTGTGCCCTCAAAAGCAAGTTACACTCAAAGCACTACAATACCGGCGAACTCAGTCGGCGGTCGTCAAAATCTAATCTGTGGTGCAAACTCGTTGGCTTTTATACATGAGTCATGAAATTTTTCAGAATAATCGCTGGTTCCTGGATGTCTTCCATAAAGTACTACCATGGTACTACACAATTCTTGTCACGCATACAATCAGATTACGCAAGTTTCGGTGACAACAGACAATGGATAGAACCATCGATAAAATTCGAGGAACTTCCGGTACATGCAGGCGCCTGATGCGCAGAGGGATCATTTTTAATTATAGTTAGCTGGGTAAAAAGCGGTCATTCGAGGATTTTAAACAAGTACAAGTGTGATTATGCACAGCTCCGCTGTTCATCTATCGTCACAGAGTGTAATGGCCCTGAAATAAAAAAAAAGTACGGTACACTCTACGCAAAGATACCGAAGTGCATGTTGTTAACAGTCGAATAGACAAGCCGCTGGTAAATTTTTGTTGATACCACCCAGTACATTAACTTATTACAATTAGCTAAGCTCTTTATATAGTGGTTTTAGTGGCGTTCTGTCCATGAAGAATTTGTAGAAAAATGAAAGAAACTTAATGCTGGCATGTTTTCAGACAGGTTATTTTTGTCTGTTTTTTTTCGGCTTATTAAGAAAGTCCGCGAAAAATGAAAAATAACACGTGCCTCACCGTCCACCCGCATTAGGGTGCCTGAATGCGCATCTCCTCTTCTGCTCCGTGCAGGCTGGCGACATCTTTTGAAGGAATCAATGCCGACGAAACCACTCGAAAACGAGTTTTCTCGGCAGGCTTCGCCATTTTGTATCTCACCTCCGAAGACCGCCGTACACCTGTGTTCACTCTACGTGTGTGTTTAGCAGTCGTCTCACGCCTTGCCTGCCGTGTTGTGACTTTAGCAAAATAACTAGGTGCTGGGTCCTGCAGTGGGTCTAATAATTTGAGGAATGTCTGGCGATTAGTTTCATTCCCGAGGCATCGAAAAAAAAGACTTCTGTGGACGAGGCAGATTAAGTGGGACAAGTGGTAGCCTGCGAACACCTCGTGTTCCCGAAATGTGGGTACAGCATGTTTCGCTTATTTAACTGGTTTGTAGTCAAAAACTAAACTTTTGGGAAACAGTGTATATGCAGTAAACCTTACATTTCGTTAGGGAGCGCACTCACAATGCGACACTGCGAAAAATCGTCATGTTTGTGGAATCTTACAGAATCAAAGCCCAGTTTCGGCAATGCTGCCAGCTCGGATAGACACTTGCAAACCACTTTTCATTTCCAAATACACTTCTTCCAGGTTATCAGACCAATGCAATGTTTAGGTCCTTGACGCGACAAGCGTTGTAGTAAAATATCTATGTTTCGTGGCTTCCACACTTAGCGTACCGAATTCTTATTTCTTCAGGGCGCTATCGAATTAGTTGCTCTATTCATAGTAGCTTTCTGCATTACAAACCTGGTTGTTTTCTCGAGGTGGTTCTATGAAGCCACAAGTTTAGCCTGAGCAAGTTTGCAGTACCAAAACTGACGAAATTTCTCACAACGCATGTAATTCATCCGACACTCGTACTTTAGCCCCCATCTTGTTACCTATATTGCTTTCTCGTTGCCTGTAATTTCCAGCTCCCTGCGAAATTTGTTTCTTTATATAGGTTAGGGTCTTCGCTTATTCGTCTCTGTGAACAAGTTCGTTTTATAGGGCTGGTCTTAGGCGCCTGTTCCTGGGGTGAGTGTCAGCGTCGTACCTTGTAAACGAGCGAACGCGCACAGTGAAAGATGAGAGCGAATGTGGAGTGCAGCGGGCGATGAAAGACGGCGAGGGCAAAGATTGCGCGAGGAGGAAAGCGCAAGCGCAGAGGGCTGCGGTACCAAGAAGCGTAGAACGGAGGATGAGGGTACGCCGGAAGGGTAAGAAGAAAAGGGTAGTGTCGCGCAAGACGGCCTATGGCGACGATGTCTACGAGACGGCGACAGAGTAGCGCTCGTCTTTAGGGTGCCTCCATGCACTGTCTCGCCTCCGCCCCGTTCGCGGGGGCACGCATAGAGGCACTGCACGCGTCGTCCGTTCAACAAAGCGCTGCATGAGCAGCCACCATGTCTGCGGCTGCTGCTGTGAATCGATCCGTCTCTCGCGAAGACAGCCACGTGCTGTCTCTCGCGATCTACCGATTAGCGAGATTGTCGCGCCACATTTCGCTCCGTTTGGAACTTGCCGCACGGGACAGGCTGTCCGCGCCAGCCAACATATGGCGAAATGAAAACATGTATAGAGCTGCACTCCAATTTCGCCATTAGGGACTGTCGCGATTCCCAGTCGAATCTTTTTACGCCTCTTTCGTTTGCTCTTGCATGTGTCAGCTTACTTTTTCGAGAGATTATATGGCCCTAATAACACGTTCGACACGAAATATGAAATCAAAAGTAATTATTAGCTAACTGTGCTGCAGCCACAGTTAGTTACTCTGTCGAACTCGTGGATTTCCGTGCGTACGTGTTTATCACTACAAATAACGCACGACAAGCCCGCGCTTGGAACCCTATAGACCACCGAGCACTGTTTTCGATCCACTGCAGATATTTCGCTCAGCAATAATTTACAACAATTACTTTGCGCTCAAACGCAAGCGATGGCATTAATTATATGGCACGTGGGAGCGGCCCGCCACGTGCTGACGCGCGTTCCGAAGGATCTCAATAAAGTTTTACCATGCCATGCGTACCGCAGTGAACCACAGCGAGCTTGTGGTCTTTTTCACGAACTCTTACTCATTTCGCATTGGAATGGCCTAGAACGCTCTCTGCAATGCCTGTCTTTGCGAGGAGACGCTGGAACACATTCTGTGCGACTGTCCTGAATATAATGTTCAGAGACAGTCCCTGGCGTCTGTTCTAGCGCACCTTGAGAAAAGACCATTGTCAATTGCCACTATTTTCACATATTGCCGACAGAAGACATCGCAGCTGAAGGCGACGAAGGGACTACTTCGGTTTGTCAAGGACACGGGCTTGGACAGGCGGCGGTGACAGTGAGGTCACGTACCGCGCAAGAGTGACAGGCTGTAACTAACGATGTGTGTGCCGTGTTATGTGCTCTCTCTATCTCTTCTCTCCATCTTTCATGCCCCATTCCGCTCCCATGTGTAGGGTAGCAAACCGGTTAAGCAAAACTGTTTAGCCTCATTGCCTTGCCTTCTCCACTTTTTCCATCCTTGTGGTCTTTTTATTCGTCACAAATTAAGACGGCGCGCTCCCTTGTAAACATGACGGCTCACTTCGAAGAATTTAGCTTCGCGTAAAACTAGGCGGACGGCTGAAATAAGCTGACGCCGAATGCTGTGCCGACAGTGTTTTCATTCAGAGGCTTCCTTCTTCTTCTTCAGGCTTCCGTCTAAAAGGAATCTTCAAGAGGGAAAATCAGAGTGTGCCACGCAGACTTGCACTTTGTGGGCAAGTACCAGCGAGCAAGCCTACTTGTCCACCCTGAAAGAATATGTTAGCGAAGGCAACAAGGAGGAGGAGGAGACAAAGGGGAGCAAGGACAGGGAGGTTAGCCAGTGTAAGTACCGGCTGGCTACCCTGTGCTGGGGAAAGGGGTAAAGGGAATAAAAGAAGAAAGAAGAAGTGGGAAAAAATGGAAACCAGAAAATTCACCTAGTAACGCGATACTACATGCTACAACATTCAAAGGCGGTCGCACAATTCGCATGTCCTTAAAAACTTCAGCAAAGCCCTAAAGGCCTTGAGTGCCGAAGCCTGTCTCGACCAGTGTCCTAGAGCTTTTTCCTCTGTAAAGGGGCGATTGTCCAGTTTTTCAAGCGCGGTCACGAGCACTTTTCTTGGCACTTTGTAACGGGGACAGTCACAAAGGAGGTGCTCAATCGTCTCCTCGCGGCCGCAGGTGTCACAAGTAGGGCTGTCGGCCATTCCAATGCGGAATGAATAGGAGTTCATGAATGCTACGCCGAGCCACAGGCGGCACAGAAGTGTTGCTTCCTCTCGTTGTAGGCGGAGTTGCAGACGTGGATCCAACCAGTGGAGACGTGCGTTCCTGAATTCACTGGTGTTCCACAGATTCTGCGTAAGCTCGCGGGCGAGGGAGCGGAGACTTGCGGCTGCAACTGTTCTTGACAGCGGTATGGGTATAATCTGGGCACCATCATGGGCCGACCGGGCAGCGTCATCCGCACTATCGTTTCCCAAAATTCCGCAGTGACCCGGTATCCACTGGTAGATGATGTTGTGTCCCTTGTTGATTGCGTGATGGTGGAGTAGTCGGATGTCTGCGACTAGTTGCACATTTGGTCCATGGTTGAAAGGGAACATCAGATACTGGAGAGCAGCCTTTGAGTCGCATAAGATGGACAACGAATGTGATGATTTGTGAACAACAAACTCCAGAGCAGCACGGATATCTGCGAGTTCTGCAGCCGTCGATGATGTAATGTGAGATGTCTTGAACTTGAGGGCGACAGATTAGGCGGGAATCACCACTGCTCCAGCTGAACTTTTAGAGGAGAAAGAACCGTCCGTGTAAGCGTGGATGCGTCATCTGTGCTTGTCATGTAGCACTGAAAGCACGGTTTCTTTGAGGGCGAAAGCTGACATCTCCGTTTTCTCTTTGATACTGGGAATAAGAAGAGCCTGGAGTGGATGGGGGAGCCACAGCGGTAGGGATCGACGCAGAACGTGGTCGAGCGGATGGAAGGCAGGCAAGATGATGCGATGGAAGTGGGGCGAAGTGCCTGATATGCATCCTTAAAGTGTTGACTTGAAGATACGTATTGATGGGGTGGTCATGCGCGATGGCTATTGTTGCTGCCGTGGATGCACATCTGGGAAGACCAAGGCAAATTCGCAGAGCTTGAGCTTGTACAGACTGGAGGGCACGGAGGTTGGCCTTACCGGTCCCACCTAGTACAGGTAAGCTATAGCCCAGGAGACCGCGGAACAGTGCGTTATAGAGTTGGAGCATCGCACTCACAGACGCACAACATGACTTTCCCGCAAGAAATCTGAGCACGTGAGTTATCATGACTAACTTCCTTTTTAGGTAGGAGACGTGAGGACTCCAGGAAAGGTCTAGATCTATTATTACTCATAGAAAGCGGTGCGTCTTCTAGTAGGCAACTGGCTGTTCATTAATTCTGATAACGTACGGTTTCATTGCTTTGCGCGTGAAAGCGACTATAGAGCACTTCTCTGAGGACACCTCCAGAGCTCGCGCTCGAAGATAACCTAATGCTAGTGTGGCTGATTTTTGAAGTCTGGCGCACACCTGGGGACGCGTCGCTCCTGGTGACCAAATGCATATATCGTCTGCATAGATCGACACATGGACGGATTGCGGAAGGGTATGAACCAGGTCGATGAGCACGAGGTTAAATAGAGTGGGGCTCAAGACTCCGCCTTGTGGTACGCCACGATAGGTGTTTTGTTGTGATGACGCACCATCCTGCGTTTGCACAAAGAATGACCTGTCCTTCAAGAAGCTGGACATCGACCGAAAAACAAGGCCGCCTAGGCCGACATCGCCCAAGGCGTCCTGGATTGCTTGATAGGTTACGTTATCATAAGCGCCTTTAACATCCAGGAACATCGCCGCTGATAGCCTCCTGAGGCTTTTTTCGTGCTGTACAGACGAGACAAGATCTATGACGTTTTCTACAGAAGAGAGTCCGCATCGAAAGCCTCCCATAGCGTCAGGGTACAAGCTGTAGTGTTCTAGATACCACTCTATACGCATCAGCACCATTCTCTCCATCACCTTTGCTAGACAACTGGCCAGAGCAATGGGACGATACGACGCCACGTCTAGGGGTGATTTAGCTGGTTTGAGCAGAGGCACAAGGCGGCTGGACTTCCATGCAGCAGGAACTACTCCTTCACGCCATGAATTATTGTACACGTCTAGAAGTGCATGTCGGGCTGTTTGACCGAGATTTCCAAGAGCTGCGTATGTCACCCCGTCAGGCCCAGGCGATGAGGAACGTCTGCACGCTGCCAGCACCGCCTGCAACTCCTCGATGGAAAACAGATTGTCCATACGAGAATCCCGCGAGACCGGAACACCACAGGGATGACGTGTAGCGAATGATGGTGGTAGACCAGCAACCTTGGAACAGAAGTCCTCTGCTACGTCGATCTCTCTGCGACCTTGGTAGAGAGCCAGGCATTTGAAGGGGTGGCGTTGTTGCGGTGATGTTCGAAGACCACGCACTGTTCTCCATATATGTAACAGGGGTTTATGCGGATCAAGGGAAGCACAGAAGGTTTTGCATCTTAGAGACTGCAGGGAGTTGATCCGACGCTGGATCTTCTTCTGTATGCGTCTCGCCTCCCTTAGGTCGTAGATGGACTTTGGGCGCCTGTACCTTCGTTCTGCGCGACGGCGGATTGCTCGAAGCCGCTCCAATTCTGCTTCGAATCAGAAAATTTAGGAATAGGCCTAAAGGATCTTGTGGCTTCTTGAGCAGCGGCGTTAATTAGCTTCTCGATGTTGCCAGGTAGACAGTTCTGGATATCTTGGCAATTCTTCTCCATGAGCAACGTGTATTTAGGCCAGTCGATGGGATGAAGAACTGTAGTATAGTGTGACTTGCGTATGCCGTCGATTTTAACATATGTTGGAATGTGGTCACTACCGTGCGTTTCGTTGTCCGCGAACCATTTCACACTGGCACTGAGGTATCTTGAAACAAAAGTTAAGTCCAGGCAGCTGCTGTATGTCAATCCCAGCAGAAAAGTGGGACTGCCATCATTTAGGCAGCAGAGCTCATGGTCCGACGCGAAGGATAGTACACGTCTTCCTTGACAGTCCATCTTTAAGCTCCCCCGTAGCGGATGATGCGCATTGAAGTCGCCGGTAATAACCCATGGTCCAGCTGTTAAAATTGCACCTAGTCTTGCGTTGTCAAATCGACTCGAAGGTGAATTGTAGGCACCTACGAGCGTGAGTGCGACGTTCTTGCATTTTATAGTCAAACAACTTAGTCTGGCAGAGTAGTGAAGGCAACAACCTTCACTACTCATGCAAAGTGATGAAAGTGCTGAAGTCCTGTGAAGATCACTTCAATGGCATTGTTGCTAGCACTGACACAGTCTTCGAGGTCAGGTCACCGGTGCAGACTATGACTAGTTATCTCGCTAGGATTCTTAATCCAAGTGCGCAGGCGTGCCGCCGACACAAGTAGGTTGTTGAGAACCTTGTCATCTCCCGCTAAGCCAACTAACGCTGCCAGTACATCTGCGCGAATTTAAAGGACGAGTGACTGAGGGGCACGGGACTAAAACGTGCGATGAAGTCAGCCTCCAATAAATTTTGGCTCCCTCAGTGTCCCTATAGTCTACGTCTGCTATTTTGTTTGACGTATTATTTCCGAAAAGAATGACTAGAGGTGGCGCCTGCTCTTCCCGCCGCATAATGCAGTGTGTCACATTTAGCATTCGAAATGCGTGAAGTGATCTAAGTGTACCCTGCCAACATTTCTGACCAGCTAATATTTGCCTTTATAAACATTGACGTGCAGATATCAGACGCAGATGGGGCCTGCAATTTCACTTGAAAACTGCAAAAAAAGACATTTTTAATGCGTGAGCATTATATGGCTCAATAAGCGGAAAATCCGGCACTGTAGCTGTAAATCGTAAAAAAGGTCGCGTGGTCACAGAGACACGTTCATGCCAGTGCTGGCGCAATAGTCGTTGTCTTCTTCCACAGCTGGCTCTGATGCCGCTCATCATGACAGCGTTCACATAATACCACTCCCTCTGCGAAGGCGCTAATGGCACTGGCCCATTACCAGTTGCTGCGGTGATTTCGCTGAGTTCTGTCATGCGCTTGGATGGACGAACCTTATACTTCGTCTTTTCAGTCAGTAACTGCTCCCGCCTCCTTTGGACGCCCAGGCTCGAACGCGAACGAAGCCGAGGCACATGATAGGAGAAATGATGCAGGTCAAAGTGAAAGCAATACCATTACGTTTCGTAAAATCAGTCGTCATTGGGAAGGCGTCGCACTTTCGCATTCATCCACGTATAGAGTTACCTAACTGACTATGACTTTTTTGATGCACCAGACAAAGATGTTCGAGTTGCATACGAAAAAAAAAAATATGGCAGAAATAGCCCGCTGTTCTTTCTCTTCGTCTGAAAAATTAACTTGGTGCATTAAAAAAATCATTCACTTATACGCGTGAATTTGTTACTGTAAGGATAAATACGCAGCGGTTGTTATTTCCTTGAGCATTTCCGTACAGAACAGAACGGGCACATGTGCACGGGTAATGGAGGTGGATGTGCTTGCTCGCCGACCTCATGTGGCATGTGACGTCTCCTTCGTAGTTGAGCATGTCGGACGATAATATGGTTTCCGTGAAACGGCAATCTACGGGAGACCCCATGAAGGATGAAATCTGCGGGTAAAGGGTAATGAAAACGTTGCGAAGTGATTCACTGTCCAGTTGAAGTCGATGAAATGCAATGTCTTCCTGAGCAATCTGGGGGTGAGAATTGGGTATGTGCACTATTTATTTAATCTAAAATGCGCGCAGTGGCTCAAGGCACTGCGTCCGCGTTTCCGGCCAGAGACGCAGTGTCCCAATGACAGGATTTCAAAACGATAGCTGGCCACAGGGAAGAAGGTGAAGACGCCCCCCTTTCCATCGGCAACAACGCATGGCGGTACCGCCACCGTGTGGTGTTACTTCAAGGTGGTACGGCCGGTACCGATACCACTAAAACCCCGCGGTACTCGGCGGTGCACAATAGGTACCAATACCACCAGTTCCACTGCTACCAACTCCACCAGAAGCACTGTTACTTCACGGTGCTATCACCGGTACCGGTACCACTTGTGCTAGAAATGTCTTCGTGATCGCCACTAATTTTTAGATTGAGCTATATCCCGGATGACCCACGAAAGAGGTTAGAAGAATACATAATACGGAAAAGTGGGGGACACCCGGAAAGAAAGAGCGTACTTAAGAAGAGAAAAAAGAACACGCAAAACTGGTACGCAAGACAAGTATATGGCCCGCACAGTAAATTCGCGGGCCATAAAGTCTAAATTTGCTGATATGAAGCGACCAAACACTGCTCGTTTATTCACCTGAGCTTACCACGTTGAACTTTTTTTGGTGGGCTGTTTTGGACTGTGTTTGGCAGTGAACTTTATGACAATAAGAAAGCTGGTTTTCCGTGCGGGAATTGACGTCAGCCAGTAATGGCATTTCTTCTCCCTTGTGCTCCTTGGCCATCTGCGATACACGTTGACATAGTTGTGGAAACGTATTTTAAATTAACGGAAGGGCAAGATTATTGTTCATTGAGAACATACGTGCGCATTCCCTGTACTGCGTAAAAGAAACCCACTCTTATTGCACTGAATAGTATTGTAGTGAATGAAGTAAAGTCCACAGACAAATGTCAATAGCGTTGACAATGAATGGCGTTCTATTCGCGGAAGGAAAAATTATTTATCGCAGAAATGTCATCGGACCGAATAGCAATCTACTACAAGGCACAATATGTGGAAAATGACTTTCAAAAACACTTTTTTGTAAACGTGGGAACTAACCGGGGAGACAAGATTTGTCTGCGACGTTTTCCCAGGGCCGTAATATATTACAGGTATTTAAGGGGAGAGATAAATGAGATGCGAAAGGAAGGGAGGTTATCCGGTAAATAAGTAACTTTTCTTTCTATCACGACTGTTTGGCGCTAGTTTAACATTTTATATGATTGACCTACTGGCCCAAACACTGCACTCCTCGAATAAAGATCGAGTTCCCTACCCTGCTAAGCTGCTCTGGGAAATGAAGCTCGTTTTCTTTCAGGTTAGCAAAAAAAAAAAAAAAAAAAAAACGTTTCGGTAGCATGCACTCAGCAACATAAAGGTGTGTCAGGAATTTTTCACCACACAGAGCAATTTTGTCATGGACACTATATCAAAAGTCGAATAATTAATAATAACTAATTATATATTTGGGCGAAATAAAAAAGGTATCGTCCGACTTGCTCCATGCGACGGCGAACGACATTAGAGACTTTTAGCGTGTCCGGTATTCCGGCAAGCGCGGGCAGTTTGCCGGTTTAACGTGAGCGGCCAGATTGGTGGCGCCAGCTGGTGGCGCGAAGCTCCACCACACAAACACAGCGCTAATTACTATATTCTGCTTAGCTGCTGGTGTAAATTTTCCACAATGGCGTAATCGTGTTCACAATTACGCCGCTGCGAAAAATTTGCACAAGCAGCGAAGCAGGATATAGTGAGTTACTGCGATTTTAGCCGTGTGTTTGTGTGGTTGAACTCTACGCTATGCACCGTCTGTTTGAACTCTACGCACCGCTGTGGCCGCTCTGGCCGCTCACGTTTACGCCCTCGCAAATCCGGTAATCCGCCCAAACCACTCCCGTTTACAGTAATAGCGGACAGGCTAAAAGTCTCAATTACCTTGGCTCTGTCCAACCACTTGGCACTTGCATATTCTTATATTTCGTCGCAAGTTACGTGGGACCCATGCTAATAGCGCATACATGCGCACGCAACTAAAGGAAAACGATTGTTAGAGCCTGACCGCAGCGTTTGTCGTCTTGTGGTTTAAAGATCGTGTGCTACATCATCGAGGCGGGTACCTGCGTCGTGCTTTTTTTTCTGTTAACGGCATTATGAATATATTCTTACATGGAATCTTCATTTTTATCTACTGTATTTTATTGCCATTGTTCAGCCGACAACAAAAGTTGGTTCTTCTAAGCACTCAAGCTTCGAAGAAAAAACTTTCTGCAAAGTGAACAGTCGGCAGAATATGAGCGTTGACAGCAAACCGTATCCCCTCTACAATATCTTTCTGACTCAGATAGGAATGGCAAAAACGTGGAACATCCTTCGATATTTGTTACACCCGGACGGGACCAAGTCGGCACATAGGCAAAATATAAGTCGGCTAATACAAGCGTACCCAGGGACAGAGGAGGACTTCCTCAAGGAAATCGAGAAAAGATACATCTCGCAAGCGATGCCCGTCATACACCCTGACTACACAGGGCAGGTGAATGACGAATTAGACAGCAAAATCGGCGAGTCAGTAGTCGGGGCAGCCCTACAGAAACACCATACCAAGTCGGCACCCGGCCTAGACGGGGTAACGAACAAAACGCTAAGGAACTTGGACGATGAGTCTATAACTAAGTTAACAGAATATATTAACAAATGTTGGGAGGCCGGGCAGATTCCGCAGCAATTGAAGACGGCACAAATCGCGTTAATACCTAAACCGGGCAAGCGACTGCAGATTGAGAATTTGAGACCCATATCTCTCATTTCTTGCGGGGGGAAACTCACGGAGCACGGGGTCCTAGCGAGGATAACCACCTACCTCGAGGACAGGGACGCGCTCCCACCCACGATGATAGGATTCAGGAGAAATCTCTCAGCCCAGGACGCTCTGTTACAATTAAAACATCAGATCATAGAAGATTCGAGAAGATCGACAAAGACGATTCTCGGGTTGGACCTAAAACAGGCCTTTGATAACGTAACGCATGCAACAATACTAGATAGAGTAGGAGAACTAGGACTGGGAAAACGGACGTACGGTTATGTACGCAATTTCCTAACGGGCAGAAAGTCAAAGATCACGATAGCAGACCTAGTTTCGGAGGAGATCGAGATAGGCAGCGCAGGTACGCCACAGGACTCGGTCTTATCACCGATGCTATTCAATCTGGCGCTAATCGGCCTGCCAGCCAAGCTACAAGAAATTGAGGGACTCAACCATACCTTATACGCTGACGATATCACCTTATGGGTGAGAAACGGCAGTGGCGGGCAAATAGAACAAACGCTTCGAGCAGTGGTCGAAACAATTGAACGATATCTAAAGGGGACAGGGCTAACCTGCTCGGCAGAAAAATCGGAGCTGTTACTGTACAGACCGACTCGCAGAGGTCGCAAACCAGGCAACTACAAGGAAGATCTCACCCATAGAGAAGAGATACAGTAAAAAACGGCCGATGGGAAACCCATACCCAAGGTAGACAGGATCAGGGTATTGGGGCTCCTCATCGAAGCCAAGGGCAACAAGGGAGAAACCCTCAGAAACCTGGAAGGAACTGTAGCGCAAATTATGAGGCTAATCAGGAGGATAGCAAACAAACATAGCGGGATGAGAGAGGAAAACACGATCAGGTTTATACAGGCCTTCGTAATAAGTAGAATAGTATACGTAGCGCCGTACTTAAAATGGGAGGTCACGGAAAAGATCAAACTAGAATGCCTCATTCGGAAAATATACAAACTAGCCATAGGACTACCGATCAATAGCAGCACGGACAAGTTGCTACATTTAGGCCTCCACAACACGATAGACGAGCTCATTGAAGGGCAATGTACGGCACAATATGAACGGCTCTCTAAGACTAGAGCTGGCAGACACATCCTAGAGAGACTATACAAAGGTTACAACACACACAGCACGGTGTCAAGGTGGACATCCCGAGAGAGACGAAGGAAACAATGGTAATACTCCCCCTACCAAAGAACATGCACCCAGAACACAATAAGGACAGACGAAAGAACAGAGCGAAGCAGATACAAAAGAAACTCGGCAGAGACAAGGACGCAGTCTTCGTAGACGCAGCGCGATACAGTCGCAGACGAGGGTTTACGGCAGCCGTAATCGATAGCGAGAAACAATGTAAGACGTGCGCGACGACACGCACCGCAAGTAACGAGACAGCGCAAGAAGTAACCATAGCGCTGGCAGTAGCTCAGACTAACGCAACCGTGATAGTCAGCGACTCTTAGACGGCAATAAGAAACTTTGCCACTGGCCGAATCCCCCGGAGGCACTACACATTCTTCTTGCAGGAGGTCAAAATTTCAAAAGAAAGGTGTACATCACATGGACACCCGCTCACACCTTCACGGAGGACGGCAACAACGAGGCGGCACACGACGCGGCTCGACGGCTTACGGACCGAGCCGCAGTCGCAAGTGACGCCCCGACACCCTCCTGACGTGACGGTGCAGTAAATGAGTGGGAGTGGGAGGACAGAATGACAACATATAATGACATTATGAAATACTATAGGTTACAGAGGCGTATATTCCCACGACCTCACCCAACATTGACTAAAAAGCAGTCTGTCGCATGGCGGCAGTTACAAACTAGGACGTATCCGAATCCTGCGCTCTTGCACATCATATATCCGGATATATATCCAACGGACAAATGCAACACATGCGAATCCAGAGCCACTCTGGAGCATATATTATGGGAATGCCGAGGGATGCATAAAAATAGCGAGAACGCGGCCTCTAGCAACAGCCTTCGCACGCGCTAGGGAGCCGCGCTGCTCAGCCCCGCCCTCGAGGATCAACTATGGGCCGTCCAGCGGGCCGAGGATGCCGCCAGGACCCACAAACGCCTGGCCGTCACCTAGGCGGGGCCTTTGGCCCTCCCCACCAACTCGCAGGACAAGAAATAAAGTTATTTCCTCCTCCTCCTCCTCCGGTAAAGACACCTTGCTTTCATCGCGTGATTTGCTAGGCAGCCGGTGCCTTGGTAATCGAGACGCTTATACTTGCAGCTCGAGCTTTTACCATGCGTAACCACGCTATAGGGATTTCGGCTGGGCACGCACACTTGTGAGAGGATTTCGTTATTACGTCTATATTTTGTGTATGCGGTTGAGCCAACACATCCCCCCCCCCACTTATTCCTCGCCTCCTATTTTTAGTGTCAGCCTAAATAAATGGTGAAGGACACTGTTTGCGGCGTTCAATACAGTATTTAGGAACGACGTCGGTAGAAGGGTCGCACTTGTAGAAGGAAAAAAAAAGGTGACGAGATGACGTTCTGGCGATTACAATATTGCCATGTAGAGAGCTCTCAGCTGTGAAAGCACACAATCATGCTTTCAATATATGCATTTTAGTTGCACACTTCCTGATATAAAATACGCACTTAAAGGGCTCACCAGGGTACCTCTGCCAGTCATAAGATAACTAACGAACACAGTTTCTCTTGAAATCAGTTTATCTTGTCGACTGGTATGTCACGAACATGAGAACATGAGAAAAATTTTTTTGCTTAAATACCACGATCAGATGCGGATGGCATGATGTCCATGTACGTAGAGAAGCAACCGTGTGATCGGACACGCGGGTGAAAATGTAATATCAGGTGGTAGGCTGGCATATTGATATTCATCCTGGACTTTCATATCAACTCGCACTATTCGAAAGACACTTCACTAGGGCTCTTCGTCGTCCGTGACAACATGGTGGCCTAGATCAAATTAGTGCCAGTTTTCACCAAAGCTCACGCAAAGAATACGCTGAAATCAATTACATTCACTTTCCCATTCATTCGACTATTTATTAGAGACAAGTAACTTACGTAATTGTTTCAACGTTAGTATATTGAGAAAGATTGAAAGGAATATGCTGTATAATGGAAAAAAGGGTCACACGTAGATGTCCAAGTGCTCTACAATATATTTGAAAATTTGTAACCTGTTAGTTAGGCCTCTGGGCACCTGCACTGCTTGAAAAATTGCTTCAGTACAATGCTTATATCGGACGGACGGACGGACGAAGACGATAAGGCAAAGCGATTATTGTCACATTGTCACAAGTGGCTTTTGTCAGAGCTGACGCTGCAGCAATTCAATAGCCTACAAGGGATAAAAAATATAACTGGCACGTTTTTCGGCTAGCCTAATAAAAAGTTCGTGACGCTGCTGTACACTGCGAAAGTGAACGTGGACACAGACGAAGAAAAGGGAGTACAACCTGTGTCTACGTCGCCCGTGTCAACGTTCTTTTTCGCACTGTAGAGCTACATCAGCGAGTCATACAAACACGCCCAAGTTTCTGCTCTTGTAAACTTAACACTTTCTGAATTTGCCTGCGAATCTGCGCATGCTTCTATCTATAGTTCTAGTCTCCCTAAATTGCACCTTCATGACTTCTTGAATGAACCACAACGTCCTAACTTTTCAACACTTCATCACGGAAGTTCAGAAGCCATGTTTAATGGAATTTTGGTTAAAAACAAGACGGTTATCAACATGCGCTGTTGGCTATTAAAAAAAAAAAACACTTCATGCCGAGAAATTAATAAAAAAAGTGTTTTTTTTTATACAAGTTAACTTTGCTAGCCACCTGAAAAATGAAATGGTACGAAATATTACGACTTTTCATGTATGCAACGGTGGGTGCTGTGAAAAGTGAATGCTCGTTTCTGTTATGTGTTTTGCACCAATAGAAATCGATGCCTTCTGTCTGCAGCCACACATTCCGTGGCCTAAATGCGGGATGTTTTAATCGCGAGAGGCGCTGTTCATGGTGTATGTGTGGGGGAAAACCCGCAGCGCTCTGACGCTGCCGGTATGTCTTTGCTCGTTTGTGGTAGGGTCAGTGCTATAGATAAATAAATACAGTTTTTCGAGGGACCAAAAAAAAAAGAGTTTTACTTACAATACGGGTTACTGTAACGTTGTTGCGCCTGATAATCTGGGCGACGAGTAGTAGTAGTAGTGGGAACTGTGTGTGGCCCCCTGTAACCTCTTTCTTCAATCTCGACGCGAAGTATGGACGCAAGACCACTTGCCCCACGCGCTGCTCGCAGAGGGGGCAACATATAGAGAAATGTAACGAGAAAGACGAAAGCATTAAATCTCCAAATCTCTGCCATTCCTACCAGCAGGAGACTTTAGTGCCCTCGCTTGAGGCTACATGAATATATGTGTAAGTGAACACAATGGGCCAAGGCAAAAAAATATTTTAAAAATGCTAGCGCTTGGCTTTGAAACTATCGCCTCCCGTTTATCATCTTTATAGTATGGTTCACGTGTTCGAATAAAATGCAGCGCGATTCGTTTTTCATATTACGACACCTTGTTTTACGTCAAGGCCTGCAGAAAGCAGTGTTTCTTTTTTATTATTATTATTACGCGTGTTTGTTGATGGAGGGGAAAACGTCCTGCGCACATTTGCAAGACTGTGCACTATATATAGGAGGTTGAGCTACAGAGGGAGGAAAATTGTTCTACAGCGAAAGAATCGTTTAACAGAGCTCATTGAACCATCTTTAACACATATAATGTCTTGCACGTTCTAGTCTGGACCGCCGCATTGTCAAGCCGCATGCAGCAGCTGTCACTCGCAACATTGTTACCGACCACAAAGGTCCATTGTACTTTCCCCAATATCTAGCGCTGTTGCAATCACTCTCTCGCGGGATCACTATTGTAATGAGCACCGCACGAACAGCAGTGCCCTCCTTGGCACTATACCGGGTGATTTTTTTAGCTGCACAATAGTTTAAAAAAAATTGCCTGTGGCAAGTAGCAAAAACTTAACCCTTCATCTGATTTTATCGATGAGCCGGCCATTACGTCAACGAGAAATGAAAAAGCTTAATCCCAAATAAACATAATTACGCTAACCAAATTTCTAATTAACTACCTCATGGCAAGTATTTGAATCTCCGAATTATAGTATGCAAGACATATCGACTTAGAACAAATATTGAGGATCTCATTGGTTTCCAGGTAGGCGCCGTCAAACTTGCGGTAAAAAATGCGTTTTTGTTCACCTAACTTTTTTTTTAGAAAACGCATTTTTATGCATTCACGCACAAAGGTAACTGGATTGCCAATGCATTCTGTCGGACACACTGAAAATAAATAATTCGGAACTGGCGCAGTCCTCACAACTCGTTTCAGGCGGATCGTATACGTTGCGAACACACAAGCTACAATTCCTAAATTGAAATACGTGACGTGAAGTTAAACAAGTCGCAGTTTCGCCCGAAAGGCGAAGCCCGATTGCGATAGCAAATTAGTGGATAGCTGTACGAAGTAAGGGCAGTAGTGTTAGCGGCCATATAAACTTGTGAAGATTTGCTTACTAACTAAATTAACAGTGATAGAATGTGTAAGCGTGACGGAAGGAGGACGTAGGAAGAAAGAGAAACCCAGAGACAGCACTGTCTTCGTGTGTCTTCTTCATTCTACGTCCTTGTTCACACGCGCTGACGCATTTTATCATAGCTTAAAACCAACTAGCCGGCCAACGTGTTTTAACTAAATTGACAAGCACAGTGTCACGCGCGCACAGGCAAACATAAACACATCTCGCTCGATGAGCGCGGGAACTCGCTGCCAAAGTTCTGGAGTGAGGAATCGCGGCAGCAGCAAGCGAATTCACCTTCGCGCATCTCTGGCTTCACCGAGAATGAAACGTCGAAAGCACAGCGCATACGACGCTACCGGCACTATGCTCACTCAGCAGACATCTCAAATCGCTTCGAGAATGAGGCCCGCGCGGACGCGCACATTGGTCACGTTCGCTTTCAAGACACACTTCCAAGATCGCTTTCAAGACACACGAGCGCCAGAAAGGCGTCCGCCAAAGGCGACTACTGCGGCGTCCGCCAATGGCATGCCCAACACCGCAATAGACGCCGCGGTTGTCCCCACTCTGTGTGGAGCGGTGGGCGAGGACGACATCGAGGCACTGTAGCAACCGCCGGAGAAGAACGTCCCTCTTCTCTCGCCTGGCCCCCCTGCCTTGTGCCTGACAGGAGAGTGCATGCTTCCAGCCCGCATGCCTCGCTCACGCACGCGAAAGAGAGAGAAGAAACTGTTACAAAGTGAAAGGATTTATGTGGTTGGTGCCCTCATTCCAAAGCCCCAATGGCTGTCGCTACCGCTCGTGCTCGTCGTATCAGTGCCAGCCAGCCCTGAGGCTTGGAGCGACGGAGCCACTGCGCATATGTTGGTCGGGAGGATTGTAAAACAGGCATATCCTTAGGTAATTTTTGGCACCCAATCGTGACGTGGAACGTCGTCGGTTGTGTTGTGTCGTGTTGGGTTTAATGGCGCATAAGCAACTCAGGCTATCATGCGCCAAACGAAAGGTCAAATTTCTTTTAAAAAAGTTGGGTCACCTCAGCGATGATCCTTGTCTGGGCAAGGACTTCGAGGATTCCACAAACTAAAGACCTCAGTCTTCTTCTCGAATATGAGAAGGTGGGTGATGTGTATACGAAGGTGAAGTAGGGGATAGGCTCATTTATAGTTTTTAAATGATGCCTGCTTCTCTTAAGAAGCTAATAACATGTGTGGTATCCACAAGTGCATCTTCGCCTAAAATCAATGCTGGGTGAAAGGGAACGTGTTGATTATAAAACAAAGTATTTTTTCCTTAGTGTTTCGAGTTTTGCGCATGTTAATAAGATGTGGTTTATAGTAAGTTCATTTGCGCATTTTTCACAGCAAGGCTTGCCTTGCTTTGTCAGAAGGAAATTGTGTCTAAGGTGCGTGTGTCCTGTGCGAAGGCGACATAAAATTACTTCGATGAAGCGTTCTTGATGTGAGCCTGACCTCCATTCTTTTATTACAGGTTTCACTAGGTGTAGTTTATTGGTTACTTCATATTCCATGTAGTCTGCCATTTTTTCTCAGTTTATGGTTCACTAATTTCATACAGTCTTTGTAAGGAATTCTTGTTTTCATGATTTCTTTATGTCGAGCTTTCGCTGCACATTCATCTGCTTTTTTGTTGCCGCCGATTCCGACGTGACTGGGCACCCAGCAAAATTTTATGTTGTGTCCTTTTCTAGTGGTTTTTCTTATGTTATGTAGGATGTCGCCGATTAATGGTGTAATTGCATTTCTAGGGTGAAGTGCTGTTAGTACGCTTAGTGAATCTGTCTAAATTATGCTGTTTTCAATGTTCTCATTTAATATTTTTTCTACAGCTAGAGAGATTGCGTAACACTCTGCAGCAAATATGGATGCACACTGAGGTAGGCGTACCGTTTTTTCCCAAATGTTTTGTATCGCGGCACTGCCAACGTATCCTGCCGATTTGGAGCCATCAGTATAAAACACTGAGTTTCGTTTAGTGCTAAAAATTTTTGTATTACGTGTTCATGTGGTGTTTTTTTTTTAATATGTGTTAATGTGATGTCACGCACTGAAGGCTGGCAATACCAAGGTGGGAGTGGATCGTGTTTTCGGGCTATCTGAGGCAAAGTGTCCATTATATCTAGTTCTTGGCATCTCTCCTCGAAGCGGAGAAGGAGTGGTCTTATTGCTTGGGGTTTGTTGACAAATAGTCTTCGTGATGGGCACCTTGTAACTATTTGGTAGCAGATGTGTTTCAGCAGTGAACGAATATTTAGGATGTATGAGCATGTAAGCATGGTTCTTCTGTCGGAAAGGGGTGGGTCATTGGTTTCTGCATACAGACCGTGTATAGCAGACGTCCTGTATGCACCAGTTGAAAGACGTAAACCTAAATTATGTACTATGTCAAGGCGGTGCAAATATGACTTTCTTGCTGAGCCATACACAATGGGCCCATAGTCTAAGCAGGAGCGTATAACAAAAGGGTAAACCTGTAGGAGGCATACCCTATCAGAACCCCAGTATTTGCGTGAAAGGACCTTAAGTATGTTCAGAGATCGAGATGCTTTCTTTTTCAGCGCGTTGATGTGCGGAAAGAAGGTGAGTTTTTTGTCGAAAATTATGCCTAGAAATTTGTGATCGTTTTCGACAGGTAATTTCGCTTCGTTCAGGTGTAGGGTGGGGTCTGTCTGTACTCCTCGTTTGAGTGAAAAGAGAATGACCACTGTTTTCTGCAGAGAAAAACGGAAACCCTTTCTGTCAGCCCATGTTGCTAGTTTATTTATTGTAAGCTGTACCTGTCTTTCGCATGTTGATATGTTTGATGATGTGCAGGCTATCTGAAGATCGTCGACGTATACTGAATACATAATGGACTTTGGGATTATTTTGCTAATCGAATTCATTTTATGATAAAATGTGTGGTGCTTAAAATACACCGCTGAGGTATTTCATTTTCCTGAACGAAATTTTTCGACAGGGTTGAGCCTAGGCGCACATGGAACGAACGGTTAGATAAAAAATATTTTATGCAGTTCAACATCCTGCCGTGGATGCCAAGGTCGGCCAGATCATTAAGAATCCCGAACCTCCAGGTTTTGTCATATGCCTTCTCTAAATCGAAAAAAAAAACAGCAAGGCAGTGTTGTTTGTGTATAAATGCTTCTTGTACTGTGTTTTCAAGACGAACTAGATGGTCATTAGTGGATCATCCTTTTTTAAAACCTCATTGATGGATATCGAGCAGCTCACGGGTTTCTAGCACGAAGGTTAATCTAATATTCAGGACATTTTCAAAGGACTTCGCAAGACAGCTGGTAAGGGCTATAGGCTTGCTACTGATGGAGGTTGGTGGTTTTCCGGGTTTCAAAAATGGAAAAATTATAGCTTTCTTCCATGCTTCAGGTATCTTCCCCGATATCCAAGTTTTGTTTAAAAAATTTAAAAGGGCTTTAACGGCATGTTCAGAGAGATGGCCTAGCATTTGGTAATGTATTCTATCGGGGCCAGGTGCAGTTTTTTTACCAGCGGACACTACCCTATGGATATCTTGAACTTTAAAGTATCGTATGGTTCATTTCTGCTGCAATTTATCGATAGTCTTTGTTTCTCAGCTGTGTTTGAATTTTAGAAATGATTCTGTATAGTGTGATGAACTGGAAGCTGCCGAGAAATATTCACCCAATATGTCTGCCTGTTCTTCTATGCTTGTCTGTATACTGGGGGATATGAGAAGTGGAACTGTGAATGGGGAATGGCTGTTATTTGGCTCTCGTACCTTCTCCCACATTTGTTTTGATGTGGTTGAGCTGCTTATAGAAGACACGTAGCTTTGCCATGAATACTTTTCAGCACTGCGGCGGATATATCGAGCTTATCCTCTCGCTTTTTTAAAGCTTATAAAGTTTTCTGCCGTTGGGTATCTGCGAAATATTCCCCAAGCTTTGTTTTGTTCTTTTTTCGCTTCTCTACATTCTTGCGTATACCAAATTTTGTGATATTGATTTACTACTCCAGAGAACTGAGGTATAGCTAGGTTTGCAGCGTCAATAATACAGTTTGTAAAAGCTCCATTTAGTTCGTCTATGGTGAGATTATCTGACAATTTTTTCTAGGCTGACTTTCTCTAGAAACAGGGCCTGGTCGGCTAAATGGAGCTTCCACCGTTGTGGTTTTGTCGGGCTTACTTCCGGCGAGAATTCTAAGCTGGTCAGTGCAGGTCGGTGATCGCTCCCATGTGGGTTGTCTAGTACGTCCCATTTTAATTCAGTGAAAATAGAGGGTGAACAAAAGGAGAGATCGATGCAGCTCATTTTTCCTGAGCTAGGTGAACAATAGGTTAGTTTTCCAGTGTTTAGTAAACATAGGTTATTACTCAGTATAAGATCCTCAATAATACTAAGGAGTAGTATTTATTTTATTCAAAACAAGAATATAAGGGAAGGTTTAGTAAAATACATAGCAAGTAAAACGTTTTAGAGAAATATTGCAAATCGAGGTGGACATTCTCAAATGCGAATAAAAAGGAGGTGCATAAAGAAACAAATATTTTCGAATGTGAGCTATTTCTATCAACCGATAGCAAGCTTAGCGGTATGCGACCCGAACTTTGCCACAATTGAGATTCTCTCAACAGCTTGTAAGTCAACCTCAACTGTCCTGAAATACTCTCAGCCCGCGCACGATCCCTCAGTGTTGTGTTTCACGGCTTCAAAGGGTTTATTTTGGTTTGGATGTGGGACAACTGCATCTCGGCATCAGCCAACACTTTCGTTTTTGAGCTCAAGCTCCTTCAAAACGGTGGCAGCACGCTTCCTTTCGTGTTCATTCGTGAATGCGGAGGTCCTTTCCGTTCTCGTCGTCCTTCCGCCGCTGGTTTGCCCCACGGACCATTTGAAGCATCTTTTTGATCAGTTGTACAGTCAACGTCCGATTTTTCGAACTGCCTAGGGGCCGAGAAAACGGCCGAAAAATCGTCCCGTTGGAAAAGAATGCATGTCTATACTGCTGCCCTTAAAGTACACAAACCGCCACGCGCACATTAAAAAAAGCTCTGAAGGTCTGTCATTGCACGTATTAGTCATATGGGTGATATATGACTAATACTGACAGTAGATACCGGGTGCACGCGTCTACAATTGCCTCTTCACACGCTTGTTATGCTTCGCCGCAATACTTTTGCGTATGCTTCATGAAGTATTTCTGTCCAGAGGCGAAGCTGACGTTCGGCAACCGGCAATATGCAATGCGCTGTTTCTACCGAGCTTCGAATCCAATCGTGAGGACCACAAATGCCCAGTCGGTGCCGTTGCTGCCAGCGGCGAATTCAATGAAAAACACTGCACCCAACAGCAAGAAGGTTAATAGCGAACGTCGAAGCACCTAGGACTAGCGTTGCCGCAGGATCTGCATGCGAGTTAGCCGGTTGGAGGCAGCGACGTAATCAAAATGTCCGCGGTGGTGGCTTTGATTAAGGCCGTTCCGGACCGGCGGTCCCAGCAAACAACTCGGGAAAATCGTACGGCGAAGGGTTCTTGCGTACGAAATTTCAGATGTTCTGATACATTGACTCTATGGGGTACGTGGTGGTACCACGAAGCCGTTCGAAAAGTAGGTCCATCACTGTACACTGGCAACTCCTCCAGCCGAGGATGGGGCATCAAAGACGATTCGTTACGACTCCTTTCTGTTACTCGAGCCAGCATTACCGCGACTTTCGTTCCCATTCAATAAAATTACAGCAAATGTCCCTCATAGAAGCGCAAATTCCCTGAGTTTTCCTGTGTTTTTCCAGACTACTCAATATCCCTGAGAATTCCCGGTTTTCCCGGCTGGTAGAAACCATGAGCTTATTCTAAACATATAAATGATAAGCTAAACGGAAATTAAAATTCATGTAAAGATAACTTTCCCTAGATAAGATAACCTACACCACGTGCAGAGGCTTTGGTGATTTACCATATGGCTTGGTGTGAAGCCATTATCCCATGACGCAATTGGTAAAGCACCCCACACGCGATATGGGAAAAGTGGGTTTGGCTGTCACGGCTGTAGTAAGTAATGTCCTCTTCCCGTTTCATTTTCTTTATTGACAATATTATACAGCGCAGTAAACATCGCAATAATTTCCCCTATACTTTCTCTGGCATCTTTCGTTAGCAGGCTCGACATTACTAACACTTTAATTAAACGGGTGGCTGCTTGGGCTGGCTGGTGAACCATTGCTTAAACACGAAAGAAAAAAAAAACCTGTTTTAGGGCAGAATTCGTAGGAAGGAAGGATTAAGGCGAAAGACAGGGCACACTTCTTCCTTGGTTCCAATGACTTGCGTAGTAGAAAAGCTTTTTTCGCTTGTTTAAACAATACTGATATGTTCCCCAGCAGCTTTTCTTACACTAAAGAAAATGGAATTTCGAATTAGGCAATGAAATTATTCGTTTCTCTATTATATTAAAAAAAGTTGGCTGAGAGATGCTTTTTTGAGGCTGAGGGAGCATAGGTCTCGTAGACTGATTATTCAGGCATGACAAAGCAATTTCCATTAAAAATATTAAAAAACGCACACGCCGAAATGCTACAGTGCCAGACATTGGGGTAATCAGGGTTTCATGAATGCTGAAATGTCTAACAGTTAGACATGATCCGGACAAATAGGATGAGTAAGACAAGACAGAGAAGAGAGCGAAAGAACAGTGCTTGTGTTTATTCTTTCTATCTTTGTTCATCGTCATGCGTTTTTTCATATATCAGAACATCTAGGTGCCAGTGGGTACATTAAAGGCAGTCGTCGGCAGTTTTGGGTCCCTGGTCAGCAACGAAATTTAAATATGTCGATAATAAGCCGAAGAGAAATACCATTAGTCGCTAGACAGCATACAATCTTTGAAAGCTATATAAACATAATGGTATTTCAGCCCAATGCCTTGGCGGGATAGTTGGCGAGAATTCATGAATACTTTGTTTAGCGCAAAACAACAGACACAAGAAAGACGACAGGACAAGGCGCTGGTAATTGTATTTGCCGCAGCATTTCTTATTCGTATAGAGAGAGGGTAAAACGTATTTGCTATCCCATAAGAAATAAATATACGAGGGCTGATCCAGAAATAAAAATTGAATTGGGGGTTTTACGTGCGAAAACCACTTCCTGATTATCCGGCACGCCGTAGTGGAGGACTCCGGAAATTTCGACCACCTGGGGTTCTTTAACGTGCACCTAAATCTAAGTACACGGGTGTTCTCGCATTTCGCCGATCAGCAGTATCTTCCAGTATCGGCAGTATCGATCAGCAGTATCTTCCTGTGACCCCCAAAAACACTGGTCATGTATTTGAGACCAGAAAGAGCTTGTTTGAACTGCTTTGCGGCTGGCGACTCTGGGCCAGGCCACTCTTTGGATTTTTGCTTCGCTTCAGGAGTGAAATGAAACACCCCGATTTCGTCTCCCGTAACAATGGAGTCGTACAATGCGTCCTTGTCTTCTTGACACTTTTGAAGAAATGGGCGAGCACAGTCGAGGGACTTCTTGTGGTCTGATGTCGATAGCCGTGGTACCCATCGAGCACAACACTTGTGATACCCCAATTTTCCAGTAAAAGCTCTTTTTACTGTACCGTAAGGGCTCCCATGAATCTGCGCAAGAAGTTCACGGACGATGATCCTCCTGTTTTGAAGCTCTTTGCTTTGCGCCATCTCGATAACCGCCTCCGAAACTGATGGTCTTCCACTTCGTTCTTCATCGTGATCTTCCTTCCGACCGGCATAAGCTCCCTGCACCACTTACGGACGTGTTGAATCGACATACATTTGCCGCCATACACATCTGTCAACTGGCGATGTATGTCCACAGGTGGAGTCCCTTTGGCGTGCAAAAAGCGAATCACGGAATGAAGCTCGCATTTGGCGGGATCCAGAATGGAAACCTCCATATCGGATGGTTGCTGAGCAAAGAATTAGCGGCGCAGACACCTGGCACTGGCTAGACTCTCTTATCTACTCGCCTCGGTGTGGCAATGTGCGCGGGCTGTGGCGTGCGTAAATCACTCTCGCGTTTTGATTCGTCAAACAAGCTTAAGGCTGATCCACCAAGAGTCAAGAACACAATCTCTAAAGGAACAGCTTTGTACAATGCCTTCTCTGCTCGCTCTGGTTGTACACACAGAAGTAAATCGTTTCCCAATGTCCTATCACGTATGGGTCAGAGGGCCTTTGCTACTGAACCCCAATGCCCGTAACGAAACCTAACTCAATTCAGCTGTCACAAACGCCGAGAGGCATTTGTCACGACTGAATGGGACCCTGCAGTAAGGTTTCCTTGGCGCATCCATTTTTTCAAAATTACAACCAGCCTACATGTTATAGTTTTTGTTACAGTGTTTGCAGTGTCTGCAAGCATTTGTTTGGTACAGCTGTGGCATTCCAGGATGCATCTCCAAATGCTGCCGCTGCCGTCAGCAGCGAACTCCACGGTTTTCCATCTTCCACGTGCCCACGGGGGTGCATTAGCCTGGTTCACTACCTCGTTCATTTCGAAGTTATTAAAAGAACACTTTATGCGCTCTGAGTCGCTTGACTCCTTTCGTATTCGCACGCTGCACCGACATGGCAACGTTTGTAGGAATCTCAGCGTTACCTCCTCTCCCGTCTCCAATGGAACCTGTGCACAGCAAAACAAGTAATACGCGGAAAAACGATGGACCCTAGAAAATCTCATCAGCAGGTCAATCGCATGGGGGTCATGCACTGTTCGAATGGAAATCGCGGGTTTTATAGGCCAATAGCATGATTTCATTACGAGACACAGCGTAGTGGGGGCGCCTGATTAATTTTTACCGCCAGGGAACGTTAATATACCCCCAATGCAGATGACATGGGCATTTGTGCATTTAGACCCCACCGTATCGCGGGCGCTGTGGCCGGGATTTGATGCCACAATTTCGTGCTTAGCAGAGAGCCACCATAGCCTATAACCCACCATGGCCGGTAGTGCACTATTCCCGTGGCGCAAACAGCCTGATTAGGGACCCGGTGACAACACAGCCCACACATTGAATCGACTACTATAATGGATAATTGGCCGGTACATGCATGGGCGAAGCGATATCGCTTAACATTTGCGAGCCCGTGATATGTGGTCCCCGGAAGAAGACAAATAAATTAAACGTGTGAGTATCACAGTAAGTTTTATAGCACCTTAACAACCGCTTGAATAAACTGCAGCTTCAGACAGACGTAAGCACAGGCGCGAGTTCTGCGTAGGCTTCGGAATTTACAAAAAAGAAAAGTATTCTGAGAAGAATGTGTTGTTAATATAAAAGATGAAATATTTTTCTATGCCATTATTATGAAAAACTCTAACTTCATTTGGACACACAGAATTGCTCGCATATTTTTCTTATAAATTGCGAACGCAACTAAATATCTATGCCATTCACTCGGAAAACTCAGGCAGTGCCACTTGTTTTTCTGAAAGATCTTCTTGACACAGTCGTACTTCAGAATAATAGTACCTATTCATTAAATACCTGAAACGTAGCCCAGTACTGTTTGAGCCATATATTGTTCAACTGCCTTAGTGCATGACAATTGCAGCAGCTACGTTTGCAGTCTCACTCCCACCAGAATTCCACATGGTGTTCAAAAGCACTGTGCAGGATCAGATTTTAGCAACCACTGTTCGGGCTTTAGACCATGTACAAAAGTATCCTTGCCGCGAGACTTTGAAAAGCATTTGCCTTCGCTATCATGGAAAACATAACGAATGCTTGGGAAATTAGCAATTGAAGTGGGGAAATGAATACATCATCGGCTCTCGTACAATCAAGTAAACAATGCCATTAGGATTTGGTCTTTATCCCATGGTGATGTATGTTCCAACCCCGAAAATAATATTTCTGCGGTATGTGGAAGACCAAAACCCAGACAAAGACCATAGGTGCCAACTTAAAAGCCAGTTATGCGGCGAGGAACATCCGACCGCAGATAAGACACGCAAAGCCAAATTCAAGAAGCCCTTAATGGTTAAATAGAGAAAATGGCACAAACTGCAACAAGAACGACAAGGAGAACGTGAAGGCGCTGCATCAAGAGAAGACTCCTGAAACTCCTGGCCTCCCAAGCACCAGGGAATGACGCTCCAAATCGAGAACAAGGTCTCCATCTACAGCCAGATGATTTCGCTGATCCGGCGAGATGTCACCGAGGGCAGGACCCAGGTCTAGGTCCACAAATAGGCCATCCTCTTCAGCAAAACCAGACAGTCCCGGTGAGCTGGGTAGTCATGGTGGATCGCGTGCGCCCGGGATCTGGAGGGGACATTTCCATTATTAAAAAGACAAAAGGAACTAAAACACGAGAACGCTCAGTTGAGGATTATGCTTGCACGTACGAGCAATGAAAAAAGTGCCAAGGAGGCAACAGCCAAATAAATCAGGTAACTCCCATGTATAGACGAGGCCGAGAGGCCAAATCCAATGCCGGACAACAAGTGCGACGAAGGGAGTGTCCCCTCCCCCCCCTTTACTCAAACGAAAATCCCAAGACAAGTGATAAACACGATAATACGGTAATAGATTAAGCATTAGCCGGTATCCAAAGACTCTAGGGGAGATACAAAAGGCAAATGAAAAATGGAACGCAATGATGAATCATATAACTAAGGCAATAGCAACAAATATGAGTAGATTGACATCCTATAGGCGAACGAGTCACGAGGAAATAGACTCCCCTCTGGTGCATCAGAAGCGCCACTATCTTTACCCACTTGTCAACCACATAATTATATAAGATCAGCTTCTCTGAAACCTCCTGTCTCCTTCCTATGATCACACCCGAATGGAGGGGCGTTACAGAAGGGTTCAGAATGTGGCAATGGGACTGTAGAAGTCACGAAAACAAAAGGTAAGTTTTACAGCTGTATTCATAGGACATGAATACACTGGACGTCATATTTCTGAAGGAAACACACGGGGTCGTAAGGCTAGCAGGTTACAAATCATTTGGCTTGGCCGAAGCGGAGACCAGGGGTGCTATGCAGGATGCGCCGAGTTTCTCGTTCACCCGAGTTTTACCCGAGTTTGCTCGACGGCAGTCAGTGAACGGAGATAGCGCGGGACGCGCAAAGGCTGCAGGCAAAAAAATACGTAGACAAAAAGCCGCGTATGACAACATGAGCGCACCCTGCGCGGGACGCTGCTTTCACGTTTCAAGCGCAGACGGCTGCACAACGAAACGCGCCAGCGCCGCGTATTGTTATCAACGGATTATCGCAACTTAGCAATACCGTGACTGTCCCGCTGTCTGTCTGCACACTTGCCGTGAGCCGCTTGCCACGCCTTTCGCGGGCGCGTCAAGGGCGTGCCTCCTCTTTCGGGACTATCTTTCTATCCTCCATCGAATGCGAGCAGGGTACATGCGGCGCATTCTTGCACTTACACTTTCGCTCAAACGAATACGTTAAAATACAACAAATAAAATTACGAAAATTTTTATTTCTTTAAGTGTCTGTTTTTCGTTTTGAATGCTAGAAATTTCTGATGACAAACGGAGATCGAGCAAACTATTAAATTTTGCACTTCTTGCCACGAGTGGCGACAGTGAGGCGAAAGCTTAGAAGCGGATACACTGACACGGGTCGCGCACCCGAGGCAGTTCATACGGTGAGAAGTCACCTAGGGGCGCTACAGTACTATTCTCAATAATGTCAGTGATCACCACTCTTTCTCTATTAGGGGAATAGAAACGCAGCGCCGCGGTACGGCTCTTCATCGCAGGCGCTTTAAGGCCGCTGCTTTACCGACTAAAAATGATACACTAGTCATAAATACGGGAACAACGGCTGTCGCTGCAAAATGACGGTCCGTAGTGCCCGTAGTGACGCAGTTCAGTGAAAATGTACCAGTTTATCCTTGTGCGCGAAGCCTCGGCGATGCATTGCGAAGAAGTGCGTGCTTCCCAACGACACAATTCATCGCTTGTCATCGCTTGCCCAGTGAAAGTGCCTCTCAGCGCATGTACGCAGTATTTGAGTGTTTTGTGCGCACCAAGGTGCTTGCGGATTACTTATGCTGGAGCCAGCAGCGATCGCAGAAGGATACCGTAACGACACCGCAGCAATTGCATTTTTGCAGGTGAGGGCTCTTGTGTGCGGTTATGAAATGAGACTTCGAACTGAGGAAGGTGTTGGAACTGTTGAGTGCACGGTGCTTGTGATGAAGAAATGCCATTGCACTGGGTCTAGAAGAGCGAGCGATTCTCGGACGCTGATCGTGTTTACGACGTTGTGGCTCCGATACATCACCGATGACAGAGCAGCCATCTCAAACGACTGCTGCGATACGCACTCCTCAGCATCGTCGTCACCCTCGGTGCATCGACGCCTTGCAAGCAGCTACAGTGACGTGCCGATAATTATTTACTGTGCGCTACGTCGCCACAATGCAGGCAATGAAACCGTGATGTGGGGCCATCTCAGCCCGAGAAGATATATGCATAAGCCAGCGACAGTCAACGCTTTGTTTTTGATAGTAGTGCGCAGTACATCACCGATGACAGTGCGTTGTGCGTGTTTTATGTCGGTGGTGAATATTGTTGATGCCTGTCAGCTCGGCACCGCGTGGCTGTTGCCGAAAGATAAGTTGGGCGTGGCCCAACCGTGGTGGGTGCGCGCACAAGAGTTACATGCCTCGCGCGTGGCGTGACGTATGGCTTTGATTGACAGGCGAACTCGTGCTAAACTCGTGCATCGCGAAACCCCTTCCGAGTTCAACTCGGGAACATGGCGGCGGCAGCAGCAGCCTGTGTTATTTCATCCAGCGGTAGCAAGCGTCAGTATGACCGTCTGGACCCGTTCACGTACATGACCGCCGTGGAGTTTCAGCGTCATTTTCGCCTGTCGAAGACATCAGTGCGCTGGCTGTGTGACGAGCTAGGCGAAGACTCTCGTATATGGAGACAGCGTGGCGGGCTTCATTCGCTCACCGTCGAAGAACAAGTCCTCTGCGCCCTCAGTTTCTACGGGACTGGGAGTTTTCAGGGAAGCGTCGGCGCCGAGCGTTACATTGGACGTCATCAGACTACTGTGAGCCTCTGTGTCAGAGATGTCTGATGCGCTTATTGGTGCGGGAGTGCGGAAGCGGTGGCTGGATTCCCCGAAGACTGCGGCTGAGCGGGCATTTATAAAAGAACGCTATTTACTTCGCGGAAACATTACGAACCTAGTCGGGTATGTCGACGGAACGTACGTAGGAATTAAGGCGCCTTCAATGTCAGCGTTACTGTGATTAACATTGAAGCAATGTCTAGACGCACCACATTGTCAAATTTGTTACTTCTGTGTAGCCGACTTAAATTTTGTGTTACCGACATCACACATGCGACAGCCTATGATAATGACTTTTTCGCTGGTTGCTGAATTTTTACAGATTGTTCTACTTATCTATCAGGGTGCCTTCCAAATGGCTCACTTTTTGGGGAAAGAGGTTAAAGAAGTATGAATAGATAAATGGATATCGCAAATTGTGTGAAGTACCCTGTGAATGCTAATCTCATAAAGAACTTGGTTTTTCTTATGAGATTACTTAGTTCTTAGTACAAGTTAGTATGCATAATGCTGAATTATGGTCATGCGTCATATATCGGCCGCACTATGAAACAGCAAGGCATTGCACAATTCGTTGCAGTGCGAGATGTGGATGTCGCACCAAGCCAGTTGTGCCTATGCATTTATGGCGAAATGAAAATGCATTGAGAACCTTAGTGCGCTGGCTTGCATGAAGAAAATACTTCAGAGTGTTTGCTATGTTCACTGTTTGTGCCAGTGGTTCAGTGTATTTTCTTTTTTTTTTTGGGGGGGGGGGGGCAGCGTTATTCTGTATGGACAAATCATATATTTTCGTCTCATAATGGGGCTCTAATTCTTCAGCAGTAGAACAATGCAGATCCACTGCTCTGCAGAACTCGGTGTGCGTGAAGATGTCGTGAACCACCAAGGCAAAATTACATATCGGGAGAAATGTGGTGCAGGTGCCAATGAAAAGTGGGTCTTTAACCCGCCATGATAAAAATAAAGATTGCTGAGGGAATAGACCTTTTGTACAGCTTTAGAGCAATGATTACACAAACTGTGACATGCTCAAACGTGTAAAAGCTTGCCGCAATGCCAAAGTAGGATGAGCGATATGTAGCGTATTTTGGCATTGAACGTGTCTTGTAACTGCTATTTTTATTATAAGCCTCGCTGTCACTCCTTTCCCCCCGGCACTCCCTTTACTGAAACGCAGCTCTGTCTTTCTATTGTTGTCTTGATGACGATGGTAACGGCAGCAGTAAGGCTAGTTAATGCTTGCCCCCCTTCGATTCCTTCGAGTTTAGTGGTACAGAATATGGCACGTGCATACACCTGTGCAGCAAAATTTTATGCTTGCGGTGATTTGTTGGAAAGCTAATTCGTGTTGGGACATTTTAAAGATGTGCGCCATTGTGGCTTAATAACTAGAGCATTGATGAGGTTGAAGACTGGTTGTATTGGTATAGAAGCTTGAAGTTGAATTGCACAACAATTCGACGGGACACAAAGAAGAGAAATACACACAGCAGAAAGCTATGCTGTGTGTGTTACTCTTCTTTGTGTGCCGTCGAATTGTTGCGCGATCCAACTTCAAACAGAGCATTGGGCTTCTTTGTTCTTTGGTGCAGGACCGAGGAAGTGTGAGGTATTCGACACCATGCCAGTGCCTTGCCACACAATTATGGAAGTCTGAAGGTTTGCAAACAAAGCTTTGCTTTCAAATCCACCTGCTCCTGTAATACAAGCACTGATTGAAAGAACCGTCATACAAAAATAATGGTGAAATGAATGGCCTTTAAAAATTTGTATCTTGACACTAATGGCAATAGGTGCCACACTGAACTCGACAATTGTACTGGACAGAGCAGTTTGTTTCCTATGTGAAGCACAAGCTTCCATTACATGCTGTGCAGATAACCAAGCTCAGTTTGTTTTGATGTGCTACACAACATTCACTGTAATCTGTTTTTGATTCTAAAGAAGTGCCAAACACCACCTCTTTTTCAAGGATGTCATGAGAATATTTGGCGAGACATTTTTACAGCCCCTCATAATAGAAGTGTGGCCAGCCAGCTTTGCTTGGGTACCTTTATAGATTTCTGTTCCTGATCATTGTGTGCTATCAAGTTGCTAAAGTCTATGCAACCAGTGCAAGGCATTACGTGATTCTATAGTCGGATACAACTTTAGCAGGCCGCAGAATCTGCACTTCAATGGCAGGTGAACACAAGCCTGCACCAATGGGCACACACTCTACACTGACGTCGTGCTGCTGGACGCACTAATACCCGCTCATTGGAGAGGGACTATTTCTTTAGACGTGGAGGCAATGGGCAGCTGCACTTTGGTCATCTGGGCGGGGCCTCTCCTGTCTTGCGAAGTTGTATCTGACTAGAGGATGCCGCTTTTCATACAACACAAAAGGACAAAGTGTACAATTATTTGGCCTATGAAATGAATACATCACAAGTGAGCTACGCATGGGCTTAAGCTGTGTGAAAATTAGTACATGCAAATATATGACATTGTTAAAGAATATGTCGTATCGAACATGCATGTAATGGCACGTTTACATCGGGGAGTGTTGCATTCATATGCACAGTCTATAGGTGATAGCATTATCAAGCTCATGCCGTTTCCCGTCTTTTCATTGTGAAATACACACACCATTCATCTTGTGGCTAATCAACACCCACTGTATTCTTGCACATAGAAAGAACAAACAGCACAATGACGTATATGCTGCATTAGTGTCTTTTTCATTTACACGGTCCAAGAGTGGCACAGGTTGTCTTACGTTTTTGCCCATTTTGAAGAGACATCAAGTGCATGTTACAAGTGTCCCAATATGCACAGCACAATGTTTACTGCAATAATTTTATTCATGCTCTTGAATAATAAACAAAATAATAAACTGAAAGCTCCTTTATAAGGTGTGTTCTGGGGGCTCGACTGGAGAGCAGTGAGGGCACTGATCCTACTGCTGCAGAGCAGCCCTCTGGACCTTGCCACACTCTCAAGAGCACATGCCTGGCGCTCGCCTACTGCCAGCAGGTGGTTGAGTGCCTCCAGCAGCAGAATGTTTTGCTGCAAAAAAAAGTGGATTGTTGGAATGAATCAACCGCATATAAACCATTATTTACAAATAAAAATGCTCATTGCACTATTGGTACTAAATGCCCTTAACTGTGGAAGCCTTTAGTGTATGCATAATAAAATAATTTGTCGGGACAACGTTGCTTTATTTTTTATAACGGGTTGTTTTTTTCAGAGCCAATTGTGATGTTTATTAGTGTGCCAACAGCTGAGGTGTCCTCGCACCTTCACGAGTCTCTACTGTAAGCACCACAAACCTATTTTTGTTCACTGCAAAACCAATGCCGCTCCCTACAATCCCGTCTTATGCGAGCTGATTGCATCCTATGCCTACAAACATATTTTTGTCCCATTACGCAATTTTCTACCATCCTCGGCTGCAGTTCTTGACATCCATTCTGTCACGCTTATGTAATCACCTGTTATAAATTGGCAACAAGTGATTGAAGACGTGCATGGCCTGCCCGCCGATTCCATTTTTTTTTCTTAATCTCGGCTAGCATATCAGTTGCCATGGTGTACTACGCCACTGTCTTCCTGCCGTAATGCTATCTCCAACAATTTTTGTTACTTCGCTTTCTGCACAGTCCTCGACTTCTCAAGTTTCTTTGTTAACCTCCAGGTTTATGTGCCATATTGCATAACCGGTAGAATGCAATGATTCTAAACATTTTTCAAGGATATCGGTAACGTGGCGATCACGATTCGGGAATGTGCTGTTCAAACCATGAAATGTTTGTATAAGTTTCCTGCTTTACATCAGTACCTGCTATTGATATTTCACCTGGATAAAGATACTCTTCCATAGATTCTGCGGGCTGAATGTCACTGATGAATTTCTGTTATTTCACTAAGTGAAGGTTACCTTTATGTTTTCCATATTTTCGCGGGCCCACGTACATGTAAAAGCACGAACACTCATTGGTTCTCAATGCCTTTTTTAAACTGCTGGACATTCAGTTCGTTACTACGATAGTGACTTAATCCGTGCACTATTATTATGCTTAATATGAAACAGTAGAAATATACTTATCTGCAGTTTGTCGATGTCTCCTTCACTGTGTTGGTTGCGAGATCCATCATCGGCACTACCTCCTTGTCGCATCTTAGCTATATCGGCTGTCTTTAGCACACGCTATGCAATATTCGTGACGCTCGCAGTCACGCAGAGGGGAGGAACTCAGCGCACTCACAGAAGCAGCACCGGATAAGTTGTTTGTTCAGGATTGTGCCGTGAACAGTAGGTGCGCGTTGCGATCTGTAAAATCGCCTAAGCTATGGGAAGCCTTTCGGGGTGCACGGAAATATTGCTCACGGAGGAACAGAACTATCCACGAAATAGTGGTAATCGTCGAGCCTGATCACTACGTCACGCACTGCAAGCTCGTTGTACGAGTTTGTTTACACTGGGCTTCAATGTTTAGCCGCCATGCTCGCCCGATGAATGTATGTGATGACGCCACCACAGCGTTCCCTCGTGGTATAATGCGAAGCGTACTAAATAACAAATTAGTCGAATACACATTCAGTCTACATCTTGTAAGCTTTAAAATGCATTTAAACCACGTTAAACTAACTAATAATGTTGTACTAAATGCATTTGTTTTATAACTCGCTTGTGCGTGTAATGCACTCAGTGGAACGACAAACAAGTGAACGAAGGCACGACCATGCACAGACGGTATGATCACGTGAGCCCCTGTTTGTCGACCGCCCAGGAGGCAACGCCCAAGGAATGATAGCCACCCAGAGTGAATCTAGATAAACCAATGAAACTGGAGGCTTGTGGAAAGATAAACTGTGTCTCGGTACCATTTGTGCTTTCATCTTGGGGTGTCGCCAGAGCTCGTGAAGATCCCGAGTTTCGCCAAACTCGGCGCATCCTGCATAGCACCCCAGGACATTACTTACGCTGGCAAAAAGAAACATAAAGTGCGTGCAACACAGCACAGGTATTCTACGCAATATTCTTTCGGAACTCATCCTGGAAACGAAGACAGCACGTAGCTTATTTATTCTCATAGCACGAGAAGCCAAGAAATCCCGAAAGCGCGACTATGTTTGGAGGGAACAAGCTTTGGGAACGAAAAAAAAACGTTTTTGGATGCGGTGTCATGGACGCAGTGTTAGCAGGGTTGAAGGGGCAGACCTGTCTTGTTTACTTGGATGACGCCGTCGTCTTCCCGGTAAATTTCGACGATCACCTTAGGCCACTTTCGACAGTAGTAGAAGCCATCAAGTCATCAGGGCTCGCTCTAAAGCCGGAAAAGTGCCGCTTCGCTTACGATGAGTTTCTCTTTCTGGGCCAAGTCATCAGCTAATCTGGAGTTTGCCCCGACCTACAGAAGAGAGCCGACGTCGCAATGTTCCAGCAGCCCACCGACAAGATGGCAGTGCGTAGACTCCGTGGCATGTGTGCCTACTACAGGCGTTTTGTCAAGGACTTCTCACCCATCGCTGACCCATTGGCACATCTGAGTGTGCTGTCAACTTCATGTGGGAAACGCCGCAGGCCGACGCATTTAAAGAGCCCAAACGACGCATGCAGTCGCCACCGGTACTTGAAGCGGCATTTTGAAGCGACTGCTTAGCTTCCTACATGTGGATAAGTCTCCTGTCGCCTTTCTCTAGGTTAGATTCAGGTGTTGCTACTTTTGTGGCAGTTTTAACGTCATCATTTGGATCCTTAGTCCATTATTCTATGTCCATGATGGACCTTTGCTGTGTGGTCTCTCGCGTTCTACAAAGTAGTTCCCAGTCTATTAATTTGATCCTTGGGTCTATTCGGCGCTTCTCTGACATGACTTTCCGGCACGTAGTATTCGCTACCAAAATCATCCATTGTTTTACGGCACGTCGCTTATTCAGTATTCTTGGTAAATATTGGGTTTCATGTGTCCCTGTTTAACGCCATGCCTACTCTGGTTGGAGCGCCGAGGTGTGTGAGAAACGTGAGGCCTAATTACTTCAAGTCCTTGCATAAGTCCCTTCCTTTTGGTCTGGTATAGAGATGTCCCAACGAGGTGTGTGGAGCATTAAAATCTCCTCCTAAAACTGCCGGATTTTGTCGCGCTCGGTTTAGTGTTACCTGAAATAAGTTCTCCAATTTGTGTTCATGTAGCATGAGGTTGCTATAAATGTTGAGAATAAATAAGCCAAGTATGATCTTCTTTGGCGGGATGACCTCTAAAAGAATATTACCAATGTGCGCCACACATATGCTGTGTTGCACGCACGTTATGTTTCCTTTTGCCAGGGTGATTAGTACCTCGGTCACCGCTTCGGCATAGCAAAAAATTTGTATCCTGCTAACTTTGCGACCTCCTGTCTTTCCTTCCAATTTATGACGTCTCATCTATGTCTTTTAAATACTGCTGCATAACTGACTTCTTGTTCTCGCGACTTCTCCAGTTCTATTGCCATATTCTGAACACTTCTTTAGCGCGCCTCATTTCGGGTGCGACCATGGGGGAGAGAAGGGAGGTTGGAAATAGGCTGAACTTATTTAATTATGTGGTAGACAAGTGGGTAAAGATTGTAGTGCTTCTGATGCAGCAGAGGGGAGCACTTTTCCTCGTGACTCGTTTGAATCTAGGATGTCAACCTAGTTATATTCGTTGTTATTGCCTTAGCCATTTGGTTCATTACTTCGTCCTGTTTTTCATTTGAGTTTGCTGCCTCTACTAGACTGTTTTGGATATCGGCTAATGCTTAATCTACCACCGTTTTATCTTCTTTATCACGCATGTCTTGGGACGCGTTTGAGTGTAGTGGGTCATCCCCTTCATCCTCCTTCTTGTCCGGGATTTCAGTTGGCTCTTTCGTGCTCGAGTGTGAAGCGGGAATTACCGGATTTATTTGGCTTTTTCCTTCCTTGACACTTTTTATTTCATCGCTCTTACGTGCTAGCATAATCTTCAACTGGGCTCTCCCGTGTTTCAGTTCCTTTATCTCTTTATTACTAGCAGTGTCCCTGCCAGCTACCGGGCGCTCGCCAACGCCCACGTCTGCCGAGCTCACCATGGTTGTCTGGTTTTCTGAAGAGGATGGCCTACTTCTGGACCTGGATCTGTATCTGGGTCGGGTCCCCGGTGTCCTGAAGCCTGACCATGATAAGGATCGATGGAGAAGGCTCGATGGCTATCTTGTTCTAGATCTGGAGCGTCATTCCCTTGCGTTTCGGAAGCAAGGCCTTCCACGAGACTGCCCTGTCTTCTCTTGATGTAGCGTCTAGATTTGTCGTTCTCGTTGGACTATGTGCATTTCTCTCTGTTTAACGATGATGGGCTTCTTGAATTTAGCATTGCCCGTTTTATTTGTAGTCGGGTGGTTCTCGCCGCATCACCGGAAATTAGACTGGTACCTATGGTCTTTATCTGGATTTGTTGTTCCACGTCCCGCAGAAATATTATTGTCGGGGTTGGGACATACATCTCCATATAATAACGATCAAAACTGTCTGGGTTGGTGCACTTGATACCGAGAGGACTGATGATGTAACTCCCCCCTCCTAGATTTTTTTGAAAGATAGCTTTTATTATCAACGATAGGAAAGGCTAATTCTTTTTAAATTCTTGCAGCAAAGATGCTTTTGTACATTACCTGTAGTCCGAACAGTGGTTGCTAAAATCAGATTATGCAAACAGCTTTCCAACTGCAAGTTGTGTTCTGGTGGAAGTGAGACTGCAACCATGCCTACTGTCATTGCCGTGCACTTAAAGCCGTTCAACAATAAATGCTTCAAAGAGAACTGGGTTACGTTTCTTGAATTCAATGAATCGCTACACTTTTTGTGGAGCAGCAGCGTGTCAACAAGTCATTGCACAAAAGCAAGCTGGACTTGCTCAGTTTTCTAAGTGAATGGCATAATTATGTCACGGAGAGATACATTCGGATTTCGTAAGCAAAGTACGCAACTAATGTTTAGTGTCGTAAGGATGTTAGGATTTTTTATACTAATGGCTCAGCAAAATACTTCATCTTTGATATTAAGAACGCGTTCTTCTAACAATACTTTTTCTTGTTCAAAATTTGAAGACGTATGCAAAACCGGCACCCATGCTAAAATCTCTCTGTGGCTGCTGTTTAATCAAACCGTTAGTTAGGTACTCTAAAACTAACGATGATACTAACTCATGTACTTTGTCTTTTTCCGGGAAACAAATTTCACCGGCTAACTATTGTTAATCGTTATCGCACCGCGCAAGGCGCCGCCTGTATGTATCTGAAAATTACTAAATATAGTAGGCTATTCAATCTGCCACATGTATTGTCGCCGAACTTCTTAATCAGACTGTAAGCTCGACACGAATAGTGTACTACTCACCGAGATGTCTCATGGGCTCTTGAGTTACGCTGCTAAGGGCGAAGTCCCTGGATAAAGCCCCGGCAGCAGCGGCCGTATTTTGATGCGGGTGAAATGCAACAACGCCCATGTCACCGGCATTGGGGGTAAGTTAACGAAGCCCTTGTGTTAAAAATTAATCCGGAATACCGCACTATGGCAGACCTCGTCCTGAAACCATGGTTTTGGCACGTAAAACCCAGAATTCAGTGCGAATAAGGCACGACCCCTTTGACTGACTCGCTGATGAGATTTTCTAGGATGCAATACTGCGTTCCCCGCTATCATTATTCCGCGTATTACTAATTTTCTGCGCACATGTTCGATTGCAGACGAAAGAGGAGGCAAGGCAGTGATTTATAAGAACATTGCCAGGTCGTTGGCACCTTGAGGCTATGAAATGAAACAAGCGACTCAGAGCCCGTGAGGTGTTCTTTTAATAACTTCGAAAGGGACGAGGTTGTGACCCAGGGTAATTGCGCCTGCGTGAGTGGTTGCCAGCTGGAACACTGTGGAGTTCGCTGCTGACGGCTACGGCAGCACCTGTATATGCATCCTGGAATCCGCATCTGTAGCAAATGTATGCTTCACGCATACCCCTACCTTGGAACAATGAAACTCGGAGGCCGCTTGTAATTCATAGGAAATCGATGAACTGAAGAAACCTTGCTGCAGCGTTTTCGCTTGGCCTCTGTGATGGGTGAATTCATGTTTAGTTTCCTCACACACAGAGGGGTTGCGTGCCAACGGTCCTCGTCACCCCTACGGGGAAGGGCGCCGAGAAGCAGCTGACTTCTGTGTGCCCAACCTGAGCGAACATAGATTGCCTTGTACAAAGTGCCTTTCTTGACTCTTGGTTCGCCAGCCTTAAATTTGCTTTACGAGTATAAGGTCGACTTCTCAGTACGCGAGAGTGAGGCACTCAGGCTTGATCCCGTAGCCTTCCCGCACCGAGCGCAGGAGATAAGACTCTAGCCGGCACCAGGTGTGTGTCGCCTAAGCGAGCTGGATGGAACACTTGTATATCGAGCGCATATTGAATGAATCTCTCTTGCCTTGCTTCATGTAAATAGTGTTGTAAATATCATCTGTACCACGAAGAACGTTGCCATTTATCGCGGCGAACAAAAAGTGTTCAATTGCGAGCACCATTTGGTGGACCGAAAGAGCTCACCATCTCCACATGAATGGGAGTCTAAGTGGACCCACCAGCATGTGTGTATTTTACTTGCAGCTATGGTTTCTTGCTTTCGAACTGATCGTCTGTGGTCGTGCAGCCATCTCTCTCTTTAATCTGTACGCGTCCTTGGCTGCTTGCACAGAAGTGCGCAGCTTCACGCTGACGCACCTCTCTGGTAAATCTGCTTTCACTGACCCCCTCCTTTTATTTTTTCTTGGGGGGGGGGGGGGGGGGTAGTGAAGAACTCAGAGCCAAAGAAGACAGAAAAGCCAGTGCTTATTTATATTTTTATTTATTGTGGGAGGCCGAAAACGCTTTACCCTTTCTCAACACGAATTAAAAATACTGCGGTAAATATTATTATGTTTAAACGCTTTTTGAAGATCATATCATCTCTCTCGAGCAGTGGTGTTTCTCTCCGGCTTAGTATGGAGATATTTATATTTTGTTGCTGACTAGACCTGTAGGCAACAATTTTTAGCCTGTTCATCGGCACCTAGATGTTCTGATTTGTAAAACAGCGCATCAGGCCGTACAAAGATAGAAATAAATGAAACACGAGCTCTTTTCTCTCGCGGTCTTCTCTGTCATGTCTTAATCATCCTATTTGCCCTTATCATATCTACCTATGACACACTTCCACAACCATGGAACCCAAACTTGCCTAACATCACGTACTCTGGAATTTTGTCCTCTGATCTTGTTTTAATTTTTACGGACATCGCTTTGCTGTAATCAAATAATCACTATGGGTTACCATTGTTTCCTCAACATCAGGAAAGCATGTCTGAGCCAACTCTTTTCATTAAAATGAACAAACAAATATTTTCATTGCCTAACTCCAAGTTGCCTTGTCCTTACTGTAGTAAAAGCCCCAAGGGAAAGTACTAGTATTGTTTAAACAATAAGAAACCTTTATTTGCTGCCCAATTTATTGTAAACCAAGGAAGCGTGCCTTGTACATTCGCCTTATTTCTTCCTCCCTATGAAGTGCACCCCAAAATAATTTTTGTTCATGTTTAAGCAGTGTTTCACTAGCCAGCCCAAGCAAACACCCTTTTTAAGTGTTAGTAATGCCGAGCCTTCTAAAGAAGAAAGCCAAAGAAAGCACAGAGGAATCATTTGTGATTTCTAATGAGATATTTAATTATTATTATTGATAAAGAAAATGATAGTCTACGAGAACAGTACTTGCCACTGCTTGGCACCAAACCAAGATCGACATTCTATGTGCGGTTCTTTACAAATTACTCCATAAGGGGATGGCTTCTGCCCAGGCGAAAATGGGGAAACACCACGCACTCTGCAAAAAACGTGCGTTATTCGATCTATGGAAAGATATCTTTCCATGAACTTTCATTTTAGTTTTGATGTTTCGAATATGCCTGACAATCAATTTTCTCTGTGCGTTCTCTCGCTTAGAGGTCTCTTTCATTCTAGGATCTTGGCTATCCAAATATACAGCACTGCGAATCCCCTTGTTCTTTCTTTTTATGAAGATAAGTTTTAGTGTACGAGTAGTACTTCAATGAAGGAAGCTGTTAAAGCTGAATAGATCAAGGTTGTTAAATGGTTCTCACAGCATAGGTGGACTACAGCATATAATCAGACGGTCGCCATAAGCGCGCTCACTGGTGAACGCTCCTTGATCAGAATGTCTTTCTGATACCTGTCATTTTCTTTCATATAGTTGAATCCACAGCATGAACCGACAACCTCATTCTAGGAACTCAACATCAAAGCTGCAATGTTTCTTTTTCTTCCGGGCAACAACTTCCGATGTCTGACATTTCACAGGTTTCCATTCGGCCTCTTCGGAATGAAGAAAATTAAAATTCATAGTAGGGGAATGAACGCGCGATACTAGACAGAAGAAAAATGCAACAGCGCTCTGGTGGATTATTGTCTGCGCTTCCTTTCGTGCTTTGCTTTTGTACAGGCTGAAAGACGTCAATTGAATGATGGCCTGCTTAGAGTTTTAGAATTCCTTGTGGTCTTCGTCGTCATCTAACATTCCTTTTGAAAGTTCAATGAGATTTTAAACAAAATAGTAAAGCTATCTATTGTACCCAGACGTCTGAATGTCATACCGCAACTGCAGAAAATGTCACGGCTATCATGTGATGAGTGAGTGAGGTTTTATTTTGAATCCTACGATTGTGAAGCCCGGGCTTTGGGCCGCCTTGATGGTCCTGGGAGCTGTTACTCCCATATGGCCTCCATGGCTTGCTGGACGGCGGAAAGTTGCTATTGGCGTTCCGAACTGAGCAGCGTGGCCGACGACCCCACGCGTAAATTATCCTGGGAGGCTGCTATTTGACTCGATTTATTTTATATCCCCACAACATCTTTCGTATATCTCGGAGTAGAGAGTCTCTAATTGGACGGGACTCGTATAGGTTTCCGTTTGTGTTCGCCTCTAAGCAACGGCCTCAGCTCTGTTTAGCGTGCGGCAGCGGTAATAGTTGCCTCCAATATTGATATAAGTGGTTCATATTGCTAGATCATGCTAGTCTGTCTTTTTGTCTCCAGACTTCCTTTTCCGCACTCTCCGAGCCGTAGGAAGTCACTCCTTGCTCAGCTCGGCCAATAAGACCTCGAGTTTCGCGGTGGGCTACTCCGTTCGGGTTGATTGCGGGAATGCCTGGAGTTGTATGTGCTGCCGGCCAGAGCAGTTGCCTGAGTCCTTCTCTGCGTTGACAAGCACCAGATATTGACAAGCACCAGGATAAAAAGGAAGAAACTGCCTTACGGCTGATACAATCATTCGTAATCAGTAAGATCACGTACCTAGCAGCCTTCCACAAATTGTTTGCAGATGAAACGACCAAAGTTACCAACCTGTTAAAAAAGGTAAAACTAGCACGAGGGCTTCCGAACAGGACGAACACGGACCTCTTGCTAAAGTTTGGACTCCACAACAGATTGCACGAACTGGTACAAGCAAGACAAACATCTCACACAGAACGACCAACGAAAAGCTAAATGGGACGGCATATACAACGCAAGCTGGGAATGAAATACGACAATATATACGGGGAAAGAAGAGAATAACGAGAGAAATTCGTGGCCAATTCATAGTATCAAATATGCACAAGAACACGCATTCAGGTTACAACGAGGGTAGACGCACGAGTGGAGCAAAGGAAATGACCCGAAGCTGTGGATCAGACGAGAGAGCAACCTTCATAGACGCGGCTGAATGCCCACAATGAAATAGCTACGTGGCAGTAGTCGTAGATCACACCAAAAAGCCCCTTACAAGGGTGTTCATGAATACGAACATGCCGACACAATAAAGGTGGTAGCTGTTGCACCAGTATTGGTCTCCACGAGTGCTCAGCTCATCATTAGCGATTTGCAGGCGGCCATTAGAAAGTATGCCAAGAGTAAGATCTATCCTGAGGCGTAGCGCATCATCAGAGTCAACGAAGCGAAATTCTCTAACGCAGAGATGATCACAGGCTCGGCTTCCAAGCGCATACGACTCCAGCAATTCCCGCAATCAACACCAACAAGGTAGTTCACCGCAAATCTCCAGGTCTTACTCGCCGAGCTAACCAAGGAGCGACTTCCATCTGTAAAAACAACGCGAAGGAGCAGATGTGGAGATAAAAAGACAGATTGACAAGATTTACGGTATCGCCAATTTCTATCAAAATCGTAGGTGAATATTATCGCCGCCTCAGGCTAAACAGAACAGAGCCGGGTCCGTTACTTGGAAACGAATACAAAGAGCAATCTATACGAGTCCCGTGTAATTAAAGTCTTTCTACCCCGAGATATACGAGGTAGATATGTGCAAGCTATGCAAGTCTGCTAGAGCCACCCTTCAACACATGATGATAATAACAATAATAATAATAATAATAATAATATTAATAATAATAATAATAATAATAATAATAATTTATTGATGTCTTGAGAATCATACAATGGAAGAATTGGGCCTGCCAATCAAGAGATGTTGTGGGGATGTAAAATATGTCAAGGTAAAATGGCAAGCTCCCCGAAAAGTATACGGGAGCGATGGTTGGCCACGCTGCTCAGCTGAGTACACCAAGAGGACCTTTGGGCCGCCCAGCAAGCCACGGAGACCGTGCGGGAGCAAGAACTTCCAGCGGCCGTCTGGGTGGCCCTAGGCACGGGTTTCCTAATCCCCGAATTCCAGATTAAATTATCTCACTCACTCATGACATAAAAGCCGTGATGTTTTATGCAGTTGTGGTATGACATTCAGGCGTCTGGCTACAGCAGATAGCTTTACTATTTTGTTTAAAATCTCATTGAACTTTCGAAGAGGCGTGTTAGCTGACGACGGAGTCCACGAGAACTTCTAGAACTCTGAACAGGCCGTCATTCGATTGACGTCTTTCAGCCTGTACGCTAGTAAAGCACGAAAGGACGCACAGACAATTGTGCGCCAGAGTCATCTGTCATTTGTCTTCTATCTACTAACGTGCGTACATTACCCTCCTATGAATTTGCACTTTTACTCATTCCGAAGTGCAGGAATGTAAACCTCTGGAATGTCAGAGATCGAAAGCTGTGGCCCGCGAGAAATAAAAAAAAAAAGAACAATCAAGCTATGATGTTGAGTTCATCTAATAAGATGGTCTGTTCATGCTATTTAATCAGTTATATAAAGGCAGTCGGAGGCACCAGAAACACATTGCCATCAAGGAGCGTCCCACCGTCACCGTGCTTATGGCCACCGTCCGTTTGTGTGCTCTTGTCTTCCTGTGTGGTGAGAATGATTTATTAACCTTGACTTATTCAGTTTTGAGAGCCTGCCTTAGTTATGTGCCACTGGTACGCTAAACATTATCATCGCACAACGACAGAATAAGGGGATTAGAAGGGCTGTATATTTGGATAACCACGATTATACGATGAAAGAGACAGCTAAGCAACAGAACGCACAGGGAAATTGATTGTAAGGCTTATTCTAAACATGAAAATGATTGAAAAAGGAAAACGACAGTTGTTGCAAAGATATCTTTCCGTAGGTGAAATTACCAATATTTTGTGCAGAGCACGTGGTGTTTTACCATTTAGGGATGGGTAGAAGCCATCCTCCAATGGCGTATTTAGTTAAGCACAGCACATAGAATGCACAAGATATGGGTTTGTCTCCCAGCTGTTGCCAGTAGTGTTTTCGTTCACTTTGTTTTGTTTATTAACAATAATAATTCTACATTACAATAAAATTAACAAACGGTCCCTCTATGTTTTTTTTTGTCTTCCTTCGTTAGAAGCCTCGGTGTTACCGACACTTTAAAAAGGTCGTTGCTTTGTCTAGCTGGCGGAACGTTGCTCTAACATAAAAAAAAAGGAACTGATTTAAGCACGCCATTCACAGGAAAGAAAGAAGAACGGGGCAGTACAGAGCATAGTTTTTCCTTTGTTCCTATGAATTGCTCAGTAAAAAACGCTTTTTTTGTTGTCTGCAAATACTAACCCTTTCCCTAGGGCTATTGTTACAGTATCGAAAATGTCATCTGGAGTTAAGGAACGGAAATGTTGGTTTTCCATTTTATTAGAGAGAGTTGGCTGAGAGATGGTGTTTTGAGGTTGAGGGAACAATGGTACCCCAGACGGAATGTTCACACAAAGCACAACGATTTGTATAAAGGTAGTAAAAATCAGACGCTGAAATACTGATGGCGCGACGTTGAGACAGTCATGGTTCCATGGTTGCTGAACTGCTTGAGAGTTGGCTATGGAAAGAACAGATAGGATGAGTAAGACAAGCAGAGAAGACAGCAAAAGTACAGCATTGGTGTTTCATTCTTTCCTACCTTTGTTCACCCTTATTTGCTCTTTCAAAAATCAGAACATCTAGGCGCCAGCGAGTGCATTTAGGACTGTGACCGACAGGTATGGGTCGCTAGTCAGAAACAAAATTTCATTACGTCGATACTAAGCCGGAGAGAAACACAATTGGGCGCATATGATGATATAATGTTTAAAACATATTTACCGAAGTATTTCTTATTCGTGCAGAGAGAGCGTAAATCATTTTCAGTCTGCCACAATGAATACAAATATTGTTAACCTATTTTTTCTCTGACTTTTGGAGTTCAGTTCTTAAAGAATGAAGGGGGGGGGGGGTCAGTTCAACAGATTTACCAGACACATACGGCAGCGTCAAGCTGCACGCTTACCTTGGGTTCAAGAAGCCTGCCAAAGGAGGAAGGAACCAAGGACTCGTACAAATTACAGAGGGAGCATCGCACTACCAATGACGATCATTTTTAAAGCAGGAAACCGCAGCCGCAAGTAAAATACACCCCGTCTGCTGGGTTCACTTACAGCTCCCACTCTAACCCGCCATAATTGCTTAGTGGCTGCTGCTAAGTGTTGGGCTGCTAAGCAGGATGTCGGGTGATCGAATCTCGGCAACGAAAGCAGCATTTTCATCTGGGGAAATGGGAAAGCACCAGTGTACTTAGATGTAGATGCACGTTAAACAACTTCAGGAGTTCCAAATTTTCAGAATCCCCCACTATGGTCAGACCGTGGCTTGGGCGCGTAAAACCCCATAATTTGTTTTTTACGGCTCCCACCTGTCCCTGTGCAGACGGTGAGCTCCCTCGGTCCAGTGAATGGGGCTCGTAAAAAAGAAAAACACTTTTAGGTCACCGCCAAGTTGACGATGCTCTTCTTGGTAGAGAATATATCGACCACGTTAATTATATCAAGCTCGGCATGAGCGATGTCCTCAATATGCGATCGATATAGAGTTGCACCATCAGGCTCTCTTGGGCGACAAATACCTGGCACCGGCTAGACACACTTATCTACTGACCTCGGTGTAGCAATGCCACAGGCTCCGGCCTGCGTACTTCACTCTCGCGCTCTGACAAATCGACCTTGTCTTCGTCAAACCAGTTGAAGACTAGCCAACCTTGAACACAGGTTCTAAAGAGGCTGCTTTGTACAAGGCACTCCGTGCGCGCTCGAGCTGGCCACACCAAAGTCAGCCGTTGCCCAACGCCCTTCCCTGTAAAGTTGCGAATTCCTTTGCTTCCCGACCCCTGTGTATTTGCCCACCGACTCAGCCAGCACGTAGTGTGCCTTACCCCCTCTAACACACCCCATGAACTAGGCGGCAAGGCCGGGCCAAATTTCAAAGCCGGCTCATCAGCTTCGGACAATAACCCCTCGAAAGACCGTAGAAGCAATGATAGGCCTGCTGATGCTTCAATGAACCTCGGGCATGGTGCAAAGACCGAGTCAGAGGCCACAATTGTCCGAACTCAACAAAATATATTCTTCAAATAAACGGTTACGTAGACACATGTTTACTTCCGCTAGGCGCATCACAATGTAGTTACGGTGAGTGTCAACAAAACTCTGGAAAATAATTAAGCAGATGCACTAAGAGTTGAACACCTACAGTACAGTATCAATAGGAATACCAAATGTCTTTTATTGGAGCCTGCGCAACTATATACAGTTTGCAGCAGGCATAAAGAGAGTGAAAGAAGGGCAGGGGAAGGCAAGTCATCATCGGTCAACTACTGCTGCGCATGCGTCAATGACATTAAACAAAATAAAAGAAACCATAACATGGTGGACACAGGCCAAACTGCTTTACTTCTAAGAAACTTAAGTTATTTATCACAAAGTGCAATAGAAGGGGAACTAACACAGGTGACTCCTAACTGACACATTGAAAATGCCTCAAAGATTTCTCTGGCCATCTGATTGCTGTACCTTTTCAACACACGTGTGTGGTCAAGGAGTGGAGTACAGCCACACTTGGCCCAATGACCAGCCAGATTACTGCCAGTCTTAATCTTGACACAGTGAGCATGCTCACGCAAACGTTCATTGATACAGCGTCCTCTTTGCCCTATGTAAGTGCAGCCGCAAGAGGTGGGAATGGAATACACTACATTGGTACTGCAATGTACAGGCTTGGCGACATATTGCTTATTGCACGGTCAGGTGTTCTCCGGCTTTCGTTTATTTTTTTGCACATCCTTCCCAACTTGTTAGGCGCAGTGAACACGACCTTTATACCAGCCCGGGCTGCGGCTTTCTTGATGCGATGGAACACACCATGTATATAGGGAATAATATAGGTCCTTGATGTCCACCGAGAATGCCTGTGCGCTTTTGATGCTTGAATCCGGTAGACATCAAGGACCTATATTGTTCCCTACCTCCAGATGACCTCTTGGCCATCGTGCAGGTAGGCATAGAAACGATAGGTGAAGTCCGGTTCCAGAACGCGGTTGGCCCCAGCGTCGCCAATTTCCTGGACCTGCTGCAGGTTTACCTAAGATCTACCGTCATCCAGCATAATGAAGAGTACTATGTGCAAAAGAACGGGATTTGCATAGGCTCTCGTATTGCGCCCATAATGAGTGATCTATTGTTGGCGCACTATGATAGCCTCCTCCAGGAGCAACTCAGCACAATTCCTGTTAAGAAGGTGTTTAGCTACGTCGACGATTTTCTGGTGATCCTTTCTTCCCACCCTAATGAAGCCACAACTCTGGTCGACCAAGTTTTTGAAAAATTCAAGTGCATCTATCGAGATTTGACGTTCACAAGAGAACTGCCAGAAAAAGGCCAAATCTGCTTCCTAGACCTTGCGCTACACCTCCAGGAAGGGCACACGAGTTGGATGTATGCCCCGCGTTCCAAAAAACACCTTCTCCCCTACGCATCCAACCATTCTAAAGTGGTGAAGCGTTCCATCGCCCTAGGGGCCCTTAGAAATGCGGTCGTTCGCTCTTGCCACCACTCGATGTCCAGCAGCATCTCCAATCAAGTCCAGCGGCTTAAAACAAGTGGCTATTCCGAACAACTGCTGTCATCGTGGGCGGAAGTTTTATTGCAAGAGGCTCGTTCCCCCAAAAAACAGCGCGAAGCGGGTGATGTCTTAACCAAGACTGTTGCGACCCCGTATATACATGGTGTGTCCCATCACATCAAGAAAGCCGCAGCCCGGGCTGGTATAAAGGTCGTGTTCACGGCGCCTAACAAGTTGGGAAGGATGTGCAAAAAAATAAACGAAAGCCGGAGAACACCTGGACCGTGCAATAAGCAACATGTCGCCAAGCTTGTACATCGCAGTACCAGTGTAGTGTATTCCATTCCCACCTCTTGCGGCTGCACTTACATAGGGCAAAGAGGACGCTATATCAATGAACGTTTGCGTGAGCATGCTCACTGTGTCAAGATTAAGACTGGCAGTAATCTGGCTGTTCATTGGGCCAAGTGTGGCTGTACTCCACTCCTTGACCACACACGTGTGTTGAAAAGGTACAGCAATTAGATGACCAAAGAAATCTTTGAGGCATTTTCAATGTGTCAGTTAGGAGCCACCTGTGTTAGTTCCCCTTCTATTGCACTTTGTGATAAAGAACTTAAGTTCCTTAGAAGTTAAGTAGCTTGGCCTGTGTCCACCATGTTATGGTTTCTTTTATATCGTTAATGTCATTGACGCATGTGCAGCAGTAGTTGACCGACGATGATTTGCCTTCCCCTCCCCTTCTTTCACTCTCTTTATGCCTGTTGCAAACTGTATATAGTTGCGCAGGCTCCAATAAAGGTGTTGGTGTCAGTCAGCGCTCGTCCTGTGTCCTCCCTTGTCCGTGTTTTAGGCGCTGTTTTAAATATGAATGATCCGTACCAACTAGCTCGCACCCAAACCCTTCTGAGTCACCAAATGTCCACTCGTATTCACCCGCGCTGGTCTTGAGCCGGACATCCTCGACGTAACTAGAGGCCCTATAACGTAAAACTATTGCAATATGTTTTTGTTCCAATCTCCTGACGTCAAATTTGTGTAACCGCCAACGCAAGCACTGGGTGGTCACCCGCAGGGTTGTCTGAACAGACCAATCAAATGCTCTCCTCGTTCATAGGAGGTCACTTTGTTTGCTTGAAAAACCAATAAAGTTGCCTACGCTGAGCGGCTTGTCTTATCTAATTGACTGACAAGAGGCGCGGAGCACACTCAAATGGTGAGGGATTCGATAGGGCCGAGCCATTGCACTGAAAGTCGATAACCGGTTGAACAAGGTGGTGCCGGCATCTGCGATTGGTTCGCTTTCCCTTACTTAGCTTGCAGGGGCTGGTCGAAAATCGCGGCGGCATGCAACGGAAGCTTAAGAATGATGCTGAAACGGATCCTCAGCAAAGAAGAGTAGGCAGAATGAAGTCGTAAACGTGCCAAAAGCGCACGAAAACGTTACACGGCCACGCAAGAAGTTTTATTCTAAGCAAATATACCCATGCTCTGCAGCAAGTGCAAGTAGCAAGTGCGTGAGCAATCTGCGGCAGCCATCTTTTATTCCTTTCGGAACGGGGCAGCCTGCGGCTATTCAGAAGAAAATTCAGTGTTATTCGGTATATTGCACTTTTAACGCGTACACGTCAGTTTAACGTGGTGAGTTTTTGCGGTTTTGTGACGACGCGTGATAGGCAGGGGGAGTGGGTGCAGCCCGAAAACTTTTAACCAATGGCCGGGGGCTTATGGCGAAAAGGCGTCGAATCAGAAATAAGTATTTTTCTTTTTTCGCTCAAATTATGTATAATCAGTCTGTAAACGTCACATCAGATGGGGAGCTATTGCAGCTTTCATGACGTCGCGTGACAGACAGCTGAAGGGCGGGTGGTACAAAAAGTTATTGACCAATCGCGGAGGGCTGATTACAGAATTGGAATAGAAAAGCTTAGAATAGTTTTACGTTACAGCACCCTAGGGGTAGAGTATACTATACTAGGAGCTATACTAATGCAGGAGCCCGAGGAACTTGTCGGCTAATATGTCGGGGAATCTGCTTCTTCTCCAGAAGGTCGGTCTACGCGCCACGTCTCTTCACCGGTGCGGTCAGATTCCTCCGAAATTGTGACGGAGTCATGCTCCTACAGCAAGAACAAAGCCTTAGAATCATCTAACCATTTCTCGTATTTTAGGCCACGGCCACTGAAACGTCTTCGAGGAGGGAGTGACTCATTCGTTGGAGCACGCTCGGGCTCTTGCACTCTTCTCGCTCGGCTCCAGATGTTGACGCCGTCATCAGCTGCGAACACTTCGGTTTTCCAGCTATCAACCGGTAACGCGTGTGCATTAACCTGGATTACTACCTCGTCCATTTCAATGTTATTAAGGGGAACACCTGATGTGCTCTGAGTCGCTTGCCTCATCTTGTATTCACGCACCGGCGCCGCCATGGTAACGTTTCTCGCAATCACTGCGTAGCGCCCTCTCGCGCTCACAGTCGTAGTTGGCTAACTAGTTGGTGCGACGAATGACAATATTGATGCAAGACGATAATTTTGAGGAGAACCGATGTGTGCTATTTTTGCGGAAAAACAAAGTACGTCTTTAAATAAATGGTGTTACTACTGCCGCTCCCACAAGAGCCGGGCCCTGCATCTTCTCTGACGAGTCCGGCATTTGCGAATCGCTTTAAGGGATGTTTGCAACGACCTGTATTGCTACTTTCCGTGCAATCGGCGGCAAGATGTAGTGCCCGGCTGGAGTCTGTTCTGTTTCGATCACCGTTAGAAACCTATGATCTTGCACTCAAGATGCCGTACAGCTACGTGCCACTCATCACAGTATATGACGAATATTCTATCTAACTGAGGAGCAAGTCTGCATTGTCCTACTACCGTGACTTCTCTTCACAGCGAAATACACACAACGAAGCCGTAGGAATTTTGCAACACCGAGGAGCAAATAGCATTTGTGGCCAAATTTGTGTTCTTGCTTCCGTGAAGGCGGAGTTTGGGAGGGTTTCACGATCGCGCGTCCGTACGAGTCCCTTCCATCGCCTAGTGTAACCTGATTACGTGAACACGCTGAAGAAGAGTGCTGTAGTTCCTCGATGTGTCAACATTCAAGCAGCGGACGGTCGTGCTCGCTTGTGCGAGCGTGACAAGCGTGCGCACAGCTGACACGTGGGAGAAGGAGGCAAAATTAGGTCTAAATGTAAACACACTCGTGCATGAAGTTTACCTGCACACCAACGAACTATAAGAGGTATCAGCAATACGGAGTGCCCTATTACAGCGTGCCTTATAATAAAATTTCAGTGTTGGCGCGTTAAACACCAGAATGGAATTTAACAGTGCTTTGTGTTGGTACTAATTAATACAAGAACACACTTCGCGGCTGATGTCGTTGAATAGCTCCTAAACCTCACCCAACCTGATAATCGCAATTATTCATACCAGCCTCAAGCCAACCGCCTCAACGAATGCCAAAACCCCATTCTCTTCGAGATATAGCAGTGACAACTTGATCACATTCACGTTGCGCGTCCTTCGTAATGGATACTGTGCACGCCGTACCACGGTGTTGTTCAGCAACAACAGGCAGCGATCTTCGTGGCACGGGTAGCCGGTTGAACCCGGCTGGCATGCGCCACGCGCACAAGGTGTCACGCGAGAAGAAAGAATAAGACGGTTCTAGGCCAATTTTAGAGCGTGACTGTCGGGGATTTCTTCACGACCGCAGTGAATTTTAGTTGCAGGCACAGGTTCGCCCTTAATAAATATCGTTGTTTTGTTAACCTGTGGTCCTGAACATCGTTACAATATTATCAACATATGCATGTTCTGATCATAATAATTGGGATTGCCACACAATACGCGACATGGCATTCACCATTTTATAAGCTCGCACTCCAGAAAATGTTCTATGATTCCGCTATTTTAACATCATAAGGAGTTAGATTGCCTAGAGAATGTGTCGTTTGGAAGACGCTCGGTGACTTGCTTGGATTATGACCGTATCATCTCAAGCTCGAACAAAAACTCGCTACTACAACCGACATGTTCCCATCAGCTTTCTTGCTGGTGATCTTGTTTGAAAAGATAAGTAATGGGAGGCGATAATTCCGCATATAAAACGATTGCAAAGCATTAGACAACTACACGAACTAAGACTGTAGACATTCGTCTACTAATTAAATTAGCAAGCATGCCATCAGGTGCGTGCAGGAAAACACGAACATACATTAATTGATGATTGCGAACCGTCGCTGTCACAGGCTGACATGATGAAGAACCCCAGCTTGGGGAACTAAATGCTTCGTCTTTCTTGGAACACATTTTTGAAACTTGACATTACGTGACCTCTAACACAAGGCGCGTGGGAAGATAGCGTACAGGAAGCTTCTGAGCGAAATGTATTGAATAAGACGACCGCTTTGGTGAAGGCACAACCGTCTCTGACGAGACGTTTGGAGTGGAACATTTCGGTAGTTATTGCGAATATATATTTTTCCCTTTTTCTAATGCTGGCACGCAATAATTAACCTGCGCATGTAATTCGAGTGGGTGATTCAATATTTTAATGAAGAAACATAGCATGACTGACTGTACAATATATTAATATTTATTTACTGTGTAATTATGAAGGGTCTCTGTAGAATGCACTGAGTCATTCTCATCCCACCTTCACTTGATTTCTGTGGAGTCTCCAGCATCTTGGCATAAAAGTATGTAAATTTCACGCATTTATCTACAGTGATTCCTGACTGACGGGATATTATATGTAGGGCTTCTGGTTTCTGATTTTTCTCCAAGTGTCAATCACGGAACAGGAGACACAATAAGCAAGAGTTTGCTTAACTATGTTGCTATATTACTGCGTAGCGTGTGCACATTTACGCCAAGTTTATTATCTTCTGGTAAAATCTAGTGATTGTATATATCTTAGACATTCGGATTAAATCTTAGTAGCGCCACTTGATTCATAAAACTACACCATTCACAAGCATATTCTCATAAAAAATAGGCAACACAAGCAAGGGGCGTGCTTGTGTAGTTAGCGTGTCCATCTGTCCCGCTTCTGTGGAACATATTTTCTGTTACCATACCAATTTCCGAATGAAATGTGCGCACTTTTATTTCGTGATCGACTAATGTCTTCTGTTTTTTTCAGCTTCTCAAATGATATTTGCTCATGCGTCTACAGAACAGAGTAAGTGCAACTTTCGTGCTGGCACGCAAATATTTGTGATCGGGTGGCATGAAACACGCAATAATGTTTCCGCAATATTACTCCTTCATAGGTAAGGTAACGATAAAACAGTTAGTTGTGCTTTAGTTCAGGTATAGCACAACCATACGAAAAGAGATATGATCTGAATGAAGACGAAATACGTTGCATAATGAAACCGGGTATTCTATTCAATGAGCCACAGACGTTCATTTCTGTTTTTTGTTACATTTCCTATATTATTTGTAACTGCTCCGGTTAAAAAAAAAGAAAATCGAATAGAGGGTAGCGCCAGATATATATCGCAACATTATTGTAGGCAACTTTATAAACATCGAAACACCATCAAACTCACTGTACGTACATGTGTGGTAACTAATTTTATAAAGCTTCCGCGAATAGTTAAAATGCCAGTTCCGTCTTTATAATGAAACAGATTTTATTCGAACTGGTTGTTCTAGTGAGAGCACCTTCCGTTCCACATTTCTTCCTTTAAAGAAATTGGCGTCGACTTAGAATTGCAGCCTGCTTCCAAGATCCACCTCACATGCTTTTCCCAACTTTTGCATCCCAAGAAAACCAAAAAGATACCAAGTTGTACATAATCCTAAGAAGTAAAGAAGTTCTATCACCCAGTGTTAGGCTTTTTAACAAAACGCTTGCAGTCCGCTCTTGCCAAAAAATTATATCGTTGTTACAGCCAATAACACCGTGTTCAAAGAAAGCACTGTGCTCAATACAAAACTACGCTTGCATTTGAAACAAGCTTTTCACGCAGAACGTTTCGTGGTATGGTAGATATAAGATAGTTTTGAAGGACTGATAAATGTGTTTTACCAAATCGTTTAGGTAATGTCGACCCGGCAGTGTAATATAGCATATCGTGTAACTAAACTTGTGTGGCAAATATAGAGAACAAGTTGTAGAGTATTCATGTTAGGTACTCAATAGTAAAAACCTGCCATGATGCGGGCGGTTGCACTGCGGTGTCCACACTGCGAAGACGACGACGACGACGCAGAATGCTGACATGTGTGCATCAACAAGAATTTGTCGAGAACGAAGTTGGCGCGAAGCTACAGCACGAGGCCACATGAGAATCCAAACGAATCAGAAGCTTGCAGACGGGGTAGAAAAAGTTACAGTGACCTTCCACTGCGGGAACGAGGGCTTCGCGCATGCGTGTGGAAACCGCGAACATGCATGGCGAGCACCGAGCCATGGAAGCACAAACGGAAAGGGCATGAACGTGGCGGTCCTGTACTCCACCTTCAGGCGCCGTTTTCCTCCAGCGCTCGCTTACGTCACGGCTTCAAACCTGATTACGCCGATTTCACAGAAGGGAGATCTAGGCTTACGCGTAAAATAAGCGAAGAGGCTTCGGTGAGATGCCGGCGATCATGGAAGATGCGGCGGGAGATTCCAGATGGCGTCCGGGGCCCGGGGGTAGCGACTACTCGAGCTATAAGCCTGTAGTTGCGACACGCTCCCACCTGGACGCAGACACCTCATCTCGTCCTACCCGAAGGCTGCAGCTGGCGAACGCCGTAAGGGCGTCCAGCCGGCCCTGTCCGCCATCTACAATATTTCAGCCAAGTTCCGGCTGGTGAACGTAGGCAGGGCTGTCCAGCCGCTGCCAACATGCACAAAGATAGACGCTGTGCCGAGCTCCGCCACCAGAACGTGCTCCAATCTTCTCTTCGCACGTTTGTTGTCCTCACTCTACATCCTATCTACTTTTTTCATTAATGATCTTCGTGTGCCCAAAACACATGCCTGAACTTCAGCTCTCTTTCTTGTGTGTTTCTAGTTAGCTGGCCCTGGGTGCTATCAGTATAACTTGCTTGTTGGGTGTGTTAGAAGGCGGCTTCATCTTTTCCGATTACCTTCATCATCGTGTTTTTATTTATCTAAAGAGCCTTAACTCGAAGGCACACAGCTTCCTGATAACTGACGGGAAAACCAACTTGTTAAGGAAGAGCAAACTTCATATATGAACACCCAGAAACCCCACGTCCCAAAGGGCTCACTAGGCAGATGAGTATTCTATGTCCGGGTTGCAAATACGCAGTGCTATTATCAGCATGCATCGGTTCCTGTTTGAACGTAGGGAAAAAGGACACGGCAAAATGAAGTGGCTGCCTACCACGCGCAGTGATTTAGATCACGGCGCGAGAAAGCTGCTCATTTTCTCGTAGTTTATTTTTTTACCACAACTAAGTTGTGGCTTCACCCGGAAGTCGAAGTATTGATTGGGATGGTAAATTATTAGACAGCTATACAAAGTCAGGATAGCAGTTTTATAGGCCACATAAAGTTGTGAATATTCGCTCACTAAATTAACAGGCATGGTGTAACGCGCACGCAGGCAAACACGAACACATCTTAGTGGATGTGCACGGACACTTGCTGTCAAAACGCTGACGTGTGCAGGCACGGTAGCCGCAAAGAGAAAATTACCATTTGCGCTATCTTTTACATCAACGTCAAGTGTAGAGAACACAGCGCATACGAAGCTATCATGCCTCTGCGAACCTCGACTATGTCCCTATCACTGATCGCTTTAAAACAGTTCCCACGCGGCCGCGCTCCGCCACGCCATACGCAGCCGCCGTCGGACAAAACGTACCTCTTCCCGGTGCCTTGCGCGCTATGGAAGACCTCCTGTCTTGCGTGCGTGATGTCGAGCCGTTATCCTCGGTTTAACCTCGTACCTCTTCTCTCGCTCAAATCACAAATGGCGCGCGGCCCCCATATCATTGTACTCGGACTTTATAAGGAACATCACGGTAATGCCAATGGGCAAATGTACCTGGAGTGTTCATATTTTGTGTTATCTCAATAAACAGTGAGCGCAGGCAGCCTGGAGTTTTCATTCCCGTGCGCCTCAAGATCGGCTCATCGCGGCACTGCTCTAGATGTCAAAAGTCGGAATAAGGGGCTTTTGATGAAGTGGGCGACTGCGTTAAAAGTTCCGAGAAGGACGATTAATTCAAGAAATAATAGTTGGCACATCGTTAGCCTCGTCTGACGTCGCCACCAGCAACGTCAATGGGTGAAAATATCCCCACGGATTTCTTCATACACATAGCAGTCATAAAACGTTTTAATAGGTCATCGTGTGCACTAAAGTAAAAGCATCGACTAGTTAGATAATGAACAACTATTATTTTCCAAGTGTCTTGATCTGTATCAGTGTCTTTAGCACTCTTCCCTCCTTGAAGGTTAGTTACCCTGGCAGACGCGGAACGGAAAGATTATAAACGAAGAGACGAATCTTTTGGGAAGCGGCAGCCCCAATTTAGTGACACTCATAAGGAAAAAAGAGCGCTTCGGTGCTGCCGCAATCCGGTTCTGAGGTTCGTCGGTCGGGCTCAGCCGTCACTCATAGATTCACTGGCTTACGCCGCCGGAGGGCCTAAAACATAGTTGATGGCCTGCTGTTTACCGGGGCGTTTTATTAAGCTGGGTAAGTAGAGACACAACACCATCCGTATCTATTGCTGAGAGTTGTTTGTTCGTGATGTCGGGAGGTTGACGAAAACGAGAAATGGGTTTATTTTACATATTTACGAAAGTGGTCCCCGATGTGGGAGCCCACTACATGTCTGAGCGCACATATCAGCACTCACGTCAGCATCTTTCCTCTAGTTACCTACACAAGAGAGTTCGATGGCACCGTTGTGGCAAATCAGAGGGTCGTACAGTTCACAGCACTCTGCCTGTGGTCGCAACACCTTGCTGGAGTGCGCCTCCTATGCCAACACTTCAAACCCCCTACGAAGCGATGAGGAGGCAATCTGAAACAGCTGTCCAGGCTTTTTCCACGAAATTCGTTGACGCTGCTTCTTTGCTATGCGTGACAGTCAGCTTGATAGAGTCATGAGACTAGCCTTCACAGTCTTAACCGTTTTCACGTAGTGCAGCGGTTGTTGTCGCCTCGAAGGAAGCTTGTCTGCTTGTCGGTAAAATTGGCGTCGGGCCCCGTGGCCACCTAGGCGTACGCTGGTGAATGGGATGCCTGTCGGTACTACCCCAAGAATGTGCATTGCCGTCTTAAGAAGCAGCAGTGCCAGCAAGGAGGAATACTACAGTATTTTTGCGAAAATTGACTATTATTTTCCAACAAAGGAGCTAGAAAGTGCGTACGTTATAGTCGTGGATGACTAAGATAAAGCTGTTTGGATACTTGGAAGTTTCAAGTGTGGAATAGAGGAGCTCGGCATCGTCCGCAGGGGAAGTCCTCCCAGCAAACACGGCGAGCCCCATGACCACCGTCGCGAATGTGAATAATGGAAATATGGATATGCGATTACCTGAACTAGAGATGAAGCAGTTTAATAGAGATATAGGTGGACGCCTTTCCGAGAGCAGTTAGATGCTACGGTACTTTTCAATGCTTTACTCAGGGTGGGAATAAGATTTTTCTTTACCTTCTTAAGTACCTCGAAAAACAAGCAGCTGCGGCAGTTTGAATTTTGACTACAGGCGCGAGCTACGAAAATGCGACTCAGCTACAAAGAAGAATTCAACAAGAACCCCCACAAGCACTGCCGAGAGCTTTCATGCGTGAGACTGCCTTCTGATATAAAGAAAGTGCGCACTTTGTTTTAAGAAGTTCATTTGAACATGCGCTGTCTCACTATCCTCGATGTAGCCACGAGCAGCTTTCCCGCTCTTCCCTGTGACAATTTCGTTCCGAGAAATATCGTCATTGTCGTCCAGGCCCGCAGCCAAATCGATGAAGTCCGGGCTCCGACAACGTCGGCCGCTGCACACAAACATCGTCGTGCCATTTGCTAGTAAAATAGATGTTGTTTATCCGCATTTGATATAAACAGCAGAAAAGCATTCTAGGGTACAAGAACTGCCAGAAAACGTGTGTCGTCACAAGCACGTGCCATAAGCATTTGTTTTGTACACACCGCACTCGGGAAAGCAAAAATTAGAGAAGTTAGAATTCTTTTTCGCGATGTCATTAAGACATAAAATTGAAGCTTGCGACAGTTGTCAGATGCTTACAAAGTAAAAGGTTAGTCTCTCCATAAACCTGATAGTTGTAATGTGTTATAAATCCATAAGCATTTCTGTGTCGACTTAATGAGAACACCGTCAATGACGCGTGATGCTTACAAGTCGAATGTCTTACCCACTAAGTTAAACGCCCACACTTGAAGACGGCGAATATATCTGAAACCAACAAAGGTGTTTCACCGCGTTGTCTTTGTTGACGAAAACACAGCTAGACAAACACTCAATGAGTTTATCAGGAGTGATGAGGGTTGATAATAGTCGGAATAAGTCCGATAAGGTTGGTAAGGGCCGATAAGGGTTCGTAAGGGTCAGATCAAGTCTGATAAAGCTTATAATGACATATAAGGGTTGAAAAGGGTAGGATCATGTGATATAAATTTGATAAAGACAGACAATGGTTCATAAGGGTCATAATGATTCCCATAAGGTTTCCAAAGGCCGATAAGAGTCGGATCGAGCCCGATACAGGTTGATAACGACCGACAAAGGTTGATAAGGATCGATGCGGATTCGGATTGGATCGGGCGAAGTTCATAAGGACAGATAAGGGTTGATGAAGGATTATACTGGTCGGGTCAAGAGCAAAAAACCGATTACAAGGCGAGTAAAGCATATATTTATTTAGCAGTCTACTGCTTCGTTCATCGCACTAATCAACATACGTGGTATCGTATGCGTTCCGTTGAGCAATCGGCAAATGCTTATTACGTATACTTATTATACTTATTACGACAACTGAAGTAGAGTTCCTGCATATTTTTTTACAGTGCGCCTTTTGTAGGAACTGCTTTTACTGAACGTTGAAAAAAATACTTTATTCTTTGGTCATCTCCAATTTCACTATTCTAGTATGTGCCGAATGCAAAGCACTTTCACTGAAATTCGTTGAGCTCATTTAGAATACATTGGCTGAATTTCAAAAATAAAGCTCCGATCTAACGACTTTGGGAAGCATTTAGAGAATGTGTTTCTCACATATTTGTAATCAGTGAGCGTGTTATCCCTGCGTGCATAATATTTTTTCACAATTTAATTAGATGTAATGACAGTACCTTCTCATGTAAGTTTCCTAACGAGAGCGCTAGTGAAGATTTACCTATTGTAATAAGCGAAATAAAATGCAAATATTCTATGACAAACTGGAGAAAGTTCTGTTCTAAAAAATTCAACGCTCCTCGTCCAGTCCGAGACCAAGCATATTTTTTGCACGTTGTTGTGGAATACGTGGGATAAACCAGTGCGTATTACTAGCCTATCGCCTGACCCATGAATGCTCTTCGCAGTAAAAATCCTTGACGTGAACATCCTTGATCTTACGGCAACCTTTAATATACCATGAATACCATCTATTTCCTTATCTTGACGCTTAAGAAAAAAAATCCAGGGCTTACTCTCAGCTTTACCTATAACAGCAGGCTTGCTTGTGGGGCAGAAAAGAAAGGTCATGCACTATTTTAGTTAATGTAAGTGCGCTGAAATTATTGGGCTATCAGGGCCCCGAATCTTGCTTATTGTTTCGAACTTGAACACTGTCTTGTCACCACAATGGGTGCTGTTCTCTTTTTCACTCACGCCGTCCATCACGTCCAATGCAGTGAGGCCGTTGCATCACAAAAATGCCCATATACGTTTATAAAGAAAGATAAGTGTTGATAAGTATCAGAGCTATTCCGATAAGTTTGATAACGGGCTATTATGGTCAGTAAGAGTTGTATCAAGGCCGCAAGGTCGATAACGACGGATAAAAGGTGATAAGGGTTGATAATGGCTGTATCAAGTGCGATCTGGTTGACCACGACAAATAAGGCTTGATAAGCTCTTATACTGGTCGCATCAAGAGACAAAAAGATTACAATGTCTGTAAAGTATACACTGAATGAACCACCTACTGTTTCGTCCGTCGCGGTAAACAACATACGCTCGTTGTGTGCGTGTAGATGAGCAAGCCGCACAATGCTTACGCTTACTTAGAGAACGCCAGTGGAGTATGTGCACAATTATGTTTTACTTCGAACACAATAAATATAAAGCTTACAAAAGGTAGCTTAATCACTATGTACAAGCGAATAAAATACGCAGTGGACCTCTTGTTAGAAAGGCCAAAGCAGTTAATCAGTATATAAATAATTGCATTAAATATTTCAGACTTATAAACACTACTACAAATATTATACATGACAGTCGACGGAAGTCGCCACAACATCTAATTAGGTTTCTAGATTTGAAAACGGTCATGCCTATTTAAATAACTGGTATCAAATTATTCGCTCAACTCACATGCTTAGTCACGTGACACCACAGCGTGCGGCACATGGTGCCTTCTCCCTGTCTCGTAATAGGGCAGCGTAAAACGAAGTTTCCCATATTGTGGTGTAAGGCAGTCTAGCTCGGTCATGATGCTGAATTGACTATGCTTAAAATTGGGACTTGCATGAATCATCAGTTTGAAAAAGCGCGTGAGAAAATCCAAGTGCAACGAGAGCTTCATTTTACGCCGCTCTTCTAGGCCACAGCATCGTTGGACAGAGTACCGCGCTTAGTGCTTTTCCGTGCGTGATCTTGTTTATCAAATATTTTGGTGCATGTGTTTCGGTCTACAATGTTATATTGAAATCTGTAAACGCGTAACTGGTTTTAAATTCCCGTTCCTTCAATTTTTCAATATAAACACGTACGTCAATGCTTGTAACTATGGAATTAGTGATATAATTATAACTAAATGATTTCTATAACTATAACAATTACTATATAATTATATAGTTATAACTATACTAATTACTATACCTAGCAAAATAATTTTTGTTTTGCACATGTCATCTGCAGCAGCAGATAAATTATCTCTAGCGACGTAACACAAGTAACTTTTTGTGGCAATAAAAAATTTCATCCGAATACATTGAAAAGATGTTCTATACAAGGCATCTACCAGATATTGCCAGCAGCGTATAGAGTGCATCTCAAGCAAAAACGCACACGGCGATACCATGTGCAACCGTGACATAAAGCGAGAACACAGTGTGTACATATGATTAACAGTAATAGTAGAGTTCAGAATGGAGTGGCGTAACGAAAAGTCAGATTTATCAAGACATACATTCAGACACGTTTTCTCCCAGATTTACTTTGGAATGTAATTTGAGACAGCGTTCTTTTGTAAAGGAAATGTGCTACCAGCTTGCATCGTAAATTCCTCAACAATACAATTCTGACCATACACATGTTTGCCTCTGAAGTACCTTGCAACAACAGAAGTGTTAAATTGCTGAAGTATATGTGAAAAGCCAGTTTCGTGGCAATGAGCAAGTCAAAAAATGCACCACAATGCTAGTTATTTGTGAAGACGTCGCTCTCTCACAAATGTCCATCTTTTATTTGGTATAAAGTTCAAATAACTAAATTTGAAGGTAGCTGACGCGCTTACAGTTCCTCTTGTGCGCACCGAGCCTAGTACAAGGCTTCTCATCAGATCGCATAAAATATTGTCACGTGGTGCATACCTTTACCAGATGTCACGTGGTGGTGACGTTCAAGAACACAGTAGTATTACTGTGAAAGACAAAACTAACTTTTATTGGACGCACCTGTGCCCACAAAAACAGGCTACTCTTATAGCACAAGGATAGCGGTGAACACGGTCGGCGATCGTCGAAAATCTGATGAGCGGGTCAAGCGCGTCGGCTTTTATGCATCAGTCGTCGAACGTTCCAGAGTAATCGATGGGACCCCCGTGCATCCCACAAAGTTCTACATTATTCGCGGCGCGCACACATGCAATCAGATTACACAAAGCTTGGTCATAGACAGTGGATTGAACCATTGATAGCATTCCAGAAGCTTCCGATACGTGCAGGCGCGTCCTGTGCTGTGCGATAACATTTGTTAGGCGGTGAAGCGTGTCGACCGATAAAGACAAGTACACGTGTCAATGTAAAAAAATCACCGCCGAAGGACTGCGTACAAATGGTAAACCATCGCGACTCAAACGTGTGGCTCCGGTGTTTATCACTGAGTTAATCCGGACGGTTTATTAAACGATGGCTTCATAGGCTGTCGGATCCTCGGTAGGGAGTTGCTGCTTGCGCTCGGCTGCAAGAGCAAGTTCTTGTACCCGGTGTGCAGCGTGATATGACACGGCATAGACGAGCTCTTTCTCGGTTCTGCCCATGGCATTGATGATCGAAAGCTGCCTGCTCCTAAGGAGTATGTGTAACGCGCGGTGTGCCCATTTTGGAGCCGGAGAGAAACTGCAACTCGCATGCGCAGCTGCGATGGAGAGCAACGACGTCCCTTCTGACGTAGTTAATCCAGCACCACTTAGATAGCAGAAGGTCTTTTCACTCGAATCCATGACGCCATGTAACCTGTCCCGACTGCCATAGAAACTAATGGGGATGCTCCAGAGGATGCAACAATGATTTTGACGTCACCGATTTCATATCGCCAGCCTCGTCAATGGAAATTTCGGGCCTGGTAGCATGACGTTATTGATCGAAGTAAACAAGCCTTGTGATCTAGATGTTGTTTACTATTCGCGGGCCTTTTTTATCTCTCTTTTTTTGGGAGCATACACATGGGGCTGCGCGGGAGTAGTTTTCGGCAGACAGGCGACCGAAAGACGGGCGGACGAATTGGCTCGCGAAATACAGCTTTGTTGTAAAACGCGGCACTGGAAGACATCACGAGAAGACAAGGAAAGTAGGCGCTCGGCTTACGTGCGGAAACGTTTATATCGGACAATCTGGCCATTGCGTCAACGATCGGGTGCGGGAACATGAGCAATATGTAGCTAACAAAGTTTCACTTCATTTGAGAATGCCAACGTAAGCCAATTCTTTCCGGTATAATTATTTTATGCATGAGAGGTAATGGTTTCGCCAGAGAAATCATGGAGGCATTTCATATTTAGAAGGAAACAGAACACCTGTATTAGCGAGATGTCAGTTGTTTTGCCCAACAAACAAGACAGTTTTTAGAAGTGATGCTGTTATCTGTGCGCTCTTTGATAAGACGCATTGGTTGGCTTCGTGGACAGAGCTCTTGGGCGATACTACCCTCCTGTGTTTTAGGTAGGCGAAATCTTCATAATAAAATTCAGAGTCGTGTAGCACTTGCACTCTGCCTCAGCGTATTTCTCTTGTCCCGTCTTGAAACTGCGCTTAACAGTAGTCATTTATTAGAAGACAAGAAGTTGATTGCATGGCTGGTATCAATGCTATATTAAGGTGAACTTAGCAAGGTCTCCTGAAGAAGAGGAGCCTTATGCACGGCTCATCCCAAGTCCTCATCTGGATGCTAAGAAAAGTGGTTACAAAGTCGAAAGGAAATCAACGTTTACCTGCAATCCTTCCGAACTTTAGAAGTTATTGGCATTTCTTCAGGGAAAGAACCGGTATCTTCAAAACGTGTGTATATTTTTGAAGATTATCGCAAAAAAAAAAAAAAGGAAATGAAATGATAAGCCATTGGAAGTGGCAGGACGGTGCCGAGGACATGACAATAAGCTTCCAACGGAAACAAAACTCCTGCACGTCAATCTCTGCAGAGCGTAGGTCAACAAAATTGCGAAAGAGCGGCTGCTTAAGCGCTACGGTCTCGCGACCTGTAATTATGCCATTTGAGAACACGCCGAAGTAGCCTTGAGAGTGTCCCAATGAGAAACGTAGATACACGTAGGGCCCAACAAAAAGCGTTGTTGAGTGAATGAGTGGTATATATCTATATATATATATATATATATATATATATATATATATATATATATATATATATATATATATATACTAGTGCAAGGCAATCCCATGACTGCCATCTGTTGTGCGTTTGCGCCTAAGAATGGGGACCGCTGCGCCCCCATTATTCTCTCCCCGACCGACGCTGCGAGACAACTTCCCATTCTAGCAGACACGCTCTCCTTACCAGAGTGCAATACCGCGCACACAAGGTGCACCAAACTGCACAGTCTACACCCTTCACTGCAACTCAGACCTGCGGCTGGACTGCACCGACGCGAAGCGTCTCTTCTGTGTTAGCTGTGGCTTGGAGTTGCCTTCCCGAAAATTTGCTCAGCACTAATTGGAATGACTGATAGCCCTGCATGTGTTGTTTGCGGATGCGGGGGGAACACTAACCACTCATTGTGCCACTGTCGTCAATTTGAAGCACAAAAAAATGGCTGTGGCTTAGCTAAGGTTAAGCCCAGGATGCGAAGCATACTAGCCTTTATTTTAGTTGTTGAACCACTGTTTAGCCTGGTGAACTGCTGTTGCTTGGCTATATTTGTTTCGGCTAGACGAAGAAACAACTCATGTGTTACTCTGCTTCGCCTTCAAGAGCGGAACGCGACAGCGTTCCCGTCGACCCGCCAAGGGGTGTAAGACAATGGGCTACGGCGCAGCGACTACGCGCCCCGCATTGGACGCGGTGAGCGTCGAGCAACGCAGTGTTCGGCGCGACAACGAAATGTGCGCCTGAGCAAGCGACGCACGCCTGAGCCTTAGAAACAGCTCGTTTCTAAGGCAACACCGCATTCACTAGAGGCGCTTTTGTACCGCTTCGGAGCATCGTACTCGTGGCTCAGTGGTAGCGTCTCCGTCTCACACTCCGGAGACCCTGGTTCGATTCCCACCCAGCCCATCTTGCAAGATTTGAGCCAAAGCCACCTAGAAAAAGCGCAGCTGCTTATATACCGCCGCGACGCCGCGAGCGACGGCGCGAGTTGGAGCGCCCGTTTCTCCTCTGTCGTGACGTCACGGTGTCACGTGGTATTGAAGGCGACACTGCCGCGCCTGAGGAGCTTTGAGCTCTCGTAATATCCTTCGCATAAAAAAGACAATATTTGTCCAACACATTGACAAAACTAGCCCTCTGAGTGAACATGCAGTAGAAGAGCACCGTTCACACCAATCGTTGACTCAGAAGGCAGTGAAGGCACATTTGCGCTTTCTGAGAATGTCTGGTTTGCACGAGCGGCTTTGACTCAATGACTGTGCACGTCCCTATACCTCCTTTCTCTTCCCCTTCTCCTTTCTGCGAGCGTAGGTTAGCCAACCAGGCTCTTCCTGGCATCGTCCTGGTTAACATCCCAGCCTTCATTATATTCCCCCTCTCGCTCGCTTGTATCTTCCATGCAATTTACAGCCCGTCGGGCATTAGCCGAAACTTGTCTTTTTTGTTTGTTTTGGAAAAAGACAAGTCGAGTTGTCAAAACGTTGGCTTCCGCTTTTAGCTTGTTTTCGTTTTGCCGAACGTCTTTCAGATTTTTGTGGTTTGCGCAAAGGCCGACGTGACATTTCAATCAAAACGACAGGTAGGTATGATGGCTGAAAAGAGTAGTACTCGGATAAACATAAATTTGTTCATGCTGGGACCTACCATTCGGTCTCATCTTAGGCCAACCATCGCGTCTGAGCCGATAGCATCCTCCCTACTGCTTGGCAAATTAATTCTAGCTAGACCAGCTGAAGTTTCGCGATGAAAAATTATAAGTGGTTATATAACTGTACGCCACCGCACAAAAGAAAGAAAAGAAAATAATGCTAACGAATGACGCGGGCACTCCACTCAGAAAATCGACAATGAGTTAATAAGAGCGACACACCTTCGAATAGAGTGAGCCCGGAATACCTAACGATAGTAGAGAAGCATCATCGAATAAAAGAGAACCAAGAATGACGTGTAAAACGAAGAGTGACAGTGACTAGTTCACTTAGATTTCTTATATTACTTTATTTTTTCTGCAGAAGGCCTAAGACACAAGGTACTTTCTTCTGCACATAATACCTAGAGATTACGAACCACTTCAACTGCTTGTTCTTTTCTGTGTACGAGTCACGATGCTGTTTCAGCAACTGTGAAACCGCAAAATTAAGTGGGATGGGGAACTGCCTAATGACCTCACAGAGCAGTGACGCAAGTGGAGAAAAAACTAGTTCGTCTTCCCTGCGTCAGTGTTCCCGGCTACTTTGATTAAAAAACTGCTAAAACGGACGTAACATTGCACTGCACGTATTTGTGAACTCCAGCACGAAAGCCTATAAAGGGTTCAACTGGCGTGTATGGTTTGGCTGAGTTAGCCGGAGGAAGTATAAACACCATTCTAATTACTGGCAAATCAAAAATCACTCTATTGAAACTACTATTTACCACTCCTCTAGCTACTGGTTGCGCTAACAGGCTGCACAGTTCTCTAATATTTATGGCAATTGTGCACTTCTGTATTCTAGAGCTGACCTTCATTCATTCCGACCAACTCTGCCATCGTTTGGAGTTCGTCTTAGGCGGACTCATCCACGCCAGTATTCGTGGTTACTTAAGTTACTGACAACGATACAAAGTAGTACTCGCGGCGTCGCCCTCGTGTGTAAAATCCTGCCACCTTGTTGACCAGAGTTCATTTGCTAGATATCCTAGGAGTAAGGTATGTTTGGTTGTAAGGACTAAGCTCGCTTCGGCAAGGAGATTCTCAATGGCAGCGGATGGTGCTCTCACTTTTTTAGGAGGATTTTTGTGCTGCACGGACTCATTGCATTTTTCGTGGTGGATGGCGCGAGCACTAAAGGAACAGCAGTCCTCCTGATGACAAGACATTGTTAAATTTAGAAACACAACGGAAGATTTCGCGCTATGACGACAGAATGATTTGAGCGCACTGACATTACCTAAAATACCATATTATTTGCTTTTCTTTTTTTTTTGAGCGTCACAAGGGAGGCCTGCTCTTACAGCTAAGGGAGAGAGTAAGCCCTTTCTGTTTGCATCTAGGCGTCACAATAACGGTATTTGTCGTATGTTTAAGTTTGTCGCAAAATCAGGAATTTGCAAGGTAAAGACTTTTTTCTGGGAAGAGCTTTCATGGACGAAGAAATATAATGGAAAATACCCGAGGCCCACCGCGCAATCCGCTACGCCCCGGGCGAGCGTCCTCCATCGCCGTCTCTTTCGCTTCGCAGTCGACTGTCGCCACAACCGCCGCCGCGTGACGTCAACGACGGAACACCTGTTTTTCTGTGTGCGTGCGTCGCTCCTAACCGTCACCGTCCACCGCTCGCTCAAAGGTCACATGGCATTTTTTTTTGTACCACGCGTACAGACGCCATTTTGTTCAAGGTCATCTCGCAACGAGCTGCTTATGGTTGTCGTCTTAAAATATCAGTTTTGCCCTAAGGGCCATTGACAGCAATAGTGAGGTTCAGCGCCGCGATTCCGATTGTGTTGTAGCAATATCCTGAAGCAATGGGCTCCGAAGATGAGTGCAAGGTTGCTGCTGTTAGGCAGAAGAAAGCGCTCCCTGACAGCTACCAGGCAGACGTGGCACGCCGCCGTTGGTCGAGGTGAGACTGACGGAATACCGTCGGCATGAGTCAGTCCCCAGTGACATATTAGATCCATTATGAGCAATGGAGGCGGTGCAAGTGAATGTGCATCGCTTTTAGATTTAGATTTTGAGCCAGAATATTACCTTGCAGTGTTTAATCATTTGGATTAAAATGCATAAACAGGGAATGAAATGATATATGACTTCTACTTGCGCTCTGCAAGTGCCGAAATTCTGACGAAGGAATAAGTCAGAACCAGAAAACTTCCTGAAAGCAAACATTGGCATTGCACTATCATAGCATCTGTCTAGAATTTTGAATATTTACTACAGACAACCGCATGAACGCCGACACACAGGCTGACAGCGACGACAATGGAACAAGTTTTTCAGGAGCATTTTTATAATGTCTTCTTTTGGTGCACGATTGAACACATGCACTACAAAAAAAGGGCAACTTTTGAATGGCCTATGTTCACGGCGATGTGTCTGTACCCGACTTCGTTCGAAAAACTGTAGCACCAGCGAAAAAGATGGCTTTTACGTGCAGCAATTGTAATGTGGTTACGTAGGTTGCTACCCGGTTTATCAGACTCTATTTTCAAAAATATGTTTTGCAATAGCTTCATACTTGCGCGACATGTTGTATACTTGTATTGTATTGCCAAATTTTCTTGAAATATTCATCCAATGCGTCAAAAAGCAACCTTACTCCGACCTTGTTGACGTCACGCTCCCTATAACACAGTACCGTGCAACACGTTCAGGAGCGCCAGGGAAAAATATGCTCAAGATGATTTAAAAAAGAATCGTTTCCCTTGTTAGGATTTCCTTTTTAATGTACACCTAAACATATTGGCTGTTAAAACTTGGCTCCAGCAAGAAGGGGCTTTTTCTTCTCCAGACGAATGACTCTGAGCGAAACAACCAGAAACCATTGAAGACGTTCTTCTAGATTTTGGGTCAACAACTTTTCACTTGACGTGCTTCAGCGAATTATTAAAAAAGGAAGTGCCACTCTAAAACTGCGCTATACGATTCTTACCCTTTCATAACACAAAACGGTGTTCCTCGCCATTTAATGCACCCGGCCCTACACAACTTGTAGAACACGCGCATGCAAGTTCCTCATGCAGATAATAAGGCCTTTTCGTTGCGAGACAATTTTATTGACAATGCTTTTTATGGAGATGCTGCGAGGTGCTTTTTAGAGACAGAGTGCCGATCACCTTGTCTGATGAATGAGTGGCGCTCACGAAGCTTTAATACGTGTTGGCCACAAATAAGGCTGATGCATTTAACCACTGCATAAGTGTTTGATCATAAAGATAGGAAATAGCGAGAAAAAGTCATTGAGGCCTACTAAATAAAGCATCCGGCTGCTGTGCTCGTTCGCTCAGGTTTGACTGCCACATCAGTCATGCATTATCCCATTCTTCTTAACGTGATTGGAGACATTAATTGCTTACCAGCCAAAATGTTTCTCGAATCAGGCAAAGAATGCTTTCCTATAGAATAACGAGAAATGCACGAGCCGCAGAACGAGCTCTCGCTCACGACCGGCTGGTCGCTGCAGCCGCCCCTATGATGCGCGTTCGCCTTCCAGAATAAATAGGGATAACGGCACGGCTCATCGGCAGCCGTCGCATCTTCCTGCTATGACAAGGGAAAACGAGCCTCGAATTCTTTGCCACAGACAATATATGACTTAGACCACCCGCTCAACCACTTCAGCCGTATAGAGAAGGATGGTTCGCACCACACGACGCCACCTTCTCGAACCTAACATAGTCACGGAGCAAGAGCTAAAATACGCCACCCTCCTTGACACCATCCCGGCCGAAATATGTCCCGTGTTTGTGGTCTGGTCCACCAGCCCTCTTTCCTACGGCTATCTGCATGCTCTGCTGTGCTTGGTCACTATGGAGTCAGGTACTTTCCATTCCCGCACCTAGGTCTTGAACTACCAGCTTCCCCGCGGATGTCTTCAATGCCAGCACCGATCACCTCGCTTGTTGTGGTTTGCTATCACAACGAGGCATGTCACCTTTCTTCGGCTCGCGACACGTCCACCGATGGGTGTGCTATTCCAAAGTCCGCATGGTCCAGTGCACCGACTCTCGTGTCAGAGCCGGCGCACCGTCTTCTTGTCCCTGGTTTCAGTTCATCCAAGGTGTTGGCCCTCTCCACGCCCTTCATAGCACGGCCAAGAGCGCACCACAGCGGTTACACCAGACTCAATAGCGGCTCCTTAACAGACGTCTTGTCACCTGCTGCACCAGACATCCATCCACCGATTGACTGACCTCCCGATCAAGGCTCGTCATAGGATCCCTGACTAGCAGCCATATGTATTTGCCTGCGAAACCTTTTATCAGCGTTCCCTGCTGAATCTGTGGCCCCTGACCATGCATGCTGCCACCACTGTGAACACATGCCACGGTATGCTACCACACCCGACATCCAATACAACATATTACCAGGGCCAGTACAAACCGCTACGCCGTAAGCACAGGCACACAACCTAGCGAGCCATACCAACCTTTCATCTAGGCTACCTCCATACGTCTTTGCCTCGTCACTGAACCTTCCTGCTTCTATAATGTCGAAGTGCAGGCTACATTGCTTCACGCGCCAATCGTTGAACGACCAGGCCAAGCTAAGAGCATCAGCGTGATTCTGTCCGGCAAACTTGTAAGTCACATATAGACCACCGCGTTTCCAGCTGCGCCGGATCGTCTTCGCCTAGCGTTAGGCCGCGGCACGTCGACCTGCAATACAAGTTCGTGACTCCCCAGGCGTACTCCTGCCTGCTGCTTGCTAGAGGCTGTCCTATGCAGCAGTCATCGTCGATTCTACAATGATAGCAACGCTAGCGCCTTCGCCGTACTGCTAGCCTTGCGTGCCTAGCGCTCAGAGCCTACAGTACAGTCTTTACCACAACGTACGTACACTGATAAGCTCTTCGTGCGTCAACCACTTGCAATGTCGTTTCACGGCGTTGCTGTCTAGAAACCTCCACAGCAGGTTGCTCGCGTGACTCGACGTTGTTCATGTGAGACAGGCTGCAACGGCCCATGTGTGCGTGTTCTCTTTCAGTACCATTTGGCGTGCCTGGCTTTGTTCCCTAGAACTTCCTCAAGTATACTCGCTCGTGTCCAAACAGCCTGTGCATGGCTTTTCTTAATCGGTGGCATTCTTAGAGCATACATTTTTTTAGTCATGCGTCAACGGACGCCTATTTGCTTCCAACCTCAGCTGTGATACGTTAATCAGCTGTCACTCTAACGGTGAATAATGGGTGCGTACATGAAAATGAGCCGCACAAATCGGCTTGTGGGAAGTGTGCGCTTTAGTCTTTCGTGTAACAGTCCTTGTGTAATTCTTACCGCACAGCGCGCAAGAAGGGGGGCTCAGAAAGGAATCAGGAACCAAGTACAAGATAGAACAGGCTCTTTATCACGCCAGGGCTGGTCGCCGCAACCTCCGCCCCGCTTCGCCTTGGCCTTCTGCAATAAATGTACGAACGACTGCACAGCATGTCGGCAGCTGTGGCGTCTTCCTAGATAGCCATTACGAAGAGCGCAGTGCCACCCATACATTGTTATATTTTCTTGCCGTTGAACACACAACCTTTTTATCATCAGGTTAGCTCGATCAAATCAAGCTATTGCACATGTATCTGCGTTTTCACATGTATATGCAACAGATGGACTTGACGCGTGGTAAATCACTGTGCTCGTTGCTATTGCTGAGCTTTTAGTGCGGCTTCTCACAAGATCGCCCAACAAACGGGTAAATTTTAAATGTGTAAGCATTTCTATGCATAGCCAACGAGGAAAACCATCCGTCCGTCATGTATGGCGATCGCTTTCGAGATAACGCTCGCCACAGCGAACGAATTCACCTTCGGGCGGCCTCTTGCTTCAATCATAACCAAGCGGTGAGAACAGAGCGGCCACGAAGATATCAGCATCCGGCGTTCTCTTCCCCATCAGATAGCATACAGGATAGGCCCCGCACGGCTCTGCCATACGCAGTCACTGCCGGAGTAGATAACCCCCTTTCTGCCGTCCCCCCACCCAGGGCCTTGCATGCGATGGAGGAAGACGGTGCACTACCTCCGCCGGAGGGCGGTTCATCACGGTTGATAATAGACTGACGCGGATGGGTAAGACTCTAAAGAGCAATAGCGGCTTGTAATAATCATAATGTAACCAGCGCACCTGCGCCGCCGCCTGCAGTAGTTGGCTTGCGTCCTCAATTCATCCTGCGCCGCCTTCTCCAGCAGTACGTGTCGCCGCAGCGCTGTCGTCTGCACTGGTCCGATCATGTTTCATGACATTAATAATGACACCGGGCCGCCTGGGGATTAGCACATGGCCGTATGCTTCCGCATACTTAGACAACTCCCAGAGGTGTTTCTGAGTGAATTTTTTACTTTCACATTTGGCCGTACTCCAATCTATCACAGTGATTACAACTTGGCATCATTACAATAACCAATAATTATTCTACAATCTGCAGTTCTTTAGCCCTCCGCCAACCGATGCGACGGCCATGGACTCCAAACGGCGACTTTTCCTTGAAGGGGGGCATACTACGCATACGTGACATCGTTATTATTCTAGGATACAGCGGTGGCGAACAGTCAAGAGTGTACAGAAGATTCTGTACCATTCCCTTGTTTTGGATTATAGTCGCAAATATACCTGTTTTGTTCGGTTTATTCATATAAAATATTTCCAGGTGTATTCGCAAGCGCGAATAAATTGATTCGTTACTTTCTGATGCCCCTATTATTGTGAAAAGATAAAAATGTTTTCCCAATTAACAGAGTATGAAACATGCATAACACGTTTTCTTTAATTGAATCGTACTTTCAATGTACAATTTAAAAAGTAATGGAAGGCATTTCGTATTAAGTTGCGCGGCTCTTATACCCATGTCACACGGGAAGATTTAATGTTATTCGAGTGGAATGACATTTGCCATCGGATGAGTTAGGGCAACTCATTCGCATCGATTTCGAACCGAATGTGTACTCTTGACCCCAGATAGACAACAGCGACAAGCAACGCGAAGAAATAATGCGTGCATCAGCAACGTCAGAAGATATTATTCAGACATATAAAAAGGAATAATTATTTTTGCCGAGATGACATTTTCACCACCGCCAGTGCTCAAGCGCTATTACTTTTTGCATCAGGAGTCTGTTGCGGCGGTCGGCCATGTTGGATGGGTTGATCGAATTGCTTTTAGTTGTGAATATCTGGAGTCAAAATATTTTTGTCCATTTGAAAAGTGCTCGCAAAAGTTCTTAAACGCGTTTATAGGCACACAATTTCTTTGAATTTTACAAATTTTTTTCCAGGTCATCATTGCTATCATTTGCGAATGCCGTAATATTTTACTGAGTAGCACCGCAAAAGACCGAATGGCATTCGATTATTAGACGGGTATTAGACGCCTGTTTTGGCGGTGAGGGTAGGCGTCATACCGTGGCGGCGTAACCGAGCGAAGGAGCGCAGTCAAAGATGAAAGCGAACGCGGAGCGCAGCGGGACAGAAGAGGGCGTGAGGAGGAATGTGGGAGTACGCTACAGTGAAAGTATAAGGCGGAGAATGCGCGGAGATGAGGCGGCCGGCGCATGCGCTGATGGGCCGGCGGCCATGGCCATCGCAGCCGCTTGGGCAATCTGCGCTTTGAGAAGCGGGCGGGGAGGGGGGGAGGGCCGGATAGCGTGAGGTGGGGAGTGCTACGCTCGTCTGCGGCGCTGTCAGTCCACGGTACCAGCGTGTGTAACGGGGATCACTACTCTGGCAAAGGGCGTTGGCGAGCGGCTACAGGTAAGGGTACATGTGAAGCTCTCTTCGGGGTTGTTGAGAAGAGCGTAGTGCAGCGCAAGACGGGTGAAGACGGCTACAATATGGCGCCAGAGTAGCGCGTGTCCTCTGTCTGCAAACAAAGCGCGCTACTAACAGCGTTCTCTGCCTAATGTAAACTGCATACCCATATAATCATTATACATAATAGTGACAACACAAATAGAGCTGAAACGAAAACACAAATACACCTGCGCTCAAATTTCGCGTTAGAGAGTATTGTAATCGTCGTTGAATTCTTTTTTTTTATTGGGAGACATCGGAGGCTTCTTTGCTGAGATACGCTGGAGCAGCGTGGTCCTGGTGAATGAGCGTGGATGACATTTATGTTCTAGCGGATGCTCAAGATAGAGAAAGAGAGACAAGTTGGAAGGATATGCAGGGCCGTTAAGCAGACTGAGTGCAGTTTGCTACGCTACACGTGGGAAGTAGGATGCTCAAAAAGATTGCAACGTCTTAAGGATGTGGAAAGACGAGAAAGAGTGCGGACGTGATGAAGCGTATTTTAATTATTTCTCATCACGAAACATTTAGATTCCCGGTTTTATTTGAACATTTGAACGACTGGTGTAGGGAGATTTTTACAAATTTTCCTTCCAAATACTCATTGTTGAGGGATGCACTGTAATTTCTAACGTAGGTTTGTTGTTTTGTGCGCGCCATGCATTGTACGCGTAATATATTTCTTTGTAATTACCACTGCTATTATCCCTTCCCTTGCCTTCCCTCCCTGCGTGCTTTCATATATTATATCTTGCGGTATTTTGTGTTCTTCCTTTTATGCTGTTTGTGTGTTTTCTTTCGATACAGCAGCAGGCGTTCGGTCCAAACATATAAAGACAATAACCCTAATAATAATACTACATCTTTCTGCTTTTTTACATTACAGTTGACTGCAGTCCAATGTTCCTCAGTACGCATGGAAAACCGGTCTGTGATGTCTTTTGATTGTTCAGTGCTTGTTTCTTTAAAAAATGTCTATGGAGTGCTCTTTATTTAACATGATACAAAAATAAGTTAACTGAAAAAGAAAACAAAATACATAAATAAAAGAGATTGGAAATTTAAAGAACTTTTTATAGCAACCGATAAAAATGCGCAATGTCAGCCTTTTATTTCATTATTGCTCGGTACTTTGATTAGTTGCTGCACGAGGGACTAATCAGCAGGTTTCGGGCATATTCCTAGATAATAAATTTACAGCTTTTTACAGCGTATTTACTTTAATGGTACTAGGACGAAAATGTATGACATACATTCTCTAAAATTTCCTTTATTGGCACATATCTGGGTAGAGCCCACAACCCAAGAGTCCTTTCGTCAATTTCTCGTAATATTTCCGAAAATTCGAGAACAAGAATGCACCTATGCTTTTTTCGTAAGGCATTTACTCCTGTACCGTCCCAAGTACTCATGAAGTAGGACTGCTGCTGTGTTGAAACCTTTGTCTTTCGAGTTAACTCTATGCAGGATCAAAGTAACACCTATTCTGAGAATCTTTGTGATTTTCTAGAAGCGATGAAGAGGTCGCTACTTTAGTCTTCTTACATGGCTTATGCATCTTTTGAAGCTTTCTCGCTATAAAATAATTGTTGCTATGCATGTCTTCTATGAAATATTGAGCTGCTTCTGTCGTAACATAACTCATGAGATAAACACGAAACAAATTAGAAATGAGTTTGGTATTCAAGATTCTCGCGAAGCAAAGATTGGTGACTATAGAGGTTTACAAATGCAACATACCAATTTGTTGATAATATTCTCATAAGTAATAATAAGAGGGCTATACTTACAATGCCAAGCATCCACGATCGCGGTCACGAACACTGTTGCTGTGAATGTCCTGAGAGGTGGTGCATATCACCTCTCATGGGGAATTGCTTTACCCTACATCGGGAATCGGCCAGGAATCAGGTGGGTAAATTAGGTGGATAAAACCAAGGGAACTGGTTATTTGAACGTTGGAACTTAAAAATTTTTATTTTTCTGAGAGAAAGAAAGCCGTCACAAGAGAGCCATGAAATAAATTAAAAAGCGAATAACAAGTAAATATATAGATACTTAGAAGGAAACAATGATGGGGAGGGAGCGATCAGTCTGGCATGGTAATCGATTAGATCACATCTGCTAATTTGTGATTGCCAAGCTAACATTTTTGTAGCTGAAGACAGTAATACCAGCTCCGAAAAGTAGGATCGCACGCACCGATAAATCTACGCTGATACTGCGAAATGTAATTTGCAGTAATGTTTTTTTTAATACATGAATACGCCTATAAGACAACGAGAATAGGTTGATTGTCTCCGCTACGCCCCAGAATGAGCATAGTTCAAAGTGGATCAGACGAGACCTGTGTAGATACAAAATTCAGGTAGGTATACTGCAGCGTACCCTTGCGATGTGCACTTCACATTTTCGCAATGCTGGGCGCTCACGCTTGGGCGCCGCATTCCCCAATGCATATACGTTCACGACCTCTGCACAGCTCTCATTCAGTTAGATAGAAAACCGTTCACCTTGAACAAGATCTTTGGACCATGGCCTCGCATATCGCATCTTCGAAAAGCCACAAAAGCACTGCTGCTCTATTTGAATGCAGCCGGATTGAGTCACCGTCTGGGATCCGGACTGAGTGACCGAATGATATACCCACTGGACTTTGTCTTGTTCTTTTAATCTTTCCATCCCCTTTTTCCTGTGTGGGGTAGCTAACCGGGCTCAGCCCTAGTTAACCTCCCTACCTTTCATATATTCGTTGCTCTCTCTCTCTCTCGGCACGTTTCGTTACTGCAAAAATATCTGTGCCAAGAATAGCGCTACGGAACAGTATTTGCGATGACGAAGAGGCGAGCAGTGTGAAGACGACGACGACGATTAAAGGCTAGCGCGGGCTGTTGCCTCTTGGCCAAGTGCGGCGTATTTCCTTGTAAATATACTTGTATATAGCTTGTCGGTGAAGCTGCAGCGGTGAAGTTGCCGTCGGTGCCAGAGTGACCACTCCTCGGTCGCTGATTGGCCGTTTCGCCGTACGGCTGCCGCACAAATGGGTCCCGGGCCCGTCCTTTCTACGGCAAGAAAATCTCGCCGTTCGCGAGCAAAACCGCCGTCGCACGGCGGCCCGTGAACGGCAAACGTCGTGCGGCTAGTTTCCCTGCTGGTAACGCGGACGGGCCCTCACATTGACAAAGGCCAAGCAAACGAGAGACCGCTCGGAGCTGCTGAACTATGCGACTATGCGTGGAGAAAAGCGGACAACACGAACGCCGCATATCCTCCCTTTCGGAGTCGGCCGGCTAGTGTTACACTCAAACGTGAGAAGGCCCGTCCACACGGGAACTCGCCGCACGCAGTTTGCCGATCGCGGGCCGCCGTGCAGCGCTCGTGTTGTCCACTTCTCTCCTCTTGTGTCCGTGTCTGCACGCCGTACCCCTTCTTTGCATTAAGAAATGATTTCTATAGGCCTGTAGCTCGGTCATAGTGGAGGCCACGATACTTCTAACACCGTGGTGGAGGCCGAGGTCGCTCGGCTCAGCAGGCTCCGTAATCGGCATTTCATCGCTACTCATCATGCGTCACATTTTTGTGCTAGTGTGCTATGACGTCAATATTTTCGTTCCTCCTCTGTGACGTTGTAACTGCCGCGCTAGCGACGGGTCGCGACTACGAGAAGGAGTTATTTTATTAATGACTTTTTCGAGCTGAATTAAAATTATTTTGAAATGTTTGCAGCGTCCAATACCTCGTTCTGGGTGTCCTTGCATACGGAAGCAGCCTAAAACATGCATTTTATAGCCTAAAAATTTGGTGTCCCAACCCCTTTAATACCGGCGATGTCCCTCCTATTCATCGCCGCCCGTATCGAGTGTCACCGGCTGAGCGTCAAGTTATTCACGCAGAAGTTCGCAAAATGCTTGCCAAGAACATTATTGAACCGTCATGTAGTGCATTGGCGTCACCTGTTGTGCTGGAAAAAAGAAGAATGGCTCATGGCGCTTTTGCGTGGATTATCGGCACCTTAACAGGGTTACCAAAAAGGACGTGCATCCTCTACCTCGGGTTGATGACGCCCTTGACTGCCTCCACGGTGCTCGCTATTTCTCCTATAGTGACCCTCGCGCCGGCTACTGGCAGATTACCGTGGACGATATCGACCGCGAGAAGACTGCTTTTGTATCACCCGACGGTCTGTATCAATTCAAAGTGATGCCGTTCGGTCCATGCTACGCTCCTGCCACTTTTGAACACATGATGGACTGCCTTCTTCACGGTTTCGAATGGCCCACGTGCGTGTGCTACTTGGACGACGTTATAGTATTCTCCCCAACGTTCGCTACACACCTCGAGTGCCTCTCAGCAGTCCTGGACGTTTTTCGTCGAGCCGGCCTCCAGTCGAGCCAGTCTTCCTGCGTAACAATATAGAAGACGTAGGTAATCCACAGAGTTAGTTATTACTGAGCCTCACATTACCTGCATATGACACTCTTGTGAAATATAGCAGCAGTGGCATGAGCAGCGAAATGACAATACACGAGAATGAGGCCGCTTATTGATGGCTGGGCTGAAGAATCTGCAACTTCCTTAATTATTAGTCATTGAGGGCAAGGCACCCAAAATTAACCACACACTTCTAAAGTGTTCAGGCAACAATCAATAAAACGTCCTCCTTACTCTAGAGTCACGAGACGCAGTAAGAGATGAGAAACACGAATCAGGGACTATCATAGCGGATGTAAATGGTGGGCTTAATTTTCGTAGAGCCGGACCCACTGTCACGGATTCGTACAGAAAGGTGGGTAAAAAATCTGGCAGCCGAAGAGAAAATGCCCAATCAAGAATAGGGGAAAACATACCTACACCTGAGTTTTCTTTAGGATTGCCAAACATCTGTTGCAATTAAGTTGTTTGTTTCAAGGCACTGCAGATAATATTGCAATATACCGTCTAGATATAATGTGGAAGCAGTTTTACATCATTATGAAAAATTTCAGAATTTTTTATAGTAGCATGATTTATGTGTGGGCGCCAGTTGACAAAGGTGTTATAATCACTCTAAGGTGTTTTATAGGCTCTACCTGTTGTAACTCTTGAAGAGTGTAGGACAATGCGGTGTGTACTAGTCCATGCATGGAAAAAACAAGAATGGCGCATTTCCTGGCGTTCAGTCAAAACTGATTTAAATCTAACCACCTCTCAAGGGTACAAAGGTAACTTTGTAGTCGTTGACATAGCATGTGGATGTCAATTGCAGATACAAAATGTGCAATATTGTCTGCATAAACATGCGGGCAGTTCGGCTCATAAGAACACTAAAGAACACCGCGTAAATGACTTAGCTTTGCAGTAATCCTCTCGTTTGTTTGTATCTAGAAGAAGCAAAGCCGCTGTTGTAGCAACAGAATTCTCTTTCAAATAAAAATGAGTGAATCCGCGCTACTGTATACCTAGAAACACCACATGTTGACCGATTTGTCAAAACCGTCTGCTCAACGGTAACGCAGGCATTAGGGATGTCGAGCGCCACTAAAACAGTGTGTTGCGTATAACATCGAGCGGGTTTTATTCGGCTTAATAAATCGACATGACCATAACAGATGGAGCAGCTCTTTCTAAAACCAATCTGATGGGGCCTAAGAATTCAATTATTATTTATAAATTTCCGGATGCGAAGGTGAAGAAGGCTCTAACTAATTTTTACCGCGTTTCATGCAAGTGCAATAGGACTAATGTTCCCCAAAGAATGACCTCCCCCTTGTTTCACAAACATCCGTATTACCTTGGCAAGCTACCATTGCAACAGAATCCACACAACTTAAATTGAATAATTTACGGGGTCATAAAGAACGTTAGGGAATTCATGCAACAGTATACTTGTAACATTTCAGTATTACTTCATCAGAGCCAGGGGTTGCATTCGTCAAGATCAGATAATGTAAATGTGACGAAGCCATATGAAGGGTGTAGTGCAAAATGAACTGTTGGAAGCCGGGCTGCCAATCGACTTTCTAAACGTTTGGTAATCTCTTCTACATAGACGCTCAATTTTTTAGAATCCAAAAACAATTGAGTTTAACCGTGTTGGTAGCACCTTTGTAGTACGAAGAAATGGAAACAGAGCACGCATGCTTTTTTTTATTTTAACAGATTATCGTAATGCCTAATATCATATTCATCGTTGGTTTTTTAACAATACGCTTAAATGCACAAGCATGAATCTGACAATTCTTACATTTTGTCGGGTATTGATTATGGAGAAGCAGAACACTTATATCTCCGAAGTATCTCACTATAAATATCTCGTTATACACATATCCCACAATCTTTCCTGGTCGAATGATACTAACACCGTAATGGCTAGTTGTTTTCGCAAATTGTTGACCCTCAGACAGTCGCTAAAATTGTCCACCCCAGCTGTCCGCCTCCTGGCATATAATACAGTAGTTCACCCTACATTAAAATATGGAATAATCATTTGGGACCCCTACACAAAAACCAATATTGAAATATTTGAAAGAATTCAAAAGAAAGCGGGTCGATTTATCTACACTTCTTACAGTCGAACTTCTATAACATATCTCCTTAAACATAGTGGGTTCTCTTCGATTATAGAACAAAATCGCGTTTACCGATTAAAATTCTTTTTTCAGGTAAAGAATGGCCACTACCGTATTGATACTTCACATCTCTTAACACCTTTAACTGGTTATGCTACTCCTCATAAATACTCCCTAGCAGTAATACCGTTATGACCACATAAGAACTTCTTGAAATACTCTTATTTTAAACAATAGTTGATTGGAATAAACTTCCTGATGAAGTCGTTACACTAAATTCTTTACCCCATTTTTCAAGCACACCTGTATTTATGACTCAACCGCTCATAGTTTATTTGCTCCTTTTTTCGTGCATTCTGTTTTTTTGCCATGTTGAATTGAAGCGTCGGCGTGATTGCTTCAACTGTGTGTTTGTATCAGTGTAATAGTATATTCCCACCCTGCTACGATCTTGTCAAAGATCGCACTACCTATAAGTGAAAATAAATAAAAAAAGCATCTTCCAAGCTGCTTTTCTTTTTTTTTTTAGTCACATGTACTCTCATCATTCCACCAAAGGCAAGTGGCGCTTTTAGTAAAAATGTTACAAATTCAGCTAACTTCCGGGAGCCCTGCACAACCAAACAAATTGTTGCAACGACTTCATTTCCTTCGGCATAAACAAGTTTCGAAGCGGCGGATTGCAAGAAAATCTGAAATTTGTTGTTGTTCACAAATGTACAAGCTTTGCATTCTAAAGATGCTATTGCACAAATTATTTCGAATTACAGGAAGACGTAATGACATAGGAACACGGGTCACACTGTTGGTTCTTGAGTCAATCACTAACCACGATGAAACATTGAAGCCTGCACTACAAAACGCTTAATATAACACTCAAGAAAATTCACTTCTAGCAAATGTTAAATGCCCTGTGTTCTAACATGAAAGCTAACTATGAGTAGTCCACTGCCATAGCCGCTTATCATACACATCTGTTCTCAGCCCACATTACACAGGATGCCAATTAAATCCTCGGCAAGCAGAATTTGTTTTTTTTTTTTTTTGCAAGCCGTCAGAGCACTATCAACTTGGCTCGTACTTTGCACATTGCATTGCATTGAAGAGGAATACCTAGGAATACCTAGGAATACCTACAAATTTTACTTGAAACATGCAAGTCTGAATATTCCTCAACCTCGCGAAATTCTGTCTAATCGGAAACACCGAAAACCCTCTCAATAAAATTTTTTGTCCAATGAAAGCCAGCCATGCTTCATGAATTTCATTAAACAGGTAAAAGAATCTGTTAAAGCTGAGAATATAGAGCGACAGTACCGCTACAAGACTTTCATCTGTCCAATGGCGTTGATAGCACAGCAAATACAACTACCTCCTTTACGATACTTTGTTTAATCATAGCCGATGACTAACTGTTTAATTTTGTTTTCATGTACGTAGAAATTAGCGATCCCATGTGTTTGGGAGGTCAAACGTCAAAATTACATATCTGGGACACCAATGGAGTCTCAAGGAGAGGACTCATCACCGCCTGTTTGGCCTGGAGGAGTAGTAGTGTCCGTCGACGGGCCAGTAGATGTACAAGTCGTGTTTACCTCAACGCTATCCATTTGAGGTGTCACCTTAGGTACTGAAGATTGCAGCGATACTTTAGTGGCCTGCATTCTTAGCATAATCTGACTGGTAATGACTTGCGCCAAGCATCCACGTAGGCTGGATATCAAGTTGCTCTTACCTTCCCTCAGCAGACTCAGTTGCTTTCGAGAGAATAATAACTATACTTGGAGTGCTGCCCGCATTAACACCAGAGTATCCGGAAGCCCTGTCTTCAAAAACTACGCCTGCATCTCTTTGGGAGTAGCGACGCTGGTCGATAAGTTCAAGGAGTTTTGTTTCTTTGCAGTGAGCTGAGCAGTCGGAATAATCTGCTGGGTGTGTTTCTGCGCAGAGGAAGTACTTTTGGGATTGTGTAGAGCATTCACATGAGGGATAACCATATGCACTGGTGCGGCAACAAAGACTAGATTTACACACGCCTGCGCTGTTTCCAAACCTCCAATAATTATGGTATTAAATTGGCCGCCACGGGAGTGATTCTGCAGGAAAGAGGAAAGGCCAGAATTCTTTTTTTTATGACGGACATGTGTGGTCACAAAGGTCTCAATGACTTATTCAGGTGGAATTCTCTCGGTTTTTACAAGACAACTGCCACAGTAAATATCAATGACGCCGGCTGCAGAGAACTTGTCCAAGGTATCAGCTGGACTCAAGCGCGAGTCTGCTCTCATTGATACACGGAAAGTGAGGCGCGATAGAACCACAGACCGGGGTGGAAGCGAATGATATGCATTTCAGTAGATTTTCAACACAAATCTGCTCTGGTGACCTACACAATATAGATCCCCGTCAAGAACCCTCAGGCGTCAGTGATTTTCTGGAAGCGTTGGACACGGTCTTAAGTTGATTCTGGTGAGGTTGTGGGTTCGTAAGCCTGATGGAACCTCCATGAGCAGGCACGAGCGTCACATGTATTGTATTGATGCCACTGCAAAAGAAATAAGTCTAGATATTGCAGGGATACTAACCATGTGGATCGCGTAAAGCCAGAATATGTGGACATCAGCGCAAGACGGCTGATGTGAAAAATGCAAAAAAAAAAAAAAAAATCAGCGCTGAAGTAGGGTTACTTACAAACCTGAAATTACCCGATGCTTAACTAAAACCCCGCTGATCGTCAACGAAGCTTCGAGTGGCATCAAACGAGCATCAAAGCTCTTCGCGGTCAGCGACGAGGCCAGCTTTAAAACCCCTCCAGACACGTTTTCGCCAACCAGGTTAAGTACCGCCAAACTACCTTCCTCGTCCTCTCTTCTCTCCCCGTCCGCCCGTCACGTGCCGGCGCCAAGCGCAGCTTGCGTATTCCGAGCCTGTGGTTTTAAGCGGCAGCACCACGACTGCTTCATAGAAGTGCGAGTCTGTAACAAGCCAAAATTCGTAACCGGATATCCCGAAGCTGAGCGACTGGCAACGGAAACCTCGGGCACGGAAATTGGGGAAGCGTAAGTGGTATGAGCGACGAATCAGGGAACAGCGGCGCACATCACAGGTTGGCGCTACTTCGCAAAATCGGTATTGGCGCGTGGATTGAAGGGCTCTAGGTCAGCTCATTCAAGCTGTTTCTCCTGCTGCTGCAGTAGGTATTATCTTGCCGATGAGCTTCGCCGAATGCGGTCATATTGAAACTAATGCCTTCACGTCGTGATCTTCGTGGTATTGTCATTTTTGCTGGCTCCTGGCTATAGCCTTGGACGATAATCCGGTACCGTACACCATGCAGATGAACACCGGGTATTGAGGCAGCCCTGGAAGCCAGGTCATGCACATAAGCGCGGACGAGCGCTATAGCACCTTGACGCTCTCATCGCCTATCCACCGTCAGCAGTCCTTGATCGTCATTCCATCGCCGTCATCCTGTCGTATCGATTGCCCTGTCTTCATCGCATTGCTGTCACACTGTCATCACCATTGCGTTGTCATCGCTGCGTCGTCATCATTCCGCCTTTGTCATTTCATTGTTATGCCATCGTCGACGCGCTGTCTTCGTCGTGCAGTCGTCGTCATTTCAGCATAGTCATACCACTGTTGTCACGCCAGCGTAAGCGTACCATAAATGCTTTAGGCATCGTCATGTCATCTTGTTGCGGTCATGCTTCATTGTCATTCCAGCTCCACAATTCTGTTCGTCGCACCAGCGTCATCACAGCGTTATGCCATGATCGGGAACATTCCGGCATCATACCTTCGTTGTCATCTAATTGTCATTACATCGTAGTCGTGTTCCTATCAAGGTCTTTTCACTGTCATCAATTTGTCGTATTGATTCGCATTGCTACGTGCCGCGCCATCATTCAAGCGTCGTCATACCATTGCCGTCATTATTTTAAAGTAAGCACTTTCGAATCATCATCGTACAATCATCATACCGTTCATGTCAGTCAAGATTCATAATTCCCTTCGTCAAACCGTTATTGTCTGCCTCTTGTCACGTACCATCGGCATGATTCTAGGAACCCGGCAACGTTGTCGTCCCGCTATCATCGTCACTCTAGCCTCCGCATTCCATGATCATCACGCCATCGTCATCGCATTGCAGCTGGAATCGCCATCAGGTATTTGCCGTCATCCCATTGTCACCATGCTATCCTCCCATCCAATTGTCCTTGCGTCGAAGTCATAGTCATCTGCATGTCGTCATTTTCATCTGCGGCATTTGCATGATCGAAAGCGATCTGTTGCTCTTGAGCGAGGTGCTTCCCAGTGAAAATGTGTCAGTCAGTTTCTTGTTGTCTCTGCTTGAAAATGATCGCTAGGCAGCAACAACGTTCTTTGCGAACGCCAGTAAAGCATCGCACAACGCCATTCCCTCGGTCCGTGGCGTCCGCAGGTTTATTTCACCCTTCACTGTCTTTCAAAAGAATTCTTCTGCTTCAGCACGCTCGTATGGAATTTGCGCGTTCCTTCGACAAACTGCCTTCCCGTGTTCAAATTTCTTCTGAAGATGAGAACATACAAATGAAAAATAAAAGACAAAATTTAAAGATGCTGAAGGTTTACTATGCCGAAGACCGCACAATTCCTCTGACTGCCGGATTGTAAGTTGAACAGGCCAGAAGATTTTGTACGGGCCGTAAATATTATTTTATTACTGATAATTCCACGCAACAAATAATATAGATTGGCTGAAATTTTATATGTAGGGTTTGGTGGAGGTACGCGAGGAGAGAAAAGTGCAAAATGTAACTATCATATTTTCGCCCTCTCACTAGAACCTGCTCGCACCATTTATTAAATTGCTTTATGTCATAATACTAATTAGGTGAGAAACATTTTGATGCATGAATTCATAGGAGAAGCCCGCAACAAGAGTTGATTTATTGTTGGCGTCATTGAATTGCTGTAAATGTAACACCATATTTTTTATATTACAGATCCGTGTGGGGTGCACGGAAACCTGTGAAAACTCACGACACTCGGTAACAGTCAATCAACCTGGTGCAGAATGCACTGTACGTTTTGTAACTTTGACATTACAATTTCCTTTTTCCTCATCTGTCATATTTTCATGCGCGCCTATATACCACTTTATCAGTAGCGCGGAAAAGCGTTTTTGTATATAGGCCGTTATGAAGTTAGGTTCCGAATCCGTAAAGCCATCTTACTAACCAGTTTTGGCACAAGAACTTTACAAAAAAAAGGCGTATTCACAAGGCTAAACACGTTCATCATATCGCGAAGCTTATTTTGCCCGTCACAGCGAAAACGAGCACTGTTGTCGCTAGCAGGCGGGTATGCAGTGATAGAACAGGGGCCGCATTATTTAATGGTTCGCTTTGGAATCGGGTAAGTCGCTCAAATTCCTTTGACGGGAGCTTTGTTGTCTTCATCACCCGTGGGCATGACTACAAATTCTACTGTCGTGCGACAGGCTGTCAATCATCAGCAAAGCGAACCCGCCATTTGCTACAAGTTGAACCATGGAGAAATGGGTCGTTCGGGGGTAGCCCGGGGACGCGATCATGATTTTGAGGGTTGCTAAGGCAGCCTTGGCTGCCTGCTAGTCTCTCGCTGGCTGCCATGACGAGTCGGATAAGCCAATGACGGTTCCTTTGGTTGTGTTCCTGGCAAGTGTTGGCGACGGACAACGGCATCGGCAGGCAAGGGCACAACACGTTCGACATGAGTGGAGTTTAAACGGTGTGAAACAGACGCACAACAACGACGGAAGGAAGACGAGAAAGAAAACGGCATCTTCTCGACTTCCTTTCTTGGTTGTTGCGTGTACATTTCACACCAGTTCTCATGTACCAACTAACCCTGCGGCAGGTTTTGCTGAGTCAGGTTTAGTTTCGAAGGTATTTTAGGCTCCCCGAGTACACAGTTACATGGCTTTGCGAAGAGCTAGTCGAATATCTCGCACCACGAAAATTCCGTGGTGGAATAAAATGGCCAGCATGAAGTTTGAGGTGCACAGTACGAACACAGATGCTTGCCATTGTGACTTTCCGGACTTGACTCAATTCCATAGAGCCCAGGCGAACCACCGGCCAACCCGAAATGGGACTCAAGGTACACACACCGATCCTACTCTGCGGACGACACGTATTCAGTCCAGGAGACATGGGACACCACCATAATTCCCGCATTACACAGCTTCTCGACGCAGCTGCGCACACTCCGTACAGTTGCCAAAAAGATCAAGCCCCTACCGCTCCTGCCTTCTGCTCCTATCGAAAAAAGGATATGATGTCTTCCGCTCCAAGGGAGGCTTCCCATCCGACGCTCCACCCAAGCTACCTCCTCAGCGTTATTGTGCAGGCCACTGTGCTGACCGAACTATCTATGCTGCAGCTTCGAAGTCACCCCGTCATTAACACATACACAGTGCCTGCGGCGAACCGAGACGGCCCCCTCAAGCTTGTACAACTTTATGAAATCACCTGCGACCACCGTGTGTATGCCATGACGGCATATGTTGCACCCCTCATGGCTTAGTAAGGTGGGTTATTACCACACTTACTAAAAGGAATCCCCACAAGAACTCCTATAGACTTAATCGCCTGCAACCCCCAAAACTGGAGGCTAGACGGAGGGGACTCACGCGATCCATACTTATCACCTTCAGTCAAACCACCGTTAGCCAAAAAAGTGTTTATGACGGAGGACTGCATCCATTCAGGCCCTATACAAGTAAGGTCAAACCAAAAGGATAGACAGTTGGGCGAGTTGGTACGGTAACATGATTTTGGCTTCTAGCGCGAAGTGAAACACGGACACAGAAAGGAGCAGACAGGACGAGCGCTAATCCGCTCATCCTGTCTGCTCCTTTCTGTGTCCGTGTTTCACTTCGCGCTAGAAGCTAAAATCATGTTAAGGTCAAACCTGCAGAACCTGCCAAGCCATCGGCCACCGAGCAAAATTTGTGTCCAAAATCAAAATACCCAATGCTCCAGATGATGACAGTCGCACCTGAAAGAGCCATCCTCTACATGCGTACAAGGGCCCGCACTCTTCTGTGATCCAGAAATGCATGCACCGACATACACCTGCGACAAACGAACCCATATATAAGCGCGAAGCACGATCCCTGCGACGCGTTGAACACCACTCACGCTGCAATGCAGGAACCAAACGCACTGAACTGCGTGAAGCGGAGCAACGCCCAGGACGCTCCAAGAGTTCGGACTACCTCATCTGGGCCGACAAGCTCACGAAGCCCAATACAACCACAACACCCGTATGCCACATCCCATCTATCCCGTACCCCTCCGACCAGGAGCTCCTGGCCCTGTGTGCGGAGGTCAGCCGCCTTATGATCTTTTAACAGGCCACCCTGTAGCCCCCTCCTCCCCTACTGAACACCTCTCCGGATAACCAATATCTCCCACCCACTGAGGAGTAACCCAGCAACTCTTCACACCAGCCTAACACCCCCTCCCCCGTAAGACGACACGCTTTTCGGACCCAATCGATGATTACCAGCCCGATCGCATAAAAGCTTGGAAGCCAAATCTGATTCTAAATTGCTAGCTCTAGAGGCACGCCTCGAAGACAAATTAACGACAATCGCCGCGAAACCACCTGCTCACCCTGAACAACAGGTTGACACATGTTTTACACCCATAGTACAAACTCTAAAACACAGGTTTAGACAATTTGAAACTTGCTTTCAGAGGCTTGAGGCAATTATGAACTCCACTCGTACACCCCTGTTTCACTTCCACTACCAACACAACCACCCATCCTCGCCTTCACCCCACGTTCCGATATAGCAATTCAGGATCACTCTTCTTCCCTCATATAACTAATGCAAAGGAACTACCATGGTTTTCGGGGCTAGCGCACGCTGCTCTAACTCCTAATACCTAACCTGCTTGATCTAAAGTACGTTTATTACATGACACACAACGCCAAGCTGACCTCTCTATCTACCATGCGGTGCACTCAGACACCACCGCTCCTCGTCGAGTGTCGACACTTACACATCGCATCAATATCTACCAAGAATAAACAATTTTATTTATTTATTTATTTATTTATTTATTTATTTATTTATTTATTTATTTGTATATACTGCAGTGCAATCAGTACGATAGAAGGAGTGGATTAAGAGAGGAAAATTATAGAGAACAAAATAGCCTTCAGCGATAAGGATAATGTGCTAAGACCGTACAGCTTGGATGGCAGAAACAAAGCTTTGGGATGCGCAAGAGCGAATAGACCCAGATAAGGAATACGAGTTTTCTATGGAACGAGCGAAAAGCTGAATTAAAGCATATTAGTGCCTACAAAGTAGGGCATCTTGTTTAAGGCGTGAAGTCGTCTCATCCTTATATCTTTGACGCGAGGATATTATAGCTGCTTTTTGAAAGTCTGACGGAATAATTGACCATTATGTGCAGGAAATCCAATGAAGCTACGCGCGACGTGACTAGAAGGAAGTTAAACTCAAGGAACGAAGTGCAGAAGTGTTAGAAATGCGACGATCATAAAGCTGACATATAGATGTTTAGCTTTTTTCTGAATTGATTCTAGCCTGTTAATCTCACACTGCCTATAAAGATCCCGAACAACAGTTGCGGAGTTTAAAAACGGGACAGATTAGCGACTTACATAATAGTAGTTTACTATCTTTTGGAGTGTACGACATAGGTAACCTGATCTTTTAAGTGCTGCGTTACAAACGTAATGAATGTGATTAGACCATGGCATGTTATGCGCAAACATGACACCGAGATATTTATACTCAGATAACCTACACACAACGTGGTTATTGAACGGGTAATGAAAACGGAAAGAGAAGATTCTCACAGGAGATAACTTTTTTACAATCACGTCCTCCACCCCTTGTGTCCACATTTAAATGATTGCCACGAAACATAACACACCGCTGATCTTTAGAGCCACAACACCCCACACCAGGCCATACAGTAGTCCTGAAAATTGACCGCATCGTGAACCACAATTCCCTACTCAGAGGAGGCAACGTCATCTCCCTGCGTTGAAACACCGCATCCACCGGGGACCGTACACTCCCCCCTGTGCACAATACACCCAGTCCAACGCTACCCATGGCCACATCTCCTTGAATGCCCGGCGGACCCAGCAGAGCGGAATCTGGAGCTCCGGACCACCTGAGAACATGTCAGACCCTGCTGTGCTTGACAGACCCAAGCAGACAGGTGTTTGCCACTGTCCGGGCCAGGCACGTCAAGGCACTTCGTGAAATAATAAATATGCAGTCCACCGGGGTCGTGCGGTTTCCCAGGGACCTGCCCGCCCCAATATCATTGGTGAAACAAAGTTGTTTATCTCTCTGTCTCCCGAAGTGCTTAGATTTGTGGACGGAGCTCTCATCGCAGTCGTCGGCCTTCACGAGATCAGCCCTAACAAAACAGAATCCTGTTAGAGCCTACACCTGATGAGAGATAAGCAATTCGATTGCATAATATAATATTAGGGACGTTTAGAATACGGCCCTATCACTTAGGGTGCCCCAACTAGTGACTGCTTTGCACTCGTGACCTGCCCTGCCGGGAATTTGCTTTAGGATAGGGCTCCCGACTTTCGTTAGGCTGACACGAATGCAGCATCCTTCCTTCATGCGGAACATGAAAACAATACCACAGAAAAAAAAGCATGTAATTTGTAATAGTATTTTGCAGGATGAAAAGCGTACCTGACAGTTCGTTATTTTCAATGATGAGGCGTTGACGTGTTTTTGAAATGTTCGCGGCAAAGTAAAAACGACTGAAAGCAAATTTGGGGCACTTTGGCGATTTTTTATAATTTAGCTTCAGTGGCGTGCGATAACTCAAACCCAAAGATGCCGCTTGGGCTCGGCGCATGCGCTGTGGTGAGACGCGAATAGTTAGGGCCCTTTATCTTTTGGGGCTGCTATTACCAACCAGCCTATTATTATATCTAGGCGGGTAGATAGCGGCGCGGGGGGACGAGGGGTGTCTGTGGTACTGGTCGCAGTAAAGAAACGAGGGATCGAGATCTAAGGTAAATGCTACTGACTGCGTCCGAACAGCAGCACCCAGTTCGCAACGTTGTCCGAGTAAGCCGGTGTTTACTGTGGGGATTTGAAATTATTCGCCCAATTTTCTTCTGCATTCTGCTGAAAAAAAAAAAAAAAAAACTGCCCAGGTTGTTGGTAGCGTTGCAGCCGATCCCTTGCTCCACGTGGAATAGCGAATAGGAGTGAAAGAACACTACAGAACAAGGAGAACACGGCCATGTATGCGCGTAGCATGGCTGTCGATTATATATTTTCACTGTGCAATGAAAGCAGAAATGTAGTAGTAATTCAACGATCTACGGAATTAAATTTTAATAATATATTTTGTGGCTTATTGTATTTAATTTAAGTTGGCTTGACATGTTAAGTTATGCTCATTTTTATTATCGCAGCACTGTAACGCATTACTTAAATCGCGTTAACATCTTACCGAAAATCACACAATTGAAAAAATACGCACGTGAAATTTTCCGTGTCTGAATCTGCAATAGGTGGCCTCCTGAGTTTGCAACAGTATGCCTACGAAACTTCTTGTTTGGCCAGTTACTTCATAATGCTAAGAGAAAAGGTACCGTGCCAACAAAACCGACGAGCAGGAGATAGTAAAGTCAAGGACAAGCGCTATCTTTCAGTTTTTTATTTCATTCAGCCGTCAACAATAATAATATTAACACACTTGCGTAAAGAGGCAGCGTAACTTATTGTGTCACTGCAATATGCTGCACCAAGCGCTTCTAGTTGCTACCAAACCGATAAACAGGCCTACTGCTTACGCCTGTATTGACTTTGGCGCTAAGATCTAACGCTTCAATCAGTGCTCTCGTGGGCTTCTGCCAAAAGTCTTGATCTCTCAAAGTCGCGATACAAATATGCAAGCTCTGTGCAAGCAAAAGCGGAACTCTATATTTTGAGTAAACGGAACGCCGCTTTATTTATTGTGCAACGGAGCATGATCTTTCGATGAGAAACACTGGCATTGCGCCATTAGCCTGCTCATTATCCAGTTTGCACAATCTCGCCGCCACTTCGGGGTATCAAGATTCTTGGAAGAAGGAATTTTACTACCACTGAATTGATGGATCCGTTTTATATTGCCTCCAAAGGTAATACACGCGTAAGCTATACGTCATCTTTGTTTTGCTTCCATTAAAGATATCAGAGCGGCATGTTGTGGTGACGCAATCATTTTGCATATATTTTAAGCGTTTTCCAGGGAAGGTTTTAGCTTGTACTTGGGCGGAATTTCTCGCGGCCTTGTCCTTACAAAAAAAAAAAAACCTGCAGCAATTGAAGGGAACAGTACATTCGTGATATCGTATCACGCATACAAGGTACAGCACAGCTTTTGTTTCAATAAAGAATAAACACAAAACAAGCATCCAAACCACATTATTGACAATTCGAAGCATGTGGCCCTCCCCGCACACGTTTAACAGCTTACGATTTTGGGTGAGACGTCACTAGCCTTCGATACGTAAAAGAAACAGCCTATCAATCGATTTCATTGTTGTTGCAGTACCGCTACTGGTAGGTCACGCATAGTTAGGAATACCGAGAGGCAGCGTGAATACGAGAAGCGGCTAAGAAAAAAAAAAAACGGCAATAAGACCGTCGGCGGCATGCTGCCGCTGGTGGCATTGCCATGTATTTCATGCACTGCGAAAGTCCGCACGTCCACATTCTCCTGTGACTGAATAATGAGCCGGATTAGGAATATGAGACAAACAACATTGCATACCTCTCCTAGCAGCTGTAGGTGTGTTTTTAAACAGCTTCGCTGAATATCCCCGTTCGCAGGACCGGGATAGCGAGTGAATTTTTATATCGGTGAATGTGCGCTGCCTCAATGCGCATGCGTGGTAATATTATTACAGTCATGATTTTGACTGAAATAAAATTTTGTTGAAAATTTGTGCTTGTCCATGTATCTACTTTCTCGTGATTGTTTGTTATTTGCGCAATATTTTTACATAGCAATCCCATGTCCTTTAGCATATTGAAATTCAATCATGCCAATTCAGCCTTTGCAACCTTTTTCCATTTTTTATTTTGCAGAATATTTCAACTGACACTGCGAAAAATATGCAACCCTTCCTGGGATATAGCTGTCCTGTTGGCCGGTGTAGCGATGGGACCTGCTTTTTAAATAGTCTGTATTTGGAATGCTGGAATACAATCCCTAAGACTACAGGTCCCCCTAAGTAACCGTGCAATTACTGCAAAGTCATGCACCTGGTGTTTACATGCAGCATTGTTAGATAGTCGGCACGTTTTGTCAATAAATGTACCTGATGAGGTTGCGGTTTTTTTTTATAAGCCTGCTACGAATAACACTGTATTTCCTTTGAAAGAAAATTAGGACTTCTGTATGTCACAAATTAAATACATATTTTAGTGACAGAGTATTTGCCTTCCTACTTGAAGTTTCATTCATATCGTTTTATCGCACTGGGATTATGGACACAACGATTAAACACGGGGTCCAAACAATGCCATGAATAAACAAAGTATACAACGTACATGTGAAGCACCTACACGATAATCAAGAAGGCGTGTAGTCATCACCACACCCCAACATGCACATTCAGGACAGCGTGTCAAAGACCACACACGAGATCTGGAAAGCCCGAGCAATTCGCGTTCTTCGGATATGCACGCTCGCTTACTTGAACAGAAAGACATATTAAGGCGAAGGCCTTTCCAGGCTCATGGTGAAGTTTATGTCGGCAGACCTGACCGCCGGAGTGTCTGCCAAAGTGTCATCACTCCATGTGAAGACAAATTCAAGACATATGAAAGAATGAAAACTGATTGATAGTGACAGTTAGATAATGACAACGTTATAAAAGAGATTGGTAGAGGTTAACAATGACAAGTAATGACTAATAACGACTACTAAAGACTTGTAATCACTACTAATGACTCCGAAATGACCAATGTGTCTGACGACGGCTTGTAATGACAACGAGTAGTTAGAAATGACTAAAAATGTCTAATAATGAATAGTAATGACAAAAATAACTAATAATGACTTGTATTGACTACTAATGACTGCGAAATGACCAATATGTCTAACCATGAATCGTAACGAATACAATTGATTAGAAATGTCTTAAAATGCTCAGTAATGTCCAGTGACGACTAAGAATAACAGAAATGACTTGTAATGACTACTAATGACTACGATACGATCAACACGTCTAACCACGGCTTGTAATGACCACAAGTGATTACAAATGACTAAATATGCTTAGTAATGAGCAGTAATGACTAAAAGAAAGAAGAGAAAGAGGCAATGAGAAAGAGGCGAATGATCAGAGGAGGAAGCGTACGCTTTCGCCGTTCACCTCTTAAGAGAGATCTTAAGAGACCTTGTAATTTTTTACGCAAATATTTCGTTGAGATGACGAATGTTTCAAATTTGCTCTGTCCACCGAACTGTCGGCAACAGTGCCGGACGAAGCGCACTTAGTAGTGCGCGATTTTGTACCTTGGCACGACCCATCACGGCTGCTTGCGAGACTCTGGATTCCAGTTGCTTTTCTAACTCCGCTTCGTCGCCACCAAAAAAAGGGGGAGGGGAAAGATCTCCGCCACAACCTGGCACCCGACTACATTCAAGTATTACTCCGACTTTCGTTATGTTTGCTGAAATTTCGCTTTAGTGTTCCACGGAATAATGTATTTGAACTTTAATTTCTATTTACCTGTATATTCTCCTGTAAGCAAAGTGTTGCCCACACTAAACAGTGCTACTTGCCGAACGGTTAACTTACCGTGAAATATACACAAAAAAAGATAGAAAGAGTAGCAAGAAAGAGCGCTGTGGAGCCTGTGTAGAATAAAGATAAAGCATTTCTGCTGCTTGCCCACTTCGCAATCATTCCTCTTAGCTTCGTTGTACAAGAAACCTTTTTTTTTTTTTTTTTGCGAGAGTGCTTTATTATCTCTACTATGGTCACAAAACGGCCGCATCAGTTTCATATATGCCAGCGACGGCCGCTTGGCGAAACTTATTGAGGGAAAGGGCATCAAGCGTCAGCGGCCCCCGTAGGCAGTTGTTGAAGTTTTGTTTTTATCTTATTTTTGGCAGCCTCCGCTACGTAGCGCTCAAAAGCTCCGACTTATCCCGCTTCATTTTGGTGCGATTCAGTCTTAGCAGATTATATTACAGCTTGAATAATTGTGCATGCCATCTACCTAAGACAAGGCCTTAGTCAGAAGTGGTTAATGACTGCCAGTTTTTTATACCAACAGACGCTGTGCGTATTTACTATCACTGCAAAGCTTTCTACTACTTGATGAGCCTTTGCCTAAAACAGTTGCAGGACGTGTTACACGCTGTGCACTGTAAATTGAATCAAACATCAGCAGCGTCACTCGTAAACAGCAAACGGAACTCATCGTGAGACACTGCTATTTTACAAACTCTTCAATTCCTCTAAAGTGCTTGAAGCAACGAAGCATTTTATACGCGCGTAAACGGAACTTTTCGTGAGCTTCAATTTTGGCTTGCTGTTACTCAGCCGAGAATGGAAACATCGACAGTTACCAGTAGTCAACTACTTGAATTTGCAAACTTATGAAAAATTAAAAGTGCGATATTTTGTGCGCGTTAGCTGAATGGTTCGGCTGCGCGACGCTATTTTTACACGCGCCATTTTTGGTCTGAGCGAGAGAGAGAGAGACAATTCATATCGCAAAGGCAGAGAGGCTAACTAGGCTCAGCCAGGCAGGCAGGAAAGGGAATTTGAAGACGAGCATGAAGATAGAAGTTCGCACTTGGCACAGTTGTTCAGACAATCGAGCGTTCTTCGCTCAGTTCATCACAAGCGGCCATATAGGCTGGTGCATTTCAAGAAACAGAGCAATGCTTTGTGGCATTGCACATAGCAGACGCACGAGCTCATGATCCCAAGACCTCTTCACTGAAAGGGCTGTCATCTAAATGCGCTAAGGCTGTCCGAGGGAATCCTCTCATCTTTGTATGTTGGGCAGTCGCACAGAAGGTGTTTAATCGTTTATTCTGCCCCAAAAGTGCTGAAATAGCCGCTGTTCGCCATTCGAATTAGGAATAAATAGGCCAAAGTGAAAAAAACCTATTACTCGCAGGGGGCGCAGTAATGTTTCTTCGTGTACAGTAAAACAGCGTAGATGTTGTAATCTGATTTCATCTAATCGCCGTTTATCGAGCACTCGACTCATCCCCAGAATTCTTTCATGATCTTTTTCAACACATGGTGTCATTCACTAGCGAGAGCGTACTACTTATAGGCGACTTTAGCCTACGAGGTATTTATTGGGAGAAGGGGTTTTTCTGCTCTTTGAATAACTCACATCTAGGTTACGTACTATCGCGCTCAGTATGAGCTACACCACGCGAGCGCGTGGCCGAGCGCTCTACAAGGTTGTACAGTGGCGCCGATTGTGCGGTGTTTTCGAGGTATCTGGAGAAGGTGTAGCTGTTCCAGCAAGCGCACTGGAGCCCCTCGTCCCCGTTTATCTGAAGGGCACTTTATCTGGTTCTTGTTCACTTTTTCGCTGAAGCAGAAACTGCAAGATCATGCAGCACTTTTGCCACCGACCAGACGTGGCGTGCGAAGGTTGTCAAAGACTGAGCGCTTTTTCCGTCCAAGAAGGGCTGCGCGTTTAGACGTGATTTTAGCACTGATCATGCGCCTCGGCGTCCAGCGTAAAGGCGGAAGCAGCCACGACGTGGACCATGCATTGTTTTCGACAAAGTGTTAGCATAGCCCCGGTGCTAATGCGGCAACGCGTTGCCGTTGCTGCCACCGCCGTTCTCCCTACTAGCAACATTTCACATTTGGCCCGAGCAGCCTACTTTGTTCATTTGCCGCAACTCCTCGGGACATGCATCGTCTTCATAAACTTCCCACCGTGCGTGATGGCTCTAGAACACACCACGCCTTCTTGAGATGCATTAAAGGGTTCCGAAATTTCAGTGCACTATCACTAAGGCCGCAAAGCCCGATTTCGCCGATCATTACCGGTATTAGGAGAATACACTAATTTCCAGTCAGCTCATCCAGAGGGTACTTTTCCTAGATACGTAAACGCAAATTCATGTGCCGGTTATTTTTGTCTCGGGGACTCACATTGGTTTTTCCAAAAAGTCGTGTGGTTTGGTTTGGTTTATGGGGTTTAACGTCCCAAAGTGACTCAGGCTATGAGAGATGATGTAGTCGAGGTCTCCGGAAATTTTGACCACCTGGGGTTCCTTAACGTGCAGTCACATGAAAAAGTCGCGTGATCTGTCAAAGATATATTCAGTCCGAATAAAAAAAGTTTTGGTTCGCACTAAGGCAACTTGCGTGCTGTGAATGCTAAAACCTAAGATGAATTAAGAAGTCGATTAATGGGGAACGAGAGGTCTATTAAGAGAATAAAGTGTGTTATAGCTAATCACGTGTATATACTGCTATAACTTATGAGTTATAACCGCTGACGTCATGCCCATTATTGCGGCGCAGTTTTTTTGGACACCCCTGCCGCTGCTGACAGATTCCGTTGATAATGGAGCATGTAAGGCTTTCGCCTTAAAAAATAAATTTTCGATATTTCAGTGAAAAGAAATGTGCGTCACTATTGTTTGTTTTATTTTTGTTTGACAGAAATTTTCAGCTATAGTCAGAGATGGCGAAGAGAAACCTCTTTTGGTAGTCCAAAAAGTTATGAAAGATATAACATCGAAAACAGTAATATTTCTTCATTGAAATATAAAGCAAACTACCATAAAATACAAGCTCCTGCTAAAAGGAATATATGATACAATAGGAATAATGCATACCATTTGCATTAAAATCAGATTGAAAGCAGGAAGAAACGCACGAACTGCGTACAAAAATAAAAGCTAACGAATTGTAAAGAAGTACTTAAGAAGGAAGTAAACTGGAACTGCAAAGCGCATATACAGCATGAAGCAAATACAATACAGCGAGCTATTGACATAAATAATTTCACTTCGAAAATAAAAGGAAGTCACACACTACAACATTATGAACACCCAGAAATGAAAGAAAACAAGCGGTCGTCGCGCCTTAGTACCGGGTCATGACTCCTTGAACGGCGATGACTTCCCGCATCCTCGACGGAAGCGATGCGCACAGATTCTTTATAAAATCTGCTTCATTCTGGAGGCGCATCCACTCCGCTTCTACGACGCTCCACAGATCATCAGCTGATGTTCTGTGCAGTCCTCTTTTGCAGAGCCCGATTTTTATCGTACCCCATACATGTTCAATAATGTTGAGGTCGGCTCTTTTGGGCACCCACTGTAGACACCGCACTCCTCGTTCGTTAAGGAGCTCCTGAAGAACACTTGTGGTATGCACAGGTGAAAGATCGTGTTGGAAGAGGAAATCCCCATCGGGAAACGGGCCGTACAGAACGTAAGGAATCATGATATAATCAAGTATGTCACAATACCTTGCCGATGTTAGGTGTCTGTCAATACGATGCAAGACACCAAGTCCCTTTGGTGACACAGCTCCCCATACATTGACCAAACGGCCGCTTGATGCCACTTCCTGCACGTAACGGGGGTCGTGCCCGGCATTGGCAGCGCGCAACGCTCTTTGCTTTTGATCCCAGCACTTTGTGAACGTTGACTCGTCGGAAAATATTACCATTTCCCAGTCGTCGGTGTTCCAGTCGGCGTGTTCACTTGCTAATTTAAGTAGGCCCGTCTTGTTTGCGTCTGAGAGGAGCGGCTTCTGTGCCGCCATATGGCTCTTCAGGTTTCCTTCCGCTAGCCTGCGTTTTACAGTAGACACGCTCGTAGACACACCAGCGGCAGCACCTATCTCCTTGGCGGTGATTAAGGGGCTGGCCCGGGCGGCTTCAAGAATACTCTTGTCCTGAGCTACAGTCGTTGCTCGAGGGTGCCGTTTATGTGGAGCGTCGGCGATGCGCTCGTCATCCCTGTGAGCCTGGATGATGCGGTTCACAGTCTTATTTGACCTCCGAGTCATTTCAGCTATTTGGCGTTGGGTATACTGTTTCAACGACAGTTCAACTATCCCCATTCGCTCACTGTTGGGCACCCGGGACATTTTGCGAGCTGACGAACGTATTCATTTATATTAATCTTACACACCAGACAACACTCACAGTGCGGACGGACGCAGGCCCGATAACGAAGTTTGGGCGTCGACCGACAGCTGCGGTTATCATTTTCGAAACTGATATCAAAACCAGTCTAAACGAGGGTGAGGGGGAAAGCAGCTACACCCTCTCCAGATAGCTCGAAAACACGCCACTATCGGGGCCACAGTACAACCATGCCGAGCGCACGGTCACGCGCTCGCGCGGTGTAGCTCATACTGAGCGCGATAGTACATGATATAATTATTTCTCACAGTATATAAGTTGTTAAGCAGCCAACGCGCATCTGCGGTACGTCAATACTCGACCTTGTTTTGCAAGTCGTTCACTAGAAAACTTTTTGTTTCGGTTGAACCTGGGATTTCCGATAATGATATGGTATATTGTTTTTGTCCTTTGGAAGTGCTCAACACAAGAAAATTCAAAACCACCACTGTGAAAGAGTACTGTCGAGTCAGAGACGAAAGTCGCTTCGATTATGTTGAATTGTGCGTTGATAATTTTCATAACATTGCTACTGTGCTTGGGGAGAACCTTAAAGAAACTATCACTCACTGTCTTAGCAACCTTATCCCCAATAAAACTAAAAAAAAACTTTTAAGACTACTCCCTGGATAACGAGAGCGATCTTACGCCTTAAAAGAAAAGTTAAGCGCTTAAAGTAACGATGTGTCTTACGTGTTTCTGTTCACGAAATCCAAGATAAACTAAACCAAGGAGTACAGCATGCTAAGCACTGGTATTTTCACCATACATTGCCAAGTTTATTTCGAACGACACCCCAAAACATTTCGGCTTTTCTAAGCAAGTAAACAAAGTCAATTGAACAAATTGTTCACGAGGGCCATCTAGCTTTCGAAAAACAACGGATCGCGGGTTTTTTCAAATATCGATGGTGGTATACACCCTAACCGCATGTCATATAACTCGATCCCTGATATTGTATTGTAACCAGGTGTAGTGTCGATGTTACTGAGCCTCAAGGCTAGATAACCTCCAGGACCAGACAACATACCGAACGCTCTTCTGCACAGCTATGCTGAAGTGTTAACCCATTTTCTTGTCGTTATCTTTCGTTGCTCGTTATCTTAGGCTGCTCTTCCTACAGACTGGCGAACTGCACATGTCGTTCCCATACCTAAAAAGGTGACACAGCCCTAGTAACTATTTATAGTCCAATATTGTTAACATCATCAAGTTGCAAGTTAATCGAATATATCATAGCCAATGAAATAACCAAATTCATAAGTGACAACAATGTACTTTCTCCTCACCAGCATGATTTCCGGAAAGGTTTCTCCACTGTGACACAATTAACGACAATTCATAAATTTGTTCGTGCTCTTGACAAGTCTACCCAAATTGACGTAATATCTCTAGACTTTAAAAAAGCGTTTGCCCTTGTTCCTCACAGTTAATTTATACAAAAATTGCAGTGGATTGACTTTCCAGACTATATTATTAAGTGTGTGATGGCTTATCTCACTAAACGTAAACAGTTCGTTTCAATTGATAATTACTCCTCTAACGAACTTTCAGTAACCTATGGAGTGCTTCGAGTTAGTGTGCTAAGAGCTTTACTATTTCTGACATATATAAACGGCATAACTACTAAATTTGTTACCTTCTTCAACTTAGACAATTTGCTGACGATTGTGTGTTGTTTATGCAGGTTATTTGCCACGAGAATCAATTAATGCCTAATTCTGACCTTTGAAACATTATTTCTTGGAGCAGTTGGTGGGAAATGAAATTGAAATAGAACAAAAGGTTTGCATGTCCATCAGAAGAAAAATAAATAAAATGTTTTTGTCGATAACCTTGGCTCTTAACCGCTCACCAAAGTCAGCCAATATAAATACCTTGGAATGACAATATCCAGTGGCCTCAGCGGGAATAGACACATATCTAATGTACGTAACTCGTCTTTCAGGAAACTGTCTCGTCGGGCAGAAAGTCAAGCACACTCACAATGGTAATAGGTTACTGACTTACACTTCACTCATATGAGGAAAACTAGAATACGCATGCCTTGTGTGGGATCCCTATAAGAAAACTAACATTAACGTTTTAGAGCTGATGCTACCTAGAGGTATCAGGTTTATTTTTTTCTAAATATAGGCTAACTGACTCTTCTACTAGCCAAACAATTAACATAATATTCAGGCGCTACATCTACCTAGGAAAATACAAAAACTGAAAATTCCTATTTCTTCCTTAAAAACAACTTTTTATCCTTGCGCCCACAAGTTTATGTTAAACCGCATACATAACGTGGAACACGGCATCGTCAAGCTGATTCGTTAACACCTTAAAATTAGCAAACCAACCTCTTTAAGTTTTCTTACTTCCCGTGCACTTTAACAGACTAGAACAGCCTGCCATTATTGCAATTGATAAGCACTGATTCTATTAAACGCATGCTTCTTGAAAATTAATGCTGTTCCTATGTTGGCAAGCTTGTTACTGTTTTGATTGGCAATAACTTTATTGATTACTACTGCTTTTTTTATTTTTAAACGTGAGTTTTTCTTGATATATTCTACATTCTGGCGAGAATGGCTGCAAGTGCCCGTATGTGCATATTGCCTTCATTCAGACGCCTTGAGCGCCATGTGATACTGTTCTAATGTATGTTAAGTTTTATTCCTTCAGTTCATTTTCAATTCATCTTCTTTACTCGTCGCTTTCATTTCTTTTCGGATCATTGCATAGGCTGCAATGGGCTCGAATTTGTTTTTAATCTATGTCTTTATGTATTTAAATATTCCTATGGTCTGTCCCTCCTGCTTGGGGCCCTATTTGGGTCTTCAGTATTGTATAAGTAAACAAAATGAAATAAATAAATAAATAAATAAATAAATAAATGTATAAATATTATTTGGGTCCATAGCATAGAAGCACCAAGTGGTGAACTCGGGTGGGGCCCATTTTCATAAACAGATAATATTAACAGCACAGCTGAGATGCCGTGCTGTATCCGTTCCTCACAATCATATCGAGGTGCTTTCTCCGTCTCCCTAAGCCTTACGGCCAGCAATGTGGGATCTTTGATTGCCAGTAAAGCTGCAGTGCCCCAGGTAGCGAATTAAATAATATGTCGTGGTCGTAATAACTGCTTGATGGTTGTGTAATCGTATCTCTGCCGGCAACTGTTCGTGGAATCGAACAATTCAGAAAGTAACAGTGTATGACGCTGAGTCCCGATTGCCTTTTACGAAAGACACCGTTAAAGTTTCACTCCAGTTAAGGCGCTCAACGTGTAGACACATAGCTGTAAACATTTCCAATAAGGAACAGAGCGCATGAACTTGCCATACTGACTAGACAATGCGCACCTGCTGAAATTGCACATCGTGCGAACCTGAGAAGGCCGCCAAGATTTAAAGCTTGCTTTCAGTCAGTAACGCACTTCTTTTGTAAACTAACGTATAAGATAGATCTGCTTAGAATTGTAGGCCTACTTTGCAGGTAATATGGCAGTTTTTTTAGTAGTTTACTTGAGTGGGTTAACTTCTCATCTTGTCTTTTGCCCACGATTGCTGTAGGGTACAGCTCAAAGACAAGTTTAAAATTTGCAGGCTTGGAACAACACGACTACATCTTCTACTTCTCTTGCAATTAGCCCTGTTGGTTTCGGCACAGAGGCTGAGGTAGCAAGCTAAAACTGCATTGTCAAACTTTAGAAGACTACCGTTGCTCTCAGTATTTGCAAATAGTCTGCCAGGAACAAGCTTTTTTGTAATTTGAAACTAGCACTCTTACAATAATATTTTCGTCGTGTCTAAAACAAGAAATCAAATAACCACATTTTCATAGGAAATAGCGGGAACCATATCTTTACAGGTACAAACAAGCACTGACATTTTTGGGGGTCTTCAAGTCTAGAAACTTCTGTAATAGATACGGAAGCTTTTGTGAACTACAATAAAAATTAAGTACAGCTTCCTAAAATAAAATTTCACCGAAACCATTTCGCAGTGAATATCAGCATCAATGGTGTTGGCATTAACACAATGCCACGATGCAACGCATGCCAATTACTAAACGTGAATGCAGCATGGATTCCTTCGAGCGCTTCCCACTGCACAGGCTGCGCCAGCAAGCAGCCCCTCCATGAAGCCTGCACGTGGTGCACGTTCAACTCTACCGAGCAGTAAACACATTTTCAAGGATCTTCATTGTGATTAAAGAGCACCGCATATTCACATATGACACATACCAACGGAGTTTCTGAAGTTGATGTGAAAGGCAGGCACGTACGCAGGATTGTTTGTCTTTTTTTTTCGGGGGGGGGGCAACCCAAGGTAACTTCTATGCAAATGAGGGAGGGGAGTACTTTACTAGTACAAACGTGAATAACGTCCACCACTCGTCACGAAAACGCGTAAACCCACAAAAGAGAAATGAAATAAGGTGTATTTTACAGATACGCCCTGTGCGATAAACCTCTCCTTTACTTGGAAAACGATGAACTACGTCAAATGGACTTGCGCAGCAAAGAAGCGCTGGAAGAACACCACCAAGGACAAGTAAAGGAGCTAAAGTTTAAAATAACGATTACTTTAGTAGAATACAGCTTAAAGAAACAGCAGTTGGCAACCAAGGCACACAAACCACGCGGGGTTGTTTTACTTCGCCAGCCAATCACAGAAGCAAATAATATCGTCGTCATGTGGCCTTTTAAAAATGGCGTCGTACTTGATACCTCCGGAGCGGCTGTTGTCCTTGAAGAGTATTTTCATCGGCGGAAGCAATGAGGTGTCCCACAGAAATGGACAAAGTGTATGGAGTCTGAGCATTTCACTCTTCAAAAGTCTGCGGTGCGGTTCATTTCCCTGCTGAATCCATTTTACTCATGAAACGTCACTGCGAACTAAAATGAAACTTGGCAATAAATAGTTGCAGGAAAGCGAGCATGTTATTTCAGTTCAATAAATAATTAGGGTTTGGCCATTCCACTATAATAGGCGAGGCAAAAGGTATAAAATTAGGCGCTAATAATTTTATACTTGTGGTTACCGCCTTATTTTGGTAACAGAAAAAGTTTGAAGCACGAATTGTTAGCAGCTTCCCGGAGGAACAGTGGCTGGCGGCTATGAGGGCGTGGGCAGGGCTTCCCTGCAGACTTAATTTGTATCAGACTATAGTAGCACTTTCTTTAATTAGCTCTGGAATAAGTATAGAGAAGTATATATTTGCGGAACCGTCACAGTTCTTTTGGATCCCTCGTTTATGCTGTACCAAGTGCCGCAAATGACTCGTATTATTATTTGGGAAGTCACGTAAAGATGCGTGGCTGCCAGTCCAGTACAACCTCGTAGGGCGCAGGACGCCAAGGTAAATACACCTGGTAGCGAAGCTTTCATAGGAGCCCATACGTTCAAAACATGGCGGTCCATCGGTGGTTCATCTCGTGTGGTTCATGGGGCTTAGCGCCATCTGTATGTAGTAGTAACACCTCCGACGGAAGAAAAAATAATGTGACGCCATGTCCGTTAAAAACATAAGTGACGTCATTTTGTTTCCGAAGGCGCGAAATTTGTTTTGTTGGCCTGCCTTTGGAGCTATATATTCAAATGCCCCACCATTCGACTTGATGGGCGTTTCGAGCTTTCAGCGCGGAAAGCGATGCAGGAAAGGCCAGCCGCACGGTTGTCGAAATCGCACCACTGCACAGAACATACTTTCCTTGGAGGCCGACGGAAGCTTTAGGTGTAGAGTGCTGGTCCTATCGTCGGACGCCAAGTTTGTCGGCCAGCGCAGTCGCACGAGAACAACTACACAATTAACGGGTGGTCCTAACTCAATACTTTTGGCTGGACAGGTTAAGAAGCGATGAAGCTACACGCGTCACCAAATTCAGACAAACTTCGACAAGCAAAAAAGCACAACGTGTGAGGTGGGCGTATTTTAACAGGTGAAGTTTACGAGCACGCCTTTGTGCTCATTTGAAGACGTGCATTGCATTGCGAGTGATAGTGGCGTCAACGCCCCCTATAGTGATGGGCGCTGAGAAGATATGCATTTATTATTAATTATAAAAACACTAAACTTGTTTTTTCTTAGCTCGTCGCGAGTATATAAAATTGACCAGGAATTTTATTTTCGTTGAATGGATCTGTGCCTCGCTTGAATTAAAAAACGCTTTTTTCTCTCCCAATGTTTGTTCCCTCCAAACATAGTCGCGCTTCAATCGCTGCTCCCATTACCGCCCTTGCTGGTGTCAGTGACAATTTGTACAGAACCGCTTTTCGCCCGAAGCTTCGCGACCTATGTGGATCGACCTTGAGGACGCTGCGATTCTAGACGTACTACGCCATCCGCGGAAGCTTAGAAAGACACCTACATACGCACAACAGAGAAGTGGCTACGTCAGGCGGCTCGACTGATAACTGTAGACGTGTCATTCAAAACACACGTAATTGTTCTTCACTTCCGGCGGCGTTTTTTCAACTTCCTCTTTAAATAAAAAGATGTTGATCTTCCACTGAAATTCGCTGGTGCTGAACGTAAGATCATCAGGGATTATAGCAAAGCTATTTACGAACAAATTAACAATGAACTTGAGGTTTTCCTTCTGAAAACGTTTCTTCCATCATTTACAAATAATTCTGTTGAAGCGAATTGGAATTCATTTAGAAATATTATGTCACTCCTAGTAGACAAATATGTGCCACTAGTCACTATATCTAATGACAAACGTAACCCATGGTTTAATAAATCACTTAGATCACTCCGAAATAAAAAGAAAAGGTTATACGCTTCTGCTAAACGGCTATCATGTCCCTCGGCATGGTCTAAACATAAGGATTGTTTAAAATCTTACTGCCTAGCAATATGTGAAGGCAAAAAGAAGAATTTTTCCAAAGATCTGTCCTCACTTCTGCACACTAACCCTAGAAAGTTTTGGCAGCTATCTCTCCTGACCGTGACACTATTACAGTAATATTACATGACGCTGACAATGTTCCTGTCCCTGCATCTGAGTGTGCTTCAACTTTCAATTCCTTCTTTAGCTCTGTGTTCACCAATGAAGACTGCTCCTCCGTTCCCCGTGTCTCCGATTTTCATTATCGCTTCATGTCCCCTGACTAACTAATACGCGATCTAAAGGTGTCTACATCATGTGGCATTGACAATATTAATTCTAAAATTCTAAAGAACACGTCAGCTATATCCAGTCAGATTTAGTACTACATCTTTCAGCAGTCTTTATCAACAGGTCTTGCTCCTGCTGACTGGAAGACAGCCAAAGTTATTCCTGTATTTAAAGATGGAAACAGGCACTCACCTGGTAACTACCGCCCCATTTCACTAACATGCATTTGTTGTATGCTTCTCGAGCACATCATTGCCTCCCATTTATCCCACCATCTTGAATCTAATAACTTGTTCTTTCAAAATCAACATGGTTTCCGTAAAGCGTTGTCTTGTGACACCCACCTATTAGAATTTACGTCAGATTTACAATATGGTATGAATAACAGCAAAATTATTGATTGCATCTTTCTTGGCTATGCAAAAGCCTTTGACAGAGTTGCTCACTCTCGTCTAATAGCTAAATTAACTGCTCTTAGGATCGACTCATTAACATTATCTTGGCTTCGCAATTTCTTATCTAATCGGCACCAGTTCGTACCTGTGAATAACTTTAGCTCCTCCACGTCTGTTGTAACGTCAGGTGTACCCCAGAATAGTCTGCTAGGCCCTCTTCTTTTCCTAATTGTTATAAATGATTTACCGAGCAACATTTCCTCTTGCATACGACTTTTTTGCGGATGACTGCGTCATTTACAGAACGATTAACTGTAATGATGACCACCTAATTTTACAAAATGACCTTCACCTAGTTAATCAGTGGTGCGACCGTTGGCAAATGACACTTAACACATCTAAGTGCTGCGTTCTTTCCTTCACTCGTACGGAATCGTATACTAAGTTTCCTTACAAAATCTGCTCGTCGGAAGTTTCCCGTGACTCTACTTACAAATATATTGGCGTTTATTTTTGTACTAACCTAGCCTGGAGCTTTCACATCGAGAAGATATGCGCTAAAGCTAACAGAACTTTAGGGTTTTTACGTCGTCATCTGCAGCTCTCGCCAGCTACCATCCGTCAACAGGCCTACCAAACTTTTGTACGCCCTCAATTTGAATATGCTTCATCTATCTGGTCTCCTCATCAACAATACCTAATACATAAATTGGAATCCATCCAAAATCGTGCTGCCCGCTTTATAACTTCTAACTTACTTCTAACTTCTAAATTACTAAAATTAAACGGCCAGAAACGAGCGGCCAGAAACGACCAGTCGAAGATGGCATTAGATACCACAACAAAGTGGCGGCAAGCTAGGAAGAAAACATGTGATAACTGAAGCAGGGGGAAGGGGGAGGGGCAAATCCGCATGGCTGCCATGGCCCTTTTCGAGCAGACGCTCTTTCGACGCTAGCGCCAAGGTCCCCTTCAGTTACGGCCCTAACCAATGGGCGACGCTGAAGCGAAATGACGGCGCACACGATTGTTTACGTTGTCATGGCAACAGGAATAATAGCCACGCGGCGCCTCCTCTCCGAAACGTTTTTCTTTTCTTTTTGTTTTTATTATGCTGACGCGCTACGCTCACTTTCATCTTTTCCCCCATGCCGCGCGCGCCGCTTACTTTTTTTTTTGTACCTGTACGCGGCGCGCTTTCTTTTTTTTTATCGCGCGCGTTCTACGGCGCACCACGCGCCAGCTCGCAAGCGATGCGCGCGCTGTGGAGCGCACTATACATAACAATACTACACTCTACAACTTACACGAGAAATGTTAGATCATGAGGATTAATTTACAAAATATTTTGTAACTTTGGTTTGAAAATGTTCTACAGTTTGAGAAACACATATGGCGTTCGGTAAATCATTCCAGTCTCTTATGGTTCTAGGGAAAAAAGGGTATGCATATGTGTTCACACGAGATTGACATAGTAGAAAGTTGCTGTCGTGGTCACTTCGTAGGCTCCGGACTTGTCGCGGAATCAGGTACTGCGCTGCATCAAAGTTAAATAAATTTTGAGAAAGGAAAAACAAGAAATTTACTCTGGCTATGCAACGGCGTTCCAAGAGGGGGGGGGGGGGGGTAATTTAGTTCTTGCAACATCTCTGTTACAGAATCAGTACGGGAGTACCTTGAAAGAATAAACCTAGCCACCCTTCTTTGCACTCGCTAAATTTTATGAATTAATCCTTTTTGGTAGGGGTCCCATATGATGCTTGCATATTCCAGTGTAGGCCTTACTATTATTAAATACGCTGCTAACTTTACGGGGCCTGGAACGAGTTTTAATTTGCGACGTAAGAACCATAAATTTTTTTCAGCGGTTGGGCAAATATTATTGATATGTTGGCTCCAGTTGAGGTCTTCAGATATTGCTACGGGATAGTAATTCCAATGACGAAGAGCCGAGCAGTAAGAAGACGACGACGACGATTGGAAGCTAGTGCGGGCTGTTGCCTCTTGGCGAACTGCGGCGTATTGCCTTGTAAATATACTTGTAAATAGCTATTTGGCCGGTGTCTTCCTACGTAACATATCTGGTGGAGGTGGACGTTCCCTGTACCTCGTCACGGAGCTTCGCAGTGGACAGTACGTGGAGCCTTCCTTCATGGCTCCCGGCGACAACTACTCGACTCCGCCGGCTCCAACACCTGCTGCCACTTCGACGACCTACATCACTCTCCCCGCTCCCCGTTGTCCTGGCGTATTCTCGGCAAAAGATGGGGAAGACGTCGACGACTGGATCAGCCTGTACGAACACGTCAGCCGCAATAACCGGTGGGACCCTACTATCATGCTCGCCAACGTAGTCTTTTACCTCGGTGGCACACCTCGAGTTTGGTATCGGACCCACGAAGATGAGCTGACCAGTTGGGATTCGCTTAAGCAAAAGCTTCGAGACTTGTTCGGCAACCCCTACGGTCACCAACTTGCCGCGCAGAAGGCGCTTTCCGGTCGTGTGCAGACGTCAACGGAGCCCTACGTCATGTACATTCAGGACGTCTTGGCTCTGTGCCGCAAAGTTGACGCACACATGACTGAGTCCGACAAGGTCTCCCACATCCTCAAAGGCATTGCCGATGACGCCTTCAACTTGCTCGTATTTAAAAACCTGGTGACGGTGGATGCAGTTGTAAAAAAGTGCCGCCGCCTGGAACTCGCCAAAAGCCGAAGTATCGACCAACAGTTTGCCCGTCTGCCCAACACCCCAGCGACATCTTCCTGTGCCGACGCTCCTCGTCCCAACAACACTGGCGATGTTATCAGGATTGTCCGGCGTGAGATCGAGGTCGCCTATCCGGCTGCCTTCGACTCCAGCCCCTGCAATGCACCTGCAGTCACTGTTTCCCTGATTCAGGCAGTTGTCCGCTAGGAGTTCGCCAACATGGGTATTCACACCATCTGCTCGGCCCATCGCCCTGATACCTACCCGGCTTCTTCGATCCCACCCCGTCCAGCACCTTCTTACCCACCACGTTTCCGCAACCCCTCTGAATGGCGCACTGCAGACGACAAGCCAATTTGTTTTCAATGCCATCGAATTTGGCACATTTCTCGGCACTGTCGCAGTCGCTGGAGTTCCCTGAACCAGTCTACATATACTGCCTACTCTCGCCCCCCAGGTGGCCTTTCTCGTCCCCATGCTGCCCGCTCAGATAATGCCGCCACCGATTCTCCTGCGCCGAACCGCCCCTATTCTCGTTCGCCTTCGCCCCAACGACGACAATCTCGCTCCCCCCAGCCCCGTCGCTCCTATTCGCCGACTCCCTTCGGACGCCGCTCCCAGCCGGAAAACTAGACGATGCAGCGCCTCGAGGTGACGCTGCATTGCTCCCTACGCCGCCAAATCCTCTCCTGACGTTGCCCACTCATCTGAACATTCTTGACGTGCAAGTCGACGGTGTTTCTGTATCTGCTCTCATAGACACTGGGGCGCATTTATCGGTAATGAGCGCTGACCTTCGTAACGAGCTGAGGAAAATAATCACGCCCGCCACGACGCCTGTTGTCCGTGTCGCCGATGGCGGAACAGCCCCCGTAATTGGTATGTATACCACCCGCGTCTCCTTCGCAGATCACTCAACAATTGTGCTATTCACAGTCATCGCTCACTGTCCCCATGACATCATCCTCGGCCTAGACTTCCTCTCCGCACATTCTGCTCTCATCGATTGCTCCGCCAGTACTCTCCGTCTCGACCTGCCTGTTCTGGATCCCGCTGAACAACACCCTACTCGCATCAGTTCCGTCAACTTCGTTCGCTTGCCACCTTCGGCACTGACTTACGTTGACTTCGTGTCATCCCCACCAGTCTCCGATGGTCACTACATCGCGGCTCCTACGCAAGACGTCCTCCTTACACACGGGATCACAGTACCTCATACAGTTTTATCTATTACGGGGAATTGCGTCTGCCTGCCAGTGGTCAATTTTGGCTTGACGACACAAGTGCTGCCACGCGGGATGTCTCTGGCCCAACTTTGCCCATTCGAGGATCACTCTGTAGCATCGATTTCAGTGGAAGACAATTCAGCCGATCCTCCTCTCCCATCGCAGTCGGCAACTTGTACCATCGCCAACTTACAGAAAATGATTGCACCCGACATGCCGTCCGAGCACGCTCGTGCGCTCTACCGCGTTCTGATTCCCTACCAAGATATTTTTGACTTTAACGATCGTCCTTTGGCACAAACAACAGCTGTTAAACATCGCATTAATACCGGCGATGCCCCTCCTATTCATCGCCGCCCGTATCGAGTATCACCGGCTGAGCGTCAAGTTATTCACACCGAAGTTCGCAAAATGCTTGCCAAGAACATTATTGAACCGTCATGTAGTCCATGGGCGTCACCTGTTGTGCTGGTAAAAAAGAAGGATGGTTCATGGCGCTTTTGCGTGGATTATCGGCAGCTTAACAGGGTTACCAAAAGGACGTGTATCCCCAACCTCGGATTGATGACGCCCTTGACTGCCTCCACGGTGCTCGCTATTTCTCCTCTATTGACCTTCGCTCCGGCTACTGGCAGATTGCCGTGGACGATCTCGACCGCGAGAAGACTGCCTTTGTAACACCCGACGATCTTTATCGATTCAAAGTGATGCCGTTCGGTCTATGTAACGCTCCTGCCACTTTTGAACGCATGATGGACTCGCTTCCTCGCGGTTTCAAATGGTCCACGGCCTGTGCTACTCGGACGACGTAATAATATTTTCCCCAACGTTCGCTACGCACCTCGAGCGCCTCTCAGCAGTCCTGGACGTTTTTCGGCGAGCCGGTCTGCAACTAAACGCATCGAAGTGCCAATTCGGCCGTCGTCAGATTACCGTCCTTGGACATCTCGTTGACGCGAACGGAGTGCAACCGGATACAGGCAAGATCCATGCTGTTACGCACTTCCCTGTTCCAAAGTGTGTCAAGGATGTGCGCAGCTTCATCAGCCTTTGCTCGTACTTCCGCCGTTTCGTGGAAAATTTTGCGGCCATAGCGCGACCACTAACCGAGCTTTTGAAGAAAGACGCCCCTTTCCAGTGGGGCGATAACGAGGCCTCTGCATTCTCGCTTCTAATCGACCTTCTCACAACGCCTCCCGTTCTGGTCCATTTCGATCCTTCTGCGCCTGCCGAAGTCCATACTGATGCCAGCGGTCACGGAATTGGCGCAGTACTGGCACAACGCCAGCGTGGCCACGACCGTGTTATCGCTTACGCCAGCAGGCTCCTCTCGCCCGCGGAGCGCAACTATTCCATCACTGAGCGTGAGTGTCTGGCCCTAGTTTGGGCGGTTGCGAAGTTGCGCCCATACTTATATGGCCGACCCTTTTCCGTTGTCACAGACCATCACGGGCTTTGCTGGTTATGCTCATTGAAAGACCCTACAGGAAGACTTGTTCGCTGGGCCTTACGCCTCCAAGAATATTCGTTCTCTGTCACCTACAAATCTGGCCGACTACACAAGGACGCTGACTGTCTGTCTCGCTACCTGGTAGACGAGCCTGACGACGCCGACAGTAGTACCGCCGACGGCATTTTCTCTGTGTCTGCCTTCGCTAACATCGCCGATGAGCAGTACCGAGACCTATCGCTGCGAGTACTCATCGAGCGTCTGTGCTTTACACCTACCGACGCATCCGTTCGCCGATATGTCCTCCAGGGCGGCATTCTGTACCGAAGGAACTTCCTCCCTGATGGTCCTGATCTTCTTCTTGTCGTGCCAAAACATCTACGACAGACTGTGCTCTTTGAGATGCATGACGCACCCACTGCAGGACATCTTGGGGTAACCCGCACGTACGACCGCGTCCGCCGCCGCTTCTATTGGCCTGGTCTCGCTCGCTCCGTCCGACGCTATGTTGCTGCTTGTGATCCCTGCCAGCGTCGGAAAACACCTCAGGTGCTACCTGCCGGTCATCTCCAGCCGATCACCGTCCCTGTGGAACCGTTCTTTCGTGTTGGATTAGACCTCCTCGGTCCCTTTCCCACTTCATCCTCTGGGAACCAATGGGTAGCCGTCGCAACTGATTACGCCACCCGATACGCTATCACGCGGGCTCTCCCTACCAGTTGCGCCACTGACGTCGCGGACTTTCTCTTGCGTGACATCACCTTAGTGCATGGCGCCCCACGACAGCTGCTTACTGACCGTGGTCGTAACTTCCTCTCGAAAGTTATCGCCGATATTGTGCGTTCCTGCTCTATTCAACACAAGCTGACTACCTCATACCATCCTCAAACCAATAGCCTGACAGAGCGGTTAAACCATACTCTTACCGACATGCCGTCCAAGTACGTTTCGAAGGACCACCACGACTGGGACGTTGCCCTTCCTTACGTCACATTTGCTTATAATTCTTCCTGCCGTGGTAACAATATTGTTACTCCTAAGGATTTACATTTGCTAACGGCAGTTAGTACAGTGGAACTTAGTTGATAGTCAAAATTTAGGACGTGCTTAACCTTGTTTGTAACACGTAAAACAACAGTTTTTTTATTTATTTACTTGCATTTTCCATGTTTCACACCATTCTTCAACAGACGCCAGTGCCTAGCTGAGCATTTTTTGATCCTTGTGGTTACATATTTCTCTATAAATTAAAGAGCCTTCGGCGAACAGTCGCACAGTTACATTTTCAGTAATATCTTAACAAATACCGTTATTATAAGCGAGAAATAATACCGGTCTAAGGACAGACCCTTGAGGAACGCCTGAAGCTACAAATAAACGATCGGACTGATAGCCGTTTACGTCCACGTACTGCGTCCTACCTGATAGATATGACCTGACTCATTCCACTATATTGTTATTTATTCCAAGCTGTTTCAATTTGATAATTAATTCATTATGAGGGACCCTATCAAAAGCTTTTGAGAAATCAAGGCATATTGCATGAACCTGTTTTCCGTTAACTATTGCTTTTGAATAGTCGTGGATGGTTTCAACTAGCTGTGTGACAGTTCAGTGTTTTTGCCGGAAGCCATGTTGGATCGAATGTAGTGCTTTCTTATCTTCTAGGTACTTATATATTGCTTTCGATATTATATGTTCGAAGAGTTTGCAGCAGATGCAGGTTAAAGAAATTGGTCGATAATTTTCAATTTTCTGCTTGTCACTGGTTTTGTGTATCGGGATAACTTTTGCAACAAGCCGGTCGTCTGAGACCTGTTTTTGTTGCAAGGCTGCATTAAAGATAACTTCTAATTATCTAGCAACCCATTGAGCGCATTTTCGGAAAAAGGCATTTGGAAGTCCATCCGGACCTACAGATTTATGTTCTCTGATGTTTAGCAGCAGCGATAGTAATCCTTCATAGCTAATTCGTACTTCTGGCTTATCTGACACGCCTGAAAATGATGTTACTATAGTTGGAGCAGTAGAATTAGAAACATTTGAACAGACAGTCTGGAAGAGCTGGTTATGGTTAACAACAATGCTGTATTGGCTTTGAGTGCTTTGTGACAAGTGACGCCAAATCTTATTCGGAGAAGATACCATGAAGTTAGGAAGTGTTTCCTAGTAGTATTTCTTTTTTGCTTGCCTAAGCCTTATCCGCAGCTGTGGGGATAGGTTAAATATCGGCCCACGATTTTTCACTTTCCTTTGTCTTCCTATTTATCGCTTCAGGCGAACAATCTCTCTTGTTATCCAGGGGTTTCTTTTATTTCTTCTCTTTTTTTCTTATTTGTACGGATGAGCTTGCGCCGTGCAATATAATGGTTTTGAATCTTGCCCACAACACATTGACGTCATCGTCAGATCTCACACTGCCTAGATGAAACGACAAATAATCAATGATGCTCCTGTCCTCAGGTTTATCAAAATTGGGAACGTGCGTAGTGCATTCTTTAGGATTTGTTGCCGGAACCTCGGTTTTGATTTGTACAAATACAAGATGATGGTCTGATATGCCAGATTCAACTGCTACCTGATAATTTTCAAACCGTCCATCAAGAAATACTAAATCCAATGTAGACTGTACTGTTCCCGTTTTTCGAGTGTTTTCCTGTACTACCTGCGTTAAATCGTTAGCGAAAGCAATATCGAGCAACACTTCGCAGTCAGCTCGTTCCCGTGACTGTATAGTAATCGAGTTCCAGTGAACCCCTGGCAAGTTAAAATCCCCGGCAATTATGCTCCTTTGGTTTCGCGCCTTCTATTTTTCTAAGTAGTGTTGGATGGCCTCTTAATATTCCATCGGTGGGTGAGGAGACCTATAGATTGCTCCTATTATAACTGAAGTAGTTCCCAGTTTGATTTGGCACCAAGAGCTCTCGTGATTAGGGATACCGTTCATCCTTACACATTCAATATTTCCCTGTATTATTATTGCAACTCCTCTGCCTCTAGTTTCTCTATCATTACGTAGTATCTTAAACCTTTGAAGTAACAACTTGCTATCTTGTATTTCTGGTCGCAGCAATGTTTCACTAACAATAACTACATTGGGTTCATGACTGGCTAGCACATGTTCTATATCGCCGACTTTATTCGCGAGGCTTCGAGCATTAAGGTTCATAGGTCGAAAGACTGTTTCCTGGAAGATAGTATCGGTTCAGTAGTTACTATCTGTCGGTGTAGTATTTGAGTGTGGCAATTTGGTATTCGGGAATAGCCGTATCTTGACACGGCTATTCTTGGAATAATCCCATATGTAGATATTGTTATCTACAGTAAGCCTGTCAAGGTTCAGGCGCATGCGCGAGCCTTCTTTTTCTTTCAATGCAGACTTCCAGAGTAGCCTGCGCTTATTCAGTGTTTCTTTTGAATAGTCGTCGCCAACAGAAATACCACTTCCTTTCAATTTTCCGCAGTTTCAACAAATCTTTTCATTTTCCATGTAATCATAAAGCTTCAGTATACTGGACGAGGCTTCGGGGTTTCTTCGGCGGATTTTTTTTTTATGCGGCTTTCTGATTCTGTGCATCCGCTATATAGTTTTCATGTTAAGACCGAGCTTTTTCTTGAATAATTCTACAACTTCTTTTTCAAGTTCTTCTGAAGTTTCATTGCCATTCTCGGATATCCCAAACACCATTAGATTGTTTCGCCGCATTCCATCTTCTAAGTCAGCAAGCTTTTCTTCATATCTTTCCAAAGCTGAATTCAGCCTATCGTTTGTCTCTTTTAGCCCAGCAAGACTTGCCGCTTGGTCCTTGAAAAGCTGTACAAACTCTTCCAGCGCCTTAAGTCTCTCGCTTAGGCCGCTTACGTTGGCCTGAATTGGTTTTTGTCCTTTACACAACTCTTGTACAAGTATTTATAATTCAGGTCCAGCATTCGTCTCAACGTCCCCCGACAACAGCAGACGCAGTGATGCAAAAGCAAAAAACAACAACCGTGGGCCCGGCCGCACTACGAGAAAGCGATTGTCGCTCCTATAGCACGATTATGAACTGCGCTGTTGAAAAAGCAGAAACTTGTTTGAGCAGTTAGCCCACGCGTTACCGCCGTGCCCATTGGATGCTGTCGGCAAGGGTTCTTGCTTTATACGGTCTTCCCACGGCGTTGTTGCACCTTAGTTGATGGTGTCGAGATTGTCGATAATCCACGGGCGAGGTTCCCATTTGGCAGAATCATTAGCAGCAGCCGGATCGGTCAGGCGCATGCACCATGCACTCCATAGAAGGAGGCACAGATGAGAAGCGCCTGTTGAAAAAGCAGAAACTTGTTTGAGCACATAGCCCACGCGTTGCCGCCGTGCCATTCTTATCATTCTGTAGCACTTCCGCAGTTCTTTCGACGTCGCACGAACATTCTTAGGCCGCACATCAACAGTCGAGCACCACATCGGCACTGGCTCCGACTCACCGCTGCGCCAACGTCCGTATCGCGTCTCCGTTACAGAACACCGACTACTTGCTGACCAGGTTGACGACATGCTCAGTCGAGGCGTCATTAAACCTTCACAGAGCCCATGGGCTCTTCCTGTGGTACTTTCCACAAAGAAAGACAGTTCTATATGCTTTTGCGTAGATTATCGGCGCATAAACATGATCACGCAGAAAGATGTTTACCCATTGCCGCGCGTTGTTCAGGCTCTGGACTGATTACAAGGAGCCCAATTCTTCTCTTTATTAGACTAGCCGTCACGCTACTGAAAGGTCCCAATGGCGGAGGTCGATCCCCCAAAAACTGGCACCAGATGGCCTTTAAGAGTTTACCGTCATGCATTCCGGACTCTGCAACGCGCCCGATACATTCGAAAGGATGATGGATAACGTTTCGCGTGGCCTTAAATTGAAGGTATGTATATTGATACAAGGCAGAAACATATTTAAAGAACGCGCTCAGGTTCGTGCGCCCCCTCAAGAGGACAACGGCGTAGTTGAGGAAAAGACGACGAAATAATGGCACGTATTTTGACCGCATGCACTCGCATCGCAGGTTGTTGTTGTTGTTGTTGTCCTGAGTGGCCGTGGCACATACCCACAGTGGGGGATTGGCCAAGAATCGGGCGGTTTAATTAGGTGCTTAAGAATAATAATGATAACAAGGGAGTTAACAATTTGGGCGTGTGAGCTTAAAAGTAAACGTTTTTTGTCTGGAGAAAAAAATAGATAATCAGATGAAAACCGGGTATAAGAAAATAATAATAATAACAATAATAATTATTAATAGATCAGAAATAAAACAAAGCTACGGTAGGGAGGGAGAACGATCAATCTAACATGGAAATCGATTGGTTTCAATTAGGTAATTTTGGATCGCCAAGCAAACATTTCTGGAGCAATGGAGGCTCCAAAAGATAGGATCACAGGCACTGATAAAGTTAGACCAATAGAGCGAGGTGGCCGTTGTCAGCGTCTACAAGAAGAAGACGAGGTGAAGCGACGCTCGAGAGAGAAGACGAAGGCATTCCTGATATCCCGTTTAGGACGGGGCAGTGTTTTTTTATTTATCACCAGGGCACAAGTTAGCCCACAATAAATAGTTGTACCTGGACTCCTTCAACTGTCCGTTACAATTCTGGTGGAGGCGCGGGGTAATGATTTCCAGCCCAATTCCAGTTGGAGAAAGCAGCCCGAAACCCCGCCATCTCAGACCCAACGAGCTCACGCTTGTCCACCAGCGCACGAGCCGTCGGCGACGTGGTGAGACGCCTGAATTTCTTCTTTTGCCGGAGCAAACTATACTAGCAGCAGACAATCCTGAAACAGCGGCCTCAACCGCCATCCCAGGCAGCCTCAACCCGCATCGTTGTTGATCAGCCGCGAACGCCCGAACCTTTTCACGGCTACACCTTCGAAGACGCCGAGGACTGGTTGGAAGGCTTCGAGCGCGTCGCTGACTACAATGGATAGGAAGAAAACCGGAAGCTCCGCAACGTTTACTTCGCGTTGCAAGACTGTGCGCGAACGTGGTTTGAAAACCATGAAGCTGTCCTCCGGTCATGGGATGACTTCCGACGGGAGCTGTTGGCCACGTATCCGAGCACAGACCGCCGGGAAAGAGCTGAATTCGCTTTGCAAGCAAGAAGCCAACGAAACAATGAAAGCGTGGCAATGTATCTCGAAGATATGTTCCGCTTATTCTGCCGGGCCGATCCGAGCATGAGTGAGGGCAAGAAGCTTCGGCACCTGATGCACGGTGTGAAGCAGGAGCTTTTTGCTGGTTTGGTTCGCAGCCCTCCACGCACCGTCGCCGAATTCCGCTCTGAGGCGACAACTGTGGAAAGGACTCTTCAACAGCGTGCAAGATTCTACTACCGCGATATGAACGTCGCCTCTATGGATGCGATGTCGGCAATGTTCTGGAACAGTGTCGAGTTCTTACGAGAACTCATAAGATCTGTGGTTCGAGAAGAGCTCCAGAGGCAACAGCTGAACAACGGCCCGACAGCGGTCACTTCGTTAGCAGAAGTGGTTCGCGAAGAAGCGAGACAAGCAGTTCGCGAACAGCACCCGCCAGCACAGCCGCAAGCGTCGTCACCAGTACGGCCGACGGTATCGTACGCCGAGGTACTCAGAGGATCTCCAGGACGTACTTTCGTCGCGGCAACTGCGCATGTACCCGAACCTCGGTTCTTGCCGTCTCCTCCGGAGACGAGATTCCGGAAGGCTGACATATGGCGCACTCCTGATAGAACTCCACTGTGCTACCACTGCGGCGAAGCTGCTCATCTCTACAGGATGTGCGAATACCGCAGAGCGGGACTTCGGGGGTTTTCCGTAAACGCTCCTTGCCCAAGAAACGTTGAACGCCCCTTCGAGATCCAGCAGTATTTGTCAACGCGCCAAAGCCCGCAGAGTCCACAGCAACATCAACCTCGGTCAACAGTGCCTCTGAGGTATCGTTCACCGAGCCCGCGTCCATGCTCAAGCTCCCCAAGGCGACGCCCCCAAAGCCCATGTCGGGAAAACTAATACCGTCGACCTGTGGAGGTGAGGCCGCCGTCGACGCAAGAACAGAGCCTCCAGTGCTGATTCTGAAGTATAACGACGGACGCGAGAGCAGTTGCGAAAAGAGCGACTTAGCTTCCGATTTATGTGTGCTTATAGACGGCTGCGAAATTACTGCTTCAGTAGACAGAGGCGCAGACCATTCCGTTATGAGTAAAGTACTTGCCAGAAGACTGAAAAACGTGCTGACTCCTTGAAGAGGACCACTAATTCGAACCGCCGGTGGACACCTGATCAACCCGGGGGGGCAGGTGCACTTCTAGAATCGGAATACGCGGCTTTACATACGTCGCCAGTTTCATTGTCACCCGCTGCGGTTGCTCAGTGGCTATGGTGTTAGGCTGCTGAGCACGAGGTCGCGGGATCGAATTCCGGCCACGGCGGCCGCTTTTCGATGGGGGCGAAATGCGAAAACACCCGTGTACTTAGATTTAGGTGCACGTTAAAGAACCTCAGGTGGTCGAAATTTCCGGAGTGCTCCACTACGGCGTGCCTCATAATCAGAAAGGGGTTTTGGCACGTAAAACCCCATAATTAAATTAAAGTTTCATTGTCCTATCAGAATGCTCAAGGAATTTAATTATTGGAATGTACGTTTTGCAGGCGAACGGTGCAGTTATCAACTTGCAGCAATCCTGTGTGTCGTTCTCAACGAAGCACGCCATCGCGACGTTCGAGTGTGAAGAACAATTCGATGCGCTTCAGATTATAGACGACTACGTCACGATACCCCCAAGATCCAGCATAGCTGTCGCCGTAAGAAGCACCGTATTCACCGATTATGAAGGAATAGCAGGCAGTAATACTGGGCTCTTACCCGAAAAAGGGATCTGTAGCAAGGGGTCTTGTTCGGCTGCGTGACGGGGGTTCAAATGTCTTCTCGACTAATTTTGTAAATGAAGTCCAGCATGTTGCAAAGAGAACCGTCATTGCCCGCCTTAACGATTATGAACAGATTAGGGATTTCAGCCCTCCCGATGCTGCACTACTGGAGTCTGACAACGTCGACTCCATACTCGCATCCGTCAACATCGAAGGAGCACTATCACCGAGCCAGAAGCAGAAAATAGAGTACCTTGTACGAGAATTCGCCTCGTGTTTCTCAACGACATCGAAAGTCCCGAGAACATCCGTCGCCAGACACCGTATCATTGTAGACGAAGCTGTGAGGCCTATTTGCCAGCATCCCTACCAAGTGTCACCGAAGGAGAGAGAGATAATCAGCAAACAAGTCGAAGAAATGCTTAGAGACGACGTAATTCAACCGTCAACCAGCCCGTGGGCTTCGCCTGTGGTGCTGGTAAAGAAAAAGGATAAGACCTTGCGCTTCTGCGTTCATTATCGGAAGCTAAGCGTCTTCACAAAGCGGGATGTGTATCCACTTCCGAGGATCGATGACACCCTCGATAGACTGCGGGATGCGAAATTATTTTCCTCTCTCGACCACAAAGTGGATACTGGCAAATAAAAGTGGACGAACGGGATCGTGAGAAGACAGTATTCGTCACACAAGACGGACTATAAGAATTCAAGGTACTTCCGTTCGGCCTCTGTTCCGCACCTGCCACCTTTCAGCGGATGATGGACACTCTGCTCTCCGGGTTAAAGTGGCAGTCCTGTGTGGTTTATCTTGACGATGTCGTGATTTTTTCTACCACCTTTGCCCAGCATGTGGAACGACTAAGGACTGTACTCAAAGCTATTAGTTCAGCAGGGCCGGCGATAACGCCACAGAAATGGCACCTCGGCTTTCATGAGCTCCTTTTCCTCGGCCATGTGATTAGCTCCGAAGGGATCCGTCTTGACCCTGAGAAGACCGCACCAGTAGAAAAGTTTCCTAGACCAACCGATAAAAAGGCCGTTAGGCGATTCCTAGGACTTTGTGCCTACTGCCGGCGTTTCGTCAAAAAATTTTCGAAGATTGCTGAGCCCTTAACGCGATTAACGAAAGAAGATATGCCTTTCGTATGACACAGTGAACAAGAAGATGCATTCAATGAGCTGTGACGGCGACTTCAATACCACCCGGTCCTTGCGCACTTTGATGAGGAAGCGGAAACAGACATCCACACAGACGCCAGCAATTTAGGACTCGGTGCCGTCCTCATCCAGTGGCAAAACGGAGAGGAAAGAGTGATTGCATACGCTAGCCGCAATCTTTCGAGGGCTGAAACCAACTATTCAGCCACAGAAAAAGAATGCCTCGCAGTAATATGGGCCATAGGAAAATTCCGACCATATTTATACGGTAGACTGTTCCGAGCAATCAGCGGCCATCACTCATTGTGCTGGCTTGCAAACCTGAAAGATCCTTTTGGACGACATGCTAGATGGAGTCGGAGGCTGCAGGAATACGACATAACGGTCGTGTACAAGTCAGGTCGCAAGCACAGTGACGCTGATTGTTTATCACGTGCGCCGGTCGAATCTGCTCCTGTGAAAGATGGACTCGAATTTCCGTTTCTTGGAGCCATGACCACATCTGAGAATGCCAAACACCATCAGTCTGACGCCGAGTTGCTTCTACTCATCAGGCACCTCGAGGGAAACCCCGTCTATGTTCCGCGAGTTTTCTGCCGGGGATTGTGATCGTATGTGATGAGAAATGGCGTCCTGTACGAAAGAAATTTTCAGCACAGCACAGAGAAATTTCTGCTCGTCGATCCTTCAGCTTTGCGATCCGAAATCTCGGAAGCCTGTCATGATGACCCATCAGCAGGACACCTCGGAGTGAGCAGAACGTTCGCCCGAATTCATGCTAAGTACTACTGGCCAAAGCTTTTGAATTCAGTACAGCATTATGTACTAACTTGTCGGGATCGCAGAAGACGCAAAATGTCTTCATTAAAACCCGCAGGCCTCCTTCAACCAATAGGACCCCCAGGAGCCCCGTTCGAACAAGTAGGAATGGACTTGCTTGGTCCCTTTCCGACCTCGTCATCAGGGAAACGATGGATTGTAGTAGCGACGAATTACCTAACCCGATATGCCAAGACATCCTCTCTAATCAGTGCAACGGCCGTTGAGGTGGCTGAATTCTTTGTCACCAAGATAGTTTTACGACACGGTACCCCTGCAATTGTTATCACGGACCGAGGAACTTCGTTCACAGCCGATTTGACGCAATCCATCATGAAACTGACTCATACCAGCCACAGGAAAACAACTGCCTATCACCCTCAAACAAATTGGCTAATCGAGCGATTGAACAGGACGCTGACCGATATGTTGTCAATTTACGTAGACTTAGAGCACCGTACATGGGACACGATTCTACCCTATGCAATATTCGCCTACAATACCGCATTGCAAGAGACGACTCAAGTAACGGCATTCCAACTTGTTTTTGGTCGAACAGTAACCACACCCTTGGATGCAATGCTGCCTGTAAGCGACAGTACAGAACAGAACCCTGACATCAGTGACTTTAGTTAGTAAGTCAGTCAGTTTTTATTTGCACGAAAATCACATCATCCTGCGGGTGCCAGAGACTAAAGGCATGATTTCCTGATGAGGTCTCTGCCCCGGTAACAAAATGAGCAGTCTACAGCAGTACAGCAGAGAGCTGGTAACAAAAGAGAAGCGGCGTTACAAATAGTACACGCATACAGCCTACACCATGCATACATCATACATCCTATACAATATGGGTGTTCTTAAGCACTATGGACAGTTTATTTTTTCAAAATCACATTGAAGATTTGCTCATATCACAAAAATACTTAAAAGGAAGTCAACAACTGAAACGGAAGTTTACATTCATCATTGTAACATAACAATTTCAACGGAAAACAAAATTGACCACAGTTCACGTTTGAACGTTTTTCTGGGTAGGCAGAAATCCAAAATAGAAGCACAGTTATTTAACATGTCTATTACCTGATATTCCAGATCTTGTTTTCCATAATTTGTTCTGACCTTTTTTATTTCTACGTTTGCGGTTACGGATTTCATATTGCGTCAAGGTAGGTGTGTAAATACTGTGGAGTTCCTGTTTATAAATTAGCTGTGCCAGTATCCATAAATTGACCTTATTTGCAGGTAAAACATCAAATCTAGGAAAAAGTGGTTGCGTCGGCAACAAACTAATAGGGCCGGTGTGGTTCACAAAAATCCGGAGGACACGTTTTCGCAGTAGTTGTAGCCTATCATAGTTCCCTTTTGTCGTTGTCCCCCAGACCAGAATGCCATACAAAAGTTTAGAATAGAACAGGGAGTAATATAGTGATTGCTTCAGCCGAAGAGGTAGAAGAGGAGCTATTTTTCTAATACATCTAACAGACTACGCGAGTTCGGAGAGCAGATGATTGACAGGAGGGGTCTAAGACAACTCTTCACTAAACCATACCCCAAGGAACTTTTGCACACTTACTTGTTCTAAGTTATGTCCTCTGTACTGTAAGTTAATCATTTTTATGCTTATTGATTGGCTTAAATATCATGTACTTTGTTTTTACTGCATTCAACTGAAGTTTGTTTTGTTGCAACCATGTGTATAAATCATTTAAATGCAGATTGGCCGATTGTTCAATGTCATGCAAATTGTTCAGTGTACACAGAGGGCCGAAGAAGCAGTTCAGCTGGCACGACATCGCATTCAACAAAGGCAGCACATCGACGCGGACCGATGCAACCTGCGGCGAAGAGAAGTCGAGTATGCACTAGGCGACAGAGTATGGGTGTGGACTCCCGTGCGGACGCGCGTCCTGTCGGAAAAGCTTTTGCACCGTTATTTAGGCCAATACCGAGTACTTCGCCACATCAGTCCCTGAACTACGAAGTTACGCCAGAAGGACAAGTGAGCTCATCACGATGCCGGCGTCGCACAGAAACTGTGCATGTAGTCAGACTGAAGCCGTATTATGACAGGCCGTGAATATTCGACCAAACATCTATTCTATGCCATATACCACTTTAGTATGGACAACAGCTTGTGAACAATTTCGTCACTTTACGCATCAGGACGATGTGTTTTGGAGGAGGGATAATGATACAAGGCAGAAGCATATTTAAACAACGAGCTCAGGTTCGTGCGCCCCCTCAAGAGGACAACGGCGTAGTTGAGGAAAAGACGACGAAATGATGGAACGTATTTTCGCCGCACGCACTCGCATCGCAGGTGGCCGTTGTCAGCGTCTACAAGAAGACAAGGTGAAGCGACGCTCGAGAGAGAAGAAGAAGGCCTTCCTGATCTCCCGTTTAGAACGCGGCAGTGTTTTCTCATTTATCCCCAGAGCACAAGTTAGCCCACAATAAATAGGTGCATCTGGACTCCTTTAGCTGTCCGTTACAATATGTTACCAGGACGACATCGTTGTTCGCGCGCCTAATTTCGCAACACACTTGCGCTGCGATCAGCACGTGCTGAGTTCATTACCCAACGCCCACCCGCAGCTTATTCTGAAGAAACGTCGCTTTGCCGCAGGCAAGTTGACGATATAATTTATGGGGTTTTACGTACCAAAACCACGTTCTGATTATAAGCCACGCCGTAGTGGTGTACTCCGGAAATTTAGACCACCTGGGTTTTTTTAACGTGCACGTATGTCTAAGTACACAGGCGTTTTTGCATTTCGCCCCCATCGAAATGAGGCCGCCGTGGCCGGGATTCCATGGCCTCGTGCTCAGCAACCTAACACCACAGCCACTGAGCAACCAAGGCAGGTACAAGTTGACGATCCTCGACCATGTTGTGTCCAAAGATGGGATGTTCTTCCAGAAGCTGAGAAATGGCAGGCCGTCTCCGCGTTTCCTAAGCCCACTATAATGAAAGAACTTCGCAGTTTCATCAGCTTATCCTCTTAATTCCAGTGCTTCGTTCGAAATATTGCATCGCTACTGTCACCCCCAACTCAACTGCTTAGTGGAGACAAATACCTTGAAGCTCCTACTGAAGTACATACCGACGCAAGTGGTATAGGCCTAGGTGCTGTTCTTGTACAGCGTCATTATGGTCAGTCAGAACGCATCCTGGCTTATGCAAGCTGCACGCTAACCAAGGCGGAGGGCAATTACAGCGTCACGGAAAAGGAGTGCTTGGCCATTGTCTGGCGCTTGGCAAGTTTCGCCCTTATTTGACGCCACTCTTTTGACGTAGTGACTAGTCTTCATGGGCTGTGTTGGGTTACGAACTTAAAAGACCCCTTTTGCCGCCTCGCTCGCTGGGCCCTGCAAATGCAGGATTACGACATACGCGTGGTGAATCATTCCGGGCGGACGCATCCCCACACTGACACTCTTTTGCGCTCACCACACTCGCTAGAGGCTACTGGTGAGTCCCCCTGTTAGCGCAGGTTGTCGCCTCTTGACTTTGACACTATTGCTGTGGTACAACACAATCACCTCTCAATTACATCCCTTTTGGACCTTATCTCGGATACCTCAACAGTTCCAGCCTCTCGAACACTTCAGTACCAAGTTCCTTGTTTTGCGATCCTTGATGAGCTGCTGTACCGACGCAATCATGCACAAGAAGGACGTACGGGGTTGCTCGTCATTTCGAGAGCCTTGAAATGAGAGATCTGTTCCCCTTTGCACTCGAACCCCTGTGTGGCCACGCCGGCGTTTTCAAGACGTATGAGCGACTTCGGCACCGCTGCTATTGGCGGGGGATGCACACCGTGCGGAACTTCGTCCGCTCTATCTGGGGATGTCAGTGTGATGCACAATTGGGGACAAACCATTGCTATCGAAAAACACACACAAACTTTTAATGAAACTAGAAAGAGGCTGCAAATAAATAGAAGGAAAAGGAAAGCATAAAATAAATACTCAAACAGACATCACGGCAGTAAGAAACACACTTGGGGCTAGTATGACCTTAACTAGTGCGCGTGTCCGGGCTTGCCACGACGGCAGGGACGAATAACAGTCTCGACGCGGAGACGCGGCGACAAGTTGATGAAAGGAGTTGCGCCGGTCTCACCAAAGGTCGGGGTATAGGATGGCTGACCGGGCGACCGGAGCGCGCCAGCTCTGGCTTGGATAGGTAAGGCAGGCGGCTTGGCGGCACGAGCACACGGTGGCGGCGCTCTGGCCGGGCACCTGGGCGTAGAACTCGGGCCCGTAGCCCGACTGTTCTCGTCCTGCCTACGAGCACACAAGCTCGAACACCGACCTCGGGCAGCAGGCAGCACGACAGACGGGGGCGACGTTCTGGCTGGGCAGCTGGGCGTAGAACTCGGGCCTGTAGTCCGACTGCTATTGTCCTGCCCACGAGCACAGAAGCTCGCCGGCCTTGAGCAGCTGGCGGTACGATTGGGTAGACTGGCGACGCACAGGAACGGGTTGGCAGGAGGCCCCGGTTGGGTGAAGTCCTAGTGGCTCGGGTCCGGAACCCGGCGGCCCGTTTTCAACTCCCGGTCCGGTGGCCGATTTCTCCTGGCGTCGCTTCCTGGAACTCTCCCGGCGTCTCCCCATTCTGCTAGCGCGCCTCGCCTTTTCTTCCACTCTGGCCGATTAGTCATTTTCCGATTGGCTGCCTGAGGCCCTGTGGTCTTTCCTAATTGGTTGGCATTTCACTCTTGTTTTCTTTTCTTGCGTCGCGCGTTCACGTGCCGGACGCTCTTCAGCGTCATCGTTTTCCTCCAGCACGGAATTCGCTTCGGCGAACGCACTCCTTGTCGTCTGCTTCTGTCCGTCCCGACCACCGCAACATGTCGCGCACCACACACATCACATAAGCCCCCTTTTTTACCAAGTTTTTCTGAAGACAAACTGCCGCTCAGTGCGCGACATAGATCACGCATGCTCGGAGCACTACAGTGATGGTCCGTTTACGAGAACGCACTGTAAGATTCCATGGCACAGTTCACTGAGCACATTGATATAAACGTTAAAGGAAAACACTAATTCAAATAAAGCACTACAAGTGAAAAGGAAAAAGCTAGCATCACATAGACTATTAGCATGGCATTGCGATGACACAAGGTTGCTATGGTACCGGTAACATCAAGAGGCGTAGGGTTGTAGCCCCCCCCCCCCCCCCCCTGTATTCTACTCATGTAGTCCGCCCTGCGAAGTTCCGCATGTTGACTTTCTTGAAGGTCATCGTCAAGTTTATTTGCTTCTACACCCGAGCCCTCATTTGTTTCGAAGGAAGGTATAGGGGTGGTCGGTCTCCTCCTCCACCACGATGAATGATGCTGGCTGTGGGGCACTTTCTGGTTCACGCTCTTCATAGCGCTTCAGCATGTTGATATGGAACAGCTTTGTAGTATGTCCCAAGTCCAGCCAGTAATCAAGGCTGCTATTTTTTCCTATGACCAAGAAAGGCCCCTTCCAGTGCATCAACAGTTTGTTTGCCGTCGTTGGAAGCAGGATAAGGGCACGGTCACCAACTTTCAGCTGGCGTACCTTGCTTCCCCGGTCGTAGTAATTTTTGTGGGTCGTTTTAGATCGCAGCAAGTTCTCTTGTGCCAAGGGTAGTGTCTTTTCCAGACGATCTCGGAGATCCAAGACATACCCGTATGTGGTCTTGATTTCTTCGCATAGGTGGTCTCCTGTCTATTGTTCCTTAAGTAGACTGAGTGTGCCTCAGACGGGTCAACCGTAAATTAATTCGAAAGGAGAAAACCCCACACTGGCTTGAGGCACTTCACGATACGTAAACGAGAGGGGTGCTAGTAATCGGTCCGATGACTTTGGTTCTTCTTGGCGCATCTTGCGTAGCATTTGTTTCAACGTGCCATTAAATCGCTCCAAAGGCCATTACGCATGAGATGGTACGGCGTCGAGCTTAGATGTTTGATAGCCAGCAAGTCTCTCATTAGGTCCGATGTGAAACAGGAGGCCTGATCGCACAGTATCTCACATGGAAATCCAATGCGAGGAAACATTTCTATCAGTCTTTCGGCCACCGTAGCCGAATCGATCGACGGCAAAGCTATCGCATCTGGATATCGTGTAGCGAAGTCCTCCAGGGTCAGTATGTATCGGTTACTCTTATTTCACGGAGGCTTTAAGGGTCCGATTATGTCCACCGCCACTCTTCCAAATGGAGTGTCTATTAAAGGCATGCGACCAAGAGGTGCCTTGCCCACCTTGCTCTTAGGATACGTTCACTGGCAAGTGTCGCAAGAGCGTACGTATCTTCTCACTGCTTCTTGGATTCCTGACCAGTAGAATGCTTCTAGAACACGGTCATTTGTTCTCATTCCTTGGTGCCCTGACATAAAACTTTCGTGTGCCAAAGTGAGCACTTGACAGCGTAATCTTTGAGGTACTACCACTTGTTCGTTCATTTTTCCCGGTAGCTGGTGACGACGATACAGCACTCCCCTTACGACTTCGAATGAGTAGTATGCTAATCCTTTGCCTTAGAACACCTGACCAACTTTGTTCCTGCAAGACTCGAAGGTCTTGTCTTCGTTATGGGCCGTGGTAAGATCCTTCCTGGTTATTTTCAAGGCGCTGATATTGATCGAGGATGTTTTCGGCTGTTGGTCTCGGCTCTTGATGCCGACCAGCAAAGCATCCGGGGAACGGTCTTCTCCCTTAGTTCTTTTCCCACTTGTTATACCATCTTGGATGAGCTTCTTCTTCAGCCTTTCTTTCCAGGTTTTATCTCGATCATGAGCTTGTCGTTATCCTGGTGCATTTCCGATAATAACATCATAACATGGAATTGGAGGTGACGCATGAGGAGGTGAAGCTTGAAGTCGTATTGGCGCAGGAAATGCGAACGGCGGCGGCGCCGGTCACGTGGCGACTTCGGCATAGGCCTGAGATACAGCCACGGGAGGGCAAGGTTGAACTAAAGGTAGCGACTGGGCAAGTTCCTGGCGAATGGCCGGCCTAATGGGAGCAGCCAGAGATGTGTCAGGCTGGGGAGGTCGATGGTTGAGAGGCCTAATAGACAGTTGGCGCGCCACCTCCTCACGAATCAAACTTAATCTCAGCAGAGAGCGATGTAGCTGTCGTCGAGTTGGAACGAAGCGTGAGGCCCGAGAGCGAGTCGCCAGGTGCAACAGCGCTGCGCGCAAGAACCCTTTGTCCACGCAGCTCATCGAAGCTCTGGCAAAGAGTGACGACAGCAGCGACAGAAGTAGGGTTGCCCGCCAGAAGCATTTGAAATGCGTGTTTTGTGTCGGCAGCGGCAGGCGGCGGGGGCCCGGCGTCCGGAGAGCGTGCGGTGAGCGCCGACGACGCCAACACGAGAGAGGGAGGCGCAGAGCCGACCGCTCTTGAAACAAACCACACAAGAGACTGGGCCGACAAGCGGCCCTTTAATGCACGAAGACTTCCCTGCCAGATGTCACCACCTCATTGGTCAAAGCCAAACACGTGACCGAAATGGATGCGCCATCTAGCCAAACTAGACGAAAACATGATTAAGCACTTAACATGTGACCTCTCAAAGGGAGACACTATACCACATCATCCCCCTCTGGAAAAGAAGGGTAACTATTCGGTGAAACGCGCACTCGAAGCGCACGCACTTAAGGACAAGAATCATTTCTATCCGTTCCCCCAAGTTCAGAAACAAGAGCATCAATCTTTGGAGGCACAAGAACACAGACAGTCTTTGACGCACCAGTGTCCAGGCGCTTCCAGTGCGTTTAGCACTTCACAAAGAAATATTCATCTGCAACACAGCATTGTACACAATTCTGCATAAAACCCGATAAGCAAAACAGGGTACAAGTTTCACTGCACCACACCTGAAGAAAAATACGTTGTGCGTATTTATTGAACAAGGGAACGCATGACCTACCTCTGTGAACACATGACCTATGTCACGGCGAGGCCCCTAGCCGTGGCACCTCAGGGATGAGACTAGGCCCTACACTCATCATCATCATATCATCATCATCACATATCATCATATATCATCAAGCCACGGAGGCCGTTTCTTGCTGCGCGGAGGACGTGTGCGTACCTCAGACGAACTTTGGGGGTCGCGACACCTGTCGGTCGACTTTGAAGACCCAGTCGTCCCACTACTGTTTCCCTCCCCCTGGTTTACCATTTGAATGTTGGTGTTGCACAAAGCTGAAGAGGGTTGCCCAGGAAGTCTCTCTCGACGTCCCAAGAAGTCTTGGGAGGCTATCGATTTCCCCATGGAATCAGAGATGACTGTAGTCTGTGTAGACTCGGAAGTGATAGAGTCAGATGAACTACTTAGTGCACCCCTATTACTATAAAGAGACCATGTAGCTGTAGACGAGTCATCGGGATGACTATCCAAGTTTGAATACGAGTACAAAAAGTCTTCATCACTTGTAGACAATGTACTATCTTCTGAACATCCTACTACTAGGGTTAACTTAGACGCATTCCATGTCTTTCAATCACTGAGTACAAAAGTGTATGGTCCTATCTGGGCCTCAACTGTACGACCTTTACTGCAATTAAAAATCCTTTCCTATAATACTTTATTTTGATGGCGTCTCCTACCTTGATACGAGTTGCCTGAGCATCTCTACGTCAGTCTACATACTATTTGCGATTGTTTCTGCGAGACCCTTTCTCGAACTTGAGGTAGGAAAGTGCGCCATTTTGCTACACGATCACGCAACCTGAAGTTGCTAATATCTATCTTTGAACGAGGTTGACGACCATGAAGTAAGAAAACTGGAGAGAGACACGTTGTAGCACGTGGCGTGATCCTATAGGAACCTAAAATTTGTGTAATGTTTTTCGAATCATCTCGACCTTCGAGCCTGGTTACCTGCAAATGTTCCTTAATGACTCTGTTGAACCATTCTATTTGACCGTTTCCCTGAGAGTAGTATTTCGAGGAGAAAAAATGACAATTCCCTTTTCCTTTCGGTAATCCTGGAATTGTTTTGAGACAAACTACGGACCATTGTCCGTAACTATAGGGTCTGGTAGCCTTTCGCGGCTGACAGCTCAGTCAAGAAACTTAATGACATCATCTGTAGAGATGGAATTAATACCAAGTACTTCTGGATACTTTGAGTAATAATCGACTAAAGTGACTAGATACCTAGGGTAGGGCGTGTTTAATGGACCAATGATGTCCATTCCTTATTTCTGCGAAGGCCCGTTTGGGCATTAGACTGGCTGTAATGGAGCTGCATGAGGCTTTGCCGACTTGTCTGCCAACTGACATACATGCCAATGCTTTACATACTGTTCTACAGTACTATCCCTCTGCGGCCACCAATAGCGTTCACGGCATAGCTGCTTGCTACGCACTATGCCCTCATTATTTTCATGTGCCCACTGAAGAAATGTGGGTACCAGAAATCTGGGTATTACCACACAATCACCACGCACGAGTAATCCATCTACAAATGACAATTCTTCATTTCCATGAAACCAAGCTCATAAAAGATTGCTTATGTTTTTCTTATAAGGCCAACCCTCTGACAGGTATTTAATGACTTTCTGAGGAGTATCATCTGCACTCATTGCAAGTTGCACTGTTTCTTTGTCAACGACCGATGTAACTAGGGATACTATTTCTTTATTCTGGATTACATTCTGAGAATCCTCTACTGGAAGTGTAGACAAGCCATATTTTCACTAGACAAGGCACGATATTTTCTGATCCTTTGCAATATTATATCTGAAAGTTGTAATACAGAAGTCTGGCTGACCATTTTGAAATTGCAAAGAGGTCAACGACCTGAGCCACCAGCGGCCAGTAATTCACCCACAGCTCCATGGTCAGTTGTAAGTGTGAAACGTCTACCCCAGAGGTAAACGTGCCATTTTTCACACGCCAACAGACATGCTAGAGCTTCACGCTCGCCTACAGAATACTTTCTTTCTGTAACCGACAAAGTTATAGATGCAAATGCTACAGTTTCAAGCTTAGAACCATACGGTTGTTGTAGGACAGCGTTGACACCAACATCAGATGCATAAGTCGTGACTACTACAGGCGATTCAGGACTGAAGACCTTAATGATAGGGGAACATGTAAGACGAGCTTTCAACTGATTGAACCTACGTTGTGCATCATCAGACCAACCAAGACTTTGCCCTTGCCTGAGCATGAGGCGACGCGGTTCTACCAGTTCTGCGTAATGATCAATGAACTTGGTATAATAACCAGCTAATCATAAAAAAGGATTGCAATGCCTTAATATCTGTAGGAGCAGGCGCATTCAGAATTGCTTTCACCTTGCTCTCCACAGGGTAAATGCCTTCAGCTGAAAGTCTATGAAAACTGAAACTGTCGAACTACACCACAACATGATTAAACAGTTAACATGCGATCTCTCAGAGACTATACGACAGCGTCGTCTTCGATGCCCCTGAGGATGTGCTTAACCTTCTCCTCTTAACTCATGGTGGAATCGACGCGGGCGCAAATATCCAAGACATCCTCCACGTAGCTGGTGTAAGTCTAGCCGGGCTGTTGAGTGCGCTGGCGGAGGCGCTGTTCAGCACGGAGGTTTCGCAAGGCCGGGCGACCGAAGACTTCCGCGAATGCTGTTTTGAATGCGGACCAGGTTTGTAGTTCCCGTTCATGATTGTGGAACCTTCGTAACGTCAGCAAGATAGAAGATGACGGTACGTAGCATCGTCGGGTCGCCGCATTTATTGTGATCACTGACGCGCTCGAAAGTGGAAAGCCAATCTTCCACATCGGTCTCACCCGATCCGTTAAAAACAGGAGGATCCAGCTGCCGCTGGACGGGGCCCCACATAGTAGGAGCGGCGGATGCTCCAACCGGATTATTGGGAGCCTCGTTCATGGTAGCGGTTGGAGCAGTTGTCAAAGTTCGGCTGCGATGTTCCAGGGTGAGGTCGGGGTGGGCAGCATCTTCCACCAAATGGAATTTGAGGATGTATTATAAGACACTAGGTACAGCCTAGTTGCACCGGCAGTACACGAACGCTGATCGCGCGCACAGCCGAGACAACAGCGTTTTTTTTTCGTCCTCCTCTTCACTACGTTTGCAATATTCTCCCGCTTTTTTTGAAGGCATCCATCTATGAATTTTCGTTTCCGACCCTTCAACGTAGAGGCCACGAGGTTCCTTGCTACCCAAGCGCTCAGTACGTAAGGGAACGCAACCACCATGCTGTGTATCAAGTATGCCTTGAGAAGACGCTGCAGAAATGCTTCTTTGGAACATTCATTTCTTGAAAAGCACAAATGGCCTCCGTTTTCCTTTGTTCGAAGGGAGGGGAATGCACGAAGCATGTCCATCTGCTACAGCTGCGGCATTCGACGATGCGTCTCCAGGTGCTCTCGCACACGCCGCCAGCGACCTCCGCGGTGTTCCATCTGGCAATCGCTCACGTGGGTGCATTAACCTGAATCACTACCCCGTCCCCTTCGAAGCGATGAAAAAGAATACCTCATATGCTCGGGGTCGCCTGTCCAATTTCGAAGTCTCACACTGTCGCCTACATGGCAACGTTTCTAGCAATCACAGCGTAGCCTCCTTTCCTGTTTGCAATCGAACCAGTGCGCAGCAAAATACGTAATACGCGAAACAATGATATCGGCGAACACGCTTTTGGACCGTAAAAAATCTCACCACGGAGTCAATCGCATGGCGTCGCACACTAGTCGATTTGAATTCAAGTGTTTCCCGCGCCTAAACCATGTTTTGATTACGATGAACGCCGTAGCGGTGTACTCCGGAGTAATTTTTACCAACAGGAGATCTTTAACCTACCCTCCAACTCAGGTGACATGGGCCTTTCTGCATTTCGCCCTCATTGAAACCACGGCCGCGGCTGCCGCAATTTCATCCCGCGACCTCGTGCTTAGCGCCGTAACAACATAGTCTCTAAGCCACCGCCACCGGTAGTACACTATTTGCAAGGCGCATACATTCTGACTGCGATGTTCGGCGACTGCAAAGGGGAGAGATTGATTCGGACAGTGTAATTGTCAGTTTTCAGACAGGTGCAAGCGGCTTCTTGCGCGGAGCAATAAGGTTTAACAATTGTTAGCCGCTGGTGTGCGGTCCACGGAAAAAGAGAGAATAAAGTATAGGTGTGACTGTCATCGTTAGCTTTAAAGCACGTAACTAACCACTTGATTAAAGTACAGCTTAACATAAATTCTAGACGGGCATGAGTTTTGTATACGTTTTTCAATTTAGTACAGGAAATATGTTCTTAGAAGAATGTGTATTTAATGTCACAGGTTATAATAATAATAATTATTATTATTATCATCATGAAACTTTTGGTAGGCCATTATTGGAAAAATTGCAAACTTCCTTTGGACATACAAAATTTCTCCCATATTTTGCTTATGAAACGCAAATATAGCTCTCCGGCAAAAATTTCTGGCATTCACTTGAGGAAACATATTCAGTGCTGCTTGCTTTTGTCCATTGTCTGGTTGACACAGTGATGCTTCAGCACGATAGCAGCTATTAATTGAATTCCAGAAACGTAACCCTGTCCTGCTTGAACAATTTATTATTTCACTGCAATAGTACATGACAGTGATAATAGACACGGTTACAGTCTCACTCCCCCCAGAACATTACTTGGACCTCAAAAGCGCTTTGCAGAATCGGATTGTAGCAACCACTGTTCGGAGTATGGACCAGGTACAAGATGGTCTTTGCCAGGAGACATTAAAATGCATTAGCTTTTGTTATCGGAGAATACAAAACAAATTTTTCAGAAAGAGAGACAAGCTTCGGGGAAGTGACTGGATCGTCAGTCCTAATAATTTCAAATTCACCAACCCATAAATTATTGGTCTTTACGAAATGAAAGCTGTGATGGCTTCTGCAGCTGCGATAGGACATATCTGGATAGAATAGGTAAAGTAGATATCGTTCGCGTAAAATTTTTCACGAGGCACATTAGCTCCCGAAAAAGGCCACGACGTTTTCTGTAACCATAAACAGGCAAAACACGGGGAATGCGGGAGATGGAAATTCAAGACGATGGGCAAAACGAGAACAAGGTGAAAGCAAGCAGTCATTCATGTGACCTAATATTTATGCGCGATATATATAACTTGTGACTACTCCATATAAACAGGCAGCCATTCATACGACGCCTTCAGCCTGTACGCCAGTAGCGCATGAAAGCAAGGGCAGACAATTATGCTGCCAGAGTGCTCTGTCATCTTTCTTCTGTCTACTATCGCGCGTTCATTCCGCTCCTAGGAATTTGTAGCTTATTCCATCCCGAACTGCTGGAATGTAGACGTCTAAAATGTCACACGTCGAAAGTTGATTCCCGCAAGAAAAAATTGCCATTAAACCTGTGATGTTCAGTTTCTGAAACTCTTCCTGTTGTTCCTGTTGTCTGTTCATGTTATTTAATCAGCGATGTAATAGACAGTCGCAGGTATCAGAAAAACTTTGTGGTCAGGAAGCGTTCAGAAGTCACCGTTCTTATACCCATGGTCTGACCATATACTGTTGCCTAGCTATGCGGTCAGAATCATTTAACGACCGTGATATCTAAGAGAGTAGTTAATTGAACTGCTACTTGTACGCTAAAACATATCACCATAAATTGATAGAAAAAGAGGTCTTGAGAGGCTTATATTTGGATAGTCACGATCATGTAGTAAAAGAGATTACTCAGCAAGAAAATGCACAGAGAAAATTGATTGTAAGGCTTACCAAACACGAAATTGATGTCCTAACGAAAATGAATGTTCATGTAAAGACAAATTTCCGTAGATGGAATAACCCACGTACTTTGCGGCGCACGTGGTGTTTTACCATTCAGGCCCGGAGAGACGCCATCGTCCCGTGGCTTAATTGTAAAACACCGCACACACAATGTATAAGGTCTGGGCGTGGATCCGAGTTTTGGCAAGTAATATTCTAGTTCACTTTCATTTTTTTTATCAATAACCACAATTCTATATTGCAATAGAAATCACAAAATCTCCGTTGAACTTTCTTTGGCTTCCTTCTTTGGAAGGCTCGGCATTAATAATATTTAGAAAGGGTGGTTGCTTGGGTTGGGTGGTGAAACATTGCTTAAACATGAAAGTAAAACTCGTTTTAAGGCTCAAATCATAGGATGGAAGGAAGAAGATGATAGGACAGAGCGCACGTCTTCCTTGCTTCCTAAAAATCAATCAGTAAAAAAAGAAGCTTTTTTCCCTGTATAAACAATACTAACACTTTCCCTAGGGGCTTTTATTACAGTTACAAGAATTCAACCTGGAGTTAAGCAACAAGACATTTGTTTCTCTATTTCAATAAGAAGAGCTGTTCGAGAGATGCTTTTCTGAGCTTCAGGGACCAACGACCTCGTAGAGTTATTATTTACATATTGAAAAGTCATTTCCATAAAAAAAATTCTAAAATTTGACGCTTAAATGCCCATGTGTTCGATAATCGGTCAGTCAGGGTTCCGTGGTTGCAGAACTGTCTGACAGTTAGGCACAATAAGAACCAATAAAATGAGTAAAACAAGACACAGAAGACAGCGAGAGAACAACGCTTTTGTTTCATTCCTTCCCATTTATCTCCATACTCATGTGCTCTTTCACAGATCTGAAAATCTAGATGCCAGTGAGCGCATGAAAGACTGACCAAAAGGGTTCGGTCCCTAGTCATCAACAAAACATACAAAAAGAGAGACGGGAGACTCGGAATATGTCTTGATCACATAAAAAATTAACGAGAGCTTGAAAAGGGAACATTATAAAATGCTGGGGCGTGACGACATCGGAGCAGATTTAGCAGGCGCAATGTTCTTTTCTCGTCTAGACGCTAATTCAGGGTTTCATCAAATTCCTCTAAACGAGGAGTCATCATACTTGCGCGAATTTTCGACCCCGTTTGGCCGTTCCCGCTTCCTTAGGCTACCATTCTGTATAGCATCGGACAGCGAGGTGTTCCAGAAAGCTCGAAATGAAATAATTGATCGCCTGCCTGATGTTCAAATGTATGTCGGCGGCGTGCTTATCTGCACGAGCAGCGCCTGAAAGCTATTCTGAACGCATCTGAAACTACGGGGCTAACATTTAACCCTGCAAAGTGCGTGTGTGCAGTATAAAAAAAATTAAGTTATTTGAATACATAATTAACTGTGATGGTAGCAAGCCAGACCCATCATTAATTGCTAGAGTATTTGAGTTGGCGGCACCACGAAATAAACAGGCTGTCCAAAGGATGCTTGGTGTTTTGAACTATTTCATCAAATAGGTGCCGAGCCTGGCCCGGTGAACTACGCTTTTGCGATCTCCGATTAAGCACGACGCTTTAAATGGACGCACAAAAACGAATGGCGTGATGTATGCAGGTCATTGAATACAGCTCCACTCTTGGCGATTTTCGACCCAAACAGGGAAACAAAGGTGACGTCAGATGCTTCACAGGATGGCGTAGGTTCAGCTCTGTTGCGGTGACATGATGATGGTTGGAAGGCGGTAGCCTATGCCTCTAAAGCCTGGACAGTGACCGAACAACGGTACTCCCAAATAAAAAAAAGAAGCGCTTGCGCTGGTGTTCGGCTGCGAAAGATTTCATCATTTCGTTGATGGTTGCTCAGTGAGACTTGATAGTGACCATCGCCCTTTTATCTACATAGCCTCTGTGAGTGTAGTGATTTTTTCTGGGGTTTTTGCGGTATGACTACTAACTTTCGTTTCCGGCAAACAGCGGACCCTGGCGGATATGCTGCCAAATCGCCTGCTCCTGGAGATGGTACCGCTGTGGACACCGCGGACGTCGAGCTGCATGGTATCAGCGTGGTGTCGTCACTCGTGTTCGAGGGGACTGCTCGACGCTTTGTAAGTAAAACGGCGAGTGACCCGTATCTTAAATTAGTGCTGCAAAGGGTCGTGCAAGGCGAATCGGTGGAAATGCCATTAGCTTCAACGGCTTCTGAGCTGTCAGTAGTAAATGGTACACGTCTCAAGGCATGAATGTCGTAATCCCAGCAACAATGCATTTCCTACGCTATCTGTAGATGGCATGCCTACAATCAACCAGCAGAGCCACTGATGCTCCGGTCGACGCCATTGCAGGGGTGGCATCGTATGGGAGCTAATATTGTTCAGTAGGGCGGGAAACACTACCTGTGTGCTTACGATGCGACGTCCAATTTTCCAGATGTGGACCAGCTGCGTGACCTGTCTAAAACATCCGTCATCGATAAGCTGAGCACGATGTTTGCAAGATACGGCATGCCAACACAGGAATGCACCGATGACGGCCCGCAATTCGCAAGTCAAGGATTTGCTCAGTTTACAGCATGGTATGTCTTCGAGCATGTGACATCAAGTAAACGATACCCGTCCTCAGAGGGTTTAGCCGAGGAGGGTAGGCAAACAGACAAAAATTAATCTTGAAAATACCACAGAAGCAAAAGTGAACTTTTGCTTACGCCTGTGGAATAGTAGCCACAAGTCCTGTGTTGAATTCCACTACAACTCCTTTAGAAGATAGGCGGTGTCCAGGCGAATTGCTCCAAGGGAGACGCCTGCGGATCCTACTTCCCGATTTCACGTATCATGCACTAATTTAAGCAACGAAATACAGCCAGATCATTCGAAACCACTAGCCACTGCCACCCCTCAAACGTGACGGTGTCGTGCGAGTCAAAGAAAAAATTGTGTTTGAAAAATTCTGCGGCTGTAGCGCTAGCGGGCCCATGGTCCTTTTTCGTTCAAATGAAAAACGGTAGGACCATTCGACAAAATCAGCGCTACCCTTTGGCAACAAGGGAAAGTCTATGTCTAGACCTGTCGCTCAGCGACACAGATGACGAGCGAGATCCCAACCAAGTTCTTTCAACGGCACCGCCAGGGACTACACACTCAGAAGTTGCAACGGGACAAAGCCCGCCAAGCCAGTCGCTTAGAAGGTCCCAACGGCAGCCAAGACCTCCCCAGCGATTAACATATGACGCTAACGTTAAACAAATTAACATACGTTGAACCAGCTTCAGCATTTTTCTGTAAGGAAGGAAGATGTATCGTATCGGCATGTGTGCGCGTCTTTATGCGCACCAGCTATCAACAGCAGCCGAAACCACGCTGTTGTGTTCGTCAAATGATGCCTCCCTTTTCCTGCTTACGACACTATGCTAACCGTATTCAACAAACAACGTGGCTCACTCTTCACTTGCTGTCCCACTGTTTCACGTCGGCAACATCGATGCCAATACAGTTACGGAACTGATTGAATTTCTCAAGATAAAATACGTAAAAAAGAAGCGTCAGGCACACTCACCCACAACCTGCAGACGTGATAGCGTCGAATTGCGATTTGAATATACGAGAAGACATAAATATGTTACGCGGGAACTCAAAACACAAACCCCTATTCCAGCGTTTCTACCATCCATAAAGTGGCCACGGTCTCCTGTGTTTGCGCGCGCTGGTGCGCGCAAATCTCGAAGGCCATAAGGCGGTCCACCCATTTGCTTGCAACACCTCCAGATGGCCCTTGCCTCCGCCGCATCGGGGCCCCCCCAAGAGGCGGCGTTTCTAGTAGAAAGCTCGCCTTCGTGCGTAGCGCTCAACTAATGGGCGCTAGTATTTATCAACAAATACTTTATAAAATGCGGCCCAACCTGATCTATCGACCTATGTCCGTGACCGCCAAGTGTCCATTTATATTCCACACCAGAGCCAGTCAATTAGCTACCTACTACAGTTATTCCGTCGCAGCCACCACAAACCTGGCTGGAGATCATTCTGCCTGTCTAATGCAATCGGTGGAGCGGAGGCCAACGTCGTTTAGGGTGCTGATGACGCCTTTGAAGCATCCGACGAGGATGTCACTTGTCGCATCGAGTAGTGAAGTTTTGTTAAACGAGTTTATAGTAAATACAAGTGCGTCTTGTTTCCAGTTTTCTGTTCTAAAAAAGATATGGCTTGACTTACATTCAAATTTTATCGCTATACGTTTTCAAGATAGTAATTGACCTATATTCGAGGTAATACGGCAGTATAGCTCGCCTATTTATCACATCAAGAGTTTGATCGTTTAAAATTTACATTTAGTTTTGTTTACGATGGGTTAGTATGAAGCGTACTTATTTTCTAGCTCCCAATCGCATGCTGATGGTACTAAAATACCACGACCACCACACTTAGCATTGAATACTATCATTGATAAATCATTATATGGAACGGCCTAACTATGAGTTGTCTTGCAATGCACAGTAATTATAACATTTTATTGCGTTGTTGAAGTTATTCGCAATCATTTCTAGTTGTTTTTTGTTCATCTAGAACTACAAAGAAATAGCGGAATCTTGCATCCTAAAGCGTCTGCTCCAATCGAAAGAGGCTTGGCACGCACCAATGATATTGAACAAAAAGCACTTTCCTAGGAGATGGCTCAACGCAGAAGCTAATGTCTCGCCATTCGCCAAATAAGTCTTCTCCCATAAGTGCTGACAAGATTCTTCTCTCTTCAAGAAATTGTATTGCTTGCCGATCTGGGCATGAAAAACCGCAGCCGGTTTTCTTAACAATGGGACAAAAAAAAAAACTAATGGCAGCGCGGCTTGTAGACACTGCGAAGGGACTCATCAGTCTCGCTCTAACTAAGGGTTGACCAGGAGGCATGCTGACTTTTGCGCAACTGAGGTGTAGCTGTACGCAAAGAAATGCGAGAGAGCTTTGAGTATGCGCAGCCGTCTCAACGCTACGAATCCACACGTGTTAACGTGGTCTTCAGCTGAGATTGCAGCAGCGGCGATGTAGAACTTCGTAGCGGTGGCGTTGCTCTTCGCTTCACACAACTGCAAAAACATGAAGCACATTACCCATAACAATCCAAAATATAACAGTCATAAGGCCAATGTGTCCATTGGCGTGAACGTGGCATGGAGAATTATATGTGGTCATTAAGATTGTAAAAGTGCAGGAAAACCAGCATTGAATACGAAGTCAAACTTTGCGGAATGAAAGCCACACAGGATCGCGTTCACTGCTCTGTCAATGAATAACAAGTCACGGCGTGGTTACGTGTGGACGAAAGTGGGCTTAAGCCAATTCAGTCATCCTAATCCTTGCATCTGACAATGTTTTACGTAATGTTGACTATCACAATGTCGACAAGAAGCAGTTTGCATAAGAAGGTCTATAGGATCATCATATATTTGAGCACATAGGTCCCGTAATTATTAATTTACTTCATAAACGGTTCAGTCGTGTCGACGCTGCAGTAAAGTTCGCTGAGCACAAGCTTCAGGTAGCTAATCAGATTATTGCCTGGTCGTTGAGGTGCACAGCATTTCGCCATGACTCCTTGTTTTTGTTTGTGCCATATGGGGCTAAGGGCAAAAGTTGATTTCCTCCCTCCACATATAGAACTCATGGATGTCCTCAATAAGTCAGCGCCAAAGTATATTGGAAGGGAAAGCGGCTTGCAGTATATATATCCGTATCGTGGCACAGAAAAATACCAGGCAATGCGGATCCAACATTGATCTGGCGCACATATTATCAAAATATAAAAAAGCAGTATGCCGGATGTCCCAGTTAACTTGGACCAAGAAAAAATAAAACGCTCTTGAGAAATCAGACCGACTGCATAGCAACGGCTCTCGTTTGCACTTACATCCAGTATTTCGTAATCACGAAGCAATAATTGCTTTTAATTAGTAAATTTTTAATATTGTTTGAATCGCAAACATGTCAATTAAAGTCAAGTCAAGTCAAGTCAATTTATTTCAGCATTTCTTTTGTACAGACAGAAGAATGCTAGGACAAGCACAAAAAGCTGCTAAGCTGCAGCTTGACTGGGTGCTTGCCCCATCACTTGGCAGAAACAAGAGACAGAAAATACATTTGAGGGAAAAAATATTTACAGATTTCAAATGGTCATGTAAAAGCATGGGAAAAAAACACAAAGTACATCATACAGAATACTCAAAAATCTGTAGCGACTGCTCTGTTATAGTATGTCACTGAAAAAAATATAATGAACAGTAGCGCACAGAACAGCAGTCTACAAAAAACGCTAAACACATGACGTAAAATAATTAGAAACCTCTCTACAAGAAAATTGAACAGAAGTACAACATAATTATTTCAATTCGATGTAGTAGTCTAATCATACTGTCAACGAACGGTCAATATCTTTTAAGAGCACCAGCGATTTAGTAGAAACGTTTTCCATTTTTTGCGGGTTAAGTTATCTATGTCGATATTGTCTTTTTCCAGGTCACCTAAAAGGGTAGCTATGCGCGATTTTAACCTGTTTCTTCCATGACATGTTCTTGAAAAGGGAGTCAGCCAAGTGCTTCTATTTCTGAGCGTATAGGGTATGTCCGATGGTTTTGTTAAGGTGCATAAAGTAAGAAAGGTGGTTTCGTTTTGCTTAAGACTGTTTTTGTATTTTATTAGTAGAGTAAATTCATACAATAGCTGAAATGGAAGTATGCCATATTTTAAAAACAGATCCTTTGTATGCGCATCATGTACTACATTCGCTATATGACGCAGTGCTCTTTTCTGTAGAGTACACATTTTCTGAATGTTCCTCCATGAAGTAGTTCCCCATATAAGAGTACAGTAGTTAATGTGAGTTGCAAAGAGAGCGTTATAAAGCAATAATTTAATCTTGTCCGTCAGTACATGACGAAGCCTAGAAAGCACACCGCACGCTCGTGACAGACTTGCACATACACGATGTACATGAGCATCCCAGCTTAAGTGTTCGGTGAAGATAACTCCTAGTGTTTTAACCTCACTCACAACAGCTATTTTTTCACTCCCTAGGTACAGATCAAGTGAATGGTTAACTGGTTTTTGAGAAGGTGTGAATAAAACTGATTTTGTTTTTTTGGTATTAATTTCAAGTGAATTTGCCATACTCCAGGTGTGCATTTTTTGAAGTGTTGAGTTTGCTAAGCAAGAGAGCTCCTGAACATTGTATGCTTGGATGAATATGGTTGAGTCATCGGCAAAAATAATAAACTGCGCATTGTTACTAACTTTTACGATATCATTTATATAAAGGTTAAATAAGATCGGCCCTAATATGCTCCCCTGGGGTACCCCTGCAACAATATCTTCTAAAGAGGAAAGGTGACTTGCGATTGCTACTGCTTGTTTCCTATGCTTTAAGTATGATTGTAAAAGAGAAAGAGGTAGGCCACGAAACCCATAGTATTCTAATTTAGCAAACAAGGTTCGATGACTTATTCTATCGAAAGCCTTGGAGAAGTCCACAAAGATGCCTAGCGTTAATTTTTTGTCTTCAAAACCCTGTAATATTACTTCTTTCTGTGTTAGCAAAGCGAGTTCTGTGGACATGCGCTGGCGGAAGCCGAACTGTTGCGGTGATATAAGAGAGTGTTTTTCGCAGAACGAGGCGATTCTTTTACCAATTACTTTTTCCAAACCCTTAGAAAAAACTGGGAGAACAGAAACGGGTCGATAATTTGAAAAATCGTTTTTGTCCCCGCTCTTGTATAAAACTGTTACTTTCGCGTGCTGCATTTTTTCAGGAAAAATGCCTGTAGAAAGAGAAATGTTATATATGTGGTTAAGCACGTGCACAAGAAAGTCAAGTACATACTTTATGGGCCGTATTTGAAGACCATCAATATCTCGAGCTTTAATGTTCTTTAGGTTTGAGAATAAGGAATAAATTTCCTCGGGTGTAGTCGGAGAAAAAAATGCGGAGTGAATGTTAGGTTCATTTAAAAAGCTCATAGCTGCATTGTTGTGGACGCCTGACACTAAATTAGTAAAGTATGTATTAAATTGGTCAGCTAGCTCTCGGCCCTTCATAAGCCTATTATTGGATGTAAGCTGTAGTTCATTGAACTGACCACTACGATTCAAGAGCTTGTTAAGTTCGCGCCATAAAGCTTCCCCTCGGCCGGTACATCGCAAGAACAAGTTTTCGTAATACAAATTTTTCGTACTGCGCAAACGTTTTGTTACATAATTTCTAAATTTTTTAAATGAGGCTAGGTCAGTAGGATCCCGTGTGTGCATGAACTTTGAGTACATAGCATTCTTTTTTTGTATTAAGTCCATACATTCAAGTGTAAGCCATGGCTTCCTGATTTTCTTAGGCTTCCTTATCGTTCTAGGTATAAACGAGTTGTCATACGCTATGTTAAAAATTTCCATAAAAATTACATACGCCTCATCAGCATCTGTGCATTGAAATACTGGTGTCCAATCTATGTTTTCTATTTTATGACGAAACATATCCAGCGTTCTTGTGTTAATATCTTGAATAATAAATGTATCGGGATTATCTGTTCCGTTTTTTTGTAACTCATTTTGTTTGCAAAACATAAATATGGGCAAGTGATCACTCACATATGCGGCAATGACGCCCGACGCAATGTTGCTGTCTGTGCAATTGGTTATAAACAAGTCCAAAAGGGTTTCAGAAACGCAACTAATGCGTGTGGGTTCTGATATGACGTTCATGCAGTCAAACGAGGCAAGTAACAGTTGTAACTCACGGGAATCAGATGTGGGTTGTAGAATATTGATATTACAATCACCACCTATTACCAAGTCTAGCTTATTAGAAGAGGAAAAGTCGAGCAGTTTTTCTAGGAAATCAAGAAATTTCCCAATATTTCCATCAGGAGGGCGGTAGACAACTGCAAAAAGATGTTTTCCGCATTGCACGGCTAGTGTTTCATAATCATCGGTAATGTTAGAAAAGTCATTAATAATTGAACATGAGAGTTTAGTGGATACAAGTAGCGCTATGCCCCCACCTCGACGGTGCTTTCTATTTAAAAAGAACGTGTTAAAACCAGGTAAATGCAACACGTCCATATCAGAAACGTACCAAGTTTCTGTTATCATGATCACATGAAAATCTACGTTGAATGAAGAAAGAAGTGCTGTTAGGATGTCATGTTTGTTTACTGCGGATTGCGCATTACAGTGTAGAAAACCTAGATAATCGCGTTCAAAAGGGCATACTACATCTTTTGGGTCAGTCATTGTAAGCCGTCAGACAGTGTTGACGTGGGCTTATCCTTAACTGTCTACTCCATTTTGTCCAAATCATTTTCGCAGGTGATCCGAATCACGTGAGACGTTTCTGTTTTTCTAGCGAACACCTTCCCTCCCTTCGTCCAAGCGAATTTCCAGTTCAGTGCTTTCTTTTTTGCAATCGTCATCCCAAGCAGCTTCTTTAACTGGGGACACAAGTGTTCGTTCAAGAACACGGGTACTCTCACGCTATATCCTAGATCTTGTGTGGTGAACCTCGTTTTTCGCGCCTTCTCAACGACTAGATCACGTTTCGCTCGGCGACTGAAAGCTACAACAATATTTTGGCTTGCATTGTCCTTTCGGTTCGGAATACGGTGACACACTTCAATGTCCTGCTCGCTTAGCGATACGCCAATCGTATCGCCGATCTTGCTAACTACTTCCACAAGATTTTCATTCTTTGACAACGGGATTCCCTTGATTTCTATGTTTCTATTTCTGGAGTACTGGTCCTGAGCCACTATTTGCAAGGTTGTTTCATGGGCTTGTTTTTGTAGAGCGGCAAGCTCACGTTGCAGTGGCTCCTGCATGGCCTTCAGATCTGCATTTTCTTTCCTTGTGTTTTCACACTCTTTCTTAAGGCTTTCATATTCCTTGCTGACAAATTCCAAGCTGTTCCTTAACTCTCTTATGTCTTTCCGAAATTCACGTTTCAGATCAGCCAGCTCTCGTTTGAGGTCAGCAACGTCGCCTCCCATCACCGTAGTTGATCAGGGCAAGAGCTCGAGATAGACTTACAACGGCAAATGAAAGCAGCAAAAGGCAAATGGCAAATGGCAGCAGAGGCAGCAAGAAAACGAGAAAAAAAAGCAAATTGTTTCACCAAACCTGTGAATGTAAGTAGATTCTTAGCCACTGCTCCGCCCGCCGCCTCTGCTGCCAAGTGTCCGAGAAGCCGATCGGAGCGTTGTTTTATCGGGTCCAGCAGGTGACGTCAGGCACACGTGGTCCCGAAAGTAGGCTGTGAGTCTTTCGCTGCAGTACCGAGAAGCCGATCGGAGCGTTGTTTTATCGGGTCCAGCAGGTGACGTCAGCCACACGTGGTCCCGAAAGTAGGCTGTGCGTCTTTCGCTGCAGTAGTCGGTGCAGATGCACTCAGCCAGCCACAGTCCGGGTCCTGAACGAGTTCCACAGTCCACGGCTGCCGGTCTACAGATGGCTTCAAGGGTCACCCAAACCTGTGAATGTAAGTAGATTCTTAGCCACTGCTCCGCCCGCCGCCTCTGCTGCCAAGTGTCCGAGAAGCCGATCGGAGCGTTGTTTTATCGGGTCCAGCAGGTGACGTCAGGCACACGTGGTCCCGAAAGTAGGCTGTGAGTCTTTCGCTGCAGTACCGAGAAGCCGATCGGAGCGTTGTTTTATCGGGTCCAGCAGGTGACGTCAGCCACACGTGGTCCCGAAAGTAGGCTGTGCGTCTTTCGCTGCAGTAGTCGGTGCAGATGCACTCAGCCAGCCACAGTCCGGGTCCTGAACGAGTTCCACAGTCCACGGCTGCCGGTCTACAGATGGCTTCAAGGGTCACCCAAACCTGTGAATGTAAGTAGATTCTTAGCCACTGCTCCGCCCGCCGCCTCTGCTGCCAAGTCAGGGTTGAAGGGCACCTTAGATAACTTTCCAATCAAGTATTATTTCGTGGTGAAGTGTGCCTTCTTGTTTTTCGAAGAAAAAGCCAAATCGTGCGAAATACGCGAATTATGAAATAGATAGGTACTTGCGAGACGCTACTCAAGCGCCTCCAAGCAACCCTCGAAAGATGCACGGCTCCATTCGTATAAGGCTTGGTCATGTAGGACGGCTGAAAAGGTTTTGCGACTCACTAGCGTGGTGCGATAAACGTCGGCATCTGCGGAACCAAAAAATTTGTTCGTCCAACATGAGGCGCTCGGGATAGCTTTAATTTCTGCGTATCATGAAACGAAGCAACAAAAGAAATTCAAGCAATTTTAGAAAATTAGTGCTGAATACAGCACGAGAAAAGAAACAACGCAGCTCTCGGAAGAACAGAAGAGAGCTACTCAGGAGTTTATTTCAATCACAAATAAAATACCAGCACGTAAGACGTCTCAGCCGCCCACAAAGAAACCTCCAGAGACGCAACTTCTTTAGCCATCCACCCTTTCTTTCTCGAACCCCGGAAAAGAGGCAAAACAAAGACGTTTTTTACCTATTTCTATGTTTGTCGCAAGCTTTCTTTGTGTAAGAATATGGTGACATTATGATCAATTTGTATCAATTCGTGCTCGTTTCATTGCCGATTTCCGCGTCAATGCTTTGCTGTGCATCGGACGAAGCCTTCCGCACACAAGTTTTTGCAGGCGGTCCCCTGCGAGCCTTTTGCGTAGCTTGGTGTGCACACTTCCAAACTCGGACAAGTTTCTTTGCTATGTTGCAGAAGAAGGGAGAATCTGAAGTACGCGACAGGCAAGGGGGCTCAAGAGTTGGATGAATAAAAGTCCTTGCCACAACGTGCTTGGATCCAGGTGCTTTGCAGACTCCCAAACTTCTTCTTATGACCGAACTTTTTTATACGTGGAAAGGAGTCTCATCGCAACAAAATAATTCTGCGGGTAACCTTTGTTTTCAATTTTATCCTGGTTGAAAACCAAAACAAATAAAATCCCAAAATTTTGAACGTTTCATTCAACCTCTTCAACCATTCAACCGTTTCATTCAACCGCCGCTACTCCGAAGCACAAACTGTCAGTTTATCTTCTTTATTGCAGTAGGTCACTAAGAGCTAGACCACAAATTGAACGGAAAATAAAATCCGAGCACATCTAAAATTTTTTTACGAATTATACTTGAGGAACAAGTCAGTATTTGGCCTCGCTCCAGGATTGTCGTTTCCGTCGGCAGCGAAGCAATGCAAAATCATCAAAGTGCACTTGAATGCCGCTGAGCGGCCTTTGGTGTTTTGCCCGGTGAGTAATGTTTCCGAGTTTTCCAACGGGCTACCAAATCGAGTTGTTGGCTTAAATTGGGGCGGGTTACTTTTTTTCATTGTTTCTATAATAGCACGTTCACTGTAGACCGGAATAATTTGGACGATATTGACGGGAAATCAGGAGCGCCGCATGCCACTCACGTCTTGGACGATGAGAGACCTAGGAAGCAAGAGCGGCCACGAAGGCCGGCAGGTGTGCGCAGTAGCCAAGCTCAGTGTGGGTGAGACACGAGACAGTGGGACCAGAGGGATGCGGCGGCAACTATACGTGCGCGTCACTTGAGTACATCGCCGATTACAACCGATCTCGAGCCGCGGCGTCGCGTCTCCGTGACGTCGAGGCGCGCTGGAGAGGTGCGTCGGTGCGATTCCCTTTCCCCTCACATCGCAACACCTGGCAAGCTATGGATGAAGGTGTTCCGAATCGCCCACTCTGCACAGTGGAGGCGGGCTCCTGACATTCAGTCGCAGTCAAGTGAAATTTTGGTGCCGCTTTGCCCCTGCGAACGCCGGCTTTTTCGCTCAAATAGCCATTTGATGCTTTCGCATAAAAAAAAAAAAAAAACCTCTCCTTTCTTGTGTCAGATTGTCTCTGCGCCGATTTCAGGAATTTTTTTTCTTCACAAGGTTTGACAAGTTGACAAATTGCATGCTTGTTTCCTTATCGCAAAAATTCATGTTGGAACATTTGAGACTCCTAGCAGGGCAGACACACTTAGGCACCCCAACGTAAACATTATATTACGCGCTTATTATTTTTACATTATAGCGCACCTGTTCAATATAGCAGAAATAGATTATATCGCTTCACTATAATAAAACCTGCTTTTAGGGTAGCGTATCACCTTGGCGACGCTGTAACTACAACTCGCTACACTCACATTTATAGAATACTGTAGATACAGGGCAATAGTAAGCCGCGTTTGAGAGCGTGGACTAAGTTATAGTGCCGGGTAACAGCAAAGTAAAATATTTTACTAGCTCAACTCTCCATACCGATGAAATAAATTCAACAGTTAGACCCATTTTGAGTGTTCTTAGGAAAACGGGGATATTTGATACTTATCATATTCAGCAACTTTTCAAGATATCTATTAGCTAGCGATCTGCAAACTCTTCAAAAAAGCCCAATCATTAATTTTTCTGATAACTAGCATTCAGGGGAGATGAAGAAGGCATCTCAGGAACATTTTTGGCGACCAGACATTTTCTTGCCCCTTTACACGTAAGTTGTATGTATAGTACCATATATTCCAGATCACCACGGAAAATAGACTGCGGTTATTAACATATTGTAATGATATTTAGCAGTAGTGGAATTATCATCTAGCATATCGTTATGGCTACGGTTGAAAGGTGTTTATTACCAGGACGAGGTAGATGTTCAAGTAACGATTTCGTGAATAGGCTGCGCGAGCTAACCTCTTCGCCCTCTTATCCTGGCCCTGATTATGGCGTAGCAATCCTCAGTTCCCAGACGAAGGCCGCTGGGCAAGTGCAAATCGCTGGGAAATTGCAGGGTGAAACCGCTTAACACGAGCAACATGGACAAATTGGGTCCGGCTAGAACGCGGACCAATTAACGTCAAGCGTTCCACCACGTACGTTAAGTCGCTCAAGCGATCTACACTGATGAACGAGCCCGGGTAGGGGGGGGGGGAAACCTTTCGCATAAGCAAGGTGCACATTGAGGGGTCCACAGGGTTCGATGGGTGTTACGATGCCACAGAACGAACACGAGCAATACGCTTGGCTTCTTCGGCAAAACACAGCGTCCTGGGAACAGAGTATTCGGTTTGAAAGTCAAACAGTAGTATTGTATCAATGCAGCTTGGAGGTGAGCGGGCGCAGAGGAGATAAAAATGACGAATTAGTCGTCTCATGCTTTGCAGTTTTATAAGCATAGGGAATCAAGTGAAAAACGTCATCCCGGTCCTTTTGATCAAAAGATGCGTACACGGCCAGTATGTTATTTATAGTTCTGTTCATATGTTCTACAAGGGCATTTGTCTGAGGGTGATAAGGCGTTGAATGGCGGTACTGCGAATGGCAGATACGGAGGAGTTCTTCTATGGCGTCTGACGAACTGACGACTGCGATCGCTAATGAACACATGGAGGACCATGCCGAAGAACAATGAATCAAGGCCAAACCGTTGCAACGCACGCAGCTGTTGAAGATCGTCTGGCCGCCATTTCGGCGTAACGGGTCAGGTGTCAGAAACATGCACTCGCCCATCAGCTGTCGTTACACGATCGTGAAAATGGGCCCAAAATATCGATACCGAGTTGTTTAAATGGCAGACGAGGAGGTGGCTGAAGTTGGAGCAGACCCGTCGGAGCCGTGGTAGGGCGACTGCAGCGTTAGACATTATTAGCAACTAGCGAAGTATTGCTTGACCGTGTCCCTATTCCGGGCCAGTAAAACGCTCCTGTGTCTGGTTCAAAGTTCTGATAAACCCAAGGTAGTCAGAGGTCGCATCGTCGTGCATCACCATCAGTATGTAATGATGTATGTATGTCCGCTCAGAGTTTCGGCGGCACCACCAGAAGGAAGCGTGCGCCATTAACCGTCAAGGGTCGTCAAAGCGGGCCGTCAAGAACAAACAATTGACTTGTGGCTCCTTCAAGCGATGCAGCTACAATTAGCGGTTCCAAACTAATATCATTTTATTGCTGTACCTTGAAAGTCCATAAGTCTGGGGACGTACATAAAAATTACCTTTCTCACATTCCCTCGTCGTCAGAGGAAGGCGAGGTAGACAGAGTCTGCACCTGCGTGGCGACTTCCAGATTTGTAGCAAATAAAAGTCGTACTCTTGCAGTCGAAGAGCCCAGAGTGCCAGTTGAGCACTCAGGTCACGAAGATTCCCCATCCAGCATAATACGTGGTCGTGGGTAACGATAGTGGACGGGCGTCAGAACCTACAGGGCCGAAATTTGTAGACAGCGAAAACAGCTGCCTAGCATTCTTGTTCGGTAACAGTGTAATTGCATTCCACCTTCGTCAAAGAGCGACTACCATTAGCCATAACGTATTCAGCTCCTTGATAACGTTGCACTGGTACAGCTCCATTGCCGAGACGACTTCCATCAGCGTGCACGTCCGTAAGCGAGGCTACATCGAAGTGACGCAGTGTGGTCCCCGACGCTAATAGAAATGTTACTGCCAGAACGCTTCGTCGTAAGCCGATGTCCAATAGAAGGGGATGGATCTTTACAGAAGACATATGAAGAAGTACATCAGGTCGACGAACCTTGGCACGAAGCAACGAAAATAAGAGCAAAGGCCTATGAAACTCCTCAGCTCCCGCGCTTACTTGGGTTCTTCATAGGAGCTGACTGCCTCAATATTTCGTGGATTTGGCCTCATACGGATTTTGTTGACAAGATGTCCAAGTACGAAGGTCTCGGTTTCGCCGAGCCGCCAGTTCTTGGAATTAAGGATCAAGCCGGCTTTTTCGATATAATACAGAGCGCGACGGAGACGTCTCGCACGGTCACTCAAAAGTGCTGCCGAAAATCACCACATCGTCGAGGGAGCACAATCAAATTTTTCATTTAGGTTCTCGGAGGATAGTGTCCATAAATCGTTCGACTGCTGCCGGCACGTTACAAAGGCCGAACTGCATATCATTAAATTTATAAAGGCCGTGTTGTGTCGCGAAGGCCGTTTTCTATTTATCATCTTGATGCAAGGGTGTCTGATCGGAGATACAGTGATGAAAATAAGCTGCGGAATGTAGGCAATGGGTGATGATATGAATGCTATGAAGCGGATATGCCTCCTTTTTGGTGACTGCGTTTGGCTTCCTGTTATAGCACAGCACCACCACGATCCATCATTTTTTCATACTGAGGTTAGTGGTGCTGCCCAGGGAATAGATGACTCTGAAACATTTTTCCGTAGCATGTCTTTCAGCTGTTCAGCGATTATCGACCTATCTGTTTAATACACGCGGTAAGACTTTTGCCGACTGGGATGTCCACATTCGATGTCAATTCTGCGGCGAGCAGGAGAACGCGGGAACGAAGTTTGCTTGTCGTCTTGTGTCAAACGGAACGCAGAAAAATGTGCCGGGAAAACATTTGTGAGAGCGTGGCCCTCATGTGAGGGCAGCGACTTGTTAATTCTCTGTAGGATCTGCTCTTCAGAAGTGCTTCGGTGGGGATAGCTAGTAGGAGAGTGCTCGTCGCTTAAAACACTAATGGAGTGGTACGTGTTTTCGTCAAATTCAGCAAACTCCATATCGTGCGGGAGAACAGCAGGGACCGAATAAAAATTGAAAGCCCACAAATTGGAGGCATCATTCACTACTGTACCCAGATAGCGTGCCACAAGTGCATCTTTATTCGCGCAACTCGACGAAACTGGTTGGATTTGCGCTTAAAACGGTAAGAGGTTGGTAGTAGCGACATACGTGACCGCGATCAAGGTGATAGCAGGAAGTTGTTCGAAACACAAAATAGTTTTCTCTGGTAAGAATGTGTCGGCAAGAGTGGAGACAAGCGCGCTATTTAAAATAATTTCGTCTGTGCCACAGTTACAGGAAGCACATCCAATACCGAGAATCCCATCATGAGTGCACTGCGGCAGTACGAGAAATCCTGTTTGAAGGTTTCCTTTGATAACACACTGGCAAAACGAATACCAAGGAGAATAAGACACTATCCACTAACACCACGAAACGTCCCACCATCATTCCATGGAAACAATTTTCTACCCAAACTTTCTTTGAAGTCACCTCTGGGCCGAAGCGGTGGCACTAGTATCGACTAATGCATTTGCAGGCATACTATGCATTAACACAAGTACTTTGTTCTTCAACATCACAATAGGCAGAGGCGTATTTCGCATAGACGCAGATTGTCCGGCAACCTTGCCTCCATCAGCAGCGCAGGAAAGTGTCGCCAAGGTGGTGGTGACTGTGAACGGCGCTGGCGACTGGTTGGTGGCGTCAGGCTGCGCTGTGAAGCTGGTGACTCACTACTGTTATAATGACGGAAGACATTCCTAGGTGCCGAGCTTGCGTTGCTTGCAGCAGCAGAGTTTTTCTGCCAGTGGCCGTCATAAATGTCGTATTCATAATTAGGCCAACTCGGCGGGCCATATCTAGTCTTTCGGCGCTGATTAAAAAAAAGAACAATGTGTCCAGGGTGATACAGGGTGATCTTTTAGCTGCACAAAATTTACACAAAGAATTGGCTGTGGCAAGTAGCACAAATGTAGCCCTTCATCTAATTTAATCGATAAGCCAGCCATTACTTCTACTGGAAACGAAAAAAGCCTAATTATAAAATTCACATCATTATGCTAGTCAAGTTCCTAAATTACTACCTCACGGCACATATTTGAATTACGAATTGTAGTATGCAAGCGGGATATCGACTTAGAACGAATGTTATTGATCCCACTGGTTTCGAGATGGGTGCGGTCAAACTTGCCGAAAAAAATGCGCTGTTGTTCAACTTACTTTATTTTAGAAAGCGCTGTTTTGTGCATTGCCACACAAAAGTAACTGGGATGCCAATGCATTTGGTCGGATGCACTAAAAATAACTCGGAACTGGCGCAGTCCTGAGAACTCGTTTCACTTGGATACAGGGTCCATTATCACAGTAACGCGAATGATTTTATTATGACGTGACTATCCATGGTAGCGCGGTAAACTCAGTCGGGAAATGTGGTGAGGGCTCTGTTCTACACATGTCCACATTTGCGGTACATGCGATAGTGACTGAGGACTGCAAATGTGCATGGTGTGTACGAATCTTGTGCCGAAAGTGTTGACGCAAGGTCAGAAAGAACTTCGGGTTTTGCACTGTCAAGAATTGTTCTATTTGATTCAAAATGAGCCGGATTATCTTGACTCTGCCCTAACAGGAGACGAATCCTTGATGTTTGAGTACGACGCAGAATCAAAAAGGTAGAGCACCGAGTGGCACACAAATCACCCCCCCCCCCCCAAAAAAAAAAAATATCAGGAAAGAAATAAAGCGCGAATAAGCAAGTCTCGCATCGAAGCGATGCTCATTGCCTTCCTGGATGCCCGAGGAGTCGTCCATTCTCAGTTTGTACCACAGGGAGCAAATGGCAACGCAGGCTTTTACCTGGAGGTGCCCAAGAGATTCAAACGCCGGGTCATGCGTGTGAGGACTGACATCAAAGACTCGGCCAAGCTCCACCATGACAATGCCCCCAGCCACACGTCCTTCATCGCTACCAACTTCCTGGCTCGGAGCAGTACCCGGTAGGTCCCCCAAGCTGCTTACAGTCCCGACTTGGCTACGTGCGACCTTTCTTTTGTTTCCCCGACTGAAGAAAGAACTGAAAGGAAAGCATTGCGAGACCGTGTAAAACATCCAAAAGCATGTTACAGCGTTCCTGAGAGACTTTCAGGGTGCCTTCCAGGCGTGGTAGGCACGTCTGCACAAGTGTGTTGATGCAGGGGGAGAGTACTTTGAAGAATTTTGCCCATTCGTAAAGGTCCGGTTGTACAGGTCCGGTCAATAATTCTATTTTTCCCAGAAAATGCGCATTACATTCACAATGGACCATGTATACCTTGAGAGCACACAAGCTACAATTCGTAAGATGACATATGTGCCGTGAAGCTAAAAATGTCGCAGTTTCACCCAAAAAGTGAAGCACCGATTGCAATAGCAAATTAGTGGATAGCTGTAGGAAGTATGGATAGTAGTGTTAGCGGCCGTATAAACTTGCAATGACTCGCTTACTGACTAAATTAACAATGATAGATTATGTAAGGTTGACTGAACGTGGACGTAGGAAGAAACAGACACACCTAGACACCGCTGTCTTTAAGTGTCTGCTTTTTTCTATGCACATGTTCAGTCGCGCTGATGCATTTTATCATAGATTCAAACCAACTAGCCGTCAAGCGTGTGTGAACTAAATTGACAAGCACGGTTTTTTCCGCGCACACGTAAACTTGAACACATCTCGCTCGATGAGCGCGGAAGCTCACTGTCAAAGTTCTGGAGTGAGGAATCGCGGCAGCAGCAAGCGAATTTACCTTCGTGCATCTCTCGCTTGAACGCGAACGAAACGGTAAAAGCACAGCGCATACAAACCTGCGGCACTATGCGCACTCTGCAAACATCGCAGATTGCTTTAAAAATGAGGCCCGCGTGGACGCGCACTTTGGCCACGTCGCAGATAGCTTTCAAGACACTCGCGTGCCAGAAACGCGTCCCTACGGCGTCCACCATCCGCGTCTACTACAACGTCCGCGAATAGCTTTCCCAAAGCCATAGTAGACGCCACGGTTGTCCTCACTCGGTATGGAACGGTGGGCGAGGAGGACATCGAGCTACCCTATACTCCGTTTCATGCATCATATGCGACGCTGCGGAAGCTACGCAAGAAGTCCGGTTACAAAAATTTATCACTCAGCGCGTTCCCATCTATGCTAGCCTGCGCGCCAAGAGGCGTTCGCTCGCGCGAACATGCACGTGAGGCTGCTGTGACGGGCAACGAAAAGAAACAACGAAAAACAAATTGATTTGAAAGAACGTGTTAGTAGCCGTATGAGTGCATGGCTTGTTTCTTTCTAAGAGTAAATGCTTTTTTTTTTCATTCAGAAGAGCCTACATAAAAAAACATTACAAAAATCAGGTCAAGAAACGCCGAGCTATTTTTAAGTGCGAACGCAGCCACTGCAAAAAATATTTCTAGCCTCCACAGCGTTGCACCTGATGTATGAAACGCAGTACAGCAGTCGTCGTTGCAGAACCTCCCTTCTCCATCGCCTGGCCCCCAGCCTAGTGCGCGACAGGAGAGGGCACGCTTTCGGCCCACGTTCCTCGCTCGCGCATGCGAGATTGAACCGCGTTCGCAAGCGCACCGTCGCAAGCTTTCACTCGCACATACAGCATACGGCTCGCATCGGCGGTTTTACCGTCTATGGACTTTATACGAAACCTCACGGCCACGAGTACCGATAGGCGGTGTCGAGGAGTGCAGCAGCACCCGCTTCGAGCTCCGCAATATGCATGTTTTTAGTTGGTTATAGTTCCAGTAACCGACCGAAATCGTCTATCACTAGAATCGTGAACGTCTACGGAACACAGGGACGCTATGCTCTTGGACGTAGGCCCGTTTCCGGCGGCTCCACAATTTCAAGAAGCTACGAGGTACACGGCGTCGGAGCCAGCATGCATCAGAGCTAACGCGCGGCGGTGGCTGCAACGTCGCGTTGGTGCAGTTTCTGGCAGACGACACTGATGCATAGGACGTCTCAAGAAATCACTTATATTGCGGCGGCCGCCTCAAGTGGCGCACCGTCGCAACCGAAGCCCGTTGTAGAGGAAGACGGCATGGATTTTTCCGAAGCATTAACTCCTCGTAAAGATGAAGCTACTCCCATACTTCTCACGGACGCTGAGGACTTGCGGCGGTTTACGAGAGGACCCGACGAAGATGAATGGCAGACGGGGCTAACACTCCGCCAAAACGGGCAGCAAGTGAAGGAACGCCTGCAGGCGAAACGGAACGAGCCTTCGCAGAAGGAACACAACTCACCGCCTATCCGCCGACGAAGGGTGCCACAGAACAATCTACCACCACTGCCACCGGGTGGCTTCAAGATCATTCTCCGCCTGCACCAAGGACTCCCGTTGAAAACTCTAACCAGTCCGATGCTCGCAGAAGCAGTGATCGCGGCCTGCCACATCAAAGTAAAGGGTGAGCATTTTATACTACACATAAGACAGGGCTCATACATTGCAATAGTGTCAACGTCTGACGATGATACAGCTAATCTCCTACGCAAGATCACAGCTCTCACAGTCAATGACAAGACGCACGCGTTCAATGCGTACGCTGCCACAGGAGAAGGTGCCGCCAGAGTTGTCATTCATGGACTCCCGCCGCACACGCCCGGAGAGACAGTCAAGGCAAACCTTCGAGTCCGTACCTAGGGCATCTAGGTAATCCAGGCAAGAATGCTAGGGCACTTTCCTCACTTTCCTTGGCACGGTCCTACCATGGTTCGTCAACTATTGCGGTGGGGAAATGGCGTGTCATCCATACCACGACTCGGTGCCGGTTTGCAACATTTGTCACAGCGTCGACCACCGCACGGACGTTTGCCCACAACCGGACGCAAAAGTGTGTTGAATCTGTGGGGCGGTCAAGCCCGAAGACGGACACGGGTGCTCGCCGCGATTTGCGGCTTGCAGGGGGAGAACATTGCGGGTGACAGGAGCTGCAAAAAAACGCCTCGGTGGTTGGCAGCTGAAGACGAAAAATTGGAGCTCAGCGAATTTCCGAAGCTCCCTCAACGGCAAGAGGGGACCCCCTCAAAACACAGGCAAGCAGTAAGATGAAGATCCAGGCAGAGATGGCGTACCAGACGGCGGAATCATCAGATATCTGAATCAACATCCTGGGCACGAAATGTCAAGCCTATAGCCCCTAAACAGGAGAGGGCTCCGCAGATTAAACATCAGACGGCGGCCACCACCATACAACAGGTAAGCTGGGTGCGAATAGTGTATCCCACTGCCTATCCAGTAACTCAGAATCGAGCCTATCAAAAGATTTTACGGGAGAACGTAATCTTAAAGGACAATCTTGCAGAAATTCGAAGGGAGCTAGCCGATCTTTAACTAGGAAATGAGCCCCACACGAACAAAGCCATGCGAGGAGAAACCAAGAGCGCGAAACCACAGGTGACAGGAAAAGACGAGAAACTGGATACCGTAGCCCGACAAATCCAACTTTTTTTCGCAGAGCCGTACAAGCTTAAACGACAGATAGAGGACTCCTGTTCTCACACCACGAAAGAGGGGCCGAACAAACGAAAATATGCCAGCCCAGGAACTCTCGCACACAGGTATAAAGAGAGAGCTGGCCGACAGGGAAAGTGCTATAGATGGCTAATCGCCACACGTGAGTAGCCGAAAACCTCGAGGCCTGGCAGTGGAACCGCAGGACTCTTAGAACTAAACAGGCAGCACTTTTCAGTTTTTTAGATGCGACGACTGTTCCCCCCATACCATATGCATACAAGAACGAGGCAAGAAGATACCGAACCTCAGAGGATACAAAATGCACACGCACCCTGATCCTCCTCAGATAGCAGCACTGACACGCGCGGACATACGGTGAGCGTGGACTACGTCCCTAATTGCGGTGTCCAACATCAAGTTCTCACAGTCTGGCCATGTAGACACTGCAAACCGAAAACAGTTTTTGTCAACGTCTACAGCCCACCTAGAGACAGGAAAGCAAAGTTCGACGTGATAGTGACAGCCGCATTGCGCTGAGTGAAAAGCAACGACAGGGCAAATATTCTAGGCGACTTTAGCGCTCCGCACTCCGCTTGGGGCTATGATCGAGGCACACCTAACGGCCAAAGGCTAGGTGACCTCGCGGAGGAGCATCAGCTGGTCCTGCTGACGTGACCGGGTGAGCCAACCAGAAGGCATACAGTGTAGTCAAAGACACCACGCCGGGCCTAACTTTCAGCAACACTGACAGAGTTGTTACCTGGACCAACCTAGGCGAAGACTTTGGGAGAGATCACTGCAATATTAGTGTATCAGTTAACACGACGCGGGTTCGCTATAGATTAGGAAAAGCCACCATCATTGGGCACGGCGGCACCGCAACGAACATGTGGTCCTCAAACCCCTTCGTTTTTCTTATTCAGACAATACCGGGAATCCTGCTGGGGACCCAGAGCAAGCAGCACGTTTCGCAACTTCCTGAACAAACCATTGATGGAAGTACAGGCACGGAATTCTGAGACGTTCCATGGGCAGATCTGTTTGCCGACACACGGGCATATCAGCTGGAAAGCTGTTATACCGTAATACCAGGCTACATGACGTCATCAACGACTGACGCTTATAAACAGAACAGCTTACAGGATTCCAGCATTGGGCACGGCGGCACCTCAACGAACTTGTGGGCCTCAAACCCCTTCGTTTTTCTTCTTCAGGTGAGAAAATATTTCGGAAAATGCTATCACAGTAATGACCCGTTTCTTCTGGTGCTGCCGTGCCCTCGGCCAATGTGTTTTATAGTTAGCCGTTGTTTCGCATTTTTAAAACTGCTATTGTTAGTGGATGGCGATATTGACAGCAACCCTGCACACGCAGGCGATTTTGGCAGAGATTCGAAATGTTGCCTTTGATCTAAGTACTATCAAAGAAGAAAATGAGAGAACCAATGACTCCTTAACAGCTATACATGCCAAGCTCGACAAACTCGCACTTCTAGAAGATAGGATAACTTCTGCTGAAGAAAAGGTATCGTTACTGGTACACAGCGTCAATCGCATGGCTAGACCAATCCATAAATTTGAGAACAGAAGCAGGTGGTCGAATTTAATAGTATTTGGCATGACCGAGACCGAAAGTGAGACTACTGCTACTCTTGAGGCGGAAATTACCGGAAAACGTCTCAGAGACGCCCTAAGGGTGACAATATCGGCCCTTGAAAGAATTCATCTCCTCGTTACAAAAAAGCCAAAGAAAATAAGACCAGTAATATTCAAGCCTGTTGATTTCAGGGACAAATCCAAAATACTCAGAAATTGTTCGAAACTAACAGGTTCCAAGGTATCTATCGGCGAAGACTTTCCAACGAGAGTACGGAACATAAGAAAAAAATCTCTGGGCTAGCAGCAAGACAAACAGAGATAGGCAAGAAAAGGTTACGATCCACTTTGACAAAATTAAAATCAAGGATCAGTTATTCACTTGGGATGAGGAGACGAACGCCAGAGTAGCAGTCCCAAAAAACTAAGCAAACCACGTAACCACTCACCCTACCAGACATATGAAAACTTTACCGTCATTAATATCAATGCCAGAAGTGTCGTAAACAAGGTGGTCGAACTGGAAGCATTCCTTCTTGAGCGTAGTCCTGATGTCCTCACTATCACCGAAACATGGCTTTCCCCACTTATATCAAACAGCGATATCTTTCCACCGGGCTACATAGTGCTACGCAGCGACAGAAGTACACGTGGCGGCGGAGTTGCAATTTTAGTGAAGGACGACATTCAGGTAACACCCCTACCACAAATCGACGGCGCCGAGGCACTTTGGTGTAAGATTAAGAAGGCGAACTTATCTGCCGCTGTTGGAACACTGTATCGCACACCTAACTCAGGAGTAGATGGGTTACAAGCTTTGACCGAATATATGCAAATTCATCTTAAAAACGCAAAACAAATCATTCTTACTGGAGATAACAATCTTCCTGACACAGAGTGGAATTCGATTTGCAGTGGGCACACAGAAGTATCCTCTGCAGAAACACTGCTCGAGATAGCGTTCAACTTCGGTTTACGACAGATTATTCGACAACCCACTCGCATCCCTTCCACAAACTGCAGTATTCTGGATTTGATATTTTTAGGTGACAATTTCCTTTCAGACAGTGCTACGTGGGAAGTATTGGACGGCGTATCAGACCATAAAGCAACAAAATGTTCTATGGTATTGCGCTCACCAAAGCATGAGGATGAGTTTTTACGAATGTTTTAGAATGGTCAAATGCTGATGACGTCAACACTATTGATTTTCTTGAAAGCTGTTATTCGTCTTTTCTTAATGATTACTAAAACTATACAGTTCGAGCAGATGACTTGTGGCTATTTTTTAAGAACATTGTTCAGAACTGTTTGACATCATTTGTACCCGTAAGAAAAAAGATAGTGCATAAAAAGAACCGTGGATAACCCGTGATATAATACACATGAAATGTAGGATTACAAGGGTAAGAAAAAATGAAGATAGGTCTGACGAATCTCACTTAACTGAACTAATCTGCAAGCTCTCCCATTCTCTAAAAGCAAATGTAAGAGCAGCTAAAGATGGATACCTTAATTTTACTATAAATAACTTTATCAAAACGGCTCTCCATAAATTCTGGCGATAAAGAGAACAACCTACCACACACTGAACCTTTAAAGAAAGTGAAAATGTTTAATGACTACTTCAACTCTGTTTTAGCATTGATAATGGCGTTTTACCACCAAGAGGAATTGATGAAGGGACTAGAAGGGAACCAATCGACGAGATAATAATTACGGATAATGTTGGAAGAAACAGAGACACAAGAGAAAACTCAGGATTAGGATAGCCAGGCTTGCGCAGGAAGCGAGTGAGTACGCGCAGCAGCTGAAAGACACCAATTGCCTTCAGTTTTGTGATGCACTCAAAGGAACGCTTAGCACAAAACGAACATGGGCTATTCTGCGCAGTATCATAGATCCGAGCGGAACAGCGACCACCACAAACAGAAAGCACTGAAATTAATTTATAATGAATACGATGGCACGACCGATGCCTTCGTTGAGGACTTTAGGAGCGTCTACATAGGAGTACCGTAAACAACCTCAGTGCAATACAACTATTAGGGACCAGACAACGCGGAGCTCGACGCACCCATAACAACGGCAGAGCTCTATGCAGCCGCACAATCTTTCCGGAAGAACACCGCGCCGGGTCCGGACCCCATTAGAAATGCGATGCTGGGCAACCTGAGTCAGGAATCACTGAGGCAGCTTACGACCTACTTCAACGATAATGTTTGGTCCGACGACGGGGCACTACTGGAAGAATGGAAAGAGGCTACTATCACACTCATGCGAAACCGGCTAAACCCAGAGATCAACCCAGAAAGTTGAGACCAATATCGCTCACAACGTGTACAGGGAAGCTTTTTGAGAAGGTGATCCAAACTCGACTGAGCAACTACATCGAGTGGAATGAACTTTTTCCCGACACAATGTTCGCGTTCAGGCCACGCGTCTCGACACAGGACACCTTTCTTATGCTTCGCCACGAAGGTTTGGACCCGCCACGAAGCAAAGAAGCCAGGATAGTTGTGACGATCTATGTCAAAAAAGCATTTGACACGAGCTTTCAAGAAGAAATCCTCAAAGATCTGCAAGACATAGGTTGCGGAAGAAAGGTTGTTTCGGTACGTCATTACGTTCCTTCACGACAGGAAAGCAACGATTATGTTGGGCAGTACGCGTTCTGAAGTCATTGCGATGCCCAACCGAGGAACCCCACAGGGCTCCATCTTGTCACCACTACTTTTCAACGTCGAGATGAGGCGACGGCCCTAGAACTCGAGCAATCACGGTACCGCGGATGTATAATCTACGCCGATGACATAACGTTGTGGGCGGCCTGTTAGACCTATTACAAGACCTATTACAGGAGGCCATAGACAAGGTAGTAAACTTCACCAAGCACATGGAAGTGAGGTGCGCACCCGAAAAATGAGAATTCATGCGCGTGCGCAGCAAGTGTCAGAAGAAAACTGCCACACCGAGTATAGACTTACACCTCGACGGCGAGGCCATTCGTGAAGTCACGCAAATGAGAGTGCTTCACCTACTTACTCAAGAGAACGGCAACGTCAATGCCACAAATCGGAGCTGAAAACCAACCGCTAAGAGTGTGGCACGTATTATATGGCGAGTTGGACTCAGCCGCAACGGTCTCGCGGAAGAATGAACTATTAGGCTGGTGCAAGCATTTGCGATTAACGTTATCACTTACTGCCTGCCGTTCCAAAAACTTAACCAAAGTGAAATGAAGGTGGACACCCTTCTCAGAACGGCATACAAATCTGCTCTGGGACTCCCGAACACAGTCAGCACGGAGCGCCTGAAGTGGTTGGGTATTTACAACAAATATGAAGAACATGCCGCTGCAGTCCTGATATCGCAAAGAGAACGGCTGAGCTCTACGCCCGAGGGCCGATCTGTTCTCCAAAGACTCGGATACAATGCTCGACCCCTGTTCTGTGGAAACGAAACAGACTTCTTGTCACGAGATTTGAGGGAGCACGTCCATGTCTCATCCATGCCAAGAAATATGAGTGCGAGGTACCGCACAGACCGCAGACAGGCCAGGACGAGGACTCTGTAGAAGCGATTCGGCAAGGACCCGGCCGCCTACTACACGGACGCGAGTGAAACCACTCGCAGGGACTTCTACGCGATCGCCACAACCAACAGTCACCACAATAACCGTTACGATTAGGACTACCTCGGTATGCACAGCAGAGGCAGCGGCAATAGCACTGGCGATACGAGACGCCGACTTCAAGGGTCAGTCGGCTCATGTGCGTACAGACTCGCAGGCAGCGTGTCGACCCTTCATGCGGGGAAAGCCACCGCGCAGCACCCAAACAATACTCGGCTCACGACTGGATCTGGGCTGCGACATTACGCGATACCCCGGGCACAACGAACTCGACGGGAACGAAAAGGCAGACCAATTAGCTCGAGGAAGCAACGACCGAGCAGCGGCCAGAACCCTAGAGGAACCACTGTCCGCAGTGCGCGACATAGTAGAGAATCAGAGGAGGGAGAGACGGACCTACGGTCCTCCGCACTCCAAACTCAATCGAAGACAAGCCCAAGACTGGCGTCGCATACAAACCAATTCCTACCCACATGTAAACCTCTAACACAAGAAGCACCCAACTTATTACACGGACACCTACCCGTGGTGCTGACCTTCTCTAAGCTTCACGGACTTCGTACGGCAGTGGAAGGCACTTTTCGCATGCAAGGATCAGGGGAGTCACTTTGCCCTCCTGGACCAAGCTCAGCGAGTCGCAAGAGCGAGTGGAGTCCTGTACTGAGGGCTGCATCCAGACCTGCCAAAACTCCGATTGACTGTTCAATAACGTTTCTCTCTCTCTCTCTCTGTGTCTACTATAATAAACAATTTTCCAAGACACGCAGTGGCGTCTTCCGCGGAGCGATAAAACTTAACTGTTAGCCGTTGGAATGTGGTTCCCGGAAAAAGACAAAGAAAGTACACGACTGAGTATCATCGTTAGTATTAGAGCGTTTCACTAGCACATTGAATAATGTGCAGCTTAACACGAATTCTAGACGGGCATGAGTTCTGCCTACGTTTTTCAATTTAGAACAAGGAAAACTGCTGTTAAAGGAATGTGTTGTTAGTATCACATGTTATTATTATTATAAAATTTTCTCTTATGCCATTGTTTACGATAATGCTAACTTCATTCGGACACACAACATTGTTACCACATTTTGCTTATGAAACGCGAATTGAGCTCTCCACCACATATTTACGCTGTTCACGTTGCAAACCAAAGCAGTGGAGCTTGTTTTTCTGCAATTTTTTCTTGACACAGTGACATTTTGGAAGAACAGCAGCTATTCATGGAATTCCAGAAAGGGAACCCAGTCCTGCTTGAACGATTTAATGTTTGACTGTATTAATGTAAGGGAATGGCAGTATGCGGGGTTGCAATCTCATGCCCACAAGAGCGCAACATGGAGTCCAAAAATGTCTGAAGGACCAGGTACGAAAGCATCGTTGCCGTTAGACTGCAAAACGCGTTGCTTATTCCTATCTTGGAAAACAAATACGATGTTTCAGAAATTAAGACTTCCAGCGGGGAAATGGCTACGTCATCACTCCTCAACATTACAAACGCATCAACCCATAAAATATTGTGTTTATGAAATGAAAGGCATGGTGGATTCTGCAGCTGCAGCATGCCATTCAGATATCAGGGTAGAATAGGTAACTCCGATATTGTGTTCACAAACTCGTTAAAATGTTTCACAGCGCACATTGCCTCACGAAAAATACCACGAAGTTTTCTGTAACGTTGAACAGTCCCTCATTCATACGACGTTTTCAGCCTGTACGCTAGTAGAGCACGAAAGGAAGCGCAGACAATTATGCCGCCTGAGTGCTTGGTCATTTTTCTTCGGTCTACTTTCATTCCCCTGCTTTGAATTTGTAGCTTTCTTCATTGCGAAGTGCACGAATGTATAGGTACAAAAGGTCACACATGGAAATTGGTTGCCCGCAAGAAAAAAAACAACATCAGGACTGTGATACTGAGTTCCTGTAACTGTTCCTGTTGTCTGTTCATGTTATTTAATCACCAATATCGGATTTCGGCAGTGACAGGTATCAGAAACACATTATGATCAAGGAGCGTGCGGCAGTCACCGTTTTTATAACCAGCATCTGTCCATATGCTGTTGTCTAGCTATGCTGTCAGAATCCTTAAGCGACCTCGATGTATACATCTTTAGGAGCCTACTTTATTCAACTGCTACTTGTACACTAAAACTGATCATCATAAAACTAGAAAAGAAGGGGGTTAGAAAGGATTAATATTTTGAATGCCACGATCATACAATGAAAGAGATCACTAAGCAAGAAAATGCACAGGGGAAATTGATTGTAAGGCTTACCAAACACAAAAATGGAGTGCAAACTAAAGTGAAAGTTCATGCAAACATATTTGTCCGTAAATGGGATAACCCACTTACTTTGCGGCGTGCGTGGTGTTTTACCATTCAGGCTCGGACAGACGCCATTGTCCCGTGGCGTAATTGTAAGGAAGCGCACATACAATATATGAGATCTAGGTCTGGATCCAAATTTAGGCAAGTAATGTTCTAGTTCGCTTTCATTTACTTTATAATGACAACAATTCTATATTGCAAAGAAATCAAAAAATTTCCTCTATGCTTTCCTTGGCTTCGTCCTTTGAAGGCTCGACATTACTAATACTTGTAAAGGGTGGTTGATTCGGTTCGGTGTGGGAAATTGCTTAAACATGAAAGTAAAACTAGTTTTAGGGCGCATTTGCTTGGATGGAAGGAAGAAAGTGACAGGACAGAGCGCACGTCTTCATTGCTTCCTAAGAATCGCTCAGTAAAAAAAAAAAAGCTCTTTCCCCTGTTTAAACAATACTAACACTTTCCCTATGGGCTGTTATAACAGTAACAAGAATGCAATCTTGAGTTAAGCAATAAAATTATTTGTTTCTCTATTTGAATAAGAAAAGCTGGCTGTGAGATGCTTTTCTGAACTTGAGGGACCAATGGTCTCCTAGAGTGATTATTCACGTATTGAAAATAGATTTCCATAAAGAAATTCTAAAATTTGACACTTGAATGCCGATGCGCGCGATGTTGGGCTAGTCAGGATTCCGTGGTTGCGTAAGTGTCTGACAGTGAGGCATGATAAATACGAATAGATTGAGTAAAACAGGACTGAGAAGAGAATGAGAGAACAGCGCTTTTGTTTATTCCCTTCCATCTATCTCAATCCTCGCCTCCTCTTTCACAGATAAAAAAATCGAGGTGCCATTGAGTGCATAAAAGACTGTGAGCAACAGGGTTGGGTCCCTAGTCAGCAACAAAATATACAAAAGGAAAGACGGGAGACTCAGGATATGTCTTGATTCGAGAAAAACTAACGAGAGCTAAAAAGGGAACATCAAATGCCGCGGCCTCAGGACATCGAACCAGAATTGGCAGGTGCAATGTTTTTTTTTTTTCTGGTGTAGACACTAATGCTGCGGTTAATAAAATTCCTCTAAGCGAGGAGTCATAACATTGGTGTACATTTTCGACCCTGTTTGGCCATTACTGCTTCCTTAGGCTGCCATACTGTAAAGCATCGGCCAGTGAGGTGTCTAAATGAAATATTTGATCGCCTGCCTGGTGTTCAAATTTATGTCGCCAACGTGCTTATCTAGAGAGAGACAAGAGAAGACCACGACCAGCGCCTGCAAGGCATTCTGAATATCCGAAACTGCGGGGCTAACATTTGATCCGGCAAAGTGCGTGTTTGCAGTAAAAGAATAACATCATTCGGAAACATAATTAACGGTGGAAGCATCAAGTCAGACCCCTCATTACTAACCAGGGTATTTTACTTACTGGCACTACGAAATAAACGGGCTGTCCAAAGGATGCTCGGTGTTTTGAACTATTTCGGGAAATATATGCCGAGCCTGACGCGGCGAACTACGTTTTTCTGATTACGCAGGGCGTGCATTTTCAATTGACGCACGAACACGAAAACGAACGGCGTGACGTATGCAGGTCATTGAGTGCAGCTCCACTATTGGCGATTTTAGACCCAAACATGGAAACAAAAGTGACGTCAGATGCTTCACAGGACACCATAAGTTCAGCTCTCTTGTGGCGACATGATGATGGTTGGTGGCCCGTAGCCTATGCCTCTAAGGCCTGGACAGCGTCCGAACTACGGTACTCCCGAATCAAAAAAGACGCGCTTGCTTTTGTGTTCGGCTGCGAAACGTTTCACCATTTCGTCTGCGGCCACTCAGTGATACATAAAAGTCACCGTCGCTCTTTTATCGACATAGCAAAAAAGGTGATATCGGGAATGCCTCCGCGGGCACAGCAATCTTTCCTGAGATGGTTGGGGTACGACTACTCACATTCATTACCGCCAAACAGCTGACCCTGGCGGACATACTGTCAAAATCGCCTGCTCCTGTTGATGGTACCACTGTGGTCACTACTGACGTCGAGCTGCATGGTATCAGCGTGGTGTTGTCACTCGTCTCCGAGAGAACGGCTCGACGCGTTGTAAGTGAAACGGCGAGTGACCCGTATCTTGAATTAGTGGAGGAAAGGGTCGTGCAAGGAAAGTGGAGGAACGGCCATTAGCTTCAATGGCTTCTTAGCTTTTAGTAGTAAATGATATGCTTCTCAAGGGCATGAAAGTCGTATTTTCAACACGAATGCGAGCAGAAATGTCACGAAGAATCCATGTAGGGCATCTGGACGCAGGAAAGTGCAAGGCGAGGGCGTGACAATTAGTCTACTGGCCTGGTAGCAACTGTGATGTAGAATCCGTTGAAGAAAAGTACACCATCTATAGGCGGCATGCCTCCAATCAACCAGCCGAGTCACTCATGCCCTTGTCGACGCTAGCGCAGACGGGTGTCGCATGGGAGCTGATATTTTTCAGTATGGTGGGATACACTACGTGTGTGTTTACGATGCCACGTCCAATTTTCCAGATGTGGACCAGCTGCGTGACCTGTCTACAACATCCGTCATCGGTAAACTCAGTGCCATGTTTGCAAGATGCGGCATGCCGTCGCAGGTATGCACCGACACCGGCCCGCAGTTTTCAAGCGAAGAATTTGCTAAGTTCGCCGCATGGTATGTCTTCGAGCACGTGACGTCAAGTCCATGATACCCGTGCTCAAACTGGTTAGCCGAGGGCCCGCAAGTTCTAAGAAAGTATTCTTAAGAACACCACAGAAACAAAATTAGACTTTTGGCTAGGTCTATTATTGAGCAAGTTCTTTAGAAGATGGGCCCTCTCCGGGTGAACTGCTTCAAGGCCGACGCATGCAGAACCTACTTCCCGATTGCACGTATGTATCATGCAGTAATTCAAGTAACGAAACACAGCCAGACCATTCGAAAACGCCAGCCACTGCCACCTCTCGAACGTGACGATGTCGTGCGAGTCAAAGAAAAGCGCCGAATCCTGATTTCAATGTACGAGAAAAGATAATTCTGTTACCCGCAAACTCAATATACAGACACCTTTTCCAGCGTTTCCTGCACTCATAGAGCGGCCATGGTCTCCGAAATTTGCGCGCGCCTGCACCCGCAAATCTCAGAGGCTCGAAACGATGCACCCAGTTCCTTGCAACACCTCCACATAGCGCTTGCCCCTGCCGCAGCGCGACCCATGCAAGAGGCTGTGTTTCTAGCAGAAAGCTCGCCTTCGTGCATAGTGTTCGCCGCTAACATTTTCCGGTAACATTGCGGTTACATAATCTGCAGTTACCGCGAAGCCTGAGAAGTAGTCAGGAATCTTTGAGTGTTATCCCGTTCCGCTGTTCAAGGCGAAGCTTAAGCGTCCTCTAAATTTTTACACCTTATATGGTTCGGATACAGGGTTTTGTGGCGTCTACTAGAAGAAATTATCATCATCGGCAATGGCTCGAGCGTCGTCTTCTTCTTTGGGGCCCTTCGGCGCAACCGCGCGAACGCGCTCGTGCCACTGCTCGCGCGTTCGTCACCGTCGTCGTCTACTTCCACAGCTGGCTTCGTTGTGCGAAAAGCTATCGTCATCAGCAATAGCTTCTTCCATAACTGGCTTGTTCGCACCCGCCCCCAGCGCAACCATGCGAAAGCGCTCGTGGCACTAATCACGCCTGAGCACCACAGCGGCAGGTAAACACATCCTCGAAGAGCTGGGTAACCACCCTGCGGGATTCCCGATGGTCACTACCCCGATCCCTTGGTGCATTCGAGGCAAGTTCGAAGTGGCCGCTGTGACCCAAAATGTCCATCCCCTCCATAACGAGGGCAGACGCAAGGCCAGAGCAGCAGCCATCCTCAAACAGATGAGGCAACGAGAGACTAGAGCAAGCTGCGTCGGCGCCGCGGAGTACAGCGATGGGAAGACCTTTGCCATCATTGTGGTCGACTTCAGCGGCAAGGTGTACAATAGCGCCTCCATTCGCACTTCAGACCTCGGAGTCGCCGAGCAAGCCGCCATCGCGCTCGCCCTGCTAAACGGTCGTGGGTCCGAGATATATAGCGATTCCAAAACGGCAGTTAGGGCGCTTCAGAAGGGTCGCATCGCCAAATAAGCTGCTCGTCTTCTTAGCAGCTCGAGTCGATATACTCTCACGCGTCATTCAATCGACTGGTTTCCCGCTCACGTAGGGTTGGTCGAGGGGTGCTCCCCCGAAACTCAATGAGTCTGCTCCCGAGGTTTCGCGTGACCTCACCGACCGCGCTTCCTCTGCAAGAAGCACCGACTGCCCTCCTCCCTACGGCCACAGGGACGCTCCCGCTACACTCTAAAAACTAGGAAGGGTATCGCAGGAGTGAAGCGGCCGGTTCACTCTTCAAAGGGTCGTTTTACTCTCGCAAAATGCCGAGGAGAGTGAAATGCATTGTTCACTCTGTCACCAAACAGAAAGTGAAACGTGCTTTTCACTCTCCCCTTCAGAGAGAGAGTAGAATGCCCGTTCTACTCTTGCCGCAATAGAGAACAAAGCGTAGCGTAATCTTCTGCTTCAAGTGTAGGTGGCTGGCCCCGAACATGGCAATGTATCAATCATGCACGCTGAGCAAAGAACACATCGTTTTGCTTCGAAGAGAACAGGCCGCCGCAGTTCAAAGGAACGCGTAGCGAGCGCTCTACTTTTTCACTCGGAGTTGCTGCACCGCGCGCGCGCGCGCTGAAGATCGCGGAAACACACAGCACCGGAGAAAGGTGATCCGTCCAGCGAGCAGCAACGAAGGCCAGCCGAAGGAGATCGTGTGTCAGGCATCTCGCGTCGCCACGAAAACATGACAGTCGTTCGTCATGCCTTGGATATAACAACAAATCCTCCACGGTGTGTGATTTCTAACTTAGGTGCAAATTTTCCGTACATGTCATGCTATCGCCAGGAAGTCGTCGCTGCGCTTAGCCGACGCGATTGACAAAGGACTAGGCATACGCGCTGTGTCTCTCGATGTCAATCGAAAAAGCCAGTCGTCACGATAACTGCATGTGATTTTATCACTGTGCCGTTATCCGTAAGAGCTTTAAAAATCGCAAACGCTGCCAGAACTATGGTATGTTCAATTAGACGCCAGGCGAGAGCACGCTTAAAATGGTTCGTTCACCAGCCCGTGATTCAGAGCCTATGCGGAGCGTGATTAGCGTGCGTTTTGTGTGTTTGAATTTATTCAGTTTGGCAGTCTACTGTGTACGGAACGCTGTTGAACTTAGGGATCACATAACAGAAGCCGCCATTTTGCTGGCAGCATGCTTATTTTATAAGTAAACCGCGCGCGTGACGGTGTCTCGCGCAGGGGGAATCTCCCACCACTGAAGTTACGTGCAGCAGCAGTGCTAGTTAGAAACATTGCCGCAGGCATTCAGCTGCATGCTGCAAGAGGTCAGTTGGGAGCGCTATCTTAAACTTACTGAAAACGCATGAGGAATCCATGTTTTATGCTGAAAAAAGTATAAACACCATATAAGCGATCTTGCGCGCGGCAGCTACAAGCGACGCGATGGAGATGGCTGTCGCGTTCGCTCGTCGCCTACAAGTCGTACGCCGTGTAAGCGACGATATTGAGCGACGCCTCCCCGGCGTTGCCGGCATGAGGGCTGCAATCACGCGTGACGCGTGCTTTAGTAATTTAGGTTGATGTATCTTACTATAAAAAGTAGCATAAAATATTTCCGGAGGTCTTGCAGTAGGTTCTGATCCTTGCACGTGTAAAAATTGAATCAGTTGCTCGTTCCGCGCGACAGTCAGTAGTATTTGAGCGATGTACATCCAGTTCCGGCTTCGCGCTATTGGCTAGTCGCTCATAGCACTTCCGGTCGACGAGCGACGATTTCTAGATTTCCAGAACCGAGCCATCTGTTCAAGCGACGGCCGGTTTTGTCGCTCGAAGCCGTCGCTCGTCGCCGTCGCGCACTAAATCGCTCTCACAGTGTTTAAGTATAAACCCCATGCAAGCGATCTTGCACGCGACAGCGACAAGCGACGCGATGGAGATGGCTGTCGCGTTCGCTCGTCGCCTACAAGTTGCACCCCATGCGAGCGATGACTTCGAGCGACGTCTCCCCAGTGTTGCCGGTATGAGGGCAGCAATATAGGCGCCGAAACTAGCGTGACGCGTGCTTTATTAACTTAAGTTGATGTATTTTACTGTAAAAAGCAGCATAACTATTCCTGAAAGTCTTGCAGTAGGTTCTTATCCTTGCACGTATCAAAATTCAATCGTTTGCTCGTTCCGTGCGACAATCGGAAGTACTGGAGTTATGTACATCCAGTTCCGGCTTTGCGCTATTGGCTAGTCGCTCATAGCACTTCCGGGCGACGAGGGACGAATTCTAGATTTGCAAAACCGAGCGATCGCGCGACAAGACCGAGCGATCTGTTCAAGCGACGGCCCGATCCGTCGCGCGAACCCGTCGCTCGTCGCTGTCGCGCACAAAATCGCGCTAATGGGGTTTAGCCTTTATCCCTAAGACTGAACTGTTTTTGCTCATGTATTGAAATGGTGTGATTATAGGTCTGGTTTTGTCTCCTGTTGCGGTTTTCGCGTGCACGGTGCGAAACTGAAAGGATGCTTATGTCTACGAACTCGGTGAATTCTCGAGCAGCTAGTTATGCATCGGCATCGAATATAACGGCTGCTGTGTGGAATTACAATTGCAGGGGCACTTTGCATACGCTTATTGTTTTGGACATGCCTGTGCATTTGCTAATATGAGTTAGCGTGTCAGAGTTATGTCATATGAACAGCTAAATCAGCCTTCCTCTGGGGGTTACAAGCGTAATGTGTGCATTTTGCTATTGCATCGCAGATCAAAATGTGTTTATCGCTTGAATATTTTTAGTAGAGAAATAAAAAATCAAAATAAAATGTTGCTTTAATTCCGTGTTACCAGTCTGTCGTACACAGAACAATAGGTTGGTGTAATAAACTAATAACTGGGCTTTAACTGCAACTTTTACATGCCTTCAAGAATCTAAAATGCTAGATTTCAAACTGCAGCAGTAGTCGGGTCTGTCAAAAATGAACTCCATTGCGCACCTCATACATGAAAATAAGTTTATGCCTTTCAGTAAGCTTAGATGCAGGCCGCAGTGAACTTTCTTGTTAGTATTGAAATGTGGGTAAGCTTGCCATAACAAGCCTTGTTGCCCTTTTTTATAGGCACATTCCTATATCCATTGAACTGAAGGACAATATTTTCATCCCTACTGAGCATCCTGTTTGCAGCTATAATCCTCAAATTATGGCTTCAGCAGTGGCACAACCAGGGATGGTGCGGGGGGCACACTGGGCACGTGCTTAGGATGTGTCACAAGTGGTCTTTGCGATACACCACACTCATGACAGACCTATGACGTCTGAAAATGACCAATATTCTATTCATTAGCAGGAGTATTCTAACATTCGTGACAAACAAGGATGAACTGTTGGTTGTTTGTTTTTTGCTTGAATCTAAAAATTGAAGTTAGTTTAGCAGTTGACTGTTGCAGTCATTTGGATGTTTTGCAAGCATTCCACTAGGAAGACTAAGAGCTAAGACTTTCTTTTATTGCCATGGCCTTGACTGTCTTGATGTTGTTTCGCACCATGCCCTTGTGTTGACTTTTGCATACAATAGTAACCGCTGTTGTAGCCGTTGTCCTCAAAGAAAGCTTGTCCATTATGGGCTGTGTTAATCTGAGCTCTCCACCGATGTTTCAGTAGTATTATCCCTTAGTTAGTGACAGAATGGGGGAAATTATTCGTGTTAGTGTTTGAATGGTGTCCTAATTATGTGTATTTGTTCCAACAAAGTTGTCTAGATTACTTTATTGTGTAGTGCAAAGCTTATGAAACCATCAGCAGCTACTGAGTTGCTAACATGCATATGCATTTGACACTATACAGGTGGCACTCGGCTGTACCACTGCAGTGCTGCGGAAATTGCCAGCACCAGCAGCCTTGCAAGAGCTGTTTCACAGCATGTCGGTATGTGCTAATTTATAGTTATGTTGGGATGGGCTAGTATTATGGACCACTGCTACTCTGTATTGTGACAGAGCCATATGATAAGTGATGTAATGGGCACAGCGAAAACCTGTGAATGTTTTACTATGGTACTTAAAAAGGCTCTCCTTTTCGTCACTGGAGCAGGGGAGAAGAGCATGCAGGCACTCCTGAATGTACATATATTTCAAAACATGCTATATATATATATATATATATATATATATATATATATATATATATATATATATATATATATATATATATATATACCCAATTAAACCAAAGGCAGGGACATTCCATCTTTGGAATGTCCCTGCCACTTGTCCAGCGCAAGAATACAACACAGACCACAGAGAAGCCCGCATGTTAACAAGTTTGAAACACACAATACTTCAAAAGATTTTATACTTCAGGTGCGCTATTTTACGCAAAGGGGAAGGGAAAGGGGAGAAAACCAGAAAAAAGAGTGGAGTGGAAAAGAAAAGAATCGTGCCAAAAAGCATGAGAAACATCGTGCAGCCAGGATCGCCAGCAGGACATCTAAAAAGCACTCTGATAAAATTACATACAGGGCAACCTTACGTATTGTTTGTTTCAATCAACTCAGATCACATGCAGCCATTACTGCAATCAAGTTGTTTCCTTATGTCATATGAGGGAATGATGTGGGCCCGAAAAACTGTTTAGAGCTGAAGGATTATGTTCCATGCTAGCCTCATTACCTTTTTTGTCATATTGTTATCAGCTGCTTATGTTCGGGACAAAAAGTAAGAGTACGAGCTTCTTCCTGATTCGCCATTCCACACAACTTGTCTTTGTGACTATATGTACATGCAGATGATCCATAGATGAAAAATATTCATTACAGTAGAATCTCATTACAAGATACACTTGGTTGTAAGAGAGATCTGAAAATGGTTTGGTTGGTTTTCCAATGTTTGCCACGTTAACAACACTGTACACAAGAGACACCTTTGTTACTAACGACTTTTTAAGTATTCACTACTTCGAAGGGATACAACCCAGACACATTCACTTCATGCACCTTGTGTGCTCCGAAGGGCGTAAAGATCACGCAATCATCACACAAGTCAACTGCGCATGTCTCTTTAAGCATGAACTAGAAAAGGAGGGCAACGAGGACAGAGCAGGGCAGAAAGTGTCGGCAGTTGAAGCTGACGAGCGTCTAAGAGCACCTCAAAGGTACTGCGAGCAACAAGGCTTGCAAAGTGAAGTGTTTAACTTCCAGAAGTCAGGAAGGAAGCTAACACAATCTACAGTCACTAAAAAGCTCTGAATGTCTTCTTTAAAGGGCCCCTAAACCACCGAGGTTGAAATTTAGTTGCGGTGTTGCAGTTGTACATGTTAAGGCAACGAACACGTAGCCACGAGAATTTTTCGAAACGGTGCAGTAATAGTGGAGCTATGTGTGTTTGATTATCGAAAAGTAGTCCCCGCTCATTTTACTCTTTCATCTGGTACACGCCATCTGGACAGTATCGTCTTTTCCTCGCCTAGTACACCTCCAAATGTTACGGGACAGGCCATCACCAACGAGCTCTGTTGCTGCCGTGCAGGCCCGTCGTCCTGCGAGGGGTGGCGCTAATGACCTCGCCAATATAATGGAACTGTATGGTGACTCTAGTTGCAGAGCCTCATAGGGAGACCCTTCTGCTGGCGTTTCTGTTCTTTGCCCCCATTGGCTGCCCAAAATGGCATCACGAGCAACGCGACGAGGAAGAAGGAGTGTGTATTTGCTTGCAGGCCTTGCCGGCAGTCGTACACTTTCGTCCACATCATCAGAGACAGCCTGGTGATGTCAGGACAAACTGGAGGGTGCAGGATAGGTCCAGAGAGGCGCACGGGGTCGTTTTTTTTCATATTGTGGTGCTCCCACAGTGCTACGCACTGTGGCGTTTGGCATTGTCAATTGTGACGGCATTCTGATTTTGATGCACGTGTTTACTTGAAATGTTCAAAAAATGTCGAGAAGTGGTTCAGGGGCCCTTTAAGCCATCCTGAGCAATTATTCCTTCAGATATATCTAAACATACTTTAGTGATGATGCATAATAAAGTGATCTAGTCTGGCTCCTCAGTGTTTTAAAATTTTTGGTTTCGAGAGACATGTTTCCCGTGCCTCTTGAGTATCTCTTCTAATGAGGCTTAACTGTAATGTACACACACAATTGTGTAACTCCTCCTGCAAGTATTATTCATTAAGCCTGGTCACTGATGTGCAAAGCTTGTGGTTAAGTCTTCGATGCAGGAGACAATGCCTACGAAATTATTGGCCCTGATGAGGAGAGCCCTCAAGGGGCAAACGACATCGCTGTTGCAGAAGTGAGCCCGACACCACTTGAAGTTACCATGACAGATGACACGGCAGCAATAGATACAGAGACTGCCTGTCTACTGCAGCTACAACAGGGTACAAGGCAAGCAGCAGCGCGTCAGCATCAGCAGCAGTGTAAGAAGGAACCGCACCAGGCCTGGTAGAGCAACATGTGTGCTATCACTGTGACTTTTTTTGTAGTGCATACAACTCATTTGCTCAACATACAAAAGCTTTTCACCACGACTGTGAGCCAGTGTTCTTGTGCAGCAAGTGCAAGACTAAGTTAAGTGTTATAACACAGTACAAGCATCCCTTTAAGATATGCAAACATATTACAGTTGTTGCCTCCCCAGCCAGCCCACATAGCGACAACAATGTGGAACACATGGTGGGACACACCTCTTCCCTATTAGAAGATAGTAGAGACTGTCAGTGTTGTTGCTAGATTAACTGGTCTTTGTAGGCAACTAGAACGACAACACAGGTGTCATAAGATTGTTGTTGATGTTGTTGTTGAAGAGGTAAAAAAGAAGTTTGATGCAGCTGAAGTGCCAACTGATATTGAGCAAATCAAAAATAACCACCTGAGAAAGCAACACTATCGAAATTTGGTTATCTATGTGCCGCCAACTCTGGTAAGGATGTCATAGGACAGAAGTATGATGAAAATCACACAGACACTGCTGTTTCATCACTGGTCACAGTGAGCAGTGACTTGTAGGGCACGAGAGTCAACTGAAACGAACATTATGGCATAGTGTCATGCTCCCATGTGACCACTTTCCATGTTATTTTGCATGATACAGCTCAATCTCCAGAAACGAGACTGCAACTTGTCTGTAGAAAGCTTTAACAAAAAATTATTCATAACACTATTAACACAGCAGCACCTTCTTTTTTTGTGGGTTCGAGGTTCCCGGGTGTCCATTAACGCAAAAATTGCGGAAAAAAAGAACACGTGTCGTGCTTACACCTTTTTAACAAGTACGAGGGGGACAGAACTTTTCTAGTCATGCATCTTCATCATACTATCAAGTTTTTAAATGCATTTTATAATTATTATTACCAGTTATATCTGAGTGCATTGTATGCATTTAGCAGGTGTAAAATCAGGTCAGTTGGATCAGATGCCTTATCTGCAAGAGAGCCCTCTATTCAAGAAATTTTAATTAAAATAGGTACGTTAGAGACACACTCTTTCAGCACTTTATTGCGTGTGGTTTAAGCATTGCTCAAGACTTTTGTGGATGGCAGTTTCAACCGGCACAGCACTGCGCTTTGTCACGGTCACGTGTCTTCATAGCGGTGTTTATCATTTGTGTTGATCTGTTTGTGTATTCATAGAGCAAGTTCTTAATTTATTTTTTCCGCATTCTTGTGCTTGCACTAAGCTTGTATAAGGCAGTTACAAAATGTGCGTCACTATAACGAACTGTTCTGTTGAGCTTACACTTGCAAATAGTGTTGAGATGGCCGCACTTCTATGTAGGTGCACCGATATCTTTGTGTATGTTCTCATGTTTGTATAAAGCTTATATAAGCTAGTTACAAAATGTATGTCACTAAGCATTGTGATATTCTTTAAAGAATTGCTTGATTGGTTTTACACTTGTGAATGAGTATTGAGGCGGTGGTATTTCCATGTAGGCCTACTGCTAGCTTTCTGTGTGCTCACGTGTTTGTATTAAGCTTTTACAAGGGAGTTACAGCATGTACGTCACAAAGCGCTGTGATATTTTTAAAGAACTGCTTTGTTGGTTTTACACCTGTGAGTAATAGTACTCGGGTGGCACTAGTAGGTACGCAGGGACCATTTGTATACATTATGCTCATGTAAAGCAGTTACAAAGTGTATGTCACTAATCACAGTGATATTTGTTGAAGAATCGCTGTAATGGTTTTACACATGTGAATAATAGTGGTCAGGACACAGTACTTGCGATGTATAGTTGAATTTATACAGTGCCAAGACATGGGCTGTATACGTACCAAAAGAAATGTATGTCATTATATGGTTGTGATTATTACTGTTTGGATTTTATTAAACTCTAATGAAATTGTTTCTTGCATCTATTGAGGTATGACAATTTGTCATGCAACCAAACTGAGGACCTGAACTTGTGCATACAAATAAACAGCTAATTTAAGAGTATACTGCCCATATTCTACGAAACCAGTTTAACAAATCTTGTACTACAATGCTGCAAAAATGACAGAGCTGACAGGGATGTACAGAAAGACTTCAGCACTGGCTGAAGGACTGCCCCACATTGGAGTTGGTAATGTTGCGTTTATTGGAGTACAACAGGAAGTGCACTTCTAATAAAAATGTGACAGTCAATGTAGAAACATAAGGCAGACGAGCAGATGTGGCGCATTTTTTTCAGGGCCCTCCATGCCTATATATACTACTACATCTCTAGTCTTCCTGTGCTCTTCGTATAAGCCCCTGTTAAGCCAAGGTTTTTACTCCATGACAGTTGTTCTACTAGGTTCGTAGCAATATTGAAGAAAAAATTTCAATGGTTTTCAAGAACTTTCGAGGCCCCAACACAGTAACTTCAAGGACCTCGTGCGATTTTTTTAGTAGTTTGGACAGGCAATAACTTGTTCAACAACATTGTTAGCTTTAATGCAAACAAAAGAAAAAAACAAATCGCATTTCACTGAGTTCAAACATTTGAAAGACTGCTAATTTGCCTTTCACCGCCCATCACTAAACGCACACAAGGAAGCATTTCAAGAAAGCGCTCGAAGTTTTTCTGCAATAGCACAATTAACTACTTGCACCTGCAGCATTTGCAGTTTTTGAATACTGTTTGGTTTGACAGTGTATGTGATGTTATCTGTTGCCTCAGCTTTTCACCATCAAATAAGCAATAGTCATTTGTAATTTCCTTTTACTGTGTCTGTAGCTCTCGATTTACTCATCAAGGCTTTTCTTTGGATGCCTCAACTGCTGAGCTTCCTGCTTCTGCTCCTCCAAGTACATTTGTCGCCGGTTCCATGTGCCTAAAACTGGTATCTGCAGCTCCTTTGTAATTTCAGCTTTAAGGATGTCGCTTTCCTTCTATTACCTCCACAGACAATTCTCTGTGACATGCGAAGAGTGTCACAGAAGGGAAAAAAAATGCTTGGCAATGTCTGCTAAGTGTAGCCAAGTGTACAAATTTAAGGACTTTCCTGTACTTCTGAAAATTCCAGGGTTTTCAATGCCTTGAAAATGGCATTTTAGAAATAAAGGGTTTTCAAGGATCGCTACAAACCCTGGATTCTAGCACCTAAATAATTTTACAAGCTTAATTTGGCATGGAGTTCGGAAATTTATGCTTTTTAGCTAACGCTGCACTGTCTCTCTACATTGAAGCCACGAGAGCGCAACCATTATGGAGTAAAGAAAAATACTGAAATCTTTTAATACCACTCTTTTTCTATGGAGCTTCGTATTGCCTAGTTAAGTTTACGAATGTGCCTGGTTTTGGTGGGCGTTTCTTCGACATTTTCTGTGAGAAGTAGATGACTAACCCCCGTATTCAGAAATGTATCTTAATACAAAGCTCATGCTTGACTTTATATAAACGACGCCTGGTGCGAACGTCCCCCAGACGCTCACTGCCTTTCTTTTGGTGCGTTCACGACTTGCGTCATTTAGATCAACTCAAGCATGGGCTTCAGGTTGTGATGCATTTCTGAATATGGGGGTAAGCGTGCGCGATTCCGGGCAACGCATTGTGCCATTGACACTGAGAGGAAACGGGGAAAACAAAGTTAACGCCCTATGCTCCTAAACTTTCGCGTACCTGTGGTGTGCGTGTATCGTGGAAGAAGAAACAGCGCAAACACCAGGACGAAAAAATGCATCAACCACACCAGCGCTTCGTGGTGTGGTCCATGTTTTTGCGTCGTCCTTGTGTTGCGCTGTTTCTTCTTCTAAAATGCTCAACCAACTAGCCGGCAAGTCCATCCTGTGCATATATATTGAACACACGTATGAGTGTAGATGGTCTTCGAAGCTTTTAGAACGAGCGCTGCCTTTTTGTGCACGCGTAACAAGTGGACACATTAGTCATTTAAACATGCGTGCCAATGCATGTGACGCGGCTATCGGCATAAGCAGTCTCCAAATGCTGGAATGCATGCTCTCCAAAACGCTAACGATCAGCTGCTAATGCAGGACAACAGCTCACAGCGGACTGAACCAAACTCTAAACTAATGCACTTGAAAAGAACGCCTACACAGCAGCGTGAGGCACGTCGAAATGCCTAGTACTGGCGTTGCAGTTGACCACATACGAATGGAACTGGCGGAAAAAAATAAACAGAAATGCTCAGCAGTATACGCGCGAATTAAATTCACATACGTGGATGATTGGCACGATACATTGTATCCGCGTATTTTCGTAGAACAAATAATGCATGGACTGGAAAAGCACTCCATCGTGAGCTGAACGGCACATTTGTTATTTTCCTGGGGTGACGACAAGCCGTGAATAGTTCTCACGTTGTCGTCTACGTTGTATTCCTTCGTTAGTCATAGCAAGGAATGGAAATGATGCAAACGCAAACGTATTTCAGTACACAACAGCACAGCACACTGCAGAGAAGCTCCACCCACCGCAGCCGATTTCTCAAATACATTTGTTATATATATAACCTCTAAAAGAACACGACTGGTCGTGGTGACTCTGTTAACAAAGTATCTTTCACCGTATCTTTGCAACCTTCGTATGGTCTTCAACTTTTGAGCCCATGAGGCGAGACAATATTTTTAGGCCTGTTAGGGAAGGTGGGCTGGGCTTAGTACATCTTTATGTGCGGCAGATAGTGTCTCGTTTCTTCTTTTTTCGCGATATTTCCCATCCTGCAATTCGTTCATACATGCAAGTCACACTTGTTAATGCGTTACCTGATTTAGTTGTTTCTTCAAGTTTTTCTTCCCGCTTATGCTTGTGGGGGTTCATGCAAGAAGTTTACTTGGCGGTTTGTTTCCTGACAGTTCGGTTTTCCACTGAATACTTGTATTCTGTGTCGCGCAAAACGTTGTACAAAGACTTACTATCCATGCTATTTCCGCCTCCACTTTACCGATCAATATACATTAAACTGCCAGGCCACGATGTGCTAAAGCGAGTTCGCAAAATGTATTTATCCCCTTGCTGCAAAACATTCTTTTATAAAGTTCATAGTGAAACCATACCGGTTAGAACATGGCTACAAAAAAAGGGTATCTTTGTCTCTTCTGTTAACTGTCGCCTTTGTGATGTACCAGAGACAATTGAACATTGTTTTATTAGCTGCACTGACGCCATCCTATTTTGGGATGTTCTCCAACGGACTTTAAAGAAAGACTTTGAAATTAACGCTCATACTGTGCGATACCTGCTGCCAACCTCTGATAATAGTGCACCTTTCGATATGTTTTTTGTCATGGGAATGCACAGTTTGTGGAAAACGCGAATGATGGACAGAAACGCCGAAACGGTTGTACCTACAAGGGCAAATTTCATCCAAATGACACTACACCTAAAGCAGGTTTATGATGGACTCGGTTTACAATCGGACTGGTACCCTATTTTGGTGAGGTGCTTATCCTTGCCACCCTTCTAAAGTCACAAGAACGTTTCTACTCACAATATGAACGCTGCCTTTTCTGTATGCGACTTTTATTGTGCCCTCCATTCTCTGACTATGCAGAACTGGTGAACGTCTGGTTGAATGCAACTGTAATAAATACCATGAAAGAAAGAAAAAAAAAGTGACTCTGTGGTGTAATGGTTAGGATGTGTGCTTTGAATTGTATAGATGCGAGTGTACGCGGGTTAGAATCCACGTGATGTATAGAGCAATGTGCTTCTTCATAAGTATGTGATTCCCTTGACTAATGTGTTCTAATTAGATTACGTGACTCCTGAGTGTGAAATTTGCGAAGATATTTGCGGATTACATGTTAATTAGCTTTTTTTTCTCCGCAGTGGCGTTCGGGACGCATACGCATAGGCCGATTCCGAGCAGTCACGCCTCATGGTAGGCAGCAAATGCCAGGAAAAATGACTTAAAAATCCTGCATAACTTTGCTCACCCCTATTCTGAAGGCCGCTTGGAATTGGGCCACTGACTCTGAGGAGCCGCCTAGGGAACGGTATATCAGCGGCCCTAATTTGATCTGATTTCCTGCCTGCATGCGTGGCCAGGACTTCGCTAAGAGGGTATTGGGAAGAGTAATAGCACTCTGTTTGGGGGAGTAGAAGTACTCGGTCTGGTGGAGTGCCATTACCCCTGGGGTGAGAGTATTAGCACTCTGCGGAAGAGTACTAGCACTCCCTGTGGGAAGAGTATTATCACTCTGCGGAAGAGTACTAGCAATCCCTCGCGGTGGAGTAACAAAACTCTGTCAACAGGAGTTGACCTACTCTCTCTCAAAGAGGGTCGATCTACTCTCGATAAGAGAGTGAAATATGGGACAAGCCGCTACTCCCTCAAAGAGAGCGCCCGGAACTCTCTTTGTTTTTAGTGTGTACTCACAGCGACATTATTCTCGTACATGTCTAGAAGGGTCTTTCCACCCCTCACCCCAAGTTGAATAGGGCGCAAGCCGTTTCGCTTAGACTTTTGCAGACTTGGGGTGCTATGCAGGATGCGCCGAGTTTGGCGAAACTCGGGATCTTCACGAGCTCTGGCGACACCCCAAGATGAAAGCACAAATAGTACCGAGACACAGTTTATCTTTCGACAAGCCTCCAGTTTTATTGGTTTATCTAGATTCACTCTGGGTGGCTATCATTCCTTGGGCGTTGCCTTCTGGGCGGTCGACAAACTGGGGCTCACGTGATCATACCGTCGGTGCATGGTCGCGCCTTCTTTCACTTGTTTGTCGTTCCACCGAGTGCATTACACGCACAAGCGAGTTATAAAACAAATGCATTTAATACAATATTATTAGTTAGTTTAACGTGGTTTAAAAGCATTTTACAGTTTACAAGATGTACACTGAATGTGTATTCGACTAATTTGTAATTTAGTACGCTTCGCATTATACCACGAGGGAACGCTGTGGTGGCGTCATCACATACATTCATCGGGCGAACATGGCGGCTAAACATCGAAGAGGCCCAGTGTAAACAAACTCGTACAACGAGCTTGCAGTGCGCGACGTAGTGATCAGGCGCGACGATGACCACTATTTCTTGGATAGTTCTGTTCCTCTGTGAGCAATCTTTCCGTGCACCCCGAAAGACTGCGAATAGCTTAGGCGATTTTACAGATCGCAACGCGTACCTACTGTTCACGGCACAATCCTGAACCAACAACTTATCCGGTGCTGCTTCTGTGAGTGCGCTGAGTTCCTCCACTCTGCGTGACTGCGAGCGTCACGAATATTGCATAGTGTGTACAAAAGGAAGACAGCCGATATAGCTACGATGCGACAAGGAGGTGGTGCCAACGATGGATCTCGCAACCAACACAGTGACGGAGGCATCGACAAACTGCAGATAAGTATGTTTCTACTGTTTCATATTTAGCATAATAATAGTGCACGGATTAAGTCACTTTCGTAGTAACGAACTGAATGTCCTGCAGTTTAAAAAAGGCATTGAGAGCCAATGAGTGTTCATGCTTTTACATGTACGTGGGCCCGCGAAAATGTGGAAAAGATAAAGGTAACCTTCACTAACTTGGTGATACAACAGAAATTCATCAGTGACATTCAGCCCGCAGAATCTATGGAAGAATATCTTTATCCAGGTGAAATATCAATAGCAGGTACTGATATAAAGCAGGAAACTTATACAAAAATTTCATGGGTTGAACAGCACATGGGAGGCATTACCGAATCGTGATCGCCACGTTACCGATATCCTTGAAAAATGTTTAGAATCGTTGCATTCTACCGGTTATGCAATATGGGACATAAACCTGGAGGTTAACAAAGAAACTTGAGAAGTCGAGGACTGTGCAGAAAGCAAAGTAACAAAAATTGTTGGAGATAGCATTAAGGCAGGAAGGCAGTGGCGTAGTAAACCGTGGCAACTTGTATACTAGTTGGGATTAAGAAAAAAAAAATGGAGTCGGTGGGCAGGCCATGCACGTCTTCAATCACTTGTTGCCAATTTATACCAGGTGATTACATAAACGTTACAGAATGAATGTCAAGGAGAGAGAACTGCAGCCGAGGATGGTAGAAAATTACGTAATGGGACAAAAATATGATGTTTGTAGGCATAGGATGCAATCAGCTCGCATAAGACGGGATTGTAGGAAGCGGCATTGATTTTGCAGTGAACAAAAATAGGTTTGTGGTGCTGACAGTAGACTCGTGAAGGTTCGAGGACACCTCAGCTGTTGGCACACTAATAAACATTACAATTGGCTCTGAAAAAAACAACCCGTTATGAAAAATAAAGCAATGTTGTCCCGACAAATTGTTTTATTATGCATACACTAAAGGCTTCCACAGTTAAGGGCAGTTAGTACCAATAGTTCAATGAGCATTTTTATTTGTAAATAATGGTTTATATGCGGTTGATTCATTCCAACAATCCATTTTTTTTGCAGCAATACATTCTGCTGCTGGAGGCACTCAACCGCCTGGTGGCAGTAGGCGAGCGCCAGGCACATGCTCTTGAGAGTGTGGCAAGGTCCAGAGGGCTGCTCTGCAACAGTAGGTTCAGTGCACTCACTGCTTTCCAGTCGAGCCCCCAGAACACACCTTATAAAGGAGCTTTCAGTTTATTATTTTGTTTGTTATTCAAGAGCATGAATAAAATTATTGCAGTAAACATTGTGCTGTGCATATTGGGACACTTGTAACATGCACTTGATGTCTCTTCAAAATGGCCAAACACGTAAGACAACCTGGACTGTGTAAATGAAAAAGACACTAATGCAGCATATACGTCATTGTGCTGTTTGTTCTTTCTATGTGCAAGAATACAGTGGGTGTTGATTAGCCACAAGATGAACGGTGTATTTCACAATGAAAAGACAGGAAACAGCATGACCTTAATAATGCTATCACCTATAGACTGTGCACATGAATGCAACACTCCCCGATTTAAACGTGCCATTACATGCATGTTCGATACCACATATTCTTTAACAGTGTCATATATTTGCATGTACTAATTTTCACACAGATTAAGCCCATGCATAGCTCACTTGTGATGTATCCATTTCATAGGCCAAATAATTGTACACTTTGTCCTTTTGTGTTGTATGAAAAGCGGCATCCTCTAGTCGGATACAACTTCACAAGACAGGAGAGGCCCTGCCCAGATGACCAAAGCACAGCAGCCGATTGCCTCCACGTATAAAGAAATAGTCCCTCTCCAATGAGCGGGTATTAGTGCGTCCAGCGGCAAGATGTCAGTGTACAGTGTGTGCCCGTTGGTGCAGGCTTGTGTTCACCTGCCGTTGAAGTGCAGATTCTGCGGCCTCCTAAAGTTGTATCTGACTATAGAATCATGTAATGCCTTGCACTGGTTGCATAGACTTTAGCAACTTGATAGCACATAATGATCAGGAACAGAAATCTATAAAGGCACCCAAGCAAAGCTGGCTGGCCACACTTCCATTATGAGGGGCTGTAAACAGTTCTCGCCAAATATTCCCATGACATCCTTGAAAAAGAGGTGGTGTTTGGCACTTCAGAATAAAAAAGATTATAGTGAATGCTGTGTACCACGTTAAAACAAACTGAGCTTGGTTATCTGCACAGCATGTAATGAAAGCTTGTGCTTCACGTAGGAAACAAAGTGCTCTGTCCAGTACAATTGTCGAGTTCGCTGTGGCACCTATTATGTCATTTGTGTCAACATACAAATTTTCAAAGGCCATTCATTTCACCATTATTTTTGTATGATGGTTCTTTCAATCAGTGCTTGTATTACATCAGCAGGTGGATTTGAAAGCAAAGCTTTGTTTGCAAACCTTCAGACTTCCGTAATTGTGTGGCAAGGCACTGGCATGGTGTCGAATAGCTCACACTTCCTCGGTCCTGCACCAAAAACGCCCAATGCTCTATTTGAAGTTGGATCGCGCAAGAATTCGACGGCACACAAAGAAGAGTAACACACACAGCAGAGCGTTCTGCTGTGTGTATTTCTCTTCTTTGTGTCCCATCGAATTGTGGTGCAATTCAGCTTCAAGCTTCTATACCGATACAACGAGTCTTCAACCTCACCAATGATCTAGTTATTAAGCCACAATGGCGCACATCTTTGAAATTTCCCAACACGAATTAGCTCTCCAACAAATCACCGCAAGCATAAAATTTTGCTGCACAGGTGTATGCACGTGCCATATTCTGTACCACTAAACTCGCAGGAATCAAAGGGGCAAGCATTAACCAGCCTTACTGCTGCCGTTACCATCATCATCATGACACCAATAGAAAGACAGTGCAGCGTTTCAGTAAAGGAAGTGCCGGAGGGAAAGGCGTGACAGCGAGGCTTGAGGCTTACAATAAAAATAGCATTTACAAGACATGTTCAATGCCAAAATATGCTGCATATCGCTCATCCTACTTTGGCATTGCGGCAAGCTTTTACACATTTGAGCATGTTATAGTTTGTGTAATCATTGCTCTAAAGCTGTACAAAAGGTCTATTCGCTCTGCAATGTTTATTTTTATCATGGCGGGTTAAAGACCAACTTTTCATTGGCATCTGCACCACATTTCTCCCGATATGTAATTTTGCCTTGGTGGTTCACGACATCGTAATGCACACTGAGTTCTGCAGAGCATTGGATCTGCATTGTTCTACTGCTGAAGAATTAGAGCCCCATTATGAGACGAAAATATACGATGTGTCCATACAGAATAACGCTGCCCCCCCCCCCAAAAGAAAATACACTGAACCACTGGCACATGCACCAACAGTGAACACAGCAAACACTCTGAAGTATTTTCTTCATGCAAGCCAGCACACTAAGATTCTCAATGCATTTTCATTTTGCCATAAATGCATAGGCACAACCGGCTGCGCGCGACATCCGCATCTCGCACTGCAACGAATTGTGCAATGCCTTGCTGTTTCATAGTGCGGCCGATAGATGACGCATGACCAAATTCAGCAATATGCAAACTAACTTATCTAAGTAATCTTATAAAAAAACCCAAATTCTTTATGAGATTAGCATTCACAGGGTACTTCACACAATTTGTGATATCCATTTATCTATTTATACTTCATTAACCTCTTTCGCCAAAAAAGTGAGCCATTTGGAAGGCACCCTGATAGACAAGTAGAACAATCGGTAAAAAGTCAGCAACTAGCGAAAAAGTCAGTATCATAGGCTGCCGCATGTGTGACGTCGGTAACACAAAATTTAAGTCGGCTACACAGAAGTGACAAATTTGGCAATATGGTGCGTCTCGACATTGCTTCAATGCTAATCACAGTAACGCTGACATGGAAGGCACCTTAATTCCTACGTACGTTCCGTCGACATACCCGACTACGTTCGTTATGTTTCTGCGAAGTAAGAAGCGTTTTTTTTATAAATGCCCGCTCAGCCGCAGTCTTCGGGAAAGCCAGCCACCGCTTCCGCACTGCCGCATCAATAAGCGCATCAGACATCTCTGACACAGAGGCTCACAATAGTTTGATGACGTCCAATGTAACGCTCGGCGCCGACGCTTCCCTGAAAACTCCCAGTGCCGTAGAAACGGAGGGCGCAGAGGACTTGCTCTTCAACGGTGAGCGAATGAAGCCCGCCACGCTGTCTCCACAGAAGAGAGTCTTCGCCTAGCTCGTCACACAGCCAGCGCACTGATGTCTTCGACAGGCCAAAATGACGCTGAAACTCCACGGCGGTCATGTACGCGAACGGGTACAGACGGTCATACTGACGCTTGCTGCCGCTGGCTGCAATAACACAGGCTGCCGCCGCCATGTTCCCGAGTTGAACTCGGAGGGGGTTTCGCGATGTACGAGTTTAGCACGAGTTCGCCTGTCAATCAATGCCAGAGGTCACGCCCCACGCGAGGCATCTAACTCTTGTGCGCGCATCCACCACGGTTGGGCCACGCCCAACTTATCTTTCGGCAACAGCGACGCGGTGCCGAGCTGAGAGGCATCAACAATATTCACCACCGACATAAAACACGCACAACACACTGTCATCGGTGATGTACTGCGCACTACTAAGCGTTGACTGTCGCTGGCTTCTCGGGCTGAGATGGCCCCACAGCACGGTTTAATTGTCTGCATTGTGGCGACGTAGCGCACAGTTAAATAATTATTGGCACGTCACTGTAGCTGCTTGCAAGGCGTCGATGCGCCGAGGGTGACGACGATGCTGAGGAGTGCGTATCGCAGCAGTCGTTTGAGATGGCTGCTCTGTCATCGGTGATGTATCGGAGCGACAACGTCGTAAACACGATCAGCGTCCGAGAATCACTCGCTCTTCTAGACCCAGTGCAATGGCATTTCTTCATCACAAGCACTGCGCACTCAAAAGTTCCAACACCTTCCTCAGTTCCAAGTCTCATTCCATAACCGCACACAAGAGCCCTCACCTGCCAAAATGCAATTGCTGCGGTGTCGTTACGATATCCTTCTGCGATCGCTGCTGGCTCCAGCATAAGTAATCCGCAAGCACCTTGGTGCGCACAAAACACTCAAATACTGCGTACATGCGCTCAGAGGCACTTTCACTGGGCAAGCGATGACAAGCGATGAATTGTGTCGATGGGAAGCACGCACTTCTTCGCAATGCATCGCCGAGGCTTCGCGCACAAAGATAAACTGGTACATTTTCACTAAACTGCGTCACTACGGGCACGACGGACCGCCATTTTTAGCGACGGCCGTTGCTCCCGTATTTATGACTAGTGTATCGTTTCTAGTTGGTAAAGCGGGGGCCTTAAGGCGCCTGCGATGAACAGTCGTACCACGGCGCTGCGTTTCTATTCACCTAATAGAGAAAGAGTGGTGATCACTGACATTATTGAGAATAGCACTGTAGCGCCCCTAGGCGACTTCTCACCGTATGAACTGCCTCGTGCGTGCGACCCGCTTCAATGTATCCGCTTCTAAGCTTTCGCCTCACTGTCGCCACTCGCGGCAAAAAGTGCAAAATTTAATAATTTGCTCGATCTCCGTTTGTCATCAGAAATTTCTAGCATTCAAAACGAAAAACAGACACTTAAAGAAATAATAAGGTTCGTTATTTTATTTGTTGTATTTTAACGTATTCCTTTGAGCGAAAGCGTAGGTGCAAGAATGCGCCGCATGTACCCTGTTCGCATTCGATCGTGGATATAAAGATAGTTGCCGAAAGAGGAGGCACGCCCTTGACGCGCCCGGGAAAGGCGTGGCAAGCGGCTCACGGCAAGTCTGCAGACAGCCAGCGGGACAGTCACGGCATTGCTAAGTTGCGATAATCCGTTGATAACAATACGCGGCGCTGGCGCGTTTCGTTGTGCAGCCGTCTGCGCTTGAAACGTGGAAGCAGCGTGCCGCGCAGGGTGCGCTCATGTTGTCATACGCGGCTTTTTGTCTACATATTCTTTCGCCTGCAGCCTTTGCGCGTTTCACGCTATCTCCGGTCACTGACTGCCGTCGAGGAAACTCGGGTAAAACTCGGGTGAACGAGAAACTCGGCGCATCCTGCATAGCACCCCAGCACGTATCCGTGTCTGTCCGTTCTCCACGAGGCTTACCCGGACGTTTATCGCGACGACGCCTGCCCCTCTTGCGGGCAGACTTCCACTCTAGCGCACATGCTCTCGGAGTGCGGGTCGACATACCCCAAGTTCATCAAGGAGGAGTGGGACTCGCTTCTGCGTAGCCCCGCTCTAGAAAAAGCAAATCCTGGCTGTCCGGCGAGCCCGCAATCGGGCCGGTGGGCTAAACCTGCCGGTCCCGACCTGGGAATAGCCGGGTGCGCGACGAGTTCGCGTCCTCGCCGGACCTACAATAAAGTTTCTTTACTAAATCACTCACTAATCACGCGTTCGTGATCGCTGTCTTCTTCCACAGCTGGCTCTGTTGTCGCTTATCATTCGAGCGTAGAATTTCACTTGTCTTCGGTCGCCGTAATGGGGAGGACGCGTTCGCGGTAGAATGAGGCAGTGCTTACAGGGGTATGAGCCATTCACTGTCTTACGTGACGTACAGATTCAAATTTCGTTCTATTCTCTGGTAGTAACGGGGAGGCCGCGTTAGCGGAGGTATGAGCCGCTACTTAAGTGGGTATGAGCCATTCATTGTCTTACGCGACGAACACGTTTAATAACAGAGCTGACACGCGAATATGTTTGCGTGCCTGTCGTCACAATCACCACCCATCAGGAGAACATATTCCGACCTTTGTTCGAAATTATGTGCTACCTCTGTGTCGTGCGATAAACAGCTTTGCTGGCCATCCATCTTCACAGAGTGGAATGGCTGATGATTTTTTTTGCACTCATTTTGTAGGCTTATTAGGTGGCGCCACCTCCTCCGCATTGACTGCGCCGTAACGTGCCCAACGACGCTGCAATACGCACATATTTACTCACACAGAACGGTGAGACCGCCGTGGTGTCGAGGGAACGTGGTCGATTCCCCCCCCGCCCTCCCTCCCCCCTCCCGGGGGCTCCGGTTCGTTTCCCAGCCAGACCGAAATTTACAAAATTTTCTTTTAGGCGGCATTATTTACTTGTTTACAAGAACCGCCCTGAGAAATCTGACATCAATCGGAGGATTTCTGGACGCGTTTATACTCTTTTCGCCATCGGCCATTTTTGGTACCATGACTCGGTCGTGCCACCGACTACAACGAATTTTCGCGTATTGGGGCATATAATGCATCGTATTTTAAAACGGCTGTAGTTTCCGAGTAAAGCTGTCTTTTACGGCTTCAACCCCATGGCCGTTGAATGATTGCGAATATCCGTGGTTGAGTAGTTGCCAACATGGGGTAGAATCGAAAGTGACGTTAGGAGCAAGGCAGCAAAACTTATGAACAGCATCGCCCGGTTAGTAGCCAACGCCGGAACGTGCGTTGCGCCATTTCACTAAAGAACAAAAATAAGAGACGGACAAAACTGTGCACATCATCGCAAAGATGGAACCGCTGAAGAACTCAGCACAGCATAAAATTTATCAGATTAATGATAACATATGCGGATCCCACGTACTGTGGCAATCGATGAAAGCGAAGCTTTGTGTACTGTTTGCTTTGATTAGTATGAAGTAGCGGTTATGTTGCCGGCAGATGTGCAATTCTTTTAAACGTTTAGTGCAATACGAGAGTTTTGATCATTAAACGTTCCTTCGCCTACACCAATGCTGTTTGTATGCGTAGTACACAAAATACACAGGGATAGATAGATAGATAGATAGATAAACTTTATTAAAAGAATAATCAGAAAAACCGCTAATGGTCGGGGCCCTTAGTCCAGGGCTACGCTGGCTCTTGCCATCTTCTCAGTTCTCTTAATCAGCTTCAGCTGGTCGTCGAGGGCCGAGCTGGACAGCAGTGCCTCCCATTGCTCCCTCGTTATGTTCGTGTCTGGGTGTTCTATGTTGTGTAGTGTGCACTCCCACGTAATGTGGTATAGGGTTGGTGTGGCCCCACACCATGGGCATTCGTCCCTGTAGGCTGTGGGGTGTATCCGATGTAATATGTGTAGGTTCGTGTAAGTGCCTGTCTGGAGCCTACGCGAGGCAGCGGCTTCTTCTGTCGTTAGGTATCGATGGGGTGGTGGATATCGCAAGCGACGCCCTCTGTGGTAGTTCGCGATGGCTGAATACTCGAGGTCGACAGGGTCCGGGTCTCCTGCAGCCCGCGTGATGAGTGCTCGGTTATGTACGAATCCTCGAGCTGCTCTGTCGGCTTGCAGGTTGCCCGTGATGCCAGTGTGGCCCGGTATCCAGAGATGGTTTCGGTGCTGAATTCCTCAGGGTCTACCTTGAGTATTCCGGCTAGGACTTGTGCAGCACGTCTTCCAATTCTACCCTGTAGGAAGTAGGGATACACAGGGAATACCCTGTGTAGGAATACACAGGGAGACATGTTTGCTTGAGTATTTGTAGTGCGAAGTTGTTCATAAACGCTGCGAGGGTTGCACATTATAATTGTCTCGCATGACACTCTCATCGTGGCAGAGCTGATGAATATAAATTGAGTTGTGGGGATCCGCGTGCTAAAACTAATATCGGAACATGAGGCACGTCGTAGTGGCGGGTGCGCATTAATTTTGGCACCCTGGTGTACTTTACCGCCCACCTAGGTATAAGTGTTCTACCGTTTGCGTATTTCGTTCCCGTCAAAATGCGGCTGCCACGGCGAGGATCTAACCTGCGGTGGCATCTGGCAATGCTACAGCCGTCAAACTACCACGGCTAGCACAGCATGGTTGATTTGACGGATGACCGCTGCCATGCTGTAAGCCTAGACTATAGGGTATTTTAATGCGGCGTTGCTTCTGCACGCCCCGAGTCAGTCGTTCACTTGCAAATTTTCACGGCATTTAAATTTCAGAAGAAGCAGAAGCGTACCGTACCGTACATTAAGTATGCCCGCAATCACTGTTTTCTTTCCTTCGCGTGTCGTCTTTTTCCTCTCCAGTTATCTCCTGCTGCATGGCAATTACGGGAGAGGCAAGGCTGTCATTTACTCGTTTCACGAGTGCGTCGATTTTGCCCATTCTCTGCCTCTTCTCCCCCTCCTCTTTACCATGCTATCTACCTCCCCTCTGAACTTCCACATTGGTAGAAAGGTAAGCGCTGCAGTTTCGGCAATATTTTTTTTTTTTTTTGCGGGGGTTACTGATAATTACAACTGTCAACAACTGTCAAGGGGCTAATGCGGTGACGCCCAGGAAGCTATAGAGGGCACTGTACACATGCAACAGATGGAAGGGTCCAAACGGGTCTCTCTCCACCACGCTCCTGCCATGCATGTTCTCTTCCTGAACCACTCCCACCGCCCCCTCCCGATGGCGCGCGCAAAACAGCCACAGCTGCAGCAGCGGCGGTGGAACAAACGAAGGAATAAGCAGAACACACACACACACACACACACACACACACACACACACACACACACACACACACACACACACACACACACACACACACACACACGCACACATACACATACACATACACGCACACGCACACGCACACGCACACGCGCACACACACACACACACACACACACGCACACACACACACACACACACCTTTGCATGAATTATTTTATTTCGCATGAAAACAATTCTATAGTGCGGTTTTGGATAAAACGTGGTGCGCAGCTAACTCGACCGGCCCAAAAGCCCATGAAAGGCATCAAAAGGCAGCTGGCGCTCATATGTGAGTACACAGGTGTGTAGGCGTCAATTTACCAAAATGTATGAAAAGAGACAGGACGTAATACATTTTCTTAATTCAATAAAAACAAGTAGTCTGTGCACAAGGAAGCGCTTAATTTGTACATGAGCATTACAGACTAGTTAAAGTATTGTTACGATACGAACAACTGAAGCTTGCCTTTAAAAACGCGTAACTTGAACAGCGGTCACATTTCGCTAGAAAAAGTGGTTGTAGAAAGCGTTCAGCTTTAGCCCGATGTTGCCAAAGATTGAATTTCAATTCTGGCGGTTCACATGCCCAAACTACGATTTGATTATGAGACACGCCGCGGTGGGGGACTGCGGCCTAATTTAGACCGCCAGGCGAACTTCAACATGGCCCGAATGCACGGGACATTGGGCGTTTTCCGAATTTCACCTCCATTGAATTGCGGCCGCGGCGGCCGGGATTTGATCCCGCGGACTCGTGCATCGCAGCGCTATTACATTGCCGCTAAGCCACCGAGGCAGGTGAGAAGTGAGAATGTCAGCAGGCTTAGTGCAGAGGCTCATTCGGTCCATTCGCCGACGCCAGCTCCCGGCAAACTGTCCAGCCAAGGCCCATATAAGCGAGATGCGTCGTGGTCATTCATCACAGGGCTGGTCGGTGATGTAATTTCAGATGCAGTCTCTGTCACCAGAGAGAAAATGTGCTTCATGGTGTCAGTGTTTGAAGGTAGCGTTCCGAACACGAACATTAATACGATGAGGATGCGAACGCATTGTCGTGTGCCGGCCGTCACATTTATCCAACCGACAACATTTCTTGACGTTCTCGAAAGTAGCAGAACTCTTGAATACAAGTAAGAGTAATGAGTTATGCGTCATGTCTTTTAAGTAGATTCGCGGCATATATTTCTATCGGTATACGCTAGTTTCCGTTGCGGATATATCAACCGTAGCGTTGCATACACTGTGAAGAACATAAAAATCCCGCAAGTATCCCTTCGCAAACTTCTGAAATGATAGTCTTGCTTCACGCACGTGAATAACAGTCACATATTCGTATTTCGGCAACTAACTGCAAGTAATTATGTTCTACCGAAAGGTTTACTTGGACTGGTGGTCATTAAATATGACTTACTATTGTGGTTATCTTTGGGCATATCGTGCTAATGGAGGATGAACAGAGACAGTTTACAAAATTATTTTTTTCATGTATTTTGCTTGAAAGTGGAAAACCAATTTGTCCATGTGTCCATTTAAATACGTAGGCACATCTCCGCTCGAGTTGCAGCTGCTGCGGTGCGTAATGGAAAATTGCCCGTCAATTTTGCACGAAACCGAGAGGTGAAAACCCAGAACCATCCACAACGGCCTTTCTCCTAGTCGGTGAGCAGTTTCACGACGTTAATTCTTACAAACCAATACGCAATATGTTCCCACTCGATAAAACCTTCCGCGGAGCACGGTAGACGACTATAATAGAAAACGGTTATTGTAGCGCCCTAAAAAAGGAAAGAAATATTCATGGCTGTCTTTAGGGAAGCATCTGAAAAGGCTGAAATTATTAATCACCGTGCATGCGCTGTCACTACGAAAAGCTCCAAGGATGACAAGACATTTTCACCTAATGGGCGCTAAGAAATATTTGATAAAATATGGACCAGCGTGATATATCGACCTATGTCCGCGACCATAGAGTGTCCGCTTATATTCCTCACCAGAGTCAGCCGATTGCCTAGGTAATAGAGTGGTTCCATCGCACCCCCCACAAAGCCTGCCTGGAGATCATTCTGCCTGTCTAATGCAATCGACGGCGCAGAGGTCAACGTCGTTTAGGGTGCCGATCACGCCTTAGAAGCATCCGACGAGGATGTCACTTGTGACATCCAGTAGAGAGGCGTGGTTAACCGAGTTTATAATAAACAAAGGTGCGTCTTATATCGAGTTTTCCGTTCTTCTAAAATATATATGGCTTGACTTAGATTCAAATTTTACCCCTCGACGATTCGAATATAGGAATAGACCTATATTCGAAGTAATATGGCAGTATAACTCGCCTGTTTATTACGTCAAAAACTTGGTCGTTTAAAAAGCTTTACATTTTTGTTTACGATGGTTTAGTATGAAGCGTAAATATATTCTAATAGACGTTGCTGATAGCTAGTTCACCAATCACGTGCCGACAGCAATAAAATATAACAACCACCACACGCGACATTGAATACTATCATTGATTCATCATTATATGGAATGGACTATGAATTGTCTCGCAAAACACAGTAATTATGACACGTGATTGCGTTGTCGTAATTATTCGCAATCATTTGTTGTTGCTTTTTGTTCCCCTAGAACTACAAAGAAATTGCGGAATGTCCTAAAACGCCTTATCCAATCGCAAGAGGCTTTGCACGTACCAGTGAGATTGGACGAAAAGCAGTTTCCTAGGAGATGGTGCAACGCAGAAGCTTATGTTTGCGCCCTTCGCCAAATAAAGCTTCTCCCATAAGTGTTGACAAGATTCTTATCTCCTCAGGAAATTTTATTGCTTACCGATCTGGGCATGAAAAACCGCTGCCGGTTTTCCTCACCATTGGACAAAAAAAAAAAAAAGACCTGAAAATAATGGTAGCGTAGGCTGTAGACACTGCGAAGGGAGTTATCAGTCTCGCTCTCACTATGGGTTGACCAGGAGGCATGCTGACTTTTGCGCAGCTGAGGTGTAGTTGTACGCAAAGAAATACGTGAGAGCCTTGAGCATGCGCAGCCGTGTCAACGCTCCGAATCCACACGCGTTAACGTGGTCTTCAGCTCCGATGGCGGCAGCAGCGATGTAAAACTTCGCAGCTGGGGCGGTGCTCTTCGCTTCACACAACTGCAAAAATATGAAAGGGTTGTCAATCAGATTACCTATAACAGTCCAAAATATAACAGTTAAAAGGCCAATGTGTCCATTGGCGTCAACGCGGCATGGAGAATAATATGTGGTCATTAAGATTGTAAAAGTACGGGAAAACCGCCATTGAGTACGAAGTCAGAACTGCCTGTATTTGCGAAATGAAGGGCACACAGGATCGAATTCACTGCGCTGTAGATTATTAACAAGTCCCGGCCCGGTTTGTTGTGGACGAAAGTGGTGTTAAGCCAATGCAATTATCCTAATCATTGCATCTTACATTGTTTTACGTAATGTGGCCATAATGTTACAGTGTCAACAGTACATAAAGAGGTATTCAGTATCATCATGTATTTGAGAACATAGCTCACCGAATTAATATTTTACTTGATAGACGGTTGAGTCGTGTCGAGCTGCAGTGAAGTTCACTGAACGCAAGCTTCAGGTAGCTAATGAGATTGCATGGTCGTTGAGGTGCACAACACGTTGCCATGAGTCCTTGTTTTTCTTTGAGCCATATGAGGCAAACGTGTATTTCAAACCTCCATACCGAACACTCATTGTAGTGCTCAATGAGTCAGCGCCAAAGTATCTTGTAAGAGCAAGCGGCTTCTTGCAGTATTTTCACCGGTATTGTGGCACAGAAAAATACCAGGCAAGGCGGAACTAACATTGGTCAGGCGCACATCTTCATTTCCAGAGATAAAAAAGCTGTATACCGGGTGTCCCAGTTAACTTGGACCAAGATTTGAAAAAAAAAAGCCCTAGAGAAATCGTATCGACTGCATAGTAACGGCTCTCGTTTGCACTTACAGTCAGTATTTCTTAATCACGAAGTAATAATTAATAACTGCTTTTAATTAGTTAACTTTTAAATATTGGTTGAATCGCAAACATGTCAAATACAGAGTTGGAGGGCACCTTAGATAACTTTCGAATCAAGCATTATTTCGTGGGGAAGTGTGCCCTGTTGTTTTTCGAAGAGAAAGACAAATCCCGCGAAATACGCGAAATAATAAATAGATGGGCGCTCACGAGACGCTACTCAAGAGCCTCCAAGCAACCTTCGAAAGATATGCGGCTCCATTCGTATAAGGCTTCGTCATGTAGGACGGATCGAAAGGTTTTGCGACATAACTAGCATGGTGCGATAAACGTCTTCATCTGCGGACGAAAAAATTTTTTCCTCCAATATGAGGCGCTCGGGATAGCTTTAACTTCTGCGTATCATGAAACGAAGAAACAAAAGAAATTCAACCAATTTTAGAAAAATTAGTGCACAAAAGAGCACGAGAAAAGAAGGCAGTTCTCGGAAGAACAGAAGAGAGCTACTCAGGAGTTTATTTCAATAAGAAATAGACCAAACGCACGTAAGACGTCTCAGCCGCCCATAAATAAACGTCCAAAGGCACAACTGGTTTAGCCATTTATCCTTTCTGTGTCGAACTCCAAAAAAGAGGCAAAACAAAACAGTTTTTTACCTATTGCTATCCTTGTCGCAAGCTTTTTTTTTATCCAAGAATATGGTGGCATTATGATCAGTTTGTATCAATTTGTGCTCGTTTTATTTCCACTTGCCGCGTCAACGCTTCGCTGGGCATCGTACGAAGCCTTCCGCACACAAGCTTTTGCACACGATGCCCTGCGAGCCTTTTGCGTAGCATGGTGGGCACATTTTCAAACACGGACCAGTTTCTTTTCCATGTTGCAGAAGAAGGGAGAATCTGCAGTGCGCGACAGGCGAGGGAGCTCAAGGGTTGGTTGAAGGAAAGTCCTTGCTACCACGTGCTTCGATCCAGGTGCTTCGCAGACTGCCAAACACCGCGTTTGGCCAAATGTTAGAGACGTGAAAAGGAGACTCATGGCAACAAAGATATCCTGCGGGGAAACTGTTTCTTTTTCAATTTTATCCTTGTTAAAAAAAATAACGAAAAAAAATTCCAACATTTTCAACGTTGAATTGAACATCTTACATCTCTACTCAGAAGCACAGACTGTCGGTTATCTTCTTTATTGCAGTAGGCCATTAAGAGATAGACCACAAATGGAACGGAAGAAAAATCCGAGGATATTTATGAATTTGAGGAACAAGTCACCATCCGGCCTCGCTCCAGCGTTGTCATTTCCGTCGGAAGTGAAACAATGCGAAACCATCAAAGCGCACTTGAATGCCGCTCAGCGGCCTTTCGAGTTTTGCCCGGTGAGCAATGTTTTGGAGTTTTGAGACGCACTAGTTGTGGAATTAAATTGGTGCGGGTTATCTTTTTGTATAGTTTCCACATTAGCATGTTGGCTGCAGACCGGAATAGTTTGGACGATATCGATGGGAAATCAGGGGCGCCGCATGCCACTGACGTCTTGCACGATGGGAGACCTAGGAAGCAGGAGCAGCCACGAAGGCCGGCAGGTCTGCGCAGTAGTTAAGCCCAGTGTGGGTGAGAGGGAGAAAGCGGGGCCACAGAGAGACGGCGGCACCCGCACGCGCGCGTCACTCGAGTACCTGGCCGATAACAACCAATGATAAAAAAAATGAGGTACAGCGCGAAATACATAGACTGCGAGAGACGACATACACTGCGCTCACTATCAACAATATTTTATTGCGTTGCCATATCGTGTGTAATTATAGAAAAGGGGCATGCGTTGAAAAGGGGTGTTCCAACAACAAGTCATAGTGCTAAGAAACAAATTACTAGCTGACTGAAATATCATGAATTACCAACTAGACCAAATAACCGCCCTAGATTACAACCCATCTCGCCCTGCCGCGTCACGTCACCGTGACGTCGAGGCGCGCTGGAGACGTGCGTGGGTGCGATTCCCTTTCCCCTCACGCCGCAACACCTGGCGCGCTATAGCTGAAGGTGTTCCGAATCGCCCGCTTTGCAGAGTCGAGGCGGGCTCGTAACGTGGAGTCGCAGCCAAGGGGAAATTTTTCGCCGCTTCACTGCTGCAGACGCCGGCTTTCTGCTCAAACAGTAATTTGATGCTTTCGCATAAAAAAAAAAAAATAATAATTTATCCGGTCTTGTGTCAGATTGCCTCTGCACCTGTTTCAGGAATTATTGTTCTCACAACGTCTGACAGATTGACAAATGGCACGCTTGTTTTATTGCCGCAAAGATTCATGTTGAAACATTTGATACTCCTAGAACGCCAGACGCACTTAGGCACCCTTATGTAAAAAATAATTACGCGCCTATTATTTTTACATTATAGCGCACTACATTTCGGCCCTGTATGAAGTGACGCAGTATAGTCTCCTACGCTAATAGAAATGTCGCTGCCGGAATGCGTTGTCGCAAGCCGATGTCCTGAAGAAGGGACATATTTTGAGAGAAGACATGGGGAGCAGTACATCACGTCGTCGAACCTTGAGACGAAGCGACAAAAATACGAGCAAAGGCCTAAGAAACTCCTCAAATCCCGCACTTACTTGGGTGCTTCGTTGGAGCTGACTGCATCTATCTTTCGTGGATTTGGCCTCATACGGGTTTTGTCGACCAGATGCCCAAGTAGTAACGTCTCGGTTTAACCGAACCACCAGTTCTTGAAATTCAGTATCAGGCCCGCTTTTTCTATACAATACAGAGCACGACGGAGGCGTCTGGCACGGCCACTCAAAAGTGCTGCCGTAAATCACCACATCGTCGAGGGAGCACAATCAAATTTTTCATTTAGGTTCTCGGAGGATAGTGTCCATAAATCGTTCGACTGTTGCTGGCGCGTTACACAGGCTGTACCGCATATCATTAAATTCATCAAGGCCGGATGATGTCACGAAGGCCGTTCTCTCCTTATCGTCTCGATGCATGGGTGTCTGCCAATACCCTGATCGCAAATCCAGTGATGAAAATAGACTGCGGAATATAGGCAATCGGTGATATTATCAATGCTATGGAGCAGACACACATTCTTTTTGGTGACTGCGTTTGGTTTCCTGTTTTAAAGAAAGCACCACCACGATCCATATTTTTTTTTTTACTGAGGTTTACGGTGTTGCCCAGGGACTACAGGACTCTTGCATTCAAAATTTTTCCGTACCATGTCTTTCACCTGTTCAGCGATTAAAGACCTATTTGTCGAATACACCCGGTTAGACTGTTGCCAAATGGGATGTGCATATCCGATATCAATTCGTTGCTGGCGAGCACGAGAATGCGGGAGTGAGGCCTGCTTGTCATCTTGCGTCTAATCGAAAACAGAAAAATGTGCCGGCAAAACGTTTGCGAGAGCGTGGCCCTCATGTGAAGGCAGCGACTACTTAATTCTCTGTAGGACCTGCTCTTCAGAAATACTTCGGTTGGAATAGCTAGTAGGAGAGTGCCCCTCGCTTTGAACTGTAATGGAGCTGTACGTGTTTTTGTCAAGTTCAGCGAGCTCCATATAGCGCGTGTGAACAGCAGGGACGGAATAAAAGTTGAAATCCCACAAATTGGAGGTGTCATTCACTAATGTACGCAGATTGCGTGCCACAAGCACATCTTTCTTCGCGCAGCTTGACGAAAATGGTTGGATTTGCGATTTAAAACATAAGAGGTTGGTAGCAGTGACAATGACAGGGACACGTGACAACGGTCAAGTCGATAGTAGCAATTTATTAGAAACACAAAATAGTCTTTCTCTGGCAAGGATGCGTCGGCAAGGGTGGAGGGAAACGCGATATTTAATATAATTTCGTCTGTGCCACAGTTACCGGAAGCACCACCAACCTCAATAAAGTCAATACGAAGGATCACATCATGAGTGCACCACGGCAGTACCAGAAATTGTTTAAAAGCCTCCTCTCATAACACACTTGCAAAACGAATACCAAGAAGAATAAGACAGCGTCCACTAACACCACAAAACGTCACACTATTTTTCCATGGAAACAATTTTCCGACTCAGCCTTCCTTTGAAATCCCTCTTGACAGAAACGATGGCACGATGGCACTAGTACCCACTAATGAGGTTACAGGCATACTATCAATTAACACACACACTTTGTTCTTCATCTACACAATAGGCAGAGGAGTATTTCGCAGAGACGCAGATTGTCCGGCAACTTTGCCTCCAGCGGCAGCGCCTGCAAGTTTCCCACGGTGGTGGTGGTGAACGGCGCTGGTGACTGGTAACCGTAACACAGGCGACGCGCGACCGACATTGTGCAGTGCGGGGTCAACCATTGGACGCTGAGAATAATAAACGCGATCTTCCGAATCCTGATTCGTAGTGGCAGCTTTACGAATTCGTTGATTGTATGTCATGTCGTCGGGCAAGGAACGACGACGCTGTCGCAGCCGAACAACCTGACAGTCTGCAGCGCCTGGCATGGCAGAAAATGAGGATACAGCTGTTCGACATCCGCCCCTTTGGTATGTGGTTCAAGTTCTTCGCAGACAATTTGCCTTGCAGTTACCGCAAGGTCACAATGAAAACTTTAGTCGTGAAGACTTGCAACCGTTGCAAAATACGCCAACCTCCCTAACATTGTCGTTATACGCCGCAACTTGAAGGTCACGAATGGCAATGCATGATGAGGTTGGAGACCGAGGCGAGACTCTCCCTTCCAAATAAGTAATGGTACACATCCTCGGCAATGCCATCGAGAAGGTGCCCAACTTTGTACTCTTCTGACATTCGAGGATTGACCATTTCACATTGGTTCAGGATCGCTTCTATGTATCGAGTAAAGGTCTCACCTGGGACTTCAGCACCCTAAAGCAACGTATGCTCAGACCGCTTCCTTTTCGTCATAGAATCTCGAAACACACTTTGAGGTCAGTAACGATGCTGTACCACGTCGTGAATGTATCATCATGGTTCTCGAAGAACACTAGCGCACTGACTGCAAGGAAGAGGATGAAATTGTCTAGCTGAGGCGCAGAGTTCCAGCCGCTGTACTTCGTCAGACGCTTCAGCCATCCCTCCACGTACTCGCACAGTTTTCCACGCGCCGGTTGTGCCTGCCGGAGCAGCGAGAGATGGCTGTGGGTCAGAGGCTGTCGATCGACTTCGGCGTGGAACTTGTTGGAGCAGCACCGTCGTCTTGGTCGACGTACCCGGCGCCTCCAGCTCAAACGGTAATCGTTGCGTTTGATGCTTGTTTATTTACAGGACGAGGCTGAAGCTCAGGTTAAAATGGCGTCAATGGGCAGCACAAGGTAACCTCTTCCCCATCTCTCCTGCCTCATGTCATTGCAATATCTTTACAGAGAAAAGGGAACGTTCGGAATATTAGTGAAAAAATGAATTCTGTTATAAAGGGGCAGCAAGACATTACGCGAATCTTGCTAATTTTAATGAAAATTTCGTCGCTTGTTTCGGTAGTGCGGCGACGCGAACGTAAACAGCCTTAATTCACAGGACATGTGCTGTTGCGCAAACAAAAAGTCTTTTATTGATTTAACAATTTAGAACTAGAGAAAGTGGCAAAAGCAACACAAAGTAAGAATGATCCAATTAGAAATCCGTACCAGGATAGTGAGTATGGTGTAGTTGCATACTACGCAAAACTTGGCCAAATCTAAAGCTTGCACGTAGAAATCTCTAACGTATTGTATTGCGTTGGCGGACTCATTGATGCCTACTATCTTGGAAGAAATAGGCGTGCAAAGATCTGTGGCTGGCGCATCAACAAGCCTCAAGAAGTTCGTCAGACTTTGGTCAAATCTTTACTTCATAGCCCCGACTAAGCCACGCATTTTCAAGTCTGCGGTTAAATCACAATGCCAAATCACTAGCAAGGTGAGCCATAAAACCTACCATACCAACAGATGCGAAGACCGATGCTTCTGGCCATGAACGGTCTATAAAAGCTTCATTCGACACTATAAAAGTTTAACCATAAATGTCGCATGGTGCGCAACCATTTAGAGGCGTGTCACTACGTATGTGTGGTTTTACAGTGAGGCTCTTGTGCCAATTAACACAGCGGTTTGACAATGAAGCTGCATATGACTAGGACTCCGAGATTTCTCCGTTTCCGTAGCTAAAAACTTAACCAATCACACGAAAAGGCACGCGCCGCGTGTGCCTCTGGGTTCCATGGCCCACCACCAGGTGCAGCGGCGGCGTCGCCCATGCGGGAAATAAAACAAAATAACCGAACAGCTCGTCTTTGGTAATAGTGTTCAGCACACGCGATTCGCGTTAATGATTACGGATGCATAAGCTGCACTTGTGGGGAAGTGGCAACTGTCGCATACGAAGCAGACAGTGACGTCACAACACTTTCATATGTAAAAAAAGATGAGCCCGCGTACGAAGCGGTTTCATTTATGTTGTGATAGCGCTGTGAAAACGCCACTCAGAACTCCCGAAGTGCAGTGAACATGAGCGGAGACAGGAAGAGCAATGCCGATATGCGCAGTGTCCTCGTGGTCAAGCTAGGCACGGCGCAGCGGTTGCTACCCCAAGCAAGCCACGCACAATTAGGACGACTGAAGAGCAGTGTGATTATGATGAGCGACGAAAGGAACATCAACGTCAATGTGCACAACGACGTCGTGCTCAGGCTGCGCAGGATTCAGCGCTTCCTGACCAGTGCAAATCACGCATAGTTAGGACGTTTGAAGAACAGCGCGAATATGATGAGCGACGAAAGGAACAGCTACATCAATATACAGATCAGCGTTGTTCTCAGGCTTGAAAGAACTGAATTCAAGGGTACGTCAAATCAGTCTATCGGATCAGGTGATTGCACAGCTTCGCTGTGCAGCCACTTTCACAGCGTGGAATGGAGCCAGCCCCCCCCCCCTCCACCCCCGCGGTTACCGTGGTGAAGGTCGACGTTCAGCGGCATGTTCGGTATCAATGGCAAATTACAGAACAAAGGTACAAATCCTTGCTTTGAAATGAAAATACCAATTACATAAACTAATGTCTTGCATTTGCATCATTCTATTTGTAGAGCGGACGCCACGGCTGCTGCCGATTGTGGCTTTGATTCCCACCGTCGACGGGCCCCGACCACTTCAAATGGACACAATTGCACAAGCGTAAACCAGCCGGGCGTTAGGCTTCATCCAATAATGATACGCTTGGGAAAGGAGCGTGAGCGCCCAGTTACCGTCGAAACCCTCGTGAGCGCAAAAAAAAAAAAGAGATTTGGGCCGCTCTCATGGCGACGATTCCCCATATGGCACTCGAAACGCGCCTATTGAGGCGGGTACGCCTTGGGGTTGGGGACAAACAGCACCTCACCATCGTTGAGATCCTTCGATGGCTCAGCACCAGGCAGGGAGTGCGCTTATACCTATTTTAAAGGTAGGTGCTCGTCGACAGTACTTGCTTGCCGCAGCCGCGGCGGATTCTCTTCAACAAGGCCGTCTGTGGTTGGACAAGAGGCGTCCACAGACAATTCGGGAAATCTCTTATGCCTCCCTGTCGAGATTGAAGCCCCCAGGAGAAGCGGAGCACCAGACCAGGGCACGTCTGTACGCATTTGAAACCACCGGTGGCTTTTCGGCGGCACTGGGGTTTAAACTCAATGTAAGAGGCGGATGCTCTACAGCTAGACCACCACTGTGGTTGTTTAGGCGTTTTTTTCTGTTTTACGTTACGTTTATACAGTTCAGGCAGCTATTGTTGACGGCATGTTTGTTGCACCGCAGGCAGGGAGGGCGCCCTCAGTAAAAAATGTCAGCCAACTGAACCCTATCACTTGAGAATTCGTTTATATAGATTCCCTGTCATTGATCGATCAGTTGCTGAGATTACCATAGATTTGCAAAATTTTTTTTTGGCTGGCGTTTCTGCCTTGATAATTGTTAACCTATATTTATAATATTGCTTTTGCCACTTTGTGTTGTACTTCCCCGTTTACCCATGCATTACTTATGAGATCAACACATGCCCTGCCGGGGTACCAAATACAACTATGAACGAACTGCAGCGCAATGACGCATCTATTGAAATTTGCATCGCCCAACGAGCCGCAACATGCACCTGTACCCGACCAACCGTACGGAATTTCCTGGAATGTACAAAATGCTGGAATCATCGTCATTATTCAAGAACAAAAATACTCCATATTTACTGAGAAATAGCCGATATCAAGGCTTTGTCGGAAGCTCACTTCACAGCGGAAATACAAAATTGATGCTGTTTGCAATGAGTAAAAAAAAAAACGTTTTGCTGAATGGGGCAGTATATTATTCCTCATTATCTTCATAAAGAAGACTAAATGTCAGTTTTGAGGCAGCGGTCACTTTTGTCGTTATGTTTTATAAGCCCTTGGGAGGAGCAAATCCAATGGTAGTATATCGTCGCTGCGGTATACTTTCATTACAAAAAACAGGGTAGCTTTAGAATTTTCAAACTGCACATTTCTTTGTAAAGGATGCTATAACGGCGAGCTAGTCAATGTTTTACCTACCCTAGGTTTCGTTAACGCGCTGCGTAAGCACGGTACGCGAGCACTTCTCTGTGTCATCAATGTCGAAATGCGACAACTGCCGCCGGCTATTGATTCCAAGAACTCGCGGTCAAAAGGCGAACCACGTAGCCAACGACCAGAACTAGAAGTTGATACTGCACTTCCCCAAGGGCGACAAATGCTCACGGAGTTCAGGTCCATAGTGCAGGTCTAAAATTAAATGAGCGCACATATGTGCTGCTTTCACATTAGAACACGACTTGCCTTTGACCGAAGTGTTTCAGCTGTGTCGAAGGTGACGAGAAAGCCGAACTGCTTATCGTACCCCACCATCGCCTGGAACGTCTGGTCGATCTTGAATGTCTTGTTGTACCCATGGTTACGACAGGCCTGTCAAAAACCGAAACAGAACTTTCAGTGCAGTTAAATGTTGACCAGTGACCGGAACGTACCGGTTCGCCTGTCATATCGCACGTGCATCAAGGTTTTTATTCTGTGCCTGATGTCACGCTCCGCCGTCTGGCGCCTACAGGTGGTAACCAAGACGTTCGTTGATAACTTGATTTGGCGTCGGCGCCGGTTGGGCGATGGTAATGCATTTGACAGATATACACGTGAAAATATGTAATTCTCCGAAGTCGACGCTTCTGTCAATTAGGGCAAAATAACGCCCTAGCTCATTTATGTACACTTGTACCGCCAGACTCGACTGAAACTACCTATCCTCAACTTAGCTAAATACGGCGCATGCTGCCAACTTCAGAAAGTGAGGCTTCTTTGAAAGCATTGCGCGCTACGTAGCATCCCTAAGACATATGTAGCAAGTTTCTAGCGTCACTGGAAGAAATTATGTTGCCGATAAATTCCATCCTTTGCAGGAGAAAACATGAGGAAAGAGAACTGTCCGGTTTACTTTCATAGAGTCGACGCATTAATAATACTATGATTGTGCCCCCATTCAGAGTACGATGCCAGATTGTATTTAATGATCATGGAAAAGTGATTCTGACACGCAGTCACTTGGCGCTGCAAGTTATTTTTTAATATCGTATAAAAAAATTTTGAGTTTTAGGCTTCACCTTCCATTTAACTTCACTTGGGTAGGCTTTTGGACAAGGTAGCATATGGAACCGAGAACCAGACACGGCTCGACAAAATAAACGCGGACATACGTGGGTGTGCAGGCCATTTTTCATGTCTGTCTGCAGCTTTCGTTACTTTATGCACTGTGTTGTTGTTACACATATACGTCTGCGCGATCTCCATTTGCCAGTTTGTCCATTTGTGGTCAGTCAGAGAGGCCACAGGTATAGGCTTCGGGTTGATCGAACCATCTGTGTATTTATGGCACTGAACATTGCTAGACATGAGTAGTTTGTTGAAGGCAAGGTAATATTTTAGCGATAACTCAATAGGCCATGTTTTGTAACCAACGGTTCAATGGCAGCGTTGGTTTGTTGCAATGCCTGGATCCAGTAAATAGCATGTGCTTGCGCTTTGAGCCTGTGATATAACTTGAAAAATTGTTGCCTCTGAGACTGCATAATAAATGTATGACAACCACTCCGCGGCAATGATAACTCATCCGAATACGCACAAACCTTCATTATTCCACATTGACATCATTTCAGTACAGACTGCAGCAGGTTATAATATAAGTATGATAACATGGACTCGTTTACCAACTGCCTGTTATTATTAACTGTAGAGTAATATATACCATTCAGAGGAACAAAGCAGAGACTGGAAACAGTAACGTCTACTTTCGCTGCACCAGTATATCAATCACTGCCTTCGTTTCCAGGGCCGAGTTTAAGCAGATCCCCAGGCGTTCCAAATTAATTTTGTATTGTCTAAAGAAAACCTTGCCTAGATAATAAGAAAGGCAGATCAGAACAAATACAGAGTACCGCACAAAACAACGAAGGTCTGGATCTTATAATAAGAATATACAAAAAGTAGACGTGGACAGATTCACACACTACTGCAAGTAAAACGTTAAGCCTAAGTATAGCAAAAACGCGATCGTCTATGTTTTTGTATACGATGACAATATAGAAATGCCTCAAACAATGCATGTATAGCATGCACTAAATTGAGATATATAAAGCACGATGTTACGGTTAACGATATGTGAAACATGAGCATAGCAGCAGTGATTGGGATGGGATTGGGATGTTTCGTTGTAACGAATAAACAATTTTACGTGGAAATGAAATTGCACGTATAGTTCAAATGTCTCAAGTTGGAGCATCAGAGTTTTAGCCTGCGTTGCTAACGGACACGGCGGCGGGCTTCAAACGTCCCTTGAATCGCTAGAGTAACGCAGTGGGCTGACTGCTCCAGTTGTTGGCTCCTAATCTCACGTAGAGAAACTTCCTACGTTTAAGGCTAAACTACGACGCTGACATACTCACCCATAAAATGTCTGATGTCTGCTTCGTGAACCCGAGAGGTAATTCATTTGCGCACGGCTTGCCAAGCTGGTAATTCCCGGGCCCGTTGGGGTCGTAGTCTCGGTCCTTTGGCTTATACCAACGACCTTCCATGCCAACGGACACGGCAAACGAAGTAGTTGGTGTCCACGCCGCGGGGTTCACCGTCAAGCTGCTCATGACTTCGGCCTAAGTATTCGAAATAGCAAAGGCAAATGAACATCTCCTAGGCTACAGGTTTAAAAGATCGAGATGTTTAGCCAAAAAACGTACTGGCACGTTGCAACTTCCATATTCGTTGCTTGGACACTCGCATAAAGCAGCGCGTCGATCTTGCAAGAGTATAAATATAAGCTGGTGTCATGTATACATAGTCAATGGCGTACGGAGGCGCACGTAATCACACCGTATGGTGTTCACGGAGCTAATTTATAAGCAGGTGTTCGAGCTGAACTTCAGTGTCTTCATATTCGAGAGGCAAATGAATGAACTCGCAATAATATTTATTGCACACATTAGTGAATGTGTAAAGAAGTTTATCTCCATAATGCCGTCTTAAAATGGGGATATCGATCCCTTGTCTACTCACCCCAGTAGCGAGTGAAGAAGACGAAGCCTTTCAAGACGAAAAGTTCTGCCATTGGGAAATGTGTTCGCGCGACACAGATCAGTGAGCGGACGCCCTTTGCCTGAACAGAGAACCTCCAGGCAACCCTGTCCTAACAGGAATCCTTTCTTGTGTCGAATAGGGAGCAAGCACATCTGCATCCTTGTGTCGACAGAACCTCAAAAATATTATGAGGTCTTACGCGCCGAAACCACTCTCTAACTATAAGGCATGCCACTCTTCACCGTGCACCTAAACCTAAGTACACAGGTGTTTTCGCATTTAGCCCCCATGGAAATGCGGCCGCCATGCCCGCGATTCAATTCCGCCACCTCGTGCTCAGCAGCCCAACGCCATAGCCACTGAGCCACCACGGCGCGTCCATACACCTTCAGTAGCGGGCACAAGACGCTTCAGGAACCCACTGCAGCGCAGTCTCCAATAACTGATTTTTTTTATAGAAAGACAAGCGACTGCGTGTTGTCTCCCGCCATCGTTTGGGCATCGAGACTTTCTGATCCTTCAGAGAGCGATTGTGAATGGCTCTCTTTTGCGCCCTTTAAGGAGCACTGCTCATGGTTTGAGGAAGGGAAGGGCACAAAGCGGTAAGAAGAGTGCCAAGGTCAAGCTCGCCACAGCAGCCTTGGCTTTGAGCGATATCTAGGTGGCGCATTTATGCAAATAGTTTTTCTCGGCAAGAAATTAATGTTCCCTTAAAACAACAGAGCTCTTTGCAAGCATCGTGGGAGAACGGACGCGTGTCCATTACCCTTATAGCATCTATCAGGATCAAACATTGTACCATGCTTCCGTCTCTCTTGTGGCCCTACGAAATTACCACTGGTGACCTGGTTGCATGAGGGCTTATAGTTGGGAAGTGACTCTGTCCAGTACCTGAGGCCGGAGTCATGAGGTCGAATTCGGCCGTGATGTGGTCTTTCAGCCCGAGGTCACGTGCCTAGAAAAGCCAGTCCTTGTCGGCCAGGCTGCTTAACTTTGGACAACTGACTAAGATACCCACGGGTGCCGACTCCACTAGTCGGTAAGTGAATGACTTTGAAACGCAGGTTGCAGATTCATAGCAAGTTCGCATGAAGGCGGCACGCGTGGGAAGAAATGTCGAAGGGGGGGGGGGCGCCGCTCCACTTAAGCGATGGGGGAGGAGAGGCACCGGGGGAGGGGAGGTATGGTAGGCATTGTGCTTCGACAGCGACGCGCTGTCATGCGGGATTTAACTTGAAATTGATCGGCTTTGGGGGCATCGTCTAGGTGGGCCGCCGGCTCGTAGCTTTGCGTGTGCTGTGTTTTTGCCACTCAGCTAGCGTTGAAGCGATAGACAGCACGAAGGTCACTTTGCTTGCTGCGGCTACCGCACTTCCTCGCGCAAGCGTTTTGAATGCGAGTGCCCGCGGTCACCGAATGGGATTTGTTCATGGTTGCCTGTGAATGCTCACACCATGCTTAATAATTTAGTTAGTAAGCGAATGTTTGCAAGTGTGCGAGGCCAATAAAACTACGGTCCTTACTTTTTGCAGCTAAATACAAAATTTGGCTAACATAAGAATATGATGATGATGGCGAGATGTACAATTTTGTTCACTTTAAAGCTAAGTAATTTTGCAAAGTGTTTATACTTATCTGTTACAATTCTCACCACTAATTGTCATGGAAATTTTATATATATGCACTAAATGACTCCTCTTGTGTTGGAGCCTACTGCGAGTAGACAGCGTTATTCTCCGCAGATTTAAAACTCAATAGTGACTCCACTTTTCCGCTACGCTAATCAAGGCCTACATCGGTGTCCTAGAGCCATCCCCAGAGCATTGCCTATGGTATTGCACTCACATCCAACATAAGGTGCAGTCAGCGCTCTCCACCACTCGCGCTCACATCCAGCCATGATTATAGACGGTCTGGCTCACTCCACCACTCCATGAAACTAACGCGTCTCTAATGTGCTTATCCAGCACATTAGAGACGCGTTTCGTCAAGCAGATTTTCAAATGTGTTTTCTTAAAACGTACTTGACTAGGGTAAGGACTGGTAGCTGACTGGCCAAAGGAGAGCGCAGGACGTTAGCGTAAAAATTAATTTTCTTTGGAGTACAGCTCCTAGGCGCACGCTACTGCGTTGAGCGTCGACGTCCTTCGGCGTAACCGAGCGAACAAGCACCGCGGAAGATAAAAGACAGAACGCGGTGCGGAGGGGGGCCTGAAAGACGGCGAGAGCGAAGAAAGCGCGAAGAGGAAAGCGGAGGAGTACACTATGGCGTAAAGGTGAGGAGGGATGTGCAGTAATGTACGAGACGTGCTCCTTGGCAGCGACAAGGCATGCGGCGAGCGCGTCCAGCGATACCACATATGAAAGAAATGTGGAAACTAACATGGAAGCAGAGCAATGGCGTGGGCTTCGTACGGACTGAGCATGCGCAAGTTCGCCTTCGCCACCGCTGCTACAGATTGCGCTCGTCGCAAGCCAGGCGTTGCCGTGTTCACGCTTTATTTCTGAACAACGAGCTACGCACGTGGTGGAAATGCTTAGCCTGCCGCTGCTGCTAAAGTCGCTGCCGGAGCAGAGGTTCAGCACCGCCGCCGAGAGGACACTCGTTCAGAATGAATTTTTTTTACCATAACACATCGTGAATTCGAAGCAACAGCTGCGCTCAAAATATGCATTATGGAGTATAGCAATCGTCGGCGAATTTTTACCGCGAAGCTGTAGACCGGGATTTTTCATGTCCGCGGGCGTAGTTTTGCTCAGAAAAACAAATGGCAGCTGGAAGGCAGCTGTGGAAGAAGTTTCAGGGCAGCGGAATTATGTTTTCGTGTAAATTGCAATTGCAATTCGATGCTGTCATGTTTGCAGATTGTGTGTAAGCCGTACGTTACAAATTTTGTGAGCAATTTATGCAGGGAAATTTAATTAGTTCGATAATGCACTTGGTGCCAGGGAGAGGACCCACTTGAAATGAGCATGCATGCTGCAGATCCGCCCACCTGCGTGCACACGATGTATCTATCATTGATGCGTGAGTGCTTTGCTCGTTGCATCTGTTGAGCAGCGTGTGCTGCGGCCGTAATCAACATTACAGCGAACTCTGTTGAAAAGTTCTGGTAACGTTTCACTTAGTGACCGGGGGTTGCAGACAAGCGTACGGAGGCCAGTAACAGGCACCGCGGCGTCGAACCGTGAAGCGAACGCTTTGGAATGTGGTTGCGGAAGCTACGGTAATCTCAACAGTGCAACGCTTGGTAGGCCACCACCGGTGTACAGGTCTACACACGGTGGTAGGCCACCGTGAGTAGACACGTGGGCCGATCCCCAAGATGGTGCAATGTCGGGCCGATCCACGGCGAAGGTGAAGCAGGCGTTAAGCACTCCCCATCCGTGGGGATATCGCCAAGATAGGGCGATGCCGGGCCGACCCACCGCGTAGCTGCAGTTCGTCATTAAGTTGTCCAAAGACACAACTTCGCTCGTCATCCTTCACAGAGATGACGGGCACTGCGATTTTTTATGTTTAGCAGCCTTATTATAGTGCTATATTGTATCCGGCATACAGGTAAATGCAAGCGAACAGGGGTTTTACCGGATCACTGGAGGTGCAAATGCGAACAACCTGCATATTGCAGCGAAGTGGTAGCTCGAGACTCAGACAAATACAGAGCTGCTTCCGCTGCTTGTTTATATATTCGGCATTTGAGTAATCGTGCTGCTGCCGAAAATTTATTCGACGAGCAAAGTGAAGTACACTTGATTACTGCAATATTAGCTGCGTTAGTGTGGTTGAGCTCTTTGCCATCAAATCGCTCCACCGTGCAGACCGTTCACGTTTGCGTCTCCGCTAAACAGGTAAAACGGCCAGTTCGGTGGCGTTCACAGGGTTACCGGACACACTCAAACTCTCTCGTATGCTATGTTCCACGCTTGAATTCTGCATTCCTTGCTGAGATTCACCAATAGGCCTGAAAAAGAGGGTTCCTGCCAAGAGGAGTGAAGGGACCCTGTGCGATTCTCGCTTGGGCAGAGGGGTTGATGGTGCTTTAGTGGCCGCATAGGGCCAATCTATAATGAAATGTTCTTGCTGGGAGTTCGATTCGATCTAACATATTCAGTTGCGAGCTATACTGAACTTAGCGCTCAGGCTAAGCCTTCGGCGACAACCCTGGCAGTGGCATTAGTGATGCTGGCAATATAGTAAGAGCGCCGAAATCATATCGTGAAGCGCAAACCTCAGCTTACACCCACCCCACTGACACAGGCGACCCCCTGACCACCTAGAATAGCCGTTTCGTCAGGACGGGCTCTTTATCGTCCGTGATGGTCACCTTTGGACGGAGGCACACGTGGTGGTTAAACGGAAGCAAATCACATCGTACTCCATCGCAAGTAAGCAAAGGCATATTCTGAGAAGCAAAAGTCACTAGCGAATGTACTGAGATTTCCATCTGCTGTTCTTGTGTCAGCCAAACGCGACAAAGAACCTCTTACCAACGGAACCTGTGGGAAGTTTGTTTCCCACCAATGCAGTGTAATAGTATCTAAAGAAAGAGGTAATTATGATAAAAATATTTGCAAATTGGCGCTGCCCTCAACAAGGGTTAGAGGACCTGCGTAGATTTACACTTTTCAGCCTGATGCAAGCATTTTGCCGAATATACAGGGAACCGGCTGGCCCCAATTCTACAGCCTACAACAACGGAGGGCCGGCTCGAAAACAGCTTTTTGATAATAATGACTTCTAGTATGCAGTGTATAAAGAAAATAACGTCTGGTGGGATTTAAGCTAAAGACAACCGAGAATTCACTGCATGTCTGCGCAAAGTTCTTCATATTTCGTTTGGCATTTGTAGGAGGAAATTCTAGCTCCATGTATGGATGATTTGGAGAAATGTCCTGTTGAATTTGAACAAAGTCAACGAAAGATATCCATGCTTGTTGTATCGAAGAAAAAATCTGTTCAATAACTGCCCTGAAATGTGAACAGCTTGTGCGCTATATGGTGTCTGTTACCCCGAATGTCCCTAGTTTGCAAATAACTACGAGCCTCAGTAGTTCGTTCATACGAGTTTGGGTAGGCAGATTCGGGAAGGCAGCCGCAGTTGCCTACGTGAAACAGATTACTTTCTGCAAAGGCATATTAGCAACAGGGTACAGAAATCAAATGACCATGTGTACAAGATACATTTATTCATGGCCTAGAAAGCTCATGTGCCTAACTCATGTTACATCTAATGGGCGTCTCACGGCTTGATTTCACCAGCGTGGTCCCTCCTTCTTAGTTGTGGGCTCGTCTGTTTCGCAGAAAATGCTAGTGTTCTAATGTAAACAAAAAGACAGCCCTACTGGTGGCGCCCTAAGCCGTCCGGTGCTGCTCAATTAAGCCCGCCGCACTCGTGTATGACTGGGATTCCAGTGCTTGCCTTAATCCCCTGTGATTGCACTCCCGATATTACGAGCCCATTCTTCTGCGGTCAAAAAGGTTCGAGATCTCTTAGTCTCTCTGCCCGATTCTCTACATGAGAATTCTGGACCGTACGGGTCAAACAGTCGAACACAAGGAGGCCATAGCCACTAAAGGTTGAAGTGCCTGCAAGAAACTGTACATTTGTAGGCCCTGCACCTTATGGTGACCACCTGAATGATTATGATCTATTACTCCGACCTTGGTAGCTCTCTCAAGTACTACTACTCCAGCTCGGATTGACAGATGTACTGCCGAGCAACGGCTCTCTGCACGACGCGTGCGGGTCTAAATAAAACTTCGACTGCGTTACGTATGCCACGACAACTGCGCCATTTTTTCACGCGATCCATGCATGGACGAGTAATGGCTGCTTCCCTCTGCATGACGACACCAAAGTTAAGTGCATGACAGATTTAGAACACATGCTTTGGCGCTGCTTGGCGTTGGCCGATGATGGTTCTCGAGGCGAACAGTGGTGGCAGCGGATGCTGCACAGTGAAGCGCTGGCGGACCAACTCAGGGCTGTCCAGAGGGTTCGTGTGACGGCAGAGAGGCTCGGCCTCTCTGTACCGACGTGGGAGCGGCCCGCATCAGTGCCAGATTGATCTCTCAGGACCTAAATATAGTTCTTCATACCTTACCCATTCCAAGGCTTACATGCTCTACATTTATTCGACGAACTATCACGTGCTATACAGATAATCAAATTGATTATCCAAACAGCCATAATTAGAGTTTATTTTTAAGTCAAAGAAATATTCAATTGGGTTGCATAAAGGCAATGTAGTAATATATAAATAAAAAAATTGCAGTTCCGCCTAAAAGGCGAAGCACCGATTGCGATAACAAATTTGTAGTTAGCGGAACGAAGTAATGGTAGTAGATTGATCGGCCGTATAAACTTGTACACATTTGATTACTAACTAAATTAACAATGATAGAATGTGTAAGCGGGACTCAACGAGAACGCAGAAAGAAACAGACACAAAGAGACAACGTTGTCTTTATGTCTGCTTATTTCTATGTCCTTGTTCAGTTGTGCTGACACATTCTAGCATGTATTCGAATCACCTTGCCCGTCAACGTGTTCTAACTAAATTAACCAGCACCGTGTCACGCGCGCACAGGTAAACATGAACACACGTCGCTCGATGCTGCAGGAACTGTCTGTGAAAACGCTGGAGTTAGGAATCACGGCAACAGCAACGAGCCAATTTACCTTCGTGCATCTGTCGCTTCAACGCCTACGAAACGTAGAAGGCACAGCGCATGCGAAGCTGCAAACATCGCAGATAGCTTTGAAGACGCCACGGCACAGACCGCTTTCAAGACACACGAGCGCCGGCAACGCGTCCCTACGGCGTCCGCCAAAGGCATCTACTACAGCGTCCGCGATTAGCGTGGCCAACGCCGCAGCAGACGCCGCAGTTGTGTCCACTCTGTACTGAGCGATGTGCAAGGAGGACATCGAGGCACCGTAGCAGCCGCCGGAGAAGAACGGCCCTCCTCCCTCGCCTCACCCCTCTGCCTCGCGCGCCACACGAGAGGGCCCGAATCCGAGCCGCGTTCATCGCTCACGCGCACGATATTGAACTGCGTTCGCCGGCTCACCCTCACACGCATTACCTCAAACCCAACTTCATGTCGACGGCTATGGCCGACACCAACGTCGACGGCGAAAATCCGCCTGGAATGTCCATATAATTGCTATCGGAATAAAATCTGGTAAGGATAAGGCTGCCTTATACATGACAGAATAATTAATAATGTCGGTGGTATATATACTGGAAATGTCATCTCTAAAATTACAGCTGTCGAAGTGGTTGGCGAGATTTGAAATATTGGGTAACCTCAGAATGGGTTGAGACTAAACGAAGTAGAGGACAATTCCTTTGTAATACATCAGGGCGGACAGATATTAAACGCAGAGACTACACCGTCATCAGGAGGTTTCTGGAAGTTAACGGGGCTTGCCACAACGTACACAGCGAATTGCTATGGTGTATATTCCAGCACGGTGGCTAGACGACAATTTGTGGAAATATTGCGGGAGAGGTAACGGAACAACCGAGTGCAAAACGTGTCTTGCAAGGCCAGAAATGCAGAGTTAGTGAAAATGTAGCATGGGGAAGTGAGAATTCTTTCTGTCTCCAGTGTGTCTCACACTCTGCAAACATCGCAGATTGCTTTGAAGATGATAGCTCCATGTTAGCCCTTCGAGGACAAGACATACAAATACCAAGCAAGAGGATGTTTATTTTCTACCTATATGTATAAAACGCATTCAGAATAAGGATAATGAAGAAAAAGAAAACTATCTTGTAGAAACGTTTTCAGCAATAGCGGAATAACACCAGACAGGAAACTGAAAGTGCGCTTTACCCCAAGCCACCTAAGGCTTTGTTTTCTATTTGTATAGCCAGCTCTAATCACATGTGAACCACAAATGTACACTTCATTTTCTTTACATCACACGTGTGACACCAGTGCAGCACGATATCTTGCACTGACCTGTATCGTGTGACGCTGCTTTCAAAAGACTTCCTTTTCTTCTTCATCGGCCAGTGTCCTTCTCTAAACCAATAAATGACGCTTGCTGCCTGTCATTCAGTGTTGGCTGAAGACATTTAGCCAGAAACATCGTGATCAATACGTTGTGTGTAGGCAACACTCAGCAGTAACGTGTTAAAGGCACGGAAACACGACTGGCAAGCAGTCAATTAGTTTTTTCATCTATCTTCGTTTGTAATTGGCAAATGCTCCAACTGAAGCTGCCTGGGAAGATCTATGCGGACGATATAGTGCTGCTAACGGAAAATGCAAGCGATAAACAGAGCCCTGTGGATACTTGCGTGAATGAGGGGACATATACAGACCTTAACTTTAGTGCACAGAAATTAGAAACTATGGCTATATTCGAACAGGCGAAAAGCAACTTGGTCTCAATTATAAAGAATATCATGCGCATACTCCAGAAATATGTCTGCGGCTTACAAAAACAAAGGGACGAGTAGCTGAACCACCAACTAACCTAATTTGAGGACGAAGGGGAAGCGTAATACAGGAATAATAATACACTTTGGGGTTAGAAATAATATAAGGAGGTGCGAGTAATTTGTAAATGAGTAATAGTAGCACTGCTAGCATTCGCAAACGGAATTCTCTGCTGAACAAAAGACATGCTGCCTAAGTGTGATGTTAACCATAGGCTGGCATTCGGTGGTAACGGTGAAATGCCAAATGAAATAGTCGAGGGGTGAGACGGGATGTACTTCTTTCAAAGCCAGAGATACACCGTGCAATGTTACTTTTGAATGAAAACTCCAGAATTTGGGTGATAAGAAATGGGCGGCTAATCTACATAAATATCTGTATCTCAAAGGCGTGAACGTGGAATAGAAGAAACGCTCAAGCAAATTAGCAGGCAAGTACCGGGCAACGAAATAAATACAAAATTGATAAGCAAGAGTAATCAAGAGGAAGTGAAGCAAACAGGTACAGTAAACTAGATGCAAAGGATGGCCACAGAAAAGAACATGGATACCTTGAAATACAGCAAAAAAAAAAATTCAAAAGAAATATGTGTGTGAGAGCTGAAAGCGCCCCATTTTACTTCCTCAGGAATGAAAAGCACACCATGGCACATATTTGGCACAAAATTAGGCGTGTATAAACTGCAGCATGGTTCTGAAGCTGCTGAGAACATTGAAATGAAGGGACCAAATATTAAGCCAGCAAGACCCGAACAGAATGTACGCCCTCTATAATAAGTGGGTTCCGAAGCGGGTCAGACATGCGGTGAAGACATTGATGAAACCGGAGTCGCTACAAGCATAAGAACCTAAAATATAAAGATAGAGGTTTCAATGGTCACAGATCGGTAAGAGATCATCAAAATTATATAATGCGGCACATGCAACGCGCAATTAAGTCAAGCCATCTATGCGACTACTCCACACGTGGTTTCAAAGGGGATGCCACTAAACATGAATATTTTGCTTACGTCCGCGTGACTCTGCCGTCCGACGACGACAGAGTTTTCCTCTCTCCCCACCACTCTTACATTTCCATATAAAAGTATGAAATGCAAGTTGCTTATTAAAATTAAATTGAAGCTGCATAGAACTTCGTAAAACTTGGGCGTTTCAATGCAGTTTCAACGCACAATCGTCAATAGCTGCAACCACTGAAATTAGATGACTGATGAAATAACTTACCAGACGGACGCTATAGATACTGTAGATGTCAGGTGGGAGAAGTTGCTTGTTCAGCAAGGTTGGTGAAACCATACGGCAGTTGACGAAATTGTTGTCTCGATACGAGTGGTACCCCACAGCAATAAATATGTCCACTGAAAGATTCCTACGTGAAGAAAAATTGTCAGCTCTCATCATTTTCGTCCGGTGATCGCTATCTTTGAGAAGATAGCCCTGAAGGTTGTCGTAGCGTTATATTATTTTCCACATTATCCAGATAGCTTTAACAAAATACAGGTCAAGATTATAGAACACGTTTTTTACACGTACTCGTAAAGAACTCTATCCAGCGGCCAGCATGCACACCCGCAGCGTAACCATTTTTTCGCCGTTAGCACTTACTCGTGATAATCACCAATAACTCTGAGTGTAAAAAATAATGCCAGTTAATGGTCAATGCAGTATCTACAGCACTCAAAGGTTAACTCCCCATTCAATTTCGGCAAAATAGCAAAAAAATTGGCGGCACATCAATAGCTTGCACAACGCGATAGTGATAATTCCTATAATGGGCGTTTATTTAACGGTAATATTTTTACCGTTTGTAAAAATAATTACGACTGCTGCATACTTATGCCCATCCATACATGAATCGCGCAACATTATGGGCACATATGCTGACGTGTGAAGTGGAAATCTCGCTGTCATCAACAAAGCCGAATTAAAACATGACACGGTGTATGTTGTTGTAGCCACCCAAACCCAGTTGAAACTGCCTGGCAAATCCACAATTCCTGGTATCGTGGACGAATCTTTGTTGTAATGGCTATCCGAGAAGCGGGCGCCCTTGACATGGTGATATCTGTTGCGAATGTGGCGCTATCGCTTTAATATATTTGACGCTACGCAACCTTTGTGCCACCTTTTGTTACATCCATTTGCGGTGATTGGTCAGCAACGTGCACGTACTAAGAGCAAATACGTAGTGCTAAAATCTTTCTTTCGGCAAATGTCCAGCGCCACAAACCGGTGTCTCCAAGTCTCTGCCAGACCAGGCCGCAGCTAGCAGTAACTGAGTGGTTCGGCTGCGTAGGCAGTTGTCCTTCTTACCGGGACAGCGTTAAGAGGAAGCATTAGCTCCAGCCCAACTCCGACGTGGCCCATTCAAATAAATGTAAAACGCGAAAACGCTTTTCTGAGATAACCCCTGCACCGATTTTAATAACGTGTTTGCATTTGAGAGAAAAATTTAAACTCCAGTCATTGTGGAAGCGGAATTTCGATTTAGGGCCTGAATTTTGTTCAAAGAATTTTCAGAAATTCGAAAGTTATTAAAAAGAAAAGGACAATCTTTACAAAAATAATAGCTCTCCGTCAAGAACAGATATCGCGGTTCCTTAAAAGGCATGCCTAAGATGTATAAAAGCGGACAAATCCGATATGTCAATTTATATATTAGGAGAATTTGTTACGTTGTTTAAAAGGGTTCAGCGAGTGCTCTATTTGCCATTGCTAAATGTTTTGATATGCATGTGTAACATATGAACTTTGTCCACCTAAATGTGCTATGATTATGATATTTCTCATTGCTGAGTAACGAAGTTGTAAACTTAATAGTTTCGTTTCCTGAAAATTTGCGATTTTTTCAATGTTTTATTAAAGATTGAGGACCCTAATCAAAAATGTCGAAACCACCAGTCACTAGATTTTACGTTTTCGTTTAAATGCAGCAAACCTCGTCAAGTTTGGTGTAGTGGTTGTCGAGAAAAACGATTTTTAGTTTTACATGCATCTAGATAGGAGCACCCGAGATAAAGCATCCTCTTAAGGGCTCCGTATCGCAGAAAATCTGGTGTCGGCGTCGTAGCGGAAGTTCGCGTCCCGTAATCGAAAATTGCTCTATATTTTCTGTATGGCACTAAAGTTCTTTTATAGCCGAAGTTGCTCACACCTCGACACACATTTTTTGTAAAGTTATTCCTCGGAATTTTGAGAAACACCGAGACTGAACGCCTTTTTTGGTAGATGTTCTCGTACAGAAATATTACAAGTGCGAAATACCGACAGACGATGGGCCCACGCAAGAGGCCGCGTTTCTACCAGAAAGCTTGCCTTCGTGGGTAGCGTTCGCCTCCAGCATTTACCGGTTAACATGACACTTACATAGGTTGTAGTTGCCGGCAAGGGCGAGAAGCAGTCAGGGATCCTAAAAGCAACTGTGTTCCACTCCTAAAAGCGAAGCTTAAACGTCCTTCAATTTTTGTTTTGCCTGCTGGCAGAACAGCAGCCAGAACATTGTTAATTTCCCAACCTTGTAGTGAACTTCGGCCACGGGGCTAAAGAGGTTAGATTCAAATGAACAAACGCAGAAAGTACCTGCATTTCCAAATGATACTAAGATCACTGCTAAGGAGCAAGATGCCCAAGAACATTGGAGCGCATCATTAGTGCAACAAATGTGAATCCCAGAATTCAATAAAAGTGGTGGGTCAGAACAACTTAAATGAAGAATTGATTGCGAACTCAATTCTCTTTCGTGCCAATGATTCTCTTTCTGGCTCGGTTCATCCCACCAACCTCAGTTCAACCACATCCGAAGACGCAAGAAAGCAGAGTATCGTTAGACAATTTTAGTTTGACGTCCGTAGAAGCACTACGTACGTGAAGATCTAGCGGGATCGAAATGCGCATGCGGCGTCCGAATGTAGGGAGTCCCGTCGCCCCTGACGTAGGGATGTGAAAGCGGTGTCCTTACGTCACGCGTCCCACGCATACGTGACGGGCTCTACGAGCTGCCAGGCAGAGAACGAAGCCCGAGCCAGTCCAGGCTAGCATGGACGCACAGTTCGCGGGGTGTCAGAATCACGCGTCGACTGCGATTGCGGTTCGTTTTGAACGAACGTGACTGTAGTAGTGTTCACGTCTGCCGGTGGAGGGCGCCAGTAGACATGCGGAGGCAATTACTTATACGTTTGCAAGGCTCTTTCACTATTGCGTACGCAAAACTGCAAACGTCCTACGGATGCGGCACATAGAGCACATGGAACTCGAGCGTTTGCGTGTGGAAAGCTTTTGCGCACGTGAAACTAAAGTTGGCTATTAGTTTTCGCTAGCGAACGTAGTGGCATATTTATATTAGCAGATTAGGTTATGCACGGGACGTGAAAGTGTTGGTTCAGTACAGTGCACTGCATTACGCTTTCATCACAAGAAACAATAAGTAGCGCCGAATTGTGTTTGTTGTGTGCCTAGTGGATTTCAGATATTAGTTCGTCTCATCGTCTCATCGATGTTCGTCTTATCAAGTTCGTCTCATCGCATATCACTTACAAAACGCGTGGCGTTTGTGGTTAACGGCAGGAAGAAAGGTAAGTATCGTTTATTTTCTAGACACATTTCACGAGTTTCAGAATTTGAAACACCGCAGCCGCCGGGATCACCGGAAACAAATGCCTGTAGGTGATGGGTATCAAAAAAAAAAGTACTTATTTTAGGCAAATTTTGTACTATAGTATACGAACTGCAAAACTTTTTTTGCAGAAATATTTATTTAATGAATACAACTGCATAGAATGGAAACGATAAAAAATAGCATTTTTAGCAACAAAACGCAACGAAAGTTACTTTAAAGGATATTGAATAAATACAGTACTCCGTTTAAGACAATTAGTTTACGATAATAACGGAAATGAAAGATAGCCTGAATCATTGGGTCGCAGAAATTAATAAAACTCTGGGAAGGAATATTCCAAGTTATTTTTGTATAAGGCAGAGTTGACACGTTCAAAGCTTACCTTCGGCCAAGCATACTCTTAAAACATGCTAAATTAAGGCTGTTCACAGTACGAGATGGGCTGGCAAGAGTCAATGTGGTTGGTTGAAGTATGCATTAGAGAGAGCCAGTAAAGCATGGCAGCGCTTTCTTCCTCTACGTGCCCCATCAAACCCAATCGAAAATACTAATAATAATAATAATAATAATAATAATAATAATAATAATAATAATAATAATAATAATATTAGTAATAATAATAATAATAATAATAATAATAATATTTTGTGCAGTGAGTAGATAGGTGCGTTATCTCTACGAGGTTGCAAGCACGAACGTAACGACAACTGTACATTTGTTAAGGGTGGGCAGTTTGTTGCAGTCGCCGGGAATAAAGCCTGCAGAACTGTTTTGGACGCCATCCAGCGATTTAACACGAAATCTAATGTGCTCAGACTGGATGGCTGCGATGAAGCGGCTATTGGAGCGGGTCAATCTCACGAAGCCGTTTACTCAAACCTGAACTGCATTGCTCGGCCTCGCAGTAATGCGGAACGTGACCTCCACTGTTCTGATTCTAATTTTACCAGTTTGTCTATTACAGTGCACGCTTCTCCGCAAGCCACACCTAGGATATCTTGCACTTGGTCATCGTAAGAATATGGCAATAGGCTGACACACACAAAGCGGTCAACTTTGCGGTACAGGCTTCTAAGAATCAAAATGCAGTCATACGATATTGCGTTGCAGGGCAGCGTACTTTTGCTAAATATGCGTCGTGCTTTTGATTTTACTGGGCGCCACTCACCTTAGTGCCTTGCCAATAGCAGGAAAATTTCCCGGAGAATACAAAGGGAAGGAGAGTATGATGTAACTTGGCCGATTGACGTTGTCATGTTTGTCTTTCATCAAATCGAAGAGCATCTGCGATCAAAATACATGTTTTTTCTTTTAAATGAGCGCACAAGTTGTACCCAGACAGGCTACCCAGGAAACGCATCAAAAACCGAACAGTGAAACATGTCGGCTAAAGAGACACTGCTGAAAATAAATGCGAGAGTCTATGCCAGTTACTGAGGTTTCTATAATTTTTGCAGGCAAATTGTGGCCTATGCTCGAATGATCCGTATATATTTGCTGGTACAGCAAGCCTGGTACTGCAAGGAATCCAGGGGTGCACGCGGCGAAACATTTCCGCTATGATTGGTTGAGTTTTGGGTTACGGAGACGACAAAATTCCGGCATCCTAGCCACATACAACTTCACCGTAAAATTACAGGTGTAGAGGCGACTGCACGGGCCCGATTTTACGTCCCGGCTCGGGCCCGCTCTATGAAGCTAAAGCCCAACTCTAGCCCGGGCGTACATGACCGAACTCAGTATGGGCCCGTACCCGGACCTCTGTTACTAATCCCAGGCACCGCGCGGAGCGCCCGGGTGGTGCTCATTACTAAGCTTAGTGCATGACGAGGCCCGGCGTAAATGTACAAAAAGTACTATATATATATATATATATATATATATATATATTGCTACACGCGTGTGACATTTGCTTGTTTGAACGAGAGAAGAGGAGGAAGAACGAACGGGGCTCGCGCGATGAATCTAACCGGTCAGCGTTGCAATCGCTTTTGTAAATATATCCTGTAAATAGTTGCTCGTCTTACTGACTCCTCCTTCGCTTAAAATTGTGGTGTAGGTGGAACGTTCCCCGTCCTCGCCACGGAGCTCCGGAGCGGCCACACCATCGTCTTCTCAGCCATGGCTTCCGATGGAACCATCCCATCGCCACCTACACCTGCGGTGCCAACCACAACGTACGTTGCGGTTCCTAGACTCCGCCTTCCTGGGACATTCTCCACCCAAAATTGCGTTGACCTCGACGACTGGCTCAGCATGTATGAGCGTGTTAGCCAAAGTCACCACTTTGACGCTACCATCATCTTGCCAATGTGACTTTTTATCTGGACGGGACGCCGCGTGTCTGGTTTCACACCCATGAGGTCGAACTATCCAGCTGGGACATCTTCAAAGAGGCTTCGCGACCTATTTGGCAATCCGTCAGGTCACCAACAGGCTGCGCGAAAATAGCTTGCCACCCGTGTCCAGTCGTCGACCGAATCGTATGTTTGCTACATACAGGAAGTGCTCGCGCTTTGCCGGAAAGTCGACGAGCACATGACCGAGGTTGACAAGGTGGGCCATATCCTAATATGCATCGCCGACGACGCCTCAACTTGCTGGTCTATAACGACGTTTCTACGTTGACGCCATCGTCAAAAAATGCCGCCGCTTCGATGTAGCCAAAAGGCGCCGCGTCGTCCCACAGTTTTCCTGGCTTCCAAACACCCCTGCCACGTCCTCTTGTTCCACTCTTACCGCCACACGACCATTTCAAGAGAACGTCACACGTATCTTTCGCTGTGATGTTATAGCGGCGAGTCCGGCCCCCTTCATCCACGATCTCTTGACGGTACCTTCGACCAAGCGGCCCCCACTATTTCCGTTATTAAAGCAGTTGTGCGGCAAGAAATTGCAAACCTTGGCATTCCTACTGCCTGCTCTGTCTCCCGACCAGATTCGTTGCCCATTCCCATGTCCGCAACCTATAATGACCAATTTTTCGGGCACAGACCACGCAATCCTGCTGAATGGCGAACCTCAGACGACAAACCGATCTGCTTCCGCTGCCACCGCGTTGGTCATGTAGCCCGCCACTGCCGGACCACCTGGTTGCCGCCATACTGGAGCTCATTCACTTATCCTCACCCATACGCCGATGATCGCCGTTATTCACTTCGCCGTCTGTACCCTACTTCTGATGCCCCTGACAGCCGCTCCTCCGTGCGATTGCCCTCGCCTCAACGCCCTCACTCCCCGTCACCCCAACCTCGCTGATTTTCCTCGCCAACCCGACGGACGGAAAACTAGGACATGCAGCTGTTAGAGGTAGTGCTGCATCACGTTCGTCCTGTCCAAATCTTCCGTTGACGCTCCTCCCCAACACGAACCTAATTGAACCAGACGTACATGGTGTTCCGTTGGCGGCAATAATTGATACTGGAGCCCAAGCATCCATAATGAGCGCTAAACTATGTAGACGCCTCAATAAAGTTCTTACGCCTGCCATCACTGGAGCCGTCGCTCGCACAACATATATAAAATGAGCTGCAATGTATAAGCAATACAGACCGAAATGTTTGTTTCTGGAATGGGAACATACGTGCTCTAGCCTATTGCCTAGGTACACTGTTATTTTTCCGTTGGTGCATATGTGTTTGCACTGAACTCAAGATCTAGTCGTACAAGGTCAGCTAACATATAGGTACTGATAAATTGTTCAGGCTACCTTTAAATGTAAAGAACTTGAGCGATGCTACAACGTAAACAGAACAGGTATTTACTTTAAACAGTTTCAACCGGTGGACCAATCCTGCCCGAGCCCGTGGCGTCAAGCCCGAGCTCGGCCCAGGCCCCCGCAAAACTCTCCGGACGGCCCGAGCCTGTGCAAGTCTCTTATACTAGAACCTACTCCAATAATGTGTGCAAAAAAAGCCCGCCGAGAGACACACCCATTCATTTGCAAATGTTGAGCGAGCGATGGACCTGGACACTGAGGCGAAACGTTGAGGTGAGCACTCCTCTACGGTCCCGCAATTTTCGCTACAACCGAATCACTGTTGTTCCCAGACATGATCACGCATAGCCTTCTTAGGCGCTATGTAGACGCTGATAGAAAATTAGACAGTCGCCAGCACTGTGGCTTTGCTAAGTTTACATTGCTAGCATATGCTCATGCTTATAGCCAATTTGGCTATAAGGACCTTAGTGTTGAAGCAATGAACGACAATCTTGTGGGCATCATTAAGAAGTGTGCAATGGAAGTCGGTGGTAACTGGGTTAGGCAGGATACCAGTAAACTATCGCAGGAGACGAAAGATCTGATCAAGAAACGCCAATGTATGAAAGCCTCTAACCCTACAGCTAGAATAGAACCGGCAGAACTTTCGAAGTTAATCAACAAGCGTAAGACAGCTGACATAAGGAAGTATAATATGGATAGAATTGAACATGCTCTCAGGAACGGCGGAAGCCTAAAGACAGTGAAGAAGAAACTAGGAATTGGCAAGAATCAGATGTATGCGTTAAGAGACAAAGCCGGCAATATCATTACTAATATGGATGAGATAGTTCAAGTGGCTGAGGAGTTCTATAAAGATTTATACAGTACCCGTGGCACCCACGACGATCATGGAAGAGAAAATATTCTAGAGGAATTCGAAGTCCCAAAGGTAACGCCGGAAGAAGTAAAGAAAGCCTTGGGAGATATGCAAAGGTGGAAGGCAGCTGGGGAGGATCAGGTAACAGCAGATTTGTTGAAGGATGGTGGGCAGATTGTTCTAGAGAAACTGGCCACCCTGTATACGCAATGCCTCATGACGTCGAGCGTACCGGAATCTTGGAAGAACGCTAACATAATCCTAATCCATAAGAAAGGGGACGCCAAAGACTTGAAAAATTATAGACCGATCAGCTTACTGTCCGTCGCCTACAAAATATTTACTAAGGTAATCGCAAATAGAATCAGGAACACCTTAGACTTCTGTCAAGCAAAGGACCAGGCAGGATTCCGTAAAGGCTACTCAACAATAGATCATATTCACACTATCAATCAGGTGATAGAGAAATGTGCGGAATATAGCCAACCCTTATATATAGCTTTCATTGATTACGAGAAAGCGTTTGATTCTGTCGCAACCTCAGCAGTCATGGAGGCATTACGGAATCAGGGTGTAGACGAGCCGTATGTGAAAATACTGAAACTTATCTATAGCGGCTCCACAGCCACCGTAGTCCTCCATAAAGAAAGAAACAAAATCCCAATAAAGAAAGGCGTCAGGCAGGGAGATACGATCTCTTCAATGCTATTCACAGCGTGTTTACAGGAGGTATTCAGAGACCTGGATTGGGAAGAATTGGGGATAAAAATTAATGGAGAATACCTTAGCAACTTGCGATTCGCTGATAATATTGCCTTGCTTAGTAACTCAGGGGACCAATTGCAATGCATGCTCACTGACCTGGAGAGGCAAAGCGGAAGAGTGGGTCTAAAAATTAATCTGCAGAAAACTAAAGTAATGTTTAACAGTCTCGGAAGAGAACAGCAATTTACAATAGGCAGCGAGCCACTGGCAGTCGTAAGGGAATACATCTACTTAGGGCAGGTAGTGACGGCGGATCCGGATCATGAGACGGAAATTATCAGAAGAATAAGAATGGGCTGGGGTGCGTTTGGCAGGCATTCTGAGATCATGAACAGCAGGTTGCCATTATCCCTCAAGAGAAAAGTTTATAACAGCTGTGTCTTACCAGTACTCACGCACGGGGCAGAAACCTGGAGGCTTACGAAAAGGGTTCTACTTAAATTGAGGACGACGCAACGAGCTATGGAAAGAAGAATGATAGGTGTAACGTTAAGGGATAAGAAAAGAGCAGATTGGGTGAGGGAACAAACGCGAGTTAATCATATCTTAGTTGAAATCAAGAAAAAGAAATGGGCATGGGCAGGACACGTAATGAGGAGGGAAGATAACCGATGGTCATTAAGAGTTACGTAATGGATTGCAAGAAAAGGAAAGCCTAGCAGAGGGCGGCAGAAAGTTAGGTGGGTGGATGAGATTAAGAAGTTTGCAGGGACAACATGGCCACAATTAGTACATGACCGGGGTAATTGGAGAAGTATGGGAGAGGCCTTTGCCCTGCAGTGGGAATAACCAGGCTGATGATGAGATGAGATGAGATAGCCAATTTAGCCTGAATGAGCTTCAGGACGTAGCAGTTGGCCTTTAACATTGTTAGACTACGATGACTCGCATCGCCGTTCGTAGAGAAAGTCAGCAATCTAAATCTGCTATATCTCGCCGACTGAAAATAACGAAACCTTAAGAGACCTCATACTTAATATGGCTAAATTCTGCGGTTTCACGTGCCAAAACCACCATACCCTATTGAGATACGCCGTAGCGGGGGCCCCTGAAATAATTTTGACCCCCTGGGGCTCTCTAACGTCCACCGAATGCGCAGCACACGGGAGTTTTGCATTTCGCCCTCCGCCCCCCTTTAAATGCGGACACTGCGGGCGCGATTGGATTCCTGCCCTCTAGGTGACATCGAAGTGCGGTCGGTAGCAGGCATGCTGTTCTGCACCGGGGAATCTTCGGCGCCTAGAACTCTGCTAAAGGCAAGCCAGCACGCTGTGCTAGAAATGCATGTGAATAGCGACGTTCCGGCATGCCTACCCTCATACCTAATTTACGGCGTTTTTTTATCATTACCAGAATTTTTGTATAATCAGTCATGGCATACAGCACAACTCTACTTCACGAGCTGGATTACTTTCAACGGCGAACAATATTTACGCCAAAAATAACAATAAATATATGATTAACTAAAACGATTTCTTTTAAATTTACCAATTAAACAAATTACTTTACCGGACCTATTGCAATTTACGAGTTGTAACCGGCAACATTCAATATCTTATGCACTTTAATCGACTTCTGCCGTTGATACCTGTTTCAAGAAAGGCCTTCCGAATATGCGTGATGAAACGCATTGGTGGTCTAGTAATATTTTACCTTCAGTATATGAAAACGGGGTTTGTTAAAAAGGTGCTTGCAGGGACAGTGGATCTTTACTATAAGATTGATTGCAATTGATTGTAAGATTGTCAGAAACATTGCAATCTAGCTACGAATTTTCACGTGTTTTCAGAGGGCGCTCTCACCCCTCGCCTTCAACCCTTGCACGCAGGAGATCGAGCCCCCACCCCTCTCCGCGCACCTTCGCAAGCTTTCGCTCGCATCAAAGTCCAAGTGCGATGTTATCGCACTTGGACCTTACAGGGAGTACCGCTGTGGGATGCCGAAGAGGATGGCGGAAATCCTGCACGAGTGTCCATGTAATTGTTACGACAACAATCAGGAGTGTAATTATCTGTGAGCGTGGTGGGATGTAGGCCACTGTCAATGGCGTCCTTTGTCGTGCCGCCACCATGTTTATGGCGTGCCCTCCACCAGCTGGTTTGTTAGGGTGCCACAATGCGCCCACGCCACTGCGCGTGGTCGGAGGTACCGCGCCACTCGCGAGAGCAGCGTCAGAGAAGAGCGTGTAATAAGTGCGCTTCTGCAATGCAGTCCTTGCGCATGCGTGGAAGCGAAAGCGGCGCGCCGGCATTGACGCTGTCCTAGAGGCGTCTCAAGTGCGTGTGCGGGCCGCCACTCGTCTCGCCAAAGCACGCGCCGTGCACGCGAAGACCACACAGTTTCCTACAATGCCGAGAGGGCCAAAGCTCGCGAGGCCAAGTGTCACCGAAATTGGTGATTTGTCTCATGCCCGCCAGGAGAAGCGGGACTCTGAACAGCGTGTCGAGGTCACGTAGTGGGACAGAGTCGACCAACACAGACGCGTAGCTGTCGAAACTTCTGAGGAATGGAATGCTTTGCAAGACTGCTATGAAGACCAGATGGGGGACAACTTATTGGCACTTCATATACGATACGAATGGGGTGCAAAATAGGTTAATAATAAACCTGCGAAAGAGAGAGAATGGAGACGTATCTTGTAATAATCGAACTCATTGCACGATCATGTGCATCGGCTTTGTCTTCTTTCGCATCAACGCTTGGTCGAAACTTCTTTATGTGTGAGTTGTTTGGAGTAACATACAAATGTGCGGGATTTTTTTATGACGTCCGTTAATGTGTAAAGAATTTCCCGATAAGAATGTTGATTTGCTAAAAAAAATTTTGCGTTAGATAGCTGAATTCAGGAGGAGCGGCAGTAATTATTATATGGGGAGGTTATTATATAAGGCACGGTGGCCATAAATCACTAACAAGTGCTTTTACGAAAAAACGAAGGATTGGATGTCGACGAGAGCTCTTTGTTTATAAAACAAAGACGCTTGTTGGACAACAGGCGTTAAGACGGTTAGTGCTCCGATAGCAGCGGAACGCATGACACATATCTGTACTTATGTGTAGGTTCAGTTGGACATACCCCAGGTGGCCAAATATGCCGGAGCACAACGCAAAGACTTTTTTTGTAGACTGTGATGCAATGGAGCGCTAAATCAGAAGCACCAATCTTTCCACCTTTTATGGTGTACCAAAATAAAAACCAGCGTTCAACGTAACTAGTCCCCGCATCGCAGCTAATACGCAGTATGCCTTCCATAATATCGACTACAGAGAGGAGTGGTAAACTTTTAAGTGGTTGCTCTGCTAGATTGGACAATCAGCTGATATAACGAATTATGTGCGCTGTGAAAAAGCAATGACGCACTTGATGCTGAATGACAATAAATCTCATGACTGTGATCTTATTATTCCTAAGCAGGGAAATTCAAGAATACGGTACATCTAAAAATGGACACCACGCTGATTTTGACAACAAAGAACATTCCCATATATAGAGCCAGATATCGCTTAGTGCGAAAAGCATGCGAAATATTATTTCCTAACAATGTCCTCAAAGATATGACGATAATGCTGACGTTGTGTCCGTGATTTACTTAAAGTGGTCTTATGTATGAGCATGAAGAATTTTATAATGAGTTAAACTGAAAGCAAGTGGATTGATTTCTGTGTAGAAAGGGAATGTGCCCGAGACTGTGGTGCAGCGAGAAGCGTGACAGGGGGCGCAGAAAAAAATCCCACGAAAAGGGCTTACTGCCAATTGAAATTTTATTGTCTGATACGAGGTGCTATATAGGAAAAAGAAGAGAAGGAAAATGACATAAAAATTAAGTAGGACACAAAAAATAAAGATGAAAAATAAAGATGTCATCACCGCTCACTGGTCGGTCGATCGAACGCGCATCATCGTCGAATCGGCTAGCATGGCACGCCAAGTATGCCTATGCATACGTGAGCCGTCCCTGGCCTTCTTATCACGAAAGGAATTGACATTTTTAGACAATGGCTGTGCGGCCAGTGAGTGGTGATGACATCGTTATTTGGCAGCTTTATCTTCATATTTTATTAATTTTTATGTCGTTTTACTCCAGCTTTTTTATATAACCCTTGGTGTCAGAGAAAAACAATCAGTTGGCAGCAAGCGCTGGTCGTTTTTTTTTCTGTGCCGCTGACCGGCACTGCGCTCCACAACACAGTGTCATGGGAAATCAACTATCCCAAACCATCACCCTTCTAAGGTATGTACAATAGTTACGTTTATTTAAGATCGCCCACAGTGTTTTACGTTACGAAGGCATGAGTTTCGTGTGGCTGATGACTATTCTCACAAGGCAGCGCAAGGCTGGACTGGGCCCAGTGGCGGAAAAGACATGATTTTTAAGTTTTCAGAAGAATAACCTGTAGTCCTTTGGCACAGTTGACGTTTACATCTTCTATGGTTCCGCCATAACTTGCGAGAGGAGGGTTAACTTGTCCGTAGTGGTAAAACCGCTTGGTCCACAAATAGTCCAATGTTGTCTTGGTCATGGGATTCTTGGCAAGTTCTGTCATGTTGGCAACGCTCTTACAAAACCTAAACGTGGAAAACATGAAGACATAAGTCTTGCTGTCACCGATCACAGCAAGGCTACATTATCCTTTTGATATAAGTAAGCATCGGGCATAGCTCGTCACAGTTTGTTTGTACAAGCATGTTCTCCTCTACAACAATCGGGACACAGTCCTTCAGACATCGTGCGACTCGCATAGCTTCACTCAAGCAGGAGAGGTTAAGTGCGAGGGATGGGAAATAATGTATGCCTCTAACTTTGCATTTCAATTCATGCATTTGAATGAAATTGGTCGAAGTAATTCATCATTCGATTTAGTGAAGTACATCAAAGAAGAAATATATTTGTGAAATATATCAGGGTGTAATTTTTTAAAGATACTCTAATGTGATTTCACGTTAGAAATTTTAGTTTTGCTTTGCCAAGTTGTAAATGACAGGAACTGCTACGTTTACTTGAAACACTTCAATTACTCATGTGAATAAAGGAACGCATCACCCGAAGCATGAAAATGGGCTCCGGGCAACGACTTGTACGGTGGAAATACTTGCAGGATCGTTCAATAGAGTTTCCAGTTGAAAGTGTTTCTAGCGCTAACCTCAATTTAGGGTAAACGCTTCTTTGAATTTCCAGGTACTGGCTTCCGCAGTGCAAAATGTAAATGCATTACAGTAACGCGTGCGATATTCTCAATGCGTGCTTGCGCATTAACGTTTGCATATGGTCAGACGCTTCAGCTAATGCTAGCCATATTCTTAAATTATATAAGCCTCGGCAAGTTCATAAGGCATGTCCGCTCGCCTTATCGAAGACATTGCCAGCAGTTGTATTCTGATTATTTAGTCACCTAACCATTTTGTTGCATGCGCTTTTTGTCCTAACGTGCTGGAATCACTTGGCGAACGAGACATCCGAAATATATCCCGAATGAAAGATCACACATGAAAGCTTCATTATGAACTGCTTACAGTTGTCACATTTTTTAGTCTTTGCGCACCTCAGAAAAAGAAAGCGCGAAAGCGAGACATTATGTTTGCATCGCCCATCAGGCGTGTTGGTACCGCCCAACACTCAAAAGTTTGGTGATCGAAAAAACTGCTAGGTTTAGTCAGCGTCCCCAACAGTGCGACTAGGCATCCGTAATACAGGCGTTCTGTCTCATACAGCTTGAAGTATTAAGTCGGATGAGAAAAATCTTTCCAAATGCAATATGCCACCTATGATTTCACGGTAAACCCTGCTTATCGCTGGTCGTTCATTAGTTTGTAGGAGCCTTGTCAACAATCTAGTCGTTTTTGTACATTTAAAGTTAAATAAAGAGTAGGGCGCAAAATTTCAAATATATTATTATATCAACTTCATTTGTGCAAGCGGTATCTCAAATCATTTAGGAGCCTAGGTATGTTAGCTAGCAGACATTGTAGTGGTTATAGTAGCTACTATTTTATGGCGTGGTTCTTTCATTCACTGCCCGCATAGAAGCATGGAGCCAATTGTAGAGAAACGCGCGGGATGGATATTTTTGATATCCATGCCACGTAAGGAAAAGTGCTGTAAAACGTGCCTGCCTTCTGGCCGGTTTTCACTATAAGTATATTAACAATTGTTGAGGACAATAGACTGGCTGAGGGATGAGGCCAGTTTGTACGAATAGTCTGGAATTATTTTCCTTCTGACGTATACACTTATGTCTCTAATCGTGCAGTACGGTAATACCGCACGACAAAGTGCAGTAAATTATTAGCTGAGGTATAGCAGTTCGCATTACATTCCGAAGGAAATCGCAGCACGTACTTGTAAGTGATGCCGATTCCAAACTCCGTCTTGTTCTGCTTTCCGGCGTTCTCCACGATGACGTCAAAATGCCTGAACGAGTAATACTTTGTTGGGAAGAGTTCCAAGTCAAAAGGTTCGTAGAACGGGTAGGCCACCACAATCGTGCAAAGCCCGTCCGGCGGGACTCCCAAAAGATCTCTTCGGAATGGGGATTCTAGTGTGCAAATCAGTGCGTCGAGCGGCAGTGGCCTCTCTGCGGGAGAAGAAACATAAGGTCTAGAGAGCGCGCTAGTGCGATAGGTAACAGCAGATTTTAAAGCAATTCTACAGCTTCACTTGCGTGTTTATGCTTCCAGTAATGTATTTCGAAAATATTTATGCCCCTGACCTGCACCCTTCCCCGAGCTATTGAGCCAGCCGCTCTTCGTCGTGCTCGTAAAGCAGCTAAACTCTTAACGCCAAACTACACGTTCGCTTGCCGGCACGCCTACGCATGCGAAGAGGGTGCAGAACAGATCGTACGAGTCGAAGCGTGGAGCGAATAGAGACATGCCCATACAAAGCGAAAGTATTATATGCCCCATTATCCGAAAATCTGGCTTTCTAGCCGGCTGCGTGACAGAATAATGGCACCGAAAGTGACTGGTGGCGCAAATGCTCGAATTGACGCCAAATTCCTAAGGGAGGTTCCTGTAAAGAAAGTGGGGTAATGTCTTTGAAAAGAATATTCGGTAAATGTCCGTCTGTGTGGCATTGTAACCCTGGTATACCGGGGGGGGGGGGGGGGGGGGGCGAGAAGGGTACGCTTCCCCGACTCCAGATCGGCTCCACGGTTCTGCTTGACTAAACGTGCGCCTAGTGCTTCCGCCATTGCATACGTCACGTCGCAGCCCCCTGGCTGATTGAACGTTTGGCCTAGAGCGTACGTCGTTGGGCACGTGACGGTGCAGCCAATGGACAGGAGGTGGCGCCACTTCGTTAGTGTATAAAATGAGCGTATAAAATAAAAATAACCAAGCAACACTTGAATGCCGCGGGGCCTTTAGAAAAATGAACTTAGAATGTGTACAGAGTGTCCATAGACTTCTTTTAGATGAGTTTGCTATATTATAGATTTATTTTGTTTTCTGATACGGCCTTCAGACAGTAAAAAAAAGGTGATAAGGTTTCTATTTTTTGCCTACTCATATTCTACAGTCGGTCTATAGAAAAAAGTCGATAAGGTCTTTGTTTCTTTTTGTCTACTTCCCCTTTATAGAACAACTATAGACGAAAGTCGATACATTCTCTATTTTCTTATTTGTCTATACATTGTCTATAGAAGAAATCCGATACGATACTTAGTTTTTTTTTTGTCTACTTTCGTTCTATACACCAGATAAAGACAAAAGTGGAGGTTGTCTCTATTAATTATCGTTCGTTCTTCGTTTAGAGACTGTCTATAGACGACAGTCGATAAGGTGTTGATACCTTTTGTCTACTCCCGCTTTATAGATGCTCCCGTTTATAGATCTCTTATAGAAGAAAGTCGATAACATGTTCCTTTCTTTTTGCCTCGTTTCACTCTATAGACTACCTCTAGACAAAAGTATGTACAGTCTCTATTTACTCTTGCTGATCGTTCGTCTATAGAGTGTCTATATAGACAATAGATGAGAACGTGTGCATTTCCTTTTGCCTATTCCCAGTCTGTAGATTTCCTCACACCCTTACACACACGCACATGCGCACATTCAGGTGCACACGCAAATACACACACATTATACATGGTGTCGCAGCTAACTTGGACCAAAATTTTAAAAACACCCAAGAGCTCTAGAGAAATCGTACCGACTGCATAGTAGCCGTAGTCGTATGTACTTACGGCCAGTATTAATTTTATCACGATGTATTATTTACTTAAGTTATTTTAATTAGTGAAATCTTTAATTATTGCTTGAATCGCAAACATATCAATTACAAAGTTGTAGGGCACCTCAAATAAACTCCGAATGAAGCATTTGTTTAGTGCTCAGCTTTGTCTCGTTGGTTCTTGCGAGAGAAAACATAAGCGCGCGGAACATCCAAAATAAGAAATTGCTACGTGCTCGCGCGCCGCTACTCAAGCGTTCCCCAGCGAATAGCCACGGATACACTGCTTTACTAGCGGCGGCAGCTCGATAAAGTGATTTACGCTATGTCAGGGTCGGGGCGTCAAGAGAACACGCCGCTAACGAATTGATAAGCGCACTGGAGCCTTGTACGATGCGGCAATAAGAGAATGCAGCCGTATATATTTCAATGATTGCTTGTAGGCCCTTGAGTAGCGGCGTGCGCGTGCGCATCTATTTCGTATTTCGCGTATGTTGCGGGATTTTTTTTTCTTGGAAAAAGCAACCAGGACCATTTCAGCACGCAATAAACGCTTGAGTCGGAGGTTATTTAAGGTGCCCCACAACATTGTAACGGATATGCTTGGGATTCAAGCAATAATTAAAATGTTCACTAATTAAAAATAAATAATGAAGCAATATTCGTGTTGAAAAACATCCTGGCCGTACGTACTATGGCGATGGAAAGAAAGGCGAACAGCGGAGCGCGTGGCCGAAGCATAACTGCAGGTATAGTGCGCGCCATCCAGCGATCACCATTCACAGGCGGGCACATGTGGTTCGATCGCGCTGTGCGAGGGTGCGCCCCCTATCCTGCGCTATTTTGTTTTTGTTCTGCTTCTGTTTTACTTGGAAACGAGGAACAGTAACGGTACAGTAACGATGACTGCGCAAACTGTACTATCGCGATGAAAAGAAACGCGAACCGCGGAAAGCGTGGCTTTTGGCACAGTCAGCACTAGTGCGAGGATACGTGGCCAACTCTCATATGTTTTGGCAGTCGCTAGGCGAATCTCTGCTTTCAGTCAGCGCCACCGAAGCGCTAGAATCTTGATCTCGTTGGCGCTATCGCACCGCGTGTGCGTTCCGGGTGCCAGACATGACTGTAAGATGATAATCTTGCCTTGCCAATATGCCCGGCAAGTAAAACGCGGCACGACTTCATGCTTTCGCGATGCCTGTATGCTTAACAAAACTGAAGCGTGGATTCGCTTGAGAAAAAGATACTTTGTATTAATATTTGGTGAAGGGTGAATCCACCAGGATGACGGATCCATGCACCTTGGCATAGAGGCAGACAGGTATGGGGCTAGCTCAGTGCCGCGATGCCTGTCCCAATCGGCGTGAACAGCAGCCCATAGGCAGTCCTTGTTCATTTTATGGAGCTGCAGACGTGACAAGCGTGATTTCATAATTCCCCAGACATTCTCAATTCGATTTATGTGCGCTCCTTTTGTTGGTCACGAAAGCTTACGGATTGCAAGGTTGTCTAGCAAAGCCTCCACGGAACGTGAAGTATGGATTGGAGAAAGGTTCTGCTGATAATAAAACAGCCCATTTTTGAATGGCCGATCAAAAGCAAAGGGCAGGGCAACCTGCTCGATTACATTGCAGTATTCTGCTGCACTGAAGCGTTCATCTAGCCGTATAAGGGGAGACAAGCCTTCGGCTTTGATGACACTTCACACATTCAAGGAGCAGCGCCCGCTGAGGCTTGTTCGCTTGAAGCAGGTGGGATCAAAGCTGCATAATGTAAAAAAAAAGTTATGTTTGTGTTTACGCACATCAAAGTAGTATAATACGTTTAGCCCAATCGCTGCTGTGTCCAAACATTGTTCATGTATACTGTAGCGAAGTAGGCACCTGCTACTAGAACAAGGACTGCGCTGTGACTGTAACGTAGCTTTTAGTCATTCGCTCAGAATGCACCTCGAGCAGTTAATTCATGACATGCAGCAACCAAACAGTGGCCAATCTTATTGCAGAACACATGTCTGAATTTAAAACGCTGAAATATATATATTATGTCCTTTAAATGATCGGTATGTTCAATGGCGCTGGTTGGTTCATCTTTAGAATAATAACAGGAACAGCGCAACACAGGACGAGCGAGTAAACAGGACACAGCGCTCCGTCCTGTTTACTCGTTCGTCTTGTGTTGCGCTGTTCCTGTTTTTATTCTAAAAACAATCGGTAGTCGCACCCTAATGTGACATTCGTCGTAGAGCTATCTTCGTTAAATTTTGATGCTATTCTGACCACACTAGCACTGAGTGAACGAATTCAGGACCACATATTCAGAACACTAGGGTGCAAAGGCCCATCATTTATGGAGCGCGATGATTGTCTTGACGCCAAACTTTCAGCCTCTCGTGACCCCTCGTGGCAAATGTGCTCTCATCTGTGAACATCACCTGGCCCCAATCCTACACAGACCAGTCTTTGTGCAATTGTGCGAATTGTAGACGGGTGGCTTTGTGGCGATCCAAAAGCAAAGGCTTTCTCGCGGCTTTCCAGCTGTAAAAGCCCGCTTCGCGGAGGCGCTGTCGAACCGCTTGAATGTCAATGTTTATCCCGAGCTCGTTTTTGATCTGCGGGGCTGTTAAAAAAGGATTGTCTACGGCGGATACAATAATTATTAGGTCTTGTTCCGCGGTCGTGGAACGTAGCCGCGAACTGTGAAGAAGGTCCGGGAGTCTACCTTCAGTTTTGCAGTCTTTCAAAAGTCTGTTGACTGTCGAAAGCGCTCTTCCGGTAATCTCCGCAATTCTTCTCTGGAAATTCCTTGGTGGTACACAGAGATCATTCCCATCCTGTCGGCGTCCGACGCACGCGCGATGTTTTTCTTTCCAAACTGAAGGGACTCAATCCGATAGCTTTGCTCCTATGCCGTAGGAGAATAGATCGCGCATTTGCAGCTCCACTTCCTATCATCGTTTTTATTCTTGAAGCTTGTTCCTTTTTATTTTCATGATCACCGCTGCCGTGAGGCAGCGACGATCGAGCTCCCACTTAACACTTCAGTTCTGTTAAGCACAGAAGCATCGCGACAGCATGAAAGCGTGCCGCATTTTACTTGCCGGGCATATTGGCAAGGAAAGCTTATCATCTGCCAATCATGTCTGGCGCTACGGTGGCGCCTAGCGACTGCCAATGCATATAAGAGTTGGACACGGATCCTCGGACTAGCGCTGACTGTGCGAAAAGCCACGCTTTCTGCAGTTCACGGTTCTTTTCATAGCGATAGTACAGTTTGCGCTGTCATCATTACTGTACCGTCACCTTTCCTCGTTTTCAAAGAAAACATAAGCAGAACAGAAACAAAAATAGCGCAGGATAGGGGGCGCACCATCGCACAGCGCGATCAAACCAGATGTGCCCGCCTGTCAATAGTGTTAACTGGACGGCGTGCACTATACCTTCAGGTATGCTTCGGCCACGAGCTCCGCTGTTCGCGTTTGCTTCCATCGCTGTAGTACGTGCGATTACAGATACTATGCAGTCGGTACGATTTCTCTAGCGCTCTTGGGTATTTTTAAAATCTTGGTCCAAATTAGCTGGGACACCCTGTATATATATATGTATATATATATATTATAATGGAGGCGTATTACCCGACGTGCTGATGGCGGGTGGAGCGCACCACTGAGCACAGTCTCTCAGCTCGAATATCTGCGGCAGGCGATGCTGTTCGCAATCCTGCTGCCTACGTCCACGCGTTCTTGATTACAATGACCCCATCGGAAAAAGGAGCCATCGTGGCTAGTTCGTCTAAAGATGAGGCCGCACAATCATGTTAGGACTTGAGCCGCCGGACGTTGACGACTTCGCTGTGACGACGACGCATGTCCGGTAAGTAGCTCTTTGAGGTAGTTGACAGGAGAAGTTCGCTGCAGAACTCGGTATGGTCGATGCTACTTAGGAAGAAGTGTTGAAGCGAGTCATCGTGTGCGGGTCGGTACGGACACTCAAACGACGGTTTCCCGTAAAAAGTTGGAGTCGAGTTTCGAGCATCGTGTTTTGATTTTTGGCGATTCTGATAGTCAGAAGTGAAGCGGCGGGCAAACTGACGATATTCTATAGGTTGCCTTGCGGCGTCCAAAATTGACAGGAATTCTGATGGGTCTGAGTTTAGAACGATTACGACCACTAAAAATATAGTGGGGAGAAGCTGGTAGTGGCTTGCGTTGTGGCATTGTGAGCGTGGCTGATGAATGGAAGACCTAGGTCCCAATTAGAGTGTTCGGATGGGATGTACATACACAGCGAGTATGTCGCCAAGGGTGTGATTAAAGCGTTCCATGGCACCATTGGCTTGCAGGTGATATGCGGTAAATGTGCGATGAACAAACAATGGCGCATTCAGCAAGCATTTTTTCAATGATTTCAAACAGGAAGGTGTGGCCTCGGTCGCCGAGTTCAAGAGGGCCTCCATGACGAAGCACAAATCGGCGTATTATAAAACTGGCGATTTCCGGCGCAGTAGAAGCTCGAAGAGCAGCAGTCGCTGCATAGCATGTTAAGTGGTCGACGGCAACTATAATCTACCGCTTGCCGGACGTATTCAATGTAAGTGGGTCATATAGGTCGACGCCGACACGATCAAAAGGTTGAGATGGCCATGGCAGGTATAATGGAGTTCACCGGCTAGGAGATGAGGCGGAGATTTTCATTGCTGACGTTCACGGCAAGAGTGGACGAAGTTCCGCACGAAGGTTTACATCCGCCGCCAGTAGTAGCAGTGCCCAAGTCGCTCATACGTTTTGAATATGCCAGCGTGGCCAAACGGGGGGTCGGGATGGAAAGAGGAAGAGATTTCTGATCTCAAGGCTCCCGGGATGACAAACAACTACGTACCTCCCTCTAATGCATACTTGCGTCTGTACAGAAGATTATTACGGATCGCAAAATGAGGAATTTGGCGCCGAAGTGCTCAAAAGGCCGGAACTGTTGAGGTATCCGAGAGAAGGTCGAAAAGGATGCAATTCAGGGGTCATTATATTGTTCGATAGCAATAGTGTCCAAGTCAAGAGACTACAATGTGTGCTAACAGGGGGACAATGGCCTCTAGCGAGAGTGGAGAGCGGGAAAGAGCGTCAGCGTTGGAATGCTTCCAAACGGAGCGATACACCACGCTTATCTCGTACTGCTGCATTCCCAGGGCTCAGCGAGCGAAGCGGCCAAATGGATCTTTGAAATTCGGAAGCCAATACAGCGCGTGGTCGTTGGTCACTACGTCAAAAGATCGGCCACATAAATAAAGGCGACACTTGTCAAGCGGCCAGGCGATGGCCAAGCACTCCTTTTGCGTGATGCTGTAGTTGCCCTACGCCTTGGTCAGCGTCCGGCTCGCATAAGCCACGACGTATTCTGCCTGGCAAGGATGACGCTATGCGCGAACAGCACCTAGGACTACACCACTTGCTTCGGTATGTGCTATCGGCCAGAAAAGTATACGGACCTCGCCTTAGGTGGCCAGGGCGGCTGCGGCACCACACCGGAACGCTGCTATCTCACTCCGTGCGCCGACGAGAGTGCCCCGAGTGACGCCAGACTTCGCCCTAACTCTCTTGCAGGGTCTCATCATGCTTGATAATATTCTAGTGCACCGTTCAGTTGCTCTGCGGGTGACGATCGCCACGAAGGGGACCGTGCTTCGCCGGTGGTCCGGCACATGGCGCTGTCGTGCAGTAGCAGGTGGCCGCGGGGAATCAAATGGCGGCACTGACTAGGAACGAAGACCCGTTCTGATTGTTGTTCAGCTTATGTTCGCCTTATCTTTCATACTACTGCATGTCGCCGGCGTCCGCCGCTGCTCGATTTTAGGCAACATTGAGCAAGTAGCCGCAACTAAATTACACCATTGGGTTGTATCTTTCCACTCAATAAACGTCACCTCTCTTGTCCGCATTTCCTTTGTTTAACGCTGTATGCCGGGTACTTCCCGGTAACGAACGGCATGCGCGTTATCAGCATGACATAGCATTCCCGACAGGAAAATAGCGGGCGCAGCGTTTTCAAGAAAGGAAATGCAAGCAAGGCAGATGAAGATCATTGTTTTGTGGCAGATATACACCCCAAATTTTGTACCTTTGTCTAAGAGTGTACGGTGACGTGCGCTTTGTCACGTTGGCGCGATGAGCTAGTGGGAAGCGCTGCGCGGACGTCCGAAGCTATAGCGGCGGCGCTCTACGACTCGATACCAGAGTGAGTAAGCCAAGTCATCGCGGTTGACGGCACTTTTTCATCGCACTGAGGACCCCTTTATATGATGGAATACTTCCGTAAATAAACTTTCACGACTTACTAGTTATTTCGATTCGTCTTCCCAATCATCTCGTCCTGGACGCACTGTTGTAAAGTTTCATAATCGCCTAGGCATTGTACTAGCTAATTAAAGCCGTTTTCATAGGCGTCGCTGATATAAATGATAAACTCGCTGCTGTAGACAATGATGGAAAAGTAATCTCGGCAGAAAAGCCGCGCCCTAAGTAAATCTTGGCACCTGTAGCTTATCGCACCGGCGTGAAAGAGCGCGCATCACCGTAGCCACCCACGCGGATACTTGCGTTATGTTGCCTAAAATGTAGGAGCAGTGGACGCCAGTGACATGCGCTAATATGCAAATTAAGGCGAATATAAGCAAAACAACAATTAGAACTGGTATTCGTTCCTTCTCATTGCCACGCATTGATGCTCGGCTGCCGTCCACTACTGTGCGATAGCGCCGTGTGCTAGACTACCGTCAATGCACGGTCCCCCTTCGTCGCAACCGTCAGCAGCAGACCAAACGAACGGAGCACTAGAAATTTATCAAGCGTGACAAAGCCCCGCGTGTGAGTGAGGGCGAAGTCTGGCATCACTCGGGGCACTCCCGCTGTCAGCGCGCGGAGCGAGATAGCAGCGCCCCGGTGTGGCGCCGCAGCCGCTCCGGCCAACTAAGCCGTGGTTCGTCTACTTTTTGGCCGACCGTACATCGGTAGGAGCTTGAGGGTCAAAATGACGAATAGGTGGCGTCGTGAGAAAACGGCGCAAGGTGGCGAACGCATGGTCGCAGGCACGGGACCAAGATGAGAGATCTTTGGCGCCACGAAGCAGTTGCGCGAAGGGTGATAGTATCGGTGCAAAATTTCGAACAAAACGCCGGAAAAAAGCGAAGGGCAGCGGTCTACATTTTGAACGTGCACTGCTTCCTTGCCCTTCAGCGGTGATTACACAATGTTTCCAACCTAGAAAAGGTACACAAGAAATAGACCGTGAGGTCATATTGCGCAACGCCGAAGGGTTGAAGACAGCTTGTGGTTGCATTACAAAAGAATAATTGGAAAAGCTAGTGCTGTCTTTTTGTGCCTTCTCAAGCGGTTACGTTTATTTCTGTAGAGCAGCACTAGCCTACGCAGCGTCGACAAACTCGACTACTCATATCTATCAGCGTCATGCCATGTTGAACTCAGCCCGGCCGATACGCGATGCAGGCTTGGCTTCCATGTGGTAGACACACAAATCCAACACGTCCTCTTTAGATCCAGTGATAAAAGAATCTGAAGGAGATGCTCTATGTAATGTTGATGCCCAATTACGGATTTCAAACTTCGTGCATCTATTTTCTTAACATACCTAATTTCTATAATAAATGGGCTGTTTCAAATTAAATAACCTGGCCTCTTAGAGCCGCTACACATTACCTTTTATTCCAGGTACAATAAATATTGTAAAAATCACATTTTCTGGGTCTCACTTGTATTTTTTAGAGAAATCATACATGCTTCCTGGATATAGTTCTACGTTAAGCAACCTCCGTGAAACAACTTAATTTATTTATTTATTTCAAGGAACTCCTAAAGTCGCTTACGATGAGCGTATAGCTTAAAAATGCAAACAAAGGTGCAATATAACACATCGAGCTCTCAAATTCTCGGAACATCCGCCCTGCCTGTTAGCAAAAAAGATTTCTTCACTGCAAGCTTCGTTGGTGCAGAGAATTTCTAAAGTATGCAAAAATTGAGAGGAATATTGCTTCCATCTTTACCGAGTGTCTCGGGAGTAGGACGTGTCGTGTTAATCTTGGTATGCTTAATTTGAAATTTGTTGGCTCCAAACGTCCATAGGTATTGCAGTGTAATAAAATGCATATCGATCGTCTAATACAATGCAGTTCCACAGTTAAGTTCACATTTGCATTTCGCATCGAAATATGAAGAATGTGGTCTGTTCTGGTAGGGGAAGTGTTTTTTTAGACTGAATGGGATAGAAATCGTATAAGCGGATCTCATTTACATGAATGCATCACCTATGCTAGTATATTCACAACGCTAGCAGTTTCGTTCATTTGATTACGCGTTATGAGGCGTTGTTTATCAACACGTGTAGATGGAGCATTAGGAGCCAACAAGGACGTTATTTGCACACTCATCGCTCGCTGTTGAGTGGGAATGCTGGCGATTTGTGTGTAAAGGTCTGATCAAAGGTAAATGGGCAGAGTGACCTAGCACGCACCACTACGTATCTTCTATGTTATCTCCAGTGATTTTATCTCCAATAGATAGTTTCTCATTTTAGGATAATTGTGGCCGCCGAGATTAAATTTATGACAATTTCGCTGAAGTGTTATGCTTGATCACAGACAGCACGGTCATTGACACATTCGAAAACTATGCAAACATGGGTCCTACAATGTAAAACTATTCCAATCTGTTATTATTCCAATCTCCTTATGTCAAATTTACGTAATCACCGACGCAAGCATCGGCCGGTCACCAACAGCGTTGTTTGAAAAGTCCAATCAAACTCGTCTCGTTTATAGGTCCCTTTTTTTGCTTTCAAAGGGAATAGCATTGCCTACATTGAGCAGTTTTTTTATCGGATTTGCTGCCAAGAGGTGAGGGGCACGCTCATTTGGGGAGGGTTTTGATGGGGCCGAGTCAGCACAGTGATAATAGATAATGGGTAGCGCTGACTTCTTCGATTGGTCCTCTTCCCCTTAGCATGCGATGTCTGGTCGAAAATCATGGCGGCATGCAACGAAACGTCAAAAATGGCGCCAGAACGGATTCTCAGCAACGAGTTGGCAAAGCAACCTCGTATACGTGCCGACAGGGCTTGATAAGCTCATACTGACAATCAAAATCACTTATTATGCACAAATAAATCATGCTCCGCGACATCTCCCCGGCGCGATCGACGTGGCACTATCTCCTACTTCTTTCGTAACGGGGCAGTCTAGAACTACTAAAAAATTAGTTTGGCAAAATTATATGTCTTTAGCCTGTACACGTCACTTTACCGCGATGACTTCGCGCTGTTTTGTGGCGTCGCGTAACAGAAGGTGAAGTGGGCGCAGCGCGAAAATGTTCGACCAATAGCAGAGCGCTAAAGTCGAAGAAAGGCATCGAATCATAAATAATTATTTTTCCTTCGTTCGGTACAATGATATAAAATTAGCGTGCAAATAATATATCAGATGGGGCGTTCTCACTGTTTGCATGACGTCGCGCGACAGACAAGCGAAGGGGTGAGGAGGGTAGCCCGAAATTTTGTTGAACAATTGTGGAAGTCTGGAATACCTTAACGTTAGAGCTCTCCAATATTCGTATCTACGAATAAAGACTAATCAATTATAAGACTCAATGGAATCGTGCAATAGCCGATTCTTTTTTTAAAGCTGGTAATATATTCAACGTTTGGAATGTACTTTAGTAAGGCGTGTATTCAGAAGAGTTGCTTTCTGGGACACTTGTGCAAAGGAGAAGCAATTAAAATTTTGAGGCAGTAATTAACGAGTTGTAGTTAGCTCATGATATATACCAACGCAATAGCGTCTGTAATAACTAATGAATATTTTTTTCTCTGCATCAAATTGCTTAAACTGTGAAATGCAATTGGGCACTACGCTCAGGGTGGAAACAACACACCACGTTATGCAGCATTGTTTGTCACTGAATTGGAATGAAATAGACGCAAGCAGATTAAGGTCAAACCGCAACTCACTAGTATTGGGATCCACTGTCGTTGTTGGTATTGACGTAGTCGTAATTCTTGGAGTAGATGTTGTCGTAATTTTTGGAGTAGATGTTGTCGTAATTTTTAGAGTGGATGTTGTAGTCGGCATGGTAGGCGGGCTTGAAGGTTTGCTTGTTAACATTCGACTGGTGGTCGGAGGCGGGGTGGTTATCGGTTGTGTCGGTGCTCCAGGGGTTACGGGCATTCCAGTGGTGGCCGGTACTACAGGACCTACTGGACCTGCTGGTATATAAACATTAAATATTAATATAAGAAAAATGTCAACTGAATATTTCATGCTTTATGCGATTGTTTACTTTTGTAGCCTTGTAAACCACTCTGCTTATATCCCCGGAGAAGGGATTGCTAGTAATAAGCAAATAAATAACTAATGCAGTTGCGATTTAGAGGTAAATGCTACAGAAAAACATTTGCATTACGTTGCAGCTCTCAGAGATCGCGGATCCATGATTTGAATCACGTTTACCTTGCCGAAAGTCGTTGTTCAGAAGCTCACTCAACACACCTACTGCCTTTTCAATCAGCGAAGCGCAAATGCTACTAATCAAGCGCAAACTACCGCCACTTGCAATATACATTATATTTTTTTGCTTGTGCGCAGATATTTTATTAAATAGATCACCGTCCAAGCACTCAGCACTCTTGGTAAACTGGCGAAGCTGAAAAGTGTGGTTCGGTTTAATCTGGTTAATCCCGGCGGTTCATTGAATGAGGGCTTGGTAGGCTTCCGGGTCCTCGGTACGCAGTTACACTGCATGTACTCGGCTGCACTATCCTGTTCTTGTACCCGGGCTGCAATATTGGCACGGCATAGACGAGTTCGCTGCCGGTTACACTCGAGGCATTGCTGATCGAAAGCTGCCTGCTCCTAAGGAGTACGTACGACGCATCGCCATTCCATTTTAGAGCCGGAGAGAAATGCTGCGCGCGCACTCGGCTGCGACGGAGAGCAACGTCACTTCTAGCCCAATTAATTCAAGGCTGCCTTGATAGCGCAACGCCTCTTCACGCCAATCGACGAAGTGAGCTTACCTCGCCTGACTACCATAGAATCTAATGGGGATGCTCCCGATCGGGCAACAGTAATTGTGACATCACCACTTTCAGCACGCCAGCCTTGTCAATGGAAATTTCGGACCAGGAAGCTTGGCGTTATGGATCGGAGTAAACAGGTCTTGGGCGATCTAGGTGGTGTTGGCTAATCACACGCCTCTCGTTCTCATTTGTTCTCGCGCATGAGCATGGGGTCGCGCAGGAAAGTTTCCGGCATACAGGGGACGGACGGTTCAGCTAGCCATATACAGCTTCGCAGTAAAGCATAGGTGCCGCAAACAAGGCATTTTGCTTAACAATTTCCTGGAAGAGGCGGACATAATATGCCGATAATAACGTGAGCTTCGGAAGTCTAATAAACAGAAATGCATCATATGTATCTTTGAAGGTGCCTTAGCGGTAGTTGTACAATTGAGGAAGAGAAAGCCATCACATTTTCATGCAACCGCAATGTTCGAAAGAAACCTTCGCACCTGATTCAAGATATTTGTCATCAACTTTCAAGGGTAAACAAAGACAATATGGAAACTGAGTGCCGCAAGAGTGCATAAAAGGCGGCCCTGCTATCATATCGGTCGTAAACACCCCGTCAATATTAGCGCGAGGAAAGTTTGAAACCGCACGTCTCGGCTAATCGCGGCAGCTACTGATACGACACGCTTCGCTTCGCGTGCGTGTGTAGTGTGTCGAGTCAGAGTTGCTGCGACGTGCTGTAACTAAATGTTCGCCCCACGCTTCTTTTCCGGCGTCTTGCCATCGAACGCGCAGCGGGACGCGCTCAGTCTCGCTAACAGACCGTTTTAGTTGGGCGTCTGAAACCACCCACATACGCAGCGGGCGAGGTCGTGCGTACGTACAGAAGCGCACGCTCACAAAACGGCGATTGTTGGCCGGAAGCAAAATTTGAGGTCGGAATTGCTGACTTGCACGCAAAGGAGCCGGTAGTGTGCTACTCAGCGCCGTCGTATGGCAAGCTTCTGAAACTGTGTAGCCAATATAAGCCGCGACGATGTCAAATCTCAAGCCGGAGTCATTTCTTCGGCAAGCGACGTATAAAGAAATGCGCTTTCGTGAACACGCGAGATCATCCCGCAAATCTTGCAGAGGACGCTACGGAAGCTTTTGAGAAGCTGCGGGCGGGCGCACGCAAGAGACCGTGCGTGCGCCTGCTTAATGCGCATGCGCAGTGTCGTCTCCGCGGGTTTCCTGCCTGCGCAAACTTGTTGTGGGGGCCGAACTAAACCTCTATTGTCTCAATTCAGCTTTCGAATTTTATTATAAATATTTCCAATTAGGCGCCATTTTCAAGATTTTTAAAAGATTGGTGCACATGAAAATATCACTGTCTCAAAATTAGTCGTTATGACGACTGCCCCTTAGGCAGTAAGAAAAATTGTAGTTAATACATTTTTGTTAACTATTCTTCTAAAGCTTACGCTATTAGAAGCAAAGTATGTCCGCTCGGCGCAGCAACACGTGCGCAAGAATGCACTTTCGTTGCGCTCATGATGTTTTATGAACAACCTATACCGTTTAAAAAACTTCCTCTGCCATGCGTTTCACCGAATGGTTTCAATATGTTTTCTATTCCATGAATTCGCGCAGTTGAAGAGGCGGACATTACTCGCACCAAAAATGGGAGTGCATAACCGTCTAATTAACAAGAAATAAATTATTAGGTTTTCAACTAACTACCTCATGGCACATATTGCAGTTTCAACATTCTACGTGGGTAGTTCGCAAGGCGGATCCACTTCGATCGAGTAGTCAGGATGACACTAGCTTCGAGATAACAATTTCCTATCTTTGCGGAAAATTATATATCCATTTGCTTTTGTGCTTTAAAGCATAAAACGACGTCTCATTAAAGAACGAAGTCGAACAAGAGTGCGTTTTTACCGCAAGTTTCAAGGCGCATATCTCGTAAATGATGTCATCCGCACAATTCTATCGAAGAGGATATGCCTTGCAGTCTCACCCATTAGAAGGTGTAAATTGCAATATGTGGCTCAAGGTAATTAGTTAGAAATATAATTACGGATTTCTCGTTAAATAGTATATTATGCATTTCAATTTTGCAACCCTTATATGAGGCTCCGTTTAGGGCGTTTTTACGTTCTTAAGGCGAACGGCTATACCTGGCCTCATTATAGAATATCGGCCCCCTGTCGACTGATGCTGTCACTTGCTGTCCGTCAACGGACACAATAAGATTTGCGCTCACAATTTCGTCGGTATCAGGGTTTGTCGAGTTCACGGTGTCCTGCAGCGGCGTTATTGGGGGTTTTTAATCGCCTTGCTGTCGGCCCGCAACCTTACCCCCAGAGGACGCCGCTTTTGTTTTCCCGTCGTGGGCTGGGCGACCTTCTTCGCCGAAGGTCAGCAGAAGGACGTTCATTCGGTGACAATGAATGAGCAGTGGACGGACCGCGTGACCGTCGGCCGAAATCCATCTGGTGATTAGGCAGATAGTCCTCGTTTAGAGTGCCTGCTATGGCCGGGCCTTGCAAAGCAGTATCGTCACGTCGTAGCATGTTGTCGTCATCGCTGCGTCGACCGTCATGCTGGAATTGACGAGGTCGGAAAGAGGTGTCGCGCTACCATTAAAAGGCGGGCAATAGGCCGAAGCCTCCGCAGTTATCGCCAGTCTATTCGTAGCCTATCGAAAGCGTGCCATACGTCCGTTTTTCGAATCTGCGGAGGCCTCGAAGTCTCGTCGTGTGGCGGTGACCAGAATGCAGCTGGCGGCGGCTGGCGTTAGGACGTAATGGCAACAGCGGGCGGACGTCTCAAAGTTTTCTCTCTTGGAGGTGACCAAAGCGAGGCTCTCGGCTGCTGATGGTTCGACCGCATGGGCGTCACAGAGGGTTGACGTCTGAGAGCGTCGGCGTAACTGATGGGACACTGCTACTAGGATCGCCTGCCGAGAACGCTTGCCTAATTTCATTACGGACGACTTCAGCGACTAACGTCACGGGTGTGCTGACTGCCGGTATCCAGAGCTTCTGACGTTCTGCGCGAAGAATCTCCCGAATTAGGTCAGGGAGGGAGCTGTGATTGTTAATGGCTCTTTCGCGGCGTTGATTGAAGTGCTGGTGGGCACGCGATCCTACCGCCTGCACTTTAGATGGACTGCGCGTTCAATACCAGTGAGTTCCTTTATCAAATCAACCACGGTACTCGGTGATTGCGCACAAGTCTGGCGAGTATTTCTTCTTTGCCGCCACACATAAGGTATCGCAACTTCTTTCCTTAAGGCATGTGAGGGTCAACTCTACGACATAGGCGGGTCATGTCTACCGCAAACATTGGTAGGGTTTCGTTCGGTGTCTGGATGCGTAACTCAAGTTGTTGCTGGACGCGGTCCCGTCGATCAACACTCGCGAATGTTTCAATGAGTTGACGATGGAAATCCACTTATGAAGTGATGTTGTTCTCACGGTTTTCAAGCCACGTGCGAGCACTACGGTAAAGGGCTAAATACACGTGGAACTCCTGTTCGGCAGGAAACGCATTGGGGTTGGCAACACGTTCGCACTACTGAAGCCATTCTTCAACGTCTTCATTTGTACCACCGCGAAAGCGATCGGGAAGCAATGGTTGCAGCAGCGTTACCTGGGACGGACTCTGTGTAGAGCTGTTTTGTAGAACTCGTGGAACCTGAGCCGGGCTAGCGGCCGCCATTAGCAGAGGTAGACAACCCCGGTCAAACGCTTCTGTAGGGCGTGGAGCTCGGGAGTAAGGGCTAGAACTGACGAAGCATGCGACGCACATGCATTGTAAGTGGAGACGGCCTGGATGAACGGCTCCCAGGAGGAGTCCGGAGCATCAGGCAAGGTCGTGTAGCCCGCACCTACACCAGTTTCGCGGCTCAACGCGAACACGAGACAATAATGCGTTAAGCAAGACGGCGGTACAGCGTATTTCAAAACCACCAGAACAAAGACGTCTTCATCTCTGCATTTCCGCAGTCTCACTATACGGAGTCTGTTAAAGCACTATCCTCATCGTTGTCTTCATGTCTACGTAGAGCAGGCGTCAATATTTACTATGCCTTTGGTTCTGATTTTATCCATCGTATGACCCTTTTCGTTCAGGAAGATCAAGCTGTTCTTACAATTTGCTGATTGCATTTGTCACTCTAAAATCTGGCGACGATTTTCTCGATATGTTGCATGCATGACAACTGCAAGGCTGTATTTAGGCAGAAGGAAGCCATGACATTGATTACTACATTCTCGTAGCCCCAGTGTATAATTGAAGGCGCAGTGATGGCGTATAGGTAGAGCACCCGCTTCGCGTGGAAGGGGACCGTGGCTCAAACGCCGGCGGCGCGTAATTTTCCATCGATTAAAAAAAAATCCGCGTGTTGCTAAAATTGCATAAGCAGGCTTGGAGTTCGGCCTGAACCCGGTGACCTGAACCGGTAACGTACTCCCTTCCCCACAGCAGGATTGGCCACCCTGATGCGGTACTTGGCCACAACCTCCTATATGAATACAACAATCAAACCCCAGCCCTCAGTTCCCAGCAGCTGTGAAGCAACTGAACACGGCGGCGGTGAGACCTGTGACACAGCAGACGGTGCTAAGAATCTCTGGATCCGGACAGGCCGCCATTGGAGTCTGAGCCTGGCAACGTTTATCGCTAGAACGTTATCTAGTGAGGCGTGTCTAGCAGTGCTATTGGCGGAATTAGCGGGCATTAAATGGGATATAATAGGGCTCGGTGAGGTTAGGAGGACAAATCAAGCATATGCATTGCTAAAAAGCGGGCACGTCCTGTGCTACCGGGGCTTGGCGGAGTGACGAAAAATAGCAATCCGATTCCTTAATAATAAGGATATAGCTGGTAACATACGGGAATTCTATAGCGTTAAGGAAACGGTGGCGCGTCTTGTTGTTCAACCTAATAAGATGTACAAATTGAAGGTCGTACAGCCCTTCGCTCCTACATCCAGAGGTGATGACCACCAAGTCTAAAGCTCCTATGAAGACGTGGAATCTGCGATTGGTAAGGTCAAAACAAGATACATTATACTGATGGGCGACTTCAATGCCAGGGTAGGCAAGAAGCAGGCTGAAGGCAAATCAGTTGGGGAATATGGCATAGGTTCTAGGAATAGCAGGGGAGATTTATTAGTAGAGTTTGCAGAACGGAATAATTTGCGGGTAATGAATACTTTGTTCCGACAGCGGGATAACCGAAAGTGGACGTGCAGAAGCCGGAATGGCGAGACAAGAAAGGAAATAGACCTCATACTCTGCTCTAACACTTGCATCATGCAAAATGCGGACGTGGTCAGCAAGGTGCACTGCAGTGACCATAGGATGGTAGGATGTCGAATTTGCCTATACTTGAGGGAACGAAAGAAACTGGTACATAAGAAGCCAATTAATGATTTAGCGGTAAAAGGGAAAATGGAGGAATTCCGAATCAAGCTACAGAACTGGTATTCGGCTTTAACTCAGAAAGATGTTCTTAGTGTTGGAGCAATGAATGACAATCTAATGGGCATCATTAAAGAGTTTGCAATAAAGTCGGTGGTAACTTCGTTAGAAAGGATACGGGTAAGCTATCGCAGGAGACAAAAGATCTGATTATGAAACGCCAATGTATGAAAGCCTCTAACCCTACAGCTCCAATAGAACTGGTGCAACTTTCCATGTTAATCAGCAAGCATTAGATACCTGACATAAGGAAGTATAATATGGATAAAATTGAGCATCCTCTCAGGAACGGAGGAAGCCTAAAAGCAGTGAAGAATCTAGAAATAGGCAAGAATCAGATGTATGCGTTAAGAGACAAAGCCGGCAATATCATTACTAATATGGATAAGATGGTTCAAGTGGCTGAGGATTACGTATAGAGATTTATACAGTACCAGTGGCACCCACGACGATAATAAAAGAGGGGATAGTCTAGAGGAATTTGACATCGCACAATTAACGCCGGAGGAAGTAAAGATAACCTTGGGAGCTTGCAAACGGGGAAGCCAGCTGGGAAGGATCTGGTAACAGCACATTTGTTAAAGGATGGTGGGAAGATTGCTCTAGAAAAACTGGCCAACCTGTATATGCAATGACCCATGACCTCGAGCGTACCGGAATCTTGGAAGAACGTCAACATAGTCTTAATCCATAAGAAAGGGGACGCCAAAGACTTGTAAATTCTAGACCGATCTGCTTACTGTGCGTTGCCTACAGAGTATTTACTAAGGTAATCGCAAATAGAATCATGAACACGTTAGACTTCTGTCAACCAAACTACGAGGCGGGATTTCGTAAAAGCTACCTAACAATAGATCAAATTCACACTTTCAATCAGGTGATGGAGAAATCTGCGGAATATAACGAACCCTATAGCTTTCATTTATTACGAGAAAGCGTTTGATTCTGTCGAAACCTCAGTAGTCATGGAGGTATTACGGAATCAGGGTGTAGACGAGTCGTATGTAAAATTCTGAAACATCGATAGTGGCCCCACAGGCACCGTAGTCCTCCATAAAGATGGTAACAAAATGCCAATTAAGAAGGGCGTCAGGCCGGGAGATGCCATCTCTCTAATGCTATTTACAGCGTGTGTACAGGAGGTATTCAGAGATCTGGATTCAGAAGAATTGGGGATATGAGTTAACGGAGAATACCTTAGTAAATAGCGATTCGATGATGATATTGCCTCAGGGGACCAATTGCAATACATGCTGACTGACCTGGAGAGGCAAAGCAGAACGGAAGGTCTTAAAATTAGTCTGCAGAAAACCAAAGTAATATTTAACAGTCTCGGAAGAGAACAGCAGTTTACGATAGGTAGCGAGGTACTGCAAATGGTAAGAAATACATCTGCTTAGGCCAGGTAGTGACCTCGGATCCGGATCATGAGACTGAAATAATCAGAAGAATAAGAATGGGCTGGGATGTGTTTGGCAGGCATTCTCAGATCGTGAACAGCAGGTTGCCATTTTCCCTCAAGAGAAAAGCGTATAACAGCTGTGTCTTACCAGTACTCGCCTACGGGGCAGAAACCTGGAGGCTTACGAAAAGGGTTCTACTTAAATTAAGGATGACGCAACGTGCTATGGAGAGAAGAATGATGAAAAAGGGGGGGGGGGGAATAAGAAGAGAGCAGATTGGGTGAGGGAACAAACGTGAGTTAGTGATAGCTTAGTTGAAATCAAGAATAAGAAATGGTCATGGCATGTAGTTAGGAGGGAAGATAACGGTCGGTCATTAAAGGTCTCGGCCTGGGTTTCGAGAGAATCGAAGCGTAGCAGGGGGTGGTGGAAGGTTAGGTGGGCGGATGCGATTAGGAAGTTGGCAGGTACAACATGGCCACAATTAGCACATGAACGCCGTGGTTGGAGAAGTATGGGAGAGCCCTTTGCCCTGCAGTGGTTTAGCCAGGCTGATAATGACGATGATGATAATTGAAGACGGGGCTTCATAAATCGCGGGGTATTCAAAGTGTTTTGTAGTATAGTTTTTCTTTTGGCAAGACATGGTCTGAGTCTGCGTCCAGCTTGGACGCATATAATTCCGTTGAGCTGAAACTCTTCTCGAATTTTTCCCGCAGAGTACCGGATTCAGCAGCATTTCTCCAGCCTGACATATCGGAATTTCAGCCACTTTGGACCGAATGGGTACCAGATTCAAACGCGTTTGCTCCCCTTGACGGAAGGGAATTGTGTTGCAGTCGTCCGGAAGGCTTTCTCTAATCTCGGCATCAAAGTTCAGGTGTCATGTCGGTGGTCCTGAGATTGATTATTAATATCAAGGCATTCCGGCCTAGCCTAATGTCGCTCACAGGGAGCTAGCTATGTTACCACACTGGAACAGTGGCGCTATCTGTCACTGCTACGGAAGAATAAAAGGGACGTAAAGCCGGCCGCGCGATGGCATTGGCGCATGGCTTCAATTGCGGAGAAATGCTTATTGATTCAGCTGACAAGCACACGCGATTTGCGTTGGATTGGCATTGATTCAGTCAGCGTAAGCTGGCATTTACCAGCCCCTCAATCATGAATAAATGCTCCAACTTCGGAAATCGATTTTCGTATTGTTTTATAGACCCTTATTGCATCGTACATTGTTGAGCTTCTCGTGGCTAAACTGTGTGCCTAGGTGACGTGTGCTCGGTGGTGTGTGTGACGTGTGGCAACGTGCTAACACACATTTTAATGCCCTACACTCGCAAGTCAATTTGTCAATGCTTCCAGTGCTGCTGTGGTGCTCAGCGGCGGCTGCTTCTACAGTAGTGTGCATTGCTTCAACAAATAAGTAGTCCTGCATATTTAATAGGTTACTATTGTGAGTGTCAAATTGGCAAAACGAGTACGCGGGTGAAGTGCCGGAAGTCGTTCACGTCGTTGAGGTAGTGGTAGGTCTCGGGGAATACAGCAGATTACCACGAAATTGGGAAATTCATTTTCACCCACTTATTATCTGGCCCATCGAACAACCGTACTGTATATGTCGCTAACAATATGTTCTCGGGTCTCGGACTAGACCTTGCAATTTAGGCGATGTCACATTTGCTGTATTCTCGAATATTCTTGACCTCTGCTTGGGCCATTCGCAGGTAGTAAAGATTGTCATTGATGTTTCCTGTCTGAATGCAGCCTCGACTAAAATGTACATACAGTGAATAAACCGAAGCTTCGCCAGGACATTAGGGGAACTAAAACGCGATAAGCTAGATATAGCTTGGCATTTATGAGGGAAAGGGGTTCGTCACGAGTGCAAGCGGAAGCTAACGCCTTTGTACGTGAAAGAATCGCTCGAACGTTTCGGTTGTAAGGTTTCCGTATTGGCACGGTGTGTCACATCGTCTTGAGAAAACACGCTTGAAGTTGGAAGGGGACAGAGCGAGAAAACTTATTAAACGCAAGGGTAGGGGGGCATCCTCGCACCGGTCCCCGCACGGCCCGAAAGGGAGAAGCGGGCGAGAGGCGTGCCACGTGTCGGGGCAGCGCCACACATAGCGAGGAGGGGATCTTCTATGTTGGCCGCAAGATGGCTCTGTGTGTGAGCAGAGCGCAGAACTAATGTAGCGGAAACTTACTACGACAAGTTTCTAAGGCCACACCGCATTCACTAGAGGCCCTTTTGTACCGCTTCAAAGCAACGAACTCGTGGCTCAGTGGTAGCGTGTCCGTCTTACACTCCTGAGACCCTGGTTCGATTCCCACCCAGCACATCTTGCAAGATCTTTTTTATTTATGAAGTGCCTTCCGGGATTTACCGGTCACGGCCAAGGCCACCGACGCCGACGACACCGGTTTTTCTGCGACACAAGCTCTTTAACGCTGTCGCGATAATAGGGGCATTTTATGGCTCCTGTGTAATATTTTCGTGAAAGCACAAACTGGGCACGCTCTGCGCTACTGTGGACGGAAGGGTCGAGAACGGCACTCAAGCCCACATGGGCGCACTGTTTAGCCACGTCGATTATTGGTCGCGTGTTAGGCAGTGCTCATCTATGACATTCTTCTATCATTATGGAAATGCTACGTTGCCCCGAGCGGGTGCTGTTTCAATGACAGCTTAATGCAACATATATCATCTTTCGCGAGCTAGTCGCCATCTGCATTGTAAAGAGCGCGGCTGTATATCTATTCTGTCGGATACCATGGTCAGTTCTAAATGTAAAGACAAGGCGGTACATGACATTTAACGCATTTTTTTATAAAGAGATCCGCTGAAATGTGCGGTTCTAGACAATCTGTCGGCATTGCATGGCTCGGGCAAAGCATCTCAATGCGCACTATTCGATTGTGTTTGCTTTTACTATTCTTGCATTCTTGCCACGTGATTGCTCGAGAACATACGTATTTGTGTGATATTATAAGATATTTGAGTTGGTAGACCATGCTGTGCGTGTCTTGATTTTCTCCGGAATGTCCTTATTTTTGCAGCAATGGAGCTGCTACTTTTGCTTCTCCAACACAGCACAGGCTTTGGTGAGAAATATTATATAGCCTCCTTTCCTTGCCTTGCGAGTCAACCTAGTAATTGGCCACATAAACGAAGTTGGCAAACATAAATGTACTAACACGGGAAAGCAGAAGCTTTGCCGCATTGCTTACTTGAACGATTGAGGAAGGATTGCAGTATAGCTGGCCAACTGCGTGGTGAAGGCTATGCAGTTTACCTTGGACTAGTATCGCGACCTTAATATTAACACCGCGTAATAAACGCCGTTACGCTGAAGCATGATGATTTGAACTCCACAGAAAGCCCTCAGTGAAACGTGATGTAGAGCGAAGAATAGTTTTTCTGCCCCGAATAGGTAGCGCCAACATGTGTGGCCCTCCACAAATACCACATTTTAATAGTTACTAAATGGTGGTGAATTCTTAGATATTTATTTATTTAAATATCCCTCGCACGCCCAAAGAGCATTGTGTAAAGGGGGTTTAGTTATAACAATCAAAGCACAAGCAAACTATTAAGGAAAAGGGTTACGAAGCCAGTGAATATTGAAACACAGCGCAAGAAACTATACTGCAAAATACAAACAAGGTTACAACGCAAGTGACCAAAATGAGGAAATTATAAAAAGGAAAAAGAAGAATGAAATAGAACAGAATGCGTTTGTGAAATAAACACTAAAAGAGCCTTTGAGTGCAAGTGAAGCACAAAAGGGAACACATCACAGTATAAACAAATTAGGAACTTAAACGACGAATTCATGTTACAAAGCTATTGTAGAAAATGTACCTCAAGCTTGTGGCGAAACATTTTCAGGTTATTATCAGAGGCAATATCCACCAGGAAGATAATTCCACATGCGAACGGCTTGTGGAAGTGCGGATGTGTTAAAAGCGTTCGTGTTATCAAAGATGCGCGTGAAACTGAGGTGATTGGATTATGCGGACTGCCTGACTTGAAAACAAGTCAGGCATGGCGTAACAAGGCTATTTATTGCTGTATACGTATACTTGTGAAACAGGTACGGTAAAACATTTGACCATGAAAGGCCAGTGGTTGACTGAAATGATTGAGTTAAACTTAGTCGCACTTGAATGGTTGTCATAGTTGCTTGGGAATGTAACGGGCGGCTCTGTTCTGAGCTGCTTTAAGCATGTTAATTAGATAATGAGCTGAAGGGGACAAAAGAGGTGAGGTGCATTCCAGTTGGCGGTGCATGAAAATGAGATACCATAATTTGCAAGCACTAGAGGGACAATGATGGATGTTGCGGCGTAAATACCTTAATGTTTGAGGCTTTCATTGCAGGCAGCGGTGATGGGCTCATACCAGGAGAGCCCTGGTGTAATGTAAACGCCAAGATATTTGTAAGATGTTGTGCGGCACAGCTTATCTCCTTGTATGTGGTAGGGAAAATTGGAAACGTCACGCTCACATTAAAAGGTAATATTTTGCACATCTTGGTGTTTAGCGTCATAAGGCAGGTGCTACGGCAGTTAGAAATAATGTGCAGATTGTTTATAAACTGTTTATACAGTTTATTGGTCTGTATAACATCCAATCATGAGCATAGATTCTAATACTCGATATATATTATAAGGGCGTTTACATGCGCACACTTTTTTGCCGATGTTTAATTATTTGTACAATTCATTAGGAGCCGGCCTCCCCAGTAGGATTCGTATTGGGCGATTGATTTAACTTTATCTTTCAAATAGCCTAGCAGCAGCGATATTATCTACGCATTAATTTCAAACATTTTTGATGCACACCCTGCCATTTCTAGTAGTGCGACCTGGGGCGCTATAACGTAAAGTAATTCAAAACTTTTCTATTCCGATTCTGCAATCAGCCCTGAGAGATTCTTCAAAAACTTTTTGGACCACCTCTACTTCGCTTGTATGTCACGCGATCTCACGAAAACCGCGGTAGCTCCCCATCTGATATGACGTGTCTGCATTGATTATGCATGACTGGACCAACCGAACAAAAGAAAAAAGTTGTTTCTGATTCAACGTCTTTTCGCCATTATACCATGATATTGCTCAAACGTTTTCGGGCTGTAGTCAGTCTTCCTGCCTATCACGCGACGTCACCTAACACCGAAAACTCACCGCGTCAAAGTGACGTGTACGCCTTAAAGATGTATTAATATACCGAACAAAACAGAATTTTTTTCTGAGTAGCCTCAGGCTGCCCCGTTCCAAAAGGAATAAAAGATGGTTGCCACCAATCACTCAGGCACTGGCTGCTCGCACCTGCCGGAGAGCATAGGTTTATTTGCGTACAATCAAACTTATTGCGTCGCCTCGTAATGTTTTCGAGCACTTTCGGCACGTTTAAGACGTTGTTCTGCCAACTCTTTTTTGTTGAGGATCCGTTTTAGCGTCAATCTTAAGCTTCCATTGCATGCCGCCACTATTCTGACCAGCCACCGCAAGCTATGTAAGGGAAAGCGGACCATTCGTAGACGCCGGGATCACCCTCTTCATCCGGTTATCAATTTTCAGTGCAGTGGCTCAGACCCATCGAATTGCTCTCCACTTGAGCGTGCTCTTCGCCTCACGGCGTCAAGTGTACGTGAACAATTTGGGTGAAAGCAACTGCTCAAGAGACCCATACGTGCCACCTGAAGGCATAATTTGTGCCAGTTTCGAAACACTCGCTATGTAAGTAACGAGAAGGAAATGAGGGCCCCATTTTTATTGTCATCTCAGAAGAAGCCAACAAAGAAAGACACCAAAAACAGCATAGGAAAATTCCTGGTACCTCAGAATTCAATTAAACATATTAAAAATAATGCAAATGAAAACATATCATATTAATTATACATAATAATTAATAACAACTAATAACAAGTGGAGTACGAAGCACGTCTTCGCCTTACACGTGCGATACTCTTACCAAATGAGCTACCTCAGCGCCGTTTTCCTATTCACTTTTAGGGGTATTTATGTTTATCTGCTAGAACTAACTCTGCGAGTGTTAGCCAGCGCCAGCAAACGCAAGGGTTGGCGGCAGATGTGGAAAATACATTCTAGCGCAGGCGTCACGCAAATGAGCAGTACCCTTTAACAGATCCCGTTATTCTGCACGCGATTGAAATCGTGAATTGAAGCAAGCGAAATGTATTTCGCGAAGTGCGCTTTTCAAATATTATGGGCTTTGCATCAGTTCTTCGGCTACCTCTGAGAAAAAAGTCCAATACAGAGCGTTGCCGTTGCAACTAGCTATTTTTGACCTGTGCGCAAATGAGTCTCTATAAGTCGTCTTCCGAAATTCTACGGTATAGGGATCGCAGAGACCACGCTCCGCGGCGCTCAGAATAGCGCATTCTAAACATGTCGAACAAGTGATAGCCTATATTTAACCTGCACTAACTAAAGTTAATGAAAGAAGTTGTAATTATTTTCTTTTTCGCGCGCACTTCGTCTCATGCAATGTGCCACCCTGATCTTATTGTGCAGAGGCTCAGGGCGCGCTCTGCGGCACAATGTGTGAGCTGGTCGCACTACGAGTCCGATAGCTAACTTTGAAGACTTCATCAGTTATGAGTTACGATAACGTCATCACGCCATCAACAACTGCTACGCATTGTTCAGCCGTCGCACCCGCTGCTGTGTTGCAAAAGGCGTACGGGTTGAGCGATATTTGGAGCAGCGCAGTAGTGCATCGGAACGCTCTTCAAATGGCGAACTGGCGCTGCCGTTGATGCAAGCAAAGCGCAGCTCAGTGGTGCCTGGTTGGCGGGAGGGTGGGGGTGGAGGCATGAGAGAACCCTCACGTGGGCTTCGTTGTGAAGCAACAATTCAACCATCCTGCCGGCCTAAATTTTTTGGTGGCATAGGCAAATTTTTTGTAGTGGTTTTCGTTGCAGAGGTCATAAGCATGCGTAGGAAGGATACGCATTTGGCTGGGACCTAATAAAATGTTTTTCAATAGCGGTCGCCTCGTTATTGAGGCATTCGTGGTAAAGGCGTTTGACTGTATTGGTATTACACGCACCTGTCGTGCGAGGCGTTAAATACACAGAGGGTGGTGTACGCCTTGAAGTACTTACTTCCTCCGCTCGCACCAGTTCGGCTGCCGCTGCCACCGTCGCTGCCGCCAAAGCTGTCTTCCTCAGTATTGTCAACTTCTTCCTCAGGGAAAGCTGCGATGTCATCAGTCACGCTTGAAGATTATGAAACATTAAACAGCATCCTAACAAAAATAGACTTGTCTAATCAGTCAGCTTATGCAATATTGCTAAATTGTACCCTAATGCAAACGTTCGATATTATACGTCGGAGCTCACGTGACCCCATTAGACAACTTTACATAGGCGCAATAGGGAATATCGTGGGCATTGCACTGTCTAGCATGTTATCGTAGGCTCACTGCGTTTGTCGGGCTTGATCACGTAGCAAAGCTACACTTCCCTGCACACAAAGCACACTGTCACGGCCAGGATGCGTTATACATACACGGTGCTTTAGGTTCAAGAACTGCTGTTCCTTTAAGCTGAGCTGTCAAGAGTAAGCAACACATTACCTACTATGTACTATTAACATTTACCTACTACAGAATTTAAAACCGGTATCTGTGGCGGGGCTGCACGTGCGCGAAGGCAGAACAGTAGAGTCGAAGACACAGCACTAGTTTCTTGTAGCAACGCTTTCCCAGACACAGTTGTTTACAGACATCAGTGACACCAAGTGACAAGCACGCCTGCATCGCTTTTAGTGGAACTTTAGCGTCTGCATTACTGTTAACCCAAAACCGGCACTCGCACAATCTAACTAGTGTCATACATTTGTACCGGCACAATTATATTGAGTACTATAATTTGGTAGTTGTTGCTCACTGCAGTACATGCAATGAAAACGGCTAAGGACCACAAGATTTATATTGATGCTAGAGCGTGTCATTGCGCTTGTTCTTATTGTTATCGTCATGTTCTCGGAGACGGTGACCTACACAGCAGTACGTGCGATCTGTAAGCTGCTTCCACCCGTTATGTAGGCGTTATTGTAAGTGCAGTAGACAAATTGCATTATCTCTTTCTTGTTACTATACATCTGGCGCTACCTCATGTTATTCGGCAACAAAACTAAACAAGCTTAGAACGGGCAGAAAAGACCACTGTTGTTTTAAATCGCTCAGCTACCTTTTTCAAGTGGTAGGAAATATGTAGTATTGGAATAACCACAATTTCTTTTTTTCACTTTCTGAGGGGAGCTGCGCAGTAAATTCTGGGGAACGTAATTGCCCAAACAATGACTTTGAACTGGCGTTTGAATGCTGACAGAATAACTAGTTCTGGGAACGTGCGAGTCATGTGAACCCGTTCTACCCTAACATTGTTTTGAAACTGACGTTGGAATGCTTAAAGAATAAGTGGCTCTGGACCGTCTTTAAGATTAACCCTGCGTATAAGTCTCGTTTGCAGAGCATCGTGATTGGCCTTTGTCTAACACTTATCTAGCTGTATACATAAATACTGCTTGTGGCTTAAGGCATATAAACAAAATGATAGCTTTTAGACCTTAGTCACTGATCTACTTCATTCACATTCATTGCTTTGACTCCCATGCAGAGAAATAACTGAGCGTAAGAAATATCGTCTTTCATCTCCCTTAACTTCGCTTTTCAGCCGAAGTACGAAGTAACTCTTTGGCATAAGTGCGGTAGCGCATTAGTGAACACATTTCAATGTGTCTCTGTTAGAATTAGCTCCAATGTTGCATATAGTGCATTTTAAGGTGATATGAAGCAAGAATAAATTTATTTTAGACAAGCAACGATGACATTGCCTGCGTCGGAACGGAGGGTGTAAGTGATCTAAAGCTCCTTGATCCACGAGCACTTCAGAAATTTATGCGAGCTAGATACTTTGTGCTGTCGGGCATGCGGACGCAATGCTCTATAGAGGGAGAATGATACGTGCGTGCGACTTTCTGCCCAATTATGCTCACCCTCGCGATTGACAATTGTTAGACTCACAGATTGAAAGACAGGAGTCTTTAAATGATTCGTGAGCTTCAGTTGTTCGTAAAGTTGGGTGGTGGTAAACATTTATTACTTGAGCCTTTATACAACGTAACTTGTGAGGGGGCTCAGGAGCGCGTAGGGTGTCCGGGAGTTTGTGGCCCTCGGCGACGCTCAAAGCCCAGTCCAGCAGCCGTATTTGGTCGGCTGGGTTGGAGCTAGACACCACGGTCTCCGATCCCTCGACGTCGGTGAGTTGCCACTAAGAGGGTGGCTGGAGCTCAGGGCATAAGAACATTATGTGATGGAAGTTGGCCCTAGGCGCGCCGCAGAGCGTACATTCCTGTCGATATAGGCCTGGATGAACCAGGGAGAGAAAAGCTGGAGAAAGAAAAGCTTGTGCCTGAAGCTGGCGCCAGGTACTTTGTTGGAATTTTGTTAGGGATTTATTTGGGGGAGGATATCTCAACTGTTGGAGTGCTATTGGAGGAATTAGAGGGCAGTAAATAGAATATAATAGGGCTCAGTGAAGTTAGGAGGCCAAAAGAAGCATATACAGTGCTAAAAAGCGGGCACGTCCTGTGCTACCGGGGCTTAGCGGAAAGAAGAGAACTAGGAGTAGGATTCCTGATTAATAAGAATATAGCTGGTAACATACAGGAATTCTATAGCATTAACGAGAGGGTGGCAGGTCTTGTTGTTAAACCTAATAAGAGGTACAAAATGAAGATTGTACAGGTCTACGTCCGTACATCTAGTCATGATGACCAGGAAGTCGAAAGCTTCTATGAAGACGTGGTTAGAGTGAAAACTAAATACACTATACTAATGGGTGACTTTAATGCCAAGGTAGGCAAGAAGCAGGCTGGAGACAAGGCAGTGGGGGGAATATGGCGTAGAAACTAGGAATAGCAGGGGGGAGTTTTTAGTAGAGTTTGCGGAACAGAATAATGTGAGGATAATGAATACCTTCTTCCGCAAGCGGGATAGCCGAAACTGGACGTGGAGGAGCCCGAACGGCGAGACTAGAAATGAAATAGACTTCATACTCTGCGCTAACTCTGGCATCATACAAGATGTGGATGTGCTCGGCAAGGTGCGCTGCAGTCACCACAGGATGGTAAGAACTCGAATTAGCCTAGACCGGAGGAGGGAACGGAAGAAACTGGTACATAAGAAGCCGATCAATGAGTTAGTGGTAAGAGGGAAAATAGAGGAATTCCAGATCAAGCTACAGAAGAGGTATTCGGCTTTAACTTAGGAAGAGGACCTTAGTGTTGGAGCAATGAACGACAATCTTGTGGGCATCATTAAGGAGTGTGTAATGGAAGTCGGTGGTAACTCCGTTAGGCAGGATACCAGAAAACTTTCGCAGGAGACGAAATATCTGATCAAGAAACGCGAATGTATAAAAGCCTCTAACCCTACAGCTAGAATAGAACTGGCAGAACTTTCGAAGTTAATCAACAAGCGTAAGACAGCTGACATAAGGAAGTATAATATGGATAGAATTGAACATGCTCTCAGGAACGGCGGAAGCCTAAAAACAGTGAAGAAGAAACTAGGAATTGGCAAGAATCAGATGTATGCGTTAAGAGACAAAGCCGGCAATATCATTACTAATATGGATGAGATAGTTCAAGTGGCTCAGGAGTTCTATAGAGATTTATACAGTACCAGTGGCACCCACGACGATAATGGAAGAGAAAATAGTCTAGAGGAATTCGAAATCCCAAAGGTAACGCCGAAAGAAGTAAAGAAAGCCTTCGAAGATATGCAAATGGGGAAGGCAGCTGGGGAGGATCAGGTAACAGCAGATTTGTTGAAGGATGGTGGGCAGATTGTTCTAGAGAAACTGGCCACCCTGTATACGCAATGCCTCATGACCTCGAGCGTACCGGAATCTTGGAAGAACGCTAACATAATCATAATTCATAAGAAAGGGGACGCCAAAGACTTGAAAAATTATAGACCTATCAGCTTACTGTCCGTTGCCTACAAAATATTTACTAAAGTAATCGCAAATAGAAGCAGGAACACCTTAGACTTCTGTCAAGCAAAGGACCAGGCAGGATTCCGTAAAGGCAACTCAACAATAGATCATATTCACACTATCAATCCGGTGATAGCGAAATGTGAGGAATATAAGCAACCCTTATATATAGCTTTCATTGATTACGAGAAAGCGTTTGATTCTGTCGAAGCCTCAGCAGTCATTCAGGCATTACGGAATCAGGGTGTAGACGAGCCATATGTAAAAATACATATAAAAATACAAAGCAACAAAATCCCAATAAAGAAAGGCGTCAGGCAGGGAGATACGATCTCTGCAATGCTATTCACAGCGTGTTTAGAGGAGGTATTCAGAGACCTGGATTGGGAGGAATTGGGGATAAAAGTTAATGGAGAATACCTCAGTAACTTGCGATTCGCTGGTGATATTGCCTTGCTTAGTAACTCAAGGGACCAATTGCAATGCATGCTCACTGGCCTGGAGAGGCAAAGCAGAAGAGTGGGTCTAAAAATTTGTCTGCAGAAAACTAAAGTAATGTTTAACAGTCTTGGAAGAGAACAGCAATTTACAATAGGCAGCGAGGCACTGGAAGTCGTAAGGGAATACATCTACTTAGGGTAGGTAGTGACGGCGGATCCGGATCATGAGACGGATATAGTCAGAAGGATAAGAATGGGCTGGGGTGCGTTTGGCAGGCATTCTCAGATCATGAACAGCAGGTTGCCATTATCCCTCAAGAGAAAAGTGTATAATAGCTGTGTCTTACCAGTACTCACCTACGGGGCAGAAACCTGGAGGCTTACGAAAAGGGTTCTACTCAAATTGAGAACGACGCAACGTGCTATGGAAAGAAGAATGATAGGTGTAACGTTAAGGGATAAGAAAAGAGCAGATTTGGTGAGGGAACAAACGCGAGGTAATGACATCTCAGTTGAAATCAAGAAAAAGAAATGGACATGGGCAGGACATGTAATGAGGAGGGAAGATAACCGATGGCCATATGATGATGATGATGATGATCTCAACCGCATTTCGAGGTAGTGGCGGGTGATCTCGGGATATTCGACCAATCCCCATACGCGAGAAATACTGTAATTCTCGTCTATCCCGAAATTATGCGTTCCTTTTGGTACTTTTTTTCGTGTATAGACGCCTGCATCAAAAGAACATGCCGTGATTACGAGAAAAAAATAAAGATGGGTAGTGGCGCCACTGTCTCGTTCTCTCCAATGAAATGGAGCCCGATTGAATTTCTTTTTTAACCTTCGGTGCAATGGGCCTGTTATTATATGAGTAAAAGATGCAGTGATCTGCTTTCATGTGCGAAATTGAAGATACCATGATGAGGCACGCCGTTTATTTATTTATATATTTATTTATTTATTCATTCATTGATTTAGTACCCACAGGGCCCAATCAGGCATTACAGTGGGAGAGTGTGGTACAGAGGAAAAAAACAAGCATAAAGATTGCAGGTTTGCATAAATTCGTGTAAGTGAACAACGCATTATTATAAGCCGACACAAAACCACGCAGCCAAGTTGCACCCAGCCCCGTCGGACACAGGCACGTTGCAGATGTCACATGTCACATGTGAAAAAAAAGTACATAAAGCAGAATGATTACGATGAGTCATAATGAAAAAGCAAAAAAAAACAACAAAGCGAATAATAAGTTGAAAAAGAAAGAATGTGGTGATTAAGAGACAGTGCGACAAGGTGAAAAAAGAGGCACTACAAGGAAATGTCATTTGCAACTGGGATTCTTTATAGGTCATGATAATTGCTAGACGTACACGCTAAATTTATCAATCCTTAGTGAGCAAAAGACTGTTATTTTTATTGCAGAAAAGAACGTGTTAGGACAAGGAATTCCTACAACTAAGGAAGGAAGTCGGTTCCATTGACTGATGGGTCTTGGGGAAAAAAGAGCTGCTAAAGGCCGATGTATTACATTTGTATTCTCTTATCTTGTGGTCATGATCTTTGCGTGCTGATGTGTAGTGAGGCTGGTTTATGTACACGTCATGCGGAATTCGAGTATGAGAGTGATATGTGATGCGTACAAGCTTAAGTCGAAACGACGCTCTTCAGTGCTGGAGAGATTGCCAGTTTAGCATTGGCCTTAGATTTAGTTGCACTAAACTGCCTGTCATAGATTGGTATATCTAGTACATATCTTGCCGCCATGGACTGAACTTTTTCTAGTCTTTCTTGGTTAGTTACTGATGAAGGGTCCCACACAGAGCATGCGTATTTGAGCGCAGATCTTGCATATGATTGATACAGTAACTCCCGGGCTTGTTGTGGAAACGAACGTGTATTTCGTCGTAAATATCCCAAGCTCCGACAAGCTTTGCCTACGGTATAATGCACATGCCGATTCCATGATAAAGAGGGGCAAAAGTAAGCGCCTAGGTATTTATATTCACAGACCATTTTTACTAGAGAGCAGTTTATCGCGTATTCAAATTTTCCAGGATTTTTTTTTTTTTTCTGGAGAACCTCACACACATCTTTTTCTCGAAATTAAGTTTCATTTCCCATGGCTCACACCACTCGTGTATGACATATAAGTCGTTTTTGAATTGCGAAGCCGTCACTTTCAGATGTAACTTTACGGTAAAAGATACAATCATCTGCAAATAACCGAATATGGGACTGTTCATTTTAATTATTGTCATTGATATAAAGTTCGAAGAGAAGGGCCCCAGAACTGACCCCTGAGGTACCACTGACATAAAATTAGTTATTGTAGATGGTTCGCCGTTTACGACTACATATTGTCGCCTCTCGCGTAAATATTTGGCGATCCACGCAATAACTTGACGATTAATATTAAACCTGGTTAGTTTTTGCGGTAACAGGTAATGTGAAACGGTGTCAAACGCTTTTTAAAAATCAAGAAAAATGCAGTCAACCGATGATTTGCCGTCCAGGGCTGCCACTAAGACACGTTTGATCCCTATTAGTTGTGTGACGCATGATAATCCTCGTCTAAATCGATGCTGATTTGAGTTAAATAAAGTCTACTGAAGGCACTGGGCAGTGGGCATAGTGCTTGTGAACGAGAAGACGACGAGAATTGCTGGCTTCCCCGTTTGGCCATAGTACCGACCTGTTTAAGCCTACCGCTGCAAACCTAGAACTAGTGCCGCTGGGCAAACACCCCCGTTGTATTTAGTGGAGGTGTGGGGGTTTCTCTTCGACATCCTGGAACTCCGCTGTCGGACGCTACCACCAGCTATTTCAATGGATGAACCGGGACCGTCCCAGGCTGCTGCTCCCGTGCCTCCAGCCATCGTTTGCTCTGGTGTGATTCGGCAGCGCGATCCGGCTATATTTAGCGGCACAGATGATCATGACGTGGAAAACTGGCTCGCTGGAAATGATCGTGTAAGCGCCTATAACAAATGGCACGAACGCGCCAAGCTCAGAAATGTCATATTTTACTTGACTGATGTGACAAACCTATGGTTCCTCAATCATGAAGCCGATTTTACCACCTGGTTGGCTTTCACGACAACTTTGGCAGAGGTCTTTGGCCGTCCCGCCGTTCACCGGCTTCACGCTGAGCAGCGCTTGCGTGGCCGAGCTCAACGCCAGGACGAGACCTTCACCAGTTATATTGAAGACGTGCTCTCGCTCTGCAAGCGCGTCAACTCATCAATGGACGAAGCAGACAAGATCAAGCACGTCACGAAAGGCATCGATGACCATGCCTTCCAGATGCTCGTCGTGAAGAGTCCCCGGACGATTGCCGAGGTCATACAGCTTTGTCAGCAGTACGACGAGCTGCGCAAGCAGCGTGCATCAAGACGCGCTGCTCAGCAGGACACCGCGGATTTATCTCCGTTGGATTTCGGCCGCGACGCTGCCGCCATCTCTGTTTTAATGCCAGAGATGAAGCAGTTCATCCGTCAGGAAGTCGCACGCCAACTCTCTCTGGTGAATAGCGCACCGGCGCCGTCGACGACCTTGGCTCCTTCGCTTCGTCATGTCATTCAGACGCAAGTTGCCGCGGCGCTACCATCTGCTCCTCCTCCGCAGCCTGCAGCTGGACCGCTAACTTACGCTGACGTTGTCGCCCGGCCTTACGCTACTCCGGATCCTGATGCCTACCGGGCCACCGGTACCTTCCATGTGCCGCCGCCACCTTCGCGTCCGATTGTCGTCCCTCACTCGGCCGCTGGAGTCCCTGTCGTCAACCCATGGCGAACACCTGATCACCGTCCAATATGTTATTCCTGCCATTTTCCGGGCCACGTAGCACGATTCTGCCGCCGTCACAGCCCCCATTTACCTGAAATTGGGGCGCCTCAAGCTACAGGCCTGCTCGACATCAACGTCAGGACCAGTCTAATTTACCTCCGGACTCGTCTTACAGTCGCCTCCCCTTCGATTCACGCCGGTCGCCTCCCCCACGTCGCCGATCCATTTCCCCGATGGTTCGCCGACCCAGCCCAGCCCGAGAGGAAAACTAACAGTCTCAGTCCCAGAGGCATGAACCGCGTTTACGTCGAACATTTCAAGGCCTCATTCTACACCGGCGAACGAAATTGAACTGTCCGTAGGCGGCGTCACCGTACACGCACTTATCGACACCGGAGCCGCCGTTTCTATTATTAGTGAGAAGCGTTGCCGCAGTTTGAACAAAGTGACCATTCCCCTCTGCGTACGGCGACTTCACATCGCATTCAGCCTTCAGCGTCGTGCACAGCCCGGGTCGTCATTCAAAGCGTTATGTATGTTATCGAAATTGTCGTCCTATCTCGTTCCTCGCACGACATTATCCTTGGATGGTATTTCCTATCTGTCAGTCAAACTGTTATCGACTGCGCTCGTGCCGAACTTACGTTATCCGTACCGTGTTTGACCCTGACGACCATTCTTCTGCTTCTGTTCCTGCTTTATGGTTCCGTTTGCTGTAGTCACTTTTTGCGAAGGCTCTGCTACCCTTTACGTGTGCAATCCGTCCGCCTGCCCATCATCCCTACTCCGCGGCGAGCGCCTGGGTACCTGTGAACCTTTCGATTGCGTTCTCCCAGCCACCATGTTTGGTGATATGGCATCACTTCCGATTTGTGCCGTCACTCCTCCCGCTGCGACCGATGCCCCTGTAGACGTCTTGGCTCGTGCCGTCGACGCAGAACTCACATCTGCGCAGCACACAGAAATCATCAAGCTCCTCCAACGTTTTCGTGCCCCATTTGACATTGACCAACCATCCTTGGGCCGAGCGTCCGTAGTCGTTCACCGTATCGACAGCGGTCAACAAACACCATTGCGCCAGCGGCCGTATCGCGTGTCGGCTGCTGAACGCCGTATCACCGACGAGCATGTTGACGACATGTTGGAGCGTGGCATCATCCAGCCTTCTAACAGTCCCTGGGCATCTCCGGTTGTCCTCGTTAAAAAAAAAGATGGCTCCATCGATTTTGCATCGCCTATCGCCGCCTTGACCGAATAACGCGCAACGATGTCTATCCTCTGCCGCGCATCGACGATGCCTTGGACAGTCTTCAGGGAGCTGAATTCTTTTCCTCGATGGATTTGCGCTCCGGGTACTGGCAAGTGCCAATGGCAGAGGCCGACCGCCAAAAGACAGCCTTTGTAACACCTGATGGGCTATATGAATTTACCGTCATGCCGTTCGGCCTCTGCAACGCGCCTGCCACATTCGAGCGAATGATGGACACCGTTCTTCGAGGGCTGAAGTGGAAAACGGGCCTCTGTTATTTAGATGACGTTGTGGTTTTTTCCACCGACTTTGCGTCGCACCTCAGCCGCTTTGAGAAACTTCTTGCGTGCCTCTCCACGGCAGGCCTGCACAAAATCTGAAGAAATGTCAGTTCGGCGCTCGCAGGCTTACTATTCTTGGCCATGTAGTTTCAAAAGATGGTATCCTCCCGAACCCCACGAAACTTACCGCCGTATCCGAGTTTCCTAAACCAACCACCATGAAGGAGCTTCGCAGCTTCATCGGCCTTTGCTCAAATTTCCGACGCTTCGTCCGTAACTTTGCCTCTATCATCGCCCCCTTGACGCAGCTTCTCACCAGAAGTTCTGACCTGTCAGCCAGGACCCCGGCGTGCGATGACGCATTCCAAGAATTGCGACGCGTTCTCACCTCTCCTCCAGTACTGTGACACTTCGATCCCTCTGCTCCAACTGAGATTCATACAGACGCTAGCGGTGTTGGGCTCGGCGCTGTTCTCGCTCAACGCAAGGATGGCTTCGAAGAGTACGTCGTCGCGTATGCCAGCAGCACCTTTACCAAAACCGAGGCGAACTACTCGGTTACTGAGAAGGAATGTCTGACCATCATTTAGGCTATCGGAAAATTTCGTGTTTATGTGTACGGGCGTCCATTTGAGATCGTGACCGACCATCATGCCCTATGCTGGTTATCTTCAATAAAAGATGAAACTGGTCGGCTCGCCCGTAGGGCATTGCGCCTGCAAGAGTACGACATCCGCGTTGTTTATCGCTCAGGCCGAAAGCATTCAGACGCAGACGCTCTATCCCAGTCACCCCTGCCCTCTGGTCCTGTCCACTCGTCTATTTCCACATGCGGTGCCTTCGCCCTCAGTATTTCCGACATGCTATCAGAGCAGCGCAAGGACGCATGGGTCTCTTCGCTCATTGCCTTCTTGTCTAGACAGTCGCCAGCGCCGATCTCTCGGATGCTCCGTCGTCAAGCCGCGCACTTCATCTTTCGAGATAACTTGCTGAACCCCCGCAACTAGGATTCGAGCGGCCGCAAGTGGTTGCTTGTAATACCCCGACACCTCCGCTCCGACATCTGCGCCACGTTCCACGACAACCCACAATGCGGCCACACTGGTGTATTAAAAACATACTCTCGCCTTCAGCTTCGGTACTACTGGCGCGGTATGTACCGTTTCGTTCGCCAGTATGTCTGGTCATGCCTCATATGCCAACGACGCAAGACGCCAACTCAACATGCTTCCGGCCCCTTGCAACCCTTACCATGCCCCGCGCGCGCGCTCGACCGCGTCGGCATTGACCTATACGGTCCGCTTCCCAACACTCCAAGCGGCAACCGCTGGGTTATTGTCGCTATCGACCACCTCACGCGGTACGTTGAAACTTCAGCCCTTGCATCTGCCACAGCAAAAGACGTCGCCAGGTTTATCCTTCAACATCTGATTTTACGCCATGGAGCAACTCGAGAATTACTGAGCGACCGCGGTCGCGTATTCCTCTCCGACGTCATTTCAGCATTGCTCAAGGAGTGTCGCATCATTCACCGCACTACCATGGCATATCATCCTCAAACTAATGGGGTGACAGAACGTTTCAACCGCACCCTTGGCGACATGTTGGCCATGTATATTTTATCTGACCACTAAAATTGGGATCGCATTCTCCCTTTCATCAACTACGCTTACAATAGCGCCACGCAAAGCGCCACCGGATTCTCCCCTTTTTTTTTCCTTTACGGACACGAACCTAAATGTACTATGGACACGATTTTACCATACCGGCCGGATGCTTCGGAGGGGACGACTGTTTCTAGAGCGGCTGCTTACACTTAAGAATGTCGCCAGCTCACTCGTTCGTTCACATCCCAGGACTAGTGGCGCCAAAGGCATCGCCACAATTCATCCACTACGGCTACGCGCTTTGCTCCGGGGTTCACTGGTCTGGTTGTGGGTGTCCTCTACCCCTGCAGACCTTTCCTCGAAGTTGCTCCCCTAGTACCACGGTCCTTATCGGGTACTCCAACAAACATCCGTGGTCAACTACCTCATCGAGCCAATGGAAGCGCCTTCCGACCAGCGTCGTCGGGGCCAGGAAATTATCCACGTCTCCCGGCTCAAGCAGTGCCATGAGCCCCCTGTGTTTTCCTGCCCTTAGGTGGCCAGGATTGCTACTCTTTCGGTGGGGATTGATTGTACTGAAGGCACTGGGCAGTGGGCATAGTGCTTGTGAAGGAGAAGACGACGAGAATTGCTGGCTTCCCCGTTTCGCCATAGTACCGACCTGTTTAGGCCTACTGCTGCAAACCTAGAACTAGTGCTTCTGGGCATACACCCCCGTTGTAAAAGAATTACAAATTATATGTTTGACTACTGCAGTATATAAAACATGCTCTAGAACTTTACTGCACACAGAAGTAAGTTAAATGTGACGGAAGTTATTAATAGCGTTGATCGAGCCAGTCTTATATATAGGAGAAACCGATGCCATTTTCCAATCAGCCGGAAGTGAGCTGTTTTCCAAGGACTTCTCAAAAATAATATTCAAGTAAATTGGCACTATATGAGAGCAAGACTTCAACATAAAATTGGGTAAACAGTCGGTGTCCACAGATGTTGCAGAATTTAAATAACGCAGCAGTAATTCAATGCCCCAAGCTTCGATCACTATCTTAGGAACGGGTGCGGATTCGTGTTTCAACAATTTCAGATCTTTCCGAGATCTGTTGGGGCAGAGAACACTGATGTAAAATAAAGATTGAACAACTTGGCCTTTTCTGTGGCGTCGGAAATTGTAACATCGCCATCGGTCAAAGCGAGGATAGAAATGTTGTCTTTCTTGTTTTGTTTTTTATGCTTCCAAAGTTTCTTCAGCCTTTGCTTTATTTTATTTTCTATTCTTTTAAAGTAGGCTGATTTTCTTTGTACTGTAGCATTGTTCACTTGCCACGTTGCCAGTTTTCGTTTACATAAGTTCTCGTTAGAAGGGTATCGTTTGAATGAATGGTAAATTTTATCCTTACGCTTCACTAAAACATCCAGTTCTTCAATGTACCATGGCTTACTTCAATTACGCCTTCTAGTCAATACCCACGACGGAACAAACCGGTTGTGCAGTTCAAAGATTTTTTCTTTAAATAGAACCCATAGGTTTTCCACAGAATACTCATCCGCAAGTGTTTCGAACACAACGAAATAGGTTTCCAATGAACTATTGATTGCTTGGATATCAGCCTTGGCGTAATTATACATGCACCGACTCTTCTCATTGTAAACGCTTGCATGTTTCATATTTATTTCGCATAGCACGACGTCATGATCACTTATTCCTTGCAATATTTCAGTGTTCTGAACCATTTTTGGCATATCTGTGAAAAAAAAAATCTAGGATATGACTTCCTCGCGTAGGTTCCAGCACAGTTTGTCCTAATGAAAAGAGGTTAATAAAATCGGCAATTTCAGATTTGAAGCTAGGGGAGCTTTCAGAGGCTATCGGCTGTTCATTCCAGATGAGATTAGGTAGATTAAAGTCCCCACCCTCAATGACGTAATCAGATGTGATTTTTGTAGCTGTGGCGGTAAAATGACAATTCTCTGGCTGAACCAATTGGTGGCCTGTATAAGGCGCAGACTGATAGTGATTTGCCATTCGAGAGTTTCAGCTGACACAAAACAGCTTCACTCCTATCCTCTATATTTACGCGTGTAGAAGGAATGCGCTGGTCTACCAAGATAAAATTACCACCTCCGTGATAATTTCTATCCTCTCTATAAACTGTAATGTTATCAGGAAATAATTTAGAGCTCGCTACGTCTTCATCGATCCATGACTCGGTGCCAATAACTACACTAGGTTTGACCATGCGCACTAAGTTGCTGAAAGCATCCAGTTTGTTTTTAATGCTCTTACAGTTGACTACAAAAATCAAAAGTGAATTCGATAAGGACTTATTGGGTCATTTGCACGGCACAACCTTCTCTGAAAGGTCATCATAGGTGTACTTTATGCCGTCTATGTAAGGTATGTCACGCTTTAATTGCACACGTGTGTCCTTACTTTTATGTTCCTGAGCAAACCGTCACAGGTTTCGCCTTCTCTTGCGCACTGGCTCGGAAAGGTCTTGCCACATACTGATACCTGTGTCTTTCAAATTCTTGGGCTTTCCTTAAATCAAATGTTTTTCTTTCTGTGACCCAAACCTTCAGATCAAGGCTCGTGTTTTCCCCTCTCGAAATATTCCTAGTCGATGGGCTTTTTCGATCGACTCAGGGTTAACTTGCAATTTTGTTGCGCATGCTTCCTTAAAAAGCAATTCAGATGACGAAGCTTCGCGAATATTTGTATCAGGTGTGCGGTAGAACACGAGGTTGTGCTGCCTACTACGATGTTGTGTATTATGATTTATGCCTACTACGATTTTGTAGTTGTGAGGGATCCAGGATTATTTTTGCCCTCCTGTAGTTTATTAACATTCACCCAATTCACAATACAGGGATCTGTTTGTATTTTTCCACCGTTGGAATGCAGCCCCTGCAGCCGGAATTTGATATTGCGCACATGGCATACAAGCCACTGCGCCATCAAAGCGGGTCACATTAGTCACACAACTGAACGTTTATTAACAGGCATAGTTGGCGGCCGATTTGGCATAGTTGGCGGCTCTCGCTTATGAATTGTTTTTTTTAACTAGAAACTTGCGTTATACTACATTCCTAAATCTTATTGCCGCATGGTCAGTGCGCATTCGAGAGTCCGAAACATTAGCGCCACTTCAAAGGCTACGTCAATTTATGTGCTATGCTCTAGGCTTGTGCAATGGCCAATCAGAGACGATGAGACTGTGGAGATACAAGAGTTATACAAGGATACTTACAAGAGTTCAGGGAGACGGCCACCAGAACGCCGACCAAGACAGCGAGAAGCAAGCAGAATGCTACCAAGCAGAATTGTACGATGCCGGTAGCCCTTCGTCTTCAATGGAATAGACGCAGAGGAGTTAGCGACGTGTTACACAGGGTGTAAAGTAGCACTTGATGTGTTTGAGTGCACTCTGTACCATATTTTTCATGGAAGAAAGGTGACACACATTTACTGATATGCAAACTAAGGGGCATTTCTTCTATAAAAATTTATGAGACTCTAGAGCATAGATGTGCACGGCTACTGAGAAACATCAAAAGCAAGATAGCGAGCGACAAGCAAAACAACACTGAAACAATGATTTCATCAATGTTTGAGGTGAATGTTTAATGCGTGCATATGCGCATATACTAAAAGAAGCGTGAGGAGGAATACGTTAGTAAACGTGCACCAACCAAACGAGCATTCTTACACTGTTTGAGATTGCTGATTCTAGCTTTATTGTTTCCTTCTCAGATTTTTTTAGGTTCCTCGATTTTCAGGACATGTATCACATGTAGTTCTCCCTTGTGTAGACCACGCGAATGGGAGTGTCATATGTCATGCAGTCTGTCTGCTCATATTAACACGTACGTGTTCGCCTAAAATATATAAATGACCATTTCAATACCATGAGCACTATGAGATTCATGTGTACATAACTGGGGACATTCAAAATGCACAGTCATCTCGCAGCACTGGCTGCATCCGCCATCTTTTCTGAGCTGAAGTTTCACTGTGCCAGTATTTCGTGCAGCTCGGTGATCGTGGCCTTGTGGCCATTTGGGACTCTAAAATGACATGATCGTCTTCAACATCGAGCGAATATTGAAGAGCTAACTTCACTCTGCGCCTGCCCCTCCCCCCGAATGAACGAAGCCAAGCATGCTGTTTTCTGCATTTGTATTTTATTGTATTTGGTTTTATGGCGCATAAGCAACTCAGGCTATCATGCGCCAAACGCATGGCATAATTTATTTCAAAAATTGGGTATCCTCAGCGAAGGTCCTTGTCCGGACAAGGACTCTGAGGAGCCCAACAAATCAAATGGAGACATTAGCCTTCTTCTCAGGACTGAGAAAATGGGTCAGGTGCATCATAAGATCCGTGAAAAAACTGGGTAAGAATTTTTAGGATTAGTAGTTCTATGATGTATAATATTTCGTTTAGGATCGCTGCGTCTTTCAAAAAACTTAAAAACAGATGAAGTTCCTAAGTGGGTTATCTCCTAAATGTAGACTGGGATGGAAGGGAATGCGTTCATTGTAAAATACAGTAAAATATTTTTTCCTTAGCCGTTCAAGTTGTGTGCACGAGAATAAAATATGTTTATAGTGAGCTCATCTCCACATTTCTCACATAAGGGTTTGTCTTGTTTCGTCAGTAGAAAGTTATGTGTTAGGTGTATGTGTCCCATGCGCAGGCGGCATAAAATTGCTTCTATAAAACGTTCCTGATGCCTGCATGATCTCCATTCTCCCAGAATAGGTTTTGCTAAATGTAGTTTCTTATTTTCTTCGCTATTCCATGTACACTGCCATTTTTCTTTAAGCTTATTTTTTACTAACTTCATGCAATCTGCATAGGGTATATTTACAGTACTGACATCCTTATGGCAGGCTTGAGCGGCGCACGCGTCAGCTCTCTCGTGGCCTCTAATTCCGTGATGGCTTGGTATCCAACAGAGCTTAATTTCGTGTCCTTGTGTTGGAGCAGTTATTATGTTATGGATTACATTTCTTATTAAAGGTTCCCTTACGTTTCTGTTTTCTACGTCTTGTGATACCCGCACAAACGGCGTTCTCAAGAGACATACTACCTTAAAACCGAAACCATCGCAGAGGCCTCTGCTCGCGGCGACTTGCTCTTCGAACCTCGGCTACGTACCCTTTACTAACTATCCCACGGTCTCGAATTTTCGATGGGAACCTCTAAAACAATTTTACGTCGTACTACGAACCCCACCTTTGCTGCATTCGCAAGAAAGCGCCTGGCACGTGAAAGATCCTAGCTCCCGTACTACACTGCTGTTGGACGAAGGTGATTAAACTACATGCGTGCACCATACACTGTCGTTGCTACACTCGTGTTGGATTCTAGATTTAGCGTGTGAAGCAAACTTGTGCGCGTTAGGTCACACACGCATGTCCGGTGGAAATGTATGAGGAATGTTAACGGCAATTTGGGGGACAGCAGTTAATGTGTTGCGTGCGGTCGCTGCTGCCGGTTGCGGCGGCAAGCATCAAGTGTTCGCACGAGAAGGCATTTCGCGTGTTGTCTCTTACTCGTGCACTGCCTAATTATCGAACTGCTTTTGTGATCACGCGTTCCTGAGTTCAGGAATTAGCTGTTTACAGACGCTCCCGTTGAATGCAGAGCGCACTAACCGTTCAAAGGCGTGGTTAGGTGCACTTTGAAGCCTGGCGCCTCGACAACACACCCGAAAACGAAAGTACACGCGGTAATTAAATACCAAATGGGAACATGGAAAAGGAACGCACATGCTAAACTACAGCGCGCTGCGTGATGAAGCAGCTGCAGATTCAGGGTCGACCACGCGGGTATCGTCCATATCTATGCCGTTTGTGAGCTGCTGTAAAGACGAGGAGAGCGATGTGCACTGAAGTCGCACCCAGTGTTCCGTTATTTTCTTTTATCTTGTATACTTCTTGTTTCTCGTATCTTACTCGCATCCTCTAGGACTCGGAGAGGGAGAGGGGTAAACACTTGCCGCAGCAAGAAAACATGCCGGAGTCAAAGCAAAGGAAACTACGTATTGGTTGGCCACTGTTTATCATGCCGATTTTATGAGGATGGTGATTTTGTTGATAACTATTGCCGAAAAAAAAAAAAAAACCAAGCCAGCCTGTTACCGGCGTTGCCCCGAGCACTTGGCTCCGCGTATGGCAAGGGCGAAAGCCGCAGCTATGCGTGTAGCTATGCTTTCGATAGAGCGGTTTCGTTATACCATGCCTTACGCAAGATGGCAAATAACACTTTGCTGCAAGTCAATACACGGAATTTGATGTTTTAAATATCGCTATTAGACATTGTGCCAAAAAAAGAAAATTACACTAGACTTCTACGCTCCCCCCCCCCCCTTCAAAAAATATACAATAACCTTTTCGAGTACTTAACCATTACATTAGTAGTCAAAGAAAAATGAGCCTTGAGAAATACTTAAAGGACCTTTCAAGTTGCTTTCATTACAAGCTCGCACAAGCTCATTTACACTTGGGGAATGATACATAATAATACACTGCACTATGCGTTATAAGAATTCCGGCAGCCCGCAGCAATTATCGCCTAAGGGATTCCTCTGAGGTACACAAGGCTGCTCTTTCTTCCATACATATAGACTGAGATTCTTTATCGGTTGTTCTTTTTAACTGTGGCAATGCGCGGTAGTATTGATTCGAAAAATATTCCACCAGCATTTTCTTCCTCTTTGGTTGAAATTTTTTTTAAATGCGTGTGTCCGATAGCATGGCGCTGCTTCTTCAAGTGAATATTTCGATTAGGCGCAAATTTTTGGATTAAACATCCGAGTGACTGGAACGCTAACTAGGAATAGTCACTAATGTACACTTAATGCGCATGCATTGTTTGCCGAGCTCTCCCCAGTCTGTCAAGTCAAAAGTAAAATGCCTTGTACCTGCTCAAAATGCGTAATTTGCAGACATTTCTTAGTATAGTGTAAATTTAGATGACTTATAGCTTTTAAGCGATAAGGCGAAATTTAAAGCAACAAAAATAACATAAAAGGACAGTACCCATAGTGATAAATAGGGCTGCTTAGAAAACGCATGGGGAAGCCTATAGTAGGGGTGGATCATCCGAAATTTCGGAGTGGGTCATCTTGAAATTTGTGGTTGGATCAACTTGAAATTTGTAGGTGGGCCTACAAAAACATGGGTGTGGGCCAGCTTGTAAATTGGGAGTGGGCATACTTAAATCTATTGGATGAGCCAGCTATAAATTTGCAAGTAAACCAACTTAATTCGGTTGGGTGAGCCAAATATAAATTTGCAAGTGCGCCAACTTGAAATTTTGACATGGGGCAAATGAAATTTGGAGGTGGGACAACTTGAAATTTGGACATGGTCCCACTGAAAGTGGGGGGTGGGGCCACTTCAATTAGGAAGTAGGGCTAAGTTGAAATTTCAGGGCGACCCAACTTAAATTTGGGAGTGGGCCAAGTTGAATTTTGGGGTGAACCAGTGTGAAAGTTGCACGTGGGCTAACTAAAATTTGGGTGTTAAGTGAACTTGGAACTACGGGGCGGGTCAAATTAATTTTGCGGATCAGCAAACGTGAAATCTGGAGGTAGGTCAAGTTAATTTTAAGTGTGGGCCAACTTGAAATTTGGGGGCAGGCCGACTTCAATTCGCGGGTGGGCTAACTTCAAATTTGTGGTTGGGCCAAGTACAAATCTGGGGGTCGGACAAACTAAATTTGGGCTTGGACCAACTTAAATTTCGGGATGGGCCAAGCTGAAATTTCGGGGTGGCCCAATGTCCAAATGAATGCTGCTGAGCGTCCTTAAAGTTGTAAAGACCTCGCTGGCAAGCGGACGCGTTGAGACGCTAGACGCGTTTTCAGTGGGCCTGAACAAGGCGCAGTCAGAACCCAGCTGAGAGCTTGCGTGGACAAGGAACGCGCGCATTACACAGGCTTGCTAGAAAGACAGCGAGGGTGACATGGAATTGCACTGCATCGCGGCGATGCACTCTGCCCTCACGCGACGCTTCCCGCTGCTACGGCAGCCTGTGTTCCCCTTGGACCGCTTTGTTCCGTCGAGGCGCGCTCGTGCCCGGCGTTCTGGCTCGATTAGTACGATTGTATTGCGCATACTCCCGGACAACCTTCTGTGGCAATGAAGGGAAAGCTACGGGGGCGGAGGTGCTGCACACGTGTTACTGCGCCAAGTAGTTCGCCAGCGTTTGGCAATGCTTTCGGTTGCTTGGACCAGACGCTGAATCGAAGCAGCTTCCACGTTGGACGGTCTCGTGTTTGCCCAGACGCCGAAGGGAAAAGCGGAAAAATAGGTAAACATTTACATTCAGTGCTGCATGTTATCTTATTTAACTGTTGCTAACAAGGTGTTTATGGTTTCTCTTCCCCAGCTTAAACTAACGTGGATGAAAGCACGGGACTCTTTTCAAAAGCGCTCTCACATGTGCGCTCTTTGCCTTCGCAGCGTTTCCTTCATTGCCACCGAAGGTTGTCCGCGAGCATAAGTCTGATGCGCCGAGAAAATCTAAAAATTGTCTGCTAAAGCATAAGAATAATTTGCCACCGAAAAGGCCATGGCTAGACGCGCGTAAGCTAGGAGACGCAAGTAAGTAAAACTAAGCAAAAACGAAGTCGCAGTCTAGCGAATCAATGCTCATGCATTAGTAGCAAATTCTCAGAATTTGTCACTTTATCATTGACAAATAAGGGGGACGCTGTGATTATAAAATTTAAAACGAGCATAATTGATGTTACCTCATGCGAAATTCTTTCTTAGGCTTCAGTGACATCCGAGGTCCCTCTTTTTGAAAAGTGCTGAATAGTGGGCTAGCGTTCCGCTTAATGAAACTGAACGCCAATAAATCTTTTATTAAATTTTGGTGGCGGTTAGATATAAAAATATAGTAGTCCTAATACTTCTGATAAGCCGTGGACACATCGCGTCTGTTGAGCTTCTGATTCGCTACTGCAGGACGAACCTTAGTTGATTGATCCAGAGTAAATTTAGGATATGTGAGGTACCAAACAGACAGAGATACTTAGACTATCCTGCATGTGCTGTCCGACTCGTCAAGTAAGCCACATTCGGAGGAAATTTTTTGCAATGTTATGCGAAGATTTGGAAATATGTTAAAACTTGACTTATCAAAATAGGGTAGATATATGGTAAACTAAGGATATCAGCCGTGTAATACACACTTTACACTGCCACCAGTAATTTGCCAGGAATTTGCATAACTATCCTAGAAGGATGGCAGGATGATATTGTCACGGCTCACTGGAGACAAAAGCGGAGAGCGGTATTTATTCGAGAGAGTTAGGGCAAGCGCTCGGTCCAGACTTCTTCTCTAGCGCCTCGCTTGTACAGACGAGGTCGTCGTCTTTATCGTCAGCGTGGTTGGGCACAGATGGTGTCGCGGGATTTGGCCCCCTCCAGAAGGAGCATCGTCCCTATGCTCGGCGGGTAGCATCCGGTGTCCAGCAAACCACAGAGTGTCCATGTCATTCAGAAAAATAAGGTTTCATGCGCACCACGTGCAGTCTCAGGCAGGTCGTGACGGCGCCTCGAGGAAGATGGGCTGTCAGGAACGACTTCATAGTTGACGTCGCTAAGGCGTCGTAGAACCTTGTACGGCCCGAAGTATCGGCGCAGAAGTTTCTCCGCGAGCCCTCGGCGGCGTACTGGAGCCCAAACCCAGACTCTGTGGCCGGGCTGGTAGACGACACATCGATGGCGTTGATTGTAACGTCGTGCATCACGGTCTTGCTAGCTGGCTATGCGAACGCGCGCGAGTTGTCTTGCTTCTTCGGCGCGCTCTGTAAAATCTGCGGCATCAGTCTCGGAATCGCTGGAATCATGAGGAAGCATAGCATCCAGCATTGTAGTTACTTCTCGACCGTGGAGGAGACTGAATGGCGTCCTTGTTGTTTCCTGCCGAGCCGTATTATAAGCAAACGTTACATAGGGTAATATTTGGTCCCAGTTCTTGTGTTCCACATCGGCATACATGCACAGCATGTCTGCGAGAGTCTTGCTGAGGCGCTCCGTAAGGCCATTGCTTTGCGGGTGATAGGCTGTAGTCCTTCTGTGTGCCGTACCACTGAGGGTGAGTACAGTTCGCAAAAGTTCAGCCGTGAACGCGGTTCCACTGTCGGTTACGATGATCGCTAGAGCACCGTGCCTCATGACGACGTTTTCGATGAAGAACTGTGCGGCCTCGGCTGCTGTGCTGCTAGGAAGTGCCTTGGTTTCAGCATATCGCGCGAGGTAATCTGTCGCAACGATGATCAATTTATTTCCGGCAGGAGATATTGGCAATGGGCCCACAAGGTCCATTCCAATTTGTGCAAGCGGCGTTCCCGGTACTGAAAGGGGATGTAATAATCCGGCAGGTTTCGTAGGTGGCACTTTTCGTCGCTGACAGTCAAGGCACGTTCGAACGTAATGCTTCACCTGTGCTGCGAGCCGTGGCCAGTAATACTTCTCTTTGATCCGTGCTAATGTTCTTGTGTAGCCTAAGTGACCTGAGGTAGCTTCGTCGTGATAGGTCTGCAAAATTTCTTTGCGGAGAGGTTTAGGTACGACTAGCAGATATCTCTTCCCTGTTGAAGAGATGTTCCTCCTAAAAAGAACAGTGTTGCGTAGGCAGAATGATGACACGTGCCTTGAGAACAATCTGGGCTTGTTTGTGGTGCGGCCTTCTAAGAAATAAATAAGTGACGCGAGCTCCTGGACCTCTTGCTGTTGTTGAGAGATGGTGGCCGCATGAACAACTCCCAAAAAACCTGCGGATTCGTCATCGTCTCCGCCTGACGACTCGATCGGCGATATGGAAAGGCAGTCAGCGTCTAAGTGCTGCCTTCCCGATTTATAGACCACTGTCATGTCGTACTCTTGAAGCCGTACGCTCCAGCGTGCCAAACGTGCAGATGGGTCTTTCATATTGGTCAACCAACAGAGAGAATGGTGGTCACTTATAATTTGAAATGGGCGGCCGTATATGTACGGGCGGAACTTGGTAACTGCCCATACTACAGCCAAGCATTCCTTCTCGGTGGTGGAGTAGTTCGACTCGGCACGTGACAATGTTCTACTCGCGTAAGCGATGACTCGCTCAGCGCCGTCTTGCCGTTGAACAAGGACGACGCCTAGACCTACGTTGCTGGCATCGGTGTGAATCATTGTCGGCGCATCCACGTCAAAGTGGTTAAGAACAGGCGGAGTTTGTAGGCGGTGCCGCAACTCGTTAAATGCCGCCTCCTGCTCCTCGCCCCACACAAACGTGACATCTTCTCTGGTTAAGAGGGTGAGCGGTGACGCGATGCGTGCAAAACCCGCAACAAATCGCCGGTAATATGCGCATAGGCCCAGGAAGCGTCTGACTGCCTTTTTCTCTCTAGGCCTTAAAAACATTGCGACGGCTGCGATTTTCTCAGGATCAGGTCTGACACCTGTGTGACTTACTACGTGGCCCAAAAACTGTACTTCTTCATAGCGAAAGTGGCACTTTTCAGGTTTTAAGGTAAGCCCAGCGGACCGTATGGCTTGATGAACCGACCGTAGCCGTCTGAGATGTTCATCAAATGTGGCAGAATAAACAATGACGTCGTCTAGGTAGGCTAAGCAAGTCTTCCACTTAAGGTCTGAGAGAACAGTATCCGTTAGTCTTTGGAACGTGGCTGGGGCGGAACACAAACCAAAAGGGAGAAGTTTGAATTCATAGAGCCGATCAGGCGTTACAAAAGCCGTCTTTTCGCGATCCCGCTCATCGACCTCTATTTGCCAGTATCCACTTTTTAAGTCCATCGATGAGAAGTACCGTGCATGCCGTAGCCTGTCGAGGGAATCGTCGATGCATGGTAAGGGGTACACATCTTTTTTTGTAACCCGATTGAGCTTGCGATAATCGATACAAAACCGCACGCTACCATCCTCCTTCTTAACGAGTACCACGGGCGATGCCCAAGGGATTTTGGAGGCTGGATGACATTATCTTCTAGCCTTTTCTTGACTTGCTGCTGTATTGCTTCCCGCTCTTTCTCAGCCACGCGATACGGATGCTGTCGGATGGGCATTGCTGCTTCCTCCGTAATGATGCGGTGTTTAGTCAGTGGAGTTTGACGTACTCGGGAGGTTGTAGAGAAGCAGTCCTTAAAATCGTCAAGCAGTTCCCTGAGACTTTGTTTCTGTTGCGGCGCTAAAACTGGGTCAACATCGCGACGGGTGCATGTGGCATCGTATAGGTGGTCGATTCCTCTTTTACAGCAAAGCAGTGTTGAACGTGGTCGATTTCATCAAAGTACGTCACAGCGGTGCCTTTACTGATGTGCCGGCGTTCATTGGTAAAATTTGTCAGAAGTACCTCTGTGCGACCACCGATTAAGCTAACGATACCGCGAGCGATGGCAACACCTTGAAGGAACAGAAGTGCAGTTAGTTGTTCGGCTACACCGTCCTTGTTAAATTGTTCTCCGCAACTGACGGAGACAAGACTGCATGATAGTGATGGTATGCAGACGTCGTCGTCGGCGACACGTAACGATGTACGTTGGCGCTCTTCGTCTTGGCTCGTGTCTGTACTAGTTGACAAGGTTATCTCGCCGTCCCGTATGTTAACCACGGCGCCATACTCCCGCAAGAAGTCCATTCCAAGGATGAGGGATCTGCAGCACTCTTTTCACGTAATAAAACTGGCGACAAAAGCTGTATTTGCTATCTGGAGTCGTGCAATACATTTTCCTATAGGTGTCACTATCTGGCCCCCGGCATTTCGTATATAAGGGCCCGTCCATTGCATTTTGACTTTGTTAAGCCGGTCGCCAACTGCTCACTCATTATCAAAAAGTCTGCGCCAGTATCAACTAAAGCTGTCACGTAAGAGCAGGTCGGCACTCACAAATTCGTCGGCGTTCCGTTTCTCCGGGTTGCTCTGCTCGTTTCTCTGTAATGTTCGGGGTCTTTCGGCGGTTCGACGACTTGCAACCTTCCCCCCGGAGGTCGCCGATTTCAGTTTCCCCGCCGTGGGCTTGGAGAGCGGCCTCTGACCACGTCGGCGAAACTGCGACGGTTCGGTGAAGAATAACGCAACGGATACGGCGAGCGCGACGGGAGATTAGCTGAGCTGCCTTGTTCCCGAGTGACACTGTCGTCGAAGCGTCGATGTTTCTCTGGAAACTGTCGAGATGTGGCAGGTGACTTTCCTGGGTGCTACGCTGGCGATGAGGGCAAAAACAATAAATATGCCCTGATTCTCCACATTGAAAACACAATGGTCGGTGATCAGCAGTGCTCCATACGTCGGTCCTGCGAAATGCTCCCTCTGTATCCAGGCAGCAATGGGTGGCCGCTGGCGGCACTGCTGTACTGGCCCGGTAGAAAGCGGGCGACGAACCGCGTCTGCGTAGCTGTATGTGCGCGGCTCGAAGCGTGGTTCGGGACAAGGTTCAGGGAAAGGCTCAGGTGATGCAAATGCTTGCCGGATTTCTTGGCGGCCAACTTCAGCGACCGAAGCAACAGTGAACTCCTTCGGTGTCGCAGTTTGCTTCGCAATCTCCTCGCGCATAATGCCTCTTATTAGTTCACGCAGCGAGGTGTCGTCTGTCTCTGTCAGTACTGCGGCTCCTGCAGGCGCATCGTTAGTCAGGCGTTCGTATTGCCGGCAACGCTGCTGCAGCGCCCGCTCGATTGCTGTGGCTTCCTTAATGAGCTCTTCTACTTTTGTAGGCGGGTTACGCACAAGACCAGCGAATAGCTGTTCTTTGACGCCGCGCATGAGATGGCTCAGCTTATTCGAATCAGGCATGTTGCGATCCGCGCGGCGAAACAAACGAGACATGTCCTCGGCAAACATCGAAACACTTTCGTTGGGCTTCTGAATGCGCAACTCGAGAAGGCGTTGTGCATTATCGCGGCGATCAGTGCTTCCGAAGGTGTCAAGTAGCCGACGGCAAAATTCGTCCCACGTTGTCAAATGTGCCTCGAGGTTGTGGACCCACGTCCTTGAGCTACCTTGAAGAGCGAAGTACACATTGGAAAGCTTCTGGTCCGGACGCCACTGATTGACCTTAGCTACGCGTTCGTACTGGTCCAGCCAGTCTTCGGCGTCTTCATACGTGTCACCGTGGAAGCTAATGGGGACTAGATTGTTTTGAATGGTCACCTGTGTTGGACTTGCAAGCGCCATTTCCTGAGTCGGTGAGGTCGCTGGCAAAGTTCCTTGAAAGAGGCCGAATTCCGGGCACAGACCTTGCAGGCGGCGGCTTGCGCGGTGCACAGGTGTCTCGACGCGTGGATGATGTCTTGAAGGGCTGGACGCAGGGCTACTCGCAGGAATCGTCCCTATCATTAGGTGATGATGCGACACCCGGCACGTCCACCAGTGTCACAGCTCACTGGAGAAAAAAGCGGAGAGCGGTATTTATTCGAGAGAGTTAGGACAGGCGCTCAGTCCAGACTTCTCTAGCGCTTCGCTTGCACAGACGAGGTCGTCGTCTTTATCGTCAGCGTGGTTGGGCACAGATGGTGTCGCGGCAATATGCTCGGCACCTTATCTAAATTTGCATCCAGGTGAAGCATTGCAACGATATAGGTCCAAACATTTCATGCAGGCAATTTTTATAGAAGTTATACCTGGCATCAAATTTGTACGCCTCTTCTCTGCTCAATGAAGTTTGTTATAGATCGCGCTGCCCGCGAAAAGGGCGAACAAGGATATGTAGCCCTTCTCAAGTTATAGAAGCGATAGCCTGCTCATGTTTCACCGGTTTAAGAAGAGTCACATTTCAATGCGACACAAAGAGAAAGCCCAAGACAGTTATGGCGCGTTCTCTAGGCAAATTAAGCGTTACCGTGAACTATTGTGCTGAATAAGCGACGACACGTGCTTGCAACTCGCACAGCTCTGACGAACGCTCATTCGAAGTACGCGTCTGCCGTGCACCTTCACATCTTCGTCGACGGATCCGTGATACCGGAGACTGGCTCATCCACAGGAGCCTGCGTTGCACCGGCCCTATGAAAGAGCAAGCTGTGCCGTCTCCCGGGGCACGCAAGTCCTACCGCAGCAAAGTTAGCAGGACTCCCCCTCGCTGTGGACCTACTTGCAGAGGAGCTACCAGCGAACCCGGCAGCCATCTTCTGCGACTCCAAGGCGGCGATTTTCTGCCTGCAGAACCCTGACAGGGCTAGCCTCTAGCTACTAGCTACTCTCTTCAAGACTGACGGCCCTTCAGGAAGCAGGATGCTCAGCATCTCTGCATTGACTACCGGCACACGTGGGGATCCCGGGCAATGAAGAGGCGGACACTCTGGCAAAAAGTGCCCACCACTCAAGCGTCCCCCTCAGCCCTGCTGCAACGGCCGCAGACTTCTCGAGGCACAGGCTGCGCCGGCACATCATCGCCTGCCACCCGGACAAACGGGTACCCCTGGGCCGGCCTCCACGGCCTCTTCCACAGCACGGCCTCCTACGAAGGGATGCCTCGTTGCTGCTCCGACTGCGAGTTGGCTGCTACTGGACGGCAGCCCGCCGGCACCACCTTGGGAAAGCCACCTCGCCAGCCTGTGCCTCCTGTGGTGAACCAGAAACTCTCGAGCACCTCCTGCTGGCCTGCCCTGCTCACCTGCAGCGTCGCGGTCGACTTCTGCAAGAGTTCCACCGCCTGGGGCTCCCATGTTCACGACAGGAAGATATCCTCTTCCCCTGTCGTAATCAGCTACAAGCCTTCCTAAGTGTCGTCGAGTACCTCGACTCGTCGGGGCTCTCGGCGAGACTATAGGACATTTCTACAAAGACGGATGGCCTAACGGCCATCCCACCACCTCGGGCTTCCTGATCGGCCACTACTTCGCTTCCATTTCTACGACCCTCTAACTTTCTCCCTCCTACCCTCTCTCTCTTTTAAGCCCATCCCCTCCACCCTGCTGGCGCTGAGCCGTGCTCCCGCATGGGTTGCAGAAAATAGCGCTAGCCTTTATTCCTTCCCCACAAGAACCACTTCTCTCTCTACTGCACGGATTTCTACGATATATCTTCGCTGCAGAGGCTGTCCCAATAGTATCAATTGGGCACACTTTCGTTGGCTTTAGTGTGCCCTCCAGCCGCGTACACACAAGCATCACATGATTCTCGCTTCCTATTTTTACGGAAATCTTGGTGCTTGAGCACAGATAATAATGCACAGAATACATTCCATAACCTTTCGAAAACGCAGCCCGGACTACTGATTTGTATTGACGTGAGATGAAGATATCGACGATCGAGTCTAATTATTGTTTAGTTATAGTGTCAGCGCTTCGTATTTTTGTTGATTTGTACTGCTTTAAACGGGGTGACTTGGCATTGTTATTACTGTCACCTGGCCCTGCATTTTAGTTGCTTGCATTACGTTATTTTTGTTATATAGCTGAACCAAGTTGAAACGTTATTCAGCTTCCTCTGAATCCTTTAAAATCTAAAGTAAGCTGAACATGCCATGCACTATTTTAGATTACGAAAGCGTTGCCAGCACTCACGAAAAGGCTGTCTTGTAACAGCCACAAATATTGCTTTTATTTTTTTAGTTATTCCAGGCAAAAGCAGGGACCCAAACTGCACCTAATATGATTTAATGTGTTCCTGAAAAGGGAGTATTTTTGGCGGCAATACACACGCGAGCTGCCTATGGATAAGATTTACGTAATAAATATGCGTATAAATAACCATCATGCATTGAACCAGGAACGAGTCAGGCACCATCACTTTACAAGCACTATACGGGAAGACCGCTCTAAGAAAATAGGAATATAAGTGGTATATAAAATACTTACTCATCATCATTAGAGGCTAGAAAGATTAGAGTTCTTTAGAAAGCATAATATTTTTTGTATATGTTTCAGTTCATCAAGGTGACTTACTAAGGTACACAAAAAGCAAGGTTGACGCGAACGTTAATTACTCTCAATGCCTTATATTAAATACTTTATCTGGCTTGCTTATTTCTTGCCCAATGAATGGGGCCAGTAATTATGCAGCGTAGAGGCATATTTGTTAGTGGTGTAGACACGTATGAAATAATTACTTGCAACATAAACGCCAAGGAGGGTGCTGCTGATAGGCAGGGACGGAACCGCGGGAGAACCCGACCTTGTGGTCTACTCGTGAAACAGTACATTGAGAAACAACTCATCCACGGAGAATTCGGTTCGGTGTGTCTTGCATGCGACAGATTGTTCTATGCCAGACGAGTCTGCGATTTCAGAGGTCCACAAGCATACGATGAGTGGAGCCCTTTGCGTTGGAAATGAGTGAAAATGTTTAGTCTGGTCAAAGTACTAAGGTCCGTTTACAGCTGCCTATATAAACACTTCAGCTATAGTGAAATGCTTGAATCAGCGACAATAATGATAGGATGCAGGCTGTTCCGTAGTTGTTTTCAAGCCCTAGGGTACAAGAAACGAATACACGAGAAATATTCAAACGTTTCAATTGACCTCAAGCTTAGCGAACGAATTGTAGATAAGTTAGTGAACCAAGATGGCCGCTAGCGTCGGAGGAGTTGCACAAGGTGGGGTACGGTTGACCAACCCTTTTACTTCTTTCGTTTACACAGGTTTTACTGAAAATGTTGCACAACATGAATGCAGTACCCACATTCACAAAGAGCTCTTACCATACAAGTTTTCTTAAGAGCGAATTTCACCCATTTCTCATGCTGGACGTGTAATTAGCTAATGCGACATGCCGATGGGAAAGAGCACTCACGAGTGGAAGGCTGCGTGAATTTGGTCTCAGACCCTGAGGACGTCTGAAGAGTGCGATAACTTGTTGGGTTTCGCTGTCCTACGTATGAGTTGCTCGGGGTCACATACATCGGCGTAGACCATTACAGGATGGCTTGTAGCACAAAATTATTTGTCTCTTTGGCATACAGCTAAATCACTCTGATAATCATGATCCCAATTTATTGGCACCCTCTTTGAAACGGGGTGGGGACATTCACCTGCCCCGCTTGAGCTAATCAGATATACTGTACGTGCTTTTATTTCCTGAATGGTTCTATACATCTCCGAGTTTTTCTTCTCTTCCTGAAAACTTCTCAATCTACTTTATAACTTTAGGTATGCCTGTAACGGATCCCGTCGTTTAAATCTCTGCCCTGCTCTTTTTTTCATCCATACTATAATGTATCTTGCAATTGTCGACTGTTGACAGGTTGCTGGTTCCGTCCCCTTAAAGTGAAAACGCTTCTTGAAGTTGCGCGCTACCTACGTCTCTGACTGGGTGATTCGTGGTGTCCGAATTTTTGCTGCAGGTTATATGTGCCTCATCATGTTGCAAATATTCGCTCCGCGAACTGTGCCACATTGGTAGTGCGCTGTGAAGTTACTATTGTGTGGTGCTAAGTGAATCAGACTACACGCGCGTTGTAAGTTAGTTTCGCGCACTTTGGTAACACGAGATCAAAAATCGCATAATGTTTTTGTTGCCACGATTGGCTGCATAACCAAAAAAATGATATCCTCGGTGGGAGGGGGGGGGGGGGGGCGACGACGATGTGACGTTTCCAGTACGTGCCCCACGGGTCCGCTCTCCGTATCCTCCGCCCAGCCATCAACATGAAATGCAGTATAACTAAATGAATGTTTTATAATAATACACAGTAGCAGTAACATGGGGTCATTCATTATTTGTTCATCGGCGGCGGGTTAAGCGCGATATACCTACACCCTTTTAACGAGCGTATTATGAATTGTGGTTTACAGTTTAGCGTTTTATATTCTTACCGGCTGAGTTGCTGTCGACTGTGCTGCTCAGAAGCAGCTCTGACTGTTCACCTGCAACAAACAGAGTTCGTCGTCTATAGAGTGGAAGTACCTGCGTTTCTGCTTTACTCATTTCGTGCGTTCTATATATAACAGTGATTTTGTAAATCATTGTGTAGCAGATTACTTAAAAAGAGGTTTACATTGTCATAATCTTAATCTACAAGTCCATCAATGTCAAAGAAAGACAGGTTATTTGGAGAGAATATATAAATGCAGAAAACATCGCGTCATCTGTCGTCAGGCATAAGTTCCAACTCAATTTTTTCAGTTGTTTTCACCAGAAATTTCTGTTGGAGTTCCTTCGGACTCTAACTTGTTTGTAATAATGTAACTGTTTAAGAAAACATGAACAACATCTGAAACATCAAACTGAATAAACTACTTTGTAGCTTGGAAATTTACGCGCCACAAAATTGTCTGCTCTTCGTTTGGTTGGGCACTCGGTGCCTCTGCACCTTAAAAAAAGGTAGTTTGAGTGGCGGGGGGGCTTTCTTTTCAAATTGCGGGATTGAAATACGTCAATTTCTCCCCAAGAAATAGCTGTCACACATTATCATTAATAATGATTTGAATATGCGACTAGAGATATATCCCATTTTTCTTCAAAATCCAGAAATGTTAGGTGCTTCCAAAATAAAATTAACGGTGAATGAATCAGATTCCCGAGGACAAGTTCTTCATCGCCACTGAACTTCCAGAAGCTGCACAAGAACACATTCATGAACGAGAAATACTTCAATGGGATACTTAACAAGGGAACAAATTTACAGATAAATTTCCAGACACTCTCGTCTGATAAGTAGCTAGCAGGTATTCCTAAAGAAAAACCTGTTTACCAGCTCAATTTTTACCCGCACAAACAGAAGAGGGCATATACTAGGAGGAAGGTTTGCTGCATTATAAAACCATTTTGTTTTCAAACCGAAGTTTCGAATGAGTGTTCCTTTTTACGCGGAATGTTATTGGTGTCCCAACTAACTATACTACTTTCAATTTGACAGGCTTTGATAGGTGTCTACGTTAGAATTGAGGAAATCGCAGGGTCTCCCGGCTCTTCATAGCAAGCAATTGACGCGGATAAAAAACATCCATCTGAAACAGTGTCACGAGAGACGAAAGAATCTCTGCTTACCTTTATCGGTCAAGAACTGACTTTCCTCTGAAACACACACACACAAAAAATGAAGCCGCTGGTAAGTGACGTCGGCATGAGACTAACACAAAGGCATGCACCTAATGAAAGTCACAGTCCTTGCTGTAATGAAAAAGAAAACAGTATGCCTGAAGAACAACCACTTCATTTACAGATCAATCACATGACCTAAACAAGGCGCTCAATGAGAATCAACGAAGACGTTTTGTAAGCATTTCGCTGACTCGTTAAACACAGTGGTGTGCAAGGAAGTACTGTGCAATTCTGATTGTCACTTTCACATTACACGCAAAAGTTTGGATGGTCACCTGGGGTGCTCTGAAGAAACGGGCGGTCGTCGCAGAGATTCAGAACGCACTGCAAGCGTCGGTTTTCATCTAGTGTTGCTTGGTAGGTTTGAATGAATGGGACATAAAATAAAGAATATCTCACACAAATGTTCGAATCTATTTAAAGTAGTCGTTTTTATAATATTCTTGCTTAAACAAGCAACTTTCGCGCCTGCGTTGGTACACATACCTAATAAATGGAGAGCACGAGATGTCTATGTGAATTTCACATATATTTTAATCCGTGCTATGAATTGATTTAATTCATTTGCGCATGCGTACACCTCCGGACAGGCCGCCATTGGAATATGAACCTGGCAACGTTACACGCTAAAACGTTATCTAGTGAGGAGAGTCTAGCAGTGCTATTGGAAGAATTAGAGGGCAGTAAATGGGATCATATAGGGCTCAGTGAAGTTAGGAGGCCGAAAGAAGCATATACAGTGCTCAGAAGCGGGCACGTCCTGTGCTACCGGGGCTTAGCGGAGAGACGAGAACTAAGAGTAGGATTCCTGATTAATAAGAATATAGCTGCTAACATACAGGGATTCTATAGCATTAACAAAAGGGTGGCATGTCTTGTTCTGAAACTTAATAAGAGGTACAAAATGAAGGTTGCACAGGTCTGCGCCCCTACATCCAGTCATGATGACCAGGAAGTCGAAGCTTCTATGAAGACGTGGAATCGGCGATGGGTACAGTGAAAAGAAAATACACTATACTGATGGGCGATTTCAATGCCAAGGTAGGCAAGAAGCAGGCTGGAGACAAGGCAGTGGGGGAATATGGCATAGACACTAGGAATAGCAGGGGACAGTTATTAGTAGAGTTTGCGGAACAGAATAATATGCGGATAATGAATACCTTCTTCCGCAAGCGGGATAGCCGAAAGTGGACGTGGAGGAGCCCGAATGGCGAGACTAGAAATGAAATAGACTTCATACTCTGCGCTAACTCTGGCATCATACAAGATGTGGATGTGCTCGGCAAGGTGCGCTGCAGTGACCATAGGATGGTAAGAACTCGAATTAGCCTAGACCTGAGGAGGGAACGGAAGAAAATGGTACATAGGAAGCCGATCAATGAGTTAGCGGTAAGAGGGAAAACAGAGGAATTCCAGATGAAGCTACAGAACAGGTATTTGGCTTTAACTCAGGTAGAGGACCTTAGTGTTGAAGCAATGAACGACAATCTTGTGGACATCATTAAGGAGTGTGCAATAGAAGTCGGCGGTAACTCCGTTAGACAGGATACCAGTAAGCTATCGCAGGAGACGAAAGACCTGATCAAAAAACGCCAATGTATGAAAGCCTCTAACCCTACAGCTAGAATAGAACTGGCAGAACTTTCGAAGTTAATCAACAAGAGTAAGACAGCTGACATAAGGAAGTATAATAAGGAGAGAATTGAACAAGCTCTCAGGAACGGAGGAAGCCTAAAAGCAGTGAAGAAGAAACTAGGAATTGGCAAGAATCAGATATATGCGTTAAGAGACAAAGCCGGCAATATCATCACTAATATAGATAAGATAGTTGAAGTGGCTGAGGAATTCTATAGAGATTTATAGAGTACGAGTGGTACCCACGATGATAATGGAAGAGAGAATAGTCTAGAGGAATTCGAAATCCCAAAGGTAACGCCGCAAGAAGTAAAGAAAGCCTTGGGAGATATGCAAAGGGGGAAGGCTGCTGGGGAGGATCAGGTAACAGCAGATTTGTTGAAGGATGGTGTGCAGATTGTTCTAGAGAAACTGGCCACCCTGTATACGCAATGTCTCATGACCTCGAGCTTACCGGAATCTTGGCAGAACGCTAACATAATCCTAATCCATAAGAAAGGGGACGCCAAAGACTTGAAAAATTATAGACCGATCAGCTTACTGTCCGTTGCCTACAAAGTATTGACTAAGGTAATTGCAAATAGAATCAGGAACACCTTAGACTTCTGTCAACCTAAGGACCAGGCAGGATTCCGTAAAGGCTACTCAACAATAGATCATATTCACACTATCAATCAGGTGATACAGAAATGTGTGAAATATAATCAACCATTATATATACCTTTCATTGATTACGAGAAAGCGTTTGATTCAGTCGAAACCTCAGCAGTCATGGAGGCATTGCGGAATCAGGGTGTAGACGAGCCGTATGTAAAAATGCCGAAAGATATCTATAGCGGCTCCACAGCCACTGTAGTCCTCCATAAAGAAAGCAACCAAATCCCAATAAAGAAAGGTGTCAGGCAGGAAGATACGATGTCTCCAATGCTATTCACAGCGTGTTTACATGAGGTATTCAGAGACCTGGATTGGGAAGAAGTGGGGATAAGAGTGAATGGAGAATATCTTAGTAACTTGCGCTTCGCTGATGATATTGCCTTGCTTAGTAACTCAGGGAACCAACTGCAATGCATGCTCACTGACCTGGAGAGGCAGAGCAGAAGTGTGGGACTAAAAATTATTCAGCAGAAAACTAAAGTATTGTTTAACAGTCTCGGAAGGGAACAGCAGTTTCCGATAAGTAGCGAGGCAGTGGAAGTGGTAAGGGGACGCATCTACTTAGGACAGGTAGTGACTGCTCATCCGGATCGTGATAGTGAAATAATCAGAACAATAAGAATGGGCTGGGGTGCGTTTGGCAGGCATTCGCAGGTTATGAAAAGCAGGTTGCCATTTTCCCTAAAGAGAAAAGTGTATAATAGCTGTGTCTTACCAGTACTCACGTACGGGGCAGAAACCTGGAGGCTTACGAAAAGGGTTCTACTTAAATTGAGGACGACGCAACGAGCTATGGAAAGAAGAATGATAGGTGTAACGTTAAAAGATAAGAAAAGAGCACGTTGGGTGAGGGAACAAACGCGCGTTAATGACATCTTAGTTGAAATCAAGAAAAAGAAATGGGCATGGGCAGGACATGTAATGAGGTGGGAAGATAACCGATGGTCATTAAGGGTTACGGACTGGATTCCGAGGGAAGGGAAGCGTAGCAGGGGGCGACAGAAAGTTAGGTGGGCAGATGAGATCAGGAAGTTTGGAGGGCCGACATGGCCACAATTAGTACATGACCGGGGCAGTTGGAGAAGTGTGGGAGAGGCCTTTGCCCTGCTGTGGGCGTAACCAGGCTGATGATGATGATGACACCTTCGCGTTTCGAGGCGGAACACTTGCGTGCCTGTTCAGCGAGGCACGCAACTTCTTCGGCAGCTAGAATGTGCTCTCGTCTAATGACACGCACCTACCACCGAGCCCTCACTGACAATGCACGTGGCCACGCAGCTGTTCTTTGTGACCACGTGACTGACTAGTGGATGGAATTAAAGACAAACCCCGGGAAATAGGCAAAAGAAGTTACGGTGTAATCTACTTACCTTTCATACCCACTGTGCCACATTGACACGTGTATTTCCAGGGATTGGCCAAAAATGGGGACATAGCGAGTGGCGCATATTTAGTACCAAAGTTCTGTATATACATAGGAACGTATCTGGTGGCGCATACCCTTCTATCCATGTTGGGTGCTGGCTAATAAGCAAGAGAACAGTCAGTGAAAATACAGCGGTCCAAGCTCACTGTATATATCAAATATATCCGGTGTGTAAACAACGGGGAACCCCAAGCCCAGGAAAGGAAAGAATGAAAGCTGCGTTTTAAAAACTGGTGCCGAAAAAACGGCAGCCAAGTCGAGGGTGGGATAGATCGAGGAGTTGTTTGCAAATTAGGGAATTTGCAGACGTGAAATGGGGTTAACTGCCACATGACGAGGGTGATATGAGATCGCTAGGGAAAATTTTCTCCTGCAGTGCACCGAAGAAATAATCAGAGTAATAATAATGATGATGATGATAAAACAGCTCAGTGGGTATGACTGTTGCGTTCAGAGGGAAGAGAACGCTGATGATGCATGTCCAACGCGTAGACGTTCCGAGTCAAATGAAAATAAGCGAAACCCAGTAAGTTTCTTATTTGCGACCATTGCACCTGGCCTAAAATCTTGGTGGACACGTCCAATATTCGCCTAATATGTCACGTGACCTCTAGCTCCAGTATTAGTGATGTAAGAAGCCTGCTTGTTACCAACCCTAAGCTAGGTAGCGGCGATGCTTTTTAAACGTCCTTTAAGTTGGTTGCATGGGATTAAAGAATATTTATTTGAAGTTTGTTGGATTTCGGAAAAATTCTGACATCGTAGCGCCGTAAAGAAGCAGGCAAGTATCCATGAAACTAAACGAATCCCAGATACAAATTTTTTGAGGCACTGCCCAACAAATAAGACTGCCATTGCATGGAAAGATAGTAACATCGGATCTCGCAATTTTCACTTTACCGCGCGGTATTTTCGCGGCAGGCGCTTTGTACTAATTCTTATTGAATTATAAAAATGAAATGCTATGGCAGCATCTTCGTTCTCACTGTGGTGTTCATGCCCATTACACACATAAAATCTCACAGTTCGTCTATACGATAACGTTACGATTACTTTCGTGACATGTGGCTATCTCATTTTGAATGTAAACTTCGCTGAGGACTTTCACTTGAGCGCATTTCAGCAAAATAATAAACGCTTATCACCTCTTAGGAGAGGAGGCTAAGAGAAAGTTTTAGCTCTGGGCAGCCTACTTAAATACATGGCAAAGGAGAAATAATTTTTCTAGAGGACCGCTATACAGAATTGAATGATGTTCTGTAAGGTATAATGCAAAAGTGAAAATCTAGAAACTGTTAGGAGCGTACTTTTCAGGCCCTCAACTGTTTAATACAAGGTGTCCAGAATTGTAAAATTTCGAAAAGAAAACGAAACTAACAAGTTTAGAACTCTGTAGAAGAGCGGTGAAATATAATATCCCGATTATGTAAACTAGACTTATAACATATCTTAAGGGAACAAAATTGATATATTAAACGCAGGTCAAAAGTATTACAAACGATGAGTGGTTGTACGCAGCTGTTGTAAACATTGTACCAAATCTACGTAGGCTTTAAATAATATAGCAAATTTGTTTGTTTTTCTTTTTTTAATCCAGAGGATGGCAGTTGACAGAACTGCAACATCTTCATCTTCTTTTTGCTGCAGAGCAACAAACTTGGCGTCTGTATATTTTTTTTCAAGCTTGACATTTTCGGCAATTATTACTTTAAAATTTTATACCCTAAATTAGAATTGCGCTTCCTAGTAACACTGGAGTATAGTTTGTTTCTTTCAAATGCAACACGTTTTATTAAAACTTGTGGTAGGAATATTTCAGAAACAGTCATTTCGGCGGTTTGCAAGCATTTCAATAGGAGGCATCGGAGTTGAGCCTGAGATGAAGCTTCCTCCTGAGATACTGCAGTGGCAGAGGGTAGTTTAACGTACTAAATGATAAATATGTAACATCTTCGGAATCACTGATACCAAAGCAAAATGATTGTTTCAGGAAGTAACGCCCATGCTCTGTACCTAACCTACCTCGTTAAATAATTCGAACAAGGTATACGGAGAAAGAATTGGATGTACTTGACTTCACTGATAGCAGTGGCAGGTTCAGTTCTGATATATTTGTTTGCCCTACCACGAGATGGCACTCGATCTTCAGTGTCATGTTCGAATAGTCATGATTTATCAGTGCTTGTGCGATATGCCAAATGAACTGCACTTCCTGACGCCCCGTGACATCTTCTCCTGGCTGCCGTTTGCGAATCAGCGAATTGAAGAGACGGGGCTCCAACGGGCGCACAGCGGTGCTTTAAAGGGAAACTTTCTGTCGTCATCATCATCATCATCATCACCACCACCATCATCATCATCATCATCATCATCATCCTATTTATGTCCGCTGTAGGACGAAGGCCTCTCCCTGCGATCTCCGATTACCCCTGTCCTGTGCCAACCGGTTCCAACTAGCACCCGCAAGTTTACCAATTTCGTCGCACCATCTGGTCTTGTGCCGTCGTCTACTCCGCTTCCCTTCTCTTGGTACCCACTCTGTCACCCTAATGGCCCAACGGTTATCTCATCTGCGCATGACGTTTTTTGCGTTGCTTTTGTGTAATTAGCGTTGCATTTACCTAAAATAGTTAAGTATTCCCTTTGTTATGCTAAAGTATTGTAGTAAATGGTTTTACGTTTGCATGAAGCTTGCTTTAGCATTTGCGTGAATAAAAAGGAAAGCTTCGCACCTCATATATTTGCACGTATGCATAAAACCCGCACAACATGTTTTTTTTTTTTTTTTTCAAGCGGGAACGTGCTGATAGCTTTCCCACGGTGTGCCATGTCTTTTTTTTTTTTCACGTACTACAATCAACTCACACTACTTTAGCGGTGCATAGTGCTACGTCCTAAACAGCTGGGGCCTATTATGTTCCTCAAAGGAAACAAACAGTTGGCAACACACATCCCTTTGTCTTTAGTAGCACAACCTACCCGTATAAATAACCACATGCATGTATGCAGCAAACCGATGGACGCATTCGCACAACGAAATGTCACACAGCTAAGCAACTGAAACGCATGTGCGAACCGACGAATGAGCAAACGCCGAACACAAGCATCGGTAACTCGATCGTCCCTACGCAGCAGCGTCTACCACTCACGCAGCCTAATGTCTATACCGAAGGAACTAAACTACGTCTGTTGCTGAGGGATATTTGTAGCCGTAGCCAAACTACTTGCGGGAAGCTGTCAGCACTGATTTGTTCGTAACGGCCTGGAACGCACCGGAGCGATCTCTATCCAACCACTGAATAATTACCTAAGAGCCCCATATATTTACGCGGATATCGCCTGTCAAAACTACCGGTAATACCATAACACAACGGTTGTTGCTTACCCATGGCTGCGCTTAAGTAGATCGGCAGATGAAGCAGATTACGTGCGCTCCTTGCAATTCGAAAGCTCGATACACGCGCTTCGGCGCTCGTGCCGCCTCGCCCTCGTCTTTAACGGCTGCTGTGGACGCTGCATGATGCGCACTGATCCGTTTTATTTTTGTTCGTGAATCGCAACTTAAGTATAGAATACAATGCGATCTAATACTGCGAATGCTCCCAAATGTCTCAGTCCCTCCCCCATCTATTTTGCGACTGCCCTCTCTGTGCTTCACAGCAGGATACGCTGGTTTCTGCGCTGGCGGTCACTGGCTGGCAAAAATTATGTGCAAGTATTCTTTTGCGCGCAATGTACGACCGCGCGGTAGCAGCAACAGCTACGAGGGCTGCTTTGTACATTTCAATATGACGGGACTAAATTGAAACCTTTAAGGAAACCAATGCGTTATGCGGTTGCTGTATATACGGATCCCTTCCTATCCTCATCATCATCTTGTACCACTCTTTTTGTCCCCTTTACCTTTTATAATGTGCAGTGTACAAGGCCCGAGCATACTCGCTATGTCATACCTCTCTGTATTTCTAATAAATTATATATGTGTATATATATATATTTATATATATATATATATATATATATATATATATATATATATATATATATATATATATATATATATATATATATATATCTGAAGCGCGTATACTCAAGATAATTAGAATTCTTGATTGCAGCTCGCGGCAGCCGCCAAAATATTCATAAATGACACGCTTTTTAGAACTTTAGTGCTTTTATTCGGAATCCAGAACACATGTAAAGCGCGTATGCTCCGGCACAAATAAAAAGAAATCTGCTGAATACATGTTATACCAGCGTGGTTATCCTTTACAAATAATCTGGCAGGAAAGATTTTATTTGAACAGCGCAGGGGAAATAGCAGGAACTGAGATAAATAATGCTATGCTAATGCTATGCTAATGCTAGTTGATATACAGAAAAAATAACAAAAAGAAAAGTTTTCATAGAACTTGTCTCACGACGAATGTCGACGCTAATGTGACAGGCTTTGAAGCAGTGAGGTGATACACCGCATTCTGGCTGCAGAGAGGCGTCCGAGACCCATATGCCACCAGGGCTCTTATCTCACTCTTCCCAATGAGCACGCTACAACGTCTATTGGGAGCCTCCGCGAAGTCTGCGCATGGCGCATGTGCAAATACATGTTCATACAGGATTGTCTGAATGGTCGTGATCGTTTTCCTCGTAAACATGAGCACAATTCAAGCAGTTATTACTTTGAAGTGTACTACACCGTCTGTCCTTCTATGGTTGGTCCAGTATAGTACCTTCGTTACCCATGGCTGGCAGATCCATACCTCTCACGTCAATACGAGGTTACGTTGACCAGCTTTCGATGTTCATGCGCATCCCTCAATTTTACCGTCATCTATCCCGCATCTCGGGGTCTAAACTGGTACTTTTGCCATGAAGAGGCAACCATAACCTATTTCTTTCTTTCTTCCAACCGTCGCGGAAATTATCGGCGAATTCAATCTCAGTAATTTTTGTTTATAATGACAATTCAAATTTACTACATTTGGTGCTGTCCAGTTTCACCGTTGCCGCAGAGCAATTTACAGGAGGCCCACAGAATAACTGCAACGATTTCGAGACGAAAAAGATTATATACGAAGACGGAAGATGATGGCCCGGTTATAATGTCTTGATGATGGCAGTGATCTCAGCTGAAATGCTCTCGACGTATAAGAATGGATGCCGCATTCCATTGTCTGCCATAAATTAACTGTGCATAGATCACAGCTTTAGCTTCATTCGCACGAACACAGAGATCATTGCATCAGTGCATGGACAGCGCGCCTGCGATAAAGTTCAAAGAACTGTGCAGAAGTGCATAATTTTTTAATCCTTTCATTTTGCGAGAAGTGTCGTTCATTTCAGATCGACACGTAAATCTTCCCCGTAATATGCCCATCATATCGTGTATTTTGCGTGATTATTGGTATTCGTTTGGATAGTAGATGCTGCAGATGTACAGACATTTAAATTGTACTTTTCGTGTGCGATTGAACATCAACAGAACCGTTGTGTTGTTGTTGTAAATTATTAGTTTATTCTGTTATGCGTTCTTCGTTGTCTGCCACTTCTTTAAACTAATTCTTCGGTGAGACTTCCGCATAAGAATGCAAGAAAAAATTGTTAGATCCTACGCACTATGAGAATCTTCGTTATAAAAACATTGTGCAGGTACCTGGCTATCCAGCATTGTTTTGGTTTCGACAAAACGATACCGGAGGATGGACGCATTCCAACAAGCGGAATAGTTTGTGTGGGCTGCAAGCCTACGTGTCCGTTTCAAATCTAGCACGACGACGAACACATTGAAGATGATCGTACGGCAGCAACGTCAAGATATCGAAGCCGAACGCTCCACGCGAGCTAATGAAATGCGAATTGTTTGTTTCTACATAGTTGGTGGACGAGCGTAATCGAAGGAAACACAGAGTGTCATGCCATCAGCAACTACGTGTTGCGCAACGGCCCCCGTCTATGGCTATGCCACGTGTTCTATGTAAAATGGCGATCGCATTTGCGCTCAAGCGAATAAATGTTTAGGCTCGAATAAATTGGATCAGGAAGAAGTCGGTAGAACGGCTCGCACAGTTTTTACGTAGCGTACTACGGACGTCATAACAAACGTCATACTCAAGCACTTGTGACAGTGATGAGCGGTCCCACACGGCGCATCATAGCACGAGCTGTCACAAGGAAAGAAGACGAGCAAGCGGGACAAGGTTCACGCCCCGAGCCTTTCAAACAGCTGGGTGGCTTTTGAACGAGTGGTGCATGCATGCTAACATGTGACGAAAAGCGTCAGCTGTCGGTTTACTATTATGTCATTTTGTTGTACGGTTGTTTTGAGTTTCTGCGCTCTGTTACATCCGAGGCAATAAAGATAACAAAGAAACGATCGTGACCTAGAGGTTAGAAAACCGGGGTGCTTGTTCGACGGCAGAGATTTGATACCACTGTCGGTCACACTGTAGATTCCTTTATTGCAATAGCAATCACATGGACATTGCAAGCAAATTTTCACCGTCGTCGAAGCAATCACCGTGAGGCTGCATATATTTAGGTAGATGTATGCTGTACACCATGCACGATATATGACATGCTGCATTTGCCGCACTATTCTACCACTTCAGGTGCTCACGCTAGTTAATAAATTCTTGACAAAATATTCCTCAGAATTTTCAAAATGGCAGCCCAAATACAATTGTCATGGAACACAACAGCGAGAGCGTATGCCGTTTATTTTATGTCCACTGAGACTATTAACAAATAAATGTGCGAAACCATAGTACATCTCAAACCTGGATATTAGGTAACAGTGATGGGCCAGCCTGCACTATCTCCGGCAGAGGCCCAAGGAGGTTTGAAACTGTAGTAACCTGCTGCGATAGGCACCAAGGTCTATCTAAATAGGTCACGAAGCTTGGAACGAAAAACGCCTCTAAACGTATCAACAAGGATATCAGTTAGCGTTGCATGATTGAAGCGCGACTAGGTAAGAGGGGGACAAACACAGAAACTAGAAAACGTACGTGCAAGAAAATACTCTAAAAGGTTCAACCAGAATACTGGCGTACGAATAACTTTACCGTTTCAGATATTTTTTTTCTGCACTAAAAGAAAAAATCCTAACTTTTTTCTATTTCACAATTTATTAGTTCTTTCTCCGCGAGCCCTACCAACCAATGATTCTGGCGCAAGACTTGGCAAAGCTGCGCAAGCCAGCTATTATGTCGTGAGGAATGGCGTTGCTCACTTGAACGCGGCGGTTTCGTCGGGGTTGTCTTGTTTCTTCTTCCGTATTTCTTGATAGAGTGGTGGGCGCTTCACTAAGAACGTCGCGTGACGGAGCGCACTGTATTCCTTGGCGAAAGGTGCTAGAGCAGGTTCTAAAATGAACGCTTTACTGGCCGCGAACTTGCGATGTCGCCGTGGCGGTGCTCCAAGGAGGCACATGACGTCACAACGCCTGCCTCGCCCCAGATATTTCTTTTTCTCTCTCGCTCTCTAGTCACTACTGCGCATGCGCCACTAGTAGCCCCGAGTTACAGGCTGCGCAGCGCCGCGCCTTTCAACCGCCGGCGTTTGGTATGACGTCACACCGTGTTCCTCGTCGATGCGCTCGCCTCCGCTCGCTTCGCCAGCTGCGTCGCATGCCTGATAACATGTCAGAGGATTCAAAAGGAGAGCTCGCGTGCGCCGCAACCACAGTTGAGGCGGCAGGCTTGGACGGCGACCATTCTCATAGCCAGGAGGCGGCCTGAAACCATTATCGCAATGGAATGAAGAGGAAACGAATCGCCCGGCAAACAGACGAAGAGCGCGCCGAACGACTAGCTAAACGCCGCAACATAGCTAGACAACCAGACTAATCTCGATTTGCAATCAAGAATAACCAAGGCTAACCATGCTATGCCCTAGCTTTCACTACGTATATCCTGGCATAGCCGAGCTAAGCTACTGCGATTTTTTTTTTTTTTTTGCTATCGTGCAAGTTGACGCTGTGGCATCTGACGTGCTTGTCTCGTGATGACGATAAATGCGGAACGCCCCGCGAAGAATGGTCGCGCTGTGCTTGTTTATGCTCCATAACACCGGCTCCTAGTGTGCGATGGGCAGCAAAATTAGCAAGTGGAATGTTTTCTAGATGATAGGGGGGGGGGGGGGGGGCAATGTTGTCTGATAATTGTTGGATATGAATAGACGGTTTCGCAAGGAATTACGAATCATTCTGTGCAAAGGATTCGCATGAGTTTCTATGCATTACGACTACGTACTGGTCATGATACTTTTCTTCATTGAAACATGTTTTGTTTGGTCAGTTATTTGGTTACATTATTCAAGACGAATAAAATTCAAGTTGATTTCGGAAGCTCTTTGGCAGTCTCATTTTTTCCCATCGTATTCGCTCACCTTCCTAAGGAATCTAATAGAGCAACTACCGTCAATAACAACCTAATTACGCTCACATTAAGACATACGCCACTCTTAATAGGTAAAGGAAACGCTGGCGTATCCGCTGATGTGAACGCAAGCTCGCATCAGCCACAAAAGAAAATTAACTGCTGTCGTAGCGGCCGTAATGCCGGACGCAAGAGGAATTCAAACATTTGCGCCAAGCAGCGTACGATTTTGACGTTACTGTAATTTCCGGTTGTGACATCACTTTATTTTGTTTCATTTTTTGCCTAGTATTGGTTGTCCCCACGATACGTATATGGCGACGGTTGCAACGAGCCCCATTTTCTTGACATGTGGGCTTCTATGGAACCTTCGCTACCAGTTTACATATAGATCGGATGCACAATGAGACGCTAGCTGGTCGTGAAACAACGTTTATTGAAGGCACCGTTGCAATATATATGCATATATATACGGGAATGGCAAAACGGGTTGGCAAAGGGAACGCAGATAATATCTCTGCACAGGAGTCGGGAAGGCGGGAAGGGGCACACGAACGCGAAGGTGCCAGAGCATGCGCGCGCGCAGCTGGCTTGGTTGACGCGCAGCAACGTACAACACAGAAAACATTCCTTCCCAATTAGAACTGCTCTATCGCCTTCCAAGTTATTGTCGATCGCCGTAGTGGACGCTGTGCAAGGTCAGTCGTTTCCGTGGTCGCGTCGACGTTAGGAGCTTGTTGCGTCGTTCGAGTTGGGTCGTGAATGTAGCCCGCCTGTCGCTGTTCAGCCTGGCCTCGGAAACTCGGCCGGTGCGGTGGAAGCAACGCCCCTTAAACTTCGTAAAGTAGCGCCCTGCTGTGAAGACTGCCGCCTACTCCTCGCGCGGTCAGGCCGAGCCCGACGCCACGTCGCTATTGACCTAATAGCATCACGTGGGCCCTCGCGCCGTGCTTCAGCGCCATTTTCGCTCGAGGAGCGTCTACGCGGTCGCGAGAAGCGCATGTTGGCGACGTTGCTATGCTCGAGCGGTGTAGGCGGCGCCACGGTCGAAGGGAGAGTCAAAGAGGGGAGAAACGAGGAGGCTCGAGTGAAGGCGTAGGAGCAGAGTGTCGCTGCTTTACGAAGTCTAAAGGGCTTTCGGTGGCAGTAAGGTCCCTCTATAATTTTCAAGGTAGCGACATCTGCCGCGCGCGCCACCTAGGAAGTTCCTGTAGCAGACGGCGCCCACGCTTAACCGCGGCACCGCGGCATTCGTGAGGTGAAAAAATATCTGCATACGCGCGGAAATAAAACCTACTGGTGCCTGACTATGGAGAAAAACGAAAGAAGGACCCGAACTGCTAAATTTAGTCCTTTAATTTCAAATGAGTGCTCCAAGAAAATAGCTCAAGAGAGCGTAATGAGGGCTTGATGGCCTCGATTCCGTATGTTTACATTTCGTTCGTTTGCGCTCAGTCACCGCGCGAGCCTTGGTGATTTCTTGCGCTTAATTCCGTATGCTTTGTGAAATCTTTTGCATGTAAGTGTGCTGCGTACACATAGCGGTTGCATTGAAAGAAGTGAACCGTGCGACTTCGTGCGACTCGTGAACCGTGCGACTTCGCCGCGTAAACTCGAATCATGACGCGCATTGTTGTGTTTATCCCTTTTCGCCTCCGTGCACCGCTAAAGCCCCGTAAGAATTAGAGGGCCCTGATACGAAACGCACGCGGATTGGCCCAGCTATTACTGCACTGTGTTTTGCTGGCAATCCGTGTATCGCTTGTGGCGTTTTTCTTATGTTCATTTGCAGTTGTGTGTTTTTCATCAGTAAAATGGCACTGCCGATAACTGAAACACCTTCGAGTGTAAGGGAAACTTGGAAGGAACGAGCTCGCAGCTGTAGGTAATGTACTTTTATATACTGTATTACGCTTTATTATTTGACGGTCAGTAGCTGTGGCTATGCAGTATTCGTTTTTAAAAACAGAGTAATGCAGGCACTTAGGAATATATTTATTCACATATGCAATGCACAAAATACGATTATGATATTGGAAATTACTTTTTGGACATGTAAAGCGCAGTTAACAACGCGCGCACAAACACAAGATAGTGTAAAAGGAGAATTCACTGCTGAATTTTATTTTTTATCGCACGTAACGCAATGCGGATATTTGTCAGCGAGTTAATGCGTTTCTGCCCCACTATTTACATGCATGCTAGGTCATACTGCACTTGCTAAGTCAACGGGCTCGTAATGCACTAAAATCAGTAATCTCCACAAACTTCGGCCGTCAACATTCATGCGCGGGAATGAAAAAATGCTGCAGCTCTGCACACAGGTGTATACTTTCTATCGCACCTTCGTATCGCTCTACGTTACTTTCCTCGCATAGTCGTGCAGTTACCGACGGTTCAGTCTTTCCGTCGATTTCTATACAACCACAATTACCTTCTGGTTAGGTTTTGTTTGCTGCGCGGACTGCAAAATAACTTGTCGTCCTCCGTCTGATCTCGGCACCCATCCGCACAGCAACAAGGCATTTCGGTCCTTCGCATCCTAGGTCATACCGATCTATTCAGCGGGCTCACAGCGAACTAAAATAAATAATATCCACAAACTTCGGCCCTCAACATTCATGCACGGGAGTGAAATACTATCACCGCTTGACAAACGCACGTGTATACTTTCTATCGCACCTTTGTATCGTTGTATGTTACTTGCATCACATAGTCGTGCTGTTAGCGACGGTTCAAAGTCCCTCCGTCCAATTCTGTGTAACCATACTTTTCTTCTGGTTAGGTTCTGGGTGCAGCGCGGGATGCAAAATAACTTCCTGCCATCCTTCGTCCGGTTTCGGCACCCAACCGCACAGCAACAAGGCATTTCGGCCCTTTCGGAATGAAATTATCGCAGCGATGTGCATAGCACAACAGGCGAAACGCGCGCACTTCGCCCGGCGCGCAGGAACTTTCATGGCGGAAAAGGGCCGGAGCAAGGTCACATGTCACCGATCAGCCTATCGCAGGCGTTGTCGGCTGGATCAAAGCCTGGCGGTACTTTTAAATGATTGAGGGACTTTAGGTGGCAGAGATAATTGGCGCCATCCATTAGGAAGGTGGGAAAGCAACACCGCTTCCTTTGCACGGCCTCCTAGATTGGCGCGCGCCCGCGCTCCCCGATCCAGGAAGCCGTGCCGTTTCCCCCCTTCTATCAACTCCTCTACCCTTGCCCTCGCACGTAACTTTCTCACTTTAGACTGTCCCTGCGCGCGCCCGCCGGCCCGCCGCCAGCTAAGACCACTGCATGACGTTTCATGTTTCGTTATCTGCTGTTATCGGGAAGCGTGCGCTGCTGTGCATTGACCGGCGTGGTCAGTTTCGTCAGTTTCGTGGTCCCCGATAGCTGTGTGCTTGTGCTCTGGGTTGTTTCACCCGTTTCACGACTCGTGTATGGTGCACGAGTGGTGCACGAATATCTCCAAAACAAGCCCTACAAGGTTGTTCCGGGTGCCTAAAGACAACAGGTGAGCGCGTAGACCCCAGGACATCAGAAGGCGCATGTACACGAACGCGGCCCGGTGCATCTGTGGGCTCCATGAATCTCTGGGCGTCGTTCCGCCTTGATTGTGCTACACGCCCCTCTTACTGGTAGAGAAAGCTGACAAATAGATGTCCCTCCTCATTGTCACCTGGTCTATGACTTGTTTTTCTGTGCCAAGTCTCATTCTGCAACTTCACTAACTCGCCCAGCTTTCCATTCCGCCCTCAGTGCTTTTTCTGTGTGTCACCGTTCTACGAACGTACTAACAGCTGAAAAATTACCGTTTGTGTTTATGTATTATCTCATTAATTGCCGGTGGGAAAACCGCGCCAACAAGCTTCACGTCTAGGCATGATACGCTTTTTTTCTGGAAAGCATGATCATCGCAAGTGTCCCATATGATTGCAGTCAGTCTTTATTACACAAAGGTCTGACTTGGTGTCTTAAGGACGTAATTTGACTGCTAAGCATTGCATTCGTGGGGAAAAAAAGTCGTGTTGTCTTATTTCACTTGCCTTGATTGAAGAATAGGCATTAGTGCGAATGTTTTGTATGTGCTGCTGCAAAAGCTCATTACCTTCCACTCCACCTTGCCACCGTTACTAAATTCGTGGCCAAGTGCAAGATAATGTGATAATGTGCATTTCCGTTTTTAGTACAATATTATTTTTGTTCTGCCATTTCTTTTTACTTTTATTCAATAGTAACGAACATGTCACGCATTCCATATACTTTTGTGCACGTGTACAAGTAAGATCATATTTTTTTTTGTACGGCTGTCAATCAAACAATCTTAGTATTTTGTTCTATTTTTTAGGTATTTTGCATTTTATTGTTTTTGCCATTACCAGAGAATTTCCCTTTCATTAGTTCTCATGACTATGTCAAACACGTCGTCCAGTTTTGTGCAATATCTCCGTGAGTATATCAGAAGCTCTCAGAGCGCATATCGGAAGCACTCCTACCCTTTGGTGTTTAGGGCATTATATAAAGACCTTTTATATGGGTGTACATGAAAAGGCTTTCGCGTTTTCTCGAGTTTTATTTATTTATTTGTTTATTTCACTGTATGCGAACTTTTCTGTTGTTTAGTAGTCATGTACGTGTCATGCCTTTTCACTTTTATATTCTGAGCGTGTATGATACCAAGTTATGCAAAAATATTTTTTTTTTTTTTCAGAAACTGAAGTTACTAAAACGAGGCCAATGATCTGTTGCATTGGGAGTAGAATTTATGTATGTTCTGGCATATGCTGCCATACTCAAAGTATGGACAAGACTTTGTGCGTGCTAACGCACAAAGGATCCACGGCGCACCAGCCGCCAATTGACAAACAATGCCTTGGGTAGCAGAAACACGCAATAAAATATATACGCGCCGCGGACAGGTAAAAAGAAAGCAAAAGTAAAGGCGCGCGGGCCATGGCGAAGTGCGAAAAGGGAGCGGAGTGGGTCGGCATAGTAAAAAAAAAGCACAGGCACACACAATGGGGAAGAGGCACCGCGCGGCTGCTGTTCCTGTTGCCATGCCAACGTAAACAATCGTGTGAGCCGCCATTATGCTAAAGCATTGCCTTCCTGTTAGGGCCGTAAATGAACGGGACCTTGGCGCTAGCGTCGAAAGAACGTCTGCATGAAAACCGCCAATGTCAGCCATGCGGAGATTCACCCGTAGGGTTCAGCCACGGTCGTTGTCTTGTTTGCGGAGCGTTGCTCTGGTGCGCCCGGGACCGTGCTTGTCGTGCCAGTCGAAGAGGAAGCGTCAATTGTGTCAATTCTTCCGTCCAAGCGCTTGCAATTGTGTCATAACCTTTCATTCCAGTTGAACCTTAATGACGGTGGCGGACTTTGTCGAGATGGTGATGCACTACTCTGGCTAAGGATTCCACCTTTACCATCCTGGCTCCGGCCGTAGACTGCACATGCCCTGGTGCCCACTTTGGGCTGGTGCCGCTATTGCGCACGTATACTCTGCTTCCTGGCCAAACAGCCCAGTCGTCCGCGCCTGCAGCTTAACCTGTGGCCCTGGGAGGCAAACACGTGTCCAGGCGCGAACGTAGCTTGTAGCCTAGGAGCAACTTCGAGGGAGGACTTTCCTTCTCTTTGGGGGGTTCACCTGTAATTGAACAACAGTCGTGTGAGGTTATCTTCTAGCGCCCCTTGTGTCATCTTGCGCAGCCCAGCCTTCACGGTTCGAACCGCTCTTTCGGCCGCTCCGTTCGACTGCGGATGTAATGGCGCTGTATGCAGATGCGCAATATTATTTCTTGTTAGGAACGTGCCGAACTCCTGACTTGTACATATAGTGCCATTAGCAGCCACGATTGTGTGCGGTAATACCGAAACGGCAAAACATGCTTCGAAAACAGCGAACAGTACAAGCTGTTTTCGCGTCCCTCATGGTAACCGCTTCAATCGATTTAGTATGCGCATCAATCGCCACAAGTATCATCTGGCTGGCTATTGGACCTGCAAAATCAATGTGGATCCGAGACCATCTGTCATATGTCTTGGGCCAATTTACTGGCGGGGCTGCTGCCGGCATGGGTAGATTCTGCACGTAATTTTCGCACTGTGCCGACACTTCCTCTATGTCCCGGTCAACACCCGGCCACCAAAATAATGACCGTGTGACCAATTTCGCGGCCAATGAATCCTGGTGCATTTCATGTACCAGCTGTAACATCCTTCTCTGTGCCGCAGACGGCGTCGACACTCGACTTCCCCAGTAGACTACCTTATGGGCCCACGACAGCTCCAACTTACGGTCGCAGAACGGCAACAGCGACTTCTTCATTCCTTTAGCCGCTGGCGGCCACCCATGCAATATAAAGCTTGCGACACGGACAAACACTGGGTCCTTGGCCATTAGCTCTTATAATTCGTGGGTTGTTGCAATACCTACATCCAGGGCCTCCAATGACAAGACGTATTCGGGTGGGTTGCCATCCAAGGCTGGACCAGTCGCCTCTACTGGAAGTCTGCCGAGGGCATCTGCTGTCAGCAGTTGCTTGCCAGCCACGTACTACAGCTTGTACTGGTAGCCGCCCAGGAAAAGTGCCTACCGTTGATGCGAGCTGCCGCCAACGTTGGTGTCTGGCGATCAGGCTTCAGTAGCTCGAGCAAGGGTTGATGGTTGGTGACCAGGGTAAACTGCCGACCTAAAGGACAATGCCGGAAATGAGGCACGCCAAAAGTAAGCACCAACGCTGCTCCCTCCAACTGCGAATAATTCTGCTCCCCCTTTGTTAGAGCTCTGGAGCGGAAAGCAATTGACCTATGCTCCTTTCCTTCCAAATGAAACAGCACTGATCCCACGCCGTAGGGCTCTTGTCCCATACTAGGTTCAGCTCTTTGTTGGAGTCGAAATGGACCAACAGTTGTGCGTCCTTCAGGCTTTCCTTGGCTTGTTGAAATGCAGCCTGATGCAGTGACAGCCACTCCCAGCGCGAGTTCTTTTCCATTAGCTGGTACAACGGAGAGAGGAGCGTGGACATATGTGTGTCATCTTGCGCAGCCCATCCTTCACGGTTCGAACCGCTCCTTCGGCCACTCCGTTCGACTGCGGATGGAATGCCGCTGTATGCAGATGCGCAATATCATTTCTTGTTACGAACGTGCCGAACTCTTGACTTGTAAATATAGTGCCATTAGCAGCCACCATTGTGTGTGGTATTCCGAAACGGCAAAACATGCTTCGAAAACAGCGAACAGTACAAGCTGTTTTCGCGTCCCTCATGGTAACCGCTTCAATCCATTTAGTATGCGCATCAATTGTACATAATACGTGAGCGTGCCCAAAAATGAACGCTACTCGGACACTCGGTCGTGGTGCTTGCATGGTAGCATCTACATTCTTCTCAATGCGATGCAATCCTTCACGATCTATTCCATGCCCAAGATACGTAACTGAAGGGTGTCTGCACTTGCATTTGACGGGACCATATTTCACGCCGTGGACTCGGAATCTTTGTAATACTTCCTTAAGCCTCCCTCCGCTGTCGCAGCTACGCTCCGACACTAGCTCGTCGTCAGGTTGGCTTGGAGGCCCGGTAACCCTCTATCTTATACATCTTCCTTTGAAAGATAGCCGGCGCTGAAGCTATGCTGAACGGGAGTCTGTTATAACAATACAAACCGCGACGAGTGTTAATGACGCACAACTTGTGGGACGCGCCGTCTAGCGGACTTGCTTCAACGCGTCCGTCAAATCCCCGCATCGCACGCCGCCGGGCGGCTATTTTCGCGCCGTTTCGGCCGCTCATAGCAACGTTACTAGATTACTTCTTTCAGTTTGCAAACTCCACCCGGATGCGGCGGCAAAAGTGGCCCCCTTCGGTTCCCGCTCGCGAGATGGCGCTTCTGACAGCATTGGCCCGGTCGCATCATCGTTACGGAGCCTGCGCGCTGCGTTGAACGCAATTTACGCGGTTAATTATGTGTAATGGGAGTTATTTTCGAGATAGTGAGCAAACGTTATTTCGACTTCGCTACTAGACTATCGTTTGAGCCATTAGAGCGATGCCACCCGGCAGAGGTGCTACTGAGATGCCTGAACCTAGCTACTGCTGCGCGGGACTCCTATCTATTGAGCTGTGAGGATTCATCGGTTTCCTGTCCTTTTTAATTCAGGTTTGCATAAAATCACATGTTAGCGGTGAGCCACGTAAAATAGGTATCTAATGCCGCCGAAAATACTGAAACCTAAAGCTTGGAACCACCCTTTTGTTCCAGAACACTTAATGCTAGGATACACGTTTGTTAAATGCAAGATACTCAACTACTTCAGTGAAAGCTCGCCGTTCTTAAGACTTTAAAACGCTAAAAATGACGAGAACAAAAGCCAAATTGAGAACAATTTATTGAATCAATGCAATAAAAATCAACTGGGAACCATTTTCCAAGAGCCAGAGTTACAAGAGACGCGCTTTTTTGTTTGCTATAGCCACCTTTTCCTTGCTTTGTAACCGATGGATAAAATCTTTGGAGAAAAAGTGCATCCTTGTCACAATGACAAAGTTCAATATCTGGCATGTGAATGCTGGCATGTGATCTGCACAGCCCAAGCGAGCAAGGCTGCACTTATCGAGCTGTTCTAGTACCTTCCAGAAAATGTTTTCGCAGGCACCAGCCTCATCTAATGTGACAGAAACTACATCATTGACAAGTTTCATCACACTCAACAACTTAGCTGTAGGATGTTTCATGCAGCCTTCCTTGAAACTTCTATAAGCCGTAAGATATGCATCACGGCAAACAACGGGCACTGGACTGCTTATGTCTTCTAAGCCCAGAAGGCATGATGTGTGCTTTTCAAATTTGTGCACAACATATCCACTCAAGTAGTAGACAATAGCATCGTCCACTTCCCCTTTGAAGTAGGAGTGATCGTCGTCCTGCTCTCCAGGGTTCCTGGCTGTTTCTGTCGTCATCTCCAGTAGCTTTTCCTCTATGCGTTCACGCAAGGATGCATGTTTGGCGCGGTAAAACTCTCTCGTCCTCCTCAGTGCGTCCTGTACACCGACAAGCACATTCCCTGGCACACCTTGCACACTCCCACGCAAAGCAGTTTTTATCGGTGTGTACAAACTCAGAAGGCGGAATATTTGGGTGAAATTGACCACAGTAGGGTGAGATTCATCCCCTTCGAAGGAACGGACAAGTCCGAAGTGGCGCTGGAAAAGATACATGGTTTGTTAGGCCACAAGCAACTTCATCACTTCAACACTCGCAAAGCAGCACCGATCACATTATCACCTCAAGGGGGTCCTGGTTCAACTTTGCCGTCAAAACATAGTGTGCACCCTGATCCAGTAAGAACTCGATGATGTCAAGCGTTGACAACAAAGTAACACGCAAGGACTCCGTGGTCAGTTGAGACGCAAAGAGCTTGGGACCTTTCTCCACGGCGTTCTTTTCTGTGACATTCAACATTTCCAAGAAGTCTTTGATGACCTGAAAGAATGAGGTAAAATGTCAGTAAATAACCATCAATATGCACGAAAAGACACTTTGGCTTGCCTGTATTTCCTTTGAGTGCCTTTTAATGCCTCTTTCAGGTAGCTTTATGTTCAAAGCATCAAACAGGTCATTAAGCAATTTGGTGAATGCTTCTGTTCCCTCAGAACCCATCATGCCTTCAGCACCGGCTTCTCTGTATATGCGGATGCCAATAGCTGTTCCACGGCTTAATAGCTGAAAAAAAAAGTGCATTTATAAATTAGTTAAAAAATAACCGAAAATACTAAGCGTTGTATTTCACAGTACCTGTGTAGCAAGTCGAACGCTCATCTTCTGGAGGTTGTCCGGGGCAACATGTGCTCTGGTCAGTTTTGGCACAACTCTCGTATGTTTGATCTTTTCGGATTCATACAGCGCAACATAATGTGCAAAGTTGATCTGATGATCTCCAGCCTGAAAAAAAACCAAACAGTTTTCTGAGCTCCATTGCAACTAAGTGCACATATTTCTTCTTACCATTCCATGGGTGTGCTTTTTCAAATGATTTCTGATGCATTTGACTATGTGTGGAACGTCACAGATAAAGAAGATCTTCTGTGAAGGCTCCCAGGGGTGCTCGATGCTGTTGCATGGCGATATCATGTTTCCCGATATTCCCAGGTTCGTCCACATTGAGCGGTTATTACCTGCTCCATCACTTACGACAACAAGCACTGAAGCATTATGCTTGTGAAGCTGCAGCACAGCACTTAACAGGATCTGTGCAAGGATCCGTCCAGGTGCCGCACCTCTTGTGGCGAAAGATGCTATGGGTTGAACCCAGTTCTCAAAAAGCGGAACAAACATCAACACCAGTGCATGGTCAGCAAGTTGGTCGGTGGTGGCATTCATCACATCGCCATAATCAACAAAGCCATCCATCTTGTATGAGGTTTTGCTGAAAGCAACAGATTGCTTGAGCTTTACCTCATCGAGCAATAGAACACCGCACCTTCTGAGGCGGCTCTTCTCACGAAAATGCTCTCGGATACTCTTTAGCGATACCTCATTGAAACCGTACCTGCAGGGAATGCCACTAATAATCTGACGAAGGCGTGCTCTTGTAGGAAGTGGCAGAAGCTGCATATCAGATAACAGTTTGTAAGCTTTTGGGCTTGAAATCTGCAGCAAAAGGCATGTCATTAACCACTTTTCTGTGTACCGCCTCCCATTTTTCGATTTTGCCTTTGCTGCCTGAAAAGCAGTCCTGAAAGCGAGCTGCTGTTTATCTGGAAGAATGTCAAGTGCACGTTCCACTCTCTCTTCTGTGACATTCTGAAGTTTTTTTTCATGGTGGTTAATTCTTTCTTCATCTTTTCTCTCTGCATAGTTGCTCTTAATGCCTTTCGACGCAGGGACTTCACTTTAATGTTCCTATATTTCAACCTGTTGCTTGTCTTGCGACGCCGTGAAAAGAGCTTGTGCAAACTCCGGCATTCGTGGCATGTTGCAGTTAGAGACAGAATTGTGCATGATTTGCGATGCCATGTTTCACCATTTTTAATGGCAACAGCTGATGACAAGACACAGGGGTAATTATCAACAGGGCAACCTTCACAAGAATTCAGCCTTTCAATACAAGAAAGTAGCAACCTTAGGTCATCACATGATTTCAGTTCAATGCTCACCTCAGAAGCATACACAGCCGATTGCACACGTTGCCCCTTGGCACTGACAGAGGCAGTCATGTCTCTCGACACTAACACAGCCCTGTCGATTGCTGGAAGGTCTTCTCTCATTACCAGCTTGTACACCACGATTGTAGTGCCAACCACCTCAAGTAACCAACCCTGCAACCGTTGGCCTGCTGCTGCCATGCCACACAACTCATTGAAAAGCTGTATGTTGTTCTCCTGCACAACATTGCTGTCAATGTCACCACTGGAAACGGAGAAGTTCGACGTAGCAGCCTCTTTGTCGTTCTTTTTTTGCCCTTTCTGACGCTTAGGCCGAGGCGGTGCACGCACGGTTGGAGCCTTGCGTTTTCGCGCTGGCTTCGACAAGTATTTAGGGCAATTGGGAAAAATGCGCGGCAGGGCATCTTCCTTCAGAGCCCACTTGTCACGCGGTATGACAACTACGTCACCATGAACTTTGTGAATGAAGTCCTTCGCAATATCTTCCTCGTGAAAGTGGAGGTCGCAAACGGCGCATGAGCTGGATAGCTCCTTATCCGATCTGGGTATAGCCCGTCGCCACTGTTGAAGGCGGACCACGTCAGCGGGTGGCTTAAAAAAAATGTCTTTTTTCAGCCGTGGCTTTCGTCGAATCGTAGCCACTTCGGCAACTAGTCACAAAGCAACGAGGCATGTTTTCTCAGATTCAGGACCACGTCACAGCCAGACACGACATATATGCACTTGTGATAATCAACGGTGATCAATCGTAGTCGCACATTACGTTGAGAAGCTGTTCTTGCCTTGATTTGAAGTGAGCAAGTCAAACTACGTCGCACGATCCGCAAGACGCACAGCTCGGGCGCAAGGACGCCGCACGTGGTCGCGAATGTGACAACTTGCAGCGGGAGCACACGCCGCACGAGCTGCGTCGATAGATCTCGTTGGCACTCACAGGGATAGTGATCACAACACAACACAGTTGAAGGTAACGAAGAAACACTCGGCACGGGGCCAAGCCTGCGCTGACTTCGCTAGAGAAGTTGCAAGAAGACAGACGCACCGCCGACACTCGCCGAAACAGCCGTCGCCGCCGTCAGACCCAACGAGACCGGTCAAACAGAGACGAGCGCACCCTCGCTCGGCGGAACATCGAAGGGCGACACCTGCGGCGCCGGAGTTTGCAAACTGAAAGAGGTAATCTAGTAACGTTGGCTCATAGAGCCCAACGGCCACGGAGGAAGGAAACTAAGGAGAGGCCCTACCCCCTCCGCGCGCTAGGAGAAAAGTGTGGCGGAAATGACGTAGTAGGTTCTCATTTTTTTGCTGCTTTTTTATTTTTTTTTGTTGTATAGCCACGCCTTTTGGGCCACAATGGCGGCGTTGTTATGGTTTTGAGCGCTCACACGTGTTGCTCTGGTAGGTTTCGGGCCGTGGCAAAGGCGCTGAGTGGGCGGGTTTGCGTTAGTCACCGTGTCTTGTTGCGCTGTGTTACCTGCACCGTATTTGAAGTAGTAGCTTAGCGCAAAAAAGCACAGACACAAGGAAGACAGACAAGGACAAGCGCTCGGCGCTTGTCCTTGTCTGTCTTCCTTGTGTCTGTGCTTTTTTGCGCTAAGCTACTACTTCAAATATGGACGACCAACTAGCCCAACAGTCAACTCTTCTACCTGCACCGTGCTCTGCCAGATGTTGCGCGAGCGCGCGCGCGACACCACGCGCAGCGCGGCGTGGTTTCGCGAAAGATGTAAACAAGAGAGGAGGGTGGCCCAAAAGGCGGAGCATCGCCATGAGCAACGCCAAGTTCCGGCTTCACTTTTGCTTCACAAAGAGTGACGTCAGGGCCTCTCCTTAGTTTCCTTCCTCCGTGCCAACGGCTGACTTGACTGTAGCGCACCAAGCGGATGGTATTAGCACATTCCGGCTTCGGTATTGGGCGCGCGCGTTTTGAACGCCCGTTGGTACTCGCCACGCCGGCTCTGCTGGTAGGCACGGCATTTTTTTTTGCTACTACTGCTGAACCACGCGCGGCCTTGGCGCGGAATCATTTTATTATTAGGTAAAAATGATTGCGAACGATCTTTAGAAGCCTCCACCGAATCTGTCTCACGTGCAGTTTCATAATAAAACGCAAGACGTCATCTGAAATGATGAAATGCTCATTTAGCTCTATATAAATGCTAGTTCCGGGCTTCTTGTGCATTCATCCAAAGTTGTAGCACCAGGTAAGCAGCATTCGTTGCCGTACGATGCTCCACCGGCTGCTATCAGCTGAAGAAAAGTAAATTACAAGCAAGTATCTTTTAGGTATCTGGGTCGCGTCTTGCTGCACAACGATAATTGTAATCTGCCTTGTCCGCATTTCCTTTGTTTACCGCTGGGAGCCCGGTACTTCCAAGCCACGAACGGCATGCGCGTTATCAGCGTGACATACCAGTCTCAACAGGAAAGTAGCGAGCGCAGCGTTTTCAAGAAAGGAAATGGAAGCAAGACAAATAACGGTGATTGTTGTGTGGCAAAAACTTTGAGGACGCTTAAGCTTCGGCTTCAAGAGTGGAACGCCATAGCGTTATCGCACCCCGTTCGCAACGCCCACTAATTCGCTCGGCATGCTCTTGAGTCACACAAAGACGAAACGTAGGCCTGAGCAAGCGGAAGGAACCAAAGAACTCGGTGTCTCGGAGAAAGAAACGATCTACGCGAGCCGAACGTCGTGATCGGCAAGGACAGCCGGGCCGCGCCGCGCCATGAAGGCGGACGCGATCACGGGGCTGACGCCTCGATGGGATCGTCCTCTATCTAGCTTGGGAGCACCACGCAGACGCATGACTCCTCGCCTGCAGCACCGCACACATAGTAGGAGACATAGCACCAGACCCGCTACGGCGCAGCGATCCTGTCAGAGGCGTCCCGCATCTTACGCTGCACCTAGCAATCGCGCTTTGGGCGGAAAAAGGAGCCGTGTCGCCTAAACACGAAGGCTCGAGTGACGCAGGCTGGAAGTCGGAAGTGGAGAGAACGAGAAAACTTATTAAATGCAAGGGTATTGGGGCATCCTCGCACCGGTCCCCGCACGGCCCCAATGCGCTCAAAGGAGACGGTCGTGGTGGTGGTGAAAAGCATTTATTGGGCTTCATATACAGGTGTGCTCAGGGAGAGACCTCTAGTTGGTCACGCCCCTTGCAATGCTGGGCGGAGTCTCTCATTCCGGGACCCCGTTGGTCTTGACCGCGGCGCACGTCCGCCGAACTAGGGCTTGTTGGGCCGATAGTTCCTGGCAGTCGAGTAGGGCCGCCTCCCAGTCCTCTCGGGAAGGGGAACGGGTAATGGGGGAGAGAAGGATTTTGCCTGCATGCCCAAACCATGTGGAAGGTGTCGGCCACCTCCCCACAGAATGACCAGCGGCCGTCAAAAGAAAGAACAAAGTGCTTGAGAACCGCCGGGCACAGCAGGGTGTTTGTAAAGAGCCTAAGGAGAGTTCTTTCGCCAGCTTTACCCAGTCCCTTCATAGGAAGCGGGTAACGGCGGTGTTTGGCACGATAGTGCTGAGTAATGTCTTTAAAGGAAAGGAAGAAGCTGGGATCTGGGTCAAGGTCCTCCCAAGTGATGGCTGGGGCCCGGTAAGTGAGTGCGGGGGCTGCCTCATGGGTGGCTTCGTTACCTGGCATGCATTGGTGGCCGGGGACCCATATGATTGAGCGATGAGTTGGATCGCAGTCGCGAATACAGCAGCGAAGAAATTTTGTCAGCAAGTGGAGTGATGCATCCAAATTGAAAGTTACGACAGGCTCCACGGGAGTCTGTGAGGATGAATTTAGAGTCGGGGTGGGAGGCTGCGAAAGCGATCGCCACCTCCTCCGCATGCGTTGAGCTGGGTGCTTTGAACGAGAGGCCGTCCACTTGTCTTTCTTCGTGTATGATTGCAGGCGTGTACCATCCCCCCCTGGAGAGGCTGGAGCCTGCAATATCGACGTAGAAGACGTGTTTCTTAGAGCCATAGTGGCGGTGCAGGGCATCCGCCCGCGCCTGGCGCCGGCCATTATGGTCCTCCTTATTCATCTTAGTTGGAAGGGGTCCAACGTAGAGGGCGCGTCTCCACAGTTCGGGCACTCCAACCCTTTCCATCGTATGGTGGTCATGTTTAATATGTAACCGGTCTAAGAGGCGGCAACCGGACACGGTCTGGGTGAGACGCGCGTATTGGTTAACGAGATGCGCCTCGCGAATTTCCCGATAGGTGTTCACCACCCCCAACGCGAGAAGACGCGCGTTGGAAGTGGAGATCGGGAGGTCGAGGGCTCTCTTGAGCAATTTGCTGAGTACAACCCCCGAGCAATCTTCATGTTTCCGTAAGCGTAGGTATGGGTTCGAGTACAGTACTCTACTATTTACGAAGGCATGTGCGAGCCGCACGGCATCCTTAATTCGCAACCCTACTCGCTTGTTGGAAACGCGCTGAACCATCCGGCCCACTTGGTCGCCGACCTTGCGGAGTTCGGCAAGAGTTGTGTCTGCCTTGCTATGTTGATTAATGAAGAGACCGAGTGTTCGAATCTCCTCCACTTCTCTAATGGGGCCACTGGCTAGAGAAAGCTGAACTGAGATTTTGCATTTCAGAGAAGTTCGAATACGCACAAATTGAGACTTCGACGGGGAGCATTCGAGGCCGCAGTACGTGGAATAATGGTCTGCTATGTTCGCCGCTGCTTGCAGGCCTTCCTCCATCTCTCCTATGTTTCCCGTAGTGGCCTAGATGGGGATGTCGTCTGCGGACAGCGCATGCTGAACACCATCGACACCCGCAGCTGTGCCGGGAGGTGTGCCATTGCAATGTTAAAAGAGAAGCGGGGACAACACAGCGCCTTGTGGTGTGCTCCGTGTGCCCATTTCAAATGGGCGGTACTCGGTCTCTTGTTGGCGTGTATAGGCCAAGCGGTCCGTTAAGAAATGTTTGATATAGTTGAATGTACGAGCACCGCAGTTGGTCCCGCTAAGATGTTTTAGTATGATGGCGTGCTTATCATTATCAAAGGCACCCTTGAGATCGAGTGCCAGGACTATCTTGTCGTTATGTGAGTTCTGTGAGTTCGAGGATCTCGTGATGAAGCTGTAAAAGGTTGTCTTTTGCCGATTTATGAGGTCGGAAGCCGAACATGGTGTCGGCGAAGGTGCCCTTGCTCTCGAGATATTCCGAGGGGCGGTCACGGACCATCGTTTCCACGAGTTTCCCTACACATGAAGTGAGGGAGATGGGCCGGAGGTTGTCTATGTTTACCGATTTTCCCGCCTTCGGGATAAAGGTTACCAACGATGTCTTCCAATCGGCTGGCACCGAAGCATCCCCAGTCCAAATGGCGTTGATGTATTCGAGTAGGGTTTCATACGCCCGATCTGGAAGGTTTGCCAATAGTTTCACTGTTACCTTATCCCTCCCGGGCGCCGTCCTCCTGCGCATTCGTGGAAGAGCCGCACGAAGGTCGTGAAGCTGGAAAAGCCGATCCATTTCCGGATTGTCGCAGCCTGAATACGAGTAATCCATCTCTCGCGGGTCTCGATCCTGATTGAGGTATTGTGAGCGCAAAGCGTTCGCTAGCTGCTCAGTGTTTCCTTGAAAGGGGACGAAGCCATGTTGATTTGAAAGGAGATCGCCTTGCAAAACCGGCCCAGGTTCCGCCACTGCAGCGGGAGCTATTCCGGCTTCTCCGAGAGTTCAGTTAGATCGATGGGTCGGGTGAATTTTGATCAGCGGTTCGCGTCTTTGAGGGGTCCCGTTCGGCAGAAAAGCCGGGGGTTTGACTCTAGCGATGTCTTAATATTGGCCGTCACGACGGCCGTAACCGTAGCTGTGACGGCCTTGAGAAGGCTCTCTTGGATTTGGCAAAATTTGATATCTGAGCCGTTAATTCGGCAAGGGCGTTTTCGAGGGCGGTGAAACGTACGTCATAACTAGAGGGTGTCAGGTCTGCTGGCAGCACTTGCATCGGTTCCGGAGCTAGATGGGCAGGGGGCGGGGAGGAGCGAGCCGTTTCTAGTGCGTGAATTTTGGCGCTAAGTTGAGCATTTTGTGCCCGGAGAGTCTCGAGCTCGCGGCGGAGGTCCGCGACGTCAGTATTAGGGGGGATGAGGAGGAATCTTTGGTGGGGGAGAAGGTAGGGGAGTGCGGGGAGGTGGAGGAGGCCCATCCTGACTGCCTACCTTGGGCTTAGACGTATTCTTTGGTGCGCCAAACGGAGGGCCCTCGAGAGCCGTGAAATCCCCCTCTTGGAATGTAGGGGTGTCTGTATCCCGTGACGCTTTCGGGTTATTGACTGAGGAGACTTGGGGGCACGTCAAGGCAAGGTGCCCGCCGGTGGCGCTGGTCCGGTTGTGCCTTTCGTCATCTTGTTGCTAGTCGTGGGTGCTTTTGAAGTCGTGTAAGGACCCGAGGCCACTGCAGTCCGAGGTTGGGTTCGTTGACCGGTCGGCTTGCCCGGTTGTTGCAGCCGTCGAAATTTGGCTTTGCAGTCTTGCGAACCCGTAAGATGAGCGCCACCGCAAACGATGCAGGAAGGAGTGCACTCGTGGGGCGCCATGTTGCCGTATTCGAGGACTGCGACCGTTTCGCCGCAGTGTCCACAGCGATTGTCTTGAGGATTCGCGCATAAGTCCGGACGGTGACCGATGGTGCCGCCTGGGAAACACGCGGGAATAGTCCGCTTATATTCGCGCACCACAGTCACCACACTGTTATAGTGCATGTAACGCGGTACTGCGTCCCACGAAGGTGAGCAGGGCAATCGTCGACTTCTCCAGCTTGCGGATGAAGGCTATCTCTCCTCTGCGCCACGGGACTTTAGATTTCAGGGTGGTACAAGTGCCCTGCTGATGGACCGTAATAATCCCCCTGCAGACTTCACCGTTGACTTTGGCGTGCCCGACTACCGCGTTGGAGCCTTTGGAAGCATTGCGTGTAAATTCACGAGCAAGCGCGTTCGCCAAATTGACGTCTTGAAAGGTGGCAATGACAATATTCTGGTCCCAGATGGGCCAGACACTAAGAATATGCACCGAAGATGGATTTACATAGGTAGAGAGCAAAGCCCCAAGCTCACCGTTCTGCAGGGTTGTCTTCAGGGAGATCGTCTCCCTGGGCTTGATGACAATCGTGAAATCTTCTTTGCGGAGTCGAGCCATGGCGCTGGGTCGCCATTTCTTCAATCCCACTGCTTGCGAGAGCTGAGGGTTGGACTTTTCAGGATTCGGAAGCTCAGAAACGCCGGAACTCATAGAGAGTCCGTTGGCCGCCGAAGTGTTCGAGCGTTGCTGGCGTTTACGAAGTGCCACCAACGAGAAAAGGCCTTCATTCACTATCTTCTCCGTCGGAGTGGAAGTTTGAAGCGAAGACGGGGGCTTCTGCTATGATTTGTGACCATGTCATCATCTCGGGATCGCACCCGCGCCAAGCAGAGACCGCCATGGCGGTCGTGGAGAACGATGGAGATTGAGTTCGGGGCGTAAGGCTGAGTTGGGTGAAGTGGGGGAGACAAAAATGGGGCTAAGCCCCCCCCCCCCCAAAAAAAAAAAAAAAAATGACCCACCTGCTCCAGAGCGCTATCTTCGGGCGCCGGGTGATGTTATCCGTCTAGTGGAAGCAAAATTTCACGGGGTCCCTTGGAATTTTCAGTAAACCGGAGGAAAATTGCCGGAGCCGATGTGAGGCGCGTCCGCTTGCTCCGCGCTCAAGCAGTAGTATTGTATCAATGCAGCTTGGAGGTGAGCGGGCGCAGATGAGATACAAATGACGAATTAGTCGTCTCATGCTTTGCAGTTTTATAAGCATAGAGAATGAAGTGAAAAACGTCATCCCGGTCCTTTTGATCAGAAGATGCGTACATGGCCAGTATGTTATTTATAGTTCTGTTCATATGTTCTACAAGGGCATTTGTCTGAGGGTGATAAGGCGTTGAATGGCGGTACTGCGAATGGCAGATACGGAGGAGTTCTTCTATGGCGTCTGACGAACTGACGACTGCGATCGCTAATGAACACATGGAGGACCATGCCGAAGAACAATGAATCAAGGCCAAACCGTTGCAACGCACGCAGCTGTTGAAGATCGTCTGGCCGCCATTTCGGCGTAACGGGTCAGGTGTCAGAAACATGCACTCGCCCATCAGCTGTCGTTACACGATCGTGAAAATGGGCCCAAAATATCGATAACGAGTCGTTTAAATGGCAGACGAGGAGGTGGCTGAAGTTGGAGCAGACCCGTCAGAGCCGTGGTAGGGCGACTGCAGCGTTAGACATTATTAGCAACTAGCGACGTATTGCTTGACCGCGTCCCTATTCCGGGCCAGTAAAACGCTCCTGTGTCTGGTTCAAAGTTCTGATAAACCCAAGGTAGTCAGAGGTCGCATCGTCGTGCATCACCATCAGTATGTAATGATGTATGTATGTCCGCTCAGAGTTTCGGCGGCACCACCAGAAGGAAGCGTGCGCCATTAACCGTCAAGGGTCGTCAACGCGGGCCGTCAAGAACAAACAATTGACTTGTGGCTCCTTCAAGCGATGCAGCTACAATTTGCGGTTCCAAACTAATATCATTTTATTGCTGTACCTTGAAAGTCCATAAGTCTGGGGACGTACATAAAAATTACCTTTCTCACATTCCCTCGTCGTCAGAGGAAGGCGAGATAGACAGAGTCTGCACCTGCGTGGCGACTTCCAGATTTGTAGCAAATAAAAGTCGTACTCCTGCAGTTGAAGAGCCCAGAGTGCCAGTTGAGCACTCAGGTCACGAAGATTCCCCATCCACCATAATACGTGGTGGCCGGTAACGATAGTGGACGGGCGTCAGTACCTACAGGGCCGAAATTTGTAGACAGCGAAAACAGCTACCTAGCATTCTTGTTCGGTAACAGTGTAATTGCATTCCACCTTCGTCAAAGAGCGACTACCATTAACCATAACGGCTTCCTGTTATAGCACAGCACCACCACCATCCATCATTTTTTCTTACTGAGGTTAGTGGTGCTGCCCAGGGAATAGATGACTCTGAAACATTTTTCCGTAGCATGTCTTTCAGCTGTTCAGCGATTATCGACCTATCTGTTTAATACACGCGGTAAGACTTTTGCCGAATGGGATGTCCACATTCGATGTCAATTCTGCGGCGAGCAGGAGAACGCGGGAACGAAGTTTGCTTGTCGTCTTGTGTCAAACGGAACGCTGAAAAATGTGCCGGGAAAACATTTGTGAGAGCGTGGCCCTCATGTGAGGGCAGCGACTTGTTAATTCTCTGTAGGATCTGCTCTTCAGAAGTGCTTCGGTGGGGATAGCTAGTAGGAGAGTGCTCGTCGCTTAGAACACTAATGGAGCGGTACGTGTTTTCGTCAAATTCAGCAAACTCCATATCGTGCGGGAGAACAGCAGGGACCGAATAAAAATTGAAAGCCCACAAATTGGAGGCATCATTCACTACTGTACCCAGATAGCGTGCCACAAGTGCATCTTTATTCGCGCAACTCGACGAAAGTGGTTGGATTTGCGCTTAAAACGATAAGAGGTTGGTAGTAGCGACACACGTGACCGCGATCAAGGTGATAGCAAGAATTTGTTCGAAACACAAAATAGTTTTTCTCTGGTAAGAATGTGTCGGCAAGAGTGGAGACAAGCGCGCTATTTAAAATAATTTCGTCTGTGCCACAGTTACCGGAAGCACCTCCAATACCGAGAATCCCATCATGAGTGCACTGCGGCAGTACGAGAAATCCTGTTTGAAGGTTTCCTTTGATAACACACTGGCAAAACGAATACCAAGGAGAATAAGACACTATCCACTAACACCACAAGACGTCCCACCATCATTCCATGGAAACAATTTTCTACCCAAACTTTCTTTGAAGTCACCTCTGGGCCGAAGCGGTGGCACTAGTATCGACTAATGCATTTGCAGGCATACTATGCATTAACACAAGTACTTTGTTCTTCAACATCACAATAGGCAGAGGAGTATTTCGCATAGACGCAGATTGTCCGGCGACCTTGCCTCCATCAGCAGTGCAGGAAAGTGTGGCCAAGGTGGTGGTGACGGTGAACGGCGCTGGCGACTGGTTGGTGGCGTCAGGCTGCGCTGTGAAGCTGGTGAGTCACTACTGTTATAATGACGGAAGACATTCCTAGGTGCCGAGCTTGCGTTGCTTGCAGCAGCAGAGTTTTTCTGCCAGTGGCCGTCATAAATGTCGTATTCACAATTAGGCCAACTCGGCGGGCCATATCTAGTCTTTCGGCGCTGATTAAAAAAAAGAACAATGTGTCCAGGGTGATACAGGGTGATCTTTTAGCTGCACAAAATTTACACAAGGAATTGGCTGTGGCAAGTAGCACAAATGTAGCCCTTCATCTAATTTAATCGATAAGCCAGCCATTACTTCTACTGGAAACGAAAAAAGCCTAATTATAAAATTCACATCATTATGCTAGTCAAGTTTCTAAATTACTACCTCACGGCACATATTTGAATCTACGAATTGTAGTATGCAAGCGGGATATCGACTTAGAACGAATGTTAGGGATCCCACTGGTGTCGAGATGGGCGCGGTCAAACTTGCCGAAAAAAATGCGCTGTTGTTCAACTTACTTTATTTTAGAAAGCGCTGTTTTGTGCATTGCCACACAAAAGTAACTGGGATGCCAATGCATTTGGCCGGATGCACTAAAAATAACTCGGAACTGGCGCAGTCCTGAGAACTCGTTTCACTTGGATACAGGGTTCATTATGACAGTAACGCGAATGGTTTTATTATGACGTGACTATCCATGGTAGTGCGGTAAACTCAGTCGGGAAATGTGGTGAGGGCTCTGTTCTACACATGTCCACATTTGCGGTACATGCGATAGTGACTGAGGACCTGCAAATGTGTATGGTGTGTACGAATCTTGTGCCGAAAGTGTTGACGCAAGGTCAGAAAGAACTTCTGGTTTTGCACTGTCAAGAATTGTTCTATTTTTTTCATTCATTCATTCATTCAGAATTTATTTAAGACAACGAAAAGGTTGTCCAGGGTGACGTGGCAAAAGGCATACTTTGCCTGACGAGGCCACGCCACCCGGATGACAGGCGGCACCACAGGCTACAAAAATCAAGAAAGAGCATTACATAATAGAACACACATTCAATATTTTTTACACAATACATAAGACATCCTTACAAAACACAGGCTTTCGGCGGAAAAACAAACAGCATACTTCAAAACACAATTCGACCATAGCAGTATTTACAAAACATACTAGTGATAGGTATACGTTCAGTTTTCACCTTTAAGGTTCATTTATGAGCATTGCTTTAATTAACATTTTGTATTTACGTATAGAGGGAGTGTTGCGTACAGTATCCAGAATAATAGGGTATTGATTAATTAAGTCAGGAATTTGCCATCCTAACCTCTGAAAACCGTAATTAGTGCGTACACGAGGTGTTTCCATACATTGTTTCCTAAGTTCGTATGTGCTAAGTTTAGTGTGATAGGTGGTTTCGAAGGTTATTTTGTCTAGTTTGTACTGGCGTAATATTTCCAAACATAATTTGTATGTGTGCAGTTTACTTATTTCTAGTATTCCATAAGACCTAAACAAGGGCCAGCAGCTGCGCAATAACTGTATTTTCCCAATAGCTCGTAACGCCCGCTTTTGAATTGCAAAGAGGGAATCTCGATTTGTTTTTGTCGTCGTTAACCATACAAGGGAACAGTAGCTTAAACGGGAATGTATTAATGAATAGTATATTTGCCGTTTTATGGACGCCGGGAGATATCTCAATTTGTTTAAAATGCCAACCGCTCGACAAAGATCACTTCGAAGCTGATCAACATGCGAATTCCATGAGAGATTTTCTTGAAACAGAACACCTAGAAAACGAATTTGCGAGCACTGTTTCAGCTGAGTGTTTTCAAAGTTTAAGTTTAGGTTGTCAGGAGCTTTTACACCTTTTGCTCTGAAGAGAATGTATTTGGTCTTACTAGTATTTAATTGCATCTTGTTTAGTTTTAACCATGTACTCAAGCCAGTCAACCAATAGTTAGCCTTTCTTTCGAGCGCATAGGGGTCAATACCTGAGAAAAAGACATTAGTGTCATCAGCGTACAACACTAGGTTTTCGCTGCCTGGTATATTCACAATATCATTCAGGTATAAAATAAAGAGTACAGGTCCGAGAATAGATCCCTGAGGCACACCATATTTTATTGTTTTTACGTGTGAGGCTGCAGCATTTATGACAGTGAACTGCTCTCTTGACGTTAAATAGCTCTCAATTAAGGTCAACGACACGCCACGGAATCCGTAAAGTGGAAGCTTTCTTATTAGAACATCGTGCTGTACACAGTCGAATGCCTTTCTGAAGTCGAGGAAAATTCCCAGGGTGTGTGCCTTTTCTTCAATGTTGTTTAGAATTTTTTCCTTTATCCCAAGGAGTGCGGTTTCGGCTGATCTATCTTTCCTAAAGCCAAATTGCTCATCGGCTATAATATTTTGCGCGGTGAGAAAACGGACAAATCTTTTGTTTATAACCTGTTCGGCTACCTTTGCAAATACTGGTAGTACTGATATAGGCCTATAATTTGTTAGTTCGTTCGCTGGGCCACCCTTGTGCACAACAGTCACTTTGGCCAGTTTCATTTTCTGCGGAAAAACTCCTGTAGATAAAATAATGTTGCAAATGTGAGAGAGCGGACAACTGATTATTTCACCTACAGCCTTTAGAGGTTTCGGTTTAATTTCATCTGCTCCTGGAGCACAGCCATTTTTTAGTGTCAGAATAATATCTAGCACTTCACGTTCGTCAGTGGGTGCTAAAAACAATGTGTTTGCGGCGTTTGATGCAATGAACTGCTCGCACGGTGAATCAACTGAATTCCCATCGCATGATCCGACTGAAATGAGCCGGATTATCTTGACTCTGTCCTAACAGGAGACGAATCCTTGATGTTTGAGTACGACCCAGAATCAAAAAGGTAGAGCACCGAGTGGCACACAAAACACCCCCCCCCCCCCAAAAAAAAAAAAATAATAGGAAAGAAATAAAGCGCGAATAAGCAAGTCTCGCATCGAAGCGATGCTCATTGCCTTCCTGGATGCCCGAGGAGTCGTCCATTCTGAATTTTTACCACAGGGAGCAAATGGCAACGCAGGCTTTTACCTGGAGGTGCCCAAGAGATTCAAACGCCGGGTCATGCGTGTGAGGACTGACATCAAAGACTCGGCCAAGCTCCACCATGACAATGCCCCCAGTCACACGTCCTTCATCGCTACCAACTTCCTGGCTCGGAGCAGTACCCGGTAGGTCCCCCAAGCTGCTTACAGTCCCGACTTGGCTACGTGCGACTTTTCTTTTGTTTCCCCGACTGAAGAAAGAACTGAAAGGAAAGCATTGCGAGACCGTGTAAAACATCCAAAAGCATGTTACAGCGTTCCTGAGAGACTTTCAGGGTGCCTTCCAGGCGTGGTAGGCACGTTTGCACAAGTGTGTTGATGCAGGGGGAGAGTACTTTGAAGAATTTTACCCATTCGTAAAGGTCCGGTTGTACAGGTCCGGTCAATAATTCTATTTTTCCCAGAAAATGCGCATTACATTCACAATGGACCATGTATACCTTGAGAGCACACAAGCTACAATTCGTAAGATGAAATATGTGCCGTGAAGCTAAAAATGTCGCAGTTTCACCCAAAAAGTGAAGCACCGATTGCAATAGCAAATTAGTGGATAGCTGTAGGAAGTATGGATAGTAGTGTTAGCGGCTGTATAAACTTGCAATGACTCGCTTACTGACTAAATTAACAATGATAGATTATGTAAGGCTGACTGAACGTGGACGTAGGAAGAAACAGACACACCTAGACACCGCTGTCTTTATGTGTCTGCTTCTTTCTATGTACATGTTCAGTCGCGCTGATGCATTTTACATAGATTCAAACCGACTAGCCGTCAAGCGTGTTTGAACTAAATTGACAAGCACGGTTTCTTCCGCGCACACGTAAACTTGAACACATCTCGCTCGATGAGCGCGGAAGCTCACTGTCAAAGTTCTGGAGTGAGGAATCGCGGCAGCAGCAAGCGAATTTACCTTCGTGCATCTCTCGCTTGAACGCGAACGAAACGGTAAAAGCACAGCGCATACAAACCTCCGGCACTATGCGCACTCTGCAAACATCGCAGATTGCTTTAAAAATGAGGCCCGCGTGGACGCGCACTTTGGCCACGTCGCAGATAGCTTTCAAGACACTCGCGTGCCAGAAACGCGTCCCTACGGCGTCCACCATCCGCGTCTACTACAACGTCCGCGAATAGCTTTCCCAAAGCCATAGTAGACGCCACGGTTGTCCTCACTCGGTATGGAACGGTGGGCGAGGAGGACATCGAGCTACCCTATACTCCGTTTCATGCATCATATGCGACGCTGGGGAAGCTACGCAAGAAGTCCGGTTACAAAAATTTATCACTCAGCGCGTTCCCATCTATGCTAGCCTGCGCGCCAAGAGGCGTTCGCTCGCGCGAACATGCACGTGAGGCTGCTGTGACGGGCAACGAAAAGAAACAACGAAAAACAAATTGATTTGAAAGAACGTGTTAGTAGCCGTATGAGTGCATGGCTTGTTTCTTTCTAAGAGTAAATGCTTTTTTTTTCATTCAGAAGAGCCTACATAAAAAAACATTACAAAAATCAGGTCAAGAAACGCCGAGCTATTTTTAAGTGCGAACGCAGCCACTGCAAAAAATATTTCTAGCCTCCACAGCGTTGCACCTGATGTATGAAACGCAGTACAGCAGTCGTCGTTGCAGAACCTCCCTTCTCCATCGCCTGGCCCCCAGCCTAGTGCGCGACAGGAGAGGGCACGCTTTCGGCCCACGTTACTCGCTCGCGCATGCGAGATTGAACCGCGTTCGCCAGCGCACCGTCGCAAGCTTTCACTCGCACATACAGCATACGGCTCGCATCGGCGGTTTTACCGTCTATGGACTTTATACGAAACCTCACGGCCACGAGTACCGCTAGGCGGTGTCGAGGAGTGCAGCAGCACCCGCTTCGAGCTCCGCAATATCTATGTTTTTAGTTGGTTATAGTTCCAGTAACCGACCGAAATTGTCTATCACTAGAATCGTGAACGTCTACGGAACACAGGGACGCTATGCTCTTGGACGTAGGCTCGTTTCCGGCGGCTCCACAATTTCAAGAAGCTACGAGGTACACGGCGTCGGAGCCAGCATGCATCAGAGCTAACGCGCGGCGGTGGCTGCAACGTCGCGTTGGTGCAGTTTCTGGCAGACGACACTGATCCATAGGACGTCTCAAGAAATCACTTATATTGCGGCGGGCGCCTCACGTGGCGCACCGTTGCAACCGAAGCCCGTTGCATAGGAAGACGGCATGGATTTTTCCGAAGCATTACCTCCTCGTAAAGACGAAGCTACTCCCATACTTCTCACGGACGCTGAGGACTTGCGGCGGTTTACGAGAGGACCCGACGAAGAGGGATGGCAGACGGGGCTAACACTCCGCCAAAACGGGCAGCAAGTGAAGGAACGCCTGCAGGCGAAATGGAACGAGCCTTCGCAGCCGCCTCACCGCCTATCCGCCGACGAAGGGTGTCACGGAACAATCTACCACCACTGCCGCGGGGTGACTTCAAGATCATTCTCCGCCTGCACAAATGACTCCCGTTGAAAATTCTAACCAGTCCGATGCTCGCAGAAGCAGTGATCGCGGCCTGCCACATCAAAGTAAAGGGTGAGCATTTTATACTACACATAAGACAGGGCTCATACATCGCAATAGTGTAAACGTCTGACGATGATACAGCTAATCTCATACGCAAGATCACAGCTCTCACAGTCAATGACAAGACGCACGGGTTCAATGCGTACGCTGCCACAGGAGAAGGTGCCGCCAGAGTTGTCATTCATGGACTCCCGCCGCACACGCCCGGAGAGACAGTCAAGGCAAACCTTCGAGTCCGTACCTAGGGCATCTAGGTAATCCTGGCAAGAATGCTAGGGCACTTTCCTCACTTTTCTTGGCACGGTCCTACCATGGTTCGTCAACTATTGCGGTGGGGAAATGGTGTGTCATCCATACCACGACTCGGTGCCGGTTTGCAACATTTGTGACAGCGTTGACCACCGTACGGACGCTTGCCCACAACCGGACGCAAAAGTGTGTTGAATCTGTGGGGCGGTCGAGCCCGAAGACGGACACGGGTGCTCGCCGCGATGTGCGGCTTGCGGGGGCAGAACCTCGCGGGCGACAGAAGCTGCAAAAGAACACCTCGGTGGTTGGCAGCAGAAGACGAAGAATTGGAGCTCAGCGAATTTCCGAAGCTCCCTCAACGGCAAGAGGGGACCCCCTCAAAACACAGGCAAGCAGTAAGATCGAGATCCAGGCCGAGATGGCGTACCAGACGGTAGAATCATCAGATATCTGGATCAACATCCTGGGCACGAAATGTCAAGCCTATAGCCCCTAAACCGGAGAGGGCTCCGCAGATTAAACATCAGACGGCGGCCACCGCCATACAACAGGTAAGCTGGCTGCGAATAGTGTATCCCACTGCCTATCCAGTAACTCAGAATCGAGCCCACCTAGAGACAGGAAGGCAAAGTTCGACGTGATAGTGACAGCCGCATTGCGCTGAGTGAAAAGCAACGACAGGGCGAATATTCTAGGGGACTTTAGCGCTCCGCACTCCGCTTGGGGCTATGATCGAGGCACACCTAACGGCCAAAGGCTAGGTGACCTCGCGGAGGAGCATCAGCCGGTCCTGCTGACGTGACCGGGTGAGCCAACCAGAAGGCATACAGTGTAGTCAAAGACACCACGCCGGGCCTAACTTTCAGCAACACTGACAGAGTTGCTACCTGGACCAACCTAGGCGCAGACTTTGGGAGAGATCACTGCAATATTAGTGCATCAGTTAACACGACGCGGGTTCGCTATAGATTAGGAAAAGCCACCATCATTGGGCACGGCGGCACCGCAACGAACATGTGGTCCTCAAACCCCTTCGTTTTTCTTATTCAGACAATACCGGGAATCCTGCTGGGGACCCAGAGCAAGCAGCACGTTTCGCAACTTCCTGAACAAACCATTGATGGAAGTACAGGCACGGAATTCTGAGACGTTCCATGGGCGGATCTGTTTGCCGACACACGGGCATATCAGCTGGAAAGCTGTTATACCGTAATACCAGGCTACATGACGTCATCAACGACTGACGCTTATAAAGAGAACAGCTTACAGGATTCCGGCATTGGGCACGGCGGCACCGCAACGAACTTGTGGGCCTCAAACCCCTTCGTTTTTCTTCTTCAGGTGAGAAAATATTTCGGAATATGCTATCACAGTAATGACCCGTTTCTTCTGGTGCTGCCGTGCCCTCGGCCAATGTCTTTTATAGTTAGCCGTTGTTTCGCATTTTAAAACTGCTATTGTTAGTGGATGGCGATATCGACAGCAACCCTGGACACGCAGGCGATTTTGGCAGAGATTCGAAATGTTGCCTTTGATCTAAATACCATCAAAGAAGAAAATAAGAGAACCAATGACTCCTTAACAGCTATACATGCCAAGCTCGACAAACTCGCACTTCTAGAAGATAGGATAACTTCTGCTGAAGAAAAGCTATCGTTACTGGTACACAGCGTCAATCGCATGGCTAGACAAATCGATGAATTTGAGAACAGAAGCAGGTGGTCGAATTTAATAGTATTTGGCATGACCGAGACCGAAAGTGAGACTACTGCTACTCTTGAGGCGGAAATTACCGGAAAACGTCTCAGAGACGCCCTCGGGGTGACAATATCGGGCCTTGAAAGAATTCATCTCCCCGTTACAAAAAAGCCAAACAAAATAAGACCAGTAATATTCAAGCCTGTTGATTTTAGAGACAAATCCAAAATACTCAGAAATTGTTCGAAACTAACAGGTTCCAAGGTATTTATCGGCGAAGACTTTTCAACGAGAGTACGGAACATAAGAAAAAATTTCTGGGCTAGCAGCAAGACAAACAGAGATAGGCAAGAAAAGGTTACGATCCACTTTGACAAAATTAAAATCAAGGATCAGTTATTCACTTGGGATGAGGAGACGAACGCCAGAGTAGTAGTCCCAAAAAACTAAGCAAACCACGTAACCACTCACCCTACCAGACATATGAAAACTTTACCGCCATTAATATCAATGCCAGAAGTGTCGTAAACAAGGTGGGCGAACTGGAAGCATTCCTTCTTGAGCGTAGTCCTGATGTCGTCACTATCACCGAAACATGGCTTTCCCCACTTATATCAAACAGCGATATCTTTCCACCGGGCTACATAGTGCTACGCAGCGACAGAAGTACACGTGGCGGCGGAGTTACAATTTTAGTGAAGGACGACATTCAGGTAACACCCCTACCACAAATCGACGGCGCCGAGGCACTTTGGTGTAAGATTAAGAAGGCGAACTTAACTGCCGCTGTTGGAACACTGTATCGCGCACCTAACTCAGGAGTAGATGGGTTACAAGCTTTGACCGAATATATGCAAATTCGTCTTAAAAACGGAAAACAAATCATTCTTACTGGAGATAACAATCTTCCTGACACAGAGTGGAATTCAATTTGCAGTGGGCACACAGAAGTATCCTCTGCAGAAACACTGCTGGAGATAGCGTTCAACTTCGGTTTACGACAGATAATTCGACAACCCACTCGCATCCCTTCCACAAACTGCAGTATTCTGGATTTGATATTTTTAGGTGACAATTTCCTTTCAGACAGTGCTACGTGGGAAGTATTGGACGGCGTATCAGACCATAAAGCAGCAAAATGTTCTATGGTATTGGGCTCACCAAAGCATGAGGATGAGTTTTTACGAATGTTTTAGAATGGTCAAATGCTGATGACGTCAACACTATTGATTTTCTTGAAAGCTGTTATTCATCTTTTCTTAATGATTACCAAATCTATACAGTTCGAGCAGATGACTTGTGGCTATTTTTTAAGAACATTGTTCAGAACTGTTTGACATCATTTGTACCCGTAAGAAGAAAGAGAGTGCATAAAAAGAACCGTGGATAACCCGTGATATATTACACATGAAACGTAGGATTACAAGGCTAAGAAAAAATGAAGATAGGTCTGACGAATCTCACTTAACTGACCTAATCTGCAAGCTCTCCCATTCTCTAAAAGCAAATGTAAGAGCAGCTAAAGATGGATACCTTAATGTTACTATAAATAACTTTATCAAAACGGCTCTCCATAAATTCTGGCGATAAAGAGAACAACCTACCACACACTGAAGCTTTAAAGAAAGTGAAAATGTTTAATGACTACTTCAACTCTGTTTTTAGCATTGATAATGGCGTTTTACCACCAAGAGGAATTGATGAAGCGACTAGAAGGGAACCAATCGACGAGATAATAATTACGGAATCAGGGATCTTTTCACTGCTTCTTAACATTGATGAGAAAAAAATCCATTGGACCTGATGACATTCCAAATACCTTCCTGAGAAGATACGCAAGTGGATGGCCAAATACCTCTCACCTATTTATCAAAAATCAATGAACACTGGTGAATTACCGCGTGAATGGAAAAATGCTAAGATTATGCCGATCCATAAATCTGGAGACGACAGAAATCCCTGTAAGTACCGGCCAATTTCTTTTACCTGTACTGTTTGCAACATATTTGAACAGATCATATTTAAACACATTATGCAGTTCGTCAATGACAACAAACTTCTATATGACAATCAACATGGGTTTAGAAAAGGCCGGTCGATGACAACGCAACTAGTAGAAACAATCCATGACCTCGCAAACTCCATTAATCAGCGCGGACAAACAGACGTTATATTTCTTGATCTATCAAAAGCCCTTGACAGGGTATTGCACACTAAGTTATTCTGGAAACTTGATAACTTATTTGGTAATAGCAAGATCACAAAATGGATTCAAAATAACCTTTCAGACAGGACCCAGTATACTCACTGCAACGGCTATTCATCCGAACGCTCACCTGTTCAATCTGGAGTGCCGCTAGGCACAGTACTAGCTCCTATTCTTTACCTCATTTTTATTAATGAATTAGCTGAAAACTCGGATGTGACAGTGCGCACGTTCGCAGATGATTGTATAATATATAAAGAAATCAACAATACTACAGACCAAGTTATTCTGAATAATGCACTTAGAAACGTTACGAAGTGGTACTGATCATGGCAGATAAATATTAATCTGGATAAATCTGTCTGTATGACAATATCAAGAAAAAGGAGCCTCTGACGTTCCCCTATGTAATAGATCAAGTACCGTTAAAAGTCTTTGACCATTACAAGTACCTCGGGGTAATTATTTCCACAGACTTAAAACGGGATAAACAAGTTGCCAACATGGGCTAGAATCGAAAGTGAAGTTAGGAGTTAGGTTAGTAGCCAACGCCAGAACGTGGGTTGCGCCATTTCACTAAGGAACAAAAATAAGAGACGGACAAAACTGTGCACATCATCGAAAAGATGGAACCATTGAAGAACTCAGCACAGCATTAAATTTATCGGATTAATGATAACATATGCGGATCCCGCGTACTGTGGCAATCGATGAAAGCGAAGCTTTGTGTACTGTTTGCTTTGATTAGTAATAAGTAGCGGTGATGTTGACGGCAGTTGTGCAATCTTTTTAACGTTTAGTTCAATACGAGAGTTTTGAGTCATTAAACGTTCCTTCGCCTGCACCAATGCTGTTTGTATGCGTAGTACACAAAATACACAGGGAGACGTGTTTGCTTGAGTATTTGTACTGCGCAGTTGTTCGTAAACGCTGCGAGGGTTGCGCATTATAATTGTCTCGCATGACACTCGCATCGTGGCAGAGCTGATGAATATAAATTTGAGTTGTGGGGATCCACGTGCTAAAACCAATATCGGAACATGAGGCACGTCGTAGTGGCGGGCTGCGCATTAAATTTGGCACCCTGGTGTACTTTACCACCCACCTAGGTATAAGTGTTCTAGCGTTTCTCTATTTCGTTCCTGTCAAAATGCGGCTGCCACGGCGAGGAAATATCCTGCGGTGGCATCTGGCAATGCTATAGCCGTCAAACTACCGCGGCTAGCACAGACGGACGACCGCTGCCGGACGACCGATTTGACGGACGACCGCTGCCGTGCTGTCACCTAGACCACAGAGTATTTTAATGCGGCTTTGCTTCTGCACGCCCCGAGTCAGTCGTTCACTGACTTGCAAATTTTCACGGCATTTAAATTTCAGAAGCAGAAGCGTACCGTACCGTACCTTAAGTATGCCCGCGACCACTGTTTTCTTCCCTTCGCGTGTCGTCTTTTCCCTCTCCAGTCATCTCCTGCTGCATAGCAATTACGGGAGAGGCAAGGCTGTCATTTACTCGTTTCACGAGTGCGTAATTTTGCCCATTGTCTGCCTCCTCTGCCCCTCCTCTTTACCATGCTATCTGCCTCCCCTCTGAACTTCCACATTAGTAGAAAGGTAAGCACTGCTGTTTCTGCACTATTTTTTTTTTGCGGGGGTTACTGATAATTACAACCGTCAACAACTGTCAAGGGGCTAATGCGGTGACGCCCAGGAAGCTATAAAGGGCATTGTACACATGCAACAGATGGAAGGGTCCAAACGGGTCTCTCTCCACCACGCTCCTGCCATTGATGTTCTCCTCCTGAACCACTCCCGCCACCCCCTCCCGATGGCGCGTGCAAAACAGCCACAGCAGCAGCAGCGGCGGTGAAACAATCGAAAGAAGAAGAAAAAAAAAAAACACATCTTTGCATGAATTATTTTATTTCGCATGAAAACAATTCTATGGTGCGGTTCTGGATAAAAAGTGGTGCGCAGCTAACTCGACCGGCCCAAAAGCCCATGAAAGGCATCAAAAGGCAGCTGGCGCTCATATCTGAGTACACAGGTGTGTAGGCGTCAACTTACCGAAATGTATGAAAAGAGACAGGACGTAATACATTAATTCAATAAAAACAAGTAGTCTGTGCACAAGGAAGCGCTTAATTTGTACATGAGCGTTATAGACTAGTTAAAGCATTGTTACGATACGAAAAACTGAAGCTTGCCTTTAGAAACGCGTAACTTGAACAGTAGTCACATTTCGCTAGAAAAAGTGGCTGTAGAAAGCGTTCAGCTTTAGCCCGATGTTGCGAAAGATTGAATTTCAATTCTGGCGGTTCACCTGCCCAAACTACGATTTGATTATGAGACACGCCGAGGTGGGGGACTGCGGCCTAATTTAGACCGCCAGGCGAACTTCAACATGGCCCGAATGCACGGGACATTGGGCGTTTTCGGAATTTCACCTCCATTGAATTGCGGCCGCGGCGGCCGGGATTTGATCCCGCGGACTCGTGCATCGCAGCGCTATTACATTGCCGCTAAGCCACCGAGGCAGGTGAGAAGTGAGAATGTTAGCAGGCTTAGTGCAGAGGCTCATTCGGTCCATTCGCCGACGCCAGCTCCCGGCAAACTGTCCAGCCAAGGCCCATATAAGCTAGATGCGTCGTGGTCATTCATCACAGGGCAGGTCGGTGATGTAATCTCAGACGCAGTCTCTGTCACCAGAGAGAAAATGTGCTTCATGGTGTCAGTGTTTGAAGGTAGCGTTCCGAACACGAACATTCACACGATGAGGATGCGAACGCATTGTCGTGTGCCGGCCGTCACATTTATCCAACTGACAACACTTCTTGACGACGTTCTCGAATGTAGCAGAACTCTTGAATACAAGTAAGAGTAATGAGTTATGCGTCATGTCTTTTAAGTAGATTCGCGGCATATATTTCTATCGGTATACGCTAGTTTCCGTTGCGGATATATTAACCGTAGCGTTGCATACACTGTGAAGAACATAAAAATCCCGCAAGTATCCCTTCGCAAACTTCTGAAATGATGGTCTTGCTTCACGCACGTGAATAACAGTCACATATTCGTATTTCGGCAACTAACTGCAAGTAATTATGTTCTACCGAAAGGTGTACTTGGACTGGTGGTCATTAAATATGACTTTGTATTGTGGTTATCTTTGGGCATATCGTGCTAATGGAGGTCTTTTGCTTGAAAGTGCAAAACCAATTTGTCCATGTGTCCATTTAAATACAAAGGCCCATCTCCGCTCGAGTTGCAGCTGCTGCGGTGCGTAATGGAAAATTGCCCGTCAATTTTGCACGAAACCGAGAGGTGAAAACCCAGAACCATCCACAACGGCCTTTCTCCTAGTCGGTGAGCAGTTTCACGACGTTAATTCTTACAAACCAATACGCAATATGTTCCCACTGAACAAAACCTTCCGCGGGGCACAGTAGACGACTATAATAGAAAACGGTTATTGTAGCGCCCTAAAAAAGGAAAGAAATATTCATGGCTGTCTTTAGGGAAGCATCTGAAAAGGCTGAAATTATTCATCACCGTGCATGCGCTGTCACTACGAAAAGCTCCAAGGATGATCAGACATGTTCACCTAATGGGCGCTAAGAAATATTTGATAAAATATGGACCAGCGTGATATATCGACCTATGTCCGCGACCATAGAGTGTCCGCTTATATTTCTCACCAGAGTCAGCCGATTGCCTAGCTAATAGAGTGGTTCCATCGCACCCCCCACAAAGCCTGCCTGGAGATCATTCTGCCTGTCTAATGAAATCGACGGCGCAGCGGTCAACGTCGTTTAGGGTGCCGATGACGCCTTAGAAGCATCCGACGAGGATGTCACTTGTGACACCGAGTAGAGAGGCGTGGTTAACCGAGTTTATAATAAACAAAGGTGCGTCTTATATCGAGTTTTCCGTTCTTCTAAAATATATATGGCTTGACATAGATTCAAATTTTACCCCTCGACGATTCGAATATAGGAATAGACCTATATTCGAAGTAATATGGCAGTATAACTCGCCTATTTATTACGTCAAAAACTTGGTCGTTTAAAAAGCTTTACATTTTTGTTTACGATGGTTTAGTATGAAGCGTAAATATATTCTAATAGACGTTACTGATAGCTAGTTCACCAATCACGTGCCGACAGCAATAAAATAAAACAACCACCACACGCGACATTGAATACTATCATTGATTCATCATTATATGGAATGGACTAACTATGAATTGTCTCGCAATACACAGTAATTATGACACGTGATTGCGTTGTCGTAATTATTCGCAATCATTTGTTGTTGTTTTTTGTTCCCCTAGAACTACAAAGAAATTGCGGAATGTCCTAAAACGCCTTATCCAATCGCAAGAGGCTTTGCACGTACCAGTGAGATTGGACGAAAAGCAGTTTCCTAGGAGATGGTGCAACGTAGAAGCTTATGTTTGCGCCGTTCGCCAAATAAAGCTTCTCCCATAAGTGTTGACAAGATTCTTATCTCCTCAGGAAATTTTATTGCTAACCGATCTGGGCATGAAAAACCGCTGCCGGTTTTCCTCACCATCGGACAAAAAAAAAAAAGACCTGAAAATAATGGTAGCGTAGGCTGTAGACACTGCGAAGGGACTTATCAGTCTCGCTCTCACTAAGGGTTGACCAGGAGGCATGCTGACTTTTGCGCAGCTGAGGTGTAGTTGTACGCAAAGAAATAAGTGAGAGCCTTGAGCATGCGCAGCCGTGCCAACGCTCCGAATCCACACGCGTTAACGTGGTCTTCAGCTCCGATGGCGGCAGCAGCGATGTAAAACTTCGCAGCTGGGGCGGTGCTCTTCGCTTCACACAACTGCAAAAATATGAAAGGGTTGTCACTCAGATTACCTATAACAGTCCAAAATATAACAGTTAAAAGGCCAATGTGGTCATTAATATTGTAAAAGTACGGGAAAACCGCCATTGAGTACGAAGTCAGAACTGCCTGTATTTGCGAAATGAAAGGCACACAGGATCGCATTCACTGCGCTGTAGATTATTAACAAGTCACGGCCCGGTTTTGTGTGGACGAAAGTGGTGTTAAGCCAATGCAATTATCCTAATCATTGCATCTGACATTGTTTTACGTAATGTTGCCATAATGTTACAGTGTCAACAGTACATAAGGAGGTATTCAGTATCATGTATTTGAGAACATAGCTCACCGAATTAATATTTTACTTGATAGACGGTTGAGTCGTGTCGAGCTGCAGTGAAGTTCACTGAACACAAGCTTCAGGTAGCTAATGAGATTGCATGGTCGTTGAGGTGCACAGCACGTTGCCATGAGTCCTTGTTTTTCTTTGAGCCATATGAGGCAAACGTGTATTTCAAACCTCCATACCGAAAACTCATTGTTGTGCTCAATGAGTCAGCGCCAAAGTATCTTGTAAGAGCAAGCGGCTTCTTGCAGTATTTTCACCGGTATTGTGGCACAGAAAAATACCAGGCAAGGCGGAATTAACATTGGTCAGGCGCACATCTTCATTTCCAGAGATAAAAAAGCTGTATACCGGGTGTCCCAGTTAACTTGGACCAAGATTTGAAAAAAAAAAAAGCCCTGAGACATCGTATCGACTGCATAGTAACGGCTCTCGTTTGCACTTACAGTCAGTATTTCTTAATCAGGAAGTAATAATTAATAACTGCTTTTAATTAGTGAACTTTTTAATATTGGTTGAATCGCAAACATGTCAAATACAGAGTTGGAGGGCACCTTAGATAACTTTCGAATCAAGCATTATTTCGTGGGGAAGTGTGCCCTGTTGTTTTTCGAAGAGAAAGACAAATCCCGCGAAATACGCGAAATAATAAATAGATGGGCGCTCACGAGACCCTACTCAAGAGCCTCCAAGCAACCTTCGAAAGATATGCGGCTCCATTCGTATAAGGCTTCGTCATGTAGGACGGATCGAAAGGTTTTGCGACATAACTAGCATGGTGCGATAAACGTCTTCATCTGCGGACGAAAAAATTTTTTCCTCCAATATGAGGCGCTCGGGATAGCTTTAACTTCTGCGTATCATGAAACGAAGAAACAAAAGAAATTCAACCAATTTTAGAAAAATTAGTGCACAAAAGAGCACGAGAAAAGAAGGCAGTTCTCGGAAGAACAGAAGACAGCTACTCAGGAGTTTATTTCAATAAGAAATAGACCAAACGCACGTAAGACGTCTCAGCCGCCCATAAATAAACGTCCAAAGGCGCAACTGGTTTAGCCATTTATCCTTTCTGTGTCGAACTCCAAAAAAGAGGCAAAACAAAACAGTTTTTTACCTATTGCTATCCTTGTCGCAAGCTTTTTTTTTTATCCAAGAATATGGTGGCATTATGATCAGTTTGTATCAATTTGTGCTAGTTTTATTTCCACTTGCCGCGTCAACGCTTAGCTGGGCAACGTACGAAGCCTTCCGCACACAAGTTTTTGCACACGATGCCCTGCGAGCCTTTTGCGTAGCATGGTGGGCATATTTTCAAACTCGGACCAGTTTCTTTTCCATGTTGCAGAAGAAGGGGGAATCTGCAGTGCGCGACAGGCGAGGGAGCTCAAGGGTTGGTTGAAGGAAAGTCCTTGCCACCACGTGCTTCGATCCAGGTGCTTCGCAGACTGCCAAACACCGCGTTTGGCCAAATCTTAGAGACGTGAAAAGGAGACTCATGGCAACAAATAAATCCTGCGGGGAAACTGTTTCTTTTTCAATTTTATTCTTGTTAAAAAAAAATAACGAAAAAAAATTCCAAAATTTTCAACGTTGAATTCAACATCTTACATCTCTACTCAGAAGCACAGACTGTCGGTTATCTTCTTTATTGCAGTAGGCCATTAAGAGATAGACCACAAATGGAACGGAAGAAAAATCCGAGGATTTTTGCGAATTTGAGGAACAAGTCACCATCCGGCCTCGCTCCAGCGTTGTTATTTCCGTCGGAAGTGAAACAATGCGAAACCATCAAAGCGCACTTGAATGCCGCTCAGCGGCCTTTCGAGTTTTGCCCGGTGAGCAATGTTTTGGAGTTTTGAAACGCACTAGTTGTGGAAATAAATTGGTGCGGGTTATCTTTTTGTATAGTTTCCACATTAGCATGTTGGCTGCAGACCGGAATAGTTTGGACGATATTGATGGGAAATCAGGGGCGCCGCATGCCACTGACGTCTTGCACGATGGGAGACCTAGGAAGCAGGAGCAGCCACGAAGGCCGGCAGGTCTGCGCAGTAGCTAAGCCCAGTGTGGGTGAGAGGGAGAAAGCGGGGCCACAGAGAGACGGCGGCACCCGCACGCGCGCGTCGCTCGAGTACCTCGCCGATAACAACCAATGATTAAAAACATGAGGTACAGGGCGAAATACAAAGGCTGCGAGAGACGACATACACTGCGCTCACTTCCAACAATATTTTATTGCGTTGCCACATCGTGTGTAATTATAGAAAAGGGGCATGCGTTGGAAAGGGGTGTTCCAACAACAAGTCATAGTGCTATGAAACAAATTACTAGCTGACTGAAATATCATGAATTACCAACTAGACCAAATAACCGCCCTAGATTACAACCCATCTCGCCCTGCCGCGTAGCGTCACCGTGACGTCGAGGCGCGCTGGAGACGTGCGTGGGTGCGATTCCCTTTCCCCTCACGCCGCAACACCTGGCGCGCTATAGCTGAAGGTGTTCCGAATCGCCCGCTTTGCAGAGTCGAGGCGGGCTCGTAACGTGGAGTCGCAGCCAAGGGGAAATTTTTCGCCGCTTCACTGCTGCAGACGCCGGCTTTCTGCTCAAACAGTAGTTTGATGCTTTCGCATAAAAAAAAATTATAATTTATCCGGTCTTGTGTCAGATTGCCTCTGCACCTGTTTCAGGAATTATAGTTCTCACAAGGTCTGACAGATTGACAAATGGCACGCTTGTTTCATTGCCGCAAAGATTCATGTTGAAACATTTGATACTCCTAGAACGCCAGACGCACTTAGGCACCCTGATGTAAGTAATAATTACGCGTCTATTATTTTTACATTATAGCGCACTACATTTCGGCCCTGTATGAAGTGACGCAGTATAGTCTCCTACGCTAATAGAAATGTTGCTGCCGGAATGCGTTGTTGCAAGCCGATGTCCTGAAGAAGGGACATATTTTGAGAGAAGACATGGGGAGCAGTACATCACGGCGTCGAACCTTGAGACGAAGCGACAAAAATACGAGAAAAGGCCTAAGAAACTCCTCAAATCCCGCACTTACTTGGGTGCTTCGTAGGAGCTGACTGCATCTATCTTTCGTGGATGTGGCCTCGTACGGGTTTTGTCGACCAGATGCCCAAGTAGTAACGTCTCGGTTTAACCGAACCACCAGTTCTTGAAATTCAGTATCAAGCCCGCTTTTTCTATACAATACAGAGCACGACGGAGGCGTCTGGCACGGCCACTCAAAAGTGCTGCCGTAAATCACCACATCGTCGAGGGAGCACAATCAAATTTTTCATTTAGGTTCTCGGAGGATAGTGTCCATAAATCGTTCGACTGTTGCTGGCGCGTTACGAAGGCTGTACCGCATATCATTAAATTCATCAAGGCCGGATGATGTCACGAAGGCCGTTCTCTCCTTATCGTCTCGATGCATGGGTGTCTGCCAATACCCTGATCGCAAATCCAGTGATGAAAATAGACTGCGGAATATAGGCAATCGCTGATATTATCAATGCTATAGAGCGGACACACATTCTTTTTGGTGACTGCGTTTGGTTTCCTGTTTTAAAGAAAGCACCACCACGATCCATATTTTTTGTTACTGAGGTTTACGGTGTTGCCCAGGGACTACAGGACTCTTGCATTCAAAATTTTTCCGTACCATGTCTTTCACCTGTTCAGCGATTAAAGACCTATTTGTCGAATAAACCCGGTAAGACTGTTGCCAAATGGGATGTGCATATCCGATGTCAATTCGTTGGTGGCGAGCACGAGAACGCGGGAGTGAGGCCTGCTTGCCATCTTGCGTCTAATCGAACACAGAAAAATGTGCCGGCTAAACGTTTGCGAGAGCGTGGCCCTCATGTGAGGGCAGCGACTACTTAATTCTCTGTAGGACCTGCTCTTCAGAAATACTTCGGTTGGAATAGCTAGTAGGAGAGTGCCCCTCGCTTTGAACTGTAATGGAGCATGTTTTCGTCAAATTCAGCGAGCTCCATATAGCGCGTGTAAACAGTAGGGACGGAATAACAGTTGAAATCCCACAAATCGGAGGTGTCATTCACTAATGTACGCAGATTGCGTGCCACAAGCACATCTTTCTTCGCGCAGCTTGACGAAAATGGTTGGATTTGCGATTTAAAAGATAAGAGGTCGGTAGCAGCGACAATGACAGGGACACGTGACAGCGGTCAAGTCGATAGCAGCAGTTTGTTAGAAACACAAAATAGTCTTTCTCTGGCAAGGATGCGTCGGCAAGGGTGGAGGGAAGCGCGATATTTAATATAATTTCGCCTGTGCCACAGTTACCGTAAGCACCACCAACCTCAATAAAGTCAATACTAAGGATCACATCATGAGTGCACCACGGCAGTACCAGAATTGTTTTAAAGCCTCCTCTCATAACACATTTGCAAAACGAATACCAAGAAGAATAAGACAGCGTCCACTAACACCACAAAACGTCACACTATTTTTCCATGGAAACATAATTTTCCGACTCAGCCTTCCTTTGAAATCCCTCTTGACGGAAACGATGGCACTAGTACCCACTAATGAGGTTACAGGCATACTATCAATTAACACACACACTTTGTTCTTCATCTACACAATAGGCAGAGGAGTATTTCGCAGAGACGCAGATTGTCCGGCAACCTTGCCTCCATCGGCAGCGCCTGCAAGTTGCCCACAGTGGTAGTGGTGAACGGCGCTGGTGACTGGTAACCGTAACACAGGCGACGCGCGACCGACATTGTGCAGTGCGGGGTCAACCATTGGACGCTGAGAATAATAAACGCGATCTTCCGAATCCTGATTCGTAGTGGCAGCTTTACGAATTCGTTGATTGTATGTCATGTCGTCGGGCAAGGAACGACGACGCTGTCGCAGCCGAACAACCTGACAGTCTGCAGCGCCTGGCATGGCAGAAAATGAGGATACAGCAGATGCATGCTCTTGAGCTTGGAAGGAAGCACAACAAAGCTGTTCGACATCCGCCCCTTTGGTATGTGGTTCAAGTTCCTCGCAGACAATCTGCCTTACAGTCACCGCAAGGTCACAATGAAAACTTTAGTCGTGAAGACTTGCAACCGTTGCAAAATACGCCAACCTCCCTAACATTGTCGTTATACGCCGCAACTTGAATGTCACGAATGGCAATGCATGATGAGGTTGGAGACCGAGGCGAGACTCTCCCTTCCAAATAAGTAATGGTACACATCCTCGGCAATGCCATCGAGAAGGTGCCCAACTTTGTACTCTTCGGACATTCGAGGATTGACCATTTCACATTGCTTCAGGATCGCTTCTATGTATCGAGTAAAGGTCTCACCTGGGACTTCAGCACCCTAAAGCAACGTATGCTCAGACCGCTTCCTTTTCGTCATAGAATCTCCAAACACTCTTTGAGGTCAGTAACGATGCTGTACCACGTCGTGAATGTATCATCATGGTTCTTGAAGAACACTAGCGCACTGACTGCAAGGAAGAGGATGAAATTGTCTAGCTGAGGCGCAGAGTTCCAGCCGCTGTACTTCGTCAGACGCTTCAGCCATCCCTCCACGTACTCGCATAGTTTTCCACGCGCCGGTTGTGCCTGCCGGAGCAGCGAGAGATGGCTGTGGGTCACCGCTGTGGGACATAGCGATCTCCAGTGGTGTCAGAGGCTGTCGATGGACTTCGGCGTGGAACTTGTTGGAGCAGCACCGTCGTCTTGGTCGACGTACCCGGCGCCTCCAGCTCAAACGGTAATCGTTGCGTTTGATGCTTGTTTATTTACAGGACGAGGCTGAAGCTCAGGTTAAAATGGCGTCAATGGGCAGCACAAGATAACCTCTTCCCCATCTCTCCTGCCTCATGTCATTGCAATATCTTTACTGAGAAAAGGGAACGTTCGGAATGTTAGCGAAAAAATGAATTCTGTTATAAAGGGGCAGCAAGACATTACGCGAATCTTGCTAATTTTAATGAAAATGTCGTCGCTTGTTTCGGTAATGCGGCGACGCGAACGTAAACAGCCTTAATTCACAGGACATGTGCTGTTGCGCAAACAAAAAGTTTTTATTGATTTAACAATTTAGAACTAGAGAAAGTGGCAAAATCAACACAAAGTAAGAATGATCCAATTAGAAATCCGTGCCAGGATAGTGAGTATGGTGTAGTTGCATACTACACAAAACTTGGCCAAATCTAAAGCTTGCACGTAGAAATCTCTAACCTATTGTATTGCGTTGGCGGACTCATTGATGCCTACTATCTTCGAAGAAATAGGCGTGCAAAGATCTGTAGTTGGCGCATCAACAAGCCTCGAGAAGTTCGTCAGACTTTGGTCAAATCTTTACTTCATAGCCCCGACTAAGCCACGCATTTTCACGTATGCGGTTAAATCACAACGCCAAATCACTAGCAAGGTGAGCAATAATACCTACCATACCAACAGATGCGAAGACGGATGCTTCTGGCCATGAACGGTCTATAAAAGCTTCATTCGACACTATAAAAGTTTAACCATAAATGTCGCATGGTGCGCAACCTTTTAGAGGCTTGTCACTACGTGTGTGTGGTTTTACAGTGAGGCTCTTGTGCCAATTAACACAGCGGTTCGACAATGAAGCTGCATATGACTAGGACTCCGAGATTTCTCCGTTTCCGTAGCTAAAAACTTAACCAATCACATGAAAAGGCACGCGCCGCGTGTGCCTCTGGGTTCCATGGCCCACCACCAGGTGCAGCGGCGGCGTCGCCCATGCGGGAAATAAAACAAAATAACCGAACAGCTCGTCTTTGGTAATAGTGTTCAGCACACGCGATTCGCGTTAAAGATTACGGATGCATAAGCTGCACTTGTGGGGAAGTGGCAACTGTCGCATACGAAGCAGACGGTGACGTCACAACACTTTCATATGTAAAAAAAGATGAGCCCGCGTACGAAGCGGTTTCATTTATGTTGTGATAGCGCTGTGAAAACGCCACTCACAACTCCCGAAGTGCAGTGAATATGAGCGGAGACAGGATGAGCAATGCCGATATGCGCAGTGTCCTCGTGGTCGAGCTAGGCACGGCGCAGCGGTTGCTACCCCAAGCAAGCCACGCACAATTAGGACGACTGAAGAGCAGTGTGATTATGATGAGCGACGAAAGGAACATCAACGTCAATGTGCACAAGGACGTCGTGCTCAGGCTGCGCAGGATTCAGCGCTTCCTGACCAGTGCAAATCACGCATAGTTAGGACGTTTGAAGAACAGCGCGAATATGATGAGCGACGAAAGGAACAGCTACATCAATATACAGATCAGCGTTGTTCTCAGGCTTGAAAGAACTGAATTCAAGGGTACGTCAAATCAGTCTATCGGATCAGGCGATAGCACAGCTTCGCTGTCCAGCCACTTTCACAGCGTGGAAGGGAACCAGCCCCCCCCCCCCCCCCCCCCCCTCCACCCCCGTGGTTACCGTGGTGAAGGTCGACGTTCAGCGGCATGTTCGGTATCAATGGCAAATTAAAGAACAAAGGTACAAATCCTTGCTTTGAAATGAAAATACCAATTACATATTCTAATGTCTTGCATTTGCATCATTCTATTTGTAGAGCGGACGCCACGGCTGCTGCCGATTGTGGCTTTGATTGCCACCGTCGACGGGCCCCGACCACTTCAAATGGATACAATTGCACAAGCGTAAACCAGCCGGGCGTTAGGCTTCCTCCAATAATGATACGCTTGGGAAAGGAGCGTGCGCGCCCAGTTACCGTCGAAACCCTCGTGAGCGCAACAAAAAAGAGATTTGGGCCGCTCTCATGGCGACGATTCCCCATATGGCACTCGAAACGCGCCTATTGAGGTGGGTACGGCCTTGGGGTTGGGGACAAACAGCACCTCACCATCGTTGAGATCCTTCGATGGCTCAGCACCAGGCAGGGAGCGCGCTTATACCTATTTTACAGGTAGGTGCTCGTCGAAAGCACTTGCTTCCTGCAGCCGCGGCGGATTCTCTTCAACAAGGCCGTCTGTGGTTGGACAAGAGGCTTCCACAGACAATTCGGGAAATCTCTTATGCCTCCCTGTCGAGATTGATGCCCCCAGGAGAAGCGGAGCACCAGACCAGGGCACGTCTGTACGCATTTGAAACCACCGGTGGCTTTTCGGCGGCACTGGGATTTAAACTCAATGTAAGAGGCGGATGCTCTACAGCTAGACCACCACTGTGGTTGTTTAGGCGATTTTTTCTGTTTTACGTTCCGTTTATACAGTTCAGGCAGCTATTGTTGACGGCATGTTTGTTGCACCACAGGCAGGGAGGGCGCCCTCAGTAAAAAATGTCAGCCAACTGAACCCTATCACTTGAGAATTCGTTTATATAGATTCCCTGTCATTGATCGATCAGTTGCTGAGATTACCATAGATTTGCGAAATTTTCTTTTGGCTGGGGTTTCTGCCTTGATAATTGTTTACCTATTTTTATAATATTGCTTTTGCCACTTTGTGTTGTACTTCACCGTTTACCCATGCATTACTTATGAGATCAACACATGCCCTGCCGGGGTACCAAATACAACTATGAACGAACTGCAGCGCAATGACGCATCTATTGAAATTTGCATCGCCCAACGAGCCGCAACATACACCTGTACCCGACCAACCGTACGGAATTTCCTGGAATGTACAAAATGCTGGAAGCATCGTCATTATTCAAGAATAAAAATACTCCATATTTACTGAGAAATAGCCGATATCGAGGTCGGAAGCTCACTTCACAGCGGAAATACAAAATTGATGCTGTTTGCAATGAGTAAAAAAAAAACGTTTTGCTGAATGGGGCAGTATATTATTCCTCATCTTCATAAAGAAGACTAAATGTCAATTTTGAGACAGCGGTCACTTTTGTCGTTATGTTTTATAAGCCCTTGGGAGGAGCAAATCCAATGGTAGTATATCGTCGCTGCGGTATACTTTCATTACAAAAAACCGGGTAGCTTTAGAATTTTCAAACTGCACATTTCTTTGTAAAGGATGCTATAACGGCGAGCTAGTCAATGTTTTACCTACCCTAGGTTTCGTTAACGCGCTGCCTAAGCACGGTACGCGAGCACTTCTCTGTATCATCAATGTCGAAATGCGACAACTGCCGCCGGCTATTGATTCCAAGAACTCGCGGTCAAAAGGCGAACCACGTAGCCAACGACCAGAACTAGAAGTTGATACTGCACTTCCCCAAGGGCGACAAATGCTCACGGAGTTCAGGTCCATAGTGCAGGTCTAAAATTAAATGAGCGCACATATGTGCTGCTTTCACATTAGAACATGACTTGCCTTTGACCGAAGTGTTTCAGCTGTGTCGAAGGTGACGAGAAAGCCGAACTGCTTATCGTACCCCACCATCGCCTGGAACGTCTGGTCGATCTTGAATGTCTTGTTGTACCCATGGTTACGACAGGCCTGTCAAAAACCGAAACAGAACTTTCAGTGCAGTTAAATGTTGACCAGTGACCGGAACGTACCGGTTCGCCTGTCATATCGCACGTGCATCAAGGTTTTTATTCTGTGCCTGATGTCACGCTCCGCCGTCTGGCGCCTACAGGTGGTAACCAAGACGTTCGTTGATAACTTGATTTGGCGTCGGCGCCGGTTGCGCGATGGTAATGCATTTGACATATATACACGTGAAAAGATGTAATTCTCCGAAGTCGACGCTTCTGTCAATTAGGGCAAAATAACGCCCTAGCTCATTTATGTACACTTGTACCGCCAGAGTCGACTGAAACTACCTACCCTCGACTTAGCTAAATACGGCGCACGCTGCCAACTTCAGAAAGTGAGACTTCTTTGAAAGCATTGCGCGCTACGTAGCATCCCTAAGACATATTTAGCAAGTTTCTAGCGTCACTGGAAGAAATTATGTTGCCGATAGATTCCATCCTTTGCAGGAGAAAACATGAGGAAAGAGAACTGTCCGGTTTACTTTCATAGAGTGGACGCATTAATAATACTATGATTGTGCCCCCATTCAGAGTGCGAAGCCAGAGTATATTTAATGATCGTGGAAAAGTGATTCTGACACGCAGTGACTTGGCGCTGCAAGTTATTTTTTAATATCGTATAAAAATTTTGAGTTTTAGGCTTCACCTTCCATTTAACTTCACTTGGGTAGGCTTTTGGACAAGGTAGCATATGGAACCGAGAACCAGACACGGCTCGACAAAATAAACGCGGACATACGTGGGTGTGCAGGCCATTTCATGTCTGTCTGCAGCTTTCGTTACTTTATGCACTGTATTGTTGTTATACATATACGTCTGCGCGATCTCCATTTGCCAGTTTGTCCATTTGTGGTCAGTCAGAGAGGCCACAGGTATAGGCTTCGGGTTAATCGAACCATCTGTGTATTTATGGCACTGAACATTGCTAGACATCAGTAGTTTGTTGAAGGCAAGGTAATATTTTAGCGATAACTCAATAGGCCATGTTTTGTAACCAACGGTTCAATGACAGCTTTGGTTTGTTGCAATGCCTGGATCCAGTAAATAGCATGTGCTTGCGCTTTGAGCCTGTGATCTAACTTGAAAAATTGTTGCCTCTGAGACTGCATAATAAATGTATGACAACCACTCCGCGGCAATGATAACTCATCCGAATACGCACAAACATTCATTATTCCACATTGACATCATTTCAGTACAGACTGCAGCAGGTTATAATATAAGTATGATAACATGGACTCGTTTACCAACTGCCTGTTCTTATTATTAACTGTAGAGTAATATATACCATTCAGAGGAACAAAGCAGAGACTGGAAACAGTAACGTCTACTTTCGCTGCACCAGTATATCAATCACTGCCTTCGTTTCCAGGGCCGAGTTTAAGGAGATCCCCAGGCGTTCCAAATTAATTTTGTATTGTCTAAAGAAAACCTTGCCTAGATAATAAGAAAGGCAGATCAGAACAAATACAGAGTACCGCACAAAACAACGAAGGTCTGGATCTTATAATAAGAATATACAAAAAGTAGACGTGGACAGATTCACACACTACTGCAAGTAAAACGTTAAGCCTAAGTATAGCAAAAACGCGATCGCCTATGTTTTTGTATACGATGACAATATAGAAATGCCTCAAACAATGCATCTATTGCATGCACTAAATTGAGATGTATAAAGCACGATGTTACGGTTAACGATATGTGAAAAGAGAGCAAAGCAGCAGTGATTGGGATGGGATTGGGATGTTTCGTTGTAACGAATAAACAATTTTACGTGGAAATGAAATTGCACGTATAGTTCAAATGTCTCAAGTTGGAGCATCAGAGTTTTAGCCTGCGTTGCTAACGGACACGGAGGCGGGCTTCAAACGTCCCTTGAATCGCTAGAGTAACGCAGTGGGCTGACTGCTCCAGTTGTTGGCTCCCAATCTCACGTAGAGAAACTTCCTACGTTTAAGGCTAAACTACGACGTTGACATACTCACCCATATAATGTCTGATGTCTGCTTCGTGAACCCAAGAGGTAATTCATTTGCGCACGGCTTGCCAAGCTGGTAATTCCCGGGCCCGTTGGGGTCATAGTCTCGGTCCTTTGGCTTATACCAACGACCTTGCATGCCAACGGACACGCCAAACGAAGAAGTTGGTGGCCACGCCGCGGGGTTCACCGTCAAGCTGCTCATGACTTCGGCCTAAGTATTCGAAATAGTAAAAGCAAATGAACATCTCCTAGGCTACAGGTTTAAAAGATCGAGATGTTTAGCCAAAAAACGTACTGGCACGTTGCAACTTCCATATTCGTTGTTTGGACACTCGCATAAAGCAGCGCGTCGATCTTGCAAGAGTATAAATATAAGCTGGTGTCATGTATACATAGTCAATGGCGTACGGAGGCGCACGTAATCACACCGTATGGTGTTCACGGAGCTAATTTATAAGCAGGTGTTCGAGCTGAACTTCAGTGTCTTCATATTCGAGAGGCAAATGAATGAACTCGCTATAATATTTATTGCACACATTAGTGAATGTGTAAAGAAGTTTCTCTCCATAATGCCGTCTTAAAATGGGGATATCGATCCCTTGTCTACTCACCCCAGTAGCGAGTGAAGAAGACGAAGCCTTTCAAGACGAAAAGTTCTGCCATTGGGAAATTTGTTCGCGCGACACAGATCAGTGAGCGGACGCCCTTTGCCTGAACAGAGAACCTCCAGGCAACCCTGTCCTAACAGGAATCCTTTCTTGTGTCGAATAGGGAGCAAGCACATCTGCATCCTAGTGTCGACAGAACCTCAAAAATATTATGAGGTCTTACGCGCCGAAACCACTCTCTAACTATAAGGCATGCCACTCTTCACCTTGCACCTAAACCTAAGTACACAGGTGTTTTCGCATTTAGCCCCCATGGAAATGCGGCCGCCATGTCCGCGATTCAATCCCGCCACCTCGTGCTCAGCAGCCCAACGCCATAGCCACTGAGCCACCACGGCGCGTCCATACACCTTCAGTAGCGGGCACAAGACGCTTCAGGAACCCACTGCAGCACAGTCTCCAAACACTGATTTTTTTTTTTTTTAGAAAGACAAGCGACTGCGTGTTGTCTCCCGCCATCGTTTGGGCATCGAGACTTTCTGATCCTTCAGAGAGCGATTGTGAATGGCTCTCTTTTGCGCCATTTAAGGAGCACTGCTCATGGTTTGAGGAAGGGAAGGACACAAAGCGGTAAGAAGAGTGCCAAGGTCAAGCTCGCCACAGCAGCCTTGGCTTTGAGCGGTATCTAGGTGGCGCATTTATGCAAATAGTTTTTCTCGGCAAGAAATTATTGTTCCCTTAAAACAACAGAGCTCTTTGCAAGCATCGTGGGAGAACGGACGCGTGTCCATTACCCTTATAGCATCTATCAGGATCAAACGTATTACCATGCTTCCGTCTCTCTTGTGGCCCTACGAAATTACCACTGGTGACCTGGTTGCATGAGGGCTTATAATTGGGAAGTGACTCTGTCCAGTACCTGAGGCCGGAGTCATGAGGTCGAATTCGGCCGTGATGTGGTCTTTCAGCCCGAGGTCACGTGCCTAGAAAAGCCAGTCCTTGTCGGCCAGGCTGCTTAACTTTGGACAACGGACTAAGATACCCACGGGTGCCGACTCCACTAGTCGGTAAGCGAATGACTTTGAAACGCAGGTTGCCGATTCATAGCAAGTTCGCATGAAGGCGACACGTGTGGGAAGAAATGTCGAAGGGGTGGGGGGGGCGCCGCTCTACTTAAGCGATGGGGGAGGAGAGGCACCGGGGGAGGGGAGGTATGGTCGGCATTGTGCTTCGACAGCGACGCGCTGTCACGCGGGATTTAACTTGAAATTGATCGGCTTTGGGGGCATCGTCTAGGTGGGCCGCCGGCTCGTAGCTTTGCGTGTGCTGTGTTTTTGCCACTCAGCTAGCGTTGAAGCGATAGACAGCACGAAGGTCACTTTGCTTGCTGCGGCTGCCGCACTTCCTCCCGCAAGCGTTTTGAATGCGAGTGCCCGCGGTCACCGAATGGGATTTGTTCATGGTTGCCTGTGAATGCTCACACCATGCTTAATAATTTAGTTAGTAAGCGAATGTTTGCAAGTGTGCGAGGCCAATAAAACTACGGTCCTTACTTTTTGCAGCTAAATACAAAATTTGGCTAACATAAGAATAGGATGATGATGGCGAGATGTACAATTTTGTTCACTTTAAAGCTAAGTAATTTTGCAAGGTGTTTATACATATTTGTTACAATTCTCACCACTAATTGTCATGGAAATTTTATATATATGCAGTAAATGACTCCTCTTGTGTTGGAGCCTACTGCGAGTAGACAGCGTTATTCTCCGCAGATTTAAAACTCAATAGTGACTCCACTTTTCCGCTACAGTAATCAAGGCCTACATCGGTGTCCTAGAGCCATCCCCAGAGCATTGTCTATGGTATTGCACTCACATCCAACATAAGGTGCAGTCAGCGCTCTCCACCACTCGCGCTCACATCCAGCCATGATTATAGACGGTCTGGCTCACTCCACCACTCCATGAAACTAACGCGTCTCTAATGTGCTTATCCAGCACATTAGAGACGCGTTTCGTCAAGCAGATTTTCAAATGTGTTTTCTTAAAACGCACTTGACTAGGGTAAGGACTGGTAGCTGACTGGCCAAAGGAGAGCGCAGGACGTTAGCGTAAAAATTAATTTTCTTTGGAGTACAGCTCCTAGGCGCACGCTACTGCGTTGAGCGTCGACGTCCTTCGGCGTAACCGAGCGAACAAGCACCGCGAAAGATAAAAGACAGAACGCGGTGCGGAGGGGGGTCTGAAAGACGGCGAGAGCGAAGAGAGCGCGAAGAGGAAAGCGGAGGAGTACACTATGGCGTAAAGGTGAGGAGGGATGTGCAGTAATGTACGAGACGTGCTCCTTGGCAGCGACCAGGCATGCGGCGAGCGCGTCCAGCGATACCACATATGAAAGAAATGTGGAAACTAACATGGAAGCAGAGCAATGGCGTGGGCTTCGTACGGACTGAGCATGCGCTAGTTCGCCTTCGCTGCTACAGATTGCGCTAGTCGCAAGCCAGGCGTTGCCGTGTTCACGCTTTATTTCTGAACAACGAGCTACGCACGTGGTGGAAATGCTTAACCTGCCGCTGCTGCTAAAGTCGCTGCCGGAGCAGAGGTTCAGCACCGCCGCCGAGAGGACACTCGTTCAGAATGAATTTTTTTTTACCATAACACATCGTGAATTCGAAGCAACAGCTGCGCTCAAAATATGCATTATGGAGTATAGCAATCGTCGGCGAATTTTTACCGCGAAGCTGTAGACCGGGATTTTTCATGTCCGCGGGCGTAGTTTTGCTCAGAAAAACAAATGGCAGCTGGAAGGCAGCTGTGGAAGAAGTTTCAGGGCAGCGGAATTATGTTTTCGTGTAAATTGCAATTGCAATTCGATGCTGTCATGTTTGCAGATTGTGTGTAAGCCGTACGTTACAAATTTTGTGAGCAGTTTATGCAGGGAAATTTAATTAGTTCGATAATGCACTTGGTGCCAGGGAGAGGACCCACTTGAAATGAGCATGCATGCTGCAGATCCGCCCACCTGCGTGCACACGATGTATCTATCATTGATGCGTGAATGCTTTGCTCGTTGCATCTGTTGAGCAGCGTGTGCTGCGGCCGTAATCAACATTACAGCGAACTCTGTTGAAAAGTTCTGGTAACGTTTCACTTAGTGACCGGGGGTTGCAGACAAGCGTACGGAGGCCAGTAACAGGCACCGCGGCGTCGAAACGTGAAGCGAACGCCTTGGAATGTGGTTGCGGAAGCTACGGTAATCTCAACAGTGCAACGCTTGGTAGGCCACCGGTGTACAGGTCTACACACGGTGGTAGGCCACCGTGAGTAGACACGTGGGCCGATCCCCAAGATGGTGCAATGTCGGGCCGATCCACGGCGAAGGTGAAGCAGGCGTTAAGCACTCCCCATCCGTGGGGATATCGCCAAGATAGGGCGATGCCGGGCCGACCCACCGCGTAGCTGCAGTTCGTCATTAAGTTGTCCAAAGACACAACTTCGCTCGTCATCCTTCACAGAGATGAAGGGCACTGCGATTTTTTATGTTTAGCAGCCTTATTATAGTGCTATATTGTATCTGGCATACAGGTAAATGCAAGCGAACAGGGGTTTTACCGGATCACTGGAGGTGCAAATGCGAACAACCTGCATATTGCAGCCAAGTGGTAGCTCGAGACTCAGACAAATACAGAGCTGCTTCCGCTGCTTGTTTAAATATTCGGCATTTGCGTAATCGTGCTGCTGCCGAAAATTTATTCGACGAGCAAAGTGAAATACACTTGATTACTGCAATATTAGCTGCGTTAGTGTGGTTGAGCTCTTTGCCATCAAATCGCTCCACCGTGCAGACCGTTCACGTTTGCGTCTCCGCTTAACAGGTAAAACGGCCAGTTCGGTGGCGTTCACAGGGTTACCGGACACACTGAAACTCTCTAGTATGCTATGTTCCACGCTTGAATTCTGCATTCTTTGCTGAGCTTCACCAATAGGCCTGAATAAGAGGGTTCCTGCCAAGAGGAGTGAAGGGACCCTGTGCGATGCTCGCTTGGGCAGAGGGGTTGATGGTGCTTTAGTGGCCGCATAGGACCAATGTATAATGAAATGCTCTTGCTGCGAGTTCAATTTGATCTAACATATTCAGTTGCGAGCTATACTGAACTTAGCGCTCAGGCTAAGCCTTCGGCGACGACCCTGGCAGTGGCATTAGTGATGCTGGCAATATAGTAAGAGCACCGAAATCATACCGTGAAGCGCAAACCTCAGCTTACGTGCACCCCACTGACACAGGCGACCCCCTGACCACCTAGAATAGCCGCTTCGTCAGGACGGGCTCTTTATCGTCCGTGATGGTCACCTTTAGACGGAGGCACACGTGGTGGTTAAACGCAAGCAAATCACATCGTACTCCATTGCAAGTAAGCAAAGGCATATTCTGACAAGCAAAAGTCACTAGCGAATGTACTGAGATTTCCATCTGCTGTTCTTGTGTCAGCCAAACGCGAGAAAGAACCTCTGACCAACGGAACCTGTAGGAAGTTTGTTTCCCACCAATGCAGTGTAATAGTATCTAAAGAAAGAGGTAAACATCATAAAAATATTTGCAAAGTGGCGCTGCCCTCAATAAGGGTTAGAGGACCTGCGTAGATTTACACTTTTCAGCCTGGTGCAAGCATTTTGCCGAATATACAGGGAACCGGCTGGCCCCAATTCTACAGCCTACAACAACGGAGTGCCGGCTCGAAAACAGCTTTTTGATAATAATGACTTCTAGTCTGCAGTGTATAAAAAAATAACGTCTGGTGGGATTTAAGCTAAAGACAACCGAGAATTCACTGCATGTCTGCGCAAAGTTCTTCATATTTGGTTTGGCATTTCTAGGAGGAAATTCTAGCTCCATGTATGGATGATTTGGAGAAATGTCCTGTTGAATTTGAACAAAGTCAACGAAAGATATCCATGCTTGTTGTATCGAAGAAAAAATCTGTTCAATAACTTCCCTGAAATGTGAACAGCTTGTGCGCTATATGGTGTCTGTTACCCCGAATGTCCCTAGTTTGCAAATAATAACGAGCCTCAGTAGTTTGTTCATACGAGTTTGGGCAGGCAGATTCGGGAAGGCAGCCGCAGTTGCCTACGTGAAACAGATTACTTTCTGCAAAGGCATATTAGCAACAGGGTACAGAAATCAAATGACCATGTGGACAAGATACATTTATTCATGGCCTAGAAAGCTCATGTGCCTAACTCATGTTACATCTAATGGGCGTCTCACGGCTTGATTTCACCATCGTGGTCCCTCCTTCTTAGTTGTGGGCTCGTCTGTTTCGCAGAAAATGCTAATGTTCTAATGTGAACAAAAAGACAGCCCTACTGGTGGCGCCCTAAGCTGTCCGGTGCTGCTCAAGCCCGCCGCACTCGTGTATGACTGGGATTCCAGCGCTTGCCTTAATCCCCTGTGATTGCTCTCCCGATATTACGAGCCCATTCTTCTGCGGTCAAAAAGGTTCGAGATCCTTTAGTCTCTCTGCCCGATTCTCTACATGAGAATTCTGGACCGTACGGGTCAAACAGTCGAACACAAGGAGGCCATAGCCACTAAGGGGTTTAGTGCCTGCAAGAAACTGCACATTTGTAGGCCCTGCACCTTATGGTGACCACCTGAATGATTATGATCTATTACTCCGACCTTGGTAGCTCTCTCAAGTACTACTACTCCAGCTCGGATTGACAGATGTACTGCCGAGCAACAGCTCTCTGCACGACGCGTGCGGGTCTGAATAAAACTTCGACTGCCTTACGTATGCCACGACAACTGCGCCATTTTTTCACGCGATCCATGCATGGACGAGTAATGGCTGCTTCCCTCTGCATGACGACACCAAAGTTAAGTGCATGACAGATTTAGAACACATGCTTTGGCGCTGCTTGGCGTTGGCCGATGATGGTTCTCGAGGCGAACAGTGGTGGCAGCAGATGCTACACAGTGAAGCGGTGGCGGACCAACTCAGGGCTGTCCAGAGGGTCCGTGTGACGGCAGAGAGGCTCGGCCTCTCTGTACCGACGTGGGAGCGGCCCGCATCAGTGCCAGACTGATCTCTCAGGACCTAAATAAAGTTCTTCCTACCATACCCATTCCAAAGCTTACATGCTCTACATTTATCCGACGAACTATCACGTGCTATACAGATAATCAAATTGATTATCCAAACAGCCATAATTAAAGTTTATTTTTAAGTCAAAGAAAGATTCAATTGGGTTGCATAAAGGCAATGTAGTAATATATAAATAAAAAAATTGCAGTTCCGCCTAAAAGGCGAAAGACCGATTGGGATAACAAATTAGTAGTTCGCGGAACGAAGTAATGGTAGTAGATTGATCGGCCGTATAAACTTGTACACATTTGATTACTAACTAAATTAACAATGATAGAATGTGTAAGCGGGACTCAACGAGAACGCAGAAAGAAACAGACACAAAGAGACAACCTTGTCTTTATGTCTGCTTATTTCTATGTCCTTGTTCAGTTGTGCTGACACATTCTAGCATGTATTCGAATCACCTTGCCCGTCAACGTGTTTTAACTAAATTAACCAGCACCGTGTCACGCGCGCACAGGTAAACATGAACACACATCGCTCGATGCTGCAGGAACTGTCTGTGAAAACGCTGGAGTTAGGAATCACGGCAACAGCAACGAGCCAATTTACCTTCGTGCATCTGTCGCTTCAACGCCTACGAAACGTAGAAGGCACAGCGCATGCGAAGCTGCAAACATCGCAGATAGCTTTGAAGACGCCACGGCACAGACCGCTTTCAAGACACACGAGCGCCGGCAACGCGTCCCTACGGCGTCCGCCAAAGGTATCTACTACAGCGTCCGCGATTAGCGTGGCCAACGCCGCAGCAGACGCCGCAGTTGTGTCCACTCTGTACTGAGCGATGTGCAAGGAGGACATCGAGGCACCGTAGCAGCCGCCGGAGAAGAACGGCCCTCCTCCCTCGCCTCACCCCTCTGCCTCGCGCGCCACACGAGAGGGCCCGAATCCGAGCCGCGTTCATCGCTCACGCACACGATATTGAACTGCGTTCGCCGGCTCACCCTCACACGCATTACCTCAAACCCAACTTCATGTCGACGGCTATGGCCGACACCAACGTCGACGGCGAAAATCCGCCTGGAATGTCCATATAATTGCTATCGGAATAAAATCTGGTAAGGATAAGGCTACCTTATACATGACAGAATAATGTCGGTGGTATATATACTGGAAATGTCATCTCTAAAATTACAGCTGTCGAAGTGGTTGGCGAGATTTGAAATATTGGGTAACCTCAGAATGGGTTGAGACTAAACGAAGTAGAGGACAATTCCTTTGTAATACATCAGGGCGGACAGATATTAAACGCAGAGACTACACCGTCATCAGCAGGTTTCTGGAAGTTAACGGGGCTTGCCACAACGTACACAGCGAATTGCTATGGTGTATACTCAAGCACGGTGGCATAGACGACAATTTGTGGAAATATTGCGGGAGAGGTAACGGAACAACCGAGTGCAAAACGTGTCTTGCAAGGCCAGAAATGCAGAGTTAGTGAAAATGTAGTATGGGGAAGTGAGAATTCTTTCTGTCTCCAGTGTGTCTCACACTCTGCAAACATCGCAGATTTCTTTGAAGATGATAGCTCCATGTTAGCCCTTCAAGGACAAGACATACAAATACAAAGCAAGAGGATGTTTATTTTCTACCTATATGTATAAAACGCATAGAGAATAAGGATAATGAAGAAAAAGAAAAATATCTTGTAGAAACGTTTTCAGCAATAGCGGAATAACACCAGACAGGAAACTGAAAGTGCGCTTTACCCCAAGCCACCTAAGGCTTTGTTTTCAATTTGTATAGCCAGCTCTAATCACATGTGAACCACAAATGTACACTTCATTTTCTTTACATCACACGTGTGACACCAGTGCAGCACGATATCTTGCACTGACCTGTATCGTGTGACGCTGCTTTAAAAAGACTTCCTTTTCTTCTTCATCGGCCAGTGTCCTTCTCTAAACCAATAAACGACGCTTGCTGCCTGTCATTCAGTGTTGGCTGAAGACATTTAGCCAGAAACATCGTGATCAATACGTTGTGTGTAGGCAACACTCACCAGTAACGTGTTAAAGGCATGGAAACGCGACTGGCAAGCAGTCAATTTGTTTTTCATCTATCTTTGTTTGTAATTGGCACATGCTCCAACCGAAGGTGCCTGCGAAGATCTGTGCGGACGATATAGTGCTGCTAACGGAAAATGCAAGCCATAAACAGAGCCCTGTGAATACTTGCGTGAATGGGGGGACATATACAGACCTTAACTTTAGTGCACAGAAATTAGAAACTATGGCTATCTTTGAACAGGCGAAAAGCAACTTGGTCTCAATTATAAAGAATATCATGCCCATACTCCAGAAATATAAATGTCTGGGGCTTACAAAAACAAAGGGACGAGTAGCTGAACCACCAACTAACCTAATTTGAGGACGAAGGGGAAGCGTAATACATGAATAATAAAACACTTTGGGGTTACAAATAATATAAGGAGGTGCGAGTCATTTGTAAATGAGTAATAGTAGCACTGCTAGCATTCGCAAACGGAATTCTCTGCTGAACAAAAGACATGCTGCCTAAGTGTGATGTTAACCATAGGCTGGCATTCGGGGGTAACGGTGAAATGCGAAACGAAATAGTCGAGGGGTGAGACGGGATGTACTTCTTTCAAAGCCAGAGATACACCGTGCAATGTTACTTTTGAAGAAAAACTCCAGAATTAGGGTGATAAGAAATGGGCGGCTAATCTACATAAATATCTGTATCTCAAAGGCGTGATACGTGGAATAGAAGAAACGCTCAAGCAAATTAGCAGGCAAGTACCGGGCAACGAAATAAATACAAAATTGGTAAGCAAGAGTAATCAAGAGGAAGTGAAGCACACAGGTACAGTAAACTAGATGCAAAGGATGGCCACAGAAAAGAACATGGATACCTTGAAATACAGCAAAAAAAATTCAAAAGAAATATGTGTGTGAGAGCTGAAAGCGCCCCATTTTACTTCCTCAGGAAAGAAAAGCACACCATGGCACATATTTGGCACAAAATTAGGCGTGTATAAACTGCAGCATGGTTCTGAAGCTGCTGAGAACATTGAAATGAAGGGACCAAATATTAAGCCAGCAAGACCCGAACAGAATGTACGCCTCCTATAATAAGTGGGTTCCGAAGCGGGTCAGACATGCGGTGAAGACATTGATGAAACCGGAGTCGCTACAAGCATAAGAATCTAAAATATAAAGATAGAGGTTTCAATGGTCACAGATCGGTAAGAGATCATCAAAATTATATAATACGGCACATGCAACGCGCATATAAGTCAAGCCATCTATGCGACTACTCCACACGTGGTTTCAAAGGGGATGCCACTAAACATGAATATTTTGCTTACGTCCGCCTGACTCTGCCGTCCAACGACGACAGAGTTTTCCTCTCTCCCCACCACTCTTACATTTCCATATAAAAGTATGAAATGCAAGTTGCCTATTAAAATTAAATTGAAGCTGCAAAGAACTTCGTAAAACTTGGGCGTTTCAATGCAGTTTCAACGCACAATCGTCAATAGCTGCAACCACTGAAATTAGATGACTGATGAAATAACTTACCAGACGGACGCTATAGATACTGTAGATGTCAGGTGGGAGAAGTTGCTTGTTCAGCAAGGTTGGTGAAACCATACGGCAGTCGACGAAATTGTTGTCTCGATACGAGTGGTACCCCACAGCAATAAATATGTCCACTGAAAGATTCCTACGTGAAGAAAGATTGTCAGCTCTTATCATTTTCGTCCGGTGATCGCTATCTTTGAGTAGATAGCCCTGAAGGTTGTCGTAGCGTTATATTATTTTCCACATTATCCAGATAGCTTTAACAAAATACAGGTCAAGATTATAGAACACGTTTTTTACACGTACTCGTAAAGAATTCTATCCAGCGGCCAGCATGCACACCCGCAGCGTAACCATTTTTTCGCCGTTAGCACTTACTCGTGATAATCACCAATAACTCTGAGTGTAAAAAATAATGCCAGTCAATGGTCAATGCAGTATCTACAGCACTCAACGGTTAACTCCCCATTCAATTTCGGCAAAATAGCAAAAAAATTGGTGGCACATCAATACCTTGCACAACGCGATAGTGATATTTCCTATAATGGGCGTTTATTTAACGGTAATATGTTTACCGTTTGTAAAAATAATTACGACTGCTGCATACTTATGCCCATCCATACATGAATCGCGCAACATTATGGGCACATATGCTGACGTGTGAAGTGGAAATCTCGCTGTCATCAACAAAGCCGAATTAAAACATGACACGGTGTATGTTGTTGCAGCCACCGAAACCCAGTTGAAACTGCCTGGCAAATCCACAATTCCTGGTATAGTGGATGAATCTTTGTTGTAATGGCTATCCGAGAAGCGGGCGCCCTTGACATGGTGATGTCTGTTGCGAATGTGGCGCTATCGCTTTAATATATTTGACGCTACGCAACCTTTGTGCCACCTTTTGTTACATCCATTTGCGGTGATTGGTCAGCAACGTGCACGTACTAAGAGTAAATACGTAGTGCTAAAATTTTTCTTTCGGCAAATGTCCAACGCCACAAACCGGTGTCTCCAAGTCTCTGCCAGACCAGGCCGCAGCTAGCAGTAACTGAGTGGTTCGGCTGCGTAGGCAGTTGTCCTTCTTACCGCGACAGAGTTAAGAGGAAGCATTAGCTCCAGCCCAACTCCGACGCGGCCCATTCAAATAAATGTAAAATGCGAAAACGCTTTTCTGAGATAACCCCTGCACCGATTTTAATAACGTGTTTGCATTTGAGAGAAAAATTTAAACTCCAGTCATTGTGCAAGCGGAATTTTGATTTAGGGCCTGAATTTTGTTCAAAGAATTTTCAGAAATCCGAAAGTTATTAAAAAGAAAAGGACCATCTTTACAAAAATAATAGCTCTCCGTCAAGAACAGATATCGCGGTTCCTTAGAAGGCATGCCTAAGATGTATAAAAGCGGACAAATCCTATATGTCAATTTATATATTAGGAGAATTTGTTACGTTTTTTAAAAGGGTTCAGCGAGTGCTCTATTTGCCATTGCTAAATGTTTTGATATGCATGTGTAACATATGAACTTTGTCCACCTAAATGTGCTATGATTATGATATTTCTCATTGCTGAGTAACGAAGTTGTAAACTTAATAGTTTCGTTTCCTGAAAATTTGCGATTTTTTCAATGTTTTATTAAAGATTGAGGACCCTAATCTAAAATGTCGAAACCACTAGTCACTAGATTTTACGTTATCGTTTAAATGCAGCAAACCTCGTCAAGTTTGGTGTAGTGGTTGTCGAGAAAAACGATCTTTAGTTTTACATGCACCTAGATAGGAGCACCCGAGATAAAGCATCCTCTTAAGGGCTCCGTATCGCAGAAAATCTGGTGTCGGCGTCGTAGCGGAAGTTGGCGTCCCGTAATCGAAAATTGCTCTATATTTTCTGTATGGCACTAAAGTTCTTTTATAGCCGAAGTTGCTCACACCTCGACACACATTCTTTCTAAGGTTATTCCTCGGAATTTTGAGAAACACCGAGACTGAACGCCTTTTTTGGTAGATGTTCTCGGACAGAAATATTACAAGTGCGAAATAACGACAGACGATGGGCCCACGCAAGAGGCCGCGTTTCTACCAGAAAGCTTGCCTTCGTGGGTAGCGTTCGCCTCCAGCATTTACCGGTTAACATTACACTTACATAGGTTGTAGTTGCCGGCAAGGGCGAGAAGCAGTCAGGCATCCTAAAAGCAATTGTGTTCCACTCCTAAAAGCGAAGCTTAAACGTCCTTCAATTTTTGTTTTGCCTGCTGGCAGAACAGCAGCCAGAACATTGTTAATTTCCCAACCTTGTAGTGAACTTCGGCCACGGGGTTAAAGAGGTTAGATACAAATGAACAAACGCAGAAAGTACCTGCATTTCCAAATGATACTAAGATCACTACTAAGGAGCAAGATGCCCAAGAACATTGGAACGCATCATTAGTGCAACAAATGTGAATCCCAGAATTCAATAAAAGTGGTGGGTCAGAACAACTTAAATGAAGAATTGATTGCGAACTCAATTCTCTTTCGTGTCAATGATTCTCTTTCTGGCTCGGTTCATCACACCAACCTCTGTTCAACCACATGCGAAGACGCAAGAAAGCAGAGTATGGTTAGACAATTTTAGTTTGACGTCCGTAGAAGCACTACGTACGTGAAGATCTAGCGGGATCGAAATGCGCATGCGGCGTCCGAATGTAGGGAGTCCCGTCGCCTCTGACGTAGGGACGTGAAAGCGGTGTCCTCACGTCGCGCGTCCCACGCGTACGTGACGGGCTCTACGAGCTGCCAGGCAGAGAACGAAGCCCGAGCCAGTCCAGGCTAGCATGGACGCACAGTTCGCGGGGTGTCAGAATCATGCGTCGACTGCGACTGCGGTTCGTTTTGAACGAACGTGACTGTAGTAGTGCTCACGTCTGCCGGTGGAGGGCGCCAGTAGACATGCGGAGGCAATGACTTATACGTTTGCAAGGCTCTTTGACTATTGCGTACGCAAAACTGCAAACGTCCTACGGATGCGGCACATAGAGCACATGGAACTCGAGCGTTTGCGTGTGGAAAGCTTCTGCGCACGTGAAACTAAAGTTGGCTATTAGTTTTCGCTAGCGCACGTAGTGGCATATTTATATTAGCAGATTAGGTTATGCACGGGACGTAAAAGTGTTGGTTCAGTACAGTGCACTGCATTACGCTTTCGTCACAAGAAACAATAAGCAGCGCCGAATTGTGTTTGTTGTGTGCCTAGTGGATTTCAGATATTAGTTCGTCTCATCGTCTCATCGATGTTCGTATAATCAAGTTCGTCTCATTGCATATCACTTACAAAACGCGTGGCGTTTGTGGTTAACGGCAGGAAGAAAAGTAAGTATCGTTTATTTTCTAGACATATTTCACGAGTTTCAGAATTTGAAACACCGCAGCCGCCGGGATCACCGGAAACAAATGCCTGTAGGTGATGGGTATCAAAAAAAAAGTACTTATTTTGGGCAAATTTTGTACTATAGTATACGAACTGCAAAACTTTTTTTGCAGAAATATTTATTTAATGAATACAATTGCATAGAATGGAAACGATAAAGAAAGAGAATTTTAAGCAACAAAACGCAACGAAAGTTACTTTAAAGGATATTGAATAAATACAGTACTCCATTTAAGACAATTAGTTTAGGATAATAACGGAAATAAAAGATAGCTGGAATCATTGGGTCGCAGAAATTAATAAAACTCTGGGAAGGAATATTCCAAGTTATTTTTGTATAAGGCATAGTTGTCACGTTCAAAGCTTACCTTCGGCCAAGCATACTCTTAAAAGATGCTAAATTAAGGCTGTTCACAGTACGAGATGGGTTGGTAAGAGTCAATGTGGTTGGTTGAAGTATGCATTAGAGAGAGCCAGTAAAGCATGGCATCGCTTTCTTTCTCTACGTGCCCCATCAAACCCAATGGAAAATAATAATAATAATAATAATAATAATAATAATAATAATAATAATAATAATAATAATAATAATAATAATAATAATAATCTTTTGTGCAGTGATTAAATAGGTGCGTTATCTCTACGAGGTTGCAAGCATGAACGTAACGACAACTGTACATTTGTTAAGGGTAGGAAGTTTGTTGCAGTCGCCGGGAATAAAGCCTGCAGAACTGTTTTGGACGCCATCCAGCGACTTAACACGAAATCTAATGTGCTCAGACTGGATGGCTGCGATGATGCGGCTATTGGAGCGGGTCAATCTCACGAAGCCGTTTACTCAAACCTGAACTGCATTGCTCGGCCTCGCAGTAATGCGGAACGCGACCTCCACTGTTCTGATTCTAATTTTACCAGTTTGTCTATTACAGTGCACTCTTCTCCGCAAGCCACACCTAGGATATCTTGCACTTGGTCATCGTAAGAATATGGCAATAGGCTGACACACACAAAGCGGCCAACTTTGCGGTACAGGCTTCTAAGAATCAAAATGCAGCCATACGGTATTGCGTTGCAGGGCAGCGTACTCTTGCTAAATATGCGTCGTGCTTTGGATTTTACTGGGCGCCACTCACCTTAGTGCCTTTCCAATTGCAGGAAAATTTCCCGGAGAATACAAAGGGAAGGAGAGTATAATGTAACTTGGCCGATTGACGTTGTCATGTTTGTCTTTCATCAAATCGAAGAGCATCTGCGATCAAAATACATGTTTTTCTTTTAAATGAGCGCACAAGTTGTACCCAGACAGGCTACCCAGGAAACGCAGCAAAAAGCGAACGGTGAAACATGTCGGCTAAAGAGACACTGCTGAAAATAAATGCAAGAGTCTATGCCAGTTACTGTGGTTTCTATAATTTTTGCAGGCAAATTGTGGCCTATGCTCGAATGATCCGTATATATTTGCTGGTACAGCAAGCCTGGTACTGCAAGGAATCCAGGGGCGCACGCGGCGAAACATTTCCGCTATGATTGGTTGAGTTTTGGGTTACGGAGACGACTAAATTCCGGCATCCTAGCCACATACAACTTCACCGTAAAATCACAGGTGTAGAGGCGACTGCACGGGCCCGATTTTACGTCCCGGCTCGGGCCCGCTCTATGAAGCTAAAGCCCAACTCCAGCCCGGGCGTACATGACCGAACTCAGTATGGGCCCGTACCCGGACCTCTGTTACCATAGAGTTTCTCACTATAACACCTAGAGGGTAATCTGGCGCTACCGTCTATGGGAGTTTCTTAAGGGGGACCGTGCCGTCATGGGAATGATGGTATATGTGTCTTCGAGGCTCGTGTTGGCTGGTGTTGTAAGAGGCTTCGTCTAAAACGTGGATATGGCTACGCAAATAACGCGTTCTCAAAGTAAAATCTTCAGAAAATGTTTCCATTCACGCATATTACATCTTTACTCACCCACGATGCATGACCAAGCGAAGAAAAGCAAGAACAGACGACCAACTGTTTCAAAGCGAGCGCGAACCTTGTCGTCTGTCCTCCAACTTTAGCGGCCCGCTGATACTTTTTACGTAACATGTAGTCGTACACACAATAACAAGTTCTCATAGTTAAACAAAACATGTTTTCGCGTAATATTAAAGCTAAAACAGCTTTTCACGTGCTGTTCTAGTAGAAAATGAATCATTGTGACAGACGGAACGGTACTTGCCAGGCGCGTCTTCAAGGTGTCCTGTCTCTACGAGAACGATGCCAATCCGAATCCACAATATACCGGCATTCCCATGCATACCACAGCGCAGCAGCGTCAGATTTCCCTCTAGGTAATGTAGTGAGAAACTCTATGTCTGTTACTAATCCCAGGCACCGCGCGGGGCGCCCGGGTGGTGCGCATTACTAAGCTTAGTGCATGACGAGGCCCGGCGTAAACGTACAAAAAGTACTATATATATATATATATATATATATATATTGCTACACGCGTGTGACATTTGCTTGTTTGAACGAGAGAAGAGGAGGAAGAACGAACGGGGCTCGTGCGATGAATCTAACCGGTCAGCGTTGCAACCGCTTTCGTAAATATATCCTGTAAATAGTTGCTCGTCTTACTGACTCGTCCTTCGCTTAAAATTGTGGTGTAGGTGGAACGTTCCCCGTCCTCGCCACGGAGCTCCGGAGCGGCCGCACCGTCGTCTTCTCAGCCATGGCTTCCGATGGAACCATCCCATCGCCAGCTACACCTGCGGTGCCAACCACAATGTACGTTGCGGTTCCTAGACTCCGCGATCCTGGGACATTCTGCACCCAAAATTGCGTTGACCTCGACGACTGGCTCAGCATGTATGAGCGTGTTAGCCAAAGTCACCACTTAGACGCTACCATCATCTTGCCAATGTGATTTTTTGTCTGGACGGGACACCACGTGTCTGGTTTCACGCCCATGAGGTCGAACTCTCCAGCTGGGACATTTTCAAAGAGGCTTCGCGACCTATTTGGCAACCCGTCAAGTCACCAACAGGCTGCGCGAAAATAGCTTGCCACCCGTGTCCAGTCGTCGACCGAATCGTATGTCTGCTACATACAGGAAGTGCTCGCGCTTTGCCGGAAAGTCGACGAGCACATGACCGAGGTTGACAAGGTGGGCCATATCCTAATGTGCATCGCCGACGACGCCTCAACTTGCTGGTCTATAACGACGTTTCTACGTTGACGCCATCATCAAAAAATGCCGCCGCTTCGATGTAGCCAAAAGGCGCCGCGTCGTCCCACAGTTTTCCTGGCTTCCAAACACCCCTGCCACGTCCTCTTGTTCCACTCTTACCGCCACACGACCATTTCAAGAGAACGTCACACGTATCTTTCGCTGTGATTTTGAAGCGGCGAGTCCGGCCCCCTTCATCCACGACCTCTTGACGGTACCTTCGATCAAGCGGCCCCCACTATTTCCGTTATTAAAGCAGTTGTGCGGCAAGAAATTTCAAACCTTAGCATCCCTACTGCCTGCTCTGTCTCCCGACCAGATTCGGTGCCCATTCCCATGTCCGCAACCTATAATGACCAATATTTCGCGCACAGACCACGCAATCCTGCTGAGTGGCGAACCTCAGACGACAAACCGATCTGCTTCCGCTCCCACCGCGTTGGTCATGTAGCCCGCCACTGCCGGACCACCTGGTTGCCGCCGTACTGTAGCTCATTCACTAATCCTCAGCCATACGCCGATGATCGCCGTTATTCACTTCGCCGTCTGTACCTTACTTCTGATTCCCCTGGCAGCCGCTCCTCCGTGCGATTGCCCTCGCCTCAACGCCCTCACTCCCCGTCACCCCAACCTCGCCGATTTTCCTCGCCAACCCGACGGACGGAAAACTAGGACATGCAGCTGTTAGAGGTAGTGCTGCATCACGTTCGTCCTGTCCAAATCCTCCGTTGACGCTCCTCCCCAACACGAACCTAATTGAAGTAGACGTACATGGTGTTCCGTTGGCGGCAATAATTGATACTGGAGCCCAAGCGTCCATAATGAGCGCTAAACTATGTAGTCGCCTCAATAAAGCTCTTGCGCCTGCCATCACTCGAGCCGTCACTCGCACAACATATATAAAATGAGCTGCAATGTATAAGCAATACAGACCGAAATGTTTGTTTCTGGAATGGGAACATAAGTGCTCTGGCCTATTGCCTAGGTACACTGTTATTTTTCCGTTGGTGTATATGTGTTTGCACTGAACTCAAGATCTAGTCGTACAAGGTCAGCTAACATATAGGTACTGATAAATTGCTCAGGCTACCTTTAAATGTAAAGAACTTGAGCGATGCTACAACATAACCAGAACAGGTATTTACTTTAAACAGTTTCAACCGGTGGACCAATCCTGCTCGAGCCCGTGGCGTCACGCCCGAGCTCGGCCCAGGCCCCCGCAAAACTCTCCGGACGGCCCGAGCCTGTGCAAGTCTCTTATACTAGAACCTACTCCAATAATGTGTGCAAAAAAAGCCCGCCGAGAGACACACCCATTCACTTGCAAATGTTGAGCGAGCAATGGACCTGGACACTGAGGCGCACGTAGAGGTGAGCACTCGTCTACGGTCCCGCAATTTTCGCTGCAACCGAATCACTGTTGTTCCCAGACATGATCCCGCATAGCCTTCTTAGGCGCTATGTAGACGCTGATAGAAAATTAGACAGTCGCCAGCACTGTGGCTTTGCTAAGTTTACATTGCTAGCATATGCTAATGCTTATAGCCAATTTAGCGCGAATGAGCTTCAGGACGTAGCAGTTGGCCTTTAACATTGTTAGACTACGATGACTCGCATCGCCGTTCGTAGAGAAAGTCAGCAATCTAAATCTGCTATATCTCGCCGACTGAAAATAACGAAACCTTAAGAGACCTCATACTTAGTATGGTTAAATTCTGCGGTTTCACGTGCCAAAACCACCATACCCCATCGAGATACGCCGTAGCGGGGGGCCCTGAAATAATTTTGACCTCCTGGGGCTCTCTAACGTGCACCGAATGCACAGCACACGGGAGTTTTGCATTTCGCCCTCCGCCCCCCTTTAAATGCGGACACTGCGGACGCGATTGGACTCTCTAGGTGACATCGAAGTGCGGTCGGTAGCAGGCATGCTGTTCTGCACCGGGGAATCTTCGGCGCCTAGAACTATGCTAAAGGCAAGCCAGCACGCTGTGCTAGAAATGCGTGTGAATAGCGACGTTCCGGCATGCCTACCCTCATACCTAATTTACGGCGTTTTTTTATCATTAACAGAATTTTTGTATAATCCGTCATGGCATACAGCACAATTCTACTTCACGAGCTGGATTACTTTCAACGGCGAACAATATTTACGCCAAAAATTACAATAAATATCTGATTAACTAAAACGATTTCTTTTAAATTTACCAATTAAACAAATTACTTTACCGCACCTATTGCAATTTACGAGTTGTAACTGGCAACATTCAATATCTTATGCACTCTAATCGACTTCTGCCGTTGATACCTGTTTCAAGAAATGCCTTCCGAATATGCGTGATGAAACGCATTGGTGGTCTAGTAATATTTTACCTTCAGTATATGAAAACGGGGTTTGTTAAAAAGGTGCTTGCAGGGACAGTGGATCTTTACTATAAGATTGATTGCAATTGATTGTAAGATTGTCAGAAACATTGCAATCTAGCTACGAATTTTCACGTGTTTTCAGAGGGCGCTCTCACCCCTCGCCTTCAACCCTTGCACGCAGGAGATCGCGCCCCCACCCCTCTCCGCGCACCTTCGCACGCTTTCGCTCGCATCAAAGTCCAAGTGCGATGTTATCGCACTTGGACCTTACAGGGAGTACCGCTGTGGGATGCCGAAGAGGATGGCAGAAATCCTGCACGAGTGTCCATGTAATTGTTACGACAACAATCAGGAGTGTAATTATCTGTGAGCGTGGTGGGATGTAGGCCACTATCAATGGCGTCCTTTGTCGTGCCGCCACCATGTTTATGGCGCGCCCTCCACCAGCTGGTTTGTTAGGGTGCCACGATGCGCCCATGCCACTGCGCGTGGTGGGAGGGCGCACGCGTAGAGGTGTCTCATTGTTCTGGTACCGCGCCACTCGCGAGAGCAGCGTCGGAGAAGAGCGTGTAATAAGTGCGCTTCTGGAATGCAGTCCTTGCGCATGCGTGGAAGCGAAAGCGGCGCGCCGGCATTGACGCTGTCCTAGAGGCGTCTCAAGTGCGTGTGCGGGCCGCCACTCGTCTCGCCAAAGCACGCGCCGTGCACGCGAAGAGCACACAGTTTCCTACAATGCCGAGAGGGCCAAAGCTCGCGAGGCCAAGTGTCACCGAAATTGGTGACTTGTCTCATGCCCGCCAGGAGAAGCGGGACTCTGAACAGCGTGTCGAGGTCACGTAGTGGGACAGAGTCGACCAACACAGACGCGTAGCCTCGAAACTTCTGAGGAATGGAATGCTTTGCAAGACTTCTATGAAGACCAGATGGGGGACAACTTATTGGCACGTCATATACGATACGAATGGGATGCAAAATAGGTTAATAATGAACCTGAGAAAGAGAGAGAATGGAGACGTATCTTGTAATAATCGAACTCATTGCACGATCATGTGCATCGGCTTTGTCTTCTTTCGCATCAACGCTTGGTCGAAACTTCTTTATGTGTGAGTTGTTTGGAGTAACATACAAATGTGCGGGATTTTTTTATGACGTCCGTTAATGTGTAAAGAATTTCCCGATAAGAATGTTGATTTGCTAAAAAAAAATTTTGCGTTAGATAGCTGAATTCAGGAGGAGCGGCAGTAATTATTATATGGGGAGGTCATTATATAAGGCACGGTGGCCATAAATCACTAACACATGCTTTTACGAAAAAACGAAGGATTGGATGTCGACGAGAGCTCTTTGTTTATAAAACAAAGACGCTTGTTGGACAACAGGCGTTAAGACGGTTAGTGCTCCGATAGCAGCGGAACGCATGACACAGATCTGTACTTATGTGTAGGTTCAGATGGACATACCCCAGGTGGCCAAATATGCCGGAGCACAACGCAAAGACTTTTTTTGTAGACTGTGATGCAATGGAGCGCTAAATCAGAAGCACCAATCTTTCCACGTTTTATGGTGTACCAAAATAAAAACCAGCGTTCAACGTAACTAGTCCCCGCATCGCAGCTAATACGCAGTATGCCTTCCATAATATCGACTACAGAGAGGAGTGGTAAACTTTTAAGTGGTTGCTCTGCTAGATTGGACAATCAGCTGATATAACGAATTATGTGCGCTGTGAAAAAGCAATGACGCACTTGATGTTGAATGACAATAAATCTCATGACTGTGATCTTATTATTCCTAAGCAGGAAAATTCAAGAATACGGTACATCTAAAAATGGACACCACGCTGATGTTGACAACAAAGAACATTCCCATATATAGAGCCAGATATCGCTTAGTGCGAAAAGCATGCGAAATATTATTTCCTAACAATGTCCTCAAAGATATGACGATAATGCTGACGTTGTGTCCGTGATTTACTTAAAGTGGTCTTATGTACGAGCATGAAGAATTTTATAATGGGTTAAACTGAAAGCAAGTGGATTGATTTCTGTGTAGAAAGGGAATGTGCGCGAGACTGTGGTGCAGCGAGAAGCGTGACAGGGGGCGCAGAAAAAAATCCCACGAAAAGGGCTTACTGCCAATTGAAATTTTATTGTCTGATACGAGGTGCTATATAGGAAAAAGAAGAGAAGGAAAATGACATAAAAATTAAATAGGACACAAAAAATAAAGATGAAAAATAAAGATGTCATCACCGCTCACTGGTCGGTCGATAGAACGCGCATCATCGTCGAATCGGCTAGCATGGCACGCCAAGTATGCCTAAGCATACGTAAGCCGTCCCTGGCCTTCTTATCACGAAAGGAATTGACATTTTTAGACAATGGCTGTGCGGCCAGTGAGTGGTGATGGCATCGTTATTTGGCAGCTTTATCTTGATATTTTATTAATTTTTATGTCGTTTTCCTTCAGCTTTTTTATATAACCCTTGGTGTCAGAGAAAAACAATCAGTTGGCAGCAAGCGCTGGTCCTTGTTTTTTTTCTGTGCCGCTGACCGGCATTGCGCTCCACAACACAGTGTCATGGGAAATCAACTATCCCAAACCATCACCCTTCTAAGGTATGGACAATAGTTACGTTTATTTAAGATCGCCCACAGTGTTTTACGTTACGAAGGCATGAGTTTCGTGTGGCTGATGACTATTCTCACAAGGCAGCGCAAGGCTGGACTGGGTCCAGTGGCGGAAAAGACATGATTTTTAAGTTTTCAGAAGAATAACCTGTAGTCCTTTGGCACAGTTGACGTTTACATCTTGTATGGTTCCGCCATAATTTGCGAGAGGAGGGTTAACTTGTCCGTAGTGGTAAAACCGCTTGGTCCACAAATAGTCCAATGTTGTCTTGGTCATGGGATTGTTGGCAAGTTCTGTCATGTTGGCAACGCTCTTACAAAACCTAAACGTGGAAAACATGAAGACATAAGTCTTGCTGTCACCGATCACAGGAAGGCTACATTATCCTTTTGATATAAGTAAGCATCGGGCATAGCTCGTCACAGTTTGTTTGTACAAGCATGTTCTCCTCTACAACAATCGGGACACAGTCCTTCAGACATCGTGCGACTCGCATAGCTTCACTCAAGCAGGAGAGGTTAAGTGCGAGGGATGGGAAATAATGTATTCCTCTAACTTTGCATTTCAATTCATGCATTTGAATGAAATTGGTCGAAATAATTCATCATTCGATTTAGTGAAGTACATCAAAGAAGAAATATATTTGTGAAATATATCAGGGGAGTAATTTTTTAAAGATACTCTAATGTGATTTCACGTTAGAAATTTTAGTTTTGCTTTGCCAAGTTGTAAGTGACAGGAACTGCTACGTTTACTTGGAACACTTCAATTACTCATGTGAATAAAGGAACGCATCACCCGAAGCATGAAAATGGGCTCCGGGCAACGACTTGTACGGTGGAAATACTTGCAGGATCGTTCAATAGAGTTTCCAGTTCAAAGTGTTTCTAGCACTAACCTCGATTTACGGTAAACGCTTCTTTGAATTTCCAGGTACTGCCTTCCGCAGTGCAAAATGTAAATGCATTACAGTAACGCGTGCGGTATTCTCAATGCGGGCTTGCGCATTAACGTTTGCATATGGTCAGACGCTTCAGCTAATGCTAGCCATATTCTTAAATTATGTAAGCCTCGGCAAGTTCATAAGGCATGTCCGCTCGCCTTATCGAAGACATTGCCAGCAGTTGTATTCTGATTATTTAGTCACCTAACCATTTTGTTGCATGCGCTTTTTGTCCTAACGTGCTGGAATCACTTGGCGAACGAGACATCCGAAATATATCCCGAATGAAAGATCACACATGAAAGCTTCATTACGAACTGCTTACAGTTGTTACATTTTTTAGTCTTTGCGCACCTCAGAAAAAGAATGCGCGAAAGCGAGACATTATGTTTGCATCGCCCATCAGGCGTGTTGGTACCGCCCAACACTCAAAAGTTTGGTGATCGAAAAAACTGCTAGGTTTCGTCAGCGTCCCCAACAGTGCGACTAGGCATCCGTAATACAGGCGTTCTGTTTCATACAGCTTGAAGTATTATGTCGGATGATAAAAATCTTTCCAAATGCAATATGCCAGCTATGATTTCACGGTAAACCCTGCTTATCGCTGGTCGTTCATTAGTTTGTAGGAGCCTTGTCAACAATGTAGTCGTGTTTGTACATTTAAAGTTGAATAAAGAAAGAGTAGGGCGCAAAATTTCAAATATATTATTATATCAACTTCAGTTGTGCAAGCGGTATCTCAAATCATTTAGGAACCTAGGTATGTTAGCTAGCAGACATTGTAGTGGTTATAGTAGCTACTATTTTATGGCGTGGTTCTTTCATTCACTGCCCGCATAGAAGCATGGAGCCTATTGTAGAGAAACGCGCGGGATGGATATTTTTGATATCCATGCCACGTAAGGAAAAGTGCTGTAAAACGTGCCTGCCTTCTGGCCGGTTTTCACTATAAGTATATTAACAATTGTTGAGGACAATAGACTGGCTGAGGGATGAGGCCAGTTTGTACGAATAGTCTGGAATTATTTTCCTTCTGACGTATACACTTATGTCTCTAATCGTGCAGTTCGGTAATACCGCACGACAAATTGCAGTAAATTATTAGCTGAGGTATAGCAGTTCGCATTACATTCCGAAGGCAATCGCAGCACGTACTTGTAAGTGATGCCGATTCCAAACTCCGTCTTGTTCTGCTTTCCGGCGTTCTCCACGATGACGTCAAAATGCCTGAACGAGTAATACTTTGTTGGGAAGAGTTCCAAGTCAAAAGGTTCGTAGAACGGGTAGGCCACCACAATCGTGCAAAGCCCGTCTGGCGGGACTCCCAAAAGATCTCTTCGGAATGGGGATTCTAGTGTGCAAATCAGTGCGTCGAGCGGCAGTGGCCTCTCTGCGGGAGAAGAAACATAAGGTCTAGAGAGCGCGCTAGTGCGATAGGTAACAGCAGATTTTAAAGCAATTCTACAGCTTCACTTGCGTGTTTATGCTTCCAGTAATGTATTTCGAAAATATTTATGCCCCTGACCTGCACCTTTCCCCGAGCTATTGAGCCAGCCGCTCTTCGTCGTGCTCGTAAAGCAGCTAAACTCTTAACGCCAAACTACACGTTCGCTTGCCGGCACGCCTACGCATGCGAAGAGGGTGCAGAACAGATCGTACGAGTCGAAGCGTGGAGCGAATAGAGACATGTCCATACAAAGCGAAAGTATTATATGCCCCATTATGCGAAAATCTGGCTTTGTAGCCGGCTGCGTGACAGAATAATGGCACCGAAAGTGACTGCTGGCGCAAATGCTCGAATTGACGCCAAATTCCTAAGGGAGGTTCCTGTAAAGAAAGTAAGGTAATGTCTTTGAAAAGAATATTTGGTAAATGTCCGTCTGTGTGGCATTGTAACCCTGGGATACCGGGGGGGGGGGGGGGGCGAGAAGGGTACGCTTCCCCGACTCCAGATCGGCTCCACGGTTCTGCTTGACTAAACGTGCGCCTAGTGCTTCCGTCATTGCATACGTCACGTCGCAGCCACCTGGCTGATTGAACGTTTGGCCTAGAGCGTACGTCGTTGGGCACGTGACGGTGCAGCCAATGGACAGGAGGTGGCGCCACTTCATTAGTGTATAAAATGAGCGTATAAAATAAAAATAACCAAGCGACACTTGAATGCCGCGGGGCCTTTAGAAAAATGAACTTAGAATGTGTACAGAGTGTCCATAGACTTCTTTTAGATGAGTTTGCTATTTTATAGATTTATTTTGTTTTTTGATACGGCCTTCAGACAGTAAAAAAAAGGTGATAAGGTTTCTATTTTTTGCCTACTCATATTCTACAGTCGGTCTATAGAAAAAAGTCGATAAGGTCTTTGTTTCTTTTTGTCTACTTCCCCTTTATAGAACAACTATAGACGAAAGTCGATACATTCTCTATTTTCTTATTTGTCTATACATTGTCTATAGAAGAAATCCGATACGATGTTTAGTTTTTTTTTTGTCTACTTCCGTTCTATACACCAGATAAAGACAAAAGTGGAGGTTGTCTCTATTAATTATCGTTCGTTCTTCGTTTAGAGACTGTCTATAGACGACAGTCGATAAGGTGTTGATACCTTTTGTCTACTCCCGCTTTATAGATGCTCCCGTTTATAGATCTCTTATAGAAGAAAGTCGATAACATGTTCCTTTCTTTTTGCCTCGTTTCACTCTATAGACTACCTCTAGACAAAAGTATGTACAGTCTCTATTTACTCTTGCTGATCGTTCGTCTATAGACTGTCTATATAGACAATAGATGAGAACGTGTGCATTTCCTTTTGCCTATTCCCAGTCTGTAGATTTCCTCACACCCTTACACACACGCACATGCGCACATTCAGGTGCACACGCAAATACACACACATTATACATGGTGTCGCAGCTAACTTGGACCAAAATTTTAAAAACACCCAAGAGCTCTAGAGAAATCGTACCGACTGCATAGTAGCCGTAGTCGTATGTACTTACGGCCAGTATTAATTTTATCACGATGTATTATTTACTTAAGTAATTTTAATTAGTGAAATCTTTAATTATTGCTTGAATCGCAATCATATCAATTACAAAGTTGTAGGGCACCTCAAATAAACTCCGAATGAAGCATTTGTTTAGTGCTCAGCTTTGTCTCGTTGGTTCTTGCGAGAAAAAACATAAGCGCGTGGAACATCCAAAATACGAAATAGCTACGTGCTCGCGCGCCGCTACTCAAGCGTTCCCCAGCGAATAGCCACGGATACACTGCTTTACTAGCGGCGGCAGCTCGATAAAGTGATTTACGCTATGTCAGGGTCGGGGCATCAAGAGAACACGCCGCTAACGAATTGATAAGCGCACTGGAGCCTTGTACGATGCGGCAATAAGAGAATGCAGCCGTATATATTTCAATGATTGCTTGTAGGCCCTTGAGTAGCGGCGTGCGCGTGCGCATCCATTTCGTATTTCGCGTATTTTGCGGGATTTTTTTTTTTCTTGGAAAAAGCAACCAGGACCATTTCAGCACGAAATAAACGCTTGAGTCGGAGGTTATTTAAGGTGCCCCACAACATTGTAACGAATATGCTTGGGATTCAAGCAATAATTAAAATGTTCACTAATTAAAAATAAATAATGAAGCAATATTCGTGTTGAAAAACATCCTGGCCGTACGTACTATGGCGATGGAAAGAAAGGCGAACAGCGGAGCGCGTTGCCGAAGCAGAACTGCAGGTATAGTGCGCGCCATCCAGCGATCACCATTCACAGGCGGGCACATGTGGTTCGATCGCGCTGTGCGAGGGTGCGCCCCCTACCCTGCGCTATTTTGTTTTTGTTCCGCTTCTGTTTTACTTGAAAACGAGGAACAGTAACGGTACAGTAACGATGACTGCGCAAACTGCACTATCGCGATGAAAAGAAACGCGAACCGCGGAAAGCGTGGCTTTTGGCACGGTCAGCACTAGTGCGAGGATACGTGGCCAACTCTCATATGTTTTGGCAGTCGCTAGGCGAATCTCTGCTTTCAGTCAGCGCCACCGAAGCGCTAGAATCTTGGTCTCGTTGGCGCTATCGCACCACGTGTGCGTTCCGGGTGCCAGACATGACTGTAAGATGATAATCTTGCCTTGCCAATATGCCCGGCAAGTAAAACGCGGCACGCTTTCATGCTTTCGCGATGCCTGTATGCTTAACGAAACTGAAGCGTGGATTCGCTTGACAAAAAGATACTTTGTATTAATATTTGGTGAAGTGTGAATCCACCAGGATGACGGATCCATGCACCTTGGCATAGAGGCAAACAGGTATGGGGCTAGCTCAGTGCCGCGATGCCTGTCCCAATCGGCGTGAACAGCAGCCCATAGGCAGTCCTTGTTCATTTTATGGAGCTGCAGACGTGACAAGCGTGATTTCATAATTCCCCAGACATTCTCAATTCGATTTATGTGCGCTCCTTTTGTTGGTCACGAAAGCTTACGGATTGCAAGGTTGTCTAGCAAAGCCTCCACGGAACGTGAAGTATGAATTGGAGAAAGGTTATGCTGATAATAAAACAGCCCATTTTTGAATGGCCGATCAAAAGCAAAGGGCAGGGCAACCTGCTCGATTACATTGCAGTATTCTGCTGCACTGAAGCGTTCATCTAGCCGTATAAGGGGAGACAAGCCTTCGGCTTTGATGACACTTTACACATTCAAGGAGCAGCGCCCGCTGAGGCTTGTTCGCTTGAAGCAGGTGGGATCAAAGCTGCATAATGTAAAAAAAAGTTATGTTTGTGTTTACGCACATCAAAGTAGTATAATACGTTTAGCCCAATCGCTGCTGTGTCCAAACATTGTTCATGTATACTGTAGCGAAGTAGGCACCTGCTACTAGAACAAGGACTGCGCTGTGACTGTAACGTAGCTTTTAGTCATTCGCTCAGAATGCACCTCGAGCAGTTAATTCATGACATGCAGCAACCAAAATGTGGCCAATCTTATTGCAGAACACATGTCTGAATTTAAAACGCTGAAATATATATATTATGTCCTTTAAATGATCGGCATGTTCAATGGCGCTGGTTGGTTCATGTTTAGAATAATAACAGGAACAGCGCAACACAGGACGAGCGAGTAAATAGGACACAGCGCTCCGTCCTGTTTACTCGTTCGTCTTGTGTTGCGCTGTTGCTGTTTTTATTCTAAAAACAATCGGTAGTCGCACCCTAATGTGACATTCGTCGTAGGGCTATCTTCGTTAAATTTTGATGCTATTCTGACCACACTAGCACTGAGTGAACGAATTCAGGACCACATATTCAGAACACTAGGGTGCAAAGGCCCATCATTTATGGAGCGCGATGATTGTCTTGGCGCCAAACTTTCAGCCTCTCGTGACCCCTCGTGGCAAATGTGCTCTCATCTGTGAACATCACCTGGCCCCAATCCTACACAGACCAGTCTTTGTGCAATTGTGCGAATTGTAGACGGGTGGCTTTGTGGCGATCCAAAAGCAAAGGCTTTCTCGCGGCTTTCCAGCTGTAAAAGCCCGCTTCGCGGAGGCGCTGTCGAACCGCTTGAATGTCAATGTTTATCCCGAGCTCGTTTTTGATCTGCGGGGCTGTTAAAAAAGGATTGTCTACGGCGGATACAATAATTATTAGGTCTTGTTCCGCGGTCGTGGAACGTGGCCGCGAACTGTGAGGAAGGTCCGGGAGTCTACCTTCAGTTTTGCAGTCTTTCAAAAGTCTGTTGACTGTCGAAAGCGCTCTTCCGGTAATCTCCGCAATTCTTCTCTGGGAAATTCCTTGGTGGTACACAGAGATCATTCCCATCCTGTCGGCGTCCGACGCACGCGCGATGTTTTTCTTTCCAAACTGAAGGGACTCAATCCGATAGCTTTGCTCCTATGCCGTAGGAGAATAGATCGCGCATTTGCAGCTCCACTTCCTATCATCGTTTTTATTCTTGAAGCTTGTTCCTTTTTATTTTCATGATCACCGCTGCCGTGAGGCAGCGACGATCGATCTCCCACTTAACACTTCAGTTCTGTTAAGCACAGAAGCATCCCGACAGCATGAAAGCGTGCCGCATTTTACTTGCCCGGCATATTGGCAAGGAAAGCTTATCATCTGCCAATCATGTCTGGCGCTACGGTGGCGCCTAGCGACTGCCAATGCATATGAGAGTTGGACACGGATCCTCGGACTAGCGCTGACTGTGCCAAAAGCCACGCTTTCCGCAGTTCGCGGTTCTTTTCATGGCGATAGTACAGTTTGCGCTGTCATCATTACTGTACCGTCACCTTTCCTCGTTTTCAAATAAAACATAAGCAGAACAGAAACAAAAATAGCGCAGGATAGGGGGCGCACCATCGCACAGCGCGATGAAACCAGATGTGCCCGCCTGTCAATAGTGTTAACTGGACGGCGTGCACTATACCTTCAGTTATGCTTCGGCCACGAGCTCCGCTGTTCGCGTTTGCTTCCATCGCTGTAGTACGTGCGACTACAGCTACTATGCAGTCGGTACGATGTCTCTAGCGCTCTTGGGTATTTTTAAAATCTTGGTCCAAATTAGCTGGGACACCCTGTATATATATATATATTGAAATGGGGTTTATTGTAGCTCGTTCGAGGGATCGCAGGTAGCTCTAGATTACGAGTCCTAGCGCTTCGCATCAACAACCCGCGCTCGTGTCTCGCGCCGCAGCGGTGGCAGTCCGCACAGTGCCACATGCATATTACCCACTACAACTACCCCCGGGGCGAAGAGGAGCCATCCTGGCGACCTAAGGCGATGATATGATAAGGGGGTCGTGGTACGGCTTCAGGCGGCTGACGTGAACAGTCTCGCGGCCACGGCGGCGTTTGTCCGAAGATGGTGTCACCGGTTCGACCACATAATTCACAGGCGAAGTACACGCGACGACCCGGTACGGACCTTGATATTTCGGAGCAAGCTTTGGGCTAAGGCCTGGAGCTTGGAAGGGCAGCCGAAGCCAGACGTGAGAGTCCACGGCGAAGGACTGTGTGGGCTGATCGTTGTCGTGGCGATCTTTGTGGATTCCTTGGGTATCCGACTTGAACGAGCGAGCCAGTTGGCGGCACTCTTCAGCATGGCGAGCAACTTCGGAAAGAGGGGTGAATTCAGAGGCATCCGGGTGATATGGTAGTACGGTGTCGAGGGTAGTGGATGGTTCACGCCCATAAAGAAGGAAAAATGGTGAGAAGCCTGTGGTAGCCTGAACGGCGGTATTGTATGCGTACGTCACAAAAGGGAGGACATCGTCCCAATTTGAATGATCCGACGCAACATACATGGTGAGCATGTCCCCAAGGGTGCGGTTGAATCGTTCCGTTAGACCGTTAGTTTGTGGGTGATACGCCGTAGTGGTGCGGTGAATAGGGCGGCACGCGGCGAGTAGCTCATTAATAACTTCGGACAAGAAGACACGGCCTCAGTCACTGAGTAGTTCTCGCGGTGCGCCATGCCGTAAGACGAAATGCCGTAAGATGAATGCGGCGACGTCGCGAGCAGCAGCCGAAGCAAGTGCAGCAGTTTCAGCATATCTTGTCAGGTGGTCTACTGCGACAATTATCCAATGATTTCCGGCAGCACTGCACGGAAGAGGCCCATAAAGGTCGATGCCAACCCGATCAAAAGGACGTGCAGGACACGGTAAAGGTTGCAGAGGGCCTGTCGGATGAGAAGATGTCTTGCGTCGCTGACAGGCTGCACATGACCGAATGTATTTGCGGACATAAGAATACATGCCGCGCCAGTAGTACCGCTGGCGGAGCCGCTCGTAGGTTTTCAGGACGCCAGCATGCGCTTGTTGTGGGTCTGCATGGAAATACGTGCATACGTCGGAACGCAAATGGCGAGGGAGGACTAGCAGCCATTTGCGACCGTCGGGCTGATAGTTTCGGTGGTACAAGATGGCGTCCCGTAGCACGAAGTGGGTGGCTTGGCGACGAATGGCTCGAGGGCATGTAGACGTTGAAGAACTGCTAAGAATGTCAATGAGAGACAGAATCCACGGACCTTTTCTCTGTTCAGACGGCATGTCAGTAACAGCAAGCGTAGCAACCGGGCACTCTATGGATGAAGGTGGCCTTTCGTCGGATCGCATGGGCGCACGGGAGAGCGCATCTGCATCAGAATGTTGGCGCCCGGATCGATAAATGACGCGAATGTCAAATTCTTGGATCCGAAGAGCCCAACGTCCAAGACGCCCCGACGGGTCTTTCAGTGACGCAAGCCAGCAGAGCGCGTGGTGGTCTGTCACAACGTCGAACGGACGGCCATACAAGTAAGGGCGAAATTTGTTTAAGGCCCAAACTATAGCTAAACATTCTTTTTCCGTGACAGAATAATTGGATTCTGCCTTCGTGAGAGCACGACTCGCATATGCAACCACATATTCTGGAAAGCCAGGCTTCCGTTGTGCAAGGACGGCCCCAAGACCAACGCCGCTGGCGTCGGTATGAACTTCAGTCGGTGCACTCGGGTCGTAGTGGCGTAGAACAGGCGGTGAGGTAAGCCGACGACGCAAAGTGGTGAAGGCTTGGTCACATGCCGGAGTCCAGTTACGAAGGTCACCAGAGCCAGCCAGGAGCTTCGTCAGGGGAGCGATGATGCAGGCAAAATTGCGCACAAAGCGGCGAAAATAAGAGCAAAGACCGACGAAACTGCGGAGCTCTTTCACTGTAGTCGGCCGCGGAAATTCTGCGACAGCACGAAGTTTGTCAGGGTCGGGAAGGACGCCGTCTTTGGACACGACATGGCCAAGTATGGTCAGCTGGCGGGCTCCGAAGCGGCACTTTTTCAAGTTAAGTTGAAGGCCGGCGGTGGTAAGGCAAGTAAGGACTTCGCGTAGACGAGAGAGGTGAGTGGTGAAATCAGGGGAGAAAACTACCACGTCGTCTAAATAACACAAGCACGTCTTCCATTTGAGGCCTCGTAGAAGATTGTCCATCATCCTTTCGAATGTCGCGGGTGCATTGCAGAGGCCGAATGGCATTACTGTAAACTCATACAGGCCATCAGGCGTAATAAAAGCTGTCTTCGAGCGGTCGGATTCATCCACTGGCACTTGCCAATAGCCCGATCGCAAGTCCAAAGAAGAAAAGAATTCGGCACCATGAAGACAATCCAGGGCGTCATCTATGCGCGGTAGAGGATAGACATCTTTTCGTGTAATCTTGTTGAGGCGACGATAGTCCACACAGAAACGAATCGAGCCATCTTTTTTCTTAATGAGTACTGCAGGAGATGACCAAGGGCTGCAGGATGGCTTGATAACACCACGTTCAAGCATGTCTTCAACTTGCTCGGCGATGACACGACGCTCGGTGGATGACACGCGGTACGGACGCTGGCGTAATGGTGCGTGGTGTCCCGTATCAATGTGGTGAGAGACGGTACTCGTGCGGCCTAATAATGCTTGGTTGCAGTCAAAAGAGGCGTGAAAATCATTTAAAAGAGTAATACGCCGCTCACGTTGTGTCGGCTCGAGGTCATCAGCAATAGAGCGACAAAAAACATCCAGTGGTACTCGGTTAGATGGCACATGGGGTGCCAGTGCGGTGACGTTGGCAGTATCCACGTCGTCAGGAACAGGGAACTGCACAATAAGGTCAGCGTCCACAGTCTGGATGGTACCAATAGTCTCGCCACAGTGCAAAGCCAAAGTGTACGAATTTGGGTTAGAAATCAGTATTTCTGCAGCCCCATGGTGAACCGTGAGGAGGGCGAAAGGCAACAATATAGGCTGGCGGCGAATGAAGACGGCAGCGGGTGAAAACTTGACCGTCGCTTCGGCAAGCGATGCGCATGAAAGAGGGACAAATACCGCGCTGTGAGGGGGAAGGTCAGTATCTGAAGCTACACAGATCCTGGTAACATCATGAACTTGAAAGTCGTGAGATGGCAAATCGCACAGAACGGAGAACTGAACCTCAGCACGTGCACAGTCAATGACCGCGTGATGGCGCGACAGAAAATCCCAACCGAGAATCACATCGTGGGAGCAACAAGTTAGCACAAAGAATTCAATCGAATACAAAATGTCTCGAATCAACACCCTGGCAGTGCACATAGCGACTGGCTGAACTTGTTGTGCACTGGCTGTTCTAAGCAATAATACCGAAGGCATCATGGTCACTTTCCGTAATTCACGGCAAAGTTTCTCACTAATCACAGATACAGCAGCACCTGTATCGACGAGCGCAAGACATTTGATGCCATCAACAGACACTTCAATAACGTTAGCGGGGGAAAAACGAGGATTTTGATGTTCCGACGATGACGCAGTTCGTGCCTCAGGAACTGCGGAAATCAGTTTTCCGCCTCAGTAGTACTGGCACTGGGCCTACGACGCATGGGTGAGAGTGAGCGCCGACGAGGGGAAGGTGAGCGACGAGTATTGTAGAGCTGTGACTGCGGTGCCGGTATGTCATCAGCAACGTAGACTTCCGGTGGTGGTCGTGAAGGCATACGGAAAGGTCGGAAGCCGGAGCTGGGTGGTCGCGCGGTGCCCACGAAGGCCGGCAAGCGCCGGCGGCAGAAGCGCGCTACATGTCCCGGTGTACCGCAGGCATAGCATATTGGGCGGTTGTCAGGAGTGCGCCAAGGATTTGTACCTTGCTGCTGTGCGCTGAAAAAGGCAGTGACCTGCTGGCGAGGCGAGGGCGGATGAGAGAACACCGGCTGGAGAGGCGCTGAAGGCGGAGGTGAGAATCCCGGCAGACGAGGCGCCCGTGCAGCGGCTTCAGCATACGTCAGAGGCGCGGCCACAGGAGCCGGCTGACACGGAGGTGGAAGAGCTTCGGTCACTTGCTCTTGAATTACCTGTCGGATCGCTGGAGCCAAATATTGAGAAGGCTTCTCCGTGGTCGGCAAAATCTAGAGCTGTCGCGCGACCTCCTCGCGCACAAATTCTTTTATTTGCGTCAGCAAAGTTGTGTGGTTGTCGCCAATAACCAATGCTGCTAACGAATCTTCCGTAGGCGGTGGGCGCCGAGATAAGATGCGTTGTTTCCGTAGCTCGTCAAAACTTTGGCACAAGTTGATAACTTCGGCCACGGTACGCGAATCCTTCGCTAGCAACATTTGAAATGCGTCCTCATCAATGCCTTTCATAATGTGTTTTATCTTGTCCTGTTCCGCCATTGACGGATTCACGCGCTTACACAGGTCAATGACATCTTCGATGTAACTTGTGAACGTTTCACCGTGATGTTGCGCGCGCCCCCGTAAGCGTTGTTCTGCGCGAAGCTTGCGCACAGCGGGGCGCCCGAACACTTCTGTGAAACTTGTCTTGAATCTGCTCCACGTTGTGAAATCGTGTTCGTGGTTTCGGAACCAGAAGTTCGCGACGCCGGTTAAGTAAAACAGCACATTGTGCAACTTCGTGATGTCGTCCCACTTGTTATGCTGGCTCACCCTTTCGTAAGATGACAACCAATCCTCCACGTTATGATCATCGGTGCCGCTAAAGATGGCAGGATCACGCTGGCGCAATGCACCGGAAACGATGATCGTCGGAGGCTGTGGTGCATCTTCCTGGGTGGTTTCGTCAGGCATGGTCGCAGCAGTCGGTAGCGTCCGGCTTCGGAGTTCCAGTTTTCGAGGTTACCCCGCAGCTCCACCAAATGAAATGGGGTTTATTGTAGCTCGTTCGAGGGATCGCAGGTAGCTCTAGATCACGAGTCCTAGCGCTTCGCATCAACAACCCGCGCTCGTGTCTCGCGCCGCAGCGGTGGCAGTCCGCACAGTGCCACATGCATATTACCCACTACAATATATATATATATATATATATATATATATATATATATATATATATATATATATATATATATATATATATATATATATTATAATGGAGGCGTATTACCCGACGTGCTGATGGCGGGTGGAGCGCACCACTGAGCACAGTCTCTCAGCTCGAATATCTGCGGCAGGCGATGCTGTTCGCAATCCTGCTGCCTACGTCAACGCGTTCTTGATTACAATGACCCCATCGGAAAAAGGAGCCATCGTGGCTAGTTCGTCTAAAGATGAGGCCGCACAATCATGTTAGGACTTGAGCCGCCGGACGTTGACGACTTCGCTGTGACGACGACGCATGTCCGGTAAGTAGCTCTTTGAGGTAGTTGACAGGAGAAGTTCGCTGCAGAACTCGGTATGGTCGATGCTACTTAGGAAGAAGTGTTGAAGCGAGTCATCGTGTGCGGGTCGGTACGGACACTCAAACGACGGTTTCCCGTAAAAAGTTGGAGTCGAGTTTCGAGCATCGTGTTTTGATTTTTGGCGATTCTGATAGTCAGAAGTGAAGCGGCGGGCAAACTGACGATATTCTATAGGTTGCCTTGCGGCGTCCAAAATTGACAGGAATTCTGATGGGTCTGAGTTTAGAACGATTACGACCACAAAAAATATAGAGTGGGGAGAAGCTGGTAGTGGCTTGCGTTGTGGCATTGTGAGCGTGGCTGATGAATGGAAGACCTAGGTCCCAATTAGAGTGTTGGGATGGGATGTACATACACAGCGAGTATGTCGCCAAGGGTGTGATTAAAGCGTTCCATGGCACCATTGGTTTGCAGGTGATATGCGGTAAATGTGCGATGAACAATGGCGCATTCAGCAAGCAATTTTTCAATGATTTCAAACAGGAAGGTGTGGCCTCGGTCGCCGAGTTCAAGAGTGCCTCCATGACGAAGCACAAATCGGCGTATTATAAAACTGGCGATTTCCGGCGCAGTAGAAGCTCGAAGAGCAGCAGTCGCTGCATAGCATGTTAAGTGGCCGACGGCAACTATAATCTACCGCTTGCCGGACGTATTCAATGTAAGTGGGTCATATAGGTCGACGCCGACACGATCAAAAGGTTGAGATGGCCATGACAGGTAATGGAGTTCACCGGCTAGGAGATGAGGCGGAGATTTTCATTGCTGACGTTCACGGCAAGAGTGGACGAAGTTCCGCACGAAGGTGTACATCCGCCGCCAGTAGTAGCAGTGCCCAAGTCGCTCATACGTTTTGAAAATGCCAGCGTGGCCCCACTGGGGGTCGGGATGGAAAGAGGAAGAGATTTCTGATCTCAAGGCTCCCGAGATGACAAACAACTACGTACCTCCCTTTGATGCATACTTGCGTCGGTACAGAAGATTATTACGGATCGCAAAATGAGGAATTTGGCGCCGAAGTGCTCAAAAGGCCGGAACTGTTGAGGTATCCGAGAGAAGGTCGAAAAGGATGCAATTCAGGGTTCATTATATTGTTCGATAGCAATAGTGTCAGTCAAGAGACGACAATGTGTGCTCACAGGGGGACAGTGGCCTCTAGCGAGAGTGGAGAGCGGGAAAGAGCGTCAGCGTTGGAATGCTTCCAAACGGAGCGATACACCACGCTTATTTCGCACTGCTGCATTCCCAGGGCTCAGCGAGCGAAGCGGCCAAACGGATCTTTGAAATTCGGAAGCCAATACAGCGCATGGTCGTTGGTCACTACGTGAAAAGATCGGCCGCATAAATAAAGGTGACACTTGTCAAGCGGCCAGGCGATGACCAAGCACTCCTTTTGCGTGACGCTGTAGTTGCCCTACGCCTTGGTCAGCGTCCGGCTCGCATAAGCCACGACGTATTCTGCCTGGCAAGGATGACGCTATGCGTGAACAGCACCTAGGACTACACCACTTGCCTCGGTATGTGCTATCGGCCAGAAAAGTATACGGACCTCGCCTTAGGTGGCCAGGGCGGCTGCGGCGCCACACCGGAGCGCTGCTATCTCACTCCGTGCGCCAACGAGAGTGCCCCGAGAGACGCCAGACTTCACCCTCACTCTCTTGCGGGGCTCATCATGCTTGATAAATTTCTAGTGCACCGTTCGGTTGCTCTGCTGCTGACGATCGCCACGAAGGGGACCGTGCCACGAAGGGGATGGCGCTCTCGTGCAGTGGCAGGTGGCCGCGGGGAATCAAACGGCGGCACTGACAAGGAACGAAGACCCGTTCAGATTGTTGTTTAGTTTATATTTGCCGTGTCTTTCATATTAGTGCATGTCGCCGGCGTCCACCGCTGCTCGATTTTAGGCACCATTGAGCAAGTAGCCGCAAGTAAATTACACCCTGTGGGTTGTATCTTGCAACACAATAAACGTGACCTTTCTTGTCCGCATTTCCTTTCTTTAACGCAGCATGCCCGGTACTTCCCAGTAATGAACGGCATGCGCGTTATCAGCATGACATAGCATTCCCGACAGGAAAATAGCGGGCGCAGCGTTTTCAAGAAAGGTAATGCAAGCAAGGCAGATGAAGATCATTGTTTTGCGGCACATATACACTCCAAATTGTGTACCTTTGTCTAAGAGTGTACGGTGACGTGCGCTTTGTCACGTCGGCGCGATGAGCTAGTGGGAAGCGCTGCGCGGACGTCCGAAGCTATAGCGGCGACGCTCTACGACTCGATACCAGAGTGAGTAGGCCAAGTCATCGCGGTTGACGGCACTTTTTCATCGCACTGAGGACCCCTTTAAATCATGGAATACTTCCGTAAATAAACTTTCACGACTTACTAGTTATTTCTATTCGTCTTCCCAATCATCTCTTCCTGGACGTACTGTTGTAAAGTTTCATAATCGCCTAGGCATTGTACTAGCTAATTAAACCGTTTTCATAGGCGTCGCTGATATAAATAATAAACTCACTGCTGTAGACAATGATGGAAAAGTAATCTCGACAGAAAAACCGCGCTCAAAGTAAAGTTGTCGCCTGTAACTTATCGCACCGGCGTGAAAGAGCACGCTTCACCGTATCCGCCCATGCGGCTACTTGCGTTATGTTGCCTAAGATCGAGCAGCAGTGGATGCCAGCGACATGCACTGATATGAAAATTAAGGTGAATATAAGGAAAACAACAATTAGAACTGGTATTCCTTCCTTCTCGTTGCCGCGCAATGATGCCCGGCTGCCGTCCACTACTGTGCAACCGCGCCGTGTGCTTGACTACAGGCAATGCACGGTCCCCCTTCGTCGCAACCGTCAGCACCAGACCAAACGAACGGCGCACTAGAAATTTATCAAGCGTGACAAGGCCCCGCGTGTTAGTGAGGGCGAAGTCTGGCATCACTCGGGGCACACTCGCCGTCAGCGCGCGAGCGAGATAGCAGCGCCCCGGTGTGGCGCCGCAGCCGCTCCGGCCACCTAAGCCGTGGTCCGTTTACTTTTTTGGCCGACCGTACATCGGTAGGAGCTTGAGGGTCAAAATGACGAATAGGTGGCGTCGTGAGAAAACGGCGCAAGGTGGCGAACGCATGGTCGCAGGCACGGGACCAAGATGAGAGATCTTTGGCGCCACGAAGCAGTTGCGCAAAATTTCGAACAAAACGCCGGAAAAAAGCGAAGGGCAGCGGTCTACATTTTTAACGTGCACTGCTTCCTTGCCCTTCAGCGGTGAATGCACAATGTTTCGAACCTAGAAAAGGTACACAAGAAATAGACCGTGAGGTCATATTGCGCAACACCGAAGGGTTGAAGACAGCTTGTCGTTGCATTACAAAAGAATAATTGCAAAAGCGCTCGCGTTGTCTAAGCTAGTGCTGTCTTTTTGTGCCTTCTCAAGCGGTTACGTTTATTTCTGTAGAGCAGCACTAGCCTACGCAGCGTCGACAAACTCGACTACTCATATCTATCAGCGTCATGCCATGTTGAACTCAGCCCGGCCGATACGCGATGCAGGCTTGGCTTCCATGTGGTAGACACACAACTCCTACACGTCCTCTTTAGATCCAGTGATAAAAAAATCTGAACGAGATGCTCTGTATAATGTTGATGCCCAATTACGGATTTCAAACTTCGTGCATCTATTTTCTTAACATACCTAATTTCTATAATAAATGGGCTGTTTCAAATTAAATAACCAGGCCTCTTAGAGCCGCTACACATTACCTTTATTCCAGGTACAATAAATATTGTAAAAATCACATTTTCAGGGTTTCACATGTATTTTTTAGAGAAATCAGGCATGCCACCTGGATATAGTTCTACGTTAAGTAACCTCCGTGAAACAACTTTATTTATTTATTTATTTCAAGGAACTCCTAAAGTCGCTTACGATGAGCGTATAGCTTAAAAATGCAAACAAAGGTGAAATATAACACATCGAGCTCTTGAATTCTCGGAACATCCCCCCTGCCTGCTAGCAAAAAAGATTTCTTCACTGCAAGCTTTGTTGGTGCAGAGAATTTCTAAAGTATGCAAAAATTGAGAGGAATATTGCTTCCATCTTTACCGAGTGTCTCAGGAGTAGGACGTGTCGTGTTAAACTTGGTATGCTTAATTTGAAATTTGTTTGCTCCAAACGTCCATAGGTATTGCAGTGTAATAAAATACATATCGATCGTCTAATACAATGCAGTTCCACAGTTAAGTTCACATTTGCATTTCGCATCGAAATATGAAGAATGTGGTCTGTTCTGGTAGGGGAAGTGTTTTTTTAGACTGAATGGGATAGAAATCGTATACGCGGATCTCATTTACATGAATGCATCACCTATGCTAGTATATTCACAAGGCTAGCAGTTTCGTTCATTAGATTACGCGTGATGAGGCGTTGTTTATCAACACGTGCAGATGGAGCATTAGGAGCAAACAAGGACGTTATTTGCACACTCATAGCTCGCTGTTGAGTGGGAATGCTGGCGATTTGTGTGTAAAGGTCTGATCAAAGGTAAATGGACAGAGTGACCTAGCACGCACCACTACGTATCTTCTATGTTACCTCCAGTGATTTTATCTCCAATAGATAGTTTCTCATTTTAGGTTAATTGTGGCCGCCGAGATTAAATTTATGACAATTTCGCTGAAGTGTTATGCTTGATCACAGACAGCACGGTCATTGACACATTCGAAAACTATGCAAACATGGGTCCTACAATGTAAAACTATTCCAATCTGTTATTATTCCAATCTCCTTATGTCAAATTTACGTAATCACCGACGCAAGCATCGGCCGGTAACCAACAGCGTCGTTTGAAAAGTCCAATCAAACGCGTCTCGTTTATAGGTCACTTTTTTTGCTTTCAAAGGGAATAGCATTGCCTACATTGAGAAGTTTTTTATCTGATTTGCTGCCAAGAGGTGAGGGGCACACTCATTTGGGGAGGGTTTTGATGGGGCCGAGTCAGCACAGTGATAATAGATAATGGGTGGCGCTGACTTCTTCAATTGGTCCTCTTCCCCTTAGCATGCGATGTCTGGTCGAAAATCATGGCGGCATGCAACGAAACGTCAAAAATGGCGCCAGAACGGATTCTCAGCAACGAGTTGGCAAAGCAACCTCGTATACGTGCCGACAGGGCTTGATAAGCTCATACTGACAATCAAAACCACTTATTATGCACAAATAAATCATGCTCCGCGACATCTCCCTGGTGCGATCGACGTGGCACTATCTCCTACTTCTTTCGTAACGGGGCAGTCTAGAACTACTAAAAAAATTAGTTTGGCAAAATTATATGTCTTTAGCCTGTACACGTCACTTTACCGCGATGAGTTCGCGCTGTTTTGTGACGTCGCGTAACAGAAGGTGAAGTGGGCGCAGCGCGAAAATGTTCGACCAATAGGAGAGCGCTAACGTCGAAGAAAGGCATCGAATCATAAATAATTATTTTTCCTTCGTTCGGTATAATGATATAAAATTAGCGTGCAAATATTATATCAGATGGGGCGTTCTCACTGTTTGCATGACGTCGCTCGACAGACAAGCGAAGGGGTGAGGAGGGTAGCCCGAAATTTTGTTGAACAATTGTGGAAGTCTGGAATACCTTAACGTTAGAGCTCTCCAATATTCGTATCTACGAATAAAGACTAATCAATTCTAAGACTCAATGCAATCGTGCAATAGTCGATTCTTTATTTAAAGCTGGTAATATATTCAACGTTTGGAATGTACTTTAATAAGGCGTGTATTCGAGAAGAGTTGCTTTCCGGGACACTTGTGCAAAGGCGAAGCAATTAAAATTTTTAGGCAGTAATTAACGAGTTGTAGTTAGCTCATGATATATACCAACGCAATAGCGTCTGTAATAACTAATGAATATGTTTTTCTCTGCATCAAATTGCTTAAACTGTGCAATGCAATTGGGCAGTACGCTCAGGGTGGAAACAACACACCACGTTATGCAGCATTGTTTGTCACTGAATTGGAATGAAATAGACGCAAGCAGATGAAGGTCAAACCGCAACTCACTAGTATTGGGATCCACTGTCGTTGTTGGTATTGACGTAGTCGTAATTCTTGGAGTAGATGTTGTCGTAATTTTTGGAGTAGATGTTGTCGTAATTTTTGGAGTAGATGTTGTAGCCGGCATGGTAGGCGGGCTTGAAGGTTTGCTTGTTAACATTCGACTGGTGGTCGGAGGCGGGGTGGTTATCGGCTGTGTCGGTGCTCCAGGGGTTACGGGCATTCCAGGGGTGGCCGGTACTACAGGACCTGCTGGTACTCCAGGCCGTGCCTGTCCACGTGGAACTGTGCTCCTCTGATCTACTGTTTGTGTCAAAAACAAGCGAAAAAAGGAAACTTTGTAATGCGATTCAGCCTGTAGTTGTCGACCATCGAAGACAATGCTGTCTTGAGCGTTTTGGCAGTGAGCATGGGGTGTATAAACCATAAAACTTATTATGAGGCCTTCTCATTGCATTATCGCGTTGCAACGTCGTTATATATCTCAAGCACCCCAGGATACATGTTAGCGACAAGTCAAGGCATTGCGTTTGTGTTATTACATGTCCCCTCCTTTCATCTTGTCTTGACTCCGATATATATTAAAGATACCACGCCAACATTCCCATCGCGTTCAGGTAGGATTTAGCAATGTCAACCCCGAATGTTATTTTCGAAATTGCTATATTTAATGCCACTGAAATAACATTGACTGCACTGTCCTGACAAAATTTTTGCGACAGCTTAACAAATGACCCAAACTGAGAAACCATTCTGTGCATACGGCGGAAGGCTAGCCATGAAATCTGTTCTTTTCCTCTACAGTGACCTCTTAGTGAAATTTACGTAGTTCCTTAGAAATCATGCGAGTCTGCATTTGCCAATTCTCACTGTAACTGTTGATAAAAAAAGTGCTGGTACGTGTCTACATGGAAAATTTTGAGAATAATTTGTAGACACCTGCCGATAGGAATACATCAAAATGATTACCACACTTCTCAAAACTTACCCATTGTTTCACATACGTTATACATATATAGTTATCAGTTTTAAATATAGCAGCTACTATATGAACGAATCTTACCAATAAGGAGGGTGCTAGAAAGTTTACGTATAGCTACTTCGAAAAAATTGCAGTAGTCATCCATGAGCCGCGTAATTCGAGCCAATAATTCTTCACAGACCAATGAAAAATCTCTCAGGTATTGCTTGCTCGTACGGCCGAACCATTTTGTTTAATCAGTGTTTGTCAGACTCAATGCGTAGACACAAAAATTGAGAATCTCATTGATAATGCAGCACGGCATTTCAATATATCTCATGCGGGGCTTAACACCAAGAGAGATTTATCGTGTAAGGTATTTCACATGTTTAACTTCCTTAGACCTCGGGCTTGCGTGCCAGAGAATTGCAATAAATATGTGTGATTCCTGTTAACTAGCGGCTTCTCACATATGCTGAGCTTCGCCAAGATTTTACTTGCATATTCGAGCGTATTGCTCAACCATGCTTTAGTGGTTGGATTGGTATTCTTGTCTTGTGGTAAGCTTCGCTCAAAAATGAAAAAGAAAAAGACTAATACTCGGAAGAAAATGCAGACACACCGGCAACTATCAACTAAGCTCGTTCACATAAATAACTGAAATACGGGTATATACCGAAATATACAGGTATATAAACATTAAATATCAATATAAGAAAAATGTCAACTTAATGTTTCATGCTTTATGCGATTGTTTACTGTTGTAGTCTTGTTAACCACTCTGCTTATATCCACGGAGAAGGGATTGCTAGTAATAAGCAAATAAATAACTAATGCAGTTGCGATTTAGAGGTAAATGCTACAGAAAGACATTTGCATTACGTTGCAGCTCTCAGAGGTCGCGGATCCATGATTTGAATCACGTTTACCTTGCCGAAAGTCGTTGTTCAGAAGCTCGCTCAACACACCTACTGCCTTTTCAATCAGCGAAGCGCAAATGCTACTAATCAAGCGCAAACTACCGCCACTTGCAATATACAATATTTTTTTGCTTGTGTGCAGATATTTTATTAAATAGATCACCGCCCAAGCACTCAGCACTCTTGGTAAACCGGCGAAGCTGAAAAGTGTGGTCCCGGTTTAATCTGGTTAATCCCGACGGTTCATTGAACGAGGGCTTGGTAGGCTGCCGGGTCCTCGGTACGCAATTACACTGCATGTACTCGGCTGCACTATCCTGTTCTTCTACCCGGGCTGCAATATTGGCATGCCATAGGCGAGTTCGCTGCCGGTTCCACTCGAGGCGTTGCTGATCGAAAGCTGCCTGCTCCTAAGGAGTACGTACGACGCATGGCTATTCGATTTTAGAGCCGGAGAGAAATGCTGCGCGCGCACTCGGCTGCGACGGAGAGCAACGTCACTTCTAGCCCAATTAATTCTCGGCTGCCTTGATTGCGCAACGCCTCTTCACGCCAATCGACGAAGTGAGCTTACCTCGGCTGACTGCCATAGAATCTAATGGGGATGCTCCCGATCGGGCAACAGTAATTGTGACATCACCACTTTAAGCACGCCAGCCTTGTGAATGGAAATTCCGGACCAGGAAGCTTGGCGTTATAGATCGGAGTGAACAGGTCTTGGGCGATCTAGGTGGTGTTAGCTAATCACATGCCTCTCGTTCTCATTTTTTTTCGCGCATGCGCATAGGGTCGCGCAGGAAGAGTTTCCGGCATACAGGGGACGGACGGATCAGGTAGCCATATACAGCTTCGCAGTAAAGCATAGGTGCAGCAAGCAAGGCATTTTGCCAAACAATTTCCTGGAAGAGGCGGACATACTATGCCGATAATAACGTTAGCTTCGGAAGTCTAATAAACACAAATGCATTATATGTATCTTTGAAGATGCCTTAGCGGTAGTTGTACAATTGAGGAAGAGAAAGCCGTCACATTTTCATGCAACCGAAATGTTCAAAAGAAACCTTCGCACCTGATTCAAGATATTTGTCATCAACTTTCAAGGGAAACTGAGTGCCGCAAGAGTGCATAAAAGGCGGCCCTGCTATCATATCGGTCGTAAACACCCCGTGAATATTAGCGCGAGGAAAGTTTGAAACCGCATGCCTCGGCCAATCGCGGCAGCTACTGATACGACACGCTTCGCTTCGCGTGCGTGTGTAGTGTGTCGAATAAGAGTTGCTGCGACGTGCTCTCACTAAATGTTCGCCCCACGCTTCTTTTCCGGCGTCTTGCCATCGAACGCGCCGCGGGACGCGCTCAGTCTCGCTAACAGACCGTTTTAGTTGGGCGTCTGAAACCACCCACATACGCAGCGGGCGAGGTCGTGCGTACGTACAAAAGCGCACGCTCACGAAACGGCGATTGTTGGCCGGAAGCAAAATATGAGGTCGGAATTGCTGACTTGCACGCAAAGGAGCCGGTAGTGTGCTGCTCAGCGCCTTCGTATGGCAAGCTTCTGGAACTGTGTAGCCAATATCAGCCGCCACGATATCGAATCTCAAGCCGGAGTCATTTCTTCGGCAAGCGACGTATAAAGAAATGCGCTTTCGTGAACATGCGAGATCGTCCCGCAAAAAGCACGCAAGAGACCGTGCGTGCGCCAGCTTAATGCGCATGCGCAGTGTCGTCTCCGCGGGTTACCTGCGTGCGCAAACTTGTTGTGGAGGCCGAACTAAACCTCTATTGTCTCAAGTCAGCTTTCTAATTTTATTATAAATATTTCCAATTAGGCGCCATTTTCAACATTTTTAAAAGATTGGTGCACATGAAAATATCACTGTCTCAAAATTAGTCGTTATGACGACTGCCCCTTAGGCAGTCAGAAAAATTGTAGTTAATACATTTTTGTTAACTATTCTTCTAAAGCTTACGCTATTAGAAGCAAAGTATGTCCGCCCGGCGCAGCAACACGTGCGCAAGAATGCACTTTCACTGCGCTCATGATGTTTTATGAACAATCTATACCGTTTAAAAAACTTCCTCTGCCATGCGTTTCACCGAATGGTTTCAATATGTTTTCTATTTCATGAATTGGCGCAGTTGAAGAGGCGGACATAACTCGCACCAAAAATGGGAGTGCATAACCGTCTAATTAACAAGAAATAAATTATTAGGTTTTCAACTAACTACCTCATGGCACATATTGCAGTTTCAACATTCTACGTGGGTAGTTCGCAAGGCGGATCCACTTCAAACGAGTACTCAGGATGACACCAGCTTAGAGATAATAATTTCCTATCTTTGCGGAAAAATATATTTCCATTTGCTTTTGTGCTTTAAAGCATGAAACGACGTCTTAATAAAGAACTAAGTCGAACAAGAGTGCGTTTTTACCGAGAGTTTCTAGGCGCATATCTCGTAAATGATGTCATCCGCGCAATTCTTTCGAAGAGGATATGCCTTGCAGTCTCACCCATTAGAAGGTGTAAATTGCAATATGTGGCTTAAGGTAATTAGTTAGAAATATAATTACGGATTTCTCGTTAAATAGTATATTATGCATTTCAATTTTGCAACCCTTATATGAGGCTCCGTTTAGGGCGTTTTTACGTTCTTAAGGCGAACGGCTATACCTGGCCTCATTATAGAATATCGGCCCCCTGTCGACTGATGCTGTCACTTGCTGTCCGTCAACGGACACAATAAGATTTGCGCTCACAATTTCGTCGGTATCAGGGTTTGTCGATTTCACGGTGTCCTGCAGCGGCGTTATTGGGGGTTTTTAATCGCCTTGCTGTCGGCCCACAACCTTACCCCCAGAGGACGCCGCTTTTGTTTTCCCGGCGTGGGCTGGGCGACCTTCTTCGCCGAAGGTCAACAGAAGGACGTTCATTCGGTGACAATGAATGAGCAGTGGACGGACCGCGTGACCGTCGGCCGAAATCCATCTGGTGATTAGGCAGATAGTCCTCGTTTACAGTGCCTGCTATGGCCTGGCCTTTCAAAGCAGTATCGTCACGTCGTAGCATGTTGTCGTCATCGCTGCGTCGACCGTCATGCTGGAATTGACGAGGTCGGAAAGAGGTGTCGCGCTACCATTAAAAGGCGGGCAATAGGCCGAAGCCTCCGCAGTTATCGCCAGTCTATTCGTAGCCTATCGAAAGCGTGCCACACGTCCGTTTTTCGAATCTGCGGAGGCCTCGAAGTCTCGTCGTGTGGCGGTGACCAGAATGCAGCTGGCGGCGGCTGGCGTTAGGACGTAATGGCAACAGCGGGCGGACGTCTCAAAGTTTTCTCTCTTGGAGGTGACCAAGGCGAGGCTCTCGGCTGCTGATGGTTCGACCGCATGGGCGTCACAGAGGGTTGACGTCTGAGAGCGTCGGCGTAACTGATGGGACACTGCTACTAGGATCGCCTGCCGAGAACGCTTGCCTAATTTCATTACGGACGACTTGAGCGACTAACGTCACGGGTGTGCTGACTGCCGGTATCCAGAGCTTCTGACGTTCTGCGCGAAGAATCTCCCGAATTAGGTCAGGGAGGGAGCTGTGATTGTTAATGGCTCTTTCGCGGCGTTGATTGAAGTGCTGGTGGGCACGCGATCCTACCGCCTGCACTTTAGATGGACTGCGCGTTCAATACCAGTGAGTTCCTTTATCAAATCAACCACGGTACTCGGTGATTGCGCACAAGTCCGGCGAGTATTTCTTCTTTGCCGCCACACATAAGGTATCGCAACTTCTTTCCTTAAGGCATGTGAGGGTCAATTCTACGACATAGGCGGGTCATGTCTACCGCAAACATTGGTAGGGTTTCGTTCGGTGTCTGGATGCGTAACTCAAGTTCTTGCTGGACGCGGTCCCGTCGATCAACACTCGCGAATGTTTCAATGAGTTGACGATGGAAATCCACTTATGAAGTGATGTTGTTCTCACGGTTTTCAAGCCACGTGCGAGCACTACGGTAAAGGGCTAAATACACGTGGAACTCCTGTTCGGCAGGAAACGCATTGAGGTTGGCAACACGTTCGCACTACTCAAGCCATTCTTCAACGTCTTCATTTGTACCACCGCGAAAGCGATCGGGAAGCAATTGTTGCAGCAGCGTTACCTGGGACGGACTCTGTGTAGAGCTGTTTTGTAGAACTCGTGGAACCTGTGCCGGGCTAGCGGCCGCTATTGGCAGAGGTAGACAACCCCGGTCAAACGCTTCTGTAGGGCGTGGAGCTCGGGAGTAAGGGCTAGAACTGACGAAGCATGCGACGCACATGCATTGTAAGTGGAGACGGCCTGGATGAACGGCTCCCAGGAGGAGTCCGGAGCATCAGGCAAGGTCGTGTAGCCCGCACCTACACCTGTTTCGCGGCTCAACGCGAACACGAGACAATAATGCGTTAAGCAATACGGCGGTACAGCGTATTTCAAAACCACCAGAACAAAGACGTCTTCATCTCTGCATTTCCGCAGTCTCACTATACGGAGTCTGTTAAAGCACTATCCTCATCGTTGTCTTCATGTCTACGTAGAGCAGGCGTCAATATTTACTATGCCTTTGGTTCTGGTTTTATCCATCGTATGACACTTTTCGTTCAGGAAGATCAAGCTGTTCTTACAATTTGCTGATTGCATTTGTCGCTCTAAAGTCGGGCGACTATTTTCTCCATATGTTGCATGCATGACAACTGCAAGGCTGTATTTAGGAAGGAGGAAGCCATGACATTGATTACTACATTCTCGTAGCCCGAATGTATAATTGAAGGCGCAGTGATGGCGTATAGGTAGAGCACCCGCTTCGCATGGAAGGGCACCGTGGCTCAAACGCCGGCGGCGCGTAATTTTCCACCTGATTAAAAAAAAAAATCCGAGTGTTGCTAAAATTGCATAAGCAGGCTTGCAGTTCGGCCTGAACCCGGTGACCTGAACCGGTAACGTACTCCCTTCCCCACAGCAGGATTGGCCACCCTGATGCGGTACTTGGCCACAACCTCCTATATGAATACAACAATCAAACCCCAGCCCTCAGTTCCCAGCAGCTGCGAAGCAACTGACCACGGCGGCGGTCAGACCTGCGACGCTGCAGAGGGTGCTAAGAATCCCTGGCTCCGGACAGGCCGCCATTGGAATATGAACCTGGCAACGTTTAACGTTAGAACGTTATCTAGTGAGGCGAGTCTAGCAGTGCTATTGGAGGAATTAGAGGGCAGTAAATGGGATATAATAGGGCTCAGTGAAGTTAGGAGGCCAAAAGAAGCATATACAGTACTAAAAAGCGGGCACGTCCTGTGCTACCGGGGCTTACCGGAGAGACGAGAACTAGGAGTCGGATTCCTGATCAATAAGAACATAGCTGGTAACATACAGGAATTCTATAGCATTAACGAGAGGGTGGCAGGTCTTGTTGTGAAACTTAATAAGAGGTACAAAATGAAGGTTATACAGGTCTACGCCCCTACATCCAGTCATGATGACCAGGAAGTCGAAAGCTTCTATGAAGACGTGGAATCGGCGATGGGTAAAGTCAAAACAAAATACAGTATACTGATGGGCGACTTCAATGCCAAGGTAGGCAAGAAGCAGGCTGGAGACAAGGCAGTGGGGGAATATGGCATAGGCACTAGGAATAGCAGGGGAGAGTTATTAGTAGAGTTTGCGGAACAGAATAATATGCGGATAATGAATACCTTCTTCCGCAAGCGAGATAGCCGAAAGTGGACATGGAGGAGCCCGAACGGCGAGACTAGAAATGAAATAGACCTCATACTCTGCGCTAACCCTGGCATCATACAAGATGTGGACGTGCTCAGCAAGGTGCGCTGCAGTGACCATAGGATGGTAAGAACTCGAATTAGCCTAGACCTGAGGAAGGAACGGAAGAAACTGGTGCATAAGAAGCCGATCAATGAGTTAGCGGTAAGAGGGAGAATAGAGGAATTCCAGATCAAGCTACAGAACAGGTATTCGGCTTTAACTCAGGAAGAGGACCTTAGTGTTGAAGCAATGAACGACAATCTTGTGGGCATCATTAAGGAGTGTGCAATAGAAGTGGGTGGTAACTCCGTTAGACAGGATACCAGTAAGGTATCGCAGGAGACGAAAGATCTGATCAAGAAACGCCAATGTATGAAAGCCTCTAACCCTACAGCTAGAATAGAACTGGCAGAACTTTCGAAGTTAATCAACAAGCGTAAGACAGCTGACATAAGGAAGTATAATATGGATAGAATTGAACATGCTCTCAGGAACGGAGGAAGCCTAAAAACAGTGAAGAAGAAACTAGGAATTGGCAAGAATCAGATGTATGCGTTAAGAGACAAAGCCGGCAATATCATTACTAATATGGATGAGATAGTTCAAGTGGCTGAGGAGTTCTATAGAGATTTATACAGTACCAGTGGCACCCACGACGATAATGGAAGAGAGAATAGTCTAGAGGAATTCGAAATCCCACAGGTAACACCGGAAGAAGTAAAGAAAGCCTTGGGAGCTATGCAAAGGGGGAAGGCAGCTGGGGAGGATCAGGTAACAGCAGATTTGTTGAAGGATGGTGGGCAGATTGTTCTAGAGAAACTGGCCACCCTGTATACGCAATGCCTCAGGACTTCGAGCGTACCGGAATCTTGGAAAAACGCTAACATAATCCTAATCCATAAGAAAGGGGACGCCAAAGACTTGAAAAATTATAGACCGATCAGTTTACTGTCCGTTGCCTACAAAGTATTTACTAAGGTAATTGCAAATAGAATCAGGAACACCTTAGACTTCCGTCAACCAAAGGACCAGGCAGGATTCCGTAAAGGCTACTCAACAATAGACCATATTCACACTATAAATCAGGTGATAGAAAGATGTGCGGAATATAACCAACCTTTATATATAGCTTTCATTGATTACGAGAAAGCGTTTGATTCAGTCGAAACCTCAGCAGTCATGGAGGCATTGCGGAATCAGGGTGTAGACGAGCCGTATGTAAAAATACTGAAAGATATCTATAGCGGCTCCACAGCCACCGTAGTCCTCCATAAAGAAAGCAACAAAATATCAATAAAGAAAGGCGTCAGGCAGGGAGATACGATCTCTCCGATGCTATTCACAGCGTGTTTACAGGGGGTATTCAGAGACCTGGATTGGGAAGAATTGGGGATAAGAGTTAATGGAGAATACCTTAGTAACTTGCAATTCGCTGATGATATTGCCTTGCTTAGTAACTCAGGGGACCAACTGCAATGCATGCTCACTGACCTGGAGAAGCAAAGCCGAAGGGTGGGTCTAAAAATTAATCTGCAGAAAACTAAAGTAATGTTTAACAGTCTCGGAAGGGAACAGCAGTTTACAATAGGTAGTGAGGCACTGGAAGTGGTAAGGGAATACATCTACTTAGGACAGGTAGTGACTGCGGATCCGGATCATGAGACTGAAATAATCAGAAGAATAAGAATGGGCTGGGGTGCGTTTGGCAGGCATTCTCAGATCATGAACAGCAGGTTGCCATTATCCCTCAAGAGGAAAGTTTATAACAGCTGTGTCTTACCAGTACTCACGTACGGGGCAGAAACCTGGAGGCTTACGAAAAGGGCTCTACTTAAATTGAGGACGACGCAACGAGCTATGGAAAGAAGAATGATAGGTGTAACATTAAGGGATAAGAAAAGAGCAGATTGGGTGAGGGAACAAACGCGAGTTAATGATATCTTAGTTGAAATCAAGAAAAAGAAATGGGCATGGGCAGGACACGTAATGAGGCGGGAAGATAACCGATGGTCATTAAGAGTTACGGAATGGATTCCAAGGGAAGGAAAGCGTAGCAGAGGGCGGCAGAAAGTTAGATGGGCGGATGAGATTAAGAAGTTTGCAGGGACAACATGGCCACAATTAGTACATGACCGGGGTTGTTGGAGAAGTATGGGAGAGGCCTTTGCCCTGCAGTGGGCGTAACCAGGCTGATGATGATGATGATGATGATGAAGTCTAAAGCTCCTATGAAGACGTGGAATGGGCGATTGGTAAGGTCAAAACAAGATACATTATACTGATGGGCGACTTCAATGCGAGGGTAGGCAAGAAGCAGGCTGAAGACAAATCAGTGGGGGAATATGGCATAGGTTCTAGGAATAGCAGGGGAGATTTATTAGTAGAGTTTGCAGAATGGAATAATTTGCGGGTAATGAATACCTTGTTTCGACAGCGGGATAACCGAAAGTGGACGTGCAGAAGCCGGAATGGCGAGACAAGAAATGAAATAGACCTCGTACTCTGCTCTAACCCTTGCATCATGCAAAATGCGGACGTGGTCAGCAAGATGCACTGCAGTGACCACAGGATGGTACGATGTCGAATTTGCCTATACTTGAGGGAACGAAAGAAACTGGTACATAAGAAGCCGATTAATGATTTAGCGGTAAAAGGGAAAATGGAGGAATTCCGGATCAAGCTACAGAACAGGTATTCGGCTTAACTCAGAAAGATTACCTTAGTGTTGGAGCAATGAATGACAATCTAATGGGCATCATTAAAGAGTGCAATAAAGTCGGTGGTAACTTCGTTAGAAAGGATACGGGTAAGCTATCGCAGGAGACAAAAGGTCTGATTATGAAACGCCAATGTACGAAAGCCTCTAACCCTACAGCTCCAATAGAACTGGTGCAACTTTCCATGTTAATCAGCAAGCATAAGATAGCTGACATAAGGAAGTATAATATGGATAAAATTGAGCATAATCTCAGGAACGGAGGAAGCCTAAAAGCAGTGAAGAATCTAGAAATAGGCAAGAATCAGATGTATGCGTTAAGAGACAAAGCTGGCAATATCATTACTAATATGGATAAGATGGTTCAAGTGGCTGAGGATTACGTATAGAGATTTATACAGTACCAGTGCCACCCACGACGATAATAAAAGAGGGAATAGTCTAGAGGAATTTGACATCGCACAATTAACGCCGGAGGAAGTAAAGATAACCTTGGGAGCTTGCAAACGGGGAAGCCAGCTGGGAAGGATCTGGTAACAGCACATTTGTTAAAGGATGGTGGCAAAATTGCACTAGGAAAACTGGCCAACCTGTATACGCAATGACCCATGACCTCGAGCGTACCGGAATCTTGGAAGAACGTCAACATAGTCTTAATCCATAAGAAAGGGGACGCCAAAGACTAGTAAATTCTAGACCGATCTGCTTACTGTGCGTTGCCTACAGAGTATTTACTAAGATAATCGCAAATAGAATCATGAACACGTTAGACTTCTGTCCACCAAACTACGAGGCGGGATTTCGTAAAAGCTACCTAACAATAGATCAAATTCACACTTTCAATCAGGTGATGGAGAAATTTGCGGAATATAACCAACCCTATAGCTTTCATTTATTACCAGAAAGCGTTTGATTCTGTCGAAACCTCAGTAGTCATGCAGGTATTACGGAATCAGGGTGTAGACGAGCTGTATGTAAAATTCTGAAACATCGATAGTGGCCCCACAGGCACCGTAGTCCTCCATAAAGAGAGTAACAAAATCCCAATTAAGAAGGGCGTCAGGCCGGGAGATGCCATCTCTCTAATGCTATTTACAGCGTGTGTACAGGAGGTATTCAGAGATCTGGATTCAGAAGAATTTGGGATATGAGTTAACGGAGAATACCTTAGTAAATAGCGATTCGATGATGATATTGCCTCAGGGGACCAATTGCAATACTTGCTGACTGACCTGGAGAGGCAAAGCAGAACGGAAGGTCTTAAAATTAGTCTGCAGAAAACCAAAGTAATATTTAACAGTCTCGGAAGAGAACAGCAGTTTACGATAGGTAGCGAGGTACTGCAAATGGTAAGAAATACATCTGCTTAGGCCAGGTAGTGACCTCGGATCCGGATCATGAGACGGAAATAATCAGAAGAATAAGAATGGGCTGGGATGTGTTTGGCAGGCATTCTCAGATCGTGAACAGCAGGTTGCCATTTTCCCTCAAGAGAAAAGCGTATAACAGCTGTGTCTCACCACTACTCACCTACGGGCAGAAACCTGGAGGCTTACGAAAAGGGTTCTACTTAAATTAAGGATGACGCAACGTGCTATGGAGAGAAGAATGATGAAAAAGGGGCGGGGGGATAAGAAGAGAGCAGATTGGGTGAGGGAACAAACGTGAGTTAGTGACAGCTTAGCTGAAATCAAGAATAAGAAATGGTCATGGCATGTAATTAGGAGGGAAGATAACGGTCGGTCATTAAAGGTCTCGGCCTGGGTTTCGAGAGAAGCGAAGCGTAGCAGGGGGTGGTGGAAGGTTAGGTGAGCGGATGAGATTAGGAAGTTGGCAGGTACAACATGGCCACAATTAGCACATGAACGCCGTGGTTGGAGAAGTATGGGAGAGCCCTTTGCCCTGCAGTGGTTTAGCCAGGCTGATGATGACGATGATGATAATTGAAGACGGGTCTTCATAAATCGCGTGGTGTTCAAAGTGTTTTGTACTATAGTTTTTCTTTTGGCAAGACATGGTCTCAGTCTGCGTCCAGCTTGGACGCATATAATTCCGTTGAGCTGAAACTCTTCTCGAATTTTTCCTGCAGAGTACCGGATTCAGCAGCATTTCTCCAGCCTGGCATATCGGCATTTCAGCCACTTTGGACCGAATGGGTACCAGATTCAAACGCATTTGCTCCCCTTGACGGAAGAGAATTGTGTTGCAGTCGTCCGGTAGGCTTTCTCTAATCTCGGCATCAAAGTTCAGGTGTCATGTCAGCGGTCTTGAGATTGATTATTAATATCAAGGCATTCCGGCCTAGCCTAATGTCGCTCACAGGGAGCTAGCTATGTTATCACACTGGAACAGTGGCGCTATCTGTCACTGCTACGGAAGAATAAAAGGGACGTAAAGCCGGCCGCGCGATGGCATTGGCGCATGGCTTCAATTGCGGAGAAATGCTTATTGATTCTGCTGACAAGCACACGCGATTTGCGTTGGATTTGCACTGATTCAGTCAGCGTAAGCTGGCATTTACCAGCCCCTCGATCATGAATAAATGCTCCAACTTCGGGAAATTGATTTTCGTATTGTTTTATAGACCCTTATTGCATCGTACATTCTTGAGCTTCTCGTGGCCAAACTGTGTGCCTAGGTGGCGTGTGCTCGGTGGTGTGTGTGACGTGTGGCAACGTGCTAACACACATTTTAATGCCCTACACTCGCAAGTCAATTTGTCAATGCTTCCAGTGCTGCTGTGGTGCTCAGCGGCGGCTGCTTCTACAATAGTGTGCATTGCTTCACAAAATAAGTAGTCCTGCATATTTGATAGGTTACTATTGTGAGTGTCAAATTGGCAAAACGAGTACGTGGGTGAAGTGCCGGAAGTCGTTCACGTCGTTGAGGTAGTGATAGGTCTCGGGGAATACAGGAAATTACCACGAAATTGGGAAATTCATTTTCACCCACTTATTACCTGGCCCATCGAACAACCGTACTGTGTGTATATATATATATATATATATATATATATATATATATATATATATATATAAATTGCGAAGCAGCTGTTAAACCTCGACGTTTTATTCAGCATGGCCAGGCGCCCATGCGCATGAGGCTGGCTATAGTGAAAATATATGCAGCTGAAGAAGATGAAGGGGTAATATGCTGACAGCACTTCACCACGCGTTGAAGCGGCCAACCTCGCGGCTGCATATGGCAGTGAACGACGTATAAAAGGCTTTAAGCGCAATACAGGCATAATCACCGTCGACAGGCAGCGGCCGTCAGTAGGCACGACAACGAAAGCGGTGCAATAACTCAGCGGCGAAGTTTATTCCAGAACAATGTAGGACCCAATGAAATGCGATTGAAATTTGTAACACAATCAAAGGACCGCGAACTGGGTCCACGAAAACACTTCGTCTCCAGGATGGAAGGAAACGAAACAATCGGATACATCATAGCAAGTTTTTTTTTTTTTTTTATCTCGTTGACTGGAGTCGGTGTTAACGCGGGCGCGGTGGTGACACTGGACGATGCGCGAATCGAACTGCTCACACAATGATGATGATGAGGGCACCGGGATACAAAAGAAGGAAACGTCGAGAAGACGTCGATTACTTAGGTGTTATTAACTTGGACATGTACGCGGACTCGTCGGCCAATATCTTTGGGATGCACACTTACAGAGTTTCAGCTAAAAGTTAACGTTGCATGTCCCTAACAATATGTTCTCGGGTCTCGGACTAGACCTTGCAATTTAGGCGATGTCACATTTGCTGTATTCTCGAATATTCTTGACCTCTGCTTGGGCCATTCGCAGGTAGTAAAGATTGTCATTGATGTTTCCTGTCTGAATGCAGCCTTGACTAAAATGTACATACAGTGAATGAACCGAAGCTTCGCCAGGACATTAGGCGAACTAAAGCAAACGCGGTAAGCTAGATATAGCTTGGCATTTATGAGGGAAAGGGGTTCGTCACGAGTGCAAGCGGAAGCTAACGCCTTCGTACGTGAAAGAATCGCTCGAACGTTTCGGTTGTAAGGTTTTCGTATTGGCACGTTGTGTCACATCGTCTTGAGAAAACACGCTTGAAGTTGGAAGGGGACAGAGCGAGAAAACTTATTAAACGCAAGGGTAGGGGGGCATCCTCGCACCGGTCCCCGCACGGCCCGAAAGGGAGAAGCGGGCGAGAGGCGTGCCACGTGTCAGGGCAGCGCCACACATAACGAGGAGGGGATCTTCTATGTTGGCCGCAAGATGGCTCTGTGTGTGAGCAGAGCGCAGAACAAATGTAGCGGAAACTTACTTCGCTACTCGTGTAACTGCGACTTTTGTAAGTTACATGCTCATACTAACCGATATGCACCGCAGTATAACTTTCTACGGCAAGTTTCTAAGGCAACACCGCATTCACTAGAGTCCCTTTTGTACCGCTTCAAAGCAACGAACTCGTGGCTCAGTGGTAGCGTCGCCGTCTTACACTCCTGAGACCCTGGTTCGATTCCCACCCAGCACATCTTGCAAGTTTTTTATTTATGAAGTGCCTTCCGGGATTTATCGGTCACGGCCAAGGCCACCGACGCCGACGACACCGGTTTTCCTGCGACACAAGCTTTTTAACGCTGTCGCGATAATAGGGGCATTTTATGGCTCCTGTGTAATATTTTCGTGAAAGCACAAACTGGGCACGCTCTGCGCTACTGTGGACGGAAGGGTCGAGAACGGCACTCAAGCCCACATGGGCGCACTGTTTAGCCACGTCGATTACTGGTCGCGTGTTAGGCAGTGCTCATCTATGACATTCTTCTATCATTATGGAAATGCTACGTTGCCCCGAGCGGGTGCTGTTTCAATGATAGCTTAATGCAACATAAATCATATTTCGCGAGCTAGTCGCCATCTGCATTGTAAAGAGCGCGGCTGTATATCTATTCTGTCGGATACCATGGTCAGTTCTAAATGTAAAGACAAGGCGGTACATGACATCTAACGCATTTTTTTATAAAGAGATCTGCTGAAATGTGCGGTTCTAGACAATCTGTCGGCATTGCATGGCTCGGGCAAAGCATCTCAATGCGCACCATTCGATTGTGTTTGCTTTTACTATTGTTCTTGCATTCTTGTCACGTAATTGCTCGAGAATGTACGTATTTGTGTGATATTATAAAATATTTGAGTTGGTAGACCATGCTGTGCGTGTCTTGCTTTTCTCCGCAATGTCCTTATTTTTGCAGCAATGAAGCTGCTACTTTTGCTTCTCCAACACAGCACAGGCTTTGGTGAGAAATAATATATAGCCTCCTTCCTTGCCTTGCGAGTCAACCTAGTAATTGGCCACATAAATGAAGTTGGCAAACATAAATGTACTAACACGGGCAAGCAGAAGCTTTGTCGCATTGCTTACTTGAAGGATTGAGGAAGGATTGCAGTATAGCTGGCCAACTGCGTGGTGAAGGCTATGCAGTTTACCTTGGACTAGTATCGCGACCTTAATATTAACACTGCGTAATAAACGCCGTTACGCTGAAGCATGATGATTTGAACTCCACAGAAAGCCCGCAGTGAAACGCGATGTAGAGCGAAGAATAGTTTTTCTGCCCCGAATAGGTAGCGCCAACATGTGTGGCCCTCCACAAATACCACATATTAATAGTTACTAAATGGTGGTGAATTCTTAGATATTTATTTATTTAAATATCCCTTGCACGCCCAAAGAGCATTGTGTAAAGGGGGTTTAGTTATAACAATCAAAGCACAAGCAAACTATTAAGGAACAGGGTTACGAAGCCAGTGAATATCGAAACACAGCGCAAGAAACTATACTGCAAAATACAAACAAGGTTACAACGCAAGTGACCAAAATGAGGAAATTATAAAAAGGAAAAAGAAGAATGAAATAGAACAGAATGCGTTTGTGAAATAAACACTAAAAGAGCCTTTGAGTGCAAGTGAAGCACAAAAGGGAACACATCACAATATAAACAAATTAGGAACTTAAACGACGAATTCATGTTACAAAGCTATTGTAGAAAATATACCTCAAGCTTGTGGCGAAACATTTTCAGGTTATTATGAGAGGCAATATCCACCAGGAAGATAATTCCACATGCGGACGGCTTGTGGAAGTGCGGATGTGTTAAAAGCGTTCGTGTTATCAAAGATGCGCGTGAAATTGAGGTGATTGGATTATGTGGACTGCCTGACTTGAAAACAAGTCAGGCATGGCGTAACAAGGCTATTTATTGCTGTATACATATACTTGTGAAGCAGGTACGGTAAAACATTTGACCATGAAAGGCCAGTGGTTGACTGAAATGATTGATTTTAAGCTTAATCGCACTTGAATGGTTGTCATAGTTGCTTGGAAATGTAACGGGCGGCTCTGTTCTGAGCTGCTTTAAGCATGTTAATTAGATAATGAGCGGAAGGGGACAAAAGAGGTGAGGTGTATTCCAGTTGGCGGTGCATGAAAATGAGATACCATAATTTGCAAGCACTAGAGGGACAATGATGGATGTTGCGGCGTAAATACCTTAATGTTTGAGGCTTTCATTGCAGGCAGCGGTGATGGGCTCATACCAGGAGAGCCCTGGTGTAATGTAAGCGCCAAGATATTTGTAAGATGTTGTGCGGCACAGCTTATCTCCTTGTATGTGGTAGCGAAAATTGGAAACGTCACGCTCACATTAAGAAGTAATATTTTGCATATCTTGGCGTTTAGCGTCATAAGGCAGGTGCTACGGCAGTTAGAGATAATGTGCAGATTGTTTATGCTGTTTATACTGTTTATTGGTCTGTATAACATCCAATCATGAGCATAGATTCTAATACTCGATATATATTATAAGGGCGTTTACATGCGCACACTTTTTTGCCGATGTTTAATTATTTGTACAATTCATTAGGAGCCAGCCTCCCCAGTAGGATTCGTATTGGGCGAATGACTTAACTTTATCTTTCAAATAGCCTAGCAGCAGCGATATTATCTACGCATTAATTTGAAACATTTTTGATGCACACCCTGCCATTTCTAGTAGTGCGACCTGGGGCGCTATAACGTAGAGCAATTCAAAACTTTTCTATTCCGATTCTGCAATCAGCCCTGAGCAATTCTTCAAAACCTTTTTTGGACCACCTCTACTTCGCTTGTATGTCACGCGATCTCACGAAAACCGCGATAGCTCCCCATCTGATATGACGTATCTACATTGATTATGCATGACTGGACCAACCGAACAAAAGAAAAAAAAGTTGTTTCTGATTCGACGTCTTTTCGCCATTATACCTCGAGAATTGCTCAAACTGATGTATCGCCAACTTCATCGTCATCTTCATCGTGCCTTCATCGGCACTGCCATGGTCATCAGGACACGTGAGCAGCGGAACACACGGACGCAGGCTGCGATAATAAAGCTGCGGTGCTTGCGGCGTTATGTCTGACTGATGTCAGTGTTTTAAGCCTAGTGCGACATATCAGTGGCGACGAGGCCTAGCGTCGCTAGGTGAGAAGACCCGCGTCAGCATGAGTGCTGGACGGCCACCGGAATTTGCCGATGCAGAAGGTACGTGGCCTACGTATCGCGTTCGCCTGGAGGCGTACTTTGAGGCTCATAGCATCGTGGACCCAACGAAGAAGCGAGCGCTGCTCATCGCTTCGCTCACGGACAGTGCAGTGCGTGTGGTGCTGGGCCGGTGTCAACCAAAAAAGGTGAATGAACTGAGCTATGAGGAAGTCGTCGGGTACCTGGAAGATCACTATGCTCCGGAGGTCAACGAGATCGCTGCAAGTTATGCTTTCTTCATGCGTTCGCAACAAGACGGGGAAGCTGCTGAGGACTTCATTGCGGACATTCGACGCCTAGCTGAGAAGTGTAACTTCGGCACGTCATTGGATCGCATGTTGAGGGATCGAATCATTTGCGGAGTGCTGGATGAAGACGTTCGGCGCCATTTACTGACGCGACGGAAGCTCACCTTAGAAGAGGCTGAAGACTTTGCTGTCTCGGCACAGATAGCTGTTGAAAATGCCACGAGCATGAACTCGGCGCACTCAGAAGTACATTTTGCCCGACAAAAGAGCCATTCCTCGAAGCGACGTCCCAAGCCGGAACAAGGCGACGTGTGTGGAAGGTGTGGAGAATCGCATGCTGAGTACGAGTGCAAACACCTTCGCGCGGTGTGCCACCGGTGTGGAAAACGAGGACATCTACGTCGGATGTGCCTGTCTAGCACAAATAGTGACCGTCGGCAGGGATCTTATCCAGCAAGACAACGGCGCCAGGGTTCGTACGCCGTGGCAGCCGGAGAGGACACAAGCTCGGACGACAACGACGCCTTGCACACGATTACAGCGGTTCTCCATCACGCAGCCAGTATCCGCAAGGTTAGGCCTATTTACAAGGACATCAATTGGAATAACGTTCCGCTCACTATGTTGGTGGACACGGGGTCACCTGTAAGCGTCATTCCCGTAACGGTGTTCCGCAAGTACAAGCAGCTCTGGCCTCCGTTGGAGAGTTCACAGCTCAAGCTCTCTTGTCTTTTGGGAGAACCTCCAGTTGTCGGCCAGCTTAGCATGACCGCTACGTGCGACGGGAAAGATATTCCTGGTACTGTCATAGTGGTCGACAGCTCCGGACCATCTTTGTGCGGCAGAGATACCATCAAGGCATTTAATGAAGTTGGAGTGGCAATGTTGTCGAATGTGGTAGCGAATCTGCAACCGGCTGGAATACAGGCTGTCAGCACAGGTCTGCAACAGCTGCTTGACGAATATGCCGACGTGTTTGCTCCGGGACTCGGCCTGTGCAAAGGACCATCGGTCACATTTCAATTGAAAGAAAACGCGTGTCCACGGTTCTTTAAGGCCCGTACTGTACCCTACGCTCTCAGAGATAAGATGTCTGAATCGTTGGATCAGCTGGTCGCGGAAGGCGTTTTGACGCCGGTAAAAACCGCTGAATGGGCAACCCCTGTGGTACCCGTTTTGAAGGGCGATGGGTCCCTCCGACTGTGTGGAGACTTCCGTATGACTGTGAATGCGGCCACTGTGGTAGAACAATACCCGTTGCCTCGAGTGGACGACATTTTAGCTAGGTTAAACGGTGGCGAAGTATTCACGACCTTGGATTTGCGTCAAGCCTACAGCCAGCTGCCATTGGATGAGGAAGCAAAGAAGATAACAGTCCTCAACACCCAGAAGGGTCTCTTTTGTTTTAACAGATTACCGTTTGGCGTAAGTTCTGCTCCAGCCATATTCCAAAAGCGAATGGACGGACTGCTGGGGGATATTCCTGGAGTGCAGCTGTACCTGGATGACATTATCATCGCCGAGAAAAAACATGATTCATCTAGGCTCAGAACCGTGCTGCAGCGGCTGCGGGAGTATGGTCTCCGACTGAACAAGGGAAAGTGCAAGTTTCGGCAAGACGAAGTCACATTTCTCGGTCATCATATAGACGCGAAGGGTCTGCGACCGAAGGACGACAATATCAAAGCCCTTGTTGAAGCCCCAAAGCCCACCTCGGTGAGTGAGCTGAAAGCTTTTCTCGGTCTCATAAATTACTATGGCAAGTTCCTGCCCAATCTGGCCACCATGGTAGCTCCGCTACATGCTCTCTTATCCAAAGGAGTCAAGTGGCAATGGAGCCAGGAACAGGAGAAAGCATTTCAGCAAGTTAAGCAGGCAATTGTGGCTTCCAAGTTTCTGGCTCACTTCGACCCGGATAAGCCACTGCGGCTGGAGTGCGATGCGTCATCAGTAGGCATTGGGGCCGTTTTGTCGCACCGCGTGAATGGTGTTGACTACCCCATTGGATTCCGGTCCAGGACACTAACCAAGAGCGAGCGCAATTACTCGCAGTTAGAAAAAAGAAGCTTTGGCACTGGTATTCGGCGTCGCCCGGTTTAAAGACTACTTGTACGGACATCAGTTCGTCTTAGTAACAGACCACAAGCCTCTTACTGGTTTATTCAATCCAGGTAAAGCCATACCACCCATGGCGGCCGCAAGAATACAGCGTTGGGCCTTGTTTCTTGGCAACTACAACTACACATTGCAGTACCGGAAGGGCAGTGACCATTCCAATGCTGATGCCATCAGTCGGTTGCCCTTGCCAGTAATGGAGGAGCCGCGGGACTTTGCTGCCGACGAGTACGTTTTGTATGCCCACTCTGTTGAGGAAACAGCGCTTTGCGCCCGCGAGGTTGAACATCTGACTAATCGAGACACCAGCCTTCTGCAGGTTAAAAAATGGATTTCCCAGGGATGGCCGTCGTATCTTCCGCAGGGCCATGAGCATCTCCGGCCGTACTTCAACAGAAGAACAGAGCTTATAGTCAGCCATAATTTGGTGTACTGGGGACATCGCATTGTTCTACCCCTGGCGGCGGCAAGGCGTGTGTTGCGTCTTTTGCACGAGACACACCCCGGCATGACAGGCATGAAAACCACAGCGAGAACGTTGTTTTGGTATCCGGGACTGGATTCCGACATAGAGCGACTGGTGAACTCATGTTCCACATGTGCGCAGGCTTCAGCGATGCCACCAGCACAGATACCTTTGGCCTGGCCAGCCACCGGGGAAAGGTAGAGCCGGCTGCACGCAGATTTCGCAGGCCCGTTGGACGGACAAATGGTCTTAGTCGTCGTCGACTCGGAAACGAAATGGATGGAAGCCATTCCAATGAAAACTGCCACTTCGCAAACCACGGCCAACGCGCTAAGATCAATATTTGCACGGTTCGGCCTTCCAAAAACCTTTGTTTCGGATAACGGACCACAATTTGTGGGCAAAGTTTTTCGTGAGTTTCTGGCACGGAACAATGTGCAACAACTCACAACAGCCCCTTATCATCCACAGTCGAATGGGTTAGCCGAACGAGCTGTGCGTACGCTCAAGGAAGGACTAAAGAAGAACCCCGGAATAGACCTCAAAATACGCATAGCGCGGGTTTTATATCGATATCGCCGAACGCCCGTCAAGGATGGAAAGTCGCCGGCGGAACTCTTATTGGGGTACCAAATAAGAACAAAGCTGGACTGTATCGCTCCCGATGAAAGGTCACCAGAAATCCAACCACAAGTTGGAGGGTCTCCAGTTCAGGCAGGTGACCCAGTCTGGATGCGCGATTTCCGAACAAGTCGTCGCAGGTGGATACCAGGAGTAGTGCGAGATCAACTGGGGTCCAGAATGGTCACTGTTGATTCCGGGAAAGGAATTCAGCGGCGACACTTGGACCAGGTGAGATGTCTAACTGTCTCAGACTCTTTCTCGACACAGAGGGTAGCCGTAAACCCTGCACATAGCACTCCAATCACGTCGCCACATAGTCCGGAGGTGGCCCAGACGGATAGCCCACCACCGTTACGAAGATCGACCCGACAGCGACGGCCTCCTGAACGCTTGGACCTGTAAGAGGGGAAGAAGTGATGTATCGCCAACTTCATCGTCATCTTCATCGTGCCTTCATCGGCACTGCCATGGTCATCAGGACACGTGAGCAGCGGAACACACGGACGCAGGCTGCGATAATAAAGCTGCGGTGCTTGCGGCGTTATGTCTGACTGATGTCAGTGTTTTAAGCCTAGTGCGACATATCACAAACGTTTTCGGGCTGTAGTCAGTCTGCCTGCCTATCACGCGACGTCACCTAACACCGAAAACTCACCGCGTCAAAGTGACGTGTACGCCTTAAAGATGTATTAATATGCCGAACAAAACAGAATTTTCTTCTGAGTAGCCTCAGGCTGCCCCGTTCCGAAAGGAATAAAAGATGGTTGCCACCAATCACTCAGGCACTGGCTGCTCGCACCTGCCGGAGAGCATAGGTTTATTTGCGTACAATCAAACTTATTGCGTCGCCTCGTAATGTTTTCGAGCACTTTCGGCACGTTTAAGACGTCGTTCTGCCAACTCTTTTTTGTTGAGGATCCGTTTTAGCGTCAACCTTAAGCTTCCATTGCATGCCGCCACTATTTTGACCAGCCACCGCAAGCTATGTAAGGGAAAGCGGACCATTCGTAGACGCCGGGATCACCCTCTTCATCCGGTTATCAACTTTCAGTGCAGTGGCTCAGACCCATCGAAATGCTCTCCACTTGAGCGTGCTCTTCGCCTCACGGCGTCAAGTGTACGTGAACAATTTGAGTGAAAGCAACTGGTCAAGAGACCCATACGTGCCACCTGAAGGCATAATTTGTGCCAGTTTCGAAACACTCGCTATGTAATTAACGAGAAGGAAATGAGGGCCCCATTTTTATTGTCATCTCAGAAGAAGCCAACAAAGAAAGACACCAAAAACAGCATAGGAAAATTCCTGGTACCTCAGAATTCAATTAAAGATATGAAAAATAATGCAAATGGAAACATATTTATTATATTAATTATACATAATAATTAATAACGACTAATAACAAGTGGAGTACGAAGCACGTCTTCGCCTTACACGCGCGATACTCTTACCAAATGAGCTACCTCAGCGCCGTTTTCCTATTCACTTTTAGGGGTATTTATGTTTATCTGCTAGAACTAACTCTGCGAGTGTTAGCCAGCGCCAGCAAACGCAAGGGTTGGCGGCAGATGTGGAAAATACATTCTAGCGCAGGCGTCACGCAAATGAGCAATACCCTTTAACAGATCCCGTTATTCTGCGCGCGATTGAAATCGTGAATTGAAGCAAGCGAAATGTATTTCGCGAAGTGCGCTTTTTAAATATTATGGGCCTTGCATCAGTTCTTTGGCTACCTCTGAGAAAAAAGATCAATACAGAGCGTTGCCGTTGCAACTAGCTATTTTTGACCTGTGCGCAAATGAGTCTCTATAAGTCGTCCTCCGAAATTCTACGGTATAGGGATCGCAGAGACCACGCTCCGCGGCGCTCAGAATAGCGCATTCTAAACATGTCGAACAAGTGATAGCCTATATTTAACCTGTACTAACTAAAGTTAATGAAAGAAGTTGTAATTATTTTCTTTTTCGCGCGCACTTCGTCTCATGCAGTGTGCCACCCTGATCTTATTGTGCAGAAGCTCAGGGCGCGCTCTGCTGCACAATGTGTGAGCTGTCCGCACTGTGAGTCCGATAGCTAACTTTGAAGACTTCGTCAGTTATGAGTTACGATAACGTCATCACGCCATCAACAACTGCTACGCATTGTTCAGCCGTCGCACCCGCTGCTGTGTTGCAAAAGGCGTACGGGTTGAGCGATATTTGGAGCAGCGCAGTAGTGCATCGGAACGCTCTTCAAATGGCGCACTTGCGCTGCCGTTGATGCAAGCAAAGCGCAGCTCAGTGGTGTCTGGTTGGCGGGAGGGTTGGGGTGGAGGCATGAGAGAACCCTCACGTGGGCTTCGTTGTGAAGCAACAATTCAACCATCCTGCCGGCCTAAATTTCTTGGTGGCAAAGGCAAATTTTTTGTAGTGGTTTTCGTTGCAGAGGTCCTAACCATGCGTAGGAAGGATACGCATTTGGCTGGGACCTAATAAAATGTTTTTCTATAGTGGTCGCATCGTTATTGAGGCATTCGTGGTAAAGGCGTTCGACTGTATTGGTATTACACGCACCTGTCATGCGAGGCGTTAAATACACTGAGGGTGGTGTACGCCTTGAAGTACTTCCTCCGCTCTCTCCAGTCCGGCTGCCGCTGCCACCATCGCTGCTGCCAAAGATGTCTTCCTCAGTATCGTCAACTTCTTCCTCACGGAAAGCTGCGATGTCATCAGTCACGCTTGAAGAGTATGAAACATTAAACAGCATCATAACAAAAATAGACTTGTCTAATCAGTCAGATTATGCCATATTGCTAAATTGTACCCTAATGCAAACGTTCGATAATAGACGTCGGAGCTCACGTGACCACATTAGACAACTTTACATAGGCGCAATAGGGAATATCATGGGCATTGCACTGTCTAGCATGTTATCGTAGGCTCACTGCGTCTGTCGGGCTTGATCACGTAGCAAAGCTACACTTCCCTGCACACAAAGCACACTGTCACGGCCAGGATGCGTTATACATACACGGTGCTTTAGGTTCAAGTACTGCTGTTCCTTTAAGCTGAGCTGCCAAGAGTAAGCAACACATTACCTACTATGTACTATTAACATTTACCTACTACGTAATTTAAAACCGGTATCTGTGGCGGGGCTGCACGTGCGCGAAGGCAGAACAGTAGAGTCAAAGACACAGCACTAGTTTCTTGTAGCAACGCTTTCCCAGACACAGTTGTTTACAGACATCAGTGACACCAAGTGACAAGCATGCCTGCATCGCTTTTAGTGGAACTTTAGCGTCTGCATTACTGTTAACCCAAAACCGGCACTCGCACAATCTAACTAGTGTCATACATTTGTACTGGCACCATTAAATTCAGTACTATAATTTGGTAGTTGTTGCTAACTCCAGTACATGCAATAAAAACGGCTAAGGACCTCAAGATTTATATTGATGCGTGAGCGAGTCATTGCGCTTGTTCTTATTGTTATCGTCATGTTCTCGGAGACGGTAACCTACACAGCAGTACGTGCGATCTGTTAGCTGCTTCCACCCGTTATGTGGGCGTTATTGTAAGTGCAGTAGACAAATTGCATTATCTGTTTCTTGTTACTATACATCTGGCGCTACCTCATGTTATTCGGCAACAAAACTAAACAAGCTTAGAACGGGCAGAAGAGACCACTGTTGTTTTAAATCGCTCAGCTACCTTTTTCAAGTGGTAGGAAATATGTAGTATTGGAATAACCACAATTTCTTTTTTTTACTTTCTGAGGGGAGCTGCGCAGTAAATTCTGGGGAACGTAATTGCCCAAACAATGACTTTGAACTGGCGTTTGAATGCTGACAGAATAACTAATTCTGGGAACGTGCGAGTCATGTGAACCCGTTCTACCCAAACAATGTTTTGAAACTGATGTTGGAATGCTTAAAGAATAAGTGGCTCTGGACCGTCTTTAAGATTAACCCTGCGTATAAGTCTCGTTTGCATAGCATCGTGATTGGCCTTTGTCTAACACTTATCTAGCTGTATACATAAATACTGCTTGTGGCTTAAGGCATATAAACAAAATGATAGCTTTTAGACCTTAGTCACTGATCTACTTCATTCACATTCATTGCTTTGACTCCCATGCAGAGAAATAACTGAGCGTAAGAAATATCGTATTTCATCTCCCTTAACTTCGCTTTTCAGCCAAAGTACGAAGTAACTCTTTGGCATAAGTGCGGTAGCGCCTTAGTGAACACATTTCAATGTGTCTCTGTTAGAATTAGCTCCAATGTTGCATATAGTGCAGTTTAAGGTGATATGAAGCAAGAATAAATTTATTTTAGACAAGCAACGATGACATTGCCTGCGTCGGAACGGAGGGTGTAAGTGATCTAAAGCTCCTTGATCCACGAGCACGTCAGAAATTTATGCGAGCTAGATACTTTGTGCTGTCGGGCATGCGGACGCAATGCTCTATAGAGCGAGAATGATACGTGCGTGCGACTTTCTGCCCAATTATGCTCACCCTCGCGATTGACAATTGTTAGACTCACAGATTGAAAGACAGCAGTCTTTAAATTATTCGTGAGCTTCAGTTGTTCGTAAACGGGGGTGGTGGTAAACATTTATTACTTGAGCCTTTATACAACGTTACTTGTGAGGGGGCTCAGGAGCGCGTAGGGTGTCCGGGAGTTTGTGGCCCTCGGCGACGCTCAAAGCCCAGTCCAGCAGCCGTATTTGGTCGGCTGGGTTGGAGCTAGACACCACGGTCTCCGATCCCTCGACGTCGGTGAGTTGCCACTCAGAGGGTGGCTGGAGCTCAGGGCATAAGAAAATTATGTGATGGAAGTTGGCTCTAGGCGCGCCGCAGAGCGTACATTCCTGTCGATATAGGCCTGGATGAACCAGGGAGAGAAAAGCTGGAGAAAGAAAAGTTTGTGCCTGAAGCTGGCGCCAGGTACTTTGTTGGAATTTTGTTAAGGATTTATCTGGGGGAGGATATCTCAACTATTGGAGTGCTATTGGAGGAATTAGAGGGCAGAAAATGGGATATAATAGGGCTCAGTGAAGTTAGGAGGCCAAAAGAAGCATATACAGTTCTAAAAAGCGGGCACGTAATGTGCTACCGGGGCTTAGCAGAAAGAAGAGAACTAGGAATCAGATTCTTGAATAATAAGAATATAGCTGGCAACATACAGGAATTCTATAGCATTGAGGAGATGGTGGCAGGTCTTGCTGTTAAAATTAATAAGACGTACAAAATTAAGATTGTACAGGTCTGCGCCCCTACATCCAGTCATGATGACCAGGAAGTCGAAAGCTTCTATGAAGGCGTGGAATCGGCGATGTGTAGAGTGAAAACTAAATACACTATACTAATGGGCGACTTTAATGCCAAGGTAGGCAAGAAGCAGGCTGGAGACAAGGCAGTGGGGGAATATGGCGTAGGCACTAGGAATAGCAGGGGGGAGTTATTAGTAGAGTTTGTGGAACAGAATAATATGAGGATAATGAATACCTTCTTCCGCAAGCGGGATAGCCGAAAGTGGATGAGGAGGAGCCCGAACTGTGAGACTAGAAATGAAATAGACTTCATACTCTGCGCTAACCCTGGCATCATAGAAGATGTGGACGTGCTCGGCAAGGTGCGCTGCAGTGACCACAGGATGGTAAGAACTCGAATTAGCCTAGACCTGAGGAGGGAATGGAAGAAACTGGTACATAAGAAGCCGATCAATGAGTTAGTGGTAAGAGGGAAAATAGAGGAATTCCATATCAAGCTACAGAAAAGGTATTCGGCTTTAACTCAGGAAGGGGACCTTAGTGTTGAAGCAATAAACGTTAATCTTGTGGGCATCATTAAGGAGTGTGCAATGGAAGTCGGTGGTAACTCCGTTAGGCAGGATACCAGTAAACTATCGCAGGAGACGAAAGATCTGATCAAGAAACGCCAATGTATGAAAGCCTCTAACCCTACAGCTAGAATAGAACTGGCATAACTTTCGAAGTTAATCAACAAGCGTAAGACAACTGACATAAGGAAGTATAATATGGATAGAATTGAACATGCTCTCAGGAACGGCGGAAGCCTAAAAACAGTGAAGAAGAAACTAGGAATTGGCAAGAATCAGATGTATGCGTTAAGAGACAAAGCCGGCAATATCATTACTAATATGGATGAGATAGTTCAAGTGGCTGAGGAGTTCTATAGAGATTTATACAATAGAAGAGAGAATGGAAGAGAGAATAGTCTAGAGGAATTCGAAATCCCAAGGGTAATGCCGGAAGAAGTAAAGAAAGCCTTTGAGATATGCAAAGGGGTAAGGCAGCTGGGGAGGATCAGGTAACAGCAGATTTGATGAAGGATGGTGCGCAGATTGTTCTAGAGAAACTGGCCACCCTGTATACGCAATGCCTCATGACCTCGAGCGTACCGGAATCTTGGAAGAACGCTAACATAACCCTAATACATAAGAAAGCGGACGCCAAAGACTTGAAAAATTATAGACCGATCAGCTTACTGTCCGTTGCCTACAAAATATTTACTAAGGTAATCGCAAATAGAATCAGGAACACCTTAGACTTCTGTCAAGCCAAGGACCTGGCAGGATTCTGTAAAGGCTACTCAACAATAGATCGTGTTCACACTATCAATCAGGTGATAGAGAAATTTGAGGAATATAACGAATCCTTATATATAGCTTTCATTGATTACGAGAAAGCGTTTGATTCTGCCGAAACCTCAGCAGTCATGGAGGCATTACGGAATCAGGGTGTAGACGAGGCATATGTAAAATACTGAAAGATATCTATAGCGGCTCCACAGCCACCGTATTCCTGCATAAACAAAGCAAGAAAATCCCACTAAAGAAAGGCGTCAGGCAGGGAGATACGATCTCTCCAATGCTATTCACAGCCTGTTTACAGGAGGTATTCAGAGACTTGGATTGGGAAGAATTGGGGATAAAAGTTAATGGAGAATACCTCAGTAACTTGCGATTCGCTGATGATATTGCCTTGCTTAGTAACTCAGGGGACCAATTGCAACGCATGCTCACTGACCTGGAGAGGCAAAGCAGAAGAGTGGGTCTAAAAACTAATCTGCAGAAAACTAAAGTAATGTTTAACAGTCTCGGAAGAGAACAGCAATTTACAATAGGCAGCGAGGCACTGGAAGTCGTAAGGGAATACATCTACTTGGGGAAGGTAGTGACGGCGGATCCGGATCATGAGACGGAAATAATCAGAAGAATAAGAATCGGCTGGGGTGCGTTTGGCACGCATTCTCAGATCATGAACAGCAGGTTGCCATTATACCTAAAGAGAAAAGTATAATAGCTGTGTCTTACCAGTACTCACCTACGGGGCAGAAATCAGGAGGCTTACGAAAAGGGTTCTACTCAAATTGAGAACGACGCAACGTGCTATGGAAAGAAGAATGATAGGTGTAACGTTAAGGGATAAGAAAAGAGCAGATTTGGTGAGGGAACAAACGCGAGGTAATGACATCTTAGTTGAAATCAAGAAAAAGAAATGGGCATGCGCAGGAGATGTAATGAGGAGGGAAGGTAACCGATGGTTATTAGGGGTTACGGACTGGATCCCGAGGGAAGGGAAGTGTAGCAGGGGGCGGCAGCAAGTTAGGTGGGCGGATGAGATTAAGAAGTTTGCAGGGACGGCATGGCCACAATTCGTACATGACCAGGGTGGTTGGAGAAGTATCGGAGAGGCCTTTGCCCTGCAGTGGGCGTAACCAGGCTGATGATGATGATGATGATGATCTCAACCGCATTTCGCGGTAGTGGAGGGTGATCTCGGGATATTCTACCAATCCCCATACGCGAGAAATACTGTAATTCTCGTATATCCCGAAATTATGCGTTCCTTTCTGCCCGTTTCTTTCGTGTATAGACGCCTGCATCAAAAGAACATGCCGTGATTGCGAGAAAAAATGAAAGCTGGGTAGTGGCGCCACTGTCTCGCTCTCTCCTATGAAATGGAACCCGACTGACCTTATTTAAGCTTCGGTGCAATGGGCCTGTTGTTATATGAGTAAAAGATGCAGTGATCTGGTTTCATGTGCCAAATTGAAGATACCATAATGAGGCACGCTGTTTATTTATTTATTTATTTTTTAATTTATTCATTGATTTAGTGCCCACAGGGCCCATTCAGGCATTACAGTGGGTGGGGGGGGGAGGGGTACAGATGAAAAAACAAGCATAAAGATTGCGGGTTTGCATAAATTCGTGTAAGTGAACAACACATTATTGTACGCCGGCACAAAACCACACAGCCAAGTTGCACGCAGCCACGTTGGACACAGGCACGTTGCAGATGTCACATGTCACATATGAAAAAAAAGTACATAAAGCAGAATGATTACGAAGAGTCATAATGAAAAAGCAAAAAAAAAGAACAAAGCGAATATTAAGTTGAAAAAGAAAGAATGTGGTGATTAAGATACAGTGCGACAAGGTGAAAAAAGAGGCACTAAAAGAAGATGTCATTTGCAACTGGGATTCTTTATAGGTCATGATAATTGCTAGACTTACACGCTAAATTTATCAATCCTTAGTGATCAAACGACTCTTACTTTTAATGTAGAAAAGAACGTGTTATGACAAGAAATTCCTACAACTGAGGAAGGAAGTCGGTTACATTGACTGATGGCTCTTGGGGAAAAAAGCTGCTAAAGGCCGATGTATTACATTTGTATTCTCTTATCTTGTGGTCATGATCTTTGCGTGCTGATGTGTAGTGAGGCTGGTTTATGTACACGTCACGCGGAATTCGAGTATGAGAGTGATATGTGCTGCGTACAAGCTTAAGTCGAAACGACGCTCTTCAGTGCTGGAGAGATCGCCAGTTTAGCATTGGCCTTAGATTTAGTTGCACTAAACTGCCTGTCATAGATTGGTATATCTAGTACATATCTTGCCGCCATGGACTGAACTTTCTGTAGTCTTTCTTTGTTAGTTACTGATGAAGGGTCCCACACAGAGCATGCGTATTCGAGCGCAGATCTTGCATATGATTAATACGGTAACTCCCGGGTTTGTTGTGGAAACGCACGTGTATTTCGTCGTAAGTATCCCAAGCTCCGCCAAGCTTTGCCTACGGTATAATGCACATGCCTATTCCATGATAAAGAAGGGCATAAGTAAACGCCTAGGTATTTATATTCACAGACCATTTTTACAAGAGAGCAGTTTATCGCGTATTCAAATTTTCCAGGATCTTTTTTTTCTGTAGAACCTCACACACATCTTTTTCTCGAGATTAAGTTTCATTTCCCATCGCTCACACCACTCGTGTATGGCATATAAGTCGTTTTTGAATTGCGAAGCCGTCACTTTCAGATGTAACTTTACGGTAAAAGATACAGTCATCTGAAAATAACCTAATATGGGACTGTTCATTTTAATTATTGTCATTGATATAAAGTTCCGAAGAGAAGGGCCCCAGAACTGACCCCTGAGGTACCACTGACATAAAATTAGTTATTGTAGATTGTTCGCCGTTTACGACTACATATTGTCGCCTCTCGCGTAAATATTCGGCGATCCACGCAATAACTTGAGGATTAATATTAAATCTGGTTAGTTTTTGCGGTAACAGGTAATGTGAAACGGTGTCAAACGCTTTGTAAAAATCAAGAAAAATACAGTCAGCCGATGATTTGCCGTCCAGGGCTGCCACTAAGACACGTTTGATCCCTATTAGTTGTGTGACGCATGATAATCCTCGTCTAAATCAATGCTGATTTGAGTTAAATGAAGTCTACTGAAGGCACTGGGCAGTGGGCATAGTGCTTGTGAAAGAGAAGACGACGAGAATTGCTGGCTTCCCCGATCGGCCATAGTACCGACCTGTTTAAGCCTACCGCTGCAAACCTAAAACTAGTGCCGCTAGGCAAACACCTCCGTTGTATTTAGTGGAGGTGTGGGGGTTTCTCTTCGACATCCTGGAACTCCGCAGTCGGACGCTACCACCAGCTATTTCAATGAATGAACCGGGACCGTCCCAGGCTGCTGCTCCCGTGCCTCCAGCCATCGTTTGCTCTGGCGTCATTCGGCAGCGCGATCCGGTTATATTTAGCGGCACAGATGATCATGACGTGGAAGACTGGCTCGCAGGAAATGATCGTGTAAGCGCCTATAACAAATGGCACAACCGCGCCAAGCTCAGAAATGTCATATTTTACTTGACTGATGTGGCAAACCTATGGTTCCTCAATCATGAAGCCGATTTTACCACCTGGTCGGCTTTCACGACAACTTTCGCAGAGGTCTTCGGCCGTCCCGCCGTTCACCGGCTTCACGCTGAGCAGCGCTTGCGTGGCCGAGCTCAACGCCAGGACGAGACCTTCACCAGTTATATTGAAGACGTGCTCTCGCTCTGCAAGCGCGTCAACTCATCCATGGACCAAGCAGACAAGATCAAGCACGTCACGAAAGGCATCGATGACCATGCCTTCCAGATGCTCGTCGCGAAGAGTCCCCGGACGATTGCCGAGGTCATACAGCCTTGTCAGCAGTACGACGAGCTGCACAAGCAGCGTGCATCTAGACGCGCTGCTCAGCAGGACACCGCCGATTTATCTCCGTTGGATTTCGGCCGCGACGCTGCCGACATCTCTGTTTTAATGCCAGAGATGAAGCAGTTCATCCGTCAGGAAGTCGCACGCCAACTCTCTCTGGCGAATAGCGCACCGGAGCCGTCGACGACCTTGGCTCCTTCGCTTCGTCATGTCATTCAGACGCAAGTTGCCGCGGCGCTACCATCTGCCCCTCCTCCGCAGCCTGCAGCTGGACCGCTAACTTACGCTGACGTTGTCGCCCGGCCTTACGCTACTCCGGATCCTGATGCCTACCGGGCCACCGGTACCTTCCATGTGCCGCCGCCACCTTCGCGTCCGATTGTCGTCCCTCACTCGGCCGCTGGAGTCCCGGTCGTCAACCCGTGGCGAACACCTGATCACCGTCCAATATGTTATTCCTGCCATTTTCCGGGCCACGTAGCACGATTCTGCCACCGTCGAAGCCCTAGTTTACCTGAAAGTGGGGTGCCTCAAGCTACAGGCCTGCTCGACATCAACGTCAGGACCAGTCTAATTTACCTCCGGACTCGTCTTACAGTCGCCTCCCCTTCGATTCACGCCGGTCGCCTCCCCCACGTCGCCGATCCGATTCCCCGATGGTTCGCCGACCCAGCCCAGCCCGAGAGGAAAACTAACAGTCGCAGTCCCAGAGGCAAGAACCGCGTTTACGTCGAACATTTCAGGGCCTCATTCTGCACCGGCGAACGAAATTGAACTGTCCGTAGGCGGCGTCACCGTACACGCACTTATCGACAACGGAGCCGCCGTTTCTATTATTAGTGAGAAGCGTTGCCGCAGTTTGAACAAAGTGACCATTCCCCTCTGCGTACGGCAACTTCCCATCGCATTCAGCCTTCAGCGTCGTGCACAGCCCGGGTCGTCATTCAAAGCGTTATGTATGTTATCGAAGATTGTCGTCCTATCTCGTTCCTCGCACGACGTTATCCTTGGATGGTATTTCTTATCTGTCAATCAAGCTGTTATCGACTGCACTCGTGCCGAACTTACGTTATCCGTACCATGCTTTGACCCTGACGACCATTCTTCTGCTTCTGTTCCTGCTTTCTGCTTCCGTTTGCTGTAGTCACTTTTTGCGAAGGCTCTGCTGCCCTTTACGTGTGCAATCCGTCCGCCTGCCCATCATCCCTACTCCGCGGCGAACGCCTGGGCACCTGTGAACCTTTCGATTGCGTTTTCCCAGCCACCATGTTTGGTGATATGGCATCACTTCCAATTTGTGCCGTCACTCCTCCCGCTGCGACCGATGCCCCTGTAGACGTCTTTGCTCGTGCCGTCGACGCAGAGCTCACATATGCACAGCACACAGAAATCATCAAGCTCCTCCAACGTTTTCGTGCCTCATTTGACATTGACCAACCATCCTTGGGCCGAGCGTCCACAGTCGTTCACCGTATCGACAGCGGTCAACAAACACCATTGCGCCAGCGTGCGTATCGCGTGTCGGCTGCTGAACGCCGTATCATCGATGAGCATGTTGACGACATGCTGGAGCGTGGCATCATCCAGCCCTCTAACAGTTCCTGGGCATCTCCGGTTGTCCTCGTTAAAAAAAAAAAGATGGCTCCATTCGATTTTGCATCGCCTATCGCCGCCTTAACCGAATAACGCGCAACGATGTCTATCCTCTGCCGCGCATCGACGATGCTTTGTACAGTCTTCAGGGAGCTGAATTCCTTTCCTCGCTGGATTTGCGCTCCGGGTACTGGCTAGTGCCGATGGCAGAGGCCGATCGCCAAAAGACAGCCTTTGTAACACCTGATGGGCTATATGAATTTACCGTCATGCCGTTCGGCCTCTGCAACGCGCCTGCCACTTTCGAGCGAATGATGGACACCTTTCTTCGAGGGCTGAAGTGGAAAACGGGCCTCTGTTATTTAGATGACGTTGTGGTTTTTTCCACCGACTTTGCGTCGCACCTCAGCCGCATTGAGAAACTTCTTGCGTGCCTCTCCACTGCAGGCCTGCAACAAAATCTGAAGAAATGTCACTTCGGCGCTCGCAGGCTCACTATTCTTGGCCATGTAGTTTCAAAAGACGGTATCCTCCCGAACCCTACGAAACCGCCGTATCCGAGTTTCCTAAACCAACCACCATGTTAGAGCTTCGCAGCTTCGTCGGCCTTTGCTCATATTTCCGACGCTTCGTCCGTAACTTTGCCTCTATCATCGCCCCCTTGACGCAGCTTCTCACCAGAAGTTCTGACCTGTCAGCCTGGACCCCGGCGTGCGATGACGCATTCCAAGAATTGTGACGCGTTCTCACCTCTCCTCCAGTACTGTGACACTTCGATCCCTCTGCTCCAACTGAGATTCATACAGACGCTAGCGGTGTTGGGCTCGGCGCTGTTCTCGCACAACGCTAGGATGGCTTCGAAGAGTACGTCGTCGCGTATGCCAGCAGCACCCTTACCAAAGCCGAGGCGAACTACTCGGTTACTGAGAAGGAATGTTTGGCCATCATTTGGGCCAGACATTCCTATGCTGGTTATCTTCGCTAAAAGATCCAACTGGACGGCTCGCCCGTAGGGCATTGCGCCTGCAAGAGTACGACATCCGCGTTGTTTATCGCTCAGGCCGAAAGCATTCAGACGCAGACGCTCTATCCCGGTCACCCCTGCCCTCTGGTCCTGTCCACTCGTCTATTTCTACATGCGGTGCCTTCGCCCTCAGTATTTCCGACATGCTATCAGAGCAGCGCAAGGACCCATGGGTCTCTTCGCTCATTGCCTTCTTGTCTAGACAGTCACCAGCGCCGATCTCTCGGATGCTCCGTCGTCAAGCCGCGCACTTCATCATTCGGGATAACTTGAACCCCGCAACTAGAATTCGAGCGGCCGCAAGTGGTTGCTTGTAATACCCCGACACCTCCGCTCCGACATCTGCGCCACGTTCCACGACAACCCACAATGCGGCCACGCTGGTGTATTAAAAACATACTCTCGCCTCCAGCTTCGGTACTACTGGCGCGGTATGTACCGTTTCGTTCGCCAGTATGTCTGGTCATGCCTCATATGCCAACGACGCAAGACGCCAACTCAACATGCTTCCGGCCCCTTGCAGCCCTTACCATGCCCCGCGCGTGAGCTCGACCGCGTCGGCATTCACCTATACGGTCCGCTTCCCAACATTCCAAGCGGCAACCGCTGGGTTATTGTCGCTATCGACCACCACACGCGGTACGTTGAAATTTCAGCCCTTGCATCTGCCACAGCAAAAGACGTCGCCAGTTGTATCCTTCAACATCTGATTTTACGCCATGGAGCAACTCGAGAATTACTGAGCGACCGCGGTTGCGTATTCCTCTCCGACGTCATTTCAGCATTGCTCAAGGAGTGTCGCATCATTCACCGCACTACCATGGCATATCATCCTCAAACTAATGGGGTGACAGAACGTTTCAACCGCACCCTTGGCGACATGTTGGCCATGTATATTTTATCTGACCACTCGAATTGGGATCGCATTCTCCCTTTCACCACCTACGCTTACAATAGCGCCCCGCAAAGCGCCACCGGATTCTCCCCTTTTTTTCTCCTTTACGGACACGAACCTAAATGTACTATGGACACGATTTTACCTTACCGGCCGGATGCTTCGGAGGGGACGACTGTTTCTAGAGCGGCTGTTTACGCCGAAGAATGTCGCCAGCTCGCTCGTTCGTTCACATCCCAGGAGCAGTGGCGCCAAAGGCATCGCCACGATTTATCCGCTACGGCTACGCGCTTTGCTCCGGGGTTCGCTGGTCTAGTTGTGGGTGCCCTCTACCCCTGCACGCCTTTCCTCGAAGTTGCTCTCCACGTACCACGGTCCTTATCGGGTACTGCAACAAACATCCGCGGTCAACTACCTCATCGAGCCAATGGAAGCGCCTTCCGACCAGCGTCGTCGGGGCCAGGAAATTATCCACGTCTCCCGGCTCAAGCAGTGCCATGACCTCCCTGTGTTTTCCTGCCCTTAGGTCGCCAGGATGGCTACACTTTCGGTGGGGATTGATTGTACTGAAGGCACTGGGCAGTGGGCATAGTGCTTGTGAAAGAGAAGACGACGAGAATTGCTGGCTTCCCCGTTTCGACATAGCACCGACCTGTTTAGGCCTACCGCTGTAAACCTAGAATTAGTGCTGCTGGGCAAACACCCCCGTTGTAAAAGAATTACAAATTATATGTTTGACTACTGCAGTATATAAAACATGCTCTAGAACTTTACTGCACACAGAAGTAAGTTAAATGTAACGGTAGTTACTAATAGCGTTGATCGAGCCAGTTTTATGTATAGGAGAAACCGATGCCATTTTCCAATCAGCCGGAAGTGAGCTGTGTTCCAAGGACTTCTCAAAAATAATATTCAAGTAGATTGGCACTATTTGAGAGCAAGACTTCAACATAAAATTGGGTAAACAGTCGGTGCCCACAGCTTTTGCACAATTTAAATCACGCAGCAGTAATTCAATGCCCCAAGCTTTGATCACTATCTTAGGAATGGGTGCGGATTCGTCATTCAAATATTTCAGATCTTTCCGAGATCTGTTAGGGCAGAGAACACTGATGTAAAATAAAGATTGAACAACTTGGCGTATTCTGTGGCGTCGGAAATTGTAACATCACCATCGGTCAAAGCGAGGATAGAAATGTTGTCTTTTTTGTTTTCTTTTTTATGCTTCCAACGTTCCTTCAGCCTTTGCTTTATTCTATTTTCTATTCTTTTAAAGTAGGCTGATTTTCTTTGTACTGTAGCATTGTTCACTTGCCACGTTGCCAGTTTTAGTTTACAGAAGTTCTCGTTAGAAGGGTATCGTTTGAATGAACGTTAAATTTTATCCCTACGCTTCACTAAAACATCCAGTTCTTCAATGTACAATGGCTTACTTCGATTACGCCTTCTAGTCAATACCCACGACGGAAAAAACCAGTTGTGCAGTTCAAAGATTTTTTCTTTAAATAGAACCCATAGGTTTTCCACAGAATACTCATCCGCAAGTGTTTCGAACACAACGAAATAGGCTTCCAATGAAGTATTGATTGCTTGGATATCAGCCTTGGCGTAATTATACATGCACCGACTATTCTCATTGTAAACGCTTACATGTTTCATATTTATTTCGTATAGCATGACGTCATGATCACTTATTCCTTGCAATATTTCAGTGCTCTGGACCATTTCTGGCATATCTGTGAAAAAAAGATCTAGGATATGACTTCCTCGCGTAGGTTCCAGCACAGTTTGTCCTAATGAAAAGAGGTTAATAAAATTGGCAATTTCAGATTTGAAGCTAGGGGAGCGTCCAGAGGCTATCGGCCGCTCATTCCAGATGAGATTAGGTAGATTAAAGTCCCCGCCCTCAATGACGTAATCAGATGTGATTTTTGTAGCTGTGGCGGTAAAATGACACAATTCTCTGGCTGAACCAATTGGTGGCCTGTAAAAGGCGCAGACTGATAGTGATTTGCCATTCGAGAGTTTCAGCTGACACAAAACAGCTTCACTCCTATCCTCTATATTTACGCGTGTAGAAGTAATGCGCTGGTCTACCAAGATAAAATTACCACCTCCGTGATAATTTCTATCCTCTCTATAAACTGTAATGTTATCAGGAAATAATTTAGAGCTCGCTACGTCTTCATCGATCCATGACTCGGTGCCAATAACTACACTAGGTTTGACCATGCGCACTAAGTTGCTGAAAGCATCCACTTTGTTTTTAATGCCCTTACAGTTGACTACGAAAAAGAAAAGTGAATTCGATAAGGACTTATTGGGTCATTTGCACGGCACAACCTTGTCTGAAAGGTCATCATAGGTGTATTTTATGCCGTCTATGTAAGGTATGTCACGCTTTAATTACACATGTGCGTCCTTACTTTTATGTTCCTGAGCAAACCGTCACAGGTTTCGCCTTCTCTTGCGCACTGGCTCGGAAAGGTCTTGCGGCATACTGATACCTGTATCTTTCAAATTCTTGGGATTTCCTTAAATCAAATGTTTTTCTTTCAGAGACCGAAACCTTGAGATCAAGGGTCGCGTTTTCCCCTCTCGAAATATTCCTAGTCGATGGGCTTTTTCGATCGACTCAGGGTTAACTTGCAATTTTGTTGCGCATGCTTCCTTAAAAAGCAATTCAGATGACGAAGCTTCGCGAATATTTGTATCAGGTGTGCGGTAGAACACGAGGCTGGGCTGCCTACTACGATGTTGTGTATTACGATTCATGCATACTATGATTTTGTAGTTGTGAGGGATCCAGGATTATTTTTGCCCTCCTGTAGTTTATTAACATTCACCCAATTCACAATACAGGGATCTGTTTGTATTTTGCCACCGTTGGAATGCAGCCCCTGCCGCCGGAATTTGATATTGCGCACATGGCATACAAGCCACTGCGCCATCAAAGCGGGTCACATTAGTCACACAACTGAACGTTTATTAACAGGCATAGTTGGCGGCCGCTTTGGCATAGTTGGCGGCTCTCGCTTATGAATTGATTTTTTTAACTAGAAACTTGCGTTATACTACATTCCTAAATCTTATTGCCGCATGGTCAGTGCGCATTCGAGAGTCCGAAACATTAGCGCCACTTCAAAGGCTACGTCAATTTATGTGCTATGCTCTAGGCTTGTGCAATGGCCAATCAGAGACGATGAGACTGGGGAGATAGGCATGGGATACTTACAAGAGTTCAGGGAGACGGCCACCAGAACGCCGACCAAGACAGCGAGAAGCAAGCAGAATGCTACCAAGCAGAAATGTGCGATGCCGGTAGCCCTTCGTCTTCAATGGAATAGACGCAGAGGAGTTAGCGACGTGTTACACAGGATGTAAAGTAGCACTTGATGTGTTTGAGCGCACTCTGTACCATATTTTTCATGGAAGAAAGGTGACACACATTTACTGATATGCAAACTAAGGGGCATTTCTTCTATAAAAATTTATGAGACTCTAGAGGATAGATGTGCACGGCAACTGAGAAACATCAAAAGCAAGATAGCGAGCGACAAGCAAAACAACACTGAAACAATGATTTCATCACTTTGTGAGGTGAATGTTTAATGCGTGCATATGCGCATATACTAAAAGAAGCGTGAGGAGGAATACGTTAGTAAATGTGCACTAACCAAACGAGCATTCTTACACTGTTTGAGATTGCTGATTCTAGCTTTATTGTTTCCTTCGCAGATTTTTTTAGGTTCCTCGATTTTCAGGACATGTATCACATGTAGTTCTCCTTTGTGTAGGCCACGCGAATATGAGTGTCATATGTCATGCAGTCTGTCTGCTCATATTAACACGTACGTGTTCACCTAAAATATATAAATGACCATTTCAATACCATGAGCACTATGAGATTCATGTGTACATAACTGGGGACATTCAACATGCACAGTCATCTCGCAGCACTGGCTGCATCCGCCATCTTTTCTGAGTTGAAGTTTCACTGTGCCAGTATTTCGTGCAGCTCGGTGATCGTGGCCTTGTGGCCATTTGGGACCCTAAAATGACATGATCGTCTGCAACATCGAGCGAATATTGAAGAGCTAACTTCACTATGCGCCTGCCCCTCCCCCCGAATGAACGAAGCCAAGCATGCTGTTTTCTGCATTTGTATTTTATTGTATTGGGTTTTATGGCGCATAAGCAACTCAGGCTATCGTGCGCCAAACACATGGCATAATTTATTTCAAAAATTGGGTATCCTCAGCGAAGGTCCTTGTCCGGACAAGGACTCTCAGGAGCCCAACAAATCAAATGGAGACCTCAGCCTTCTTCTCAGGACTGAGAAAATGGGTGAGGTGCATCATAAGATCCGTGAAAAAACTGGGTAAGAATTTTTAGGATTAGTAGTTCTGTGATATATAATATTTCGTTTAGGATCGCTGCGTCTTTCAAAAAACTTAAAAACAGATGAAGTTCCTAAGTGGGTTATCTCCTAAATGTAGACTGGTATGGAAGGGAATGCGTTCATTGTAAAATACAGTAAAATATTTTTTCCTTAGCCGTTCGAGTTGTGTGCACGAGAATAAAATGTGTTTATAATGAGCTCATCTCCACATTTCTCACATAAGGGTTTGTCTTGTTTCGTCAGTGGAAAGTTAGGTGTTAGGTATATGTGTCCGATGCGCAGGCGGCATAAAATTGCTTCTATAAAACGTTCCTGATGCCTGCATGATCTCCATTCTCCCAGAGTAGGTTTTGCTAAATGTAGTTTCTTATTTTCTTCGCTATTCCATGTACACTGCCATTTTTCTTTAAGCTTATTTTTTACTAACTTCATGCAATCTGCATAGGGTATATTTACAGTACTGACATCCTTATGGCAGGCTTGAGCGGCGCACGCGTCAGCTCTCTCGTGGCCTCTAATTCCGTGATGGCTTGGTATCCAACAGAGCTTAATTTCGTGTCCTTGTGTTGGAGCAGTTTTTATGTTCTGGATTATATTTCCTATTAAAGGTTCCCTTACGTTTCTGTTTTCTGCGTCTTGTGATACCCGCACAAACGGCGTTCTCAAGAGACATACTACCTTAAAACCGAAACCAACGCAGAGGCCTCTGCTCGCGGCGATTTGCTCTTCGAACCTCGGCTACGTACCCTTTACTAACTATCACACGGTCTCGAATTTTCGATGGGAACCTCTAAAACAATTTTACGTCGTACTACGAACCCCACCTTTGCTGCATTCGCAAGAAAGCGCCTGGCACGTAAAAGATCCTAGCTCCCGTACTACACTGCTGTTGGACGAAGGTTATTAAATTACATGCGTGCACCATACACTGTCGTTGCTACACTCGTGTTGGATTCTAGATTTAGCGTGTGAAGCAAAATTGTGCGCGTTATGTCACACACGCATGTCCGGTGGAAACGTATGAGGAATGTTAACGGCAATTTGGGGGACAGCAGTTAATGTGTTGCGTGCGGTCGCTACTGCCGGTTGCGGCGGCAAGCATCGAGTGTTCGCACGAGAAGGCATTTCGCGTGTTGTCTCTTACTCGTGCACTGCCTAATTATCGAACTGCTTTTGTGATCACGCGTTCCTGAGTTCAGGAATTAGCTGTTTATAGACGCTCCCGTTGAATGCAGAGCGCACTAACCGTTCAAAGGCGAGGTTAGGTGCACTTTGAAGCCTGGCGCCTCGACAACACACCCGAAAACGAAAGTACACGCGATAATTAAATACCAAATGGGAACATGGAAAAGGAACGCACATGCTAAACTACAGCGCGCCGCGTGATGAAGCAGCTGCAGATTCAGGGTCGACCACGCGGGTATCGTCCATATTTATGCCGTTTGTGAGCTGCTGTAAAGACGAGGAGAGCGATGTGCACTGAAGCCGCACCCAGTGTTTCGTTATTTTCTTTTATCTTGTATATTTCTTGTTTCTCGTATCTTTCTCGCATCCTCTAGGACTCGGAGAGGGAGAGGGGTAAACACTTGCAAGAAAACATGCCGGAGTCAAAGCAAAGGAAACTACGTATTGGTTGGCCACTGTTTATCATGCCGATTTTATGAGGATAGTGATTTTGTTGATAACTATTGCCAAAAAAAAAAACAAAAAAAACAAGCCAGCCTGTTACCGGCGTTGCCCCGAGCACTTGGCTCCGCGTATGGCAAGGGCGAAAGCCGCAGCTATGCGTGTAGCTATGCTGTCGAGAGAGCGGTTTCGTTATACCATGCCTTACGCAAGATGGCAAATAACACTTTGCTGCAAGTCAATACACGGAATTTGATGTTTTAAATATCGCTATTAGACATTGTGCCAAAAAAAAACAAAATTGCACTAGACTTTTACGCTCCCCCCCCCCCCTTCAAAAAATATACAATAACCTTTTCGAGTATTTAACCATTACATTAGTAGTCAAAGAAAAAATGAGCCTGGACAAATACCTAAAGGATCTTTCAAGTTGCTGTCATTACAACCTCGCACAAGCTCATTTACACTTGGGGCATCATACATAATAATACACTGCACTATGCGTTATAAGAATTCCGGCAGCCCGCAGCAATTATCGCCTAAGGGATTCCTCTGAGGTACACAAGGCTGCTCTTTCTTCCATACATATAGACTGAGATTCTTTATCGGTTGTTCTTTTTAACTGTGGCAATGCGCGGTAGTATTGATTGGAAAAATATTTCACCAGCATTTTCTTCCTCTTTGGTTGAAATTATTTTTTTAAATGCGTGTGTCCGATAGCATTGCGCTGCTTCTTTAAGTGAATATTTCGATTAGGCGCAAATTTTTGGATTAAACATCCTAGTGACTGGAACGCTAACTAGGAATAGTCACTAATTTACACTTAATGCGCATGCATTGTTTGCCGAGCTCTCCCCAGTCTGTCAAGTCAAAAGTAAAATGCCTTGTATCTGCTCAAAATGCGTAATTTGCAGACATTTCTTAGTATAGTGTAAATTTAGATGACTTATAGCTTTTAAGCGATAAGGAGAAATTTAAAGCAACAAAAATAACATAAAAGGACAGTACCCATAGTGATAAATAGGGCTGCTTAGAAAATGCATGGGGAAGCCTATAGTAGGGGTAGATCATCCGAAATTTCGGAGTGGGTCATCTTGAAATTTGTGGTTGGATCAACTTGAAATTTGTAGGTGGGCCTACAAAAACATGGGTGTGGGCCAGCTTGTAATTTGGGAGTGGGCATACTTAAATCTATTGGGTGAGCCAGCTATAAATTTGCAAGTAAACCAACATAAATCTGTTGGGTGAGCCAAGTATAAATTTGCAAGTGCGCCAACTTGAAATTTTAACATTGGGCAAATGAAATTTGGAGGTGGGACAACTTGAAATTAGGACGTGGTCCCAATGAAAGTGGGGGGTGGGGCCACTTCAATTAGGAAGTAGGGCTAAGTTGAAATTTCAGGGCGACCCAACTTAAATTTGGGAGTTGGCCAAGTTGAATTTTGGGGTGAACCAGTGTGAAAGTTGCACGTGGGCTAACTAAAATTTGGGTGTTAAGTGAACTTGGAACTACGGGGTGGGTCAACTTAATTTTGCGGATCAGCAAACGTGAAATCTGGAGGCAGGTCAAGTTAATTTTAAGTGTGGGCCAACTTCAAATTTTGGGGCAGGCCGACTTCAATTCGCGGGTGGGCTAACTTCAAATTTGTGGTTGGGCCAAGTACAAATCTGGGGATCGGACAAACTAAATTTGGGCTTGGACCAACTTAAATTTCGGGATGGGCCAAGCTGAAATTTCGGGTTGGCCCAATGTCCAAATGAATGCTGCTGAGCGTCCTTAAAGTTGTAAACACCTCGCTGGCAAGCGGACGCGTTGAGACGCTAGACGCGTTTTCAGTGGGCCTTAACAAGGCGCAGTCAGAACCCAGCTGAGAGCTTGCGTGGACAAGGAACGCGCGCATTACACAGGCTTGCTAGAAAGAAAGCGAGGGTGACATGGAATTGCACTGCATCGCGGCGATGCACTCTGCCCTCACGCGACGCTTCCCGCTGCTACGGCAGCTTGTGTTCCCCTTGGACCGCTCTGTTCCGTCGAGGCGCGCTCGTGCCCGGCGTTCTGGCTCGATTAGTACGACTGTATTGCGCATACTCCCGGACAACCTTCTGTGGCAATGAAGGGAAAGCTACGGGGGCGGAGGTGCTGCACACGTGTTACTGCGCCAAGTAGTTCGCCAGCGTTTGGCAATGCTTTCGGTTGCTTGGACCAGACGCTGAATCGAAGCAGCTTCCACGTCGGACGGTCTCGTGTTTGCCCAGACGCCGAGGGGAAAAGCGGAAAAATAGGTAAACTTTTACATTCAGTGCTGCATGTTATCTTATTTAACTGTTGCTAATAAGGTGTTTATGTTTTCTCTTCCCCAGCCTAAACTAACGTGGATGAAAACACGGGACTCTCTTCAAAAGCGCTCTCACATGTGCGCTCTTTGCCTTCGCAGCGTTCCCTTCATTGCCACCGAAAGTTGTCCGCGAGCATAAGTCTGATGCGGTGAGAAAATCTGAAAATTGTCTGCTAAAGCATAAGAATAATTTGCCACAAAAAGGCCATGGCTAGACGCGCGTAAGCTAGGAGACGCAAGTAAGTAAAACTAAGCAAAAACGAAGTCGCAGTCCAGCGAATCAATGCTCACGCATTAGTAGCAAATTCTCAGAATTTGTCACTTTATCATTGACAAATAAGGGGGGACACTGTGATTATAAAATTTAAAACGAGCATAATTGATGTTACCTCATGCGAAATTCTTTCTTAGGCTTCAGTGACTTTCGAGGTCCCTCTTTGCGAAAAGTGCTTAATAGTGGGCTAGCGTTCCGGTTAATGAAACTGAACGCCGATAAATCTTTTATTAAATTTTGGTGGCGGTTAGATATAAAAAATGGCTGTGGCTTAGCTAAGGTTAAGCCCAGGATGCGAAGCATACTAGCCTTTATTTTAGTTGCTGAACCACTGTTTAGCCTGGCGAACTGCTGTTCCTTGGCTATATTTGGTTCGGCTAGTAGAAGTAACAACTCATGCGTTACTCTGCTTCGCCTTCAAGAGTGGAACGCGACAGCGTTCCCGTCGACCCGCCAAGGGGTGTAAGACAATGGGCTACGGCGCAGCGACTACGCGCCCCGCACTGGACGCGGTGAGCGTCGAGCAACGCAGCGTTCGGCGCGGCAACGAAATGTGCGCCTGAGCAAGCGACGCACGCCTGAGCTTACAGCTCGTTTCTAAGGCAACACCGCATTCACAAGAGGCGCTTTTGTACCGCTTCGAAGCATCGTACTCGTGGCTCAGTGGTAGCGTCTCCGTCTCACACTCCGGAGACCCTGGTTCGATTCCCACCCAGCCTATCTTGCAAGAGTTGAGCCAAAGCCACCTAGAAACAAGCGCAGCTGCTTATATACCACCGCGACGCCGCGAGCGACGGCGCGAGTTGGAGCCCCGTTTCTCCTCTGTCGTGACGTCACGTGGTATTGAAGGCGACACCGCCGCGCCTGAGGAGCTGGGTTGAGCTCTAGTAATATGCTTTGCATAAAAAATAGTAGTCCTAATACTTCTGATAAGCCGTGGACACTTCGCGTCTGTTCAGCTTCGGATTCGCTACTGCAGGACGAACCTTAGTTGATTGATCCAGAGTAAATTTAGGATATGTGAGGTACCAAACAGACAGAGATACTTAGACTATCCTGCATGTGCTGTCCGACTCGTCAAGTAAGCCACATTCGGAGGAAATTTTTCGCAATGTTATGCGAACATTTGAAAATATGTTAAAACTTGACTGTTATCAAAATATGGTAGATATATGGTAAACTAAGGATATCAGCCTTGTAATACACACTTTACACTGCCACCAGTAATTTGCCAGGAATTTGCATAGCTATCCTAGAAGGATGGCAGGATGATATTGTCACGGCTCACTAGAGACAAAAGCGGAGAGCGGTATTTATTCGAGAGAGTTAGGGCAAGCGCTCAGTCCAGACTTCTTCTCTAGCGCCTCGCTTGTACAGACGAGGTCGTCGTCTTTATCGTCAGCGTGGTTGGGCACAGATGGTGTCGCGGCATTTGCCCCCCTCCAGAAGGAGCATCGTCCCGATGCTCGGCGGGTAGCATCCGGTGTCCAGCAAACCACAGAGTGTCCATGTCATTCAGAAAAATAAGGTTTCATGCGCACCACGTGCAGTCTCAGGCAGGTCGTGACGGCGCCTCGAGGAAGATGGGCTGTCAGGAACGACTTCATAGTTGACGTCGCTAAGGCGTCGTAGAACCTTGTACGGCCCGAAGTATCGGCGCAGAACTTTCTCCGCGAGGCCTCGGCGGCGTACTGGAGCCCAAACCCAGACTCTGTGGCCGGACTGGTAGACGACACATCTATGGCGTTGATTGTAACGTCGGGCATCACGGTCTTGCTAGCTGGCTATGCGAACGCGCGTGAGTTGTCTTGCTTCTTCGGCGCGCTCTGTAAAATCTGCGGCATCAGTCTCGGAATCGCTGGAATCATGAGGAAGCATAGCATCCAGCATTGTAGTTACTTCTCGACCGTGGAGGAGACTGAATGGCGTCCTTGTTGTTTCCTGCCGAGCCGTATTATAAGCAAACGTTACATAGGGTAATATTTGGTCCCAGTTCTTGTGTTCCACATCGGCATACATGCACAGCATGTCTGCGAGAGTCTTGCTGAGGCGCTCCGTAAGGCCATTGCTTTGCGGGTGATAGGCTGTAGTCCTTCTGTGTGCCGTACCACTGAGGGTGAGTACAGTTCGCAAAAGTTCAGCCGTGAACGCGGTTCCACTGTCGGTTACGATGATCGCTAGAGCACCGTGCCTCATGACGACGTTTTCGATGAAGAACTGTGCGGCCTCGGCTGCTGTGCTGCTAGGAAGTGCCTTGGTTTCAGCATATCGCGTGAGGTAATCTGTCGCAACGATGATCAATTTATTTCCGGCAGAAGATATTGGCAATGGGCCCACAAGGTCCATTCCAATTTGTGCACGTTCGAACGTAATGCTTCACTTGTGCTGCGAGCCGTGGCCAGTAATACTTCTCTTTGATCCGTGCTAATGTTCTTGTGTAGCCTAAGTGACCTGAGGTAGCTTCGTCGTGATAGGTCTGCAAAATTTCATTGCGGAGAGGTTTAGGTACGACTAGCAGATATCTCTTCCCTGTTGAAGAGATGTTCCTCCTAAAAAGAACAGTGTTGCGTAGGCAGAATGATGACACGTGCCTTGAGAACAATCTGGGCTTGTTTGTGGTGCGGCCTTCTAAGAAATAAATAAGTGACGCGAGCTCCTGGACCTCTTGCTGTTGTTGAGAGATGGTGGCCGCATGAACAACTCCCAAAAAACCTGCGGATTCGTCATCGTCTCCGCCTGACGACTCGATCGGCGATATGGAAAGGCAGTCAGCGTCTAAGTGCTGCCTTCCCGATTTATAGACCACTGTCATGTCGTACTCTTGAAGCCGTACGCTCCAGCGTGCCAAACGTGCAGATGGGTCTTTCATATTGGTCAACCAACAGAGAGAATGGTGGTCACTTATAATTTGAAATGGGCGGCCGTATATGTACGGGCGGAACTTGGTAACTGCCCATACTACAGCCAAGCATTCCTTCTCGGTGGTGGAGAAGTTCGACTCGGCACGTGACAATGTTCTACTCGCGTAAGCGATGACTCGCTCAGCGCCGTCTTGCCGTTGAACAAGGACGACGCCTAGACCTACGTTGCTGGCATCGGTGTGAATCATTGTCGGCGCATCCACGTCAAAGTGGTTAAGAACAGGCGGAGTTTGTAGGCGGTGCCGCAACTCGTTAAATGCCGCCTCCTGCTCCTCGCCCCACACAAACGTGACATCTTCTCTGGTTAAGAGGGTGAGCGGTGACGCGATGCGTGCAAAACCCGCAACAAATCGCCGGTAATATGCGCATAGGCCCAGGAAGCGTCTGACTGCCTTTTTCTCTCTAGGCCTTAAAAACATTGCGACGGCTGCGATTTTCTCAGGATCAGGTCTGACACCTGTGTGACTTACTACGTGGCCCAAAAACTGTACTTCTTCATAGCCAAAGTGGCACTTTTCAGGTTTTAAGGTAAGCCCAGCGGACCGTATGGCTTGATGAACCGACCGTAGCCGTCTGAGATGTTCATCAAATGTGGCAGAATAAACAATGACGTCGTCTAGGTAGGCTAAGCAAGTCTTCCACTTAAGGTCTGAGAGAACAGTATCCGTTAGTCTTTGGAACGTGGCTGGGGCGGAACACAAACCAAAAGGGAGAACTTTGAATTCATAGAGCCGATCAGGCGTTACAAAAGCCGTCTTTTCGCGATCCCGCTCATCGACCTCTATTTGCCAGTATCCACTTTTTAAGTCCATCGATGAGAAGTACCGTGCATGCCGTAGCCTGTCGAGGGAATCGTCGATGCATGGTAAGGGGTACACATCTTTTTTTGTAACCCGATTGAGCTTGCGATAATCGATACAAAACCGCACGCTACCATCCTCCTTCTTAACGAGTACCACGGGCGATGCCCAAGGGATTTTGGAGGCTGGATGACATTATCTTCTAGCCTTTTCTTGACTTGCTGCTGTATTGCTTCCCGCTCTTTCTCAGCCACGCGATACGGATGCTGTCGGATGGGCATTGCTGCTTCCTCCGTAATGATGCGGTGTTTAGTCAGTGGAGTTTGACGTACTCGGGAGGTTGTAGAGAAGCAGTCCTTAAAATCGTCAAGCAGTTCCCTGAGACTTTGTTTCTGTTGCGGCGCTAAAACTGGGTCAACATCGCGACGGGTGCATGTGGCATCGTATAGGTGGTCGATTCCTCTTTTACAGCAAAGCAGTGTTGAACGTGGTCGATTTCATCAAAGTACGTCACAGCGGTGCCTTTACTGATGTGCCGGCGTTCATTGGTAAAATTTGTCAGAAGTACCTCTGTGCGACCACCGATTAAGCTAAGGATACCGCGAGCGATGGCAACACCTTGAAGGAACAGAAGTGCAGTTAGTTGTTCGGCTACACCGTCCTTGTTAAATTGTTCTCCGCAACTGACGGAGACAAGACTGCATGATAGTGATGGTATGCAGACGTCGTCGTCGGCGACACGTAACGATGTACGTTGGCGCTCTTCGTCTTGGCTCGTGTCTGTACTAGTTGACAAGGTTATCTCGCCGTCCCGTATGTTAACCACGGCGCCATACTCCCGCAAGAAGTCCATTCCAAGGATGAGGGATCTGCAGCACTCTTTTCACATAATAAAACTGGCGACAAAAGCTGTATTTGCTATCTGGAGTCGTGCAGTACATTTTCCTATAGGTGTCACTATCTGGCCCCCGGCATTTCGTATATAAGGGCCTGTCCATTGCATTTTGACTTTGTTAAGCCGGTCGCCAACTGCTCACTCATTATCAAAAAGTCTGCGCCAGTATCAACTAAAGCTGTCACGTAAGAGCAGGTCGGCACTCACAAATTCGTCGGCGTTCCGTTTCTCCGGGTTGCTCTGCTCGTTTCTCTGTAATGTTCGGGGTCTTTCGGCGGTTCGACGACTTGCAACCTTCCCCCCGGAGGTCGCCGATTTCAGTTTCCCCGCCGTGGGCTTGGAGAGCGGCCTCTGACCACGTCGGCGAAACTGCGACGGTTCGGTGAAGAATAACGCAACGGATACGGCGAGCGCGACGGGAGATTAGCTGAGCTGCCTTGTTCCCGAGTGACACTGTCGTCGAAGCGTCGATGTTTCTCTGGAAACTGTCGAGGTGTGGCAGGTGACTTTCCTGGGTGCTACGCTGGCGATGAGGGCAAAAACAATAAATATGCCCTGGTTCGCCACATTGAAAACACAATGGTCGGTGATCAGCAGTGCTCCATACGTCGGTCCTGCGAAATGCTCCCTCTGTATCCAGGCAGCAATGGGTGGCCGCTGGCGGCACTGCTGTACTGGCCCGGTAGAAAGCGGGCGACGAACCGCGTCTGCGTAGCTGTATGTGCGCGGCTCGAAGCGTGGTTCGGGACAAGGTTCAGGGAAAGGCTCAGGTGATGCAAATGCTTGCCGGATTTCTTGGTGGACAACTTCAGCGACCGAAGCAACAGTGAACTCCTTCGGTGTCGCAGTTTGCTTCGCAATCTCCTCGCGCACAATGCCCCTTATTAGTTCACGCAGCGAGGTCTCGTCTGTCACTGTCAGTACTGCGGCTCCTGCAGGCGCATCGTTAGTCAGGCGTTCGTATTGCCGGCAACGCTGCTGCAGCGCCCGCTCGATTGCTGTGGCTTCCTTAATGAGCTCTTCTACTTTTGTAGGCGGGTTACGCACAAGACCAGCGAATAGCTGTTCTTTGACGCCGCGCATGAGATGGCTCAGCTTATTCGAATCAGGCATGTTGCGATCCGCGCGGCGAAACAAACGAGACATGTCCTCGGCAAACATCGAAACACTTTCGTTGGGCTTCTGAATGCGCAACTCGAGAAGGCGTTGTGCATTATCGCGGCGATCAGTGCTTCCGAAGGTGTCAAGTAGCCGACGGCAAAATTCGTCCCACGTTGTCAAATGTGCCTCGAGGTTGTGGACCCACGTCCTTGAGCTACCTTCAAGAGCGAAGTACACATTGGAAAGCTTCTGGTCCGGACGCCACTGATTGACCTTAGCTACGCGTTCGTACTGGTCCAGCCAGTCTTCGACGTCTTCATACGTGTCACCGTGGAAGCTAATGGGGACTAGATTGTTTTGAATGGTCACCTGTGTTGGACTTGCAAGCGCCATTTCCTGAGTCGGTGAGGTCGCTGGCAAAGTTCCTTGAAAGAGGCCGAATTCCGGGCACAGACCTTGCAGGCGGCGGCTTGCGCGGTGCACAGGTGTCTCGACGCGTGGATGATGTCTTGAAGGGCTGGACGCAGGGCTACTCGCAGGAATCGTCCCTATCATTAGGTGATGATGCGACACCCGGCACGTCCACCAGTGCCACAGCTCACTGGAGAAAAAAGCGGAGAGCGGTATTTATTCGAGAGAGTTAGGACAGGCGCTCAGTCCAGACTTCTTCTCTAGCGCCTAGCTTGCACAGGCGAGGTCGTCGTCTTTATCGTCAGCGTGGTTGGGCACAGATGGTGTCGCGGCAATATGCTCGGCACCTTATCTATATTTGCATCCAGGTGAAGCATTGCAACGATATAGGTCCAAACATTTCATGCAGGCAATTTTTATAGAAGTTATACCTGGCATCAAATTTGTGCGCCTCTTCTCTGCTCAATGAAGTTTGTTATAGATCGCGCTGCCCGCGAAAAGGGCGAACAAGGATATGTAGCCCTTCTCAAGTTATAGAAGCGATAGCCTGCTCTTGTTTCACCGGTTTCAGAACAGTCACATGTCTATGCGACACAAAGAGAAACAAAGCCCAAGACAGTTATGGCGCGTTCTCTAGGCAAATTAAGCGTTACCGTGAACTATTGTGCTGAATAAGCGACGACACGTGCTTGCAACTCGCACAGCTCGGACGAACGCTCATTCGAAGTACGCGTCTGCCGTGCACCTTCACATCTTCGTCGACGGATCCGTGATACCGTAGACTGGCTCATCCACAGCAGCCTGCGTTGCACCGGCCCTATGAAAGAGCAAGCTGTGCCGTCTCCCGGGGCACGCAAGTCCTACCGCAGCAGAGTTAACAGGACTCCCCCTCGCTGTGAACCTACTTGCAGAGGAGCTACCAGTGAACTCGGCAGCCATCTTCTGCGACTCCAAGGCGGCGATGTTCTGCCTGCAGAACCCTGACAGGGCTAGCCTTGGGGTAGCGCTACTCTCTTCAAGACTGACGGCCCTTCAGGACGCAGGATGCTCAGTATCTCTGCATTGACTACCGGCACACGTGGGGATCCCGGGCAATGAAGAGGCGGACACTCTGGCAAAAAGTGCCCACCACTCAAGCGTCCCCCTCAGCCCTGCTGCAACGGCCGCAGACTTCTCGAGGCACAGGCTGCGCCAGCACATCATCGCCTGCCACCCGGACAAACGGGTATCCCTGGGCCGGCCTCCACGGCCTCTTCCACAGCACGGCCTCCTACGAAGGGATGCCTCGTTGCTGCTCCGACTGCGAGTTGGCTGCTACTGGACGGCAGCCCGCCGGCACCGCCTTGGGAAAGCCACCTCGCCAGCCTGTGCCTCCTGTTGTGAACCAGAAACTCTCGAGCACCTCCTGCTGGCCTGCCCTGCTCACCTGCAGCGTCGCGGTCGACTTCTGCAAGAGTTCCACCGCCTGGGGCTCCCATGTTCATGACAGGAGGATATCCTCTTCCCCTGTCGTAATCAGCTACAAGCCTTCCTAAGTGTCGTCGAGTACCTCGACTCGTCGGGGCTCTTGGCGAGACTATAGGACATTTCTACAAAGACGGATGGCCTAACGGCCATCCCACCACCTCGGGCTTCCTGATCGGCCACTACTTCGCTTCCATCTCTACGACCCTCTACCTTTCTCCCTCCTACCTTCTCTCTCTTTTAAGCCCATCCCCTCCACCCTGCTGGCGCTGAGCCGTGCTCCCGCATGGGTTGCAGAAAATAGCGCTAGCCTTTTCTCCTTCCCCACAAGAACCACTTCTCTCTCTACTGCACGGATTTCTACGATATATCTTCGCTGCAGAGGCTGTCCCAATAGTATCAATTGGGCACACTTTCGTTGGCTTTAGTGTGCCCTCCAGCCGCGTACACACAAGCATCACATGATTCTCGCTTCCTATTTTTACGGAAATCTTGGTGCTTGAGCACAGATAATAATGCACAGAATACATTGCATAACCATTCGAAAACGCAGCCCGGACTACTGATTTGTATTGACGTGAGATGAAGATATCGACGATCGAGTCTAATTATTGTTTAGTTATAGTGACAGCGCTTCGTATTTTTGTTGATTTGTACTGCTTTAAACAGGGTGACTTGGCATTGCTATTACTGTCACCTGACCCTGCATTTTAGTTGCTTGCATTACGTTATTTTTGTTATATAGCTGAACCAAGTTGAAACGTTATTCAGCTTCCTCTGAATCCTTTAAAATCTAAAGTAAGCTGAACATGCCATGCACTATTTTAGATTACGAAAGCGTTGCCAGCACTCACGAAAAGGCTGTCTTGTAACAGCCACAAATATTGCTTTTATTTTTTCACTTATTCCAGGCAAAAGCAGGGACCCAAACTGCACCTAATATGATTTAATGTGTTCCTGAAAAGGGAGTATTTTTGGCGGCAATACACACGCGAGCTGCCTATGGATAAGATTTACGTAATAAATATGCGTATAAATAACCATCATGCATTGAACCAGGAACGAGTCAGGCACCATCACTTTACAAGCACCTATACGGGAAGACCGCTCTAACAAAATAGTAATATAAGTGGTATATAAAATACTTACTCATCATCATTAGAGGCTAGAAAGATTAGAGTTCTTTAGAAAGCATAATATTCCTTGTAAATGTTTCAGTTCATCAAGGTGACTTACTAAGGTACACAAAAAGCAAGGTTCACGCGAACGTTAATTACTCTCAATGCCTTATATTAAATACTTTATCTGGCTGGCTTATTTCTTTCCCAATGAATGGGGCGAGTAATTATGCAGCGTAGAGGCATATTTGTTAGTGGTGTAGACACGTATGAAATAATTACTTGCAACATAAACGCCAAGGAGGGCGCTGCTGATAGGCAGGGACGGAACCGCGGGAGAACCCGACCTTGTGGTCTACTCGTGAAACAATACATTGAGAAACAACTCATCCACGGAGAATTCGGTTCGGTGTGTCTTGCATGCGAGAGATTGTTCTATGCCAGACGAGTCTGCGATTTCAGAGGTCCACAAGCATACGATGAGTGGAGCCCTTTGCGTTGGAAATGAGTGAAAATGTTTAGTCTGGTCAAAGTACTAAGGTCCGTTTACAGCTGCCTATATAAACACTTCAGCTATAGTGAAATGCTTGAATCAGCGACAATAATGATAGGATGCAGGTTGTTCCGTAGTTGTTTTCAAGCTCTAGGGTACAAGAAACGAATACACGAGAAATATTCAAACGTTTCAATTGACCTCAAGCTTAGCGAACGAATTGTAGATAAGTTAGTGAACCAAGATGGCCGCTAGCGTCGGAGGAGTTGCACAAGGTGGGGTACGGTTGACCAACCCCTTTACTTCTTTCGTTTACACAGGTTTTACTGAAAATTTTGCACAACATGAATGCAGTACCCACATTCACAAAGAGCTCTTACCATACAAGTTTTCCTAAGAGCGAATTTCACCCATTTCTCATGCTGGACGTGTCATTAGCTAATGCGACATGCCGATGGGAAAGAGCACTCACGAGTGGAAGGCTGCGTGAATTTGGTCTCATACCCTGAGGACGTCTGAAGAGTGCGATAACTTGTTGGGTTTCGCTTTCCTACGTACGACTTGCTCGGGGTCACATACATCGGCGTAGACCATTACAGGATGGCTTGTAGCACAAAACTATTTTTCTCTTCGGCATACAGCTAAATCACTCTGACAATGATGATCCCAATTTATTGGCACCCCCTCTGAAACGGGGTGGGGACATTCACCTACCCCGCTTGAGCTAATCAGATATACTGTACGCGCTTTTATTTCCTGAATGGTTCTATACATCTCCGTATTTTTCTTCACTTCCTGAAAATTTCTCAATCTACTTTATAACTTTAGCTATGCCTGTAACGGATCCCGTCGTTTAAATCTCTGCCCTGCTCTTTTTTTTCATCCATACTATAATGTATCTTGCAATTGTCGACTGTTGACCGGTTGCTGGCTCCGTCCACTTTAAGTGAAAACGCTTCTTGAAGTTGCGCGCTACCTACGTCTCTGACTGGGTGATTCGTGGTGTCCGAATTTTTGCTGCAGGTTATATGTGCCTCATCATGTTGCAAATATTCGCTCCGCGAATAGACGACTGTGCCACATTGGTAGTGCGCTGTGAAGTTACTATTGTGTGGTGCTAAGTGAATAAGACTACACGCGCGTTGTAAGTTAATTTCGCGCACTTTGGTAACACGAGATGAAAAATCGCATAATGTTTTTGTTGCCACGATTGGTGGAATAACTAAAAAAAATGATATCCTCGGTGGGAAGGGGGGGGGGGGGCGACGACGATGTGACGTTTCCAGTACGTGCCCCACGGGTCCGCTCTCCGTATCCTCCGCCCAGCCATCAACATGAAATGCAGTATAACTAAATGAATGTTTTATAATAATACACAGTAGCAGTAACATGGGGTCATTCATTATTTGTTCATCAGCGGCGGGTAAAGCGCGATATACCTACACCCTTTTAACGAGCGTATTATGAATTGTGGTTGACAGTTTAGCGTTTTATATTCTTACCGGCTGAGTTGCTGTCGACTGTGCTGCTCAGAAGCAGCTCTGACTGTTCACCTGCAACAAACAGAGTTCGTCGTCTATGCAGAGGAAGTACCTGCGTTTCTGCTTTACTCATTTCGTGCCTTCTATATATAACAGCGATTTTGTAAATCATTGTGTAGCAGATTACTTAAAAAGAGGTTTACATTGTCATAATTTTAATCTACAAGTCCATCAATGTCAAAGAAAGACACGTTATTTGGAGAGAATATATAAATGCAGAAAACATCGCGTCATCTTTCGTCAGGCATAAGTTCCAACTCAATTTTTTCAGTTGTTTTCACCAGAAATTTCTGTCGGAGTTCCTTCGGACTCTAACTTGTTTGTAATAATGTAACTGTTTAAGAAAACATGAACAACATCTGAAACATCAAACTGAATAAACTACTTTGTAGCTTGGAAATTTACGCGCCACAAATTGTCTGCTCTTCGTTTGGTTGTGCACTCAGTGCCTCTGCACCTTAAAAAAAAGTAGTTTGAGTGGCGGGGGGGCTTTCTTTTCAAATTGCGGGATTGAAATACGTCAATTTCGCCCCAAGAAATAGCTGTCACACATTATCATTAATAATGATTTAAATATGTGACTAGAGATATATCCCATTTTTCTTCGAAATCCAGGAATGTTAGGTACTTCCAAGATAAAATTAATGGTGAATGACTCAGATTCCCGAGGACAAGTTCTTCATCGCCACTGAACTTCCAGAAGCTGCACAAGAACATATTCATGAACGAGAAATACTTCAATGGGATACTTAATAAGGGAACAAATTTACAGATAAATTTCCAGACACTCTCGTCTGATAAGTAGCTAGCAGGTATTCCTAAAGAAAAACCTGTTTACCAGCTAAATTTTGCCCGCACAAACAGTAGAGGGCATATACTCGGAGGAAGGTTTGCTGCATTATAAAACCATTTTGTTTTCAAACCGAAGTTTCGAATGAGTGTTCCTTTTTACGCGGAATATTACTGGTGTCCCAACTAACTATACTACTTTCAATTTGACAGGCTTTGATAGGTGTCTACGTTAGAATTGAGGAAATCGCAGGGTCTCCCGGCTCTTCATAGCAAGCAATTGACGCGGATAAAAAACATCCATCTGAAACGGTGTCACGAGAGACGAAAGAATCTCTGCTTACCTTTATCGGTCAAGAACTGACTTTCCTCTGAAACAAACACACACAAAAAATGAAGCCGCTGGTAAGTGACGTCGGCATGAGACTAACACAAAGGCATGCACCTAATGAAAGTCACAGTCCTTGCTGTAATGAAAAAGAAAACAGTATGCCTGAAGAACAACCACTTCATTTACAGATCAATCAGATGACCTAAACAAGGCGCTCAATGAGAATCAACGAAGACGTTTTGTAAGCATTTCGCTGACTCGTTAAACACAGTGGTGTGCAAGGAAGTACTCTGTAATTCTGATTGTAACTTTCACATTACACGCAAAAGTTTGGATGGTGACCTGGCGTGCTCTAAAGGAACGGGCGGTCGTCGCAGAGATTCAGAACGCACTGCAAGCGTCGGTTTCCATCTAGTGTTGGTAGGTTTGAATGAATGCGACATAAGATAAAGAATATCTCACGCAAATGTTCGAATCTATTTAAAGTAGACGTTTTTATAATATTCTTGCTTAAACAAGCAACTTTCGCGCCTGCGTTGGTACACATACCTAATAAATGGAGAGCCCGAGATGTCTATGTGAATTTCACATACATTTTAATCCGTGATATGAAATGATTTAATTCATTTGCGCATGCGTACACCTCCGGACAGGCCGCCATTGGAATATGAACCTGGCAACGTTACACGCTAGAACGTTATCTAGTGAGGCGAGTCTAGCAGTGCTATTGGAAGAATTAGAGGGCAGTAAATGGGATATAATAGGGCTCAGTGAAGTTAGGAGGCCAAAAGAAGCATATACACTGCTCAGAAGCGGGCACGTCCTGTGCTACCTGGGCTTAGCGGAGAGAAGTGAACTAAGAGTAGGATTCCTGATTAATAAGAATATAGCTGGTAACATTCAGGGATTCTATAGCATTAACGAAAGGGTGGCATGTCTTGTTCTGAAACTTAATAAGAGATACAAAATGAAGGTTGTACAGGTCTACGCCCCTACATCCAGTCATGATGACCAGGAAGTCGAAAGCTTCTATGAAGACGTGGAATCGGCGATGGGTACAGAGAAAAGAAAATACACTATACTGATGGGCGATTTCAATGCCTAGGTAGGCAAGAAGCAGGCTGGAGACAAGGCAGTGGGGGAATATGGCATAGACACTAGGAATAGCAGGGGAGAGTTATTAGTAGAGTTTGCGGAACAGAATAATATGCGGATAATGAATACCTTCTTCCGCAAGCGGGATGGCCGAAAGTGGACGTGGAGGAGCCCGAATGGCGAGACTAGAAATGAAATAGACATCATACTCTGCGCTAACCCTGGCTTCATACAAGATGTGGACGTGCTCGGTAAGGTGCGCTGCAGTGACCACAGGATGGTAAGAACTCGAATTAGCCTAGACCTGAGGAGGGAACGGAAGAAAATGGTACATAGGAAGCCGATCAATGAGTTAGCGGTAAGAGGGAAAACAGAGGAATTCCAGAAGAAGCTACAGAACAGGTATTTGGCTTTAACTAAGGTAGAGGACCTTAGTGTTGAAGCAATGAACGACAATCTTTTGGGCATTATTAAGGAGTGTGCAATAGAAGTCGGCGGTAACTCCGTTAGACAGGATACCAGTAAGGTATCGCAGGAGACGAAAGACCTGATCAAGAAACGCCAATGTATGAAAGCCTCTAACTCTACAGCTAGAATAGAACTGGCAGAACTTTCGAAGTTAATCAACAAGAGTAAGACAGCTGACATAAGGAAGTATAATATGGAGAGAATTGAACAAGCTCTAAGGAACGGAGGAAGCCTAAAAGCAGTCAAGAAGAAACTAGGAATTGGCAAGAATCAGATATATGCGTTAAGAGACAAAGCCGGCAATATCATTAGTAATATAGATGAGATAGTTGAAGTGGCTGAGGAATTCTATAGAGATTTATAGAGTACGAGTGGCACCCACGATGATAATGGAAGAGAGAATAGTCTAGAGGAATTCGAAATCCCAAAGGTAACGCCGGAAGAAGTAAAAAAGCCTTGGGAGATATGCAAAGGGGGAAGGCTGCTGGGGAGGATCAGGTAACAGCAGATTTGTTGAAGGATGGTGTGCAGATTGTTCTAGAGAAACTGGCCACCCTGTATACGCAATGCCTCATGACCTCGAGCGTACCGGAATCTTGGAACAACGCTAACATAATCCTAATCCATAAGAAAGGGGACGCCAAAGACTTGAAAAACTATAGACCGATCAGCTTACTGTCCGTTGCCTACAAAGTATTTACTAAGGTAATTGCAAATAGAATTAGGAACACCTTAGACTTCTGTCAACCAAAGAACCAGGCAGGATTCCGTAAAGGCTACTCAACAATAGATCGTATTCCCACTACCAATCAGATGATAGAGAAATGTGCGGAATATAACCAACCATTATATATAGCTTTCATTGATTACGAGAAAGCGTTTGATTCAGTCGAAACCTCAGCAGTCATGGAGGCATTGCGGAATCAGGGTGTGGACGAGCCGTATGTAAAAATACTGAAAGATATCTATAGCGGCTCCACAGCCACTGTAGTCCTCCATAAAGAAAACAACAAAATCCCAACAAAGAAAGGCGTCAGGCAGGGAGATACCATCTCTCCAATGCTATTCACAGCGTGTTTACAGGAGGTATTCAGAGACCTGGATTGGGAAGAAGTGGGGATAAGAGTGAATGGAGAATATCTTTGTAACTTGCGCTTCGCTGATGATATTGCCTTGCTTAGTAGCACAGGGAACCAACTGCAATGCATGCTAACTGACCTGGAGAGGTAGAGCAGAAGGGTGGGACTAAAAATTATTCAGCAGAAAACTAAAGTAATGTTTAACAGTCTCGGAAGGGAACAGCAGTTTACGATAAGTAGCGAGGCAGTGGAAGTGGTAAGGGGATACATCTACTTAGGACAGGTAGTGACTGCTCATCCGGATCGTGATAGTGAAATAATCAGTAGAATAAGAATGGGCTGGGGTGCGTTTGGCAGGGATTCGCAGAATATGAAAAGCAGGTTGCCATTTTCCCTAAAGAGAAAAGTGTATAATAGCTGTGTCTTACCAGTACTCACGTACGGGGCAGAAACCTGGAGGCTTACGAAAAGGGTTCTACTTAAATTGAGGACGACGCAATGAGCCATGGAAACAAGAATGATGGGTGTAACGTTAAAGGATAAGAAATGAGCACATTGGGTGAGGGAACAAACGCGCGTTAATGACATCTTAGTTGAAATCAAGAAAAAGAAATGGGCATGGGCAGGACATGTAATGAGGTGGGAAGATAACCGATGGTCATTAAGGGTTACGGACTGGATTCCGAGGGAAGGGAAGCTTAGCAGGGGGCGACAGAAAGTTAGGTGGGCAGATGAGATCAGGAAGTTTGGAGAGCCGACATGGCCACAATTAGTACATGACCGGGGCAGTTGGAGAAGTGTGGGAGAGGCCTTTGCCCTGCTGTGGGCGTAACCAGGCTGATGATGATGATGACACCTTCGCGTTTCGAGGCGGAACACTTGCGTGCCTGTTCAGCGAGGCACGCAACTTCTACGGCAGCTAGAATGTGCTCTCGTCTAATGACACGCACCTACCACCGAGCCCTCACTGACAATGCACGTGGCCACGCAGCTGTTCTTTGTGACCACGTGACTGACTAGTGGATGGAATTAAAGACAAACCCCGGGAAATAGGCAAAAGAAGTTACGGTGTAATCTACTTACCTTTCATACCCACTGTGCCACATTGACACGTGTATTTCCAGGGATTGGCCAAAAATGGGGACATAGCCAGTGGCGCATATTTAGTACCAAAGTTCTGTATATACATAGGAACGTATCTGGTGGCGCATACCCTTCTATCCATGTTGTAGCTTCGCTACAGGCCAATAGAGACCTGTAGCGAAGCTGCGTAATAAGCAAGAGAACAGTCAGTGAAAATACAGCGGTCCAAGCTCACTGTATATATCAAATATATCCGGTGTGTAAAGAACGGGGAACCCCAAGCCCAGGAAAGGAAAGAATGAAAGCTGCGTTTTAAAAACGGGTGCCGAAAAAACGGCAGCCAAGTCGAGGGTGGGATAGATCGAGGAGTTGTTTGTAAATTAGGGAATTCGCAGACGTGAAATGGGGTTAACTGCCACATGACGAGGGTGATATGAGATCGCTAGGGAACATTTTCTCCTGCAGTGCACCGAAGAAATAATCAGAGTAATAATAATGATGATGATGATAAAACATATCAGTGGGGATGACTGTTGCGTTCAGAGGGAAGAGAACGCTGATGATGCGTGTCCAACGCGTAGACGTTCCGAGTGAAATGAAAATAAGCGAAACCCATTAAGTTTCTTATTTGCGACCATTGCACCTGGCCTAAAAACCTGGTGGACACGTCCAATATTCGCCTAATATGTCAAGTGACCTCTAGCTCCAGTATTAGTGATGTAAAAAGCCTGCTTGTTACCAACCCTAAGCTAGGTAGCGGCGATGCTTTTTAAACGTCCTTTATGTTGGTTGCATGGAATTAAAGAATATTTATTTGAAGTTTGTTGGATTTCGGAAAAATTCTGACATCGTAGCGATGTAAAGAAGCAGGCAAGTATCCATGAAACTAAACGAATCCCAGATACAAATATTTTGAGGCACTGCCCAACAAATAAGACTGCCATTGCATGGAAAGATAGTAACATCGGATCTCGCAATTTTCACTTTACCGCGCGGTATTTTCGCGGCAGGCACTTTGTACTAATTCTTTACTTACTGAATTATGGAAATGAAATGCTATGGCAGCATCTTCGTTCTCAATGTGGTGTTCATGCCCATTACACACATAAAATCTCACAGCTCGTCTATACGATAACGTTACGATTACTTTCGTGACATGTGGCTATCTCATTTTGAATGTAAACTTCGCTGAGGGCTTTCACTTGAGCGCATTTCAGCAAAATAATAAACGCTTATCACCACTTAGGAGAGGAGGCTAAGAGAAAGTTTTAGCTCTGGGCAGCCTACTTAAATACATGGCAAAGGAGAAATAATTTTTCTAGGGGACCGCTATACAGAATTGAATGATGTTCTGTAAGGTATAATGCAAAAGTGAAAATCTAGAAACTGTTAGGAACGTACTTTTCAGGCCCTCAACTGTTTAATACAAAGTGTCCAGAATTGTAAAATTTCGAAAAGAAAACGCAACTAACAAGTTTAGAACTCTGTAGAAGAGCGGTGAAATAGATAATATCCCGATTATGTAAACTAGACTTATAACATATCTTAAGGGAACAAAATTGATATATTAAACGCAGGTTAAAAGTATTACAAACGATGAGTGGTTGTACGCAGCTGTTGTAAACATTGTACCAAATCTACGTAGGCTTTAAATAATATAGCAAATTTGTTTGTTTTTCTTTTTTTAATCCAAAGGATGGCAGCTGACAGAACTGCGACATCATCTTTTTGCTGCAGAGCAACAAACTTGGCGTCTGTATTTTTTTTTTCAAGCTTGACTTTTTTGGCAATTATTACTTTAAAATTATCATACCCTAAATTAGAATTGCGCTTCCTAGTAACACTGGAGTATAGTATGTTTCTTTTAAATGCAACACGTTTTAATAAAACTTGTGGTAGGAATATTTCAGAAACAGTCATTTCGGCGGTTTGCAAGCATTTCAATAGAAGGCATCGGAGTTGAGCCTGAGATGAAGCTTCCTCCTAAGATACTGCAGTGGCAGAGGGTAGTATAACGTACTAAACGATAAATATGTAAAATCCTCGGAATCACTGATACCAAAGCAAAATGAGTGTTTCAGGAAGTAACGCCCATGCCCTGTACCTAACCTACTTCGTTAAATAATTCGTACAAGGTATAGGGAGAAAGAATTGGATGTACTTGACTGCACTGATAGCAGTGGCAGTTTCAGTTCTGATATATTTGTTTGCCCTACCACGAGATGGCGCTTGATCTTCAGTGTCATGTTCGAATAGTCATGATTTATCAGTGCTTGTGTGATAGGCCAAATGAACTGCACTTCCTGACGCCCCGTGACATCTTCTCCTGGCTGCCGTTTGCGAATCAGCGAATTGAAGAGACGGGGCTCGAACGGGCGCACAGCGGTGCTTTAAAGGGAAGCTTTCTGTCATCATCATCATATTTATGTCCGCTGTAGGACGAAGGCCTCTCCCTGCGATCTCCAATTACCCCTGTGCTGTGCCAACCGGTTCCAACTAGCACCCGCAAGTTTCCCAATTTCGTCGCACCATCTAGTCTTCTGCCGTCCTCTACTCCGCTTCCCTTCTCTTGGTACCCACTCTGTCACCCTAATGGCCCAACGGTTATCTCATCTGCGCATGACGTTTTTTGCGTTGCTTTTGTGTAATTAGCGTTGCATTTACCTAAAATAGTTAAGTATTCCCTTTGTTATGCTGAAGTATTGTAGTAAATGGTTTTACGCTTGCATGAAGCTTGCTTTAGCATTTGCGTGAATAAAAAGGAAAGTTTCGCACCTCATATATTTGCACGTATGCATAATACCCGCACAACATGTTTTTTTTTTTTTTCAAGCGGGAACGTGCTGATAGCTTTCCCACGGTGTGCCATGTCTTTTTTTTTTCACGTACTACAATCAACTCACACTACTTTAGCAGTGCATAGTGCTACGTCCTAAACAGCTGGGGGCTATTATGTTCCTCAAAGGAAACAAACAGTTGGCAACACACATTCCTTTCTCTTTAGTAGCGTAACCTACCCGTATAAATAACCACATGCATGTATGCAGCAAACCGAAGGACGCATTCGCACAACGAAATGTCACACAGCTAAGCAACTGAAACGCATGTGCGAACCGACAAATGAGCAAACGCCGAACACAAGCATCGGTAACTCGATCGTCCCTACGCAGCAGCGTCTACCACTCACGCAGCCTAATGTCTATACCAAAGGAACTCAACTACGTCTGTTGCTGAGGGATATTTGTAGCCGTAGCCACACTACTTGCGGGAAGCTGTCAGCACTGATTTGTTCGTAACGGCCTCGAACGCACCGGAGCGATCTCTATCCAACCACTTAATAATTACCTAAGAGCCCCATATATTTACGCGGATATCGCCTGTCAAAACTACCGGTAATACCATAACACAACGCTTGTTGCTTACCCATGGCTGCGCTTAAGTAGGTCGACAGATGAAGCAGATTACGTGCGCTCCTTGCGATTCGAAAGCTCGATACACGCTCTTCGGCGCTCGTGCAGCCTCGTCCTCGTCTTTAACGGCTGCTGCGGACGCTGAATGATGCGCACTGATCCGTTTTATTTTTGTTTGTGAATCGCAACTTAAGTATAGAATATAATGCGATCTAATACTGCGAATGCTCCCAAATGTCTCAGTCCCTCCCCCATCTATTTTGCGACTGCCCTCTCTGTGCTTCACAGCGAGATACGCTGGTTTCTGCGCTGACGGTCACTGGCTGGCAAAAATTATATGCAAGTATTGTTTTGCGCGCAATGTGCGACCGCGCGGTAGCAGCAACAGCTACGAGGGCTGCTTTGTACATTTCAGTATGACGGGACTAAATTGAAACCTTTAAGGAAACCAATCCATTATGCGGTTGCTGTATATACGGATCCCTTCTTCCTATCCTCATCATCATCTTGTACCACTCTTTTTGTCCCCTTTTCCTTTTATAATGTGCAGTGTACAAGGCCCGAGCATACTCGCTATGTCATACCTCTCTGTATTTCTAATAAATTATATATGTATATATATATATATATATATATATATATATATCTGAAGCGCGTATACACAAGATAATTAGAATTCTTGATTGCAGCTCGCGGCAGCCGCCAAAATATTCATAAATGACACGCTTTTTAGAACTTTCGTGCTTTTATTCGGAATCCAGAATACATGTAAAGCGCGGATGCTCCGGCGCAAATAAAAAGAAATCTGCTGAATACATGTTATACCAGCGTGGTTATCTTTTACAAATAATCTGGCAGGAAAGATTTTATTTGAACAGCGCAGGGGAAATAGCAGGAACTGAGATAAATAATGCTATGCTAATGCTATGCTAATGCTAGTTGATGTACAGAAAAAATAACAAAAAGAAAAGGTTTCATAGAACTTGTCTCACGACGAATGTCGACGCTAATGCGACAGGCTTTGAAGCAGTGAGGTGATACACCGCATTGTGGCTGCAGAGAGGCGTCCGAGACCCATATGCCACCAGGGCTCTTCTCTCACTCTTCCCAATGAGCACGCTACAACGTCTATTGGGAGCCTCCGCGAAGTCTGCGCATGGCGCATGTGCAAATACATGTTCATACACGATTGTCTGAATGGTCGTGATCGTTTTCCTCGTAAACATGAGCCCAATTCAAGCAGTTATTACTTTGAAGTGTGCTACACCGTCTGTCCTTCTATGGTTAGTCCAGTATAGTACCTTCGTTACCCATCGCTGGCAGATCCATACCTCTCACGTCAATACGAGGTTACGTTGACCAGCTTTCGATGTTCATGCGCATCCCTCAATTTTACCGTCATCTACACTCTAAGAAGAAAAGGAGGAAATGGGGTATTGAGGTTACTCCTTTAGGGGAGCAACTGATCTGCCACAACCATTCCTACCTTTAGGGGGTAAGTGCGGGGGGATGAACTGTTACTCCCCATGCCGTTAGTCCTCCGAGGACTAACAGTTGCTCTTTTCCGATGCTCCTCAAAGGAGTAACGGTCATTATTTCCGATGCTCCGCAAAGGTGGAATTAATGAAAGTAGGCATTTATACGCTAATAAAAAGATTACTGAGCTGAAAAAAAAAGAAAAAAGGTGCCCGAAAGCTACTCTAACCACTGCACCACGGCAGATTGCTTGACGGGGTAGGAAATTGAGACAGGTTAAGCATCGGAACGCAGGTGCGGCAATGTAAAAGCGACTCGGCATTTTGTGTATGCTGTGCGGGGAGAGTGTAACGTTGGGTGTACTTGCAACTATAAGCGAGTGCGAAAAGAAATATGCCCGAATATTCTTAGGGTGCTTTAAACTGAGGCACTACACGATGTAAACGTGTAGCGAGCTCAAACGGGGCACCTAAGACGACAGAGACGGACAATTGCTCTGTCGCTTAGTGTGTCCCGTTTGAGCTACACATCGCTTCAGTTAAGTTCGTAATCTCCTTGGAACGGAAGGAACTTAGGTACTATTGGCCAGCAAAATCTGGCAGTCTATCAATGACTTGCGCGTTTAATGTATATCGCTCACTTATGGGGTGCGCACGAAGGGCATGGCTCTTCACATTCCAACCTAAAATTTCACGCAATTTTCTCACGAAGAGGCAAAGTGCTGCTTTGCATGTAGTTCAATGGACAGTGCACGAACTTCGAACTATTCACGATTTATAGACAATACAGTTTTTGCCGCATCACTGCACGACACGGACGAAAACAGCGGAGCGCATGGGGAGTAACAGTTGCTGTTCGTCCTCCCGTTGCTCTCTTTCCGACCAGGGACTAAACACTTACTCTCCAATATTTGCACACGGCACGCACATCCATGCAGTTACTCCCTTGAGGGACGAAAGCGCCCTTTTTGGGACGAACTGCGCAGTTACTCCCGTTTTCCCCGGAATTCTTCTTAGAGTGTATCCCGCATCTCGGGGTCTAAACTGGTACTTTTGCCATGAAGAGGCAACCATAACCTATTTCTTTCTTTCTTCCAACCGTCGCGGAAATTGTCGGCGAATTCGATCTCAGTAATTTTTGTTTACAATGAAAATTCAAATTTACTACATTTGGTGCTGCCCTGTTTCACCGTTGCCGCAGAGCAATTTACAGGAGGCCCACAGAATAACTGCAACGATTTCGAGACGAAAAAGATTATATACGAAGAAGGAAGACGATGGCACGGTTATAATGTCTTGATGATGGCAGTGATCTCAACTGAAATGCTCTCGACGTATAAGAATGGATGCCGCATTCCATTGTCTGCAATAAATTAACTCTGCATAGATCGCAGCTTTAGCTTAATTCACACAAACACAGGAATCATTGTATCAGTGCACTGACAGCGCGCCGGCGATAAAGTTCAAAGAACTGTGCAGAAGTGCATAATTTTTTAATCCTTTCATTTTGCGAGAAGTGTTGTTCCATTCAGATCGACACGTAAAACTTCCCCGTAATATGCCCATCATATCGTGTATTTTGCGTGATTATTGGTATTCGTTCGGAGAGTAGATGCTGCAGATGTACAGACATTTAAATTGTACTTTTCATGTGCGATTGAACATCAACAGAACCGTTGTGTTGTTGTTGTAAATTATTACTTCTTTCTGTTATGCGTTCTTCATTCTCTGCCACTTCTTTAAACTAATTCTTCGGTGAGACTTCCGCATATGTATGCAAGAAAAATTGTTAGATCCTACGCACTATGAGAATCATCGTTATAAAAACATTGTGCAGGTACCTGGCTATCCAGCATTGTTTTGGTTTCGACAAAACGATACCGGCGGATGGACGCATTCCAACAAGCGGAATAGTTTGTGTGGGCTTCAAGCCAATGTGTCTGTTTCAAATCTAGCACGACGACGAACACATTGAAGATGATCGTATGGCCGCAACGTCACAATATCGAAGCCGAACGCTCCACGCGAGCTAATGAAATGAGAATTGTTTGTTTCTACATAGTTGGTGGACGAGCCTAATCGAAGAAAACACAGAGTGTCATGCCATCAGCAACTACGTGTTGCGCAACGGCCCCCGTCTATGGCTATGCCATGTGTTCTATGTAAAATGACGATCACATTTGCGCTCAAGCGAATAAATGTTTAGGCTCGAATAAATTGGATGAGGAAGAAGTCGGTACAACGGCTCGCACAGTTTTTACGTAGCGTACTACGGACGTCATACCAAACGTCATACTCAAGCACTTGTAACAGTGATGCGTGGTCTCACACGGCGCATCATAGCACGAGCTGTCACAAGGACAGAAGACGAGCAAGCGGGACAAGGTTCACGCCCCTAGGCTTTCAAACAGCTGGGTGGCTTTGGAACGAGTGGTGCATGCATGCTAACATGTGACGAAAAGCGTCAGCTGTCGGTTTACTATTATGTCATTTTGTTGTACGGTTGTCTTGAGTTTTTGCGCTCTGTTACATGCGAGGCAATAAAGATAACAAAGAAGCGATCGTGACCTAGAGGTTAGAAAACTGGGCTGCTTGTTCGACGGCAGAGATTTGATGCCACTGTCCGTCACACTGTAGATTCCTTTATTGCAATAGCAATCACATGGACATTGCAAGCAAATTTTCACCGTCGTCGTAGCAATCACCGTGAGGCTGCACATATTTAGGTATATGTATGCTGCACACCATGCACGATATATGACATGCTGCATTTGCCGCACTATTCTACCACTTCAGGTGCTCACGCTAGTTAATAAATTCTTGACAAAATATTCCTCAGAATTTTCAAAATGGCAGCCCAAATACAATTGTCATGGAGCACAACACCGAGAGCATATGCCGTTTATTTTATGTCTACTCAGACTATTAACAAATAAATGTGCGAAACCATAGCACATCTCAAACCTGGATATTAGGTAACAGTGATGGGCCAGCCTGCACTATCTCCCGCAGAGGCCCAAGGAGGTTTGAAACTGTAGTAACCTGCTGCGATAGGCAGCAGCACCAAGGTCTATCTAAATAGGTCGCGAAGCTTGGAACGAAAAACGCCTCTAAACGTATCGACAAGGATATCAGTTAGCGTTGCACGATTGAAGCGCGACTACGTAAGAGGGGGACAAACACTGAAACTAGAAAACCTACGTGCAAAAACATACTCTAAAAGGTTCAACCAGAATACTGGCGTACGAATAACTTTACTGTTTCAGATATTTTTTCTGCACTAAAAGAAAAAATCCTAACTTTTTTTCTATTTCACAATTTATTAGTTCTTTCTCCGCGAGACCTACCAACCAATGATTCTGGCGCAAGACTTGGCAAAGCTGCGCAAGCCAGCTATTATGTCGTGAGGAATGGCGTTGCTCACTTGAACGCGGCGGTTTCGTCCGGGTTGTCTTTTTTCTTCTTGCGTATTTCTTGATAGAGTGGTGGGCGCTTAACTACGAATGCCGCGTGACGGAGCGCACTGTATTCCTTGGCGAAAGGTGCGAGAGCAGGTTCTAAAACGAACGCTTTACTGGCCGCGAACTTGCGATGTCGCCGTGGCGGTGCTCCGAGGAGGCACATGACGTCACAACGCCTGCCTCGCCGCAGATATTTCTTTTTCTCTCTCGCTCTCTAGTCACTACTGCGCATGCGCCACAAGTAGCACCGAGTTACTGGCTGCGCAGCGCCGCGCCTTTCAACCGCCGGCGTTTGGTATGACGCCACACCGTGTTCCTCGTCGATGCGCTCGCCTCCGCTCGCTTCGCCAGCTGCGTCGCATGTCTGATAACATGTCAGAGGATTCAAAAGGAGAGCTCGCGTGCGCCGCAACCACAGTTGAGGCGGCAGGCTTGGACGGCGACCATTCTGATAGCCAGGAGGCGGCCTGAAACCATTATCGCAATGGAATGAAGAAGAAACGAATCGCCCAGCAAACAGACGAACAGCGCGTGAACGACTAGCTAAACGCCGCAACATAGACAACCAGACTAATCTCGATTTGCAATCAAGAATAACCAAGGATAACCATGCTATGCCCTAGCTTTCACTACGTATATCCTGGCATAGCCGAGCTAAGCTACTCCTTTTTTTTTTTTTTGCTATCGTGCAAGTTGACGCTGTGGCATCTGATGTGCTTGTCTCGTCATGACGATAAATGCGAAACGCCCCGCGAAGAATGGTCGCGCTACGTTTGTTTACGCTCCATAACACCGGCTCCTAGTGTGCGATGGGCAGCAAAATTAGTAAGTGGAATGTTTTCTAAATGATAGTGGGAGGCAATGTTGTCTGATAATTGTTGGATATGAATAGACGGCTTCGCAAGGAATTACGAATCATTCTGTGCAAAGGATTCGCATGAGTTTCTATGCATTACGACTACGTACTGGTCATGATACTTTTCATCATTGAAGCATGTTTTGTTTGGTCAGTTATTTGGTTACATTATTCAAGACGAATAAAATTCAGGTTGATTTTGGAAGCTCTTTGGCAGTCTCATTTATTTCCATCGTATTCACTCACCTTCCTAACGAATCTAATAGAGCACCTACCGTCAATAACAACCTAATTACGCTCACATTAAGACATACGCCACTCTTAATAGGTAAAGGAAACGCTGGCGTATCCGCTGATGTGAACGCAAGCTCGCATCAGCCACAAAAGAAAATTAACTGCTGTCGTATCGGCCGTAATGCCGGACGCAAGAGGAATTCAAACATTTGCGCCAAGCAGCGTACGATTTTGACGTTACTGTCATTTCCGGTTGTGACATCACTTTATTTTGTTTCTTTTTTGCCTAGTATTAGTTGTCCCCACGATACGTATATGGCGACGGTTGCAACGAGCCCCATTTTCTTGACATGTGGGCTTCTATGGAATCTTCGCTACCCGTTTACATATAGATCGTATGCACAATGAGACGCTAGCTGGTCGTGGAACAACGTTTATTGAAGGCACCGCTGCAATATATATGCATATATATACTGGAACGGCAAAACGGGTTGGCAAAGGGAACGCACATAATATCTCTGCACAGGAGTCGGGAAGGGGGGAAGGGGCACACGAACGCGAAGGTGCCAGAGCGTGCGCGCGCGCAGCTGGCTTGGTTGACGCGCAGCAACGTACAACACAGAAAACATTCCTTCCCAATTAGAACTGCTGTATCGCCTTCCAAGTTATTGTCGATCGCCGTAGTGGAGGCTGTTTTCGTGGTCGCGTCGACGTTAGGAGCTTGTTGCGTCGTTCGAGTTGGGTCGTGAATGTAGCCCGCCGGTCGCTGTTCAGCCTGGCCTCGGAAACTCGGCCGGTGCGGTAGAAGCAAAGCCCCTTAAACTTCGTAAGGTAGCTGCTGTGAAGACTGCTGTGAAGACTGCTGTGAAGACTGCTGTGAAGACTGCCGCCTACTCCTCGCGCGGTCAGGCCGAGCCCGACGCCACGTCGCTATTGACCTAATAGCATCACGTGGGCCCTCGCGCCGTGCTTCAGCGCCATTTTCGCTCGCGAAGCGTCTACGGAGGCGCGAGAAGCGCATGTTGGCGACGTTGCTATGCTCGAGCGGTGTAGGCGGCGCCACGGTCCAAGGGAGAGTCAAAGAGGGGAGAAACGAGGAGGCTCGAGTGAAGGCGTAGGAGCAGAGTGTCGCTGCTTTACGAAGTCTGAAGGGCTTTCGGTGGCAGAGATAATTGGCGCCATCCATTAGGATGGTGGGAAAGCAACACCGCTTCCTTTGCACGGCCTCCTAGATTGGCGCGCGCCCGCGCTCCCCGATCCAGGATGCCGTGCCGTTTCCCCCCTTCTATCATCTCCTCTACCCTTGCCCTCGCACGAAACTTTCTCACTTTAGACTGTCTCTGCGCGCGCCCGCCGGCCCGCCGCCAGCTAAGACCACTGCATGACGTTTCATGTTTCGTTATCTGCAGTTATCGGGAAGCGTGCGCTGCTGTGCATTGACCGTCGTGGTCAGTTTCGTCAGTTTCGTGGTCCCCGATAGCTGTGTGCTTGTGCTCTGGGTTGTTTCACCCGTTTCACGACTCGTGCATGGTGCACGAGTGGTGCACGAATACCTCCGAAACAAGCCCTACAAGGTTGTTCCGGGTGCCTAAAGACAACAGGGGAGCGCGTAGACCCCAGGATATCAGAAGGCGCATGTACACGAACGCGGCCCGGTCCATCTGTGTGCTCCATGAATCTCCGGGCGTCGTTGCGCCTTGATTGTGCTACACGTCCCTCTTACTGGTAGAGAAAGCTGACAAATAGATGTTCCTCCTCATTGTCACCTGGTCTATGACTTGTTTTTCTGTGCCAAGTCTCATTCTGCAACTTCACTAACTCGCCCAGCTTTCCATTCCGCCCTCAGTGCTTTTTCTGTGTGTCACCGTTCTACGCACGTACTAACAGCTGAAAAATTACCGTTTGTGTTTATGTATTATCTCATTAATTGCCGATGGGAAAACAGCGCCAACAAGCTTCACGTCTAGGCATGATACGCGTTTTTTCTGGAAAGCATGATCATTGCAAGTGTCCTATATGCAGATTATTGCAGTCCGTCTTTATTAGACAAAGGTGTGACTTGGTGTCTTAAGGACGTAATTTTACTGCTAAGCATTGCATTCGTGGGGAAAGAAAAGTCGTGTTGTCTTATTTCACTTGCTTTGATTGAAGAATAGGCATTAGTGCGAATGTTTTGTATGTGCTGCTGCAAAAGCTCATTACCTTCCGCTCCACCTTGCCACCGTTACTAAATTCGTGGCCAAGTGCAAAATAATGTGATAATGTGCATTTCCGTTTTTAGTACAATATTATTTTTGTTCTGCCATTGCTTTTTCCTTTTATTCAATAGTAACGAACATGTCACGCATTCCATATACTTTTGTGCACGTGTACAAGTAAGATCATATTTTTTTTTTGTATGGCGGTCAATCAAACAATCTTAGTATTTTGTTCTATTTTTTAGGTATTTTGCGTGTTATTGTTTTTGCCATTACCAGAAAATTTCCCTTTCATTAGTTCTCATGACTATGTCAAACACGTCGTCCTGTTTTGTGCAATATCTCCGTGAGTATATCAGAAGCTCTCAGAGCGCATATCAGAAGCACTCCTACACTTTGGTGTTAAGGGCATTATATAAAGACCTTTTATATGGGTGTACATGAAAAGGCTTTCGCGTTTTTTCGAGTTTTATTTATTTATTTGTTTATTTCACTGTATGCGAACTTTTCTGTTGTTTAGTAGTCATGTACGTGTCATGCCTTTTCACTTTTATATTCTGAGCTTGTATGATACCAAGTTATGCAAAAATATTTTTTTTTTCAGAAACTGAAGTCACTAAAACGAGGCCAAAGATCTGTTGCATTGGGAGTAGAATTTATGTATGTTCTGGCATATGCTGCCATACTCAAAGTATGGACAAGACTTCGTGCGTGCTAACGCACAAAGGATCCACGGCGCACCAGCCGCCAATTGACAAACAATGCCTTGGGTAGCAGAAACACACAATAAAAAATATACGCGCTGCGGGCGGACAGGCAAAAAGAAAGCAAAAGTAAAGGCGCGCGGGCCATGGCGAAGTGCGAAAAGGGAGCGGAGTGGGTCGGCATAGTAAAAAAAAAAAACACAGGCACACACAATGGGGAGGAGGCACCGCGCGGCTGCTGTTCCTGTTACCATGCCAACGTAAACACTCGTGTGAGCCGCCATTATGCTAAAGCATCGCCTTCCTGTTAGGGCCGTAAATGAACGGGACCTTGGCGTTAGCGTCGAAAGAACGTCTGCATCAAAACCGCCAATGTCAGCCATGCGGAGATTGACCCGTAGGGTTCAGCCACGGTCGTTGTCTCGTCTGCGGAGCGATGCTCTGGTGCGCCCGGGACTGACGCTTCCTCTTCGACTGGCAAGTCGAAGAGGAAGCGTCAGTTGTGTCAATTCTTCCGTCCAAGCGCTTGCAATTGTGTCATAACCTTTCATTCCAGTTGAACCTTAATGATGGTGGCGGACTTTGTCGAGATGGTGATGCACTACTCTGGCTAAGGATTCCCCCTTTACCATCCTGGCTCCGGACGTAGACTGCGCATGCCCTGGTGCCCACTTTGGCCTGGTGCCGGTATTGCGCACGTATACTCTGCTTCCTGGCCAAACAGCCCAGTCGTCCGTGCCTGCAGCTTAACCTGTGGCCCTGGGAGGCAAACACGTGTCCAGGCGCGAACGTAGCTTGTAGCCTAGGAGCAACATCGAGGGAGGACTTTCCTTCTCTTTGGGGGGTTCGCCTGTAATTGAACAACAGTCGTGTGAGGTTATCTTCTAGCGCCCCTTGTGTCATCTTGCGCAGCCCATCCTTCACGGTTCGAACCGCTCTTTCGGCCGCTCCGCTCGACTGCGGATGTAATGGCGCTGTATGCAGATGCGCAATATTATTTCTTGTTACGAACGTGCCGAACTCCTGACTTGTATATATAGTGCCATTAGCAGCCACGATTGTTTGCGGTATTTCGAAACGGCAAAACATGCTTCGAAAACAGCGAACAGTACAAGCTGTTTTCGCGTCCCTCATGGTAACCGCTTCAATTGATTTAGTATGCGCATCAATCGCCACGAGTATCATCTGGCTGGCTATTGGACCTGCAAAATCAATGTGGATCCGAGACCATCTGTCATATGTCTTGGGCCAACTTACTGGCGGGGCTGCTGCCGGCATGGGTAGATTCTGCACGCAATTTTCGCACTGTGCCGACACTTCCTCTATGTCCCTGTCAACACCCGGCCACCAAAATAATGACCGTGCGACCAATTTCGCGGCCAATGAATCCTGGTACATTTCATCTACCAGCTGTAACATCCTTCTCTGTGCCGCAGACAGTGTCGCCACTCGACTTCCCCAGTAGACTACCTTATGGGCCCACGACAGCTCCAACGTACGGTCGCAGAACGGCAGCAGCTGCTTCATTCCTTTAGCCGCTGGCGGCCACCCATGCAATGTAAAGCTTGCGACACGGACAAAGACTGGGTCCTTGGCCGTTAGCTCTTATAATTCGTGGGTTGTTACAATACCTGCATCCAGGGCCTCCAATGACAAGACGTATTCGGGTGGGTTGCCATCCAAGGCTGGACCAGTCGCCTCTACTTGAAGTCTGCCGAGGGCATCTGCTGTCAGCAGTTGCTTCCCACGCACGTACTACAGCTTGTACTGGTAGCCGCCCAGGAAAAGTGCCTACCGTTGATGCGAGCTGCCGCCATCGTTGGTGTCTGGCGATCAGGCTTCAGTAGCCCGAGCTGGGGTTGATGGTCGGTGACCAGGGTAAACTGCTGACCTAAAGGACAGTGCCGTAAACGAGATACGCCAAAAGTAAGCACCAACGTTGCTCGCTCAAACTGCGAATAATTCTGTTCCGCCTTTGTTAGAGCTCTGGAGCGGGAACCAATTGGCCTATGCTCCTTTCCTTCCAAATGAAACAGCACTGATCCCACGCCGTAGGGCACTGGTCCCATTCTAGGTTCAGCTCTTTGTTGGAGTCGAAATGGACCAACAGTTGTACGTGCGTCAGGCTTTCCTTGGCTTGTTCAAATGCAACCTGATGCGGTGACAGCCACTCCCAGCGCGAGTTCTTTTCCATTAGTTGGTACAACGGAGAGAGGAGCGTGGACATATGTGTGTCATCTTGCGCAGCCCATCCTTCACGGTTCGAACCGCTCCTTCGGCCGCTCCGTTCGACTGCGGATGGAATGCCGCTGTATGCAGATGCGCAATATTATTTCTTGTTACGAACGTGCCGAACTCTTGACTTGTAAATATAGTGCCATTAGCAGCCACCATTGTGTGCGGTATTCCGAAACGGCAAAACATGCTTCGAAAACAGCGAACAGTACAAGCTGTTTTCGCGTCCCTCATGGTAACCGCTTCAATCCATTTAGTATGCGCATCAATTGTACATAATACGTGAGCGTGCCCAAAAATGAACGCTACTCGGACACTCGGTCGTGGTGCTTGCATGGCAGCATCTACATTCTTCTCAATGCGATGCAATCCTTCACGATCTATTCCATGCCCAAGATACGTAACTGAAGGGTGTCTGCACTTGCATTTGACGGGACTAAGTTTCACGCCGTGGTCTCGGAATCGTTGTAGTACTTCCTTAAGCCTCCCTCCACTGTCGCCGCTACGCTCCGCTCCGACACTAGCACGTCGTCAGGTTGGCTTGGAGGCCCGGTAACCCTCTATCTTATCCATCTTCCTTTGAAAGATAGCCGGCGCTGAAGGTATGCTGAACGGGAGTCTGTTATAACAATACAAACCGCGACGAGTGTTAATGACGCACAACTTGTGGGACGCGCGGTCTAGCGGACTTGCTTGTACGCGTCGTCAAATCCCCGCATCGCACGCCACCGGGCGGCTATTTTCGCGCCGTTTCGGCCGCTCATAGAGCCCAACGGCTGATTTGACTGTAGCGCACCAAGCGGATGGTATTAGCACCTTCCGGCTTAGGTATTGGGCGCGCGCGTTTCGAACGCCCGTTGGTACTCGCCACGCCGGCTCTGCTGATAGGCACGGCATTTTTTTGCTACTACTGCTGAACCACGCGCGGCCTTGGCGTGGAATCATTTAATTATTAGGTAAAAATGATTGCGAACGATCTTTAGAAGCCTCCACCGAATCTGTCTCACCTGCAGTTTCATAAGAAAACGCAAGACACCGTCTGAAGTGATGAAATGCTCATTTAGCTCTATATAAATGCTAGTTCCGGGCTTCGTGTGCATTCATCCAAAGTTGTAGCACCAGGTAAGCAGCATTTGTTGCCGTACGAAGCTCCACCGGCTGCCATCAGCTGAAGAAAAGTAAATTACAAGCAAGTATCTTTTAGGTATCTGGGTCGCGTCTTGCTGCACAACCATAATTATAATCTGCCTTGTCCGCATTTCCTTTGCTACCGCTGGGTGCCCGGTACTTCCAAGCCACGAACGGCATGCGCGTTATCAGCGTGACATACGAGTCTCAACAGGAAAGTAGAGAGCGCAGCGTTTTCAAGAAAGGAAATGGAAGCAAGACAGATAACGGTGATTGTTGTGTGTCAAAATCTTTGAGGACGCTTAAGCTTCGGCTTCAAGAGTGGAACGCCATAGCGTTATCGCACCCCGTTCGCAACGCCCACTAATTCGCTCGGCATGCTCTTGAGTCACACAAAGACGAAACGTAGGCCTGAGCAAGCGGAAGGAACCAAAGAACTCGGTGTCTCGGAGAAAGAAACGGTCTACGCTAGCCGAACGTCGTGACGGCAAGGACAGCCGGGCCGCGCCGCACCATGATGGCGGACGCGATCACGGGGCTGACGCCTCGATGGGATCGTCCTCTATCTAACTTGGGAGCACCACGCAGACGCATGACTCCTCGCCTGCAGCACCGCACACATAGCAGGAGACATAGCACCAGACCCGCTACGGCGCAGCGATCCTGTCAGAGGCGTCCTGCATCTTACGCTGCACCTAGGAATCGCGCTTTGGGCGGAAAAAGGAGCCGTGTCGCCTAAACACGAGGGTTCCAGTGACGCAGGCTGGAAGTTGGAAGTGGAGAGAACGAGAAAACATATTAAATGCAAGGGTATTGGGGCATCCTCGCACCGGTCCCCGCACGGCCCCAATGCGCTCAAAGGAGACGGTCGTGGTGGTGGTCAAAAGCATTTATTGGGCTTGATATACAGGTGTCCTCAGGGAGAGACCTCTAGTTGGTCGCGCCCCTTGCAATACTGGGCGGAGTCTCTCATTCCGGGACCCCGTTGGTCTTGACCGCGGCGCACGTCCGCCGAACTAGGGCTTGTTGGGCCGATAGTTCCTGGCAGTCGAGTAGGGCCGCCTCCCAGTCCTCTCGGGAAGGGGAAAGGGTAATGGGGGGAGAGAAGGATTTTGCCTGCATGCCCAAACCATGTGGAAGGTGTCGGCCACCTTCCCACAGAATGAACAGCGGCCGTCAAAAGAAAGATCGAAGTGCTTGAGAACCGCCTGGCACAGCAGGGTGTTTGTAAAGAGCCTAAGGAGAGTTCGTTCGCCAGCTTTACCCAGTCCCTTCGTAGGAACCGGCTAACGGCGGTGTTCGGCACGATAGTGCTCAGTAATGTCTTTAAAAGAAAGAAAGTGGCTGAGATCTGGGTCAAGGTCCTCCCAAGTGATGCCTGGGGCCCGGTAAGTGAGTGCGCGGGCTGCCTCATGGGCGGCTTCGTTACCTGGCATGCATTGGTGGCCGGGGACCTATATGATTGAGCGATGAGTTGGATCGGAGTCGCGAATACAGCAGCGAAGAAATTTTGTCAGCAAGTGGAGTGATGCATCCGAATTGAAAGTTACGACAGGCTCCACGGGAGTCTGTGAGGATGAATTTAGAGTCGGGGTGGGAGGCTGCGAGGGCGATCGCCACCTCCTCCGCATGCGTTGAGCTGGGTGCTTTGAACGAGAGGCCGTCCACTTGTCTTTCTTCGTGTATGATTGCAGGCGTGTACCATCCCCCCCTGGAGAGGCTGGAGCCTGCAATATCGACGTAGAAGACGTGTTTCTTAGAGCCATAGTGGCGGTGCAGGGCATCCGCCCGCGCCTGGCGCCGGCGCCATTATGGTCCTCCTTGTTCATCTTAGTTGGAAGGGGTCGAACGTAGAGGGCGCGTCTCCACAGTTCGGGCACTCCAACCCTTTCCATCGTATGGTGGTCATGTTTAATATGTAACCGGTCTAAGAGGCGGCAACCGGACACGGTCTGGGCGAGACGCGTGTATTGGTTAACGAGATGAGCCTTGCGAATTTCCCGATAGGTGTTCACCACCCCTAACGCGAGAAGACGCGTGTCGGAAGTGGAGATCGGGAGGTCGAGGGCTCTCTTGAGCAATTTGCTGAGTACAACCTCCAAGGAATCTTCATGTTTCCGTAAGCGTAGGTATGGGTTCGAGTACAGTATTCTACTATTTACGAAGGCATGTGCGAGCCGCACGGCATCCTTAATTCGCAACCCTACTCGCTTGCTGGAAACGCGGTGAACCATCCGGCCCACTTGGTCGCCGACCTTGCGGAGTTCGGCAAGAGTTGTGTCTGCCTTGCGATGTTGATTAATGAAGAGACCGAGTATTCGAATCTCCTCCACTTCTCTAATGGGGCCACTGGCTAGAGAAAGCTGAACTGAGATTTTGCATTTCAGAGAAGTTCGAATACGCATAAATTGAGACTTGGACGGGGAGCATTGGAGGCCGCAGTACGTGGAATAGTGGTCTGCTATGTTCGCCGCTGCTTGCAGGCATTCCTCCATCTCTCCTATGTTTCCCGTAGTGGCCCAGATGGTGATGTCGTCTGTGTACAGCGCATGCTGAACACCATCGACACCCGCCAGCTGTGCCGGGAGGTGTGCCATTGCAATGTTAAAGAGAAGCGGGGACAACACAGCGCCTTGTGGTGTGCTCCGTGTGCCCATTTCAAATAGGCGGTACTCGGTCTCTTGTCGGCGTGTAAAGGCCAAGCGGTCCGTTAAGAAATGTTTCATATAGTTGAATGTACGAGCGCCGCAGTTGGTCCCGCTAAGATGTTTTAGTATGATAGCGTGCTTATCATTATCAAAGGCACCCTTGAGATCGAGTGCCAGGACTATCTTGTCGTTATGTGAGTTCTGTGAGTTCGAGGATCTCGTGATCAAGCTGTAAAAGGTTGTCTTTTGCCGATTTATGAGGTGGGAAGCCGAACATGGTGTCGGCAAAGGTGCCCTTGCTCTCGAGATATTCCGAGGGGCGGTCACGGACCATCGTTTCCACGAGTTTCTCTACACATGAAGTGAGGGAGATGGGCCGGAGGTTGTCTATGTTTACCGATTTTCCCGCCATCGGGATAAAGGTTACCAACGATGTCTTCCAATCGGCTGGCACCGAAATATCCCCAGTCCAAATGGCGTCGATGTAATCGAGTAGGGTTTCATAAGCCCGATCTGGAAGGCTTGCCAATAGTTTGACTGTTACCTTATCCCTCCCGGGCGCCGTCCTCCTGCGCAATCGTGCAAGAGCCGCACGAAGGTCGTCAAGCTGGAAAGGCTGATCCATTTCCGGATTGTCGCAGCCTGAATACGAGTAATCCATCCCTCGCGGGTCTCGATCCTGAATGAGGTATTGTGAGCGCAAAGCGTTCGCTAGCTGCTCAGTGTTTCCTTGAAAGGGGACGAAGCCATGTTGATTTGAAAGGAGATCGCCTTGCAGAACCGGCCCAGGTTCCGTCACCTGCAGCGGGAGCTATTCCGGCTTCTCCGAGAGTTCGGTTAGATCGATGGGTCGGGTGAATTTTGATCAGCGGTTCGCGTCTTTGAGGGGTACCGTTCGGCAGAAAAGCCGGGGGTTTGACTCTAGCGATGTCTTAATATTGGCCGTCACGACGGCCGTAACCGTAGCTGTGACGGCCTTGAGAAGGCTCTCTTGGATTTGGCAAAATTTGATATCTGAGCCGTCAATTCGGCAAGGGCGTTTTCGAGGGCGGTGAAACGTACGTCATAACTAGAGGGTGTCGGGTCTGCTGGCAGCACTTGCATGACTTGCCGGTGGCGCTGGTCTGGTTGTGCCTTTCGTCATCTTGTTGCTAGTCGTGGGAGCTTTTGAAGTCGTGTCAGGACCCGAGGCCACTGCAGTCCGAGGTTGGGTTCGTTGACCGGTCAGCTTGCCCGGTTGTTGCAGCCGTCGAAATTGGGCTTTGCCGTCTTGCGAGCCCGTAAGATGAGCGCCACCGCAAACGATGCAGGAAGGAGTGCACTCATGGGGCGCCATGTTGCCGTCTTCGAGGACTGCGACCGTTTCGCCGCAGTGTCAACAGCGATTGTCTTGAGGATTCGCGCATAAGTCCGGACGGTGACCGATGGTGCCGCCTCGGAAACACGCGGGAATAGTCCGCTTATATTCGCGCACCACAGTCACCACACTGTTATAGTGCATGTAACGCGGTACTGTGTCCCACGAAGGTGAGCAGGGCAATCGTCGACTTCTCCAGCTTGCGGATGAAGGCTATTTCTCCTCCGCGCCACTGGACTTTAGATTTCAGGGTGGTACAAGTGCCCTGCTGATGGACCGTAATAATCCCCCTGCAGACTTCACCGTTGACTTTGGCGTGCCCGACTACCGCGTTGGGGCCTTTGGAAGCATTGCGTGTAAATTCACGAGCGAGCGCGTTCGCCAAATTGACGTCTTGAAAGGTGGCAATGACGATATTCTGGTCCTAGATGGGCCAGACACTAAGAATATGCACCGAAGATGGATTTACATAGGTAGAGAGCAAAGCCCCAAGCTCATCGTTCTGCAGGGTTGTCTTCAGGGAGATCGTCACCCTGGGCTTGATGACAATCGTGAAATCTTCTTTGCGGAGTCGAGCCATGGCGCTGGGTCGCCATTTCTTCGATCCCGCTGCTTGCGAGAGCTGAGGGTTGGACTTTTCAGGATTCGGAAGCTCAGAAACGCCGGAACTCATGGAGAGTCCGTTGGCCGCCGAAGTGTTCGAGCGTTGCTGGCGTTTACGAAGTGCCACCAACGAGAAAAGGCCTTCATTCACTATCTTCTCCGTCGGAGTGGAAGTTTCAAGCGAAGACGGGGCTTCTGCGATGATTTGTGACCATGCCGTCATCTCGGGATCGCACCCGCGCCAAGCAGAGACTGTCATGGCGGTCGTGGAGAACGATAGAGATTGAGTTCGGGGCGTAAGGCTCAGTTGGGTGAAGTGGGGGAGACAAAAATGGGCCTAAGCCCCCCCCCCCCCCCCCACCACCCCAAAAAGAATGACCCACCTGCTCCGGAGCCCTATCTTCGGGCGCCGGGTGATGTTATCCGTCTAGTGGAGGCAAAAGTTCACGGGGTCCCTTGGAATTTTCAGTAAACCGGAGGAAAATTGCCGGAGCCGATGTGAGGCGCGTCCGCTTGCTCCGCGCTCGCAGCGTTCCCCAAAGGAGACGATGGGGAGAAGCGGGCGAGTGGTGCGCCGCCTGTCAGGGCAGCGTCGTGCACAGTGAGGAGGGGGTCTTTTGTGTTTGCTGCACGATGGCTCTGCGTGTGCGCCAAGCGCCGAAGAAATGTTGCGGAAACGTACTTCGCTACGCGTTCAACTGCGACTTCTGTAATTTACATTCTCATAATTACCGATATACACGGCAGCATAACTTTCTACGGCATGTTTCTTAGGCAACTCCACATTCACTTTAGGCGCTTTTGCCCCGCTTTGAGCCATCGAACTCATGGCTGAGTGGTAGCATCTCCGTCGCACATTCCAGAGACCCTGGTTCGATTGCCACCCAGCCAATCTCGCAAGTTGTTTTTATTTATGAATTGTCTTCCGCCATCTTTCGCTCACGGCCGCCGACGCCGACCCCACCGGCTTTTCTTCGACACGAGCTCCTTAACGCTGTCGCGTTGGTATACACCCCAGAAGGTTTGCAGCCTGTTTCACCATTTAGAGGAAAACTTGGAGCGTATTGCATCGCGATGCGGCAAGCGCTGGAGTCAGGCGACCGCAGCAGCTCGCGCAGGCGCAGACGCTCGAGGGGTGGATTCGTGATCTGCGTCGTCTGCTACGGCGGCGAGCGCTGGCCGCATTGTTGGGAAGCGCCGTACAGTCAGGAGGAGTGCACATATTCCATCATTACTGTGGGGACTGAGCTGATATTCTTTACTAAACGTAGTGCGACGCCAAACTCTGAGCCTTATTGGCGATAATTGAGTTCCACAAACTTCTTTTGACAGCATCATTCGTTTGTTCTTTCGAAAGGCCTGGGTACATAGCGCGTGCACGTATATTCTTCCCTGTTTTTGCTACCGTGACACGCAGTGACAAGACGCACCAAGATGTGCGCGCAACGTGCTCAGTCTTCATTTGACTCGAAAGGAAAACAAAGCACTAAACAATGATGACTATGGGGGTCAAGCACGATGAAACGAACCGATACGAATAAAGGAATGTTTTTGGTTAAGACAATGAGCTGGAAGTGATTTTTCTCGACAATCATTCCCTACACCAGACAGACCCAGCCCGCCGGCGGGGAATCGGACACGTCACGCTCCGAACTTCACTTAGTATCTGGTCAAGTCCCCAGCGGCAGCGATGACAGCGCTCATCCTGGAAGACAGTGAAGTGTAGAGTGACTTGATCAGCGATGTGTTCATTCGCAGCACGTATCAGGCGCTGACGATGGTGGACCATAGCCTATCCTCGGGCGACTGATATAGAGGATCGTGCGCCACCGATACTTTCAACGAGCCCCCACATTTTAAGTGATGTTAGCGACCAGGGTTTGGGGCGCCCGCTCCAGGAGAATGACTGCGCGTTCTTCGAGCAGTTCTTGCACAACACGAGCAGTGTGGATCGGCGGCCTATCGTGTTGAAATATATAGTCACCTTCCGGGAACGGGCTGTCAAGAACGGGCTGTCAAGAACGCTACAGCGGCATCTTCCTAAGGGCTGCAACCCCTTCCCCCTGGGCTGCGCAAAGGGCCCCTTCGCTCCTCTTAAGAGTCCTTCAATAATAGTTTGGCCGTCAGGGTGGAAGTCGTTGTCGTCGACTATTCTTTTTTCCACCCGCTCACACCCTCGCGGATGACGGCAACAACGAGGCGGCACACGACGCGGCTCGAGGGCTTACGGACCGAGCCGCAGTCGCAAGTGACGCCCCGACACCCTCCGGACGTGACGGTGCGGTAAATGAGTGGAAGTGGGAGGACCGAAAGACAACATATAATGACATTACGAAACATTATAGGTTACAGAGGCGCATACTCTCGCGACATCACGCAAAATTGACAACAAAACAGTCTGTCGGATGGCGGCAGTTACAAACTAGGACGTATCGGAATCCTGCGCTCTCGCACATCATATATCCGGATGTATATCCTACAGACAAATGCAAAACATGTGAATCCAGAGCCACTCTGGATCATATATTATGGGAATACCGACGGATAAATAACAATAAAGAAAACGCGGCCTCTAGCAGCATCCTTCTCACGAGCTGGGAAGCCCCGCTGCACAGCCCCACCCTCGAGCATCAATTATGGGCCGTCCAGCGGGCCGAGGATGCCGCCAGGACCCACGAACTCCTAGCCGTCACCTAGACAGAGCCTTTGGCCCTCCCCACCAACTCGCAGGGCACACAATAAAGTGCTTTCCTCCTCCTCCTCCTCCTATAGTAACCTCTCACTAGCGAACGTAGTGTGATGCCCACAAGGCTACTGGGAACAATTTCAGTTGCACTCTATTCGCGAAACCGGTTCCAATGAATCAATCAACAGCAGATTTAGGTGCATATAATCTAGATAGAGCAGTAACATCTGGCCGCAGCAAAAAGCCCCTAACTCATCCTGCTCATTCGCGGCACTGTGATATGCGTGTGCCACTCGCAAACCACTGACTTTGTAAGAAGGAACACCTAAGGAATGAAAAATTGCGTGGATTATTTCCAACAGGGATGGGCGGGTTAGTTGGTGGTCGATATTGGTATGCATCATGTAACCGCGCAAACAACAAAGGACAAAGAAGGAAACACACAGGACAGGTGAGCAGAAGAACAATTGTGCATTTTTTTAGAAGGACAACAATGCCAGAAATGGAAGGTTTCCTTAGCTACGATGGTTTAACTAATGGCTTGCCTTAACTTCAAGCGTGTAATTTTCAAGGCATGGTTACATGATTGTATGGAGCCAGCATATGTCGGTATTGGGCTTCTATTTAGTCCAACTTTTGTATGAGGAAAAACATACGATATATAGACGTGCAACATAAATGACTTGATATTCGCATTTGCACATATTTATTTTTAAAGAGCCACCCTAAGGAAACATCAAATTATATGCCACGGTATCATGTATTTTAATTGTAAAGGATTGCGAAGTGGCTTAGACAGGTGTCTTACTCACAAATACAGCTTCCACGTTGGTTGAACGCAACACTGATTTGGTGGTGACATCAAACCCATGAGGGAACATGCATTGTTACAAGTGAATGATTACTTACTGAGGCGTTAATTATTATCAAAATTTTGGAAAGGTCCTCTGATATATTTTTAAAAAAAAAACAAACCGAATGCGATTAGCAAATTTTTAGACCACTTAAATTCTCGGAATGAATATATTCCATCATCAGGCGACTATTTACCTTTCTCGTGAGGCAATAGCGCCAAATAAGCGTCAGTGAGGACCTACGACGTGATGGTGTCGATAGTCCACATACTGTTTACCAGCCTGAGGGATAAAGAACACTTTGTCAAAGCAATCCCCTACAACACCCTCATTCCCACCAGCGTCGGCTTTGTGAGGCTTGCTAGACGCACTAAATGTTTCCTAAATGGGAGGACCGCAAATGCGTAAATGCTCATCAGAGTGACTGTTTATACCTTCAGTCGTGCGCTATATTTCACAGTGTAGCAGTAAAACGCCCAAGTCGAAGTTACACACAACCCGGAATAAATTTTTATAACTTACGTCAGCGCTATCTGTGCGCTTCAATGTACGTTGTCACTTGTGTTATGCTCATCATCCCTCCCTGCTTACTTCTGGGCGGCATCTTGCTGCATCTCCGAAATAGGAAGACAGAGGCCGTCGACTACGAAGTCTCTTACAAAGATGACGGCAGATAACAATGGCCTTGTGATGGTTACCTTACGCTGCCATCGACGGATAGTGCACCCATTTGCGTATTCTTCGTGGTTGTGACCCAAAGCGTTCCTGGTGCAGCATTTTATAGGCTTTATCCGCATTTACAAGCACGGTAGGCTTTATCCGCATCTTTTATAAGCACGGTAAGCCAAGCGCATGCGTACACACATATGGATATTGCGAGATATTGAATTCAATACGAGATATTTTACTGAAAATTATCGATTTGCAAAGTTACATAGTCATTTGAAGCCAGAAGAACGAAGTTTAGGCGAATCTACGTACTGCCCATAAGTACCATGCCGAGTAAACCGCCTTGCTTTCACCTCCCAGCGATATCAGCGCCAGAGTTCCCTCTAGTAGCAGCTATACTGTGTGCAGGTAAATACTGCACGCAAACGGCGGAAGTAGCACTCCGATGCCTACGTCGTCCTGGTTTCCTGCAGTTCCCGTTGTTTCAGAACCAAGCTCCCGGAAGCATGTATCCTGGAACCCCATCATTGTGATACTCACCTTAAACGACCGCCAAATATGGACTGAGCGGAAGAAATTTCAATCTGTGCACTCGTTACGTTAATTTTAGCTACAGTGTGTCTCGACTTATGCCCTAGCTATCGACTGGACCGGCAGGCTGTACAACTATTATAAACACTTCATGCATGTTGAGGGTAAAAGACGTGCACGTATTTACTATATGTTTTTACTTTTACACGATATACCATGCTTGAGTATTTGGCAAGGATCACACATATTAGACGTTGACATTATTTGCACATAGTGCTCTTGAACTAGTCTTGCAATGCTGCCGACAAAAAAAATGTATTCGTGGATCTGTGTGAACTGGCGAACATTTTTGCGTAGATTCCTTGTACCAATAGAGACATAACGGCGAGATTGGTGAAGACGTAGTCATGGCTCTATTAGTGATAACGGAAGTGTGTCAAAGGCACAATTAGAACATCTGTACAAATACTATTATAGATGCAGTGGACCCCGGGAAATTGAAACTGGCTTAAATGGAAATGCCAGATAAAAAGAACTAATCTTCTTGTGAACTGCGGTCAAACGGAATCTTTACCGAAATACCATCCACTTTATCTACAGATGCAACAGGATAAGTCTGACAAAGATATCGAATAGTAGTACTATATAAAAAGACGAAAATCTATTCGGTGGGGCAGTCGCGAAAACGTAAAGTCAAATTAATGATGTAGAGAATATAATGCTGTTTAATCACACGGACTTCGCTAGGCAAGTAATAGTCAAGGAAAAAAGAGAGCAATGGATGCGATAGGACCTAGTAGGCAATAACTACTGCTTCGTTCACCACGTCAATAAGAGCCCCCTGACCATATCCTCGTTACCTGCTCTGAAGAGACAGTTTAAAATATTATAGGAGCAGCTTGTGGGGAAGGTCATCATTCCAATAACAAAGAAATATATATTTCTGTTATTGTGCATGTTACTGCTGCGGACCAGATGACAAAGATGCCTTTGAAAACATGGCGCTCTATTTTGAGTACGAGGAGTATGCAGCTATATTGGGAATCCTTCTATGCATGCTCCTAAAACTTGCGTGAAAGAAGCTGCAGTATTATACTCAGAGTCTCCTTGTTTAATCAGAATAATATAAAAAACGTTTGGGAACTTTGTGAATAAAAGTATTGTTGGTAATATTTATGCCCTCTGCCTGAAGAAAACTAAAGAAAACTAAAGATAAATGAGCACGTTTTCGGACTCTTGGAGTTCCGTTTAAGTGGAGTCTACTATGTAAACAAAAGGAACCCACAACAGCAGCACCAAAAAAGAAAGAAAGACAAGCGTGGACAATGTGTCCGCGGCCGTCCAGAGGGCATGTGAAAGAGCGGAGAGGCTTGGCCTCCCAGTACTGACATTGGAGAAGCCATAGTCTAGCCGCGAACACCAACGGGTCTCTGCCGGCTAGCCCCTGAGGACCTCAATAAAGTTCTTTGTCTGTCTGTCTCTCTTGCCCGTGCCCTCTTCGGCAATTTCGCATGCTGTTTCCCAGTGCACCTATTAGGTGAGAACGCACTCAAGTTGCGAAAAAAAGGCCCTTTTCCAAGCGTTGAAGTTTGATAACGGCCAGACACTAGGCCGCCAACGCACTTGTAGCTCGTCTACTCTTAGGTAGGTACCCGGCAGCAGCTCTAGGCTTCTTCCCTTAGACAAGGCGGTGGCTTTTCAATAAGGCCGTCGCTGGTTAAGCAAGGGGCTGGCAGAGATCATGCTACAATAAATATTTATAACGTCTTTATTGCAAATGCGAACTGCCACAAGTAACCGTGTGCAAGGCCGCCGGACATCCCGACCCATTAGAAAAACCGGTGGATTTTCTGCGTGCACCATGATGCCAAACCCCCATATCCCACATACGGACAGATTTTCCGCCACAACAATAGAAAGGACAGAAGAAGATGTAGAATATCACTTAATTTACTTACGCAGAATGCTTTTCTTTTTCTATGAGCATGAGCAGATAGCAACAATTGAGCGTATATTAATAGGTGACCGCCCGGCACTGTCCCTCCCTACCGGCAGACGTGTAATTATCAGCAAAGAACGCCGCCAGCTTCTTGAGCATGTAGAGCCGAGGGAATGGCCCGTAGCCGCAGGTACCATTGGGGTCCTCCAGCTGGATGTCCGCGGCGGCAAAAGTGTATTTCACGTTCGTCGCATTCGTCTTGGCTTTGCAGAGCTGCATTTAACATCCCCGAGACAACAACTCGTAAGAGGTCACTGTCTGTGTCAAGTCGAGTGCCTTATAGCTGAGCACGATAATAAATTACGTTACACATTTCCGAAAGAATTGCTTCACTTCTAAACCTGAGAAGTGGGTCCGCGACAGGAGCAAGTGCGTAATTGCAACGCTTTGCGATGGGAAGCATATGATATGATAGAGGATAAGAGCCATATATTCATAAAACTGCTCCGTAGGTATTGTTTTCATACTATCGGCCAAAGAGCCCTAATGGGTGTTCAACAGCATAGCAATGGCCGCCAAAGTGTGCAGTTACACAGAAAAATATTCAGAGGGCCAGCGAAGTTAGTAGCGCAGAACATTGTTTCAGTTGCACCAGCCAACACTATACAACACTATAACACTATACTATTGACAACACTATAATAGCAGCTAACTTCGTTGCAACATTTCAGTTCAATGCTATGCATGCACAGACGGATGATGACTCCGATTTTAGTTCTGACTCCATGAAAAAAAAATTTGCACATTCTTTTCTGATCGCAGAAAGCCTTGTGTCATTTGGCATCGCCGTAACACACACATTCATCTGCACCGCGGTTTGAAGCTTATTGAACACGTGCCAGACCGCCAACGTGGCCAGAGGCGACATCCTCGCCACGTGATACAGGTGACCAACGAGCCATCGGAGAACACTGCCTCGCGTATGGATTCAGTTCCTATGGCAGCGTGTCTGATAGTGTCCGCATTTTCATTATTTCATTTGCGCGACGGGCCCACTTTACCGATGTAGAAAGCGACCGTCGAGACGAACACAACACGTGGGAAGTAAACAATGAAATCTTCGCATGCATAATGGAATTACTTCCTTGAAGGCGTGCATTTCTCGTAGTGAAAGTATTTGGATGCCGGTTGTGGATGCACTGGGCAATTATGTAGAAAATTTAATTGCGCAGCGCATGTCGAAATCTATGCGAAGCGAAGCCTGAGTGAAGCAGTTACCTAAATTCTTGAGAGGTAACGGTGATGCGAACAATTATATGCTGACAGATGTACGCCCAGAAAAGCACGCCACGTGTCTAGCAACATTCAGGGATTCTCCAGCTCCTGCGTGATGGTCCGAACCGCCAATACTGGAAGACTGGCAAAGAATGAGGCCACACCGCCAGTGCCACATACTGAACGTTGAATCAAGGAAAGTGAATGAAATCAAATAATTTATCAAACAGAATTAACCATTTTCTTGACAGATCGGTGAGCTTTGGAGATATACGTGAGCTGAGATTGTTGTATGTTGTTGTAGGAAACGTACATGTTGTATGTAGGAGACGTACACATTAGAACATGCCAATTCTGGTGGATTACCCAAGAACTTTTAGGCGCATGCAGTGTGTGTAAATCAGAAAAAAAATTACGTCAAGGAATGTGATAAACATACTTCCCAATTTCAATAAGAGATTGGTGCGGTTTAAAGAGGCGTGGAAGCCCACGTATGTTCACATTTAATCTAGGAACAAATCCTTTGTTATGCAGAGCACGTGCTGGATATACGCCATCAGCTTACATTTTTTATAATCCGCTTCGTGCTTTCCATCGCATAACCTTTATATATATATATATATATATATAAACGAGAAGAAAGAGGGTTAAACGAGGGGCTCGATTTGTATGAATACGATAAAAGATACGATAAAAGAATGGAAATTAAAGTGGATGAAAAAACAACTTGCCGCAGGTTGTGGGTTCGGTTCCCGCCTACAGAAAGTTGTTTTTTGATCCACTTTAATTTCCATTATTTATCGGTTCTTTATTTCATTTAGTAAGCACAAGTAATCTTCCCTATGTTGTCCTTGGTGTCAGTGTTTGTTGGCTTCTTCTGATATGATCCTCTGATTTAACCCTCTTTCTTCTCGTTTATTACATAACGAGGGTCTCGAATCCTGCAACATTGATGCCTTCAGGTAGCATATGTGGGTTTATTGACCAGTTGCCTTCACCCAAAAAGATCGCGTTCTCGTGACGCCTGCGGCAAAAAGGACGTTCCACGTCCGCCGCCAAGGTCTGTGAGTGGTGGCGCTGGCTAACGCTCCCAGGGTTCTACTAGGACACACAAATATCCAAGAAAGTGGATGGGAACATAGCGCCGCGGTAGCTCAATTGGTAGAGCAATGCACGCGAAATGCAAAGGTTGTGGGTTCGGTTCCCACCTGCGGCAAGTTGTTTATTCATCCACTTTATATTCCATTAATTTATCGTTTCTTTATTTCATTTATTAAGCAGAAGTAATTTTCCCTATGTTGTCCTTGGTGTCAGAGTTTGTTGACTTCTTCTGATATGATTATATATGAGAAGAAAGTGGTTGAACCAAGGGGCCCAATTTTTGCTAATCACATCATAAGAAGCCATCAAACGAAGACACCAAAGACAACATATGGGAAATTACTTGTACTTAGTATGTGAATTAAACAAACACATATTTAAGGCCAACTAAGGTGCATGAAAGAGCCCCTTGACGCAGGTGGGGAACAGTCTTACGACTGGGCATTACGTGCATGATGGTCAAACCAACCGAGCTTTCCCATCAATTTTCTTGGGCATTTATGTTTTACCACTAAATATAACATCGGGAGAGTTAGCCAGCTGCGCCACTCGTAAAGCGAAGACGTCGGAGTGTTCCCCACCTAACGGCAAGTGAATTTTTTCATTCACTTTAACTGTCATTGTTTATTGTTTATTTAATCTAGTTATTGATTAATACTGCGTTTATTTTACCCTGCGTTGTCCTGGGCACCTTTGTTTGTTGGCTTCTTATGATATGATTAATAAAAGTCGGGCCCCTTGGTTAACCCCCTTTCTTCTCGTTCATCACAAAACGAGGGTCTGGAACCCGGTGACATTGATGCCTTCAGGTAGCATGCGTGGGTTTATTGACCAGTTGCCTTCACCCAAAAGGATCACGTACTCGCGACGCCAGGGGCAGAAAGGATGTTCCAAATCAGCCGCCAAGATTTCTGAGTGGCGGCTTGTGACTAACACTCCCAAGCTTAGTTCTAGTAGTAAAACGTAAATACCCAAGAAAGTGGAAGGAAAAACGGCTCCGCGGTAGCTTAGTTGGTCAGAGCATCGCTTGCATGATGCGAAGGCATGGGATCGTTCCACGCCTGAGGCAAGTTTTTGTTTAATCCACTGTAATTATGACTAATTCATCACTTATTTAATTCGATTACGAAGTGCAAGTAACTTCTCCTGTGGTATATATATATATATATATATATATATATATATATATATACATATGGCAAGACCACAGCTATGGTCAGGAAAGTCTGCAAGAGTTTCCCTATAAAGGATCATATTAATAGAAGAGGTCACTGGCGTAAATCTTTACCAAATTTCTCTTTTGCTATATGGAGAGGCAGTGTAGAACCACACGTATTTACACAACACATGACTCGTTCACTAGCCAACTAACAACTTCGCCTCTGTTTCAATTTGGTACTACCGTTATCACTCTTATATTCTATAATTATGTAATTAATAAGAACCTTTGCTTCAAACCTTAACAAGAAACAGGTGCACAGGGAATGAGTAATGTTCATTTTTACTGTCGCGTGATTGCCAGAAAATTGATAATTTTTCACACATTAATGCGAGCAGACATAATCTTGAAAATTGAACTCATTCTTAACATGCCTGCTGTTTGGGCATGATGGGCTTGTCTCACCTTGTTACGAAGGTTGCGAGGGCTGTCATAGGTGAAGACCAATCCTGCTGTGATGTCGTACGTAACGCGGGCTTGGAACACCCTGTCTTCGTAGAACGAGTTGTTGTAGGGAGGCCGCGAGCAGGCCTATTGTGGAAGGACGCAATGATTTGTGGAACTTGTGAGCACAGATCTGACAGCCCTAGCACAAAATCTGACATATCCTGTCTCATAGTTCTTTTTTGTTCCAACACAAATCACGTAATAACAAACAGGATTACTGAACAGGGGACACACGATGTTTTGATAGGGATCGTGCAATAAAATTCACACCACTCCCTAAAAAGCAGGAATCGACACTTCAAGTTGAGAACCGCATGCGCTCGGCTCAGATTTCACGCGCTAAGGCACTGCAGAGAACCGCGTAGATTTTGCACCTGATAACCGCGTCTTTCCGAGACGCAGGCGGCCCGCTATCAATTCGGATGCAAAATGATCGAGAATCGAAGTAGCCGCGCTAACACGCTCGGCTTTGTAAGTCGAGTGCGAAACGATCTTTGTTCCGCATGCTGGCACGAGCGTTGTGCGCAAGCGCACACGCGTTCCCGCGGAGCGGTTTTGTGGTTGTTGCGAGTGCATGGCGGTCTGAGCGTAAATGTTCAACTGAAACACTCTAATATATATGAGCGGAAAGGCGCAAGTCTGGAAGTTGCCCCGTTCTAGAATGCGGGCACAAGCCGTTGCCTGAGTTCTAACAGCGTTCCAAACTATATTCCCTAATATTCATGTTTTTCCCACAAAATAAAAAAGAAAGATTATAACAAAACGTAGCCCAATATATTGTATAAAGCGCACATATGTCCGGCGGTAATCAGCACTCTAATAATTCCAATTGTTAACCGTCTTTGCAAGTACCACATCACTAATCGGCAGAAGAGCAGCCCGCTCTCTCCATAAAGTTTGCAGCATGTGTCCGTAAAAGCGTTGTCGACAATTAAAAAAAAAATATATCGTTCTTTGTGAATTAGTACAAGCTTTCAGTGACGCGTGTTGCTCTTTAAGCAGTTTCTACCTCTTCCGTGGACCAATTCTGAAGACGGCGCAGAGTAGGCATAAGTGCAGCGTGGGATTCTGGATTTACCGGGTATGCATCGCAGGATATGTGCCCCTCATGTAAATATGCATGCGCGGCTGGAACCACTGGGTGACTGCGACGATTACTGCAACGATGACGATTAGAGTGTTGATGATTACGTATGATAAAATTCAAGCGATTCAACATCTAATTAACGTCGACCAAATGTGTCTCTACGCGCGGATCTCTCAATAAATCATGTGGTTCATACACCCCGATCTGACTTCATCACGTCGTACAAGGAGACGTTGTCTTTCATTGACTTCAACTAGACGGTCAATTGCGGTCTAACTTGTTCTTTTTTCTGAAATGAAAATAAATCCTGGGGTTTCAGGTACATGGTAAAATCTCGATCTCATTAATAAACTTCCCATAGCGGGGATAACACAATAATTTACGCAAATAAGGCGCTTTATCGTGCAACTAAATTGTAGTACAAGCGCGTTCTTGCGCTTCACCCTCGCTAAAATATGTGACCGCCGCGGTCAAGATAGCGCAGATGACAGCCCAGCAATGCAGAGACGTAGCCACTAGTAAATGGCGGTGGTTGTTCAATGTGGCGTCATGAGGACCACAATATCTAGTTCTATATTGTGGTCCTCATGAAGCCATACCTATGCAGATTGCTTGCAGATTATTGTTTTGGACGTCGTAACAGTATACTAGCCCTTAAAACGGCTCGCAGTGTCCACGACGGAAAATGAACACGAGCCTTACTTGTGACTGAGACTTTTTTCTGCGCTATCAATCAAACATAAGTGCACTACTCTTCGGAACAGAGAATGGAAATGCAGTCAGACACAAGGAAGTAAGTGCTGCAAGAAAAGTGCGCATAACGGCCTACCCAATAAAAGAGGGTAGTCCTCTTTTTTGGTGCAAGTCTGATTAAAAGCGAGGTGAGGTTTATGTCAGAGTAAGGAGCGTGAGGCTGCGGCATTATAGAATAATAGGCAACCCGTCTTTAATCCTTGCATGAATGGCCGCTACGCTGTGACACCCTTCGTAGTCTTCGAATCTGAAGTACTGTCTCCCTGAAGTGCTGTCTATCTGAAGCTCAGGGGAAGTATCATAAAGATAGCTTTTATGGTTTTACTACCATTGTTTATTTGGTATCCGCCCCTGTGTACGTCAAGATCCGTAGTTGCAATTCCAAAATCCATGATTAGCAAGTTACAAAGAAAGATGATTCAGGCCATAAGGAGCGGAAGGCAACACCAACAAATTGGCATTCCAGAATGCAACCTCTCATCCACTCTGCCGACGCTACAGCCGTGAAGGTTGATGATTTTAGAGAGTTCAATCGATGCAAACAGCGATCATAATTGGCTAACTCCCGCTCAGAGTCTCTGTGCTGGATCAATCTTATGTCTACGCCTTTGAAGACTTGCACACGGCCTTTATCACAGCCGCGTAGGAGGCCCTAATTTTTTTTTTTCAAGGCGTAATGAAAATGAGTGAGTGCGACGGCTTTGTCTTTGTTCTGGAGGTCTTCTTTCGCTGTGCTACTTGTCATGCTTACTGGTTGGGATAACAAGGAGACTAAGTATTGGAGCAGGCAAAACGTATATTTGGTAAATAGCAAAGAAGCACAGCCGTAAGAAACTAAAGTTGTCTCCTCGTGCATTTTTTTTCGTAGTAGAGATTTATGGCCATGCGCGAAGGCCCAGATGATTAAGAATGAGCCGAAAATTTCCATTAGGCCTCTGTGAAGCGCAACATCTGCAAACGAACATGGCTTTCACTTCGTTCAATTCTTCGGAGAGATTGCTCGCTATCATCTGGGAATGTTCAATCCAACAGTGACCGCAAAAATTAGTCTGTGTCTTACAGCACACCAAAAACAGTGTGAGCGTACCAGAGCCATAATAATATCGATAATATATATATATATATATATATATATATATATATATATATATAGACATACATATATAGATTTTACAGAAATTATCACTCCTGTGCGATCCCAAAGTCCATGGTTAGTGTGTTCCAATAAAGAAGATTCAGGCCGTGAGCACTTGAACGCAGAACACACACACACACACACACACACACACACACACACACACACACACACACACACACACACACACACACACACACACACACACACACACACACACACACACACACACACACACACACACACACACACACACACACACACACACACACACACACACACACACACACACACACACACACACACACACACACACACACACACACACTTATATATATATATTTTAGAACCGTCAAGAAACGAATTCTGAGGGGCCCGTTCTTTATTAGTCAGAAGCTAAGAAATTAAAGGTACCAAGGACAAGATAAAGCAAATTATGGGTACTTGTTAATTGAAATAAACGATCGCAATTGAATGGGAATGCAAGAAGGAAATAGCATTTTGGCGGCAGATGGCGTACGAACCCGCGTCTTCGCATTACCTGTGCCATGCTCTTATCATTTGAGCTACCGCGGCGCCGTTTTCCCATCTTGTATGTACGCCAGCTTGGCATACACGGCGAAGCAAATGCCGCTCTAGATAAACCCATCACCACAGAAAAAGTGAGACACGCTGTGATGTCTGCCACAAAGATCTACACGCCAGGCAAGGATGGCATCACCAACGCCATGATAAGGAACCTGGACGAAAACTCCATCAAACGATTTACCGAATTCGTATATAAACACTGGGAACGGGATACTATCCCGGACGACTGGGGACATATGGAAATAGTAATGATTCGGAAGTCCGGAAAGACTCCCTGCCTGGAAAACTTGCGACCCGTTTGGCTAACGTCCTGCTTGGGAAAAGTATACGAGAGAATTGTGCTTCAGAGGTTGGACACCCACCTGGAGGATAACGAGCTCATGCCAGATACTATGTTTGTATTCAGAAAATGCCTCTCAACGCAAGACATCCTCCCGAAGATTAAGGAGGAGGTATTTACTACCATTCCGAAATACGGAGAAAATATATTGCCTGCACTCGATCTTAAGGCCGCCTTCGACAATGTAAGCAATAGGGCTGTGCTGGAGGGTCTCAGCAACGTAGGTTGCGGGCAGGGAATGCACAACTACGTCAAAGCTTTCCTTAGTGACAGAACCCCCACAATTGGTACAGGAGACTTCAGGACTGACAACTTCAACATGCCCAAAAAGGGAACACCGCAAGGCTCTATGATATCCCCCACGCTTTTTAACATTGTTATGATCGGGTTAGCACGGAAGCTCGAAAAAATTGAAGGACTCAGGCATGCCATGTACGCCGACGATGTCACAATCTGGGTGACCAAGGAATCCTTAGGAGAAAAACAAGACATTCTGCAGAGCGCAGCAGATACAGTCCACGCATACACTGAACACTGCGGACTTACCTGCTCCCCGGGGAAATCCGAGCTGCTCAGAATCTGCAGAAGAGGATACAATCTGCAAAACTCCATAAACATCTTCATAGGGGGGAAGAAGATTCCGGAGGTATCAAGTTAAGATCCTTGGCATGTGAATACAAATCAACTGTCGTGTGGATCACACAATCAGAGAGTTGGCAAACACTACAGCTCAGATCACGAGGATGCTTGCAAGAATCTCAAACAGGCGACGAGGTATGAAGGAAGAGGTCACATGTAGCCTAATGCAGGCCCTCGTGGTCAGTAGGATTGTAAGCAGTGTCCCCTACCAAACACCGCTCGAGTAGGAAAAAGAACAATTAGAGGCAATCCCAAGGAAAGCTTACAAATGCGCTCTCAGACTGCGGGTCAACACCTCGACGGAGAAATTTGTTAAATTGGGCATAAACAACACAGTGCAAGAACACATTGAAGCTCACTTTCTCGCGCAGAAAATGAGACTCATGCTGACTCCAACGGCCAGGAACGCGCTGAAGATACTGGGCATGAGGGACGCTTGCAGAGAAATTAACAGCACGGAAAGCATACCTGAAGAGATTCGAGAGATCATTCAGATCAGCCCGATACCGAGAAACATGCACTCTAAAATACACAAGACCAGAAGAAAGGCAAGATCAGAAGCACACAACAAATATTTCGCCGGGAGAAAAGACGAGTTATACGTCGACGCGACCACATACAAAGAACATTCCGGGGCGGTAGTCAGCGTTATTGATCACCAGCTTAGAGAAATCAATTGCGCCTCGATCAAAGGCAACACTATTTAGAGGCTGTGGAAGCGGCAATTGCACTCGCCATCACTCAACAGGACGAAGAGGCCGCTACAGCAATACTTACGGACTCGCAAGAAGCGTGCAGAAGGTACAGCAGTGGACGCATATCCACTGCGGTCATCCGCATACTCAAGACGAGAAAAATCACCTTTTCGAGATGCTTCATTACGTGGACACCAGGTCATGAGACTGTGACAGGGAACCAGCGTGCCGAAGCCAAAGCCGGTGCAAACGCCAAACGGGGGGCGCACCACGACGGGGAACCGGACACAGTCACCAGACGCTATGGAGCAATTTTAGAAAACCACAGCCCTAAGGAGGATCTACCCACCTCCCCACAAAGACCTTAATAGAGAACAGGCGGTTGCCTGGTGTGAACTGCACACTAATACACACCGCAATCTGAGTCTGCTCAGCAAAATCTATCCGTCAACATATGACAATAAATGCTCACTATGCGGGGAACACGCAACACTTTACCTCGTTACATGGGCCTGCCAAAAACCAAAGGTTGCGCCAGTACACAAAACACCGACACCGGAACAGTGGGAGGCTGCGCTGTACTGCTTGAAGCTGATCGACAGAGCTAGCAAGATGGCAAAGGCCACAGGGGCCCTGGACTGAGGGCTCCACCTTCGCCGGTATACCTACTTTGGGAAAATAAAGTTTTTCATTCATTTATTCCCATCCCCTTTCCGGGGTATTTAGGTTTATCTACAATATCTAACCCTGGGACTGTTAGCCAGCCCCACCACTCACAAGCATTGGCGCCCGATGCGGAGAATCCTTTCTGCCGCAGGCGTTCCGTGTACACGAATTTTTTGGGGAAGCCAACTGGTTTATAAAACCGCACGTGCTACCTGAAGGCGTCAATGTTGCAGGATTCGAGACCGTCACTATGTAGCGAACGAGAAGAAAGGAAACCGAGGGGCCCGATTTGTATTAGTCATGTCATAAGAAGCGTAGCTCTAGTTCCAGTAGATAAACATAAATATCCATTTCATGGTTATATTGCGCTTAGTTTTACACTGGTAATTTGAAGTGAGAGACAGGACGTGGACGTACGTAGCGCAAACTACCAACTGTTAAATACTGTTAAAGAACGCGCTTATATACAAGGAGATATGGCGCGGGGGGGGATATAAAAAGATATCACAAGGTGACGACATGTGATCATAGTTCGGGCCAGGCATGCATCGTTCACTTGCACCCGTTCACCCTGGCACGTGAAAAAGTACGTGGAATGTGCTACTTCAGTGGTTTACCAAATTCCACTAGACTGCGGGAAAGTATACATTGGGCAGACTGGACGTTATCTAAATGATAGGTTACGGGTGCACAAATACACGTGCCACCTTCTTACAGCACCAAGCAATTTGGATGCACACTGCAAACAATGCAAATGCTCTCCGCTGCTAGAAAGCAACACAGTCATTGGCACACCAAAATAGAAAAACGGAGTGAGAATTATGGCAGGCGCTTGCGACAGTTAAAGAAAAAGAGATGTGCGTAAGCACTCCTTGCATCGCGCTTATCGAAGCTGAGGTCGAGTTTGCCAGGGTGAACGGGTGCAGGTGAACGATACATGCCTGGTCCGAACTATGATCACATGTCGTCACCACCTTGTCATATATTTTTATATATGCCCGCCCCTCCGCGCCATATCTCCTTGTATATAAGCGCGTTCTTTAAGAGTATTAAACAGTTGGTAGTTTGCGCTACGTACGTCCACGTCCTGTCCTTCGCTTAAAATTGTCAGTGTAAACCTAAGCGCGATATAACCATGAGCGTCCGCCAACTAGCCCCCTTTATTGGTTTAATAAATATCTCAGAAAGTGGATGCGGAAACGGCGCTACCTCATCTCATAAGGCAAGAGCGTCGCACGCCTAATGCGAAGACTTGTGTTCCTGCCCCACACGTGGTCAGTTGTTCTTTAATCGGCTTTCATTTATGATTTCGTTAATTTTATGATTGAACACAATTTCCCTTATGCTCTCCTTGCTATCTGTCAGTATTACGAACAGCAGTCTTTGCATACCCGGGAAATCTCGGTGATCTGATGCTCTCGCAGGAGCTTCCCTTGATTGCACGCGCCCCCGCATTTATTGCCGAGCGAATAGCCAGTGGGCCCCGTACTCGACATGTAACCATGATCACATGGTGCGTACCACCGACCAGCCATGCCCAGGGCCACAGCATACATCAGGGTCGGAGGCCAGTGGTGGTGGTGGGCTGCAAGAAGACTTATGCTGTTGCCCTGCAAAGTGAAAAAAATTCAGGGACGATTGCGATACTCCCTAATGCGAAATTTGAGCACAGCTCTATAAGTGTTTTCACTTAGCGATATGTTGGCCGGCGTGGACGATATGTGTCGTGCAGCACCTTACAAACGGGCTGTCTGTGGCATGACTGCCTCGCTAAGCTGGAGAACGTGAGAGCCCGCGCGGGGGTGACGCCTGGCTGCGATTCCCAGCCGCTGCCACCGCCGATAAACCTCGAAAACGATGCGTGCTACTCTGGCGCCATCTCATAGCCGTTGTCGTCGCGCTACGCTTTTCGTCTCACGCTTTCACCATAGCCTTCTCCGCTTTTGGCCTCATGCTTCCGCTGCACCCTCCTTTACGCTTTTCTCTTCCCCTCTTTCATCTGCGCTGAGCTACGCGTTAGCTCTTTCATCCATCACTGCGCTCGTTCGCTCGATTACACCGCCGACGCCGACGCTCGCCGCAGGAACGCGAGCCTCGGAGCTTGCGCTCTGAGAAAGCGAGGAAATATGTTTCAACAGAAGTGTTTGCTGGCCTAGTTGGTTCTTGCTGAAGGACATAATTGTGTCGCAAAGACGCATAGAAAAGAATGACCGGTATTACCAACTGATTTATTTTGGGTGCTGATCCAGGAATAAATGGAGAAATACACGCATTTGTTGGCTGTTCACAAACCCTAAATTCTCAGCTGTCAAACAATCTCATCTCTGACTAATAAAGCATAGGTGTTCTATCGCTGTTCCGGTTTGAGTATTTTATTTAATATTAAGCTTTCATAAGCTCCCGTGCTGTCTTATTGTTATTTATGCCAAGAATCTTAAGCTCCCGGAAATGTGGCTGACACATTGCGCAGGCAAACGTGCCACGCCCTCTTTCATTACATTTAGGACGTATTCCCTGGCTCATTCATATATACAGCGCGCCGTGTGTCCTACATTCAAAATTGACTTAGTATGTGCAAAATATTACGCGCGATTCACATACGGCTACACATTCGTTTCTTTTTTTACACTCGTAGACTGCACCGTCGTAATTCTTAAGCCGTGTCTCTCGTCTAAGATATGGTAAGCAACAGCAGCTACGTGTATTCATGAACTATGAGTTGCCGGATTAAATTTACTGCTACAAGTTGAGCTAATCACACAGCCGAAAACTCTAGCACTTGCTCCGCCACATTTCGGCCATGCTGAATCTTTACACAGGTACACGAGATGTAGCGTGCCTCAGCTCTTCCCTATTTCTTTTTTTTCCCCTTTAACTTGCTCTGATGGAATTCGGAATGTCGTAAGGCACGACAATAGTTAGCTCCCGGTTCCTATGGGCTCTCCTCAGCCTCAAATTCGGTTCGTACAACAATGGACCAGGACGCGTTGGCGAGACCGACGCGGCAGTATTTATGAAGATATTACGCATATTTCGTTGCGGAAAACCAAGCTTGTTTTTATGGCCATCTTAAGCAACCTACGCCCTACGTAAAAGCAGCACAGAAAAACCTGTGAAGTTTGCAGCATGTCACATGTGGCCCACAAGTTTTTTAAGTGAGGCCTGAGCTCACTCGCCAGTCTATTCTTCACGATAGTTACAAGATTAAATTATGTGGTTTTACGTGCCAAAACCACTTTCTGATTATGAGGCACGCCGTAGTGAAGGACTCCGGAAGTTTTGACCATCTGTGTTTCTTTAACGTGCACCAAAATCTACGTACACGAGTGTTTTGGCATTTCGCCTCCACCGAAATGCGGCCGCCGGTGCCGGGATTCGATCCCGCCACCTCGTGCTCAGTAGCCCAACACCATAGCCACTGAGCAACCACGGCGGGTCACGATAGTGGTGAGAACTCGATCCTCACGCATGGGTGCCGGCATTAGGCAAGAGGCATCTCTATATTTAATATAAGTATCATGCGCTAGCAGGCGGGCGATACTGCCCCTCTTATTGAACTTTTGTTTTTATTTTTTTCAGCAAAAGGCTTCAAGCACTCCGCCCCTAATAATAATAATAATATTAATAAGAATAAGAATAAATGAAACGAATAATTCAAGATGCATTGTTGCAAGTGAACGGGTATTCTGTAATCGTTTGTGATCAGCAGATGGGCTCTTGAACAGGAGGCATTGCCATATATGCAAAGGACAAAATATATGTACAACTATACACCCTGACTCGCAAGAGGGCAATGCAACCGACTGTGGGGATGTCTGTGCCGTACAAATGAAAGTCGGAATTGTGATATCTGCTGGGTATATATCTCCAGGCACAACCAAGTGTGATATCGAGAAGTTCATGACCACGCACTTTGCACGGCTTAGCCATGATAAAACTATACACGTGATCATCGTATGAGACTTCAATGCGCACTTTTCAAAAGCATTCAAGAAACGTTTCACTCAGTTTATGCTAGAAGAGCCTGATTTTTGGTGCCACATCATTACAAGTAGCTCAACCACTCAAGAACGGTCTTCTACACATCCATCTTTCGTCAAGATTCTCTCTTACATTATAACCAAACGAATCAGTGTACATCAAAGTAATCACAAAGGTATCGCCACTACCACTAAAAATGTTAATATAGATTCATGTACCCTTGTATAAGCGTATGTGATGGGCTACAGCTTCGCTCGTCATCCACTTTTACAGAGGGGAATGGCTCGTAATTTTTTTGGGGCTGTCAGGTATTCCACATATTGCGTATCAATCCAATTTTTCCCAGCTATTATTATAGCCTTCGCTGATTTGTTATCGCGTTGCGTGACACGTGTATGTAAAGTAACGGATTTAGAAACAACATTTTTATATTGATATTGCATATGAGGTTTTGTAGGCGCCACTAGAATTTGCCGCTTTCACCAATGTACTCGTAATCGTAGTACGCACAGGGCATGTTCTATGACACGCATGGGAACGTTCCTTTCTCATTTTGTCCTGGTCACTGCTCCGCTGGTGGCGTAAAATATAGGAATGAACGTGGATCAGTTGCACATTGTAGCGGCGCAGGTCACGGGTAAGATGTTCTTGTAGTGCTATGGGGCGACGTGGCGCTGCATTTCAGCGGTACCACGTAGATCGGTGGACGTGAAACACAATGCTGGAATACGAGCCGAAATACGCTATATTCGACAGCACTATTGGACAGAGGTTTCGTGTCGCGTTTTTATACGAAAACACGTCTTTCATGAATTATATGAGTAAGGCTTCGCGACTGTGATGTTTGAGTCGTACATCCGATATAGCAGAAAATGAAGTAGACGGGTGCGTGTGACTAACAGAAGCTCTCGAGAAGAAAAAAGGCCAGGCGGCTCGGTTGGATGTCTTGTGCAGGGGCCACTTCTCAAGGAATATTTAGGTGTTTCATTGGCCCATGCGGCATGGCCTTGTCTGCTGCCTTGTCCTGTCGCTGGTGGCGGCTCGGGAATGTGCCACTAATGCTCTCAACCCAACTGTCTGACCTGCCTGGGCCTGGTCCTTCAAACTGGCCCGATGATATCGTGTGACTGAGCTTCTTTGGGGGTTTATTGGGTGCTGCCTTCTAGGACTATCTAGCAAATGGTCCTAACCTGATGACGTTCTCTTGCTACGTGCCCTAAAAGGCGGTAAAGAATGCAAATGGAGCGTTTGTAAGTTGCACTTTGAGGACTTCAGCGACGTGCATACTTTTCACTGGCCAAATAGGGGCTAAATGCTGCAAAAATTGGCAGTCACGGATTACAAACATGAAGTAGGAAGCCAGGTCAGCAACCACATAAACCTGGTAAACAGAAGGCGGAACAAAGTCGGTGAGCGACTGCATGGTTCCGTAACAGCGATCAGGTGCCAATGAAGATATCGACGAGTTGAGTAAGAATAGCCGATGTTAGCTGGCGACTTGATTACGAACAAAATACTTAAACTGGTGCTGCAATACAGTGTCATCAGAGCAAACGGCTAAGCCAGACAGCGAAACGGCCTGTGGAGATGGCGCTGAGAAGCAGCGAAGTGTTGCTTGCATAAATCAGCGATGCTTCGGCAGAGCCTCATCACTATAGATAATGTTGTGGCATTTTACAGAAAGCCGATTAGGAAATCGAATAAATATGACCAGCCTTATTGTAAGTTTTGCTTTCACAGGTCAACATTTGTCCAGAAACTAAACGCAACTCTCGGAGACTCGCTCAAAAAATTTAATTTTTGCTTATGTCTCACTCGCACTCAGACTCACCACAATTGTGCTCAACCACGTTCGCTCAGTTTCAAACGGACCAAAATTATTCTCAAGCAGGTAGAATTGGGCTATGGCTGACCATAATTTTACTCGATCGCGCTCCCTCTAACGCTCATCGAACATCGACTAGGACTAATCCGAACATGCGTCGGTATATGTGTGAGAAACTCGGCTCAGGAGTCAGGTTGTCAAGACATGCAGGTAATTATCATCCATTCTACAGTTTGTGAAAACCACAATTCTGCAATGCGCCATTGTACAATGTTCTACGCAAAGCTTGTGATTCAAGATAGGTTCCACCCCTTTCGCGGAGTTGGTCCTAAACGTAATCCACGTCGGGAGACTATGATCATTGGTGAGCTATGACGTGACTGACTTCAGCCGTTTCCTTGTGCGATTTCAATGTGCCTTCACGTCGATCGCAGTCACTCACTCGTTAGAAGAAATACGTGGTGGTAATAGTGTTGCTGGGATAGTCGCTTCATACTATATTACGGAGCATAAAAAATATAGCATCTTAGCGCAAATCGACATAGGAAACGGGCAGGCAGCGTACAGCCTTCTGTTGGAAGCATGACACAGTGGGAGGGGGAGTTTTACTTCGGCAGCAACTGGTTATGGGATGGCCGCGCGGGCTTTATCTTGAAAACGATCTGCTTTGGAGGTGCAGTCTAGGTGGGCTGACGGCTCGTAGTTTTTCGTGCGCTATGTTTTGCCCGCTCAAGTTGCAGTCAAGCGATAGACAAACCGATAGACCCTCGCTGCTGCTGCCACGTTGTCTCACGCCCGCGTTTTGACAGCGAGGGCCAGCGGTCATTGAGTGTGATCTGTTCCTGCGGGCGCTGGCATCATGCTTGTTAATTTAGCCAGTTAGTGAACATTCACAAGTTTATACGTACTATAAAACTGCTACCCTTACTTCGCGGATCTGTCTACAAATTTTCTATCGGAATCGGTGCTTCGTCTTACGGACGAAACTGCGACGTTTTCCAGCGAAACTGTGTACCTCTACCGTCCAAGCAAATTTTTGTATCGTTGGCGTGGTAAGCAAGAAACTCCCCATAAGCTGGCCAATTCCGGATATAGTGGAATGCGGGGCGAACCCGCCACGTAGGTGGAGCAGGCGTTAAGCACTTCCCATACGTGTGCAGATCCGGAAGATAGTGCAATGCCGGGCCGACCCGCGGCGGAGGTGAAGCAGTCATTAAGCACTCCCCATACCTGGGCCGATCCCGAAGATAGTGCAACACCGGCCCGACCGGTGGAGGAGGTGAACCAGGCGTTAAGTACTCCCCATACGCGGCCGGTCCCAAAGATAGCGCAATGCCGGGCCTACTCGGTGCGGAGGTGAAGCAGTCGTTTTGCACTCCCCTTACGTGGGCCGATCCCGAAGATATTGCAATACCGACCCGACCCGCGGCAGAGGTGAAGCAGGCGTTAAGCACTGCCCATAAGTGGGCTGATCCCGAAGATTGTGCAGTGCCGGGGTGACCCACGGCGGAGGTGCAGTTCGTCTTTAAGGGGCCCACATACACAGGTTCACCTGGTGATCCTTGTTCACAGATTGGAAGGGGACTTAGTTTTTTTACTGATACACGTTTACATTTGCATATGTTAGCCTGTTTATGGAAAACTTGTTTGGTAGTTAAGAGGATGCCTTTATTCTCCAGCATATGCTAGCTTTTGCCAGCGTCTGTGTATAAGCAGCGATGGTAGATGAGGACGTGGTATGCGCGTTTTAACACTTTGAATTAAAATCGATGATTTGTCATATACCTGAACTCACATAATAATAAAGTGCGGACGGAGCTAAAAGCTTTTGAACATTGTGATGTACTCAATAATCTATTTGTTTTCTTTCCAACCGTTTTCTTTCAATAGTAATATCTACCACCAACAAAATGCCATAATGAGCACACAATTTTTTCGACCTTGTTAGTAAAATTTTCGTAGTTCCGTGGCTTGTCGCTTTAGATCAGAAATTCTATCGATGTGTGCGGCATTCACAGAATTCCAGTTAAATATACTTTGCACTTGATCGCCCAATGTTTACCTCATATTATTATTATTTATCACAATAGGAAAATTTCCACGTATAGTGTGCGAGAATCGCTGTATTATACAAGATAGGCAAGAGAAACATTGTTTCCCACTACCAGCGTATTTTCATCTTGTCTCCGTATTTTTTTAGAAAGCCTAAATAAAGTTTCACTTGAACGTTTTACATCCCTGGTTCACCTTCGTAAGATTTTCAATCTACTGCAATATGGCTTTGAAAAACACGTCAGTCTAAAGAGTCTGCGCTTCTTTTACCGAGCGGATATATACTTTATAATGAAGGTTCACAGAACACATCACAGGCGTGAATAAACACAAGCTGGGCGATGCGACAGTCCAGGCTTGGTGGAAAAGAGTATCCCGCTCATCCCACTTGGTTGCGTTGGTGAAGCGGCTTAGCACGGTGCATCATCGTCGCTAACCGTGCATCTTCTCTGCTACATCTCTTTTCCCCTCTCCTAAGATGGAGCCACACAGGCCTTTTAAGGCGTTGTCAGGACAAGCGGTTCGCAGTTAGACTTGAGATGATCAATGCTCACAGTTTCACTACCAGGGCTGCAAACGTACTGCAAGGTGTGAGATGTTCGATTATATAATTCAGCGGAGAAATTCACTTTCCGTTGCGGTACGGACGATGGTATTTGGGAACAAGCTTCGAGGAGAGACGTGGCGTGGGTATTACAGAACTAAACGAGAGAGTCGGGCGAAGACTGGTGGTAGGCCGCCCGTCGCCATGACGAAGTTTCTCCTGCGCCTGGCTTTGTTCGGCGAGGGTGCGAGTAAGTTGCCGTCCTTCTCGTGCATATCAGGCGGCTTCCGAATGCGGTGTGATTTCAAATGAGTCGGGACGGCGAGGAAAGATGGTGCCAATAGGAGTTGAAGTTCACCGGCCAGTGAGTAAAAAGAAAGTGGAAAAACCTGTCGGTGTTTGTGGTGCAATGTTGTAGGCGTATGTGGCGAAGGGAAGGACAATGTCGCAGTTGGTCTGTTTAGAGGCGAGATCCATCGAACGCATTCCGCCAAGAGGTCAATTGAAGCGCTCTACCAATTGTAGTAATTGGTTTGCCGGTGATATGCAGATGTACATCAGTGAACAACATGGCATTCAACGAGAAATTCTTGAATGACATCTGGTAGGAACACATGGTCCCAGTAACTAAGTAGTTTGCGGTATGCACCGCAACGCAGCAGGACGCGTTGATGTAGGAAGGAGGCAATGTCCTGAGCTGTTGCAGCTGGCACAGGGACTCTTTCTTCGTACTTGGTGAGATGGCCTGTGGCCCCATTAAATGAGTGGTTTCCAGCAGCTCTTTATGACAGTCGTGCGTAAAGATGTGTCGCATTCCGTTCAAATGGTCGCGAGGGGTACGAGGAGCACCAATGGTTCATAGGCAAGACAAGGAGCAGGCATGTGGCGTTGACAGTAAGAGTAAGAGCCTATTCTACTTCAGTGCAAAAGTGTAAATTTCACGCCAATAAGGTGAAAGAAGTAGACTGCTTGAAGTTTTGAAATGCCTTTTGTGTACACACTGAGGATCGGCAGAGAAATCGTCCCATATATCAGCGCGGAGGTGTCTGGGAATAACTGGTATCCACTTGCGGCCTTGGAGACGGTTTTGGCAGTGATGGATTATTTAATTACGAGTGGGGAAGTAAGCAGCATGTGGGCCTAGTGCTACAGATGGCGGACCTTCTGGTGAATCGGTGAGGTTATCGAAAAGAGCCGAAATGAAGTTATGTGGCTGGAATGAGTCTAGCGTCGGGGTACTGGCAATTTCGGTGGGTACAGGGGAACGCGAAAGAGCATCGGCATCGACGTGTTTCTGACGTGACCGGTAGGCACCCCGTATGTCGTACTCTCGGAGCTGCACAGCTCAGCGGCCGAGGCGGCCACAAGGATATCTCACAGACGACAGCCAGCAGAATTCGTGTTAATAGAGCACGACATCGAAGGGTTGGCCGTACAGGTATGGCCAAATTTAGGTAATGTTACAGATAATCAGTGCTCTTTCCCTGTAAAAGAGTAGTTAGTTTCATCTTTTGTGAAATCGCGGCTCGCGTAAGCAAAAACATATTCGCCGTGTCTCGCTTTTCGTTCGGCTATGACAGTGCCAAGGCCAACTGCATCAGCATACATGTGGATTTTGGAGGGGGAGGGGCGGCTTGATCGACATTTTACCGTATAGGGGGAGTGGTGATTAGACGAAGGAGGATCGCAAAAAGCATGGTCGCAAACAGAAGAACAGGTGAAATGGTTCGAGTCTCTGCGAATAATCTTTGTCAAAGGCAGAATGATTGAGGCAAACGTTTGGATAGAGCGATGGAATTACTAACAGAACCGATGAAACCAATCAAGTCTTTCAGAGGTATGGTTCCTAGAAATAAAGTAACAACGCGGAGCTTAGCGGTGTTAGGTAGAATGCCATCTTTCAACATAACATGTCTGAGAATGGTAAGCGTGTGTGCACTGAAGAGAACACTTTTTTCCAGTTCAGTTGGGGGCCAGTGTTAGGGAGACAGCGCAAAAAAAGCCCCAGTCGATGTAGGTGAGTAGGCAAATCTGGGACAAATACGATGACATCACTGAGATCACATGGACACGTATGCCATTTGAAGCCGTGGGTAATAGTGTCTATTATGCGCTCAAAGGTTGCGGGAGGGTTTCAGAAGTCAAAACGCATCATAGTAAATTCACATTGGTCGTCTGGTACAATAAAAGCAGTTTTCGGGAGATGAGCTGCAGCCATAGACACATGCCAATAACCGGAACGTAGATTGAGAGAGGAAATGAACTCTTCAACTTGCAGACAATCTACGAAGGCGTCGTCGATCCGCGGAGCAGAGTAAACATCCTTTTTGTTATCGGGTTTCACTAGAAATAACTCCCATAGAAGCGTATCCTTCTTCTTAACTGAAACCAGTGCGGACGATCAAAGACTGCTTGGTGGCTGAATAATGCTACACTTCAGCATGTCAACTGCTTGATCATCATGACGCCGCGTTCTGTTGCCCATGCGCGGTATGATCGTTGCCGCAGCGGGGAGTGAGTGCTCGTGTTGATCTGGAGGCACACAGTTGGCTTTAAGACAGTCAAATCTAAAAGGAAACTGATCAAGGAACTTATCAAGTCACGTCGTTACATCGGGTGCAAGCCGTTGTCGATCGCATGGCGGGAAAGGCCTTAGGAGGGTGCAGCATTTAGTGGTATAGTGTTTATTTCCGATAAACCATCAGAAGCTGGAAAATTGGCAAGGATTTTGAAGGGCTTCACTTGGCCGAGAGATTCATTCCGAAGCAAGGGAAGCGGGAACGGAAATTGGCTGCGCGCAAGTAATTCAGTGACGGTAGCATCAAGGGCAAGCATGGCGGCTGGAGGTGGGGGCCAGTGTCGATGAACAAAAGCATCGCAAGGCGCGAAATGAGCACCATGATTGAAATTGTTGCAACAGAACACACGTGCCAGGACAGAAGCACGTGAAGAAATCACAATGTATCGAGCGATCATCAATTTCGCGCAGGAAAGCGGAGCGTCATTGTATATGATATCGGAAAATGGAAAGAAGGCGAGTTCAGCATGGAAGTATCATACTGCTCCTTGAAAGCAGTATATAAGAGCCCACCCTAAAATACTACGATTTGAGCAAGAAAATAATACCGTGAACTCGACTGCGTAGATGGCTTCTTGAATGAGTATGGCGGAGCACGCAGCCGCATGCTCGAGATGCTGTGCGGAGGCCATGTGCAGAAATGGGCGAAAGAAAGGTGTCGCGACTTTTGGAACAGAACAGCAAAGCTTTTTGTGAATTACAAAGACGGCTGTACCTGCGTGAATGAGAGCAAGCGTAGGGACACGTTCGACAGCGACTTGAATACGTTGGGCGGCGAATGACGAGGGCTCAGGCTTTGCGTCAACAATGGACTTTTTGCCTGGGGCACTGCGCTATTAATGTTCGTGTCAATGGTACAGGCAAGTCGATGTATAGAGGAGAGTGAGCGACGATGGGGAGAAGGAATCGGTGGTCGAGAGGTCGTCGAAGGTGAGGGTGGTTGGGTAAGTTGCTGTCTGTAGCGTAAGGCAACGGATGGTTGTAGACAGGCGCAAGTGCGTCGTCACGTGAAGGCAGTAGAGACGTGCGACATTTCCAGGTAGACAACACAAATAACAGATGGGCCACTTCTCCTAGATGCGCCAGTGAATGATGACTTGAGACCATGGTCGTATGCTTGCAAAAGTACGACGGAGGACGTATGTGGCCGTGATCGCACTACGGCTTCGGGATATGTAAGCGGAGGCGGAGATGGGAACGTCCGCGGTTGTGGTCAGCACACGGTTTCGGCGTATGCTGGCGGAGCCGTGACTGGAAGCGTCCAGTCGGCTGGAAACCCTTCAGACATCTGCTCTTTTATTATGTGCCCTGGCATGACTGAGTGCAGGGATTGGTTCCTGCGTCCAGAATATCAGGGACAGCTGGCGAGCAATTTGCTCACGTATGAAAACTTTGTACTGGGAGATCAGAAAGGGAGCGTGCAGAGTAAAATTCAAGTTGGACAGCAACTCTTCTGGCACGGAAGGGCGGCGGGTGACCAAGCCAAGCCTTCTTGGTAGAGCCCGTCATAGCTACGAAACATGTCAATAACTTCTGAGAACGCTTCGTAGGCTTTTCGAAAGCACAGATAGGAAGACGCCCTTTTCAATGTCCTTGCCTATATGCTTGATCGTGTCCGCATCAGTCACTGAGGCATCGATGCGGTTGCTAAGGTCTACGTTATTCTTCTGATAACTAATGAAGGTCACCCCGCGCTACTGTGCTCATGACAGTGGACGATCCTCCGCACTAAGCTCGCGAACCGCAGCAGGGCCGAAGACATCGGTGAACTTGGTCTTGAATGCAGTCCGGTGTGAATGGTAATTCATTGCTTCAAAATAAGTCAGCGACTCCTTTCTAGCGAAAAAATCCTATTTGTCAATTTGGCGTTGCGATCCAAGTTCTCGTGAAGACTCACTCGGTCGTCATATGATGACTACCTGTGTGCTACATCGCAGAAATCAGAGAAGGCCGAGCGGCTCTGACGGAGCGTGCCATAAAATACGATGGGGCGGGGTGAAGGTAATGTCATACTCATTTTCGTACTCGTCATGTTGATATGTAGCTTCGGGCTGCGCAACTCCCGCTTTAGGGAAAGCCATGCATTCTCCAGCAAATATATCAAAGGTTCACAGGACACGTCGTCGGCGCGAACAAACAACCGGGGCAATGCGACAGCCTAGGTTTAGTCGAAAACAGTCTCCAGTTCGGGCCTCTTGTGGTCTGAGGCCTCTTGCGGGCCACTGATGCGGCTTCGGAGCATGCATCTTTTTCTCTGAGTGAGCATCTTCCCCGCTAGGACTCGAAAATTTTCAAAATCAACTTATGTGGGAGGAGGCACGAAAAGGTACCGCCCTGGCTAAGGTTGATTTAGGCTCGCCAGCCGTGGCGCCGCGGTGTCCCTGGAGTGGCAGACACCGCGGCCGCTCAAATCCGGCGTGCTAGCGTGCTCCATTCTCGCGCTACATGCACGTGAGCGTCTTCTTCTTCCCCGGCCCTGGAGGAAATAGTCACGCCCCTACAGCGTCCTCCTCTCTTGTAATGCGAAACACGATAGAAATGCGCGCAAAATGGCGGGCGTATGCAAAGAAGAGAGACTACAGCACTATGCACTTGAATGGCAATGCCTACACTGCGTTCCAGACATAGCAGCCAACACTGTGGAGGCTAGAGAGACTTCATGCAGTGGCTTCATTCTCACTTGGATATAGTTCGATGCTTTTTGACCGCAAATGCGTGCAACTGTTTCTTTATATAGGCTACGCTAGAAGTGTATGTATTGAATGACACAACTTCTTATTTTGAGAAGCAGACTGTAGTATACCGCTGCTAAAGCGTTGTTTTAAAGCATGTTTATCTTATTTTTAGTTTTGGGGGTGTTATTTTTTATTTGCAACCCGTCGCGAGGTGATTCACGTGCATGGTCGCGCGAGCGAACGCTGTTGGCACGCCGCGAAGCATGAACGGAACGTGCGAAGTTTATGTTTCTTGGCCGAACATCCTGCGTAGCTTCCACAGCGTTGACTGCTATGTTTGAAGCGGAGTATAGCGTCCGGTAAGAAGTCCAAGTAAAGCCAGTTTAGGCCAACGACACAGATAAGAGTGGCGGTCGTGACTGATAGTATCTAGACACAGGGCGCATTGTATTCCCCGTTGAGGGCGTCGTCTTGCGCTGTCGAAGTCTGCGCGCCGAATGCAGTGCAGCTCGACAAGCAGAGTTTATTTTTACTTATTTATTTCAAGAAACCCCTAAAGGCCCTCATAACGAGGGTATTACATAGGGGGTGACAAAAATTCCACAAACATATAGTAAAGCGTATTCAAGGAATAGGCAACAAGAATAAAAAAAAAAGTAGAACAGCAACACTTAAGTAGACATAATGAAAAAACGCAACATAATAAAGAGAACACAAGAATATACATATATATATACATATATATATATATATATATATATATATATATATATATATATATATATATATATATATATATATATATATATATATATATATATATATATGGAAAATCAAACAAAACTAGAAGGAAAGCTACTCATCGCATTCATTCTTTAGAAGTTCATGAAATTTAGACGTATTCATTTCAGTTGCGATTGCGGCAGGCAGCTGGTTCCACTCAATTATTGTTTTGGGTATGAATGACTTCGCAAAAGATGAAGTGCGGCAAATGATGCGTTTGATCTTGAAAGGATGGTCACGGCGTGGAAAGACCGCCGATGGTGATTGAAAGAAATCATCATGAAGCAAGGGATGATGGTAAATTTTGTGAAAAAGTGTTAAGCGAGCAAGTTTGCGACGATGAGAAAGGTTATCAAGACCAGCACGAGCCTTTAACACTGTGACGCTAGTGAAACGTAAGTAATCTGAAAAAATGAAACGAGCAGCACGGTTCTGCAGGGATTCGATGTTATCTATGAGGTAGGCTTGATCCGGGTCCCATATGGCTGAAGCGTACTCGATTTTAGGTCGGATTAGGGTGGTATAAGCAAGTTTACGTACAGGCGCCGGAGCGTGTCGAAGGTTACGTTTTAAGAGGCCAAGAGAACGGTTGTGCGTGGTCTTCCACGTGCAGGGGGTTCATGCCGTTGAGGGGAATAACGCTGAATACGGCGTCGTCAAACAGCATGCAACGGTGCCATTGGCGGGGAACTGCGAATGTCGCTGCGTGCCTTATTGCCCTTGCTGATTCATGCTGCGTCACCTTTACAGGTATGGGCACAGTTCAGCAGGGCGGTGAATTGTGAGGACCAACAAGGCCTTGGTCTCGAGATGGCTTCGCAGTGAGTGCGGCTGCTCTTCGTCCGCTGCATATTTTGTCAGGGGTTTGGTCAAAGTTGCAACGGAAAGCATATGCTGTCGATGTTGATGTTGCTGGGTTCGCACAATCCGAGAGTTAAGTATTAGGCAGTGCCGGCAGCGTAGGTTGTGAGCGAGGCGAAGCAACAATGATGCCGTAGGGTGAAACCACGACCTGCCAAGGGTTCTCGTAGATTGCCGAGCCTGGTAGAAGTTTAAGCTCCGAAAGAAGACCGTCTGGCAGCTCGCGACTTGCGTGTAGATAGCGCAAATATTTGCCACTCATGTTGACGTAGAAGTCATTCTGGAGCTGCAGACCCCAATGGGCAGACCTGCTCCTGCAAAGCTTGGGTAAACCACGGAAGGAATCCGCGGAAGGTGCGAGCACAGAACATCAGAAGGCTCACCTGCTGCTGTTTTCGGTGAAATGCTGCTGTTTGCGATGGTCGCTGAAGGCATTGCCAAGCTTTTGCTTGTGGAGAGTGAAATTTGCGCCTAGTCGGTGGGCGAGCCTCTCACTTGGTGATGAGTGAGGTGCCCGCAAACACAAAGCTAATGGTCTCAGGGAACGTCCAAGGAAGGAGAGTGGCGGGCCGTAGAGTAGCCGAAAGCACTTGCGTTTGTCCAAGTGAATTCATTGGAATCAGTCGTCGCGCAGCTGCCTTTAAATACGGGGAGGAGGCTAACGAACCGAGTAGATGTTTGATGCTGGGACTGGCGAGTGCTGACGATCGGCATGGGTGGATGCAGGTCATGTGGGACGACAAAACGCGGAATGGCGCGACGGTTCAAATGGCGTTACGGTTGAACGCTCGAGGTGGTGTATTGAGCTAGGATGGCTGTACGCAAGTCCTCGTAGAAGTCGGGACCGCGGAGTGGTAGGCGGAGCTTGGAACGCAGCTGGAGCCTGCAACCTTGTTGATACGGAAGTGGCTGTCCAGTTGTGTGAACCAAGTGTCCGACATGTCGATGTAGAATTTCTGGACACTCTAATAGCGATTTACGCCTTCCAGACCCCGTGCGGCCACATCACTCTTGCCTTGAGAGAGTCGGCGCCTTGCCGGTGACATGGCTGGTCGTTATCGCCCGGATCACCAGTTTGTGGGAGGAGGAGTGAAGAGGTCACCGCTAAACCCACGACTTGTTCAGGCCGGCCAGCCATGGCACCACCTGGTCTCGGGAGTGGCAGACACCGTGGCCGCTCAGGTGAAACGTGCTAGTATGTTCTCTTTTCGTGCTACATGTACGTGAGCCGTCTTCTTGTCTAGTGGCTCTGGAGGCGATGGTTTAGCCGATACACTTTCTTACAGGTGTTTCTTTTGACTTCTCGAAAGATTTCGATTGTATTAGCCATCAGGCTCTTCTGCAGAAACTTCATCACTCTCGTATAACACGAAATACCCACTCTTTATGTAATCGTACCTACATTGGCGAATACAGTATGTAGAAAGTAACAGGCTCACAACTTCTCTGGACCTGGTTAATGTACTTGAGGGAATTATGTTAGGCCCATTTTGTTTATGTTGTATGTCAATAAACTTGTTACCACTGATGAGTCAGTGAAGTACGTCATTTACGCTGACCATACAAGTCCCTTCTTCTCTCGTCGCTCAAACTGTTGAGTTCGCAAATCATATCATCATCCATTTACATTTCTGTTATCTCTGGTCTATGCAAAACTATGTACAACAGAATGTCAGTAATGCAAGAGCAGTAACATACAATCCGCGTCGCAAAGAGCTTACCAGGTGGTTGCTATTTATCAATAACGCACCAGTGGAACACGTTCAGTGCTTCAAAACTAGCGGCATCTACTTTTCTACAGTTGTGTCACCGCCACTGGCCCAGCAGGGGGAAAGGCACTGACGCGCGCACATGCACCCTAAAGCACTGTCGGCGTCTTCCTTGGGGAAGGGGAGAAGGAACGAATGCAAGCGGGAAGCTTAATCATGCCGTTCGATGAACGGAGACAGTACTGTAGAGCCTAGCCAGACATTAGGGCTCCGCGTGCTCCATGGGGAAGGAGAACAGAATGCACGCACAAACGCTAACGTGTTACCGCCGTTACTACTTCATAGGTGATTATCTAACGGTTGTAGGTGCTCAGCCTCCCTGAAATATCGAGGCTTTCATCAATGCTTTGGTAACACACGACTCAGTCGTAACAGACTGGACCGCCGTGAGGAAGATGCCGATGGGAAGGGGACTACATCCGCTGTCCGCAGGGATTGCACGGGTAGTCGTAGCCTCAGGTTGGTGTCCAACAGCTCGCGTCCGGCAGAAGGTCGGCGAATCTCTCCCTACCGGTGTTTCATTCCACATTCAGAACACCGCTAATGCCTTGTGAGGTGAAGCGGCTATCTCTGGCTCACAGTAGGCGTCAGTCGGAACCACATCGAAAACGCCACCACTTAGCGGGCAAGCAGGAGACACATTCTCACCAAGCTCCACACGGCTTACGTTCCCGTTTCTATGCCACTATTGTATATGAAAATAATACAGCAGCACTGAGATCTCACTCGTGAATTAGTCTACTGCAAATCACATTCAAAAGAGAAGCATAACTGAGAAAAAACTCAGGCAGGAATAAAAACGCCCAGAGTTGATATCCTCAGGGTTCATCCCTGCGTTACAGGGTTCGACTTAAGCCATCGGCGTTGCTGTTTTAATTCCACTTGTTTTAACTTCCCTGCAAAAAATGCTGCTGCAAAGCAAGGCTCCAGTGTAGGAGAAGGTCATTTTTTGGATGACGTTGTTTGTAGCCAATTGAGAGAGCAATGTTTCGTCTCAATGGGGAACGTTGAGCGAACAAGGTAGGAAGACAGTTTCTGAACAGCCCTTACAATACACGCGCATTTTTTTCTCGGTGGCGCTGTACGACTGTTCGCGACTGGTCCACATGTGACTTGCATAGAGAACCAGGTGTTCTTCCTATCCCTCACCGTTTTCTCCAAATACAACACCCATGCCTCGTACGCTACCATCACACTGAACTTCGAATTACTTTCTGGAGTCCGGTGATCTGAATCCCGGTTGACTTGTGATTGAGCCCTTCAGGGAGCCAAAAGCACTTTTCTTTTTTTTTTGCCCATGATGACCTCTTGGGGCTCTGTTTTTTTTTAGGGCAGCAGTTAGAGTACTTGTCAATTCCGAGTACTTTGCAATCTACCTCTGATAGTTGCCTGGGACACCTCAGAACGAGCCAATGTCGGTCTTCATGCACGGCTACGGAAAAACCTGTCTCGCGACCCCTTCACGCCGGCGGTGACGGCTCCGTCCGATCACGCGTTCAAGGTGGATTGCTTCTGCCTGCGCCAGGTGACATTTTGGAGTCTTGTTTCTTGAGCCTGCTTCGGGTAGGCGCACCAGTACAGCCCGCATATGTTGCATCTGCTAAGGCCATGACGCGTAAAATGCACTATGTCGTCTAGACATGGCAAAGCGAACTCTTCCTGCCCCCGCAGCACTCTGTCCATAAGGCTCGGAAAACAACAGGGCGCGTTCCTTAAGCCAAAGCTCAACCCTTTGGGGCGAAAAGTACCCAATGGTTAATTGAATTCAGCGTATATGCTAGCCTGCTCTGTGACGGGAGCCTGCTAGTAACCTTTGACTGTATCTAGGTTGGAATTGAATAGAACGCTGCTAGCTCTCTGAAAGCGCTCTTAAACGTTGGGAATCGGGCAGATTACATCCTATGAGATCGAATTTAGCTTGTGCTAACCGACGCAAAGACGCTGATCTTTTCCAGGTACTTCAACTAAGCTCAAAAGCAAGGTGTAGTCGCCTCACGAGTTTCTATCACTCCCAGTACCAACATTTTCTTCACTTTGGCCTCCATAATGTCGTATTGACTCGATGATACGGGGCGCACCTCACACCACGATGGCGGTGAGGACGGTATCTTGACGTCATGCGTAAGCATAGATGCCCTGCCTGGATTGTCCACAAAAATACTCCGATACTCATGCAGGAGGTTTCGCCCCTCATTTCAGTGGTCAGGTGCCAGCTGCGCTTTAGAAACCAGATTGGTAATTACTTCATCAGTGGCTTCTCCGTTCGTCGCTGAAACAAACTCTGGAAACTCCACTGGAATCTCTTGAGCTACGTTTAGCAAAACTCCCACAACTGCTTCCCATTATCTGTATGGCTTGAGCAGATTACCAAGGTAAATTTGCTGTACCATCCGCTACTCATATAGGTGGTGTCTGATAGCTTTTAAACAGCCTAGGCTAGGCCTTCCCATTGTACATAAATTTGGGTTTTCTGTGATGTTCTTAGAATCATCACTTTATCGCCCACCACAAACTGACGGGACCTGGCTGTGCGATCATAAGAGATCTTCGCTCACTGCTGGGCCTTAGATATTGCGTCGCTTTATAATTGCCGAGCTCTTTTCATACCTTCAAGTAGCTTAAGGAATTATTTCAGCCTTCCCAGAATTCTCGAATCGTGCAGAGCGCAGACCACAGGGCGACTGTCAAGAATGTAAATGTTTAGATGCCTCACTTCACCTTTCAAGCCATTCTAATAGGTATCCGGCTGGCCCTGTTCAAATCACCAAACACAAGCCCGACCAATCTAATGCCACGTCCCAGTACCAGTACTGTTCGTTCTTGCAACATTATTGCTGATACCGGGGCACCATTTTGGGTGCTACGCTGTCTTTACTGCCGGATAAGTTATCTGTTGAAATTTACTTCAGTCTCTGCATTATATTACATGCTGCGTGCTAAACAACATTGTGATTACGCATATGTGAAAGTGCACACGGCCACGGCTTACCATGCGGATGCCGTAAAATCCATTTTGTGTAAGATCCTCCAAGACGTCCGAGGTTAGTATGGTTGGTGGAACCATGCGGCAGCTATCGAAGTTGATATCGGGTTCGTGATGGTGCACAACAAGAACAAAAATATCCACCGGTACTTCCCTGCACAAAGACATAGACGATCAGTATGCGGCCAGGTTCATTAGGTGCATTAGGTTAATAATCCGTCTTTAAACTTTAGTTTTTTTTTTCCTTCCATGATTGCTGAGTGATAAAGTGTGCTGCTTCTTTTGCACAATGTCTCGTCGGACACATTCCAGTGGGTCGTGCAATGCTAGGCTAGTTCTGAGAGCGCCGCGCAGAATAACGAGCGGAAGGATTTCTTAATTCCCACTCTTACATACTTTAAGCCAATTCATCACTATGAGACGTAAAATCCCCCGGCGTATCACACTCGCTACATTTTAATTCATGTATTAACCATGGAAGCGAAAGAATGTACAAGGCTAGCACAAGCAATGTCAATAAGTTTATATTATTATGACACTCAGAATTATATAGACGCCATTGCGACGACTACCAAGGCAACTTCATTCAAGCTGCAGTACTCTGGGTAACTTTGATACACCAAGCACGAGCTCATAGATACTACACGCACTGGAGCATGTTACATTATTCGAGCCGGCACCCATGGCGTGAGTATGATTTTTTTTTCAGGCCGAAATAATGCTTAGGATAGCTTCCAATAAATAACATTTGAATGCAGTATGACTAAATCGAAATCCAATTATAATAAATTTAGTATACGTGGGAGGACGTGAGAACGCATATAACTACCGTCACAGCCCGTCATCATGTCAGAAACTTACCAGCATTAGCTGGTGGCTAAAAACCACTAAGGACGCTGATCCCCTCATGAACGCAATGAACTCTAATTGTAAGAATACGCGAAATATGTTCCATGAAGTATAATTTTCAGCTAAGCATGGAGTTAGCAATAAACCGAGTCAAATTCGTTATATCGTCTTGACATCTGCGACAGCCATTCAGCCATGGTGCTCAATTAAAATGGGCCCTGAACCATCCCTCGTGCCATGTGAGAAAAGGATGAGGCAGAACTAATCTCAAGATGACGTAACTTTCGACTTTAATGCGTTTAGCATTGAATCAATATAGGGATAAGACGTATTGCCACCATCGAAAAGAATTATGCATGAGGCGCGCACTGCAGTGAAATTTATCTTTCAGCGCGCCTTTATCATGTGGCGCAGCCTGCCAATGCGTCGGATTGCTGTCCTTGAGGATCCTGTTTGACGTTGGTTCAGTACCGCCCGCCATCCGGGAAATTTAGAAAAATATTTTTCGTTATTGTAGAGCACCACATTCCGAATGACGCATGTCTAGTTACCCTAGCTGTCGTCAGAGACGTTTATTGAAGAGCGTTACACACCTACTGGAACATACCCAGTGATCCAACTTGGCGTCAGCGAGGTTCGTTAAAAACCAGCAGAGACCGAGCAGCACATATCCAGTGCACCAAGTCAGCGCAAAAGATTTTCTTCGAACCGTGCCGCCAACCTAATTCCCGCATCTACCGTGACCCATGCTGGCGTGAAAGATTCGTTTAAGAGCCGCATGCATATGCACATTGCCACATAATCTGTCACCCAAGTTGGTCCGATAGTTGGTTTCGTACCCTGTTACCTCAGCACAGCTGCACAATGCGCTACCCTTACGTCCACTGACAACCCTGTAACCCAGTTAAGCGACAGAACGGTGAAACACAAGCATATACAGTAAAAACAAACAGAGACATCGTCTCCGGAAAGTGCATGACTATCCTAAGAATGCTACTGTATGAAGGCACATCCGGAGAATAGCATAGGACACTGTAACATCTCAGCTAAATTTCACAGCGAAGCTGTAGTGGCTCAGGATTCGTGCATTTTTGTTCTGCGTCAACAAAGTGTGGGCCAATCATGGTGATAGTGCACAAAGGGTCCAAGCGCAAGGGCACATACCCCTGCGGACTCCGGGTAGTGGGCTCCGCAACCTGTAACGTGCCCTTCGACTGCACTCTTAGTGAAGTCCTGCATAACGTCTCCCGTATAAGCGGTACGTTCTCGCTTTGTCCCGGGCTACCGAATGTAAGCGTTCTTTCAAGCCAGATCATGCGTGACAAAACGCGGCCCACCTGCTGCTCACGGCGGTATGCGGCCAATGAGCAAAGAGAGTTCGTACGCAGCCCTGCAAATTTGGCGCCCGAAAAGCGCGCAGAAGCGTTGAGAGAACGTAACAAAGCGAAAGGTGCTAGTAGTTATGAGAGAGAAGCTGTGAGAAAGAAAGAAAAACGAAAGGCAAAAGGAGAGAGCGAATAGACATAGAAAGAAGTCGTCACCCCTGCGCGTCACTTTCACGGCGCAGGAGGAGGAAAGACTGCGCCGGCCGGGAAGGAGCAAAACAGCGTGAGCCGGCGAACAAGGCGATTATTTTCGGTGGCAATTATTGTCATAACTTTACCAGCGACGTTATGCGACTGTGTGCGCGTTGTATACGCATCTGGACGCGTCGATGAACATTCTCAGTTATGTAATTGATGTTCAATTCCGCCGACCTTTCGGGGAATTGTAAGGAGCCAGTGACACTCGACATGTCGTGGGAGTGCGACCACAGGCCGACAATCAGCAGCGGTGAGCCTCCATGTGCGCCCGATTGTCGGGCTATGGTGTGTTTGCTGTACAGCTGCAAACCAATGTTGACTCGGTAGGTTGATGTTTTCTTACCATACTACGATATGCTTAATTTCTGCTTTTCCATTATTAAAGGCGAGCAGATAACGAATCTCGGTGATTAAACATCGGTATGTGTAGTACTTATGCAGATACGGGGATTGAAGTTTTGGTGTGAACTACCTATCACTGCGGGCGTAGTTCTGTTTAAGTTTCCTGAAATTGCATTAGTGCTGACGTTATTTTTTGCTTGCGTAGTCAGGTGTACTTTAGTTTAAATTTCATGCGCGGACTTTTGGGCGCTTTATCGCGCCGCTAGTAATCGTGTGCAGCCTCCTAAGAAATCTGCCATTGTTCTTATCCCCTTCGTCGACATTGCGAAATGAATGCATTGTATTTCATAGTTGAAGTTTGTCGAACGACTGCTTTATTTCGAACTTTCTTTTTCAGTTTCTTACGTACTTTCCTGGTTGTAATGTGCAGATTTGCATGGGTTTCTCGTTTTTCTGTTCAATGCGTCGAGTTGACTGGAATTCAAAACCTAGTTTAGCTCGAAGCTTGTTTGACGAGAAAATAGTAATTCAACTGCGACGACTCAGCAGCAGAGAAAAAGTGTCGGTTTGCACTAGAAGCAGGATTCGCCACAGTACATCAGGGAGAGAAGCAGTGCAGTCGTTATTTGTAGAAGGGGCGAAGTTCCATGCCACAGGCAAAATTTTAATGGCGCGATATCTCACGCCGACCTAGCAGTTTCAAATTTTATTGCAGACTGAAAAATCTGCATTTCTGTACTTTTGTGTTTTCCTATTGTTGTCAGAAAGCAGCGTTGCATTGCTAAAAATGTATTAAAGATTAAAAAAACACAACAAGTCGGACATTGCGCTTATGTCTAGTGATTTCTCTGCAGTGTTAATTTTCGGCTGTGGCGTACCCACTGGCTCAAAATAGGCCTCAATAAGACCTTTCTTGGGAGCTTTTGCTCCTTCTATTATAAAATTTTGGCAATTTCTTTTTATTTTCCACCTAACTGTTCTTTTTCTACACAGGATTAAAGCAGGAGAGGTCGACATTATTAACAACACTAGCAAAGAAAGCGGCATACCCGGCTCTCCACTGCAACTATAGAGTGGACCATAGCGCCGGTAACTGAAAATCAGGCCCAGAATGGCTGTTCCTTGCAGTGCGCAAAGATCATATGCTTATCATGAGGCACACAAAGGAAAAACTGATATTTAGCTGTCACAAAAAGTGGGGTGGGGTGCAGAAGAGACAAGTGTTTGCAATATTGCTCGCATGAGAAGGACATTCAAGCACTTGCACGCGCTGTACTATCATTACAGCTAAACACACATTCAAAAGCCCTCTCACTCCTTTCTGATGACTTCACAAGAATGGGAAGTCACTGAGTTTAGGCGAGTGTGAATGAACGCAAATGCGGCTGAACACCAGTAAGTGTAAGGGGTATACCCCTTACACTTGAGTGTAAGGGGAATGAGTGCTCCTGAGCGCCACCTGAGGATGTGGGCCAATTAGTTATTATCTGCAAATATGAAGAAATGTGACTGTCAAATAAACTATAAGACCAAGAAAACTGCGTTGATTTCGAAGAGGACAAGTATTACTTATGCAGAATACGAAAAATGCAACTGAGCACATTTTGCTAGCTTTAGTTGCTTGCTCAGAGCGTTACGTGTGTTTCTCCATTGCCATGGCTTGAATGCTTTGTTTACACTGGGCATGCTCTCATCGTACTCAGATTAAGTACGGATGGCTTCCAATGCAAATAATGAGAGTGAAATCTCAAACACAGTTCTGTGACTTGAAAGGTCGGACATATTCACATGTTCACACTCTCTTACGAGTTATGCACATGTGAAGTGTGTGATACATAAAGCTCTGATTTCTGTAGTAAATCGTCGCCACCTAGTTTCATAATGTTATGATAGAAAACTGGATGTGTTGGTTGAGACTGATGTGATCTGATAGGCGCAAAGATGACAAAGAAGGTAAACACACAGATCGGGTGCTTTATTTACTTGCGCTAGTTCGAGGCCATACAAGAAGTAAAACGGGGAAAAGCCAGCAGTCTCGAGACGGGAAGAGTTGCATGCAAAGGTAATGTAAGGTAGAGCCGTGTCCCAGTCACGGTGGTCGTTGGAAACGTATTTGGATAACATGTCGGTAAAGGTGCGATTCAAGCGCTCAGTGAGGCCGTTCGTTTGGGGATGGTAGGAGGTGGTAAATTTATGCCGTATTGAGCAAGCACGCATGATGTCGTCGATGACCTTGGCCAAAAACGTGCGGCCACGGTCAGTTAGCAATTGACGCGGAGCACCATGCATCAAAATAATATGTTGGAGGAAGTCTGCAACATCAGTTGCGCAACTGGTCGGAAGAGCACGGGTTACACGGTCCACAGCGAAGAGCACGGTCCACAGCGACTGCAACCCACTTGTTTCCATATGTAGACTCCAGAAAGGGGCCGAGAAGGTCTAAGCGGACACGATGAAAGGGCTCGGCAGGAATGTTGACCGGCTGCAGGTAACCAGCGGGGAGCTGGGAAGGCTTCTTGCGTCGTTGGCAAACTTCACAAGCGGCGACGTAACGTCGTACGGAACGGGCACGACCCGGCCAGACAAAACGGCGACGTACAGTGTCATATGTTCGAGATACGCCGAGATGTCCTGCCGTTGGTGCGTCGTGGAACTCTTCTATAACGGTGGAGCGGAGGTGTTTAGGTATTACGAGTAGGAACTCAGCCGTCCGGATGACGGTTACGACGGTGCAGAGTACCGTCGCGGAGGACGAAGAGGCGTAGAGTAGCATGGGCCGGAGAGTGCTCAAAATGGTCGATGAGTGCTCTGATGTAGGCGTCACGGCGTTGCTCGTCTGCGAAATGAAGCAACTGTGATACAGAGAATACGCAAGAAGCACTGGCAATATTAGAGGAGTCAGAGTCGTCAACAGGGTAACGCGACAAGCTGTCAGCGCCTTGGTGCAGGCGGCCAGACTTGTATACCACGGAATATGAAAATTCTTGTAGCCTCAAAGCCCATCGACCAAGCCGGCCTGTAGGATCTTTTAGCGATGAGAGCCAGCAGAGAGCATTATGGTTAGTGACTACGGAAAAAGGGCGACCGTAAAGGTAAGGACGGAACTTCGCAACCGCCCAGACTACAGCAAGGCATTCTCGTTCCGTAATAGAATAGTTGCGCTCCGATGGTGTGAGGAGGCGGCTCTCATAAGCACTAACGCGATCCTGGCCACGCTGACGCTGAGCTAAGACGGCACCTACGCCATGACCGCTGGCATCTGTACGCAATTCTTTACGGGCATCAGGGTTGAAGTGGGCGAGAATGGGTGGTGAGGACAAAAGAGTAACGAGACGAGAGAAGGCGGCAGCTTCTGCAGTACCCCACGAGAATTGTAGGCCTTTCTTCAAAATATTAGTAAGGGCTCTAGCAATTGTCGCAAAATCTTGAATAAATCGACAAAAGTACGAGCATAGCCCTACAAAACTTTGAGCGTCTGCGACTGTCTTCGGAACCGGAAACTCTCTGACAGCGCGAGTTTTGTCGGGATCAGGCTGTACTCCGAAAGGGTCAACGAGATGGCCCAGAAGAGTAATTTGCCGGTGGCCAAAACGACATTTGGACGAGTTAAGCTGCAGCTTCGCCTTTCGAAATAGATCAAGTATAGTTGTGAGACGTTCAAGGTGAGTGCCGAACGTTGGCGAGAAGACGATGACGTCGTCCAGGTAGCAGATGCATGTGGACCATTTGAAACCTTGAAGCAAGGAGTCCATCATACGCTCGAAGGTGGCAGGGGCGTTGCATAATCCAAATGGCATTACTTTAAATTGGTATAGGCCATCAGGTGTGATGAACGCGGTTTTTTCTCGGTCCGTATCGTCAGCAGCAATCTGCCAATATCCCGAACGAAGATGAATAGACGAGAAATAGCTGGAAGCGTGCAGGCAGTCAAAGGTGTCGTCTATACGTGAGAGCGGGTAGATGTCCTTCTTAGTAATGTTGTTCAGATGACGGTAGTCTACACAGAAGTGCCACGTGCCGTCCTTCTTCTTAACCAACACTACAGGTGACGCCCAGGGACTCGAAGAAGGCTCAATGATGTTTTTATCGAGCGTTTTGTTGACTTAGTTTTGAATTACTCGGCGTTCCGACGCAGAAACTCGATACGGTCGTCGGTGAATAGGCGTAGCATCGCCAGTAAGAATCTCATGATTGACCGCGAGCGTCTGGCCTAAAGGGTGATCATCGATGTCGAAAATATCTCGGTAGGACGATAATACTTGGCAAAGCTCTTCAGCCTGCGTCGAGGACAGATCCGTCGCAACCATTTTCTTTATATTGGGATCGGCTCCCGAGGCTGGCGCGAGGGGCGTGCTAAGCCCCTCGATAACGCTGCCACGTATTGGTCGCCGAGACCGTCAACGGTGGCAAGGCAAATACCTTGCGGTAGAATTTGCTCTGCCAATCCAAAGTTACAGACAGGCATGCGAGTGCGGTTCCCAGTAATATTAGGTATACTGTGAAGCACTCTAACGTCATACCTTATTGGAATGTCGGGCAGAGGAGTGACGAGGTACTCGCCATCAGGAACTGGTGGGAAAGACAACATTTCAATGTAGGATATTGACTTTGGCTGCAGGCGAAGAAAGCCGGTGGGACGTAAGTGGCAGTGGGGTGCGTGAGAAAGTTCTGCGAGCATCGGCAACTCAAGGCGAACGGTGCTGAAAGAGCAGTCAGTATGAGCAGAATGTGCGGAGAGAAACTTCAGGCCCAGAATGAGGTCGTGGGGGCAATGAGCAGTTACGGTGAAGAGGACAGGAGTGTGGCGGCCGGCGATGCTGACGCGTGCCGTACACATGCCGGTGATAGGCACAGTACCGCCATCCGCAACGCGGACAACGCGTGCCGAAGCTAGAGTGAGGCGCTTGTTCAGTCGTCGTCGGAAGGCGGCACTCATAATTGAAAGATGTGCTCCTGTATCGATGAGTGCCGGGACAGGACAGCCGTCAACATCAACGTCAAGAAGGTCTCGGTTCGTGGGTAACATGAGCAGAGGATTTGAGGGCAGGGTCGACAACGCAGCTTCACCTCCAGAAGCTGCAGTGCCTAGTTTTCCGGCTGGATTCGGGAGGCGATAGGCGGCAAAGAGAAGCGACGGGGTTGGGGTGAACGAGACTGATTGCGTCGAGGTGAGGGCGAGCGGCTGTACCGAATGTTCGGAGCAGGAGCATCAGCGGCAGTGGATTCATGGCGGTTGGTAAAGGGAACGAAAGGTCCAAAAGTGCGGGAATAAGCGGTGGTGTATGTCCGAGAAGGTGGTGGCCATCGGTTGCGGCAGTGACGAGCGACGTGGCCAATGCGACAGCAGTGGAAGCAGATTGGTCAGTCATCAGGGGTACGCCATTCGGACGGGTTGTGGCGAGATGTGGTAGACAATGACTGTCGGGGACGAGGAGGGCCGGTAGAGAACTGGGGAACGCTGGGTTGAGACGTGGAACACACGGAGTTCAGACCCATGTTCTCAAATTCCTGTCGGACGACGGCCTGGATCATCGCAATGGTAGTTGCTGGAGGATCGGGAGGCGTCGTGAAGAAAGCTGGCGAACAGGTGGCCTCGAGTTCGCGGCGAACAATACGGGTGACGTCGTCACAGGTGGTGGTCCGACGTGGTCGACCCTCACACGTCGACGTAGCAGCAATGTGGGGTAGCCGCGTTATGTGCTGTGTGATACGGCGGCTCTTAGCTTGTTCCAGGCGACGGCATTCTTTGATGATGGCGTCGATAGTCAAGACGTTGCCGAAAAGACGCAAATTGAAAGCGTCGTAGGCGATGCCTTTTAGAATATGTGACACTTTATCGGCTTCGGACTTAGCATCGTCAGCTTTGCGGCATAGAGCTCAGACGTCGAGGATGCAGGAAACGTACGGCTCCGTAGATGATTGAACACGAGACGCAAGAGCCTTTCTCGCGGCGGCCTTGCACCCAATGGGGTCGCCGAACAGTTCCCGTAGCTTCTCTTTGAAATGGACCCAACTCGTTATCTCGTCGTCGTGCGTTTGGTGCCACACGCGTGGGGTGCCGCCGAGATAAAAGATGACATTAGCTAGCATAATCGTTCGGTCCCACCTGTTATTAGCACTGGCGTGTTCATAGAGTTTGATCCAGTCGTCAACATCCTGGCCCTCCAGGCCAGAGAACACACCTGGGTCGCGATGTGGGGCGACCGTGACGATTGGAGCAGTGGGACAAGCCGAAGCCGTTGCAGAGGTGGGCGCGTCACCGGGAGGCATGGTGACAAGCTCAGTGTGCCGATCACTTCTGAGTTCCGTGGTGAGGACGGGGATCGCTGACCTCAACCAGAATGTTGCGTGTGGAAAGGCACAGACAGAAGAGGCTATTTACAGGCTATTTACACTGGAGCCAGGCAGCCATGCCGACACTCGCTCGCGCGAAGCGCACCGACCAACTTCATTGTCGTTCTCGCGGCGGCTCGTTTCTTGATCATCGCTCGATGATATCGTCATAATATATATATATATATATATATATATATATATATATATATATATATATATATATATATATATATATATATATATACTGACTGGCTCCAGTGGAAATAGCTTGTAAATAGCCTCTTCTGTCTGTGTCTTTCCACACGCAACATTCTGGTGGAGGTCAGCGATACCCGATATATATATATGTATATATAACGCTCATTCAGTCAAATCAATGCGGTTCTAGCGCTTTGACAAAGCTATACGGCCGGAAAATGGTCCCCTGGATGAAAATTACAGTCTGTAGTGGCTCCGGAAAACACTGTGAATGTTTGAGTGCTTGAAAAAATTGCTTCGATAAAATGACTTCCTGTGTCACATGTTGGTCTAGATATTAGCTGTTTCAGCATCGTTGGCTGCTCCGAGAAAGCTGATATATGGAGTGATTTATCCTTATTAGAGTTCCGATTCATCCGTCTCGTCCAGTGTGACCCAGCTCTTATACAGCCATCTTGCCGGCCTCCCAGTGCCTCCTAGCGAGCGCATGCGTCCTCTATGCGGTCCAGTGGGAAAAAAAAACAACGTTGGTTTCACATTGAAAGGCATTGGAAGACGCTGGGTTTTGCAATAGGGATAATATCACGTAGTTTTTTGCAACCGTACCGCTTACGCACCTTACATTGCAACGGTTGTTTAGACAAAAGAAGCCATTATGGGAACATGCATGGGCCGCATGCGCAGCTGACCCCGTTGTTGCGCCTCGCACGACGGACTCGCAACAAATATCAGCCGCTTGGATCCTGTAAGAGATGTATAGCTCGGCAGTACGTCGGTTGATCAGAGCTGGGATGATGACACTTTTGATAGCTCACTTGGTCACAGTAGGCGTAATAAGTTCAGGACTGGCACAATAACATGGCCTACAAGTGCGAAAAGTTTGGCAGACATTTGCGCACACATTTTGCAGATATGTGGGTGCGCGTTCCTGGACTGTGGCGCTCCTGCATATTCGAGCATATTCGAATAGCTCGAGCACATTCAGGCAGTGGCGTAGCTAGGTCGTCTGGCACCCGGGGCCCACAGGTCTTCTGTCACCTCCCCCCCCCCCCCCCGGGTGTAGTCGAGGAAGGCGAGGATATTAACATTTTCTGAGTGTCTTCAGACGTATATAACCCCCCCCCCCCCTTGCCCCTTGCACCCGGGGCCCACGGCCTCCCGGCCCCCCCGTTGCTACGCCTCTGAATTTGCGCACACATTTTGCAGATATCTGGGTGCGCGTTCCTGGACTGTGGCGCTCCTGCATATTCGAGCATATTCGAATAGCTCGAGCACATTCAGGCAGTGGCGTAGCTAGGTCGTCTGGCACCCGGGGCCCACACGTCTTCTGTCACCTCCCCCCCCCCCCCCCGGGTGTAGTCGAGGAAGGCGAGGATATTAACAATTTCTGGGTGTTTTCAGACGTATATGACCCCCCCCCCTTGCCCCTTGCACCCGGGGCCCATGGCCCCCCGGCCCCCCCCGTTGCTACGCCTTTGAATTCAGGCAGCAAGAGGGAGGTTTAAAATTCCTCTGACCACGGTGAAATAGGTCCATATTGATAGGGAAAGCAATCGCATGAGCCCCAAGCATCTACGATGCTGGCTGCTCGAACGCTGCAGGAAAGTCTCGGGTGCCACAAGTATAGGGGTCATTTTTCTACACTAGAGCAAACCGCCCTATATCCCGCCGTGGTTGTTCAGTGGCAATGGTGGTGGGCTGTCTAGCACGAGGTCACGGGATCGAATCCCGGCCACGGCGGCCGCATTCCGATGGGGGTGAAATGCGAAAATACCCGTGTACTTAGATTTAGGTGCACGTTAGAGAACCCAAGGTGGTCGAAATTTCCGGAGTCCTCCCCTACGGCGTGCCTCATAATCAGAAAGTGGTTTTGGCACGTAAAAGAAATGGGTCCTCTACGAATAGGGAGTGAGCATGACTGAAAAATTAGACCGTAAGACGTAAGACTCACCTTATTTTTAACATAGGCTAAGCATGCAAACTTCCAAATTTGAAAAATGTAACATATTGTAGCGAAAGCAATCATAAGAAACTCCAGGCACATTAATACTGTCGGCGTCGTTGTTATGTTCTGCATAAACTGCAAGAGCGATAACTGCGTTGCGTATGCGATATGTGCCCGTGAAAGCGCTAGGGGGAGTCGACTATAGCGCCACCATCTCGCACGCGCAAGGGAAGCAAGCGGGGAAGAAGCGCGCCGTCTTCAGTCTCATGCCAGGCACCGGGGTGACGATAGGTAGGGGCGTCCTACTACGGTGGCTGCTGCGTATGGCGCAGCCACGCGTGGCAGTGCGTACCGCGCTAGTCCTATCTTGAGAGCGATGTGCAACGGAGGCAGACTTTAGGCCTCTGCGTTCACCGAGGGTCAATAGCTTCGTGTGCGCTGTGCTCTCGCCGTTTAGTTCAAGTTTAAGCGAGAGGGAGCACGAAGGTCAGTTCGTTCAATTCTGCCGTGCTAACTCCCTCCAGCGTTTTGATAGCGAGTTTCAGCGGTCAGCGAATGATATGGGTTCATGTTTTATTGTGCTCCCGTGAGCTCATGCTTGTTCATTTATTTAGTAAAGGAATGTTTAAAATTTAAACATAACTACTATCCGTACTGGGTATAGCTCTCTACTAATTAGCTATCGCAGTTGATGTTTCGCCTGTCGGGCAAAACTGTGCCTTTTTTCTCAATTATATCGACACTCCAGATGGATTCCTGCTGTTGCCGTCGCCGTAATGTTGCCTATAAAGTCTAAGGGCTATAACACGGTCCCTGTGTGCCGTATGCTTTATATGCGAGTGAAAGCATGCGAGGTTGAGCCAACGATGGCTAGTCAATCTCGCGCGCGCAAGGGAAGAAAGTGGGGATGAAGCGCGCCATCTTCCGCCGCGCGCAAGGCACCCCGTGGGTAGGGGAGGGACTGGGGGGGGGGCGGTGTTCTTCACTGGTGACTGCTGCGTATGGTGCAGTCGTGCGGGTCCTATCTCGAAAGTTATCTGCGACGGGGTCAGGGTACTGATATGCGCTGTGTTTTCGCCGCTTAGTTCGCGTTGAAGTGGGGCAGGGGGCAGGTCAGTTTTCTCGCTGCTGCTGCCGTGTTTCGTCACTCCAGCGTTTTGACAGCAAAAACACACCTCATCGAGTGAGATGTGTTCATGTTCGCTTACACGGCCGATAAAACCACTATCGTTACCTCGTAAACCACTCTACTAATTAGCTACCAGAATTAATGCTTAGTATTTCGTTCTAAACTACGTCTTTCCTTTATTTCGTTACGGCATTTCTGTGCTCTAGTTCTCACGCACCCTCTGAAGCACTCCCCTTATGTTTCACGCGCTACACCTTGGATGTTTCCCCGATACAGCCTAACCCTTTCTTATGCACTATGATTGCTCCGTTTACGCAACCTTCATTTATCTAAACTTCAATGTTGTTTTATAATAATTTTATTGTTGCAAATGTACAATAATGAGTTTTAGAGGTCTTGTTACCGGCAGTAGTAAGAAAGAAATCCCAGTCCCATTGGTCTTCAAGTTCCCACAGATAACATTCGTTACTTTGCATTAAGTGGCCAGTTAGGGTGCCTCGGATATGTGGTACCCACCACGCCACTAGTTGAAGGCCATAATATTAATTTTTGGATATCTAAAAATGCCTTTGTGATCTGTTTACACTTTATAGAATAGCCGGCTGAGTGATTTACCCCACAGTGCCACGATAATCCTATCAAAATGCGCCGCACCACTTAGCAGGAGCGAGAGCGTTTGGGTTATTGCGAAAATTATAAATGCGACTATTTTTTTAAATGCTGTACTCACGTCAGAGCCTCTCCAACGTAAATAGCGTTTCCTGCATTTATCAACCAATTGTGGAGAATGGTATAACTCGGCCGTAGTTTAACGTCTTTTTTATTATTCATTATCCCGGCGATCATCTGCAAGGAAAAAGAGATCGCAGCCGTAATTTAAAATGACAAATGTACCCACAATGGGGCTCTCCTCTTGTCAGCCAGACAGAAAGAGAAACCGCTCAATGTAGGCAGTGGTAGTCGATTCCCAAGCAAACACAAAGTGACCTGCTATAAATGAGAAGAGCGTTTGGTTTCCAAAGCACGAGGTCGAGGAATCGAAACCCGGCCACGGCGGCCACATTTCGATGGGGACGAAATGCGAAAACAGCCGCGTACTTAGATTTAGGTGGTGCACGCTGAAGAACCCCAGATGGTCAACGTCACCGAAGTCTCCCGTTACAACGTGCCTCATAATCAGATCCTTGTTTCGGGACGTAAAACGACCCGATTTTCATTAGTCATAGCATAAGAAGCCAACAAACAAAAAAACCGACGACGACCTATGGGAATTCACTTGCACTTACTAATTAAATGAAAGAAATGATAAAGTAACGAGAACAAGTGCATGAGAAACAAGATGCCGCAGGTGGGGTACGATACCATGTCTTCGCATTACGCGCGAGATGTCCTTACCAATTCAGCTACCGCGGCGCCGTTCCCGCATGCACATTTGGGGGTATTTGTATTTTACTACTAAATTAACCCTGGGAGTTATAAATGACGAGAAAATGAGGCGTCCACCCAAACGTAGCTATGAGCTACAAAGGTTTTTGTAGTAGTTAGCTACGTTTGCGTGGATGTCTCATTTTCCCTTTACTAATTACTTATATCCACCTTTCCGATTCACGTAGAACTATTGCGTCTATCCCTGGGAGTGATAGCCACTGACACTATTCACAAGCCTTGGTGGCGGATGTGGAACATTAATTCTGCTGCAGACGTCATTAGTAAGCGATCTTTTTGGGTGCGGGCAATTAGCCAATAAAGCCACATATGCTATCTGAAGGCATCAAGATCGCCGGATTGGATACCCTCGTTATGACCCTTATTGATGCCTTCAGGGAGCATGAGTGCATTTATTGACGAGTGGCCTTCATTCGAAAAGATCAGGTACTCGTGACGCCTGCGGCAGAAAGAGTGTTCCGCATCTACCGCCAAGGTTTGCCTATGGTGGTGCTGGCTAACACTCGCAGGGTTAGTTCTAGTAGTAAAACGTAAATACGCTAGAAAGTCGGGGGGAAGACGGCGCGGGGTAGCTCAGTTGGTAAGAGTACCGCCCGCGCAATGCGAAGGCGTGGGATTGTTCCCCGCATGGGGCAACTTGTCTTTTCAAGCACTTTTATTCTCATTAGTTTATCATTTCTATAATTCAATTAGTGTGTACAATTAATTTCCCCTATGCTCTACTCGGTGTCCTTGTTGGCTTCTTCTGATGTACTATAAAAGGTTGTGTTATAATATACCACTATAATCAATGCAGAAACCACAAATATAGAAACTGTCACGCCGAAATTTTAATTTCTATCAGGTGCCCATTTCATCCTAACTTTGCCACTGTAGCTGGCTACACAAAGTGTTAAAATTTCTAGAATTCATGCAAGAGAGCATGTATTGACTTCAAACAGGATTGCTGTGCGGCAGATCTCCACTCTCCTAATTCGGTAAATTCTTAACGATGCAGCCCTCTCCCAATTTTCTTTTTTTCGTGAAGACTTACGTAGGAGCTGTTTTTACTATTACCTATGAAGCTGCGTGAACACAAAGGAAATTCGACACTAGCCGGATAATGTGCTCATCGAATGGACAATTACGGTATGCACTCAGCATGTACACCACGGCTTACTGTCGTGATATTACGTAAAGGTCACTCTAAACGTGTGCAGATCCGGTGTTAGTGCGCTCGGTAACTCAGCTTCTTACGTCGAATGGCCGCCGTAAGGAAAGATACATTCGCTCAAACCCGAATGCACATTACTGAGAACCTACCCACCCTTTATAAATAACAGCGTGTCCAGAATTACGCGCGATAAAGGAGCCTGCGTGGCTGCGTGCACTCAATGTACGTGACGCGTTTCGGCGTTAACAAAACGTTGAGTCACTACATTGGTTGAATGCAATCGAAAAAACGCCAACATTCATCTTGAGATGGTTTCGGCCAGAATAATGTAGGTTCTATAAAAATCGGCTGCGCCAACCAACAACCAACAATCCACAACCGAACCCACAAAGAAAGTTGTGGGTTCGGTTCCCACCTGCGGCAAGTTGTTTCTTCATCCACTTTATATTCCAATAATTTACCGTTTCTTTATTTCATCTATTAAAGCTCAAGTAACTTTCCCTATGTTGTCCTTGGTGTCAGTGTTTGTTGGCTTCTGCTGATATGAATATATATATATATATATATATATATATATATATATATATATATATATATATATGTGTATCCTTGAAATCTATTCGCTGTTTCTGAACTGTACAAGAGAGACATAACAGAGCGTCATAATTGAGGTAATCACACTATATCATATACATCATACATTCTGTTTTCGCAGCATATAAGGGCTAGTTTGCTGTGATCAATTCATGTAATGTTTGTGCATGCGTTTTACCATCGACACTTTAGAACAAGCAATGTTTAGTCACACATAGCTTGCATTTTCTTTTTTGAAGCGGATGCCTACCTACACTTTGCTTCTTATCGTGGAAAAAAAAAAAAACGTTGCATTTTGCACAGGTTGTGTAGTGAAAGAGGGAGTTCCGTTACCGTCTAGCGTGCAATCCATGAACGCCTTTGACGAGGGTTTGTAAACAACTATGTGCGACTCAAAGTATAGCCGGATTTGTAGGAGATTACGACACTCACCTGCAATCCCGTCGCTGCTAACCGCACTGCAATGGAAGCAACTAATTTTCTGAATGAGATAGTCCCGCCCACTTGACCATAGTGGTATATCCGGTAGCGGTCCCACAGCTCGTCTAAATACATCTTCGTGGAGACGTTGCTGGTAAGTTTCGTCATGATGGCTTTGTTGCTGCATGTTCTGATAAAAGAAAGCGTGCTAAGGAAATTGATCAGAATCAGTTCAGATGATTACACTGCTGAGATGCTTGCAATGGCAATATCATTTTGTTCTTTGCGTGGAGTTGGTGTCTCGTTCTTGATTTTGTTCTTGATGAAGAGTTGAATAGGTTATGGGAGTTGGGCTGCTGCCGTGCTTTTCCTAGATCCAGCGCTCTGACAGCGAGCTTTCTTAGTCATCGGCTGAGATACGTACATGTTTCTTTGTGCGCTCTTGACACCATGCTTGTTAATTTTGTTTAGAAGCTTATGCGGCCGATAAAGCTACTGTCCACTAATTTGCAATCACAATCGATGCTTCATCTTTCGGGAGAAACTGCGAGTTTTTATTAGGGATGCGAGGCTGGTGAACTGTATGCAAACTTTCTAAGCTTCATATGTTTTCAGATTGCGGACATTGTGTGTTTGCCACGCGGTGAATCACATCACCCGCAATGGTAAACACTAGGCCGAACACGTGGGCGCATTTATACTTATAGAACGGCGGGAAATGAGCTGTCATAAGTATTATAGATGCCTGTTTTGTGACCTTCTTTAAACCAGTTAAAAATTATAAATGTATCCGTTCAAAATCGTTATCAATGATTCTGCTAAAAGTTATGAATAATTGGGGAAATGTAGACTAAAAATGTCTTTCGTTCCAAAATTATTAGTCGGACACTCAGTGCTGCTGACATAAGTGCAGTGCCCACAATGTAATATTTTTCTCTTGTATTTGGGCATTTTCGGCACAAGATAAGTTCTTAAACTTTCTGAGTAAAGCATCTCGTTCATTCACAAGGCAGTGTAGCCCATCAATAAAAAGATATTATGTTGGTCCGTACTAATGGTTGTCGAAATTTATGACTTCTGCTTAAACCACTGCTGGCAGCGTTCCCACCCCGATCTCGTTATGGCACCGTTTATGCATTTCCAAACTCCCTACTCACGGAAAATAGAGTTTTGTGCCATTGTTACCAAGCGTCTCTACATGTTCTGTATTTCGTTCCAGTTCTTTCTGTAATGCCTTAGGGCGTTCAAAGTACAAAAAGTAAAGAAACAAATAATATTGCCTAATTTAACTTCTATCTTTAGTGCGCCTTGTAATATAAAAATTCTACTCCTCACATCAAATTTTGTGAATGAAATTGTCACACGTAGAGCGTTTAAAACCTTGCGCCACATGCACATCAGCGCAGGCAGTGTTGCCAGACAGGCCAGCACAGTGGACGATGAAAGCATAAGCTCCATAAAGAAGCAATCCGAAGAAAAATATCTGTGACGCATTTCGCTGTTAGAACAAAACACAAAGCCAAACTAAGGTTTTCTTTTGCAATGAACCGCTACTCCTCGAACGATTTCTAATGTTACAACAGAGAGGGGCGGGGGAGGGGGGTGGAGTGCTCAGAAATGCTGCCCGAAACTGTCACCCGCTTGTTTCACGTGTATTTTAGACTCGGGTAAAGCAGCGCTCAAATTGGACCATGAAACATTTGTGCGCCCATTCTTGTGCTATTTAGCGAATTGCCGAATTAAAGTACCAAGCGTAAATTGGTCTAATACGTAACACTCTGCAGCACATTTTATATGTTCCAGTTTGAAAACGTGCACGAAACGTGAAAACGTGACTGGTGCGCCTAAATGGCGCACCAGTCTTCCGAGTGCGATGGTTCAAGACTATGCAATGACCATTACACCGAAATCTTCCATATTTCGCATTTCATTACTTCGCCTTCTTTTGTAATCCACTTTTCCGCTCTTCTCCCGTCGAGTGCTGATGGACTCGGCTTGCAGCAGCACGGTCACAGTGTGTACGTAAGCTTCAATGGCCCCAGTACAATGAGGCCGCCACATCATGTTTCTGTGACACGAACAGTTGTTTTTTCGACGTCCGAAACCGCGTTATTGGACATGCTGTGTGCTCTCACTATCAAAAAGCTTACACAAACTTGATAAATTTTTTTCGCCTAGATTTTTGCACTAACACATTGACAATTACGCGACTTTCACATAACTTACATCAATGAATTTTACTGACTAAAATTGGGCCCTTTGTTCTCTTTCTTTTTTGGTTGGTGTGTGCTTAGAAAATACTGCTAAAGCCAGTTTTTCCCCAAAATTGACTTTTCATTTTTTCATAGCCTCACATCTATATTGACTTACAGTGAATGTTGTCTGGGCAACACAGTCGTCCCAAGTTTTCTCTGAATATTATTTTAATGGATATGGAAGCAGCAAGTGCGATTAAAACACGTGCAAAATATGTTATCCTGCAGCGACATTTCACCTTAACATGTCAATGTGAAACAACTTGAAGAGGAGGTCACGTTCGTGCGAACCCTTCTTCCGTGTTTCAATAACGCCCCGCGTTTTAATCTTTGGAACTAGAACCGTGGTGCGAGCGTATCTTCAATGAAATTCAATCTGGGTCTTCAACCGCTAGCAACACGTCGAAGAATTTCCCGCCTTTCATTTTTCATAAGCTATATCACTACCATAAACTTCATACAAAATTTATGTCGTGAGCTTATTGCCAATCTCACCGTCAGCTTAAATCAGAATCAGCTTAAAGTTAGAATTGGTGCTTGTAACACGACATATTTTTACAATCATTTTTGCCACGTACGTCAAAAGATTGGAATGAACTTCCTTCTGACATTGTTTCCATAAATAACAACGATAATTTTCGAAAAGCACTAGCTAACACTGTATAATAGCAAACATTTGTACGAACTGCTGTTGGTCTTTTATTTTTTTCTTGTTTAATGCTACTTTTATATGTCATGTTCTATTACTGTACTTATCATTCTTTGAGCTAACATTGTATAGTAAGCAAATATTGTGTATAAACTCGTAATTTATTTCCTTCTCATTTGCTGTATAACCCACTCCCCTCTCTTATACAGAAATGCCCTGGCGGTAAATAAATAATTACAATAGCAATGATAGCAGACGACAGCTATTCTGCTCGAGTCAACAACCTCGAAACCCCTCCTGATGACAGAAAGTGCCATTTTAGGATATATTGTGTAAAGGCAGGAAATTCGGGGTCACCATTGTGCAGTCTCCAAAAATGCCTCAACTCACCGCACATGTCTCGCTACATGCAAACGTGTGCTCAACGACGCAACATTGCTGTCACCGATGCATTGTGTCCGTAATCCTTGGACGCGCTATATAAAAGCCGTGCAAACCAGAGAATATGGAGGATGGACCGCATCTTAGGACCACTGTAATGAAGCATGGCTTTCAGGCGTGTAGTCTCAGGGGAGGTCGACGTCCTTAAAAGGTCTGTTTTACCTTAGCTCAGTTTACAGTGCTTGACTGATCGCCGAGACCAACATGCGAAAAGAAAATGACGCAAGCTGACCATGACGTATTTCCGGCTCCTAAACCAGGCTGCTCTACGGATCATCATCATAATAATCATCAGGTAGTTTTATGTCCACTGCAGGACGAAGGCATCTTCCTGCAATCTCCAATTACCCCTGTCCTGCGCCAACCAATTCCAACTAGCACCCTCAAATTTCCTAATTTCTTCACTCCATGTAGTTCTGTCGTCGTCGATTGCGTTTCCCTTCTCTTGGTACCCATTCTGTAACCCTAATGGCGCAACGGTTATCTAACCTGCGGACTACATGACCTGCCAAGCTCCATTTTTTTCTCTTGATGTCAATTAGAACATCGCCTTATACCGTTTACTCTCTCACCTAAACCGCTCTTGTTTCGTCTCTTAACGTTATGCATAGCAATCTTCGTTGGATTGCTCTTTGCGCGGTCCTTAGTCTCAAGCTTTTTTGTGAGTCTCGAAGTCTCTGCTCCATATGTCAGCACTGTTAAAATGCTCTGATTGTACACCTTGCTTTTCAATGATAATGGTGAGCTTCCAGTCAGGAGCTGGCAATGTCTGCGGTATGCGATCAACCCATTTTTATTCTTCTGTGAAGTTCCTTTTCATGATCAGGGTTCCCTGTGATTAATTGACCTAGGTAAACGCACCCCTTCACAGACTCTACAGGCTGACTGGCGATCCTGAATTGTGGTTCCTTTGCCCGGCTATTCAAATTTATCTTTGTCTTCTGCATATTAATCTTCCAATCTCATTCTTACACTCTCTCTATTAAAGTCCTGAGTCATTTGTTGTAATTCGTCTGCATTGTTGCTGAATAGAAGAATGTCATCGGCAAACCGAAGGTTGCTGAGATATTCGCCGTCGATCTTTACTCCTAACCGTTCCCAGTTTAATAGCTTGAATACTTCTTCCAAGCACGCAGTGAATGCATTGGAGAGATTGTATCTCCCTGATTGACCCCTTTCTTTATAGGTATCTTGTTCCTTTTCTTTTGTAGAATTAAGGTAGCTGTAGAACCTCTGTAGATATTTTGCAAGTTATTTACATAAGCGTTCTGTACTCCTTTATCACGTGATGCCTGTTGGTATCTCTACTAAATCAAATGCCTTTTCGTAATCTATGAAAGCCGTCTAGAGAGGCTTATTATACTCTGCGGATTTCTCCATAACCTGAATAATTACATGAATGTGATCCATTGTAGAGTATCCCTTCCTGAAGCCAGCCTAAAGTACAGTGTTGCCCTTATTGTATTGGAGATTATTTTGGTAAATATTCAATATAATACTGGGAGTAAGCTAATGGCCTACAATTTTTTCAATTCTTTAACGTCTTCCTTTTTGTGGATTAGTATGATGTTTGCAGTCTTCTCCTTTTCTGGGACCTTTGCAATCGATAAACACTTCGTGTAAACAGCCGCTAGTTTTTCAAGCAATATGTCTGCTTCATCTTTGATTAAACGACTCTTAATACACTTCTCCTGCCGCTCTTCCTCGTTTCATGTCTTGGAAGGCCCTTCTGACCTTATGACTAGTTATTGGAGGAGTTTCTGTATCCTGTTCATTCTGTTCCTAATTGAAGTATCCTGACTCCTCTGGGTACTGTACAGGTCAGTATAGAAATCTTCCGCTGCTTTTACTGTGTCATCGAGATTTCTGAACATATTACCCTGCTTATCTTATAGTGCATACATCTTGGTTTTTCGTAAGCCAAGCTTTATTGTCACTGATTTCAGGCTACATCCATTTTTTACCGCTTCTTCTGTCTTTCTCACGTTACAGTTTCGAATATCACTTATTGTCGCCTTGTTGATCAGTTTTGACAGTTCCGCGAATTGTATCTTATCTCTTGAGTAGGACACTTTCATTTTTCGCAGTTTTTTATTGGGTACTTTGTTACTCGGGAAGTTTGCCTACTGGTTGCCTTGGCGACTTGCCTCCCACTTCAACTGCTGCCTCTGAAGCCAACCTAGTTACGCTTTCGTTCATTAGCTCTATGTCATCATGATCTCGCTGTTCTAAGGCTGCGTATTTGTCTTCAAGTACCAGCCTGAATTTGTCTGCTTTTACTCTTACTGCCTCTAGGTTGACCTGTTTCTTCTTGACCAATTTTGCTCTTTCTCTTTTCAAATTGAGCTGAATCCTAGCCCACACTAATCTATGATCACTGCAGTTTACCCTACTAATCACTTCTACATCCTACAGTATGTTGGGATCAACTACGGATCAACGGATGAACTGCTCCTCTAAAATTCAGGTAACAATTCTTTCTCTCACCAGATGCTCTCAAATGCTTCCAGCTTATAGTGGGACGTGTACATGGTTTACCATTCAACACTTAATTGAAGCTAGAAAATTGGCTGTTATAAACTCTTCAGTGAGTATATATTGCAATGAAGAGAGGAGTTTTGTTAGGAAGTGAATCAATTGTGTTTACTAGAATGCGCCTGCTGTGGGTCCAGACTTGTGAGGCATTTCAGTTGTGACGTAGCCATCATAAAATTTAAGGTAATCGTTTCGCAGAAGAGCGCAAAAAATAAAATCTGCGGTGGAAGAAGGAGCGGAAAAACCCCTTCGTGATGCTTCCGCGGCTTCTTCAAGGACTTCCACTGCGAAGGCTACGGCGCAACAGGGCTTGACCACAGCGCTCCGCCTACTGAATGACATCATTGCGTGCAGTTAAAAAGAAGGCTTAGCTGCGACGTTCCTATCTAAATACAAGAACAAGGAGAAATAATTTTATTTGTTCTAGCGGTGCACCAAATTCGATCGAGCTTGTTGTACATTAAAGAAAAAGTTAAAATCTAATGACTGTTGGTTGCGAACTTTTGATTTATGTCGTCAATATTTTAATAAAGGCTGTTAAAAAGGCAAATTTTCAGAAAATGAAACTTTCACGTTTACAAATCCAAGTCGACAATAAGGAGCTATTGTACAATTCTGTAACCTGCACCTAAAAGTAAATCTAAAGCGCCCAAAATTGATATAGTATACATGGCTCTCAAATAAACCACTTATATATTACTGTAATTTTTGCAACACCCTTGAAAACGATGTAACTAATTCACATAAAAACTGACATATCGAATTTGCCCACTTTGACTGCTCTAACGGATGCAGTTTATAGACTTGCATACTCGTTCCTGATGCCGAGGTACGGATTTATAAAATTCGTGCTTTAAATGGTTTCTAACCTACCAATTTTTTAAAATTTCTTTTAAGGAATTCACACCCTAAAACTAAATTCCACTTCCAGCAGTAAATCGAATTTAAGTTTCTCTCTCAAAGCGGCAAGTTTCATTAATATCGGTGAAGTGGTTACGTCAGAAAAACGCTACTGTGCTTTGCGTGTATTTGAATAGGCGGCATCGGAGTTGAGTCCGAGCAGATTTTACCAGATGAGGTCGAGTGAGCCGGACGGCGCTCGCCCACTCAGGCGCCACGTGTGGTAAAATGTTTCGAAGGCGCTGTGAGCAAATTGTATTTAAGACCCCTGAATGAAAATCAAAGGTAGCGCCATGATTTGAAGATTGCCTTGTGCTTTCCCTCCACTCTCGGCCCTCCTATTGGCCGAACTCCGCAGCGTGTTATCGCGCACTTTTTTCTTGCTTGTTTTTTGCTTTCTTCGCCATCGCGGTGCCAAAGATTGCGAGCCGCGTATCCAAGAATCATGTTTCGCGCCTTCTTTGTGCTTTTGTAGCGCGTTCCGTGTTCGCGATGCCGCGTTGCTGTGCCTTCAGATGCAGTACAGTAGAAAGGGGCGGCAAGCGACTATTCCGTATTCCATCTGCCAAGCGATACGCGGCACGGATGAAGGTGTGGCTTCAACGAATCAGCCGGACTGATTTCAACCCAGCGCAATGGGCCCAGCTCTGTAAGGTAAGCTACGGATTATTCGCTCACCCCTAATCGCACGTGCTGCCAATTGTAAGCGGCTTAGTTTTTCGCTCTCCTAAGTGCCATATTTTCGCGCTGCATTTATTTGCAACTTTTGTGCCCGACTTCAACCAAGTCGTCTACAAACGCTACGAGCTTTTAAGAGCTTTGGTTCTCACTCATCACGTTTGTCGATTTCTTCGGTCTTGCTACCACTTAGCTTCGGCGTGAAATTTTCAGTCGGAGGAATTCATAGTGGCGGCCCTTATAGTAAAGTGATATAGCAACCCAAACGGTGATTGATTAGTGACGTCATTAGTACATAGATTTGGTGATTGATTGGTGACGTTACTGATAAATTGAAGACGGCGGCCCCCATGGTGTATCAATGACAACCCAATTGGTGATTGGTGGCGTCACGTGACTGTGAGGTCATAATCCAAGATGGCGGCGAAATTCTGGTGCCAATAAGGACGTCGCAAGTGAACCACGCGAGTATGACGTTATAATAGAAGATGGCGGCATATTTTCGAAATTTAAATCGAAGATGACGACCAAATTCAGGTACCAATGATGGTGACGTAATGATCCAATATTGATGATAGAGGTGGAACAACGTGATAATGACGTCATGGGACAAAATAGCGCCTTAGTTTTTGTTTCCAAGATCTAAGATGGCGGCCACTAAAATTAGGTGTGCCCGTACACACCCCACAATCATGAATCCTGTAACGGGGCAGTAGTACAACCGTCCCATTACGGGTCTGCTATATATATATATATATATATATATATATGTATATATGCATTCGTTCCGCTATATATACTCCGACAACAATGGGTACCCATCCGGGACAGTTGTGTACCAAATTTGGTGTGTAAATAAAACCCTATGGGTGGTGGTAAATCAATAAAACCACAATGAAATACTAGATAAACATTGCATACATGGAATTACTAGTTGCAACGAACACAGGTCACATTGAAAGCGAATTCTAGGCCCACCCTGACTCTCCAAACGAAGCAAATTCCGAGTTCAGACGTATCCTGAGGGGTTTGGTACTCGTGAAGAGTTAGATGTATACAAATCGGACCGGTACCAAACAATTTGTCTTGACAAGATATATCGGAAAAGATCGGTAGATTAACTAATCACGTGAGCGCAATTTCTCCGATAGATGGCGCTAGGCGACGATCGCTCCGCAAGGCGGCGTGCATACAGGCGTATGTAAAGAGCCGTATTAAACCCTATGTGGCCATTCAAGATACCATCGCCGTCGTATCCAAGTGTGTTTCCACGAATGGAAGTTTGCCTGCGTTACTCGTGGGTGCTTTCAATCGCAAAGAAAGTACCTTTCAGGCAAGAATGGGAGACTCGTCCGGCCTGAAAATAGAATCAGTCGTTAACGAACCGACTACCCAGTAGCGAACTACGTTGGACTTTGTTTTCTCTTACTTCGTTGGAAGGGGGACGGAATTCGTCGTGACCAAAATAGGTTCCATACCTAACTACTTCACTGATAATAGGACAGTGTTTGTGCTAACTGAGAACAGCCGAGAATGTCAATCTATGTATGACGACGAAAGTGTTATGGAATAAGACAGTTTGTCTAACCTATCAAGTGAAGAATTTGATAAGGGCGCCAGTGAAGCTGATGTTGAGCAGTGAAGTGTGTGGTAGTTGTTTGCAATATGTACAAGCGAAATGTTTGTGAGTGTGTTTATCATATAGGAAAATAAACCTACAAACTCGTATTTGCATTGATGTACCTCACTTTTATCTCATTCATATCAATTCTAGTAAACCAAACACGCACGTTACTTCGACGTCTACCACACGGTGGCGGGATTTTTTCTCGACTCGGTCATGCATTTCACGGCGCTGTCATCTTTTGGCCTGAATGTATGTGAACAGCACATTCTGAGTGTATTGCCGTACGTTAGCAAGGTGTGATGGTACGTAGGCAAATAGGTGCACTGATGACGCTTCAACATTACAAGCCAATACCGCCAGTTAGCGCCTTATCCATCCGCATCGAACCGTTGTGAACCGTGACCAAACGTACTCGGTCGGCGACACCGCCGCATGGAGTGTACCTTGAAGCGATCTGCGATGCGGACAAAGAATGCCGAATGCTGATATAGCTTCGCGCTTTGGGTTCTCGCCGCTTAGTTAGCGTTGAAGAGAGACGCGCCTAGAGCTTCTTCGGAGGGCGTCTCCTAGTACAGCACCGCTAGGGGGAGCCAAAGTTGACAGAAGGGAGAGTGAAAGACCGCGCTACTTTTATTTCATTAGGGGATTAAACTGGATTGGGGCGGAGACGCTCTCCGCGGCATATTCAATGTGTTTTCGCTGTGGTCGCCGAGGCCGATCGTGCTACGTGTCCTCTCAAAATTTTTCTTTATATTGAACAGCAAATTTCTGTTTTCACTATTTTGCCAAACTGATATATTTGAGGCACGCATTGTACAACTCGACGTTGTCAATGTTGCTTTCATTATGGAGTACGTAGTCTGCTACCCAACGCTCGTTGGTTGCGCAGACGCCCTGTTTTTGTTCTGGAGAGCTTGTACAATACTTCTTTTTAATATTTTTAGCTGCTTTGGTGAGCCGATGTCTCCTGTCGGCTGTTACCAATTGTAATTTGAAACTGCTGTGTTAAACACAGATTTATGAAACTAACGCGTATTTTGTCACAGCAGCTGCACGTTAAAACCACACCTGCTGTGTTATGGAGAATTTAAGAAATGAAAGCGATGTCACCGCACGAACATTGCTTGACCCATGAACCAGCTTGCCCGGTAAATCTCTTACCTGTGTAAAATTGTTCCTGTACCCGACCAGCATAACCCGGCCTCCTCACATCTGTTCGTCCAGTAAACAAATGTAGCCGATTTTGGATTAGTACAGTCTAATTTCCTCACGAAATGAGTTTTAAGCGGAAATTTTAGCTGGGGGCCCACTCTGATTTCCCTATTCAAGTACATGAACAGTGCAGATGTGTATTTATGAGAGAGTCCCTCGTCCGATTTTAATAGACTTTATTGCCCTTGAAAGAGACAGAAACCTGCTGATTACTCGAAAAGAAGAAGAATTTTAATTTAGGGCCTGGAACTGTTTTTTTTAAAAACCTTGCCAAGGATACGTAAGTAACAAAAAAAAAGTTATAGCAATATGTTCACGCATGCGTAACTTCTCAAAAAGAAAAGTATCGTTGTTCTCATATGGGCACCTTTTACACCATCTAAAACTGACATATTCGATATGCGAATTGGTGGCCTAAGCGCAATTATTTCAATGTTTAAGAATGGAACCCCCTTCTAAAATATTTGGGTTATATTTGACACCTTATGTACCAGTTCAATTTCGTCCGTATTACATGCATTTTACATGCAGTGTAGAAAACAGTGACACATTTTTTTTAATGCTTCATTACATTGTTATGAACATCACACTTGAATTTTTTTTTTTTTTTACATTTCGCAACACTTAAAAAGCACTTTAGAAAAAAAGTGAGGGCCTAACAGATATCTGATTCAGGCAGTCCGTACGTTTGAGTTTCTTTTAAACACTGCAATCTAAAAAATTATTGGTATGAGGTTTCCCTTGTAAAATTATTTCTCCTTTCCTATTTATTTAAATGGAACTTCACGAATTTAAGATCTGTCTGAAGATAACAGGCTGCAACTCTGTTATAGTAATTGCCATCGATGTAAATGCACTTACTCCTGCTCGATGCCGATTCCAAATTCAGAGTGCTTGGCCTGCATAGACGTATCTAGGAAGTACTGGAAGTCTTCCTTGTAGGGTGGTGCCAATGTGTAACCGCTCTTGTACACCGAGTCGAACGTGATTATGGTGCAGAGCCCGTCGGGGGGAAACATGTACGTCGACCTCTTGAAACCAGCCTGTAGTGTGCACAGCAGAGCTCCTTTCGGCAGCGGTGCCTCTGCAAAGGAAATACATAATTGCGGGCATGCGTGCAGTACAAAAATTAAAGGCACATTTTAAACCCCACGCTCTATGTACGAGCACCACGCGCTGAAACTCATTTCTAGTTTTAATCTTAAGGCTTTCATTTTAATTCCTAGGCTTTAAGCATAGTAGCACCACTGCCTTTTTCTCCTTTCAGATTCCTGTATCTAAATGTGTTAAATACGCCTTCACTTTTGCTTGGCAACGCGCCGCGGTAGCTTAGCGGATATGGTGCTGCGCTGCTAAGCAAGAGGTGCGGGATCATATCTCGGTAGCGGCGGGTGCATTTCGACCGGGGCGAAATGCAAAAACGCCCGTGTCCTGTTCTGTGGGGTCACGGTAAAGGTACCCTGGTTGTCAAAATTAGTCCGTAGTCTCCCTCGACGGCGTGGCTCATGATGAAATCGTAGTTTTAGCACGTAAAACCCTAGAATTCTACTTTTGCCTGGGAGCAGTTATATCTTACAAGGAGATCAAGAGCTTGTTATAATGAACAAATTTCAGATAATATTATGCAGCGACATCGGAATATGTACCGCCGAATTTCATGAAAAAAAAAAGAAACAGTCTGAACACACCTAGCTCGCGCACGCGAGAACACGACTCTATGTCGGGGTGCTCATTATCTTGGCACGCTTGATACACGAGGCGCATGTAAGAGCCCCTGTAAAGCTCTCACGTAAAACCCTGCCTTCAGGGTCCTCGAGGTATATTCAGTAATAGGCGCTTAAGGGCGAGCTGGCTCGCGCAGGAGAGCATAGCTGGGGTCAGGGATGGTTTAGGGTGATTCCGTGTACGTCGGAGACAGAAAAGTCTAGGAATCGAAGTTGAATCAATGAAAAATGAAATTCTCAAGAATGTGGACATACGACCCACCTGCTTGTCAATGCTTTTTCAGAAGCCCCTTTTCAAAAGCGAACGTCATTAGAAGAGGAAAATACGGAGCCGTGCAGTAGCAAGCGCAAAAAGAAAGCATAAGCACTGAGCTATGCATGCGCAGGCAAATGTTGTTTGTTGAACCCTTATTTCTTTGCAAATGTGAATGCTGCCAGTTATACAGCGTGTTTCAGCGAACACTTTCAAAAATCTTCACAATTTGCCTGCGACAGATATCACAATTTTAGTTCATGAGCTGGTCTACTCGAAGCAGCGGACAATACTTGAACAAAAATTGAGATCCAAAATCGACTAATTTATAAAATTCACTAATTAAGTTTTTAACTAATTACACTATGGCCCTTATTGCAATTTACAGATTTTAGCCGTGGAGTTCGCAAGGCCAATTCATTTGAAACGAATATTCAAGTTGACACCAGTTTCGGTATATAAGTTCCCGAACTTTGCGGGGGAATGCATTGGCGTTCCAGTTAATTTGTGAAGAAAGCGTCATTTCATGCACTGAAGCACACATGTAACTGGCACGCCAAAGCATTTCTTCGCAAAGTTCGGAACTTGAATATCGAAACTGGTGCCGTCCTGAGAATTCGCTTCATGTGGATCAGCCTTGCGAAGTCCACTCCTAGAACTTGTAAATTGCAATATGGTTCGTAAGATTAGTTACACAGTTAATTAGTGGATTCTGGTTAATTAGTCGATTTTGCGTTTCAATTTTTGTCCAAGTAGTATCCGCCGCTTCGAGTAGACTGGCTCATAAACTAAAATTGAGCTATCTGCCACAGGCAACCTTTAAAAGATTTTGAAAGTGTTCGCTGAAGCACCCTGTATACAAACTTAATACCTCTTGCACAAGTACAAACTTGCGTAACATTCATATACCGGGCACGCAAGTTATTTGAGGAGATGGGTTTGAATCGCAATAGACGGTAACACTCTGGTTACACCTGTCTAGGCGCTGAACATTGTCAACGCCAACCCGTCTGTGACCTATCTAGCACATTTATTCCAGGCTACCAGCTTTCAGTCTGACACTAGAGATGACGTACACTTCCCTAGTCGCTTAGCAAGCAGACGTCAGTCACTAGGAGAGGTCGCCACGCTCTTAAATGTCGCAAAATTCTCATTTTCTGGGTGAGACTAGAGTTTGTGGCCAATTAGAATTGCGACAAAGGCAACTCAAGCGCTGCCAGTGGTCATACGTGATTCAGACGGTGGTTGGATTTCCCCAGCACGTGGAGATCATGATGTGCGAGAACCCTCAAAAGCCGTTTATAGGCACTGCTTAACAGTTTGAGGCGGAAGAAGGAACAATCAAGCTTTCTGTGCATAATTTAATTCGGTGTCACTACCTAAGTTATAGATTTGCTTGTGCCCACAATGCCTGCTCCAACCCGCAGATTGTCTGCTTGCGAACTTCAGCGACCACGCAACCCTATATATGGCATCCTGGTTCCGAATACCTTAAACTGTGCGCCGCTATGTATGGCGGGTGTTACTGATATAATTACTAACAGCCACTCAACGATAAAAACTTGTTAACGCCTGCTAATGTGGAAGCACTGCCTAACATGAACACGCAATATTTCATCCGAGTACATGGATATTACCGAAGCCGAATTAAAACTATGCGCGGCGAGCTGCAGCGCCACCCGCGGCCTCCGCAAGTTGTTTATCAACGCGGCGAATGGCGCATCGATGCGTCCTGCCGACCAGGTCCCGGCGCGCGTGCTTTGATGGCGTTTTTGCCACTCACACTTTTCTTGCGGGAGGATGGTGAAACTAAATTTTGCGCCGGCTGACATTTTCCGCTCTTTTGTTATATTTACTAGCCATACATGCTTGAAATTGCCGATAACTGCGCTAAATTGAAACCGTGTCAGAAACTTACTCCGCTAAATCGCGAAAAAAATACTCGGTCTATATTGCATATAATAGCGGGAAATAAAAGTTGTTCCTTACATCGCGAATTTCGATAAATTAAGGTTACTTATATCGCAGATTCACTGTAGTATCTATTATGTATTATTTCGCGAATACATTGCAAATAATGTATCTCCAAAAATTTTACCCACCTGGTATTCACAAAATGGAAAGTTTCTGCCAATCCACCACACATTGCACTGGATCTTTTATTAAAAGCGCACAGTGAGAATTAGGACCAGCTAAGAAGATTGTTTCTTGTCACAGTGAAGGCTTTGAGGATAATAGGCGGTCATATATTTCGTGTTTATTAGGGCAACCTTTTTGGTTTCTGTATACAGCAATAAAGCGCCAAGTGCTTGCGGTTACGGCTGAGTGAGAAAAAAGAAAGCTCTTTTCTATAGCTTAAATTGTGGCAGATGGTACCACTGCTTTACAAAGTATGCACAAATGAAAGGTTCTCCTGTTTATATTGGAGCACGGAAGGCTGCTATTCCATCTACAGATAGTGCCAAATTATACCAAGGGCGGAATGCACATGTATAATACATCTAATTGCGAGAGATCGTACTTAGCCAATACGTGTAGCGGATCGAGCAACGCAGCGTGCTATAGTACGTCATACCCAGTGTGCATACCATAAAATATACCCAGTTTCGCCTCCAACTTTGTGTTTTATTTAAAAGCATTTTAAAAGCTTTCGCATCTTATTTTAGGGAATCTTCGATTCCCCTTGATCGAATAATGGCTGTATTAAAGGACTAAATTCAATCGGACAATACACAATTTATTTTTCGAAAATGTCAAATGATCCCACACCTTTAGTATTCACATATGTGCACAATGTCTAACCAAGGGAGCGTTAGTGTGCGCCACCCATGACCATCGTGGTAGATGTGCAATATCCTTTTGACCATGACGCCACTTAGCCTACGAACATTTTAGGGTTAAACAGCCGGCTGATTAGCATTTGTGTGCGACGAGTGTTCCTGCACGAGTGTTCATCCTTGCTATGCAATGAATGAGAAGGGGTAAAGACGGCCCAGCTTCATGTTGGTCAGAATCATTTGAAGCAATGTGCAATGCGGTCATGGAAAACATAGAATAACTTGTTTGTTGTTCCTAACGGAAATGTAAAAAAATAGCAAGGTAAAGAACAAAAGTCGGGGAAAGCAATACTTGTCGGTAATAGGCGCAAAACCCTCTGCATTAGGTGGAATAGCCACGCCATACACAACACAACAACGACGCCAAAACACACGCATTGTTAGGCAATGCCACTATGCAGCGCTAAATGTACGCAGCACTAATTCACACAGCGCTTATCCTTGGAGCACCAACGCTTGCGGGACTTGGAGGGTGCGGGGCGGGTGCGACGTATGTGTGTCAGTACAAGTGTTTTAGTACCCTTGGGCCTTACTGTTTTAGCATCTGTGCGAACAATTCAATTTTGTCAACGTTCCCCACTGTAGTGCTCTTTGAAATGCGTTGCAATGCTAAAGAAGGACGTCTGCCTAGGATAATGGGCGGAAAGAAACTTACGAGTTGTCGGGCTTGGTGTCGTTGTTTGGCCGGCCGTGGGTGGTGTGGGGTCTGCAGTAGTAGTCGATGGCGCCCTCATTGGTGTCGGTGGTTTCCCAGCTGGGGTGGGTGGTATCACAACCGCTGGTGTCGGTGGTGCCGCAGCTGCTGGCTTCGGTGTTGTCACAACCACTGGTGTCCGTGGTGTCGCAACCGCTGGCTTAGGTGTTGTCGCAGCAGCTGTTTGAGGCACAAATGTGCTGGCCAAAGACACCACTCCAGGGGGCGTCATCCCAGAAGTTTGTGTGGAGACTGAAACAGTTGTGTAATTCGGTGTCACTGCGGGCATGATTACGCATATGAAATCGCGCGATAGCATTGATGGGGACAATGCGCGTTACAACATTTCGTTATCACACTACTAACGTTGCCAAAACATGTGTTGATGCACTCTAAGGCCTACTCAGAAGCCCATATTGAAATACGAGTTTATTTCACTTCGTGGTACACTTTTGTCATCACAACGAAGGGACGCCGAAAAAAAAACTTCTCATTTCTGCAGCCTGAGAAATACCCTGCGCCGTTAAGTCATTCGCCACTAGGACGAATGCATTGTACATAGAAAAATCGAGAACACCAACATTAACAAATTTTAAGGACAATGGCTTAAAAGTCCAAAATACAATAAAGCACTGATGTAACAAGACACTTCTACTGATACATACTATAGAATCAGTAGGCCAATAATACAAGAATTTCTATAACTAAATAAAGAAATGCCTACAACACTCATCAGCTTGAGCAAGTCGGAGAACTAAATACTAAACATTTTCAAACATGTAAAGGTGGGTAATCGGATTTGTTCCGGAAAACTTTTTTTTTCATTGAGATTATTAAGGTACCTAGGTAAACAATGTGTATGATGGGCATTGTTGCGGACATGTAGTGCGAAAAAAATGGTTAGAACCATTGGATAGAATGTCGGATTTGGGAAGCAGGTATCCAAGTTTCGTTTGAACAAGGACAAGAGTTTGCCATTTATATCGAGATCTGCGGTTTTGTACACGCTCAACAACTCGTAGGGATACAACCTGAGTGACACTGAGGATATAAGAAGCAGTGAAATACGGGGTAGTGTACTGTATAGCCTGCGCGCACATGGACCTCTTAAGAGTAAGGGCTAAAATATTCGCAGTTCCGCCCGAAAGGCGAACCACCGATTGCGGTAGCAAATTAGTAGATAGCTGTAGGGCGTAATGATACTAGTTTTGTCGGCCGTATAGACGTGTGAACATTTGCTTACTAACTACATTAACAACGATAGAACGCGTAAGCGTGACTCAATGAGGACGCAGAAAGAAACACACACAGAGAGACAGCGCTGTCTTTGTGTGTCAGCTTGTTTCTACAACCTTGTTCAGTCCCGCTTACACATTCTATCATGGACTGAAACCAACTAACCCGCGAATGCGTTCAACTAAATTAATGAGCACGGAGTCACGCGCGCACAGGTAACCTTAAACGCAACTGCCTCGATGAGCGCGGGAAGTTGCTGTAAAAATTCTGGAGTGAGGGATCGCGGCAGCAGCAATCGAATTGATCTTCAGGCATGTCTCGCTTCAGAGTGAACGAAAGGTCGAAAGCAAAGCGCATACGAAGCTGCCGGTACTACGCGCACTCTGCAAACGTCGCAGATCGCTTTGAAGATGAGGCCCGCGCGGGCGCGCACTTTGGCCACGTCGCGGATTGCTTTCGAGACACACGAGCGCCGGCTACCCGTCCCTACAGCGTCCGCCAAATGCGTTCACTACGGCGTCCGCCATTCGCGTGACCAACGCCGTGGTAGACGCCGCAGTTGTCTCCGCTCTGTACGGAGTGGTGGGCGACGAGGACATCGAAGGACCCTAGCAGCAGCCATAAAAGAAAGCCCCACCTCCCTCGCGCGACCATAACATCCGGGCACGCATCCGGGCAAGCACCGAGCCGCGTTCCTCGCCCGCGGACGCGAGATTGAACCGCGTTCGCAGGCTCACCCTCACACGCTTTCACTCATACGGTACCTCACGGCGAAACCGACGCCGACAGCGATGACGACGGCAAAAATGCATCTGCAGTGTCCATGTAATTGCTATTGGAATAAAAAATCCTGAAAACTTGATATTTCATCATGAATATTCTGAATGTGGCGGCTGCAATGTGGCGGGATAATTATGAATGAACAAATTGATCGTGGTGTGCGAGAAGTCACAAGTATGCCTCAAAGCTTGTCTGTGAAACAGCGAAACAAGCAGTATGATTTATCGATACACGTAATAGTATAAACAATAATTTCGCAAGGTGGACGAACACTTTATGAAAAATTATATTTCATCCATGGCCCTTTCCTCCCCTCCGACTATGCTAGCACGATGTTATAAAAGTAAATCCCAGTTAAAAAACACAACAGTAAATATTACTCTGTCGTATTTTGGGACGTTCTGTTGTCTTTTGTGTGTAGTCTGACGTTCTTGATGAATATTTAATTCAAAAATCAACAAAGAGCTACTTAGGACTACGTAATCTTGTTAGCGCAAGAAAAGTAACAATGCAAAGTAACATAATCGTAAACCTTAGCCGGGGATTCCAACCTTCGCCCTAAGGCTTCTGACCCAATATTTTACCACTCCACCACGTTGTGTGTGTTGTTTTTTGGCGCAAAATCATTTCAGTGTGAAGTCATCCGTTGCCCATAATGTGTAACTGCAGAGAAGTGAGCTTTCTTACAGCCCAGAATTAGTAATGCAGCCATTTGGTTGAATTTCTAGTCACAAATTTAATTTTCCGTGGTGTACTGAAGTTACTCTAGTATGAACAAGGGTATGCAGATTATGAAACATACTTTTCTTAGTTGATCTCAGTTTTTTGAAAGGATTATAGTGATGCACTCTTTGCTGTATTTCTCAGCATCACCCAGTGGCAGTTTGCATCATCGTTCGACCTATAGTTGGATCGGAGTGGACAAGCCGCTACACTGCATTTTCTTGCTTGGTCCATTGCTGAACATCTGCAAGCCCCATAGAAACGAACAGCCATCTGCATTAAATCGAATAAACTCATTATGCGACCTTCATAAGTCATCTAAGCTGAAGCTACAACCAAAGAATTAAGAGCATATTTTCTGCAAAGATTTACTGCTGCATAACGTCGGGAGCTTACACCCGAACGGTTACAGCCTAGAACACGGATGGTGTTATATGCTGCATAGAATAACTTCGTCAGTAGCACTACTGCCTGCGTTTGTAGGATCAGAGTGCAAGACGTTTTGGGAATCGTATCAGAACAGAAAAACACTAGAATAACGGTAAACTATTGTTTTACAGATTGTCACTCATATCTAGCAGAAACTATTAAGGGGCACGTACAGTTTCAATAAATATGGATGAAAAAACGAAACTTGAACAAGAAATAAAATGGCGTCAGCTACAAGGTCAAGTCAAATACGTGTAGTAAAAATTCATTTGTTTGTGATGTTTGAGCTATTAGGATGTCGAAAAATAGATAAAGGTCTCAGCCAGATTAGTGCAACAAGTTCTGCAGTGAATCAGGACATATAGGCTGGAGCTCTTCTCCGCTCGCACAACAATGCAAGCGCAGCCCATATAGCACACTTGAAGAGACAGTTGTGTGCGCTTTTGTTGGCAGCCTGCTTCCTGCAAAGGAGAAGAGGCTGGTGAAGACATACAGTTATGTTAAGGCAAATTTAGCTTAAGTACTTTGCCGTTCCAAACCAAACGTCCCAAATATTGCGCTCGAACTTTTCCGATTCCATTCCAAAAAATTGTGGTGAATTTTTTTGCTATTCTATTTGTTCTCGTGAACTATTTTTTCAAGAAAAACATTTTTGCTGCCTCTTACAGCGATACGAATGTTGCGGTGGTGAGTGAAACCTACTTTGCGAAAAAAAAACCCACAAATATACAAAACTACGCAGAGGACGTTACAACTCTGCTCGCCGCTATAACAGGAATTGCGCCAACTTAATCCCGCCTATTGGTGGCCGCTTCTTTTTCCCAGAGTGTGATTTGGGTAGAACAACACCGTGATTCTGCGCATGGTTTACCAACCTTTAGAAAATTCAAGTTTTATATGCACAATACAACTTAAGAGACTGACTGGATAGTTGGCATTAAAATCCTTGAAAATGTACTGAACTAAATGGGCGAGTAGTTTCGAACTAAAGGAGGCGCAAACATAAAAAAGAAAATGAAACGGTTCGCGTACAGGCGTATATAGATTAGCGATGCGCTGCATTTCAAATACATGGTTCAATACATTTGGAAGGACGTACAGAATAGCTTTCATGCTATTTTTCATTCTGTTCGATGGGAGCACTTCTTGTTTTAGGTAAGAAAAATAATTGTCGAGCTTCCACCTTGTCCAAATAAGCGCCGGCCCGCAAGTCCGCTTCATTGTGCCGCGCGCTTCTCCGGCGGAAAACGAAAGATACAGCGGCCTCGCAGCTAAGATGGTATGCTGATCTGTGTTCTCAGCTGATGGCTTTTTTGATAGTACTAATCCTACACGCATTCTGTGGTTTAGTATGGCGCCGCTGACGAAGTAGTTGCCAGTAAGAAAAGTAAAAAAAGACAGTTGGCTTAGAAAGATATTGTCATAGCAAAAGTGTATATGAAACACTGAGCCATCTATAGTTAATGCTTCTAGACTGCTTCTAGATCGCTTCTTGACCCGCGTGGTTCGTGCTACGGAGCCGAATGCCTCTTTGGTTTCTTCAGCCCAGTTTCTGCACAGGTGAACTTTGCTTTAGAGCTCGCATCGCTGACAGAGCCCGTGAGATGCACGCTTCGTCTTTCAGTCGCATCTCATGGTGGCACGTAACACAAACATTGCGAATGGTTTGAGTACATCACTGTGTTTCCATATATTACACGGAGCGCCTGTGCTCTTATACGGGAGGAAGCTTGGCCTGTACAACTAAATGTAGAACTGCTCAGGCCTACCAGGTAGTGCTGGGCGAAGGCGAAGTATATCTTCCATCCTAGCAGATGACCACAGGATGATGCATTAAAACTGCCAAATTTATTAAAATAACCCATACAACAAAGGAAATATAGCTTATATATTATATTATTATATTATAGCTTAGGCCGTAAACATGCCGGGGCCTGCGACCTGCGGAGCCACTAGGTGTTTTCTGCGGAAGACCAAGCCACACCTGAGATGACGTAATGCTCAATGCTTGAAGCCGTGAAGCGTGTATTACACAAGAGGACGTCATAGGATTCAACTTGGTTTTCGCGCGATCGTGGATGCGGAGAACGGGAAGAGGCAAATATATAGAAGGACGCTGTCCCCAAACAATTACTCAGCTGACATCGGATGCAGCACGCATGGCGAGAAAGAATGTAGGGTATACCATTTGACTGCGTAAGTTTAAAGCCGATTCTGCGGTACCTTTTAACGCAGGCAAGAAGACGCTAACATTTATTATCCTAGTATGGTCGATATGATGCAAAAAAGATGTCGTACTGTACGGCCATTGCTTCTGCACCTGAAAATTGTGCCTGTGAATTGGTAAGCACGAAGATTTTTAAAGCAATTTTATTTTTGGGTTCATGAAAGAACTTGCACAGTATAACTGATCTTTCATCCTCAAAGTTTAATCGACCACGTCAATGTTCAGCATTCGGTCAGTAGTATACGCCGCAGGCTCAAGATAATGATCTTAATTTCCACTCAATTTTCCGAGAAGCTTTTAGACACACTACAAGATCTCAAGTTTCAACACTTCGTGAGAATAGAACAAGCAAAGTGCTTAAGAGAGCTCAAAACGAGCCACAGGATGACGACTTGATACTTCATCGTACAAAATCATTGTTCTCTTCAAAAAAATGCTCCCGTATAGTATCACCGAGTTAATACGCAAGCGACGATTCATCCCTTCGTCACGCAGAATCGCTCCGTAGAATGTGGTGCCCATCGTGCTAAATTCCTCGTGATTGAGGACTGTATATGTCATAATTATTTAGCTTTCAGACGGTGGATCATCACAGTACAAGAACAAGAAAAATTTTCAAGGTCTGCGCTAGCGTGAAAACCATTTTAATACATCTGCAGAACAGAAATTTTCTGAAACTTTTCATGGCAAGAGCGCTTCTAACCGGGTCGGCGGCACCGTGAATTAGTTGGCAGCCAGGGCCAGTCTTCAGAGGCCCTATAAGGGACATATACATGCACCCCATCGGCTCAAGAATTGCTGTGCGCGCCAGAGAGAAAGATTGAAAAGAAAAATAGATAAACTGCAAGCAAGGTTGGAGTTAGTCTCTCAAAGTTACGGGTACCTTTTCACAATTTCGTGCCATCATCGCAGATGACTGTTAATTGTGGGCGCAACTCCCACTCCGCCACACGTACTTTGTAAGGGCCTAAGACGGTCGCAAAGGCATTGAAGACTGCTAACTCCTGAAAGCGACAAAACTAGGCACACGATATCAGTCCTAGGAGTCATACTGCGCCTGTCCTACCTGCACATATGTGGCGACGTGAGAGTAAAATAGCTGCTCCCAGGAATGACGTTCCTGCCTGCCCCGTTTCTATGTTCCCCGAAATGTGAGACCGTAAAGCCAAGCACGATATTACCAGCCGCATGGTTGCCGCATCATCCTTTAGTTGCCCCGGAGATGTTACCACTGCTGCGAAGCGCACTCACGGGCCGGCGCTTATATGTACGGCCAAAGTGGACGCTCTACATAAACATAATTTTCTCGTTTAAAATAAAAATACTCCGATTAGACCATCAGAAATGCATATTTTTAGTACACGCTTCAAAATTAATTTTACCATTCAATATTACTTAAACCGCTCCATTAATATTTACGCGCCTGAACATCAGGCATTTTCAGTTTTTTTCAACGTTTGGACCTCTTCTATGTTGAAACTACATTCGCATAGACTTCAATACTTTTTAATACGCTCTACGCCAATAGTTGTGTAGTGTCTCTATGATTTGTAAAATTTCCAGCAGGTCAAAATCAACCCGTCATCGCCTTAATTCTTCACCACAAAGCACATCGTGAAATCAGGTAGCTGTCGCTAATAGTACAGAATTAGAAGGAGCGGTTCATACCGTCGCCTATACCCTGCTGGAGTATACAAGCTGAATGATGATACAGGTGGTTGCACTTTACGGAAAAGCAAGCGGCGACGCGCGATGCCGAGACGAACCTCGTTCTCCTCTTCTTCAGTCTCCGGTTGCGCCCCACTATGTGGCATTATCCCCACTTAAAAAAAAAAAGGAAAGCATGCATAGGCTTGAACTGAGAGCGCTGAGATGGTCTAGGACGAACACATAGGCTATAGTCATAATCACTGTGGTGTGCGATATAGTAACAACGCACTGATGGACGAGCAACCACAAAACTAACCGAAGTGGCTGAAAACGTCGAATATTAGGGGCTATAGTACGGTTTCAACCGCACAACGTGCACAATCTCAGATTGCAGTTGTTGACGTCGGGGAGGCTGACTTCCGTCAGGAAGGACTTCGTAGTTCACGTCACTAATTCGCTGCAACAATCTGTAAGGTCCGAAGAAGCGACTCAAAAGCTTCTCGGATAGTCCTTTGCGGCGCACGGGAGTCCAGACCAAAACTTGATCACCAGGTTGGAACTCAACATGTCGATGGCGGAGAATGTAACGGTGCGCATCGATGCTCTGTTGTTGCTTTATGTGCACGCGGGCAAGCTGACGGGCTCCTTCCGCGCGTTGCACGAAAAGTTCGGCATCTTGGGCGAGGTCGAGATGATCGATGTTGTCCCACGACAGCATTGCTTCTAACATAGTCTGCATTTCACGGCCGCAAACGCGGTAAAACGGCGTGAAGCGTGTTGTTTCTTGCGTAGCAGTATTATAGGCAAACGTTACGTAAGGGAGTATCTCGTCCCACGTCTTGTGCTGTACGTCTACGTACATAGACAGCATGTCAGTCATCGTTTTGTTCAGTCGTTCGGTCAAGCCGTTTGTCTGCGGATGATAGGCAGTTGCCCTTCGATGGGTCGTGCAGCTGAGTTTAAAAACGTCTTCAATGAGCTGTGCTGTAATTCTCTGCCTCGGTCTGTGATGACGTGCGAAGGGGCGCCATGCCGTAGGACGATGCTCTGTATGAAAAACTGGGCAACCTCGGAAGCTGTGCCTCGAGCCAGCGCCTTTGTCTCAGCATATCGCGTTAAATAGTCCGTGGCGACGATTATCCACCTGTTTCCAGAAGATGACAATGGAAACGGTCCCAGAAGATCCATGCCGACCTGGTCGAAAGGTTTGCCAGGTGGGTCAATCGTATTCAGCAATCCCGCAGGCTTCACAGCTGGCGACTTTCGGCGCTGGCATTCACGGCAGGCTTGGACGTACCGCTTAACACACTCGGCAAGTCTTGCCAAGTAGTAGGATTTGCGCACTCTATCAAGCGTTCGCGTAAAGCCCAAATGGCCAGACGGAGGTTCGTCATGACAGGCGAACAAAACTTCGGCACGGAGGTCTGCTGGAACGACCAAAAGGTAGGTTTTGTTCGTGGCAGTGGAGTTCTTCTTGTATAAGACGCCATGTCGTAAACAAAAAGACCACAATCCTCGAGCGATATGCCGGGGTATGGTTGGGTTTCGTCCTTGCAGATGTTCGAATATAGGCCGTAGTGCGTCGTTTGCGCGCTGCTGTGTGGACAAATCAGTAACGCTTACGGCCCCAAGGAAAGCGCCGTCATCCTCAATGTCGTGGTCGGTAGTGTCGATAGGGGTGCGCGAGAGTGCGTCAGCATCTTCGTGTATGCGGCCCGACTTGTACACGATGGTAACGTCGTACTCCTGCAAACGTAGACTCCACCGTGCCAATCGTCCAGAAGCGTCCCGGAGATTTGCAAGCCAGCATAACGAGTGGTGATCAGTTACAACTTTGAATGGGCGGCCGTAAAGGTAAGGTCGAAATTTGGCCAGCGCCCATACGACGGCAAGACACTCTTTCTCCGTGGTGGTGTAGTTTGTCTCTGCACGCGATAGTGTACGACTTGCGTAGGCGATCACTCTTTCACTACCTTCCTGCCGTTGTACAAGGACCGCACGAAGACCAACGTTACTGGCGTCTGTATGAACCTCCGTGTCCGCCTCCTCGTCAAAGTGGGTCAAAACTGGTGCTGACACCAGACGCTGTCAAAGCTCGGTGAAAGCAGTCTCTTGTTCTGAGGACCAGACGAACGATACATCGTCCCTCGTGAAGCGAGTCAGCGGCTCCGCCATCTTCGAGAGAGAGAGAGAGAAGAAACTTTATTAATGAATGGCCGGCAGTTTCGTTGTGGTGGCCTCAGGTGGCGGCTCCAAGTCCTTGGACTCGGGCGGCATCTTTGGCTTGCCGGACGGCCCAGAGCTGGTCTGCCAACTCTGAACTTTTGAGAGCCGCCTCCCAGCGGTGGCGACGCCGATGGAGAAGGTCCCCGGCGGGCCCCGCAGCCGGGGCGGCGTCGGGGAGAAGCGAAGCCATCTTCGAAAAATTTTCGATGAAACGCCGGTAGTATGCGCAAAGGCCCAGAAAGCGTCGGACACCTTTGTTGTCGGTCGGTGTTGGAAACGAGGCTACAGCAGCAGTTTTCGCGGGATCGGGCCTAACGCCTACCGCGCTGACCACGTGTCCGAGAAACATCAGCTCCTTGTAGCCGAAATGACACTTCTGAAGCTTAAGGGTGAGGTTAGCCGATCGGATGGCTTCGAGAACTTGCCGCAGTCGTTTCAGGTGGTCGTCAAATGTCGCCGAAAAAACAACCACGTCGTCAAGGTAGACGAGGCAGCTTGCCACTTCAGCGAGAACGGTGTCCATCATTCGCTGGAAAGTTGCTGGTGCCGAGCAGAGACCGAAAGGAAGTACTCTGAATTCGTAAAGGCCATCGGGAGTGACGAAAGCAGTTTCTTTCGCGGTCTCGTTCATCGACCTCAATTTGCCAGTAACCGATCTTTAGATCGAGAGACTAAATATACTTAGCTCGCCGCAACTTGTCTAGAGAGTCATCGATACGTGGTAGTGGGTACATGTCCTTCTTGGTAACATCGTTGAGGCGTCGATAATCAACACAGAAATGAAGCGTTCCGTCTTTTTTGCATTGAGCAATCGGCCAATCTGTATTTAAGTGATTTATGCGCCTGGTTGCAACAAAACAAACTTCAGTTGAATGCAGTAAAAACAAAGTACATGATATTTAAGCCAATCAATAAGCATAAAAAATGATTAACTTACAGTACAGAGGACATAACTTAGAACAAGTAAGTGTGCAAAAGTTCCTTGGGGTATGGTTTAGTGAAGAGTTGTCTTGGACCCCCCATGTCAATCATCTGCTCTCCGAACTCTCGAAGTCTGTTGGATGTATTAGAAAAATAGCTCCTCTTATACCCCTTTGGCTAAAGCAATCACTATATTACTCCCTGTTCTATTCTAAACTTTTGTATGGCATTCTGGTCTGGGGGACAACGACAAAAGGGAACTATGATAGGCTACAGCTGCTGCAAAAACGTGTCCTCCGGATTTTTGTGAACCACACCAGCCCTATTAGTTTGTTGCCGACACAACCACTATTTCCTAGATTGGATGTTTTATCTGCAAATAAAGTCTATTTATGGATACTGGCACAGCGAATTTATAAACAGAAACTCCACAGTATTTACACACCTGTCTTGGCGCAATATGATATCCGTAACCCCAAACGCAGAAATAAAAAAGTCAGAACAAATTATGGCAAACAAGATCTGGAATATCAGGTAATAGACATGTTAAATAGCTGTGCTTCTGTTTTGGATTTCTGCCTACCCAGGAAAACGTTCAAACGTGAACTGCGGTCCATTTTGTTTTCCGTCGATTCTGTTTTTCGTTGAAATTGTTAAGTTACAATGACAAATGTAAATTTCCGTTTCAATTGTTGACTTCCTTTTAAGTATTTTTGTGATATGAGTGAATCTTCAATGTGATTTTTAAAAAATAAACTGTCCATAGTGTTTAAGTACACCCATATTGTACAGAATGTATGATGTATGTATGATGTAGGCTGTATACGTGTACTATTTGTAACGCCGCCTCTCTTTTGTTACCAGCTCTCTGCTGTACTGCTGTGGACTGCTCCTTTTGTTACGGGGGCAGAGACCTCGTCAGGCAATCATGCCTTTAGTCTCTGCCACCCGCAGGATGATGTGATTTTCCTGCAAATAAAAACTGACTGACTGACTGACTGACTGACTGACTGACTGACTGACTGACTGACTGACTGACTGACTAGAACGACCGGGGAGGACCACGGACTATGCGAAGGCTGAATGACACCATCATCTAGCATCTCTTTGACTTGGGCTTGAATGGCCTCACGTTCTTTCGGCGAGACACGATAAGGCTGTGGTTTGATGGGACGTGCGTCGGCGGATGTAGTTATTCGGTGCTTCTTGATTGGCGTTTGGCCCACCTTAGTAGCCCGAGCGAAGCACCAGCTGAATTCGTTCAAGAGTTCCTGCAGTGCGCTCTTTTGGTCGTCCGTAAGCTGGGAGTTTACATCGATGCCTCTGAGCGAACCGTCGTCTGTGTCCACCTCAGAAGCAAAGCACTCGACGATGTCCGTTGATGGTTCGGCGTAGGCGATGGCAGTGCCACGAAAAATTTGCCGATGCTCAAAGGTAAATTTGGTAACGAGGACCGTTGTCTGACTTTCACGAAGTTCCACAAGGCTTCGCGCTACACAATTACTTTTGCCAGCAACATAGAAATGTTGCCTTCGACAATGGCTTCACCGCCTTGTAGTTCATCGGACTTGACCGGAACCATAACACTCGCACGCGGCGGTATCGTGATGCTCTCGTCCGAAACGCGAAGTGCGGATCTGTGTCTAATGGCGTCGGTCTGTGTTGCCCTTTGTGTCGAGAAAGTGATGCAGCGCTCGCGGAGGTCAATAATGGCGCCATATTCCCGGAGAAAGTCCATCCCAAGGATTAAATCACGGGAACACTCGCGTAGAACCAGACAACTGGGAAGAAAAGCAGCACCGCGAATTTCTACTCTGGCCGTGCATAGGCCAAGCGGTGTGACGACGTGGCCATCTGCCGTACGAACTGGTGCCCCGTTCCAGGGCAACGTAACTTTTTTTCAGAACGCTCGCCAGTTTTCAACTAAGAATAGAGTAATCGGCGCCGGTGTCTACAAGTGCACTCACTGTTTTGCCGTCGATCAACACAGGTATGTCCAGTGATGTCTCCTGCATAAGTTGACCGTACCCAGCAAGCTCCACCAAATTGTCACGTATACCCTGCTGGAGTATACAAGCTGAACGATGATACAGGCGGTTGCACTTTACGAAAAAGCAAGCGGCGACGCGCGATGCCGAGACGAACCTCGTTCTCCTCTTCTTCAGGCTCCTGTTGCGCCCCACTAGGTGGCAATATTATAGCTGCTAGAAGATTAAAAAGGCGCTCCGTATGTGATTGTATATTGCGAGATTTTTTTGGCCGGAACACCAATCGCTGTAAATGACCTAAAAGATTTTCTCTTGTGAAAATGGATTGTGAATGGCGCGACAAAATGATTCAGCAGCAATTTTTTAATAGGATCGAAGAGGGTCGAGCTCAATCTGACCCACTCTATTCGTTATTTAGTTTACTTTTTGTTGTAAATACATTCTTTGAGGGTTTATTTTCTTTTTTGTGATGCGAGGCGGTTTTTATTTATATTTGCAAATAAAAATTTTTAAGTTGTTTTGGCGCTTGTGTAGCCAGACAGACATACAGGGATTTGACACCCACATAATACACCCACTAATAGATGGAATATTTCTAATAAAGAAAAGTGACACATATCTGCAACCATTTCCTATCATTGTTTGTATTAGGAGCTATGTCACTGCTAGCTTTTTTCATCACAATAAAAAGTAACATGATGTCCAAAGCTATACTTTGTTGTGCTGTTATTTTCCGTTACATATTGAAATAAAAATCGCAAGCACGTCTATATGCATGAAGGTGTCATCCGAAACGCCATTTCATGCTTGCTAACTTCCTCATTGGGATCGGGTGTTTATAGGCATGATAAGCTAACTAACGCGAGTGTTTTGAAGCAACGTTGAAGCAACCGTCACTAATTACTTTGAATACCATCGACTGTCCGCTTTCTACGCAAAGTACGCGGCACCTGTTGTTTCCTAAGAGCAACTAGCTGGTGCAAAGCAAGAAAAATTGCAAAAATTAGACCAACGTACCTGCTAGTTCACAATGACGGTAGCTTTGCTGCAGCGCGCTTCGCCGTCCTTGGATTAGCGTAGGGAGTAACCATCTATCCGAATACAAGCCGCTCAGGCCTGGAGAATGGTGACTGCAAGGAGCAATCTCACCCAGAGACGATACACCCACTAATGGCAGGAATCTTGAGAGTTGTTTTCTTTTCGGTGGTGGAAGTCTGCCGCAGTCGCATTCTATCGCGCCGTACTTGAACTGATGCAGCTTTTGTACGATCTTCCGCGAGAAAGATGTGAAGCACTGGCGCTCGCAGCTATGATGGAAGCGCCAGGCCTTTTACCCCACTCTAGTGCTTTCGGCGATCGCACGCAGAATACCCGTGTGTCAGTCATCAACTGACTTATGCGCGGAAAAACACGACAAATCACTGGACTGGCTGGTGCTATTTTTTACAGTATGGCCGATCTGTTTCGGCGCCGCTGTATAATTACGCCGTTGCCGAAGCACACCTGATTATTTCACTTGGCCGTAAAACGACGCCCTTGAAGATGCGCAGCATCGTTGTGGAATGAAAAGCTATAGAGGCAACAGGTAAAAAGCAGACAAGGCGAGGCACAGATCACATCGCAGCCTTGCTTACCCTCTAACTGCACTCGAGGAGCGATTGGAGGTAGCGGTGCGGGGCTGCCTTGAGATTCTCGAGCAAACGCTCGGGCTTTCCTTCACTGAAGGGGTGTTTCGAGTAGAGGGTCGAGTCGAGGAGCGTTTTTGAATACTGGGGTAAATACGCTGAACGAGCACGGTCTACGTTGTACTTGTGTTCCCCTGACCCGCTCGTTGAGACAATGACCTTTTTGCTTTTTGTTCTACGTACATTTTCTTTAGAAAACAGCGAGTTGTAGCGTACTTAATTTTCGCGTTATGGAATACGTCGTGAAATGGGGGCTCGAATTCCATACAGCGAAATAGAATGTGCATTCGTATAGGTATTGCTACTCCTTTGAGTAACATTTAGTTCGCCCGACCATTTGAGGGATTGCCTCTTTTGCCTCTTTTTATGTAGGCTGATGCATAATTAATGTTTTTGTACTGCGACAACCAGTACTTACCGCCTCATTCGAGTAACTACAATGAACATGCTTCCTCGGAGCCTAGGTCCTGAAGTTTGACGCAGGAAGTGCCACAGAATGGCTGCATTTGGTTCATTTTAGCATTCTATGTACCAACCCGTGTGTGCTGGGCTTACAAACGCCGAGGCAACAAACCGGTACTCCTCGATAGTTCAGCACATTCTAAGCTTATAATGAGAATAGTTAGACGCTTAAACTTTGTTAATGGTCTGCCTAAGTCTTGCAGCTATATGAATGAAACTGGCTTCCACATACAGACTTGTGACCTTATTGATGCGGGGTTGTCCAAGCGTTTCCTTTCGTCTATTGCACGCCGCCTATTTAGGCAGCTAATAAAGCTTGCACTTTGAAAGATGGCAGCTATGGCACTGATGTTCCAGCAAGAAAAAAAAACATATTGCCAGTTATTTCGCGCTCTTCTATAGTTCAAAGATTCTCAGAAAGATAGGCGTGGAGGTTGTCATCTGTGGGTTGAGTCGCCTTTGTAAAACTGCACATGCCAATAAGTTACCAATGGAGGTTGTATAACCTGAGGCAGCACTGAGTAACACTGTCAGATGTTTGTCAGCTGCTACGAATGTTTTGTATACTCCGTCTGACAGTGATCAAAGAACCGTACGTCGGATAAACAGGCCACTATCTCAAAGCATGGACCACGGATCGCGAGCCCAACCTTGAGCGTGCTCTTTCCTGTTAGTGAGTTTCCACTGTATGGACCATTGCTGAGTGGGACAGTTTGTTCAAACAATGGCAATGAGATGAGCGGTAAATGTACGCGCAAAATTTAGGAGTGGAATAAATATTAAAGCTATAAGACACTTCTAAGCACCCCCCCCTCCCCCGCTATCGCCTTGATGTGAATATGTTTACAATGAGCTTTATTTCCTGCCACGTTCTAATGAAATAAAAACTGACCACGTACCTTGATAAAAGATGACTGTTCAAATATGCGACCAGATATTTTTATTTGTGTTTTTTTACTGATGCTCTGCCTTGTATATTGCTTCAATTATTTGTACCTGAATATGTCAGTTCATCAGTAAAAAACGTCGATTGTAAGATCAGTGCTCATGGCGTCTGTGTTACGCTATTGCGCTTCTTGTGTTTTGAACTTTCATACGCAGCTGGCTTACCCTCAGTTTCCGGAAATGAATCCTAATTCGAACCCCATGCTCGCCTTCGTCAAAAGAATGGAAATGCTATGAACGCTTTCGGCACATTCACGCTCCAGGCCTCAGATCATGTCAAGCGTGGGCTTAAAGTTAAAGCGCATATCAGAATAGGGGGGGAGAATATGTCGAACTGTCGAGCTAGTCGATTGGCAGTCAGCGCTCACGAACGATTCGTGTCGCAAGCCTTTCCACATGATCGTTCGATCTGCCTTTTCAATCATTTAATTTTTAAAATTTTTATTTATTGAGACAAATTACGTTATGCATATTTGTGATTACTCTAAGTGGCCGCAGAGACGGCGCTGTGGCACAAGTGTTCATTAAGGTACAAACCTTGGTCAGCGGCTGTTTTGTAGACTGTCGAACCCGAGCCGCCGCCTGCTCGTCCTTGTCCTTCAGATCTATCGCCACTACCACCACCGCCATCGGCACCTTCATCGGAAAGGTCTGTGTCTGTGGCGAGACAAATAGAAGTGGGAAAACATTTAGTACGACTGATATTCATTGCCGTGTACGTTCGCGTCCTCTGAGGCATTGTCGACTGCGAGAACATGTGATGCTCGTTTGACCCATTACACTAGTCAGACTTAAGCAGGGACGAAAACAAGCTTAGTACTGATCAGTGGAATATAAAAGGCGCAGTGGAAAAAAACAACATGGCGAACTGCTTTTTCTGACTGTTCGAGGTCCTTGCTGTTTCTATTGTTTATTTTTATTCACTTCTTTTTGCCAATCATTGTGTATACACTAAACTAGGATTTAGCAAAAGTCTTGCTACGATCTCTCTATCAGGTAGTTACAGAAAACTTGAAGTTATGGCAAGCACACTAGGAATTCTATGGAGAGAACCACTCTGAGAGCGGAGTGTAGCAACATCCGGTTTCCTTGCCATCATTGTGGCCAACACCACAGCGAATCCGCTTTCTTAATTTTCGATAGACTACTCAGGCACAAGAAAGGAAATCACCCGAAAGTGATCGAACAAAAGTTGAAAGCTCCATAGAGCGAGTTCACCGGCACTATTTAATAATTCTTCGCATAATAATACTTTTACTCAGACAACAGCCACACTTACTTTCAGTGAAGAAGTGCATTCGTTGGCACAGTTTATATTCTACAATCATAAAAAAAAGCAGTGGCTGTTTCGTTTGACAATGTTCCAGAGCACTGCTGAACGCTTGGAATTGTGCTCAGCCGAAGAAGACTACCTAATTTCTGTTCGCGCAAGGAAGACATCTATCTATGACTGTACTTTAGCTAACTCACTGTGTAATAGCATTAAGAAATTTTGCAGCATTGTTAAGGGCGATGAAATTTATTTGATATCGCTGAATGATGATTCTCGCAAACAGATACAGCCAGCTGATTCTCCTCTCATGTTCAATAGAGCTATCACCAGTAATTTTTGCTCTCATGATCCAGACGAGCTTCATATTTTTTCTCACAGACTCTCCCCCCTATGTCTCCTGTTACGATAGAATATGCTGGTATTGTAATGTTAATGAACACTCTGAAACTTTCATCCTCTTGTGGCGTAGAAAACATCAACTCCAAATTTCTAAATCAAACAAAGATGTGCTCAGTTCTTTTACATACTGAGATTTTTCACCAATCACTTGATAATGGTTCCTTACCGTCGGACTGGAAGATTAAGAAGATGGCACGCACTGTCCTCTTAACTACCGCTCAATTTCATATTTCATTAACGAGCATTTCTTGCAAAATTAGGGAGCATATAATGGATTATAACATCTTAAACTTTTTGGACTCAAATAACTTCTTCCCAGGTGCTCAAGACGATTTCCGCCAATACTAGAAATGAGACACAAAACTACTACTTTTCCCACATCACTTGCTCACCATACTGGACAAAAGTTCCCAAGCTGACTTAAAAATCTCATCTCATCTTCTCTCTATCATCTCATCCACCATCCGCCTTTACGTAGATGATTGCATAATCTACCGGCGTATAAATACTAAAGACGATCAAGCTGCCCTCCTGAACGATCTGAAGCCTATTGAAAATTGGTGCACATTGTGGGGGATGATGGAAGTAAATTCTATGAAGTGCAATTTTATGCAAATTCCTCGGAGGCGCTCTAATTTAACTTTTCCTTATTCTTTATTCTCTGAGGACCTATTGCAGGTAGAATCTTATCGTTACCTTGGCATCACAATCAATAGCAAATTAACTTGTGGTGATCATATTGTCGCGTATACCCTGCAGAAGTATACACGCTGAATGGGGATGCAGGCGTTTGTACTTCACGGAACCTAACCGTTGACGCGCGATGCCGAGACGAACCTCGTTCTCTTCCTCTTCAGTCCCCTTCCTGTGCCACACCATTTGGCACTACCCCATCTTCAACAAAATAATAATAAAAGAATGAAAACATACATAGGCTTGACGTGAGAGCGCCGAGATGGCCTAGGACGAACACATAGGCCATAGTCACAATATTACAAAAATCAACGCCGACGCTTCACGTACACTTCGTTTTATCAGAAGATCACTTCCCACTTCCCCCGCTAATATACGAAAACTAGCATATGAAACTTTTGTCTGCAGGAGGCTTAAATATACATCGGCGATCTGGAGTCCTGATCAGTCCTACCTAATTTAGATGTTTGAATCCGTCCAGAACCGTGCAGCACGCTTCATATCGTTGACATACGACTTTCATTCCAGCGTAAGCTCCATTAAATCATCACTTGGCGTGACTTCCTTAGCTCTCAAACGAAAAGTTGCGCTCCTGTGTTTATTCCATAAGTTATACTTCAATTTCCCCTATCTGAGTGGTTCCCTTATATCTCCTCCCACTCGTACATCGCGCCGCCTATTCGATTCAAATAGCGTCCAACGACTTCATTGCTCCACTAATGCTTTTAACAAGTCCCTCTTCCCGACCGCTATTGAAGAATGGAACCTGCTGCCCGATTCACTAACTAATGAGCACGGCGCGACAAGGCTTAAGGCGGTGTTGTTATATCATCTGGGTTGACATGTTCTTTTTGCTCCGATTTGTGTTGATATGAAATTTTATCCTTTTTCCTGTATTGAGTTTTTTTTTGTTTGCTTCCCCTGTAACCATTACGTACTCGCCCTGCTGCCCTAACCATTCGCCGACGTGTGTGTCGCTTGTGGCATAAAGGCAATATTGACAACCACCGTTTTAAACATAGCGTTCTCTGCTTCTTTTTATGTCCCTGTATTACACTGTTATATTTTTATGACCTTTGTTGTTATTATCTACCTTGTATACGCTCCCCCTTTGTGTAATACCCCGACAGGAGCCTTTAAGGCACAATAAATGATGATGATGATGATGATGATGATGATGATGACGACGACATATTTAGACTGCGCGAAAGCGTTCGATAAAGTATGCCAAACACTCCTTATGGTCAAACTTTCAGCATTGAACTTAGATAATAATTAACTAACATGGCTCGAATACTTTCTTACCAGTCGACTTCAGTATGTTCCTGTTCAATTATCACGATTATTCGCCATCATACGTTCCATCTGGCGTGCCTCATGCCTCAGTTTTAGGCCCATTGATTTTCTTAATTTAAAATAATGACCGATCAACTTGCGTTCCTTCCAATATGCACCTTTACGCCAGTGATTGTTCTATATATCGCGAAATTAGCAGTGAGCACGATGAACACATATTACATTCTCACTTTGATTCCATAATGGACTTGTCCGATAAGCGTCTTATGGAAATAAACATTATAAATGCAAATTATTGCGTGTTTCCAACAAAAACCAACGCCTCCTAATTTCTAAACTTAAAAGTAGTACGCTCGAACAAGTTTCATGCTATCGTTATCTCGCAATCAGTATAAATCCTGAACGTGGAAAACTCACGTTACTGCAATTATTATTACCGCAAATCGAATGTTAGGACACTTACGTCGAAATTTCAGTAAGACTCCAACAGAACTACAATTGCTTCTTTATAGAGCACTTGTGCGCCCCAAATTAGGATATGCCGCTGCTCATTGGGATCCTCACCATGGTAACCTTATTAATGAACATGAATTGATTCAGAATAACGCCACACGTTTCATAGTTGCCAATTATTTTCGTAGATCCAGCGTAACAGCAATGAAGCCAGTTTAGCGTTGTCTCAGTTATCACTACGCAGAAAACTTTTCGGTTATGTTTATTTCAGAATGTCCACCGTAATCATCATCTACACGCTGAGCTTATCCCTCCACCTATGCACCTTTCATCGCGGGTTGACACTTTTGTAAAGTAGGGCGTGCATCACCTCGCACAAACACATTCCTAAAATCTTTCATAGCAAACACCTCACGTGACGGGCACCACCTTCCTGCCAAGCTTTTTTTACATCACGGATTATGCGTTGTTCAGCCAATCATTATTTGCATTTTTTTTTTCATTCTAACTGTGCCATATAGCGTGTCATTTTCTTTGTATCACGCTATTTGATTATTCTTTTGTTATTTCTTGTATTCAGCCTTAATAGTTTTTGTGTTACCATTTCTCTTGTATAACTTGGTATAACTTACCGTTCCTTTGTAACCACTCTCCTCTACAATGCATTTGCGTGTGAGGGTATATTGAATAAATAAATAAGTGGGGAGCAATACATTTGAGGTATGCATAATACCACTTTTGAAACAGCATTTGTTTTTAGCGCGTGCTGTATCTTTTCTGTGTTTGACAATGACACAATGCAGAATGCCGGAGGGTCCCGTACCGCTGCAGTCGATTCACTTCGAGACCCGCCTGTATAATACTAACAGCCAACTATATATCTTGAATAAACAATCAACTGAAACTGAAACTACTAGATATGGCAAAATAAATATGCGTATTGCTCGTGTTGATTCGAAGTTCCACAATAATTTAGAGCTCTAGCTGTGCCGTTCAAGGTGAAAATTGGATGTTTTGGTTGTGTGTTCTCATAAATTCCATTGATTTGGAATATTCAAGTGTCAGTTTGCTGTTGTACTACAGCTTCAATTATGTACTTTTAAAATATTGTTACGGGGATGTTGCGAGTATATAAAAACTATATTTACAATATATTGACGCGAGATAAGTTTGCACGTGATGACACGGGACCCTTAAGGCGAGAACGACGAAGTTCGTGGTTGCGCGCGCGCTCTGCGAGGTCCAGCCATCGCTAAAGGCAGACGTTTCTTCCCAATCTGTCGGTGGTAAACTGTTTTAGTTCTAATAGCTGGGTGACGTTTCTGGTCGACGTGCGGTGTACGGTCGATGTTAAGATCTCCGGAGCATACCCCAGACCTAAGCCCGGCGAGTAGTTCAACCGAGCTTACCCCTGGGCACGTATGTGCCAGCCGACGTCTCCAGGGACTCCAGCCACAGCCCTGTCTGCTACCCGAACGAACTAGAATGACGAACCAACCACCTCCTGCCACTCCTGCAGCATCGCACGTTGTCGTCAATCACATCCGGACGCCGAATCTGTTCCACGGAAGTGCTTCAGAGGACGCCGACGACTGGCTTGACCATCTTGACCGGGTTACCAACCTCAACGACTGCTAACCACGAGTGTAAGCTACGTTACGTGTACTTCGCTCTTGAGGATTCCGCGAAAACATGGTTTGAGAACCATGAGGCGACACTGACGTCATGGGAACAATTTCGTAGGCAGTTCCTCAATGCCTTCGCCAGGGTGGACAGGAAGGAGAGGGCGGAGTTAGCGTTGGAGGCAAGAATTCAAGGCCCGAATGAGCGAGTGACAGCGTACGTAGAAGATATGAATCGGCTTTTCAGACGTGCGGACCCTTCTATGACTGAAACAAAGAAGGCGCGCCATCTCATGCGCGGCGTCAAAGAGGAAGTCTTTGCTGGCCTCATTCGAAATCCGCCGACGACACTTGCAGAGTTCCATGACGAAGCCACTACTATGGAAAATGCCCTTCAACAGCGGGCCAGGCAAAACAACCGCGACGCCATGATTTCAAGGGAGCTCTCTGCCGTTACCCTCGGTAACGACGTTGGCGCCTTGCGAGAACTCATCAGGGCTGTCGTCAAGGAGGAACTGCAGAAGATGCAGACGACCACTGCCCCTCTGGGAAAACTTTCCATTGCGGAAATGGTGCTCGCCAACGTCCGACAGGCCGTCCATATTCCTAGACAGTACGAGGCACCACAGCAGGGACCGCAGGCAAAAATGAGTTACACTGAAGCAGTACGCCGCCCGCCACCCTCAAGTGCCTGCAGCATGGTACACCCCACTCAACAAATGGACGTAAGCTTCAGGCTGCCTCGCAGCCCACCGCACATCACCGAAGCAAGGACTAGGAAGAGCGACGTCTGGCGCACTGCAGACTACAAGCCCCTTTGTTTTCATTGTGGCGAGGCCGGACACATCTACAGATTGTGTCCTTATTGTCATGTGGGGCTCCGTGGATTCTCGCCGAATGCACCTCGTCCACGACCTGGTGAGCGGCCGGCGGAAATAGAGTTTCGTCGCGAATCGTCGCAGTGTTGATCAGCGATGGCAGGAGTCCCGTTCGTCGTCTCCTGCTCCTTACATTTCACCATCACCAAGCCAAGCCTTTACTCGCGGCGCTCTGAGACGACGCTCGCCTAGCCCGGCGGGTCGGGAAAACTGAGTTCAGCGACCTTCGGAGGTGAGACCGCTGACGTCGACCGTAAGCAAGATCCTCCACTACGACTACAACGACGAAAACAGAACGACGCAGACGTACAGACGGAGTCAAACACCTTACGAGAGGTAGTAACGTCGAACATTCCCGTCACCATAGACGACGAAGAAATAACGGCGTTAATCGACACTGGAGCGGACACCTCAGTTACGAGCATGGACCTTGCCTGCAAGCTGAAGAAAGTTTCTACCGAATGGACTCGGTCGCAGATTCGCACTGCAGGAGACCATCTGCTAACCCCGGTAGAAAGATGCACAGCGCGCGTGAGCATTCGTGGGTTTACGTACCTCGGAGATTTAGTTGTCCTCCCAAGCTGTTCGAGGGACCTAATTCTGGGAATGGGCTTTCTGCAGGCTAATGGAGCTGTGATTAACTTGCAGAAGTCGCGGGTAACGTTTTCGACGGCGCAGGCCTTAGCAGGGAGCAGCACTGAAGACACGTATGTCAACGCCTTGAGGATTGTTGACGAGAACATCACGGTGCCGCCAAGGAGCAGCGTAGTGACCCTCGTCACCTGCGACGCATTCGACGGCTATGAGGGCATTGCCGAGGCAAATATCCCGCTGCTGCTCGAAAGACACATCTGCATCGCCCGGGGCCTTGTTCGAATACAGCATAAGTGCTCGCAAGTTTTGTTGACAAACTTCAGCCATGAGTATCAGCACGACCCTCAAGGTACAGCTGCGGCATTCCTGAATGACATTGCTGACTTCTCCGACATCTGCACGTTACAAGTGACTTCACCGGATGCCACAACTCACGCCAGCCTGAATACCCGCGTCCACATTAATGCTGACTTAGCAGATGTACAGAAGGATCAGCTGCTGGGCCTACTGACAGAATTCTCCGGCTGTTTTTCCACGGAATCCAAAGTCCAGCGCACTTCCGTTACGCAACACCGCATCGTTACAGAGGAGTCGAGCGGCCTGTTCGTCAGCATCCGTATCGCGTGTCACCTATGGAGCGGGAGGCGATTAAGCGTCAAGTTCAAGAAATGTTAAATGACGACGTCATCCAGCCGTCGACAAGTCCGTCGGTATCGCCTGTCGTACTAGTAAAAAAGAAAGACAACACACTTCGCTTCTCGCGTTGACTACAGACGGCTTAACCGAGTCACCAAACGCGACGTTTATCCCCTGCCACGCATTGATGACGCTTTAGACTGTCTGCGTCATGCTCAGTTCTTTAGTTCGTTAGACCTAAAGTCAGGCTACTGGCAAATCGAAGTGGACGAGCGTGACCGTGAAAAAACCGCCTTCGTGACTGCCGACGGGCTGTACGAATTTAAAGTGCTGCCTTTCGGTGTCTGTTCCGCTCCTGCTACGTTCCAACGAATGATGGACACTGTACTCGTTGGACTAAAGTGGCAGACGTGTCTAGTGTACCTAGACGATGTTGTCTTTTCCAGCACGTTCGATTAACATCTCGCCCGGCTATGAAGTGTCCTTACCGCAATACGTAAGGCCAGCCTCACCATCAAGCCTGAAAAATGTTACTTTGACTTCCAGGAATCCAAGTTTCTAGGCCACGTGGTCAGCTCCCAAGGAGTACGATCAGACCCAGAAAAACTCGCTGCCGTTGCCGAGTTTCCTCGTCCTAAAGACAAAAAGGCTGTTCAGCGGTTCCTGGGCCTCTGCGCTTAGTACCGTCGTTTCATTGAAGGCTTCTCAAGGATTGCTGAACCGCTCACGAGACTGACGCGACAAGATGTGCCCTTTGCGTGGACGGAAGACCAAGAGCAGGCCTTTACTGAATTGCGTAAACGCCTTCAATCCGCTCCAGTGCTGGCGCATTTTGATGACACCGCGGCAACTGAAATACACACCGACGCCAGCAACGTAGGACTCGGGGCCATTCTCGTTCAATGGCAAGATGGCGCAGAAAGTGTAATTGCGTACGCGAGTCGTAGTCTGACAAAAGCAGAAGCTAATTATTCAACGACCGAAAAAGAATGCTTAGCAGTCGTGTGGGCCATCAGCAAGTTCCGACCCTACTTATACGGCCGGCCATTTCGAGCGATGAGTGATAACCACTCGCTCTGCTGGCTTGCCAATCTACGAGACCCGTCAGGTCGCCTCGCTCGTTTGAGCCTCCGCCTTCAGGGATACGGCATAACTGTCGTCTACAGATCCGGCCATAAGCGTAGCGACGCAGACTGCTTGTCACGTTCCGCTATTCCCTTGACATCCTCCGACTTGGAGCTAGATTTGCCGTTTCTTGGTGTCATTGACGTGGTGCGCATGGCTGACTATCAACGTGCAGACTCTGAGCTGCTTCCCGTCAGCCGATAGCTCGAGGGAGCTGACGTTGTTGTTCCATGCCCACTTTCACGAGGATTGACGTCGTACTGCCTGCGAAACGATGTCCTGTACAAGAAAAATTTCGAGAACAGCCAGGAAACGTTCCTTCTCGTCATTACGACGGCACTGCGCGAGGAAGTTTTACAGGCGGGTCACGATGATCCCTGTGCCGGCCACTTAGGCTTCGCGAGGACATTAGCGCACATACGGCAAAAGTACTATTGGCCACACCTATTTTCGTCGGCTCAGAGCTTTGTGCGAACGTGCCGTGGCTGTCAGAGGCGTAAAGTTCCACCGATCAAGCCTGCCGGCCTCCTTCAGCCTTTGGATCCGCCTCCGGCGCCGTTCCAGCAAGTGGGAATGGACTTTCTTGGGCCGTTCCCCACGTGATCCTTGCAAAATAAGTGGATAATCGTTGCAACTGACTATATAACTCGCTATGCGGAGACGAAAGCTGTGCCGCGGGGAACTGCTGCTGAAGTCGCCAGCTTCTTCGTCCACAACATCGTGCTTCGCCACGGTGCACCATCTGTACTCATTTCTGACCGCGGTGCAGCGTTTACAGCGGAGTTATTCCAACAAGTCGTCACACTGACGCACATCGACCATCGAAAGACCACAGCCTATCATCCCCAAACTAACGGCATAACAGAGCGCCTAAAGAGAACATTAGCCGACATGCTCTCCATGCACATTGATGTGGAACACAAAACATGGGATGAAATTTTGCATTACGTCACGTTTGCTTACATTACCGCTGTGCAGGAGACCACCGAGGTTACACCATTCGGGCTTGTTTACGCACGTCGCGTTACAACCCCCTTAGACGCCATGCTCCCGGTAGACCACGGAACCACAAGGAATGACACCACTGAAGATTTCGTCGAGAAAGCCGAGGAAGCTCGCCAGCTTGCTCGGAATCGCATCCGCACCCAGCAGAATACCGACTCCTACCGTTACAACCAGACCCGACGGAATGTCCAGTACTTACCAGGCGACCGCGTGTGGGTGTGGACACCTATCCGACACCGTGGGCTCTGAGAAAAATTCTTGCGCCGCTATTTCGGCCCCTATGAAGCTGTACGCCGCCTAATTGATGTGAACTACGAGGTGGTGCCTCAAAGCTCTGATTCTGGTTCAAACCGACGCCGTCCCCGTGCTAAAGTTGTCCACGTAGTACGGATGAAGCCGTACCACGCACGCGAGGGCTAAGCAACCCTGACAAACCGCTTCAGCATTGTGTACAATCCTGTATGTTTTTTTTTTGTCTTTTCATGCTGGCACTCTTGCGCATAGTGCGCGCCCGCTGCCCTTGAAGCGACAGGGCCGGTCGCTTTTGTGAGGGGAGCAATGACGCGAAATAAGTTTGCACGTGATGACACGGGACCCTTAAGGCGAGAACGACGAAGTTCGTGGTTGCGCGCACGCTCTCCGAGGACCAGCCATCGCTAAAGGCAGATGTTTCTTCCCAATCTGTCGGTGGTAAACTGTTTTAGTTCTAATAGCTGGGTGACAATATATAGAAGATGAGTCAAAATAGCTAAGATGGCTAACCACCAACAACACGCTGCAGCCAGCGTCTCCGATCTTCTTCTTCCTCTCTCTTCCCTCATGCTTCCGTAACAGGACCGCCGGGTGGCGAAGCGCCGTCTCGGCGCATGGCAGGCGAAACGTTTAGAGCGAAGCATGGCTTCATGCGCGAAACGTGCACGACGTCGACAGGCGTCTGACTTGAAGATCTAGGTTACTTTCTATATTTCTGTCTACGCTACCTAGAAAAACACTTTCGAAATCGTGTTTTCACAAGACGTCTAAGAGTTTCTTAACACAACTGGAGCGTTTGAGAGCGGCAGGTTTTCGAGAGGATGCTATCCGCATGACAGTACAGAAGCTTGTTAAACGTGTGAAATTAGGAGCACCCTCAAGAATGAATAATCCAGAGCCTGCTGAGAAGAAGAAAAAACTGGTTGTAATTCCATATGTGCATAAACTATCACATAATCTAAGGAATGTAGCAGGCAGATTTGATCTAAAGGTTGTTTTTTCTGCCCCTAACAAGTTGAGCAAAATTTGTGCTATGATCGATAGGAAATTGGCCCAGGCTGCCTCCACTCATGCTGGGAAAGGCTGTACTGTTAAGCATACGTCCACGTTTGTGCACTGTAGAATGGGAGTTGTTTACGAACTTCCATTTTCCTGCGGTCACGTATACATCGGTCAAACAGGTCGTTGCCTCAATATTAAATTGTCTGAACATAGGCGCTCACTAACGGGTAATGCCTACACGCATGTCGCGCGGCATTGCTCTGAGCATGGGTGCACTCCAATATATAAAGACACCACAATACTTTCCACGCACAAAAATCAGACTACGAGGGAGAATATTGAGGCCTTCTATATCAGAAAAAAAGGGTCGCGCTGTGTAAGCATGTTATCGATAAATTTGCATTATAGTGAATTTGAATTTTTAAGCCGCTTCATAGCGTAGCATTAGATTAAATGGTTTTGCGTGCTTTTTGCCTGCGCACTGATAATGACGCAATGGATGGGAGAGCACGTGGCTGTGGGTTGTGTACTTAAGTGTATGTATGCCTTCAAATAAAGTTAGTTGTGAGTTCAGCGCTGTCCTGTGTGTTCCTGCCTTCTGTCATCGTCTTTTTGCGCTGCCCCTTCAAGATGTTCAACCAGTACCAACTCGCCCAAATGTCGATCCTTCTACTTGAAGATGCATCAAAGTGTAGCAGCGAAATCTCGTAATTGACGTCGTCAACTTGGCGTAGCACTTCATAAAGCCCTCTGTAGCCAGGAGAGAAGGTTCATGGAGAGGTCAACCCGACGATATGGTAACCAGAGGAGCACCCAAGCACATGGCGCGAACTTAACATCGCGATGGCAGCGGTCGTAACGCTCTTTTTGTATATGCTGTGAGGCTAATAAACGAGATTGGACGACTTGACGTGCCATGCCATTTCGTGCCATTTCACGAGCGTACTCAGTTAAACCACGTGGTACAGAGTGGATGATTGTGTCAAACTGCAGTGCGGGGTGGCGACCATACAAGAGATAAAAGGGTGAATACCATGCGGTGTCATGTCGGGATGAGTTGTACGCGAACTTCATGTAAGCCAGCGTGGCGTCCCAGTCGTGGTGATCGATGGAGACGTACATTGAAAGCCTCTCTGTGATTGTTCGGTTGAGACGTTCCGTAAGACCGTTCGTTTGTGGGCTGTAGGCGGTGGACAGCTTCTGCTCAATGGCACAAGAGCTGAGGAGGCCGTACACAACTCTAGACAAGAACGAGCGGTCGCGGTCGGTTAGCAACCTTCGAGGTGCACCGTGCTGGAGAATGACGTCGTGCAGGAGAAAATCGGCGACGTCAGTTGCGGAACTAGTCGGTAACGCATTAGTTATCCCATAGTGTGTCGCGTAATCAGTAGCGACAGCGACCCACTTGTTCCCTCTATTTGTCGGAAAAGGGCCAAACAGGTCAAGGCCTACGCGGAAGAATTGTTCAGAGGGAACTTCAATGGGATGGAGTTGTCCGACACGTGCCAGGGGAGGTTTCTTCCAGCGTTGACAGAATTCGCAAGTTGTGACTTAACGACGCACAGGGCCGTAGAGACCCGGCCAGAAGAACCGGCGTCGTATGGGGTCGTGTGTACGCAAAACTCCAAGGTGGCCCGCCCTGGGAGCATCGTGAAGTGGTTCCAGAACAACGGGTTGCAGATGACGAGGAAGGACAAGCAGCAACTCAGTACCGTCAGGGTAGATATTGCGGCGGCAGAGGATGCCGTCATGCAGCACAAACATGCGGCACATGCCGTCAGTGCTGCCAGATTGCACTCGGCCGATGATGGACTGTAAGGATGCGTCGCGTAGTTCAGCGCGCATGTCGTTCCTGTCAGTCAAAGCCATCACACAGGTCACCGGATTATGCGCAACGGTATCGGCAGGATTCACTAGGTGACGCAAGAGGCAGTCAGCGTCCTTGTGGAGGCGTCCGGTCTTGTAATGGACACTAAATGAAAGTTCCGGGAGCCGCGAAGCCAGCGACCAAGCCGTACAGTCGGGTCCCGTAGGGAAGACAGCCAGCAGAGTGTGTGGTGGTCTGTTACGACCGAAAACGTGCGTCCGTACAGATATGGCCGGAACTTGGCGACAGCCCAAACTAAAGCCAAACACTTCAGCTCGGTGATGGAGTAATTTCTCTCGGCAGGGGACAGCAGATGGCTGGCGTGAGCTATCACGCACTCGGTACCATTCTATTGTTAGGCGAGAACAGCGCCAATGTCATAGCCGCTTGCGTCCGTGTGGATTGCGGTCGCGGCAGATAGATCAAAGTAGGCAAGTATGAGAGAGGTGGTCAGAAACCCGATGAGAGCGGCGAAAGCGTGAGCCTCTTCCGGGCCTCATGAGAATGACGTATTCTTCATTAGAAGATCTGTCAAAGGCCGAGCAACGTCGGCGACGTTTTTGACGTAAGGGCGAAAGTAAGAACACAGGCCGACGAAGCAGCGCATGTCAGTGGCAGAACATGGCACAGGGAAACTGCGTACGGCGGGAATTTTTTCCGGATCTGGTTGGACACCGGATGCGTCAACTAGGTGTTCCAACGCTGTGATCTGACGGCACCCGAATGTACACTTCGTGGAGTTCAGTTGAAGGCCGGCTTTTCGGAAGACCGGAAGAATTGCAGCAAGTCGGGTAAGGTAGCTGCCGAACGTGGGAGGAAAAAGAATAACGTCGTCAAGGTAACAAAGACAGGTGGTCCATTTGTAGCCCCGCAGAAGAAAGTTCATCATACGTTCGAATGTCGCAGGAGCATTGCATAGGCCAAAGGGCATGACTTTGAACTGATGTACGCCATCCGGCGTGATGAAGGCTGTCTTCTCGCGGTCCAATTGATCAATTGAAATCTGCGAGTAGGCGGATGGAAGATCGATGGACGAGAAGTATTTAGCACCGTGCAAGCAGTCGAAGGCGTCATCGATGCGTGGTAGTGGGTAGACGACTTTTCGCGTGTTTTCGCGTTTAAGTGGCGATAATCGATGCAAAAACGCCAGGTACCATCTTTGTTTTCCACAAGGACGACAGGCGAAGCCCAAGGGCTGGCTGATGGCTCGATGACCCCTTTACGGAGCGTTTTGTCCATTTCTTATTGGATGGCTCGACGTTCAGCATGCGATACACGATAGGGACGCAGACGAATAGGATACGTATCTCCAGAGTTTATACGGTGGTGAACAATAGATGTTTGGCGTAATGGCCTCTCAGCGAAATCAAAGATGTCACTGTACGATTCAAGCAGGAGTCCTATCTCCGTGGCCTGTGCAGAGGTGAGATCAGGTGCAATCATTTTCGATAAGTCATCCCTTAAGGAACCAGAGCTGTCAGCTGCAATTGGTGCTAATAAGCCACTCTCGGGATTCAGACTCTCAATGTCAAATTCGCAACCGCTAGAAACGCTGGGCAAGAACATGCCGGCCGGAAGCACTTGAGGGCACAGGCTGAAATTAAGAAGCGGTAGAACGACGTCGCTATTAGTAACCGTGACCAACGTATGCGGAACAGCAACGTTCCGGTCCAAAAGTACATTGATGATGGGGTGAAGCACATAAGCACCTGTGACCGGGCGTTCAATGTGACGTAAGTAACTGCCTCGGGTCAGACACGTACGTAGGATTTTTTTTCGGGGGGGGGGGGGGGGGGCAACCCAAGGTACCCTTTCTATCCAAATGAGGGGAAGGGCACTTTACTAGTACAAATGTGAATAACTCCCGCCATTTGCCATAAAGACGTGTAAAGGCACAAAAGAGAATAGAAATCACATGTATCTCACAGGTACGCCTCTGAGATACACCTCTTCGTTACTTGGACAACAAAGAACCACACCAAATGGACTCACGCATGAAACATGCGCAGGAAGAACCTTGCCAAGAACAAGTTAACAAGCGAAAGTGCAAAATAAAGATTTCAAGTAGCGTTTTTTGAATTAGCTCTGGAAGAATTATAGATAAATGTATATTTGCGGAACAATCGCAGTTCTTTCGGATCCCTCGTTTACGGCTCTACCAAGTAGCAAAACCGACTCGAGTTGTCCTCTGAGAAGTTGCGTAAGTATGCGTGGTCACCAGTCCCTTATAACTGCGTAGACCGCAGGACGCTGCGGTTCTAGACGTACTGCGCCCACCGCGGAAAGTAAAAGCCCTCCCCCCCATTAGCACAGCAGAGAAGTGGCTACGTCAAGCGGCTCGATTGATAACTGTAGAATTCAAAACACACGGAATTATTCTCCACTTCCGGCAGCGTTTTCTCTACTTCCTTTTCAATAGAGAGATGTTGATCCATAAATATTTTCGCTAACCATTTTCGCTTTTCCTCCTTGTTTGGCTGTTGCCTTGGCTTTCTTCCTTAATATATCGCTTAATTTCTCATCTCCTTGCGACTCTTGCTTCCAGTTGCCAATTTTTCACGAGAAGTGCTGTACAATAAGGGAAGGACTAGACGAGGTAACGGGTGGCAGTCATTGCTTATGGGTTGAACGGTTATTTCAGGGTCTGATGATGGGGCACTGTGTCGCAATGTTTTATTTTCCACCTTATCTAACCCATATCACGGATATATGGTTCCGAGGATCTGCCAGCGTCGCGGCCAGCCGTCACTCGAGGAAGTAATGAAGAAAAAGGAAAAGTTAAGCGCAAATGGCGTTTTCTCCGGCCGCAACTCGTTCCACGAGCATACAGACCAGCCAACTATGAACCGAATGACTTTCCTGTCTCCTGGGTCAGTCTAAATAAAGAAGGTTGAACTAACGAAGCAACAAATATGCGCGTTATTATTGAATACATGGTGACATAAAATTGTGTTGGGCATTATAAATAAAGTAAGATATGATAATTAAAACTATAAACTACGCCCTGCCTGATGCAATAGATGTTGACAAATGAATTCATCTTGAGTAATCGCGCGGGCACGCAATCGATGAGAAAACTCGCCTCCACACCCCAGGAGATACCGATAACTAACGCCTTCCAAAAGGAGTGAAAAAATTTACAATCATTCCATTCTGCGAAGATGGAATGGCAACGAAAGCTCACGACAGTCAAAGCTCTCAAACGAAAAGCAAAGTGCTTGACCACTGCTGTGGGTTGGCTTGAAGATATTGCAATACCGGGCCCACCCGCAGCGGAGGTAAAGCAGGCATTAAGAACTCCCCACCCGTAGGCCGATCACGAAGATATTGCAATACCGGGCCCACCCCCGGTGGAGGTGAAGCAGGCATTAAGAACTTCCCATACGTAGGCCGATCCCGAAAATTCCGAAGGGCGCGTTATAGGTTCCCGAGTCCACAGGGGTATGTGCCATTGGTCTTGGACCCTTTCGCACTATCACCAAGATCGGCCCACATGATTTTTTCTGTCAACGGACGCCGAAAAATACTACGGAAGTTAGTCATATACTGCTTTCGCTGTAAAAGACAGCAAAATGTTGACCGCCGAGTAGATTGATTTCTCGGCGTTTAGGAATGTGTGTGAGGCGTGGTGCCTTGGGCAGATAGAGGGGGGGGGGGTTATGCCGCTTAATTTCGTGGGAAGGGGAGGGGCGGGCCCCCCCAGGCACCCCCACCCTCTGGGTACGTCCCTGCTTCGGGGCACAGACGCACATCTTGAAGCGAGCACAAGCGCGGTGGGGCAGTACTCGGAGCATCGGCGAGTTGAGGCAGTTCTAACTGAAGAACGCCGGTCGTGCAGTCGATGAGAGCGGAATGAGTGGATGAAAATTCCAATCCAAGGATAACGTCATGAGGGCAGTTGTCGATCGCAGGAAAGAGAACAGAAGTAGGGCGGCCGGCTTTAATTAAGCGCGCAGTACACCTTCCAAGAACAACCAGCACGCCACTGTCAGTCACACGAAGCACTCGGGCAGCTGCTGGGGTGAAGACCTTCTTTAAACTTCTACGTAGGCTAGCACTCATCACAGATAGGTGGGCTCCAGTGTCGACGAGCGCTTGGACAGGTACGCCGTCTATTTTAACGTCAATTACACTTCTCCTTGTGGGCACAGACAGAGGATTACCTGAAGTAGTCGGCAATGCAGCACCACCTCGGAGGTCTGCATTTCCTACCTTTCCGAAAGGGTGCGGCCAAACGCCACAGGGGGCGAAAGGCGACTTGGCTGCGGCGAACGGGAAGATGGGCGACGTGTTTGCGGTGAACGAGACTGGTGTCCGCGTGGCTATGGTGAGCGGCTGTACCACTTGTTCCGAGCAGAGTTGGCGGCACGGTTAGACTCGGTGGTGGGCGAAACATTGCTGGTATTTCCATCAAGCTGGCTCAGGTTGGTTGGCGTGCAATGTGTTGAGGGCCACGAGTTGCGACAGTATCGGGCGACATGACCAATGCGGTAACAGGTAAAACATATCGGCTGGTCGCCCGCAGTTCCCCACTCAGTCGGGTTGCGATAACGCGGAGAGAAGCGTCGGGGTTGGAGCGAAAAAAGTAGAAAGGCGTTCGTTAGCTCTGCGATTCGCGACAGCACACACAGACTGAAAACCAGTTTTCAAGTTCCTGGCGAACGATGGCTTGTACGAGGGGAACTGAAAATGTGGTAGCATCAGGGCTCGGCGAACAGAAATCTGCGGGCGCCATCGAATCCAGTTCACGTCTAAGGATTCGCACCACGTCCTCATATGGCGACGCATGCTACTGTGCGGGTTGGTCTTCACACGTAGACGCTTGCGGCAATATTGGGAAGTCTGGCGAATGGTTGCAAGATGCTTCAGCTTTTGATCTGCTCGAATTGTCGCCACCCTTTTATGATTGCTTCAACTGTAGAGCAGCACTTGTACATAAGCAGATTGCCCCACCTTCTTAGCTTGTGTCATGTCGTGATCGGCTTTACGACAAAGTGCCAGCACACCCTGGATGTACGAGACATACGACTCCGTGGGGGATTGGGCACGGGAGGCCAGTTCCTGCTTTTGCGGTAATTTAACGGCCGGTTGATTTGCCAGTACCTCTTTCAATTGCTCTTTGCATTCGTCCCAGCTGGTTAGCGCCTCTTACCACACCTTTGCCGTGCCTCTTAGGTACAACAACAGGTTAGCTAGCATTAGCGTAGGGTCCCATCTCTTGATTGCACTCACGCGTTCGTACATGGCGACCCACTTTTCAACGTTGGCGCCATCAGTCCCGCAGAAAGTTCCAGTATCCTTGGATTGAACAACGACAACCGAAGGTGACAGCGACGTAGCTGGCGACGTGACGTAGGAGGCGGCAACGACGTTGATGCCGTGTGCTGACCGTCATCCATGGTGCGGACGGTGTGATGCGGCGTATATATATATATATATATATATATATATATATATATATATATATATATATATATATATATACAGGATGCGCCTCTGAATTGCTATGAAGGCTGACCACCAACAACGGCCGCAGCGAGCGTCTCCGAGATTCTTCTGCCTTTCTCTTCTCTCTGACCCGCCGTGGTTTCTCAGTGGCTATGGTGTTGGCCTGCTGCTGAGTACGAGGTCGCGGGATCAAATCCCGGCCACGGCGGCCGCATTTCATTGGAAGCGAAATGCGAAGACACCCACGCACTTAGATTTAGGTGCACGTCAAAGAACCCCAGGTGGTCAAAATTTCCGGAGTCCTCCACTACGGCGTGCCTTATAATCAGAAAGTGGTTTTGGCACGTAAAACCCCTTAATTTAATTTTAATTCTCTTCTCTCATTTTTCCGTAGCAATATCACTCTATTCTGAGTTATCACTTCCGGCGCCACGTGCCAGTTAGCTACATCTTCAACGAAAAGAAACGTGGTATTTCAAAAATTACAAACATTTCACCACAAGTTTAGGCTTGTAAACAACAACTAAATAACCCTGCAAGCAAGGACCACGAGTACTACAAATTTAATTTCTTTATATAAGTAAGCATTGTGGTGTCATAGCTCAATAAATAAACAAGGGTGCTATTTTTTCTCCCACTTTACATGGTAGGCAAGTTAATATATGTAGCATCTATTTTGAATTCCTTCTACATACAGTTGTGCGAATGAATTCACTTCAAATCCCAGCCTAAGCAATATATGAGTTATGGTTTGCCGCTGCTCATTGTTGAACTGGCGCCCTAATAGGAAGCACGCAATCAAATTAATGCCACTGATAAAATTTCTAGCCAATGCTTGAGCGACGATACTGAGGGTGTGCAATTGACGTTACCGCTAGTACGTTTCCACTGTACAAGAATGCCATAAAAACGGCAGCAACGCATGTAAAAACCCTACGTCACGGTCATTTGTGCCTCCTATTTTACTTCCAAAGCAGTTCGAGAAACGCCGAGTATCAGCATGTCTGCAAAGGACAAATCGGCTAAAGCTTGCTTAATATAACAATGACTTTATGTTTAACATGGATCACTTGTAATAACTTTGTTCTAAATAAATATCCACTACATTGTCGAGCATTCCTTCTTATTTTCAGCTCGAATCGCAGTTTTATGTTGTCCTTGAACCTTCTTTAGTGCATTATTCTTTAATATGTTTCCCAAGACCAAGCGATCACTGTTTATTTTTTAAATCTTTTGTAAGAGGCCGCGTTGGACAGCAGGAAAGCAATACAGAATTTATTAGAGATATAGCGAGCGTCGATTACGCTGCACCTAATAACGAGTTTGTAGTTATAATTGACGACTGTATTCAAGAATTTTTCAGGCTTACCACAAAAGAAATTTTGAATCTGGTTAAAAACAAAGCCACTTCACTTATCGCAAAGAATTTGCCGCTGAGCAGAGTTTCCGCGAGAAAGCGATCTCCATGGTGAAACAAGAAAAAAGTATTTTTCTTCTGCTAAAAACCCAGTCGCACGTATACTAGTTGGCAAGATTATCGTAGCGCGTTAAAAGAAGCGCAGGACATTTTTTTTAACACCAATCGACCGTCATTGTTTTCTATTTGGCCATAAAAAGTTTGGAGCACCCTTCATATAAAAAAAGAACAATAAGATATCTGTTACAGGCGCCGATGACAACACCGTGAGTTCTGCAGTATGTTGCCTGTACCTAAATGATACGATCGCGAAATCATTTTAGGGTTGCTGTGTTGATACAGTCCGGTACATGTGCAGACCGGAATTGCTTTCCACGAATCCCCCTTCTGTCGATTTTGCCGGGATTCATAAGCTAATTGAAGGTATGAAACTATCGTTTGCCTGCGGCGCCGACGAAATTAATTATGTTTTTTTAGGAATACTGCTGCGTACTCGTCTATTTTTTTTGTAATTCTTCATCGAACTTACTGAGTGCTCGACTTTCCGTAGATTGGAAGGTGCGTCCGCTTAAATCAGGTAGCCCGCATTCTTATTGGAACTATAAGCCCATTTTTCTTATCAGCATGCATTACAAAATCTTTGAGCACGTCACATTTTCCAATCTCGTCTAATTTCTGGAATCGAACTCTTTCTGCAATTCATTCAGCATGGGTTCCGCAAGAAATACTCGGGAGAAACGCTACTAAAATGGTTTATACACAACACTTCATCTTTAAATATAAGGCCAAGTCATTGACTGTACTTTTTCTAGGTTTTCGAAAAGCGTTCGACAATGTGTCTCAGCACTTACTGCTCCTTAAAATTACTATTCCTAATATTGACTCTAATATTCAGAAATGGTAACATGTTTCCTAACAGTGACCTGTTTGTAACGGTTGCGGATTTTACATTACCACACTTTGCCAAAAAGCCAAGTGTTCCTCAATGCTCTGTTTTGAGCTCATTACTGCTCCTAACATATATTATCGACTTACCTGCGCTGATTATTAGTACTATTAAACTATTTGCCGATAATTAAGTTCTATACTGTGAAATAGCTAATCAGCATGACATAATTAGTCTTCAACGAGATCTAGATAAGATTCCATGATTCTGCACATAACAGCTAATGTTTTTATGTCCCACTAAATGCAAAACAAGGTCTGTCTGACGTCGCTCATTCTCACCTACCCACTTCGGCTGAATTACCAGTGGAACTCACCTTGAACACGGGACTTCCTATATATATCTTGGAATCCAATTAAACAATAACGTTTCATGATATGCGCACTTCGAACCCATCGATAGCAATCCAGGTTTCTTGGGTACATAGGCAGGAATATCTCTAGGGGCCCACCGTAGCATACATCATCAGTTGGAACTTGGTAAAAAGATATTAGCAGATACCATTTAGTCCGCTCTGAACACGTCAGCTCGTTTCATCTTATCAAGTTATTCCCGCACAGCTCGCATTTCTTTATTGGAATCAGACCTTGACCTTATTATGTGCATCTGCGGAGAAAGCTTTCTCCACTGTGCCTTTTTTTTCAGAAATTCCTTGAAGAAAATCATTCCCTTAAAGAAGAATTCTGTTCAGAACGTTCGTACATGTCGTCGCGTCTTGATCATCGGTTAGACTGTTCATTTCTTCCTAACGCCCAAATGTTTTCCCTCATCCTTTTCTGTCAAACACCAGTGCCAAGTGTAACCGCCTTTCCCCCTGGAATGCCTGCATTGAGGCCGCATCATGTCTCGAGAGTGCAATAATTGATTATGTTTTGAGATCATCGTTTTATATTCAAATAACTGTTTGAGTGCGGCGTATCTTTATTGCATCCACCCCCTCCGCAATGCCCTAAACTAATCGTTTGAATATTTGTATTTTTTCTCGTTTTATTGTACCCGTCCCTCTGTGACGCCCATCTAGACCTCACAGTATTCTAAACAAATAAATAAATCGCATTTTAACTGGATCACCTCCCCAACCGCCACGTTGCCACTGTTGCGCATCGTGTGATGTGAAGGCCATCACAGCCATCACGAACAAAGCACCCTGTGCTACGGAAATTTGCTATAAAGAAATACATTAGCCCGATTATTTAGATGCGATTTAGTCTACCTACCAGTGTTTGTGAACACGAACGCCGTGATAAGCAGGACGATCACGAAGACCACGCAGGTTGCCACGAATAGGAGCCACAAGGCGTTGCCGCTGGCCCTGCAGTAAAAATACACGGCAGTACGAGTGAATGAACAATCGTTTCATCTCGTGAATGAAGCAGTTTACACTACCAAAAGATGCTGCAATAGATGTTTTCAAGAACAAGAAATATAATAACGAGCTCCATACCTTTTTCAACTGTCACGTAATATCATTTCTGTTGAACTCGATGAAAGAATTGCGCATAATATATGGACGTGTTTCCTCCGCACGTACAGCTTCATCTGAGGTCAGTTCTAATAGAGAACAAAACACACGCCAATATAAATTAACTACTATTAAGGTGAAGGCATGACTGAGGAATCGTGGTTTTTCTGGAGATGGCCGTTGGTTTAGTTTGCCTGAATAATTTGCGATGTGGCATGGTGACCTTCCGCAGTTGTCATTATATCCTAGCATCACAAAAACATGTCGACGTTAAAACACGCAACATACGTCATACTGGCTCTATAAAGCTTACTGCCACATGTACATGCAGGGTACCAGTGAATGGAGCACACATTAGCTTGCAAAGTAAAAAAAGAAATAGAATGCTAAAGATCCTCGTATTTCATATGCCTCAAGTTTACTTACTTCAAATCGTACTATTAAAGAGCCATGTTGGAGAAAAATGCACCTTTACCGCGATTTTCATGAAGCTGATCTCAACACTCTTTGTAGTTTCAATATTCATTCTAGGGGAATGAGCCTTAAAAAGTAACCGGCTTCAATTCGTAAATATTAAGGCGCCGCTTGAACAAATTTGTCTTAAAAGTTCATGTACGAAATTTTGTAACATTTAAATATGCATTATCCTTTTTCGATAATACACTTTCATTTCTGTGAATTTATTGTCCCCTAGTTTTAGTATCTCGCTCCCAAAAGACTACATTTATATTCTATACCATGAACGACATTGAAATGTTACTATCTCTTGTAGAACACCTTGTACAATGCTTGTGTATTGATTTTGGCAGGCAGGACCTACAATAATATTCCTGCGAGATACAGAATAGGTTGTAAGAAGGGCAGTTTCAGAAGTACTTTGATTGGAAATATACAAGTGAAAGAAAACTATATATGATCCCAAAAAAGGAAATATGAGTGAACGGAAACTTCCAGCACTTAGGAGCTTTTGGTCAGCATTTTAGGCAAACGCAAAAAGGCACGCTTGTACCGAAAAGAAAGGTTTCCTCGGTATACTTACTCCGTGGGTTGCTCGCCTCAAGAAAAAAGAAAGTACCGAAGAAAAGGTTAGTCGAATGTTATTTCATCTACATGGGATCTTGTATAGCCGTATAAAGCGTTTCAGCAAAAAAATGCCGACCCGTCTTAAAGATTCTAGATGGCTTGCCATTTATCACTGCTTGGCGCTCTTTATCCATGAATGTCCCTTGCGCTGCTAAACTATTTATTATCAAGGTTTGCCCTTAGGAAAAAATAATATCCAGGAAAGTGTGTTGGGTGAGACGGTTTCTTAATTTTACAGCTTCTTAACACTCATACTACGCTGAAAAAGAAAAATTTTCGGAAATGTGTTGTTACAATCCCCTAAGGAAATGCTTGAAACACACCATACTAAATTAGGTCCTGCCAGAAAAGCTTTCAGAAAAAATCATATTTGGAACAGCAATTTTTTTTCTAGCAGCGTGCTGTTTGTTCCTCTTTCGTTAAGACACTGCACAGATATACGTGTTACAGCAAATCAGACCTATGATTTGTAAACTCGCTTGGTTATTACAGATTAATTACACAAATATATGTAAACACCATGCCTAGTCTTATATTTGACGAAACAAAGGTACTACCGCGCTGCAAAATCCTATTGCAGGCAGCGAGTCTGTATAGTTGTACGTTTAAGAGCCATAAAGCAGTGTGGACACCATGGTTGAAAGAAAGATAGGCCTGAGGTGTTCTAGAATCATTGGCCCCTGGCTAGTCCGAACAGACGCGACATAATACAGCAGTAGTTGAAGTTCAGAATGCACCATGTTGATGCTATGACGCGAAAGAAAAGGTTCAAGTAGAGAATCTGAGTTCAGAGAATGCAAAGTTATAGTAAGGCTGCAGATGAAAATGTATCTTCATTGCTGTTATAAGTTTTTGTTGATTACTTGTTTAGAGCAATCAAGTTGCTATCGATGTTATTTCTGAATTAGCAGACGCGGAAACTAGGACATTTAAAAAAAAAATTCACTCTCTAGACCGCCTGTTTCTTCATACGGATTACATAGCTCCAATTTATTGTTACGGAGCGATTGATACGTGGATGGACGAGAGGTTTGGCAGAGCGATGAAAAGCACAATGGGGTCACTTGCACGTGGCCCGAATCAGACAACTTTTCTTGCCCTCGCTGTCATTGTAAATATATTATTGTCTGCAATGGTGGAAAACGCGGCCTCAACATCAGCACCCGCCACTTGAACGCTCGTGCTGGTGAAACCCCGGGATCCTGGAACATTCTGTTGTTCCCGTGAAGCGGACATTTAAGATTGCCTGGCGCAGGAGGAAAGCGTGAGTGCTAACAACCGATGGGACGCGACCTTATGTTGGCAACTGTTATTTTCAACCTCAAAGGTATGGCGTTCACTAACGCCTACTCCTATTGCATAGGAATGGCCGAGAGCCCGGTGTGCGACTCCTGTAAGTGCAAGAGAAACATCGAGCACCTTTTGTGTACCTGCCCTCGCTACGACGTACACCGCATCTCTGTGCGGACAACTTTAAACCGACTGTACTCAAGACCATTCTCCGAGTCACATACTAGGACCGTGGCCGCACCCGTCACTGACACGAAAAACGATTCGTGCACTAGCACGATACTTAAAGTTCACCGGCTTAAGCAGCCGTATACAATGACCCTGTACATTCTCCCGATTGCGCTCAGTGCTTCCATTCTCCATGTTTTTCCTCTTTCTATTCCCCTTTCCCACATCCCCAGTGTAGTGTAGCAAACCGGGTGCTCATCTGGTTGACCTCCCTGCGTTTCCTGTCCTTGCTCTCTCTCTCTCTCTCTTTCTCTCGTTCGATAACCACGAAGCTGAGATTGGGAGGTGGGATACCTGCAGAGAAAAACTACGGTACTTGTTTGAGGAGGCCGTTGGCGAGAAGTTCGCTGCGACAAAGGTTCTCACGTCACGTGCGCAGAGGTGTGCCTAATCTTACGTCTCGTACAATGAAACGTGTTATCGCTATGTCGAAAGGCCGATGCAAGGATGCTGGAGGACGACAAGCTTGCGTATACCTTGAAAGGGATCGCCGACGACGATTTCAAGCTTTTACTGTGCAAAAACTTCTCTATAGTCAACGCTATTACAAAGTAGCGCCGGCGCTTTGAGCAGGCTAAAACCTGGCGCATCAGTCACGCGTTTGGCCGTCTTTCCAACATTGCGGTGACGTCGTCGTCTTCGAAAGACCACGCAGCAGCACAGCCGTCAGTGCCACCAGATAAGGTGACACAGGTTGTACGCCGCGAACTTGAGGGCATGACCCCTATTGCAGTTCACGCCGGTGACTCGAGCTCCATTACAACTCCATTCGTCCAAGCCATTGTGCGGCCGACGCTCCCCAACATGGGCATTCACTCTGTGTGCAGCGTGGCCTGCCCAATACAAACTTCATGGCATCCGCCCTCATAATATCGAGACCAGCGATTCGCCGAACGATCTCGCGACTCTTCTGCGTAGAGAACACCTCATAATCAACCGACAGGCTTTTCTTGTCACCGCATCGGCCACGTCGCCCGTTAGTGCGCCGCCCGCTGGTCCTCGCCCCCTCGAACGCCGTCTACGCCTAACTGCTGTTGGGACAGCAACCACTTCCCACCTTCAACCAAGTCGTGTTTCTCCAACGCCGATACTTCCATAAGGATAAGTAGTCGCTCCTCGTCGCCTTGTGGTCACCAGTCAGGCTCGCTTCCAAGCAATCATTCGTAGTCTCGCTCACCGCACACTTATCGCCCGTCGCCCGTCGCGCTCTTTAGCCCTGCACCTGCCTATCACGAAAACTAAGCAGCGACAGCTCAGGAGGTAACGCTGCATTGACGACTCCCACAACAAGTCCTCTTGAAATGCTGCCGACGAGCCTGAGACGTTGATGTCGATGGCGTCACTATTTCAGCGCTCATCGACACTGGGGCGCACATTTCTGTAATGAGTGCCGATCTTTATCGTCGCCTTCATAAAGTGGCAACGCTTTCCACCTCTCATGTCCTCCCTATCGCTGATGAAGAGACTGCTGCCGTTCTTGGGATATGCACCACTCGCGTCTGCACTGCTCGTCATCCCACTTCAGCCCAATTTACTGTCATTCAGAAGTGCCCCCATGGCCTAATCCATGGCTTAGACTTTTTGACCAGTCGTTCTGCCCAAATTGGCAATATTGCCGGTGCGCTTAAGCTTGATCTGCCCCATCTTCTCCATATTCAGCCGACATACCGCGACGCTTATGCTCTTGCCATCACGTTTGATTGCTGCCTGAAGCTGCTGCATACGTTACTTTGACGTCTTAAGATCATATTCCCGATGGCGAATACGTCTTGCCTCCGATTGTCGACGTTCTCTCAGCCCGCGATGGCGTCCTTGCTCGCACAATTGTTACCGTCACTGACAAGACACTTGTCGTTCCCCTTCTCAACGTCAGCCTTTTGACTAAGATCATCCCGCAAGGCATGTCACTGGCCGCCATTTCCGCGCTTGATCCCTCCAAGATTGCCGCTTTGGATGCAGATGTTTCGCCGCCTTCTTGCTCCGCGACCTTCGCTCCTTCGTCTCTCGACGATATTATTACGATATGCGACGACGAAGTTGGTCTTTGCGCTTGGCGCGAGCGAGTGTCAGCCTGGCTGCCTGGCTCCAGTGTAAATAGCCTGTAAATAGCCTCTTCTGTCTGTGTCTTTCCACACGCAACATTCTGGTGGAGGTCAGCGATCCCCGTCCTCACCACGGAACTCAGAAGTGGTCGGCACACCGAGCTCGTCACCATGCCTCCCGGTGACGCGCCCACCTCTGCAACGGCTTCGGCATGTCCCACTGCTCCAATCGTCATGGTCGCCCCACATCGCGACCCAGGTGTGTTCTCTGGCCTGGAGGGCCAGGATGTTGACGACTGGATCAAACTCTATGAACACGCCAGTGCTAAAACAGGTGGGACCCAACGATTATGCTCGCCAATGTCATCTTTTATCTCGGCGGCACCCCACGCGCGTGGCACCAAACGCATGACGACGAGATAACCAGTTGGGACAATTTCAAAGAGAAGCTACGGGAACTGTTCGGCGACCCGATTGGGCGCAAGGCTGCCGCGAGAAAGGCTCTTGCGTCTCGTGTACAGTCATCTACGGAGCCGTACGTTTCCTACATCCTCGACGTCTTAGCTCTATGCCGCAAAGCTGACGATGGTATGTCCGAAGCCGATAAAGTGTCACATGTTCTAAAAGGCATCGCCGACGACGCTTTCAATTTGCTTGTTTTCGGCAACGTCTCGACTATCGACGCCATCATCAAAGAATGCCGTCGCCTCGAGCAAGCTAAGAGCCGCCGTATTACACACCACATCACACGGCTACCCAACACTGCTGCTACGTCGACATGTGAGGGTCGACCACGTCAGACCACCACCTCTGACGACGTCACCAGTATTGTTCGCCGCGAACTCGAGGCCACCTGTTCGCCAGCTTTCTCCACGACGCCTCCCGATCCGCCAGCAACCACCATTGCGATGATCCAGGCCGTCGTCCGACAGGAATTTCAGAACATGGGTCTGAACTCTGCGTGTTCCACGTCTCAACCCAACGTTTCCCGGTTCTCTAGCGGCCCTCTTCAACCTCGGCAGTCTGTTTCCGCCACATCTCGCCGCAACCCGTCCGATTGGCGTACCCCTGATGACCGGCCGATCTGCTTCCACTGCTGTCGCATCGGCCACGTCGCTCGTCACTGCCGCAACCGATGGCCACCAACTCCTCGGACATACACCGCCGCTTATTCCCGCACCGTTGGACCTTCCGTTCCCTATACCAGCCGCCATGAATCCACTGCCGCTGATGCTCCTGCTCCGAACCTTCGGTACAGCCGCTCGCCCTCACCTCGACGCCATCAGTCTCGTTCGCCCCAACCCCGTCGCTTCTCTTCGCCGCCTATCGCCTCCCGGATCCAGCCGGAAAACTAGGCCTTGCAGCTTCTGGAGGTGAAGCTGCATTATCGACCTTGCCCTCAAATCCTCTGCTCACGTTACCCACGAACCGAAACCTTCTTGACGTTGACGGCTATCCTGTCACGGCACTCATCGATACAGGAGCACATCTTTCAATTATGAGTGCTGCCTTCCGACGACGACTCAAAAAGCTCCTCACCCCAGCGTCGGCCCGCGTCGTACGCGTTGCGGATGGCGGTACTGTGCCTATCATCGGCATGTGTACAGCACGCGTCAGCATCGCCGGCCACCACACTCCTGTCCTCTTCACCGTAATTGCTCATTGCCCCCACGACCTCATTCTCGGCCTCGATTTTCTCTCCGCACATTCTGCTCTTATTGATTGCTCTTCCGGTACCCTTCGCCTTGAGTTGCCGATGCTCGCAGAACCTTCTGACGCACCCCACTGCCGCTTACGTCCCACCGGTTTTCTTCGCCTGCAGCCAAAGTCAATAGCCTACATTGAACTGTTGTCTTTCACACCAGTTCCTGATGACGAGTACCTCGTCACTCCTCTGCCCGACATTCCAATAAGGTATGACGTTACAGTGCCTCATAGTATACCTAATATTACTGGGAACCGCACTCGAATGCCTGTCTGTAACTTTCGATTGGCAAAGCAAATTCTACCGCAAGGTATTTTCCTTGCCACCGTTGATTTTATCGACGACAAATACGTGGCAGCGTTATCGGCCGATGATTCTCGCGAGCTTAGCAGGCCCCTCGCGCCAGCCTCGGGTGCCGATCCCAATATAAAGAAAATGGTTGCAACGGACCTGTCCTCGGCGCAGGCTGAAGAGCTTTGCCAAGTATTATCGTCCTACCGAGGTATTTTCGACATCGACGATCGCCCTTTAGGCCAGACGCTCGCGGTCAAGCATCGTATTCTTACTGGCCATGCTACGCCTATTCACCGGCGACCGTATCGAGTTTTTGCGTCGGAACGCCGAGTAATTCAAGATGAAGTCAACAAAATGCTCGATAAAAACATCATTAAGCCTTCTTCGAGTCCCTGGGCGTCACCTGTGGTGTTGGTTAAGAAGAAGGACGGCACGTGGCGCTTCTGTGTTGATTACCGTCACCTGAACAGCATTACAAAAAAGGACGTCTACCCGCTCCCACGTATAGACAACGCCCTTGACTGCCTGCACGGTTCCAGCTATTTCTCGTCTATTGATCTTCGTTCGGGATACTGGCAGATTGCTGTTGACGATATAGACCGCGAAAAAACCGCGTTCATCACACCTGACGGCCTATACCAATTTAAAGTAATGCCGTTTGGATTATGCAACGCCCCTGCCACCTTCGAGCGTATGATGGACTCCTCGCTCCAAGGTTTCAAATGGTCCACATGCCTCTGCTACCTCGACGACGTCATCGTCTTCTCGCCAACGTTCGACACTCACCTTGAACGTCTCACAACTATACTTGATGTATTTCGAAAGGCGAAGCTGCAACTTAACTCGTCCAAATGTCGTTTTGGCCACCGGCAAATCACTCTTCTGGGCCATCTCGTTGATGCTTCCGGAGTACAGCCTGATCCCGACAAAACTCGCGCTGTCAGAGAGTTTCCGGTTCCGAAGACAGCCGCAGGCGTTCGAAGTTTTGTAGGGCTATGCTCGTACTTTCGTCGTATTATTCAAGATTTTGCGGCAATTGCTAGACCCCTCACTAATCTTTTGAAGGGAGGCGTACAATTCTCGTGGGGTACTGCAGAAGCCGCCGCCTTCTCTCGTCTCGTTACTCTTCTCTCCTCACCACCCATTCTCGCCCACTTCGACCCTGATGCCCCTACAGAATTGCGTACAGATGCCAGCGGTCATGGCGTAGGTGCCGTCTTAGCCCAGCGTCAGCGTAGCCAGGATCGCGTAATTGCTTATGCGAGCCGCCTCCTCACACCATCGGAGCGCAACTATTCCATTACGGAACGAGAATGCCTGGGCGGTTGCGAAGTTCCGTCCTTACCTTTACGGTCGCCCTTTTTCCGTAGTAACTGACCATCATGCTCTTTGCTGGCTCTCTTCGCTAAAAGATCCTACATGTCGGCTTGGTCGCTGGGCTTTGAGGCTACAAGAATTTTCATATTCCGTGGTGTACAAGAGTGGCCACCTGCACCAAGACGCTGACAGCTTGTCGCGTTACCCTGTTGACGACTCTGACTCCTCTAATATTGCCAGTGCTTCTTGCGTATTCTCTGTATCACAGCTGCTTCATTTCGCCGACGAGCAACGCCATGACGCCTACATCAGAGCACTCATCGACCGTTTTGAGCACTCTCCGGCCGATGCTACTCTACGCCTCTTCGTCCTCCGCGACGGTACTCTGTACCGTCGTAACCTTCATCCGGACGGCTCTGAGTTCCTACTTGTAATACCTAAACACCTCCGCTCCATCGTTATAGAAGAGCTCCACGACGCACCAACGGCAGGACATCTCGGCGTATCTCGAACCTATGACCGTGTACGTCGCCGTTTTTTCTGGCCTGGTCTTGCCCGTTCCGTACGACGTTACGTCGCCGCTTGTGAAGTTTGCCAACGACGCAAGAAGCCTTCCCAGCTCCCCGCTGGTTACCTGCAGCCGCTCAACATTCCTGCCGAGCCCTTTCATCGTGTCGGCTTAGACCTTCTCGGCCCATTTCCGGAATCTACATCAGGAAACAAGTGGGTTGCAGTCGCGGTGGACTACGCGACCCGCTACGCCGTAACCCGTAACTGATGTTGCGGACTTCCTCCTACATGATATTATTTTGATGCATGGTGCTCCGCGTCAATTGCTAACAGACCGTGGCCGTACGTTTTTGGCCAAAGTCATCGACGACATCATGCGTGCCTGCTCAATACGTCACAAATTTACCACCTCCTACCATCCCCAAACGAACGGCCTCACTGAGCGCTTGAACCGCACATGCTATCCAAATACGTTTCCGACGACCACCGTGACTGGGACCTGGCTCTACCTTACATTACCTTTGCATATAACTCTTCCCGTCTCGAAACTGCTGGCTTTTCCCCGTTTTACCTCTTGTATGGCCGCGAACCAACGCTACCACTGGGCACTGTGCTTCCGTCCGCCACAGCTTCAACTAGCGCTTATGCCCGTGATGCAACCGCCCATGCTGACCACGCTCGCCAACTTGCGCGCAGTCGTCTACAAGTGTCTCAAGACAAGCAGAAGCAACGCTGTGACCTCCGTCACCGTGATGTCCATTTTGTGCGCGGCAGCTTCGTGTTGCTTTGGTCACCTTCGCGTAAAGTTGGCCTATGTGAAAAACTCCTTTCTTGCTACACAGGCCCATATCGCGTGCTCCGCAAAGTGACCGATGTCACCTATGAAATCGTTTTAGCCACGCCCACTACGTCCTCCGCTGTGACAACCAGGGACATCGTCCACGTCGCCCGACTCAAGCCCTACAACTCTCCACGCGCCTTGGATATTTAACAGCACCGTGACGGTGCTTTTGCCGCCGGTGGGTAGTATTACGATATGCTCAAGCGATGCTCAAGAAATGAGCCGCCGCGAGAACGACGACGAAGTTGGTCGGTGCGCTTGGCGCGAGCGAGTGTCAGCCTGGCTGCCTGCTCCAGTGTAAATAGCCTGTAAATAGCCTCTACTGTCTGTGTCTTTCCACACGCAACAATATTACCAAGGCGAATGCTCCCGATCTGAACCATGCGTGAGGTCAAGATCTCTACCACTCTCTAGCATCCTATCGTGACGTCTTTGATTTTGACGGTCGCTCTATAGGCCAAACATCTGTCCTGACTCATTGAATAAACACTGGTGACGCAAAGCCTATACGGCGGCATCCATATCGCGTATCCAATCCCAAACGTCGTCATCCAGAATGAGGTTGAGAAATTGATTACAAAATACGCCATCGAACCTTAGTTCAGCCCGCGGGGATCCGCTATTGTTCTCGTGAAAAAGGACGGCAGCTGGCATTTCTGCGTTGATTATTGGAGTTTCAACAAAGTAACACAAAAATTCATCTACCCTTTGCTTTGCATCGATGGCTCCTACAATGGCCATCATTGAGCCCAACATTTTTCGTCAATCGACGTTCGGTACGGCTATTGGGAGATTTCAGTCGACCTTATGGACCACGAAAAACTGGATTTATTACGTTAGATGGCCTGTACCATTTCAAGAAAATGCCGTTCGCATTGATGTGTAGTGTCCCAGCAACTTTAGCACGTATGATGGACTCTCTGCGGCGGCGATACAAGTGGTCCATCAGTCTATGATACTTAGACGATGTCATTGTCTACTCGACTACGTTTGACATCCACCTCGACCGTTTATCGGCCATTCGTTACATCTTCCGTCAAGCCAATCTTCAGCTGTAACGAGCGGTACCTGTAACGTAACGAGTGGTAGATGACCTTCTTTGTGCCTGCTCCACTGAACATCAGCTCACCACTGCTTATCACACATAGACGAATGGACTGACCGAGCACCTAAACCGAATGCTAACTGATATGCTGGCCATGTTTCACCTTATCACCGTGACTGGGACAGCATGTTACGGTTTGTTACCGTCGCGTACAATTCATCATGACATAGTACCACTGGATATTCCCCGTTTTAGTTGCTGTTTGGTCGACATCCTACATGGCTACTCGAGACTCTCTGTCCGTCGGCTCCTCACTCGCCTAGTGAGTACGCCAGTGACGTCGTTGGTCGAGCCCGTACAGCTCATCAACTTGCCTACAGCCAACTCTGTGCTTCGCAAGATTCCCTAAAATCCCGTTACGACAGCCGACACTGAAGTATGCACTTCACGCCTGGCTCTCTAGTATTCCAATGGCCGCCTTGCCACCGGGTTGGCCTATGCGGAAGTTCCTCCCACGTTACACCAGGCATTACAAAAAGCTGCGTCAACCCCGTGATGTCCATTACGAGAGTAGAGCCCTGGGCTCTGCTTTTTCAACTTCCTCAATACCACATGAGATTGTTCACGCTTCCCTGCTGAAGCTCTATTGCCCTTCTAGATCCTTACCTTCGTCTCCAGCGCCAGGACAGCGCTTCCGCCATGGCAGGGTGATGTTACGGGGCGATTGATACATGCAAGAACGCGTGGTTTGAAAGAGCGATCAAGAGACGATGAGGCCGGTAGCTCGTGGGCCGGATCAGACATCTTCCCTTGCCCTAGCTTTTTTTAATGCTTTGTAAATGTATCCTCCGCCTACATCTCGCCTCCGTCACAATATGCTTTTTATATAAAACACTGGAGCACTTACTGCTGCTTCCGTTCATAAGTGAAACATCTGTAAATAGAGAAAGAAAACAGAAAAGAATAAGAAACGTTCATTTGTTAGGTGGAATTGTTAGGCATTGTTAGGTGTATTTCTTGTGCAACGCAGGATTACCCTGTGTGGAAATAAAACTAATTTCATAGCCACGTTCTCGAGCTACGAAAAGATAGTCATCCGCTCGAAAACAAACAAACAAGCCCCACGCTTTATAATGCTACAGCAAAGGAATCCTGCTGAGACGTGCTGAATGGGTAACACACAGGTGAGTCGAGAAATAAAGAATTTGGGACAACGATCCTTTGAAGTAATCGCTATGGGCCTCGTCTCCATGAGTGCAAGCTCCAAACAAAAGAGAGGTCTCATACACTTGTTCCACCACAAGAAGAAATGGTTGAAATAAAATGCCTAGCAAAATAGTCCTGCATCATCTGCACTGTTGCGTCATTGCGTTATACAATGATGTGCCTTGCCATGTCGTGAAGCCTTATGCCGCAAGGTGAGGCATCATTGTTGACGCAACATCCCATTCGCAGTAAATGAGCCCGCCGTGGTCATGAACCTATTCCGAGAAATGAATTATGGACACGAGCTGGTGCGCTATAATTAGGGCATCACAGGTAATTCAATAATTGCGCCACGGAATTTTTGATCATTTCTCCGCATCTTCCTTCTAGCCTTTGTTCGGTATCGCTACTATATTTAGGACATATTTCAAGGTCTTTTACTTCTTTTTTCGCTTATTATTTTTCTAGGGGGTGGGATGGCATGCCCTACATCACAACGACCAGCTATCTCATCTCGGAGCTCGGAGCGGACACTCTGTTTCAGAAATGGCCCAAGTTCTCAGCCATATTCTCCACTGGTCTTTCAAAGGTGGAACACGCCAGGGCTTAACCTTAGGGGTCGAGCTGTCTCTGTAAACACTGCTTGCCCTAACAAAATATTGAGGAATAGAATTCAATGTCAGTGACAGAGAAGCATCAGAGAGCTGGCCTTGGAGCTGAGTGCGACGGTGACGACTATGAAAATAATCATGTGAAGGGCCTCAATATATTCTGCTGCAAGTACCAGAGAAGACATGGTGTGGCGGAAGTGTAGGAAAAGCGATGATGGGGGAAATGCCGACTCCTGTTGACAGGGGCCGTAAGTGGAGAAACACTTGTCTTCACAGATTAGAAAACTTTCACTCTAGAGGCCCATCACCACTCTGAGAATTCTTGTGTGCTGTTCCGACAACAGAGATTTCTGATGCGGCCATTTGGACCGTTTTTAAAGCTCTCATGCAGTGTCTGTAATGGTTTGAGCTGGCAACAAGCAACTGGCCGCATTTCTTTGACCTCAAAGCTTTTCCAGATGCGAATTCGCTGCCCTCACCTAAGTCCCACTTTAGCGAGTAGCCTTAGACTTTGCAGCGTGATGGCATCCCACAGACAAATCTAAGAGCTAATCATAACCATAGCAGAGGCGTTGAGCTTTCACGTTCGACTTCAATCCAGCTCAATAGTAGCTGCAAGCTACCGTGACCAAAACGTGTGGGTTTCTTTCTCTGGGCTTCTCTTGACAAGGCGGCCCGCACCCATCCACGCACCGGTGTTTTAGCCTCGAAAACATCTTCAGAACGACCATGGAGAAAAATTCCGTTGCAACGGCATTTGTGGCACACCACGTAATGGCGTAGATAGGTGACGGGCTTGCGTGGGCTGAGGGCCACAGCCTGTGGTCCTTCTCAAGAGTTGATTGAAGACCCGGGCCAAGGTATAACCTATGAAAATAGCAACCCATCAATTGAGACTCAGTTGAACACCTTTTTCGAGTCACTGCGCTTTACGGTTGACATCGGCACTAATTTCCATGGCGGCAGATAAGTAGATTTCTCAATCAGCCGTACATCAGACGTGCATCAGGCAGCCTTACGTCCTAGTAAAGAAGAGAGAATCGTCATCTTTAGAAGGCCAGTAACAATCTCAATAGAAGCGCTTTTGTACTTTTGCTGAATAGTGCCATTTTCACACGGCGGTGCACTAATGTTGATGTACTACATACATATAAGCTCTAGCGCTTTGCAAAAAGTCGCAGTTTCAGCCGTAAGGCGACGCATTGATTGCGATAACAAATTAGCAGACAGCCATACGAAGTAAGGATAGTACTCTTACTGGCCGTATCAAGTTCTGCGTAATCGCTTGCTAACTAAATTACCAAGCGTGGAGTCAGCCCGCGCAGCAAAAACGAACACATCCAATTCCATGACCGCGGGCACTCGCTGTAGAAACGCTGGCCTGAGGAAACGCGCCAACAGTAACGAGCGAAGTGACCTTCGTGCTGTCTATCACTTCAATGCAATCTGAGGTCCAAGAACAAATAGCATGCACAACGGAACGAGCCACCGACGCAGATCACTCTCAAAATTAGGCTGCGCTACTACACGGAACCGCCACATACGCAGCTGCAGCTAGAGTTGAATGCCGCCCAGTCTCCTTCCCCCCCCCCTCCCCCACTCCCCCCAACGGTGGGTGCCTCGCGCGCGATGGAAATGGGAGCGCTTCCTCCCAGCTTTCTTCCCTTTCGCGCGGGCGAGATAGAGCCCCGAACGTCAGCACCGTGCGCGTGATTTCACTCGCACATACAGCTAAAGGCGCGCGAGAAAGGCGCTATCGCTCCTGGCCGTTGTACGGAATATCACAGCGAAGCCAACGGCAAAGGCAGACATACGCCTGGAGGGTTCAGATAATTGCTACCGGAATAAAGAAAAACGCACTAGCCCGTTCAGCGCTCTTATTTGTTTACTTTCCTTCTTTATTGGTGTGTTTTGTGCGCCGCTTCACTAGTTATGAAGAATATTTATACAAACAAATAATGGCCATTATTCCCACACTCCGCTTCCGAAAAATAGCAAAATAATGTCTGAATTTGACATTCGCGTAGTCCGTTGAACCGGCGTGGGCCTATCACAGGAAACTGCGACCTAAAGTGGCGCCTTCGATCTTCTCCGTGTGCTCGTCATTCGAATAGGCACGAAAAAACAAACCCCGCCAGAAGCACCCGCCCGAAGATCAGAGAACAATTGCTAGCGTTGGTCGAGACTGTAGCACATACCGGCCCGAACAGCGACAACTATGTTTATTTACTAAATATTGGCCTAATTAATTCTAGTCTAGTCTGATTACTGCATACAGGCCTAAGCACTTTGTCCAATCATTCATTGCGAACAAACGTAGAGGTGCCTTAACGGCAATAGCGTTGCTGGATGGAACCTTCTGTCGAAAATGGTGAGGTCCTCCTTCCTACAGCGCTGTGCATGGCGTGGCCGTACAAGATAATGGCTTCGTGGTGGCTTATACACCGTAAACTTCCCTTCACACAAGAAGCCAAGCAGCTCATCCAGTCGACACATGAGTGTGACCTGGCACAGCTACAATAAACCACATCGCTGGCTCTTATCTGCGGTGGTATTGTGTCTTCTGTGATTTCGTGGCACAAAACACGTTATGTTATTTCTGGGTGGGCTTTGACCATTGAAGTTAGCTAAACTCTTTTTGTGGCACTATTTGAAACTCAGCATGGCAAAATTGCACACGGATTACCAGACATAGCTATGTTTTAGGACCGAAAAAAATATTTTCCAGACTCAATTCCAATTGACATGTACATAAAGCGAAGCATTATCGGTTACTGGCTCATGAAACATGTGTGCATGTGTACATATATGAAGTGCGGTTTTGAAGGAATAAGAATTAGTATTAAAGGGCAGCATGTTATCAGAAGCTGTGATTTTGTTTGCAGTGAAATATAGAGAGGCTGGATATTGCACACAAATGTTTACTTGTAGTACAGAGTATATATATCAATATATATATATATGTATGTATATTTATATATACTTTTAAATTCTTGGTCCAAATTAGCTGGGACCCTCCGTATATATATGTATTGCAGCGAACAAGATAGACGCCATACTGGACCATCCCCTCTAGCGCTTTACAGCGCGGTCAGTCTCTCCAGCGCTAACAGCCCGTCCGTATTGCAATACATACGGTGTCGGCGTCCGGCATGCGGCGCCGGAGCCGACCGTCTCGCGAACGAAAAATCATTCCGAACCACGCAGGCTCTCCGCATGGCGCGGAGGCGTTGCTGAACTAACTGAAACTCTCAAAGTAAAATGCCTCAGAACAATCATAAAGTTCGAACTACACACGACCTGCACTTATGAAAGCGTCGATATGTAATTGAATATAGTAGCACATATAATTCCTTTACGCGAAAACCTAACACAGGCCCCTTTCCACCGTTTCTACCATTCATAGAGCGGCGTGCCCCAGTAAGTTCCTTGCAACACCACCATCCAAACGGCGCTCGCCTCCGCGCATCCGCGGCAGCGGGCCGTCGATAACCTTAAAGTTCGCCTTCGTTCATAGCGTTCGCCGGCAGCGTTTCTGGGAAAACATTACGGTCACATAGAATGTAGTTGCCGAAAAGCGTGAGGAGCAGTCAGGGGCCTTGAATGCTATCGTGCTCCTCTCTTAAAGGCGAAGCTTAAGCGTCCTCAAAATGTTTCTTTATTTTTCTTTATTTTTATATTTTTTCCTATGCACATTGTCGAGGTAGCGTCCGTTACTGAATTGTTTCCAGAACATGCTTGTGTCTTACCTGTCCTCTGTTCGAATCCTACCGCCAGGCAATCTTATTATTGTTCACCTAAATTTTTATGCAACCGTGCTTAGTTAGAAATGATGAGTGTGCAAAGTCATAAAGCCTACTGAAGTCAAAAGGATGAAGTGTAGGCAAATCCATGTAATAAGCACCAATAGTATGCTGGCTGAATCACCCGGCTTGCAGCTTGTGTGCACCCTAGCCCCACACTTCTCGCTAGTAATTATTTTATGAAACTCTCTGTTGACACGGTCAATGAACTCGTTACCTGCTTCTTCCTCGCACAATCTTTATATGGCTCTAGCCTTGTAAATGTGTTCGGTGTTTGAGGCCAAATACGTATGTAGAGTGCTTACAACTCGGCAAGAAAGGTTTGCAATAAAAACTTCGCTTTAAATATCAACTTTACAGCAGCGACAAAGTTACGATTTGAGCAGCAGCCACTTCTGGCGAGAAAACGGCAGTGGGATTACTGCGTAACTGCGTACTTTCACGTACGCGTGCAGAAACAGCTTACCGACTCCACTGGACATCATGGACATTCCATCTGTAAAAATAGAACGAAAATATTCTTTACGCAAAGACCACAGTTGCCTTCTCCAAACTTTAGTTTCCATGACCATATTAAGCTCATCGCGCCTTTGCATGTGCTCTTCATGACGTATATACCTATCACGCTAACCAAAGTGTAGAGCAGTAACTAGTGATGTGTTTAATTTGAGGTGTTGTCAAAGTGTATGACAAGGCTGTGTCTAATATTATGGTTTTGTGAAAGTGTACAACAACGGGAACAAAATGCGTGTGCGTCTGCTGGTGTCTTTGGCAGCGTGGGCGCGAAGGAATCCCTCAAGCCATCCCTGAATGATTTTTCCCTTCGCCTCCCATCACACGTATATTTGATGACCTAATAAAGAATCAATCAATGAATATATCTGATTCAACAGTGCCTGTCAGAGAGTTTTGTTGCATAACTCCGACGTAGAATATTATGACAATTCCACCAATTTGAGTGTACTGTTCTATTATTGAACGTCTTACCAGGAATGTTGAAGTGCGCGATTGCAAGTCACATACTTTCCTCACTGACATACTTATTGACCTCGCTTATACCACTGCTGCGTGTGTGCGCACGCAGATATCAGTTAAGGGAACGAAAAAGAAAATCTGTGATATAACCGCTTGTGAAAATTCAGTTCATTTACAGGTGGAAACAAAGATACAGCAGTCAAGAACAGGGAAGTACGGAGGCCTCGGCGCCTTCTGTTTTGGCATCCTTTCTTTGTACTTTGTTTAAGTGTTGCTTTGCGCAGTTCCTGTACAATTATTTCGGCGGGGTGGGTTAAATTTTCACTCGTCGTCTGATGCAATAACCAAAATGTTATTGAAGACAAAATCAATGACCGAAGAAATGAAAAAAAAAGTATGCATGAGTGAATGATTAGATACAACAGCAAATGTTGGGTGAATTAAACAAACCCATTGACCTACCGTCCATAGAACTGAATCCGCTTTGTTCTGCAAGTGTAATTTCATCCACACATTAGTATTGATAGACATGAGGTTTATGAAATGTTCTGCAGTTTTTCAGAGCCACAGCAGAGCTCATCGGTATACAGAATGACCAACAGGTCTTAGGAGAAGGAAAGCTGGGGCTACGAATGCTAATAAATTCCAAGAACACATAGCATGCACAACGGAACGAGCCACCGACGCATATCTCTCTGAAAATTAGGCTGCGCTACTGCGCAGAGCCGCCACATACGCAGCTGCATCTTGAGTTGAACGCCGCCCAGTCTCCCTCTCCCCCACCCAACGGTGGGTGCCTCGCGCGCGAGGCAAATTGGAGCGCTTCCTCCCAGCTTTCTTCCCTTTCGAGTGGGCGAGATAGAGCCCCGAACGTCAGCACCCCTCGCGTGATTTCACTCGCACATACAGCTTAAGGCGCGCGATAAAGGCGTTATCGCTCCTGGCCGTTGTACGGAACATCACAGCGAAGCCAACGGCAAAGGCAGACATACGCCTGCAGGGTTCAGATAATTGCTATCGCAATAAACAAAAACGCACTAGCACGTTCAGCACTCTTATTGTATTGCAGTCAAATAAGAGTGTGTTTTTCTTGCCATTTTGTATGTGGAAATCTGTGGTTGGATTACTCTGTTGCTGAATTGCGATAGCTTCCCCTTAAAGCGCATACCTGACGCCGTCTCAGTTTCTGCTGCTCTGGCCAACATAGAAAGTCCTTTCAGCTGTGCTCTGTCAATATAGTCGCCTTGCCCCGCTAGGGAAAACAGTGACAGTGCACTATTCCTCCAACGTATATCACTGGCCTTAGCAACAAGGCTCATGCAAAAATTTTCAAGTTTTCCTAATCCGGCCTAGTGTAAGCATGGTAACACCACAGGTGCCCTCCTTGTTCTTTGCATGGCGCCTCCGGGCTTACAACTCTGTACTAATCTGCCTCTAGCCACGCAGTGGGTGTCATCAGATGAAGCGCGACCGCGGCATTCGGGACTACGACATGTTGTCATCTTGCTACCTAAAAGCAACTTCCTGACCCTGTTAAGGCTGATATTTTCTTTGCTATCGACTTCAAAAAGCGGGCTCTTCCACAAGATCTCGCATAGACGAGGAACTGTTGCCTCTATCAGCGAACGTCATATTGCAATGTGAGCGCGTATGCAGGTATTCGTCTCAGCTCCCGTGGGTCTGCAGTTTTTTAGGCCTTATCTTGTTAAGTGCGAGCCCCGTATTCACGAGGTTCAAGGGTGTAGCACTAGAACCGCATTAATTAATAACTGCCTAAACTCTGCCTGTGGATGTTTTAGCCGGTTGGAAGCCTGCAGAGCTACTCGCCAGCTGAGTGTCGCATACACCTATAACAAAACACGGACACGTAGGCATGAGGCAGCTTGCAAAAAAGTATCTATTGTCGCTTCTTCTCCGTGAAACCGATATGCAAGAAAGCGGAACGCTATAGCAGGAATACACACAATTCTAGGAAAACCGTAACTCACTAGTCTGTTGCTTTATCACCGATTGTCGTGAACTTCATTGCATATCCCGCACACCTAACATCACCTCTAGAAATGCTGCAACAACAAAGTAAAGCCAAAAATTATTATAGTGAAGCAATGGCTGGAAAGAAGCATTTTTTGCGTTCTAATTGAAACGCAGAGATGAAAAGGTAAAGAGAAATAAAGGTGGGCATGAAAACAACTTCCTACCTGTGAAAATCAAAACCAGATCCATCGCAATATGCTTGAACTGTGCTACCCGTAGCTTAGGAATCTGTCCCTACCTCCAGATGGGACAGCAGAGTCCTCTTTTGTGTCTGTTTTTTTTTTTAACTTGCTGACCATCGTCCGCCGGCCCGCCACTTCCGTCACAACCAATAAACAGGTGCCACACGATGGGCCTTCTACATATTAGCTCAATAAACGGGGAGATTCCGCACACTTCTTTTCTACTCTTCCCTATACCTCCCTCACCCCTTCCCTGTACAGCGGTGTTAAGGTGCCCTCTCACGAGAGGCAGTTGCGGCGCAGAACTTCCTCTTCACCTTTCAAATTAAAAGCCACTCACACACACACAGTCCACGTCACTTTCTCGCAAAAATCTTGCTATCATGCACCTAATACCCCCAGCTTTACACACGCCTGACAAGTGCAAACAATGCGACCCTAGAGCCACCTTGGAACATATCCTATGGGAATGTACGGCTATAATACAGGATAACTGTGATGCAGCCTCAAACAGCGGCAGCCTCCGCGTGTGCTGGAAGTCCGCGTTGCTCAGCTTGGACCTGCAGCACCAACTCTGGGCCTTCCAGCGAGCCGAGGAAGCCGCCAAGGGCCAACAACCCTTGGCCGAAAGCTAGGCGGGGTCCAGGCCCACTCCACCCAAATCGCAGGGCATTCAATAAAGTTATTTGAACGAATGAAGCTGCTACAGCATCCACTTTCTTCGCGTCAAGCCATCGCCGCGCTGCTGGTGGCTACGACTGACGGTCCGATTGCTCGCGCTATACAACTCTCTCTTCACCTGTATTAATAAAGTAACTAGTTAAACTACGCACACCTATATCGCGTGCTGGACTACGAGAAAGACTTTAAAAAAATAATATCGCTTACCCATGGTTGCACTGAGGAAGGTTGCTAGGCGCAGTTGTCACGTCTTCTCTTCTCTCGAAATACTGCCTCTTACCCACTACAGGGGATTGGCCAAGAAGCAGGGGGTTTATAAATTAGCTGTAGAAGAAAATAAAGCCTAGATTTTGGTGGCACATACCCACTGGGGGATTCGCCAACAACCGGGTAGCTAAATATACCAATAAGAAAAAAATAAATATCAACTATAGTAAACAATATTTATTTATGATTTTAAAAGAATGAAGTTCAAAATGAAAACAAAACTCAGTTAATCTAACTAATTTTAGAGAAATATAGCAAACCATTAAGTCTTTATTTTATAGTCTGAATCTTTCTGAACCTGGCATAAAATCTTGGATGGAATGGCGAACCTTGTTGTCGATGTGCCTAAGGGTCGAGGCCCCCAAAGATAGTGCATATTGAAATAAGTCTTATCTAAGAAGGCGGAATGGTGTTTCTAACGTGCTTTTTCGCACTTCAGGATATTGTTGACAATCAATGAGAAAATTATATATTGTTTTATGTTCCCCGCAAGAAGAGGTCATAGAACCTGACCAGATCAGTGAAGGTGACTTTTCGTCAGCGAATCTGCCATTACGTTTGTAAATAGGCTCTTATGTCCAGGTACCCAAACCAGTCGAATTAAATCTGAAGGCTACTGAAGGTGCATGGACGCGCCGTGCTTGCTCACTGGCTATGGTGTTAGGCTGCTGAGCACGAGGTTGGGGGATCGAATCCCGGCCACAGCGGCCGCACCTCGAGGGGGGCGAAATGCGAAAACACTCGCGTACTTTACATTAAGGTGCACTGTTAAGAACCCCAGGTGGTCGAAATTTCCGGAGTCCTCCACTACAGCGTGCTTCATAATCAGAAACTCTCATGATTTTTTTCTTCAGGGTGTATGGACACTAGGGTGTAAATATGCTATCTCCCTATTGGACACAAGAAGGGATTCGTCCTAGGACAGGGTTGCCCTGGAGGTTGTCTGCTCAGGGAAAGGACGTCCGCTAACTAATCAGCGTCGCGCGAACACATCATTTGTCCACTGTTGCAACTGGGTCGCAAGCCCCAAGGGTAGCGTTGGCCTGGTGGCCTGGGGCACAACTGGAAGCATCCGAAGGTCCCGGCAAAGCATGAGTCGACTGCAAACAGAACAACTTGTTTATTCTAGCATCGCAAAAGAGCGGCCGGTCAGGTCGACCGAAGTGGAGAGACGGGAGAGCACGTTACTCGTCGGAAGAAATCGGAGCCTCTCTCTTGGCGTCCGGGGGCAGCTGCTTTTATACTCTCGGAGTTGAGGGCAAGAAGGAACGTCTCGGGATGAGGCCACGTGGCGGCGGCGCTCGGGCACGTTGAGACTAGTGTTCCTGTCTATTCTCCCGCAGGGAGCAGAGTTGCGCATAACTTCTCGCACTCGCACTGCTATTGGCCGAGCGCGAAAAATGACGTCAAATGATCCGCGCCGCTGCGAAGCCAACTTTACGGGCGCATCGCCGACTCATGCGAACTCGTCGTTTCCGTCAGTACCGTCGCCATTGCAATCAGTGCACCGTCGATCGTGCGTTCAGAGGAGCAGCTAGAAGCTCTTGCATCTTGAATCTTTTTCTACTTGCAGATTTGCTGCTACTAAATAGTAAGCACTACTAAATAGTAAGTACTACTAAATAGTAATAGTAAATAAAAGTAAGCTTTGCTTAAAATGTGCGCATGTCAACATTTGAAATGCGCTTAAATCTGTGTCTGCACCGCATGTATCGAAAACGTGCAGCTGTTGTGAACGATGGCTAGTGATAAATGGCGCTCTGTTAACTGTCACTGACATAACTGTAGGCACGATAGCTCTCTTGGCGACGGTCATTAATCGGCTGGTTTCGGCAGCCAAAATGCGCTAAGTGTCCACCTTACGTGTGTGAAGTTCTAAACACTCTTTAAAACATTTCTTGCTTTCTGATCATGATAAGACAACTTCATATGCATGCTGAAAATCATTGCACCGCTTTTTGTGGCAACGTACTGCGCGTTTGCGAGCGAACTTTGGAGCTGTTCGAGCCACGGGAATACTTTATTTTGGGGAATCGAAGGCGGTCCTACCCCCTATTTGTACGTTCGTGTGTGTGTTTGTATATGCGTGTTTACATAGGTACATACAAAGTTTCGGTTGGTTGGAAGCCCACCCCCTCCGGCTGCACGAATGACTCGTTCGAGCGTAGCCTGTATTAAGAAGTGCCCTTTGCTAAGCTCCTGCGAACAACTGGCGCTTGTAGCTCGCGACCACTAGAGAAAAAGGCGGAACACCGCGCGGCATTTGGCTCCTGCGCGCGCGAGGAGTGGCTTCCCTGCAGAGCTGGATCACGGCGGCGGACCTATGCGCAACTCTGCTCCCTGCGGGAGCATATACAGGAACACTAGTTGAGACTAGAAGGTGACGCTTCCGCCGGGCCGGCGCCGGTCAGTCCTCCTCGCTTCACACTTGGGGAGCTCCTCTCCCCGGCTGCCGCGCTTTGACAAGCGTGGGCACCAACATGCACACACACACACACACGCACACACGAAGACACGTGGCATTGAAACATGCCTGGTCGCGCTTGGCGGGGAGGCGTTGAGGCGGCGCTGAACGGGCCAAAATGTCCGCCGCTTTGAACGAAGCCCCAGCGTCCGTTGCATCCGCGCCGGCTATACCGCGCGTCGTAGGCGAAACGTAACAGACCGCCCCGCCGGGGCAAGGAGATCCCGATGGTCAGGGGACTGCATGCGCTGTCCGGAGGGATGTCGCTCGATGATGCTCATAACCGAAGTCGGTCGTCCCTCGGCGTTTCTTGAGCGCAGCGCACAGAGAAGGCCTCGTTCTCACGTTCAGGTTCACACAGGACACTGCAAAGTGACTTCGGGAGAGTTGCCATTTTTCTCTCGTTCCCAGCAAGCGTTAGAACTACGCCGAAACTCAACCGCTCAGTCAGCAAGCACGACACAACCCTCACTAAGCCATGCCAGGCTCTTTCCCCTTTTATACTACTGCCTAGTTCCTTACAGTAGTCTAGCAGCACCCAGAACACGTCCACAAATTGGCAAGTTGCACTAGAAAGCACGTCATCACTTTGAAACACTAAACAAAAGCAATATCTTAAAAATCCTGCCTCAGGAAGAAAAACATCAGTAACAAACAACTCTGAGGCTGATTCCTACGTTAGGGGCTTCGACTTAAGCCATCGGCGTTACCGTTGAGACTCCCCTTTTTGTAACGCACCTCAAAGGAATATTGTTGCAAAGCGAGGCTCCAGCGCAGGAGGCAGCCATTTGTGGAAGAGATGGTCTGCAGCCATTGGAGAGGGCAGTGATCCGTCTCGAAGCATGCGAAGCGGAGATCGCAGCGAGCGACCGTGTACTAGCTCAGCTGGCGAAAACCCCGTAGCCGCATGCGGCGCGGTCCTCAATGCAAACATCACCCCAGGCAGACACAGCTCCCAGTCAGTTTGTTGTGCAAACCACAATGCTCTCAACACACGCTTCATGACGGAGTGGAGCTTCTCAACGGAATTCGACTGTGGGTGGTACACTGAGCTGTGTAACAGCTTTACCCCGCACCTTTCGAGAAAGGCTGTCGTCAAAGCGCTAGTAAACACTGTGCCCTGATCTGACTGGATTTCCGCAGGAAAACCAACTCGCGCAAATATGGACAGTAGTGCATTGACTATCTCAACTGAGCTGAGTTCTTTAAGCGGCACGGCTTCAGGCAACTTTGTCGCTGTTCAGATCACAGTCAAAATGTGTCTGTACCCCGTGGCCGTTACCGGCAGAGCTCCCACTGTATCAATAACGAGCCGTCTAAAAGGCTCCGTAATGATAGGCACCAACTTCAACGGCGCCCTCGATTTGTCCCCTGGTTTGCCCACCCGCTGACAGGTGTCACATGTCCTCACAAAGTGTTCTGCGTCACGAAAACACCCTGGCCAATAGTACTCTTGCAAGAGACGGTCCTTAGTCTTCTTAACTCCTAGGTGTCCGGACCACGAACCCCCTTGCGACAAGCGCAACAGATCCTGACGGTAGCACTGAGGCACGATCAGCTGATCGAACTCCACTCCCCTGCGGTCTAGATACTTCCGGTACAGGACCCCACCTCTTTCCACAAAACGAACATTTTTCTTGGCGATACCTTCCTTGACATTGCAGCGTATGTGTTCTAGGCTGCCATGCTTTTTTTGCTCGGTGATCAAAGCCGACCGGCTGACTTTTAGCAACCTATTAAGTCCGTCTGACGTAGGCGCGATGAGCAAATCTGCAGATAGCTCTTCTAGCTTTCCCTTGTCGGGCATTTCCTCTCCAGTATCTGGTGCCTTCAACGCTACAGGCTTAATTTTGTTCAGTTCGGACGTGCTCTGAATATCAGCTTGCTGCGCCTCTGAACCTTTTTCATTGTTCGACAACGTCGGCCCCGCAACTACCGCCTGTGCAGCTAGCTCCCAAACTCTCAATCTGGTTAAGGCCTGAACGCTAGCCTCACCAAACAAAAGCCCCTTCTCGCGCAGGAGGTGATCGGACCTGTTCGAAAATAGGTACGGGTACTGGGGGGGCAGCATAGATGACACTGCGGCCTCCGTCTCAAGCGCTCCGAAAGGTCCTTCAATAAGCACTTTTGCTACGGGCAGACACACGCTATGAGCTTCCACGGCTTGCTTGATCCATGCGCACTCGCCCGTGAACATATCGGGTTCTACTTAAGAGGGGTGAACTACATCCATCGTAGCTGCGGAATCGCGAAGCACTCGGCACTCTTTCCCGTTCACGAGGAGGTCTCGCATGTAAGGCTCGAGAAGCTTCATGTTCTCGTCAGTGCTGCATAATGACAAAAAGACGACTTTTGTTTTTGTTTCCGGACACTGCGCCGAAAAGTGACCCGGCTTCTGGGACGTATAACACACGCGCGCTTGCCTCGTCTCGAACCGCTTTCTGCGTTCGGCTTCGGCTGCCGCCGTCTCCTTAGGTTCGGTCGGACTGCTTTCACTCGCATCCGCACTACGTGTGTTCCCCTTTGCTCTCATGGGTGTGAACTTCGGCCTCTCAAACATGGAGCCAAATTCACCCTTTTGACCGTCCTTAGCTCTGCCAGCCTGACGCGTCACAAACTCCTCGGCTAGCTCAGCGGCTTTAGCCACCGTACTAACGTCTGGCCTATCCAAGACCCAGTACCGCACGTTCTCAGGTAACCGACTATAAAACTGTTCCAGCCCGAAACACTGCAGAACTTTCTCGTGGTCACCAAACGCTTTCTCTTCTTTGAGCCACTCCTGCATGTTTCACATTAGCCTGTAGGCAAACTCTGTATATGACTCACTTCTGCCTTTCTAATTTTCCCGAAACTTCCGACGGAACGCCTCCGCTGACAGCCTGTACTTTTTTACTAGACTCGATTTCCCTTTGTCGAAATCCTCTGCCTCCTCTCTCTTCAAGCGAGCGACTACGTCGGCCGCCTCGCCGGGTAACAAAGTGAGCAAGCGCTGTGGCCATGTTTGCCGAGAGAATCCCTGCTTCTCGCACGTTCGCTCAAAGTTAACCAGGAAGAAACCAATGTCCTCTCCAAGCTTAAACGGCTGCATCAGGTCAGTTATTTTGAACGATACTCGTTCTCCTGCACCGTGTGCCTCACTTCCATTACGAGCGCGTTCCATCTCTACCTCGAGGCGCTTCATTTGTCTTGTCTTGTCTTGTGTCCCAGACAATGGCGCATACCCACTATGGGGGATTGGCCAAGAAGCAGGCGGTTTTTCGTATGCTTAGTAGTAAAGCCAAACTAGATTTAAATTGTGGAGCATGAAACTAGAACTGTAATTTAGACGTATGATGAAAATATTGTGAATTTTGATAAAGTAACTTAACGTAAATAAATGAAATAATAAAAAATATTGATAATTTTAGAAAGTCAGCAAGGTACTCTTTTTGTATCTCTAATAAAATTGTAAATTGCAAGAAAAGCATCCCTGTGGCTTGATCCCAGTGAGGTCGCACCAAAAGAAAGAATGGTTGGTGAGGTTAGCGATAGCCCAAGTTTGGTGAATGAGTGTACTAATAATTTTCTTTGTCTTATAAAGCGGCGGCAGGAGAGAAAATAATGTTCGATCGTTTCAGGTGCACTGCAAAAAGAACATAGAGGGGACATAGCGAGACCAGACCTGTGTAAGTAAAAATTTAGAGGAGGTATACGGCATCTCAATTTTGTAAAAGAAACTTCCAATTGTCTTGAAGGACACCAATTATTATTCCATGGGAAGCCAAGATGGTGGAAATCAGAAGACGGTGTTAGTATGGATGTTGTAGAGTTTTGGGATATAGCGAAATTTCTATACCTAGCCGCGGTGACATAAGCTGATGTCGGCAAAACAGATATGATAGGGCCGTTGAGGGATGCTCGTGCGAGTGAATCGGCCATTTCATTCAAGTGTAACCCATGATGTCCCGGTACCCAAAGCAAACATACTTTCCGTAAGTACGGAGGTACCATCGAACGAAATGTTCTTTGAATTCTTGTATCTAAAGATGCAGTCAGTGCTGCACATACAGATAGCGAGTCGGTCACAATAAGAGCTAATGGGTCGTTTTGGGGAAGTTTTCGTAACGCTAATATAATTGCTAATAATTCTGCTTGAAATATAGGTGTGAAATCGGGAAGACGAAGCGAGTAAGACCATTGGAGAGATTCAGAGAAGATCCCCACTCCCGCCTTCTCATTGCACACAGAAGCGTCAGTGGCTATTACATTTTCAGTGGTTAGTTGGTGTAGGTGGTCATGTAAGATGTTAATTAAATCTCGCCTTGGTAACAGTTTAGCATGATTCGGAAATATGTCCTCGAACTCAATTTTGAGGTCTGTTAAGTCCTTATTTGAATGACAATCTTGGCGTATGGACACGTCCAATTGTTGTAACTGTGCTTGCACAAATAGTATCTGAGGGCTGTGGAATCTTGACCACGATACCTGAAAAAACTCAGATGGTTCAGTGATAAAAGCATATTGCGTACGCATTTTTGAAAACTCATAAATTTTTAAATATGTCTGAACCGTAAGCATGCGGAATCTGCAATCTAGGGTGGGTATATGGGCTTCCTGATATAAAACAGCGTTGGCAACAAATCTAGGAAGCCCGAGGCATGACCGTAGAGCTTCTCTTTCTAAAAGTATGAGAGGTTTAATTTTGTAGGCGGGGCCACCGGAAAGTATCACGCAGCCGAATTCTAATATGGGCCGAACATACATGTACTTCCGGAGACAAAGGAATGGTGCTTAGCAAAATATTAAATAATACAGGGGAAAGAACGGAACCCTGTGGTACACCTCTTGTCTGCTTATGTTTAGACGTCGAAATACCGTGTTGGTAACAATAAAATTCTCTATCCCTTATAAATTCGCAGATCCAAGCGGTTATATATTTTGGGAAATTCGTAGAGTGAAGCTTATCGAATAGAATGCAAAGTTCTACAGAGTCGTATGCTTTTGCTAAATCTAGTGTCACCAAAGCTGCGTACTCTCGTTTGCGGTGAGCAAGTTTAATGCGGCTCTCTAAATCTACATGAGCGCACCATATGGAGTGGCCCGGACGAAATCCAATCTGACAAGGACTGAGAAGGTTATCATCCTGCATAAAATTTTTTATACGGCCGTGAAGAACCCTTTCTATTAATTTTACCACATTTGAGGTAAGAGAAATCGGTCTTATGTTTTCTAAGTCAAGTCCTGATGATTTTTTCTTCAATAGTGGGATAATTTTAGCTACTCTCCACTCTCTTGGAACCCATGAATTCTTGAGAGAGAAATTTATTATGTTTAGTAGGTCCTGAGGCGCATAATCAAATAAAACTTTTAGCATTCCTGTTGTAATTTCATCTGGACCGGGGGCTGACGCCGGCAAAGAATTAATAATGCCTTCAAGCTCTGTCGCTGTTACTGCTATAAAGTCGTCTACCAAGGGAGGTTTCTTTAGTCCTATCGGCAATTGATTTGTGAAACGACGCGCAAGTCCTTGAGCAATTTTCTGAAGTGATTCTGATAATTCTTTTGTTGATAGAACAACAGATTCGACGTTCACGGGGGCCGGTATAGCTTTGCGAGATCGAAGAAATTTAAACAGGGCTTTTTTATTGCAAGACTTCGAAAGGTATATGTAGTGCCTGGAATCGTAATCCTCCTTAGCTTTTGAGACTGTTCGTTTAAATGTGGTAGCTATATATGTATAATCAGCCCAATTAACAGGACACTGGTTGTATAAAAGCTTTTTCCATGCAGCTTTTCTACGTCTAAAATCTCGTTCGCACTCAGAATTCCACCAGGGACAATATGATCCACCCTTATAAGATTTCACAGCAAATTTAGCTTTTTTTGATGACTGTTTTAGTATTGAACATAGGCTCATTGCTTTTATATCCATCTCCATGCCCTCCTGGGCTTGTAAAGCTGATTTTAAAGCATTTTTAAATTTTTCGTAGTTAACAAAAGTACGCATATTATTATTTAAACTAGTTAACGGAGTAAGCAGTTCAAAAATTATAGGAAGGTGATCACTGTTAGTTCCGGAATCTAGAGTCTTCCAGGAGGTGACTGTCATGCTCGGGGTAGCAAACGTAAGATCTAGGGCAGATCGCGACTGACCACGCACGAAGGTATGTGCTCTCGAATTTAAGCAGGAGAAATGATTCATTAAGACCCAATCCCACAGGCGTTTGCCACAAGTGTCCGTTCGGAAACCCCACGATACATGATGAGAATTAAAATCTCCCACTAGTATGATGTTCTTCTGACTGCAAGCAATAGAGGTATCTAGATAACGGGTATCGTGTACTCCAATGGGGAAGTACGTGTTTATTATAGAAAAAGGTGTGCAACCAGGTAGTATTATATCCAGTGCTAGGATTTCACAGTCTGGGGACATTATCTGGTATGCTATAGTAGCTCTATGGCAGATTTTTGATGACACAAACAACACTAAACCACCGCCTCGGGATGGGCGATCCAATCGAAAACATCTGAAATTCTTTAGATGAAAAGATTGACCAGCAGCAAGCCAAGTTTCCTGTAAAATAATAATGTCTGGAGAGTATGTAGAAATAAGATATAATAAATCTGTTGCGGCCGAAAGTATGGAACGACAGTTCCACTGAATTACTGTTAAAGTTCCTATGGTGAATAAATCCGAGCAGCAGAGACTGCTTGGTCTAAAACGTTCTCTTTTAAGAAGTCCTTCTTAGTCGGAGTCTCTCTAACGTACTTTTTTGCTTTGGAGTTGATGGGAGAGCTAGATTTTTTCTCTGTCGGTGACCTTGTTCGTTTAAGAGATCGGGGGTCCATGTCTACATCTTGATTTTCCAGCCAATCTGTGTCGGAGAGACAGATTTGGTCGACTTTCTCAGGAGTTGATGGCTTTGGTGAATCGTTATTTGTGAATGGCTGCGCGGTCGATATTTCAATAGGTGGACTCCGCGGTAGACCCGACACCGGATCAACAATATTGGGTTTATTAGTTAGTTGAAGCCACGGAGTTAGTTGTGAGGACAGCACCTGAACGAGGGAGTCGGTGAGATTTGCCATCAAGCGCTCCATTGCTTTCTCCAATGCCTTTTCTACGGAAGCTGCCACAGCCTCAGAGATTGAGTTCTCCATAGACAATGTTTGACGGGCCGTTATACCAGCATACCCTTGAGATCTGCTCTGAATTTCTCCAATGGCCTCACGACGAGAGCATCGACGTCTGTCAATTATTTCGAGGATTTGCATTTCTTTTGCCCTTGCAGGGCAAGTAGGTTCATTTGCAGGGTGGGGACCACTGCAAAGGCAGCAGGACTCATTTCGGGAAGAACAGTCATTTGAATGATGGCCTTCTCCACAAATTCGGCATCGTGTGTTTGACCTGCAGGCTTTTATCGAGTGCCCAAACCGCCAGCACTTTAGGCACTGAAGGACGCGAGGTGATAGAGGCTCAACTCGGTATATAAGTGGCCATGCCTTGATTTCCGATGGGCGGTTCATTCCAGCGAAAGTAGCTATGACTGTTTCAGTGGGCATGCGCTTATTATCAGCGACACGGCTGCAACGATACACAGAAATCACGCCTGCCGCTGAAAACATTTCCAAGATTTCTGCCGGACATAGACTTATGTCGACACCGCGGACTAGGCCTTTGGTACATGCAAGGTGATGAGGAATGAAACTGCTCACCGGATGTGTCGCAAAAACATCGCACTTCAGCAAATCTTGAACACAAGCCTGGTCTGACGAGCAGCAAAGAATGCCCCCTCGGCCAAACTGTCGAACCTCGGTGATTTGTTGAAAATTGGCCGAGGCCATCCGGAGTTCGGTTTGAATTGCTTTGGGATTCTTCATGCGAATCACCCCGCCATCACTCGGAACCAAAGCTACAGGTACGCTGCTCGTCCCACTGCGTAAGAAAAGCTCCACCGGCAAATCAGAGTTAGGAACAGAAGCCGACCAGGAGGAAACCTCCTGGCCTGGCGATGAGAGTGACATTGCCAAGAAATAGGAAATTACTCTGGAAGCTTATCAGATATTAAACAAAAGCTCAAAACCAATTACGTAAAACACACAGATTAAAAGAAACCGCCAGCTACTTGACCAGAACCAGTGATCGGGAGCTTCGTCCAGCCACGGTGGCGTCTTCTTCTTCATTTCCAAAGCGTGTTGACGGTCGCCCTCTTCTTTTTCTTTCTCTTTTTGTTCTTTTCGTTCGCGCTCATCTTTCTCTTTCTGTTCTTTAAGTTTGCGCTCCTGTTTCTCTTTTTGCTCTTTAAGTTCGCGCTCCTGTCTTTTTGCCCTCTCCTCAATGGTCTCAAGGCATTCCGACAGCTCGTCATCCTCAGCTTCTAACTCAATAATAGCCCTTAGCAGTTCTGGTTTTCTGAGTTTGTCTGAGACATCCAGACCCAACTCTCTTGCAAGCTCCAGCAATTTCGGTTTGCGCAGCGACTTCTAATCCATCGCTGCTCTGAATGCTGCTTTCTCTACTGCCTACTATTGTTTTGCCGCAAACTAACCCGGCAGCAATGACAACCACAATTACCAGCTCTGTTTCTGACACTAACAAAAGCCTGGCAAAACTCAGAAGAAGAAAGTCCCGCACTCACCAAACCTCGCAGCCAAGAATTCAGCGCACTCGTTCCGCTGCAGGCAACCAGTCATCACACAGGGCTCGTTGCACTGCTCCCGGATGGTCGTTGTGCTGCTCAGCATACAGTCAACCGCATATCTTCGCTGCTGGCCTCCGTTGTCGCGATCTCACCGCTGGCAGACAGTTGTTGCAATCTGACCACTGGCACCAGTTATTGCAACTGGGTTGCAAGCCCCAAGGGTAGCGTTGGCCTGGCGGCCTGGGGCACAACTGGAAGCATCCGAAGGTCCCGGCAAAGCATGAGTCGACTGCAATCAGAACAACTTGTTTATTCTAGCATCGCAAAAGAGCGGCCGGTCAGGTCGACCGAAATGGAGAGACGGGAGAGCACGTTACTCGACGGAAGAAATCGGAGCCTCTCTCTTGGCGTCCGGGGCAGCTGCTTTTATACTGTCGGAGTTGAGGGCAAGAAGGAACGTCTCGGGATGAGGCCACGTGACGGCGGTGCTCGGGCACGTTGAGACTATAAGGTGACGCATCCGCCGGGCCGGCGCCGGTCAGTCCTCCTCGCTTCACACTTGGGGAGCTCCTCTCCCCGGCTGCCGCGCTTTGACAAGCGTGGGCACCAACATGCACACACACACACACACGCACACACGAAGACACGTGGCATTGAAACATGCCTGGTCGCGCTTGGTGGGGAGGCGTTGCGGCGGCGCTGAACGGGCCAAAATGTCCGCCGCTTTGAACGAAGCCCCGGCGTCCGTTGCATCCGCGCCGGCCATACCGCGCGTCGTAGGCGAAGCGTAACACCACTCACACCGCTACTGGGGTGAGTGGACAAGGGATACACCCATTTTAAGATGGCATTACGGATACGAAGTTTTTACGTATTCACTAATGCCTGCAATAAAAAATATAGTGCCTTCATGCATTTCCCTCTCGAATCTGAAAAGCCTGAAGTTCAAAGTGAACACCAGCGTATAGTTTAGCTCAGTGAACTCCATACGGTGTGATTACGTGTGCCTCCATATGCCAATGACTATGTATAGATGACACCAGCCTATATTTATAATATTCGAAGATTGACGCACTGCTTTATGGGAGTGCCCAAACAACGAATATGGAAGTTGCAACGTGCCAGTATGTGTTTCTGCTTAACCATCTCGATCTTTTCAACATGTAGCGAAGGAGTTTTTCATTTGCGTCTTGCTATTTCGAATACTTAGGCTAACATGATAGGCAGCTTGATGCTGAACCCCGCGGCGTGGACGCTAACCACTTCGTTTGCCATGTCCGTTCGAATGGAAAGTCGTTGGTATCGCCCACAGGACCTAGACTACGACTCCAACGGGCCCGGAAATTACCAGCTTGGCATGCCGTGCAAAAAGGCGTTTCCTTCAGGGTTAACGAAGCAGACATCAGACATTGCTTTGGTGAGTAGGTGGCTTGCCGCCGTCGTAGGTAAGCCTTAAACATGGGAAGTTTCTCTACGTGAGATTGGGAGCCAACAACTGGAGCAGACAGCGCACTGCGTTACTCTAGCGATACAAGGGACGTTCGAAGCCTGCCGCCTAGTTCGTCAACAACGCAGGCTAAAACTCCATCTGCTCCAAGTTGCGGCATTTGAACTTTTCGTGGAATTTCATTTACACTTACAATTGTTTTTTTTTTCATTCCAATGAAACATCCCAATCCCAGCGCAATCACTGCTGCTATGCTCTCTTTTTACATAGCACTAACGTCGTACCATCGTGCTATACATTTATCAATTTAGTTGAAGCTATAGATGAATTGTTTTAGGCATTTCTATATTGTCATCAAATATACAAGCATAGACGATCAGACGTCCCACTCCGTTATAGTAAGGCTTCAGGTGCCACTCGTAGTAGCGTGTGCAGCTGTCCACGTCTACTTTTTTTTAAAATATTGTTGTTATAAGATCCAAAGTGCCGTTGTTTTGTGCGTTACTCTGTATATGTTCTGATTTGCCTTTTCTATTATTTGGGTAAGGTTTTGTTTTTAGACAATCAAAAATTCATTAGGAACGCCTGGTGATCTTCTTAAGCGGCGACCTGGAAACGAAGGTAGTTATTAATATGCAGGTGCACTGAAAGTAGACGTTACTGTTTTCAGTCTCTGCTTTGTTCCTCTGAATGGTAGATATCACTCTTCAGGCGGTTGGTAAACGTGTCCATGTTATCATACTTATATTCTACGCTCCTGCAGGCTGGATTGAAATGATGTCAATGTGGAGTAATGAAGGTTTGTGCGCATTCGGATGAGTTCTCATTGCCGCGAAGTGGTTCATTTACAGTTAGTACCCAGTCTCAGAGGCAACACATTTTCAAGGTAAATCACAGGCTCAAATTGCACGCATTTGTTATTTACTGGATCCAGGTATTGCAACAAACCAATGCTGCTATTTAACCTTTGGTGAGAAAACATGGCGTATGGAGTTACCTCCAAAATATTACCTTGCCTTCAACAAACTACTCATGTCTAGCAATGTTCAGTGCCATAAATACACAGACAGTTCGATATCCCCAAAGCTTAATATCTGTAGTCTAACTGACCATCCATTGGTAGAACTGGCAAATGCAGGTAGCACAGGCGTATATGTATAGCCACAATACAGTGCATAAAGTAGGCAAAGCTACAGACACACATGAAAAATGGCCTACACTCCCACGTATGCGATACCTTGATGTGTGTGTGTGTGTGTGTGTGTGTGTGTGTGTGTGTGTGTGTGTGTGTGTGTGTGTGTGTGTGTGTGTGTGTGTGTTTAGTCTAGCCATGTGTGGCTCTCGGTCCGATATGCTACCTGGTCGAAATGTCTAACCAACTGAAGTTAAGTGGATACTGAGGCCTAAAACTCCCTTTGAATTTCTTATACGATATTACAAAATAAGTTGGAACGCCAAGTGATTGCGTGGCGGTATCGCTGTTTCCATGATCATTAAATACACTCTGGCTTCGTATTCTGAATGGGCACACAAGCATAATATTATTAACGTATCGACGCTTTGAAAGTAAACCTGACAGTCATGTTTCCTCATCTTTTCTCCTGCGCAGGATGGAATTTATCGGCAACATAATCTGTTCCAGTCCTGCTGGAAACTAGCTACATATGTCTTAGAGATGCTACATAGCGCGCATTACTTTCAAACAAACCTCACTTTGAGAAGTTGAAAGCGTGCTCCGCATCGAACTCATTTCAGCATAGTTATTTTCAATTGAGCCTTGCGGTAAAAGTTGACTAAGTGGCAGCAGTGCCGACTTCAGAAAATTACGGCTCTTCACGTGTATGCTTTGCAAATGCAAATGCATTAACATCGCGTGACAGGCTTCGATGTCAAATCAAGTTAACTACGAGCGTCTTTGTTACCACCTGTAGGCGTCAGACGGCGGAGCGTGTGATGCCTACAGGTGCGATATGACTGGCAGGTGTGACGCCTGCCAGTGTGACGGTGTGACGCCTACACGTGTGATATGACTGGCAAACCAGAATTATCCGTACACTGGGCAACATTAAATTGCACTGAAAGTTCTATTTCGGTTTTTGACAGGCCTGTCGTGACCAACAGTATAACAAGACATTCAAGATCGACTAGACGTTCCAGGCGATGAGGGGTGTGCGACAAGAAGGCCGGCTTTCTCTTCACCTTCGACACAGCTGAAACACTTCGGTCAAAGGCAAGACATGTTCTCATGTGAAAGCAGCAGATATGTACGCTCATTTAATTTTAGTACTACACTACGTACCTGAACTCCATGAGCATTTGTCGCCCATGGCGCAGTGCAGTGTCACCTTCCAGCGTTGCTCGTTAGCTACGTGGTTCGACCTTTGAGCTCGAGTTCTTGGAATCAATAGCCGGCGGCGGTTGTCAAATCTCGACTATGATGATAGACAGAAGTGCTTGTGTACCGTGCTTAGGAAGCAAGTTAAGGAAACCTAGGGTAGGTAAAACAATCATTAGCCCTCCACATTAGCGTCCTTTACAAAGAAACTTGCAGTTTGAGACATCTTAACCTACGCTCTTATTGTAATGAAAGTATACCGCAGCGACGATATACTTCTATTGGACTTGCTCCTCCCAAGGGTTTAAAGGCACCAATGACAAAAGTGACCGCCATCTCAAAATTTACATATTAAATATTTTTTATGTAGCTTTAGACGGTTTGCAAACCGAAGATAATTAGGAATAATATGATACCACATTCCTCAAAACGTTTTTCTTACTCATTGCAAACATCATATATGTATTTCCTCTGAGAAGTGAGCTTCTCAGTAAATATGGAGTATTTTTATTCTTGAATAATGACGACGCTTCCGATGTTTTGGACGTTCCAGAAATTTCGGCACCATTGGTCGGTCGGGTAGAGGTCTATGTTGCGGCTCGTTAGGCGATCCAAATTTCAAAAGGGCAGATAGATGCGTGATTGCGTTGCAGTTCATTCATAGTTGTGTCCGCTAGCCAAGCAGGACTCGTGTAGTTTGTAGTTTGTAGGCAACTGACAATAAGCTGAGCGGTCTATAATTTTGCAAGTCTTTGGCGTCCCCTTTCTTATCGATTAGGATAATGCTAGCGTTCTTCCAAGATTCCGGTACGCTCGAGGTCATGAGGCATTGCGTATACAGGGTGGCCAGTTTCTCTAGAGCAATCTGCCCACCATGCTTCAACAAATCTAGTGTTACCTGATCCTCCCAAGTTGCCTTCCCCCTTTGCATAGCTCCCAAGGCTTTCTTTACTTCTTCCGGCGTTACCTGTGGGATTTCGAATTCCTCTGGAATTATCGTCGTGGGTGCCACTGGTAATGTATAAATCTCTAAAGAACTCCTCAGCCACTTGAACTATCTCATCCATATTAGTAATGATATTGCCGGCTTTGCCTCTTAACGCATACATCTGATTCTTGCTAATTCCTAGTTTCTTCTTCACTGCTTTTAGGCTTCCTCCGTTCCTGAGAGCATGTTGAATTCTATCCATATTATACTTGCGTATGTCAGCTGTCTTGCGCTTGTTGATTAACTTCGAAATTTCTGCCACTTCTATTCTAGCTGTAGGGTTAGAGGCTTTCATACATTGGCGTTTCTTGATCAGATCTTTCGTCTCCTGCGATAGCATACTGGTATCCTGTCTAACGGAGTTACCACCGATTATCATTGCAATAATTACCAAATGTTTTTGGAAATCTGCCATGTGAAATGATGGATGATGCTATCATTTGTATATCCCATATGCTTATCCTTCTTTTCTTCCTTTTTTGTCTCTTTACAAAACATCATATATATTTGAAATAAGCTCTTTGTGCGTTATGTTTTTGCCACACTTATTGTATGTTAACATAGGTCCATGGATCTCTACACTTATTAAGTACTCTTTTGTACTCTTATGTAAATGCCTGCACTACAATGTCTATAGTCTGTGGCAATGTCTGTACTACAATGCGTGCGAGGGAGAGTGTGTTGTGAGCGTGTGTCTGTGAGAAAGAGTTTGTATCGGTGCGTGTGTTGTAGAGAGAGAAAGTGTGTACGTGCGAGCGAGGGAGAGTGTATGATGTGTTTGTGTGCGACAGGTAGAGGGTATGTTTATGTATGCGTGTGCGTGCCTGCGTCGGTGTGTGAGCGAACATATTCCTTCTTACACATACTGTCGGAAACAAATGAAATCTAGAAATTTCAATGCATATTTAAAACCGCAAAACAAGAAATAATGACATTATATTTACAGCATTATCTATTTCAGAAAGCGAAACCGACGTAAGAAGAAGGCGTCTGTGAGGTGAATATGGCCGTCTTTGACCGGCAGGACTTCGTAAGCTGCTAAACGGTTCACCTTCATTATGTTCCTTCCGAGCACAATGCCTCCACCTACACCTTTGGAAAAAAAAAAACCTACACCGTAGGGAAAGACATTCATCAAGAGCGCACACTCCCGTAGAACCTAGCAGCAGAATGAACTTTAGAACACCAAGCCGCCGGCATTAATACCTGAACCACACTTCCGGTTTCCGGTTTGAGCGCGCGCGTTTGAAATTCTAGCTGGCACGCCTTATGCCGGCTGCGCTGAGCGGTGCGGCATTTGTTTATTGCTTTCTTTTTTTGTTTCTACTGTTCAACAACGCGTGGTCTTCGTGTAGGAATTGTGTCATTATTAAGTGCTAATGATTGCGAACGATCTTTAAAAGGCTCCATCGAATGTGCGCCATGTGCAGTTTTATGAAATAAACGCAAGACGTCTTGTCGAACAGGAAAACAATTATTTTGCTCTATATAAACGCTCGTTCCGGACTTTTTATGCCTATTCATCCATCGTTATGACGCCAGGCAAGCAGCACTAGTTTCCGTACGAAGCTCCACCGGACGGCATCAGCTGAAAAAGGTAAATTACAAGTGCGTGTTATTTTTGCGTTTAGACATAGGAATACTAGGTGTAGAGGCGAGACGTACACTGTTAAGAGTTGCGCCCTTTCAGGTGTATATTTTCCACGCAACAATAATCGTTATCTGTCTTGCTTGGGTTTCGTTTCTTGAAAAAGCTGCTCTCGCTACTTTCCTGTCGAGAATGTCATGTCACGCTGATAAAGCGCACACTCTAAAAAAAGTATACATCTTTTGGGGCTTATTTTGTCCAAATACAATATTCGTCATCTGGCTTGCTTGCGTATCCTTTCTTGAAAACTCGGCTGTCGCTTCTTTCCCGTCAGGAATGATGTGTCAGTCTGATAACGTGTAATCCCTTCGTGGCTAGGAAGTACCGACCTCGCAGCGTTTAAGAAATGCGGGCAAGACAGATTACGATTATTGTTAGGTGAAATAATACAACCCAAAGGGTGTAACCTTTTTTTAGCGTACATGCCTTCCCTGACTTGGAAGTAGAGGGTTTGAAGCGTTCAAGAAAGACAACGCAGACATACACTCCAAAGGGTGCAACTGTTTTTAGTGTGTACCAAAGTGGTAAACAGGCGGCATCATAAACAATTCGTTTTTTACATACATGAAGATAATACCCGACTCATCCCAAACAATAGTTATCGTCATCATCAGCCCATTTTATGTGCACTGCAGGACGAAGGCCTCTGAGAGCCCCGTGATCTCCAATTACCCGTGTCCTGCGCAATACTAACTAGACTATATAATATGAAAAAATATCTGATTTGCAAGCATTCCCCGATTCCTGGGCATTACTTTCTGCCCTTTAAGAGCACAAATACACGGGCGACCCTGCGTTTGCAAAACTACTTGACATCCGCCGAAGCGATGGTACGCTACGTACACACAGGTGACCGCCAGAAAGGCTCCCACCAGACTATCGTCGGCGCTCGCGGAATGCCTTCTACTCGCACTCAAGACAAATGCGTGGGTGCAAAGCTTGTTTTCAGTCGTTAAGAACGCAGAATTTTCGAGCTACATGTTCCTGATTCTTGAACACCTTCCAGTTATTTGAGCGCGTTCTTCAGGAGCAAGAAACACTCTCCCGTGTTATTACCCGTGGCAATCGCTCGCCGCACTTGCTACAAGCGTGAGTGCCGAAAGATGATATATGTTGTTACGGGGCCATAAAAAGCTTAAAAGCACGACAAGCTAGTCCCACGAAAATTCAGTGCACGACACACTGACTTTGCCACCGTGGCCGACCGGCTTTTCGCTAACTGCGTCACAATTGAAGTCGCACCTAGAGTGCTTCAAGAATACTCCAAAATGTAATGAATTTTTTTTAGAATAACGCAGAAACTAACTGCGCCACACGGCCGAGCTGCATTTTGTTAACTGCGTCACAAGTTCGGGTGAGGCGAGCGTACCCAATAACTACCGAAATAGGTTACATAATGTTGGGGCACATAGTGAGTATCGCAAACATGTAGAAGTACACTCTAAAAACTAAGGGAGTGCCGGGCACTCTCTTTGAGGGAGTAGCTGCTTGTCCCATATTTCACTCTCTTTTCGAGAGTAGATCGACCCTCTTTGAGAGAGAGTAGGTCAACTCCTCCTGACAGAGTTTTGTTACTCCACCGCAAGGGATTGCTAGTACTCTTCCGCAGAGTGATAATACTCTTCCCACAGGGAGTGCTAGTACTCTTCCGCAGAGTGCTAATACTCTCCCCGCAGGGTTAATAGTACACCGCCAGACCGAGTACTTCTACTACCCCAAACAGAGTGCTTGTACTCCTTCAGAACAGAGTGCTAGTACTCTTCCCAATACCCTCTTAGCCAAGTCCTGGTCACGCATGCAGGCAGGAAATCAGATCAAATTAGGGCCGCTGATATACTGTTCCCTAGGCGGCTCCTCAGAGACACTGGCCCGATTCCAAGCGGCCTTCAGAATAGGCGTGAGCAAAGTTATGCAGGATTTTAAAGTCATTTTTTCCTGGCTATTTGCTGCCTACCGTGAGGCGTGACGGCTCTGAAGCGGCCTATGCGTATGCGTCACGAACGCCACTGAGGAGAAAAAAACTACACCACAGCGCCGCCACACCCAGTCGTGTTCTTTTAGAGGTTATATATATACCAAACGTATTTGATGAATCGGCTGTGGTGGGTGGGGTTTCTCTGCAGTGTGCTGTGCTGTTGTGTACTGGAATACGTGTGCGTTTGCATCATTTCCATTCCTTGCTACGACTAACGAAGGAAGACAACGTAGACGACAACGCGAGAACTATTCACGGCTTGTCGTCACCGCAGGAAAATAACAAATGTGCCGTTCAGCTCATGATCGAGTGTTTCTCCAGCACCCCCTTCCCCCTTTCCTCAAGCAACTAATATCTAGTGAGGAGCAGTGGGAGGCTGCCTTGCGCAGCTCCAGGCCCGAACTTCAGGAGGCCATCCTGGAGTGGGCTGAGAGGATAAAGGAGGCCTACTTCAAGTAGTTCCTCCCCCCACCCTCTATTCCATTGCCCCCTTCCCTTTAAAGAGGGATAAATAAAGTTTTTCATCATCATCTCCAGTCCATGTTCTCCAATATACGCGGATACAAAGTATTGCGCCAACCATCCACGTATGTGAATTTAATTCGTGCGTATACTGGTGAGCAACTGCGACGCCAGTACCAGGCATTTCGACGTGCCTCACGCTGCCGTGTAGGCGTTCTTTTCAAGTGCATTAGTTTAGAGTTTGGTTCAGTCCGCTGTGAGCTGCTGTCCTGCATTAGCAGCGGATCGTTAGCGTTTTGAAGCGCATGCATTCCAGCATTTGGAGACTGCTTATGCCGATAGCCGCGTCAAATGCATTGGCACGCATGTGTAAATGACTAATGTGTACACTTGTTACGCGTGCACTGCTCGTATCCTGTGGCAGTGCTCGTTCTAAAAGCTTCGAAGACCATCTACACTCATGCGTGTGTTCAATTTATATATGCACAGGATGGACTTGCCGGCTAGTTGGTTGAGCATTTTAGAAGAAACAGCGCAACACAAGGACGACGCAAAAACATGCCACACCACGAAGCGCTGGTGTGGTTGATGCTTTTTTTTCGTCCTTGTGTTTGCGCCGTTTCTTCTTCCACGATACACGCACACCACAGGTACGCGAAAGTTTAGGAGCATAAGTGGTTAACTCTGTTTTCCCCGTTTTCTCTCAGTGTCAATGGCACAGTGCGTTGCCCGGAATTGTGCACGCTTACCCCCATATGCAGAAATGCATCATAACTTGAAGCCCATGCTTGACTTGATCTAAACGACGCAAGTCGTGAACGCACCAAAAGAAAGGCAGTGAGCGTCTTGGGGGACGTTCGCACCAGGCGTCGTTTATATCAAGTCAAGCATGAGCTTTGTATTAAGATACATTTCTGAATACGGGGGCTAGACATCTGCTTCTTCCAGAAAATGTCGAAGAAACGCCCGCCAAAACCAGGTACATTCGTAAACTTAACTAGGCAATACGAAGCTCCATAGAAAAAAAGAAGAGTGGTATTAAAAGCTTTCAGTATTTTTCTTTACTCCAAAATAGTTGCGCTCTCGTGGCTTCACTGTACAGAGATAGTGCAGCGTTAGCTAGAAAGCATGAATTTCCTAACTCCATGCCAAAATAGGCTTGTAAAATTATTTAGGTGCTAGAATCCAGGGTTTGTAGCGATCCTTGAAAATCCTTTATTTCTAAAATGCCATTTTCAAGGCATTGAAAACCCTTGAATTTTTAGAAGTACTGGAAAGTCCTTAAACTTGTACACTTGGCTAGACTTAGCAGACATTGCCAAGCGCTTTTTTTCCCTTCTGTGACACTCTTTCGCATGTCACAGAAAATTGTCTCTGGAGGTAATAGAAGGAAAGCGACATCCTTAAAGTTGAAATTACAAAGGAGCTGCAGATACCAGTTTTATGCACATGGAACCGGCGACAAATGTGCTTGGAGGAGCAGAAGCAGGAAGCTCAACAGTTGAGGCATTCGAAGAGAAGCCGTGAAGAGTAAATTGAGAGCGACAGACACAATAAAAAGAAATTAGAAATGACTATTGCTTATTTGATGGTGAAAAAAGCTGAGGCAACAGATGACATCACATACACTGTCAAACCAAACAGTATTCAAAAACTGCAAATGTTGCAGGTCCAAGTAGTTAATTGTGCTATTGCAGAAAAACTTTGAGCGCTTTCTTGAAATGCTTCCTTGTGTGCGTTTAGTGGTGGGCGGTGAAAGGCAAATTAGCAGTCTTTCAAATGTTTGAAATCACTGAAATGCGATTTGTTTTGTTTTCTTTTGTTGGCATTAAAGTTAACGGTGTTCTTGAACAAGTTATTGCCTGTCCAAACTACTACACACATTGCACGAGGTCCTTGAAGTTACTGTGTCGGGGCCTCGAAAGTCCTTGAAAACCATTGAATTTTTTTCTTCAATATTGCTACGAACCCAGTAGAACAACTGTCATGGAGTAAAAACCTTGGCTGAACAGGGGCTTATACGCAGAGCACAGGAAGACTAGAAATGCAGTAGTAGGCATGGAGGGCCCTGAAAAAAATGTGCCACATCCGCTCGTCTGCCTTATGTTTCTGCACCGACTGTCGCATTTTTCATAGAAGTGCACTTTCTGTTCTACTCCAATAAACGCAACATTACGAACTCCAGTGTGGGGCAGTCCTTCAGCCAGTGCAGAACTTTTTCTGTACATCCGAGTCAGCTCTGTCATTTTTGCAGCATTGTAGTACAAGATTTGTTAAACTGGTTTAGCAGAATATGAACAGTATACTCTTAAATTAGCTGTTTATTTGTATGCACAAGTTCAGGTTTTCAGTTTGGTTGCATGACAAATTGCCATACCTCAATAGATACAAGAAACAATTTTATTACAGTTTAATAAAATCCAAACAGTAATAATCACAGCAATATAATGACATACATTTCTTTTGGTACGTATACAGCCCATGTCTTGTCAGTGTATAAATTCAACTATACACCGCAAGTACTGTGTCCTGACCACTATTATTCACATGTGTAAAACCATCACAGCAATTCAACAAATATCACAGTAATTAGTGACATACACTTTGTAACTGCTTTACATGAGCATAATGTATACAAATGGTCCCTGTGTACCTACACATGACTAGTGCCACCCGAGTACTATTACTCACAGGTGTAAAACCAACAAAGCAGTTCTTTAAAAAATATCACAGCGCTTAGTGACGTACATGCTGTAACTCCCTTGTAGAAACATAATACAAATACGTGAGGACACAGAAAGCTAGCAGTGGGCATACATGGGAATACCACCGCCTCAATACTAATTCACAAGTGTAAAACCAACCAAGCAGTTCTTTAAAGAATATCACAATGCTTAGTGACATACATCTTCTAACTAGCTTATATAAGCTTTATACAAACATGAGAACATACCCAAAGCTAGCGGTGCACCCGCATAGAAGTGCGGCCATCTGAACACGATTATTTGCAAGTGTAAGCTCAACAGAACAGTTCGTTATAGTGACGCACATTTTGTAACTGCCTTATACAAGCTTAGTGCAAGCACAAGAATGCAGAAAAATATAAATTAAAAACTTGCTCTATGCATACACAAACAGATCAACACAAATGGTAAACACCGCTTTGAAGACAAATGTGACTGTGGCAAAGCGCAGTGCTGTGCCGGTTGAAATTGCCACCCACAAAAGTATTGAGCAATGCTTAAACCACAGGCAATAAAGTGCTGAAAGACTGCGTCTCTAACGTAACTATTTTAATTCAAATTTCTTGAATGTAGGGCTCGCTTGCAGATAAGGCATCTGATCCAACTGACCTGATTTTACACCTGCTAAATGCATACAATGCACTCAGATATAACTGGTAATAATAATGATGAAAGGCATTTAAAAACTTGATAGTATGATGAAGATGCATGACTAGAAAAGTTCTGTCCCCTTCGTACTTGTTAAAAAGGTGTAAGTACGACACATGTTCTTTTTTTCCTCATGTTTTGCATTAATGGAAAGCCGGGAACCTCGAACCGACACAAAAAGAAAGATACTGCTATGTTAATAGTGTTATGAATAATTTTTTGTGAAAGCTTTTTTACAGACAAGTTGCAGTCTCGTTTCTGGAGGTTGAGCTGTATCTTGCAAAATAACTTGAAAAGTGGTCACATGGGAGCATGACACTATATCATAATGTTAGTTTCAGTTGACTCTCTTGCCCTACAAGTCGCTGCTCACTGTGGCCAGTGATGCAACAGCAGTGTCTGTGTGATTTTCATCACATTTCTGTCCTATGCCATTCTTACCAGAGTTGGCGGCACATAGATACCCAAATTTCGGTAGTGTTGCTTTCTCAGGTGGTTGCTTTTGATTCGCTCAATATCAGTTGGCACTTCAGCTGCATCAAACTTCTTTTTTACCTCTTCAACAACAACATCCACAACAATCTTATGACACCTGTGTTGTCCTTCTAGTTGCCTACAAAGACCAGTCAATCTAGGAACAACACTGACAGTCTCTACTATCTTGTAATGGGGGAGAGGTGTGTCCCACCATGTGTTCCACATTGTTGTCACTATGTGGGCTGGCTGGGGAGGCAACAACTGTAATATGTTTGCATTTGCATATATCAAAGTGATGCTTGTACTGTGTTATAACACCTAACTTAGTCTTGCACTTGCTGCACAATAACACTGGCTCACAGTCGTGGTGAAAAGCTTTTGTATGTTGAGCAAATGAGTTGTATCCAATACAAAAAAAGTCAGTGATAGCACACATGTTGCTCTACCAGGCCTGGTGTGGTTCCTTCTGACACTGCTGCTGATGCTGACGCGCTGCTGCTTGCCTCGTACACTGTTGCAGCTGCAGTAGACAGGCAGTCTCTGTATCTATTGCTGCCGTGTCATCTGTCATGGTAACTTCCAAGTGGTATCGGGCTCACTTCTGCAAAAGAGATGTTGTTTGCCCCTTGAGGGCTCTCATGATCAGGGCCAATAATTTCGTAGGCATTGTCTCCTGCATCGAAGAACCAATAAGAACAGCATGAATTAATAAACATAGCTCTAAAGAGTACGGACATCAAGACTTAACCACAAGCTTTGCACATGTGACCGGGCTTAATGAATAGTACTTGCAGGAGGAGTTACACAATTGTTTGTGTATATTACAGTAAAGCCTCATCAGAAGATTTTCAAGAGGCACGGGAAACATGTCTCTCGAAACCAAAAATTTTGAGACACTGAGGAGCCAGACTAGATCACTTTATTATGCGTCATCACTAAAGTATGTTTTGATATATCTGAAGGAATAAATGCTCAGGGTGGCTTAAAGGGCCCCTAAACCACTTCTCGGACATTTTTTGAACATTTCAAGTAAACACGCGTATCGAAATCAGAAAGCCGTCACTATCGACGAAGCCAAATGCCAGAGTGCGTAGCACTGCCGAAGCACCACAATATGAAGAAAATGACCCCGTGCGCCTCTCTGGACCTATCCTGCACCCCCCAGTTTGTCCTGACGTCACCAGGCTGTCTCTGATGATGTCACCAGTTTCCGGTGCTGTGGATTGGTCGAACAAAAGTGTACGACTGCCGGCAAGGCCTGCAAGCAAATACACACACTCCTTCTTCCTCGTCGCGTTGCACGCGATGCCATTGTGGGCAGCCAATGGGAGCAAAGAACAGAAACGCCAACAGAAGGGTCTCCCTATGAGGCTCTTCAACACGAGTCACCATACAGTTCCGTTGTATTAGCGCCACCCCTCGCAGGACGACGGGCCAGCGCGGCAGCAACAGAGCTCGTTGGTGTTGGCCTGTTCCGTAACATTTGGAGGTGTACTAGGGCAAGGAAAAGACGATACTGTCCATATGGCGTGTACCAGATGAAAGAGTAAAATGAGTGGGGACTACTTTTCGATAATCAAACACACGTAGCTCCACTATAACTGCACCGTTTGGAAAAATTCTCGTGGCTACCTGTTCATTGCCTTATTGTGTAGAACTGCAACACCGCAACTAAATTTCAACCTCGGTGGTTTAGGGGCCCTTTAAAGAAGACATTCACAGCTTTTTAGTGACTGTAGATTGTGTTAGCTTCCTTCCCAACTTCTGGAATTTAAACACTTCACTTTGCAAGCCTTGTTGCTCGCAGTACCTTTGAGGTGCTCTTAGACGCTCGTCAGCTTCAACTGCCGACACTTTCTGCCCTGCACTGTCCTCGTTGCCCTCCTTTTCTGGTTCATGCTAAAAGAGACATGCGCGATTGACTTGTGTAAGGATTGCGCGATCGTTACGCCCTTCGGAGCACACAAGGTGCACAAAGTGAATGTGTCTGGTTTGTGTCCCTTCGAAGTAGTGAATACTTAAAAAGTCATCCTTAGTAACAAAGGTGTCTCTTGTATACAGTATTGTTAACGTGGCAAACATCGGAAAACCAACCAAACCATTTTCAAATGTCTCTTACAACCAAGTGCATCTTGTAATGAGATTCTACTGTACTGAATATTTTTCAACTATGGATCATCTGCATGTACATATAGTCACAAAGACATGTTATGTGGAATGGCGTATCGGGAAACAGTTCGTACTCTTACTTTTTGTCCCTAACATAAGCAGCTGATAACAATATGATAAAAAAGCAGGCAATGAGGCTAGAATGGAACATAATCCTTCAGCTCTAAACAGTTTTTTGGGCCCACATCATTCCCTCATATGACATAAGGAAACAACTTGATTGCAGTAATGGCTGCATGTGATCTGAGTTGATTGAATCAAACTATACGTAAGGTTGTCCTGTATGTAATTTTATCAGAGTGCTTTTTAGATGTCCTGCTGGTGATCCTGGCTGCGCGATGCTTCTCATGCTTTTTGGCACGATTCCTTTTTTTCCACTCCACTTTTTTTTTCAGATTTTCTCCCCTTTCCCTTCCCCCTTGTTTAAAATAGCACACTTGAAGTATCAAATCTGTTGAACTAACGTGTGTATCAAACCTGTTAACATGTGTGCTTCTCTGTGGTCTGTGTTGTATTTTTGCGCTGCACAATTCAATTCAAGATGAAAGATGGAATGTCCCTGCCTTTAGTTTAATTGTGTGTGTGTGTGTGTGTGTGTGTGTGTGTGTGTGTATATGTCTCTCTCATGTTTTGAAATATATGTACATTCAGGAGTGCCTGCATGCCCTTCTCTCCTGCTCCAGTGACGAAAAGGAGAGCCTGTTTATGTACCATAGTAAAAAATTCAAAGGTTTTCGCTGTGCCCATTACATCCCTTATCATATCAATCTGTCACAATACAGAGTAGCAGTGGTCAATAATACTAGCCCATCCCAACATAATTATAAATTAACACATACCGACATGCTGCGAAACAGCTGTTGCAAAGCCGCTGGTGAAGGCAATTTCCGCAGCACTGCAGTGGTACAGCTGAGTTCCAACTGTATAGTGACAAATCCATATGCGTGTTAGCAACTCAGTAGTTGCTGATGGTTTCATAAGCTTTACACTACACAATAAAGTAATCTAGACAACTTTGTTGGAACAAATGCACATAATTAGGACACCACTTAAACACTAACACGATTAATTGCCCCCAATCTCTCACTCACTAAGGGATAATACTACTGAAACATCGGTGGAGAGCTCAGATTAACACAGCCCATAAAGGACAAGCGTTCTTTGAGGAAAACAGCTATAACAGCGGTTAGTTTTCTTTATCATTTTATGTGGTAGCTTTGATTTAAATGTCATGCAGTACTATAAAATACGAAGTGCCGCATTTCTAGCAGCAGAAGGCGTCGTCAGCCTCATGGTACAACAGATTTTTGCACCGTTTTTCAGTGAGCCGACACATACAAAGAAAACCGAATTCACACATACATATACAGTGTCAAGTGCACTTCTCCTTCTGAAAACGCAACCACCAGTTCCAATGTTGCTGAAAGGAAAGGTTATATAAAGTGCGAGACTGCATGGAACTGCCACTTATGACTGTAGATGTATGGTCTGCTGATTGCAGAGGCAGTCACATGCTATTTCTAGTCTCTTTTAGAAGCATTACTAAAGAATAAATTAAAATCTATTCATAAGTCACGAATTTCATGCATCCACAGTTTGGCTAAATAACCTGTGAGAAAAAGACGTGTTTACCTGGAATAGCAACCTTTTTTCCTGCTGCAAAACTTTCCTTCGAATTAATGAAATAACTTTACAGCGTCATAATGCGTTTCTCGCAACTACTTGCCGGCAGTGGCGAGTTAGTGTTTATATCCGACTCATTGGGCGACAATACTGCCAAACACAAATGCTTCACGAACACGAGAACACGTCCCTCGCAGAGAATAGCAACCATATATGCCTCTGTGAGACATGATCGCACCTTTGTGGTCAAAATGTACATTAGAACGACATCACCATCTCATTAAAAAAAAAAGCCTCCGTACAAGGCAGCCGCCAACTGCATAATGTGAAATTGCAACTGATGTCCACTTACTGGTGGCCTGTGTTTGAGTCACTTTTGGCAGTTGACTGGGTGCTGAGAAATGCACGTCCTGGGTTGTCCCTGCAAAACATACAGGGTTATGTCAAATGTTGAAAATATATATATGCCGGCATTTCATCAGTCGCAAAACAAACGAGTAAACTAATAAACAACTGTAATGTAAACAGAGTACACATCATAAGATAGGCTGTCAACTGTTAATGCATTACGCAAAAAACCTAATGCATAGGAAAGACTATATGTATACACACGAAGCTGACACACAATTTAATTCGCTCTAGGTTTTCCCGTGCAGTATATTCAAATGATTATGTCTCGTGGTTAGAGCAAAATTAGTGTAAATTAAGAACTGAATTATCTACCCTGGAAACTTTTCTTCAATATGCACCTGTGCGCGCTTCGAACGAGTAGCGTTGTAAAATTTACGTACATGGCATTTAACATAGTTGCTGAACACGGATTTCCTTTGCCCTGTGTCGTGTACAGTGAGCTACATATATCTGCCCCCCCCCCCCCCCTTTTGTACTAGCCATACTGCGTGCCACTGCACCTATACGCACGTCAATAAACCTCACGACATAGAAATAAAAAAAGCGCCAATCACCCATGCCTGCATGTTGTAGTGGGCCTAACCTAACCAAGCATTGGCTGTTGCTTTTTATAGTAAACACAGGAACCGTGCTCATTGCAAGTATGTATCATGTCGCTAAGCAAATATGCAATTTCATTGTACCACTATTTTTTTATCACATGGTTATATCTGTTGAGAGGCAAGACAAAAAGCAGTCACTTCTCAGAACTAATCAGCTTTCTTAAAACACATTTTTAACTTTTCAATGACACTTGCTGCTATGTGTTTGTCTCCAGAGAGCATACTTGATTTGATTTTCCAATCAGAGACATTACATGAATATACCATGCTAAGATGACTGCCTGGAGCACGTGAGAATTTTCATCTTCGTGTAACATACTGTATCTTGATTTTGTTGACATTTGGTCAAATGGTACACCCAATATACCCACATACTAGTTTTCTTGTCCAAATAACATGCCAATGTATTTTGATTTTTTGGCATTGGCTCCTCTGCACTACGTGAAGTCGCGCTGCACTGGCTCTTTCACATCCTCGTGTCCTTGCAGCTGCCTTCTTGCGTTATATAAAGCGGGTGCCTGAAAAATATCGTATGCAAAAGTCAACACCAGGGCATGGTGCAAAACAACATCAAGACAGTCAAGGCCATGGCAATAAAAAAGTCTTAGCTCTTAGTCTTCCTAGTGAAATGCATGCAAAACATCCAAATGAGTGCAACAGTCAACTGCTAAACTAACTTCAATTTTTAGATTTAAGCAAAAAAACAAATAAACCACAGTTCATCCTTGTTTTTCATGAATGTCAGAATACTCCTGCTAATGAATAGAACATTGGTCATTTTCAGAGGTCATAGGCCTGTCATGAGTCTGGTGTATCGCAAACACCACTTGTGACACATCCTAAGCACGTGCCCAGTGTGCCCCCCCCCCCCGCACCATCCCTGGTTGTGCTACTGCTGAAGCCATAATTTGAGGATTATAGCTGCAAACATGATGCTCAGTAGGGATGAAAATATTGACCTTCAGCTCAATGGATATATGGATGTGCCTATAAAAAAGGGCAACAAGGCTTGTTATGGCAAGCTTACCCACATTTCAATACTAACAAGTTCACTGCGGCCTGCATCTAAGCTTACTAAAAGGCATGAACTTATTTTCATGCATGAGGTGCGCAGTGGAGTTCATTTTTGACAGACCCGACTACTGCTGCAGTTTGAAATCTAGCATTTTAGATTCTTGTAGGCATGTAAAAGTTGCAGTTAAACCGCAGTTATTAGTTTATTACACCAACCTATTGTTCTGTGTACGACAGACTGGTAACACGGAATTAAAGCAACATTTTATTTTGATATTTTATTTCTCTACTAAAAATATTCAAGCGATAAACACATCTTGATCTGCCATGCTATAGCAAAATGCACACATTACGCTTGTAACCCCCAGAGGAAGGCTGATTTAGCTGTTCATATGACATAACTCTGACACGCCAACTCATATTAGCAAATGCACAGGCATGTCCAACACAATAAGCGTATGCAAAGCGCCCCTGCAATTGTAATTCCACACAGCAGCCGTTATATTCGATGCCGATGAGTAACTAGCTGCTCGACAATTCACCGAGTTCGTAGACATAAGCATCCTTTCAGTTTCGCACCGTGCACGAAAACCGCAACAGGAGACAAAACCAGACCTATAATCACACCATTTCAACATGAGCAAAAACAGTTCAGTCTTAGGGATAAACACTGTGAGAGCGATTTAGTGCGCGACGGCGACGAGCGACGGCTTCGAGCGACAAAACGGGCCGTCGCTTGAACAGATGGCTCGGTTCTGGAAATCTAGAAATCGTCGCTCGTCGCCCAGAAGTGCTATGAGCGACTAGCCAATAGCGCGAAGCCGGAACTGGGTGTACATACATCGCTCAAATACTACCGATTGTCGCGCGGAACGAGCAAATGATTCCATTTTTATACGTGCAAGGATAAGAACGTACTGCAAGACCTCCGGGAATATTTTATGCTACTTTTTATAGTAAAATACATCAACGTAAATTACTAAAGCACGCGTGCTGCCGCCGAAAGCACGCCGACTGCAGCCCTCATGCCGGCAACACCGGGGAGGAGTCGCTCAAAATCGTCGCTCGCACGGAGTACGACTTGTAGGCGACGAGCGAACGCGACAGCCATCTCCGTCGCGTCGCTTGTAGCTGCCGCGCGCAAGATCGCTTATATGGGGTTTATACATTTTTCAGCATAAAACATGGATTCCTCATGCGTTTTCAGTAAGTTCAAGATAACGCGCCCAACTGACCTCTTGCAGCATGCAGCTGAATGCCTGCGGCAAAGTTTCTAACTAGCACTGGTGCTGCACGTAACTTCAGTGGTCGCAGATTCCCCCTGCGCGAGACACCGTCAAGCGCGCGGTTTATTTATAAAAAAAAAAACATGCTGCCAGCAAAATTACGCCTTCTGTTATGTGATTCCTTAGTTCAACAGCGTTCCGTACACAGTAGACTGCCAAACTGAATAAATTCAAACACACAAAACGCACGCTAATCACGCTCCGCATAGGCTCGGAATCACGGGCTGGTGAACTAACCATTTTAAGCGTCCTCTCGCCTGGCGTCTTATTGAACATACCATAGTTCTGGCAGCATTTGCGATTTTTAAAGCTCTTACGGACAACGGCAAAGTGATAAAATCACATGCAGTTATCGCGACGACTGGCTTTTTCGATTGACATCGAGAGACAGCGCGTACGCCTAGTCCTTTGTCAATCGCCTCGGCTAAGCGCAGCGACGACTTCCTGGCGATAGCATGACATATACGGAGAATGTGCACCTAAGTTAGAATTCACTTACCGTGGAGGATTTGTTGTTATATCCAAGGCATGACGAACGACTGTCGTGTTTTCGTGGCGGCGCGAGATGGCTGACACACGACCTCCCTCGGCTGGCCTTTGCTCGCTGGACGGATCACCTTTCTCCGGTGCTGTGTTGTTCCGCGATCTTGAGCGCGCGCGCGCGCGGTGGAGCCACTCCGAGTGAAAAAGTAGAGCGCTCGCTACGCGTTCCGTTGAACTGCGGCGGCCTGTTCTCTTAGAAGCAAAACGATGTGTTCTTTGCTCAGCGTGCATGAATGATACATTGCCATGTTCGGGGCCAGCCACCTACAGTTGAAGCAGAAGATTACGCTACGTTTTGTTTTCTATTGCCGCAAGAGTCTCTCTTTTCTATTGTCGCAAGAGTCTTTCCACTCTCTCTCTCTGAAGGGGAGAGTGAAAAGCACATTTCACTCTCTCCTTGGTGACAGAGTGAACAATGCATTTCACTTTCCTCTACATTTTGCGAGAGTAAAACGACGCTTTGAAGAGTGAACCGGCAGCTTTACTCCTGCGATACCCTTCCTAGTTTTTAGAGTGTACAATTCATTTACTCAAATTACTTGTGCCAGGACAGCCGAGCTGTTTTTCGCTTAGTGCGCCACAAGGCTCAGCTCCATGTCGTAAGCCTAAATTACTTGAAGTGCGTCGCAGACTGCCAAGCAAAATTACTCACCTTGCCGTAGTAAAGTAGTACAGTGCTGTACTGTCGAAGTGCTGAAGGAACGGAAGAATACGCTAGGAGCCCAATAAACCAGGATATATCCATAGAAGTAGATAGTACAGAGATTCGGAGATTTGTCTCCTAATTTGTAAGTATTGCATTTCTCGGCTGTGACTTCGTTTTTGCTTACTTGCTTTTCCTAGGCGCGTCTAGCCATAGCCTTTCCGGTGGCAAAGAATGCTAAGCCTTTTGTAGACAACTTTCAGATTTCCTCGCCGCATCCGTCCTCTTCAATGCAACAGTACCAATTGAGCTGCAGCGCCGGACTGAAGCGAGCCTCGACGGAGCAGAGCGTTGAAAGTGAATACCAGCCGCCACAGAAGCGCATCAGGCGCTGCGTGAGGTGAGCGTGCATCGCCTCGATGTCATTTTGCGCTCGCTCTCGCGAGTCTACATATATATATGTGATGCGCGCGTTCCTTGTCCACGCAAGTTCTCGCCTGCGTTCTGACTGCGCCTTGGCAAGGCCCAATGAAAACGCGCAAAGCGTCTCAACGCGTCTGCTTGCCCCGAGGTGTTTATAACTCTAAGGATGCTGAGCAGCATTTAATTGAACATTCGGCCATTCCAACATCTCAAGTTGACCCACACCCAAATTTCAAGCTAACCCACCCCAAATTTCAGTTTAGCGTACTCCTAAATTTAGGTTGGCTCACCCCAAGATTTCAACTTGGCCGATGCCTATATTTATGTTGACCCACCCCCGAATCTAAGTTGCCCCGTGCCCAAACTTATCCCGTGCCCATACTTACGTAGGCCCGCCCCAAGATTTCAAGTTGGCCCACTCCCATCTTTAGGCTGATGACGATCACGGTATGTGGTGTTTTATGGCGGAAGGGCCAATCATGGCCAAAGAGCGGCAAGCAATGTTTTAATGCTGTCAATGATGCATTTAATGACAAATGGCATCGTGGCTGGCTATAACAATGTAACCTGAATGTATAGGGACCGAAAGCAGGAGTAAAATACCTATATCCATCAAAACAGTCACAATGACTGTTCAGGTGTGCTATGAATTTAAATGATAGGCTCTGATTTAATGAGATATTACAATATATAAACACCAAAAGCACTATTGCCTTAGCGAGGCCCTTAAATGCAAGGCCCTGTAGGCACGTGGTCTACAAAATGCTACTCTCGCAGCACCAGCCTCTGGTAAGATGCTGGGCTACGAATCTCTTCGGCTTATATCTTGCAATGTACCAACACCTTGCACAAATATAAAAACTTATTTTCTGTTAAAGAACGGGTCAGCACCAAGAAACATTGCCAGAAGAAAAGGAACATCCTGTCGGTACGCTAGAGGGAAGTGTTTTTCCCCTTCAGCTTCCATGTTTCTACACTCCAGCAAGACATGGAGGATGGTAACTATCTCGCCACATCTGTAGCTTATGAGAGGTTCACTACCTGTCAAGAGATAAAAGTGCGTGCCATACGTCTGAGCTACCCTAGGGCCGCACAAGAAGACCTCGGCTAGCCATATATTTCTTATTGAGTGAGTGAGTGAAATAACTTTATTAGGTCCAGAGAAGACGCCAGAGAGACCCCGCGCCACCCGGCTAGTGATACGGCTAGCCAAGCCAAGCTTGATGGCCCGATCGTGGGCACTCTGAACGGCCAGGGTGTGGCCGTTGAGTTCGGGGCTGCTGAACAGCGCAGCCCACCTATCCTCGCTGAAGGAGGAGCCGATGCCTTCACACTCCCACATCATATGATCCAATGTTGCCGTTAGTCCACAGGCAGGGCAGTCCGCAATGGGATACCTTTCAGGGCATTTTGCATGATGCACCACAAGGTTAGGCTACGCACGTGCTTGTAAATGTCGAAGGGTCACCGCCCGCGCCCTACATAGGACAGGGTGCGGGAGGGGGAATATCCATCTTGACAGATAGTAGTTTGTGGTGATCTCATCGAACGTGAGCAAGGGCTTCCCGCGGGGTAGGGGAACTGCGGAGGCGGCGTGGTCAACGAGTCCTCGTGCGGCCTCGTGCATGCCCTCGTTAGGCTTAAAGGGAGAATCCTCAGTCGACCCCAAGTGAGCGGCAAACCAAATAAGATAATGCGGATAGATACTTTTGGCGCTTTGAAGAAGGCGGAGTGCCTCAGGGGAGACCATCCCGGTTAGGTTGGCCTTAATGGCTGCTTTGGAATCGCTATACATTTCCTCTCTGCGACCATCAAGCACAGCCAGCGCGATTTCAACCTGTTCGGCTACCACGGGCTTCGAAGTGCGTACCGTCGCGCAGCAGGTGAGCCTGCAATTGGAGTCCATGATGGAGACGGCGAATGCCTCTTGTTGGACATATTCCGCGGCATCCACGAAGCTTGCCTCAGTGTGGTTATGGCGGACATGCTCAGAGTAGAGCTGTACCTCTGGCCCGACGTCTGCCGACGTTATTTTCGGGGTGCATATGCGGCGAATGGACGCGACGTGCAGTTGAGACCTGATTTCACTGGGATTCCGGACGGCGTCGGGACACTGATCGACAAGGTTGAGGCCCATCTGATCGAGTATGTTGCGGCCTGCTGGTGTGTCGGATAGCCTGAGCAGCTGTGAGCACTCTTGCGCCTCCATTATTTCTTCCAGGGTGTTGTGGACTTCGAGCTTGAGCAGGAACACAACGTTCCTCTTTCATTCAAGGGATCAGACTGAAAGGGACATTGTCGAAGCGTTCTACATATTTAAAAATGGCAACAAATGTATCAGCATGCCATCTATTTCGTTGCTACCAGAAGTTAATTTTCTGGAATGTGCCTTGTAAAAAAAGTCCTTTCGGCGGTTTATGTTCTTTTTTCTTTTTATTGCGAAGCAATACTACTTTAGGTCGCACTTCAGCCCGTTCCGTGGAGAGGCGGTGGTAGGCACCATTGACCTTTAGCGTGACCTCGCTGCGTGACGTCACACCACGTGACCTAGAGTGACGTCACACCAGCTGTGTAAAAACGGGGCCCCATCTCATGCCGTCGCGAGGCGAGGCGGTAGCCACCAACGGCGGCCTAACTCCCGCTCCTCTCACCATGGGCGCGGCGCGGCGCCCGAGTCATCCTCGCGTGTCGCGACATCAGCAGCGGCCTCCTCGCAGCCGCCGACGTTCGGCGGGTGTCGATCATCGAGAACATCGTCATGCGCTACTTGGACCTCTCGTCCTTCAGCTCGATACGGGCGTTCGCCAACGGCGTGCTCAAGTCCGAGATGCACCTGGACGTGCTGGTGCTTAAATGATTCACTGTAAGCCGTAACACTAGCATAACCCAAGACTACCACCAGCCATACTACCAGCTGATCCGAGAATAACACACTATTGCTTCGCAATCACCAGGCTTAACCAAGCTAAGCCAGGGCCGTTTTTTTGCTTTTGTTTGTTTGTTGTAGGTGTTTTTGTAGTGCGACTGCGGCTTTGCGTTAGTTTTTCACCAGGTTTCACTCCTTCCATAGGCACGTATGTAAATTCCGTCGTCGTAACCCCCACTTCTATAGTGGCTTTCAGTCAGCCCTATTTTGAGCATTCAAGCTTTCAATGACGCCTTTGCTACTTGTTGATCGGTAGGATATTGCCCGTTTCTCGTTATCTTTCATATTTTTTTTTTGCTTTGTTCAAACGATTTTGTGCCCTCATCCTTCACCTTTACACTGGTTATTTGTTAAGTGGCATATCCGTTTCCTTCAGATGATCGCAGTCTGTTCCTGCTTTTTCTTCCTTTGCTCTATTTTTTCTTATGTTATTTCTGCCTCTTTTGATGATCCTCTATGAATGACTCAACGTTATTTTTGTGATTGCTAGTCGCAATCTTGATCTACACCATAACCTAGCAGATAACGTCATGCTTTTATGCTTATCAGCCCACGTCAGAGTGACAATAGGGACACATGCACAGGTTTCTGAGTGAAACATAGGTATGTTGCTTGCTTACCGAAAATAAACAGTTGGCAGCTTGCGCTCGTGGTCTGGTGTGTTTCTTTCATGTGTTTTCATTTTTTCGCTCAGTTAAAAGAAACCTCTAAAGCTATGAACCAACTAGCCCGCCAGAACGTCCTTTTTAGCGTAAGCAAAACTGAATGGCGTCTTTTTCTGTAGAGCGTCTTTGTTCTTTTTTTTTTGGAAGATGTGGCCTTCTTTTGGGGTACTGATTTTGTCATTCTCTCAACGGTCATTCTGTACACATTAAGCTGGGATTTAGCAATGTAGCCTGAGTACATTTTGTTATGGCTTGAACATGAAGCACTGCAGACAGGACGAACGATGCTTCGGAACCTTGTTTGTATGTGCATGTATTCTGGGCCTACTTCCCTCAGCAATCTCTCCGCCCGCCTTTTTAGCTGGCGTGACACGATGGAGACTCAGTGCCTGTGACGTAATGTTGACGTGAGCAAGATCCCGCCTACGACTTTAGTGGGCCTATTTAAAGGGCCCTGCAATGTACTTTTTAACTTCATTCTCTTCTTATCTTTCACCAACCATTGAATAAACCGTGCAAGTTTCGCACTAGAAGTAGTCTCGTCCTTGCGAGGCCGCCTTTGTCTACCGGATGCCTGCAGCCCGCCGACAACGCCACGCTGCAAAATAGTAACGCCGGTAGGGCTTCGAGAAATAGGCGACGCAACAACTGGTCGGCAGCGGTGAGGTACGCTACCCGGGACCACGCAACGATGTCCACTTTCTAAACCTTGCACAGCCTCTTCTAGGGCGGCGCTCATTTATTGCGAAATCCAAAAACAATTTAGTCTAATGTTAACGGTGTTGGTAGCACACTCTTGGCACGAGGAAATGCGAACAGAGCACGACTGTCTTTTTTTTTTATTTTGACAGATAATCGCAATGTCTAATATGCCATTCATGTTCGGTTTATTTAACACTACCATTAAATATGTAAGCATGAAACTGATAATTTTTTACAATCTGTCAGTCATTCATTGTGGAGAAGCATTTGCAAAGCGGCTTTTTTTTTTTACTTTTATCACGTATACAAATATCATTCCACCAACGACAAGCGGTGCTTTTAGCCAAAGGGATGAGAAATTGAGCTTCCGTCTGAGAACCCTCTTTACACAAACAAATCGTTGAAGCGATTTCATTTCCTTCGGCATAGGCAATATCGGAGCGGGGGACAGTAAGACAGACTGAAATATATTGTGATTCACAAATATGCACGCGTGGTGTTGTAAAGATGTCATTGAACAAATGATTTGTAATGACAGAGGACGAGGACCACCGCTGGTTACTGAGTGAACCGCTAACCACGACCAAATATTGAAGCTAAATGAAAATGACCTGTAGAAAACGTTGCATGCCCCTTGTTCGAAAATGAAAGGTGACCACCGGTAGTCCACTCCCATAGTCGCTTACCACGCAGATCGATTTGTAGCCGTCATGACACGTGGTGCGAATTAAAGTCCTCTGAAAACAGAATTTCTTTTTTACATGCAGCCAAAGTCCTATCAACTTGGCGCGTACTTTTCACATCGCTGGGGAAGTGAGCATATATAATGGAAGTGGTGTAATACTCAGAGAGGCATAAATCTATCGCGAAAGTTTCGCAGTTGCAGACCATGGTCGGAAAAAAAAAATTTGCCTTCTCACAAATTTCACTTCAAATGTACAAGTTTCAATTATCCTCCAGCACGCGAACTTCGATCAAATCTGAAATACCGAAAACCTTTTCAAGGAAAATTTTTCTCAGGTTAATGCGAGCTAAGTTTCCTGAAGTATACCATCTGGGTTAAGTTGACTGGATAGGCAGAACATATCTCTTAAAGCTCAGAATATAGAGCGACAGTTCCACTACAATACTTTCATCTGTCCAAAGGCGTTGATGGCACAGCAGAGAGAACTGCCGCCTCTGCGATAGTTGCTTTAATAATAGGCGATGCCTGAATCTTATTTATTTTGTTTTCATAATCAGAGAAATCAGGAATTTCATGCATTTGGGAGCTCCAGCGTCATTTTCCATATCTGTGACACGAACTGCGGTTGAATGAGAGCACTCATCCTGGCCTTGTTGGACTGGCGGAGTGGTAGTGTCCGTCGGCTGCTCTATAGACGTAGACGTTGTGCCTAGCCACTCGATGTGTGACCCCACGTACTGAGGATTAAAGCCGTGCCTCAGCGGCCTGTAGTATTTGCATATTCTGACGGGTAATGATTTGCGCGATGCGTTGGTGTAAGATAGGAATTCATTTATTCATACATTTCCACAGCAGACTCAACTGCTTCCGAGAGATTAATATACACACTTCTAGCGACGCAAAAAAATGCAACTGAATCTCTTCGGGAGGAGGGACGGCGGTCGATAACTTCAAGAATTTGCATTTCTTGAGAGTGAGCTGAGCAGTTGGAATAGTCTGCTGGATGTGTTCCCCCACAGAGGCAACACTTTGAAGATTGTGCGGAACATTTGCTTGAGGGACGACCACCCGCACACGTGCGGCAACGCTAACTCAAGCTAAATCCTCCTGGGATGTGCCCGAATATCCAATATTTCTGACATTGAACTGCATGGGACGCGAGTGGTTCCGGAAGGAAAATAGAAGCCACACTTTTATTTCTGACGGACATGTGTGGCCACAAAGGTGGCAATGAGTGATTCAGTTGGAATTCTCTCGTTATTTACAAGGCAATTGCAACGGTAAATAACACTGACACCTAGAGCGAAGTTGTCCAGGGTTTCAGCTAGATTAAAGCAAGAGTCTACGTCCCGTACGAGACTCTTGGTACACGGTGGGTGAGGAGCGATAAACTACTCATCCAGTGAATGCGAATGATGCGCATTTCAATAGATCTTCAACACAGATCTGGTCTGATGACTTACGCGCTCAATCTGCCCATCCGGCACGCTCAGACGTCAGTGATGGTGTGGAAGTTGTTCGACATGGTCTTAAGTTCCTTCTGCAGAGCTTATTGGTTGCTTCCTGTTCGAGCTTGCTGATTGAACCTCCGAGAGTAACAAGAATGGTGCTGATGCCAGTGCAAAAAACTGTGTCTAAAGGTAAATCATTAGATGGCAGGTATGCTGACCAGGCGGATCGCGCCTGGCCAGGACAATTGCTCGAGATGAGCGCTATAAGACCCATGTGAGAGAGGTAAATAGATGAGGGGTTAAAGTCAAATGATTTATAAACATGAAACCACCCAATACTTAGCGAAACCCCACTGCAGGTGCACGAAGCTTCGAGTGGCACCCGATGAATGTGTTAGCTTCTCGAGATCAAAGACAAGGCAACTTTTTGTTGTTGTTTCTTCAACACATGGAGCGTACCGCTAGCGGATTCACGCTGTGGCGGTTTCTACTGTTGCTGCTGCTGTCTTGCCCTTGAGCTCTTGTCGAATGCGGCCATTTTGAAACTAATGTTCCATTGTCATTTATGCTGGCTTCTGGTAACAGTCTTAGACGATAAGCCGCTACCGCACACAATGCAGATAAAGACCCGATATAGCGCCAGTAGAAGCTGCCCGGATGAGAGCTCTAGAACCTCGACGTGGTCATCGTTTATCCATCATGGCCCGCCCTTTGTCATAATTGCATCGTCCTCTTACTGTCGTAGTCATTCCATCGTCATCGTTTTGTCGTATTGATTCCCCTGTCATCATCTATTGCCCTCACGCTGTCTTCATAATTGCACCGTCATCATTGCTTCGTCATCAATCCACCTGTCATCTTATTGTCGTTATGCCATCGTTGATGCGCTATCTTCGTTATACAGTAGTCGTCATTCCGACATCACCATGCCATTGTTATCACGCAAGCGTCATCAAAGCATAGTAATACTTCCAGCATCGTGATGTCAACATATTATAATGCTTCATTTTAATGCTGCACTATTCCGTTCGTCGCAACAGCGTCGTCATGCTGTCATCGTCATTATAAGGAACATTCCGGTTTGGACACAAAGCTTTCGTCATGCCATCGTCAATATACCTTCGTCGTCATCTAGTTGTCACATCGTGGTCGCGCTCCTGTCAAGGTCGTTTCCTTGCTATTTTGTCGTATTGATACTTATTATCACATGCCGCCCTCAACACCCAACCATCGTTATACAAATATCGTCATTCTATTGTTATAATCCTTTTACAATTGCCATCGTACTGTAATCATGTCATTTCGGTCAGTCCAGCTCTCATTTCCCTTCGTCAAACCGTTGTCGTCCTGCCTTCGTGACTTTGTCGCAGTATTCTATCGGCATCATTCGAGAAACCCGACAACACAGTCGTCTTGCCCTCGTCGTCACTCTAGTATCTTTATTCCACAGCCATCATGCCATCGTTGGCACATCACAATTGGCATCGTCGTTATGTAGGCGCCGTCAGGCCATTGTCGTCATGACGTCATCGTCATTCAATTGTTATCGTTGCGTTGAAGTCATAGCCATCTCCATGAAGTCATCTTCATGTGTGGCGTGTGCATGATTGGAAGCAATGGATTGCTTTCGAGCGAGGCGCTTTCCAGTGGAAATGTGCCCGTCTGGCTCGTGTTCTCTCTGCTTGAAAATTATCGCTAAGCCGAAACAGCGCTCCTTGCAAACACCAATAAATTATAGAATCACTCGATTGCACTAGCGCATGGCCTCCACAGCTTTTCTTCGCTGCTTTTCAAAAGAATTATTATGCTGCAGAACACACATATTGAATTTTCTTTTCCCTTCGATAAACTGCCTTCCTGTGTCCTAATTTATTCTAACTATAACAGCATAGTGAATTCTATATGTATCAAAATTTAAGGATTCTACGTTTTACTATGATGAAATTCGCTGAATAATTTTGACTGCCAGATGCCCAATTGAAGTGGGCGAAAATTTCTGTACGTGCCGTGAATTATGGTTTACAGCAAATAATGTTATGCAGCAAATGATAATGATTTTCTGTATTTCTATATGTAGGATTTGTTGAAGGTAAGTAAAGAGAGAAAAGTACAAGATGCAACTAGGATATTTTCGGCGTCTCAGTAGAGCCGGCTCGTCTCGTGTACTAAGTAACTTTATGTAAATAAATCTAATTAGGTTAGAAAGATTCTGGTGCGCCAAGTCATGGGACAAGGTAGCAACAAGAGCTGTCTTATTGCTGGGGTGATTGAATTGTTGTACGTGTAATACCATGACTTTTTTTTACAGATACGTGTAGGATGCAGTCAAACCTGTACAAACTCGGAGCCGACGTCGACAATCACGCAAGAAGGTGTAGAGTGCATTGTAAGTTTCGAAAATTTGACCACGTCACAATTTTTTTTCTCCTTATCAAAATGGTAGTCAACAGCACGAATATACTCCTTTGTCAGTATTGGGGAAAAGTGTTTTGTAAATTACGTATTATAAAGGTTTGGGGTGGCATTCGCAAGCCATCTCACTAATAAAGTTTAACATCAGATCTTTACGAAAAAAGCGCACTCAGAAAGCAAGACACGCTTATACTATCGCCGTGCTTATTTTACCTGGCACTGCTAAAACAAGCGCTCTAGCCGATAGTAGGCGGGTACGCAATGGTCCCACAGGGGCTGTAATATTTATTGTTTTCCTTTAAAATGAGTTCACCGTAACGAACACCATTCACCAGCACTTTGTTATCTTCATCCGTGATCGCCGTGACTACAAATACTGCTTAGGCGCACAGGTTGTCAATCATCAGCAACACGAATCCACCGTTCACTACAAGCCGCACCACAGAGAAATAGGTCGCTAGAATGCCGAACTCCCTAGCCATCATGCGGTACACTCAGACACCACCAGCGCTCGCCGAGTGTCCACACTTATACATCACGCCTTCCCCTACCATGAACACACAATCACCTCCTCCCCCCTATGTATCTTTAGTGAACTCATCTCCATGAAACATAACATACCACCCATCTCTACAACCATTGCACCCCACACAAGGCCATGGCCACCCTCGTTGCACAACGAGGGTGGCCATTCACCGCATCGTGGACTAGAATTCCCGGAGCATAGGCGGCGACCTTAACTGCCTGCATTAAGATAATGTATCCACCGGGGACCATAAACCTCCTCCTGTACAAAATGCCCTCACCTCCACGTTACCTAAGTACTCCTGGAGGACCCATCTTGGCAGATCACTGCCCCTCCCCACGGCTACTCTGCTGGTAGGACTACACTGGTGGTCATTAATCATTACAGTTGAGGATAGCTTTGACGAGGCCGTGGGTCCGTTCCTCATTATAGCGTTATCCGTGACCGACGGTTGTCCCTGGGTAAACGGCCGATCTCAACAGCCGTTCCACCACTTGGGAGAGGGCTTTGCAAGGAGGCAGCTCCTCAGTGCCTCTTGAAGAGGCCTTGGCCGCTCAGCAGCCTCAGTTCCGGCTCGAACTCTCGGGCTCGTTGGGAGGATCACGTTAGGGTGGCTAGAATGGGGAGCAGAACCCTGGGAGTGTTAGCCAGCGCCACCACTCACAGACCTTGGCGGCGGACGTGGAACGTCCCTGGCGGCAAGTTGCTTTTCACCCAATTTCATGTCCATTAACTTATATTTCTTTATTTCATTTACTCAGCACAAGTAATTTCCCCTATGTTGTCCTTGGTGTCAGTGTTTGTTGGCGTCTTATGATATGACTAATAAAAATAGGGCCCCTTGGTTAACCTCCCTTTCTTCTCGTTTATTACATAACGAGGGTCTCGAATCCGGAAATATTGATGCCTTAAGGGAGAATGTGGGGCTTTATTGACCAGTTGCCTTCATCAAAAAAAGATCACGTTCTCGTGAGGCCTGTGGCAGAAAGGACGTTCCACGTCCGCCGCTAAGGTCTGTGAGTGGTGGCGCTGGCTTACACTCCAAGGGTTCTGCTAGGAAAGCATAAATACTCAAGAAAGTGGATGGGGAAACGGTGCCGCGGTAGCTCCATTGGTAGAGCAGCGCACGCGAAATGCGAAGGTTGTGAGATCGTTCCCCTCCTGCGGCAAGTTTTTTTTCATACACTTTCATTTTCATTAATTTATTGTTTCTTTATTTCATTTATTAACCACAAGTAATTTCCTCTATGTTGTCCTTGGTGTTAGTATTTGTTGGCTTCTTATGATTCTGCTCTCTTTGCTTTACAAGCAGCGATGAGCTTGCCGTGCAGATAAAAAAAACATTGCAAGCACATTAGTGCGGTTACTAATGCTATGTAGTTCCCGTATACAGATTGATGTATGACGTATACAATCTCTACAAGTGCAAGACAACTTATGCTGTGTTTCTGATCCGGTGCACGCAGTATACAACAGATGATGACCAGTCATCTTCCAAGTTTGTTCATATCTTGCTCTTGAATCTCCTTGGTACGAAAAATTCCATTGCATAGGGTGAGGTTGTTTGCATAAGACAATGCTCCTTTTTCTTGTTGTTTAGACTGCAGAACGGATTGTTTCTGAAGCTTCCCAGCCAACTAGACGTTGCATCTGGGAAGTCCTTCTTCAATGACGAGCACTACAATTTTGGTCAACATAACAGGCGGCATTTCGTTTATTGCGAACTCTGCAGTCTGGCTACAAGCAGTGTTTGACCTTCTGCAGAAACCGCGTTTCCGAAGGTCGCTTAAGCTCTGAAATGCATTATTCTGCGACTGGATTGGGCATTCAATCACGCTGTATATTAGTAACCTCCACGTCTGGCGGTGGGCATTCCCCCTTCGTGTCAAGACAACCGCCGCTTCTGTTGCAAGGTATAGGAGCGTGTGACAAATCCCTTCTTTTTCTGTCTTTCGGCAGAGTTCTGCTAAAGTGTTCCGGAACGTAAAGAAACACGGTGGGCACGGCCTCTCCTGAGAGGGCAGGAATGCGACGCGGAATGAAGACTTCAGTCCCATTAATAATGTGCTTGCAGTCGCGAACGTTATAAAACTAGAGGCAGCAGAAAAAAATGAGAGATGGTGGTGATGAGATTGAGCCAGCCTGAAAGGCCTTGTGAATAACAGTAGCATGGGGATGCCACAAGGATATTGTGCAACGCGTTATCTATACCCATACATAGCACGCCTACAACACGTGCAGCAGCTTTGCAACTTTTAGCCACTTTCTACACACCAATAAGTCTAACCCACAATCCCAGCTAAAGATTTTGGCCGCGTACCATGAGTCTAAGTGCTTTTCGAAAACTGCCGAGTTCTCCTGCAACGCCTTGCCGCCCCATGGGATCACTCGAGAACACTTGGCAAACGCTTGTTTGTAGGCAGGGGCACGGAGAGAGACTTTTTCTGAGCTTTTCCTGTACCCAGTGTCACATGCAAACACAAAGCCCCTTTCTTGCTGACGAGTGCATCTCGCCCTCGAATGACGGAAAGTTGCGAGAAACACTCCAAAACAGGCAACAGGCTAAATGATGGCGGCGGCGCGGAGGTGAGGTGAGGCTTGGAGGCCGGCGCGACAAAGCTTCCGGCGCCACTGATTGTACGTGGCGTCATCGGTGCGCAAATGAGTCACGCGATCCCGAAGGAAAGCGCCGCCAGTACTCTATACACAACTCACCATTCTAGCTACCCTAATCACGTCCAGGGGCAATGGCCGTCTTGGAGGGAGGGTCGGCTGTGGGTAGTAGGCTGGGAAATGACATTAGCGATCAAATCCGCACAATTCCTGAGCAGCGACAAGGAAAGCACACAAACAAAGATATTGTCACAGTCAGTAATCTGTGAAGAGAAGGACTATGATGGTGGCCTGAAAGACGACGAGGAAGAGGGTAGTTTTTTATCGCTGCTCTACGCTTGTTGGCCCACCCATTAAACGCCATCTGTAAATAGACGCACGCTTCTTCCTTCCCGTAACATCATTGGTGGACGTGCTGGGTAATCACTTGCGCAAGACGGAGCTCCGCAGCGGACGTAACCTGGCCACCATGTCATCCGAGGGAGAGAGTTCAACCACGGCCCCGTCGTCGCCACCGACGGTCATCCTGGCCCAGCCTCGCGACGCTGGCATGTTTTCCGGGATCGACAACGTTGACGTCGATGACTGGTTGCAGAATTACGAACGGGTCAGCGCACACAACAGGTGGGACAACACGCTTATGCTGGCCAATATAATATTCTACCTCAAGAAAACGGCACGGGTCTGGTTCGAAACACACGAAGAAGAGATTACGAGTTGGGACCAGTGCAAGCAGAAGCTTAGATATTTGTTCAGCAAGCCCGTCGGCCGCCAACGTGCTGCGAAGAAAGACCTTGGGACCCGCGTACAGACGTCCACTGAATCTTACGTTGCGTATATCCAGGACGTCCTCGCCCTTTGCCGCAAAGTGGATAACAATATGGCAGAGGCAGGAAAGGTCAGCCACGTTTTAAAAGGCATCGCGGACGACGCGTTTAACCTGCTTGTTTACAAGAACGTAACAACGCTCAATGAGATCATTAACGAATGTCGCCGCTTTGAAGACGCGAAGAGTCGCCGCATTGTTCACCAGTTTACGCGGCTACCCAATACCGCAGCTTCATCGACGTGCGAAGACATTTGTCCACCGCGTGAGCCCACCTACTGCGAGAACGTCGTACGTATCATTCGGCGAGAAATCGAAGCAGCGTCTCCTGCCACGCCAGTGACGCAGAGCTTTGACGATTCCAGGCCACTTGTGTCTCTCATTCAGTCGGTAATTCTCCAAGAACTGGCCAATGTGGGTCTTCCGTCTATCTGCTCCGCTAGCCGTCCTGACTTTGCTTCGTCTGCTGCCTCTGCCCCTGTTCACCGGAGCCAATACGGTCCATATCCGGGCTATCGCAATCCGGCCGAATGGCGCACACGTGACGATAGACCAATCTGCTTTTACTGTGGTTGTGTGGAACACATCGCTCGCCACTGTCGAAGTTCCTGGCCAGCCCACTCTCGACCAAGCTTTCCCGCCTACCGCCGCTCCCCACTGAATCCTCGCCCTCCATCACTCTCCACCGAGGTTGAAGACGCTCCTGACAACGCTCGAGCCACCGTGACCAGCCGCTCGCCATCACCACATAGTCGCCGCTCCCGTTCGCCCCAGCATCTTCGCTCTCCATCCCCAGCTTACCGTCGCCGCTCTCCGTCGGGAAACTAACTGGGGCAGCGCCCGGAGGTGACGCTGCTCTAGAACCTCGGCCTGAAATTCCTCTGTTGACCCTGCCTACTAATCGGAATCTTCTGGACGTGGACGTGGATGGTTTGCCCCTTACAGCACTCATCGACACTGGAGCCCAAATTTCCATCATGAGTGCGGAGCTTCGAACGCGCTTGAAGAAAGTACTGACTCCTGCTCCGACTTTGCTGCTCCAAGTCGCCGACGGTGGAACTCCGGTTGTGCTTGGAATGTGTACTGCTTGTGTCAGTGTCGCCGGTCGCCACACGTCCGTTTTGTTTAGTGTGCTCGAACATTGCCCTCACAATGTGATCCTCGGACTCGACGTTCTGGCCGCCCATTCTGCTCTGATTGACTGTTCCGCCGGCGTTGTACAACTTGACCTAACCCTACCTGTTCCCGTTGACCTTCCTGCTCAAGCTCCAACTCAGCTTTTGTTCCGCGGATTTTATACGCCTGCCATCTCTTGCAGGAACCTGCATCCCTGTCTTAGCCTGCCCACCTGTACCTGACGGAGACTACGTCCTTACTCCCGTGACTTCAGTCCTGCTTTCTCACAATGTCACCTGTCCGCACACCATCGTTTCTGTTGCGGACAATCAGACATGTCTTCCCATCCTAAATTTCGGACAACGCCCACAAGTACTTCCCCGAGGCATGTCTTTAGCCACGTTGTCAACGACGCACGAGTGCCACATTTCCGCTCTATCTGTTGCGCCGTCTTCGACCAATGCTCATTCTGCGCCTTCTGCATCAGCCCCGACCGACGACTTTACAAAGATGATTGCACCACACCTCTCAACCCAACAAGCTGCAGAGCTCCGTGGCCTCCTCGAGTCCTACTCCGACATTTTCTACCTGAATGATCGCCCTTTGTGTCAAACTACGGTCGGGAAGCATCGTATAAATACTGGCGATGCAGCACCTGTTCGCCGACGCCCATACCGGGTGTCGCCTTCTGAGCGACACGTTATCCAGAGCGAGGTTGACAAGATGCTTGCCAAAGGGATTATTGAACACTCTTCCAGCCCGTGGGCGTCCCCTGTTGTTTTCGTCAAAAAGAAGGATAACAGCTGGCGATTCTGCGTTGACTATTGTCATCTGAAGACGACCACCAAGAAAGATGTATATCTACTTCCCCGCATTGACGATGCTCTGGATTGTCTCCACGGTGCCACTTATTTTTCATCTATAGACCTTCGCTCTGGATATTGGCAAATTGCCGTGGGTGAAATGGACCGTGAAAAGACCGCATTCGTCACACCAGACGGCCTATATCAGTTCCGTGTAATGCCTTTTGGCTTGTGCAATGCCCCGGCGACCTTTGAACGGATGATGGACATGCTCTTGCGTGTCCTGTTATTTCTGTTATTTCTGTTTTTCGCAACGCTGGCTTGCAGCTCAACTCATCCAAGTACCACTTCGGTCACCGCCAAATAGCCATGCTCGGACACCTCGTCGATTCGTCAGGCATTCGCCCCGGCCCCGCTAAAGTTCATGCTGTTCAGAATTTCCCCGTACCAACTTGCGCGAGATGTTCGCAGCTTTATTGGCCTTTGCTCATACTTCCGCAGGCTTGTGGAAAATTTCGCCCATGTTGCCCGTCCCCTGACTGACCTCCTGAAGAAGGACGTTCCTTTTTGTTGGGGCTCTGAACAAGCGTCTGCTTTCTCGCAGATCATTACGCTGCTCACACACCTCCTGTTCTCACCCATTTTGACGCCTCCGCTCCGACAAATCCGCATTGACGCTAGTGGCTACGGCATCGGCGCAGTTTTAGCTCAACGCCAATGTGGGCACGACCGCGTTATTGCCTACGCCAGCCGCCTCCTCTCTCCCGCAGAGCGCAATTACTCGATTACTGAGCGCGAGTGTCTCGTCCTCATTCGGGCGGTGGGCTAGTTCAGACCCTATATATATGGTCAACCATTTACAGTTACAACCGACCACCACGCCCTTTGTTGGCTTTCCTCCATCAAGGATCCCACCGGACGCCTCGGTCGCTGGGCACTACAGCTGCAGGAATACCATACACTGTGGTCTACAAGTCGGGTCGTCTACATCATGACGCCGACTGCCTGTCTCGTCATCCCATTGATGTACCGGACGGCTTAGTGGATGTCGCGCCGGTCTGCGTTCTTTCGCTCTCTGCCTTTTAAGACATTGGCACTGAACAACGAAGCAATGAGTCGTTACGCCCCATTATCGAACGCCTGCTCTCTGATCCGTCTGACCCATACCTTCACATGTTCCTACTACAAAATGGCATCCTGTATCGCCGCAACCTGCACCCAGACGGGCCCGAGCTCCTAACCGTCATTCCGTCTCATCTGCGACAGATTGTACTGCAGCAACTGCACAACGTTCCCACCGCTGGACATCTTGGCGTTACGTGGACCTATGACCGAACTCGGCGACGGTTTTTCTGGCCCCGTCTCAACCACTCCGTTCGGCGCTATGTTGCCGCGTGTGAGTCGTGTCAACGCCGGAAAAGACCAGCTGTGGCTCCTGCCGGACTGCTGCAGCCTTTGGATATACCGGCCGACCCTTTTTTTCCCGTTGGCGTTAATCTTCTCGGACCATTCCCTATATCGAATGACGGAAATAGGTGGATTGCCGTCGCTACGGACTATACAACTCGCTATGCCATTACTAGAGCCCTACCGACCAGCGGCGCTACAGACGTCGCTCATTTCTTGCTTCACGACGTTATCTTGCACCACGGTGCACATCGTCAACTTCTCACCGATCGCGGCAGATACTTTCTTTCCAAAGTCATAGACGACCTACTTCGATCATGTGCTACCAAACACAAACTTACGCTTACCATCCTCAAACTAGCGGTCTTACCGAACGGCTGAACCGCACATTAACTGACATGCTAGCAATGTATGTTTCCTCCGATCATCGCGACTGGGACATTGCTCTACCATTTGTCACGTTCGCCTACATTTCCTTGCACGCCGACACAGCTGGCTATTCCCCCTTCTATCTCCTCTTCGGCCGTGAGCCAACTTTGCCTTTCGAGACACTCCTCTCGACCACGCTCGACTCGCCGACAGAGTACACTCGGGATGTCATAACCACAGCGACCCAAGCACGCCAGATTGCACGCATTCGTCTTTCTGCTTCACAGACACGCCAGAAGTGCCGTTACGACCAGCGCCATCACGACGTGCATTACGAACCAGGTGCTCTTGTGCTAGTCTGGTACCCAACTCGGCGTGTTGGTCTTTCGGAGAAATTCCTCTCGCGATACTATGGCCCTTACCGCATCCTTTGCCAGGTGACTCCTGTCACATATGAAGTGTCTCCGCTGGATGCCACGGTGCCTTCACTTCTCTCTGACATCATCCACGTCAGCCGTCTCAAACCTTACCTTCCTCGGACAGATGAGCAGCACCAATAAGGTGCTTTTTCGACGGGGGTGATGTCACAGTCGGTAATCTGTGAAGAAGAGGACTATGATGGTGGCCTGAGAGACGACAAAGAAGAGGGCAGTTTTTTATCGCTGCCCTACGCTTGTTGGCCCAGCCATTAAAAGCCATCTGTAAATAGACGCACGCTTCTTCCTTCCCGTAACATCATTTTATGCAATCATAGCCTCTTCCATAGCTAATCACGATATGAGAACCAGCGAGGTCCGGAAATGCAGCCATAAAGGGACGTGGCGCAAACGACTATAACGAAAGTTGAGATGGTAGCGTGCCTAACGTTTCGATAAATTTTCTTTTGATCATGTCATAAAAGCAGCAACTTACACACCTCTGAAACAAACGAGAAACAAATGGACATCGTTTGGGACATAAACAAAAACAACGAATAAAAAAAACACTTTATGTTCCTTATCGTGGCATGAACATTTATCAAATTACATAGCTCACAAAAATGCCAAAAAAAAAAAGAAGAAATACATTAACGGTCTGAATCAGAATCAGCCCTTCCTCCTGGAAACGGATCCAAGACCGCTGTCAATAGTGTCGCACGATCCGGATAGGCCGAAATTCACAGAAAAATCGGGGTCCTCTGCCAGGAGCGTGCCCCATGTCCTCAAACTCTGCCCTTCGGAACTAAAAATTTGCCTGCGCGGCGCGTGATTCAAACGTCGCCAAAGCAAAAGAAAACAGAGGCACCCTTTTGAACCACGGGACTCGTGACAGCGATTGAAATGGTGAACGAGATCAATGCCGGGTGCCGAGTTGCTCGCTTGGTCAATGCCACCTGCCTGTACCAATCCTTCTATTGTAAACGTACTGGGCTCTGCAGCGCGCTTAAACTCAGAATTAATTGATAAAGTGCTGTTTAAGACCAAAAACACAAAAAGCTACCCTCTATCTGCTAGCAAGGGCCTTGTAAAAAAACTACTTTCTTAACGCGCTTCAGCAAATCAAAATTCAGCAGTGGTAACCGATAGCGCACCTACTCTATAACCCTTGAATTACCTAACAGATTTTTGTCTTTACACACCTCCAATTTGATTGCTTGTCTACAAAAGTCGGTGCAACCAGGACACACCAGTGTCACAAAACCTGCATCGCACTTTGGTTCGCGTAACTGGCTCCTACACATATTGATACAATGAATGGCCAAGCCTAATTCCAAGCTATTGAAATGAAACCTATCGATAAGTGATACGTTCCTAATAACTAAGAAAAGAAACAAATAATCGCACACTAACTAGAGGAAAACACTTACGAATGCACTTAATTCGACAATTTCTCGCTCAATACGCTCTTGATGGGGTCGCCGACTGACAGCCTTTGGGTCACGCAGAGCACAAGGAGTGAAATACCTACATTGCCCTTTACCGGCACCTGCCACACTGTGCTCGTGGCTTACTGTCTCGTCCCTGAAGGGGAGGCCGTAAACGCGGGAAGAATAGCAATTCTCCCTTTGTTCTGGCTCTCGCAGTGCAGTCCACTTCAGTGACTGTTCGACTGGCCAAGTCGCGACACGCATGTCATAGCTAGGTAGAACATTTCGGCCGCACCCTTAGCTCGCTGAGATGCGTGCTCTCCTGCGTATTCAGCCTTTCGTTAAAGAAAATTAAATTATAGGGTTTTACATGCCAAAACCACTTTCTGATTATGAGACGGGCCGTAGTGGAGGACTTCGGAAATTTCGACCACCTGAGGTTCTTTAACGTTCACGGGTGTTTTCGCATTTCGCCCCCCTCCAAATGCGGCCGCCGTGGCCGGGATTCGATCCCGCGACCTCGTGCTCAGCAGCCCAACACCATAGCCACTGAGCAACCACGGCGGGTGATCAGCCTTTCGTGACCCCTCTGTTTTCTGAAAATCCACAACAAACCCTTTTTGGTTCTGCGTGATGGCCTGTTCCGGTGTTTCGCGGGCTGCGTTGGGGCGTTTTTCTCGAATTTTCTCTGCACGAACACTTACCTCTTCTGACACTGCGCTGCCTGAAAAAATTTTCCATTTTCATGTTGTCATCGAATGTGCATCTAAAAACCCCGAGCGTCGGCTTCCTTCCCTGCCTGGCCGCGATGACATTCTCTCCTTTTGGCGAATCTGGAATTTCGCTTTAGTGTGGAGGTACAAGGACGGTTTTAGGTGCCTCATTTACCTTGTCAGGGCTACTGAAACAAGCCTCGTCCCCGCAAGGAATGCCTTTCGGAATCGCCACTGTCTACTTTTGTCGAGTTCGGAAGATCGCTCAAGTGCGCAGGCACGAGGAAGGTTTAGAGTGCGTGTTTGACCTTGTTAGGGCTACTGAAACAAGCCTCGTCCTCACAAGTAATGCCTTTCGGAATCGCCACTGTCACTACATTTGTCGAGTTTGGAAGATCGCTCAAGTGTGCACGTACTGTACGAGGAAGGTTTGAGGTGCCTCCTTGACATTTTTAGGCCTACTGAAACAAGCCTCGTCACCGCAAGGAACACCATTAGGAACCGCCACTGGCACGACGAAGGTATCAAGCCCTGCCACCTCGGTCTCTTACAAAGGAAATTTTTGCACGCGTCACTGATCTTCTCTCGCTCTCCACAGAAATGCCAAAATGGCCCAGCGATGCCTGTTTAGCAAGATCGTACTTCCTAAAGTCGGCATAAGAAAAGTGAGCTAAGAAACAGGACACGTCACAAGGAAGTACCCCCAACGAACAAACAGACCAAAAGTCACGGTCCTTATATTCATCGTGCTCTTTCTTCCTCTGGTCTTGGATATCCTCCCAAGCTTCCACGATGTCTCCGTCATCCCTGCCACTTGCCTCTATTGCACTGATCACCTCCGTCTTTTTAGCTGCTTCTTACAATCAATATCAAACTCCTCGCATATCGCGTTTAGGTCCGTTCTGCGTAACGTCCTCCGATCCTTGGCTACCTTCCTTTTGCCGACAAGTTGCTCAAGAAATTAAATGTAGAAGCAAAGTATCGTTCAACAAGGCATCTAATACTCTTGTTATAAGGATGAACCACGTTAAGCCTTGCAGTTATCAAGCAGCGAAGTTCATGCACTCTCCATGCCGAAGTCGAAGCGCTGCGCAGACCATCTCACCACTGCCGTCCAAGGTTGCGACTGGAGTTCCGAAGATTTGGGGTGTCCATTCAGCATGGATGAGTAAGAGAACGTGCAACTGGGCCTGCTATCCAAGACATTTTAAACATATTTGTGTTACATTCTGTGCAAGAAATTTTCAAGTACACAAAATATGAAGTTCATGGACAAGCTCTCGCAGCCAGTCACTCCAAACGTCCATCTCTCTTCTTTTAACCCCTGCGTTCTCATTGTTCAGTAGGCTTCCCTCAGTGCTCCAGTAGGAGAAGGGTGACGTAACATCCCGCTATTCCGGAGGGTGGTAGCCCTTACCCTGGAAAGTTAGCTACGCACATCACTGTACACGAACAGGCGAGGGGGAGTGGAAGCACTGACCCCTTCTCCAGCGTGGACGCAGCAGTGTGTTCGTAGGCGAGGCGATGTAATATATGATGTCCCTTCCTGACTGAGGTACTCCTGGCGGAACCCGTCTTAGCAAATCCAGCGCCCCCCCCCCCCCCCGGTCTATGCGAAACATCTCCTGGTTGGACTCCACTGGTGGCAAATAATCATCCCAGTTGAAGATAGCTGTGACGCGGCCGTAGGCCCATTTCCCATTATCGCGGTATCCGTGAGCGACGTTTTTCACGGGGTAAACGCCCGATCCCAACTCCACCTTTTTTTTTTCCTGAGGTATAATTAGGGAGCTTTAGAAAGTGGGCCTAGAGTTTAGGGTGCCCCAAAAAGCGACCGCTTTGCTTTCGTGAGCTACCCTGCCGGGAAGTTGCTTTAGAATAGGGTCCCCGACTTGCATTAGGGGCACACAATTGCAGCACACTTCCTGGATGCGGAACGAACATCAAAACACAATTCAAGAGAAAAAGAAACATGAAATAATGCAATTCGTAATAATATTGTAGAGGATGAAAAATGTACCTGAGAATTTATTATTTTCAATGACGAGGCGTTCACGTGTTTGTGAGATTTTCGCGCTGACGTTAATATACATGAAAGCAGGTTTGGGGCATTTTGGGGCATTTCTGAAATTTAGCTTAAGGGGCAGATGATAACTCAATCCCAAAGATGCCGTTTCGGTTAGGTGCATGCGCTGTGGCGATACGCTAATCGTTAGGGCCCCTTTATCGTTGGGGACCCCTCTTCTAAGTTAGCCTATTATTATTTTTATGCGGGTGCGTAGGGGGTCCATTTTACTAGTTGTAGTAAAGAGATAAGGGAGCAAGATCTAAGGTAAATACTACTGCTGTGTGTTAACAGCAGCACCCGGTCCGCAACGTCGTCGGTGTCAGCCACTATTTAGTATGCGTATTTGACTATTCGCCTTCCATTTTCTTGTGTCTTGTAGTGAAAAAAATAACTACCCCAGGCTATTGGTGGTGTTACGGGGACGCGATCACACCACCAATAGCAATAGAACGATCGATGGAAACAAATTGGAAGAACATATTTTGTTGTTTATAGTATTTATTTGGTATTGCAATGTGCATTTCTATTATCGCCGCGCTGTATCTAGTTCCTGCAAGAGCGTTCGCATATTACCGAATATTGCACAATTGAGATGAAATGTATATAAAATTTTCCGTGTTTGAATGTGGAGTAGGTTGCCACAGAATTCGCAAAAATACGCCTATAATACGTAGTGTCGTAATATTTGCTTCATAATGCTAAGGAAAAGGTTATTGCGCAAACCAAGCAGATGAGTACGAGCGAGTACAGGCAAAGACAAGCGCGCACTTCCAGCTAACTTTTATATCTTCCAGCCGTAAACATAGGAATATTACCAAACTTGCTTAAGGAGGCAGCGCGAATTCACTGCATCATACACCGGCGAAAATGCGAAAATTGATTGTGCCACCGCAATATGCTCCACAAGTATCTCTGGTTGCAGCCAAACAAATAAACAGAGCTATGCTTGCGCATGCATTACCGTTGGGGGGTAATATCTATCACTTCCATCATTACTCTGGTGGCTGAATATTTGCGTCTTTCTAAAATTTTGATCTCCCAAAGTCGCGGGGCTAACATGCGAACTCCATAATGCGTAGGCAAAAGCGTGATTCTATATATCCGGTAAACTGGGCGCTGCCTTATTTATTCTGCAACGGGGAGCGAACGTTTGATAAGAAACAACGGCATTGCGCATTTCCCTGCGCATTGTCTAGTTTGAATGAGCGCACGGCGACTTCGGCGGATCACGACTCTTGCAAGAAGAAAAAATTCTACTGCCAGAGAACTGATGGAACCGTTTTATATTGCCTTTCAAGGTTGTGTAAGCTATACGTCGGCTTCTTTGTTTGGTTTCCGGTGTAGCTATCAGTGCGGTATGTTACGGGGACGCAATCACTTTGCACATATTTAACCGGTTTTATAGCGAAGCTGTTAGTCTAAGTCGGTTTGGCTTTTGCGTGGCGTCGCGCTCACGAAAAAAAAAAAAACCCTCAGCATTGAACAGAAATGTGCATACATTCTTTGGTATCTCTCGTACAACATCGTGCACAGAATTTGTTTCGAAACATAATAAGCACGAAACAAAGCATCCAAACCACATAATCGACAATGCAAAGCACGTGGCGCTACACGCACACATTTCGCATTAAAGATCAGACGTGCCACTGCCGTGGTGACGACAGCTTGCGACGTGGGGAGAGACGTCACTAGGCTTTCATATAAAAGAATATACGTATGAACCGATTTCATCGTAGTTGCAGCACCGCTATGGGTAGGCAACGCATAGCTAGGACTCCTGATGGTCAGGATGACTAGGAGGAGCGGCTAAGGAAAAAGAAGCGGCAATACGACCAGCGGCCGTGTGCTGCCGGTGTTCGTACTGCCGTGGAAGTTGAGCGCAGGGGAAAACCGCACGTTTACGTTGTGCGGTGGCTGAATAATGCGCAGGATGAGGAATTGAGCAATAAAGCTCTGCATACCCCCCTGAGCAGTTGCAGTTGTTTTCAACAGCTTCACTGAATATTCACTTATGCAGGACCGGGATGGCGAGTGAATTTTTTTTATTAGCTAATGTGCGCTGTCCCAGTGCGCATGCGTAGTAATATTATTGCTCACGACTTTAACTGAAATAAGATTTGTTTTTAAGTTCTCGCTTGTCCGTGTGCCTGCTTTTTCGTCCTCGTATGTTATTCGCGGGATCTGTTTTCCTTAGCGAGCCAACCATGCCTACAGTATAATAGCGTTCAATCACGTATATTCTGTCTTTGCGCCTTCTTTCCTTTTATTCTACAGAATATTACACCTGACACTGCGAAGAACATGCAGCGATTCCTCGGATATATCTGTCCTGTTGGCCTTTGTAGCCAAGGCCAATGCTCTGCAAACGGTCTGTCTTTAGAATGTTGGAATACGAAACCTAAGCCTTCTACATCCCAATAACGAATGGCGCCATCACCCGCAACGACAAGCACCTCGTGTTCAAAATCAGCATTGTTACATAGTCGGCATTTTGTCAATAAATGTTTCTCACGAGCTTGCGGGTATTTTTCTAAGGCTACTACAACTAACACTGCATTTCCTTTGACAGAAAATTAGGACTTCTCTGTGTTACAAGCTACCTAAATATTAGCGACAGTGTATTTGCCTTGTTGCGGCTTAGGATTGTGTTAGGGCAAGGGATCCAGCGAGTCCATCGACGGGTACGTGAGGTTGTAAGAATAAAGAAAAAAAGGGCTTATTGGCTTAGTTACACGGCTCCAGTTACGGAAGCCCACTCCATGCAGGAGCATGTTAACGTCCTTGTTCACATCAGGACTCTGTGTCTACTCACCCCACTGACGGTATTAAAAGTCTCCACTTTCATTACCGTCGTCTTCCCTAGGTGAGTCGACTAGGTAATCTGAAGACTGTCCAGCTGCAAATCACAATCGTAGCATCTGTTCCGATACAATGCCCATGTTCGCAGCACTCCGCAGTAACCCCTCCTCCGAAGCTCGATGGTTTGGGCTATGCCGCAGGAAAGCAACCTGCGAATGCAAGGTTGCCGTCAAGGTATGGTAGCATTGGATGGTGGCCCCCTTTAATCCTTAGTTCAGGCTGTCAGGTAATGGTGGGATTGATGGCCTTTTGTGGAACCGTTTAGAGTCGGTGTCCACGCTTCGTTGTCTTCTGGATATGCGCTGATGAATGGGTGGTAGTTTTTGCTTGTGTCAAACGTCCAATTAACGCCTTGGTGGAGTTAGGACATAACAAAGACTTACACTTCCAGAGATCCGACCTGAGGGGGACCAGATGTCAGGTTTCCCGAAGCGTCGATGTTCCATCGCGGCCCCGGGGATTGTTCTAGTATTGATGGCTGATATCACACAGCAGCTCGAGGGCCCAGTCCTTGCTTCGTTGTGTCCTCCTTTCTAGTATTACACAATCACACACAAACACACTGGCCGGTGCGCCCGAGCGACACGCCTACCGGACGCTATGATCCTCATATAGCTTTACAGTGCTGTACCCCTCTCTCTGTCTCTTTCCTTTGTATTTTTGATCAGCTCTCGGCAAGAGAGAAATATATTGCCTATCTCAATAACGCTGATAGCAATTCGTGCAAAACACGTTCCTAAATATACACTCTGAACTCGTTGTCCCGGCGCAGCCCATCTGCATTCTTATTCCGGCTAAATGCGAACATCTCATTCGTCTCCGGTTTTTGTACGACATTTGCTTCAGCGATGGCTCTCGACCGTGAATTTATTGCAATGAATATCGCATCCTAGCTTTTGAATTGCCCATTCCATGCAAAAACACTTTGTGCCAGGTGCTAAACGCATCTTCTCGCAGTATCAGTGTTCGAGGGAGGAATAGCACTGGATGCGCTTCTCTGGTTTCCCTAATTTGGGTAAGGATGGCATCTACCAATGCCTGCTTGGCACTGGTAGATGGCCACGTATGTCAAAATTTTTTTTATTTTGTTTTTTTCTGTCGCTACCGACCTCCCCTCTGAGTATCTTCCTGTATTTATTCCATTGACAAGGGAATAAAACAATAGTTGGAAGTAACGCTGTTTGCTGTGTGTTTCTCTTCTGTGTGTCTCGTTAAAATGTTGCGCAATCCAACCTCTAATATGCTATACCAACACGTCCAGTCGTCAACCTTGGCAGTACTAACACTTCTTTAAACGTGCCGTTAACAACGGCTGGCGCTGACTATCGCGTCTTTCTTCCAAGAAAAAAATTCACCCGACCTCTTGTGAAAAGTAAGCTGCTACTCAAGCGTGCCCTACAGGTTACTAACAAATAACCTCGACTTGGCTGTGCAAGTTTACCTAGAAACTATTTGAAGCCTATCTGCTTAAAAAAATCTATGATTGAAAAACAAAGCTTCCTAAATTTATGCACGCGAAAACCGTCTCCTTAAATCCGTACTCAGGGGGGCGCTGTCTGAAAGCTCCTGTCAAGCTTGTCAACGCGGGAATACAGAAGGAACGTGTGTGATTCCCCTCGCGGCAAAGCACCGATACCTCTCATACTGTCCATCTGCGTTTCTGGCATTCATTAGGAATGCACTGCCTGGTATGACTACGCCGCGTCGCTTGACCACGTTCAACCGTGCCATACAGGCTACACCTGGAAATTAAGTAAACGAGGATGAACATGGCTTTTGTCCTCCTCCGTGCCGAACGCCTTTTTTTTTTCACTTTCGTCTGATGGCTTGGAAGCGCTCTAACTCGATACTTTCCAACCCACAAACGCGCCTTTCTAAATCATTTATTGCGCTCCCCACAGTGTTTAGTGACTTCAGATTAACTAGGCCGCGCTGTCGTCTCGGCCGAAATTCTGAATTTGCGACGCCTCTTTCTCTTAGCGCTGTTTTTGTGTTTCGTTCTGACTGCTTTTTTTTTCTTTCACTTAATGGCTCGTCGGTCTGACCAAAGTTTTGAATTTCAGTCGGGGAAATCAGAACCATTTCCTCCTCCGACTTAACTATGCCTCCCGAGCTACCTAACTGATCCTCCTTCTCTGCACCGTGTTCAGCGTCGCAATATAGCTCCTGATCCTCTTCCTGAATTTATGTCACGGAAATCGGTTGGCCCCGAAATTTCTCTACAGAGAGCTTGTATTTAGCGAACAAACCCGCCTCCACTAAACTCTACCTGCCTGCCTCGGCTGCACTCAGTCGGACCACCACTTGCGCGTCTACTCCCGGCATCAGCTCAAACAACCGCTGCGGCCACGTGTCTTGATTAAATTATCGGTTGTCCCAAATCCGCTCAAAATTAATCATGCAGAGACCGATGCCATCGCATGTTTCGTACGGCATAAGCAAATTCACCATTTCCAGGCTTTGCGTTTGTGAAGCTACCGTATCCGGCCTCCGCATTAATCTCGCTCGCTCTACCTAGCCTTATTCTCGCGAGGGCAATTTCATGCTGTCTTCGTTTATCTTTCTTTCCTTTCGCTCTTTCTATCCTCGCGCGCTTCATCTCTTCTTTACTTCTTAACTTCACTTTTTTACTACATCCTGTCGTAACAGGATGCTTTCGACGATGAATTTCGCCACTTCGGCCGCGGTTCCTTTGTGTAGGGCTTTCATTTCAGCGTTCCGGGTAACATAATCGGTAGCGACGAGTATTCATGTATACCCGTATATTGTGGTCGGAAATGGCCCCAACAAGTTCATTCAGGTCTGCTGGAATGCTTGGCAAGGTGGCTCGGGTGGCTGCAGCAATTCAGCTGACATTTTTTGTGGTGCCTTCTGCTGCTGGAAATTTCTGCATGTCCTAACTTAGTCTTCAATGTCGGCACTCAGGCCTGGCCAGTAATACTTCTCTTGTATCCTGGATAGTGTACGGGAGAAAACCGAGGAGCCCAGCAGTTGGATCGCCATGTATTGCGAGCAGAACCTCTGGACGCAGACAGGAAAACGAAGATAGTCCTTGCCTGAATGTCGTAATGACAACGTCGCTGTTGCCTTCCATGTAGTCGGCAAGGCTTTTTAGCTCCTGGTCCTCTCAATGCTGGTCAGCAAAGTTTTACGCGCATACAGTTACCGCGAAGACGTCGTCATCGTCGTCTTGCGGTGGTGGGTCAATGAGGGAGCGTGGTCGGCCGACGGTATCCGGGTGCTTCTATCCGGACTTCTAGATGGCGTCGACTTACCTTTTCCTGGAGCATAACCCTCCATCGTACGAGGCCGCCCTTTACATTTGGCACCCAACACAAAGTATGATGGTCACTTGCCACTTTGAAAGGCCTGCTGTATAGGTTAGGGTGGAATTTTGTGGTAGCCCAAATAATGGCTAAGCATTATTTTTCTGCGTAGAATATTTGACTAGGGCTTACGAGAGCGACCGGCTAGGATAAGCAATGATCCTATCAAATACGGATGTCCTTTGAACTAGGACGGTGCAGACACCTAGGGTACTTGCGTTCCTGGAAATTTCGGTGTCGGCATCTTCATCGAAGTGGACCAGCAGTGGTGAGGACGGCAAGCGTCGTTTAAGCTCTTTGAATGTTTCGGTTTGCGGGGTTTGCCAACTGAACTGGATGACGGATATTGTGAGACATGCCAATACGTGAAAAGTCTTTGACTAAGTGCCTGTAATAGACGCACATGCCAAGCAATCAGCGCTCTCCGTACTTGCCGGCGGGCTATGAAAACTTTCTGATGGAGGATGTCCTCTGTGGATCAGTGCGGTCTCCAGATTCGCAGAGGATGTGGCCCAGGAGCCGAAACTCATAGTAATGGAAGCGACACTTTTCCGGCTTCAGACAGTGCCCTGATGGCTTGTTGGTCTTGAGCCCTAAGCCGCCTAAGGGTGATCGTCATAATTCTCGGCGAAGAAAACGACGTTATCCAAGTAAACCAGACAGCTCGGCCACTTGAACACTTAAACACCGTATCCATCACGCGCTGGAACGTTTCGGATGTCAAAGACAGTCCCATTTGCATGACCTTGGGCTAGTAGATGCCGCCTTCTTGTGATCAATCTGGTAGATCGCTTTTTGTCAGTAGCCACTCTTGAGATTCATCAATGAGAAATACATTGCCTTGCAAGCCTGTCCAATGCGATGCCGATTCTAAAACTGGTACAGCGCAGCATGAAAAGGAAAGAATAGCCGTACAATGCACAAGAAGGAACAAAGTGCTGGAACAGAGGGATTCCATCTACCTTCTTTTACAAATGTATCTGTCAGCGCTCTGCTCCTTCTTTTGGCCGACTCGGCTGTTTCGTCATTTTGGAGCTGTACTATACTAGTCTCAGAATGAAATACCATCTTGCCTAAGCTTCAACACTATAGCGTCGTCTATTCTTGGCAAATCGCATACGACGTTCTTCGTTATTTTGTTCAGCAGAAGGTTATGCACACAGAAACGCAGGTTTCCCTCTATTTTCTTTATTATGACAACAGGAAACGCCCACGGGCATTTTCCCTGCTAGACCATGTTGCGCAGCATTTCATCGACTTGTCTTATTTCTTCACGTTCTCGCGTCAAAACTTGCCAAGGGCTCTAACATAGAGGTCCAGCGCATTCTTTGATTATTATGTGATGCTTAGCAACAGGTGTTTATTAAATCAACCATGACAAAAAAATCAGTCTTTGTATCGTCGGAGAAGACTCTGAGATGTTTCTGCATGCACATGAGGAGACTAGGATTGATGTTGAAGGGTGGTGTGGGAACCATTGTATTCGATGTAGATGTGGTCAAATCTTAGAGGACGAATGCTTTGCTGAATTCCAAATTTATGTCGATATGTGCTATCGTCGTGCACTTGCTGAGCTGTTTGTACCTCTGGCTGACCTTTGTTAGCATTACTCTCACTTTTCGTCTGCGCAGTCGAGTAATTTCTCTTACGACACCGATCTTGTGGTCTAGAAGTAGTTGTTGGTAGCTCTCGACTGCGCCTCCTACGTCTACTGGTGTTTTGGTGCCGACGAAAATTATGATGCCAGTACGAAGCGGGGTGCTTACTCGGTGTTCAAATACAGTCAAGGAATGATGGCTCAGAGAGCTCTTCAGCGATAATACATGGTCTTCGGAGAGCGTTATCGACTTGGAATTCAGGTTGATGAGTTCAACGTGCGGGCTCAAAAAGTATATGCTGAGAATTGCGTCTCGCGAGCACTGCTGGAGAAAATGTAACGTCGAAGGGTAGATCTGGTCAAGTACTGTGATTCCTGCCATGCATGCTTCAGTCTGGCTTATCAGTAGTCCTCCTGCTTTCGAATTGGAGAGTCTTATCATGCAATCTTAACTTTCCTCAACTGGGTGGCGAAGGGTCCACTGATAACGAAGTAGTCGATTCTTGTGTACACTAAAATGGCGACTATGTAGCCGTCGAGCCATTATTGGCGTCGGTAGTTCTAGGCATTGCGTTGCAGGCCACTCCCGGCGTCGGGTCACGGCTGCATCGCGTAGTGCACGCGATGTTTCGTCGGGTTGCCAGTTCTTTAGGCGTCGTTTTCTTGGCTTCAAGGCTTCCTTCGTCTGGCGTCGCCTCGTCGCTATGCCGTCGTTAGCGTCTTTGCGGCGCCTTCGTCGGCGGCGGAGGATCTTTAGCATGTCCACGAATAGCAACCATACCTTCGTCGGTTGCTGCTTTTGCTTTTTAGTATACAAGCTTAAGGACCAGCCCCGGGCTGCTCCTGTATACGACCAGCGCTGCCATGAAAGGCAGCGTCCTGGTGAAGGAGAACGGGTAGGGCGTCGGGATCTCCACTGCCTGGCGACGACGTAGTTGGCGATGTCACGTGGTCACTCACATTGCTACGGAAACGGTGCAATGATGGCGAACCCCGGTATTCCCATCTCGCGGTGTGGGTACCAGCGGTATACGTAGCCAGCATCTCTGCGGTGGCAGCAGAGATGACGGTGGTCCGGAGCACGCCATAGGTCCACCTTCCTTTTTGCGGTGCGGGCGCTTAGAGGTGGTCGGGCAGGAGGGGTACTGCAGGTGGCAAAGGCTGACGGTGGAATCGCGGGCTCCAAAGGCGCGGGCGTGGAGCGGACCCCGACTAGAAGCAACGGCGGCGTTGGTGGTTGCTTCAAGCTGGGGCATTGTTGATTCGGCTGCACTTCCAGAAGAGCTAATGACCGCTGCATTCCTTCTCGCATGTCGCCAGTGAACGAGGCCACTTGAAGTTGCGGCCTTTCGAACACACTTTGTAGCTTGTCGCGCAATATTATCGGATGATTCCATGCAAGTTGTTGGGGCCAAGTGTTTGGACCTCGTAGCTTTGCTTAAGAACTTGACAGTGCTATTGCTTACAGCACATGTGTAGTGTCTTCTCTATGAGCGTGGCTTCGGATTAGAATTCCGGGACTGTATTGAGCATGTTGCGCACTAATCGCAGGAAAAGTTATTGCCCTATTCACCACATGAGGAAACGAAGTTTTCTCTCAGTCATATTTGCGTAGGCATGGTGGAATAAGCGCATCATCTGTTCCTTGTAAACAGCAACATTCTCGTTCATGAGCTTCACTGGGGCTTGTAGCAGAGCTGCCTTTTCTTGCGCATGATGGTCGTAAAAGTCTGGTGGAAGCCATTAGGATTGACTCTCAGTTCTCAAACCAGGTCCTCGCGGTATCTTCTAAGTACACATGATGCAACGTGTCCTCAGTTGGCTATGGTGTTGGGCTGCTGAGCACGAGGTCGCGGGATCGAATCCCGGCCGCGGCGGCCGCATTTCGATGGGGGCGAAATGCAAAAACACTCGTGTACTTAGATTTAGGTGCATGTTAAAGAACCGCAGGTGGTCAAAATTTCCGGAGTCCTCCACTATGGCGTGCCTCATAATCAGAAAGTTGTTTTGACTCGTTAAACCCCATAATTTAATATTTAATTTTGTCCTCAGTTTTCCAGTTGTTGAACGTCGCGACCCTTTCATATGTCTCCAGCCCAGTTTTGGACTCTTCAACAGGTGACCCACGAAAGGGTTGTGGCTTCCGCTATTTTGAGGACTATCGTAGGCACTGGTGCTATCCTTTCGGTTGTTAGCTTGGCCTTGGTCTTCCTTGACCTTTCGGAAAGAAGTCCCTGCTCCTGCGGGGACTTCTGCGTCATTAGCTGGATGGTCCGTGGCGTCGTTGACGACGTCCTCACAGGGCTGGGCTTGGAGGGGGTTTCCGTCCAAGTACGAAACACCTCCACCAATAGGACGTTGTAGTGACGGTGAAGAACAAAGCACAGCAAGACTTCGACTCACGAAGCAGACTTCTTATTGGGCGAACCTGCGCCAAATGAAGCAAGTGATACTTAAAGAACAATGATTTCGGCGAGCCCAATAGGCGATCGTCGACGTCTGATCAGCGGGTCAAGCACGTCGTCTTTTATACATATGACTCGCCGAAAGTTGAAGCGTAATTGCTGCTGCCGGTGTGCTATCCACAAACAACTGCACAATTCGTCTCGCGCATAGAGTCAGATCACACAAGTTCAGTGACAACAGAGAATGGACAGAACTATCGATAAATTTCAAGATTCTTCCGATACATAAAGGCGTGTCCTTCGCCGAGCGCTAATGTTTCGCATCTGTAAGCAGGTCAAAAGCGGTTAAAGTGGAAAGATAAACAAGTAAAAGTACCAACATTGACTACAGGCCTCCACTAGCCTTTGACTACTTGAACAACAGATTTTCTACAAATTCATATATTGCTGAAAAAATAAAGCTTTGTTTCCTTTTTCTCATTACACATACAGACGAGGGAAAGTGTGGAATATACCCTAAGAAGTCATCCGAAAAGTAACAGCCGAATCTTTTCAAGGCGATGGCGAGGTTGTACTTGAGCAAAGAAAGGAGCAGGAAAGAGAACCAGGTGCGTAAGAACCTGGTGCTAACAAATTTAAACTGAAAGAAAGCCGAAGTGAAAATTGCGACGTGAACAGTCAAAGGGGCAGACGAGGTTCCCGTTAGGCTGAATGATGAACTAACACCAAAAACTAAAGAAGGTCTGTTGAAATCAGTAGAAAAAAGTTTAAAAGATAGAGCAATATGAGGCACTTGGCGGCAATGTAGAATGAATTTAATTTGTAAACGTAAGGGGGACAAAAATAGAATTTACTCGTATAGACCATAGACTACGCGTCGTAATATACTGGTTAGCAATGCAGGTAATTAAGTTAAAGCTGCAAGTATGGGCAGGGAATAATGGCATTTTGTGAGAACTTCAGAATGGCTTTAAAATAGGTAGCCGTTTGGATGGTGACTTCTGTGTCCTTATGCAGTGCATTGACATGTAAAGAGCAGAAACGAGACCGTTATATGTGGCCTTTTTAGATATTAGAGAGCGCATGACAACGTAGGCCGCAATATTTTGCGGATATTCTGAAAACGAAAGGCTTGGACGACGATTGCCTACAGCTTTTGTGAGAAATTTACCTAGAAAATACCATTTGCGTTGAATTTGAAAGGATGAGGAGCGAGGAGAAATTTGATATCGACAGGGGACTGAGGCAGGGGTGCCCTTTATCCCCACTGCTGCTTATGATGCACATGCTGAGGATGGAAAGGGCGCTAGAAGAAAGTAACATCTGGTTCAATCTCTCATACAAACAGGCGGGTACAGTAGTGGAGCAGCAGATGCCAGGTTTATTTTACATGGAGTACATTGAGTTGCTAGATAACAAGCAAACTGATATGTTACGTCAGGCTAATATCTGTGGACAGGAAGCCGATATCTTGGGGTGGAAATTTAGCGTTAAAAATCAGGTGGTATGGCACTCAATGAAAAAAGCACGCAGGCAGTGAGAATACAGGGCCAGGAGACACCTCACGTAAAAGAATAAAAATACTTTGGTACATCGATAAACGAAGGCAACAGATAAATGGAAACACAGGAAAAGACAATAACACTAAAGGGGTCGAGAAATGCGGCCATAATGAAACACAGCGAGCGATGGGGATGCAATAGGTACGAGGTGCTCCGGGGTATGTGGAAAGGTGTAATGGTTGCAGGACTTACTTTTGGAAATGCGGTTGTTTCCTTTAAATCAGGGCTACAATCAGGACTCGATGGCACCCAAAGGTCAGCGTGACGCCTCGCACTGGGCGCACGCGGGAAGGCTGCAAATGAAGCTGTGCACGGTGATACGGGCTGTACTTGTTTTGAAGTGAGGGACGCTCACCGTAAAATTGAGTATGAAGAGCGACTGAGGAATATGGAAGGAAGTAAGGAAGGAAAAAGTGGAGAAGGAAGGCAGGGAGGTTAACCAGTTTCGCCTAACCGGTTTGCTACCCTACACATGGGAGCGGGATGGGGGGGATGAAAGATGGGGAGAAGAGATAGAGGGCACATAACACGGCACACACATCGTTGGTTACAGTCTGTCACTCTTGTGCGGTACGTGACATCACTGTCACAGCCGCTTGTCCAAGCCCGTATCCTTCATAAACCGAAGTAGTCCCTTCGTCGCCTTCAGCTGCGATGTCTTCAGTCGGCGATATGTGAAAATGGTTGCAACTGACAATGGTCTATTGTCAAGGTGCGCTAGAACGGACGCCATGGACTGTCTCTGAACATTATGGAATATGGAAAGATTGGTGGGAGAAAAATAGGGGAAAGACAAACGACGGAGTCGTAGAAAACAAAGTTCCCAATAAGCGATCAGAATCTTTGGTTATGAGGAGTCATCATGTGTTTAATTCCCTTTTTTTTTTGCATTCTTACCATAGGTAGGACATTACGCAATAAAATAACAAGAGCTTGGTGCCGCAACGCCCCACCCCGTTCTCAGGAATATGGAAGAAAGTAAATGGGTTAGGAGAACGTTGAGGTATCTGTACAGGTAAAAACATTGATTCACAGTGGAGGAAGGTAACTAAGAAGCTTACCAGCAAGTATGCAGACTGCATGGTCAGCAACACAGCAACAAAAAATGTCAAGCGGAAAGTCAGATAGGTTGAGATAATCTCATGGGTGGCGGCAATGGAAAAGATACTTGTCATGAGTAACTACTTAAGAGAAAAAAAGACAAATCGGGAAAGAAACACTTCATGATAACACAAAGGGCAGCTCATTACTTTTAGAAGCGAGATGAGGATGCTTGAGAACACACCCCTATGAAGCGAGATATAAGAAGGAAGAAGCATGTACTTCCTGTGGCGAAGCTAGCGAAATGACGGAGCATGTTTTATTAGAATGTAAAGATATTTGCCCAGCGGTCGATTTAGGAATCACTGGCCTCCTTGAAGCCCTTTCATTCAGCGAGAGCAGGGGGAAAGTAAACATGTGCGCATTAGAGTTTAGTAAGAGACGATTGGAAGATTGGTGGGAGGAAAATAGGGGAAAGGCAAACAACGGAGTCGTAGAAAACAAAGTTCCCAATGCGCGATCAGAATCTTTGGTTATGAGGAGTCATCATGTGTTTAATTCCCTTTTTTTTGCATTCTTACCATAGGTAGGACATTACGCAATAAAATAACAAGAGCTTGGTGCCGCAACGCCCCACCCCGTTCCAAGGTCTAAAGGGGACGCCCATTATTTCTATCCATCCGTCGAGGCCCACATAAGCGGCAACGTTTCTATCAGAAAGCTGGCCTTCGTGCAAAGCGTACACCGACAGCGCTTCGCGGTAAACATTGCATTTAGGTAAGCTGCATGTGCCGGGAAGCTTGAGAAGTAGTCAGGGAAATTTGAATGCTATCGGCTTTCCATTCTTAATGGTGAAGCTCAAGTGACCTCGAAATGTATACAACAGAGCTGTATACAGCTCACATTCGGGGTTTTGACGCGTCTACGAGAACAAAATATGATCATTAGCAATGGCTCGAGTGTCATCGTTTTCTCCTTTAGACCTCCTCGGCGCAACCGCTCGAACCGGCTCGTGCCCCTGCTCGCGCGTTCATGGTCGCTGTCGTCTACTTCCACATCTAGTACCGTTATGCAAAAACTCTCATCATCATTTGAGAACACTAGCAAAAAGAAATTGAGACGTCAACACGATTGAAAGAAGAGACACTACAACGGTGGACTAGCAACTGACATATATTTGAAAACACCGATCAAACTTCCAACATCAAGCCGCCGACGCATGCGCAATGCTCTTAGCAAGGTACAATTCTTTAAATTGATGAACACACCATTTTGCCCTAACCGCCACATCTTTAAGTTCAGCCTCTCCAGCTAGCTATGTATTTATTTTCGACTGTAGTTCGATTTCGAGATCGCCACTTCATCCAGAATGAAAGCATCTGTATAGGTTCCTCTTTGGCGCCTTTGTTGTGCAAGATTTTTCTGGCAAAGTTTGACAAAAGGCTAATGGAAGTAACAGCTGGCGACGATAGGGTGCTTCGCGCGTTCTGATACGTATGTGATTTTTTAAGTAATTTTAAGGTTAGTGCCCTTTGGCTGTTTCAACGCTGTGGCGGAGGACATTTTAACGTACTTCAAAGGCTGTTCTGACACTTTGAATTTCACGTTTGGATTTCCTGATGAAAAAATCTTAGGTTTCTAGACATAGCACTAGCTTTTCGAGACGACAGACGCATTTGCTGAATTTACTCACCCAGACCTGAGAAGTCTTTGATTCCGTTTGAGGCAAGCCATTAAATTAAATAATGGGTTTTACGTGCCAAAACCACTTTCTGGTAATGAGGCATCCATACCACCTGGGGTTAACGTGCACCTAAATCTAAGCACACGGGTGTTTTCGCATTTCGCCCCCATCGAAATGCGGCCGCCGTGGCCTCCTGCTTAGCAGCCAAAAACCCTTGCTACTAACCAACCCCGGCGGGTGATTCAAGCCATTCCAACTTGCTAAAAAGAAGTACTGCCGCTTTATGTCTCCGGTGTGCGCTACAGAAAAGCTGTTGTCACGGCTTCCAGGAAACCCTTGACCCTCAAATTCAGAGTATAACTGCAGCGGGGTTTCCTGCACAACTGCTTAAGACGGTAGCTGAGAGCTCAAGTGCCAAGCTTAAAAGCCAAAGCAAAGGTGACCGAAAATATGGCGAAACAAGAAACGTTAAAGTGATGCCTTATGTTCCTAAAGTATCGCACAAGGCCAAGAAAGTCACTCGGCGACATGGTGTACAATTAGTGCTTTCCGCTCCGTGTAAGTTGTTAGGACTGTGCAGCGCATTGTAAACGCTGGGAAAAAGAAGGAAGCCTGCAACACGAAGCATGTGAAGAAATACGTTATGTGCGCCACACATGTTATCTACAAGATCCCTTTGAAGGGTGGTAAGATCTATATTGGGCAAACAGGCTGATGCGTCAATGACCGGATGCTTGAGCATTGTGCGTTGACCAATTTTCAAGGAGGTTTTCACCTGGCATTTCATTGATGTCACTGTCGTCAGCATGAATCTACACCACTTTTTGAAAATCTGACGATTAAGAGCAGAGGCAGGACAAAAACCGAAACAGAAATATTTGACGCATTTTATATCAGTATTAGAGGAAGGAAAATGCGTAAGTGCTCTTTTATCTCTGTGAGCAAGGGCAAAATCGTGTATTAATCAATTTAAAGAATTGTACGTTGCTAAGAGCACTGCGCATGCGTCGGCGATTTTATGTTTGAGGGTTGATCCATCTTTTCAAACATATCTCAGTTGCTAGTCCAGCGTTGTGGTCTCTTTTCTTTCAATCGTGTCGGGGTCTCAATGTTTTTCCTGGTTTTCTCAAGTGTCAGCATGAACCAAATATCCCAGCAAGCAGCACTTCTATCATCATAAGCAATAGTTTCTTCCACATCTGGCTCGTTCGTGCCCTCCAGCGCAACCGCGCGAAAGCGCTCGAAGCACTAATCACGCCTTCGCGGTTGCCGTCTTCTTTCACAGAGGGCTCCGTTGTCGCTCATATTTCCAGCGTACAATTTCACTCCTCTTCGGTCTTCCTAATGAGGAGGCAGCGTTTACGGTGGAATGAGCCATTGCTTACGGGCGTACGAGCCATTTCTTGTCTTATGCGACGAACAGATTTAAATTTCACGTCTCTTCTTTCATCGTAACGGGGAGGCCCCGTTTACGAAGGTATGAGACTCTGCTTAAAGGGGTATGAGCCATTCATTGTCTTACCTGACAGACACATAAGAACAGAGGCGATACGTAAATGTGTTTGCGTGCCTATCGTCACGACGACTACCGATCCGCACAATAGATGGGTTCCTACCTTTCTTCAAAATTCTGTGTAACCTCTGTATCGTCCACCAAACAGCTCCGCGTGTCATCCACCGTCAGAGAGTGGAATGGCTGATCTTTTTTTTCCCATATCCGTTTTGTACGCTCGTGTACCTAGCGCCGTCTCCTCCCCATTGACTCCGCCATTACGTGCCCAATGACGCACGCACTTCCCATACCTTTAGGGAAGAAGATCTGCAGAGCCGCCATGGTGTCGGCAGAACGTGTTCGTCTGGTCCCCCGGAGGTCCGGGATCTACTCGCATCGAGGCCCAAATTTACCAATTTTTCTTTTTCAAAGCCATTATTTGTTCATTTACAGGAACCTCCTTGAACAATGTTACGTCATTCCTAGGAATTTTGACGTGTTTGTAACCTTTGCGCCATCTTCCATATATTCTACCATCATTCGGTAACGCCGCCGGTTAGGACGAATCTTCGCGTAATGTGTCATGCAATCCTTTCGTACTAAAAGCGGTTATATACTTCCTAGAGCTTCAACCACCCCGTGGCAGTTGAATCATTGCGGACTCCCATCCCGGACACTCGCCAATATGGGCTAGAACGTAAAGTGAAGTTTGGAGAGAGTTGAACGGCAAGAAGCCACAAGCTTCCTCTAGGTCCCAAGAAAGTAAAATGACTTTTTGAGCAGCAACCCTGCTATGGCTTCCACTTCTTTCACAAATGCCCCCAAAAATTAACAGCACCGCCCGACTGATGGCCGACGCCCGAGTATGGGCTACTTTATTTCAGAAAGGAACAATAACAAGAGGTCAACAAAACTTTTGGCATCATGGCAAGATGGCATCGCTGCAAAACTTAGAACAACGATAAATTCTCACTAGACAAATTCGCATGGACAATTTGAGATGACATGTCGTGTCGTCTTTTCAAGCGAAACTTGTACTGGCTCACAAGTGGCGTTGTCGTGGTAAGGCAAAAAAAAAAAAAAAACTGTTGCCCCCAGAGCAGAGCAGCTCCGGGAAAGGGTGGTTTGATGAGATGACAGCTGCGCTTGGGCCGGAGCGTGAGTAGTAAGCAAGGATTCCAGTTGCTAAGGCGTCGGCTCATGCCACACGCACAACCAATAAGAGCCGATTCGCTTCAGCCAGGGAGGAAACGAGCAGGAAAGTAGGGCTTCACGCGCGCCGGCTTCGTTTCTGTTCAATTCAGTTTCGGAAAATGGATGGGATGGCCACGCTTTGTGCGTTTCCCCCACGAAAGGGTAGCGTTCGACAAACGGCGGCGAGAATTCGCCCGTGAAAGGTCTTGCCGTCGGCGCACCGATCGAGCCATTCTTGCAGCCCGCGCCCAGGTAATCCGACAGCAAGGAGAAGATCCCAAGCTGAGGGATAGGGAGGCCGAAGCAATCCGGCACCTTTACCTATGGGTGAATTCACCATGCCGAAGGTCAGGTGCACGCAGAAGCTTCGCTTACCCCTGTTTACCGGTAGGGGAAGGGTTGGTCATTTTTTCGTTGTGCTCATGGATAAGAACCGCTCTTGGTTTGTTCAGTTTGCAACTTTGCCAAGTTAATTTGCGAAAAAGAAATGGTAACGCCTCAAGTAATTCACATTGCTCACCACAGATTTAGCGACCGAAAATTGAGGTATCTTGTTGCGTCAGGCGATTGTTGCGTCAGACCTGCCTTAACTTATCAAGCTTATCGCTGTTGCCGGCTCGGTAGTGCCACAAGATCGACAGTGACATTGGCTCATGCAGAGACCTGCCCAACGTTAATTTCTACCTCAATATACTTCCTTCGCCGATGAACCATTCACAAAGGTTGCGAGACCAGCCTTTACATGTATGGATTATCTGCAGGAAGAGTGGTGTTGTGCTCTCAGCCCATTTTACGCGCCTGGCAGGCGCGGGGGAAGCATGTCCTTATGTTGTAACCTGTCCGTAGGCAGTTGAAACCATTGTAATAATGAAAAATGCTACCACTTGCACTTCAAAGAGCAACAGCTGGCTTTCTGCCTACGTGGAGAATATGCAATTCACGAGTCTCAAAGATATGGTCTTCCCTTTGTTCCGGGTGAAAAAGCGAAAACAGGACGATGCGATCAATTGCTGCAGTTCGACATAGACTGAAACGAAGAAACGGGTGGTTATCAAGCGATTGTCTTATGCTTGGTGTCTGACCACAAAGGTATAAAGGTATCAACGTAGCTGCTGAGTCAGACGCTACGTCACTGAGGGTTAGCGACACAGATGGTAATATCCCCATCCCTGCCACAGACCTAAAGTATTTTCTACGTAATAAAGTGAGGAATCCTTGGCAAGGAGAGTGGGATACAAAAGCATTTAGTAGGCTACACATGATATAACGAAATCTAGGGAACCGGATAATTGAGAAAACAGCACGGTACAAGGATGTACTTGCTTGCCGATTGAGAATAGGACACCTACGGCACTCACTTTTACCTCTTGTCTGGAAGGAATCCTCCGACTTGTAGTAAATGCCGCAATAATGTCACAGTACTCCATGTTCTTATTCAATGCCTTGAAATAGAAGCAGAGAGAAAAAAATTATTTTGCTTCTGCATATCACGAAAATATACTTCTTCACTCGACATTTTTTCTTAACAATGAACAGCTTTTTAACATGAAATTTAGCTCAGAGTTTTTAGCTGGAACAGACACTCTGAAAATCATTTGGGCAGGTTTTTTAGCACACAATATATTCAAGGACTTTCTTCAAGCTCTACTGTCACTGTTAAATTTTGTTGCATGGTGTTTTTAACGAAACCCAATTAGACATTAGACGTTATTTATTTCATCATAAATTTGTACATCAACATAAGCAAACAACTGTTGGGCCCACAGCCAAGGCTAGTGTGGGCCCATGTGGTATACATGCGTATGTGCTACAACGATCACGACAGTTATGAACAAAAGCGTATTGATTATACAAAATTGTACAGGATGAGAAACAAGAGGGAGAAAAAAAACATACATCAGTGCAACAATAGAATAGTATTACTGAAAAAATATCACCACATAGACAGAGCAATATTCTTAACAAATTTTACAGATATATAATCTTGTTATGGAAAACAAAAAGTTACTGGCACTCTTCACTTCTATTGGTAAGGCGTTCCATATTTTCGCATCATGATACTGAATTTTTCTTTGACCGTATGTGTTTCGGGTAGCTGGTAAATTGATATTTATGTTAGTAGCGTATCTAGTATTTCGTGTAGGAATCACAAATATACTAAACGACAATGAGTGATTGCGACCATATTATGTTATTCACTAAAATAGCAACTTTCATTTCGGAGGATAGGGTAAAGGGAAGTATTTTCAACCTGCAATATCAATGACTGCTGGATTCGAATGGACTAGAAAACGTCATTATCCGCACCGCTCTCTTTTGTAAGCGCAAAATTGGATCCAAATATGTTTTAAGTGTGGACGACCATGATTCGCAACATTATGTCATATGACAATGAAAGAGGGAAAAGTAGATTATTTTCAGTACCGTAATATCGAAGCATGCCCTCGCCTTTAAGAGCCCATAACACGCTGACGCTAGCTTCGAACATACATTATCAATGTGTGGCTTCCAGTTTAAACTACCGTCTAGTGTCACGCCCAGATATTTAATTGTATTCACCTGCTCCAGAGTGCTATTATCAAGAAATATATGTAGAAGTGCACTGTTAACATGACTATGCCTAGAATGAAAAATCATGTAGTGAGTTTTAGCTTTGTTGAGTGTAAGTTTATTTCCTCCAAACCATGATAAAACACAGATTAGTTCTTTGTTAGCAATCTGTATTATTCGTAAAGTGTTTTGCCTGTAAACACTAGTGTGGTATCGTCCGCGTACATGCCAGCTTTGGCAGATGTAAGAATTGAAGGAAAATTGTTGGCATACAAAGACCATAAAATTGGTCCTAGGACATACCCCTGTTGCACACCAGTTTTAACGGAAGAATACGAAGATGTCAAGTTAGTTATTTTAACAAACTGGGGGGGGGGGGGGGGTGTCGGCTGGTTAAGTAAGTAGAACATAAGTTGAAAGTACTGGCACTGAAACCGTAGTATTCAAGTTTCTTTAGTAATATGGAATAAATAACTGTATCGAAAGCCTTCTTGAGGTCTACAAATATTACTAAGCCTAATTCATTATTATGGAGCGCTTCGTTTATATGCTGCGACAACTCTAGTACTGCTGAGGACGTAGAGCGACCGGTTCGGAAGCCATGCTGAGATTCATTTAAAATGGTGTTTGTGCTCAGGTACTCTTTCAATTGAATAGAAACAACTTTCTCAAACACGGTATTAATAACACTCAAAACAGAAATTGGTCGATATCTTGAGAGTCATTATTATCACCGCATTTATATATAGGAGTAACTTTAGCAATCTTTAGACTTTCAGGGTATGTACCGCGTGCGATATTAAGGTCGAATATGGTTGTAAGAAGAGGGCAGAGGAGGTCAACGTTATGTTTTAAAACTGACAGTAATGCCATCGTGACCAGCCGCCTTGTTAGCATTTATATCGGTTGATATATTTTGTACTAGAGTATGTTCTATTGGTTCAAGGCAAAATGTGCTGCGTACTAACGGGTAATTAACATCACATGTGTGATGAGTTATACAGTCAGCTAGAACTGGCCCAACGTTAGTAAAGTATGTATTAAACTCATCAACTTTCTTGGTGTCAATTCGGCCAGGAGCAATGTGCCTTTTCACAGGTGGACTAATTAATTACATAGTTTATAATGTCCCAGATCTTTCTAGAATTACCCTGAGCCTTACGGATCAGTTGCGCGTTAAACTCTTCTTTTCCTGTTTCGAATGATTGCAACGACAAAATTGCGGGAGCTACGAAACTGCTCTAAATAGTACATATTATGTCTTTGCTGTTTCCACCTCTGATACCAAGTGTCTCTTTCCTTAATGGCGCTTAATATAGTCTTAGTCATCCATGAATATAACGGCTGCTCGTACCTGTGATGATCGGTTGTTTTGCATTCAGAGATGACACGGGAGAGGGTTTTCAGTAGCTTGTCACATTCGGTATTGTTGTCTGCAGTGAGTTTGTCAGAGAAATTTATCTTCTTAATTTTATCACGAAGCAGCGAGTAACTTATTCGACCTGTGCGTGTATTTAGTTCCTTCCTAGTAATGCTTCCATCCTTAGGTATCAATGCGAAGACAGGAGAGTGATCTGTTATACTCGTATTGTATACACCTGCGAGAATATTATTATGATTGCATGGAATATGGCCGGTGATTGTGGCTGAGGTTGCTGTAATTCTTTTGGGTTCAGAGATGGTGTTCTTGTAATTGTATGATTGTAATAATAAAGAATAATCGACATTTATATCTCCGTAAGCATCTATGTTGAAGTCCCCGGTTACAACTACAGAGTTAAAGTGTCCGTTGGTCAAACCGGAAAGAATGGTTTCCAGAACACTGTAAAACTGTAGCAAAATTGAACTGGGCGGTCGATAGACTACGCCTATGATCATGCCTGTAGGTATTGCAATAAAAAGTGATTCAATGTTATCATTACTTTTCATTACATTCATGTTATCATTAGTTTCCTCGACTTGGCTGCGAATGGCCTGCTGACGAAAGAGCACTTGACTCCTGTTTCTATTAAGGACGTTGTGGCCATCGACAAGAACATCACGGTTGGTGGTTCTTGCACGTTTTAGATCCTACCGTTGAGTCATCGCAGCGTAGCGTTATCCCGGTGCTGTGACGTCGTGTCGTCCAGCTTTCTTGAGATGTCATCTGGTTCGCATTGAGGCGCCATCAGAATGGTGGCGTTTTGCTGCGGCATTGTCGAGGTTACCCTTGCAACACTGTCATCGTCAGCAAAGGATGTTCGTCTTCCAACGAACAGCAGCTGCACCTACATCGTCGTTTGCTGGTTTTAGTTTTTCGGATTTGGGCTAAGGAACCGACCACGCATTGGACCAGTGTACTGCGGGCACTCTGGCGAGCAGTACGGTCTTGCCAAAGGCGAACGGCCTGCTCGTAGACGACGTCAGATTTGTTGCTAAGTAGACGATGCTGTCTTGTGGATGTTCTGGTCGCCACCAGAGGACATTCACCCTCAACCCTTGTAGTCTCGTCGGCCGTGATGCACCGGCAGATGTGACCAGCCTCTACACAATAAAAGCAAATTGAGAGGTGGTCGCTTGTGCGCCAAACGTCCGTCTACAATGGGAAGTTAAGCAAGGTGATGGGCGGACTTGCAGGCTGCTGCAGCAGCTGGCGAACGAGTCACGACACCATGGCGTTTTGGCACGGGCTCAACGGCTAAACTTGACGATGGACGACGGTGGTGTAGCTCTTTACTTCCGGTTGGGGCGGCGGCAGTTCAGGAACTCACAGAGACTGCTGGATTTCTTCGCGGGCGATGTCGTTTATTGAAGCCACTTGAGGTTGTGGTCCAGAGAGCAACTTCTCAAGCTCCTCTCACACAGCCCTTTAGATGGTCTCGCACTGGTCATCGGCGCCTAGAGGTTGCTGTCGTCAGCGTACTGTGATAGAATTCTCTGTTCCGCATATCAAGTGTTTTTTGGTGTTGCTGGCCTCAGCAAGAAACTCTTCATTGGCCTTTAGCACGTTTGTATCATCCTTGTGAAAATTTCTTGCTTCACGCAGCGCTTCAAAAGTGGACTGCCTTTTCCTCGGGGATGCAGGGGCTTACGTGGGGAGAGACGGGTTATTTCTGCCATAAAGGTAGTCATAATCTCGTTAGGAAGTCGCACTTGAGCTTTCAGTATAGGTGGAACTGATTCTGTTCGGATGGTGCTGGCGAAATTCTTTAGAAGCTGCTGCGAAAGAGGTTCCAGGTTCCTAGCGTGGGCTTCCGATTGTCTAACCATGTCTTGACGGCGACTTCCAGTGACTAATATGCTTGGTGAAGCTTGTCTTGGGAGTTCCAGTGTTTGAAGGTTGAACCTTGCCGAATGTCTCCAAACTTGTTTCGGGCTCATCTGATTAAGCTCCATAGAAGGAAAAGGGCTTCTTCGGATGTTAATGTACGATGACTGCTGACGATGATGGATTCATCACCGTAGCTCCCGGCTTTATTTGGTCCTCCTAGTCGTCACGGATAGATGTCCGAACTCCGATGACAGGTTCTGCACCCTGAGAATAACTCCATGGTTCAAGACGACGTTGTGTTGCCTTCACGGTACCAGCTTGAATGACGTCATTGCGAGGGCGTCCAGTACATGAAAGCGGAAGCACCTCCGCCCCGATATCATACTTAAGTGATTCTGAACTACCGTATTGGTACAACTCATGTCGAGGAACTAACCACTTACTAAGCGAAACTGTGTCTAGGAAAGCAAGTAATAGTCTGAAGAAGGATAGCGGCCAAGACACTTGTCTACACCAGAAAATCTGATGAGCGGGTCAAGCATGGGGGTGTAGCACACTATCACACAATTAGCGTCCCGCATAAAGTCTGATTACGCAATTCAGCGAGAACACAGGCGACAGATTGGATCGGTTACAATAATAGACAATATTCCGATACATGGAGGTGGTGTCTTGCAGGCAGCGATACTGCTTAACAAATGTTACTGCCGAAATGCGGTCCCCGGAACAATACAAATAAAGTACACTTGTCAGTATCGTAGCTTGTTCGTTAGTTTTATAGCACATGAATAACCCCTTGATTAAACTACAGCTTCACAAGATTACAGCACGGGTGCGAGTTCTGCATACGCAATGTGGAAGAAAAAGTATTGTTAAAAGAACGTGATGTTGATATCAAAGATTAGATATTTTGCTGTGCCATCATTGGAAAAAAATTCTGACTTCATTTGGGCACACAATATTGCTGGAATATTTTGCTTATGAAATCCGGATGTAACTCTCCATGATATACTTCGGTCATTCACTTGGGAAACCACGGCAGTGATGCTTGCTTTTCCATAATGCCTTGTTGACACAGTGGAATTTCAGTAGAATATTAGCTTTTCGTTGAATTACAGAAACGTAGCCCAGTCCCGGTTGAATGATTTATTGTTCGACCGCATTAGTTTATTGCATTAGTGTAGTCTCACTACCAGCAGAACAAAACTTGGAGCTCTAAAGCGTTTTGCAGTATAAGATTGGAGCAACCACTGTGCGGACTAAACACCAGTTACAAAAGCGTCTGCGCCACGAGACATTAAAAAGGCATTAGCTTCTGCTATCGCGGAAAGGAAAACCAATGTTTCAGAAATCAAGACAAGTTCTTATAATTTCAATGACACCAAGTCATAAAGTGTTTTTCATATGGCAACTGTATGGTTTCTGCAATTGAGGCATCACATTCACATATCTGAGCAGAATAAGAGGATTTAACATTGTGTTTACAAACTAATTAAAATATTTACCCAGGCATGTTAGCTGACGAAGAGACTATGATTACTTCTCGAACGATAAAAAGAGCTTCTTTCATATGACATCTTCAGCCTGTACGCTAATAAAACACAAAAGGAAGCGCTGACAATTATGCGCCAGAGTGCTCTGGCATTTTCCTTCTCTGTAATATCACGTGCTCCTTCCCCTCTTCTGAATTTGTAGTTTTCTTTACTCCGAAGTGGTTGAATGTAAACCTCTGAAATGATAGACAAAGAAAGATGTTGCGCGAAAAAAAGAAGTAAGGGCTATGATCATGAGTTCCTGGAGTAAGCTTGTCTATTTATTATGTCTAATGAGCTATACAGTGTGATCATGTTTAAGCTTTATAGAATTGTTTAGAAATCGTCTGTTGCGAATAACATAATTCTTGTCCTCGAACTCTTTATTTCGAAGAGGCGGACACTACCAGCACAAGAAATCAAAAAAGTTATTCAGTGAAATCAGTAATATTCGCTAGCTACCTTCTTTATTATTACTTTACGTTACAGTGCAGACAGAGGAAACGCAGAAGCAGCTGTTTGACATTTAATAGATACCTTGAATGAATAATTCCAAGATTCTAATAACCACCTTCATCAAGGCATTTTGTAGCCATTGACGCGTGGAAGTACTTGAGTAGGCCCTGCTACCGTTATGCTAAATGTCGGATAAGATACATGTTGACAAGAATGAAGGCTTTTATTAGACATTCCCTCGATTTTTTGGGGCAGCGGTTACAGTAACGCAAGTTGTGGCCACAGTTCAAGTTTTTAGAAGTGAGTCAAGGGCAGCACAAAAAATGAATATATTGCCGATCCAGATGCGAACCACGGCAATAGCGTTGCGCAACCTCATTGGTCGACTGGCGCATTTTTCTTAGAATAATGAACTGAACGCCAACGGTACCAACTATTTCGTCAATAAAAAAGATGCGTGTTCTATGCCAACGTCATGCTAATCTGCCCCCATCGACTGAAACAAAAATGTCCCGTCTGCATGAGACACATCGTTCTTCAGAAAAGCTTACTCGACTGGGTTTCTTGCACGGTGAATTAGTGCCCAGCAGGAAAAAAAAATTGTCAGTGATGCTGCGGTTCAGGCAGAATTGCAATCTTGGTTTCAGTTACAGGCGACAGGACAGTATACACCAATATATGAAACAGAGAGGTGAAAAACATGAAATTCTTAAAAAATTGAGGACGGTTCCCATCTGCAAAACCACCCTTGGCACCCCTCAATCCCCTCATAACAGCACGCTATTGTGATTTGCGTGCCTCATTTCAAGTAAATTCCACATTACATTTTGGGTGCCCCTTGAAAAGCATCCTCCTGTGGTTGCATAGCATCAAGCAGGAACATTGACCAGTTCTGCGACATATCAGTGCTTAGTAGGTACCTTACATGTTTCATCTTCGAGGAGATGAAAGATAAATCAAAATATGCCGGCATTTTTTTACACGCACTGTATAGAAGAACTGTTTATGCAGTGCACTGCATAGCGCATGATTTCAGGCTAAAACCTAGCAGACATCTGCTTGATACTAGTCAAACTTTATTAAGTGTTTAATTAGAAAAGAACCATGAAGTCAATTTAAGAAGATTGAAAAATAGCAGCAAATGTGATAATGCGTGGATCTTGACAATGACTGCTGCCACAGTGAGAGCAGATCAGCCTTAGTAAGACAGCACCGCCTGCACACAAAAGCTGGCTGTTGCAGGTGACATTTGGAGGTTCTTGTAAACGGAGGCAAGAAAAATCTGCACTGCAGAGCAACATAAAGCAAGAAATGAGAATGTGCAAAGTGGATGTTAAATTAGCACTTTGTGCAAACCCACAGTTTGGCTCATAGGTAAAGTAAATTGAAATACTCCTTTGAATTTAAGCACTGGGCTCTTGTGGCATGATGAGAGGGTATGGAAGATTATTCATTCATTTTCTCGCTTATAGGTATTAAAACCCACAGCAGAGTAAGAGAAAGGAGTAGCGCCATGAGTTTCGCGCCAGACAGACAGCTTTGCCATGGAGGGAAATATGCGAAGACTTCTTCTGCTACTGCTGCGACGTTCGAGGGTGCATCTCTAGGTGCTGCCGCCGCCATCAGCAGTGACCTTCACGGTTTTCCATCCACCAACTGCTCACGCAGGTGCTTTAGCCCAGGTCGCTACCTCGTCTCTTTCGCAGCTATTAAAAAACACCTCATGTTCTCTCAGTCGCTTGTCTCATTTCGTAGTCTCACGCTGCGCCGACATGGCAACGTTTCTATGAATCACAGCGTTGCCTTCTCTCCGATCTCATGTCGAGCATGTGCGCAGCAAAACGTGTAATACGCGGAACAATGAAAGCGGCGAATGCACTTTTCGACCCTAGAAAATATCATCGGCGGGTCAATCGCAGGGTGTCCTGAAACTGGATAAAAAGCAACTTGCCGCAGGTGGGATACGATCCCACAGATTGTTCTCAAGCTGCGGCAAATTGTTTTTTCATCCATATTCATTTAAATATTTTATAGTTTCTTCATATAATTTATTAGACAGAAAAATGTTGTTCTTGGTGACAGTGTTTGTTGGCTTCTTATGCTATGACTAACAAAATCGGGCCCCTCGGTTACCCCCTTTCTTCTTATCTACTCTAAGCATTTATCGCTACCTCATGCTACATAAACACACATTCAAGAACCTATTCCAGAAAACGCTCAAACTAGCTGGAGAAAATCTGGCAGATATATGAAGATAATTTCATGCTCCCCACACCACGCAGGCGTATCTTTATATCAGACCAACAGGAAGGTACTGGTGGAATGACTCCTCGCGTTTGTCACAGGCCCCGTCCGCATACCAGAGAAGGTACGGCGCTAAGGAGGGACACAAGTCCAGACCTAATCTTTACGAAAAATATTGAAAAGGCGACGTAGCGCAACACAATGGAAGACTTGGGTAGAGCCAGACTTACACGCCGGAGATAGACGTCAGAGAAGGGCCGAATTGACGCAAGGAACAACAGATCAAATTAATTGACGGGGAACTAGTTCATAGAAACCGAGATACGACAGAGTAATGATCCATCACAGACATATATCAATGTACTGATGAGCTCACCGATGACTTCAAAGCAGCGACAAATATACCGCCACCTGGATTTGCCTTGGGGATATGCGACAGGAGACTTCCCCAGGCATGGGAAACTAAACAGTGGCTTCAAAATTGATTTAAAGGTCAGAAGCATAAGTAAAAATTAGGGACGCGCACAGCACTCTCCAACAAAAAATAGAATAATATACTAACCAATTGATGAAGCAACAATCGAACGAGATATGTAACTCCATGGACATGCAATTAAGCACTGGCTAAACAAGGCATATGCTAGGTTTCTGCTTGACCGTGACAAAAACAAGAAAACTACAGGCAAGCAATCAATGAGTTATTACATGCATATGAGGGCAAAGAAAAGTGAATTTCTTAATCTATTAGAGCATAATACATGAGACAGGCACATCTTTGCAGCCATTCTAGCTACAACGGGAATATAAGCGCAAAATAAGGCCAGCAACTCACGGAAGCATAAATCCACTCGGCCCTGCAAAAGCTAAACACCAAATCAGCCCCAGGCACGGACAGTGCAACCAACAGGGGTCGACCATGAATCAATCAAGAAAATAACAGAATTCATGAATGAGCGTGGGATAAAGGTAGAAGCACATGCAAATGGAAGAAAGCGACGATAACGCTCATTGCAAAACATCGTAAGAAGCTTGAGATCGACAACCTCGGACCGGTCTTCCTAACATCCTGCGTCGGATGCTAATGGAATATGTAATTTTATACAGAGTAAATAACTTTTTAGGAGATAATAACGCATACCGAGATACAATGATAGAGTTACGCAAGAACCTTTCGACATAGGATGCGATGCTTTAATTTAATCATCAGATAATCGATCGTAACATATGCTCTACAAATACCATCTTGGGTCTTGATCTTAAAAAGGCTTTTGATAATACCAATCACGAAAACAAACTAGAAAACATCGAACGGACAGGACTATAGCAACGAGCATATAACTAAATGAACACATTCCTATCCGATAGGAAAGCAGTCTTCTCCGCCGTAGGGCTCATGTCGCCCAAGATCGACAAGGGGGGGGGGAGGGTTGCACCACTCAATGCGTTGCCATCTCCCCGATTCTGTTCAATCTAGTCTTGCTGGGACTCCCCAAAAAACTAAATCGCACAGAGTCCTTGAATCAGATAATCTATGCGGACGAAATAACTCTCTCGATATTCTGATGGCACTGTCGGATATCCAGAAATACGGCTCCAGACCACAATAAACACAGTTGAGGAACAACTCTTAGGAACAGGCATCACATTCTCTGCACAGAAATCAGCACTTCTACTATACCGCTCGACACGTAGGGGCAGGACTCCAAAACAATACGCTAGAAGCGAGGCTTATGAAGAAGTAAAGCTACAAACCATGAATGGGCGGTATATGTGAGCGTCAACAAGCTCAAGGTGTTGGCTCTAGAGATCGAGAATAAAGGTAAAATACGGAAAACATTAGAAAGTTAGGCACGAAGGTATCAAACACCATGAGATTAATCAAACTAAATACTAACAAGCACCAGGATATCAAGGAAGAAACTAAAATGCGGCTGAAACAATCATTCCTAACTAGACAGATCACATACATAGCAGCCTTCCAGAATGGGTTTGCACCTGAAAATATCAAACTTAGAAAAGCACAGAGACTCTCATCAGTACGATCATGGATTTCTTGCTAAAGTTAGGACTCCACAACACACCAGATGAACTCATAGAAACACAACAAATGTCTCAGGTGGAACGACTAACCAAAAATAAATGGGCCGACATATACTAGGCAAGCTAGGAATGAACCAGCACATTCTATAAGGAGAAAAGAGGACGATAACGAGAGACCTTTTTGGCTAACTCCTAATACCCAATATACAAAAACATGCATTCAGGTTACAGCGAGTGTAGACGCACGAGCAAAGCAGAGATAACGATTCAAATATATGGTTGAGACGAAACAACAAGCTTCGTAGATGTGGCCCAATAACCCCACAGAAATCGCTACTAGATATATCCTAGATCACATCAATAAGCCACTTACAAGTGTATCAGCTATTACCAAGCATTTCTAGACAGCAGAAAAAGTTGCCATTGCACTAGAATTCGTCTCCACGAATGCTCAATACATCATTAGCTATTCACAGGTGGCGGTTCAGGCAGAATTGGAATCTAGGTTTCAGTTACAGCCGACAGGACAGTGTAACACGAATATATGAAATAGAGAGGTGTGGAACATGAAATTTTTAAAAAATTGAGGATGGTTCCCATCTGGAAAACCGCCCTTGGCACCACTCTATCCGCTCATAACAGCACGTTATTGTGATTTGCGTGCCTCATTTTAAGTGAATTCTACCTTACTTTTTGGGGGCCCCTTGAAAAGCATCGTCATGTGGTTGCCCAGCATCAAGCAAGAATATTGGCCATTTCTGTGACATATCAGAGATTAGTAGGTTCCTTACATATCGCTTCTTCGAGGAGCTGATAGATAAATCATAATATGCCGGTATTTTTTTACACGCACTGTACAGAAGAGCTCTTTATGTCCTGCACTGCATAGAGCATGATTTCATGCTAAAACCTAGCAAGATATCTGCTTGATACTATATGACCTAGTCAAACTTTATTAAGTATTTTTTTAAAAAGGAACCATGAAGTCAATTTAACAAGATTGAAAAATAGCAGCAAATGTGATAATCCGTGGATCTTGACGATGACTGCTGCCACAGTGAGAGCAGATCAGCCTTAGTAAGACAGCACCGCCTGCACACAAAAGCTTGCTATTGCAGGTGAGATTTGGAGGTTCTTGTTAACGGAGGCAAGAAAAATCTGCACAGCAGAGCATAATAAAGCAAGATAAGAAATGAGAATGTGCAAAGTGGATGTTAAATTGGCACTATGTGCAAAGCAACAAGTTAGGCTCACAAGTAAAATAAATTGAAATACTCCTTTGATTTTAAGCACTGGGCGCTTGTGGCATGATGAGATGGCATGGAAGATTGTTCATTCATTTTCTCGCTTATAGGTATTAAAACCCACAGCTGAATAAGAGAAAGGAGTACCGCCATGTATGGTGTTTCGCGCCAGATAGACAGCTTTCCCATGGAGGGAAATGTGCGAAGACTTCTTCTCCTACAGCTGCGACGTTCGAGGGTGCATCTCTAGGTGCTGCCGCCGCCGCCAGCAGTGACCTTCTCGGTTTTCCATCTGCCAACTGCTCACGCAGGTGCATTAGCCCAGGTCACTACCTCGTCTCTTTCGCAGTTAATTAAAAACGCCTCATGTTCTCTCAGTCGCTTGTCTCATTTCGTAGTCTCACGCTGCGCTGACATGGCAACGTTTCTATGAATCACAGCGTTGCCTCCTCTCCCATCTCATGTCGCGCATGCGCGCAGCAAAACATGTAATACGCCGAACAATGAAAGCGGCGAATGCACCTTTCGACACTAGAAAATGTCATCGGCGCGTCAATCGCAGGGTGTCCTGTAACTGTATAAAAAACAACTTGCCGCAGGTGGGACACGATCCCACAGATATTCTCAAGCTGCGGCAAATTGTTTTGTCATCCACTTTCATTTAAATAATTTATCGTTTCTTTATATCATTTATTGGACAGAAAAATGTTTTCCTTGGTGACAGTGTTTGTTGGCTTCTTATGCTATGACTAATAAAATCGGGACCCTCGGTTGCCCCCTTTCTTCTTATTTACTCTGAGCATTTATCGCTACGTCATGCTGCATAAACACACATTCAAGAACCTATTCCAGAAAACGCTCAAACTAGCTGGAGAAAATCTGGCAGATATATGAAGATACTTTCATGCTCCCCACGCCACGCGGCCGTATCTTTATACCAGCAGACCAACAGGAAGGTACTGGTGGAATGACTCCTAAGGATTAGGCCTCGCGTTTGTCACAGGCCCCGTCACTCATACCAGAGAAGGCACGGCGCTAAAATGGGACACAAGTCCAGACCTAATCTTTACGAAAAGTATTGAGAAGGCGACGTAGCGCAACACAATGGAAGACTTGGGTAGAGCCGGGCTTACACGCTGGAGATACACGTCAGAGAAGGGCCGAATACACGCAAGGAACAACAGATCAAATTAATTGACGGGGAACTAGTTCGTAGAATCCGAGATACGACACAGCAATGATCCATCACAGACATATACCAATGTACTAATGAACTTAGCGATGACTTCACAGCTGCCACAAAAATACCGCCACCTGGATTTGCCTTGGAGAAATTCGACAGGAGACTTCCCCACGCATGGGAAGCTAAACAGTGGCTTCAAAATTGACTGAAAGGTCAGAAGCATAAGTAACAATTAGGGATGAGCATAGCACTCTCCAACAAAGAAATAGAATAATATGATAACCAAGTGATGAAGCAACAATCGAACGAGATATGTAACTTCATGGACATGCAATTAAGCACTGGCTAAACGTGGCATATGCTAGGTTTCTGCTTGACCATGACAAAACACAAGAAAACTACAGGCAAACAATCAATGAGTTATTACATGCATATGAGGGCAAAGAAAAATGAATTTCTCAATCAATTAGAGCATAATACATCAGACAGGCACATCTTTGCAGCCATTCTAGCTACAACAGGGAATATAAGCGCAAAATAAGATCAGCAACTCACGGAAGCATAAATCCACTCGGCCCTGCAAAAGCTAAACACCAAATCAGCCCCAGGCACGGACAGTACAACCAACAGGGCTCGACGATGAGTCGATCAAGAAAATAAGAGAATTCATGAATGAGCGTGGGATAAAGGGAGAAGCACATGCAAATGGAAGAAAGCGATGATAACGCTCATTGCAAAACATCGTAAGAAGCTTGAGATCGACAACCTCAGACCGGTCTTCCTAACATCCTGCGTCGGATGCTAATGGAATATGTAATTTTATACAGAGTAAATTACTTTTTAGCAGATAATAACGTATACCGAGATACAATGATAGAATTACGCAAGAACCTTTCGACATAGGATGTGATGCCTTAATTTAAACATCAGATAATCGATCATAACATATGCTCTACAAGGCCCATCTTGGGTCTTGATCTTAAAAAGGCATTTGATAATGCCAACCACGCAAACATACTAGAAAACATCGAACGGACAGGACTAGAGCAACGGGCATATAACTAAATGAACACATTCCTATCCAATAGGAAAGCAGTCTTCTCCGCCGTAGGGCTCATGTCGCCCAAGATCGACAAAGGGGGGGGGTTCCACGACTCAACGCGTTGCCATCTCCCCGATGCTGTTCAATCTAGTCTTGTTGGGGTTCCCCATAAAACTAAATCACATAGAGTCCTTGAATCCGATAATCTATGCGGACGAAATAACTATCTGGATATTCGGATGGCACTGTCGGATACACAGAAATGCGGCTCCAGACCACAATAAACACAGTTGAGGAACAACTCTTAGGAAAAGGCATCACATTCTCTGCACAGAAATCAGCACTTCTACTATACCGCTCGACACGTAGGGGCAGGACTCCAAAACAATACGCTAGAAGCGAGGCTTATGAAGAAGTAAAGCTACAAACCATGAATGGGCGGTATATGTGAGCGTCAACAAGCTCAAGGTGTTGGCTCTAGAGATCGAGAATAGAGGTAAAATACGGAAAACATTAGAAAGTTAGGCACGAAGGTATCAAACACCATGAGATCAATCAAACTAAATACTAACAAGCACCAGGATATCAAGGAAGAAACTAAAATGCGGCTGAAACAATCATTCCTAACTAGACAGATCACATACATAGCAGCCTTCCAGAATGGGTTTGCACCTGAAAATATCAAACTTAGAAAAGCACAGAGACTCTCATCAGTACGATCATGGATTTCTTGCTAAAGTTAGGACTCCACAACACACCAGATGAACTCATAGAAACACAACAAATGTCTCAGGTGGAACGACTAACCAAAAATAAATGGGCCGACATATACTACGCAAGCTAGGAATGAACCAGCACATTCTATAAGGAGAAAAGAGGACGATAACGAGAGACCTTTTTGGCTAACTCCTAATACACAATATACAAAAACATGCATTCAGGTTACAGCGAGTGTAGACGCACGAGCAAAGCAGAGATAACGATTCAAATATATGGTTGAGACGAAACAACAAGCTTCGTAGATGTGGCCCAATAACCCCACAGAAATCGCTACTAGATATATCCTAGATCACATCAATAAGCCACTTACAAGTGTATCAGCTATTACCAAGCATTTCTAGACAGCAGAAAGAGTTGCCATTGCACTAGAATTCGTCTCCACGAATGCTCAATACATCATTAGCTATTCACAGGTGGCGGTTCAGGCAGAATTGGAATCTAGGTTTCAGTTACAGCCGACAGGACAGTGTAACACGAATATATGAAATAGAGAGGTGTGGAACATGAAATTTTTAAAAAATTGAGGATGGTTCCCATCTGGAAAACCGCCCTGGCACCACTCTATCCGCTCATAACAGCACGTTATTGTGATTTGCGTGCCTCATTTTAAGTGAATTCTACCTTACTTTTTGGGGGCCCCTTGAAAAGCATCGTCATGTGGTTGCACAGCATCAAGCAAGAATATTGGCCATTTCAGTGACATATCAGAGATTAGTAGGTTCCTTACATATCGCTTCTTCGAGGAGCTGATAGATAAATCATAATATGCCGGTATTTTTTTACACGCACTGTACAGAAGAGCTCTTTATGTCCTGCACTGCATAGAGCATGATTTCATACTAAAACCTAGCAAGACATCTGCTTGATACTATATGACCTAGTCAAACTTTATTAAGTATTTTTTTTAAAAAGGAACCATGAAGTCAATTTAACAAGATTGAAAAATAGCAGCAAATGTGATAATGCGTGGATCTTGACGATGACTGCTGCCACAGTGAGAGCAGATCAGCCTTAGTAAGACAGCACCGCCTGCACACAAAAGCTTGCTATTGCAGGTGATATTTGGAGGTTCTTGTTAACGGAGGCAAGAAAAATCTGCACAGCAGAGCAAAATAAAGCAAGATAAGAAATGAGAATGTGCAAAGTGGATGTTAAATTGGCACTATGTGCAAAGCAACAAGTTAGGCTCACAAGTAAAATAAATTGAAATACTCCTTTGATTTTAAGCACTGGGCGCTTGTGGCATGATGAGATGGCATGGAAGATTATTCATTCATTTTCTCGCTTATAGGTATTAAAACCCACAGCTGAATAAGAGAAAGGAGTACCGCCATGTATGGTGTTTCGCGCCAGATAGACAGCTTTCCCATGGAGGGATATATGCGAAGACTTCTTCTCCTACAGCTGCGACGTTCGAGGGTGCATCTCTAGGTGCTGCCGCCGCCGTCAGCAGTGACCTTCTCGGTTTTCCATCTGCCAACTGCTCACGCAGGTGCATTAGCCCAGGTCACTACCTCGTCTCTTTCGCAGTTAATTAAAAACGCCTCATGTTCTCTCAGTCGCTTGTCTCATTTCGTAGTCTCACGCTGCGCCGACATGGCAACGTTTCTATGAATCACAGCGTTGCCTCCTCTCCCATCTCATGTCGCGCATGCGCGCAGCAAAACATGTAATACGCCGAACAATGAAAGCGGCGAATGCACCTTTCGACACTAGAAAATGTCATCGGCGCGTCAATCGCAGGGTGTCCAGTAACTGTATAAAAAACAACTTGCCGCAGGTGGGACACGATCCCACAGATATTCTCAAGCTGCGGCAAATTGTTTTGTCATCCACTTTCATTTAAATAATTTATCGTTTCTTTATATCATTTATTGGACAGAAAAATGTTTTCCTTGGTGACAGTGTTTGTTGGCTTCTTATGCTATGACTAATAAAATCGGGACCCTCGGTTGCCCCCTTTCTTCTTATTTACTCTGAGCATTTACCGCTACGTCCTGCTGCATAAACACATATTCAAGAACCTATTCCAGAAAACGCTCAAACTAGCTGGAGAAAATCTGGCAGATATATGAAGATACTTTCATGCTCCCCACACCACGCGGCCGTATCTTTATATCAGACCAACTAGAAGGTACTGGTGGAATGACTCCTAAGGATTAGGCCTCGCGTTTGTCACAGGCCCCGTCACTCATACCAGAGAAGGCACGGCGCTAAAATGGGACACAAGTCCAGACCTAATCTTTAGCAAAAGTATTCAGAAGGCGACGTAGCGCAACACAATGGAAGACTTGGGTAGAGCCGGGCTTACACGCTGGAGATACACGTCAGAGAAGGGCCGAATACACGCAAGGAACAACAGATCAAATTAATTGACGGGGAACTAGTTCGTAGAATCCGAGATACGACACAGCAATGATCCATCACAGACATATACCAATGTACTAATGAACTTAGCGATGACTTCACAGCTGCCACAAAAATACCGCCACCTGGATTTGCCTTGGAGAAATGCGACAGGAGACTTCCCCACGCATGGGAAACTAAACAGTGGCTTCAAAATTGATTTAAAGGTCAGAAGCATAAGTAAAAATTAGGGACGCGCACAGCACTCTCCAACAAAAAATAGAATAATATACTAACCAATTGATGAAGCAACAATCGAACGAGATATGTAACTCCATGGACATGCAATTAAGCACTGGCTAAACAAGGCATATGCTAGGTTTCTGCTTGACCGTGACAAAAACAAGAAAACTACAGGCAAGCAATCAATGAGTTATTACATGCATATGAGGGCAAAGAAAAGTGAATTTCTCAATCTATTAGAGCATAATACATGAGACAGGCACATCTTTGCAGCCATTCTAGCTACAACGGGAATATAAGCGCAAAATAAGGCCAGCTACTCACGGAAGCATAAATCCACTCGGCCCTGCAAAAGCTAAACACCAAATCAGCCCCAGGCACGGACAGTGCAACCAACAGGGGTCGACCATGAATCGATCAAGAAAATAACATAATTCATGAATGAGCGTGGGATAAAGGTAGAAGCACATGCAAATGGAAGAAAGCGACGATAACGCTCATTGCAAAACATCGTAAGAAGCTTGAGATCGACAACCTCGGACCGGTCTTCCTAACATCCTGCGTCGGATGCTAATGGAATATGTAATTTTATACAGAGTAAATAACTTTTTAGGAGATAATAACGCATACCGAGATACAATGATAGAGTTACGCAAGAACCTTTCGACATAGGATGCGATGCTTTAATTTAATCATCAGATAATCGATCATAACATATGCTCTACAAATACCATCTTGGGTCTTGATCTTAAAAAGGCTTTTGATAATACCAATCACGAAAACAAACTAGAAAACATCGAACGGACAGGACTATAGCAACGGGCATATAACTAAATGAACACATTCCTATCCGATGGGAAAGCAGTCTTCTCCGCCGTAGGGCTCATGTCGCCCAAGATCGACAAGGGGGGGGGAGGGTTGCACCACTCAATGCGTTGCCATCTCCCCGATTCTGTTCAATCTAGTCTTGCTGGGACTCCCCAAAAAACTAAATCGCGCAGAGTCCTTGAATCAGATAATCTATGCGGACGAAATAACTCTCTCGATATTCTGATGGCACTGTCGGATATCCAGAAATACGGCTCCAGACCACAATAAACACAGTTCAGGAACAACTCTTAGGAACAGGCATCACATTCTCTGCACAGAAATCAGCACTTCTACTATACCGCTCGACACGTAGGGGCAGGACTCCAAAACAATACGCTAGAAGCGAGGCTTATAAAGAAGTAAAGCTACAAACCATGAATGGGCGGTATATGTGAGCGTCAACAAGCTCAAGGTGTTGGCTCTAGAGATCGAGAATAGAGGTAAAATACGGAAAACATTAGAAAGTTAGGCACGAAGGTATCAAACACCATGAGATCAATCAAACTAAATACTAACAAGCACCAGGATATCAAGAAAGAAACTAAAATGCGGCTGAAACAATCATTCCTAACTAGACAGATCACATACATAGCAGCCTTCCAGAATGGGTTTGCACCTGAAAATATCAAACTTAGAAAAGCACAGAGACTCTCATCAGTACGATCATGGATTTCTTGCTAAAGTTAGGACTCCACAACACACCAGATGAACTCATAGAAACACAACAAATGTCTCAGGTGGAACGACTAACCAAAAATAAATGGGCCGACATATACTAGGCAAGCTAGGAATGAACCAGCACATTCTATAAGGAGAAAAGAGGACGATAACGAGAGACCTTTTTGGCTAACTCCTAATACCCAATATACAAAAACATGCATTCAGGTTACAGCGAGTGTAGACGCACGAGCAAAGCAGAGATAACGATTCAAATATATGGTTGAGACGAAACAACAAGCTTCGTAGATGTGGCCCAATAACCCCACAGAAATCGCTACTAGATATATCCTAGATCACATCAATAAGCCACTTACAAGTGTATCAGCTATTACCAAGCATTTCTAGACAGCAGAAAAAGTTGCCATTGCACTAGAATTCGTCTCCACGAATGCTCAATACATCATTAGCTATTCACAGGTGGCGGTTCAGGCAGAATTGGAATCTAGGTTTCAGTTACAGCCGACAGGACAGTGTAACACGAATATATGAAATAGAGAGGTGTGGAACATGAAATTTTTAAAAAATTGAGGATGGTTCCCATCTGGAAAACCGCCCTTGGCACCACTCTATCCGCTCATAACAGCACGTTATTGTGATTTGCGTGCCTCATTTTAAGTGAATTCTACCTTACTTTTTGGGGGCCCCTTGAAAAGCATCGTCATGTGGTTGCCCAGCATCAAGCAAGAATATTGGCCATTTCTGTGACATATCAGAGATTAGTAGGTTCCTTACATATCGCTTCTTCGAGGAGCTGATAGATAAATCATATTATGCCGGTATTTTTTTACACGCACTGTACAGAAGAGCTCTTTATGTCCTGCACTGCATAGAGCATGATTTCATGCTAAAACCTAGCAAGACATCTGCTTGATACTATATGACCTAGTCAAACTTTATTAAGTATTTTTTTAAAAAGGAACCATGAAGTCAATTTAACAAGATTGAAAAATAGCAGCAAATGTGATAATCCGTGGATCTTGACGATGACTGCTGCCACAGTGAGAGCAGATCAGCCTTAGTAAGACAGCACCGCCTGCACACAAAAGCTTGCTATTGCAGGTGATATTTGGAGGTTCTTGTTAACGGAGGCAAGAAAAATCTGCACAGCAGAGCATAATAAAGCAAGATAAGAAATGAGAATGTGCAAAGTGGATGTTAAATTGGCACTATGTGCAAAGCAACAAGTTAGGCTCACAAGTAAAATAAATTGAAATACTCCTTTGATTTTAAGCACTGGGCGCTTGTGGCATGATGAGATGGCATGGAAGATTATTCATTCATTTTCTCGCTTATAGGTATTAAAACCCACAGCTGAATAAGAGAAAGGAGTACCGCCATGTATGGTGTTTCGCGCCAGATAGACAGCTTTCCCATGGAGGGAAATATGCGAAGACTTCTTCTCCTACAGCTGCGACGTTCGAGGGTGCATCTCTAGGTGCTGCCGCCGCCGTCAGCAGTGACCTTCTCGGTGTTCCATCTGCCAACTGCTCACGCAGGTGCATTAGCCCAGGTCACTACCTCGTCTCTTTCGCAGTTAATTAAAAACGCCTCATGTTCTCTCAGTCGCTTGTCTTATTTCGTAGTCTCACGCTGCGCCGACATGGCAACGTTTCTATGAATCACAGCGTTGCCTCCTCTCCCATCTCATGTCGCGCATGCGCGCAGCAAAACATGTAATACGCCGAACAATGAAAGCGGCGAATGCACCTTTCGACACTAGAAAATGTCATCGGCGCGTCAATCGCAGGGTGTCCTGTAACTGTATAAAAAACAACTTGCCGCAGGTGGGACACGATCCCAAAGATATTCTCAAGCTGCGGCAAATTGTTTTGTCATCCACTTTCATTTAAATAATTTATCGTTTCTTTATATCATTTATTGGACAGAAAAATGTTTTCCTTGGTGACAGTGTTTGTTGGCTTCTTATGCTATGACTAATAAAATCGGGACCCTCGGTTGCCCCCTTTCTTCTTATTTACTCTGAGCATTTATCGCTACGTCATGCTGCATAAACACACATTCAAGAACCTATTCCCGAAAACGCTCAAACTAGCTGGAGAAAATCTGGCAGATATATGAAGATACTTTCATGCTCCCCACACCACGCGGCCGTATCTTTATATCAGACCAACTAGTAGGTACTGGTGGAATGACTCCTAAGGATTAGGCCTCGCGTTTGTCACAGGCCCCGTCACTCATACCAGAGAAGGCACGGCGCTAAAATGGGGCACAAGTCCAGACCTAATCTTTACGAAAAGTATTGAGAAGGCGACGTAGCGCAACACAATGGAAGACTTGGGTAGAGCCGGGCTTACACGCTGGAGGTACACGTCAGAGAAGGGCCGAATACACGCAAGGAACAACAGATCAAATTAATTGACGGGGAACTAGTTCGTAGAATCCGAGATACGACACAGCAATGATCCATCACAGACATATACCAATGTTCTAATGAGCTTAGCGATGACGTCACAGCTGCCACAAAAATACCGCCACCTGGATTTGCCTTGGAGAAATGCGACAGGAGACTTCCCCACGCATGGGAAGCTAAACAGTGGCTTCAAAATTGACTGAAAGGTCAGAAGCATAAGTAACAATTAGGGATGCGCATAGCACTCTCCAACAAAGAAATAGAATAATATGATAACCAAGTGATGAAGCAACAATCGAACGAGATATGTAACTCCATGGACATGCAATTAAGCACTGGCTAAACGTGGCATATGCTAGGTTTCTGCTTGACCATGACAAAAACAAGAAAACTACAGGCAAACAATCAATGACTTATTACATGCATATGAGGGCAAAGAAAAATGAATTTCTCAATCAATTAGAGCATAATACATCAGACAGGCACATCTTTGCAACCACTCTAGCTACAACGGGGAATATAAGCGCAAAATAAGATCAGCAACTCACGGAAGCATAAATCCACTCGGCCCTGCAAAAGCTAAACACCAAATCAGCCCCAGGCACGGACAGTGCAACCAACAGGGGTCGACCATGAATAGATCAAGAAAATAACATCTTTCATGAATGAGCGTGGGATAAAGGTAGAAGCACATGCAAATGGAAGAAAGCGACGATAACGCTCATTGCAAAACATCGTAAGAAGCTTGAGATCGACAACCTCGGACCGGTCTTCCTAACATCCTGCGTCGGATGCTAATGGAATATGTAATTTTATACAGAGTAAATAACTTTTTAGGAGATAATAACGCATACCGAGATACAATGATAGAGTTACGCAAGAACCTTTCGACATAGGATGCGATGCTTTAATTTAATCATCAAATAATCGATCATAACATATGCTCTACAAATACCATCTTGGGTCTTGATCTTAAAAAGGCTTTTGATAATACCAATCCCGAAAACAAACTAGAAAACATCGAACGGACAGGACTATAGCAACGGGCATATAACTAAATGAACACATTCCTATCCGATAGGAAAGCAGTCTTCTCCGCCGTAGGGCTCATGTCGCCCAAGATCGACAAGGGGGGGGGAGGGTTGCACCACTCAATGCGTTGCCATCTCCCCGATTCTGTTCAATCTAGTCTTGCTGGGACTCCCCAAAAAACTAAATCGCACAGAGTCCTTGAATCAGATAATCTATGCGGACGAAATAACTATCTCGATATTCTGATGGCGCTGTCGGATATCCAGAAATACGGCTCCAGACCACAATAAACACAGTTTAGGAACAACTCTTAGGAACAGGCATCACATTCTCTGCACAGAAATCAGCACTTCTACTATACCGCTCGACACGTAGGGGCAGGACTCCAAAACAATGCGCTAGAAGCGAGGCTTATGAAGAAGTAAAGCTACAAACCATGAATGGGCGGTATATGTGAGCGTCAACAAGCTCAAGGTGTTGGCTCTAGAGATCGAGAATAGAGGTAAAATACGGAAAACATTAGAAAGTTAGGCACGAAGGTATCAAACACCATGAGATCAATCAAACTAAATACTAACAAGCACCAGGATATCAAGAAAGAAACTAAAATGCGGCTGAAACAATCATTCCTAACTAGACAGATCACATACATAGCAGCCTTCCAGAATGGGTTTGCACCTGAAAATATCAAACTTAGAAAAGCACAGAGACTCTCATCAGTACGATCATGGATTTCTTGCTAAAGTTAGGACTCCACAACACACCAGATGAACTCATAGAAACACAACAAATGTCTCAGGTGGAACGACTAACCAAAAATAAATGGGCCGACATATACTAGGCAAGCTAGGAATGAACCAGCACATTCTATAAGGAGAAAAGAGGACGATAACGAGAGACCTTTTTGGCTAACTCCTAATACCCAATATACAAAAACATGCATTCAGGTTACAGCGAGTGTAGACGCACGAGCAAAGCAGAGATAACGATTCAAATATATGGTTGAGACGAAACAACAAGCTTCGTAGATGTGGCCCAATAACCCCACAGAAATCGCTACTAGATATATCCTAGATCACATCAATAAGCCACTTACAAGTGTATCAGCTATTACCAAGCATTTCTAGACAGCAGAAAAAGTTGCCATTGCACTAGAATTCGTCTCCACGAATGCTCAATACATCATTAGCTATTCACAGGTGGCGGTTCAGGCAGAATTGGAATCTAGGTTTCAGTTACAGCCGACAGGACAGTGTAACACGAATATATGAAATAGAGAGGTGTGGAACATGAAATTTTTAAAAAATTGAGGATGGTTCCCATCTGGAAAACCGCCCTTGGCACCACTCTATCCGCTCATAACAGCACGTTATTGTGATTTGCGTGCCTCATTTTAAGTGAATTCTACCTTACTTTTTGGGGGCCCCTTGAAAAGCATCGTCATGTGGTTGCCCAGCATCAAGCAAGAATATTGGCCATTTTTGTGACATATCAGAGATTAGTAGGTTCCTTACATATCGCTTCTTCGAGGAGCTGATAGATAAATCATAATATGCCGGTATTTTTTTACACGCACTGTACAGAAGAGCTCTTTATGTCCTGCACTGCATAGAGCATGATTTCATGCTAAAACCTAGCAAGACATCTGCTTGATACTATATGACCTAGTCAAACTTTATTAAGTATTTTTTTAAAAAGGAACCATGAAGTCAATTTAACAAGATTGAAAAATAGCAGCAAATGTGATAATCCGTGGATCTTGACGATGACTGCTGCCACAGTGAGAGCAGATCAGCCTTAGTAAGACAGCACCGCCTGCACACAAAAGCTTGCTATTGCAGGTGATATTTGGAGGTTCTTGTTAACGGAGGCAAGAAAAGTCTGCACAGCAGAGCATAATAAAGCAAGATAAGAAATGAGAATGTGCAAAGTGGATGTTAAATTGGCACTATGTGCAAAGCAACAAGTTAGGCTCACAAGTAAAATAAATTGAAATATTCCTTTGATTTTAAGCACTGGGCGCTTGTGGCATGATGAGATGGCATGGAAGATTATTCATTCATTTTCTCGCTTATAGGTATTAAAACCCACAGCTGAATAAGAGAAAGGAGTACCGCCATGTATGGTGTTTCGCGCCAGATAGACAGCTTTCCCATGGAGGGAAATGTGCGAAGACTTCTTCTCCTACAGCTGCGACGTTCGAGGGTGCATCTCTAGGTGCTGCCGCCGCCGCCAGCAGTGACCTTCTCGGTTTTCCATCTGCCAACTGCTCACGCAGGTGCATTAGCCCAGGTCACTACCTCGTCTCTTTCGCAGTTAATTAAAAACGCCTCATGTTCTCTCAGTCGCTTGTCTCATTTCGTAGTCTCACGCTGCGCTGACATGGCAACGTTTCTATGAATCACAGCGTTGCCTCCTCTCCCATCTCATGTCGCGCATGCGCGCAGCAAAACATGTAATACGCCGAACAATGAAAGCGGCGAATGCACCTTTCGACACTAGAAAATGTCATCGGTGCGTCAATCGCAGGGTGTCCTGTAACTGTATAAAAAACAACTTGCCGCAGGTGGGACACGATCCCACAGATATTCTCAAGCTGCGGCAAATTGTTTTGTCATCCACTTTCATTTAAATAATTTATCGTTTCTTTATATCATTTATTGGACAGAAAAATGTTTTCCTTGGTGACAGTGTTTGTTGGCTTCTTATGCTATGACTAATAAAATCGGGACCCTCGGTTGCCCCCTTTCTTCTTATTTACTCTGAGCATTTATCGCTACGTCATGCTGCATAAACACACATTCAAGAACCTATTCCAGAAAACGCTCAAACTAGCTGGAGAAAATCTGGGAGATATATGAAGATACTTTCATGCTCCCCACGCCACGCGGCCGTATCTTTATACCAGCAGACCAACAGGAAGGTACTGGTGGAATGACTCCTAAGGATTAGGCCTCGCGTTTGTCACAGGCCCCGTCACTCATACCAGAGAAGGCACGGCGCTAAAATGGGACACAAGTCCAGACCTAATCTTTACGAAAAGTATTGAGAAGGCGACGTAGCGCAACACAATGGAAGACTTGGGTAGAGCCGGGCTTACACGCTGGAGATACACGTCAGAGAAGGGCCGAATACACGCAAGGAACAACAGATCAAATTAATTGACGGGGAACTAGTTCGTAGAATCCGAGATACGACACAGCAATGATCCATCACAGACATATACCAATGTACTAATGAACTTAGCGATGACTTCACAGCTGCCACAAAAATACCGCCACCTGGATTTGCCTTGGAGAAATTCGACAGGAGACTTCCCCACGCATGGGAAGCTAAACAGTGGCTTCAAAATTGACTGAAAGGTCAGAAGCATAAGTAACAATTAGGGATGAGCATAGCACTCTCCAACAAAGAAATAGAATAATATGATAACCAAGTGATGAAGCAACAATCGAACGAGATATGTAACTTCATGGACATGCAATTAAGCACTGGCTAAACGTGGCATATGCTAGGTTTCTGCTTGACCATGACAAAAACAAGAAAACTACAGGCAAACAATCAATGAGTTATTACATGCATATGAGGGCAAAGAAAAATGAATTTCTCAATCAATTAGAGCATAATACATCAGACAGGCACATCTTTGCAGCCATTCTAGCTACAACAGGGAATATAAGCGCAAAATAAGATCAGCAACTCACGGAAGCATAAATCCACTCGGCCCTGCAAAAGCTAAACACCAAATCAGCCCCAGGCACGGACAGTACAACCAACAGGGCTCGACGATGAGTCGATCAAGAAAATAAGAGAATTCATGAATGAGCGTGGGATAAAGGGAGAAGCACATGCAAATGGAAGAAAGCGATGATAACGCTCATTGCAAAACATCGTAAGAAGCTTGAGATCGACAACCTCAGACCGGTCTTCCTAACATCCTGCGTCGGATGCTAATGGAATATGTAATTTTATACAGAGTAAATTACTTTTTAGCAGATAATAACGTATACCGAGATACAATGATAGAATTACGCAAGAACCTTTCGACATAGGATGTGATGCCTTAATTTAAACATCAGATAATCGATCATAACATATGCTCTACAAGGCCCATCTTGGGTCTTGATCTTAAAAAGGCATTTGATAATGCCAACCACGCAAACATACTAGAAAACATCGAACGGACAGGACTAGAGCAACGGGCATATAACTAAATGAACACATTCCTATCCAATAGGAAAGCAGTCTTCTCCGCCGTAGGGCTCATGTCGCCCAAGATCGACAAAGGGGGGGGGGGGGTTCCACGACTCAACGCGTTGCCATCTCCCCGATGCTGTTCAATCTAGTCTTGTTGGGGTTCCCCATAAAACTAAATCACATAGAGTCCTTGAATCCGATAATCTATGCGGACGAAATAACTATCTGGATATTCGGATGGCACTGTCGGATACACAGAAATGCGGCTCCAGACCACAATAAACACAGTTGAGGAACAACTCTTAGGAAAAGGCATCACATTCTCTGCACAGAAATCAGCACTTCTACTATACCGCTCGACACGTAGGGGCAGGACTCCAAAACAATACGCTAGAAGCGAGGCTTATGAAGAAGTAAAGCTACAAACCATGAATGGGCGGTATATGTGAGCGTCAACAAGCTCAAGGTGTTGGCTCTAGAGATCGAGAATAGAGGTAAAATACGGAAAACATTAGAAAGTTAGGCACGAAGGTATCAAACACCATGAGATCAATCAAACTAAATACTAACAAGCACCAGGATATCATGAAAGAAACTAAAATGCGGCTGAAACAATCATTCCTAACTAGACAGATCACATACATAGCAGCCTTCCAGAATGGGTTTGCACCTGAAAATATCAAACTTAGAAAAGCACAGAGACTCTCATCAGTACGATCATGGATTTCTTGCTAAAGTTAGGACTCCACAACACACCAGATGAACTCATAGAAACACAACAAATGTCTCAGGTGGAACGACTAACCAAAAATAAATGGGCCGACATATACTACGCAAGCTAGGAATGAACCAGCACATTCTATAAGGAGAAAAGAGGACGATAACGAGAGACCTTTTTGGCTAACTCCTAATACACAATATACAAAAACATGCATTCAGGTTACAGCGAGTGTAGACGCACGAGCAAAGCAGAGATAACGATTCAAATATATGGTTGAGACGAAACAACAAGCTTCGTAGATGTGGCCCAATAACCCCACAGAAATCGCTACTAGATATATCCTAGATCACATCAATAAGCCACTTACAAGTGTATCAGCTATTACCAAGCATTTCTAGACAGCAGAAAGAGTTGCCATTGCACTAGAATTCGTCTCCACGAATGCTCAATACATCATTAGCTATTCACAGGTGGCGGTTCAGGCAGAATTGGAATCTAGGTTTCAGTTACAGCCGACAGGACAGTGTAACACGAATATATGAAATAGAGAGGTGTGAAACATGAAATTTTTAAAAAATTGAGGATGGTTCCCATCTGGAAAACCGCCCTGGCACCACTCTATCCGCTCATAACAGCACGTTATTGTGATTTGCGTGCCTCATTTTAAGTGAATTCTACCTTACTTTTTGGGGGCCCCTTGAAAAGCATCGTCATGTGGTTGCACAGCATCAAGCAAGAATATTGGCCATTTCAGTGACATATCAGAGATTAGTAGGTTCCTTACATATCGCTTCTTCGAGGAGCTGATAGATAAATCATAATATGCCGGTATTTTTTTACACGCACTGTACAGAAGAGCTCTTTATGTCCTGCACTGCATAGAGCATGATTTCATACTAAAACCTAGCAAGACATCTGCTTGATACTATATGACCTAGTCAAACTTTATTAAGTATTTTTTTTAAAAAGGAACCATGAAGTCAATTTAACAAGATTGAAAAATAGCAGCAAATGTGATAATGCGTGGATCTTGACGATGACTGCTGCCACAGTGAGAGCAGATCAGCCTTAGTAAGACAGCACCGCCTGCACACAAAAGCTTGCTATTGCAGGTGATATTTGGAGGTTCTTGTTAACGGAGGCAAGAAAAATCTGCACAGCAGAGCAAAATAAAGCAAGATAAGAAATGAGAATGTGCAAAGTGGATGTTAAATTGGCACTATGTGCAAAGCAACAAGTTAGGCTCACAAGTAAAATAAATTGAAATACTCCTTTGATTTTAAGCACTGGGCGCTTGTGGCATGATGAGATGGCATGGAAGATTATTCATTCATTTTCTCGCTTATAGGTATTAAAACCCACAGCTGAATAAGAGAAAGGAGTACCGCCATGTATGGTGTTTCGCGCCAGATAGACAGCTTTCCCATGGAGGGATATATGCGAAGACTTCTTCTCCTACAGCTGCGACGTTCGAGGGTGCATCTCTAGGTGCTGCCGCCGCCGTCAGCAGTGACCTTCTCGGTTTTCCATCTGCCAACTGCTCACGCAGGTGCATTAGCCCAGGTCACTACCTCGTCTCTTTCGCAGTTAATTAAAAACGCCTCATGTTCTCTCAGTCGCTTGTCTCATTTCGTAGTCTCACGCTGCGCCGACATGGCAACGTTTCTATGAATCACAGCGTTGCCTCCTCTCCCATCTCATGTCGCGCATGCGCGCAGCAAAACATGTAATACGCCGAACAATGAAAGCGGCTAATGCACCTTTCGACACTAGAAAATGTCATCGGCGCGTCAATCGCAGGGTGTCCAGTAACTGTATAAAAAACAACTTGCCGCAGGTGGGACACGATCCCACAGATATTCTCAAGCTGCGGCAAATTGTTTTGTCATCCACTTTCATTTAAATAATTTATCGTTTCTTTATATCATTTATTGGACAGAAAAATGTTTTCCTTGGTGACAGTGTTTGTTGGCTTCTTATGCTATGACTAATAAAATCGGGACCCTCGGTTGCCCCCTTTCTTCTTATTTACTCTGAGCATTTACCGCTACGTCCTGCTGCATAAACACATATTCAAGAACCTATTCCAGAAAACGCTCAAACTAGCTGGAGAAAATCTGGCAGATATATGAAGATACTTTCATGCTCCCCACACCACGCGGCCGTATCTTTATATCAGACCAACTAGAAGGTACTGGTGGAATGACTCCTAAGGATTAGGCCTCGCGTTTGTCACAGGCCCCGTCACTCATACCAGAGAAGGCACGGCGCTAAAATGGGACACAAGTCCAGACCTAATCTTTAGCAAAAGTATTCAGAAGGCGACGTAGCGCAACACAATGGAAGACTTGGGTAGAGCCGGGCTTACACGCTGGAGATACACGTCAGAGAAGGGCCGAATACACGCAAGGAACAACAGATCAAATTAATTGACGGGGAACTAGTTCGTAGAATCCGAGATACGACACAGCAATGATCCATCACAGACATATACCAATGTACTAATGAACTTAGCGATGACTTCACAGCTGCCACAAAAATACCGCCACCTGGATTTGCCTTGGAGAAATGCGACAGGAGACTTCCCCACGCATGGGAAACTAAACAGTGGCTTCAAAATTGATTTAAAGGTCAGAAGCATAAGTAAAAATTAGGGACGCGCACAGCACTCTCCAACAAAAAATAGAATAATATACTAACCAATTGATGAAGCAACAATCGAACGAGATATGTAACTCCATGGACATGCAATTAAGCACTAGCTAAACAAGGCATATGCTAGGTTTCTGCTTGACCGTGACAAAAACAAGAAAACTACAGGCAAGCAATCAATGAGTTATTACATGCATATGAGGGCAAAGAAAAGTGAATTTCTCAATCTATTAGAGCATAATACATGAGACAGGCACATCTTTGCAGCCATTCTAGCTACAACGGGAATATAAGCGCAAAATAAGGCCAGCTACTCACGGAAGCATAAATCCACTCGGCCCTGCAAAAGCTAAACACCAAATCAGCCCCAGGCACGGACAGTGCAACCAACAGGGGTCGACCATGAATCGATCAAGAAAATAACATAATTCATGAATGAGCGTGGGATAAAGGTAGAAGCACATGCAAATGGAAGAAAGCGACGATAACGCTCATTGCAAAACATCGTAAGAAGCTTGAGATCGACAACCTCGGACCGGTCTTCCTAACATCCTGCGTCGGATGCTAATGGAATATGTAATTTTATACAGAGTAAATAACTTTTTAGGAGATAATAACGCATACCGAGATACAATGATAGAGTTACGCAAGAACCTTTCGACATAGGATGCGATGCTTTAATTTAATCATCAGATAATCGATCATAACATATGCTCTACAAATACCATCTTGGGTCTTGATCTTAAAAAGGCTTTTGATAATACCAATCACGAAAACAAACTAGAAAACATCGAACGGACAGGACTATAGCAACGGGCATATAACTAAATGAACACATTCCTATCCGATAGGAAAGCAGTCTTCTCCGCCGTTGGGCTCATGTCGCCCAAGATCGACAAGGGGGGGGGAGGGTTGCACCACTCAATGCGTTGCCATCTCCCCGATTCTGTTCAATCTAGTCTTGCTGGGACTCCCCAAAAAACTAAATCGCGCAGAGTCCTTGAATCAGATAATCTATGCGGACGAAATAACTCTCTCGATATTCTGATGGCACTGTCGGATATCCAGAAATACGGCTCCAGACCACAATAAACACAGTTCAGGAACAACTCTTAGGAACAGGCATCACATTCTCTGCACAGAAATCAGCACTTCTACTATACCGCTCGACACGTAGGGGCAGGACTCCAAAACAATACGCTAGAAGCGAGGCTTATAAAGAAGTAAAGCTACAAACCATGAATGGGCGGTATATGTGAGCGTCAACAAGCTCAAGGTGTTGGCTCTAGAGATCGAGAATAGAGGTAAAATACGGAAAACATTAGAAAGTTAGGCACGAAGGTATCAAACACCATGAGATCAATCAAACTAAATACTAACAAGCACCAGGATATCAAGAAAGAAACTAAAATGCGGCTGAAACAATCATTCCTAACTAGACAGATCACATACATAGCAGCCTTCCAGAATGGGTTTGCACCTGAAAATATCAAACTTAGAAAAGCACAGAGACTCTCATCAGTACGATCATGGATTTCTTGCTAAAGTTAGGACTCCACAACACACCAGATGAACTCATAGAAACACAACAAATGTCTCAGGTGGAACGACTAACCAAAAATAAATGGGCCGACATATACTAGGCAAGCTAGGAATGAACCAGCACGTTCTATAAGGAGAAAAGAGGACGATAACGAGAGACCTTTTTGGCTAACTCCTAATACCCAATATACAAAAACATGCATTCAGGTTACAGCGAGTGTAGACGCACGAGCAAAGCAGAGATAACGATTCAAATATATGGTTGAGACGAAACAACAAGCTTCGTAGATGTGGCCCAATAACCCCACAGAAATCGCTACTAGATATATCCTAGATCACATCAATAAGCCACTTACAAGTGTATCAGCTATTACCAAGCATTTCTAGACAGCAGAAAAAGTTGCCATTGCACTAGAATTCGTCTCCACGAATGCTCAATACATCATTAGCTATTCACAGGTGGCGGTTCAGGCAGAATTGGAATCTAGGTTTCAGTTACAGCCGACAGGACAGTGTAACACGAATATATGAAATAGAGAGGTGTGGAACATGAAATTTTTAAAAAATTGAGGATGGTTCCCATCTGGAAAACCGCCCTTGGCACCACTCTATCCGCTCATAACAGCACGTTATTGTGATTTGCGTGCCTCATTTTAAGTGAATTCTACCTTACTTTTTGGGGGCCCCTTGAAAAGCATCGTCATGTGGTTGCCCAGCATCAAGCAAGAATATTGGCCATTTTTGTGACATATCAGAGATTAGTAGGTTCCTTACATATCGCTTCTTCGAGGAGCTGATAGATAAATCATAATATGCCGGTATTTTTTTACACGCACTGTACAGAAGAGCTCTTTATGTCCTGCACTGCATAGAGCATGATTTCATGCTAAAACCTAGCAAGACATCTGCTTGATACTATATGACCTAGTCAAACTTTATTAAGTATTTTTTTAAAAGGAACCATGAAGTCAATTTAACAAGATTGAAAAATAGCAGCAAATGTGATAATCCGTGGATCTTGACGATGACTGCTGCCACAGTGAGAGCAGATCAGCCTTAGTAAGACAGCACCGCCTGCACACAAAAGCTTGCTATTGCAGGTGATATTTGGAGGTTCTTGTTAACGGAGGCAAGAAAAGTCTGCACAGCAGAGCATAATAAAGCAAGATAAGAAATGAGAATGTGCAAAGTGGATGTTAAATTGGCACTATGTGCAAAGCAACAAGTTAGGCTCACAAGTAAAATAAATTGAAATACTCCTTTGATTTTAAGCACTGGGCGCTTGTGGCATGATGAGATGGCATGGAAGATTATTCATTCATTTTCTCGCTTATAGGTATTAAAACCCACAGCTGAATAAGAGAAAGGAGTACCGCCATGTATGGTGTTTCGCGCCAGATAGACAGCTTTCCCATGGAGGGAAATGTGCGAAGACTTCTTCTCCTACAGCTGCGACGTTCGAGGGTGCATCTCTAGGTGCTGCCGCCGCCGCCAGCAGTGACCTTCTCGGTTTTCCATCTGCCAACTGCTCACGCAGGTGCATTAGCCCAGGTCACTACCTCGTCTCTTTCGCAGTTAATTAAAAACGCCTCATGTTCTCTCAGTCGCTTGTCTCATTTCGTAGTCTCACGCTGCGCCGACATGGCAACGTTTCTATGAATCACAGCGTTGCCTCCTCTCCCATCTCATGTCGCGCATGCGCGCAGCAAAACATGTAATACGCCGAACAATGAAAGCGGCGAATGCACCTTTCGACACTAGAAAATGTCATCGGCGCGTCAATCGCAGGGTGTCCTGTAACTGTATAAAAAACAACTTGCCGCAAGTGGGACACGATCCCACAGATATTCTCAAGCTGCGGCAAATTGTTTTGTCATCCACTTTCATTTAAATAATTTATCGTTTCTTTATATCATTTATTGGACAGAAAAATGTTTTCCTTGGTGACAGTGTTTGTTGGCTTCTTATGCTATGACTAATAAAATCGGGACCCTCGGTTGCCACCTTTCTTCTTGTTTACTCTGAGCATTTATCGCTACGTCATGCTGCATAAACACACATTCAAGAACCTATTCCCGAAAACGCTCAAACTAGCTGGAGAAAATCTGGCAGATATATGAAGATACTTTCATGCTCCCCACACCACGCGGCCGTATCTTTATATCAGACCAACTAGTAGGTACTGGTGGAATGACTCCTAAGGATTAGGCCTCGCGTTTGTCACAGGCCCCGTCACTCATACCAGAGAAGGCACGGCGCTAAAATGGGGCACAAGTCCAGACCTAATCTTTACGAAAAGTATTGAGAAGGCGACGTAGCGCAACACAATGGAAGACTTGGGTAGAGCCGGGCTTACACGCTGGAGGTACACGTCAGAGAAGGGCCGAATACACGCAAGGAACAACAGATCAAATTAATTGACGGGGAACTAGTTCGTAGAATCCGAGATACGACACAGCAATGATCCATCACAGACATATACCAATGTTCTAATGAGCTTAGCGATGACTTCACAGCTGCCACAAAAATACCGCCACCTGGATTTGCCTTGGAGAAATGCGACAGGAGACTTCCCCACGCATGGGAAGCTAAACAGTGGCTTCAAAATTGACTGAAAGGTCAGAAGCATAAGTAACAATTAGGGATGCGCATAGCACTCTCCAACAAAGAAATAGAATAATATGATAACCAAGTGATGAAGCAACAATCGAACGAGATATGTAACTCCATGGACATGCAATTAAGCACTGGCTAAACGTGGCATATGCTAGGTTTCTGCTTGACCATGACAAAAACAAGAAAACTACAGGCAAACAATCAATGACTTATTACATGCATATGAGGGCAAAGAAAAATGAATTTCTCAATCAATTAGAGCATAATACATCAGACAGGCACATCTTTGCAACCACTCTAGCTACAACGGGGAATATAAGCGCAAAATAAGATCAGCAACTCACGGAAGCATAAATCCACTCGGCCCTGCAAAAGCTAAACACCAAATCAGCCCCAGGCACGGACAGTGCAACCAACAGGGGTCGACCATGAATCGATCAAGAAAATAACATCTTTCATGAATGAGCGTGGGATAAAGGTAGAAGCACATGCAAATGGAAGAAAGCGACGATAACGCTCATTGCAAAACATCGTAAGAAGCTTGAGATCGACAACCTCGGACCGGTCTTCCTAACATCCTGCGTCGGATGCTAATGGAATATGTAATTTTATACAGAGTAAATAACTTTTTAGGAGATAATAACGCATACCGAGATACAATGATAGAGTTACGCAAGAACCTTTCGACATAGGATGCGATGCTTTAATTTAATCATCAGATAATCGATCATAACATATGCTCTACAAATACCATCTTGGGTCTTGATCTTAAAAAGGCTTTTGATAATACCAATCACGAAAACAAACTAGAAAACATCGAACGGACAGGACTATAGCAACGGGCATATAACTAAATGAACACATTCCTATCCGATAGGAAAGCAGTCTTCTCCGCCGTAGGGCTCATGTCGCCCAAGATCGACAAGGGGGGGGGGAGGGTTGCACCACTCAATGCGTTGCCATCTCCCCGATTCTGTTCAATCTAGTCTTGCTGGGACTCCCCAAAAAACTAAATCGCACAGAGTCCTTGAATCAGATAATCTATGCGGACGAAATAACTATCTCGATATTCTGATGGCACTGTCGGATATCCAGAAATACGGCTCCAGACCACAATAAACACAGTTCAGGAACAACTCTTAGGAACAGGCATCACATTCTCTGCACAGAAATCAGCACTTCTACTATACCGCTCGACACGTAGGGGCAGGACTCCAAAACAATACGCTAGAAGCGAGGCTTATGAAGAAGTAAAGCTACAAACCATGAATGGGCGGTATATGTGAGCGTCAACAAGCTCAAGGTGTTGGCTCTAGAGATCGAGAATAGAGGTAAAATACGGAAAACATTAGAAAGTTAGGCACGAAGGTAACAAACACCATGAGATTAATCAAACTAAATACTAACAAGCACCAGGATATCAAGGAAGAAACTAAAATGCGGCTGAAACAATCATTCCTAACTAGACAGATCACATATATAGCAGCCTTCCAGAATGGGTTTGCACCTGAAAATATCAAAATTAGAAAAGCACAGAGACTCTCATCAGTACCATCATGGATTTCTTGCTAAAGTTAGGACTCCGCAACACACCAGATGAACTCATAGAAACACAACAAATGTCTCAGGTGGAACGACTAACCAAAAATAAATGGGCCGACATATACTAGGCAAGCTAGGAGTGAACCAGCAAATTGTATAGGGGGAAAAGAGGACGATACCGAGAGAAGTTTTTGGCTAACTCCTAATACCCAATATACAAAAACATCCATTCAGGTTACAGCGAGTGTAGGCGCACGAGCAAAGCAGAGATAACGCTTCAAATATATGGTTGAGACGAAACAACAAGCTTCGTAGACGTTGCTCAATAACCCCACAGAAATCGCTACTAGATATATCCTAGATCACACCAATAAGTCCCTTACAAGTGTATCAGCTAATACCAAACATATCTAGACAGCAGAAAAAGTAGCCATTGCACTAGAATTCGTCTCCACGAATGCTCAATACATCATTAGCTATTCACAGGTGGCGGTTCAGGCAGAATTGGAATCTTGGTTTCAATTACAGGCGACAGGACAGTATAACACCAATATATGAAACAGAGAGGTGTTTAACATGAAATTCCTAAAAAATTGAGGATGGTTCCCATCTGGAAAACCACCCTTGGCACCACTCTATCCGCTCATAACAGCACGTTATTGTGATTTGCGTGCCTCATTTTAAGTTTTTTCTACCTTACTTTTTGGGCGCCCCTTGAAAAGCATCCTCATGTGGTTGCATAGCATCAATCAGGAATATTGGCCAGTTCTGTGACATATCAGTGCTTAGTAGGTTCCTTACATGCTTCATCTTCGAGGAGATGAAAGATAAATCATAATATGCCTGTATTTTTTTACACGCACTGTACAGAAATGCTCTTAATGCAGTGCACTGCATAGAGCATGATCTCAGGCTAAAACCTAGCAAGGCATCTGCTTGATACTATATGACCTAGTCAAACTTTATTAAATATGTTTTTAGAAAGGAACCATGAAGTCAATTTAACAAGATTGAAAAATAGCAGCAAATGTGATAATGCGTGGATCTTGACGAAGACTGCTGCCACATTGAGAGCAGATCAGCCTTAGTAAGACAGTACCGCCTGCACACAAAAGCTTGCTATTGCAGGTGACATTTGGAGGTTCTTGTTAACGGAGGCAAGAAAAATCTGCACAGCAGAGCATAATAAAGCAAGATAAGAAATGAGAATGTGCAAAGTGGATGTTAAATTGGCACTATGTGCAAAGCAACAAGTTAGGCTCACAAGTAAAATAAATTGAAATACTCCTTTGATTTTAAGCACTGGGCGCTTGTGGCATGATGAGATGGCATGGAAGATTATTCATTCATTTTCTCGCTTATAGGTATTAAAACCCACAGCTGAATAAGAGAAAGGAGTACCGCCATGTATGGTGTTTCGCGCCAGATAGACAGCTTTCCCATGGAGGGAAATATGCGAAGACTTCTTCTGCTACAGCTGCGACGTTCGAGGGTGCATCTCTAGGTGCTGCCCGCGCCGTCAGCAGTGACCTTCACGGTTTTCCATCCACCAACTGCTCACGCAGGTGCTTTAGCCCAGGTCACTACCTCGTCTCTTTCGCAGCTATTAAAAACACCTCGTGTTCTCTCAGTCGCTTGTCTCATTTCGTAGTCTCACGCTGCACCGACATGGCAACGTTTCTATGAATCACAGCGTTGCCTTCGCTCCGATCTCATGTCGAGCATGTGCGCAGCAAAACGTGTAATACGCGGAACAATGAAAGCGGCATATGCACTTTTCGACCCTAGAAAATATCATCGGCGGGTCAATGGCAGGGTGTCCTGAAACTGGATAAAAAGCAACTTGCCGCAGGTGGGACACGATCCCACAGATTGTTCTCAAGCTGCGGCAAGTTGTTTTTTCATCCATATTCATTTAAATATTTTATAGTTTCTTCATGTCATTTATTAGACAAAAAATGTTGTTCTTGGTGACAGTGTTTGTTGGCTTCTTATGCTATGACTAATAAAATCGGGCCCCTCGGTTACCCCCTTTCTTCTTATCTACTCTCAGCATTTATCGCTACCTCATGCTACATAAACACACATTCAAGAACCTATTCCAGAAAACGCTCAAACTAGCTGGAGAAAATCTGGCAGATATATGAAGATAATTTCATGCTCCCCACACCACGCAGGCGTATCTTTATATCAGACCAACAGGAAGGTACTGGTGGAATGACTCCTCGCGTTTGTCACAGACCCCGTCACGCATACCAGAGAAGGTACGGCGCTAAGGAGAGACACAAGTCCAGACCTAATCTTTACGAAAAATATTGAAAAGGCGACGTAGCGCAACACAATGGAAGACTTGGGTAGAGCCAGACTTACACGCCGGAGATAGACGTCAGAGAAGGGCCGAATTGACGCAAGGAACAACAGATCAAATTAATTGACGGGGAACTAGTTCATAGAAACCGAGATACGACACAGCGATGATCCATCACAGACATATACCAATGTACTAATGAACTCAGCGATGACTTCAAAGCTGCGACAAAAATACCGTCACCTGGATTTGCCTTTGGGATATTGGACAGGAGACTTCCCCACGCCTGGGAAGCTAAACAGTGGCTTCAAAATTGATTTAAAGTTCAGAAGCATAAGTAACAATTAGGGACGCGCATAGCACTCTCCAACAAAGAAATAGAATGATATACTAACCAATTGATGAAGCAACAATCGAACGAGATATGTAACTCCATGGACATGCAATTAAGCACTGGCTAAACAAGGCATATGCTAGGTTTCTGCTTGACCGTGACAAAAACAAGAAAACTAGAGGCAAGCAATCAATGAGTTATTACATGCATATGAGGGCAAAGAAAAATGAATTTCTCAATCTATGAGAGCATAATACATGAGACAGGCACATCTTTGCAGCCATTCTAGCTACAACGGGAATATAAGCGCAAAATAAGGCCAGCAACTCACGGAAGCATAAATCCACTCGGCCCAGCAAAAGCTAATCACCAAATCAGCCCCAGGCACGGACAGTGAAAGCAACAGGGGTCGACCATGAATCGATCAAGAAAATAACAGAATTCATGCATGAGCGTGGGATAAAGGTAGAGGCACATGAAAATGGAAGAAAGCGACGATAACGCTCATTGCAAAACATCGTAAGAAGCTTGAGATCGACAACCTCGGACCAGTCTTCCTAACATCCTGCGTCGGATGCTAATGGAATATGTAATTTTATACAGAGTAAATTACTTTTTAGCAGATAATAACGTATACCGAGATACAATGATAGAATTACGCAAGAACCTTTCGACATAGGATGTGATGCCTTAATTTAAACATCAGATAATCGATCATAACATATGCTCTACAAGGCCCATCTTGGGTCTTGATCTTAAAAAGGCATTTTATAATGCCAACCAAGCAAGCATACTAGAAAACATCGAACGGAGAGGACTATATCAACGGGCATATAACTAAATGAACACATTCCTATCCAATAGGAAAGCAGTCTTCTCCGCCGTAGGGCTCATGTCGCCCAAGATCCACAAAGGGGGGGGGAGTTGCACGACTCAACGCGTTGCCACCTCCCCGATTCTGTTCAATCTAGTCTTGTTGGGGTTCCCCATAAAACTAAATCACATAGAGTCCTTGAATCAGATAATCTATGCGGACGAAATAACTATCTGGATATTCGGATGGCACTGTCGGATACACAGAAATACGGCTCCAGACCACAATAAACACAGTTGAGGAACAACTCTTAGGAAAAGGCATCACATTCTCTGCACAGAAATCAGTACTTCTACTATACCGGTCGACACGTAGGGGCGGAATTCCAAAACAATACGCTCGAAGCGAGGCATATGAAGACGTAAAGCGACCAACCATAAATGGGCGGTATGTGTGAATGGTCAACCAGATCAAGGTGTTGGGTCTAGAGATCGAGAAGAAAGGTAAAATGCGGAATATAAGAAAGTTAGGCACGAAGGTAACAAACACCATGAGATTAATCAAACTAAATACTAACAAGCACCAGGATATCAAGGAAGAAACTAAAATACGGCTGAAACAATCATTCATAACTAGACAGTTCACATACATAGCAGCTTTCCAGAATGGGTTTGCACTTGAAAATATCAAAATTACTAACCTGATAAAAAGTCATAAGGAAAAGCACAGGGACTCTCATCAGTACGATCATGGATTTCTTGCTAAACTTAGGACTCCACAAATGACTAGATGAACTCATAGAAACACAACAAATGTCTCAGGTGGAAGGACTAACCAAAAATAAATGGACCGACACATACTAGACAAGCTAGGAATGAAACAGCACATTCTATAGGGGGAAAAGAGGACGATAACGAGAGAAGTTTGTGGCTAACTCCTAATACCCAATATACAAAACAACATGCATGGAGGTTACAGCGAGGGTAGACGCAGGAGCAAAGCAGAGATAACGATTCAAATATATGGTTGAGACGAAACAACAAGCTTCGTAGATGTGGCCCAATAACCCCACAGAAATCGCTACTAGATATATCCTAGATCACATCAATAAGCCACTTACAAGTATATCAGCTATTACCAAGCATTTCTAGACAGCAGAAAAAGTTGCCATTGCACTAGAATTCGTCTCCACGAATGCTCAATACATCATTAGCTATTCACAGGTGGCGGTTCAGGCAGAATTGGAATCTAGGTTTCAGTTACAGCCGACAGGACAGTGTAACACGAATATATGAAATACAGAGGTGTGGAACATGAAATTCTTAAAAAATTGAGGATGGTTCCCATCTGGAAAACCGCCCTTGGCACCACTCTATCCGCTCATAACAGCACGTTATTGTGATTTGCGTGCCTCATTTTAAGTGAATTCTACCTTACTTTTTGGGGGCCCCTTGAAAAGCATCGTCATGTGGTTGCACAGCATCAAGCAAGAATATTGGCCAGTTCTGTGACATGTGAGTGCTTAGTAGGTTCCTTACATGTTTCATCTTCGAGGAGATGAAAGATAAATCATAATATGCCGGTGTTTTTTTACACGCACTGTACAGAAGAGCTCTTAATGCAGTGCACTGCATAGAGCATGATTTCAGGCTAAAACCTAGCAAGGCATCTGCTTGATACTATATGACCTAGTCAAACTTTATTAAGTATTTTTTTAGAAAGGAACCATGAAGTCAATTTAACAAGATTGAAAAATAGCAGCAAATGTGATAATGCGTGGATCTTGACGATGACTGCTGCTACAGTGAGAGCAGATCAGCCTTAGTAAGACAGCACCGCCTCACACAAAAGCTTGCTGTTGCAGGTGACATTTGGAGGTTCTTGTAAACGGAGGCAAGAAAAATCTTCACAGCAGAGCAAAATAAAGCAAGATAAGAAATGAGAATGTGCAAAGTGGATGTTAAATTGGCAATATGTGCAAAGCAAGAAGTTAGGCTCACAAGTAAAATAAATTGAAATACTCCTTTGAATTTAAGCACTGGGCTCTTGTGGCATGATGAGATGGCATGGAAGATTATTCATTCACTTTTTTGCTTATAGGCGTTAAAACCCACAGCAGAGTAAGAGAAAGGAGTAGCGCCATGTATGGTGTTTCGCGCAAGATAGACAGCTTTCCCATGGAGGGAAATATGCGAAGACTTCTTCTCCTACAGCTGCGACGTTCGAGGGTGCATCTCTAGGTGCTGCCGCCGCCGTCAGCAGTGACCTTAACGGTTTTCCATCTGCCAACTAACTGCTCACGCAGGTGCATAAGCCCGGGTCACTACCTCGTCTCTTTCGCAGTTATTAAAAAACGCCTCATGTTCTCTCAGTCACTTGTCTCATTTCGTAGTCTCACGCTGCGCCGACATGGCAACGTTTCTATGAATCACAGCGTTGCCTCCTCTCCCATCTCATGTCGAGCATGCGCGCAGCAACACATGTAATACGCCGAACAATGAAAGCGGCGAATGCACTTTTCGACCCTAGAAAATGTCATCGGCGCGTCAATCGCAGGGTGTCCTGAAACTGGATAAAAAGCAACTTGCCGCAGGTGGGACACGATCCCACAGATTGTTCTCAAGCTGCGGCAAGTTGTTTTTTCATCCACTTTCATTTAAATAATTTATCGTTTCGTTATATCATTTATTGGACAGAAAAATGTTGTCCTTGGTGACAGTGTTTGTTGGCTTCTTATGCTATGACTAATAAAATCGGGCCCCTCGGTTGGCCCCTTTCTTCTTATTTACTCTGAGCATTTATCGCTACGTCATGCTGCATAAACACACATTCAAGAACCTATTCCAGAAAACGCTCAAACTAGCTGGAGAAAATCTGGCAGATACATGAAGATACTTTCATGCTCCCCACACCACGCGGCCGTATCTTTATACCAGCAGACCAACAGGAAGGTACTGGTGGAATGACTCCTAAGGATTAGGCCTCGCGTTTGTCACAGGCCCCGTCACTCATACCAGAGGAGGCACGGCGCTAAAGAGGGACACAAGTCCAGACCTAATCTTTACGAAAAATATTGAAAAGGCGACGTGGCGCACCGCAATGGAAGACTTGGGTAGAGTGGGGCTTACATGCCGGAGATGCACGTCAGAGAAGGGCTGAATAGATGCAAGGAAAAACAGATCAAATTTTTTGACGGGAACTAGTTCGTAGAAACCGAGATACGACACAGTTATGATCCATCATAGACATATATCAATGTACTAATGAACTCACCGATGACTTCAAAGCTTCGACAAATATACCGCCACCTGGATTTGCCTTGGAGATATGCGACAGGAGACTTCCCCACGCATGGGAAGATAAACAGTGGCTTCAAAATTGATTTAAAGGTCAGAAGGATAAGTAACAATTAGGGACGCGCATAGCGCTCCTCAACAAAGAAATAGAATAATATGCTAACCAATTGATGAAGGAACAATCGAAGGAGATATGTAACTCCATGGACATGCAACTAAACACTGGCTAATCATGGCATGTGCTAGGTTTCTCCTTGACCGTGACAAAAACAAGAAAACTACAGGCAAGCAATCAATGAGTTATTACATGCATATGAGGGCAAAGAAACATGAATTTCTCAATCAATTAGAGCATAATACGTAAGACAGGCACATCTTTGCAGCCATTCTAGCTACAACGGGAATATAAGCGCAAAATAAGACCAGCAACTCACGGAAGCATAAATCGACTCGGCCCTGCAAAAGCTAAACACCAAATCAGCCCCAGGCACAGACAGTGCAACCAACAGGGCTCGACGATGAATCGATCAAGAAAATAACAGAATTCCTGAATGAGCGTGGGATAAAAGAGAAGCACATGCAAATGGAAGAAAGCGATGATAACGCTCATTGCAAAACATCGTAAGAAGCTTGAGATCCACAACCTCAGACCGGTCTTCCTAACATCCTGCGTCGGATGCTAACGGAATATGTAATTTTAAACACAGTAAATAACTTTTTAGGAGATAATAACGTATACCGAGACACAATGATAGAGTTACGCAAGAACTTTTCGACATAGGATGCGATGCTTTAAGTTAATCATCAGATAATCGATCATAACATATGCTCTACAAAGGCCATCTTGGGTCTTGATCTTAAAAAGGCATTTGACAATACCAATCACGCAAACAAACTAGAAAACATCGAACGGACAGGACTAGAGCAACGGGCATATAAAGAAATGAACACATTCCTATCCGACAGGAAAGCAGGCTTCTCCGCCGTAGGGCTCATGTCGCCCAAGATCGACACAGGGGGGGGGGGGGGGGGTTTGAACGACTCAACGCGTTGCCATCTCCCCGATGCTGTTCAATCTAGTCTTGTTGGGACTCCCCAAAAAACTAAATCACCTAGAGTTCTTGAATCAGATAATCTATGCGGACTAAATAACTATCTGAGTATTCGAATGACACTGTCGGATCAACAGAAATACGGCTCCAGACCACAATAAACACAGTTGAGGAACAACTCTTAGAAGCAGGCATCACACTCTCTGCACAGAAATCAGTACTTCTACTATACCACTCGACACATAGGGGCAGGACTCCAAAACTATACGCTAGAAGCGAGGCTTATGAAGAAGTAAAGCTACCAACCATGAATGGGCGGTATATGTGAATGGTCAACCAGCTCAAGGTGTTGGGTCTAGAGATCGAGAAGAAAGGTAAAATACGGAAAACAAAAGAGTGTTAGGCAGAAAGGTAACAAACACCATGAGATCAATCAAACTAATTACTAACCAGACATATCACATACATAGCATCCTTCCAGAATGAGTTTGCACCTGAAAATATCAAAATTACCAACCTGATAAAAAAGTCATAAGGAAAAGCACAGAGACTCTCATCAGTACGATCATGGATTTCTTGGTAAATTTAGGACTCCACAACACACTAGATGAAGTCATGGAAACACAACATATGTCTCAGCAGGAAGGACTAACTAAAAATAAATGGGCCGGCATATACTAGGCAAGCTAGGAATGAATCAGCACATTCTATAGGTGGAAAAGAGGACGATAACGAGAGAAGTTTGTGGCTAACTCCTAATACCCAATATGCAAAACAACATGCATTCAGGTTACAGCGAGGGTAGACGCACGAGCAAAGCAGAGATAACGATTGAAATATATGGTTGAGACGAAACAACAAGCTTAGTAGACGTGGTTCAATAACCCCACAGAAATCGCTACTACATATATCCTAGATCACACCAATAAGCCCCTTACAAGTGTATCAGCTAATACCAAACATTTGTAGACAGCAGAAAAAGTAGCCATTGCACTAGAATTCGTCTCCACGAATGCTCAATACATCATTAGCTATTCACAGGTGGCCATTAGAAATTATGCTAAGGGTAGCATCTCTCCTGAGGCGTGGTACATCATCAGAGTCAACGAAGCGAAATTTTCCAACGCAGAAAACGCAAGCAACTGCTCTGGTTCACATCGCTGGAGAAAGTTCTGCTCATCACTGGATCCTCGCAAGCCGCTGTCGCGTATTTGGCATGTAGTCAGGAGCCTACGTTTTCCCCCACAAGAAAGGTGCCCTTTCAGTGGGGGAAAACAACTGAAAGGTGTGCTTTCAGTGGGCACGCGGAGGCTCCAGTATATCGACTGTTGCGCAGGGCCACCTGATTGATCCCCGCGAGGTGGTCCGACCTTGCTGTCCGACCCTGTTGTCCGACCCTGTCGTCCGACACGGCTGTCCGACCCTGCTGTCCGACCCCGCTTTCCGACTCCGCTGGCCGACATCGGTTCCACGAGGTCTCCGACACGGCGACACGCGCTTCCGCCTGAACTGTAGGCCAGTTATAATTGACCAATATATATATATACATACATATATATATATATATATATAGCTGCATGTCGTCTATGAGGTATTTTGGGGAACTGTCGCGTGTGTGTGCCGTTTTCTATGTGTTATGTGTGTCTGATGTGTGTTTTTTGTTGTTCTACTTGCTGCTTCTGCCTTTTTCTGGAGTGATCCTGCACCCAATAACATGACAAACTGGCGAGCCTGCCAGGATCCAGTCGCAAATACAATGAAAGAGGGCAGTTTCGCTTGAGCGCAGACGCACATTAGTAGACGGCACCCGGGATTTAGAGAAAATCACGGCTATAGGACTCCAAAAACGACTGTCAGGCGCAGAACTTCGCAGATGGATTGAGGCCGAAGAGGCAAAACAAAGGGACAAGAGAGCTGCGGAGCGAGAGGCAATTAATGAAGCTGCTGAATTAGCGTGCTTAGCTGAGGAGAGGCAGCGTGAGATCCTCCAGCTAAAGCTGCAGCTTCAGGAAGGAGCTCGGAATGGGCCGGCAGTGGCTTCTCAAATTTCGACTGTGGTCAGGACCTCCTTGTCATCCCTCAATCCACAGAAGGTACTTCCTTTCTTCGACGACAGACGCGATGACTTACACGCGTATTTATAGCGATTTGAGCGCGTAGCAACAGGGCAGGACTGGCCACAAGAAAAATGGGGCCTTCCTGTGAGCATGTGTCTGACTGGGAAAGCTTTAACTGTGATCGCTTGGATGACTGCCGCCGATTCATTAGCTTACACGAAGGTAAAGAAAGCTTTACTACAGAGGTTCCAATTCACGGCTCAAGGCTACCAAGGGAAGTTTCGGAAAGCACCAGCACTAGAAGGCGACGCTGGAAGACAGCAGGAAGAATTTCAGCCTATTTTGATCATTGGATTGAGATGGCTAACGTGCCTAAAACATATGAAGGTCTACGATATCAGATGATCTGTGAACATTTATTGCGCTGTTGTGAGCCAAAGCTGGTCATTTTCTTGAGGGAGCGAGAGTTCAAATCCCTTGACGAAATCGCTAGCTTAACGGATCGCTTTCTTGAAGCGCAGAAATTGACAAACCTTGAAAAAGGGGCTGATAACACAAATGATTGCGGAGGGAAAAACATTGAAGCTCCCAGGAAACTGCAACTCATGTGCACCCTCTGTGACCGGTTTGGACATTTGGCTCCTTACTGCCGTATCCCACCTAAGCGTATGCTAAAGTGTGAGTTGTGTGACAGAACGGGACATACAGCCGAAAAAAATAAATCAGTACGGGGACAATCAACCGAGTTCTTCGTGTGCACTCACGGAATATCAACCAGTTAGGCCTCGTCCAGTGAAAGCATCAAAACGTTCAGGAAAGAAGACTCGCCAATCAAGTGACAGCGACGACGAGAACCCTGGGAATGCTGTAACTTTCCTCATCGACGGGATGCCAGTGGTTCAAGGCCGGCTGCGAGGAAGAAGTGCTCGTGTATTACGAGACACCGGTTGTAATACCGCAATTGTCAGACGAGAACTCGTTCCAGAGGTCTATATGACGGGAAGAACGAGCAACGTTGTTCTTCTGGACAGCTCAACAAGCTACCTGCCTGAAACTGTCGTGCAAGTGAACACGCCGTATGTTACAGGCAAGTTAACAGTGGCATGTATGAACAAGCCCCTCTAGGACCTTGTTCTGGGAAATCTTCCAGGTGTCAGAGGACCATACGATCCGGACTCTGACTGGAAGCACCCCGCAGCTCCCAACGAGGAGTCGTCGTCGATAGAAATGAAGATGACTAAGGCACCTAGGAGGCCTCAGCATGTATCGAGCGTGGCTAAAGCCTAACTGAAGAACAAGAACAAGGCAAGATTCGTCCCTTGTGCATTCCGACAATTGTATTGCGTAACGTAACAAAAGGACAACTCATTGAAGAACAGCTGAAAGACCCCACGCTAAAACATAATTTTGCCAAGGTGAGCAAGTAGTTTAACTCGGGAATGGATCACAGCTACGACTTCGCCGAAGAAAAAGGGTTGTTGTATCTCCTTTACCGTCTGGCCACTGGCAGAACCTTTAAGCAGGTGGTCATACCAAAACCGTTTAGACATGACATATTAGAAGTGGCACGTGGGAACATCATGGTAGGACATAGAGGTATCAGGAGAACAACCGATCGTGTCCTACAAGAATTTCTTGGTGAGGTGTACACAGAGACGTAAAATGCTTCGTAAAGTCATGCGACAAGTGCCAAAAGACAACCGCTAAAGGAAAAGTACAGGCTGCTCCACTTCCTCGTCAGTGTGTGCTTGTGTGTGCGTGCAAAAATACGACAAGTTTATTCGGTCCTGAAGATTTAGAAGCGCCGAAACAAGGCCCTCGGAACTCTAGAAAGCGTCAGGGACCAGGCGAGCGGAAACAAGCCCAAAGAGGAGCACCCCAAGGACGTCAACAACAAAGTCTTTCGTTGGAGTCTCCTTTCGGCAGGAGTATTATTTTACTGTTCACGACATAAAAAGTAGTGACAATTTTGGAGCTGACTACTCGAGTCGCGCGTAGTGACATGTTCATATACCAAAATGTGATTGGACAATGCGACCACACAAGTGCTTAGTCTTTATTTGAAAACAGACTTGCGAGTTCGTACTTTAACTGGGCGTAATACCCTGTGAACAATGTGCATCTTGTGCTTATATGAACAATCGGACAAACGTACGTGACAATTCTCCTTTTTTTTGTTTTTCATGCCGCGTCCTTGTGTTAGAATAGTTGTGAACAACTTTCTCGAAAAGGGGGGTATTGCGATAATATGTGGTACGCGGGAGTGCGAAGCATAAACATATGAAGACAGTGCGCCGTGCGGTGGCGAAGAGTACAGCGACTCTTTGCAAATACCCGCGAGGAAGCCATCATCATCATCGATACCGATTTGGGAGCGTCGACAGGGGCGCCTCAAGAAGCGTGGCGCGAGAGAGTGTGGTCGTGGCACCGTGGCGTGAGCAGAATGAATGAATGAAACCACGTTTATTCCACATTAAAATGCGTCGAAGACGCTGCGGTGGAAAGAGGAGGGGTGTTATTGGAAAACGGAAGGGTAAGGCTGCCTCCGTTTTATTAATGAACGTCCTGGAGGCAGCTAAGTGGGGGCGGCATGACGCTTGTGGCTGTCGCGGAGCCGATCGCCGACGGGTGGTGCTGCAGGGTCCTGAAGGAACAGCAGCAGTGCTCGCCAGAGCTCAATGGCATGGTCCGGAGACGTGGTATCCGGGCAAGCCCAAGTCCGGAGAGAAGAAGGCCAGGGTCCCCGCTGTATGGTGGCCAGGGCACGAAGCCTTGGTGGGATGTAGAGGGGGCACTCCCAACAAAGGCACTCCCAACAAAGCACGACATGTGCACATGTGTGTGGGTGGTGGTGTGCCACTCTTGTGGAAACGGTTCAACAAGTGAGGAGTAAGGAGGGTGCTTGTCTGGATTCTCCGAAGCAAGACTGATTCTCGCCGTGTGAATGCCTTCGGTGGAAGTGACGGTATAGAGAGTGGATTGCCCACTGCTGCGAGGTAGGCGGCACGTCGTTGTTTGGTCGCGTGCTTGTCTGCCATTGGGTCTGCTACCTCAGGTGTGGTAGCTAAGAGAGGATAAGGATTATCGGAGGCTCTGGCTAGCGCGGTAGAGAAATGAGCGCGCGCCAGTCTATGAGCCTTCTGGTTTCCGGGGATACCGCAGTGCGCAGGGACCCAGTGAATGGTAACATCGTGACCGCATTCGCGGAGCAGGCGTGCCTGGTGCCGGATATTCTGCAGTGCGGTAAATGTGTAAATAATATTAGCACATGCCCGATGGGCAGCCTGAGAATCTGTGTACACATGATGGTGAACAGGGTCAGTTTGAGATGAAGTTGCGAGGGCCCGCTCCAAATAATCTAGGATGGCCATTAGCTCAGCGCGGGTGCTGGACATTGCTTCTGCTGATATAGGATGGCGGCGGTTCTGATTTTCATTTGTCTGGTCGTACCACGCAGTCGCATAACAGGTGTTACTAATTTCGTCTGCAGGCAGTGCAGCGTCCGTGTATACGATGCGTTCAGTCAAGGAGAGTGAACTCGTAGCCTTAGCATGCCTCTTGGCATATGCAAGGCGCCGCATTCGCTGAGTAGGGTCCATATTGAGAGGAAGTGGCCTGCCATCGGTGAGAGCCGTGATTTCTCACGGCGGCGTGTTGTTGGGCAAAATCGGCATTTTGTGGACGTCATACCCGAGGAGCATGAGCGTGTGTCGCCCGGCTTTTGTGGTGCGAAATCTCGTCTCTTGTGTATAGATGTGCATGTCTACGAGCACGGACAGGTTGTTGAGTTTGCTACAACTTTTAAGCGCTTCGAGGCTTGTGTACCTTGGGAGTCCAGTTACAATGCGTTTGGCTTCGTTAAGTAACCGGTCGAGCGTGTGCATCTGTGTCGGTTGACTGGATGATACGGCAGCCCGTACATGATACGGGAGACAAGAAAAGCTCCGTCCGATCTCTTTGACCTCGTGTGTCTGTAAAGTAATGGAGAGCATGGTCAACACACGCTTGATGTGATACCTTGAAGATCGCGACCTTTTGGCTCCTACACTGTATGGATTTCGCCGTGGGCTATCAGCACAGGATGTGCTAGCCCGCCTAAAACAGGACGTCCTCGACTCTAATTCGGTGCACCCACGAGCCGTTGTCGCAGTGGATATACGCAAGGCATTTGATTCCGTCCCACATAAAACTATCATGATCAAAGCACGTGCCCTTGGCATCAGAGGGAAGATGTACAACTTGATAGCGGGTTTCCTTGAAGAGCGAAGATACCAAGTCGAAGACCAACCGCGTAGGCGTCCCTTAGGGCTCGGTTATTTCACCGACGCTGTTTAATATAGCTATGCACCAGCTACCTAAGCGCCTTGCCGACGTATCGGGCCTGAAACACGCGGTGTATGCCGATGACGTCACCGTGTGGACGCATCAAGGGTGCATCGGGGAGCAGGAGGACGTCTTACAACGAGCTCTCGACATTCTTCACGCCTATGCCACGGAAACGGGTTTACACACTGCTCCAGACAAAACAGAGTTTGTCGTCATTCATGGTGGCAGGCCTACCTTTGGAAAGCAGGAAGAAAAGCAGTCTTTTAAACTGTACATCGGTGACCAACCCATCACACGGAAATCTGCTATCCGAATACTCGGTATGCACCTAGACGAGAACTGCACAGCTAACACTTGGTTCCAATGCGTTACGAAGACCAGCAAACAAATCCTGCACGCTTTACGCAGAATCTCTACCCGCACCCGTGGAGTAAACGAACGTGAAATGTGGCGTGAGCAGTTCGCGAGATTCGGCGTTCGAGGGCAAAGAGTTTCTTCGTTTGGCGTCCGGCCCATAGGAGCTATCGCCGCCCGCATCACTACGCCACACCCGAGTGAATGCTGTCGCCGGCTGAGAGGCTACCTCGTCCCGCTCTTGCGCTGGGCAACTGGTCCAGGAGGGCTCGAGATCCTGAACCGGGGTGATCGAGCGTTCGGGTGAGCGCCCACAGGGCTACCCCGCCAGCTGTGGACGTGACCCGGTGACTGCGGCCGTGGGCTCCCGAGTGCAAACCCCGCCGGAGGGAAACCGGGCACGTGAGAGCTCCAGTATATCGACTGTTGCGCAGGCCCACCTGAGCCCCGCGAGGCGGTCCGAGCCTGCTGTACGACCCTGTTGTCCGACCCTGTCGTCCGATACGGCTGTCCTACCCCGATGTCCGACCCCGCTGGCCGACATCGGTTCCGCGAGGTCTCCGGCCCGGCGACACGCGCTTCCGCCTGAACTGTATGCCAATTATAATTGACTGATACATATATATAGCTGCATGCCGTCTATGAGGCATTTTGGGGAACTGTCGCGTGTGTGTTCTGTTTTCTATGTGTTATGTGTGTCAATACAAGTCGGATGTGCGTTTGTGGTTCTGCGTGCTGCTTCTGCCTCTTTCTGGAGTGATCCTGCACCCAATAACATGTCATCACACAAGTAATGTTCTCCTCGCCTTTAATTTCCTTTATCAATAATAATAATTATGCATTTAATTAGAAATGACAAAATCTTCCTTTTTGCTTTCTTTGGATACTTTCTTTAGAAGGCTCGGCATTAGTAAGGCTTCAAAAAGGTGTTTGCTTGGGCTGGGTAGTGAAACACTACTTAAACATGAAAAAAAAATATTTTATTAGACAATTCCTAGGAAGTGACAAATAAGGCGAAAGCACAGGACACACTTCTTCTTTAGTTGCAGTAAATTGCGCAGTAAAATAAAGCCTTTTTGCTTGCTTAACCAGTACTAGTACTTTCCCTAGAGGCTTTTATTACAGTGAAGAAAAGGGAATTTGGAGTTAGGCAATGAAAATATTCGTTCGTGCATTTTAGTAAGAAGAGCTGACTCAGACATGCTTTTTGATGGTGCGGCAACAATGTTCACCAATACTGATTATTTGCGTATAGCATAGCGATTTCTGTGAAAAATAAAACACGATCTCACTACGAAATGCCACAGTACGCGACGTTCGGCTAGTGAGGGTTCTATGGTTGTTGAAGTTTGCGAAAGTTGGATATCACAAGGGCCAATAGGGTAAAGAAGACGGGACAGAGACGACAGCTCGAGAACGGAGCTTGTGTTTCATTTCTTCCCATCTTTGTACGCCTTCATGTGCTGTTTCTAAAATCAGAACATCTAGGTGCCAGTGGGTAGGTCATAGACTGTCGCCTACAGGTTTGGGTCCGTAGTCAGCAACAAAATCTGAATACCTGGAAACTAAGCCGGAGAGAAACACCATTCCTCGCGAGAGATGACATGATCTTTCTAAAGCATTTAAACATAATTATATTTACCCCAGTATTTCTTATTCGTGTTGAGAGAGGGTCAAGCGTCTATGGTCTCCGACAGTAAATACAAATATAAATAAGCACAGTTTTTCTGTCTCTTTTGGTGCTGAGTTTCAACCCCCCCCCCCCCCCCCTGAAGAAGAAAGAAAGGGGGTGAGTGAAAGCAGATTAGCGAGAGAGATACGGCAGCGTGAAGTTGCGCACGTAACATTGGTGCAAGCCGCCTGTCAAAGGAGCGACTAGAGCAGGACTCGTACAAATTAAACAGAATGAATGCTGCATGACCAATTACAGTTATGCGCCTAGCACAACGCGACCACTGGTAAGACGCGCAAAGCCAAATTCAAGAAGCCCTTCATTGTAAAACAGAGACAAATGCCCAGACTGCAAAGAAGACTGCAAGGAGATAATGAAGACGCTACATGAAGAGAAGGCAGGGCAGAGTCTTGTGGAAGGCCTAGCCTCCCAGACGCAAGAGAATGACACTCCAGATTCAGAACAAGGTCTTCATCCAGCACTAGATCCTAATCCTGGTCCGGCTTCAGAACACCGGGAACATGATCCGGATCCAGATCCAGCTGCAGAACTAGGCCATCCTCATCTGCAAACTAGACAACCACAGTGAGCTGAGCAGACGTGCGCGATGACACGGCCGGGAGCTGGCGGGGACACTGCCATTAATAAAGAGATGAAGGAACTAAAACACGAGAGCGCGCACTTGAGCGTTATGCCAGCATGTACGAGCGTACAGCACGTACAAAACCTGCCACATGCTCAGGTTCTTGATTGATCCTGAGGATTACAAGAAAAACCATAGGCAAACCATTCATGAGGTAATACACGCATAAGATGGCACAGAAGTAGAATTTCTCAATGAATTAGAGCAGAAATACATAACAAAGCACCTCCTTGCAGACAACCTCTCTACAACGGGAATATAGAGACAAAGCTAGAGGAGGACCTCACGGAGGCAGAAATACGCTCGGCGCTACAAACGTTTAAACACCAAATCAGCCCATGGAACGTACAGCTTAACCAACAAAACGTTCAGTAACCGCGACGATGAATTGATCGCGAAACTAACACAGTACATGAACCAGCGTTGCATCAGGAAGAAGCACCAGCACAATCGAAAAGAGCGACGATAACACTCATTGTCAAACATCGTAAGAAGCTTGAGATCGCCAACCTCACACTGATCTCTCTAACATCCTACTTCGGCTGCTTATGGACCATGTAACTTTAAGGAGAGTAGATGGCTTATTAGAGTATAAAAACATATACCCAGACACACTGACAGAATTTCGCAAAAGCCCTTCGACGCAAGATGCCATGCTCCAACTTAAGCATCAGATAATCGATTATATGATGCGCTCTACGCGGGCCATCTTGAGCCTTAATCTTTAAAAAGCTTTCGATAATGCCAACCACACCATAGAACGAATGGGGGCGAGGGCTACGGCCGTATTACTACATCATGAGCTTCCTATCAGATCGGGAAGCAGTCATCTTAGCCGCAGGGCTCATGTCGCCTGAGATCGACACAGGAGGCACTGGCACGCCGCAACGCGTTATCTTCCCGATGCTGTTCAATGTCGTCTTGATGGGATTCCCCAGAAACCTAAATCACATTGAGACCCTGAATCAGACAATCTATTCGGACGATAGTTGTATCTGGGTCTGTGATGCTCTGATGAGAAATCCGAACTTTTCTTATACCATCCCACATTTAGGGGCAGGCCTCCTAAAGGATACAACATAAATAGGAGAGAGAGAGAGAGAAAGGTTTAATAATACGAAATCCCGAGAGTTTGGCCTGAGGTACAATCCTCTTGCTGTGCACTCTGCGTTCGGGGGAAAGTAAACGGGAAAGAATGGGGAAGAAAGGCGTTTGGTGAGTGGCGATGATTAGGAAAACATTAAAGCATATAGTCAGCTATTTGGACCATCTAAGACCTTCAGTCCAGGCCCGTATTTTAAAAAAATCATGTGAGGCATGGATAGCATTAAAATTCAATTTAACGCCTGGGCAAGGGCCTAGGGTAAGGCCCTCGACAGAGGTTGGATGCCAGGGCGCGTAAGAATATTCTTCAACTTTTGACGCTCTTCCACATGCTGATTTCAGTAGCACAAGTGAACTATATTCTCTTTCCCATTCTACTGGTCGCAGTCTGACGACTCGGTGCAGCGCATGAAGGGCACGTACCCACGCGTAAAAGCCACCCCAGCCTATATCTGTGCAAGAGGCTGGCACAGTTGCGATGCATTTTCGATGGTAGCCTGAATTTCGTGGCAGGGTCCAATTGTTGGAGTAGTCTGTGGCGATTATCCTGATTATCCTAGTGCTTTTTCGTCTCTGTTCGAATGACAATAGGGAGAAGGCCGTTGGCGTCTGCTCTTGAAAAGGGAATCGAAAGCAGTGGCTCAGAATGTTCCAGGAACTTCTTCGCTTCGGCATTGGCCAGTTTATTGCTGTGTACGCCACAGTGACTGGGAAACCACTGAAATGTAATGTGGTGGCCGGTCTCTTCGCTAGAGTGTACAGCTCGGCAAACTGAAGAGCCAACACTTTCTTTCGTTACGACTTCAGGTGCCTGCAGATGGCATTTCGCGTCACTAAAGACTGTCCACACTTGACGAGGCTATCCCAAAATATAGTGCACTGCTTCTCTGATTGCCACTAGCTCAGTGGATGTTAGTGTAGTCTTGTTCCGCAAACGAAACCGTCGAATCAGTTAATTCACCGGCAAGACGAAAGCCGCACTTGACGCAGACGATGAGACCAATCCGTCTGCGTATACGTTATCCGATGAGCCATATTCTCTTGACCTATATTTGAATGTTACATGTCTGAGGCCCAAGGTAGCTATTCGAGATTTTCTAGAAAATCCTGGAATTGAGGGACGTGTACGTAGTAGATCATTAGGAGCATACGTGAAAGGTCTGCAGGAGCAAGATATGGTGGTATGTAAGATTCTTGGCATTTACTGGCTCTCAAAAAAGTTGAGTTTGGCCGTATGTCGGGAAGTGTCAGTAAGGGTTGACGTCGGGGACGGCACAGCAGCCGCAGGAATTGTAGCTGAGGTTCTCATCGCATAAAGACAGCTATAGGTGTTACGGGAGCTTCCTCAGTTATACCATAAATTGGGGTATAATCCTAGGCATGTTCTTAGCATCTGTGCCTGAGCGCTTTCCAGCGTACGCAAACATGACACTCTCATACCTGATAAAACTGGCAGGCTATACCGACTGTTGCCGACGTAAACAGCCTGGTAAAGAAGTAGGGAATGCTCTGATGAGTCCTACTTTATAACGTCCAGAAAGCGTAGAAAACCACCCATGCGTTTCTACGCCCGAGCACCAACTGACAGAAGGCAGGAGGCTCCGAGAAGCAATAATGAGGTCTAAGCAACTGCCGCAGTAAGTGCAACGGATGCAGGTGTCGGAACCATCGTTGATCACAGACGTAGCTTCAGTGTCTATAAAGTCCACCAAGTTTCTAACACAACAGTTTGTTGCGGCACTTCCCCAGTAAGGAAGGTGAGCATTGAAGTCTCCAATAACGGCGTGAGGGCCTGGAGAACCTTGTAACGTAGCCGATAGATAGGAGAGGTCAAGTATTTGTCTAGGAGGTACTTAGGCACCGATGATCGAAAACACCTGTAGTTTAAGTCTTAATTTCACACACACACACACACACACACACACACACACACACACACACACACACCCACACACACACACACACACACCCACACACACACACACACACACACACACACACACACACACACACACACACACACACACACACACACACATACACACACGCGCACACGCACACGCACACGCACACGCACACACACACACACGCACGCACGCACGCACGCACGCACACGCGCGCACACACACACATACACACACACACACACACACACACACACACACACACACACGTTCATTGCTGTCATATGGAGTGATTGTGTGCCTAACTCACGGCAAGTAGTTATCTATACATAATAGCACGTTGCCCTTATGTCCATCATCGCGTGACCATAGCTGGACGTATCCGGAAAGGCGAAATGGCGATGTGAGATTTTCCTTGCATATAAAGGTCACTGGGAAGTGGTATTTCAAAACCCGTTGCCTTAAGTCAGGCATGCGGACACTTAGATCTCGAGCATTCCATTGTATTACGACAGAAAAATGCATGTTCTGTTGCAATGTCCACTGTTTTATTGCGATAGCCATGATTACCACCTTTATTTTAGGGCCGCTAATAGCGGCACCATGTCATCTAACGCCCTCACGACAGATACTGCAGTTCGCCTTGCCAATCCGGAAAGCAATATTCGCCTAGTGTTTATTAACTGTTTAACAATGCCTGTCACCTTTTCATTTCCAAGCCTTTCATTACCCTCTTGGCTCTTTGGAAATGCCCACGAAATATTTCCACCTGGTGCCCTCCGAGGTAGCGAAGATAACTCAGCAGCCGAAGAGGCTTTACGCACGTTGGAGGATGCCTTATTCTTTGGCGAGCGCAATGATACTGGGGGAGACGCACCTTGCGTGTGTAGGTCTTTCTCTCTTTGGCAAGTTTTGCATCTAACGACGCATAAGAAAGTGTCTCTTTCAACCGAGACTTACCCTGGTAGTGGCGATAACGCTGCCGCAACCGGCGTCTTTCCTTGCGGAAGGAACCGACAGTCTCCTTGTGCGTGCAGTTTTTTCTGACCATTTTTCTCAGAATTTGTCTCTCCTCTGCCATTTCGCGACAGTCCTTGGATGTCGCTGCATGGATTTTGAAGCAATTTGCCCAATTTACAGTTTCAGTCCCACAGAATTCTATCTGATGAATACCACCACATCTTCGGCACGACGACCCGTTCGCCACATCTGCTTTTATGAATGGAATCGCTGCCTGTTTACACCCTGCGAAGCTTGCGATTCAAGTGGCGCGATTGGACTAGAGCACAATCACTGTCCGAGTCCACCTCTGCTGCGTTTAAGCTGTCACATAAAGCAGAGAAGCCTATAATTATTGATGTCGTGGTTTCCCAATTCCTGGGCTACTGCCGTAGGACTCGCCTTATCACGAGGGCGCAGAGGTTCTCCATCGTACTTCCCGGAGGACGACGTCTTCGGTAAAGCTGCTGATAGCTAGAAGTCGCACAACTTCGAAGAACCAAGATCAAAGATGTTCGTTCTGCACTGCTTCTGAAAGAAACGAGGCTCATGAGCTAATCAAGCTACACACAAAGAAGGGGCGGAATATCAACATAGTCAACCAGCTCAAGGTGCTGGGTCTAGTAATCAAGAACAAACGTGCAAACAGGAAAACCATAAGGAAGTCAAGCACGAAGGTGACGAGCACGATGAGAATGACCCAACGAATACTAACAAGCACCAGGATATAAAGTAACTAGCGTACGGCTCATGCAATCATTCGTAATCAGTCAGACCCCATAGATGTCCCAATGTCGCGCCTTCCACAATTGGCTTGCAGCTGAAAATGCCAAAGGTACAAAGCTGAGAAGAAAATACATAAAAAGTAGCACTAGGGATTCCCATCAGTACGAGCACGGGTCTCTTGCTAATGTTAGGGCTCCCCGCAGAGTGCATAAGCTCATACAAGTACAACGAACATCTCAGAAGGAATGACTAACCAGATAACAAATTGAGATGACATATATTGACGCCAGCTACGGAACACAAGATAGAAAAGAATTCCGCCAGTGTACACGGGAAAAAGAGGACACAAGAAAACAAGAACATTCATCTAGGTTACAACGAGGCAAACGCACGAGTGGAGCAAAGAAAAGGATCCAAAGCTGTGGACCAGATGGCAGAGCAACCTCCATAGCTGCGGCTGAATGCCCACACAGAAATTGCTACGTGGTAGAAGTTGTAGATCACACCAAGGAATGCCTTGCAAGCGTTTCACTTAATAGCACACATTCCGAGACAACAGAAAAGTTAGCCGTTGCACTAGCATTGGTCTCTACAAATGCTCAGTACATCATTAGCGATTCGCAGGCGGCCAATAGAAATTATGCTCGGGGTAGGATCTCTCCTGTGGCGTGGCGCATCATCAGAGTCAACAAAGCGAAATTCTCCAACAGAGCGAGAACGCAGGACATCGCTCTGGTTCGAAACGCATACGACTCCAGGCATTCCTTTAATGAATCTCAACAAGGTGGAACACCGCGAAGCTCGAAGTTTTACTTGCCGAGCTAAGCAAGGAGTGCCTTCCATACGTGAAAAGAACGCAGAGGAGGATACGAGGAGATAGAAAGACAGATTAACAAGATTTCGTGATATTACCGATTTCTAAACAAATTGGAGGCTTATATTATCGCCGCCTCAGGCTAAGCTGAAAAGTGCCGGGTCCATTGCTTGGAGGCGACCACAAATAAAAACCTATAACAGGCCCGTGCAATTAAAGATTTTCTATCCTGAGATATACCAGAGAGATATGTGCAAGCTATGCAAGCCTTCTAGAGCCACCGTTCACCACATATTGTGCGGACGTAAAATATATTAGGATAAAATGGTAGCCTCCCTGAAAAATATACGGGGGCAGTGGTCGACAACGCTTCTCAGCTGAGAACACCAAGAGCAACTTTCGGCCGCCCAGCAAGCCACGGAGGCAGTACGGGAGCAATAGCTCCCAGTGGCCATCCAGATGGCCCCAGGCGCGGGTCTCTCAATCGCCTGATTCCAGATAAAACCATCTCACTCACTGATCACATGACAGCATTGATGTTTTCTGCAGTTGCGGTATTATATTCAGATATATGGGTACAATAGACAGCTTGAATATTTTGTTTAATATCTCTTTGAACTTTCACACAGTCATGCTTGCTGACGACAAAGACCACAAAGATTGATAGAACTCTAAAGAGGCCGTCATTCGTATGACGTCTCCAGCCTGTACGTTAGTAAAGCACGAAAGGAAGCGCAGACAATTGTACCGGGAGAGTGCTCTGTCACTTTGGCCTATTGTGGCACGTTAATTCCCCTCCTATGAAGTTGTAGCTTTCGTCAATCCGAACTGCTCGAATGTGAACCTCTGGAATGTCAGAGATCGAAAGCTACTGCCAACAAGAAAAAAACCTAAACAAAAAAGCTGTGACGTTGAGCTTATATAATAAGATGTTCTGCTCATGCTATTTAGTCAGCTATATATAGGCAGTCAGAGGCATCAGAAACACATTGTAATCAAAATTGCGGGAGCTACGAAACTGCTCTAAATAGTACATATTATGTCTTTGCTGTTTCCACCTCTGATACCAAGTGTCTCTTTCCTTAATGGCGCTTAATATAGTCTTAGTCATCCATGAATATAACGGCTGCTCGTACCTGTGATGATCGGTTGTTTTGCATTCAGAGATGACACGGGAGAGGGTTTTCAGTAGCTTGTCACATTCGGTATTGTTGTCTGCAGTGAGTTTGTCAGAGAAATTTATCTTCTTAATTTTATCACGAAGCAGCGAGTAACTTATTCGACCTGTGCGTGTATTTAGTTCATTCCTAGTAATGCTTCCATCCTTAGGTTTCAATGCGAAGACAGGAGAGTGATCTGTTATACTCGTATTGTATACACCTGCGAGAATATTATTATGATTGCATGGAATATGGCCGGTGATTGTGGCTGAGGTTGCTGTAATTCTTTTGGGTTCAGAGATGGTGTTCTTGTAATTGTATGATTGTAATAATAAAGAATAATCGACATTTATATCTCCGTAAGCGTCTATGTTGAAGTCCCCGGTTACAACTACAGAGTTAAAGTGTCCGTCGGTCAAACCGGAAAGAATGGTTTCCAGAACACTGTAAAACTGTAGCAAAATTGAACTGGGCGGTCGATAGACTACACCTATGATCATGCCTGTAGGTATTGCAATAAAAAGTGATTCAATGTTATCATTACTTTTCATTACATTCATGTTATCATTAGTTTCCTCGACTTGGCTGCGAATGGCCTGCTGACGAAAGAGCACTTGACTCCTGTTTCTATTAAGGACGTTGTGGCCATCGACAAGAACATCACGGTTGGTGGTTCTTGCACGTTTTAGATCCTACCGTTGAGTCATCGCAGCGTAGCGTTATCCCGGTGCTGTGACGTCGTGTCGTCCAGCTTTCTTGAGATGTCATCTGGTTCGCATTGAGGCGCCATCAGAATGGTGGCGTTTTGCTGCGGCATTGTCGAGGTTACCCTTGCAACACTGTCATCGTCAGCAAAGGATGTTCGTCTTCCAACGAACAGCAGCTGCACCTACATCGTCGTTTGCTGGTTTTAGTTTTTCGGATTTGGGCTAAGGAACCGACCACGCATTGGACCAGTGTACTGCGGGCACTCTGGCGAGCAGTACGGTCTTGCCAAAGGCGAACGGCCTGCTCGTAGACGACGTCAGATTTGTTGCTAAGTAGACGATGCTGTCTTGTGGATGTTCTGGTCGCCACCAGAGGACATTCACCCTCAACCCTTGTAGTCTCGTCGGCCGTGATGCACCGGCAGATGTGACCAGCCTCTACACAATAAAAGCAAATTGAGAGGTGGTCGCTTGTGCGCCAAACGTCCGTCTACAATGGGAAGTTAAGCAAGGTGATGGGCGGACTTGCAGGCTGCTGCAGCAGCTGGCGAACGAGTCACGACACCATGGCGTTTTGGCACGGGCTCAACGGCTAAACTTGACGATGGACGACGGTGGTGTAGCTCTTTACTTCCGGTTGGGGCGGTGGCAGTTCAGGAACTCACAGAGACTGCTGGATTTCTTCGCGGGCGATGTCGTTTATTGAAGCCACTTGAGGTTGTGGTCCAGAGAGCAACTTCTCAAGCTCCTCTCACACAGCCCTTTAGATGGTCTCGCACTGGTCATCGGCGCCTAGAGGTTGCTGTCGTCAGCGTACTGTGATAGCATTCTCTGTTTTCGGTGTTGCTGGCCTCAGCAAGAAACTCTTCATTGGCCTTTAGCACGTTTAGTATCATCCTTGTGAAAATTTCTTGCTTCACGCAGCGCTTCAAAAGCGGACTGCCTTTGCCTCGGAGATGCAGGGGCTTACGTGGGGAGAGGCGGGTTATTTCTGCCATAAAGGTAGTCATAATCTCGTTAGGAAGTCGCACTTGAGCTTTCAGTATAGGTGGAACTGATTCTGTTCGGATGGTGCTGGCGAAATTCTTTAGAAGCTGCTGCGAAAGAGGTTCCAGGTTGCTAGCGTGGGCTTCAGATTGTCTAAGCATGTCTTGACGGGGACTTCCAGTGACTAATATGCTTGGTGAAGCTTGTCTTGGGAGTTCCAGTGTTTGAAGGTTGAACCTTGTCGAATGTCTCCAAACTTGTTTCGGGCTCATCTGATTAAGCTCCATAGAAGGAAAAGGGCTTCTTCGGTTGTTAATGTACGATGACTGCTGACGATGATGGATTCATCACCGTAGCTCCCGGCTTTATTTGGTCCTCCTAGTCGTCACGGATAGATGTCCGAACTCCGATGACAGGTTCTGCACCCTGAGAATAACTCCATGGTTCAAGACGACGTTGTGTTTTCTTCACGGTACCAGCTTGAATGATGTCATTGCGAGGGCGTCCAGTACATGAAAGCGGAAGCACCTCCGCCCCGATATCATACTTAAGTGATTCTGAACTACCGTATTGGTACAACTCATGTCGCGGAACTAAGCACTTACTAAGCGAAACTGTGTCGAGGAAAGCAAGTAATAGTCTGAAGAAGGATAGCGCCCAAGACACTTGTCTACACCAGAAAATCTGATGAGCGGGTCAAGCATGGGGGTGTAGCACACTATCACACAATTAGCGTCCCGCATAAAGTCTGATTACGCAATTCAGCGAGAACACAGGCGACAGATTGGATCGGTTACAATAATAGACAATATTCCGATACATGGAGGTGGTGTCTTGCGGGCAGCGATACTGCTTAACAAGTGTTACTGCCGAAATGCGGTCCCCGGAACAATACAAATAAAGTACACTTGTCAGTATCGTAGCTTGTTCGTTAGTTTTATAGCACATGAATAACCCCTTGATTAAACTACAGCTTCAGAAGATTACAGCACGGGTGCGAGTTCTGCATACGCAATGTGGAAGAAAAAGTATTGTTAAAAGAACGTGTTGTTGATATCAAAGATTACATATTTTGCTGTGCCATCATTGGAAAAAAATGCTGACTTCATTTGGGCACACAATATTGCTGGCATATTTTGCTTATGAAATGCGGATGTAACTCTCCATGATATACTTCGGTCATTCACTTGGGAAACCACGGCAGTGCTGCTTGCTTTTCCACAATGCCTTGTTGACACAGTGGAATTTTAGTAGAATATTAGCTTTTCGTTGAATTACAGAAACGTAGCCCAGTCCCGGTTGAATGATTTATTGTTCGACCGCATTAGTTTATTGCATTAGTGTAGTCTCACTACCAGCAGAACAAAACTTGGAGCTCTAAAGCGTTTTGCAGTATAAGATTGGAGCAACCACTGTGCGGACTAAACACCAGTTACAAAAGCGTCTGCGCCACGAGACATTAAAAAGGCATTAGCTTCTGCTATCGCGGAAAGGAAAACCAATGTTTCGGAAATCAAGACAAGTTCTCATAATTTCAATGACACCAAGTCATAAAGTGTTTTTCATATGGCAACTGTATGGTTTCTGCAATTGAGGCATCACATTCACATATCTGAGCAGAATGAGTGGATTTAGCATTGTGTTTACAAACTAATTAAAATATTTACCCAGGCATGTTAGCTGACGAAGAGACTATGATTACTTCTCGAACGATAAAATGAGCGTCTTTCATATGACATCTTCAGCCTGTACGATAATAAAACACAAAAGGAAGCGCTGACAATTATGCGCCAGAGTGCTCTGGCATTTTCCTTCTCTGTAATATCTCGTGCTCCTTCCCCTCTTATGAATTTGTAGTTTTCTTTATTCCGAAGTGGTTGAATGTAAACCTCTGAAATGATAGACAAAGAAAGATGTTGCACGAAAAAAAGAAGTAAGGGCTATGATTATGAGTTCCTGGAGTAAGCTTGTTTATTTATTATATCTAATGAGCTATACAGTGTGATCATGTTTAAGCTTTATGGAATTGTTTAGAAATCGTCTGTTGCGGATAACATAATTCTTGTCCTCGAACTCTTTTATTCGAAGAGGCGGACACTACCAGCACAAGAAATCGAAAAATTTATTCAATGAAATCAGTAATATTCGCTAGCTACCTTCTTTATTATTACTTTACCTTACAGTGCAGACAGAGGAAACGCAGAAGCACCTGTTTGACATTTAATAGATACCTTGAACGAATAATTCCAACATTCTAATAACCACCTTCATCAAGGCATTTTGTAGCCATTGACGCGTGGAAGTACTTGAGTAGGCCCTGCTACCGTTATGCTAAATGTCGGATAAGAGACATGTTGACGAGAATGAAGGCTTTTATTAGACATTCCCTCGATTTTTTGCGGCAGCGGTTACAGTAACGCAAGTTGTGTCCACAGTTCAAGTTTATAGAAGTGAGTCAAGGGCAGCACAATAAATGAATATATTGCCGATCCAGATGCGAACCACGGCAATAGCGTTGCGCAACCTCATTGGTCGACTGGCGCATTTTTCTTAGAATAATGAACTGAACGCCAACGGTACCAACTATTTCGTCAATAAAAAAGATCCGTGTTCTATGCCAACGTCATGCTAATCTGCCCCCATTGACTGAAACAAAAATTTCCCGTCTGCATGAGACACATCGTTCATAAGAAAAGCTTACTCGACTGGGTTTCTTGCACGGTGAATTAGTGCCCAGCAGGAAAAAAAAAATTGTCAGTGATGCTGCGGTTCAGGCAGAATTGCAATCTTGGTTTCAATTACAGGTGACAGGACAGTATACACCAATATATGAAACAGAGAGGTGTAGAACATGAAATTCTTAAAAAATTGAGGATGGTTCCCATCTGCAAAACCACCCTTGGCACCACTCAATCCGCTCATAACAGCACGCTATTGTGATTTGCGTGCCTCATTTCAAGTAAATTCTACCTTACATTTTGGGTGCCCCTTGAAAAGCATCCTCCTGTGGTTGCATAGCATCAAGCAGGAACATTGGCCAGCTCTGTGACATATCAGTGCTTAGTAGGTACCTTACATGTTTCATCTTCGAGGAGATGAAAGATAAATCATAATATGCCGGCATTTTTTTACACGCACTGGATAGAAGAGCTGTTTATGCAGTGCACTGCATAGCGCATGATTTCAGGCTAAAACCTAGCAGACATCTGCTTGATACTAGTCAAGCTTTATTAAGGGTTTAATTAGAAAAGAACCATGAAGTCAATTTAAGAAGATTGAAAAATAGCAGCAAATGTGATAATGCGTGGATCTTGACGATGACTGCTGCCGCAGTGAGAGCAGATCAGCCTTAGTAAGACAGCACCGCCTGCACACAAAAGCTGGCTGTCGCAGGTGACATTTGGAGGTTCTTGTAAACATAGGCAAGAAAAATCTGCACTGCAGAGCAACATAATGCAAGAAATGAGAATGTGCAAAGTGGATGTTAAATTAGCACTATGTGCAAACCCACAGTTCAGCTCATAGGTAAAATAAATTGAAATACTCCTTTGAATTTAAGCACTGGGCTCTTGTGGCATGATGAGAGGGCATGAAAGATTATTCATTCATTTTCGCGCTTATAGGTATTAAAACCCACAGCAGAGTAAGAGAAAGGAGTAGCGCCATGTATAGAGTTTCGCGCCAGACAGACAGCTTTCCCATGGAGGGAAATATGCGAAGACTTCTGCTACAGCTGCGACGTTCGAGGGTGCATCTCTAGGTGCTGCCGCCGCCATCAGCAGTGACCTTCACGGTTTTCCATCTGCCAACTAACTGCTCACGCAGGTGCTTTAGCCCAGGTCACTACCTCGTCTCTTTCGCAGCTATTAAAGAACACCTCATGTTCTCTCAGTCGCTTGTCTCATTTCGTAGTCTCACGCTGCGCCGACATGGCAACGTTTCTATGAATCACAGCGTTGCCTTCTCTCCGATCTCATGTCGAGCATGTGCGCAGCAAAACGTGTAATACGCGGAACAATGAAAGCGGCGAATGCACTTTTCGACCCTAGAAAATATCATCGGCGGGTCAATCGCAGGGTGTCCTGAAACTGGATAAAAAGCAGCTTGCCGCCGGTGGGACACGATCCCACAGATTGTTCTCAAGCTGCGGCAAGTTGCTTTTTCATCCATATTCACTTAAATATTTTATAGTTTCTTCATATCATTTATTAGACTGAAAAATGTTGTTCTTGGTGACAGTGTTTGTTGGCTTCTTATGCTATGACTAATAAAATCAGGCCCCTCGGTTACCCCCTTCCTTCTTATCTACCGTCAGCATTTATCGCTACCTCATGCTACATAAACACACATTCAAGAACCTATTCCAGAAAACGCTCAAACTAGCTGGAGAAAATCTGGCAGATATATGAAGATAATTTCATGCTCCCCACACCACGCAGGCGTATCTTTATATCAGACCAACAGGAAGGTACTGGTGGAATGACTCCTCGCGTTTGTCACAGGCCCCGTCACGCATACCAGAGAAGGTACGGCGCTAAAGAGGGACACAAGTCCAGACCTAATCTTTACGAAAAATATTGAAAAGGCGACGTGGCGCAACACAATGGAAGCCTTGGGTAGAGACAGACTTACACGCCGGAGATAGACGTCAGAGAAGGGCCGAATTGACGCAAGGAACAACAGATCAAATTATTTGACGGGGGACTAGCTCATAGAAACCGAGATACGACACAGCAATGATCCATCACAGACATATACCAATATACTAATGAACTCAGCGATGACTTCAAAGCTGCGACAAAAATACCGCCACCTGGATTTGCCTTGGGGATATTCGACAGGAGACTTCCCCACGCATGGGAAGCTAAACAGTGGCTTCAAAAACGATTTAACGGTCAGAAGCATAAGTAACAATTAGGGACGCGCATAGCACTCTCCAACAAAGAAATAGAATGATATACTAACCAATTGATGAAGCAACAATCTAACGAGATATGTAACTCCATGGACATGCAATTAAGCACTGGCTAAACAAGGCATATGCTAGGTTTCTGCTTGACCGTGACAAAAACAAGAAAACTACAGGCAAGCAATCAATGACATATTACATGCATATGAGGGCAAGAAAAATGAATTTCTCAATCTATTAGAGCATTATACATGAGACAGGCACATCTTAGCAGCCATTCTAGCTACAACGGGAATATAAGCGCAAAATAAGGTCAGCAACTCACGGAAGCATAAATCCACTCGGCCCTGCAAAAGCTAAACACCAAATCAGCCCCAGGCACGGACAGTGCAACCAACAGGGGTCGACCATGAATCGATCAAGAAAATAACAGAATTCATGAATGAGCGTGGGATAAAGGTAGAAGCAGATGCACATGGAAGAAAGCGACGATAACGCTCATTGCAAAACATCGTAAGAAGCTTGAGATCGACAACCTCGGACCGGTCTTCCTAACATCCTGCGTCGGATGCTAATGGAATATGTAATTCTATACAGAGTAAATGACTTTTTAGCAGATAATAACGTATACCGAGATACAATGATAGAATTACGCAAGAACCTTTGGACATAGGATGTGATGCCTTAGTTTAAACATCAGATAATCGATCATAACATATGCTCTACAAGGCCCATCTTGGGTCTTGATCTTAAAAAGGCATTTGATAATGCCAACCACGCAAACATACTAGAAAACATCGAACGGACAGGACTAGAGCAACGGGCATATAACTAAATGAACACATTCCTATACAATGGGAAAGCAGTCTTCTCCGCCGTAGGGCTCATGTCGCCCAAGATCGACAAAAGGGGGGGGGGGGGTTGCACGACTCAACGCGTTGCCATCTCCCCGATGCTGTTCAATCTAGTCTTGCTGGGGTTCCCCATAAAACTAAATCACATAGAGTACTTGAATCAGATAATCTATGCGGACGAAATAACTATCTGGATATTCGGATGGCACTGTCGGATACACAGAAATACGGCTCCAGACCACAATAAACACAGTTGCGGAACAACTCTTAGGAAAAGGCATCACATTCTCTGCACAGAAATCAGTACTTCTACTATACCGGTCGACACGTAGGGGCAGATCTCCAAAACAATACGCTCGAAGCGAGGCTTATGAAGACGTAAAGCGACCAACCATAAATGGGCGGTATGTGTGAATGGTCAACCAGATCAAGGTGTTGGGTCTAGACATCGAGAAGAAAGGTAACTACGGAATATAAGAAAGTTAGGCACAAAGGTAACAAACACCTTGCGATTAATCAAACTAAATACTAACAAGCACCAGGATATCAAGGAAGAAACTAAAATACGGCATAAACAATCATTCATAACTAGACAGTTCACATACATAGCAGCCTTCCAGAATGGGTTTGCACCTGAAAATATCAAAATTACTTACCTGATAAAAAAGTCATAAGGAAAAGCACAGGGACTCTCATCAGTACGATCATGGATTTCTTGCTAAACTTAGGACTCCACAACAGACTAGATGAACTCATAGAAACACAACAAACGTCTCAGGTGGAAGGACTAACTAAAACTAAATGGGCCGACATATACTAGGAAAGCTAGGAATGAACCAGCACATTCTATAGGGGGAAAAGAGGACGATAACGAGAGGAGTTTGTGGCTAACTCCTAATACCCAATATACAAAACAACATGCATGGAGGTTACAGCGAGGGTAGACGCAGGAGCAAAGCAGAGATAACGATTCCATTATATGGTTGAGACGAAACAACAAGCTTCGTAGATGTGGCCCAATAACCCCACAGAAATCGCTACTAGATATATCCTAGATCACATCAATGAGCCACTTACAAGTATATCAGCTATTACCAAGCATTTCTAGACAGCAGAAAAAGTTGCCATTGCACTAGAATTCGTCTCCACGAATGCTCAATACATCATTAGCTATTCACAGGTGGCGGTTCAGGCAGAATTGGAATCTAGGTTTCAGTTACAGCCGACAGGACAGTGTAACACCAATATATGAAATAGAGAGGTGTATAACATGAAATTCTTAAAAAATTGAGGATGGTTCCCATCTGGAAAACCGCCCTTGGCACCACTCTATCCGCTCATAACAGCACGTTATTGTGATTTGCGTGCCTCATTTTAAGTGAATTCTACCTTAATCTTTGGTGGCCCCTTGAAAAGCATCGTCATGTGGTTGCACAGCATCAAGCAAGAATATTGGCCATTTCTGTGACATATCAGAGCTTAGTAGGTTCCTTACATATCGCTTCTTCGAGGAGCTGATAGATAAATCATAATATGCCGGTATTTTTTTACACGCACTGTACAGAAGAGCTCTTTATGTCCTGCACTGCATAGAGCATGATTTCAGGCTAAAACCTAGCAATACATCTGCTTGATACTATATGACCTATTCAAACTTCATGAAGTATTTTTTTAGAAAATAACCATGAAGTCAATTTAACAAGATTGAAAAATAGCAGCAAATGTGATAATGCGTGGATCTTGACGATGACTGCTGCCACAGTGAGAGCAGATCAGCCTTAGTAAGACAGCACCGCCTCACACAAAAGCTTGCTGTTGCAGGTGACATTTGGAGGTTCTTGTAAATGGAGGCAAGAAAAATCTTCACAGCAGAGCAAAATAAAGCAAGATAAGAAATGAGAATGTGCAAAGTGGATGTTAAATTGGCAATATGTGCAAAGCAACAAGTTAGGCTCACAAGTAAAATAAATTGAAATACTCCTTTGAATTTAAGCACTGGGCTCTTGTGGCATGATGAGATGGCATGGAAGATTATTCATTCATTTTCTCGCTTATAGGTATTAAAACCCACAGCAGAGTAAGAGAAAGGAGTAGCGCCATGTATGGTGTTTCGCGCCAGATATACAGCTTTCCCATGGAGGGAAATATGCGAAGACTTCTTCTGCTACAGCTGCGACGTTCGAGGGTGCATCTCTAGGTGCTGCCGCCGCCGTCAGCAGTGACCTTCACGGTTTTCCATCTGCCAACTAACTGCTCACGCAGGTGCATATGCCCAGGTCTCTACCTCGTCTCTTTCGCAGTTAATAAAAAACGCCTCATGTTCTCTCAGTCATTTGTCTCATTTCGTAGTCTCACGCTGCGCTGACATGGCAACGTTTCAATGAATCACAGCGTTGCCTCCTCTCCCATCTCATGTCGAGCATGCGTGCAGCAACACATGTAATACGCCGAACAATGAAAGCGGCGAATGCACTTTTCGACCCTAGAAAATGTCATCGGCGTGTCAATCGCAGGGTGTCCTGTAACTGTATAAAAAACAACTTGCCGCAGGTGGGACACGATCCCACAGATATTCTCAAGCTGCGGCAAGTTGTTTTTTCATCCACTTTCATTTAAATAATTTATCGTTTCTTTATATCATTTATTACACAGAAAAATGTTGTGCTTGGTGACAGTGTTTGTTGGCTCCTTATGCTATGACTAATAAAATCGGGCCCCTCGGTTGCCCCCTTTCTTCTTATTTACTCTGAGCATTTATCGCTACGTCATGCTGCATAAAGACACATTCAAGAACCAATTCCAGAAAACGCTCAAACTAGCTGGAGAAAATCTGGCAGATACATGAAGATACTTTCATGCTCCCCACACCACGCGGCCGTATCTTTATATCAGCAGAGCAACAGGAAGGTACTGGTGGAATGACTCCTAAGGATTAGGCCTCGCGTTTGTCGCAGGCCCCGTCACTCATACCAGAGAAGGCACGGCGCTAAAGAGGGACACAAGTCCAGACCTAATCTTTACGAAAAATATTGAAAAGGCGACGTGGCGCACCACAATGGAAGACTTGGGTAGAGCCAGACTTACACGCCGGAGATTGACGTCAGAGAAGGGCCGAATTGACGCAAGGAACAACAGATCAAATTAATTGACGGGGAACCAATTCATAGAAACCGAGATACGACACAGCAATGATCCATCACAGACATATACCAATGTACTAATGAACTCAGCGATGACTTCAAACCTGCGACAAAAATACCGCCACCTGGATTTGCCTTGGGGATATTCCACAGGAGACTTCCCCACGCATGGGAAGCTAAACAGTGGCTTCAAAATTGATTTAAAGGTCAGAAGCATCAGTAACAATTAGCGACGCGCATAGCGCTCCTCAACAAAGAAATAGAATAATATGCTAACCAATTGATCAAGCAACGATCGAACGAGATATGTAACTCCATGGACATGCAACTAAACACTGGCTAATCATGGCATATGCTAGGTTTCTCCTTGACCGTGACAAAAACAAGAAAACTACAGGCAAGCAATCAATGAGTTATTACATGCATATGAGGGCAAAGAAACATGAATTTCTCAATCAATTAGAGCATAATACGTAAGACAGACACATCTTTGCAGCCATTCTAGCTACAACGGGAATATAAGCGCAAAATAAGACCAGCAACTAACGGAAGCATAAATCCACTCGGCCCTGCAAAAGCTAAACACCAAATCAGCCCCAGGCACGGACAGTGCAACCAACAGGGGTCGACCATGAATCGATCAAGAAAATAACAGAATTCATGAATGAGCGTGGGATAAAGGTAGAAGAACATGCAAATGGAAGAAAGCGACGATAACGCTCATTGCAAAACATCGTAAGAAGCTTGAGATCGACAACCTCGGACCGGTCTTCCTAACATCCTGCGTCGGATGCTAATGGAATATGTAATTTTATACAGAGTAAATGACGTTTTAGCAGATAATAACGTATACCGAGATACAATGATAGAATTACGCAAGAACCTTTGGACATAGGATGTGATGCCTTAATTTAAACATCAGATAATCGATCATAACATATGCTCTACAAGGCCCATCTTAGGTCTTGATCTTAAAAAGGCATTTGATAATGCCAACCACGCAAACATACTAGAAAACATCGAACGGACAGGACTAGAGCAACGGACATATAACTAAATGAACACATTCCTATCCAATAGGAAAGCAGTCGTCTCCGCCGTAGGGCTCATGTCGCCCAAGATCGACAAAGGGGGGGGGGGGTTGCACGACTCAACGCGTTGCCATCTCCCCGATGCTGTTCAATCTAGTCCTGTTGGGCTTCCCCATAAAACTAAATCACATAGAATCCTTGAATCAGATAATCTATGCGGACGAAATAACTATCTGGATATTCGGATGGCACTGTCGGATACACAGAAATACGGCTCCAGACCACAATAAACACAGTTGAGGAACAACTCTTAGGAAAAGGCATCACATTCTCTGCACAGAAATCAGTACTTCTACTATACCGGTCGACACGTCGGGGCAGATCTCCAAAACAATACGCTCGAAGCGAGGCTTATGAAGACGTAAAGCGACCAACCATAAATGGGCGGTATGTGTGAATGGTCAACCAGATCAAGGTGTTGGGTCTAGACATGGAGAAGAAAGGTAACTACGGAATATAAGAAAGTTAGGCACAAAGGTAACAAACACCATGCGATTAATCAAACTAAATACTAACAAGCACCAGGATATCAAGGAAGAAACTAAAATACGGCTGAAACAATCATTCACAACTAGACAGTTCACATACATAGCAGCCTTCCAGAATGGGTTTGCACCTGAAAATATCAAAATTACTAACCTGATAAAAAAGTCATAAGGAAAAGCACAGGGACTCTCATCAGTACGATCATGGATTTCTTGCTAAACTTAGGACTCCACAACAGACTAGATGAACTCATAGAAACACAACAAATGTCTCAGGTGGAAGGACTAACCAAAAATAAATGGGCCGACATATATTAGGCAAGCTAGGAATGAACCAGCACATTCTATAGGGGGAAAAGAGGACGATAACGAGAGAAGTTTGTGGCTAACTCCTAATACCCAATATACAAAACAACATGCATGGAGGTTACAGCGAGGGTAGACGCAGGAGCAAAGGAGAGATAACGATTCAAATATATGGTTGAGACGAAACAACAAGCTTCGTAGATGTGGCCCAATAACCCCACAGAAATCGCTACTAGATATATCCTAGATCACATCAATAAGCCACTTACAAGTATATCAGCTATTACCAAGCATTTCTAGACAGCAGAAAAAGTTGCCATTGCACTAGAATTCGTCTCCACGAATGCTCAATACATCATTAGCTATTCACAGGTGGCGGTTCAGGCAGAATTGGAATCTAGGTTTCAGTTACAGCCGACAGGACAGTGTAACACCAATATAGGAAATTGAGAGGTGTGGAACATGAAATTCTTAAAAAAATGAGGATGGCTCCCATCTGGAAAACGGCCCTTGGCACCACTCTATCCGCTCATAACAGCACGTTATTGTGATTTGCGTGCCTCATTTTAAGTGAATTCTACCTTACTTTTTGGGGGCCCCTTGAAAAGCATCGTCATGTGGTTGCACAGCATCAAGCAAGAATATTGGCCATTTCTGTGACATATCAGAGCTTAGTAGGTTCCTTACATATCGCTTCTTCGAGGAGCTGATAGATAAATCATAATATGCCGGTATTTTTCTACACGCACTGTACAGAAGAGCTCTTTATGTCCTGCAGTGCATAGAGCATGATTTCAGGCTAAAACCTAGCAAGACATCTGCTTGATACTATATGACCTAGTCAAACTTTATTAAGTATTTTTTTAGAAAGGAACCATGAAGTCAATTTAACAAGATTGACAAAAAGCAGCAAATGTGGTAATGCGTGGATCTTTACGATGACTGCTGCCACACTGAGAGCAGATCAGCCTTAGTAAGACAGCACCGCCTCACACAAAAGCTTGCTGTTGCAGGTGACATTTGGAGGTTCTTGTAAACGGAGGCAAGAAAAATCTTCACAGCAGAGCAAAATAAAGCAAGATAAGAAATGAGAATGTGCAAAGTGGATGTTAAATTGGCAATATGTGCAAAGCAACAAGTTAGGCTCACAAGTAAAATAAATTGAAATACTCCTTTGAATTTAAGCACTGGGCTCTTGTGGCATGATGAGATGGCATGGAAGTTTATTCATTCATTTTCGCGCTTATAGGTATTAAAACCCACAGCAGAGTAAGAGAAAGGAGCAGCGCCATGTATCGTGTTTCGCGCAAGATAGACAGCTTTCCCATGGAGGGAAATATGCGAAGACTTCTTCTCCTACAGCTGCGACGTTCGAGGGTGCATCTCTAGGTGCTGCCGCCGCCGTCAGCAGTGACATTCACGGTTTTCCATCTGCCAACTAACTGCTCACGCAGGTGCATAAGCCCAGGTCACTACCTCGTCTCTTTCGCAGTTATTAAAAAACGCCTCAGGTTCTCTCAGTCACTTGTCTCATTTCGTAGTCTCACGCTGCGCCGACATGGCAACGTTTCTATGAATCACAGCGTTGCCTCCTCTCCCATCTCATGTCGAGCATGCGCGCAGCAACACATGTAATACGCCGAACAATGAAAGCGGCGAATGCACTTTTCGACCCTAGAAAATGTCGTCGGCGCGTCAGTCGCAGGGTGTCCTTAAACTGGATAAAAAGCAACTTGCCGCAGGTGGGACACGATCCCACAGATTGTTCTCAAGCTGCGGCAAGTTGTTTTTTCATCCACTTTCATTGAAATAATTTATTGTTTGTTTATATCATTTATTGGAAAGAAAAACGTTGTCCTTGGTGACAGTGTTTGTTGACTTCTTATGCTATGACTAATAAAATCGGGCCCCTCGGTTGCCCCCTTTCTTCTTATTTGCTCTGAGCATTTATCGCTACGTCATGCTGCATAAACACACATTCAAGAACCTATTCCAGAAAACGCTCAAACGAGCTGGAGAAAATCTGGCAGATATATGAAGATACTTTCATGCTCCCCACACAACGCGGCCTATCTTTATATCAGACCAACAGGAAGGTACTGGTGGAATGACTCCTAAGGATTAGGCCTCGCGTTTGTCACAGGCCCCGTCACTCATACCAGAGAAGGCACGGCGCTAAAGGGGGACACAAGTCCAGACCTAATCTTTACAAAAAATATCGAAATGGCGACGTGGCGCAACACAATGGAAGGCTTGGGTAGAGCCGGGCTGACACGCCGGAGATACACGTCAGAGAAGGGCTGAATAGATGCAAGGAAAAACAGATCAAATTTTTTGACGAGAACTAGTTCGTAGAAACCGAGATACGACACAGTAATGATCCATCACAGACATATACCAATGTACAAATGAACTTAGCGATGACTTCAAAGCTGCGACAAAAATACCGCCACCTGGATTTGCCTTGGAGAAATGCGACAGGAGACTTCCCCACGCATGGGAAGCTAAACAGTGGCTTCAAAATTGACTTAAAGGTCAGAAGCATAAGTAACAATTAGGGATGCGCATAGCACTCTCCAACAAAGAAATAGAATAATATGATAACCAAGTGATGAAGCAACAATCGAACGAGATATGTAACTTTATGGACATGGAATTAAGCACTGGCTAAACGTGGCATATGCTAGGATTCTGCTTGAACATGACAAAAACAAGGAAACTACGGGCAAACAATCAATGAGTTATTACATGCATATGAGGGCAAAGAAAAATGAATATCTCAATCAATTAGAGGATAATACATAAGACAGGCACATCTTTGCAGCCATTCTAGCTACAACGGGGAATATAAGCGCAAAATAAGACCAGCAACTCACGGAAGCATAAATCCACTCGGCCCTGCAAAAGCTAAACACCAAATCAGCCCCAGGCACGGACAGTACAACCAACAGGGCTCGACGATGAATCGATCAAGAAAATAAGAGAATTCATGAATGAGCGTGGGATAAAGGGAGAAGCACATGTAAAAGGAAGAAAGCGATGATAACGCTCATTGCAAAACATCGTAAGAAGCTTGAGATCGACAACCTCAGACCGGTCTTCCTAACATCCTGCGTCGGATGCTAACGGAATATGTAATTTTAAACAGAGTAAATAACTTTTTAGGAGATAATAACGTATACCGAGATACAATGATAGAGTTACGCAAGAACCTTTCGACATAGGATGCGAGGCTTTATTTTAATCATCAGATAATCGATCATAACATATGCTCTACAAAGGCCATCTTGGGTCTTGATCTTAAAAAGGCATTTGATAATACAAACTAGAAAACATCGAACGGACAGGACTAGAGCAACGGGCCAAAAACTAAATGAACACATTCCTATCCGATAGGAAAGCAGTCTTCTCCGCCGTAGGGCTCATGTCGCCCAAGATCAACAAGGGGGGAAGGGGGGGGGGGAGGGTTGCACGACTCAACGCATTGCCATCTCCCCGATTCTGTTCAATCTAGTCTTGCTGGGACTCCCCAAAAAACTAAATCGCACAGAGTCCTTGAATCAGATAATCTATGCGGACGAAATAACTCTCTCGATATTCGGATGGTACTGTCGGATACCCACAAATACGGCTCTAGACCACAATAAACACAGTTGAGGAACAACTCTTAGGAACAGGCATCACATTCTCTGCACAGAAATCAGTACTTCTACTATACCGCTCGACACGTAGGGGCAGGACTCCAAAACAATACGCTAGAAGCGAGGCTTATGAAGAAGTAAAGCTACCAACCATGAATGGGCGGTATATGTGAATGGTCAACCAGCTCAAGGTGTTGGGTCTAGAGATAGAGAATAAAGGCAAAATACGGAAAACATTAGAAAGTTAGGCACAAAGGTAACAAACACCATGAGATTAATCAAACTAAATACTAACAAGCACCAGGATATCAAGGAAGAAACTAAAATGCGGCTGAAACAATCATTCCTAACTAGACAGATCACATACATAGCAGCCTTCCAGAGCGGGTTTCCACCTGAAGATATCAAAATTAGTAAAGCACAGAGACTCTCATAAGTACGATCATGGATTTCTTGCTAAAGTTAGGACTCCACAACACACCAGATGAACTCATAGAAACACAACAAATGTCTCAGGTGGAACGACTAACCAAAAATAAATGGGCCGACATATACTAGGCAAGCTAGGAATGAACCAGCACATTCTATAAGGGGAAAAGAGCACGATAACGAGAGACCTTTTTGGCTAACTCCTAATACCCAATATACAAAAACATGCATTCAGGTTACAGCGAGGGTAGACGCACGAGCAAAGCAGAGAGAACGATTCAAATATATGGTTGAGACGAAACAACAAGCTTAGTAGACGTGGCTCAATAACCCCACAGAAATCGCTACTACATATATACTAGATCACACCAATAAGCCCCTTACAAGTGTATCAGCTAATACCAAACATTTCTAGACAGCAGAAAAAGTATCCATTGCACTAGAATTCGTCTCCACGAATGCTAAATACATCATTAGCTATTCACAGGTGGCCATTAGAAATTATGCTACGGGTAGCATCTCTCCTGAGGCGTGGTACATCATCAGAGTCAACGAAGCGAAATTTTCCAACGCAGAAAACGCAGGCAACTGCTCTGGTTCACATCGCTGGAGAACGTTCTGCTCATCACTGGATCCTCGCAAGCCGCTGTCGCGTATTTGGCATGTAGTCAGGAGCCTACGTTTTCCCCCACAAGAAAGGTGCCCTTTCAGTGGGGGAAAACAACTGAAAGGTGTGCTTTCAGTGGGCACGCAGAGGCTCCAGTATATCGACTGTTGCGCAGGGCCACCTGATTGGTCCCCGCGAGGTGGTCCGACCTTGCTGTCCGACCCTGTTGTCCGAGCCTGTCGTCCGACACGGCTGTCCGACCCTGCTGTCCGACCCCGCTTTCCGACTCCGCTGGCCGACATCGGTTCCACGAGGTCTCCGACACGGCGACACGCGCTTCCGCCTGAACTGTAGGCCAGTTATAATTGACCAATATATATATATATATATATATATATATATATAGCTGCATGTCGTCTATGAGGTATTTTGGGGAACTGTCGCGTGTGTGTGCCGTTTTCTATGTGTTATGTGTGTCTGATGTGTGTTTTTTGTGGTTCTACTTGCTGCTTCTGCCTTTTTCTGGAGTGATCCTGCACCCAATAACATGACAAACTGGCGAGCCTGCCAGGATCCAGTCGCAAATACAATGAAAGAGGGCAGTTTCTCTTGAGCGCAGACGCACATTAGTAGACGGCACCCGGGATTTAGAGAAAATCACAGCTATAGGACTCCAAAAACGACTGTCAGGCGCAGAACTTCGCAGATGGATTGAGGCCGAAGAGGCAAAACAAAGGGACAAGAGAGCTGCGGAGCGAGAGGCAATTAATGAAGCTGCTGAATTAGCGTGCTTAGCTGAAGAGAGGCAGCGTGAGATCCTCCAGCTAAAGCTGCAGCTTCAGGAAGGAGCTCGGAATGGGCCGGCAGCGGCTTCTCAAATTTCGACTGTGGTCAGCACCTCCTCGTCATCCCTCAATCCACAGAAGGTACTTCCTTTCTTCGACGACAGACGCGATGACTTACACGCGTATTTATAGCGATTTGAGCGCGTAGCAACAGGGCAGGACTGGCCACAAGAAAAATGGGGCCTTCCTGTGAGCATGTGTCTGACTGCGAAAGCTTTAACTGTGATCGGTTGGATGACTGCCGCCGATTCATTAGCTTACACGAAGGTAAAGAAAGCTTTACTACAGAGGTTCCAATTCACGGCTCAAGGCTACCAAGAGAAGTTTCGGAAAGCACCAGCATTAGAAGGCGACGCTGGAAGACAGTTAGCAGGAAGAATTTCAGCCTATTTTGATCATTGGATTGAGATGGCTAACGTGCCTAAAACATATGAAGGTCTAGGATATCACATGATCTGTGAACATTTTTTGCGCTGTTGTGAACCAAAGCTAGTCATTTTCTTGAGGGAGCGAGAGTTCAAATCCCTTGACGAAATCGCTAGCTTAACGGATCGCTTTCTTGAAGCGCAGAAATTGACAAACCTTAAAAAAGGGGCTGATAACACAAATGATTGCGGAGGGAAAAACATTGAAGCTCCCGGGAAACTGCAACTCATGTGCACCCTCTGTGACTGGTTTGGACATTTGGCTCCTTACTGCCATATCCCACCTAAGCGTATGCTAAAGTGGGAGTTGTGTGACAGAACTGGACATACAGCCGAAAATTAAATAAATCAGTACGGGGACAATCGACCGAGTTCTTCGTGTGCTCTCACGGAATATCAACCAGTTAGGCCTCGTCCAGTGAAAGCATCAATACGTTCAGGAAAGAAGACTCGCCAATCAAGTGACAGCGACGACGAGAACCCTGGGAATGCTGTAACTTTCCTCATCGACGGGATGCCAGTGCTCGTGTATTACGAGACACCGGTTGTAATACCGCAATTGTCAGACGAGAACTCGTTCCAGAGGTCTATATGACGGGAAGAACGAGCAACGTTGTTCTTCTGGACAGCTCAACAAGCTACCTGCCTGAAACTGTCGTGCAAGTGAACACGCCGTATGTTACAGGCAAGTTAACAGTGGCATGTATGAACAAGCCCCTCTAGGACCTTGTTCTGGGAAATCTTCCAGGCGTCAGAGGACCATACGATCCGGACTCTGACTGGAAGCACCCCTCAGCTCCCAACGAGGAGTCGTCGTCGATAGAAATGAAGATGACTAAGGCGCCTAGGAGGCCTCAGCATGTATCGAGCGTGGCTAAAGCCTAACTGAAGAACAAGAACAAGGCAAGATTCGTCCCTTGTGCATTCCGACAATTGTATTGCGTAACGTAACAAAAGGACAACTCATTGAAGAACAGCTGAAAGACCCCACGCTAAACCATAATTTTGCCAAGGCGAGCAAGTAGTTTAACTCGGAAATGGGTCACAGCTACGAATTCGCCGAAGAAAAAGGGTTGTTGTATCTCCTTTACCGTCTGGCCACTGGCAGAACCTTTAAGCAGGTGGTCATACCAAAAGCGTTTAGACATGACATATTAGAAGTGGCACATGGGAACATCATGGTAGGACATAGAGGTATCAGGAGAACAACCGATCGTGTCCTACAAGAATTTCTTGGTAAGGTGTACGCAGAGACGTCAAATGCTTCGTAAAGTCATGCGACAAGTGCCAAAAGACAACCGCTAAAGGAAAAGTACAGGCCGCTCCACTTCCTCGTCAGTGTGTGCTTGTGTGTGCGTGCAAAAATACGACAAGTTTGTTCGGTCCTGAAGATTTAGAAGCGCCGAAACAAGGCCCTCGGAACTCTAGAAAGCGTCAGGGACCAGGCGAGCGGAAACAAGCCGAAAGAGGAGCACCCCAAGGACGTCAACAACAAAGTCTTTCGTTGGAGTCTCCTTTCGGCAGGAGTATTATTTTACTGTTCACGACATAAAAAGTAGTGACAATTTTGGAGCTGACTACTCGAGTCGCGCGTGCTTAGTCTTTATTTGAAAACAGACTTGTGAGTTCGTACTTTAACTGGGCGTAATACCCTGTGAACAATGTGCATCTTGTGCTTGTATGAACAATCGGACAAACATACGTGACAATTCTCCTTTTTTTGCTTTTCATGCCGCGTCCTTGTGTTAGAATAGTTGTGAACAACTTTCTCGAAAAGGGGGGTATTGCGATAATATGTGGTACGCGGGAGTGCGAAGCATAAACATATGAAGACAGTGCGCCGTGCGGTGGCGAAGAGTACAGCGACTCTTTGCAAATACCCGGGAGGGAGCCATCATCATCATCGATACCAATTTGGGAGCGTCGACAGGGGCGCCTCAAGAAGCGTGGCGCGAGAGAGTGTGGTCGTGGCACCGTGGCGTGAGCAGAATGAATGAATGAAACCACGTTTATTCCACATTAAAATGCGTCGAAGACGCTGCGGTGGAAAGAGGAGGGGAGTTATTGGAAAAGGGGAAGGGTAAGGCTGCCTCCGTTTTATTAATGAACGTCCTGGAGGCAGCTAAGTGGGGGCGGCATGACGCTTGTGGCTGTCGCGGAGCCGATCGCCGACGGGTGGTGCTGCAGGGTCCTGAAGGAACAGCAGCAGTGCTCGCCAGAGCTCAATGGCATGGTCCGGAGACGTGGTATCCGGGCAAGCCCAAGTCCGGAGAGAAGGCCAGGGTCCCCGCTGTATGGTGGCCAGGGCACGAAGCCTTGGTGGGATGTAGAGGGGGCACTCCCAACAAAGGTGGTTTAAATCAGCACGACATGTGCACATGGAACAGAACCCACTTACGGGTGGTGGTGTGCCACTCTTGTGGAAACGGTTCAACAAGTGAGGAGTAAGGAGGGTGCTTGTCTGGATTTTCCGAAGCAAGACTGACTCTCGCCGTGTGAATACCTTCTGTGGAAGTGACGGTATAGAGAGTGGATTGCCCACTGCTGCGAGGTAGGCGGCACGTTGTTGTTTGGTCGCGTGCTTGTCTGCCATTGGGTCTGCTACCTCAGGTGTGGTAGCTAAGAGAGGATAAGGATTATCGGAGGCTCTGGCTAGCGCGGTAGAGAGATGAGCGCGCGCCAGTCTATGAGCCTTCTGGTTTCCGGGGATACCGCAGTGCACAGGGACCCAGTGAATGGTAACATCGTGACCGCATTCGCGGAGCAGGCGTGCCTGGTGCCGGATATTCTGCAGTGCGGTATCTGTGTAAATAAAATTAGCACATGCCCGATGGGCAACCTGAGAATCTGTGTACACATGATGGTGAACAGGGTCAGTTTGAGATGAAGTTGCGAGGGCCCGCTCCAAATATTCTAGGATGGCCATTAGCTCAGCGCGGGTGCTGGACATTGCTTCTGCTGATATAGGATGTCGGCGGTTCTGATTTTCATTTGTCTGGTCGTACCACGCAGTCGCATAACAGGTGTTACTAATGTCGTCTGCAGGCAGTGCAGCGTCCGTGTATACGATGCGTTCAGTCAAGGAGAGTGAACTCGTAGCCTTAGCATGCCTCTTGGCATATGCAAGGCGCCGCATTCGCTGAGTAGGGTCCATATTGAGAGGAAGTGGCCTGCCATCGGTGAGAGCCGTGATTTCCCACGGCGGCGTGTTGTTGGGCAAAATCGGCATTTTGTGGACGTCATACCCGAGGAGCATGAGCGTGTGTCGCCCGGCTTTTGTGGCGCGAAATCTCGTCTCTTGTGTATAGATGTGCATGTCTACGAGCTCGGACAGGTTGTTGAGTTTGCTACAACTTTTAAGCGCTTCGAGGCTTGTGTACCTTGGGAGTCCAGTTACAATGCGTTTGGCTTCGTTAAGTAACCGGTCGAGCGTGTGCATCTGTGTGCGGTTGACTGGATGATACGGCAGCCCGTACATGATACGGGAGACAAGAAAAGCTCCGTCCGATCTCTTTGACCTCGTGTGTCTGTAAAGTAATGGAGAGCATGGTCAACACACGCTTGATGTGATACCTTGAAGATCGCGACCTTTTGGCTCCTACACTGTATGGATTTCGCCGTGGGCTATCAACACAGGATGTGCTAGCGCGCCTAAAACAGGACGTCCTCGACTCTAATTCGGTGCACCCACGAGCCGTTGTTGCAGTGGATATACGCAAGGCATTTGATTCCGTCCCACATAACACTATCATGATCAAAGCACGTGCCCTTGGCATCAGAGGGAAGATGTACAACTTGATAGCGGGTTTCCTTGAAGAGCGAAGATACCAAGTCGAAGACCAACCGCATAGGCGTCCCCCAGGGCTCGGTTATTTCACCGACGCTGTTTAGTATAGCTATGCACCAGCTACCTAAGCGCCTTGCCGACGTATCGGGCCTGAAACACGCGGTGTATGCCGATGACGTCACCGTGTGGACGCATCAAGGGTGCATCGGGGAGCAGGAGGACGTCGTACAACGAGCTCTCGACATTCTTCACGCCTATGCCACGGAAACGGGTTTACACACTGCTCCAGACAAAACAGAGTTTGTCGTCATTCATGGTGGCAGGCCTACCTTTGGAAAGCAGGAAGAAAAGCAGTCTTTTAAACTGTACATCGGTGACCAACCCATCACACGGAAATCTACTATACGAATACTCGGTATGCACCTAGACGAGAACTGCACAGCTAACACTTGGTTCCAATGCGTTACGAAGACCAGCAAACAAATCCTGCACGCTTTACGCAGAATCTCTACCCGCACCCGTGGAGTAAATGAACGTGAAATGTGGCGTGAGCAGTTCGCGAGGTTCGGCGTTCGAGGGCAAAGAGTTTCGTCGTTGGGCGTCCGGCCCATAGGAGCTATCGCCGCCCGCATCACTACGCCACACCCGAGTGAATGCTGTCGCCGGCTGAGAGGCTACCTCGTCCCGCTCTTGCGCTGGGCAACTGGTCCAGGAGGGCTCGAGATCCTGAACCGGGGTGATCGAGCGTTCGGGTGAGCGCCCACAGGGCTACCCCGCCAGCTGTGGACGTGACCCGGTGACTGCGGCCGTGGGCTCCCGAGTGCAAACCCCGCCGGAGGGAAACCGGGCACGTGAGAGCTCCAGTATATCGACTGTTGCGCAGGCCCACCTGAGCCCCGCGAGGCGGTCCGAGCCTGCTGTACGACCCTGTCGTCCGACCCTGTCGTCCGATACGGCTGTCCTACCCCGATGTCCGACCCCGCTGGCCGACATCGGCTCCGCGAGGTCTCCGACCCGGCGACACGCGCTTCCGCCTGAACTGTGTGCCAATTATAATTGACTGATACATATATATATAGCTGCATGCCGTCTATGAGGTATTTTGGGGAACTGTCGCGTGTGTGTTCCGTTTTCTATGTGTTATGTGTGTCAATACAAGTCGGATGTGCGTTTGTGGTTCTGCGTGCTGCTTCTGCCTCTTTCTGGAGTGATCCTGCACCCAATAACATGTCATCACACAAGTAATGTTCTCCTCGCCTTTAATTTCCTTTATCAATAATAATAATTATGCATTTAATTAGAAATGACAAAATCTTCCTTTTTGCTTTCTTTGGATACTTTCTTTAGAAGGCTCGGCATTAGTAAGACTTCAAAAAGGTGTTTGCTTGGGCTGGGTAGTGAAACACTACTTAAACATGAAAAAAAAATATTTTATTAGACAATTCCTAGGAAGTGACAAATAAGGCGAAAGCACAGGACACACTTCTTCTTTAGTTGCAGTAAATTGCGCAGTAAAATAAAGCCTTTTTGCTTGCTTAACCAGTACTAGTACTTTCCCTAGAGGCTTTTATTACAGTGAAGAAAAGGGAATTTGGAGTTAGGCAATGAAAATATTCGTTCGTGCATTTTAGTAAGAAGAGCTGACTCAGACATGCTTTTTGATGGTGCGGCAACAATGTTCACCAATACTGATTATTTGCGTATAGCATAGGGATTTCTGTGAAAAATAAAACACGATCTCACTACGAAATGCCACAGTACGCGACGTTCGGCTAGTGAGGGTTCTATGGTTGTTGAAGTTTGCGAAAGTTGGATATCACAAGGGCCAATAGGATAAAGAAGACGGGACAGAGACGACAGCTCGAGAACGGAGCTTGTGTTTCGTTTCTTCCCATCTTTGTACGCCTTCATGTGCTGTTTCTAAAATCAGAATATTTAGGTGCCAGTGGGTAGGTCATAGACTGTCGCCTACAGATTTGGGTCCGTAGTCAGCAACAAAATCTGAATACCTGGAAACTAAGCCGCAGAGAAACACCATTCCTCGCGAGAGATGACATGACCTTTATAAAGCATTTAAACATAATTATATTTACCGCAGTATTTCTTATTCGTGTTGAGAGAGGGTAAAGCGTCTATGGTCTCCGACAGTAAATACAAATATAAATAAGCACAGTTTTTCTGTCTCTTTTGGTGCTGAGTTTCAACCCCCCCCCCCCTGAAGAAGAAAGAAAGGGGGTGAGTGAAAGCAGATTTGCGAGAGAGATACGGCAGCGTGAAGTTGCGCACGTAACATTGGTGCAAGCAGCCTGTCAAAGGAGCGACTAGACCAGGACTCGTACAAATTAAACAGAATGAGTGCTGCATGACCAATTACGGTTATGCGCCTAGCACAACGCGACCACTGGTAAGACGCGCAAAGCCAAATTCAAGAAGCCCTTCATTGTAAAACAGAGACAAATGCCCAGACTGCAAAGAAGACTGCAAGGAGATAATGAAGACGCTACATGAAGAGAAGGCAGGGCAGAGTCTTGTGGAAGGCCTAGCCTCCCAGACGCAAGAGAATGACACTCCAGATTCAGAACAAGGTCTTCATCCAGCACTAGATCCTAATCCTGGTCCGGCTTCAGAACACCGGGAACATGATCCGGATCCAGATCCAGCTGCAGAACTAGGCCATCCTCATCTGCAAACTAGACAACCACAGTGAGCTGAGCAGACGTGCGCGATGACACGGCCGGGAGCTGGCGGGGACACTGCCATTAATAAAGAGATGAAGGAACTAAAACACGAGAGCGCGCACTTGAGCGTTATGCCAGCATGTACGAGCGTACGGCACGTACAAAACCTGCCACATGCTCAGGTTCTTGATTGATCCTGAGGATTACAATAAAAACCATAGGCAAACCATTCATGAGGTAATACACGCATAAGATGGCACATAAGTAGAATTTCTCAATGAATTAGAGCAGAAATACATAACAAAGCACCTCCTTGCAGTCAACCTCTCTACAACGGGAATATAAAGACAAAGCTAGAGGAGGACCTCACGGAGGCAGAAATACGCTCGGCGCTATAAACGTTTAAACACCAAATCAGCCCATGGAACGTACAGCTTAACCAACAAAACTTCCAGTAACCGCGACGATGAATTGATCGCGAAACTAACAGAGTACATGAACCAGCGTTGCATCGGGAAGAAGCACCAGCACAATGGAAAAGAGCGACGATAACACCCATTGTCAAACATCGTAAGAAGCTTGAGATCGCCACCCTCACACTGATCTCTCTAACATCCTACATCGGCTGCTTATGGACCATGTAACTTTAAGGAGAGTAGATGGGTTATTAGAGTATAAAAACATATACCCAGATACACTGACAGAATTTCCCAAAAGCCCTTCGACGCAAGATGCCATGCTCCAACTTAAGCATCAGATAATCGATTATATGATGCGCTCTACGCGGGCCATCTTGAGCCTTAATCTTTAAAAAGCTTTCGATAATGCCAACCACACCATAGAACGAATGGGGGCGAGGGCTACGGCCGTATTACTACATCATGAGCTTCCTATCAGATCGGGAAGCAGTCATCTTAGCCGCAGGGCTCAGGTCGCCTGAGATCGACACAGGAGGCACTGGCACGCCGCAACGCGTCATCTTCCCGATGCTGTTCAATGTCGTCCTGATGGGATTCCCCAGAAATCTAAATCACATTGAGACCCTGAATCAGACAATCTATTCGGACGATAGTTGTATCTGGGTCTGTGATGCTCTGATGAGAAATCCGAACTTTTCTTATACCATCTCACATTTAGGGGCAGGCCTCCTAAAGGATACAACATAAATAGGAGAGAGAGAGAGAGAAAGGTTTAATAATACGAAATCCCGAGAGTTTGGTCTGAGGTACAATCCTCTTGCTGTGCACTCTGCATTGGGGGGAAAGTAAATGGGAAAGAATGGGGAAGAAAGGCGTTTGGTGAGTGGCGATGATTAGGAAAACATTAAAGCATATAGTCAGCTATTTGGACCATCTAAGACCTTCAGTCCAGGCCCGTATTTTAAAAAAATCATGTGAGGCATGGATAGCATTAAAATTCGATTTAACGCCTGGGCAAGGGCCTAGGGTAAGGCCCTCGACAGAGGTTGGATGCCAGGGCGCGTAAGGATATTCTTCAACTTTTGACGCTCTTCCACATGCTGATTTCCGTAGCACAAGTGAACTATATTCTCTTTCCCATTCTACTGGTCGCAGTCTGACGACTCGGTGCAGCGCATGAAGGGCACGTACCCACGCGTAAAAGCCACCCCAGCCTATATCTGTGCAAGAGGCTGGCACAGTTGCGATGAATTTTCGATGATAGCCTGAATTTCGTGGCAGGGTCCAATTGTTGGAGTAGTCTGTGGCGATTATCCTGATTATCCTAGTGCTTTTTTTGTCTCTGTTCGAATGACAATCGGGAGAAGGGAGAAGGCCGTTGGCGTCTGCTCTTGAAAAGGGAATCGAAAGCAGTGGCTCAGAATGTTCCAGGAACTTCTTCGCTTCGGCACCGGCCAGTTTATTGCTGTGTACGCCACAGTGACTGGGAAACCACTGAAATGTAATGTGGTGGCCGGTCTCTTCGCTAGAGTGTACAGCTCGGCAAACTGAAGAGCCTACACTTTCTTTCGTTACGACTTCAGGTGCCTGCAGATGGCATTTCGCGTCACTAAAGACTGTCCACACTTGAGGAGGCTATCCCAAAATATAGTGCACTGCTTCTCTGATTGCCACTAGCTCAGTGGATGTTAGTGTAGTCTTGTTCCGCAAACGAAACCGTCGAATCAGTTAATTCACCGGCAAGACGAAAGCCGCACTTGACGCAGACGATGAGACCAATCCGTCTGCGTATACGTTATCCGATGAGCCATATTCTCTTGACCTATATTTGAATGTTACATGTCTGAGGCCCAAGGTAGCTATTCGAGATTTTCTAGAAAATCCTGGAATTGAGGGACGTGTACGTAGTAGATCATTAGGAGCATACGTGAAAGGTCTGCAGGAGCAAGATATGGTGGTATGTAAGATTCTTGGCATTTACTGGCTCTCAAAAAAGTTGAGTTTGGCCGTATGTCGGTAAGTGTCGGTAAGGGTTGACGTCGGGGACGGCACAGCAGCCGCAGGAATTGTAGCTGAGGTTCTCATCGCATAAAGACAGCTATAGGTGTTACGCGAGCTTCCTCAGTTATACCATAAATTGGGGTATAACCCTAGACATGTTCTTAGCATCTGTGCCTGAGCGCTTTCCAAGGTACGCAAACATGACACTCTCATACCTGATAAAACTGGCAGGCTATACCGACTGTTGCCGACGTAAACAGCCTGGTAAAGAAGTAGCGAATGCTCTGATGAGTCCTACTTTATAACGTCCAGAAAGCGTAGAAAACCACCCATGCGTTTCTACGCCCGAGCACCAACTGACAGAAGGCAGGAGGCTCCGAGAAGCAATAATGAGGTCTAAGCAACTGCCGCAGTAAGTGCAACGGATGCAGGTGTCAGAACCATCGTTGATCACAGACGTAGCTTCAGTGTCTATAAAGTCCACCAAGTTTCTAACACAACAGTTCATTGCGGCACTTCCCCAGTAAGGAAGGTGAGCATTGAAGTCTCCAATAACGGCGTGAGGGCCTGGAGAACCTTGTAACGTAGCCGATAGATAGGAGAGGCCAAGTATTTGTCTAGGAGGTACTTAGGCACCGATGATTGAAAACACCTGTAGTTTGTCTTAATGTCACACACACACACACACACACACACACACACACACACACACACACACACACACACACGCACGCACACGCACACGCACGCACACACACACACACACACACGCACGCACGCACGCACGCACACACACACACACACACAGACACACACACGTTCATTGCTGTCATATGGAGTGATTGTGTGCCTAACTCACGGCAAGTAGTTATCTATACATAATAGCACGTTGCCCTTATGTCCGTCATCGCGTGACCATAGCTGGACGTATCCGGAAAGGCGAAATGGCGATGTGAGATTTTCCTTGCACATAAAGGTCACTGGGAAGTGGTATTTCAAAACCCGTTGCCTTAAGTCAGGCATGCGGCCACTTAGATCTCGAGCATTCCATTGTATTATGACAGAAAAATGCATGTTCTGTTGCAATGTCCACTGTTTTATCGTGAGAGCCATGATTGCCACCTTTATTTTAGGGCCGCTAATAGCGGCACCATGTCATCTAACGCCCTCACGACAGATACTGCAGTTCGCCTTGCCAATCCGGAAAGCAATATTCGCCTAGTGTTTATTAACTGTTTAACAATGCCTGTCACCTTTTCATTTCCAAGCCTTTCATTACCCTCTCGGCTCTTTGGAAATGCCAATGAAATATTTCCACCTGGTGTCCTCCGAGGTAGCGAAGATAACTCAGCAGCCGAAGAGGCTTTACGCACGTTGGAGGATGCCTTATTCCTTGGCGAGCGCAATGATACTGGGGGAGACGCACCTTGCGTGTGTAGGTCTTTCTCTCTGTGGCAAGTTTTGCATCTAACGATGCATAAGAAAGTGTCTCTTTCAACCGAGACTTACCCTGGCAGTGGCGATAACGCTGCCGCAACCGGCGTCTTTCCTTGCGGAAGGAACCGACAGTCTCCTTGTGCGTGCAGTTTTTTCTGACCATTTTTTCTCAGAATTTGTCTCTCCTCTGCCATTTCGCGACAGTCCTTGGATGTCGCTTCATAGATTTTGAAGCAATTTGCCCATTTTACAGTTTCAGTCTCACAGAATTCTATCTGATGAATACCACCATATCTTCGGCACGATGACCCGTTCGCCACACCTGCTTTTATGAATGGAATCGCTGCCTGTTTACACCCTGCGAAGCTTGCGATTCAAGTGGCGCGATTGGACTAGAGCACAATCACTGTCCGAGTCCACCTCTGCTGCTGTTAAGCTGTCACATAAAGCAGAGCAGCCTATAATTATTGATGTCGTTGTTTCCCAATTGCTGGGCTACTGCCGTAGGACTCGCCTTATCACGAGGGCGCAGAGGTTCTCCGTCGTACTTCCCGGAGGACGACGTCTTCGGTAAAGCTGCTGATAGCTAGAAGTCGCCCAACTTCGAAGAACCAAGAACAAAGATGTTCGTTCTGCACTGCTTCTGAAAGAAACGAGGCTCATGAGCTAATCAAGCTACACACAAAGAAGGGGCGGAATATCAACATAGTCAACCAGCTCAAGGTGCTGGGTCTAGTAATCAAGAACAAACGTGCAAACAGGAAAACCATAAGGAAGTCAAGCACGAAGGTGACGAGCACGATGAGAATAACCAAACGAATACTAACAAGCACCAGGATATAAAATAACTAGCGTACGGCTCATGCAATCATTCGTAATCAGTCAGACCCCATACATGTCCCAATGTCGCGCCTTCCACAATTGGCTTGCAGCTGAAAATGCCAAAGTTACAAAGCTGATAAGAAAATACATAAAAAGTAGCAGTAGGGATTCCCATCAGTACGAGCACGGGTCTCTTGCTAATGTTAGGGCTCCCCGCAGAGTGCATAAGCTCATACAAGTACAACGAACATCTCAGACGGAATGACTAACCAGATAACAAATTGAGATGACCTATATTGACGCCAGCTACAGAACACGAGATAGAAAAGAATTCCGACAGTGTACACGGGAAAAAGAGGACACAAGAAAACAAGAACATTCATCTAGGTTACAACGAGGCAAACGCACGAGTGGAGCAAAGAAAAGGATCCAAAGCTGTGGACCAGATGGCAGAGCAACCTCCATAGCTGCGGCTGAATGCCCACACAGAAATTGCTACGTGGTAGAAGTTGTAGATCACACCAAGGAATGCCTTGCAAGCGTTTCACTTAATAGCACACATTCCGAGACAGCAGAAAAGTTAGCCGTTGCACTAGCATTGGTCTCTACAAATGCTCAGTACATCATTAGCGATTCGCAGGCGGCCAATAGAAATTATGCTCGGGGTAGGATCTCTCCTGTGGCGTGGCGCATCATCAGAGTCAACGAAGCGAAATTCTCCTTGAGAGCGAGAACGCATGACATCGCTCTGGTTCGAAACGCATACGACTCCAGGCATTCCTTTAATGAATCTCAACAAGGTGGAACACCGCGAAGCTCGAAGTTTTACTTGCCGAGCTAAGCAAGGAGTGCCTTCCATACGTGAAAAGAACGCAGAGGAGGATACGAGGAGATAGAAAGACAGATTAACAAGTATTCGTGATATTACCGATTTCTAAACAAATTGGAGGCTTATATTATCGCCGCCTCAGGCTAAGCTGAAAAGTGCCGGGTCCATTGCATGGAGGCGACTACAAATAAAAACCGATAACAGGCCCATGCAATTAAAGATTTTCTATCCTGAGATATACCAGAGAGATATGTGCAAGCTATGCAAGCCTTCTAGAGCCACCGTTCACCACATATTGTGGGGACGTAAAATATATTAGGATAAAATGGTAGCCTCCCTGAAAATATACGGGGGCAGTGGTCGACAACGCTGCTCAGCTGAGAACACCAAGAGCAACTTTCGGCCGCCCAGCAAGCCACGGAGGCAGTATGCGAGCAATACCTCCCAGTGGCCATCCAGATGGCCCCAGGCGCGGGTCTCTCAATCGCCTGATTCCAGATAAAACCATCTCACTCACTCATCACATGACAGCATTGATGTTTTCTGCAGTTGCGGTATGATATTCAGATATATGGGTACAATAGACAGCTTGAATATTTTGTTTAATATCTCTTTGAACTTTCACACAGGCATGCTTGCTGACGACAAAGACCACAAAGATTGATAGAACTCTAAAGAGGCCGTCATTCGTATGACGTCTCCAGCCTGTACGCTAGTAAAGCACGAAAGGAAGCGCAGACAATTGTACCGGGAGAGTGCTCTGTCACTTTGGCCTATTGTGGCGCGTTAATTCCCCTCCTATGAATTTGTAGCTTTCGTCAATCCGAACTGCTCGAATGTCAACCTCTGGAATGTCAGAGATCGAAAGCTACTGCCCGCAAGAAAAAAAACTAAACAAAAAAGCTGTGACGTTGAGCTTATATAATAAGATGTTCTGCTCATGCTATTTAGTCAGCTATATATAGGCAGTCAGAGGCATCAGAAACACATTGTAATCAAGGAGCGTTCGCAGTCACCGTGCTTATGGCCGCCGTCTGTTTGTATGTTCTCTTCCTTTGTGGTAAGATTCAATTAGAAACCTTGATTTATTCACTTTTAAGAACCCACCTTATTTATGTGCTACTGATACACTAAAAATTATTGTCGTAAAATGGTAGAACAAGGTGATTAGAAGGGCTGTTTATTTGGACAGCCACGATCATATAATATTGTATTCATATAGGAGTTTGTGGCCGAGTACTGCACCAGGGTGATCAATCCTGCTCTGGTGAGAGAGTGCGTTACCGCTTCTGGTCACCGGGATCAGGCCGCACTCCACGCCTGTTTGTGCAACTTTCTCAACACACGTTTTTTTTTGCCGGTGGAAAATTGCGCGGCACGGGGATTCAGACCACGGTCCTCTTCCACGCGAGGCGAATACTCAGCCGCCACCGCAGAAGTTGTACGCCTCATTTAATCTACAGTGGCGCCTTCTTTGATCAGTCAGGGTGGATCTATCTGAGCTCGGTTAAACCGCAGAGATGGCACTCAACTAGAGAAACCTGGGATTTATGACCTGCACCTGTGTGGCCATACGTAATCGAGGAGAGGGTCCCCGTACAGTGATAAACTAAAAGAAAATACATATTAAAAAAGAGAGAAAGGATAAAGGAAGAGAACAGGGGATTTGAACTCCTCACCCTTGGACGTTGCCCGGAAAGATAGCTCAGTCGGTTGGTCCGTCAGGCCCCAGGTTACATTGAAGCGCCATAGCTCCTGTCTAGAGCCTCATACTTACGTGGAAAGATATTGATGTTGTCCGCGATAGTCGAGTGGTTGGAAGGCATACTTTCTTGGGAAAAATGGCCGCCCGTCGATGGGAGCGAACTCGAGCGGCTCTAGAGTCCAGGGAAAGCTTAAACAGGTGCGAGCGCGGCACGCTTAACGTGGGAAGCTAGCCCGAGTAACTCTCTGAAGGACTGCTGTTCACGAGATCATACAAAATGTGCACGTGCTCGGCAAGGTGCGCTGCAGTGACCATAGGATGATAAGTACTCGAATTAGCCTAGACATGAGGATGGAACGGAAGAAACTGGTACATAAGAAGCCAATCAATGAGTTAGCGGTAAGTGGGAAACTAGAGGAATTCCGGATCAAGCTACAGAACAGGTATTCGGCTTTTACTCAGGCAGAGGACCTTAGCGTTGAAGCAATGGGCTTCATTAAAGAGTGTGCAGTAGAAGTCGGCGGTAACTCCGTTAGACAGGATACCAGTAAGCAATTGCAGGAGACGAAAGATCTGATCAAGACACGCCAATGAATGAAAGCGTCTATTCCTACAGCTAGAATAGAACTGGCAGAACTTTTTAAGTTAATCAACACGCGTAAGACAGCTGACATAAGGAACTCTAATATGGATGGAATTGAACAGGATGTCACGAACGGAGGAAGCCTAAAAACAGTGAAGAAGAAACTAGGAATAGGCAAGAATCATATGTATGTCTTAAGAGACTAAGCCGGCAATATCATTACTAATATGTATGAGATAGTTCAAGTGACTAAGGAGTTTTATAGAGATTTATACAGTACCAGTGGCACCCACGACGATAATGGAAGAGCGAATAATCTAGAGGAATTTGAAATCCCACAAGTAATGCCGGAAGAAGTAAAGAAAGCCTTGGGAGCTATGCCAAGGGGGAACACAGCTGGGGAGGATCAGGTAACAGCAGATTTGTTGAAGGATGGTGGGCAGATTGTTCTCGATAAACTGGCCACCCTGTATACGCAATGGCTATTGGCATCGAGCGTACCGGAATCTTGGAAGAACGCTAACGTAATCATAATCCATAAGAAAGGGGACGACTAAGACTTGAAAAATTATCGACCGATCAGCTTACTGTGCATTGCCTACAAAGTATTTACTAAGGTAATCGCAAATAGAATCAGGAACACCTTAGACTTCTGTCAACGAAATGACAAGGCAGGATTTCGTAAAGGCTACTCAACAATAGACCATATTCACACTATCAATCAGGTGATAGAGCAATGTGTAGAATATAACCATCCCTTATATATAGCTTTCAATGATTACGAAAAAAGAGTTTGATTCAGTCGAAACCGCAGCAGTCATGGAGGCATTACGGAATCAGGGTGTAGATGAGCCGTATGCAAAAATACTGAAAGACATCTATAGCGGCTCCACAGCCACCGTAGTCCTACATAAAGAAAGCAACAAAATCCCAATAAAGAAAGGCGTCAGACTGGGAGATACCATCTCGCCAATGCTATTCACAGCGTGTTTACAGGAGGTGTTCAGAGACCTGGAGTGGGAAGAATTGGGGATAAAAGCTCATGGAGAATACCTTAGCAACTTGCGATTCGCTGAAGATATTGCCTTGCTTAGTAACTCAGGAGACCAATTGCAATGCATGCTCACTGACCTGGATAGGCAAAGCAAAAGGGTGGGTCTGAAAATTAATCTGCAGAAAACTAAAGTAATGTTTAACAGTCTCGGAAGAGAACAACAGTTTACGATAGGTAGCGAGGCACTGGAAGGGGTAAGGGAATACATCTACTTAAGGCAGGTAGTGACCACGCACGCATCCGGAACATGAGACTGAAATAACCAGAAGAATAAGAATGCACTGGGTTGCGTTTGGCAGGCGTTCTCAAATCATGAACAGCAGGTTGCCACTATCCCCCAAGAGAAAAGTGTATAACAGCTGTGTCTTACCAGTACTCACGTATGGTGCAGAAACCTGGAGGCTTACGAAAAGCATTCTGCTTAAATTGAGAACGACGCAACGAGCTATGGAAAGACGAATGATAGGTGTAACGTTAAGGGATAAGAAAAGAGCAGATTGGGTGAGGGAACAAACGCTGGTAAATTATATCTTATTTGAAATCAAGAAAAAGAAATGGGCATGGGCAGGGCATACAATGAGGAGGGAAGATAACCGATGGTCATTAAGTGTTACGGAATGGATTCCAAGAGAAGGGAAGCGTAGGAGGGGGTGGCAGAAAGTTAGGTGGGCGGATAAGATTAACAAGTTTGCAGGGACAACATAGCCACAATTAGTACATGACCGGGGTAGTTGAAGAAGTATGGGAGAGGCCTTTGCCCTGCAGTGGGCGTAACCAGGCTGATTATGATGATGATGATCACACAATGAAAGAGGCAACTAAACAACAGAACACACAGCGGAATTTGATTGTAAGGCTTATTCTAAACATGAAAATGATTGCCAAACGAAAGTGCAAGTTCATGTAAACATATGTTTCCGTAGATGGTATTACCCACATCTTGCGGCGTGATATTTTACCATTTAGGCTTGGGAGACACCATTCTCCCATGGCGTAATTGTTGAACCACCGCACATGCAATGTATATCTGGGTTTAGCTCCAAGCTGTGTGCGAGTACTGTTTTCGTCCACTTTCATTTTATTGATTACAAATAATCATTTTTCATTGCAATACGATTCACAAAAGCTTCCTCTATGTTTTTTTGTTGTCTTCCTTCATTATAATTGACATCATTACGAGTACTTGAAAAAGGTAGTTGCTTTCGCTGGCTGGAGAAACGTTGCTGAAACATGAAAAAATAAACTCATTTATGTGCCCCATTCGCACGAAGGAAGGAAGAACGAGGCAAGAAAGTGGGCGCAATTTTTCCTTGGTTCCAATGAATTGATCAGTAAAAAAGCTGTTTTCCTTGTTTCAACCATACTAACACTTTCCGTAGCGCTTTATTATAGTATAGAAAATTTAATCTGGAGTTAAGCAACGGAAGTGTTCGTTTCTGCATTTTAGTAAAAATATTTGGCCGAGAGATGCTTTTTTGAAGTTCAGGGAACAATGGTACCCTACACTGAATATTCACGTAAACCAAAGCGATTTCTATAAAGATAGAAAAAATCAGACGGTAAATACGACGTTGGGCTAGTCAGGGTTCCACGGTTGATGAATTGCCTGAGAGTTGGTCATGTCAAGGACAGTCAGCATGAGTAAGACAAGACAGAGAAGACCGCGAAAGAACAGCGTTTGTGTTTCATGTCTTGCTACCTTTGTTCATCCTCATGTGCTCTTTCACAAATCAGGACATCTAGGTGCCTGTGATTGTATATAAGACGGTGAGCGACAGGTTTGTGTCTCTAGTCAGCAACTAAATATAATTATGTCGTTACTAAGCCGGAAAGTAACACCATTTGTCGCAAGTGATGACATACCGACGTGAGTTACCGAAGTATTTCTTATTCTTATTGGTGTAGAGAGAGCGTGAATCGTTTGCAGTCTCCCACACTAAATCCAAATGTAGTTAAGCCCGTTCTTTCTCTGATTTTTCGAGTTGAGTTCTTAAAAAAAGGGGAGGCGGGTGTCAGTTAAAGTGATTTCCAAGACACACTCGGCAGCGTGAAGCTGCATGCTAAACTTGGGTTCAAGAAGCCTGTCAAAAAGCAAGGAACGAAGGACTCTTACAAATTACAGAGAGAGAGGGTCGCATGACTAACGACGATCATTAACGTAGCCGCAAGTAGAATACACACAGGCTGGTGAATTGACTTACGGCTCCCACTCTAAACCGCCATAATTGCATAGTGGCTGCTGCTAAGTGTTGGGCTGGTAAGCACAAGGGGGTGAGATCGAATCTTAGCCAAGACAGCCGCATTTTGATGTGGGCGAAATGCGAGAGCACCAGTGTACTTAGATGCAGGTGCACGTGAAACAACCCCAGATGGTCCAAATTTCCACTGTCTCACTACGGTGTGGCTCAAAATAAGACCTTGGTTTTGACCTGTAAAACTCTATACTTTGTTTTTTTACGACTCCCACCATGTGGAGACAGTGAGCTCCCTCGGTCCACGGATTGGGGCTCGTAAAACAACACTTTTTGGTCGGTCGCCTCCAAAGGTGACAACGCTCTTCTTGGTAGAGAATATATTGTTACAGAGGGATGAGAGAAGAGAGAAGAAGAAGATCGAAGACGCTAGCGGCTGTGTGTTGTTCGTGGTCAGCCATCTTAGCTGTTCTGACTCATCCTGTATATATATTGTACATATAATTTTATATACTTGCAACATCCCCGTAACACATTGGTGAGAGGTGCGGGGTACCACGGGTGGAAACGGAGCTCCACAGTGGACGTCGCATCACCATCCGCACCATGAATGACGGTGAGCACGCAGGATCAACGTCGTTGCCGCCTCCAACATCACCGTCGCCAGTTACGTCGCTGTCACCTTCGGTTGTTGTTGTGGAACCCAAGGATCCTGGAACTTTCTGCGGGACTGATGTCGCCGATGTTGAAGTGTGGGTTACCATCTACGAACGCGTGAGTGGAATCAACAGATGGGACCCTACGCTTATGCTAGCTAACCTGTTGTTCTACCAAACAGGCACGGCAAAGGTGTGGTACGAAAACCACGAAGAGGATCTAACCAGCTGGGACCAATGCAAAGAGAAATTGACAGAGTTGTTTGGCAAACGAGCCAGCCGTAAGATTTCCGCAAAGCCGGAATTGGCCTCCCGTGCCCAATTCGCCACGGAGTCCTATGTCTCGTGCATGCAGGATGTGCTGGCACTTTATTGTAACGCCGATCACAACAGGACAGAAGCTGAGAAGGTCGGGCACGTCCTTAAGGACGTTCCTGACGAGGCGTTTAATCCGCTCATGTGCAAGAGCTGCTCTACAATTTGACGCAATCATTAAAGGGTTCCGACAATTCGAGCAGGCCAAAAGCCGACGCGTCTTGCAACCATTCGCCAGACTTCCCAATACTGCCACAACGTTGACGTGTGAAGATCAAACCGCACAGCAGCATGCGTCGTCATCAGAGGACGCGGTGCGAATCGTTAGACATCAACTGGATGCGATGGCGCTCGCAGCTTCCTGTTCGTGTAACCCTGATGCTGCCACATTTTGGTTCCCCTCATACAAGCCATCGTTCGCCAGGAACTTGAAAACATTGGTTTACAGACTGTGTGTGCTGTCGCCAATCCCAGGGCTAACGAACGCCCTTCTACTATTTTCTCTCCACCCTTACGCTTCTCTCCACGTTATCGCAACCCGACCGAGAGGAGAGCTGCGGACGACCAGCCAATGTTTCACCTGTCGCCGCATTGGTCATGTCGCCCGATACTGTCGTGACTCGTGGCCCTTAATACCTAGCACGCCGTCCAACCTGAGCCGTTTTGATGGAAATACCCGCAATGTTTCGCCCACCACCGAGTCTAACAGCACCGCTAACTCTGCTCGGAACACGTGGTAGAGCCGCTCACCATTGTCGCGCAGACATCAGTCTTCTTCACCGCAAACACGTCGCCAATCTTCCCGTTCACCGCATCTACGTCGCCTTTCATTCCCTGTATCCTTAGGCCGCACTCTTTCGGAAAACTAGGAAATGCAGCCTTCGGAGGTGGTGCTGCATTGCCGCCTACTGCAGCAAATGCTCTGTTTGTGCCCACAAGGAAAAGTGTAATTGACGTCAAAATAGACGGCGTACCTGTCCAAGCAGTCGTCGACACTGGTGCCCACGTATCTGTGATGAGTGCTAGCCTACGTAGACGCTTAAAGAAGGTACTCGCCCTAGCAGCTGCCCGAGTGCTTCGTGTGGCCGACGACGGCGTGCTGGTTGTTTACGGAATGTGTACTGCGCGTTCAATTATAGCCGGCCATCCTACTTCTGTTATCTTTGTTGTGATCGACAACTGCCCTCACGACGTTATCCTTGGATTGCACTTTTTATACACTCATTCCGCTCTCATCGACTGCGCGACCGGCATTCTTTAGTTAGAAGTTCTTCAACTCGCCGAAGCCCCGAGTACCGCCCCACCGCCCTTGTGCTCGCTTCAAGATGTGCGTATGTCACCCCTGCCACAGGTTCCTGACAGTGAATATGTCCTTCACCACATCATCGGCGTGCGTTTGAAAGGGAATGTTGCTGTTCGGCATATGTTGACCACGGTTACTAATAACGACATCGTTCTACCACTTCTTAATTTCAGCCTGTGCCCTCAAGTGCTTCCGGCCGGCATGTTCTTGGCCAGCTTTTCCAGTGGTGCGAATTTGGCAAGTAGGGTTAGAATGCCGAGAGTTGCTTATTAGGCGCCGATTGAAGCTGACAGCTCTGGTTCCTTAACAGATGACTTCGCGAAAATGATTGCACCTGACCTCACCTCTGCACAGGCCACGGACATATGGCTCCTACTCGAATCCTACAGTGACATCTTTGATTTCGGCGACAGGCCATTAGGCCAAACATCTGTTGTTCACCACCGTATAAACACTAGAGATACGAATCCTATTCGTCGGCGTCTCTATCGTGCATCGCATGCTGAACGCCGAGTCATCCTATTACAAGTGGACAAAATGCTACGCAAAGGGGTCATCGAGCCGTCAGCCAGCCCTTGGACTCCGCCTGTCGTCCTTGTGGAAAACAAACATGGTACCTGGCGTTTTTGCGTCGATTACCGCCACTTAAAGAAGATCACGCGAAAATACGTCTACCCACTACCACGCATCTATGACACCTTGGATTGCTTGCACGGAGCTAAATAGTTTTCGTCCATCGATCTTCGATCCGGCTACTCGCAGATTGCAGTTGATCAATTGGACCGCGAGAAGACGGCCTTCATCATGCCGGATGGCGTATATCAGTTCAAAGTCATGCTCTTTGGCCTATGCAATGCTCCTGCGACATATGAACGTATGATGGACTTTCTTCTGCGGCGCTACAAATGGACCACCTGTCTTTGTTACCTTGACGACGTTATTGTTTCTTCTCCCACTTTGCCAGCCACATTACCCGACTCGCTGAAATTCTTGGGGTCTTCCGAAAAGCCGGCCTTCAACTGAATTCACCGAAGTGTCATTTCGGGTGCCATCAGGTCACCGTGTAGGGACGCCTCGTTCACGCATCCGGTGTCCGACCAGATCCGGAAAAAGTTCTCGCCGTACGCAGTTTCCCTGTGCTACGTTCTGCTTCTGACCTGCGCTGCTTCGTCGGCCTGTGTTGTTCCTTTCGTCGTTTCGTCAAAAACTTCGCCGATGTTGCTCGGCCTTTGACAGATCTAAAGTAGAACACGCCATTCTCATGGGGCCCGGAGGCATGCCGGACTGGCATGACCGACATTCGCGCTGAACAACAACGCGACGCATCCTTACAGTCCATCATCGACGGAGTGCAATCTGGGAGCACCAACGGCACGTGCCGCATCTTCGTGCTACACGACGCCATCCTCTGGCGCCGCAATATCAACCCTGACGGCCCCGAGTTGCTCATTGTGCTTCCTCGTCATCTGCAATCCGTCGTTCTCGAACAATTGCACGATGCACCGACAGCGGGACACCTTGGAGTTTTGCGTACATACGACTGCGTATGACGCCGGTTCTTCTGGCCGGGCTGTGCGTCGCTATGTCGCAACTTGCGAATTGTGTCAGTGCCGGAAGAAACCTCCCCTACCACCTGTCGGACGGCTTCATCCCATCGAAGCTCCCTCTGAACCGTTCTTTCGCGTAGGGCTGGAGCTCCTTGCCCTTTTCCGACAACAACTAGAGGGAACAAGTGGATCGCCGTCACTACTGATTACGCGACACGCTACGCGATAACAAAGGCGTTGCCGACTAGTTGAGTAACTGACGTCGCCGATTTTCTCCTTCACGACGTCAATCTCAAGCACGGTGCACCTGGACAGTTGCTTAAAGACCGCGGCCGCTCGTTCTTGTCTCGAGTTGTGAACGACCTCCCCCGCTTTTGTGCCACTGAGCACAAGCTGTCCATTGCCTACCACCCACAAACGAACGGTCTTACGGAACGTCTCAACAGAACAATCACAGAGATGCTGTCGATGTACGTCGCTAACGATCACGGCGACTGAGACACCACGCTGGCTTACCCGAAATTCGCGTATAACTCGTCCCGACATGACACCGCAGGGTATTCACCCTTTTATCTCTTGTAAGGTCGCGACCCCGCACTGCTGTTTGACACCATCCTCCCTTATGTGCCACGTGTTGGAACTGAGTACGCTCGTGAAGTCATCAATCGCACTCGCATGGCACGTCAATTCGCCCAATCTCGTTTATTAGCCTCAGAGCATATGCAGCAAGAACCTTACTACCACTGCCATCAAGATGTTAAGTTCGCACCAGGTGCTTGGTTGCTCCACTGGTCACCATATCGTCGGGTGGGCCTCTCCTGGAAGCTTCTCTCTCGATACACAGGGCCTTATGAAGTCCTATGCGAAATTAACGATGTCTATTACGAGATTTCGCTGCTACAATTTGTTGCATCCTCAAGTCAGATGCCTGTAGACGTCGTGCACATTTTTCGTGGCTGAAGCCATACTTCGCTCGCAATTCATCGCCTTCCATGCACCGAGACGGCGCTTCGCCATCCGGGGGTCCTGTTACGGAAATATGAGAGAAGGGAGAGGAAAAAGAAGATCAGAGACGCTGGCTGCTGCGTGTTGTCGGTGGTCAGCTATCTTAGCTGTTCTGACTCATCCTGTGTATATATTGTAAATATAGTTTTTATATACTCGCCACAATATTTTACAACATTATTTATGTCAAGCTAGGAATGAAAGATGTCCTCAATATGCGCTCGATATAGAGTTGCTCCATCAGGCGCCCTTGGGCGACAAACACCTGACACCGGCCAGATTCTCTTGTATACTGGCTCGGTATGACAATGCGACCGGCTCAGGCCTGCGTACTTCAATCTCGCGTTCAAGAAAGTCGAACTTCTCCTCGTCAAACCAGTTTAGTGTTGGTCAACCAGGAACACAAGTTGTAGGGAAGGTGCTTTGTACAAGGCGCTCTATGCTCGCTCGGGTTGGACATACAAAAGTCGCCCGTCGCCCGACGCCTTTCACCGTAGAGGTCTCGAGGGCCTTTGCTACCCAAACCCTCTGTAGGCGCGCACCGACTGAGGGAGCACGTAATGTGCCTTACACAATGTCACACACCTCATGAACGAGGCCACAAGGCCGGGACAAATCCAAAGCCTGCTTATCAGCTTCCGACAATAACCCCACAAAAGCACGAACAATTAATGAGATGCCTTCTGTTGCGTCAGCGGGCGCCGGTCATGGTGGAAAGACCGAGTCAGAGGCCACATTCGTGCAAATTCAACAAAATATATTCTTCATATAAGGTGGTTAGGTACACACATGTTCACTTCCGCTAGGCGCATCACAATGCAATTCAGTTGTGTGTTAACAAAATTCTGGAACAGAATTAACCATATGCATTAACAGTTCACCACGTACAGTACAGAATGAATAGGAATACCAAGTGTGCGCTCGTGTTCACGCGTGCTTGTCTTGAGAAAGACATCCGCGACGTAACTAGAGGAAAATCTCGAAGAATGCTTCGGGAAATGCAGAAGCCCGAGGAACTAGTCGGCTGGCTTGTCGGGAAATCTGCTTCTTCTGCAGATGATCGGTGTACGCGTCACGTCTCTTCACTGGTGCGGTCTGATTCCTCCGACTTTGTGACGGAGACGTGTTCGCACATTTCTCACGTTTTAGGGCGCGCCCACTGAAACGTCTTCGAGGAGGGAGGTGACTCATCCATTGGCGTACGCTTGGGCTGTCGCCCTCCTCTCGTTCTTCTCGCCGTGTGTGGACTTCTGAGAGGGTGTTTCGGCGCTTGCCCTCTCACTTTCTCTTTCGAGACCGTGAATTTCGCGTATCTTGTAGAAGCTTTCAGGCCCTGTTGATCGGGTCGGTTGTCTGGGGTAAAGGTCCTTAAAGGGGCCCTGAACCAACCCTCGGGCTTGGTCAAATAACATAGTCCGCGGGTAGCGTACGCTGTTGTGAACATCTCAGCCAAGTTCTGCTGTCGTACGCAGTCTGTTGTGCTCGCAAGCGGAGCGCGAAGTCCCCTTTTTCTCAAACGCTCGCGTTTCAAAAACCCCATGATCTTCTTTGTGCTTTATTTCGTCATAGAGCACACTCCAATACGTGGCTGCTATTGGTCGCTGCGTTCGGCGACACCGCGGCCACCGCGAGGTGCCGCCACGAGTTCAGTGCCTAAGCGCACTGTGACTCTCTGAGAACAGCCGCGTTTGTCTTACGTTTAGCGCGGCATGGGTACCAAATCGGAAATTTGAACTGCGCGCCACGGTGACGTCTCTGCGTAGCCTTCACAGTGCAAGGCATTGGAGGAGGAACGGGAGCACAGCTGAGGCCGTGTTTGATTGCCGATGACTCCGCTTCTGCTAAACGCATTGAAGTACTTTTGGCGGCAAAGTGGTTCTGAAATAGCCTATCTTCACTTCAACTATCTTTCTCCACTTCGATAAAAAGTGGTTCGGGGCTCCTTTCAACTTCGTAAACTAGCGACACTCTCCTCCTCCACCTTCACTCCTTCTCATTTCTACTCTACACCACCTACAACGCTCGAGCGCAGCAGACGACTTTTCGCTGAGTAAATGAACGCATAGCAAGGCGGTGCCCTTTAGGCATTCGCGTAGACTCTAGATCTGAGGAACTTCGTGTACAGCATAGAATTTGAATACGGAGTGTTATAGAAATTCCGTGACGGCAGCTTTTTTTCCTGTTTAGATAAATATTTTAAAGTATCTGAACGAGCGCTAACTCTGTGCCATGACGACTTCGAGTGTATTGCGTGCGCTACAATTAGGTACGAAACACTTGTCAAGTGAGTGTCGCAAGTGAGTCGCAAGTCAAGCGAGATCGCTGCTATGAAGGTTCGAAAGAGTATTACAAGCTACAGGGCCACCAACCTGCGTGCTTAACAATCTTCTAAGCACGCGCAAAGGCTCAGATCTAGGCGCTGGTGCTATTATGTTTCTCGGGCCTCAAAGTCGACAGAAACACGCGCAGCCGATCATTGAGTCAGGATTGTGCGTATATAGAAAATGAAATCTGTTTTTTAGTATTCATTCGCGAAGCTGTAATGTAGTAACTGCGCTTCAGTCAGGCTCAAACAAGTGCATTATTTTTTTCAGGTTAGTGACTCATCACGAATAAGGTTTCATCGTGCGTTAACTCGTACGCTCACGAAGTGACTTTCTTGTCGCGAACTGAGTTGTGCTAAGGTGCATGCAATTAGGACGGTTGCGCTCATTCTGAAATAACATTTGCGAGATATGACTTTAGTGAAGTGTTGACCGCGCGAAGAATTGCCGCGCTATGACGTAGCCATTATTGCGATAACTGAAATGATGTAGTCGTTCAATAGAAGCACAATCTGGTATCTCATTACATGCGTCTCTAAGACTAGTGCTCGAAGGAGTAAACAAACGACTAAACAAACGAGCGAATTATGACTACACCAGCCAGCGAACGAGCGGGGGACCGCACATTTTGTTTGCGAGTGCTTCACCACCGCATCCTGACCTACACACACACTAAAACTGGCTCGGATTAACATGTAATAGGTCTCTAATAGGTCTCTGTCGTTCGTCACCGAAAGACAGCATCATCTCTAGGGTTCTCGAGAGCACGCACACTTTTTCTCTGTATCGCAAATCCACCAGGCGACCGCCAATGACGAGCACGACCAAAAGGTGCAAACAAAGCTAATCGCACTGAACAAGGCTTAGTTAGTAACCAGAAAATGCAGAGAGCTGCTTTCCTAAGATGAGCCTCAAATTTTGTCAAAAGAAATGCGCTGAGTCCTAAAGGCTTCTAAATCACGTTTTTGCACGCAGCCTCGCGCGCCCGAGAATTCAAGCCTGTTGGCGTACAATACGGTTAAGCGCACCAAATGCAACCGTACTACTTATATAAACAAAGTACACGTCGCGTAGGACTATACTATGAGAGACTCGCAACTACCTTTCATAGTCTAGTGAAGAATGTTGGTCTGAAGTTCTCCGTCCCAATTCGATGAATCCATGACTTTTTTCCATATCCGTAGCGCTTACCGGACGGTATCGAGAAAAGCTTTTTTTATTTGCTGGAACTGTTTTGGCATACGAAGGCGCAACAGGTTATGGTGATTGAAAGGGCCGTGAAGCGACGCCGCATTTGCCATAGGAGTTAAGCAGTTCGCAAACCAAAAAACAAAGAAGAGCAACGGCGCAAACATGTGCTCCTCAAAACTCCGTAGAAGCTTCTCAAGAGAAAATGGCGCTGAAGCGCGACTGTAAACAAAAGAAGCCGGCGTGAGGGCCCAGGTGATGCCATTAGGCCAATGATGACGCGGCGTCGGCCTCTACCAGAACGCGCGAGGAGGGGGGTATTCTTCAAAGCATGGCGCTATTTTACGAAGTTTAAGGGGCTTTATAGTCTGGGGCGTATGCGCTCTCTCCCTCTATCGAAGCGGTCGCGGGGCCAACGTGTTCCTTTGCTGGCTTGGCTAATACGCGGCACGCGCTTCAATTATGCGCACTATTGTGACACACCCCAATTCAGCCATAAAAAAACTGCATGAGAGTTCCTTTGGTGCATTCATTTGTTCAAGATTACAACCGGCCTCCATGAGTTGAGTTGTTGAGTTGAGTAGTTGTAGGCTACTGGTGGGATTAGCCATGCAGCTGCTGCCGGCAATTGCTCCGCCGAAGCGACACTTCAAATAAATAAATCACATAAATCAGGCACAGACCTCTCAATTACAAATAGTCGCTCCGAAAGTGTTCATGTGGAGGCCAATCCTGTGTCCTGCAGGGTATTTAAGAGAAGGCGAGAAACCTCCTTCCTACACAACTGGTTCCCGCGCGGGAAAACAATAAACTGAAGAGAACTGTGAGGAACTCTTGTCTTCTTGAGGGACCAGAATAACGCACTTCTTTCCGCGTTCTACAGAGTACAGCACATAAGGTAAAGTTCTATGTCACCGAACACACCAAACGTGAACATAATGGAGACAACGCCAGGCCAATCTTATAAATCCACCCAGGACTACGAGCAGGGCCCGTGCGAATGCGGAGCAGTAAAGTGGCTTGGTTTCTTTTGAGACCCTTGGTCACACTTCGCTTGTGAGGTGAGCTCCACAAATAACTGAAGTGGCACAACACCGCTTCTCTGAAGAGTCTCTTGTCCTGTTGAGGCACTTACCTCAATGGATTTCCAAACAGCCCTCTATGGGCGAGGCTGTCCGCCATCTCGTTGCATATGATACCTATGTGGGAGTGCACCCATTGGAAACGTATGGAGAAGCCTTTGATATGGAGATTGTTTAGAGCGTAGGGAGCTAAGACATAAGGGATCAATAGGGAACCCGCGCTCTAACATTTGAAGTGTAGATTTTGAATCTGTAAGAATGACAGCAGGTTGAGGCGTACAAAACCGTGGCTTCTTTAGAGCTGCCTCAATGGCAACGCTTTCGGCCGTTGTGGAGAACACGACTGCAGTGAAGCGAACAGACCAATCATACTTTAAAGAGGGAATGTGGAAAGCACCTGCACTAGATTCTCTGACCATGTCTACAGAGCCATCAGTAAAAATTAGAAGGTGACGTGGATATTCAGTCTCAAGATGTTCCAGTACGATCGAACGCATTGCCGCCAAAGGAGAACTCCGCTTAGCGCGAACGTGAGGAATTCTCAATGAACAATCGAGGCTCGTAAATGACAAAAGTGGTTGAAACCTCTTAGTTCGATCTCTAGCGTCAAGCCCCAGGTACCCAAGAGTATTAAGGGCCATGTACACTCGAGACTTGGATCTCTTTCGAAGGTGCTGTAGAAGGGCTCGGCCGGCTACCGTCTGTTTGAGGCGGCCAATTTGCATCAATAACCTTTTTGAAGCGACTAGGCTCAGATGTCTCGATAGAGACTCATAAAGTTCTTCATTGTTACGAGCAGTCTCCGGAACGCCAAGAACCCTCAGGCATTTTCTGTGTAAGACCTCAAGTCGTTCCAGCTAGGATAGCGAGGGGGAAATTAAAGGGAGCTGGTACATTATTTTACTCGTCGCCAGTGCATCGTGGAGCCTGATCATTGAGTAAGGGCGATTTTCCCATTGCTCATTTGCTCCTCTACGAATCACATTGAGACGCGAGGACAGTGATGTGACAATCAAGTCCACAGCTCGTCGCCACTGTAGACGTTAAGACCGTAGTCAAAAGCGCTTGTGCTTCAATTGGCGAAGGCAAGATTGATCAAGGTCTATCTTCCTCCGCGCATACCGTCTTCCTCTACCTGGAAATATTAGGAAGCCAGATTTTTCCACCGAGAGAGTCAACCCAACACCTGGAAGATAATCTTGAACTGAAAGTAATGCCTGTCGAGCTACCAGAGCTAAACGCTAGTGTTGGTATCCAGTTAGCAAAGACAAATGTCATCCGCATATATCAACATATGGGCACGCCTGCAATCTTTTTGCACTTCAGCGGGAAGACCAGGCATTAGAACATTAAAGAGCATTGGGGAAACAATAGTTCCCTGAGGTATAGCTCGCGATACCGCCATTTCGGTGCTTATGGTACTTCCTAACCACACTTGAATTTTACGATCACTGATGAATGAGTGAATAAATCGCAGAATATAGCCGTTTACTCCTATGGCCTGCAACCTATTTAGTATTAAGCTCTGAAGGACGCTATTGTAAGCCTTTGAGACGTCTAAGAAAATAGCTAGTGTTGAAAGGCCGAAAGCTCTATGCTGTTCAATGTGGCTTATCAAGTCCAAGACGCTCTCGTGCGCGCTTAAACCTGCGCGGAATCCAGTCATGCATGTTCGCGGAGCACTTCTATCTTCGAGCCTCCAAGATAAACGCTTACTTGCCAGCTTCTGTATGAGCTTAGCCACACACGACGTCAGTGACACAGGATGGTACGTGGCCAAGTCTGTCATTTCTTTGCCGGGCTTCAGCACAGGGACAACACAAGCCACCTCCCATGAAGGAGGAACGTCGCTAGTTTCCCACATTTGATTGAGATAGCTTAGGAGCATCTTCAGGTGTTCCAGAGGTAGGTTCTGCATCATCTCGTTGGTAATGCCGTGAGGACCTGGTGCACATCGACGCTGCAGGCTCCTGAGTGCTGTCTGTAGCTCTCGAAGTGTGAACGGGGCGTCCATAACAGACGTAGGTGTTGCAGGCAGAGCACAGGGATGAATTCCTGAACTTGCACGTACAAATGCATATAAAAAAAATCCTCTGCCAAGCACGCGAGAGGTTTCTGCTTGCGCAGTGCAAGCACTTCGAAAGGCTTACTAGGATGAGAATCACCAGCAAGACTGCCAATGACTCACAAAGTTCTCGTCATCGGTGGGAAAACAGTCAAGCTAAAGTGGAAGGACGCCCACTGCGACCTAGAGAGCTTGTTCGTATGTCGTGGAATAGCAGAGTTAAGCCTAGTGAAGGCCGTTTTCAAGGATCTGTCGTCTTTCTTCCACATCAGTTGTCGCTCGGCCCTTCTGCGCGCTGCGCAAAGATTCCTGAGTTTTAAATCCCGAGTCGGAAAATGATTAGGCAACTTGACCACCGTGGTAGCAGCCATCTTACCAGAAATCATTTTGTCTATCACATAACCAGAAACACAAGCACATTGCTCCCTGTATTTGTCACAATTAAGAAAATGACTAACTTTAGAGCCGCGCATATGGAAATCGGCAGTAAACACTAAAATTGGATAGTGATCACTTCCCATGCGGTCAGGTGCAGTTGAGCACTTCACACGGACGTCAGGTGAATGCAAGTTTAGGTCCATAAATGTGGCTGACGCTTGAGGCCGGAAGAAAGTGGGACTTCCGTCATTGGCCACGCACAGGTCCAAACTGTCGATAACTTCTACAAGTGTGCGTCCGCGGGAATCTGCTCCTGTCACTCCAGACAGAGTGATGGGCGTCAAAGTCACCGCAGATAATTCGGGGAGCTGGGCAACGGTCACAAAGCTGCTGGATAAACAAATACATTGCTACCTGCTTCCGCAGAGACACTATACGGATACCACAGAAAGAGTTCGAAAGCCCAGTCGTATCCTCACAGCCGACACCTCAATACTATCGGCGCAAAATCGGTGACGTTCAAAGCCACATGAGGAATCTCTCTTCGCATGTAAAGGGTGGCACTTCCTGCGGGAAATGACTTTATGCTGCAACTCTTGTGGGCGACATATCCAGTCAAAGATCTCCCGCTTGATAGGCCAACCTACGGGAGGGCCAATACTGGAACACAAATTCTTTTAAAAAATAATTGCAGTTCTAGTAATCTACTTATAATCTCAGCGCAGTTCCATTGCATAATAAACGGCACTTTTTGGTGATTTTTAGTTGCACGAGGTTGAACAAAACTAGCCATAATATAAGGCAAAGTTCGCTGCGAAGGCAGTAATCATGGACTCAAAGGAAAGAACGAGCTGTAGAAAGTTCTTCAGGGTGCCAGTCTGCATCGCTTGAACATATAAACGCAGGACTTCAAACAAAACTCGCAGAAGGTCGCACAGATACCGATTTCTGAGATCCTTCTTTTGCTGTACGCACTGCCTCACAACTTCAACAAAAGATGCGGACTGGTACCCACGATTGGCCACTGCAGCTGGTATCTTCATCTCTTTTGAGACAAGGGAATGTCTATCATGTCGTCTTCTGGCTAGGATCTGGTCGCTGAGGAACTTGAACACTTTTTGCTGCCGCAGATCGAACAACCGACTCACCCACAGAGGACTTTGCCGTCTTGCTAGGGTCAGGTCGCTCACTGACGTTGCTTGTTACCGCGCCACAAACTTCGGACTCCAACGTAGAAAACTCAACTTCCGACTCTAACGCAAGGGAACTCGTCACTCTCAGGTATCGGCTTCTCAGTAGGTTGTGGTTTGGGGCTACTAATGAAGGACACTCGACGGTGTAAGGCGCTTACACGGAAAGGCAGCCACCTAAACTCGCTTGACGGTCACCCCCACAATTAGCGCACGCAAAATCTGCCTTGCAGGCTTTGTAATCGCGGGTGCCACCACATCGTTGGCAACGACGATCTTCGATGCAAACTTTGGCTACATCACGAAAGCGTCGGTGCCTAAATAATCGGGGAGGAGTTTCGATCAACAAATTCTTTCACTGCACGCTTGGCAAGACCGAGGTAAATTTTTTCGGGGTGCTCGGAGTTTTTAGCACATGTTAGCACAACAGAGCTGGTATGTTTCGCTGCCCATTCTTTTTCTTGAGTCTCCACCCGGAGCAACAGACGTCGCACGTGCAGAACACATTGCGATTTCATGTAGTCAAGAAGGTCGCTTTGCGAATACCACACTGGTACTCCCCTACTAACACATGTGTTAATCATGTAGGAGTGGGGCAACCGGGCTTTAATTTAACTCTTGTCACCAATCTGAGAGGACCGAAGAAGAACGTCAACTTGCTCTTCTGTTGCGATAGCTAGATAAAGAGCACCTTGCGGTGTGAAGCGCTTGCAAATCGGAGCAGATCCCAGCTGTACTTTAATGGCTTCGAAGAGCCTGATAGGATTCTGCTCTCTCAAATCAATACCTTTGTCTGTTGGCAAAACTACCACTGGGATTCCAACCGTTCTTTGCTTCCGATGACTCACCACCTTGAAGCCGTCGCTGTCCACTTCCGCCATATCAGCCACTTCATCATCAAGGTAGACGATAGTTGAGTCGTCCCCACTGAGCGATGATGACGCACTGGACTGCTGATCGTCCCTGATGTCTGGCAGCTCTATGCCTTGCAAGGCCATGGCCACCTCCGCCACGCTGGCTTCCTTCGGTTGGCGCTGTCCCTCTAAAGACGCCGGTGCCGGAGCAGCCGTACCCTTCCCATAGGGACAGTACCGCCTTAAAGATGCGGCCGTCTTCAAAGGATATAAATAACTTACCTAATGAATAGCAAAACCTAAGCAAAAATTACAGAGCTGAGGTGACAACAGATCGAAAAGCTTCGTCTTCCTCTTCCTTCTGTTACATTGTTCCAACGGAGGGGAATACGTGAAGCATGTGTCTGCTGCAGCAGCGCAATTCCAGTACACATCTTCAGGTGCTGCCACCGTCGTCAGCTGCGAACTCCACGGTTTTCCGGCTGTCAACCATTCACTAGGGTACATGAACCTGGGTTCCTACTTCGTCCCTTTCAAAGTTAATACCAAGAACAGCTCAAGTGCCCTGAGTCGCTTGTTTCATTTCGTAGTCACACACCGGCGCCGCCATGGTAACGTTTCTCGCAATCAACACGTAACGTGCTATGCCGTTCACAATTGTATCCGGCTAGGCTGCGACTGATGACAGTGTTGTTGCAGGACGATAACTTTAAAGAGAACCTAGGTGCACTATTTCGCCGAAGAGCAAGGTATGTATTGAAATAAATGGTGTTAGTACTATCTCTCGCGCCAGAGCCGGCCCTGCATTTTCTAAAGCGAGTCCATCATTTGCCAATAACATTAAAAGATGTTTGCAACGAACTGTATTGCTACTTTCCGGCAATCAGCGGCAGGATGTAGTGCCCGGCTGGAGTCCGTTAGAAACCTACGGTCTTGTACTGAAGATGCCTTACAGCTACATGCCACTCATCACATTATATGGCGAATATTCTATATAAATGAGGTGTCAGTCTGCACTGTCCTACTGACGTGAGTTCTCTTCGCAGCGAAATGCACACAACAAGGCCCTAGGAATTTCGCGACACGGAGGGGCAAATAGTCTTTGTGGCCAAATTTGTGTTCTTGCTTCGGTAAAGGTGGAGATTGTGAGGGTTTCGCGATCGCACGTCCGTACGAGTCCCTTCCATAGCCTAGTTTTGCCTAATTAGAAGGCCTCATTGAAGAAGAATGTTGTAGTTCTTCGTTGTAATGCCGGAGAACGAGGCAAACTTAGGGTTAAATGCAAGAACTCTCGTGTATGAAGTTTAACTGCACATCAAGGAACTGTAAGAGGTAACAGCAATACGGAGTGCCTTATTACAGCGTGCCTTATAATAATATGTCAGTTTTGGCACGTTAAACGCCGGAATTTACCTTAACTGCGCTTTGTGCAGGTATTAGTGAATATATGAACAGACTTCAGGGCAGATTTAGTTGAATGGTCCGTACACCTAACCATATCTGATAATCGCGGTGCTACGTGCCAGCCTCAAACCAACCGCCTCACCGAGCGCCAAGACCGCATCCTCTTCCATATATTATCCCCATATGTCTATTGTGACCATAATAATTGGGATAACATACCGTCTTTTAAGTAATATGCTTACAACACTGCCAAACAGTACGTGACCTGGTATTCACCGTTTTATAAGCTCTATAATCGCAATCTCCAAAGCATTCTATCATTCCGCTATTTTAACATCAGACGGCGACAGATTGCCATGACAATGTGTAGCTCAGAAGACGCTCGGCGACTTGCTTGTATTAGGAGGTCGGAATCATCACAAGCTCGAACAAAGACTCGCTACTACGACCGACACGGTCCCATCAGCTTTCTTGCTGGTGATTTCGTTGTCAACGCTGTCACTATCCTTCTCGGCTTATTCTCGCACAATATTCGCCACATACACTACACAAGGTGTGCAGGATGTGATATGACCTTATCGCACTTGCATTTTACACGAACTATCCCGGAGGCGCCAACGCCGTTGGCCTAATTTTGCTTGGAGTACCCATATCGTTTCCATCTCAATATCAGCATGGTTGAAAGAGCCACAAATTTGTCGGGAGAAGAAAAAAGTAATACTGCGAGCAAAGTACATACATGCTTTTAAACTTGTATCCACCATTTGAAACAACGTGACAGAACAATATATAATGCCTTAAGCGCGCAGCCATCCACCCAGGCTATTTTGACGAGCACTGGACGCCCGAGCTGCTGAAAGTAAAGATGACTTCAAAATACAAACCGCGTAGAAGAAGATGGTTGCAGCCGGCCCTTAACGTTCAAGTAAATCTGCACATGGGATGGCCCGCATAAAACGAACGTAATGGCATGCGCTGTGTATATACGTAGAGCATCTAGTTTCTATTCGCTCATGGAGCAGGAGACACAGTTAGTAAGAGTTTCCTTAACTATGTTATAATAACATAGCTTAGCGTGTGTACATTTACGCCAAGTTTATGTTCTGGTAAAGCTCAGGGATTGTATATATCTTGGACATTCTGATGAAATCCTAGAACATAGAATTGATGCACAAAACTACACCCCTCACAAGCATATTCACATAATAATTAGACAACAGACGCAAGGGGCGTGCTTGTTCAGTTCGCGTGTCCGTCTGTCCCGTTTTTTGTGGACCGTATGTTCTGTTTCCACACCACTTTTGATTGAATTGTGCACACTTACATTCTGTGATCGACTAACGTTTGCTATTTTTTCAGCTTCTCAAGTGATGTTTGCTGATTCGTCTACGGCCCAGGGTAAGTGCATGTTTTTTGATTGCGTTCATTGAACATCGGTGACTGGGTAGCGTGAATAGCGCAATTAATGTATCCACAATATCAATCCTTTATCGTTGAGGTAACGGTGAAATAATTACACTTTAGTTCAGGTATAGCACACCCATGTGTAAAGAATTATGAGCTGTACTAAGAAAGACGTGGTATTAAGAAGCCACATATACTATTCATCGAATCACAGATGTTCTTTTTTGTTAATAATTACATTAACTAAATTATTTATAATCTATCCCGTAGCAAGAAAAACTGGCGTAAACGATATCACGAGATATATCTATAAATAATATTGTAAGCAATTTTATAGACACCGGAATACCATCAAACTCGCTGTTCGTGCACGTGTGGTAACGGATTTTAAAAAGCTTCTGTGAGTCGTTGTAATGCAGTTCCATCTCTATAATGAAACAAATTTAATTCAAACTGGTTGACGAAAGTTGTAGTGAGAGCACCTTGCGTTCCGTACTTGTTCGTTTAAAGAAATTGGCGTAGACTTAGCAACAAAGCGTTCTTCCAAGCTTCACCTTATATGTTTTTCCCAACTATTGCATCCTGAGAAAACAGAAAACATATCAGGTTGTACATCTTCATGAGAAGTAGAGAAGTGTTGTCAACAAGTATGCGGCTTTTTAACACAACTTTGCAGTCCGCTGAATGATATGCAAAAAATAGTATTCTTGTTACAGACAATAACACTGTGTTGAAAGAAAGCAGTTGACTGAAGACAAAAGTACGCTTGCTTTTGTAACGGTCTTTCACGCGGAAGGTTTCACGGTATCGTAAGTGAAAGAATGTTTTGAACCGCGGATCTATTCTTTTTGCCAACTCATTTAGGCAATATCAACCTGGCATGGGTAAAAAAGTATATTGAGTGACTAAAGTTGTGTAGCAGCCATGGAGAACCAGTTCTAGAGTATTCTTCTGAGGTGCTGAATGCTAGAACTCTGTCGTGAAGCGCGCGGTTGCGCTGCGATGTCAACACTGAGAAGACGACGACGACAGCGAAGAATGCTGGCGTTTGTGCATCAACAAAAATTTGGCGAGGATGAATTGGTCACCAAGCTGCAGCGCGAGGCTACATGAGAATCCAAACGAATAAGCAGCTTGTACACGGAGTAGAAATAGTTACAGTTACAGCCACTAGGTGAATACGGGCTTCGCGCAAGCTTGTGGACGTGGCGAACATGCACTGCGAGCAGCGCTCCGTCGAAGCACAAACGGAAAGTGTATGCACGCGGCGATCCTCTAGTCCTCCTCCAGGTGCCATTTTCCTCCAGCGCTCGCTTCCCTCACGGCTTCGAACATAATCGCTCCAACTTGACAGACGGGCCTTGTATGCTTGCGCGTAGAATGAGCGAAGGTGCTTCGGGGAGAAAGCCGGCGGTCGTGGAAGATGCGGCGGGAGATTCGAGATAGCGTCCGGGCCGCGGGGGTAGTGACTGCTCGAGCTCTAAGCCTGGGGTTGCGACACGCTCTTACCTGGACGGAGTCGCCTCATCCCGACCCACCCGAAGGCTGTAGCTGGCGAACATAAAACCCCTTAAACTTTGTAATGTAGTGACACTCTCCTCCTCCGCCTTCACTCCTCCTCGTTTCTCCTCTCTTTTACGCTCCCTCCTCGACCTTGGCGCCGCCTACACTGCTCGAGCGTAGCGACGGGCCCAACATGCGCTAATCGCCACTCCGTAGACGCTTCTCAAACAAAAACGGCGCTGATACATGGCGCGAGGGCCCACGTGATGCTATTAGGCCAACAGCGACGCGGCGTCGACGAGAGCACGCAAGGAGCAGGCGGCATTTTACAAAGCGTGGCACTACTTTACGAAGTTTAAGGGACTTTAGGCGAACGCTGTAAGGGCGTCCAGCCGGCCCTGTGCGGCGTCTCCAATATTTCAGCCAAGCTGCGGCTAGTGAACGTAGACAGGGCTCTCCAGCCACTGCCAACATACACAAGTACCAACGCTGTGCCGAGCTCCACAACCAGGACGTGTTCCAATCTTCTCTTCGCACGCTCATCATCCTGATTCTACACCGTGTCTACTTCTCTGGTTAACGATCTTCGTGTACCATAAACACTTGCATGAACTTCAGCGCTCTTTATTGTGTGTTTTCAGTTTGTTTGGATATGGCTTGTTTGTTGTGCGTGTTAAAAGGCGGCTTCGTATTTTCCGATGACCTTCATCACCGTGTTTTTATTTATCTACATTGCCTTAACTCGAAGGCAGACAGCTTTCTGATAACTTCACAGGAAAACAAAACTGTTAGGGAAGAGGAAGTACCTTAAAAGGACCTTAAAAAACAAGCAGATGCGGCAGTTTGAGAGAGAGAGAGAGGAATAGCAAAGAGAGGAAAGGAAGGGAGGTCAACCAGACGAGCGTCCGGTTTGGCACCCTACACTGGGGGAAGAGAAAGGGGGAACAGAAAGAGGAAAGCGGGATAGAGGGAACACTGTCTGTGCACGCAGCAAAGTGCTTGGATATCAGTCAAGTCAAAGCAAGTGCTCCGTCGATACGTTAGGCTGCCGTCAATCTTGGTGGTCCATAGCTGGTGACGCACGTTGAAGTTACCAGTGAAGACCAAGGATCCGGTGGGCATCAGCAGTACGTTGCAGTGCGTGGCAGTATATTTTTTTGCTAAACCCCAGCCGGTCTGACGTCAGTGCGAATATAATGATGCGGGTGAGCCACGATGCTTACTCAAGAGTTGCAAGTACTGAATTGAGAGCATCCCAGCACTTGCATTGCACTTCGCGCTGACGGAGTGTGCAGATTATTTAAGAGTATTCGAAGGGGATTCATCAGAGAACGGAGAATCATAACGACTTGCCGGTCTTCTTCGGGCAATTTGTCAGGAACCCGCGCTGTTCGCTCTACAGCCGTGCACAGCTGTGTCACTTGACGTGGCTCCGGCTTCGGTTTGGCATCAGCTGCGGCATCGCCTCCAGTAGTGGCATCGGCTGCGGTATCGCCTCCGGCTGTGGCATCTCCTGCGGCTATGCCATCGGCCGTACCACCGACTGTGGCATCGGCTGCGGCATCAGCTCTGGCTTCGGTTGTGACTTCCGCTGTTGTTCTCGCTTTGGCTGTTGCTTTAGTAGTGAGGACCAAGTTGTATTGTTCACCGCCATGGCCTTGCCAGATTTAGGTGGAGTTGCCCCAGGCCTAGGGAGCTAGGAGGAGGTGATGTCGGATGGGGCGTAGTCTTCATAGAGGTATCAGCGTTCTTTGAAGTACGGCGGCGTCGGGAGCGTTGCTTTCTAACGGCCGCAACAGCTTCCCGACGAGACGAACGGTCTCTCCCCACCTGCTTCAAGATCGCCTTTTCCTTCTTCATTTTGGGGCAGTCCTTCGAGGAACTCTCATGGGACCCAAAGCAAGTGGTGCATTTGAGAACCGTGGCTGCACAAGAGTCTGCAGCGTGGGGTTCGCTGCAGCGTGAGCAAACTGTCGTGTTCTCGCACACGACACTCACGCGTCCCAGCCTCATACAATTGCGGCATTGCAGTGGCCTTGGGATGAATGGTCGCACAGGGTGTCTAAAGTGGCCAACCTTGACGTGCGAAGGGAGAGTCTCACCTTTGAATATAATTTTCACACAGCGGGATGTGCCGAGGCGATACACATGTGTTATGGCGACGCCATCAACGGCAGGCTTCACTAGGATCCGGAAGTCGGCGCTGGAGATGGAGACGTCCACGTCGTAGATGACATAAGTAGTTGAACCACTGTTCTGGGGGAAGTACGAGCGGAGCTTAACGCCACCTAGTTCTGTAACTGTAGTCAAATTTCTCAGCGCAGTCTCACGTGCGACGTCGATGGCCAACGCATTTTTCGTGTGTTCACTCTAACGTCTGCTATCTGATTTGGCGCCACCGCTTCAAGTTGCACCGATACGGACGGTCTGTTGAGTCACCTCAGGCTCTCGGTAGAGAGTTCTGGTACACACAGAATCGTACTGACTGCGGTATTCTGAGTTGGTCCTACCTTTGGCGTGCTCGAAGACATGGATTCCCTGGTTGTGTGTCTTCGTTTCACCTTGCGGCTCCGCACATGCTCGAAGGTGTCATCGGAGAAGTCCTTACTGCTGAGCGAGAGAACGCTGGTGTCATCGCCGTCGGTGTCGCTCTGGAGGCCGGTCCGCTTCCTAGACGCAGCCGCCGCTGAAGTCGTCATTCCTGGCAGAGGCACGGGGACGTCAACTTGCATCCGCGCCACGAACCATGCCGGCTCTCCAAAGATGTTCGCAGAAATAAGGAAAAGACAGCTGAGCTAGAGAAATAGCGTTCTGGCTCGCAGACCCTTTTTGATTTTTTGCTACAGCTGTGAGCTACGCAAATGCGGCTCAGCTACAAAGAATAATCCAGCAACAACTCCCACAAGCACTTCCAAGAGCCTTCATGCATGCTACTGCCTAATGATGTAAAGAAAGTGGACAGTTTGTATTAAGAACTCCAGAAGAACGTGCGCTGTCTCAATATTATCGATGTAGTCACAAGCAGCTTTTCCGCTTTTCCATATGACAATCTCCTTCCGCAAAATATGGTCGTTCTCTTTCGCGCACACACCCAAATCGATAAAGTTAGGGCTCTGACAACATCGAACGCTATACAGAATCATCCTGGTGCCATTAGCTACAAAAATAGCTGTTGTTTATGCGCATCGATATAAACAGCAGAGATGCAATCTGGGGTGCAAGAATTGTCAGAACCCGTTTTCAGTCACGAGCAGATGCCACCAGCATTTGTTTTGTAAACATCACACTCGGGAAAGCAAAAATCAGGAGACTTGTGTATTGCAGAGTCAGTAAAACATAAAAGTGATGCACGCGACATTTTTCAGACGATTAGAGAGTAAAAGGTTTGTCTCTCCAGAAACCTGTGAGTTCTAAAGTGTTATAAATCCGCCAGGAATTTCTGTGTCGAATTATTCAGGAAAACCGTCAATAACACGCGATACTTAGAAGTTCAGTTTCTTACCCACTGGACTAAAGAGCCACGCTTGGAGACGGCGATATATCTCAACCACATGAATGTGTTTTACCGCGTTGTCTGTGTTGAAGGAAACACAGCCAGATAAGAACTCAATGAGTTTACAAGAAGTGATGAGGGTCGATAATACTCGGATTAAGTGTTATAAGGGTTGATAAGGGTCAGATCATATTTGATAAAGCTAATAAGGACATATAAGGGTGAAAAGGGTGACACCATGTCATATAGGATTGATAAGCACAGACAAGGGTTCATAAGGGTCACAGCAATAGCGATAAGGTTGATAAACACCAATAAGAATCAGATCCAGTGCGACAGAAGTTGATGACGACCGATAAAGGATGGTAAGGGTCGATACGGGGTCGGATCGAATCCGAAGAGGTTGATAACTCCCCACAAGGGTTGATAAGGGCTTATACTGTTTGGGGCAAGCGCGAAAAGCGATAGCAAGCCAAATAAAGGATATATTTGTTTAACAGTATACTGCTTCGTCAGTCGCGCTAATAAACATGCGTCGTGTCGTATGCATGCGGTTGAGCAAGTGCCAAATGCTTATTACGCATGCTTAGACACCTGCAGAAGAGTTCCTGCATATTCTTTTTTTTACAATGTGCCTTTTCTAATACCTGATTTTACTGGACGTTGAAAAAAAAATACTACAACCTTAGGCCAACTCCAATTTTACTATTCCAATATATGCCGAACACAAAGCACCTTTACTGAAATTCGTTCAACCAATCTAGTTGGATAAAATACTGTTCTTGAATGTTCAACGCTGTTGGTCCAGCCCGAGACCAAATATATTTCTACACATGATTGTGCAATAGCTGTAATAAAGCATGGCGTATCACTAGCCTATCGCTTGACCCATGAATGATCTTCGCTGTAAAAGTCCTTGACGGCGATTCCTGATCTTGCGGCAACCTTGAATACGCCATGAATACCGTCTATTTGCTTATCTTGACGCTTAAGAAGAAAAAATCCTGTGCTTACTTTCGCCCTTAGCTGTAACATCAGGATTTCCTTGTCGGGATGAAAAAAATAAAAAAGTGATAAAGTCTTTTAGGTGATGCAAGCGCGCTCAAATAATTGGCTTATCAGGGTGCAAAATCTTGCGTTTTTTCTCGAAGTTAAACACCTTGTCTTGTCACCACAAGGACTGCTGTTCGCCTTTTCCCTGGCGCTGTCCATCACGTCCAATGCAGTGAGGCCGTGACATCACAAAAAGTGTCCAATAATGTTTAGAATGATAGATAAGTGTTGATAAGGCTCAAAGCTATTCCGATAAGTTTGATAACGACCGCTAATGGTCGGTAAGGCTTGGATCGAATCCATAAAGTTGATAACGAGAGATGAAGGTTGATAGCGATTGATAATGGTTGGATCAAGTGTGATATGAGTGAGAACGAGAAATAAGGCTTGATAAGCGCTTTTACAAGTCGCATCAAGAGACAAATAGAGAACAATGTCAGTAAAGCACATATTGAATGAAGCGCCTAGTGTTTCGTCAGTCGCGGTAGACAAGATGGGCTCGTTGTATGCGTGTAGACGAGCAAGCGGCACAATGCTTACGCGTAGTAAGAGAACGCCAGTGGAGTACCTGCATAATTATCTTTTACTTCGAACACAATAAATATAAAGCCAACAAATGTTACCGTAATCACCAAGTACACTTAAATCATGTACACAGTCGATTTCTTGTAAGAAATGCCAAAGCAATTCCTCAATTTACAAATTATTGCATTAAATACTTCATAGCTGCAAACATTGCTAGAAATGCTTATCATGAAAGTTATGCGCATCATGAAAGAAATGCGTATCATGAGCTGCTGTGCTCGATGGCAGAGGTTTGACTGACACATCCCTCATGCATTATACTATATTTCTTAAAGTGTGAGGAGATGTGAATTTACCTACTTACAACAAAGTTTTGGGAATGAGGCAACGAATGCTTCCCTATAGAACTATGAGAAATGCACAAGCAGAAGAACGAGCTCTCGCTCTCGACCGGCTGGTCGCCGCAGCCGCCGCTCTGATTCGCGTTCGCCTTCCTGAATAAATGTAGGGACGACGGCGCGGCTCATTGGCAGCCGTGGCGTCCTCCTGCTATGGTGACAAGGAAAAACGAGCCTCGAACTCACTGCCACTAACAATCTAAGACTCCTCCAGCGAGTTCAACCACTTCAGCCATATAAATGAGTATGGTTCGCCCAACTCGACGCCACTTTCTTGAGCCTAACGTAGTCACGGCGTAACAGGTAAAAGGCGCTATCCTCACTGACACCATCCCAAGCGAGATACGTCTTCTGTTTGTGGTCAGGTCCAGCTGCCCTCTTTCCTGCGGCTATCTGCGCACTCTGCTGTGCTTCGTCACTATGGAGTCGGGCACTTTTCATGCCCGCACCTCAGTCTTGAAATACCAGCTTCTTCTCCGCGGATGTCTTCAACGCCCGTCCCGATCGTCTCGATTCCTGTGCTTTGCTATCGTTTCGTGACGAGGCATGCCACCTTCCTTCAGCTCCCGACCCGTCCACCGAGGGGCATGCTACTCCAAAGTCCGCAGGTTCCAGTGCACCGATTTTGTTGTCAGAGCCTGCGTCATCTGATCCCTGGTTCCAGTTCATCGAAGGTGTTGGCCCTCTACACGCCCTTTCCATCACCGCCAACGCCAAGCGACAGCGGTTATACCACACTCAATAGCGGCTGCTTACCAGAAGTCTTCTCGCCTGCTGCACCAAACGTCCATCCGCCAATTCTTTGACCTCCCGATCAGGGGTCGTCGTAGTACTGCTCGAGTGGCATCCAAATATCCTTACCTGCGAGCTTCTTATCACTGCTTGCCTGTTGAGCAGCACCGGTCATCACGCGCACACCGTTGCCTGCGGAGCCTTCGGCCACTGACCATGACCACTGCCAACACTGTGAACACCTGCCACGATATTCTACCACACCCAACATCAAATACACCACATTATCCAAGGCCAGTACGATCCACTACGCCGTAAGCACAGGTACACAACCTAGCGAACCGTACCAATCATTCATCTGGGCTACCTCCGTATGTCTGCACCTCGTCACTGCACCTTCCTGCTTTTATTATGTCGGAGTGCCGGCTACATTGCTTCACAAACCAATCGTTGAACGACCAGACCACGCTACGAGCAACAGCGTAATTCGCTCCGGCAAACCTGTAGGCCGGCAAACCTGTAGGCACCTGTAGTCTACCGCGTTGCGAGCTGCACCCAATCGTCTTCGCCTAGCGATAAGGCACGGCACGTCAACCTGCAACGCAAGTTCGTGACTCGCCAGGCGCACTCTTGCCTCCTACTTGCTAGACGCTGTCCTACGGAGCAGTCATCGTTGTTTCTACAACGACCGCCACGCTAGCGTCTTCGACGTACTTTTAGCCTTTCGCGCCTAGAAGTCGTAGCCTACAGTACTGTTTTGACCACAAGTTGTATGGGACGACGTGCACAGCTAAGCTCTTCTTGCATCAAGCACACACATTGTCGTTTCACGGCGTTGCTGTCTAGAAATGGCCGCAGCAGGCTGTTCGCGTCGCTCGGCTGTGCCCATCCGAGAGGGGCTGCAACGACCGATGTGTTCATGTTTTCTTGCAGTGCCAATTGGTGTGCCTGACTTTGATCCCCCGTACTTCGTCAACTATACTTGCGCGTGTCCAAACAGCCTATGAATGGCGTCCCTTATTCCGCGGCATTCTTGCAGCTCGATTCTCATACGTGTCGCAGTTCTCACGCGAACTGTGAATATATGGATGCGTACATGCAAATGAACAGCACAAATCTACTTGCTGCAAACGTGCGCTTTAATCTTGCGTATAACAGTTCCCGCGTCATCCCTCATCGCGCAGCACACAAGGAGGGGGACTTGAAAGGAACAAGGTAGAATGCGCTCTTGCTCAAGCGCGGAGGTTTGAGCTGGACCGGAACCTCCGCCCCGCTTCGCCTTCGCCTTCCGAAAAAAATGTAGGAACGACGGCACAGCTTATCGGCCGCTGTCGTGTCTTCCTAAATGGCTATTAGGGGGAGCGCAGTGTTTCCCATACATTGTTTTACTTTCTTGCCGTTAAACTGACCAGCTTTTTATCATCAGGTTAACACGATCAAATTAAGCTGTTGCACATGTATCTGCATTTTCACATATATATGCGGCAGATTGACTTAACGCGTAGTTGCCGACTGCGATCTTTACTATTGGTGCGCTTTGAGAGTGGCTTCTCACTATATGGCCCAATAATATGGTAAATTTAAAATGTGTATGCAATTATATGCATGCCCAACGAGGGACACCTTCCGTCCATAACGTAAGACGATCGCTTTCGAGATAAGGCCCGCAACAGCGAACGAATTCACCTTCGGGCTGCTTCTCGCTTCAATTGTAACCAAACGGCGAGAACACAGCGCCCACGAAGCTATCAGAATACGCCATACTCTGCCCCATCGCTACATAGTATTCAAGATAGGGCCCGCGCGGCCGTGCCATACGCAGTCGTTGCCGGAGTGGAGAACCCCCTTTCCTCTCTCTCTCCACCCGGAGCCTTGCACGCGATGGAGGAAGACGGTGCGCTACCTCCCCGCTTTGTTCTCGCACAACCGCGTCATTCGCAGTCGCCGCTAGAGTACGGTGCATCAAGGTTGATAACGAATTCACGCGGTTGGGTAAGGCTTTAAAAAGCGATGACGGCTAGTAATAATCCGAGTGAGAGCAGCGTACCTGATGCCGCCGCCTGCAGTAGTTTGCTTGCGTCCTCAATTCATCCTGTGCCGCCGTGGGAAGAAGGCCACGAAGTGCGGACGTGCTTCGTGTCGGCTCTGCTATTTTCCTATACTTCGGCGGATTATCGAACTTTTTCTGGAAATTGTTTCTCACAAGCGATCGACGGAACCTACAAGAAACATCGTGATACCGGATTTCTGGTTGTAGGCCCACTTTTTCGACTTTTACGGACATCTGAAATTCGAACTCGGCCAGCTGAGCGCTAGGCCTAACCAAGCTCCACACGCGAAGGGGCCGAGACGTGGCCTAGGCGAGGCCGTGCGGCGCTCGCAAGCTAACGTGAGCCTGGAAATGGAGATTGTGGACGATGCCGCTCCCCCGGATGAGCTCTGAAGCGGGGGAACGTGGTTTATTCGGAGAAAAGGCCGTTTCACGCCCGAGTAAAGCGACGCATCCGCCGTGCGCTAGCCGACACGGAGCCGTACGAGGCCCAACCCCCGGCTGGGGAAGAAACTGGCTGCATGATCGGTCGAGAAGCAGCACGCGGAGGTTCCGGAAGGTGCTGAGAAAATTATTATTCGCTCGAAAGGAGTTATCAATCGCATCCTGGAGGAAATTCGAAGAGTGCGCATGCACGTCTACCTGGCCCAGGCAGCCGGGGTAGACCCAGAGGCTGCAGACGAGGACGTATCATCACCAAACCTGACGCAGCAGTCGATCATGATAGCTACGCTAGACGCGGCACGGGCAAGCAAGTACGCTGCGATCCCGGCACTTCGGGTCGGAGGACCGATGGTCGAAACGAAGGCGTATATTGCCATGCCGTAAAGTGGAGGGAAAGGAGTGATCCACGACGTCCCGCTAGATGCAACTCACGAGGAAATCCTTAATGCACTCAGCAGAAATAAGAAGAACCCACCGACCATTGGAGTCAGAAGACTTGGGGTGAAATCCAAATCTGTATTGATCCTGTTTGAAGACTGGAAAGTGCCGATGGAAATTTACCTCCAATGCTTCCCCACACGCTGCTACCTATACAAGAAAAAATATGAAGTATGCGTCAGCTGCGGTAAAGTTGGACATCGGGTGGATGTTTGCCCGACCCCGACGACGTCAGATGTTGGGGGTCCGCAGCCGAAAACGCCGAACCAAATCAAAGCTGCGAGCCTCGATGCTTGCTATCCAAGAAAGCCCACCTCCTAGGCGACAAGTGCCGGGAGATATATCGCATGCCGTGCATCATCAAGAAAAACACTATGGGAGAAGAAGATGGAACAAGAGAAGCTCCAGGTGCAAGCCCCGACTCAAGGCAAGCCCCAGGCCACCACCTCGGCACCTAGAGAGGAGCGCCGAGGCAGAGCAAGGGATGCTACAAGAGACCAGGCGGGGCATCAGTCGAGAGCGAGATCTAGTTCGAGACCCGGAAGGAGGTCCAGTTCGTGGTCCGGAGGAGGCCGCCAGCAGACACCAGCCAAGTCGCCTGCTGACCAGGGCCGGGGACCTGCTAACCAGGGCCGGGGACCCGGCTTGCCGCCCCGGGACCCCTGGGACCCGTGGGGAAAAAAGAAGAAAGAAGAAACTACCGACTGGTAAGGTTTGGTAGCAAGGGCTCCCAGGCCGAAAAAAATGAGATTAGCTTACTTAAGAGAGAAATAGAGGAGCAGAAGAAAGCAAACATGAAGTTAGAACAATTGCTGAGGGAAACCCAAAATCAGCTGAGCTCGCTAAAGACAGAGAAGGTACCTGCAGAGGCCCCCAAAAAATTCAACACCCACATCACTCCTCCTGCTCCTGTGCCAGCAACATCTGATCAGGAGGAAGAGGATATGAATGTTGATTTTAAGAGACAACCCCCTTACAAACGTAAGGCGGGGGAGACCGACCCGCTGGCGAGCTGGGAAAAGAAAATTGAAAGGTGGCTGATAAAAATGGGCAAGGAGAACGAAACCATGAAAGCAGGACAACTGCAGATTGGAGGAGCAATTGCGCTATAACAGGCGCAAGTGAACCAACAATGTTGCAAGATAGACGCCCTAAGCACGTCGATGGATACTTTAGGCACGATTTTCTCGCACAGCCTAGCATGCGAGAAAATCGGCGCAATAGAAGCGAGTCTTAATAGAAATAGATAAACATTCGGGTAACAAAAATGCCTCCACATTCTGGCAGTGGAATTGTAGGGGGTACCAGAGGAAAAGAGCATTGCTCCAACAGTACCCCGAGCTGCAACAGGAAGCACCCGTAGCCATAGTCGTGCAGGAAACGGAAAAGGCCCCTGTTATATTATCGGGTTACCAAAGCTTTGACAGCTGCAAGGGGGATAAATGCCGAGTCGCCACCTTCGTAAAGGGAAACGTTGCAACCATAGTCCATGATGTCTCCCCAAGCGAGGCAGAGGCTTTTCTCGTTGAGACCATCACAGGGAAGAAAAATAGAGATAGCATATTCCTGCTGAATGGGTACAGCACACCCAAGCAAAAGGAAATTAGGTTCATTTATTTATTCCGGAAAGCACTCAAAGCGGCAGGTGGGAGACCTCTCATCATTATGGGAGACTTCAACGCGGTTCAGGAGAAATGGGGATATACTTACAGAGACCCCAAAGGTAGACGAATATGGGAAGATATACAAACGCTAGGGCTTACTCTACATACTGACCCATGCGTCCCTACGCGCACAGGCAACAGTATAACCAGGGACACAGCACCCGACCTCTCGATAAGCCATATGGCGGGAACAATAACGTTGAAAAGCACAGGACAAAATCTAGGCAGCGACCACTTTGTTATTTCGCTCACGCTAGGAAAAGGAATCAAGACTCGCCTCATCAAGCAACAGAAATTAACGGAGTGGGATAAATTCAGAGAAATAAGAAAGGAGGCCTCACTGCCGGACGATATCTACAATATCCACGACTGGACACATCTCCTTATAACGCACATAGGGGAAGCGACTACAATTGTAGAGGATGAGGACGCACCCCCAGTACTAGACAGCAAACTGCTGAACATGTGGAACAGAAAGAGTAACCTGGAGAAGAGACTCAAGGCACAAAGATGGAACAGAAATATCTGGCGCGGACTAGCCAGACTCAACAAAGAAATAGAAACATATGCGATTAAGCTCAACGAGCAGCGATTAATAACCTCAGAAAGAGATCGTCCCACGGTCCAGACGGGATAACGAACACAGCTCTCAGGAGTCTAGACGATGAGTCCATTATTGCATTAACCAAATTCATGAACCAGGTGTGGGAGAAAGGAAAACTCCCAAAAACGTGGGAACAGGCGGGCGTAGTCTTTATTCCCACGCCAGGCAAAGTACCCTGCTTGAACAACATGCGACCAATCTCCCTCACCTCGTGTGTAGGAAAATTGATGGAGTATGTTGTTCAAGTGAGACTGGCCAGGTACATGGAGGAGAATGATCTCTGGCCGCATGAAATGGTTGCATTCAGGCCAGGGCTCCGTACACAAGATGTCATGCTCAGACTTAAGCATAATATCCTAGACAGATACGACTCAACTGACACCAGGGCGATCCTAGGCCTCGACCTCACCAAGGCATTTCACAACGTTAGCCATAAGGCTATCATTGTAGGCCTCGAAGAGGTAGGTGTGGGATTAAATTTAGCATGTATGCGGGTGATATCAAAATCTGGGTTAACAGTGGGAGTGACGCAGCCATCGAACTTAAACTACAGATAGCGGCGAATATGGTGGACGAGTATGCGGCCAGCGGAGGCTGGGTGTGCTCGCCACAGAAATCGGAGCTCTTAATCATTGAGCCAAAACATCAAAGGGGACACGCTCGGAGCAGCAGACCCATCAATGTTTTCGTAAACAGAAATGAGGTCCCAAGGTGTAGGAAATCAGAATTCTGGGCATGTATATCCAGAGAAATGGATGCAACCTCACGACAATCAAAAAGCTAGAAGGATATGCGGCGCAGGTCACGGGGATCTTTAGGAGAATTTCACTGAAAGGCAGGTGCCTCAAAGAGAACAGCCTCCTCAGACTCATGCAAGCCTTCATTACCAGCCGAATAGCGTATGCCACACCATATCTTGTGTTTAAACGAGAAGAAAGGGAGAAAATAGATGCGATCATTAGGAAGAGCGTTAAGAGAGCCCTAGGGCTCCCAGACTCAACCTCCACAGACCTCCTCCTCAAAATGGGGGTTCGCAACACGCTAGTTGAGCTCACTGAGGCAGTACGAGTGTCTCAGTTGGAAAGATTAGGCCAGTCTAAAACAGGGAGAAAAATCATGGAATGGGTAAGGATCCAATGCGACAGGGGTGTCCCGACTGACAAGAAGGACATTCCGTTGGACTTGCGTAAACGCTTCCGAATCGCCCCCCTACCTAAACATATGCATCCTATCTACAACAAAGAGAGAAGAGCTCACTGGGCTCAAGCTCTATTACATAACCTTAAAAACACACCGGCGCATAAGGTAGCGTACGTGAACGCCGCTCGCGGCAGAGACGCGGCTGCGGTATCGACGGTGGTTGATGGCGACAGGTGCGTTAAGATAGCCTGCTCCACATGCACGAGGGAGGCCTCTGTGATGTTATTGAGTGCAGGATCGCTCAAGCAAAAGGCAGGAGCAGCACACAGAAGCACAAACACACATCAGACTTGTAGTGACGTACATGACATATAGATAACGGCACTCATACGCGACAGTTCCCCAAAAGACCTCAGACGACATGCAGCTATATATGTCTCGTTCAGTTATAATAGGCCTACAGTTCAGGCGGAAGCGCGAGTCGCCGTCTCGGAGACCTGGTGGAACCGATGTCGGCCAGCGGGGTCGAACAACAGTGTCGGCAGGCCGGGTCGAACAGCCGGGTCGGATGGCCGGGTTGGACAGCCGCGTCGGACGGTCGGGTCCGACGGCTGGGTCGGACAGCCGGGTCGGACGGCCGGGTTGGACAGCAGCGTTGGACGGCCGGCTCGAACAGCCGCGTCGGACGGCCGGGTCGGACGGCTGGGTCGGCCAGCCGGGTCGGACGGCCGGGTCGGACCGCCCCACGGGGCTCAGGTGGCCGGCCGCAGTCACCGGGTCGCGTTCACAGCTGGCGGGGTAGCCCTGTGGCCACTCACCAGAACGCTCGACCACCTCGGTTCAGGACCGCCAGCCCTCCAGGGCCAGTTGCCCAGCGGAAGAACGGGACGCGGTAACCTCTTAGCGGGCGACAGCGTTGACTCGGGTGTGGCGTAGTGGCGCGGGTGGCGATAGCTCCTATGGGCCAGATGCCCAGCGAGGAAGCTCCTTTTCGTCCAACGCCGAACCTCGCGCACTGCTCACGCCACGGGCCACGGGCCACACTCTCTCGCGCCATGCTTTTTGAGGCGCCACTGCCGACGCTCCCAAATTGGTGTCGATGATGATGATGGCTCTCTTGCGGGTATTTGCAAAGAGTCGCTGTCCTCTTCGCCACCGCACGGCGCACTGCTTTCCTATGTTTATACTTTCCACTCCCGCGTACCATATATTATGACAGCCTCTACAGCCAAGGAGGTTGCAGTAGCGCTCGCTTGTGCGGGTACAGAAGCGGCAGTAATATTATGGGATAACAAATTAGCTATCCGAAATTTTAACAAAGGGGGAATCTCGGAAGAAGCCCTCCACATTCTACTCAAGAACCCTCCCAGGAGGGACCTAACCTTTATTTGGGTACTGGCCCATGAAAAAGTCCCTGGCAACGAAGCCGCTCACGAGCCCGCCCGAGCACTCTACCACCGGGCAACTCTAGAGCAGCCAGTTCCAGGGATCAAAGATAGTATCATCACGTACAGGGAAATGGTAAATCATTAGAAAGCCGCAAGAAGAATCTTTTCGCCTCCACATCGGTATCTCTCTCGCTGGAGGATGCTCGCATTTGGCGGCGCCTCCTGGGAAACAATTATACATCACCACATTGGATCTACTTAACACAGACGAGGGACTATAAAGACGCCCTCTGCAAAATTTGTAAGCAAAAAGGTATGCTAGACCATATAATATGGGAGTGTGCTGGCTCCCGAGGGACCAAGGAAAACATTGACAGTAGAGTAGCTTGGGAGGCCTTGCTCCAGAGCGAAGCTGAAGACGACCAGCGTCGTCGAGCAATCCGCGTGGCCGTTGAGGCCATGAAGACTCACCGTCCTCAACGCGCGGGGACTACTACGTCCTCCCCCCCCTACCTACGTGTAGGTTAAGAGGCGGGCACCCCAGCTCGGTGGAATAATAAAGTTTTCAATCAAATCCTGCGCCGCCGTCTGCAGTAGTACGTGTCGCTGCAGCGCTGTCGTTTATACTGATCGGATCAAGTTTCATAACGTTAGTATTGACACTTGGCTTCCTGGGGATTAGCACATGGCACATAGCTTACGCATACTTAGCCAACTCCCACAGGAGCTCCTGGGTGGATTTTTCACTTTCACATGTGGCATTGTTCAATCCTTCACAGCAAATACAACGCGATACCATTATAATGATCAATAATTATTCTGCAAGCTACAGTTTTTTAGTCCTCCAACAACCGGTGGAATTTCTATGGTACTACATACGGCAAAATTGCCTTGAATAGAGGCAGACTGTGCATGCGTGAAATTGTTAATTTTTGAGGATACGACATTGGTGAACACTCGAGAGCGTACAGAACATTCTGTGTGATTCCGTTGGTTTGGGATACAGCCGCAAATGTACCTGTTTTTTTTTTTGTTTTGTTTATATAAAGTATTTCCAGGTGTATCTTCAGGCGTGAAAGAATTGATTTGTTAATTTCTGATGCCCCTATTATTGTGAAATGACGACAACGTTTTCACATTTAAGAGAGTATGAAACATACGTAACACGTTTTCTTTATTGAATTGTTCTTCCGATGAGCGAATGGAAAGTAAGAGAAGGCATTTCATATTTAGTGCCGCAGGTGTTAGGCGCCCGTTCTCGCGTTGAACGTCGGCGTCATACCTCGGCGGCGTAACCGAGTGAACGAGTGAAGCAAAAGACGAACGCGAACGCGGAGCGCAGTGGGACAGGTAAGCGTGCGAGGAGGAATGTGGGAGTACACTACACTGAAAGCATAAGGAAGAGAATGAGCGGAGAGGAGGCGACCGGCGCACGCGCTGATGTGCTGGCGGCCACGGCCATCGCAGCTCTGTGGGCAATCTGCGCTTCGAGGGGCGGGTTGCGGGGAGGGGCAGGGTAGCGTGAGGTGGGGAGCGCTACTCTCGTCCGCGGCGTTGTCAGTCCGCGGTACCATCGTTTGTAACGGGGATCGCTGTTCGTACAAGGGGCGATGACGAACGGCTATGAGTAAGGCTCAATGTGGCGCTCCATTGGGTGTTGTTGAGAAGAGCGTAGTGCAGTGCAAGACGGGTCCAGATGGCTACAATATGGCACAAGAGTAGCGCACGTCGTCTGTGTGGAAACAAAGCCCTCTACTCACAGCGTTCTCTTCCTAATGTAATGTGCGCACCTATATAATCATTATAGAAAATATTGACAGGCGATATGAAAACACACATAGAGCAGCGCTCAAATTTTGCATTAGGGGATATTGTAATCATGTGGAATTTTTTTTTATTAGGAGACATTGAAGGCTTCTTCACCGAGATACCCTGGAGCAGCGTGGTCCTGGTTAATGTGCGTGGATGACATTTATTTTCTAGCGGATGCTCAAGAGCGAGAAAGAGAGAGTAGGGAGGAAGGAAATTCAGAGACGTTCGCTACTCTACACGTGGGGAGGGGGATGCTCAAAAATAGTGCAACGTCTTGCAGATCTGGAAAGGCGGGAATGAGTTCGGACGTGATGAAACGTACTTCTATTATTTCTTATCATGAAACATTTAGATTCCCAGTTGTATTTAAACTGTTCGACAACTGGTGTCGAAAATTTTAAAGAATTTTTCTACCAACTGCTCATTGTTGAGACCCGCACTGTAATTTGTAACGTAGGTTTGTTGTGTTGTGCGCACCATGCATTAATATATTTCTTTATTTATAATTACCACTGCTATTGTTCCCTTGCCCATTGCCCTTCCCCCACTGCATCTTTTCGTATTCTATATTTTACGACGTTTCGTATTGTTCCTTTTGCTTTGTGTCGATCTTTATTCCGGTACAGCTGCAGGCGCTTTGCCTAAAAACATAAAGACAATGACCTTATTAAAAATATTACACCTTTCTGCTTTCTCTACATTACAGCTGACTGCAGTCCAATGTTTCTCTATACGCATGGAAAACCGGTATGTGATGCCTTTCAATTGTTCATAGCTTGTTTCTTTGAAAGAAGTTCTATGGGGTGCTCTGTTTCATAAACGTGATAAAAATAAAGAAATTGCGAAATAAAAAAATAACTGAATACACAAATAAAAGAGATTTGAGCGTTACAGAACTTGTTTTTATAGCATCTAATAAAATTGCGCAGTGTAAGTCTTTTATTCCATTATTGTTTGCTATTTTGATTAGTTATTGCACGAGGTGCTAATCAGCAGGCTTCGGCATATCCCAAGGGAAAGAAATATACAGTTTTTTACAGCCTATTTATTTTAATGATTCTAGGACGAAGGTGTACAACAAGAATTCTATAGAATTCACATTATTGGTCCATATCTGGGCAGAGCCCACATTCCAAGGGTCCTTTCGTGAATTTCTTGAAATAATTCCGAAAATTTGAAAACAAGGATGCACACATGCTTTTTTCTTAAGGTATATACTCCTGGACCATCATAAGTACTTACGCAGTTGAAAGGCGGCTGCGTTGAAACTTTTGTCTCCACATTTAACTCAGTGCAGGCTCAAAGGAACACCTATTCCGACAGTCTTTGTAATTTTCTAGAAGCAAGGAAGCTGTCGTTACTGTAATATTCTTGCCTGGCTTATGCATCCTCCGAAGCGTTCTCGCTATAATATAATCATTACTATGCATGGCTGCTACGAATTATTGAGCAGCTTCTGTCATAATAAAGCTCACACGACGAATACGGAAATAATATAGATGTGAGTTTTGTATTTGTAAAGAATATCGCGAAGCGAATTTGGTCACTGTACATGCTTACAAATGTCACATATCAGTCGGTTGATCATACTCTCATAAGTAATAACCACCGTACAGCACGAAGCGTCCACCATTGTTCTCTCGAATGCTGTTGCTGTTATTGTGTTGAGAGGTGGTGCATAGGTGAACATGGGAAATCGGCCACGAATTGTGTGGGTAAATTATGTGGGTAAAAAAACCAATCGAACTAATAATTTGCACGTTAGAACTTGGAAATTAAAATATTTCTCAGAGAAAGAAAACAGTCACAAGAAAACCACGAATTCAAATAAAAATAGAACAATAGGTAAGGAAATATATAAACACATAGAAAAAAACTATGTTGGGGAGTGGGGCGTCTACCGTCAGACTACCATGATTAACCATTAGGCTCCATCATGTAATTTTAGATTGCGAAACAAACATTCTTGAAACTGAGTACAATAATGGAGGCTTCGAAAAATAGCATCACAGGCACCAATCAATCTAGCCCAATACTGCGAAACGAAATTTCGAGTAGCTTTTATCGCATTACATGAAAAGGGCTACAAAACAACGAATATAGGCATATTGTCTCCGCTTCGTCTCAGAACGAGCATCGTTGTGAGTGGACCAGACAAGACCTGTGTAGATAGAAATTTGACGTAGCTATACGGCAGCGCAGCCTCACGATGGAGAGTTCCATTTTTCTTGTTTGGCAAAACTCTCTGTGCGAAGAGTATAGAAGCTATCGGTAACCAACATAGTTATTGCGGAGCCTGACACTGTCTACATATGGCACTTGTACAAAATCTAGCAGTAATGACATGAGCAGTCAAAGGACAATACACGCGAATCGGGCAAATCTGCAGTTTTGTTTATAATTAGTCCTTTATGACAGGGCACCCAAATTAACCGCACGCTACTAAAAGATCCACTTACCAATGAATGAAACGTCCTCGTCACACTAGAGTCACGCGAAGCAGTACGGGAGTAGCAAAATGATAACGAATGAGCGACTCTCATGGTGCATGCAACCGTTCGGCTTAATTAGCGTAGAGATGCCACCACTGCCACGGATCCGGCGCGAAAGATGGGCATAAATTCTCAGACCTGCTGAGAAAACGTATAATCAAGAATTGGGGAAAATATACCTACACCTTACTTTTCATCTCATTGCGAAGCATCTGTCACAATTGACATATTTGTTTCAAGCTCCGCAGCTAATCTAGTAATATATATAGTCTATAATATAATGGGGAAGTAAGTTTACATTGTTAAGGCGAGTGTCATAGAATTGATCTCATTAGGAAAAACATCAAAGACTTTTCATAGTGACATAATCTATGTGTGGGCGCCTGTTAAAAGAGTTGTTATAAATCACTCCAAGGTATATTACAGACTTCACCTGTGGTATGTGGTGAAGGTTGTAAAATAATGAGATGTGCACTAGAACACGTAATAAAAGGAAGGATACCACATATCCTGGCATTAAGTAAAAACTGAATAACATCTAACCTACTCTCTAGGGCACAAGATAACCTTGTAGTCGTCGATATAGCGTGTGGATGTCGCTTGCAGATGCGCAAAATGCAGCGTTGTCTGCATAAGCGTAAGTAGTTGCTTCTTGACGCGGAGTGTTCTGCTCCTCAAAATAGTAAAGAGCAGCGCGGAAAGGGCTTAGGCTTGCGGTATTCCTGTCATTGGTTTACATCTAGAAGAAAAACCGCTTTTGTAGCAAAAGATCTCTTTCAGATAAAAATGATTGAATCTGCGATACTATATAGCCGAGAACACTACCAGCGTGTTAACCGATTTATCTAACTAATATGCTCCGCGGTATCGCTACAAAGAGCGAAATTGACCTCTAGCTGATGTTAAATCTCCTGTGTTCTAACATGAAAATGGTTATGGTTATGAATAGTCCACTACCATAGTCGCTTAGCACACAAATCGGTTTTTAGCCCTCACGACACGTGTTGCGAATTAACGTCCCGTGCAAACAGAATTTTCTTTTTACAAGCAGCCAAATCCCTATCAACTTGGTGAGCACTTTGCACACTGGTTAGAACATAAGCATTTATAATTGAAAAATTGAACTGAACGTTTGAACTGATGTTTCGCAATCGGAGACAATTGTGTTAAAAGAAAGTATTTGCCCAGTCACAAATTTTGGTTGAAACAAGTGTCAATAATCTTCCATTTTGCTAGCTTCCGTCTATTCGAAAAGAACTAAAAACTTTAAATGAAATTTCTTCTCTGACGAAAGTCAAGTTTGCGGAAGAAGTATAAGATCTGGGTTAAGTTGAATAGATAGGTAAAATGAATCTGTTAAATCCGAGAATATATGGCTACAGTTACACTGCAATACTTTCATCTCCCCGACTGTGCTGACGGTACAGACGAGACAGCTGCCGCAATTATGATATTGTCCTTCATATAAGGGGTGGTAAAATATTTTTTTATTGTGCATGCGTAATGCTAGAAATGGGGGGAACCCATGCGTTTGGGACTTCGAACGTCAAGTTTCATATCTTTAAAGCTAGTGCAGTCTGAATGAGAAGACTCATCCTCGCCTGGTTGCACTGGTGGTGTAGTGTCCGTCGACTAGTCTATATATGTAGGATACGTGTATGCTTCCTTGCCAGCCATTCGAGGTGTGACCTTAGGTATTGAGAAGGAGGAGGAAAAGAAGAAAGGAAAGGAAGGGAGGTCAACCAGACGCACGTCCGGTTTGCTATCCTACATAGGGAAAGGGTCTAAGGAAAGAAAAGAAAGAATGGAGAGGGAGAGAACAAGGCACTGTCAGTGTGAACACGTCCGGTTGTTCATAAATTCACGCCTATGATCGGTTACTGAAGCCAGTCAATTTGATGAAACGTAGCAGTTCCCGCATCGCTTTGTAACCCTGCGACGTGTGGTGCCATGGTCCGAGAATCTTGGTCTCTGAAAATGGTCTGATTTTAAACGGTTTAACACCCTGCGAAGAACGTCGCGTTCGATGCCATAAAATCTTCCATTTTGCTAGCTTCGGTCTATTCGAAAAGAACTAAAAACTTTAAATGAAATTTCTTCTCTGACGAAAGTCAAGTTTGCGGAAGAAGTATAAGATCTGGGTTAAGTTGAATAGATAGGTAAAATGCTCGGTCGTCTCTTCACAGTTGCATGAGTCACAAACCGGTGTGTCGGACATTCCAATAAGGAATGCGTACGCTTTCGTAAAAGCCACCCCTAAACAGAGGCGGCAAAGTAAAGTTGCATCATGGTAGGAGAAGTACGATGGAGTCTGTAGCTTCAATGTAGGCATTGATGATTTCAGCCGTGCCTTAGTTGCCTGTATTATTTGCATCATCTAACTGGTAATGATTTGCGCCAAGCACACAGGTGGGTTGGATATTAATTTATTCACAGCTTTTCATAGCAGAGTCAGTTACTTCCAAAAGATTAATATCCACGTTGGGGGTGCTGCATGTTGTAAAACCGGAGTATCGGAAAGCCTTGTCTGTAACAACTGCAACCGCATCTCTTCGGGAGCTGCGACGGCGGTCGCTTATATCAAGAATGTTTATTTCGTTAGCGCCATCTGAGCGGTTAGCATAGACTGCTAGGTTTGTTGTCTAGCAGAGGCAGGTATTTTTAGAGTGTGCTGAGCATTCGCTAAGAGGGATTATCGCCTGCACAGGTGCGGCAACGCCAGCTCCACTTACATCCGCCGCCACTATGCCCGAATCTCCACCGATTTTGACATTGGATTGGGCGAGACGCGAGGGGTCCTACAAGGAAAAAAAGAAAGAGGCCACACCTTTATTTCTTGCGGCCATAATGTGCCCAAAGAGGTGGCAATAAATGATTCAGTCGGAATTGTCTCGCTATGTACAAGACTATAGCAACGGTAAATACCAATGACGCCTACCGCAGAGAGTTTGTCCAGGATTTCAGCTGGAATAAAGCGGCAGTCTGTGTTTCGTACGAGTGCCTTGGTGCACGGAAGGTGAGGCGTGATTATACCACTCATTGTGGTGGTAGCGGATAATATGCATTTCAGTAGATCTTGAAAACAAGTTTGATTGGCTCATCTACGCACCGTACCTCCCCATCCGACCGCTCTCACGTCAGTGATGGTAAGGGAGTGATTGGACATGGTCCTAAGTTCCTTCTAGAGAGCTTGTAGGACAGTGAGCCTGATGTAACATCCATTGGTAGGCACGCGCCACAAGCGAAAAACGCCATTGCGAAAAACGATGTCTAAAGGCCATTGATTAGGGGGCAGGGATGCTGAGCAGGCGTATCGCGTCTGGCCAGAAGGATTGGTGAACATCAGCAAAAACCTGCTTAGGTGAGAAAAACAAATTTATGATGGAATAAACTGAGGTTAGTTATAAACCTGAAGCAACCCAATACTTAGCCAAAATACCACTGCATGTCAAGTAAGCTTCTAGTGGCACCCAACGAACGTCTAAACTCTTCGTGGTCAAAGGCAAGGCGAATTGTTCTTGCTTCAACGCATCGTGCATACCGCTAGCTGATTGACGCTGTTGCGGCTTCTTCTTCTGCGATTGCTGCTGCTGCCTTGCCGACGAGCTCAAGACAAATGCGGTCATACTGCAGCTAATGTCGTCAGCACGCGGTAATATTCGTGCCATTGTCATTCGTGCTAGCTGCTGGATAGAGCCTTGGAGATTAGCCGGTACCAGACATAGTGCAGATAAACACAGGTGACCCGTGGTGCTAGGTGATGCACATAAGTGCAGATGAGAGCCCCATCACCTTCATGTCGGCGTCGTCTATCCATTATGAGTTTTTCATCGTCCTTCCATAGTGCTGATGCTGACGTAGTCGTTCCGTCATCGCCATTTTGTCGCAGTGATTCTACTGTTATATCTTCCCATTGTGGTCACGCTGCTGTCGCCGTTGCGTGGTCATCACTGCATTGTCGTCCTTTTCCTTTGTCATCTTTTGTGTTATGCCAATGTCGACACGCTGTCGTCAGCATACAGTCTTCGTCGTTTTTTTTTTTTCAGTTTCACTTTATTAATGCGATGAACTGTTTTACAGAAAAAGTAGCTCTAGGAGGTCCCATAGTCAGAGACTGGGGAGGGACCTCCAACAATATATACATAGAAAAAGTAAACTTAATACGTTGAACAACAGCAGTAGCAATCCTATGGAACAGAAAGTATCAACAAACAAAGTCAAGTCATAGTAATAACAATAAAGTATAAACACAAAAGGCAGATCCTAGGAGTATTATTCCACACACAGAAGCGTAAAAAAATAAACAACACAATAACTTTCTCAACAAGTGGTGACGAAGTTTCCTCCTAAATAAATGAACGGAAGGAGATGATTTAATGGAGGGCGGTAGTGAATTCCATAATGATGTTGCCGAAAAGTTCGCAGTAAATCTGCCGCAGTTAATCCTTGCTTTCCGTAGGAGGTAGTTATTATGGTGTGAAAATCGAGTGCCAGTGAAATGTGGGGTTTGGCCTTTTGTTATCAACGAAATTGGTAATTCTCCTCGACAAAATTTGTATGTCTGGACGCTAAGAGAACATTTGTTTCAATCCACTACTAACAAAATAATATATGTGTGGAGTAATGGCAGAGCACTAGATGAAAAATGGCTGTAAGTAATTATTCTCAAAGCTTGGTTTTGTGTGTGCTGCAGGGGCGCCAAGTGAGTTGCGTAGCTATTGCCACAAGAAGAAATGCAGTAAGAGATGTGGCTGTGAAGAAATGCATAGCAGAGTGAAATTAATATACGTACAGGAAAATAGGGGCGGACTTTGATTAGTATTCTGATACCATATGCCGCTTTACGGGTTATTAAAGATATGTGAGTTGCAAATTTCAAATGATTGTCGAGTTCCACTCCAAGAAATGTTGCATGGTCAACAGCCTGAAGCGAAGTCGGACCAATGTTAATGCATGGCTTCTTCTGTACACTTTATTGTGGGGATGAAAAATCACAAATTTCGATTTAGTAGCATTAATATGGAGCATATTATCTCTGCACCAATTAACGATTTCAGACACGTCGGCAATAAGGTAAGATATTAGCGATTGCAAGCAAGTGTTAGAAGAATAATTTGTTGAGTCGCCTGCATGAAAAATACAACTATAATGTCTAATGTATTCTGGAAGGTCATTGATGTACACGAGAAATAAAATTGGTCCTAGTATTGAGCCTTGTGGAATCCCTATGTTATTTAGTTTGGTACGAGAGTGAGTATCAGAAATAGAGACATGTTTTCGATTATGCAAATAACTGCGAATTAGGGAAGTGCTGGGCCACATACGCCAACAGCGTTTAGTTTAGCAAAACGTATGTCATAATTTGATGGATCGATAGCTTTAGAAAAATCAATAAATAAGGTACCAGCCAATTTACCAGTGTAAATGGCTGTTTTAAGATGCTCAGTTAAAGTAATGAGCGCTAATTCAGTTGAGTAACCAGATCGAAAACCAAATTGATTAGATGACAAAATACTGAACTTTGTGAAATAGCTAGTTAACCGTACCACGAATAATTTTTCAGTTACCTTGGTGAAAAATGATAAACTAGATATCGGGCGGTAGTTTAATAACGTGCTTTGCTACCATTTTTGAAAACAGGATTAACTTTGGCGATTCTTATGCAGCTCGCAAAGACGCCAATTTTGAAAGTTAGATTTATTATGTGTGAGAGTGCGTCACTTATAACATCAGCTATAAGCTTTACATGAGATGAGTTGAAGTTACCTAAACCATCTCTAGTGTTTTTTACGCTCAGAATGGTCATGCGCACTTCATCGCCTAGATAAAGATGTAATCGCATGTAATCGCCTAGATAAAGATATAAAAAAAGATAGGCGAGAATATTTTGCAAATTTCTTTGTAACTGGTGCTGGATGCTCTAAGATTATCTGAAGAAGGCTCAACTCTATATTAAGGCATCATCCGCCTGTCAGTAAATTTCTTAAATTAGATACTAATGGCATAGAATTATCTGGGAAGCGGCTTGCAGATACATTTAATACATATTTCGCAAGTGCAGGTAAAACACCTATGCTACCAAATAATCTTAGTAATATTCCGGTTAATAGCAACACTATTTTCCTTAAACCTGTGGATTAAAACGAAGTAAGCCACATAATTAAAAATCTAAACCCCAGAAGTCCGTAAGATATTCACGGGTTACACACAAGACCTTTAAAATACGTTGTTGATATTCTGGCTCCATGCATTGCATATATTTTCAGCCTTTGTCTCAGTTAAGCTATTTTTCCCAGTAAAATGCAAGAAGCACGCATTAGTGTCCTATATAAAAAGGTGACAAAATGACATGAGCAACTATCGTCCAATAAAAAACCTCCCTATGTTCTCGAAGGTACTTGAAAAAATAATTTTAAATCGGTTTATGTATTTTGAACAAAAACGTTAACTTCTAAATGAATGCCAATTTGGCTTTCGCAAAGGCCTCAGCACGGAGTGTGCCTTACTTGCTCAGAAGGAGTTAATTTCAAGGGCAATTGATGAGGGAGAACTGCTTCTGGGGTTGTTTGTAGATTTCACAAAAGCATTTGATTGTGCTAATCATTCACTTCTTATTAGGAAACTCTTACGTTATGGCTACCGCGGGAAGGCTGCATCCCTCATCACATGTTATCTAGAACACCACAAGCAAAGGGTCGGTATAACGATGAACTCTCTAGTCCACTGTCCGTTTCTTGTGGAGTGCCACAAGGCAGTATTTTGGACCCTTTGCTCTTCAATTTATATATTAATGATATCATTAGTATCAGTATCAAGGCAAACAATATAATTTACGCCGATGATACTAGCATATTCCTGATAAGAAAGTCAGCGGATGAATTAGTTGATTTAAAAAATTAAATTATGGGGTTTAACGTCTCGAAACCACTTTCTGATTATGAGGCACGCCGTAGTGGAGGACTCCGGATATTTCGACCACCTGGGGTTCGTTAACGTGCACCTAAATCGAAGTACACGGGTGTTTTCGCATTTCGCCCCCATCGAAATGCCGAAGTAGTTGTGGAAGCAAACTTAATCCTTCAAAGATTGCAGGAATCGATACATAAAATCTCTTAAAATAAACAAAAACAAAACAAAAGGAATAATTTTCCGAAGCAAAAATAAAAGCGTAATAATTATTACGCCTATGTTGCTATATTTAACGCCTATCGATGTATATATAGTTCCGTACTTTAAAATTTTAGGTGTTATCTTTCAAGAAAACTTATCTTCGGATATGCATGTAAATTCCTTGGCGACACAATTATCTCAATCAATCGGGCTTGTTTGCCGTAACCGTCATATACTGCCAAGAAAAGCAATGATGCTGATTTTCAACACACTGTTTTTTTCTAGTCTAAACTACTGTTACTTAGTTTGGGCTACTACCACACAGGGAAATTTGGAAAAACTTTATGTACTGCAAAAAAGAATTCTTACGAGTCGTAGAAAATGCTCCAAAATATGTTCATACACGTGAAATTTTATAACATACAATATAATGCCATTTTCCAGTATGTACGATTATCGACTCTGTAGAGCATACAAATAAGAAATAGAAATCGAGCCAACTTTGTATGAAGACTAGCGGATTTAAAAATCAACATTACAACATATACGACAAGGACCAGAGAGTTTTGGAAAGTAGGAACCGTTAGAACGACTTACGGACAACCAACTATTCGTAACAACCTGCAAGGTTACTGAACAAATTAGACAACGAAACCACCGGATTGGAAAAGACCTCTTTTCAAGCTCTGTACAGCTATTTCCGCCTGCACTAGATTGTTTCCCTGGCTTTCGCAAATTCTTCCTTATCGAAACTGACTAGTCCCATTGTATTGCTTATATTCTTGATTTTTCATGTGTTTAGTTGTATGAGAAATGTTATTGCTACAGCTTGTGTTATGATTATATCTTTCTCACCCTCGTGTTTTTTGAGCAGTTGTGACACCGTTGTGCATATCATTGTTTATCCTTATTGGTTAGAGATGTTTTTTACTATGCGCTGTTAGAGCACATCTTTTTTTCTTCATTTGCTTCGCATAGTTCGCGATGCTCAATTTTGTGTAAAGGGCATTTCTGAACAATGATGTACTGCCTTTGTTTTTCTTAACGCCGCGCAAACGCCAATGCGGGGGCCTGCGGCTTCGTCAAGCTGTCCATGTGGCAGCTTTTTCTGCATGCCCCTCGCGTCATGCACTGATGCAAATAAACATCATTATCATTGTCATCTGGGGAAACTGCACAGAGAAAAAACTCTGTGGCAGACGATGATAAGGCTTGTCGATGTGAACTGAGAGACGTGGCTGGTCGGGGCAAGATTAATCGACAAAGGCGTTAGCGATTTCTGAAGGATTATTCAGGGTTCGTTCAGCAACTTGAACCGCAGTTATGGCGTGGTTTGGCGATGTTCTATTAAAACCCTCATTGATAATTTTCCACTGTTTTTTAGAATCGTTGCCTGCACGGTCAATTTCCATTTTATAATATTCGAGTAGCACTTGTAACAAGTCAGCAGGGTCAAATTAAATGGCTTCTTTCTTTGTTTCTTTTTAAGATTATTTTTTCTGCGCACGCATTTGAGAGGATTGTCAGTCATGCACGGACACCGAGGAAAAGCGAACCTTTTCTTACTCGTGGTTATTGTGGTTAACTCGGAAAAAGTGATGAAAATTCCATTGCAAAACAATTCGAAGGCGAATTCTACATTATTTTGTGACGTAACCTGGCTCCAATTAACATCGGCGATTTTCCTAACAAATGAAGTTCTGTCGAGATTTTTTTCCTTTTAACATGCATATCCTGAATATTCATATTGAAATTTATACGCACGAATATTGGATAATAATCAGTTAGTGAAACTTCAAATACACCATATCCAGAAGTAATCATTAGGTTCGAGAATGCATGGTCACTAGTGTATCCGGACCATTAGTATTCTGCCGAGTAGGTACAGTTACATGTGTTTCGAGGCCACGCCCATTCAAGATATCTGTATAAGCAGTGTATGATGAACTGTGAACATCTAAAAGGGTAATGTTGATGACACCCATAACAATGATTTTTTTACGTTCTAGCGATAGCGTGTGCAAAACATGGTTTAGTTCTAAACAAAAATCATTAATACATAACGAAGAAAATCGATAAATAGAACCAACCACTAAATTTTTGGGGTGCATATCGAGAAATGATGCATTCAACTCAATCCACACTGATTAGTAATTTACTTGAATAATTGTTAAAAGTCCTGACGCCTGGAATATTCTAACTGATGAAATGAAGACAGCTGCACTGCCATGACTGCTGTCACTCCGGTGACAGTATTCTGGTGTATGAGATGAAAAGGAACAGAAGTTGTTATCGGCTTCGCTGAGCAAGGTTTTACTTACACATATGTTCGAGAAATGGTGTTGACATGATGATAGGAAATGATAAATGCCATCAAAATGTTTCCGTAAGCTGCGCGTATTAAAATGTACGAGGGATGGGCAAGGAGATTTAAGATAAGAATCTAGTTCGGACGGTGTGATGTATGAAGTCATAAAGGGAATGTTGAAGACGGATTGACATTGCGCACGGGATTCAGGTTAAGAGATAACAGAGAGGGCCGCTTCACAGTTAATGTGGTGAACTTGGCTGTCTTCGGATTTGCGTGCGTTGATACGACAATTCTTAGTCCAGAGGAAGCGTCATCCTTTTCCTTTCTTGAGCGCTAAGGCGTGAGCAAACAGCCTCTTGTTCTCAGGTGTAAGGTGTTCGATAAGGAAGATGGGCCCCGCGTTCCCTCCAGAGAAACCTAGACTGCCGGTATCCATCCTGGCCTTGTGAACCTTTGCCAGGAAAACGTTTTTTTAGCGCGAGAGCAAAAACTGGCAATAATATTTTGATGACCTGATTTAGTGGGCACACGATGCACTATCTCGATCTCGACCGGAGCAAGAGAGCATGCCGTCTTATCGCAATGGCAGTTGCAATAGAAATGCAGTCTTCATCCTTTGTAAATGGTATTCCTTTGATCTCAACATTGTCGATTCCAGAATATTGTTTCATCTCGGCTAGCCTTTTTAAAGGCTTTATTTTCTGATTTTAGAGCCTTATTTGATGCCGATAGCTCAGCTTGCTGGGTACGCGTGATCTCGACAATTTCATTTAGCATTGTCAAACTGCCATCCATGCCAGAAACTTGGGTACGCAGGGTGCTGTTATCGAGTCCAGCTTCCTCCAGCTTCCCTTTCACGTCGGAAACAAGTTTCTCGACCAGTTTTTGCAATATATCTTGAAATGGCGCCTTGAGACCATCGAGTCGCTTGGCCAACTCAGCATTGGTAGGCATAACGGATAAGCAACTTGAAAACGCAACTGCAGCAGCAGCGGTGGCAGCGGCGGCAACAGCGGGAGCGGCGGCGGCAGCAGCAGCGGCGGCGGCGGCGGCGGCGGCGGCGGCAGCAGCAGCAGCAGCAGCAGCAGCAGCAGCAGTACTTGCGGTCACAAAAACTCTTATGCTATCTCCAGGGGAAATAAGTACCAACGTATGAAATGTGGAAGAATGCTTTAGCAAGCGCACACTTGGAACGCAACCGCTGCCGCTTTGATGCTGGTGTCCATCCAATGGAAGCTTTTAAAGCCACAAATGGTCTGGCGCAGGCGCTCTGGATGCGATGCCGTCGCTACTTAGCGGAGCTTGGGTACAACTGGCGGAGCAGCGATTACACCCACGTGCGGTATGGTGCAGCAAACACCTTCGCCAGCAGATGATAGCCCCGGGCTGTAGAATTCTGTGAAACGTGGAAGAATGCTTTAGCAAGCGCACACTTGGACCGCAACCGCTGGCGCTTTGATCAGCATCATCATACCATTGATGTTACGTCACCATCATCATAGCATAGAAATCCTTTAGACATCGTTATGTGATGTGATTGTATTGTCATACGTCATCATCATATCATTTCCACTATTCTGTTCGCCGCACCTGCGTCGCCATGCTGTCGTCGCCATCATCGGCAACATTCAGGCTTCGGCACCACGCTGTCCTCATGTCATTATACCTCGGACTCATCTAATTGCCACCGCATCGTCATCCTCTGAAGGTCGTTTCATTGGCGTAATTTTTTTGTATTGATTCTCATTGTCACATGCCGTCGCCATGATTCAAGCATCGCCATACCATTGTTGCCTTCTATTTTAATCATCTTAGAATCGTCATTGTATTTTCGTCATGCCGTTGTCATCAATCGAGCACCATAATTTCCTTCGTCACACAATTATTGTCTTCTTTTTGTCACAGTACCATCAGCATCATTCCAGCTGCCCGACGATGCTGTCGTCCCGTCATCACTCCAGCATCCTCATTCCATGGTCATGCTGCCATCGTCGTCACATGGTCGTTGGCATCGTCGTTACTTAGCCGCCGCCATACAGTTGTCACTATGCCATCATCGCCATTCAGTTGTCGTCGCGTCGAAGTGATAGTCATCTCCATGTTGTCATCGTCATGTGTGGCAGGTATATGATCGAAAGCAACAGGTGGCTCTTGAGCGAGGTGCTTCTCGTTAGAAATGTGTTCGTCCGGGCCGTCTTGTCTCTCTGTGAAAATGATCGCTAAGCAGAAGCATTGTACATAACAACGCCAATAAAGCTTCGCATAAACCGATTCCAACATCTCACAGCCTCCGCAGGCTTTTCTTTGTTTGCTCTCTTTCAAAAGAGTCATTCTACTGAAGAACGCTCCTATTGAATTTGCTGGTCCCTGCGGCAAATATCTTCCCTTTTCCTAATTTGTTCGAAAACTAAGAAGATACTAGCAGCATTAACTACGTCTCAAAATTAAAAGATGCTGAAGTTTGCTGTGCTGAAATGTGCGCAATTACGCTGACTGCCAAATGTCCATATGAAGATGCCAGAAGATTCTTTGCGTGCGCTGAATAATAGGTTACTCCTAATTAAGTAATGCAACGAATAATAATGATTGACACCAATTTTATATGTAGGGTTTCGTTAAGGCATGCGTGGAGAGTAAAGTGGAACATGCAATGAGAATATTTTGAGTGTATCATTTGGCCCTCCTTGCCTCGTGTATTAAGTGACTCTGTGTAAGTAATGCTAATTAGATTGGAAACATTGTGATGCACGAAGGCATGGGAGAAGGCGGCAATAGTTTTATTGCTGGAGTGATTCAATTGTATATGAAATACTATGACTGTTTTACAGATCCGTGTGGGATGCCAGGCAACCTGTGCAAACTCGGAACATAGGGTGTCAGTCACGCAAGAAGACGTAGAGTGCACTGTATGTATCGCAATTTTGACAATTTGACAAATTGTGTCTTGTCATCAGCAGTATCTTCACATGCATGTATATACCACTTCATTGGTACTGCGGAAAAGTGTTGTAAATAAGCCTTTATAAACGTTCATAAGATCAGCAAGCTTATTTTGCCTGCCACTGCGAAAGCGAGCGCTGTAGCCCATGACTGGCGTGCATGGCATGGTTGCACAGGGGCCGTATCTTTAAATCGTTCGCTTTGAAACCACTTTACTCTCACCAAAACCATGGGCTGGCGCTTCCTAATCATCATCCTTTGTGGGCGTGACTACAAATTCCGCTGTCGTCACACAGGTTGTCAATCATCAGCAAAACGAACCCCTCTTTCACTACAAGCTGAACCACGGAGAAATGGTTCACTCGAGGGTCACGTGCAGTCTCTAGCACAATCTCGAATGTTGCTAAGGCTACCCTGACCCTCCGCTAGTCTCGCGCTGGCTGACATGAAGAGACAGAGAGGCCAATGGTGGCTCCTTTGGTTGTGTTGCGGACGAGCGTTGGCGATAGACAACGCCATCGGGAGACAACGGCGCAACGCGTTCAGAATGAGTGAGGGTTAACTGGCGTGAATTAAATGCGTCACAACTCTGGAAGGAACACAGCAAAGAAAATTTAATTTTTTTATTTTCTTTATTTTGATAGTTCGCACAACGGCTTAAACTATTAAATATACAAATGTATGCTGGTTTGGGCTATATACACCAATAGCGCACAGTGATAGATGCTACAGAGCCAAGATTGATAGCCTGGTGGCCTCATCCTTCATTCTTCATCTTCTCGACTTCCTTCCATGGTAGTAGCGCGCTTATTTCCCTCCAGTTATCGTGAACCGGCTAACCCAGCAGCAAGTTTTACTGAGTGAGGGTTAGTTACGAAGGTTTAGGCTCCTAGAAGACACTGTTCTACGGTTTGCGACGAGCTAGGAGAATCGAACCACGAAGACTTTGTTGTCGAAGACTGTGGCCAGCATGGAGGTTTTGGTGCACGGTACAGACTTGGACGCACGCCAGTGAGGCCCCCAGGACTGGACCCAATTCTTGAGAGCCCAGTCAAATCAGCGTGAAAACCTCAACGCGAGCCAGGGTATCCACACCGATCGTCCTTTACGGGTGGCGCGTATTTAGTTACGGGAGGCGCTTGAGACCGCCATAATTCCCGCATTACACAGTTAGTCGACAAAGCTGCGCGCATTCTGTAACGGTGTGGAAAAGATAAAAAAAGCTGCTCCCCCACCCAAAGAAGGATATAGTGTTGTTTTCCGCTGCCACATAGGCCTTGACATGGCGGCTCTTCAGCCACGCTACCTCCTCACCGCTATCATGCAGGTCGCTGCGCTAACCGAGCATCTACGCTGTAACTTCTGATTACCCCCATTAATATTATATGCACAATGCCTACGACAAATTACCCGCCCTGGTTGCGCAGTGGCTATGGTGTTAGGCTGCTGAGCACGAGGTCACGGGATCGAATCTCGGCCACGGCGGCCGCATTTCGATGGAAGCCAAATGTGAAAACACCTGTGTACTTAGATTTAGGTGCCCGTTAAAGAAACCTAGGTCGTCGAAATTTACGGACTCCTCCACTACGGCGTGCCTGATAATCAGAAAGTGGTTTTGGCACGTAAATCCGCATAATTTAATCGTTTTTTACGACTAATCAAGACGACGCCCTCAAGCTAGAACAACTACAGCAAGTCACATACGACAAGCCTGAGTACACCAGTACGGTATATATTGCACTTCCCCATAGCTAAGTAAGGTAGGGTATTACGAACGCTTACCAAAAAGGAATCCCCACAAAGACCCCTCACAGAATTATAGTCGACCACAACCGCCACGATACTATGCTATACGATCGATGGACGGGACTAATACGATCTATAATTAGCACCTTCGGTCAAGCACCATCAGCCGAAAAATGGTGGAGGACAGCATCTATGCACTCAACGCCGAGACTTGCATCAACTGCCGAGCCATCGGCTACCGCACGGATGTTTGCGTCCGAGCTCCTACTGAGAAGTACCCCATATGCGGCCAATCACAACCCAGGGAGCAAACTCAAGCACAAACTCAAACTCACATGTGCACCAGGGCCCTAGCTTGTCTGGAATCCGGGAATACAAGTACCGACATCCACCTAAGGCAAACAAGCCCATCTCTAAATGCCAAGCCTGGCCTCGGCCACGCGTAGAACGCCACTCACGTTGCAATGCAGGCATCAAACACACAGAACCACGTGATGCCGAGCAATGACTAGAACGCTCCAAGAGGTCGGACCACCTGATATGGGGCGACAAGTGCAAGACACACACCATATACCAACACAACTCCCGGAAGCCATATCCCGCCTACCCCGGACCCCTGCGACCAGAAACTTCGGGGCCAGCTGTAGAGGCACGCTGCCTCACAACCATTTTTACATGTCGCTCTGTAACCCCATCCTCCCCTCCCCAACCATCCACCTAGAATCAATCCTACCATCCACTGCACAGTCACCAACAACCCTCCACAGCAGACTAACGCCTTTCCACACCCCTCCTCCGCTAGAAAGAAACGCACTTCGGACCGATTCGACGATTACCAGGCTTATCTCCAAAACTTGGAAGCCAAATCTGACTAACTTGGTAGCCCTAGAGGCACGCCTCCATGCAAATTTCCCAATGCTCGCCGAACAATTACCTACTGGCCTTGAACAGCAGATGAACACATGCTTCACACGCCTAGCCCGAACTCTAGAACATACGTTCCCACAATTCGTAACGTGCCTTGAGAGGGTAATTATGAAGGGTTCCCTACCTCCATTCCCCACTCCTACACCCCTGTCCCACTTCCACTACCACCACAACAACCTAACCTTACCCTCTCACTACGCTCCAATCTGGCGGGTCGGGATAATTCTTTGCAGGTATCGCTAGTCTAATGAAACTGCCAAGGTTTTTGGGGCAACAACAGGCTGGTGAGGCTTCTAATACCTACCCTCCCAGTCACATCTAAACTCTCTCTACTACGGGACACACAACACCAAGCCGAACTCCCTAGCTAATATGCGGTACGCTCAGACACTACCGACACACTCCGAATGTCCACACTCATACATCGCACCATTACCTACGATGAACATAATATAACCTCCTCCACCCCATGTGTCCTCATTGAAATCATCCTCACGAACCATAGCACTGCTCCGATGTATACAACCACCACACTCCCCGCCAGACTGTGGCCACCCTCTATGCACAACTCCCCAAAATCCACGCATTGTGGACCGAAATCGCCTACTGAGAGGAGGCGACTTTAACTCACTGCATTCAGACTGCACACCCACCGGGCAGCATACTCCACCACCTATACCCGATGTACCCACAGCCACGTTACCCTTACGCACATTCTCCTCGAATCCCGACGGACCTTCCCGCGCGGGGAGTGGAGATCCGGGCTGCCTCGAGAGAACAGGAGACGCTGCTGCTGTCGACAGTCCCGGCAAGGCCAATATTCGATACTGATTGGGGTGGCCCCGTCATGGAACTCCATGAACTCATGAATTTGTAGCGCAGTGGTGTCGTGCTTGCGGGTACCCAGGGATATCCGTGCTAAAATATTGTGGTAAAATAAAGTGTTTTTTCTCTCTCTCTCTTTCTCGTCCGAAATGGTTGGATGAGTGGACGGAACTTTGATCGTCATCGTGCGCCTGAAGAAGCTCAGACCCGGCGACATAGAATCACATATGAGCCGCAGCCTACACCTAAAGAAAGAGGGCCGCCTTGTTTGCTGGCCGTATTATTAGTAAGGTTTAAAATAGGGGCCTAGGGCATAGGGTCCCCAACAAGGGACTGCTTTCTTTTCATGAACTGGCCTGCCGGCAACATCCATTAGAACAAGGTACCGGACTTGCGTTAGGATCACCAGATTGGAGTGCCGTTCCTGTACGTGGAATAAAGACGAAAACATAATCTCAGAGAAACAAAACATGAAACAGCGCAATTCGTAATAATAGTATACAGATTGAAAAGCGCCTGAGGCGTTCACGTGTTTTTGAGATCTTTGCGGTGACGTTAAAATGACTGAAAGCAGGTTTGGAGCATTATGGGGTGATTTCAAGCTTAGCTTCAAAGGCTTGCACTAACTCAAACCCAAAGATGCCGTTTGCATTCTGAGCAACTGCTGGGCTGAGTCACTAATCATTAGAGTCCTTTATCTTTGGGCACCCCTATGCTAAACCATTTTATTATTATTTTTGTGCGGGTGACTAGTGGGGGCCTGTTTTACTTGTCGCAGTTAAGTCATCAGGAAACGAGATATAAGATAAATGCTACTGCTGTGGGCTAACAGCAGCGACCGGTCTGCAATTTCGTCTGAGTCAGCTACCGTTTAGCATCAACATTTTACCTGATTCGCCCCTTTTACTGGTGCCTGCTGCTGAAAAAGAAACTGCCCCAGGTTATTGGTGGTGTTGCGGCCGGTACCTTGCTCCGTTTGCAGAGCGAATAGAAGTGAGAGAACACCACAGAACAAAGTTTGCACGACCATGTATGCGCTTAGCATTGCTGTCGATCATATATATTCACTATGCAAGGAGTCCAACACTGTAGCAGTAATTGAAAGATCCCTGGAAATATATTTCAATGATACATTTTGTCGTTTCTGCTATTTATTTTACGTTGCCTGGCATCTTAAATTATGCTCACTGTAATTATCGCCACGCTATTTCTCCTTCCTGCAATAGCGTTCGCATCTTACCGAATATCGCACAATTGAGAAAACACGCATGTGAAATTTTCCAAGTGTGAATGTGCAATAGGTGGCCCGCAAGTTCGGCAAAAATATGCCTATAAACCTTGTTGTTGAGCTAGTTGCTTCATAATGCTAAAGGCAAAGGTACTGTGCCGACAAAGCAGACAAGCACGAGAGAGCAGAAACAAAGACAAGCGCAAACTTACACTTAACTTTTATTTCAGTCAGTTATCAACATAGCAATATTACCACACTTGCGTGGCGAGGCTGCGCGTGTTCACGGTATCATGCACCGTTGAAAATGTGAAAAGATTATGTCACTGCACCAAGTATCTCTGGTTGCTACCAAACAAAAATAAAACAGGCCTATTGCTTATGCATGAATTAATTTTGGCGGTAATATCTAAAGCTTGCATCAGCACTCTGGTGGTTGAATATTTGCTTCTTCCGAAAATCTTGGTGTCCTTAAGTCGCGGCGCACAACTTAGAATTCCACGATGTGTAGGCAAACGCGCAATTCCATATATCGGGTAACCCGGACGTGCCCTTATTGATTGCGGAAGAGAGAACGACATTTCGAAAAGTAACATCGGCATTGCGCATTTGACTGCGCATTGTCCAGTTTGAATGAATGCTCTGAGACCTCGAGGGATCAAGACTCTTGAAAGATGAAATGATTCTACTGCCAGAGAACTGATGGAACCGTTTTAATTGCCTCCAAAGGTACTGCATGCGTAAGCAATACGTCGATTTGTTTTACTGCTTTCCAATGTAAACTATATCAAACCGGTGTGTTGCGGTGACGCAGTCATTTTGCACATGTTTCATAGGCTTTAAAGCGAAGCTGGCACCATCTAGTTTGTCGACATTTTTCGCCGCGTCGTCCTCACGAAATAATTGCAGGGTCTACTAATATCTCTCTTAAAAGGTGAGCGGCGAAAGCCTCCCCTTCCTCCTCGTATCATTCGCCTTTTCTATTTGCCTCTTGTCTTTCTCTTCTTTCCTTTAGTCACTATGGCTCAATACTAACTATATTTAGTTATTTGTAATCAATTGTGGCCATTACAAGCCAGCGTTAGAGATCTTGGTCATATCACAGTCATGAGTAGTCATTACAAGTATTTCATTCATTATTAGTCATTATTCGTCATTACTAAGCATGATTAGTCATTTCTAATGAATTGTAGTTGTTACAAGTTGTCGGTTGACATATTGGTCACCTCGTAGTCATTACTAGTCATTAGAAGTCACTGCAGTCATTATTAGTCATTACTAATCAATTGCGGTCATTACAAGCCATCGTTAGACATCTTAGTCACATCATAGTCAGCGTAGTAATTACAAGGCATTTCAGTCATTATTAGTCGTTACTGGTCATTACTAAGCATTTTTAGTAATTTCTAATCAATTGTAGCCATTACAATTCGTTGTCAGACACATTGGTCATTTCACTCATTGTTATTAATCACCGCTTATTATAAGCATTTTTAGTCATTTCTGATTAATTCTAGTTGTTACAAATTGTCGTTAGACATATTTGTCATTTCAAAGTCAACGTTACAAGTAACTTCACTCATTATTAGTCATTACAGCTCACTAGCAAGCATTTTTAGTCATTTCTAGTCAATTTTGGTCATTACAAGCCGTCGTTAGACATATTGGTCATGTCGGAGTCATTAATAATCATTACAAGTCATTATTAGTCATTATTAGTCATTTTTAGTCATTACTAGTCATTATTAGCCTCTACTCATATCCATTATAACGTAACCATTCACTAACTGCCACTATCAATTATTTTTCGTTCTTTAATCGGTGTTGATTCTGTCTTTATATGGCGTGATGACGCTTCAGCGGACACTCCGGCGGTCAGTTCTGTTGACACAAACTTCACCATGAGCCTATAAAGGCTTTCGCCTTAAATATAATAACCTTCAGCGATTGAAGCACGAAGTGCATACATTCATTGGTTTCACGCGTAAAACATACAGCACACTTTTTGTTCCAATAACGAACCAGCCCAAACTAAACATCCAAACTAATGAATTGACAATGTGAAGCACGTGGCTTTGCCTGCATACGTTTCCCATTAAAGATTACTATTGCGAAAGCTGCCCCAGCAACGGCAGCTTGTGACTTGGAGGGAGGAAAACGTCACTAGGCTTTCATATATAAAAGAAGCAGCCTACTCTAGATGAAGTGAATTGCTAGGCAGCAACTAATTTCATCGTTACTTCAGCACCGCCATGGGTAAGCAACGCATAGTTCGGACTCACAAGAGGCAGCATCACTCCGAGAAACGGATAAAAAAAAGAAGCGGCAATAGGACCAGTGGTGGCATGCTACCACCAAGCACAGGGGAAGTCCGGACGCCCACATACTCTTGTGGTTCAATAATGGTCCGGATGAGTAATTGAGAAATGAAGCATCTGCGAACCCCTCTCAGCAGTTGTAGTCGTGGTGTTCAACAGCTTCGCTGGATACTCACTTTCGCAGGGTCGACATGGTGAGTCAGATTGTGTATTATGGAATGTGTGCTGTCTCAGTGCGCATACGTGCTAACATCTTTATATGCACGACTTTGACTGAAATAAAATTTGTTTGAAAGCGTGCGCTTGTTCTGTATCTGCTTTCTTGTGTTCTTATGTTATTTGCGAAGCATCTTTACCTTAGCAAGTGTATAGTGATAGTCGATCGTGGTTATTCTACTTTTGCATCTTCTTTTCTTTTTTCTGCAGAATATTTCAACTGAGACTGCCCAAAAGATGCAACCCTTCCTAGGATATATTTGTCCTGTTGGCCGGTGTAAGGAGAATGACTGCTCTTTGAATGGCCTTTCTTTGGAATGTTGGAATCCGAACCCGAAGACTCCAAGGCGCAGTAACTAACGGCGCAATGGCGCGCAGAGTCAAACACCTAATGTTTAATATAGCAATGTTACATAGTCAGCAAGTATTGTCAATAAATGTACCCCACGAGCTTGCGGGTATTTTTTATAAGTAACTACACCTCACACTGCATTTTCTTTGACAGGCAATTAGGACTTCTCTGAGCAACAACTTAACCAAACATTAGCGACAGGGTATTTGCCTTTGAACTTCAAGCTTTGATTCATGGCGTTTCATCGCACTTGAATTATGAACACAACCGCTACGGAAGCACGAGGTCGAGACTATACCACGACCAAACAAAGTATAAGAAGTGCATGTGAAGCATGCACACCATAATCACCAAGGTGCGTTGTCCACCGCACCCGAAAATATACCTGCAGGACAGGGTGTCAAAAACCACACATGAGCTCTGAACAGCCGGAGCAGTTTGCGTCCTGCATATATAAGCACACTCGCTTACCTAAACAGAAATATATATTGCGTAAGTCTTTCGTTGAAATGGCGGATGTTTCAGATTTGCGCTGTCCATCGAACTGTCGGTAACAGTGCAGGATTAAGAGCAATTACAATAGTTTAATATGCGAGTTTACCCCTGGATATGACCCATTACGGCTGCTTTCTGGAGACTGGATTCAAGTCGCTATCTTCAATGCGTTTCGTAGGCGTCAGTAAAACTCCACGGCGACAACCTAGGACCCGATCTCATTCAAGTATTACTGGGACTTCGCTGACGCTAGCTGAAATTTCCCATCACTTTTTCACTCCTTATTATAATTATCCTTTTATTTCTGTTTGCCTGCCTATTCTCTCACAATCAAAGTATTGTCCGCACTCAACAGTGCTACTTGCCCAATAGGTAATTTACCATGCAAGATAAACGAAGAAAGGTGGAAACAGAATCATGAAAAAAAAAACGCTGTCATGTCTCTCTTTAATATCGTAGAATAGAGGCAAAGTATTCAGTAATCGTTTTTGGAGAGAGTCCTTCAATAGTTCTGCTATGGTGAGAAAACGTCCAATTGAGTTTAATATATGCCAGCGACGGCCACTTGGCTAGCATTATTGAGCAAGAGGTCATCCAGCGTCAGCGCTCACTGGAGGCAGTCGTTCTAGTTTTTTCTTTGTATTCTCCGCAACGTAACGCTCAGAATTTCCGGCCCCTCGCGCTTCATTTTGGTGCAATTCTTTCGTAGCAGTTTATATACCAAATTGAATAATATTCGTGCATGCCTTCTACTTACCACAAGGCGCTTGTATGAAGTGAATAAAGACTGCCGGCATTTTATACCAACAGACTCTGTGCGCATTTTCTATCACTACGAAGCCTTTTATTACTTCATGAGCCTTCGCCTAAGCAAGTCGCAAGACGTTTAATACGCTGTGCGCCGTAAATTGAATGAAACATCAGCGGCGCCACTCGTAAACAGCAAACGGGTGTCATCGTCATAAACTGTTATTTTACGAACTCTTCGATTCCTCTGCAGTCGTTGAAGCAATGAAGCATTCGAATGGTACTTAAGCTAAACTTTTCGACACCGTGAATTTTGCCTTGTTTTTATTCAGCCGAGAATGGGAACATCGACAGTTAGCAGTAGTCAATTATGTGATTTTTCAATCTTACTAGAAAAGGAAACCCCGCCATTTTGTACGCATTACCTGAATTGGATGGCTGTGCGACACCGTTTCTTCATGCGCCATTTTTGTTGTAAGCGAAAGAGAGAGAGAGAGAACCTATAAGGGAAACGCAGAGAGGCTAACTAGGTTGAGCCCGGTAGGCTACCATGGTATGAGGAAAGGAGATTGAAAGAAGAGAAGAGAAAAGTTGAGAGGAGAATTCAGCGTAAAATTGGTAATCTAATCTCATATTCGGGCGCAGGGCATAGAGGCACCAGTTGATGAACTCGGGTGCAGTGTATTTTCTTACATAATATGGACAGCACTGATGAGGTGCCATGCTGCGTGTGTTCTCCACGTTGGTATCGAGGCGCTTTCTCATTCTCCATAGGCCTCATGCGCCTCTCTGTCGGCGCCTTCATTGCCAGTAATGCGGCAAATGCACCAGGTAGCCACTAAAATACTATGTCGTGGCCTCTGCCCACTGCTTGATGGTAGGGTAATCGTATTTCTGCCCCCAATTGTTCTTGGAATCTAAGGCTTCGGAAAGTAACAGTGTATGAGGCTGAGTCCCAATAGCTGTTTATAAATGAGACCGTGGATAGTTCACTCCACTTATAGCGCACAACATGTCACACAGCATTGTAAACATTTGCAATAATTACCCGAGTTTATGAATTTGCCACATTGACTCGGCATTGCATACCTTCTGAACTTGTATATCGTAGGAACCTGAGAAGGTTGCTAAGATTCACAGCTTGCTTGCATTGAGTACCGCACTTCTTATTTAAGCTAACATTTAAGTTAGATATGCTTAGAATCGCAGGCTTACTTAGAAGGTAATACGGCAGTATTGCTTAGGCAGCATATACTTAGTGGGTCAACTTCTCCTCTTGACTTTCGCCCAGGATTGTCTGAGGGTACAGGTGAAAGACAATTCTAAATATTGCAGGCTTGGAACCACACTACTACATCTTCTACACCTCTTGCACTTATCCCTGTCGGTAGCCGCACATAGACTGAAATAACAAGATAAGCTGCATTGCCACACTGGCGAAAAATGCCGTTGCTCCCAGTATCTGAAATTCATCTGCCAGGAGCTCAAGCTTTCCCAGGTACATAAAGAATAAGAAGTCTTAAAACATCATTATCTTCGCGTCTAGGGCAACGAATTAAATAACAAGTGTTATTCATAGGAAGTTCCCATATATATCTCTTGGCAGGTAAAGGTAAGCACTGACTTTTTCAGGGAATCTTCAAGTCAATAAACTCTTCTAAGAAACTTTTTGCAAACTAGAGTAACAATAAATAACCCATATCTACAATAAAATTTCGTAGAAAACATCTCGCATTGAATATCGGCATCAATGGGATTGCACTTAACGCAATGTGACAATACACCGCTTGCCAATGCCGAAACTTGTAGATGCTCCGCCACCAAGCGGGGCCTCGGCAAAGTCTGGGCGTGGCACGTATTCAACTCTACCGAGCACGGGACCCATTTTGAAGGATCTATATCGTGATTAAAGAGCTGTACAGATTCAGCGACCCATGCCTATGTGATTGCCCATATATAGTGCCACAACCCCAGTGACCTAAGTTATTCTGACGTTTGGTTTGGAACCACGTTCTCTCGACACGGCTGCCCGATGCCTTACAAATTAGACCACGGAATACCCAGCGACCTAAGCTGGCGGGTAACCCGTTGATAGATATACAGTATTTAGCTATAACACTCCCATCATCTGCGTGAATTTGGTGAACGCTTTAACGCACACGATAATGGAACTTACCACATAACGGCACACCAATTACGAGGAACCCTTATGCCCATGGATGAATGGCGCCATACTCACAGCTATGAAGGAAAATGACTCGTGGTACCGAAAATGGGAAAACAAGAAGAATCACAGTTATTATCTGCGAAAATTCTTTGTCTCGCCGTCATCTAATAGTTCCCATCGGAAGACGGCACAGAGTACAATATACTTTTTCAATTGAAGATCCACGAGGCAACGCTAAAAAAAGTATGGATGCTTGTAAAAGACGTAAATGGCGAGCACGGTCAAAACGGAAATAAGCCGTGAACAGGTTAATGCCATATGTGCCGACACCTTTAACTAGTATTTTAGTAGTATAGACAGCTAGCAGACCGCATAGCTGTTAGTCGATCTAATGTCAGATGTCATGTGGGGCCTAGCACGTTTTGGTTGGAGCAGGTAGACGAGCATATTATAAACACAGTTTTATCGTGTCTGCCTTGCAACAAGGCAGGTCGTCGTAATGGTATTGCTGAAAAAAGCTTTGAACGAAAACGTTGACCTAGTTGCGCCAGTACTTTCAAAAATAATGAGTCTTTTTGCCGACGTCTACTTACCGGAATTTGTAATATCTGTAGAGATTCTTCTATACATATATAAAACTGGTCACATCTATAACCTCTGAGATTAGCGTTATACATACCGTACTTCAGAAGTCGTTGCGTCTCAGATGAAACGCTTCTTAAAAGCACACAAGCTTTAACAAAGTCACAGCATAGCTTCCGAGCCAATCGTTAAACATTATCCGCTATGTTTCAACTAAATTAAAGGTATATACACATATCTGCATAAAATACATGCAGTAGTCGTATTTTGGGATTTTAAGAAAACATTAAACACGGTAATTCATTTCATACTACTTATAAAATTACAAATACATGGCTTTAGCGAAACGTACATAGCATATTACATAGCATAGCATATACATAGCATAGTACATAGCATGGCATATCATTATAAGCTCTTTTCAGCTTATAAGTGCTCGAAAGCGATGTGTACGTCTTGACTCATTTGCATATCAGTGTTCCACAACTCTTACAGACGTTCCCCAAGGATCAGTCTTGGCCTTGATACTTTTCTCGTTATACGTTAGTGACTTCCCATCAACATTAATGTCATCAAAAGCTGTCAGTTACTCTGACGATAACGCACACATACTTCACGTGGAAGGCTATATCGAACACGAACAGGTATAGTAGGTTTATGAGTAATAAAGTAATATTAAACAGAGATAATACTAAGCCCATTACTAAACACTAGAGAATAGAATACTAAACACATTAGAGAACAAACATGCGAACTCATCTTGAAAGTGGTGCATGGAATAGCTAGATAGCACAAAATATTTAGGTACGTTAATAGATTACAACTTGAAATGTAGACCACGCGTGGTATATGCCCTAAATTAGCTTCTGCCTGTGATGCACTAACAAAATGCTTAGGAAGCTTTCACCATAATATATTTAAATTGGTTACTTGTCTCTTTTTTGTTGCCATATCATGGGATTCTACTTGTGAAAGCTATTCAAATACCGTTATTCAATGCCAATAAATGCCATTTCGTATCATACCATGCGGAAGTCCATGTCACTGGAGCTCCACCTAATTTATGTCTCTCGGCAAATTACCATACCTCTTGGTTTGTTAAATGAAATTCATCATTCTATTAACAACGTTTTATACGGAAATCACTCATCGTCACCCGGCTTATATATTGCGCCTAATTGAAATATAGGAAAGCTACACACTTCAATTTCAAACATTTTACCACGACGTATGTAGTCAGCGAATGCCTGGATTTCGTGATGTCAAAAAATGCAGAACTTCTTGACGTAGAAATTTCAGGTCTCTTAAGATCTCTCTTAAGAGATTTCATTTAATTTCATTTTTATTTCCTTAAAGTCCCCCTAGTGGGTATTACAGAAGGGGTGGGGTTCTCTTACGTAGAATATTGTTGACACAACGATCATTGCGATGTTACATTTTAACGGGTAAAAGCTGCTCTTCCTTCTTTTATCATTCGCCTCTTTCTCTTTGCCTCTTCTCTTTCTCTTCTTTCTTTTAGTCATTATTGCACGCAACTAAGCATATTTAGCCAGTTGTAATAAATTGTAGACACTACAAGCCGTCGTTAGACATGTTAGTCCTATGATGGTTATTAGTAGTCATTACATGTCATTTCTACCCGCCGTGGTCGCTCAGTGGCTATGGTGTTGGGCTGCTGAGCACGAGGTCGCGCGATCGAATCCAGACCATGGCGGCCGCATTTCAATGGAGGCGAAATGCGAAAACACCCGTGTACTTAGATTTAGGTGCACGTTAAAGATCCCCAAGTGGTCTAAATTTCCGGAGTCCTCCACTACGGCGTGCCTGATAATCAGAAAGGGGTTTTGGCACGTAAAGCCCCATAATTTTGACATGTCCTTTTAGTCATTGCTAGTAATTAGTGGTCGTTACTAAGCGTCTTTAGTCATTTCTAACGAATTGTACTCGTTACGAGTTGTCAGACATATTAGTCATTTCGTAGTGATTAGTAGTCATTACAAGTCATTTCAGTCATTATTAGTCGTTACTAAGCATTTCTAGCCATTTCTAATCAATTGTAGTCGTTAAAAGTTGTCGTTATACATATTGGTCTTCTTAGTCATTACTTGCCAGTACAAGTAATTTCAGTCATTATTAGTCATTATTGCTCACTAGTAAGCATTGTTGGCCATTTCGGAGTCATTAGTTGTCATTACAAGTAATTAGTAGTGATTAGCCATTACTAGTCATTATTAACCTCTACCAATCTTTACTATTCAGTTAACTGTTACTATCAATACATTTTCATTATTTAATATGTCTTCATATTTCGGTATGACGCTTCGGTGGACACTCCGCAGGTCAGGTATGCTGACACAAACTTCACCATGAGGCCAGCAAGGCTTTCCTTTTAATAATGGAAAACAATTTCATGTTTTCAATGAATGAGATGTACTTAATTATAGTTACATGAGTTTTTTAAGCAATCCGTTATGTCAATAATTGGTTCTGTTTAGAATGTTGTGTAGTGTGTATTTCTGTTGTAATGCAAGAAAATGACCAACCCTTCCCTTGCAGGAAAACGGGGGTAAGCGAATATGCGTGCACTGTGTGCACTAGACTTTAGTCACGGTTAAGTAACCCACAGGTAACGGTGCCGGGTAGCTTCGGCCTTGCGCTCGCTCAGCTCGGGATTTTCTTGTCGTAGCGCGTTTATACTCCGACGTTATCGGCGCGCGGTCAAGCGCCGTTAAGCGCCGAGTGCAAGGAGTGCTTTAGCCACGTCCGGTTACGTCGGCGGCGCCAGTGCTTCGGACTATCGGTCGAACTATATATGATGTTGTTCTCTCCAAAGTGACGTAACGTGTGCGTGTTCACGCTACGTGGGACTATAGTTAAGCCTTAACGGCTGTATCGGTGCGTCGACGGCGAGCCCTTTCACGGGCGAGTTCTCGCCACCGCTTTTCGAAGGCTGCCAGTTCCTCGGACGAACGCACAACGCATAGCCGTCCCGTCCGTTTTCCGAAAATGAACTGAACAGAAACGGAATCAGCGCTGTGTGCGCCATACTCTTTCCTGACCTTTCCATCCCCGGCGGAAGCAAAACGGCTCTGATTGGTTGGAGTCTCTAAGAATAAAAGAAGAAATAATGGACGAGTCTCACATGTGCTACTCGATTTTCGGCAAGAGGCCCGGTAATTGACCCCAGCTCATGCAAGCTCTCACACAACGGCATCCGTGAAGTTACAAGGACCGCGTGGATACCAAAATTTCATGTGGGAAGCCATTTTTCTCCGATTTAGGAGGATTTTTTCTACGAGTACAGTGTCGCTGCGAGCTAAGCCTAAAGAAAGCAGGGCCTAGAGGCCGTCGTTAGGCGTGCCCCGGCGGGGCCATCGACCTTGCCGGGGACCTAGATGCCAAGTGCTTCAAGAAAATGGCGTCTGCTATGCGTGTAGAAGTGGACGGTGAAGAAATAATGCCGGAAGAAGTTTCCAAGAAGTTTGGTTGGCACGTCGCCGTGGAGAAGAAGACCCAGGAGCAAGAGGGCAAGCTAAGTCTCACGCCGGTCAACGGGGGGCCGGTGGCTGCCTGGCATCGTCGCCCGCAGCGAAAAATTTCAAGAGCAAGCTACTCAAGGCAACGAGGATGCCTGTGTTGCCAAGGCAATATTTCAAGATCATCATGCATCCCAGGGGAGGTCTGAGCCTTGGGGAAGTATCTAGATTCGAGATCAGCCGAGCCATCGTCGCAGCTGCGAACGTGAGTGGCGAGGAGGTGACGCAAGATGTTATCTGCCCGAACAAACAGCGAAACATAGTCGTTATCAGTACGCCTAAACGAGAGAACGCAGACCGCTAATTGGCAGTCAGAAGCCTCACTATCAACGGCACGGCACATGATGTCAGCCTCTACGAGACCGCCCCCCACGGCACCGTTAAGGGCGTCATCAGGGGTGTCCCGATGACGGACTCCATTCAAGAAATGAACGACTATATCGTTCAGGAGTATAATCCCACTGCAATGTAAGCCAACCGCATCAGCAAGACGACTACGGTGGTCATCGCATTCGACGGCGACAAGGTCCCGAACTACATCAGATACGGCAACCTGCTGGTCGATTGTTCGTTGTATCGCAAGCAGATCGATATGTGCTACCGGTGTGGTCGCCTCGGTCACCGGATGGACGTCTGTCCTAACCCCGAAGACAAGATATGCCATGGTTGGGGCATGAGGAATCCCGAAGAAATCCACGTTTGTAGAAACTCCAAGTGCAGACTCTGCGGGGGCAACCAGCTCACCGCGGACAAGGAGTGTTCAGCGAGATTCAAGACGCCGTACGTCGTTCGCAAACTGTGTTGAGAACGTCAGCAACGAGAAGAGGTGCAGCAGCAGCGGCAGCAGCCGAGGGGGGCATGGTGGCAGCAGACAGCGTGGCAGGCTCCGGGCGGGCTGAATGCTTATTGCAGACCGTCCAGCAGGGTCATTGACATTGAAGGCACCTTATTGGACTGCATTAAAGAAGCAAGAACAAGACCGATTTTAGTGCTAGGGATTTCAACGCGGCCCACACGATGTGGGGTTACAAATATTTGTCCAAAAGAGGACACCAATTGGTAAAAGCTATAGAGGATCACGACATGAAGGTGGTTAACGAACCGGGCGTGTCGACCAAGACAGGCACTAGCACGGCCAGAGACACCACTCCTGATCTGACGCTAGTTCGGGGGAACTTTGAAGTTACTTGGTTCAGATCACGAGATTAAACTTGGCTCAGATCACGATATAATTTGTGTGACCCTTGAGGGTACCGACATCAAGCCGAAACTGGGTCAAGCCAACATTACAGACTGGCACCGGTTACGTAGAAGCGCAGACAGTGAAGGCGAGGACGAGGACCAAGACATCAAGATGTAGGAGGCGTGCGCCAAAAAGCAACGCGAATTTGTAAAGAAATTTACGCAGAAGATTACTACGACTACGCAAGTTCTCTACGTAGACAGCAGGCTTAGCCACATGTGGGCGGCCAGGCACGGTCTTACTGGAAGGTGGAAGAGCCAAGATATAACAAGAAGCTTCGCAGACGTATACATGCGCTCAACAAGCAGGTGACCGAGTATGCGGAACAACTATGCAGGGAAAATTGAATGAAGATGTGTGACGACCTGAAAGGCACACTGTCTACGAAGAAGACTTTGAAGCTGTTGCGGCACCTCATAGATCCGTTAAAAAGCAAGAGCGCATGCGCTCAAGACCTCATAAGACCGATCAACAGTTACGACGGGGACGGGGAGAAGCTCATTCGTGAACTCACAAGTAAATACCTCAAGACCGAGAAGAGCGGTAACCCGACTCACGAGTATGAAGGGTATAGCAACGTCGAGATGGACGAAGCCTTCACCGAACTGGAGCTGGCTTAGGCCATCGAAGAAAGTAATCAAGGCAGCGCACCGGGAATTGGCGGCGTTACATACCAGATGCTAAAAAATATGAGCGACAAAAGCCGAGCTGTACTGCTAAACCTCGCCAACGCGTCCTGGAAGAAGGGTTCGTTACCAAAAGAATGAAAAGAAGCGGATGTGCGTTTCATTCCCAATCCAAGACAACTACCCCACGTCGACAATCTGCGCCCCATCTCCCTCACGTTGTGTGTGGGGAAGGTGGTCGAGCGTGTTGTTTTCAAGAGGCTACAGATACATTGGGACGTCACTGATCAGATGCCACTGACCACGTGCGGATTCCGGAGGCACCTGAGCACGCAAGACGTCTTGGTGCATCTGCACGATCCACTTATCATTCAAGCGAAGACACTTACGCCAAGAGCTATCCTGGCGCTCGATCTCAAAGGGGCCTTCGATAACGTCACACAAGAAAGTATTCTCCGTAACCTGCGCCAAACGGGGTGCGGAAAGCGAACATTCAAGCATGTGCAGGATTTCTGATGCAATAGAACGGCAACGATCAAAATTAGAGAAGTCGAAACCGATAGCCCTGGAGACAGAGGCACCCAGCAAGGATCCGTTCTTTCGCCGCTTTTCTTCAACCTGGCACTCCTCCCTCTCCCGGCTTTGCTTCAAGACATGGAGGGCATAGATCACGCCCTCTATGCAGACGATATCACTGTTTGGACGTCGAGGACAGAGTTGGAGAATTGGATAGAGGAGACCCTTCAGAAAGCGGCAAAGACAATGCACGAGTTCGCTAAATCGTGCGGCCTCAGTTGCTCGCCACAGAAGTCAGAGTTACTCGTCATCAAGCCAAGAAGAAAGAAAGGAGACCAAAAGAACGTCCGCATCGCTATCGAAGGGACGACCATAACGCCACCCACGCAAGCACGTTTCCTGGGTGCTGTCTTCCAGAACAATCGCTTCGATCGACAAAATCAAGGTTTCAATTGAACAAATTTCGAACATGATCAGAAGAGTCAGAAACACACAAAGAGGATCGAAGGAGGACGATGCACTGACGCTCGTCGAGGCCTTCGTGATGTCGCACATCGTTTGCGCAGCGCCGTACCGCAAGTTACTCAAGAAAGGCAGGGACCAGTTGAACGTCATTATACGCAACGCAACCAAGATGGCGCTGGGCATGCCGAAGCATTGTTCGACCGACAAGCTTCTCGGCATGGCAGCACAACGTCGTTGAAGAATTAATAGAAGCTCATCTGTCTAATTAAAGAGTTCGACACAGTCAAACTTCGGCGGGACGCCGCGTTCTTGCGAAGTTGGGCTGGCAAGAGGCAGAGCGGAAAGAAACGGTGCCGTTACCCAGGTTGTGGGCGCATAGAATGGACAGTAAACCGCTGCCTCCAAACATGAGGTCGGGTCGTAACGACGGCCGCAGAGCGGCTAGTGTATCGACCTTGACGGAGACTTTAGATCAAATAGTAGAAGAGGAAATGGGGGTCACTCTCTTCTGAGACGCTTCGTTACCCAAGTTTTCATCGAAAGCCATGCTGGCAGTTACGACGCAGGATGTGCTCGCAACCTGCGCCTCCATCAAGACGTCTTTTTCCGGAGGTGGCAGAAGAGTCCGCGACAGCGCTAGCACTCGCGCAGCCCAAGGTGGGAAGAATTGTCACTGACTCGCAAAAGGCCTATTACAGCTACTGAAAGGGGCGGGTGTCTCTTGCGGCACTAGATATTCTCTAGAGTAAACGCGACGTACCTGAAAGGAAAGTTGAGTTGATATGGACACCGGCTCACTATGGGCTGTAGGGCAACGAACTTGCCAACCAGTTCGCCCGAGAGCTGGAACACCGGGTAGAGGAAGGTGAGCCATAGTGAATAATGAGTTATAGGGGCATTACGAACCATTAAAAGATGGAGAGGCGCCGTTACCCCGATTCTCACAAATCGCTTAGCAGAGAACAGCAAGCGATCTACAAGCGGATACAGGCAGGATCCTTGCCGCACCCTTACCTTCAAAACAAGATATACCCGGAAAGCTACGAGAAGGAATGTAATTTCTGCAAGACTCAGTTAGGCACGCTTCAACACGTCATTGGAGTATGCGATTTCGTCAAGGCAATCCTCTTACCTCTCTCCTGCCCCACTCCACTACCCTATCTCTCATCCACCCTTACCGAGCGATGAGAGACCTTGCTAACCAGCCCCGCCCTGGACGACCAGCTCGTCCTGAACTCCAGGGGCCAGGCGGCTAGCGGAGCATATAGGTCCCGTGAAGAGGGAACCACTTCCATCGACGGTGTCTGAGAAGATGTCGAGCTCGGCTCAGTAAAGTTGTTTCTCTCTCTCTTTGTTATCGGTCGCGCGTGGAGTGAGCGCGTGCCTATACAGCTGCAATCCTTGCTATTGGCTCACTCTATGGCGGCGACGCAGCTGTCAACTCATCAAACCGCCCTTTCCCGCAGCTGATGTGGGAGCAACTGGGTTTTGGCGTTACTACATCGTCACCGAAGCTTGTGAGGAAATACAAGCTTGGCCTTTAAATGTATATCGATGTTTTCATTGTGTATATGTGAAACACATGGTTTGTTTTCTCGAAATACATGTTTAACCTTAGTTATTTCACTAGCTTTGTAGTAAATAATCGCAGCTGCTGCTATATGTATCTTGTGACGTCGTAGTAACGGTGAGCACAGCATAGCGAAAGTGTGAATCACGAAACTAACTATTTTATTGCGCGAACCTGTGACCACGGAAGCAATTAAGTGACAATCAAAGCACAAGGGTAGCCGCAACCACAGTGCGCGATCGTCGAAATCTGATCAGCTAGTCAAGCGTGTTGGCTTTTATACAGTATTCGTCGAAACTTGCAGGGTAATCGCTGGTGCCCACGTGCCTTCCAGAAAGTATTACTCATTTCGCTTCCTGCATACGATCAGATTGCACGAAGATCGGTGACATCGCACGGCGGATAAAAACCATAGATAACATTCGAGAAACTTCCGATACATGCAGGCACGTCCTGCGCCGAGCTATAACGTTTAACTTAGCCTGTGGAGAGCGGTCAGCCGACAAATATGTAGCGCCCGCATCTGCTACGATGCTAGGGGGTGTGCACAGCAAGAACAAAGAAGGAAATCAAAAATGGCTGTGGCTTAGCTAAGGTTAAGCACAAGATGCGAAGCATACTAGCCTTTATTTTAGTTGTTGAACCACAGTTTAGCCTGGTGAACTGCTGTTGCTTGGCTATATTTGGTTCGGCTAGTAGAAGAAACAACTCATGCGTTACTCTGCTTCGCCTTCAAGAGTGGAACGCGAGAGCGTTCCCGTCGACCCGCCAAGGGGTGTAAGACAATGGGCTACGGCGCAGCGACTACGCGCCCCGCACTGGACGCGGTGAGCGTCGAGCAACGCAGCGTTCGGCGCGGCAACGAAATGTGCGCCTGAGCAAGCGACGCACGCCTAAGCTTTAGAAACAGCTCGTTTCTAAGGCAACACCGCATTCACTAGAGGCGCTTTTGTACCGCTTCGAAGCATCGTACTCGTGGCTCAGTGGTAGCGTCTCCGTCTCACACTCCGGAGACCCTGGTTCGATTCCCACCCAGCCCATCTTGCAAGAGTTGAGCCAAAGCCACTAGAAAAAGCGCAGCTGCTTATATGACGCCGCGAGCGACGGCGCGAGTTGGAGCCCCGCCTCTCCTCTGTCGTGACGTCACGGTGTCACGTGGTATTGAAGGCGACACCGCCGCGCCTGAGGAGCTGGGTCGAGCTCTAGCAATATGCTTTGCATAAAAACGTTAACCGACCTTCCACTACTATGAAGAGAGGTGCAAGCAAAGCACGGAATCCGTGACTCTTCGCCGTCGTAACCCCTCGGCTTCGCGCTCCTTCACGGCGAGGTCGGCACGCCGATCACGAGCCCTTTCTCGAGCGAGTTCCCGGCAGCGTTCATCAAACGCCGCTCGTTCTTCAGCCTACGCACGGCAGGCCGATCGCAGCTGCGACAGTCCTCTGACGCGAGAAACTCCCTTTCTTCTCATGTTAAATAGACACACGACTCCTATTAGCGAAGAGAATGGTGTCACTAACATGGCGGCGCAGCAGGATTCTTCGTTCAACGGGTCTATTGTTTTTTTTAAAGGAACATCTGCACGTGTGCAGCTCTGAGAGTAGCAGGCGGCGTTCATCAAACGCCGCCTCTTTTTGGATCAAACGCAAGACGCGAGGCCGACCCAACGCTGCTCCGATAGTGTTCGCACGCGAGAAATACTGGTTTTTCTCACGTTACCTTGACACCCGAGTCCTAGTGGCGGAGAGAATGACGTCAGTTGCACGGTGGCGCAGCAGGATTATTCTATATATGGCTACATTTTGTTGTTTATTTTTTTATTGCAATCCGTGCACGTGTGCAGCTCTGAGAGCAGTTGATTTTTTTAGCCCGACATCGCGGGCTCAGAGGAGCGTATTGCAGCGCCGCGTGAAAAGGTAGCTGGGCTAGGCTACAGTATCAGCTCTGCAGCTGATGCGTTCGTCGTTTTCATTTCGCGCTCACAGTGGTAACCTAGGATTAAAACATGACCAAACAGCAACAATGCTGCACCTCAAGCCCTCGCCGCGTCAACCCATCAACCAAGTCAAGCCCGGATAACAAAGTTTGTTTTAGTTGCCACCCTTTTGAATTAGGAATCCCCAGGTGTGGTTTATATAAGCCGAGGTGCAATTCCACATGGACCGGATCTTTTCGCAGGCGACGCAGTACTACAAAGGGATCTCGTCACTATCACCTGAAGTGGTCAATGACATCACCGACGGCCTTTCCCAGCCTTTGGGTGAAAACGGTATGAGCGCCTTAAGGCGAAGATGTGACCAGTACCGTACCTACGGAATGCACTCGCCTGCATCAATTATTGACCAGCGAACAGCTTGGTGATAGACGTCCCTCCCAATTGCTGTGCCCAGTGTGACAGCTTTCGGATGAGGGTAACGTCGATACCCACGCGTTCTACCTAAAGAACTCTTCTTCAGCGCCTTCAACAACCTGTCCGCGCCGTCATTGGTGTCACTGGTGACGCGATATTAGACTGCCTGACTGAGCACGCCGATAAGATCCGCAAGGCTGCCGCTCCTTAGGTTTCTATTGTCGTGACTACGTCTGAGCTCTCAGCGGTCGCCCTGCTGTCGCCGCGTCAAGCCCATCCACCAAGTCAAGGCCGGATTAGAAAGGTGCTTCCTAATTGCCACCCTTTTGCATTAGGAATCCCCAGGTGTGGTTTATATAGGCCGAAGTGCAATTCCACATGCATCGCATCACTCCACAGACGACGCACTGCGACAAAGTGATCGGGTCTCTATCCCCCGAAGTAGTCAAAGATGTCCTTGCCCAACTTTTGGCCAATATATCTGACCAATACCATAACTACGGAACGCACTATTGCTTGCAAATATACGTCAAGCCGTATATCCGGCTTAACCACAGGGAAGGGAATCAGGTCTCGAAAACTCGTTACCCGGTTGCCCGGATATTAAGAAACGGATATTGAAGACTGCCGGCTTAAATACCTGGTTAGCCGCATATTCAGATATTCGAATCTATTAAATTTTCCCGGAGAAATTAATCCAAGCGCCGACGATTTTATTCCAAGCGCCAGTGAATATAACTCAACTACCACACATTTCATTTCCGCGCCTAATAATTTATCTACGCACCATACATTTTAATATAGAGCCAGTGAATGCAATCCAAAGTAAAGATGCATTTGTGGAGGAGTTCTAGAACGTCCAAAACAATGGTGAAATGTTATAATTTCGCGCCGACGAAAAATACCTTAAGAGCTTCTTGGTGAGCGTTGCCACGCGACAACAAAAATGCCTTTCCGGCGCGATGTATTATTTAAATATTGCACTGTTATGGACATTACTGCCATAAAGAAGTGATGCGAAACGCACTTAATTGATGGCTTTGCTAACATGCATTCAAACAAAGAGGCATGCAATAACAAACCGTTGATTTCTAAGGCTGACAAATACAGGCTGAAACGATGGTCACGTGACCTCTCATCATTTTGTTTTCTACAAAGCCCGTTGACATACATATCAAATGAAGAAACTTCGAACAATCTATGCGATTATAGCCACGTAACACATCTTAGATCACGGGCAAAAGTGTGTTACGGGATCTCACGTAGAATTCACCAGCGTATTCCTCACGGACAACCATATTGAGATGGATATCAAACAATCAGGCTTCGAAGGAGCTATATGATAGTACTCACGAAGGGTACGCTAGACCACGTGCTAAAGGATGTCATGTGACCTTGTGTAACTTTCGGAAGCCCACTTGTTATTCACAAACACCGTGAAATGGGTGTCAAGCGAAGAGGAATCGCAAGAGCTATGCGGTGGTACACACGTAGCGAACGTCCAATCACGTCGGAAATGCTGTCCCGTGACCTCACGTACATTTTGCTGGCCCATGCGTGATTCCCACTCATACTGACGTGGACATCAAACGACCTAGCTTTGCACAAGGTCCGCGATGGTACGCACCTCGCGTACTACAGATCACGTGGAAAATAGCCACCTGACATCTTGTAACTTTAGCCAGACCATGGGTAATTACCAAACATGCCGACATGGATACCAAACGAAAGAGGAAATCAAGAGCTATGCTATAGTACACACGTAGTGAATGGCAAATAAGGTGGGAAATGGTGTCACGTGACCGCACCTATCTTTTGCTACACAATGCGTGATTCCCAACCATACTGACATGGATATCAAACGACCGGGCTTCGAAGAAGGTCTGCGATGATACGCACTTCGCATACTTCAGACCACATCGAAAAGTCACGAGACATCTCGTAACTTTATTTAGCCTGACCGTGGGTAATTACCAACCATGCCGACATGGGTGTCAAACAAACGGGAAAATGAAAAGCCGTGCGATGTTACACGCGTAGTGAACGTCAAACCAGGTTAAAAAGGGTTTCCCCTGACCTCGTGTGTCTTTTACTAGCCAATGTGTGATTCCCAACCATACTGACATGGATATTAAGCGATAGGGCTTCGAACAAAGTCTGCGATGGTAGGCACGTCGCGTACCACAGACCACGGGAAAAGGAGTCACGTAACATCACGTAACTTTCGCAAGCTCATGGGTAATTTCCAACCAGTCCGACACGCATATCAAGCGAACTGGAATTGAGAAAGCTATGGGGTGGTGCCCACGTAGCGAACCTCAGAGCAGGTGGCGAAAGGTAATGCATGACCTCATATAACTTTCGCAGGCCCATAGATGCTTCTCAAACATGTCGACATGGCTAGCATAGGAATTGACTTCCAAGAGGCTCTGCGACGATGCCCACGAAGGGCACGTCAGACAACGTGAGAAGGAGTGCTATGTGACCTCACGGAGCTTTCTCCAGCCATTGGGGGATTCAAAGACATACTAGTGCATGTACTAAACGAATGGGAATCGAACAGCCAGTGTGACTTTTGCCACGCAACACCACAAAAATGGAGGTAAAAAGCGCGTCACGTGACCTCACGTAAATCTCCGTTGAACGGGATTGACTGCTGCACCGATTGCCGTGGATATCACGGCGAACTGAATTTACCTTGAAGGTGATGTGGCTCTTATAGAAGACATGAATTGGTAATGCTTGCCATCATTCTTTCTTTCCTCGCACACGCACAGGACGATTGAAATACTTGCATATTCTGGTTTCGGCAGTGGCTGTTGACGCACTAACGATGCTATCGAACTGTTGTAACGCTCTCGTTCATGCAGATGCTGTTCTACATTGAGCGTAATTACTGCATGCTGAAGAAGGAGCATCAGGGGAAATGTTTTCAACCATCGCGGAAGGACCGCGTGCTAATAACATTTATTGAAATCTTTTTTCTTCCACTTCCATTCGAAAACGTCACCCGCATCCCAGAAATAGGTTTTTGTTGTTGGGAAATGAAGCCGTTAGGAAGCTCAGGCAGTCGTGGTAAGCGATAATAATGTGATATAGATATGTCAGGTAAACATGTTTGCTAAAGTTCGGTGGTGCCTGCCGGGTTTCTCGTTGCATAAACGGTGCTACATTTTTCTTGTCCACACATTGGTTACCTGAGCAAGCAGCCCAAAATGAGCCGCATGTGCTGTAGAGAAATTTCAAAGGAATTGTCACGAGAAAGCGCCGGGGTGCAGATTAGAAGATTCTGTGACTTGTATCCTTTTGATGTTCGTAGTGTACTATGATATGACACTCTCTTGCTATTTGCGCACCTCAGTGCATCGCGAAGCGCGCATATAGATAAATAAGGCGAAAAAAAATTTAAAAAATAGGAAAGATGTAGTACAACGCTATACGAGTTCAAAGATTGCTTGTTTGAAGTAGAGAAATATTACCAGGATATTTCTCGCTTGTTTTATTCTGTTCACACGTTCCGTTCCGTCGAGTGGCGAATTCCGTTGGAAATCTCTTTTCACATACTAAGGAATTTTGTACAGTGATCACGCACAAAGCAGCCCCGCGTTCCCAGCAACGAGACCATAACAATAATTCGTTAGCTTCCTTAATGTGTGAGGAGCAACTACCAAAGCAAGAATTTGCAAGAATATCAGTCTTCATCGGTGTGCGCGAAGAAAGAAAAAAAAACATATGGCAAGTTTTACTAATTGATTCCTTCTCTCAGTACTATATGGCTTTCAAAGTTAACTCCTCTCACGGTGAAATTTACGGCAATTCGTTCATCAGTCAGTCACGCTCAATGCACAGTTACGTGAAGTCACGTGGCGCTCTTTTCACCTCAGTTTCCGTGGTGTTGCGTGGAAAAAGGCGCACTGACTGTTTGACTTCCGTGCGTTTAGTACGCATGTTGTTACGGATCACTGTTTGCGGCGATAAATGGAACAAATGGCAAGTGCCTGAGACGACGTGCCTGATCGTCACGCTCCTCAACAAGAACATACTTATGCGTTGGGTGTGTCCGACGGTATTATGCACAAGTGCAAAACCCACTCCCCGTTGTCCTGCGTTCTCCCCCTCTACGCCAGGGATTGGTAGCGCTCCGAATTCCTGTGTGCGGGTTGGTCAGTGGATTGACCAATGTGTTGACGCGACGGGACCTACGCTTTCCACCGCTACATCAGTGAGTGGTATTTCTCCGTATTCCTCTGTGTATATTGCCAGGGTGCGGTTTCTCTCCATACTTCTCTGTGTGGGCTGGCCAGTGTGCTGACAAGGCCGTCTACCAGAGAGAAAGAGAGAATGAGGTTGCTCGGATGGTGTAGCGTATAAGGACACAACGTTCGCGCAGGAGCACGAACGCTCAACGTTCACTCACCCTTAATGATGCGTTAAACTTCTGTTATTTACCTTTACGTCATACCATCGTTCCTGCCGGACGCTCAACTATACTCAGTCTGGTTCTAACTCCAAGCAGACGCTGTTGAACGTCGCCGAAACCCTGTCGCCGAGACACCTTTTTGTTTGCGAATCGCCGAATGACTGGAGAAAGCCTCGTGATGGCACGTAACACACTTTATCACGTGGGCTGACGTGCTTTTCGTGCGTACCATTGCAGAGCGCCTTCGAAGCCAGTTCTTGTAATATCCATGTCCAAGGAGATGAAAATAAATGAAAAATATCTTTGGGAAGCACCGATGGGCCTGCCAAAGTTATGTGTTGTCATGTGATACCCTTCGCCAGGGGCTCTATTCAGCAAGCATAGTTCAGTCCGCAATTCATTCTGCTGCAATTATGTCATAGCAGTTTGTAATACAGCTTGAATATTTTTGCATGCCTTCTACTTAAGAGGAATCTTTAGCTCGTGCCCAACTCCGACGCGTTTTTCTGAGATTTTATTCTGTACCGAATCTGAACCCTGGACCGCTGTTAATGAAATGTGTTGCATTTGAAAGAGAAAGTAAAGATCTAGTGACTGTTGGAAGCGGAGTTTTGATTTAGGTCCGAAATTTTGTTAGGAGAATTTTTAATGATTCGCAAGTTCGAAAAACATAGACGCACGAAGTTTATAAATTATTAGCTCTGCACCAAGAACAGACATCGCATTCCCTAAACGGCATCCATTAGACCATTCAAAGCGGGTACATTCTATATGTAAATTTACATGTTACGTGAATTTGTTACGTTCTGTGCAAGGGTTCTGTAAAAGCTGTATTTCCGTATTACTTTTTTCTTGAGATTCATCTCTAACATATCAATTTTGTCCTTTTAGATGTACTATTAGATTGAATTCACATAACTGTGATATCATTTAACATTGCTGTGTGACAGAGTTGTAAACATGATAATTTCGCTTTCTCAAAATTTACGATTTTTGTCAATTTTTACTAAAAAATAGATTTACCAAATCGAAAAATCGAGACAGCCACTAAATTTTAAGCCTTTCTTGTAAATGCAACAAACCTTATCAAATTTGATGCAGTGGTTACTGAGAAAAATGAATTCTCTTTTTACATGTATTTAGGTAGAAGCACTCCAGCTAAACCTTCCTCTTAAGGCAAGGCCCTGGCAAGAAGTCAATAATGACTGCCGAATTTTGATGCCACTGCGAAGCCTTCTATTACATCATGAGCCTTTTGTCTAAGACAGTTCCAATACGTCTTACACGCTCTGCACTGTAAATTGAACGAAGCATCAGCGGCGCCTCTCGAAAACAGCAAACGGGAGTAATCGTTACAAACTGCTATTTTAAGAACTCTTCTATTCATCTGCAGCCCTGGAAGCAACGAGGCATTTTATTCGCACGTAACCGACGCTTTTCGAGAGCGTCGATTCTCCCTGTTTGTTATTCTGCCGAGAATGGGAGCATCGACAGTTAGCAGTAGTCAATTACCTGAATTTTGAAGCTTAAGATAAATTCAAACTGCAATATTTAGTGCGCATTGCCTGAATTGCTTGGCTGCGCGACGCCGTTTTTACACGCGCCATTTTCGTTGTGAGCGAGAGAGAGAGAGAGACAGAAGACATATAGGAAAGGCAGATAGGCTAACTAGGTTGAGCCCGGTAGGCTATCCTGCTATAAGGAAAGGGGATTGAAAGATGTGTAGGAAGATAGAAGTTCGCATTTTGCACTGTTACACAATCGAGCGTTCTTCGCTTAGTTCATCACAAGCGGGAATGCAGTCTGGTGCATTTCAACACATGTAGCAGTGCTCTGTGGCTTTGTAGATAGCAGACGCGCGAGCTCTTGGCCCCAAGACCTTCTCTTCTCTGAAAGGGAAGTTATCTAAGTTCCTTCGGGCTGTCTAAGGGATACTCCCTTCATCTTTGTATGTTGGGCAGTCGCATAGGAGACGTTTTATCGTTTATTCTACATCACAAGGGCTGCAATAGCTACTGCCGGCCATTCAAACTAGGATTGAGTAGGCCAACGTAAAACAAACTCGTACTCCTAGGCGGTGCAATAGTGTTTCTTCCCATCAGGTAAAACAGCGTAAAAGTTGTAATCTAAATTAATCTTATCGCTGTTTATCGCGCGCCCGACTCGCCCCCGAAATTCTTTTAAGATCTTTTTGATCACATGGCCTCATTCAAAAGTGATCAAATACTACTTATACGCGACTTTAGCCTACGAGTTATTGATTGGGAGAGCGGGTTCTTCTGCACTTTGTATATTTCATGTATAGGGTACTTACATGTAATCATTCTTTCTCGCAATCTATAAGTTGTTAAATATTCTCTCTCGCAATCTATAAGTTGTTAAATAGCCAACGCGCGTCTGTGGTACGTCATCCACCATACTCGACATCGTTTGAACAAGTCGTTCTCTAGAAACATTTTTTGTTTTTGTTGAACCTGGGATTTCCGGTCATAATCTGGTATATTTTTCTTGTCTTTCGAAAGTGCTCAACATAAGACAATAAGACCACTGTTAAAAAATGATATCGTGTCAGAGACGAAAGATTCTTCGATTATGTTCAACTGTGCATTGATAATTTTAATAATAACATTGCTACTGTGCTTTGGAATATATTTAAAAAAGCTATCACATACTCTCTAAGCAACTTTATTCCCAACAAAACTAAAAAAAAAAAAACGTTTAGGATTACTCCATGGATAACGACATAGATCTTACACCTTATAGGAAAGGTTAAGACCTCAAAGCAACGATGTGCCTCACGCGTTTCAGCTCACGAAATCCAAAATTAACTAAACTAAGGACTACGGCAAGCTAAGCACTTGTATTTTCACCATACATATCCTAATTTCATTCGAAGCACGGTTCAAAAATTTTGGGTTTTTCTGAGCAAGAAAACCAAGTCAATTTACCAAATTCTTCGCAAGGGCCATGTCGTTTTTTGAAAACAACGCATCGCCGAGCACTTAAATCATTATTTTCACAGTGTACTTTTCAACTATCAATGATGGTATAAACCCCAACCGCATGTCGTATAACTCGATCTCTGGAATGAGTGTCCATGTTACCGAACCTAAGGGCTAGATCATCTGCAGAACTAAACAACATACCGAGCACTTTTCTGCGCAGGTAGGCTGAAGTGTTAGCCCATTGTTGTTATGGTTCGTTCCTCGTTATCTTCTGCTTCTCTTCCTACAGACTGGCTACTGCACGTGTCCTTCCCATATCTAAAGAAAGGCGACACATCCCTAGTGAGTAGTTATCGTCCATTATTGCTAACATCATCAAGTGGTAAATTAATCGAGTATATCATCGCCAATGAAGTAACCAAATTCATCAGTGACAACTACTGTACTTTCTCTTCACCAGCATGGTTTCCGCAAAGCTTGAGTGTGACACAATTAACGGCAATTATTCCTAAATTTGCTCGTGCTCTTGACAAGTCTATCCGAATTGGCGTAACATCTCTAAACTTTAATATAAGCGTTTCTGTTTGTTCGCTGCAGTTATACAAAAATTGCAGTGGATTGACCTTCCAGCCTATATTATTAACTGGGTGGTGGTATATCTAACTAATCGCAAGCAATTCGTTCTAATTGACAATTACTCGTCTAACGAAACTTTCAGTCTCCTATGGAGTGCTTCAAGTTAGTGTGCTAAGAGCTTTACTATTTCTGAGATATATAAACGATATCACTAACGAAATTTCTCATCCTGTTCAACTTAGACTACCTGCTGACAATCGTGCGTTATTTAAGGAGGTTACTTGCCATGAGGATCAATAAGTGCTTAATTCTGACCTTTAAAACGTTATTTCTTGGTGCAGTCGGTGAGGAATGAAATTGAAATAGAAAAAAAGTTTGCATTTCCATAAGAAGAAAAATCAGTAAAATATTTATTGTCGCTAACCTGGGCTCTGAACCGCTCACCAGTCAGCCAATATAAATACCTTGGAACCACAATATCCAGTGGCCTCAGCGAGAATAGCCACATATCTAATGCATGTAACTCGTCTTTCAAGAAACTGTCTCGTCGGGCAGAGAGTCAAGCACACTCATTCTAGAACTAGGTGACTCGCTAACACTTCACTCATCCGACGGAAACTAGAATATGCATGCGTTGTGTCGGATCCCTAAAAGAAAACTAATATTAACGCTTTACAGCTGATCCTACGTACAGCAGTCAGGTTTATTTTTTCTAAACATAGGCTAAGTGACTCTTCTACTAGCCTAATGAATCAACATAATATGGAGGCGCTACAACTACGTAGGAAAATGCAAACACTGAAATGTCTTTTTTTTTCTTAGAAACAACTTTCAATCGTTCCGCCCACAGGCTTAAGTTAAACCACTTACATAACGTGGAACACGGCATCGTCACGCTGATTCTTTCACGCTTTATAACTCCCGAACCAACCTCTTTAAATTTTCTTTCTTCCCAAGCACTATAACAGACTGGAATAGCCTGCCATTATCAGAATTGATAAGCACTGACTAGTGAAGGCATGTGTCTCGAAAATTAGTGGTATCGCTATGCTGGCCAACCTTGTTACTGCTTTGATTGTTAATAACTTTATTGATTATTACTGCTTTGTTTTTTTAAGCGCGAATTTTTCTTTATACATTCCACGTTTTACTTATTTATTTTCAGTATTCTGCAATGTTCGCTCTTTTGTCAACTTGCCACTGGTACTTCTTGCTTCTTTTCTGGCGAGAATGGTTGCAAGTGCTCGTATGCCCACATCGCATTCATTCAGACGCTTTGAGCTCCTTGTGATACTGCTCTAATGTGTGTCAAGTGTTATTCCTTCAGCGTATGTCCTGTTAATCTTATTTACTCCCCGCTTTAATTTTTTAGGATCATGGATAGGCTGCAGTGAGCTCGAATTTGTTTTTCATCTGTATTTTTATATATTTAGGTATTCATATGGTCCGTCCCTCCTGCTTGGGCCCCTATTCGGGTCTGCAGTATTGTATAAATAAACAAAACGAAATAAATAAATAAATAGTATTTGAGTCCATGGCGTAGAAGCGTCAAGTGGTGAACTCGGGTGTAGTCCATTTTCACAGACAGATAATATGGACAACACAGCTGAGATGCCGTGCGGTATCCGTTCTCAAAAATCATATCGAGGTGCTTTCTCATTATCCCTAGGCCTTACGGGCAGCATTGTGGGATCTTTGATTGCTAGTAAATCTGCAGTGCCCCAGGTAGCCACTGAAATAATATGTCGTGGCCTCTGCCAACTGCTTCCTGGTAGCGTAATCATATCTCTGCCACCAACTGTACGTGGAATCGAACAATTCGGAAAGTAACAGTGTATGACGCTGAGTCCTGATTGCCGTTCACGAATGACGCCATTGATATTTCACTCTAGTTACATCGCTCCAATGTGTAATACATAACTGTAATAATTTCCAAGAATGACCCGAGCGCATGAACTTGCCACACTGACTCGACATTGCGCGCCTGCTGAATTTGCAAATCGTGCGAAACTGAGAAGGTCGCGAAGATTCAGAGCTTGCTTAAGTTGACTACCGCACTTCTTTTGTAAGCCAACATATAAGATAGATCTGCTTAGAATTGTCGGCTTACTTTGAAGGTAATACGGCAGTTTTTTTAGTAGTATACTGGAGTGGGTTAACTTCTCATCTTGACTTTCGCCCAGGATTTCTGTAGGGTACAGCTGAAAGACAAGTTTAAGATTTGCAGGCTTGGAACCACATGATTACATCTACTTCTCTTGCACTTAGCCCTGTTGGTATCCGCAAGGAAGCTGAGGTAGCAAGCTAAATCTGCATTGATAAACTTGTGAAGAAGGCCGCTGCTCTCAGTATTTCCATATAATCTGCCATAAATAAGGTGTTTTGAGTACATAAAAACTAACAGTCTTAAAATAATATTATATTCGTGTCCAAAGCAACAAATTAACCACTTATTCATACAAAGTACCGGTAACCATATCTTGACATGTAAAAGTAAGCACGGACGTTTTTGGGGGTCTTCAAGTCAAGAAACCTCTGTAAGAAACAGGGAAGCTTTTGCGAACTACAATAAAAATGAAGTACGGATATCTAAAATAAAATTTCACGAAAACCATCTCGCAGTAAATATCAGCATCAATGGGATTGTCATTAACGTAATGCGACGATACAACGCATACATGCAGCATGGAGTCGAGCGCTTCCAACTGCAGAGGATGCACCAGCAAGCAGCCCTTCCATGAAGCCTGCACGTGGCACCGATTCAACTCTACCGAGCACCATACACATTTTGAAGGATATTTGATGTTATTAAAGAGCACTACATATTCATATATGACGCATACCCATGGAGTTGCAGAAGCTGGTGTGAAAAGTGTTCAGTGAAGAGCATCCTATATCTAGGGCCACAAGCCGATTGGCCTAAGTTTTTCTCAAGTTTATTTTGGAACCCCGTTGCCTCACTACAGCAGCCCGATGCGCTACCAATTAAACCCCAGACCATCCAGTGACCCAACTTTTCGGGTAACCTGTTAGATACACACAGATAGGAAAACACTATTTAACAATGACACTCACAACGTCTGTGCCAACTTGGTAAACGCTTTAACGCACGTGATATTTGAATTCACCACATATAGGCACAGAAATTGCGAGAGACCTTCATGCCCATGGATGACTAACGCCATACTCACAATTATGAAGGAAAAGGATTGGTGGTACCAAAAACGAGAATCAAGAAGAATAACAGTTATTATCTCCGAAACTTCTTGATCTCTCGTGGTATCTAGTAGCTATCACCAGGAAAAGGTAAAGAGCATGCAAGGCTTATTTAATTGAGCATCCTAGAGTCAACACTAAAAAAAGAGAGCTTGTAAAACGCATAATTGGCGAGCACGGTCGAAAAGCAAATCACCTGCGATAAGGTTAATGCCAAATGTGCCGCCACTTTTAACGAGCATTTTACTACCATAGGCCTAGAGCTAGCTAAACACATTCCTGATAGTTAATGTAATGTCACCTTTTCATCATTCGTCGGCTTTGCCATTTATCTACACGTGGATCGCTTCCTTGCCTCCTTATTTCACTTTTATTCTTTGTCACGAGCTTGTTTTTGCGAGAGGTATACATTCTCATGAAAAATAAAACCGCCAATTTAATTGGACTTTGGTTCGACGCGCGATTCTGGCTCAAGATATAGCTGAGCGCGCACTCTTTCGATGTGGTGCGAGAAGAGCCGGTATTTTCAAACATTCTATTCCTATTCCATTGCCTTTCGCGCTTCGTGCATGGTCAGAGCGGCGCTTTGGCCGCGTTATTAGGGGTTTTCGTTATCATTGTGATCATTCGGCCTTGAGAGACGGATAATAAGTGTGACGTGGAAATGAGAGAAAGGAATAGCTGTGAAGCACCAAAAACTGCTGTTGGTGCTCCTTACTTAACATTATCAAGGTGATGCGCAGTTTCTTTCTTCGTGTTTCAGACAGGCAAAGCAGTTGCTTTCAACCAGCTTATTTGAGGGCGATGATTTATGGATGTGGTTAGGAGTGAAGTCACGTTGCATTTTTTATATTTTGTGGTGTTTCTTTTCCAGTCATAAAAAAATTGTAAGCGATTAGTACGTCGCTCAAAATATCGCAGTTAGAGTTCCCTTGGCTTTGCCTGCAAATGCATCATTGACACTTTCGGTCAGTACTTCTCGAGTTAGATAATTAATTACGATTACCTAATTAAAGCTATTTCACTAAAATATTACTGGCGGCTACTGCACTGTAGTGGAAAACATAGGCGCTAAGTTTTCTTCGAGTAGCGCAACTGCCTTTTTTTAAAGGCATGGTGCATAATAGTTTTAACACCCTGTACAATTCATTCAATAACCGAAATGAGGCCAAGCTGGATTTACTGGGAACAGAATCAACAGCAATCATGCGCAGCAGCGCTTATTCTCAGAGTCACAATAAAGTAAAATGAGAGAGGCTGCAGTTTCTCCGGAAAAGCGAAGCAGTATTACTGATAGCGAAGTGTAAAATTCCACGAAGGAAGATTACACCTCCGAGGGACGCCAGATGCTTGGTAGTGCGAGATGACTCAGGCTGTGAAGCTGGACTGTCTCCTACTGTGAGGTCTTGTATATACTCATATAAGGCTGTCACATCAGTGAACGCTCATCAGTGAACATCAGGTCACATTAAGTTTCTTCAAGTGCAACTGGTAATATGGTTATATGCTTTCAAGAATATATTTGTCAGTACTACTACCACTTCTGTTTGTAGGATAAGAGTTTACGCTGTGTTTGCGTACTATCAAAGTACAGAAAGACGAGAATAATGTTAATTTATTGCTTTCCGAAAATGTGGCACTATCATTGACCAGAATTTATTAAGGGGTATATCTTGTTTCAGTAGATATGCCTAAAGAAACCTGGATGAAAAATAGAATGACTTCAGCTACAACCTGTCTATCAAGGCAAATACATGCAGTCAAACTGCTTCTAGTGGTTATGTTTGATCTGGTAGGATGTCAGAAAGGAAATAAACGTCTTAGGCAGAATAGTGCGACTACTATTCTAGTGCAGCAAGACATATTAACTCCTCCACTTGCACACCAATGCAAGCGCAGCACACACAACCCAGTTGGAAAAGCAATTGCTCTTCGTGCTTGTGTTCGCAACCTGGTTCCTGCACAAGAGAAAGGGTTGGCAATAAACATAGAGTGATGTTTAAAAAAGGCCCATGAAAACTAGCTTGGATACTGTATTCGTTTTCTTTAGTTTACACATCGTACTAATTACATTCGTTTAAGATTTCCTGGTCTACAGCGCGATTGACCTCATACTGTTTTTTTTTTATTTTTATTTGCAAAGAAACTTTCTTCAGCTAGTCTGCCGCTTACGCCCGGCCAGTCCAACATAAAGAGATCTAACACTTACACAATGAATCGCCCTTGAGAGCTGGAATGTTCGCAACAAAGATATGTGAGATACATCTGGTGCAACTTCATGTTAATGTCTGTATTAGGAGCTGCCACTGCACAGCTACAGCTTTTTCTATCGCAATAAAGAATAGTGTGATGTACAAAAACTCTACTCTGTTGTATTAATATTGCGTCTCTATTATTCAAACAAAACGTTACATTCACTTGTGTATAGATGCAGGTATAATAGTGAATGCCATTTCATGGTTGGTGACTTCCTCGTTGGGCTCGGATCTTCATAAGGATGATAAGCTAATTAAACTGGCTGTTTTGAAGAAAGGATCACGTAATTATTACTTATGACAATAAATTCTACCACCTGCACATGGTCCACGCAAAATTACTGTACATTTCTAATTTTCCCTAGCGCAACTAGCTGCATAAAATTCAAATTCCAAAATTAAAGTGAACGTGCCTGCTCACTTATAGAGACGCTCGCTTTCCTGTGCTGTGCTTTGCCATCCTCGGATTAGCGCAGTCAGCGACGCTTTACCCGAGTACAAACAGCGCCGACGGGGCGACTGTCGGCGCTCGCGCAAGCAATACACGCACTGATAGCAGGAATCTTCGTAGTTGTTTTATTCACAGAAGTTCAAAGTCCGCTGCAGTTATGTGTCGCTACGTGCTTGAACTGATGCGGCTTTGTACGATCAGCCGCGAGAAACTCTTGAATGCACTGGCGCCGATAGTAGTTTTGGAGCACTCGCACAAAGAATACCCGTATGCGGATCATGAACTGGCTATGCAAGACGTAAGACGACACTCACTGCACTAGCTCGCAGTCTTCTTGACAGGACGGCCGATCTGTCTCGGCGTCACAGTGGAATAATTACGTTGCGGTAGGACTCCAGAGGGCTGCACCGGTCCATAAAACGGACCCCTTGAATATGGATAGCATCCTTAACTAATGATAAGCTACGGTGGTAACTGGCCTCCATCGGAAAAAGCTGAGGAGGCGGGCGACAGATCACAAGGCCGCCACGTTTGCACACTAACTTCAGTCGAGGAGCGATGAAATGTAGCTGTGGGGCTACCTTTATTTCCTCCAGTAAAACCCTCGAGCTCTCCTTCACTCAAGGCACGTGTAGAGTGGAGGGGATTTGCGGAAAAAAAAACACCCTCAAGGGACATTTCGAGTGGAGGGTCAAGTCAAGGCGCATTTGTGAGTACTGGGGTAAGAGTGCCAAGAGCTCATAACATCGTGTGCATTGTGTTGTTGCCGCTTAGGTTCCGATGAAGCGAGAGGCATCATGAATGTCACTTCGCTCGCTGCTGTCGCCGCGTCTCCTCATGCCAGTCTTTTGACAGCCATTGTCCGCGGTCATCCAGTGAGAAGGTACTTGTGTTTACCTTGGCTATAGTGACACCTTGCTAATTTAGTCAGTATGCATTGGATTATAAGTGTAGGACTACTATCCTTACTACGAATAGCTGTCTGATAATTTAGAAACTGACCCTTGCAACGCTTAACACCTGAACCCTCTTGAGTGAGGCTAGCTTAGCAGGACTTTTTGAGGAATTATCAGGCATTATGGAAAAGGCAGGCTAGGGAACAAGAAAATGGTAACAGCGGCGTCGATTCTAGGAACGCTAGAGGAGAGATGCTGGTAGAATTCGCAAAAAGGAATATGCTTCAGATAATGAACGCCATTTTCAAAAAGCGTAGGAACAGAAAGTGGACCTGGAAAAGCCCTAAAGGTGAAACAAGAAATGAAACTGACTTCATACTTTCTGCTGATCTCAGCATAGTGCAGGATGTAGAAGTGATAGGCAGGGTAAAGTGCAGTGATCATAGGTTAGTGAGGGCTAGGATTCACCTCAATTTGAAGAGAGAAAAAGCAAAATTGGTCAAGAAGAAACAGGTCAACTTTCAGGCAGTAAGGATCAAAGCAGACAAATTCTGGCTGGTACTTGCAAACAAATATGCAGCCTGAGAAAAGAGATGATGATGATGACAGAGAGCTAATGAATGAAACCGTAACTAGGTTGGCTTCAGAGGCAGCAGTTGAAGTTGGAGGCAAGGCACCAAGGCAACCAGTAGGCAATCTCTCCCAAGTAACAAAGTACCTAATAAAGAAACGACAAAAAATGAAGGTGTCCAATTTAAGAGATAAGATAGAATTCGCAAAACTGTCAAAACTGATCAACAAGGCGAAAATAAGTGATATTCGAAACCATAACGTGAGGAAGACTGAAGAAGCCGTAAAAAATGGACGCAGCCCCAAATCAGTGAGAAAGAAACTTGGCATAGGACAAACCAAGATGTATGCACTAAAATATAAGCAGGGAAATAACATTAGAAATCTCGAAGATAGTAAAAGATAGTAGTAAAGATAGTAAAGATAGTAAAAGCAGTGGAAGAATTCTATACTGACGAGTAGAGTACCCAGAGGAGTCAGGAGAGCTCAACTACAAACAGTAATGAACAGGAAACAGAAACTCCTCCTATAACTAGCGATGAGGTAAGAAGGGCCCTGTAAGACATGAAACGAGGATGAGCGGCAGTAGAAAAGGTAATAACAGTCGATTTAATCAGAGATGGAGGAGACATAATGCTTGGAAAATTGGCGGCTATTTATACGAAGTGCCTATCGACTGCAAAGGTCCCAGAAAACTGGAATAATGCAAAGATATTACTAATCCACAAAAAGGGAGATGTGAAAGAATAGAAAAACTGTAGGCCATTAGTTTCTCCCAGTATTATATAAAATATTTACCAAAATATTCTCCAACAGAATAAAGGCAACACTGGACTTTAATCAACCTGGCTTCAGGAAGGGATACTCTACAATGGATCATATCCATGTCATTAATCAGTTAATCGAGAAATCCGCGGAGTATAATAAGCCTCTCTATAAGGCTTTCATAGATTACGAAAAAGCATTTGATTCAGTAGAGATACCAAGAATCATAACAACATTATGTAATCAAGGATTACAGAACGCTTACGTAAATACCTTGGAAAATATTACAGAGGTTCTACAGCTACTTTTATTCTGCACAAAAAAAGCAGGAAGATACCTATAAAGGAAGGGGTCAGACAGGGAGACACAATCTCTCCAATGCTATTCACTACGTGTTTGGAAGAAGTATTTAAGCTATTAAGCTGGGAAGGCTTAGTAGTAAAGATCGACGGCGAATATCTCAGCAACCTGCGGTTTGCCGATGACATTGTTCTATTCGGCAACAATGCAGGCGAGTTACAACAAATGATTGAGGACCTTAACAGAGAGAGTGTAAGAGTGGGATTTAAGAGCAATAATCAGAAGACAAAGATAATGATAAATAGCCGGGCAAAGGAATAAGAGCTCAGGATCGCCAGTCGGCCTCTAGAGTTTGTGAAGGAGTACGTTTACCTAGGTTAAATAATCACAGGGAACCCTGATCATGAGAAGGAAATTCACAGAACAATAAGAATGGGTTGGCTCGTATACGGCAGACATTGCCAGCTCCTGACTGGAAGCTTACCATTATCATTGAAAAGGAAGGCGTGCAATCAGTGCATTTTACCAGTGCGCACATATGGGGCAGAGAATTGGAGACTGAAGAAGAAGCTGGAGAACAAGTTATGGACTGCGCTAAGAGCGATGGAACGAGGATTGCTAGACAGAACGTTAACAGACAGAAAGAGTGCGGTTTGGATAAGAGAGCAAACCGGTATAGACAATATTCCAATTCACATCAAGAGAAAAAAATAAAGGTGGGCACGTCATGTAATGCGCAGGTTAGATAACCATTGGTCTGTTAGGGTTACGAATGGGTTCCAAGAAAAGGGAAACGCAATCGAGGACGCGAGAAGACTAGGTGGAGCGACGAAATTAGGAAATTCGCTGGCGCTAGTTGATCGGTTGGCACAAGCCTGTGGTAATTAGAGATCGCACGGAGAGGCCTTCGTCCTGCAGTGGACATAAAACAGGCTGATGATGAATTAGCTATTGCAATGGATGCTTCGCCTTTCTGGCGAAAGTGATGCTTCTTTATCTACGAAACAGGCATCCGCTGCGCCATTCCCCACGTATATGCACTTAAAACGGGTCCCAGCAAAGGTGGTTTGCTTTTTTCAGTTACAGCTGCCTTTTGGATTCAATGCGAGGATTGGGATTTTGATACCCATACCTTGATTTCCGTAGTCTCATATTCAGCTTTTTGGAGACGTACCAACTAGAGCAGCAAGCGGTCCCGACACGAAGCTAGCGCGTTTTCAATAGAACGAGCAGATTTTTCGCGAATAAGAACGGCTGCAGGCCGATTATTGAAAATGGCAGGTGACAGACATGTTCTGGAAGACAATCAACACGAGCCAAGTGCAGTGATCACGCTGTGGTAAACAAGAATTTTGTTCCCAGAGCGTTTAAAGATCGAGCAATGGAAGCCTATGGAAACGACGAAAATTTTTACTCGATTTTCGAGACAAGAACTGTGGCTGTGTTAAAACTAAGGCGTCTATCATAAAAGCCGCTGCAGCGTATGTAGTCCGGAGATTCAGCTTTCGATTGATGTTTATCTCGACTCTCTACATATGGCGTAACACTGTTCCCAAAACAATTTTTCACACAGAGTCGTGCAAGTTCTCGTGGTATCTAGAAAAACCCGAGCGTATCAGTCGGGGAAACGTTGTAAGCCGTGGCCGAGTCTTTCAATCGCTCGCACCTATCGTTTCACGTCATGTTGGCAGCGGTTCGATGTCGCGACATTATTCTTTTCAACACCACGTAGAACTGAGTTCGACAGCGTTCCACCAGATGGCCGAAACACCAAACTCATAATTTGGTTTCAGTTTTGTTTCTTTCAGGAGGGCTCATGAAATATTATATTTACCATTTTTGCTTCCTAAAACGTACGAATGGGTTGCTTATTTGTTAAGTCATTGTTCTTATTATATAATATTCCTTGAAGAACATAACGACAAGCATGCGCATGTCTTTATGTTACGTTAAAGAATATGTATACTATCATGCTTTGTAGCATGGTCATACTCAGGAAATTCTGTACATTGCACCTTCACCCTCCTGTAGAACTTCACGCCAACAAGCGTAACTGAATGGGCAAAATTTAAAAACAATTTTATTTCTATATATTAGACGCGTATCAACAAGTTTCAACTGTCTGCGCCAAGAGAATAGTTTTTTGTAACAACATTTGCATTTATAGCACTTAGTCGGAACATTGGTCGTGCTTTAAAGCTGTGTTTAGGTCGGAGATGGGTGGTTATGTCGCACGAAAGGAGCAAATGGCCTTGAACCCTCTCAGCAGAGGGCATATAGACTTGACGAAGCGCGAAATTTAAACCGTAAAGCGATTTAATACAGCTGGAGTTTTGAACGGTCATTGCTGAGCGAGTGCCATTCAGTCTGTTTGCACGCGCATGTATTTGCGAGGCAGCAGGGAAGGTGTGTATATGTCTGTACACGCCCTGAGCGTGCTTGCGCTTGTGTGTGCTTGCATTTGCGTGTGCGCACGTGTTTGTGTCTCCGTATTTGAATCTGCTTGCACACGAGTCCGTGTATGCGTGTGGGAGCATACGCGCGTTTGTGTGTGCATGCAGTCCAGCGTGCTAGCGTGCGTAGCTTTTGTGCGTGTGTGCACGCGTGGGCCCGTCTAAATGTGAATGCGGGCGAACATGTGTCGTACCTCTCTGTTTGTATGTGCGCGTGCGAGCGTGCGTGCGTGCCCGTGAGCGTGTGCATATGTGCGTGCGCATGTGTGCGTGTGTGCGCACGTGTATGTGTGCATGCGTGCGTGCGACCGTGCGTGCGTGCGTGTGTGTGTGGATGCGAGCGTGTGTGTGTGTATGTGTGTGCGTGTGTATGCGCGTGCGTTCGTGTGTGTTTGTGTGCGTGCGTGTGCATGCGTGGATGCGTGCGCGCGTGTTGCGTGTGTGCATACATGCGTGTGTTTGCGTGCGTGCGTGCGTGCGTGCGTGTGTGAGAGAGAGAAAGCACTTCCCCGCTTACGCCTACTCCCCGGGACGAATAGGACAGAGTTCAAACCCATATTTATGTCTACGAGACAAGAACGAATGACCCTGCATTTATAGTGCTGTCTTTCTGAAAGTGAAATCAATGCAAATAAAGAAAAACGCCTGGGACGTCAATATCGCCGCCCCAGATTTCATCAGGATGGCACCGTCACCATCGGCGCGGCTGCCGTGAGCTGTTCACCTTCGTTATCTTCCTTCCCACGGCGGCAGCTCATTGTCTTCAAGCCAGCGACGCGCTAAACATTCAGCATCATTGCGTCATGCGTCGCTTCTACGACAAAGCAACCTTGCGTCCGCGCACATTCGCTGGTATATTGATAATAAAACTGTGAAATGCTTATCTTCGAATAAACAGCATTTTTAAAGATCGAAAGCGGACTGGCCACCAGCAACACGCTCACGGAGCCCACTTTTGTTATCAGAAAAGGCGACGTCCCGCCATGTTGATTTAACAGGTGTTCCTTTTCTGCGTTAGTTGCGCTTTCCGAAGCCGGTAAAGTGGAAAATATTTGTTCGCATGACTCTTACAAAAGCATGCTTAATCAATATGTCTTCGCTCAGATAGATAATCTCGAGGATGGGCTCCAAAGTACTTTTTCTTCAGCCATTTAAGATGAATACTTGAAATTGTAATTACTGTAGCTTCGTTAATTACGCACACAATGTCTCAACTTACTCCTTATCTAGAGGTTGCCAATATGAACACTCGAACGACAAAATGATCTCACCAAGACTTGTGTTGGTTAGTATTTTTATTTGATGCAGTTAAAAACAGCCGACATACTGATATTGCAGTTGGCTTGTATGAAGCAAGTGTGAAAGAATGGACAGGTTTTGTTGGCGTAAATCAAGTTCATGAGCTTAAACGCACCTGCCCAGCCGTGCACTCCTGCCTTTACAATAGATTCTGCTGCATTATACAAGAAGCACCTCAGCGCTACGGTACATCACACAAGGTGTACGAGAAGAGTGTGTGTGCTCCTGATTACATTTCTGAGCGTTGCTGCCATGAGGCTGGTTTTTCTGGTGTGATTGGCAATAAACAGTCGGCAGACGCTTAAGCTTTTCCTTCAAAAGTGGAACGCAATAGCATTTAAAGATCTCTGACTGCTCGAATATACCGCATGTCATCTATCAAGGCATGGCATGTACATATACCTAAATTTGTACGAAAATTTGTGCTCGCTAACAACGCCGCCGACGCCGACAGGAGATATTCTGAGACAATGGGGCACTTAACACTTTAGCGAGCATTGGATGTATTCTTCAACACTTTGAAACAGATGGAGCAGCGTGGACATATACGTTAGAATGAAAGGTACTAATGTATTAGGATGAGTGTTTGCGGCATATATTTTGGCTGCGTAATGTTATGGCCTTAAAAATAAAATACTGGAATTTTGGGACAGTTATCGCTGACGTATGTAGAGTCACATGAAATATGAGCTCTGACACAGCGTCCGTGATGGAACTGGCCTCTAGACTACAGGGCTAAACATTGACACGCGAAATACTGGTTTAATAACTACCAGTAAGCTGAAAGTGTTTAGCTCTGGAACTTATGGTATGCCTGCGCCGCTATGCAGTCTTGGTGGCCCCTTTTACCACGCGCATTATACTTCAGCTGATTTGGAAGCAACAGTACATTATTTATTTTTTACGGGCGAGCTTCCTTTAGGGTCTCACCACTGTTCCAAAGTTATCGCTTAGCTCAAGACACGCCTGCATGTATTTCATGTGTCCAGAATGTCACCACGGGTTCAATAGCGAAATAGAGTAATCTAATCAGACTGCGCCCGTGAAGCGAGTACTGGCGTGTACATTCTCGATAACATTTCAGTGCCCGCGATTGCGCTGCAATACACGACCACTCAAATCTTATGAACGGTTGCTTTCATTCGTAGATCAGATTCAGAGGAAGCCCTATTTTGCGCGCAGCCATCGTTGTGCTTTGAGTGTTACTTTCTTTTCCAGCGCAAGCTCGCCTTTATAATGATCTATTCGTGACTCACTTTTTTGGAACTGCCTTGTTCTTCACATCACTACAACTTAACAGTATAGACGTGCTACATCTTCACTGAGTGAATACTGGGAAATGGAATAGGATTATTTATGCGTGTGCGTTTACTAATTTATAGAAATAATTTATTATTCACAACTGACTTTTCAATCTAAGAAGTTCTAAATGACAGCCACCCGGATACTCACTGAAGGTCTCGAGAACAAACAAACAAACATTAAATACTTATTAGTCTGCTCACGCCTGATGGTAAAGAAGAGAATTTCAACAAAAATATCCTTAGGATATTCTAACATTTCATGTGAGTTCCCCCTTTGCAAGCTGATACCGACTTGAAGGTGTTTCGTATTGTGTGTCCTTGACCTATGTCCAACCTTGGAACAAATGGTCATTCCGAATTTTTCATTTCAGGAAGGCGTGTTACCCACGTGCCTTTCACTCCGGTTCACAACCACGCAAAAGACGAAAGTTCTGGGTGAGTAGCGCTGTTTGTCCAAACCCGCGAGCTACCGTAACTCACCTCGCATGTATCGCTGTCATTTAGGCTTGGATAGGAAATGTATCTTTTATATTGACACGTGTACTTATATTTATCGGGCAACCACGTTTCGCCGCCTAACAAATGTTATCGCACAGCGCGGGACGCGTCTGCATGTATCCGAAGTTTCTGGAAAGTTATCGATGCTTCTATCCGCTGTCTGTTGTCGCCGAACCTTGTATTATCTGATTTCATCGCGTGACTCGAATGTTGTAGAACTTTGTGGAAGGCATGCGGGTCCCAACGATTAGTCTGGAATATTCGACGACTGTTGTGTAAAAGCCGACGCGCTTGACCCGCTGATCAGATTTTCGGCGATCGCCGAGCGTGTTCGCCACTATCGTTGTGCTATAAGTGTAGTCTGTTTTGTGGGCACAGGTTCGCCCAATAAAAAGTTAGTTTTGTCGTTCACAGTATTGCCAAGGCGGATTTAAAGTGGTGGCGAAGGCTGGGCCGAAAAGTGGTTTAGCGCGACTGCAGCACAACCAGAGGATGGGGGGCAAAACACTCATATAAAGAAATGATAAAGCTACAAAATTGGAATGTAATCTGCCAATAGAAAAGAAAAAATATATTAGCACCTTGTTTTATGAAAGCTGTAAGTCATTTTATTAAAACCTGGCAAATTTTGTATTTTTGCAACACTCTTGACCTGCCCCCTATTCATGAGTGTGCGGTGCATTACAGCGCGTCTTTGCAGACCTTGTTTCGATACCCGGCCACAGTGGCGGGAGCTTACGAAGCGATTTCTTATCGCCAGCTGTCTGCGATGGCGCGCCTGGTAAAGCGTATAAATTTAGCTCGCCGGTCTCAAAATGCTCCTTTTGCGAAGTTTTCGTCGTCCTTGCACGTCGCTTCTTTGTCACCGTTCGGTAAGATTTGCAGCCCGCTGCACCGCTGGGGCAGTTTTCTCGGTTTTGTCGTTTCCTTCGGCGTGCGGCCAGTGCGAAGTCTTTTTCCGTCTTTGCACGCTTCGCGCTCTTCTTTTGAAGCGCTTAGCGCTTCATTTCAAGATGAGCTTGCGGCATGTGAAGAAACGATGCTCCGTGGTACACTGCGACAGCGTGGATAGTACCATTGGTGTCACGCTACACCGATTCCCGCTGGACTTTCACAGGTGAGCTCTTGACAGTGTCGTCTGCTCTAGGTATGCGCGATAGCTTCGATATGGTTTCGCCGGGCTGTTCGCTCGTGTTTCATAGCTGTAACCCGTTCGTGCGTACTTGGCTTCATGTTTTCGGGGATATTTATGTACTACACTGCAGGGCACACACTTTCAGTGCTGAGGTGTGCGAAAGAGGCCCACATTTTTCTAATTTATAGTGAGTTTCATGCAGCTGACTATCACCAACGTGAACTTCACACCGGGCTCTCAGGAGCAACCACGTGCACGCTACTGACCGGGAGGCCCATTTAGAACAAAGTTTGCTACCTGACAGCTCTGAGTACGACATTGTTTAGTTTTGCAAAACCATGAAGCCAATTTGAGCATCCCCTCGCAACTGGGAGTATCGAAACTCAGCATCGTGTATGTGCGCGGCTTTGAGGAGGCTTTAACTGGATTCGCTCAGCAGGAGTTATTGCCTGCCTTGGTATTGCTGTCCTACATATACATGACTGTCAGGGTAATTTTAAACGCACTTCACTCTCGTCACTCGTTGAGCTTAGAAAAGCAGCTAGCCGCGTGGCATGAGGATGAGCGTTACCGCACTCTGGGGCGCAGAGAGCTTGGCGCGAGCATTTACTACCATAGTTCAGATGTAATGCAAGTATAATTTACTGCAGTTAGCAGTGACAGGAATAATGACGCATTGGCGTTTCGAGTATGCGTATTCCTTTTGGCGCAGTTGTATCTAACGTGCATGTTGCATCACGTCCAGGTGCCGAGCGTGGGCGCAGTTCTGCCGCAACGTCAGCCTGGAGAAGAAGGCGCCATCGCAGCTACGAGAACTCCGGATTTGCTCGAGGCACTTCGAACCATCTGTGTATCTGCCGTCAGGAAGGCTGCGACACGATGCTTTGCCTACTCGAGCAAGCATTGCCGGTAATTTTTGTTATCAAACTTTTAAGGCATTCGCCGCTCTTGAAATGTCAGGTTTTGTGAAAAAATGAAATTTTTCCTTTTTGTCGTAACTGTAAACAGTCTAGCGTCTTTTGCAAAACGAATTATGTATCTGTCTTGTGGCTTTAAAAATTACAGTAAATTTTTACCTGCACCCTGCTAAGCGAAAACGAAAATGGAAGTATCGCTTTCACGTGAGCACATATAATTATATACATGTCGTGTGTGTGTGTGTGTGTGTGTGTGTGTGTGTGTGTGTATATATATATATATATATATATATATATATATATATATATATATATATATATATATATATATATATATATATATATATATATATATATATATATATAATCGTTTTACGTCTCTTGCATGCAAGTTTAGCGATTCAACAGTTGTCAGTATTTGAATAAACTAGACGCTCACACAAGGGGGTGCTCCTGCCCTTTTATTTGTGTACTTTCTGTATGCCGTGCGACATTGTACAAGGCGTATTTTTCCGCTGTTGGGATCGAAACTTCTTTTCTCCCGGTATGCACTGTACACTGTATGTGAGGTTCGTGACAAATGTCCAACATAGCATAGAATTAGGTTTGTGCTTGTGGTAAGCTAATGGCACAAGCTTAGTAGGCGAAGGGTGCTCAAGCGAATTTCTAGGCACTGGTGCGGAAAAAGTACACTGACGGTGTGAATACTCTTGCCTGATATTTCCGGTAAAAAAAAAAAAGATAATGGAAGTGGGATATTTGGTAGTCTTGTATGGCAAAGGGCTCCAAAGGATCTTAACGTGAGTCTGTCAGTCTTCCGGTTCAGGCTGTTTGATGCCACTAGCCACTTCAGCAACGGAAACCAGGCGACTCTACATGTTTTGCAGCAAGTGGGAGTTGAATCTTTCATATTCACCGTGAAACCTTGTCTCATGAACGGTCCCTGTCGTGTCCAGAGGGCATTCTCGTCCTTCCTTTGATAGCTCAAAAGATGTGAGGGGGGAAAAAAGGGTGAGCCTTCCTAAATGTTTGATGAATTTTAGTACTCCAGAACTTTGCTTTCTTGTATGCAGAGCTTCTTTTTTCACCTTCAGTCTTATAAGGATGCAATCTTATGCCGACTTGGGCAAGGTACGCTTGGTGAAAAGCTTCTCGAGATATTGTGTGCTCATGTGTTATGTATCAAAGCACGCACTGAACGATTATAGAAATGCACTAATAATTGTTTGTGTTGTTGCCTTTTACCTCAATATTCATGCTAGCGAAAGCCAATGTTTGTACAGGTTTTTATTTTTTGCGATAATTGCTTACGAATTCATTCTTGTTGCATCTCATTGCGTAGGCCATAGGCTGACCTGCATAAATCTGTAAACAATATGGGGCGCATTACTTGATTTGCGAGCTATCGTTGTTTGTGTGATAGGCGAATTTCGCACTCTTCAAAGTAAAACATAGCATATGAAAATTGCAAATGATTTACTGGTGCTCCACAGCTGCTGATGACTTCAAACTAATGTGCCTAACGATTAAGGGTGGTAAACAGAATTTTAATTGATTGGATAAGCATTTTTCTTTCTAGAGTGATGACAATGTGAACCGCATGCTGTGGAAGCTATAGTTCTTTGGAAATTATTTACTATAAAGGTACTGAATTCTTTCTCTCCGCAATAATGTTGCCATTTCAGACACCTCAAGCGAATGCAGCAGCGACATGGACTGTTCACAATCTCTGAGCGAAACTTCGGCATCAGTGCGCCGGGCTGGAGAACCAGGTGAGCAGGGTTGTATGCATAACTGACATAAATCTTTTGAAAATGGTGACGACTGAAAGCTCATTGGACTGCTTCCTATGATAGCTGCTGTCTCCGGTGAACCTGTTTCCAAGGGGTACGTCCAGAGTCGGCCGTCCCAGTCGCTGCTACACTTCCAAGAAGGTGATTGTAATTTCGTATCTGCTCGAACAGCCTGAGGAGGTATGGCTCAGAAATATGCTACAATTCCTTGCCTGTGCGCTGTGCAGATGCAGATGGTGCCAGCCCTACTGGTTCTACGCTGAACCAAGCTTGTTCCCACGCCAGTGGCTTCATAATGGTTCAGTGTAAGTGTTAATTCCGCCTGTGGTGCTTAGTTATTATTTGTGCATTGTTGGGTTGCTGGCTTCCCTGTCAGAACTGTGCTGTCACTATATTTTGTTCTTTATATTCTGTGGGCGCAGCTGACCACACATATGCAGGACCAAGCACTGAAGCAAGCGCTTCATCTCTGGAACCTGGCACGGCAGGGGTGGCCGCAACACTGTCAGCGAGTGCTGATCTGTCACCAGGAGCTCCGTTCAGCAGTTCGCCTCTTTCTTATGAAGGTTAGCAATTTTACAACGCTTTCGCAATATTGCGCACTTTTTGGTGCTACAGGACTACATGCAGCTATGACTAAATCCGACGTGGCAACTTATTGCTCTTCCGTCGACTCTGTACGTTGCAGGATCTTTCACCAGCCCCATCAATGAAAGGCGGCCACTGCAGAAACTTCGAGCCAAGCTCAGGCAGCTGCGTAACCGCAACAGGAGGCTGCAAGGACTGCTGCTTCAGCGCCGTCGCATGAAGACCACTGCCGAATTGGTAGATAGTCTGCGTGAGCATTTAACACCAGCTGTTGCTGCTTTTGTTGAAGCTCAGTTAAAGATCCACAATGTCAGCAGGTTTGGCCGTCGATGGTGCAGCCAAAACAAAACCTTTGCTTTAGGTTTATACTTCCACAGCCCAAAAGGTTACAGATGTTGCAGGAAACTCCTGAAACTTCCATCTGTTGGGTCACTGCAGCTGTGGCTTGCACGCGTACCATTGAGGGTTGGATTTTACCCTGAAGTTTTTGATTTGATCGAGAAAGGGCAGCGTCTTTTCCACGGCAAGACAGGGCTTGCACCATAATTTTTGATGAAACGCATGTTTCAAAGGAGCTGTCGTACAATCCAGTGTCGGACAGATTTGAAGGCCTTGAAGAGTACAGTGCAGCACAAGGTCCAAATCTTGCAAACAAGGCGCTTGTGTTCATGGCCAAAGGAATATGTACGCCGTGGAAGCAGCCTCTTGGCTACTTCTTTGCAGATAAGGCAGCGCCTGCAACTGTTCTGCATGACCTTCTCTTCAAATGACACAAAATGTTGGTTGGAGCTGGATTGCAGCCTGTGGCTGTGGTTTGTGATCAGGGGAACCAAAATGTTTCTCTGTTTTCGAAACTTGTGACCCCTGAAAAGCCGTACTTAAGTGTGAATGGTGAACCGCTTTTCTTTATTTTTGATCCACCGCATTTGCTCAAGTGCTTGCGCAATATGCTCTTCAAGTATGACTTCAGGGTAGGCAGTGACACAAGTAAAAGCTCGTACATACGACAGGCTTATGAGAAGGATCGAGAAATGCAAATTCGGTCCATCCCAAAGTTGAGTGCCCGGCACTTTAATTTAACTTTTGCTTCGAAGATGTCTGTGAAACTCGCAGCACAGGTATTCAGCAATCATTGCGCTGCTGCATTGTGCACATTGGTAACATTCCAACAGTTGCCATCAGAGGCTATCCACACAGCCAGATTTGTTGAGAAGATCGATAGACTCTTTGACAGTCTAAATACTTCACAGAAGCGGGGAAAGTCTCCGTATGCATCTGCAATTTGTGCAGGATCTGTGCATGAAGAGTTTTTGGAAGAGCGTATTGCAGTTTTCGAAAACATCGAAGTTCTAGGCTGTGTGCGGCAGCCTCTTTGCATCCGTGGCTTCTGCCAAACTATGAGGGCTGTGCTGCTGTTAATGGAACCACCTGGCCTCTCGCTATGGTTTGACATACCTCCTTACCAGGCACCTGAACCAGGATGCACTTGAAAACACCTTTGCTATTGTTAGGTCGAAATCTGGATCGAACAGCAACTCGTCTTGCCGGCAGTTTCAAGCAGCATTTAGGCATCTTTTAGTTAGCAACCTTTTCAAACTGTCGGAAAGCAGCACCTGTGCTGAAGACATGTCTAGCCTTCTAGCCACTCTCCCAGTTTGTTTATCTAAGTCTGCTCCTTCTCTCTGTACAGCTGCCACATCTTTGCCAGTTGCAGTAGAAGTTTTGCCATATGATTATCAGTCTCCAATACTAGAGAACAACATTGTCTATTTTGCTGGCTGGCTTGCCTACAAGTTTATGAATGATCACAGGTGTGTTACAGGGCCACATACGTGCGAGGTGAGACTAGAAAATGCCGCCTTTGCCGATCAGAGCCAAGTTCTCTTGTACTTAAGTGTCAAATCCTGGAGAAGGTGACTTTTGGAGCCTGTCAGTTCCTACACCCTCGTTTGTAGCTTTCATCAATGCTTGCGAGCAGGTTTTTGTCGCATCTAGTTCCAATATTGTGGGAAAAGAACAAGTAGGGCATGATCTGTGCATGTTGCTTCATGCCAAGGTAGAAAAATCGCTGACTGTGTGTGGTGATGACGTTTATGATGGTTTGTTTGCCCTGTTCGTCAGGGTGAGGCTGCATTGGCTTGCACGGAGAAAAAATCTTGAACTGCACAGTCAAACTACTAAACGGAAAGCCACGAAGCAAGCACTGAGGCTAAGCAAATGAAAAGGATGCAATTCCCGAGCTGTTGGCTGAATATTTTGTGAAGTTGCAGGCTATTATGCAGCCTGTGCAACAAATCAGCTTAGTCTGGTTTAACGGTTGCAAAGGGTTTTTTTTCTGGTTCACAGCCTGGTTTTATTCTTTTATTTTTTAGTTGTGTATTTTGATTTGCTAGGATGTGACGTGGTTGCTCACAGGGGCAATCGTTTAACAATGTAGCATCTTTCATCGTTCATTCCACTATGTCACTCTTTTAGGGTACTTTTATGCCATGTACAGCCTGTTCAAGTGTCACCTATGTACTTGTGCAATATTGTCAGATAAAACGCCATACCGATAAAGCGAATGCCTCTGAAAGGAGACTTTCTAGGCAATGGATTAACCTAGTTTCCGTGGCGCTGGGATTAATTTTTCCACCTGCTCGCCCCCCCCTGCAGTTCCGTGCTGGCCGGTATAATGAAATCAACCATTGTCATCATAACTACCACTCGGCACCACTGGCTACCAGGCCACCTTTTAGCAGGCTAGTTGCATCTCAGAGTTTTTAGTGGGATCTTTGTCAGCGCAACGAACAGAACAGCGCTGGACTTTTATCTGGCTATATTGTAGCGTACAGTGCACTGATTACATGCTTTACTGCCCCGCGAATGTCCTTGCACTTCACTGTACGCTGTACTTCATGTGTACTTTTGTTGACGTAAAATTACTTCAAATTGATCCGGCTAACGACTAGAAGTACTCTGGAAATGGTACGCCGGCTCAATATATGGTATTTGCTCCTACGTTGAGCACGTTTGAGGGTGCTAAAGCTGGCTTTAACATTGCCTTGCAGATGTAAACGCACCTGCTATATTCTTTCAGCTGAAGAAATTAAATGTGAAGAATAATCCCAGTGTGCTCTATGGTCTGTGTTGATGCGCCTACTTATGTCATGTTATGTTTGCTTCAATTGAAGCTGTCGTAGCATTGTTTTCTATACTTCTCGATTTCCTAACTGACAACGTTCGTGGCACTTCAGGGCTTTTTCCTATCTGCACTGTGACTATTGAGATGATTAGCCAACTTAAACAATATTGCTTGTGCTGCCTGTGACATGTATTTTTTGTTTGTGTGCCAAGGGTGTGCTTTGTGACTGTATTTGTTTGGTTGCTGCAATAAACAATGAATATGAAACTATGAAAACCATACTTGCCGTACACTCTATTGCGAACTGTGCACTTGAGCCAGTGCTTTGTGCATCATACCTTGCTGTACTCAAAAGTACTAGCACCAGTATTTGCACTACGAATCATGCATGCTTCGCCAGTGTCTGGAAGTGTTGCTGCCTTTCTATGCTGCCCCTCCTTTACCAGTCACTTTCATTGCGTTCCCAATTGCACATTAACAAGGCCATAACTAGCAGGAACTCGAGCACATTTGACTGGCAAAGGTTGGGGCGCGCTGAAAGGCAGCAACCTTCGAGAGGTACGGGCTCGAAAACGCGGATTCTACAGAAAGACCGCTTTATAATTCGCGCCAAAAGCATACGTATGCGTGACGTCATTCTACGTCACGTTTGCGTAGTTTGCCCCCCAAAATCCAGGGGGCGCTGGAGTGCCCACGAGCCGCCATTTTTTGGACCAATGGGCGTCTATGGAGCCTTCGCTACCAGTACATCTACCTTGGAAAGGCTGCCACGGAGTGCTTGTGACGTTTAACCTAGCTTGTTTACTCCGTAGCATCAAAAAGGCAAAATACAAAGGAAAAGAAAGAGAAAAACCGTATCAGGACCATGGAATCAATCATCGCTCGTCGCGACTAAACGCTTTTAGGATGATAAGTCAATTCCAGGCGACGAGCGGCTATATACGCTTTATCAAGAAAACTGATAACGCCCGCGGGACAAGCATTGTGGCGAAGTTAAATGCGCAGGAACAGCTTGTAATTATTTTATTTTTGTTTTGTGGACATCACGCGTCACCGCGGGAAGTTTGAAAAGTTTAAGCTCAGTACGCCACGTGGTGGCACTCACGCGAACTAAACCCCCGTGTGCAGAAAAGCTGGATACGCTCGACTTAGGTATCGTTACACGCACTTGTGTCGCGCTTTTTATGGGTGTCCATGCGTTTATCATTGAGGTTGGGTGGTGTCGCCTCAGTGTGTCTTAAAGCGAGCGTTAACTACCCATGAAAATAGTATGTTTGCCATATGCGTGCGCAGACAGAAAACAAGTGAGCGCTGCCTTTCTTTTACGCGTGGGCGTATGTGCGCCCCGCTCTGAAGGTTCGCGATGCGGGTGTACGAAGCTGGGCGATAAAAGCTGGCACAGCACCGAGAATGAGGTCAGCGAGGCATCTGTCATGGTTTATGATGGATGATCTAGATAGGAATAGGTGAGGGGCGCTGCAGCGGACGTCATTGGCACAGCTGGCGTGATGCGAGCTCGCACAGTTAGCACGGTGCGCAGCGAATGGCTTCAAGCACTGATATAATTGGGCGCACGGAGAGGCACCTAGTGAATCCTGTGTCGGCACATGGAAAGAACACTCGGTGCTTCATCGCTGTGGAGTAGTATGGACGGATCGGGTCCTGCTCGAGGTCTTGGAGCTGAACGGTGGTGTAGAAGGAACGAGATGCAACGGAAGCGCCGCGTGGCACCAACATGAGTTTACCGTTCCCGAAGTTGTCGCTAAACGCCAAGCCCGGGCCGCACGTGCTCGGCAATACATATAGAGTAGACGTGCCCAGTAAAACAACGAATAGCATGCAACTCGACTAGCGTCAAGACGAGCGTCCCGTCCTGCCCAATACCGGGCCTAAATCAACGCGGAATCAGCGGCACAACGAGAACAAACAATAAGATGATAAGATAAAAAATAAAAGAATTATTAGATAAACCATGACTTCAGAAAGTACGTGCACTCGCGTTAAATACGGGCTCACTTTGTGGAACGATGGTCGTATTTGGTTATTTTTGTGGGTCATGGGTCACTTGGAACGAGGTTATTTTCTTGGGTGACCTTTGGGGAGTGGTATTGCTGGACTACGCAAGCAAATATTTTTCAATGAAAAGACACAGTGCAAATGTCCATAATTAGAGTTTCGTCAGTTCGTCAATTGAAGTTCATATGTCTAATTAAGACGCCCAATGAGCGTTTCCAATCTCAGTATTGGCTCATTGACATCGAGATTGAGATCATTGGGCTTGAGACGTTTCACACATACACGCACACAAAAAAAGAAAGCTTGCAGTAGACTTTTCATAACTCATAAGATAAGTGTTATTGACCCTTTGAAGGGCAACTCTGGCGATTTTGTGATGTCAACGGATGTCGATGAAATTTCGTGGGTGCGTTCCTCTGAACACTTCCGTCATATCCTGAGAAAGGCAAGTTTGAGAGTTGCACACATTTTTCACAAATGAATTTAAAAAATTGCATCGAACCCCCTACCTTGCCTCCTCAGTTACAGGTCACATTGTGTATGACGTCAGGAGTGCTCCGTGCAGAGTATGGCGGGATCGTACAGACAACAGCGACGGGAGCGTCGAGGAGTTGACGATTGTGAGCTACTGCATTGTGTGAGAAGTTGCGGTCGCGAGAAGTAGCGTTCCCTGTAGACGGGCAAGAAATTAAGGGCAAGTGGTGCTGCGTTGTTGGCTGCGTGAACTTGGCTTTAGCAATCCGCACACACAGCTTGAGCCGATGCCGATGGCGTTCAGCAGAGGTTAAGCCTATATGTTACAGTCACGTAGTTAATGCATCTACTGCTGCCGGAGCTGAGCGCCTGACCTGAAGCTAATTATGCCAGCGGGATGAAGAAAACTCCTTCTGTTGTTCAGTTTTTACCATACGGCTTTGAAGTAAACCATTCCTCGTTTCGCACAGTGCGATGCACAGTGCGACACACAAAAAGCGAGAAGCGAAGACAAGGAGCAGTATCGACATCAGTACCCTGCCGTTTTCCACGGAAAGCTGCCCGCCGCACTCACCGGCACTTCCCTAAATCAAATGGGTGTATTTTTTAGCATTGTCATGCCAACTGATTATTTAGCTTCCGAGATTCACTGCTTGTCTCGTATTCCAAATAGGCAGCAAGCGTAGGCCCCTTCGATACAGCAGCGTAAACAACCACCTCGTTCAGCAGCCAGTGGTGTTAATACTGGCATCGGCGTTACCGTGAGAAAACTACGCGTTCTCTAAATGAACGATCACATGCACGAATTCCTCATCCATGTCCACTTTGTGGAACATATTGCGTGCATGAAGAGAATACGAAGACTGATTAGTAGGCAGCATAACAACGCTCGCATACTAGGATTTCACACTTGCTGTTTTTAAAGGTGTGTGGTCGCTCACATCAGCGCAATTCAAAGTTATGCAATGGTGCTTACATGCACAAAATTTGCCTGTCTTGATAAGTTCTGACGTTCGTTTATGTCACCGATGAGAGGCTAGCATTATATCAAAAGCGAACGACGAGTGGTCGCTGTACCTGCCTATGTAAAAGAATGCACTGGGGTGCTATGCAGGATGCGCCGAGTTTGGCGAAACTCGGGATCTTCACGAGCTCTGGCGACACCCCAAGATGAAAGCACAAATGGTACCGAGACACAGTTTATCTTTCGAGAAGCCTCCAGTTTCATTGGTTTATCTAGATTCACTCTGGGTGGCTATCATTCCTTGGGCGTTGCCTTCTGGGCGGTCGACAAACTGGGGCTCACGTGATCATACCGTCGGTGCATGGTCGCGCCTTCTTTCACTAGTTTGTCGTTCCACCGAGTGCATTACACGCACATGTGAGTTATAAAACAAATGCATTTAATACAATATTATTAGTTAGTTTAACGTGGTTTAAAAGCTTTTTAAAGCTTACAAGATGTACACTGAATGTGTATTCGACTAATTTGTAATTTAGTACGCTTCACATTATACCACGAGGGAACGCTGTGGTGGCGTCATCACATACGTTCATCGGGCGAGCATGGCGGCTAAACATCGAAGAGGCCCAGTGTAAACAAACTCGTACAACGAGCTTGCAGTGCGCGACGTAGTGATCAGGCTCGACGATGACCACTATTTCTTGGATAGTTCTGTTCCTCCGTGAGCAATCTTTCCGTGCACCCCGAAAGACTGCGAATAGCTTAGGCGATTTTACAGATCGCAACGCGTACTTACTGTTCACGGCACAATCCTGAACAAACAACTTATCCGGTGCTGCTTCTGTGAGTGCGCTGAGTTCCTCCACTCTGCGTGACTGCGAGTGTCACGAATATTGCATAGTGTGTGCAAAAGGAAGACAGCCGATATAGCTACGATGCGACAAGGAGGTGGTGCCGACGATGGATCTCGCAACCAACACAGTGACGGAAGCATCGACAAACTGCAGATAAGTATATTTCTACTGTTTCATATTTAGCATAATAATAGTGCACGGATTAAGTCTCTTTCGTAGTAACGAACTGAATGTCCTGCAGTTTAAAAAAGGCATTGAGAGCCAATGAGTGTTCGTGCTTTTACATGTACGTGGGCCCGCGAAAATATGGAAAAGATAAAGGTAACCTTCACTAACTTAGTGATATAACAGAAGTTCACCAGTGACATTCAGCCCGCAGAATCTATGGAAGAGTATCTTTATCCAGGTGCAATATCAATAGCAGGTGCTGATATAAAGCAGGAAACTTATACAAAAATTTCATGGGTTGAACAGCACATGGGAGGCATTACCGAATCGTGATCGCCACGTTACCGATATCCTTGAAAAATGTTTAGAATCGTTGCCTTCTACCGGTTATGCAATATGGGACATAAACCTGGAGGTTAACAAGGAAACTTGAGAAGTCGAGGACTGTGCAGAAAGCGAAGTAACAAAAATTGTTAAAGATAGCATTAAGGCAGGAAGACAGTGGCGTAGTAAACCGTAGCAACTGATATGCTAGTTGAGATTAAGAAAAAAAAAAAATGGAATCGGTGGGCAAGCCATGCACATCTTCAATCACCTGTTGCCAATTTATAACAGGCGATTACATAAGCGTGACAGAATGGATGTCAAGGAGAGAGAACTGCAGCCGAGGATGGTAGAAAATTGCGTAATGGGACAAAAATATTATGTTTGTAGGCATAGGATGCAATCAGCTCGCATAAGACGGGATTGTAGGGAGCGCCATTGATTTTGCAGTGAACAAAAATAGGTTTGTGGTGCTGACAGTAGAGACTCGTGAAGGTTCGAGGACACGTCAGCTGTTGGCACACTAATAAACATTACAATTGGCTCTGAAAAATACAACCCGTTATGAAAAATAAAGCAATGTTGTCCCGACAATTTGTTTTATTATGCATACACTAAAGGCTTCCACAGTCAAGGGCAGTTAGTACCAATAGTGCAATGAGCATTTTTATTTGTAAATAATGGTTTATATGCGGTTGATTCATTCCAACAATCCACTTTTTTTGCAGCAAAACATTCTGCTGCTGGAGGCACTCAACCGCCTGGTGGCAGTAGGCGAGCGCCAGGCACATGCTCTTGAGAGTGTGGCAAGGTCCAGAGGGCTGCTCTGCAACAGTAGCATCAGTGCACTCACTGCTTTCCAGTCGAGCCCCCAGAACACACCTTATAAAGGAGCTTTCACTTTATTATTTTGTTTATTATTCAAGAGCATGAATAAAATTATTGCAGTAAACATTGTGCTGTGCATATTGGGACACTTGTAACATGCACTTGATGTCTCTTCAAAATGGGCAAACACATAAGACAACCTGGACCGTGTAAATGAAAAAGACACTAATACAGCATATACGTCATTGTGCTGTTTGTTCTTTCTATGTGCAAGAATACAGTGGGTATGCATAGCCACAAGATGAACGGTGTGTGTATTTCACAATGAGAAGACAGGAAACGGCATGACCTTAATAATGCTATCACATATAGACTGTGCACATGAATGCAACACTCCCCGATTTAAACGTGCCATTACATGCACGTTCGATACCACATATTCTTTAACAATGTCATATATTTGCATGTACTAATTTTCACACAGCTTAAGCGCATGCATAGCTCACTTGTGATGTATCCATTTCATAGGCCTTTGTCCTTTTGTGTTGTATGAAAAGCGGCATCCTCTAGTCGGATACAACTTCACAAGACAGGAGAGGCCCCGCCCAGATGACCAAAGCGCAGCAGCCGATTGCCTCCACGTCTAAAGAAATAGTCCCTCTCCAATGAGCGGGTATTAGTGCGTCCAGCGGCACAACGTCAGTGTAGAGTGTGTGCCCATTGGTGCAGGCTTGTATTCACCTGCCGTTGAAGTGCAGATTCTGCGGCCTCCTAAAGTTGTATCCGACTATAGAATCACGTAATGCCTTGCACTGGTTGCATAGACTTTAGCAACTTGATAGCACAGAATGATCAGGTACAGAAATCTATAAAAGCACCCAAGCAAAGCTGGCTGGCCACACTTCCATTATGAGGGGTTGTAAACAGTTCTCACCAAATATTCCCATGACATCCTTGAAAAAGAGGTGGTGTTTGGCACTTTAGAATCAAAAACAGATTACAGTGAATGTTGTGTACCACGTTAAAACAAACTGAGCTTGGTTATCTGCACAGCATGTAATGAAAGCTTGTGCTTCACATGGGAAACAAAGTGCTCTGTCCAGTACAACTGTCGAGTTTGCTGTGGCACCTATTATGCCATTAGTGTCAACATACAAATTTTCAAAGGCCATTCATTTCACCATTATTTTTGTATGATGGTTCTTTCAATCAGTGCTTGTATTACATGAGCAGGTGGATTTGAAAGCAAAGCTTTGTTTGCAAACCTTCAGACTTCCATAATTGTGTGGCAAGGCACTGGCATGGTGTCGAATAGCTCACACTTCCTCGGTCCTGCACCAAAGAGGCCCAATGCTCTATTTGAAGATGGATCGCACAACAATTCGACGGCACACAAAGAAGAGTAACGCTCACAGAAGAGCGTTCGGCTGTGTATTTCTCTTTGTGTCCCGTCGAATTGTTGTGCAATTCAGCTTCAAGCTTCTATACCGATACAACGAGTCTTCAACCTCACCAATGATCTAGTTATTAAGCCACAATGGCGCACATCTTTGAAATGTCCCAACACGAATTAGCTCTCCAACAAATCACCACAAGCATAAAATTTTGCTGCACAGGTGTATGCACGTGCCATATTCTGTACGACTCAACTCGCAGGAATCAAAGGGGCACGCATTAACCAGCCTTACTGCTGCCGTTACCATCATCATCATGACACCAATAGAAAGACAGTGCTGCGTTTCAGTAAAGGGAGTGCCGGAGGGAAAGGCGTGACAGCGAGGCTTGAGGCTTACAATAAAAATAGCATTTACAAGACATGTTCAATGCCAAAATATGCTGCATATTGCTCATCCTACTTTAGAATTGCGGCAAGCTTTTACACGTTTGAGCATGTCACAGTTTGTGTAATCATTGCTCTAAAGCTGTACAAATGGTCTATTCGCTCTGCAATCTTTATTTTTATCATGGCGGGTTAAAGACCCACTTTTCATTGGCATCTGCACCACATTTCTCCCGATATGTAATTTTGCCTTGGTGGTTCACAACATCTTCACGCACACCGAGTTCTGCAGAGCATTGGATCTGCATTGTTCTACTGCTGAAGAATTAGAGCCCTATTATGAGACGAAAATATACGATTTGTCCATACAGAATAACGCTCCCCCCCCCCCCCCCCCAAAAGAAATACACTGAACCACTGGCACATGCACCAACAGTGAACACAGCAAACACTCTGAAGTATTTTCTTCATGCAAGCCAGCACACTAAGATTCTCAATGCATTTTCAATTTGCCATAAATGCATAGGCACAACCGGCTTGGCGCGACTTCCGCATCTCGCACTGCAACAAATTGTGCAATGCCTTGCTGTTTCATAGTGTGGCCGATAGATGACGCATGACCAAAATTCAGCATTATGCATACTAAGTAACTTGTACTAAGTACTAAGTAATCTCATAAAAAAACCCAAGTTCTTTATGAGATTAGCATTCACAGGGTACTTCACACAATTTGTGATATCCATTTATCTATTTACACTTCATTAACCTCTTTCCCCAAAAAAGTGAGCCATTTGGAAGGCACCCTGATAGACAAGTAGAACAATCGGTAAAAAGTCAGCAACCAGCGAAAAAGTCAGTATCATAGGCTGCCGCATGTGTGACGTCGGAAACACAAACTTTAAGTCGGCTACAGAGAAGTGACAAATTTGGCAATATGGTGCGTCTAGACATTGCTTCAATGCTAATCACAGTAACGCTGACATCGAAGGCACCTTAATTCCTACGTACGTTGCGTCGACACACCCGACTACGTTCGTAATGTTTCCGCGAAGAACCGTTTTTTTATAAATGCCCGCTCAGCCGCAGTCTTCGGGAAAGCCAGCCACCGCTTCCGCACAGCCGCATCAATAAGCGCATCAGACATCTCTGACACAGAGGCTCACAATAGTTTGATGACGTCCAATGTAACGCTCGGCGCCGACGCTTCCCTGAAAACTCCCAGTCCCGTAGAAACGGAGGGCGCAGAGGACTTGCTCTTCAACGGTGAGCGAATGAAGCCCGCCACGCTGTCTCCACAGACGAGAGTCTTCGCCTAGCTCGTCACACAGCCAGCGCACTGATGTCTTCGACAGTCCAAAATGACGCTGAAACTCCACGGCGGTCATGTACGCGAACGGGTCCAGACGGTCATACTGACGCTTGCTGCCGCTGGCGGCAATAACACAAGGTGCTGCTGCCGCCGCCATGTTCCCGAGTTGAACTCGGAGGGGGTTTCGCGATGTACGAGTTTAGCACGAGTTCGCCTGTCAATCAAAGCCAGAGGTCACGCCCCGCGCGAGGCATGTAACTCTTGTGCGCGCACCCACCACGGTTGGGCCACGCCCAACTTACCTTTCGGCAACAGCGACGCGGTGCCGAGCTGAGAGGCATCAACAATATTCACCACCGACATAAAACACGCACAACACACTGTCATCGGTGATGTACTGCGCACTACTATCAAAAACAAAGCGTTGACTGTCGCTGGCTTCTCGGGCTGAGATGGCCCCACAGCACGGTTTCATTGCCTGCATTGTGGCGACGTAGCGCACAGTAAATAATTATCGGCACGTCACTGTAGCTGCTTGCAAAGCGTCGATGCGCCGCGTGTGACGACGATGCTGAGGAGTACGTATCGCAGCAGTCGTTTGAGATGGCTGCTCTGTCATCGGTGATATATCGGAGTCACAACGTCGTAAACACGATCAGCGTCCGAGAATCGCTCGCTCTTCTAGACCCAGTGCAATGGCATTTCTTCATCACAAGCACTGCGCACTCAACAGTTCCACCACCTTCCTCAGTTCGAAGTCTCATTTCATAACCGCACACAAGAGCCCTCACCTGCCAAAATGCGATTGCTGCGGTGTCGTTACGATATCCTTCTGCGATCGCTGCTGGCTCCAGCATAAGTAATCCGCAAGCACCTTGGTGCGCACAAAACACTTAAATACTGCGTACATGCGCTCAGAGGCACTTTCACTGGGCAAGCGATGACAAGCGATGAATTGTGTCGATGGGAAGCACGCACTTCTTCGCAATGCATCGCCGAGGCTTCACGCACAAAGATAAACTGGTACATTTTCACTAAACTGCGTCACTACGGGCACTACGGACCACCATTTTGCATCGACAGCCGTTGCTCCCGTATTTATGACTAGTGTATCGTTTTTAGTTGGTAAAGAGGGGCCTTAAGGCGCCTGTGATGAACAGCCGTACCACGGCGCTGCGTTTCTATTCCCCTAATAAAGAAAGAGTGGTGATCACTGACATTATTGAGAATAGCACTGTAGCGCCCCTAGGCGACTTCTCACCGTATGAACTGCCTCGTGCGTGCGACCCGCTCCAATGGATCCGCTTCTAAGCTTTCGCCTCACTGTCGCCACTCGCGGCAAGAAGTGCAAAATTTAATAATTTGCTCGATCTCCGTTTGTCATCAGAAATTTCTAGCATTTAAAACTAAAAACAGACACTTAAAGAAATAAAAATGTTCATTATTTTATTTGTTGTATTTTAACGTATTCGTTTGAGCGAAAGCGTAGGTGCAAGAATGCGCCGCATGTACCCTGTTCGCATTCGATCGAGGATATACAGATAGTTGCCGAAAGAGGAGGCACGCCCTTGACGCGCCCGGGAAAGGCGTGGCAAGCGGCTCACGGCAAGTCTGCAGACCGACAGCGGGAAGAGTGACGGTATTGCTAAGTTGCGATAATCCGTTGATAACAATACGCGGCGCTGGCGAGTTTCGTTGTGCCGCCGTCTGCGCTTGAAACGTGGAAGCAGCGTGCCGCGCAGGGTGCGCTCATGTTGTCATACGCGGCTTTTTGTCTACATATTTTTTTGCCTGCAGCCTTTGCGCGTTTCACGCTATCTCCGTTCACTGACTGCCATCGAGCAAACTCGGGTAAAACTCGGGTGAACTAGAAACTCTGCGCATCCTGCATAGCACCCCTGTTCGGACCTTTGGACTATCAGCGGCGTTCTTGCGGTATACAAGTGCCGAAAGTCGTGCTCGACATCTCACAGTGAGCATGCGAGGTGCTTTCCTGAGAAGGGGCAACGCACCTAAAATAGCAAGCAGCACGTATAAAATTAGCGGTTAGGGCCACCCTTGGTCTTCATTTTCCAGCACGATATGTGGCGCATGGGCGCTGGCTCCCGTGGTGGCGGGTCGAACGCGAACGGCGATTCGCGGCTATTGAATTCGTCACCATCATAACCGTGAATATTTGACAGATCTGAAGAGATGATGCAGCTGACAATGCCACGCGAACGTCCGGCGCGGTTACGGTTCAGCCGAGTGTCTGCTCGTCGATGCCAGCGGGCGGGACGGGCGTGCCTTGTGCGCCTCCCCCTGTGGCGACACTCGTGGTTTCACCCGAAGAGGTTCACTCGACTGCTTGGTCAGGTCTCGGTTTCGTTTTTGCACGTTTTTTGCTTATTTAGAATTATTTTTGCAATTCCGAAACAATTTCACTATCAGACGCGCGATAGGGGGTTCTCTCGAGAGCCTAAATATTCCATTACCTTCATATGGACAAAAATCTCCGGAATCGCACTTTAAGCCACACACTTGTCTACAAGTCCCAATATGCGGCACTCCTCTATTTTACGATCTCCTGAACATGGCTAATCCTACGGATGCCGAAGTTATGAAGTAAGCAGCATAAAAAAAAAAATATCAGAACAACGTACTGAATTGAAAATGAACGCCAACTTGTTGATTTTTCTCATTTGCCGCAATAATTTTACAACCGAGCAATACCAACATCAATACTTTTTCATATTTAGAAATTCAGGCGAGAAAATGGCTGGATCAAAATTTTTTCCGTTAGTTCAACACTATTGGTGAAATTTATGCATCTAACCACCTATTTTACTATTTTATAATGAACTGTTCACTAATCTTTGAGTGTAATGAATGAAATGAAGTCGAATGCACCGCATCGTGATAACTGTGCAGCGCATGACTGCACGACACGGAGACGAGCGCCCCAAAAGCGTTTTGTCTGCTCGATTGTCAAACCGTTTTGAATGAACAAAATGCCCACTCAGCAGGGTAACCTCGTGTGCCATAAAAGAAGAGAATAAATATAACAACTAAGAATGCTTTGTTTAGGAAGTGTTTTACGGAGAGGTGGCTCAACAATGTTAGCAGGCACTTCTTCTCTCGAAGTGTCCGGATTACGTAGTAGCCTAGAAACGCGTAGCATTGCGCTTTCAGCTTGGCCCTGTCTACCACGCGTCGTTGATCCTCAAGACCGGCGCACGCGAGGCAATCCTCCCACTGTTATTCGGTCGCGTGTTGAGTCCAGGGTTGCGCCTACAATCCAAAGTTATATTTAAACAAATAACCAGCGCAATAAGAGTTAAACTGACTTTGAAGAAACCTTACAGATGTGTATCGAAGGTTCCCACGTGGGTATTATTGCGTTCACACTGTTAGAGCAATTCACGCTCTTTCCGGTGACTGTATTTGTATCTCTGTTTCTGTCTAAACGGTTTCTCGCCTACCTGTATTACTGGGTAGTACGTGTCCGAATGGCTAGCCTATCGCACAGATGTGCTGAGATAACATGCTTTAAAACCAACCGTCGGAGCAACTTGGGTCACTGAGTATGTGGGAATACGTACATATGTTCCCCTTTTCAACGAACCTCCTTAACGCCGGCATACGTCGCAATAGATGCGGGACTGGATCGCTACCGCTCTTCAACGAAGCTCATTGACGTCGGCCTGGAGCATCATGTATGTGCCACACGGTCTGTGCTGAGTTTCATTGAACTCCTTTGATGGCAACTTGGGTCACTGGGCATCTGCCGGTAAGCGTGTGACGCTTTTCAATCAACGTCCTTGACGCCAACTTGGGTGATTAGGCATGTGCCACTGGGAATGCGCCGCTTTACCAAGACAAAAGAAATCGGCAGAATGCAACTCACGATGGCTATCGACGGTAATATGTTTAGCATTGGATGGATACAGCGCCACAACGTATTGTCACTGTGGAAGTGTTTTACATGCGGCACGTACTACAGCCGGCTCTTTGACGCCCCCCTAAGAAAACTCTTCGCGAGCTAGCGGAGCTACCGCGAAGCCTGCGCTTGCAAAATGCATGGAACGCCAGTACGTGCGAACGCTGAGAAACGCGTAATGCATCAACAAGACTGCTCTCTCGCGCTTCTTTCTGAACACGCTGCGTCTTCTGATGACGTTGACATGAAGTCTATGCGTAGGGCCCGACACAAGGAGCGTGGCGCACTTGTTCCGGCGTACGCTGGTGATTGATCACTCGCTTTCCGCACAACCTTTCACGTTGAAGCTCGTTTAAGTGTTGGAGCAAAAAATTCATGAACAGCGGCACATGTTTAAATTTGATAAACTATGCAGACCTTGCTTCTGGTAATGACAAACACCTCTAACGTCTTTTGTGTGAAGATACCTTGAGAAAATACCAGTAATGCTCAGATAAGACGTACAGTCCCAAGTTTACGAAATGCGTTTAATTTTGGTGCCCATTCTAAAACACTATGGGTTCAGTGAAAGAATAATAATATCTATGAGAGTCATGAATAAGTAGTTAAAACGAGGAATTGTAATGAAAATAGTCTTCTAGAACTCCCCAGACCATCGTGGAAATTTAAAGGAAGTGATTGATAATGAAACTTAAGGCCGTTCATGGCCTATATGAGTATATTAGGTTTTATAACGTCAAGTTAGCGTTTCTTCTGGTTCTTCAGAAGCAAAGGCAGTGGAGCTAAAACTAGGCAGTCACATGAACAAAATCTTTTCATAGGATAAAGTTGATGCCTTTTTTTCATTTCATGCTCCAATGAACTCCATATACCTTACTTTTCGTATCTAAAACATTTCACGCAGCAGTGGTTCTGCTAGAGCTAAGCCCTTTCTCCTTTGCTTGCAGAACATTTTTCGCGCTTAGTCGATTCGTACGAATAGATTAAGAAAGTTACAAAGAAGGGAATTGTGATTCGTACGCATGATTACTGACAGCGCCAAAGCAATGTGAACGACGCTTACCCACTGAAAACTTCACCAAGTCCTACAGGTTTTAATTGCACCTTGTAGTATTGCTGTCGCTGTTCTTTATTAAGTGAATTAAATAGTATCTTCGCTAACAAAACTGAAATTCATGAGCTTCGGAGAAAATAAATACAAATAAAATCGACAGGTAAGTTGAATCATTTGTTTCTCGAAGCGAAGTGGCTAATAAGTTAGAACATGTTGATACATAAGTAGTTTTTCGGTAAAGACGTTTAACAAGGGCGCTTCAAGATCACTTGTTAGACAATATGTTCTTACTTGGAAGTTGTCCAACGCAATGACAGAATAATTTAATTGCAAAAGAGAAAGCTTATAGTGACGAAAAGAATGACAGCAGGCTGGTTTGACGTCGCAGAATGACAAGCCGATTTCCGATGAAGCTGCGTCTTTTAAGCTGATGTAATACCGTAGCAGCTTCAAATTCCAGCAATTAAACTACAAAGGTAAATACCATGAACCTATATGACTGCTCTGTTTGAAACCATGACCGCACATAACGCTTTGGAATACATCTTAAGGAAATTTTAGAAAAGCCCTAATTTGTCCTTGCGCATTTTACTTCCCAGAAGCTTGGCCATAAGGCCTCCCTCCCTCCTCCCTCTTTCCTCTCTTGCTGCTTTCGAAATATCGTCTTGCTTGCAGACACAGTTCTCCCAGGCCAATGGGACAAATTCTTCACTGATCGTAAAAGTGTTTCGCCCGCAAGGCGAAGCATCAATTGCGATAGCAAAGTAGTTGACAGCTACACGACGTAAGTAGTTTTATCGGTCGCATAAACTTGGAAACATTCGCTAACTTAATTAACAAGCATGGTGTCGACGCGCACAACGAAACATGACCACATCGCACTCCATGAGCGCGGACACGTCAAAACGCTGTGGGGAGCAAGCGCGGCAGTAGCCGCGAGCGAAGTGCCATTTGTGTGGCCTATCGCTTCAACGCAAGAAATGCACGAACACATCGCGAAAAAAGGTATGAGGCGTCTACAGATCCCTTTCAAGGTACGGCGCGCTCTACCGTTCGTGGCCGTGCAAAGTACGCACTTGGTGGTGGTGGTGATAAACTTTATTAAAAGGGGGAAGGGTAAAGAGGGACGTGGCTGAGGGTTAGGGCTCAAGTAAGGCCCTGGGCCTGCTTGGCCTTTTCCGCCCAGTCCACCAGTTCAAGTTGTCGGTCGACGTCCCCGGAACTGAGCCAGGCTGTCCAGTCAGTCTCGCTGCTGACGGGGGGATGAGAGAACGGGAGCGAGGTGCATTCCCACATTATGTGTGTTAGTGTTCCTGTTTCGGAACAGAGCCTACATTTGTCGCTTTCCCTGCCCCCTGTGATTTTGTTAATGTATTTTGGGTGTGGGTATGTATTTGTCTGAAGTCGCCGAAACGCGACCGCTTGCGTTTTGTCGAGTTGCTTGGCCGGCGGTGGAAGCGCGCGACGCCTCCAGCGATACCGATGAGCTATTTCATAATAAGTCTCGCAGGGTTCCTCGTGTCTCTCCTCCTCATTCACGCCGTCCGCATCCGCGGACGAGGCTCGGCGCGCGAGATCTCGAGCCAAACTGTGAGCCGACGCGTTGCCGGGCACAGCCGCGTGAGCGGGGGTCCACACGAGGGTTTTCAAGCCGCTTAGGGGGCGTCGTGTGAGGACATGGTACGCCTGTTTGCAAATTCTACCACGGGCGAAATTGCCGATGGCCTGCTTGCTGTCGCTGATGACGGTATTCGCTTCCGCATGCATGGCCATGGCAATCGCGGTTTCCTCCGCTTCCACCACTCGGCCAGCCGTGATTGTTGTATATTCTATCAGTCCTCCGTTGTGATCCGCTACCACCGCGGTCATGAGGTTGCCCCGAGGGTGTCTGGCTGCGTCTGTGTAGAGCACTCCATCTTGCGAGCCGTAGCGTCGCCAAATGGCTTCACTGCGGGCCTGCCGACGGCCCTGATGGAACTCGGGGTCCATGTTGCGGGGTAGAGGTGGGGCATAAATATGCCCCCTGACCTTTCGCGGAATCGTAATGCACTTGTTCGCGCAGTTGAAGCCGCCCACCTCCATCCCGCGCCGGCTCCCCGCTTTCCTCCATATATGGCGCGCGAGATTCAGCCGCGATTTTCAGTTGCCCTCGCTTGCGGTTTCGAAACGTGCAATTGCTACAGGTCACAACGCCGCCTCCCCTCCCTCCTCCCCTCCCCCGCCCACGGCGTTTTTATCGACCCCAGGTAGCACAAAAGAGATACGTAACGTTTTCGTAGCGTTTATCCAAGACGATAAAAACGGGTTAAAGAAGACACGAATGAGAGAACTTCGGCGGGAAAACGTCGTATATCTCTGCTAATGTCCGGCTTAATTACTTTCTTGAGACGATCTAGAACAGGTCTGCAAGACGTATTCGAAAAGCTGGTCTAGAAATAGGATTGGGAAAGACACAAGTATTCCCTTTGCCAAAACTATTCGTAACCAATTTCTAAACGTTTTTAGGACGTTATCAAAAAGCTGGTCTAGAAGCGGTCTTGAAAGGTTTACGATCATCTGAAGCTAATTTTCGCGGGTGACGGGCGCGATCAGACATCGTTGTTCAAAACACGCGTTTAGTTTCGCCTCACGCGACTGGCCTATGCCGCGCAGACGTCGTCAGCCGCACCCGTTGGCACGGCCTAGGCCAATCGCGTGAGTTGAAACTGATCGGGCGTTTCGAACAACGATCTCCAATCGCGCCCTAGATGAGTAGAAGCGTCGGTGTTGACTGTAAGAGCCATGGCGCAGTGCCAAGCACTGTTCACCGTATGGACGGCGCATCCTCTACCATGTCGCACGAAAATGAGCTTGTTAGGAATAATGAATCCTTAATACCGCCTTTAGTAAGCTACGATGCTTACAACCACAATGGGAATGACATCCTGCAAAGAACAAATGGCCACGTCTTGGCAGGTGGCCAGACCAAGCCCTTCATGCCAAGAGTGCATGAAATTAGAACATTGTGACAAAGCAAAAACACTTTATTAAAATGTAATGCTTATGAAAGGTTCGAACAAACTGTGTGAGAAATGCAAATAGAAGTAAAAGTACATCAACAATGACAAAAGTCGCAGAAAGGATGCGTAATGAACTCGAAAGTGAACATTCACTAGCACATAAACAAAATTCCAAGTACACATACAAAAATGAACAGAAAAACGTGGTGTGTACTAAAGTGTCTAATTTATCATAGTAAAGTGCACGTGCTATTAGATGGACTAGAGTTATGCAGAAGTGACATCGGAGCGAATGGAAGAAGTAGACTGAAAAATGCAAGAGTATGAATCGGATGGTAACTGCCTCCAAGCAATGTTACCAATCAGCTAGAAGCTTGAAAAGAGCACAACAAGAAATACCACCGCATACCATCATAAAACAATCCTGTGACAGAAATAAAGAAAATAGGAACAATGCAAAATTGGAAATATTGCCTTTAGGATATATCAAAAAAGGTAATGGCGAGAAAAAATAACCATACAACAAAAAAGCAATAAAGTGAAATTAGTACAGAATACTTAAACGGGGGATTCAGTGTAACAAATGAACACTACTGTAGCACAGCGAACGATGAGACAGTAATGCTGCATCTTGCTACTCCAGAACGTGAGAAATGAATATGCAAGCCTCATATTAGAAACTTACATGAACATGGAAATAAACTGGAATGCACTGGAAGCTGTATTTGTTTGTGTAACAAAAGCAATGATCATAATAAATAGTAAGTGTTTTATCTAAAAGCCCTTTACAAGAGGCAAAGTTGTACCTCTCTGGCAAAAACAAAGTTGCAACGAATAATTTGCAAACCAGCAAATAGGTTAATTAGCACACTGACATGTCACACTTTGCGCGCATCTCCAGTCTCCTAAAGTAAAAAAAAGCACTCTGAATGAGAAAAACGTTCAACACATGTAGCCCAGAGCAAATTCTTTGCCAGTTCACTCACACTTTCACATCCAGAAACATTTGGCACAAAGTCCAGGCACAGTTCCACTGATGTTTACCAATTCACCCCCACTTTCACGTCCAAAAATATTTGGCACACAGTCCAGGCAGAGCTTCATAGATGAACAGCTTGAGAGCACCCTACTGATTATTGTGCAGTCTCGCTGCTGGAAATAGAACTGGCGCACATGCTGGTAGTGGTTTCAATGTAGACACACTTGCTGCCCTGGACAGGTATGCTCAGATATCTGCACTGGTGCTCCATTTTGTCGAAGTAGACACATTGATGCACTACGCTGGTAATTGAAATGTTTTGAATGTGGAAGTATTGGCTTCACCAGAAAGACTTGGCCACATACCACCACTGGCATATATATGCACTTGCTCTTCACTCAGTAGCATTGAACTTAAAGTGTTCCCTATGTGGGAGCCATGTGTAAGACCGGTGTCACACGACCACTCTCGATCGTGATCAAGCCCGATCCGGATCGAAATTATCGATGCGACTGGCTCACTCTCGTAGCTTGCGCACAGGAGCCAATCACGACCGAGAAATTCGATTTGTAACGGACTGGATAGCGGCTAAAAGAGCCCCGTGTGAAACCGGTATCAAATAATGCACAGACGTACGCTAGGAAAATGTGTTGCACAAGGACAAAGAACTGCGACATGCCCTGTTGTGCGAAGCGCGCGAAGAGAACACATGTATATATATATATATATATATATATATATATAATACTGCGAGAGCGCTTCGCGAACTCCATGCGCACACATGGCACCCGCACGAACTCGGCAGGCCGCCGTAAAGCGCGAAGGGCGCACAGCTTACATTCCGACACATGTCCCAAATTGCAAACAATCGTACTACCAAAGTATACAAGTTATTTTATACCAAGGGCATACTCGACTCACGTATGCAGTATCCACAAGCGAGTTATGCAGCGTACAGGCTGTATCCATTCGCCAAATAGTAAATTGATAACAAGCACAAAGCTACAAGGGACTAAATACATTACTACCATTTGAGGCGTCAAATAAAATCAAATTTGGCCGTTTCATATATTGGACACAATATATGGATGCATGTGGAACCCGGTAATACCATGAAATACCCATCACGTGGGTAAAGGGGGCGAAAACACAATCGAGAACCTGAGCGCAAACGATAAAAGCACGGTATGGTGCACGCAAAATTCTGTCAGTGCGCTGTAGCGCGAGGGAAGAAAATAGGGCGAGCACTTGACCTCACCTTTTGGGATACGGCACTAGTACTGAATAATAAAAAAAGAGCCTGTTTGAACCAGTTCCCTTATCTGCAACACTCTTGCTAAACGGGAGACTAAAATACCACGATGACGGCTCTATTGCGGAGATCGGCAAGGTGCGCACAGACAGAAATTTTGCCGCCTTTCTTCGCATTCTGCAAAATGCTTTCTTGTTAGGATCACGCATAGCGGCCGATCCCGACGCTAGGGACACACAGGCACGATTTCGTCCCTCTAACTTTCGTCCTTATACTGCCCTTAACGCCTTAATTACAGAGTCAGTGAAAAGGCTCCTCACATAACATGACAATGAACTTGAAGAGCTGATTACTGACCTCCACTCCGCGCCCTCCAATTGAAAACAATACTGATTTCCAAATTAAACTACACAAACAGATCGCACAACCCAAACTAATCACAGAACGTCGTTTTCTTGACGGCAAAACCCTACAACACTTACATGACAAAGGCCAGCGGCAGCACATTTAGAACAGTCGCAAACAGACCATAGCGCCATGCGAGTGCGATAACGCAAGTATGCCCGGCTTCACGAATAACGTGGCCGCCTTGGTCACATAACAATTGAAAACACTACTGATTTCCAAATTAAAACCACACAAACATATCGCACAACCCAAACTGATCACAGAACATCGTTTTCTTGACAGCAAAACACTGCAACACTTACATAGCAAAGGGCAGCGGCAGCACATTCAGAACAGCCGCAAACACACCACAGCGCAATGCGAGTGCGGTGACGCGACGACGCCATGACGACGAAACTATGCCCGGCTCGCTCGGCTGCCCGGCATCACGAATCACGTGGCCACCTTGGTCACATGATTTGACGACGGTATCGCCACCTTGCGCAAGGTTTGATCGCGTTGATGGGCCGTTGAATATTGTAGAAGCCGCTAAAGAGGCTGACGGGCCGTGGCGTGGCGGTGGCGCCTTGAGTCGTTTTCAAAAAGTATTCACCCCTCGTTTTTAAGCTGCCTGGCTTCCAACGCTATCAAAACGTATTCACCCCTCGTTTTTAAGCTATCTTGTTTGCAACGTCCTTGATGCGTCGATTTTGGTCAAAAATCCGTTTCAGACGTTGAATCCCTTAATACGACGTTTTCAAGACTTTGTGTGCTACCTGGGCGGAAGACTGCGTCTTTGCTGTCCTCTTTCTTCCTTTGCGCGTGCCAGATTGAACCACGATCGTGGGCTTCTCTCGCACGCTTTCACTCGCTTATGCAGCATACCATGCGCGGCGACGGTGTTATCGTCCTTGCACTTTATACGGAACATCGCGGAGACGGCGACGGCAAAATGCGCCTGGATTGTCCATATAATTGCTATCGCAATTATATGTAAGGTAGGTGTCTTATTTATTGACCAAGGTCACCGGAGAAACCAACTACGGACGTCGTATATGACGCATGAAAACCGGAAAAAAACACCGGTGGTAGAGTAATTATTTGGAAGGCTTCCTTGTAGGCCAGGAATCTGAAAATTTTGTCACACCTTGCACTTACTATGATCCCCTTTTGAATGAAATATAAAATTGTTGAAGCTTATATTTATGTCGGAACTTTGGGAAGCATAGCTGATAACGCCGGCCTTCCCGTACAAAAATGACTGTTGATTAACCATTGATGTATTGTTGGGGAATTGTTGAACCAACGGAGTTCAACAAATTTTCAAAAGCACTTGAGTTCGCTCAACACTTGCACAACAATATAACCGTTGAGTGTTCTCAATTAACAATTCATTGGGTAATTGGTTGTTGATTTTTGTAGTTGTCTTTTTTTTTGTTGTGTAGCAGTTGAGTCCAGTATACAATAATTAGGACTCGCCTATGAAGACATTCCAAAAATTTAATGCGAAGTGTTCCAACCTCATTCCTGTAACTTTGTGGCAGGTAGGTTCTTCTTTCGCCTCGTTTTCATAAAAAGAAAATAATGTGTGACCGATGGGGTGGCATTGAACGTCGGCCGTCGAGCCCGGTGCTCTAACCATAAGCCACGAACGCGTGCATGCTCCTATCGTTCGAAAGCCAGTAAGTTCTGAAATGCTTGGCGCGTGCGCAGCGTGCCACTTCCTCGTGCAGTCGCTACAGCTGGCGCTTTCAAGCGCCTATCTCAGGGACCACCCCACTTTCGTAGCCGTTTTCGCTCTTAAAAACTGCAGCGTTAGATTAGCTTCATGACCGCCCAAGTTCATAACGATTAATTTCTTCGCCGGTGTACAAATGCCATCGCCCTTTTAACATACACTAGATGACATAGCACTTGGTACGATCCAAAATGAGCACGTTTCTGGGAGCAGAAGAATGCGAAGTTCACTCGCAAACACGGTGACTACGCGCATGTGGAGTTCCCCAAAAGTAGACACGGCGGCAGCGCGGCCGGCGATATGACAGACGCCGACACGCGACGACGCTACCTTCGAGCATCCGACGCGCTGTGGGAACCGTAGGATGAAACCGGCGCACATGCTGCAAACATACACGTGAGAGATCTTCGAATTTTCTGCGTCGCACCCTCTGTCCGGAAAGTAAATATAGTTTTTTTTTTATCCAACGGCCGTGGTACTAGATCAAACAACGAACACGCTTTGAGATCGCAGCGCGCAGCCGCTATAACCATTGACTTCAAAGAGCTTCTGATTCAGAAACAGCCGCAACAGTATCGCAGCTAATTGCTGTATCTGCGGCTGCTCCCGACTCTCGCCTTGCAAGAAGCATGCGATTTATTTGAGCCTCGCCGAACTGTCGTCCACTTGTCTCCCATGCCTGCAGGACAGGTCCCGTATATTCAGTTAAATAGAATAACACCAAAGGGGAATAAAAGAAATACAGGTCATGGACTCTTATCATACCTTACTTGTCACCTCGTCATCTGCAAAGGTGCTATAAACTATTCTAGTAGCGTTACTTTTGTAACAACAATAAAATTAGTCGTAATTTTTATTTCTAGGTGGCGCTACAAACGTCAAGGTAGTGTTCGGGTGTGTGTTTGTGTGCGCACGCGGTTGCAACGGGTGTAGCTTCGTTTTGAGCACACTTTTGCAACAGTACACATCGTTACCGCTAGTTCCGTAGTAGCATATTTTGGTCTTAGTATTTGTTGTTTACGCTACAAATTAGGTTGTTCTTAAAACTTTATGAAGGTTAGTGGATGAAAAATTATTACCAATTAATTAGTTGTTTTTCTGTGCGGTTACTTTGTGTTTGAAAGGTTTTTATAACTCCATACGATAGTGAAACTGCGAACGGCTTTCGGACTCAGTTAGTTGGTTGCCGTTGTGAAGTAAATCACGCCTCGGGTGCTTTTTGATGAAAATATTTTTTCTTTTCGGACATCATGACGCACATTTTAGTGAAATGCTTTAACGAAGATAAGTGGGATGTTTATCCGTTGAAGTCGTTGGCTGACCCAGCTACTAGTCTTCGACTGATGTGCGAGCCTGGCTGTGTTGATGAGCTGCGCGGCAGAGGTCATGATGCCTGTTGGAGAGAAGGCACCCCGAAACAGTCGCAGCCGAACTTCTGCACATAGGTAAGCAATCTCGTTTTCTTGGGCACGTAGCCTTTTTTTCTATTTTAACATTGACAAGCGTGAGATGTTAAGCACACCGTTCACTTTCTTCAAGCAAACCGTATGCCCCGGAGCTAAAGCGTGCGATACTAACGCTCGCTGCCGCCGTCACTTCGTTTGAAACAATAGTAGGCGACGAGGCAGCGGCGCCCCACGTGCGCGAAATTGAATTGCTTCATTTGTTCCTGTCTAATGACCTTTCCTTAATTTGTATGAGAGAACACATTTGGAACATAAGGATCAGCTTCTCTCAGCAGTGATAATTTTGTACAGTGATCACACAATCTTTCATAGGGGCTCACGTGCGTCGTCTAAGCGCCTGTTATCGCGTTTCGATACGTGAGAGGCGTGCTGCCTTTCAAGGTATTTAGGCAGACACTACGAGCTTAGGAGAACCGCGACAAATAATTGTGCAGCAGGTGTGCAGCTGTGCTACTTTTGTACTACACTCGATCCGGAAGGCGGTGTTGCACGTCACGCTTACGCATTTCGTAACTATGGCGGCCGCCGTGGCAGTTTGGGGCTCGAGGTCGTGGATATGATCCCTGCAGCGGCCGCATTCCAAAGGGGCGGAATGCAAAAACGCTCGTGCATTGTGCATTGTAGGCACGTAAAAATTTCCAGGAAGTCAAAATTAATATGGAGTCCCCAACTACGACCTGCCTCATAATCTGATGGCTGGTTTCGCACGTCGGACATCATAATTATTATTTTAATCCGTAGTGGCTCATCGTTGGCGATAACCGAAACATGCCACCGTTCTCTGCTGCCTCTTTGAACTGGACCGATCCGAATGTGCGTTGCTCGCAGAAGCGAAAGGAGCGCCACTCGGCGCGTTGTCGCCTCGAGCACCGTTTGCGCGGTGAAGAATGACGCGTGCATGAAGCTAGCTCACTGCGCAGACGCTACCGCGCAAAACGCACAAGGGCGTGTACACGGCGTTCTGCACACAAATCGCGTGGGATGATCGGAGACACGCCGGAGCGGCTAGCTTCAAAGAAGCGGTGCATCTTCTCACTCGTACAGGCACGCTCGCATCGCTCTCGGCGTATCTTTAGGTCATTCCTGCTGCTGGACTTCTACCCTAAGATTCGATATCTGCTTGGTATCGGCTATGCACTGTCGCGTGGTCTTTGGTTCTGCGAGAGCCGGGAATATTTCTCCCCGGTGTGAAACATCGCTGTGCGTGTCTTAGCTAACATTTACCGTAGCAACCGATTTCTTCCTTATAGACAGCACTCATTAAGAGTCGCAAATTTTTACTTGCCAGTGTAGTGTGTACTTCTATTTTATGCGTAGTTATGTGCAGTGTGTGGCAGATTCTGAATCCGCGCAATCTCATTTTCTGTCCGCATTCCCTTCTCGCAGGTTACGCATGCAGCAAATACCCAGATGCTAAAGTGTTCTACATCAAGAGCAGCTTGGCGTCGTGCAAGATGTGGCTGATTCATTAGCAAGCTCGCATCTCTGTTGCCACTCTCCATCAAGTGGGATTTTTAACTATTTTTCGTGCTGATGTGTGGTGTACTAGCTGCCGCATGGACGTTGTGAAGGCTTACATTCGATTTGCTCTGGCTTGGGAGGTATTTCCTTCTGCTTGCGAGAATGTGTACCAGCCTAACCAAGTGATACGTGCGTACTGGAAACGGCAGCGCGAACTGAGGCGGACGACGGACGACGAAATAGGTAGGAGCACACACGAGCGCAAGTTTATTTTTGAAGACAGAGGTATTAAAGACGCTGGTCAACTTGACAAAGGTAAAGAGCCGTGCATGCGTGGTTTAGAAACAGCCACGAGCGACAAGAAAAAAAATATGAAAAAGCCATGTCGTAGAATAAACGTGCGTGAAAAACGAGAACTATCGGACAAATCTTTCGAAAAAGCGAAATATTTGTCCGATGAGTGATACTACCCAACGAGAAATACTCTTGAGAACTGCAAGTCTTCCCCACTAAGGGCAACAGATAACTTCGTTATGCATTTGTTTCGTTTGTGATCAATAAATATTGCTTCTGGAACTCCTCTTGTGTTGAGGTATAGAGCAGAAAGAACGGTTGTTTCATCACAAAGACCAGAGCACAAGAGGACTTATGGAATAATTCTTTATTGATCACGAAGAAAAATTCATAAGCAAGATTTCTGTGATCCTTAGTGGGAAAGAGTTGCTGCAGTATTTCTCGGTAATATCACTTACAGGACAAACCTTTCAGTTTTCATGTTCTTTTTTTTTTGGACGCACATGTTTGTTCTACAGGACATGTCTTTCGGTCCTTTTTTGTTGTGCCGGGACGTTTCTGCTGCACATTCATGGCTTTTTCTTTGTGAAGTTGGCCAATGTGTTTAAAATCTTTGTCTTCACGAATAAACGTCTAGTTGAGTCAGCGTTCATGTCTGTTCCTACCTTAATTCATCCTTCTCGCCTCTGTTTGGGTGGTTGTCAAATATAAATGCACACCGAATTGGCGAAGTGTCCATAGAATTGATACATGAAATATTTGCGCTGTTTATTTCAGGAAGAACGCTATAGGGTCTTATCTCCTCTGTTTTTAACACTGATGTACATTTTTCTAGTTCAGCTTCAAGGAGTCCTCTGAGGAAGCCAATAAGAGCGATGGTAACTTCATTTGTGTAAGATTTATGAATTTGATACATTCAAGGCACGACATGTCACATGCCTGTAGGTATGCAAGTATTCGTACTTCTTAAACATACTAAGCTCTAGTTTTCGTTTCTCATGACGCTGCTTTGTACTGTGCTGCATTCTCCAGGCGCAGGAACCTTCTTTTATGCAGGCAGTGCATGTGCTCTTTCTGTATATATTGGACAAAAATTGTCTTGAGCCTAAATATGCATGTATACCACTTTTAATTTTTTTTCAACACGAGTGCTGTATCTACCTTCGTCTTTTTTACTGCTTTGTCCCAATTTTTATGCAACTTTTATGTATTTTATGCAATAAAATTCTGGTAGCATTTTAATAACATTTTACTTGCGCAAATGAGGTCATTGGTTTTTCGTATACACATTTGCGTTTTTCACTGTCTCACCAATCTGGCTGTGCAGTCATTGAAACCTTTTCCAATCCTTTATGACTATTTCTGGGGTACTTGATACTGCAAGTGCCGGTGACTATCTATTTGGCACTTTGGAATTGTGTTAGCCGTGTGTTACTACCAATTTTCTGGGCTAAATAATTATTTTTTCTCTTATCGTTCAAGGTTTTAGCCTTGCCTTATCTCTTTAATGACTGAGGTACCACTTAGTTGCTGTGTATAGTGAAAAAGGCCCCAAAAAGTGCTCTAATTAGCTTTTTGGAAGTCCAGAAAAATTAACTGAAAATGAGCTCACTAAATTGAGGAAATACCACTAACAAACTCTTCTGTACCTCAGTTTAACATAAACAAATGGTGTACTGTTCTTGCAAACCTGGCTCGTCAGAAACATGATTCAGATGTTCACCATGCCCGACAACTTTCTAAATGATGTCTCATCAATCAATAGCTAAGTTGAGTGATGGTATTTTATAAAATAATTGGGCAACCTGAAAATATATACATCTCGAAGACAAAAAGCTCAGACAAGTCTACTTTGGTGCTTCATTAAATTTTAATCGCGGTGAAAGACGTGTGCTAAAGCTTGTATATATTTACGTGAAGTCATTTGTTTCAGGTCTGTTATTTTGCCTTCTCACAGTCAGCCGTAACTGTTCCTGTGATGGATTAGTGTGCGAAACATTTTAATGTAATGTATTCAGATGTCTTGCGTGTATTCACACGCAAGCAGCTTCAAGTGTTCATGTGTTCAATGTTGGTTGTTAAAAGGGTATGCTTAAGCCCTGCCTTTTGAGTCGCTTTGCCTTCTAGTCACAAACTTAAGTCGCAAGTGAAGACCACAATGATCGTTTTGATTGAATGCATATGTATAGGTTATTTCAGATGTATTTACACTGTTAAGAGTGCTGTAGGTACTAGCCTATATCTCCAGGTTCGATGTAGTGGTGCATTATGTACAGTAAGTGTTTCATGGGCACGCATCTTTAGTGTAAATAAAGGTACTTCAAGTTAATCAGTCTCTCCTTTGCTTTTGTTTGTGTTTCTGAAACTTATGAGCAGGCACCGGGGCATGGAACTGTGAATAGCAAAGCGATTTCAATATATAAATAAAAATCCACTAGCCCAATGAAATGGCAATCATATTTCAATGGAGACATCTGAAATCTCAATGCCATCTCAACTGGGCCACAATGTACTTTTCAGTGCTGTGACAACAATAACTCAACAACAGGTCAACAGAACTACCACAACGTCAATTCAATGCAGCATCAATGGTAGCCCAACAACCATTCAACAAAATGAACACAACGAGCCGTCTAAGCGCAATAGAATTTCAATGGTAACTTAACAATTATTCAACATTGAGACACCCAATGGTGTTCCAATTAAATTTCAGTGGCCAATATTCAAGACCACTCAACAGTCAGCCCAACAATTCTCCAACAAAATTTCCACAGTTCCTCAAAGAAAAACTCAAGATTGAACAATAATAATTCAATGCCTTCTCAATAATCTGTTTAAGGGTTTTGACATATCACTGGGACTTAGAATCTCGAAAGGAGCAAGAAGGTCGGCGAGGAGTGGCAGGTGAAGGCGGAAAGTACTTGCGGAACAATTGATGAGCGCAGAATGCTAAGAGAGAAAGTGTACGGCAAGTGTCACGTCATGGGGGGGGGGGGGGGGCAGTGGGCAAGCATGTTGAAAAGGACAGTATGGCAACACAATGCTCGGGTTGGCTGTGCACATTTTCACTACGCCAACCGTTCTCCCGTCGGTGATGCGTACGACCCCAGTGATAAAAGGAGGAAGAATTTTCTTTTCGTGATGGTGAAGGTGAGTGCTTATATGCAGATATGTGCGGCGACATTAATTTGTGTTGTGACAGGTGTCCCATCTACTTGAACGTATAAGAGATAGTGCCTTGTTGATAGCGACAGTGGAGGACATTGCGGCAAATCGGGCATTTAAGCACCACCTCGAGGTGCCGCATTGTCTAGTTTTCCGGCTGGGTGGAACCTGAATACGTCAGCGACATACAGCGGCGATGTTAGGGCGGGCGAAGCTGACGACGTTGTGGTGAAGGTCAGAGAATCTAACGGCTGTCAGCAACACAAGCGTCGGAAGCGCAGTGGAAGCGGCGGGGTGAAGCGCTTCGGGGCGAAGTCGAGGAATTGCAAAGGTGTTTCGTTGCGCGAGCATCCATCCACTGCGGCAGGGACGGGATACTTAACCACTTGGGCCACGCCAGAAACATCGGCTTGTCGCCCGGTGTGAGCCGTTCAGATGAATTCTGATAACGGAAATTAAAGGCCGGGCTGCGGTAGAGCATGGTCATATTGGCCTCAGGGCGGTTAAAGGGGCAGGTGGTGGGGAAGCCGAAGTTAGCGACTTCCTGGCTAACCACCAACTGGACGAAGAATATGCTTGCGGTGGTAGTAGTAGTAGTATAAAACTTTTATTAAAAGAAAAAAAGAAAAAAATCACATTCAGGTCCAGTGGGTGGGTCCCTCAGTCCAGGGCCCCACTGGCGATCGCGGCACGCCGGACTTGGTCGAGAAAGGCCAATTGGTCCTCCCGCACCGTGCTGGCTAGGCACACCTCCCACTGCCTACTGTTGGAGTTTTGCCCCATAAGGGGTGATTGGATTTCTTGTGGCCGACTCTTGCACGACCATGTGATATGGTCAAGAGATGGCCGCCCTCCGCACCAAGGGCAAGTGTTGGGATACCGGGTGGGGTGTATGTGGTGTAGTAGGAGTAGGTGTGAGTATGTACGGGTTTGTAGTCGGCGCCAGTCCCGAATTTGCGCTGAGTCCAAGGATCTGTCTGGAAAGCTATACCGTTGCCTTCCTCGTCTCTATGCCTCCAAGATATCTTTTGCTGTGATCGGAGATTCTACGAGAGTGCGTTCCGTCGCTCGGATGCTATATTCTCGAGCGAGGCGGTCCACCCTTTCGTTACCCCTCACTCCGGCGTGCGCCTGACACCACGTAATAGCGTGGTGTTCCGTGAGATTTTTTCCTAGGGTTTTGATGGTGAGTTTGGGCAGGGTGCCTGCCATGAAAAGGCGACGTTCCGACTGCGAGTCGGTTAGTATTAACGCACAACGTGCTCTATTTTCATCGTCACGTATAGCCAGAGCCACCGCAGTAGCCTCTGCTGTGGCCACCGACCCTGTTCTGACTGTTGCGGAAATAGTAGTTTGCGCGTTTATGGCTATCACAGTGAAAGTTTTGCTATCCTGTTTGCACGCGTCCGTGTAATAAACCTCCGGATTTCTACCGAACCTGCGTTCGAGTGTCCTGGCCCGTGCAAGGCGCCGTTGTCTGTGGTATTTCTCGCTCATGTTTTTAGGGATTGGGGACAGAGAGATCTGAGCTCGTATGTTCGGTGGGAGGAGTTCTGTTTGGTCGTTACAATGTGCCGGTCTGAGTGGATACCCTAATCGACGGAGAAGTGTTCGACCTTGCTCCGTGGAATTGAGCCTTTCCCGTTGTGCAATCAGTGTTGCAGCCACGAGTTCTTCAAATGTGTTGCTAGTACCCATTGCATTAAAAAGGGTCGTGCTAGTGCAAATCGGTAGACCAAGCGCCGCCTTATAAGCTGTGCGTATAAGGGCGTTTATTTTAGATTCCTCTGAGTTTGATACTTTTTGGAAAGGAAGGCCAAAGGTTACACGACTTATGATAAATGCCTGAACGAGCCTTATCGTCTCTTCCTCCTTGAAGCCTTTTCTGTTTCTTGCTACTCTGTTTATCATCCTAGACACGCTGCTAAACGTTTTCCGGAGATTTGCGATCGTGTGCCCTACTGCTCCATTTTCCTGTATCCATAGTCCGAGTATCCGAGCTTTAAGTACCTCCTGTATTGTTTGACCTCCCAGAGCAAGCTTTATCGGAAGTCTATCGTCCTTTCGTGTATAAGGCGCTCTTACTCGGATTAGTTCGGACTTCTCCGGGGCGCAATCCATGCCAGCTTTTGTTACATGATGCTCAACAATGCTAATTGCCTTCTGGAGGGTTTCCTGACGTTCCCCTAAAGATCCCTTTGCGGTCCAGAGAGTTACGTCGTCCGCGTAAATTGCATGATTGAAGAGTTGCGGTGAAAGAATTGAACCTTGCGGCGTTCCTCTTTTGGGGGTCTGTAGAACATCTGAGCGGGTGGATCCTAGCCCTATCGTGGCTGTGCGGTTGTCTAGAAAGGATTTTATGTATTCCTAAGGTTACTTTGATGCAGCTTAGGGAGTCGTCTACGTGTCTCTTAAGAGCACGCAATTCTGCGAACATTATCTGTACTTGATGTGTGATTGTTTCCAGCTGCTTGCCTATGGGCTCTTCTGGTGTTGGTGTGGGTTTACTAACATGTGTTGTAGACGCTTCTTTTGTTTTGTTTGCGAGGTCGTGTATTGTTTGCTTAAGGGCAGCCATCTCTTTCTTCAATTCTGCCAGACTGGCTTTTAGTGATCTATTTTCTTCTATAAGTTTCTGCTCCGCTACCGATTTGTGATTCGTATGATGTTGTGCGGTGGGAGCTGCAACTTGCGCCCAGCTTACCTTTGGTGCCGCCATTTGTGGTTGGCCAATGGTTTCCCTGGACTGAAGGTGTTGCGTTCTTCATCTTGGACTTCTCTGGTCCCCGCCCGGTTTCTGGACGGTGTACTTCCGGGAAATTTTCCTGGTCGAAGGGAATAGATCCTTCCGTGGTATATCCGTGCTCTTCTTCCTCCGACTCGAACCACCTTTGTTTACGCTTGAGGCTGCGTTCCTTTGATGGCTTCCGTTCTTGGCGTCCTGACGACGGTTCTGGTCGGCGAACCTGTTTTAGACGCTTTCTGCAGCTTCGGTCCCCCGTTAGGTGGGCTTGACCACCCGAGGCACACTTCGGGTTACATTCGTGTCCGTCTGCAGCATCTTCCGTTCCACAAATCCTACACACACACAGTTCCGGTTGTGGGCACACATCAGTTCTATGACCCACCCTTTGACATGTTTTGCAGACTTGCACTGTATTTCGATACGGATAGCAGGCCATTTCGCCTCCCTCGTAGTACACATATCTTGGTACTAGGTTTTTCCGAAGAATACAATGACGGTGTTTCCGAAGAATACAATGACGGCACTCTTAGTGTCCCCCAGCATTCGTGCGTGAGCGACTTCCACATTTAGTGTGCGCACTGTGATTTTCGATTTAAGGACGTCTGAGGGCGTATGTGGGGTGAGACCGTGGATTACCCCCCGAACTGCTCCGTCCCCCAGAGCTACATACGCTTTCACCGCATGGGGTTTTCCATTTATCTTGAGTGATGTAATCTGGCGCAATGTGTTTGCGACTTCCTTTTCTGGGGTCGAAACAATTACAATGTTTGATCCAGGCTTAATACGTAGCAGAAACTGCTCACCTTGGATCTTTTCATTGCAAGCCTCTATAATAGCACGGGCCATCACGGGAGTTGTAATTGCTCGAAGCGGGAGTCCTTGATGCGGTCTCACAATGACCTTGAAATCGTCTTTTGGTAAGGGTGGTAGTTTCTTCCCGTTGCGTCTCGGGCGAAATCTTGGCTTGTCTGCGTTCTTTGGAGATTCGTTCTTCCGGTGCTCCTGTGCACGTTCACTCCGTTGCATTTTTCTTTCCCTGACGGACACAACTGTGGTCCATCCCTCTTGGGCGTCTTGAATGCGTTTGTCGGTCGTATTCTCACCGCTGTTGATGGTGGACGGTGATCGGCTTATCCCTGCGTCGGTGGTCATCGCCTGGTGCGGTCGGATGTCCGTGCAATCCATGTGCTCTTCGGTGTTGGAATCATGGCTGGTCGAGGCTCTTCCCGCTGAACCGCTTTTCGCACAACGCGCAGGAGTTTGAGACGCCATCTGCGTCGGCGTCGCGGCGGTGGCGGAGTTGCAGCCGGCGTCGCGGCTGCCGCCGCTCGCTACTCGTCGGTAGGCTTACACTGGCTCACTTGTGGAGGTAGCAATCCCTTGGTCGTATTTCCGTGAACAATGGTCAAAGGGCCAAAATTCCGGCCTCCCTGGCTGCCGCTTGACTTCACGGAAACGATGAGGTGCACTTTTCGTAGGTTCGAAGAACTGGACCACACGAAAAACATGGAAATTGCGGAGCGTGATGCGAGTGCGTCCACACTCCTCGATGCCTTGGACGCGTCCCAGTAATAAAGCGTTCTTCCAAGCTCCACCTCACACGCTTTTCACAACAATTGCCTCCTAAGAAAACGGAAAACCTATCAAGTTGTACGTCTTCATGAGAAGTAGAGAAGCGCTATCACGCAGTATGAGATTTCTTAACAAAAACTTTGGAGCCCGCTGAATGATATGCCAAGAAACAGTGTCGTTTTTACAGCCAATAACACTGTGTTCAAAGAAAGCAGTTGACTGAAAACAAAAGTACGCTTGCTTTAGTAACGATGTTCTCGCGGTACCGCAATTGATAGAGTGTTTTCAACCACGGATAAATCCGTTTTGCCAACTCGTTTAGGCAATATCATCCCGGCAGGGTAATATAGTATATTGAGTGACTAAAGGTGTGTGGCAAGCTTGGAGAACAAGTTCTAGAGTTTTCCTGTAAGGTACTCAATACTAGAACCCTGTCATGATGCGCGCGGTTGCACTGCGAAGTCTACACTGCGAAGACGACGTCGACAGCAGAGAATGCTGGCGTGTGTGCATCAACAAAAATTTGTCGAGGACAAATTTGTCACGAAGCTGCAGCACGAGGCTACATGAGAATCCAAACGAATCAGCAGCCTCCACACGGAGTATAAAAAGTTACAGTGACGTTCCACTACGTGAATGCGGGCTTCGCGCAAGCTTGTGGACGCCGCGAACATGCAGAGCGACCACCGAGCTGTCGAAGGACAAACGGAAAGGGCATGAACGCAGCGATCCTCTACTCCACCTGCAGGCGCCGTTTTCCTCCAGCGCTCCATTTGCCTCGCGGCTTCAAACGTAATCTCGCCAATTTCTCACAGAAGGGCCATTTATGTTTAGGCGTACAATAAGCCAAAGGGCTTCGGGGAGAAGCCGGCGATCGTTGAAGATGCGGCGGGATATTCAAGATAGCGTCCGGGGCGCGTGGGTAGCGACTATTCGAGCTCTGAGCTTGTGTTTGCGACACGCTCCCACCTGGACACAGACGCCTCATCTCGTCACAACCGAAGGCTCCAACTGGCAACGCTGTCAGGTCATCCTGCCGGCCATTTCCGGCGCCTCCAATACATCAGCCAAGTTCCGGCTAGTGAACGTAGACAGGGCTGTCCAGCCGCTGCCAACGTACACAAGGATCGACGCTGTGCCGAGCGCCGTCACCAGGACGCGCTCCAATCTTCTCTTCGCCTGCTAATTGTCCCGGCTCTACATCGTGTCTACTTCTATAGTTATTGATCTTCGTGTACCCTAAACACTTGCATGCACTTCAACTCTCTTTCTTGTGTGTTTTCAGCTTGCTTGCCGTGGATGCTTTAAATATGGCTTGCTTGTTGTGCGTCTTAAATAGCGGCTTCGTCATTTCCGATGACCTTCATCATCGTGTTTTTATTCATCTAAATTGCTTTAACTTGAAGGTACACAGCTTCCTCCGGTCACACCATACGCAGTCGCTGCCGGAGCCATCCGGGCAGGATAGCATGAGGCGGGGAGTGCTACGCTGGTCAGCGACGCTGTCAGTACGCGGTAGCAGCGTTTGTGATGGGGACCACTGCTGCTGCAATGGGCAATGGCGAGCAGCTACGGATAAGGCTCGATAAGGCTCCCTTAAGTGTTGTTGACAAGAGCGTAGTTGAGCGTGTTGTTGAGAACGGCTTAGTGCAGCGCAAGACGGGCGCAGATGGCTACGATATGGCCTAGGGTGGTTGCTTGAGCTAGTTGGTAATTCATGATCAAAAATAACGTACAGCGCGAAGGACAAGGACTGCGAAGACGACATACAGGGCTGTGTATGTCGTCTTCGCAGTCCTTGTCCTTCGCGCTGTATGTTATTTTTGATTGCGATATGGCGCCGGAGTTGCGCACGTCGTCTGTATGCAAACAAAGCACACTGCTCACAACATTCTCTTCCTAATACAAACTGCGTACCTATATGATCATAATACAAGATATTCACATGCAAAATGAAAACACAAATAGCGCTGCGTTCAAATTTCGCATTGTGGAATACCGTAATCCTCGGCGAACTTTTTTTTAATGGGAGACATCGGAGTCTTCTTCACCGATATAGCCTGGAGCACGTGGTCCTGGCTAATGTACGTGGATTACATTTATTTTCTAGCGGATGCTCAAGAGCGAGAAAAAGAGAGAAAGGAGGTATGAAATGCACGGACGTTAAGCAGACTAAGTCCAGTTAGCTACCCTACACGTGGATAGCGGGATGCCAAGAAGAGTGCAAAGTCTTGCAGATGTGGAGAGACGGGAATGAGTGCGGACGCAATGAAGCATACTTCTGTTATTTCTTATTACGGAAGACTTAGATTCTCAGCTTCATTCAACTATTTGGACGACTGGCGTAGAATGATATTTAGCAATTTTCCTACCAACTGCTGTTGTTGGCAACCACACTGTAATTTCTAACGAAGATTTGTCGTGTCGTGCGCGCCATGCATTGTATGCGTGATTAATTTCTTTCTTTATATTTACAACTCCTATTACCACTTCCCTTCTCTGACTGCTTGTTTTCATATATGGTATTTTACCGTATTTTGTATTCTTTCTTTTTACCCACTTTTGTGTGCGCCTTCATTTCGGTGCACCTGCTGGCGTTCTGCCTAAAAAGATAAAGACAATAACCCTAATAATAATATTACATCTTTCTGCTTTTTCTACATTACAGCTGACTGCCGTCCAATGTTGCTCAGTACCCATGGAAGACCGGTCTGTGATGTCTTTTGACTGTTCAGTGCTTGTTTCTTTGAAAGAAGGTCTATTCAGTGCTTTTTTTATGTAATATGATACAAAATAAATCAATTGGAAGATATATTACTGAATACATAAATAAAACAGATCTGAACTTTACAGAACTACTTTTTATAGCATTTAATTAGATTGCATAGTGTAAGTATTAAATTCCATTATTCTTCGGTATTTTATTTAGTTATTGCGTGAGGCGCTTATCAGCAGGTTTCGGGCATATTCCTAGAGAAAAAAAAATTACAGTTTGTTATAGCGTATTTATTTTTATGATTCTAGGACAAAAATGTAGAACATAAATTCTAAAAAAATTCCGTTATCGGCGCGTATATGGGTAGAGCCCATAGCGCAAGAGTCTTTTCGTCATTTTCTTGGAATATTTCCGTGGAAAACAAGAATGCACCCGTTCTTTTTTCTAAGACATTTATTCGTGGACCGTTCAAAGTACATATGCAGTTGAGCTGCTGATGCGTTGAAACTTTTGTATCCGAAGTAAAGTCAATGCAGCATCAAAGGCACACCTATTCCGAGAATCTTTGTGATTTTCTAGAAGCGAGCGAGATGTCGTTACCTTAATCTTCTTGCATGGCTTATGCAGTTCCTGAAGCGTTATCGCTATAAAATAATCGTTTCTATGCATGCCTACTACGAAATATTGAGCAGCTTCTGTCGCAATATAAGTCACAGGACCAACATGAAAAAATTTAGCAGTGAGTTTCGCATTCGTCAAGAATCTCGCGAAGTGAACTTTGGTGACTATAGGGGCCTACAAATGTCGCATATCAGTCTGTTGATCATACTCGCATACATAATTAATAATGACAGGGCTATATTACAATGCGAAGCCCCCACCATCGGGGTCTCGAACGCTGTTGTTCTTACTGTCCTCAAAAGTGGTGCATACACCCACATGGGGTGTTGACCATGAACGAGTGGGTAAATTAGGTGGATAAAACCAAGGGAATTATTAATGTGAACGTTGGAAATTAGAAATTAAAATCTTTTTGAGAGAAATAAAATCATCACAAGAAAACCACGAATTCAAATATGAAATGAATAATGGATAAATAAATGAATAAATAGTAGAAAACTTTGTTGGGGAGAAGGATGATAAGTCTAACATGGTAATTGATGAGATTCCATCTGGTAATTGAGCATTGCCAAACAAAGATTCTGTGGCTGAAGACAATGAATAATACAGGCTCCGAAAAATTGGATTGCAGACACGATAAATCTAGGCCGATACTGCGAAGCGCCATTTCCAGCAATTTTTTCGTAGTGCGTGAAAACCCCTACAAGACACGGAGAATAGGTATATTGTCTCCGCTTCGCCCCAGAATGGGCATAGTTGTAAGTAGACCAGACCAGACCTGTGTAGATAGAAATTTGACGTAGGTATACGGAAGCGCAGCCTCGTGATGATCAACAATTTTTTGTCGTAACAGTTCTGCGGAAACCCGCAAGGTGGAGAGAAGTAATTAATAAATAAAAGGACAGGTTGCTACGAACGAGTGGATGCCTGATTTTTTTTATTAACTAACTTTTTGTGTTTGGCAAAAATCTCACTGCGAAGAGTACAGAAGATGTCAGTAATCTACATAGGTATGGCGGATCCTGACACTGCCTGAATATGGCACTTCTGCAAAATCTAGCAGCTGTGATATTAGGAATCAAAGGACAATATGGGAGAATCAGGCAGCTTATCCATGCCTTGGCTGAAGAATTTGCAATTTCCTTTATCCTTATAGCTTGAGGGCAAGGCACCTAAATTAACCGCACACTTCTAAATTATCGAGGCAACAACGAATGAAACGTCCTCGTTACAGTAGAGTCACGAGAAGGAGTAAGGGATGATAAAAATGATTACGAATCAGGGACTATCATGACGTATGTAAGTGGTGGGGTTAATTTGCGTAGAGCCGGCACTTCTGCCACGAATAAGACCAGAACAATGAGTATCAAATATCGCAGCAGAAGAGAAAACGTCGAATCAAGTATTAGGGAAAATATACCTACACCTTGTTTTTCTTCACATTGTGAAGCATTAGTCACAATTACGATATTGTTTCAAGGCTCTGCAGCTGATGTTGTAATATGCCGTCTTGGATATAATGTGGACTAACTTAATACAATTAGGAAAAATGTCATACTTTCTGCAGTCAGACGACATATGTGTGGGCGCCTGTTGACAGAGGCGTTATAGATCACTGCAAGGTATTTTACAGGCTCTACCTGGGGTATGTCTTGAAGGTGGTAAGAGAATGAGAGGTGCACAAGGCCATGTATTGTAAAAACAAGAATGGCACATTTCCTGGCATTGAGTAAAAACTGATTAATATCTAACCACCTCTCCGGGGCACAAAGGTAACCTTGTAGTCGTCGATATACAATGTGAATGTCGCTTGCAGATGCGAAAAATGCAATATTGCCTGCATAAAGGTAAGTAGTTGTTTGTTCATGGGGCGAGTTGTGCTCACAAGCATATTAAAGAACACCGTGGAAAGGACTGTGCATTGCGGTACTCCTCTTGGTGGTTTATATCTAGAAGAAGGAAAGCCGCGTTTGTTGCAATATAACCGAATTTCACATAAAATTGACTCAATCCTCGATCCTATGTACCCGGAAACACCAGACGACGTTAACTAATTTATTCTAACAGTGTGCTCCACGGTATCATAAGCTTTAGCAATATCGAACATGTCTAAAGCTGCGTATTGCTTATGACGTCGTGTGAGTTGTATTTGGCTTTCTAAATCCACATGAGAATGTCAGATGGACCAGGCCGCCCTGAAACCAAGCTCACAGGGACTAATAATTATTTCATCATGTACAAATTTTCTCTTAGGAATAGATGAAGCTTCTCAATAAATTTAACTACGTTTGATGTAAGTGCAGTGGGCCTAATGTTCTCGAAAGTATGCTATCGCGTTTGTTTCACAGGCATTCGCATTATTTTGCCAAGCTTTCATTGCAACAACATCTACGCATTTTTAATTGAATAATTTACCAGGTCTGAAAGAACGTTAGGGGATTCATGTAACAGTATATATTTAACATTCTACTTTTTAATTCAATAATTTACCAGGTCTCAAAGAACGTTATGGGATTCGTGTAACAGTATATTTAACATTCTACTGGTTCCCCGCGCCCGTCACCACGGAAGGCGACGCGCTCCCGAACCTAAACGAAACGGCGCACCAGAGGACGCGCGACATGACCCGCCGCGCCGAACAGGGCAACGCCTCTCGCGCGATAACGAACGCTTCTCGAGCAGAGCGGGACAGGCTCACCAGATACAATAACATAACCAGTGCATATTTGAACGCCAGAAAGATATACCAATCGCCGAGTCCAAAATTGAACAGGAGGCAGGCCGCCGCCTGGCGACAACTCCAGACGAACACCTTCCCTAATTCATTCCGTCTGAAACGTATCTTCGCAGATAAGCCTCAGGACGACACGTGCAAATTGTGCCAGGAAGGACCAGCAACACTCAAACGCATGCTGTGGGAGTGCAATGTAGTTATAGGAGGGATGGCAGTTACTCCGGAGACCCTGTCGTCGAGGTAGGCCGCCGCTCTGCGCAGCTCAGACCTAAGAATCCAGACGTGGATCCAGACGTGGGAGGGGATACAGACGTGGAGCCCGTGAGGCGGCGTTGAGGCAGGGCCTTGATGTTCCCCCGTGGGAGACCTGAGCCCGGGTCGCCTTAAACCTTGCCGAACGTACAAGAAAGTTGTATCCATCCATCCATCCATCCATTCTACTTTCACTTCATCAGAGCCAGGGGCTGTATTCAGCAAGCATAGCACCGTGTAATTCTGCTCGGATAATGAAAATGTGGCGAAGCCATCCGGAGGGTCAGTGCAAAATGGACTGCCGTAAGCTTCGCTGCAAATCAATTATCTAAACCTTTGAAAATCTCTTCTAGGGAGGCGCTAATTTTTTATGGGATCCCAAAACTATTGAGCGTAATGCTAACGGTGCTTGTGGCACCTTCCTAGCACGAAGAAATGGAAACATAGCACGCAAGATTTCCGATTTCGACAGATAATCATACTGCCTTATGCAATATTTATATTTGGTTTGGTTAACACAACACACCTAAGTACATCAGCGTGAAGGTGATAATTTTTATAATTTGTCTGGCATTCAGTAAATAAAAGCATTTTCCAAAAAGGAAAGGGGTAAACCCAGGGCACCGATTTTTAGTAAACAACACTGACACCAAGGATGACATAGGGGAAATTTCTTGTGCTTAATAAATGAAATAAAGAAGATAAGTTAATTGAAATAAAAGTGAATGAGCAAACAACTTGACGCAGGTAGTGAATTATCCTGCAACCTTCGCATTACGCGTGCGATGCTCTACCAATTGAGCTACCGCGGCGCCGTTTCCCCATGCACTTTCTTGGATATTTATGTTTCCTAGTAGAACCCTGGGAGTGTTATCCAACGCCACCACTCAATAACCTTGGCGGCTGATGCATTGTCATTTTGCGAGTGGGTTTTCGTTTTCCTTAGTCACGTGTACACTCATGATTCCACTAACGACAAGCAGTGCTTTTCGCGAAAGGGATGACAAATTCAGCTGGCATCCCGGAACCCTCTAGAACGGAAAAAATCTTTGAAACAGTTTCATTTCCTTCGGCACAAGCGATGTTGAAAGCAGCTGTTTACAAGACAGTCTGACATTTACTGCGGTTCACGAATGTCCACGCTTGACACTCTAAAGACGTTATTGAGCAAATGATTTCGAATTACACAGGAAGAAAGTCACTGTTGGGTGCTCAGACAACCGCTAACCATGGCGAAACATTGAAGCCTGCGCTACAAAATGGTAATTCTGACACTGAACGAAATCGACTTCTAGTAAATGGTGAATTTCCTGTGTTCTAATATGAATGGTGGCTGTCAATAGTTCACTCCCATAGTCATTTAGCACGCAAATATGTTTAACCCCCCCCCCCCCCCCCCCCCCATGACAAGTAATGCGAAATAAAGTCCGCTGCAACAGAATTTCCTTTTTACAAGCAGCCAAAGTGCGATCAAGTTCGTGGATATCAGTGATGCGTACTTTGCACACCGGTGGGAAAATAAGCATCAATAGTTTAAAAGGGGTCACGGTTACGCGAGACATCAATGTATTCCCAAAATTTCACAGTAGGAGAACCTGGTTCGAAAACAAATTTTTGTCCCGTGCGAAACTTTACTGGAAATAGGTATCGACAATCCTTCATCTCGCGAGTTTCCATCTACTCAGAAACACCGAATAGCTTTTAAATGAAAATTTTTTCTATTGAAAGCCAGCCAATTTTCCTGAAATGTAACATCTGGGTGAAGTTGATTAGATAGGTAAAACAAATCTTACATCCGAGAATATTGTGCGACAGTTCCTCTATAATACTTTCGTCTGTCCAGTGTTGTCGATGGCACTGCATAGAGAACTGCCGCCTTTGCAATACTTTTTTATTCGTAGGCGATGATTGAATCTTTCTTATTTTGCTTTTATAAGTATAGTAATTGAGGATCACATATGTTTGTGAGCTCCAGCGTCAAGTTGTATATCTGTGAAACCAACACAGTCCGAATGAAAGCGCTCACTCTCGCCTTGTTGTACTGGCCGAGTAGTAGTGTCCGTCGATTGGCCTATAGAAGTAGAAATTGTGTCTACTTCGCCGCAGGCGATTCGAGGTTGGAACTTAGGTACTGAAGATGGCAGCCGTACCTTGGCGGCTTACATTATTTGCATCATCTGATTGGTAATGATTACCGCCAAGCATTCGTGTAGGCTGTATATCAAGTTATCCATAGCTTCCCACAGCATAGCTTCCCATAGCTTCCGAGAGATTACTTTGCATGCTTGGAGTGTTGCGCGCTGTAGCAACAGAAAATCCAAAGTCCCTGTCTTTAAAAACCACAAGTGCATCTCTTTGGAAGGAGCGTTGGTGGTCCATTACTTCAAGAATTTGTATTTCATGGGAATAAGTTGATCAATTAGAATATGCTGCTGGATTTGTTCCCCCATAGAGGTAGAACTTTTGAGATAGTGCGGAGCATTCGCTTGAGGGACGTCACCTGCACAGGTGCGGCAAAAAAATTCAAATTACATCCAATTGCGCTGTGCCCAAATATCCGACAATTCTGGCATTGAATTGGACGTGACGCGAGGGATTCTACAAAGAAAACAAGAGGCCACACCTTTATTTCTTACGTACATGTGTGGCCACAAAGGTCGCAACGACTGATTCAGTCGGAATTATCTGTTTATTTACAATACAATTGGAACAGTAAATAAGAAAGACGCCTGCTGAGAGAATTTTCTCCAGGGTTTCAGCTGGATTTAAGGGGGAGTCTACGTCCCATACGAGAGCCTTGCTGCAGGGAAGGTGGTGGGCAATAAAACCACCGTAGTGGAAGTGAATGATGTGCATTTCAGAAGATCTTCATGACAGGTCTGGTCTTGTGACTATATGCCTCCGTCCGAAACCTTCACTCATAAGTGGTGGGCAGAATGTGACTAGGCATAGTCTTAAGTTAGTTCTGGAGCGCTTGCGGGTTCATGAGCCTGATAGAACCTCTATTGGCCTAAATTCTCTCTATTGGGCTATAGTCTAAAGGTAATTCATCAGGTGGCAGGGATACTGACCAGGCGCATAACGCCTGATCAGAATTGGTCGACATCACCGTTAGACGGCTGACGTCAGAAATTAAAAAAAAAGTCAGGGACTAAAGTTAGGTTCCTGAAATCACCCGATACTTAGCCAAAACACCATTTATCGTCAAAGAAGCTTCGAGTGGCACCGAACGAACGTCCGAGTTCCTTGCGGCCAGGGAGAAGGCCACAATGGCTTATGTACCTCCTCAGGTACATAAGCCATAAAGGAAATAAATTAACCAGATATTGTACTTGTTTCTTTATTTGGTCCTCCGAAACAATGACGACACACTTTTGAAAAATATATTTCTGATAGATTATATGTATCATCAGGAATATATGTGTCCCTATCTAATTTAAGGTAGTCGAACACTTACGAGGTCTTCTTAGCTGCCTCCACCCTAAAACTCCAAGACGCAATTTCTTGTTGAAGGGAGGCACAAGTGAACATTGCAAATGTTGCCACGGGTAAATACACGTTTTTCGAGCTTTGATTTGGCACAACCCGTGCTCGCCTTTCGAGTGGGAGCTTTCTCAATTTGCTCTGAGGGAGCTTGTTCTCTTACGCAGTCTTGTGCGCTTGCATTTCTGCTCAAGATATGTGGTCCGCTCTCAGCTCAGAAAATTGCCACAATAACCTTTGCGACTGCTAGGCAAAACTGCAGCGGTGTCAGAGTGGCGTTGGAGACGGGAGTCATGGCACCAGAGACTGACATCCCACAGAGGGTCGCTCTACAGCGTACGCCGCCGGTGCGTCTCCTAACGGGTAGCTAGCCTTGGCTACCACGGCGTCACACGGAGGCTGAGCGGGCCCACGTGGTCGTCCGAGCTTTCTTGACGAGGGTTGCTTCTTTCGTGAATATTACGATGTCGAGAGGATGAGGAACGAAATAGGGGGTTTATTTTCATAGGAACTGCAAACTTACTTACGTAGAACAAGGGATATCGTACTGGTCGAAGCATGGAGCGCAGTACCTCTTTCTAGTAGCATGAGCTACAGGTCAGACGGCTACATCTTTCTGGCGAGCACACATCAGAGCGCGTCAGTACACCAGAGCACGCTATCACACACCATCTACATAGGCGCGCTCGTAGTTTCCTTTATGGCGAGAGTGCTCACTGTCACTCCAGCGCCTTTCTTCACGGACGCCATCGGAGAAAATATCCGTAATGTGGAAAGTTGGGCTAGTTGGTGATTGATTATCATACCTTGCTGGTGAAGCAGCGCACTGACACAGACACAGAGTGGACACACAGGACACAACGTGTCGTCTTGTGTGTCTTCTCAGTGTCCGTGTCAGTGCGCTGCTTCACCAGCAAGGTATGATGAAGGAGAAAATATCCCCAGGTGCACACGACTCGCTGTCCCAGAGTAAGAATGAATTGCTTCAAGGCAGGAGAGCCACGCTTGACTCCATTTTCGCGTCTTCACTCGTGGTATGGCCCATCAATTACCTGGTTGTCTTTCGATCGGCTGTGGTAGTTAGCAGCGGCCGCAACGGAATGGCGCATAACGCACCTTCATAGGGATTCCTTGGTCTCAACGTCGTGCTCGCAGACCAAATGTCATCCTTCAACCCGGTAATCGTCAAACGTGTCTGGCCTTGGTGTACCCCCTGATCGGTTCGAGGCGACGTATTGTGTGCCTCACGAAGCGATTCATCACACAAGGGCAGGAGAGGCTGGCACGTCGCCTTCCCCGCTGGCCGATCTAACAGTGGCCGTTTTGGGCTCGTTAGCTTCCAATTCGATGTACGTGATGTAGACAATGCTTTTTACTCCAATGCCCAACAACTGAAGGAACACTTGAAGGCAGTATTTTATTTTTCACTTTCAGTCCACATCGCAAGTTACTTTTGGGCGAAGAGGACGTGACAGGTCATTAGAAGGTTGATATATAGAAATGCCTTGATTTCTTCTGCCGATTTTATGACAATGCTTCCGTTTTGCTCAGCACACCAAATTTTTTCGCGTCACAAGTGTCATTACAAAGGCGTCCAACTTCGTAAAAACAGAAAATATTTTTAGGGTTTTTAGATCCGCCAGTTATTTGCACCGAGGGGGCACCGAGGAATACACTTTATTTTCTTGTGTTGCATGCGGGCATGTGCTGTGATTCGCTGTTCTGTGCATGTTCTTCCATTCTATGACCCTTTGACTACACACGTAGGTTTTGGTAGTAGTAATTGCGGGATTTTCAGCTGACCGACCTTTATTCTATCACTTTTTCGGTGACTTTGAATATTCTGGCTTCCTTGGGTGTTCGGCGTCAATTTCTGCACGAAGGTTGTGAAAATCGCTTTTGTCCAGGTGTAAAGTAGAGTGGTTGTTGCCATCAGATGAAATCTTGTGCAATCGTGTATTTCGGTGCGAAGAACTTGCGCTGGTTTTCCTGCCATAATTTTCAAGACGCAATGCATTTATTTAAAATAAAACGAACATTCAGGAAATGGAAATCCCGGAAGCGGAAGGACTGGAAACAGAAACCCCGGATATGGAAATTTTGGAAGCGCATCTAGTATCAGAGACGAATCAAGGAACAGCGGCGCGCATCCAATGTTGGCGGTACTTCGCAAAAGCGACGCTGAAGCGCGAATGGATTGGGGGGGGGGGGGGGGGTTAAGCCAGCTCATTCACGCTGCTTCTACTGGTGCTGCTGCTTCTTCTGCTGCTCCTGCTGTCTGGCCGATGAACTTTTCCGAGTTTGGTCGTACTGAAACTAATGTCGTCATCACGCCGTAATCTTCGTGCCATAGCCATTTCTGCAGGCTCTTGGCTATAGTTTATGACGATAAACCTGTACCGCACAGAGTGCAGATAAACAGAGGATATAACACCAATCGAGGAGGCCCGAAATGCCAAGTGATGCACATAAGCTCGGACGAGAGGTCTAGCACCTTGACACCTTCATCGTCTATCCACCATCATCAGCTCTTTGTCGTCATTCCATCGTCATCGCGCTGTCGTATTCGTTCCATAGTTGTCCCTTTGTGGTGTTGATTCTAATGTCATAATCCCATTGTCGTTACGCCGACGTCACGATTGCGTTGTCAACATAGCATTGTCGCCATTCCGCCTTTCTCTCCTCATTGTCGTTCTGCCATTGTTGACGCGCTGTCTTCGTTATACAGTCGTCGCCAATCCAGCTGCCTCATACCATTTTTGTCACGCCAGCGTAATCGTACCGTAGTATCTTTAAGCTTCGTCATTTCATCTTATTGTCGTCATGGTTTTTTATCATTCCAGCTCCATTATTCCGTTCGTCGCACCACCGCCGTCACGCCGTCATCGCCATAATAGGGAACATTCCGGTTTCAGCGCCACGCTGTCGTCATGTCACCGTTATCGTACTTCTGTCTTCGTGTAATTGTCAGCACATCGTGGTCGTGCTCCTATCAAGGTATTTTCACTGTCACGATTTTGTTGTATTGATTCTCATTGTCACCTGACGCCGTCATTATTCAAGCATCGTCATGCTAGTGTCGTCATTCTTTTGATGAAATCATTTTAAAATTGTCATGGTACCGTGGTGATGTTATTTTTTTCAGTCCAGCTCCATAATTCCCTTCGTAACATAGTTACTTTCTTCCCTTTGTCGCAGTGCCATGGGCATATTTTTTCCAACCTTACAACTCTGTTGTCTCACCATCGTCGTAACTCTAGCGTCCTCATTCCATGGTCATCACGCGATCGTCGTCACATCGCCATTGTAGTCGCCATCATGCGATTCTGGTCATGCCATCGTCCCATTCATTTGTCGTTGCACCGAAGTCATAGTCATCTCCACATCATCATTTTCATGTGTGGCATGTGCATGATCAAAAGCAATAGGTTGTTTTTTTGCGAGGTGCGTCCCAGTGGAAATGTATTCATCTGGGCGTGTTGTCCCTGCTTGAAAATGACCGCTAAGGGGCAGCAGTGCCGTTCGCAAACACCAATAAATCATCTCATTAGGCTATTCTAATAGCGCATGGCCTCCGCAGGTTTCTTTTTTCTTCGCTGTCTTCCAAAAGAATTATTCTGCTGCTGAACGCTCGTATTGAATTTGCTTGTCCCTGCGACGAACTGCCTTCCCGTGTAGTAATTACTTCTCAAAATATGAAGACACTGGTAGCGTCCACTATGTCTGAGAATTAAAAGATGCTGAACTTTGACTATGCTGGCATTCGCAGAATTATTGTGTCTGCTGGATGAGCATTTGGAGACGCCAGAAAATTATGTACCTGCCATGAATAACAGTTTACTGCTAAGAATGTCACGCAAGAAATGGTAATGATTGCCTGAAATTTACCTTGTAGGGCTTGTTCAAGGTACGCGAAGAGATAATAGTACAAGATTCAACTAGAATATTTTAGGCGTCTCACTAGAGCCTGCTCGCCTCATTTATTAAGTGACTATATGTCAATAATGCTAATGAGGTTAGAAAAATTCTGATGCGCCAAGTGATGCGAAAAAGGCAGAAACAAGAGTTGTTTTATTGCTGGCGTCATTAAATTCTTGTAAAAGTAATTACTATGACTTTTCCTTTACAGATCCATGTGGGATGCGCGCAAAGCTGTTCAACCTCACAACTAAAGGGATCTTCCAGGCAAGACGGCGTAGAGTGCACTGAATGTTTCGTAATTTTGACGACATTACAACATTTTTCTCCTCATCAGTTATACTTTTACATGCTCAAATGCACCACCATATTAGTGGAGTGGAAAAGTATATGTAAATAGACCGCTATAAAGATTTGCAGTGGAATTTGCAAAGCCACCTTGCTAAGAAATTTTGGAATAATAACTTTATGAAAAAACGTATTTACCATGCTAAAGACGTTCGTAATATCTCCAAGCTTACTATTGGCATGAGCGTCGAGGGACACTCTTGTTCCTTGAGCAGCATTAACGGCTCACCTCGTGAGACAATCATGGAGCAAATTCAATATAAATCACAACAAAAGAAAAAAATTACAGTACAAAATTCATGGGTTTGATTAGAGATGTGATATCACAGCATAAGTTTAGTTCCAAGCTGAGGTACTGAAATGTCTGGAAGAACTCATACGGCCGGGGACACAATTAAAATAAGTTTGAAAGATAATAGTAAAAAATAATACAGTACAAAAGTCATATATTTCATAATAGATATGATATCAGCGCATAAGTTTAGTTACAAGTTGACTTAGTGAAGTGTCTGGAATAAATATAATTAATTAGAAATAGCTGATTACCGCACACCAAAGCAGAGAACCGCAGTCTTTGGAGACCTGGCACCTGTGCGCAACTTAAGCGAAATCCCCGGACACCTGGAATTATAAAGCGGTGATTCCAACGTCACTAATGGCGTCACACACAAGAAAGTGACATGATGTTTAACCAGCAAATTATTGAAAAACAGTTGCTTCCGAGTTCGATTTGTGCGTTGCGTTGTTCTGAAGTTAACCTGAATACTGTATTTGTCTTGACTTTTCCAAAAGTTTTGACCACGTGCCCTACTGCCGCCTAATTTCTAAATTCTCTGCCCTACCACTTGACTCTTCAACATTATCCTGGATTCGTAACTTTCTTTCTTGTTGAGAACAGTTTACTGTTGTTAACAATTTCTCTTCCCCGCCTTCTTCTGTTAGCTCTGGTGAGCCACAAGGCAGCGTCCTCGACCCTTACTCTTCTTAATCTACATTAACGACTTACCCACCCAGATTACTTCCTGCATGCGCCTTTTGCCGATGACTACATAATATACAATCCTATTCACACGACTGACGATCACTTGGCACTTCAAGCAGATCTTAACCTTATCGCTAACTGGTGTAAGAAAAGGCTCACGACAATAAACTTTACAAAGTGCGAGGAGATGTGCTTCAGCCGAAAATGTGTAAATTTTAAAATTTTCTACCACCTTAATAACACTACGCTTTCCCACACTTCATCATACAAGTATCTTGGTCTTCTTCTTAAGAGTATCTTTCATGGCTTCCCCACATCGCTTCAACATGCTCCCAAGCATCACGTTCTCTTGGCTGTCTACGACGAAACTTGTGAAATGACCCGACAAACAATCGAAAACTCGCTTTCCAAACATTCATATTGCCACAGTTAGAATTCGCCTCCTCAATTTGGTCCCCTCATCAAAATTACCTAATAAATACGACGGAAAGAATACAAAATAGAGCACCCCGGTTCATATCACGTAACTACTGTATAAACTCCAGCATTACACAAACTAAACTAGACCTTCTAATGCCGCCATTAGATATCCGCCGCAACATCGCTCTTCTGTGCTTATTCCACAAATTATTTCCACTAATAAACGAGGCCGGTTACAACTGCACATACCCCACTCTTTTTCACGCAGTTTACATAATCAGTTCAGTTTCATGCGCATATACGGCATAACAAATGCTTTTAATTCATCTGCACTACCTCGTGCCATTCGTCTCTGGAATGACAACCCTGATAACATAGCATTCATATCTAACCACGACACGTTCCGCTGCCAGCTAGTCACGCTTTACCAATTTAATACCGCTCACGAATGCCCAGCCTAGTGTATTTGATCGCGCATTTTTGCAATGTTGTATGTTATTTTCCTAAACACTATTCCTTTTGCTCTGTTAATGGTAAAAAAATATCCGTGTGCCTTAAGATATTGCTTTGTATTCCCGGTGCCGTCAATATCGTATAACATGGAAATCTTTTTATTCCACTGTTCCTGTTGGAAATTTGTACTTTTTATATCTTTACTGTTTAAAATGCCCCCCTTACTTTATGCCCTGCCATATGGCCTGTAAGCTTCTTTTGAAATAGTAAATAAACAGCAACACCAAGTTTTGAATGCCCCTAAGAGACACCTACTCAATGGTGAGGGTCGTCTAGCAATTTTTTTTTTTTGCCTGCCGCTGCAAAAATGAACGCTGCAGTCGACAGCAGGCGGGTATGCAATGGTAGCCCAGGGGCCGTATTATTTAACGGTTCGCTGTGGAATCAGTTCACTCTCACGAACTCCATTGACCAGCGCTTCCTTGCCGTCATCCCTTGTGGGCATGTCTACAATTTCGGCTGCCGTCGCACAGGTTGAACCCGTCGAACCCGTCGTAAAACTCGTCGTTCGCTACAAGCCGAGCCGCGGAGAAGTGGTTCGCTTGGCAATAGCGCGTGTTCGCGAGCATGATCTTGAGGGTTGCGAAGGCAACCTTGGCCCCCTGCTAGTCTCGCACTGGCTGCCACGACGAGACAGAGACACCAATGGCGCCTCCTTTGGCTGGGTTGCTTGCGAGCGTTGGCGATCGACAACGGCATCGGGAGGCAAAGGGGTGACACGTTTGACATGAGTCAGGTTTAACCGGTGTGAAGTAGACACCCAATAACCACAGAAGGAAGACATGAAAGAAAAGGACATCTTCTCGACTTCCTTCAATAGTTATTGGGTATGTATGTCACGCCAAATTTCATGTACCAACTAAGCCAGCAGTAAGTTTTACTGAGCGAGGCTTAGTTTCGAAGGCATTTTAGCACACAGATAATTCAAGAGGCTTTGCGATGAGCTAGATGAACCTCTCGGACCACAACGATTCAGTGGTGGAAGACTTTGGCCAGCATGGACGTTCATGTGACGGTACGATCATGGATGCTCGCCTGTATGGCCGTGGGTAGTGGACCCAATTCCTGAAAGCCCATGTGAACCACCGCAAAAACCGAAACGGGGCCCAATGTGCACACACCGATCCTGCTCAGCGGGCGACATAGATTCAGTCGCGGGAGACGAGGGAGACCGCGTTAATTACTGCATTACACAGCTCCACGACGCAGCTGCGCAAGCTCCGTGCAGTTGTAGAAAAGACCAAGCAAATTAGGCTCCTACCCAGAAAATGAAATATTGTTTATCCACCTCCCAGGGATGCTTTGACCTGACGACACCCAAAACCAGACTACCTCCTCACAGTTATCATGTGGACAACTGCGCACCGAACCATCTATTCAGCAACTTCGGAGTCACCCCGTCGATAACACATACACAATGTCAGCGGCGAACAAAGATGGCCCACTGAAGCTAGCGCAACTCTATAAAATCCCCTCCGGCCACCGTGAGCATGCCATGACGACATATGTTGCACCATCCCCCCCCTCCCCCCCAATGGCAGAGTCAGGTGAGTTATTGCGAATGTTGCTAGAAGACATTCCCTCAAGAACTCCGACAGACTATAATAGACAGACTATAAGTATAATAGACGCTCGACAGACACGACTCACACGATCCATACTTATGACGTTCGATCATGCCGCCGTTAGACCAAAATTTTTTTTGTGACGGAGGACTGTATATATGCACGTCCCGTACACGTAAGGTCGTGACCTGTAGGAACTACTTGGCCATCGGTCACCACGTGGAAGTTTGTGTGCAACTTAGAACTCACAAGTGCCCCAGATGAGGCCAGTCGCACCCGAGGGAGCCGACATGAACACGCGCACAAGGACCCAAACTTTTCCGTGATACAGAAATGCGAGTACCGACATCCAGCTACGACAACCAAGCCAAACGCCAAGCACGAAGCACAATCCCGGTGACGCATTGAACACCACTCACGATGCAATGCGGGCACCAAACACACTGAACCAGCTGATGCCGGGCAACGATCAGGAAGCTCCAAGAGCTCGGACCGCCTGATATGGGCCGACAAGTTCAACACTCCCAATACAATCACAACATCCGCAAGCCACATCCCGCCTACCCCGGAGCCCTCTAACCAGGAGCTCAGGGCCATGCGTGCGGAGGTAAGCCGCCTCACGACCCTTTTAACAGGCAACCGTGTAACCATCTCCCACACTCAACATGTCTCCCCAGAACCAATACTCTTACCCACTGAAGAGTAAGTAACTAGAGTAAGAGACATTACACGATTTTTCCAAAGCTATGGACAACCGTGAACAAATGGATGTTATATGCGTCGATTTTGCCAAAGCCTTTGATAAGGTTCCCCATCGTAAATTACTTTTTAAGCTGTACAAAGCAGGTATAAATGGCGACGTTCTAAAATGGATTGAAGATTACTTAACTAACCGCAAGCAGACAGTTCACGTTGATGGTTCCGAGTCTGGTTTTGTAGATGTATACTCAGGAGTACCACAGTGGTCCGTGTTAGGGCCAACACTTTTTCTGCTTTACATCAATGATGTAGCAACCGCTTTAGATAGTTGTACTAAGATGAAACTCTTTGCAGATGACTGCTTGATTTTTGCGCCGGTATCTTGTTTAGAGGATCAGATTAAGCTCAACCGAAACCTTCAGGCGTTTGGGAGTTGGTGTGACAAGTGCGAAATGCGAATTAATTTTGATAAGACCACATACACGCATATCACAGCAGAAAAGAACATTTTTACTTTTCAGTACGATATTCAAGGCTACAATCTAGTTAATGTTCCTTGTTTCAAATATCTTGGTGTCTCTATTTCACATGATTTAAAATGGCACGATCAAGTAGAAAGACTGTGCTCTGCGGCACAGAAGAAAGTGGGTTTTTTAAGAGCAAAACTGGGTAGGGCAACAAAAGATGTTAAACTGCTGGCTTACAGATCTCTTATTCGACCATCCCTAGAATATGCGTTAGTAGTATGGGCGCCCCATCAAAAGGTAATGTGGGCCAAAATAGAGAAGGTGCAACGCCGGGCGGCGCGCTTTATTTGTTCGAAATATAGAAGGACAGGCTCAGTTTTGGCGATGTTAAAGTCTTGCGGTCTTGAATTATTTGAAGATCGGTGCAAGAAGCAGAGAGTAAAAACGTTATTTCAAATAATTCACGGCGAACTAAAAATTAATAAACATCTGTATTTAAAACCTCCAGGCAGACTGAGCTCCCGCTTAGATCATAGTGAAGCTATTCAACCGTACTTGTCCCGAACCAATGCCTTTGGTTGTTCGTTCTTCCCAGAGTCAATAGAGCTGTGGAACAAGCTGCCTGCACAAATTGTTCGCAGTTCTGATACTGCATTGTTTACAAATGCAATCAAGGTTCTTCACTAAAACTGTACCATGTGGATATTGTAAAGTGTTTCTCTTTTTTTTTATCTTTTTCCTTTTTTTCTGTTTGTGTGTGCGCGGCAGCTGGTTGAACATTTGAATACATGTCTTACAGTCTCTATATTGTATCTTGTATTGTATCCGTAGGACACTGCAGTGCATGTGCATATTTCTTTTGTATCTGGCTATCTTTTATGAACGTATATGTAACATCCCTCCCTGTTATGACCCTCAACTGAGGGTTGACAGTATTTCTAAATAAAATAAATAAATAACCCAACAACCCTCCACACCTGCTAACGACGAGGTCACAGGATCGAATTCCGCCCACGATGGCCGCATTTCGATGTGGGCGAAATGCGAGAGCACCCGTGTACTTAGATTTAGGTGTACGTTAAGAAAACCTAGGTAGTCGAAATTTCCGGAGTCCCCCTCTACGGCGTGCCTCATAATGAGATTTTGGTTTGTGCACATAAAGCCGCATAATTTAATTTTTAACCCTCCCCGACAGCCTAACGCCCTCTCCCTCCTTAAGAAGACGTGCACTTCGGACACAATCCGAGATTACCTGCCTCATCTCGTGAACATGGAAGCCAAATCAGACTGTAAATTGGTGGTTCAAGAGGCATGCCTCAAAGACAAATTCCCCACTCTCGCCGAGAAACTACCTATGCGCCTTGACCAACAGATGGGCACGTGCTTCACACGCCTGGCCCAAAACTCTGGAACACAGACTTAGGCAATTTGAAACTTGCGTGCAGAGGCTAGAGACCATTACTAACTCGACTCATGAGGGGCCCTTTACTTCCATTATCCACTCCTACACGCCTGGCCTGCTTTTACTACCACCACAACAAACTATCCTCGCCCTTGCCCCAGGCTGGGTCGGTATAATTCATCTTCCCCCATATCACAAATCCAATGGGGTTACCGCAGTTTTCGGGGCTTGCGCACGCTGCTGGAGCTGCTAATACCTAAACATAACCTCGCTGTCATACCTAAACTCCGCCTATTACAGGACACACAACATTAGGCCGAGCTCCCTTGCTACCATGCGGAACAGTCGGGCACCACTGACACTCGCGGAGTGTCAGCACTTATACATCGCATCATTACCCACCAAAAAAATTATTTATTTCTTTTTCGATTTGTTTTTCGCTTTGATTATTTATTTATTTGTAGGTATTGCATAGCAATAAGCGCTACAGCAGGAGTGTGTTAATAGAGCGAAAATAATAGAAAGCAACATACCATACAGCGATAAGGATGATGTGCTAAAACCTTGCACCTTGGACGGCAGATACAGAGCTTTGGGATGCACTTGAGCGAGTAGACCCGGGCAAAAAATTCCACTCTTCTATGGAACGAGGGATAAAGCTTAATTTAAATTTATTAGTGGTTACAAAGTAGGGCATGTTGCTTAAGTTGTGATTTTTCTTGTGAATAACTCTAACGCCAGATTGCCATAGTCTTTCTTTTTGAAAGTCTAACGGAAGAATTTACAATTATGTGCTGTAAATACAATGACGCTACGCAGCGACGTGAATAAAGTTAAATCAAATTCAAGGAACGAAGTGCGGAAGAGTGATGAAATGTCACCATCATAACGCTGAAATATGAACCTTACAGCTTTTTTCTCAATTGATTCTAGCCTGTTAATCTCATACTGCATGTAAGGGTTCCAGACAACAGATGCGTAGGCAACAACGGGACAGATTAGTGATTTATGTACTAGTAGCCTAGTATCTTTTGGAGAGTTGGATGGTGTACGACGTCGGTAATCATGTTTTTAAGTGCTTTGTTATGCTTCATGGGGATGATTTCAATGAGGACACAAGGGGTGGAGGAGGTGATTGTAAAATGATCTCTTTAAAATTAGTCTCTTTCCCTTTTCATTACTGCTTCAATAATCACGCTGTGGGTCGGTTATGTGAGCATAAGCATCTCAGTGTCATTTTTACGCATAACATATCATAGCCTAATCACATTGATTACATTTATAACAAAGCACTTAAAAACATGATTACCGACGTCGTACACCATGCATAGTTGCCCCTTTGTGGTGTTGATTCTAATGTCATAATCCATTTATGCTTCATGGGGATGATTTCGATGAGGACACAAGGGGTGGAGGAGGTGATTGTAAAAAGATCTCTTTAAAATTAATCTCTTTCCCTTTTCATTACTGCTTCAATAATCACGCTGTGGGTCGGTTATGTGAGCATAAGCATCTCAGTGTCATTTTTACGCATAACATATCATAGCCTAATCACATTGATTACATTTATAACACATCACCGATCTTTATAGTCACAACACCCTACACCAGGTCATGGCAACCCCCTATGCAATACTACAGAAAATTCACCGCATCGCAGATCGAAATTCCCCACTCAGAGCAGGCAACCGCAACTCCCTGCATTCAGGCACCACATCCACTGGGGAGCATACACCCCTCCTGTGCACAATGCTCTCACCCCATGCTGCCCTTGTCGACATTCTCCTTGAATGCCCGGCGGAGCCTACGGCACGGAGTCCTGAGCTGCGGACCAACTGGGGTGAATGTGAGACCCTGCTGAGCTTGACGGACCCAGCCAGACAGATGTTCTCCACTGACCGGGATACGCGCGTCAAGGCACTGCGTAAAATCATGAATACGTAGTGCAGCGGATGCCATGCACCTGCGTGCACCAAATTCATTGTTCAAACAAAGTTGTTTCGCTCTCCGTCTTCAGAAGTGCTAAGATTTATGGACGGAACTTTCATCGCAGTCGTCGGACGTCACAAGATGAGCCCCGGTGAAACCGAATCCTGTTAGAGCCCCAGCATACACCTCATGCTCCCTCGATTGCCTGACGTACTATTAGGCAGACTGATAATACGGGCCTAGCGCTTAGGGTGCCTAAATATGTGACCGCTTTGTGTTCGTGATCGGCCTTGCCGGGAAGTAGCTTAAGAATTGGGCTTCCGACTTGCGTTAGGGCCACGCGATTGCAGCGTCCTTCCCGCACGCGGAAGAAACATGAAAACGATACCAGGAAGAACAGGAAACAGGAAATGATGCAATTTGTAATATTGTTTTACAGGATGAAAAGCGCACCTCAGAGATCGTTATCTTCAGTGATGAGGTGTTGACATGTTTTTGAAAGGTTCGCAGTGACATTAAACCGGCTAAAAAGAGATTTGGGGCATTTCAGCGCATTTCTCAAATTTAATTTCAGGGGCGTGCGATAATTCAAACCCAACCATGCCGTTTGGGCTCGGCGCATGTGCTGTGGCGAGACGGCAATCATTAGGGGCTCTTTATCATTGGGTGCTCCAATTATAAATCAGCTTATTATTACTTTTATGGTATTAGGGTAGCGCGCGGATGGAAGGAGTCCCTCTTACTAGTGGCAGAAACGACACCAGGAAAGGAGATCTCAGGTAAATGCTACTGCTGCGTGCGAACAGCAGCACCCAGTCCGCAACGTCGTGTGAGTCAGCCACAGTTTAGTATGATGATTAAATTTTATTCGCTGCATTTTCTTGTGCCTGCTCCTGAAAACAATAACTGTCAAGGTTATTGGTAGCGTTGCGGCCAGTCCCGCGATGCAGGGAATAGAAGTGAGAGAACAGAACAGAACAAGCTTTACACGATCATGTATGCGCGTAGCATTGCTGTCGATAATATATATTCATTGCACAAGGAAAGCAGCAATGCAGTAGTAATTGAACCATCTGTGGAACTAAATTTCAACAATATATTTTGTGGCTTATTGTATTTATTTTACGTTGGCTTTAGATTTTAAGTTATGCTCATTTTTATTAACGCCGCGCTGTAACACATTAGTAAAAGAGCGTTAAGATCTTACCGAAAATCGCACAATTGAATAAAGACGCATGTGAAATTTTCCGTGTGTGAATCTCCAATAGGTGGCCCCCTGAGTTCTGCAACACTGTGCCTACAAAACTTGTTGTTGGGCTAGTTACCTCATAACGCTAAGGAAGAAGCTGCTGCACCAATAAAGCAGACAAGCATGAATGAGCACAGGCAAAGACAAGCCCACACTTTTAGTAAACTCTTATTTCAGTCAGCTGTCAACATAGGAATATTACCACACTTGCGTAACGAGGCAAGTAGAATTCACTGTAAAATACGCTGGTCAAAATGTGAAAAGCTATTGTGTCAACGGCAATATGCTGCACCAAGCACATCTAGTTGCTACCGAACAAATAAAGAGGCCTATTGCTTACGCATGCATTAACTTTATCGGTAACATCTAATGCTTTCATTAGTGCTCTGGTGGGCGAACATTTGATACTGCCAAAAATCTTCATCTCTCGAAGTCGCGAGCCGCACATGCGAACTCTATAATGTGTAGGCAAAAGCGTAACTCCATATTTCTGGTAAACGGAACACCGCTTTATTTATTGTGCAACGGATCGCATTTGCCTACTCATTGTCCAGTTTGCCTGAACGCGCCACCACTTCAGGGTATCAAGACTCTTGGAAGAATAAGGAATCCTACTAACAGTGAGCTGATGGATTCATATTGCCTCCAAAGGTAATACGTGTGTAAGCTATACGTCCACTTTTTTGTTTTGTTTCCAGTAACGTTATTGGAGGGGTATGTTGTGGTGACGCGATAATTTTGCACGTATTTCACGGGATCTTCAGCGAAGCTCTTAGCCTGTAGTTGGTAGGAATTTCACGCGGCGTCGTCCTCACAAAAAAAAAAAAAAAAAAAACCTGCAGCGATTGAAGCCAAAAGCGTATTCAGTATTAGCAACGCATACAAGGTACAACAGAGCTTTTGTTTCAATAAATATTAAGCACAAAACAAGCATCCAAACCTTATTATTATCACTGCGAAGCACGTGGAGCTCCCCACACATGTTGAAAAGCAAAGATTGCTATTCGCAAGGTGCCGCAGCAACGGCAGCTTGCGATGGGGGGTGAGACGTCACTAGCCTTTCATACATACAATAAACAGCCCATCAACCGATTTCATTGTTGTTGAAGCACCACGCATAGTTGGGACTCCCGAGAGGCAGCGTGACTACGAGAAGCAGCTAAGGAAAAAGATACGGCAATAAGATCATCGACGGCGTGGTGCCGCTGATCGCATTGCCATGCGGTTCATGCACAGGGAAAGTCAGCATGTGCACATTCTCCTGTGGCTGAACAATGCACCGCATTAGGAATATGAGACATACAGCATTGAACATCCCCCCCCCCCCGTTGCAGTTGTAGTTGTGTGTTTTAACAACCTCGCTGAATATCCCCTTTCGCAGGACCGGGATGGCGAGTCACTTTAGTTATTGGTGAATGCGCGGTGCCTCAATGCGCATGCGTGGTAATATTCTTACGTTCACGACTTTGCCTGAAATAAGATTTTGTTCAACATTTGCGCTTGTCCGTGTATCTACTTTGTCGTCATCGTCTGTTATTTTCTTAATATATTTTCCTTAGCAATCTCGTACCTTAGGTATATTCAAATTCGATCATGCCTATTGTGCCTTTGCATCTTTTTTCCGTTTTTATTTTGCAGAATATTTCAACTGACGCTGCGGGAAAGATGCAACCCTTCCTGGGATATAATTGTCCTGTTGGCCGGTGCAGCGGTAGCATCTGCGATTTAAATGGGCTGTATTTGGAATGTTGGAATACGAAGTCCCAGGCTACTCCTAGCCCTAATTAACAGTGCAATGTAGGGCAAAGTCAAGCACCTTTTGCTGAAAAGCAGCATTCTCAGATAGTAGGCAAGTTTTGTAAATAAATGTACCTCACGAGCTTGCGGGTATTTTTTATAAGCCTACTACAAACAGCAATTCATTTACTTTGAAAGCAAATTAGGACTTCTCTCTGCCACAAGACAAATAAATATTAGCGACAGAGTATTTGCTTTCCTACTTCAAGTTTTGCTTCATAGCCTTTTATCGCACTGGAATTGTGGACACAGCGACTAAAGCACGGGGTTCAAACTATGCCACGAATAAACAAAATATAAGAAGTGCATGTGAAGCACGTAAACCATAATCAAGAAGGCGAGTAGTCATCACCGCACCTCAACATACACATTCAGGACAGCGTGTCAAGACCCCACACGAGATCTGAGAAGCCCGAGGAAATCGCGTTCTTCAGATAAGCTCACTCGTTTATTTGAACTGAAAGAGATATTAAGGCGAAAGCCTTTCTAGGCTCATCGTGAACTTTGTGCAGACCTGACCGCCGGACGGTCCGTCGAAGCGTCATCACGCCAAGTGAAGACTGAATAAAGAATGAAAAATGATTGATCGTGAGAGCTAGTGAATGGTAACGTTATGATAGAGATCGGTAGATGTTAACAACGACTAGTAATGACTAATAATGACTACTAATGACTTGCAATGACTATTATTTGACTAAGAAATTACCAGTATGCCTAACAACGACTTCTAATGACCGCGACTGGTTAGAAATGACTGGAAATTACTCAAGTGATATTGCGCAACAAAAAACGACACGAACGTAAGAGAGGCGAACATCAAGCGAACAGAGACGCGAACACCAAGCGCAAACTTTCAACTAAGTTTATTGTTCCACTGAATCGGTTTTATACATGTGAAGCAGTGTAGACTGCGCATGCGCTTACATGATAATCAACTGCGCATTCATGTAACATAGTTACGAGTCATGTGATGCCGCCTCCAAGAAACTATGAGAGACAGTGAAGGGAAGCTAACACATTTATCACCCAATTTTGAAATCATCTGCGCTTCAGTTATTTCACGGATGAGTTGCGTCTTGCCATGGGAAACAATCGCGCATTCGTCCTCAATAGCTTTGCATCCATGATCGCGAGAATGAATCGCCAAGAACCCAATGGTGCCGACTAGAAATATATAGTAATGAATAGTCATGACTAAAATGACTACTAATGACCTGTAATGTCTACTGAGGACTAGGATAAGACCACCATGTCTAACGACGGCTTACAATGACCCCAATGGATCAGAAATGACTAAACATGCTTAGTAATGGCCAGTAATGAATGCGTAATGATTGCGCAATGAATTCAAGTCGAAAGACATCACTATCAGTGAAGATTTCTCGCCTGCAACACGCTTGGCTCGAAAAAGCTGTTTGAATTCGGTAGCATCCACACTGGCCCTCGCTCTTTTAAACTACGATACAAAAAGCTATATTTCAATAACCGATGCTTTATGTACAACGCAATCACCTGCACTCTCGATGAGGTCGTGATACGTGGCGAACATGGTGGGCAGGGGACAGTGACGGCAGACACTGCCAATGGGATTGTCACATGTGGCGAAGCCAGTGTATTAGATACCGATTCTGCATCGGAAGTTCTTTCGTAGGAAATCACTAGGGGCAATGGGAAGTTATCTCCTATGTCTGTCCTTTACACCAACGTCAGAAGTGTTCTTATTAAACATACTATCTTCCGCCATTGACACATGTGCACCTCACATTATTGCACTAACAGAAACCTGGCTCCCAACGCACGTGTCTTATTTTGAAATCTTTCACGACGTCCATCGTAACTCGATGTAGCGTTCCGATAGGATGGCAAGACATGGTGGTGGTGTTCTGCTTGCCATTTCAAAAGATATTCCTTCTACATGCATTCAAATCTGCAGCGAGTTGGAACTAGTTATCGCTTTCGTAGTTGTCGATAATCTGAAAATATTTATTAGTGTATGCTACCAACCTCCATCCTATTCGTCCACATTTACTAACGAACTCCATGATGCTATAAACTTGGTTCGCACACGCTATCCTACATCACCGCTTTTTATACTCGGAGACGTTAACTTTCCATGTATCTTGTGGACTGCTCATCTGCCTTATTCATCGTCGCCTTTGTCAGAAGCTAAAGATTTCTTAGATCCATGTACATTGTTTTCGCTAACACACTTCGTAACGCAAGCCACTAGGACTGTAACAAGTACTGCAAACACTCTAGATTTAATCGTAGCCAGAAATCCAGAACTAGCTACAGATCTAACATATCTGCCAGGTATCAGTGATCATCTTCTGCTCAATTTCGTCATTAATACACCACGTCCTAAAACGAATAAAAGGAAACAAATCCATCCCAGATTACAAACGACCTAACTTTGCCGCTAATAATAATGAACTATCTGCATTTATTGATCATTTTCTTGTTAATTTCGATACTCGCTCTGTCGAAGAAAATTGGCTACTGTTCAAAACGAAGGTAAACCAACTATAACACATATATATTCCTAAGCGCGTCGTCACCTCTAACCCTCAAGCAGCTTGGTACAATTCATACATCAGGCGACTATCTAACAAAAACAAACGTTTGTTCCGTCTTGGCAAACTTTCACCTTCTATTGATCGATGGTCGACATACAAGACTGCTTCCGACGCGTACGTGAAAACCCTGAAACTTTCAAAGAACAATTTCTTGGCTTCTACTTTACCCTCTATTTTGAAAACAATTGTTAAAGGTTCTGGCGGATTATACACCCTGCGCACGACCCTTTATTGCAATCCAAGATACCACCGGGAACTTAATCACAAATAATATTATTGCTTCTACACTGAACAGAAGATTAATTGAAAGGTTTTCCTCGAGCACGACAGTTGATCTTCCAGATATGCCACACTACTGATTTTCCATTATGTCACCAATAACTATTGATGCTCCAGGCGTTGCTAACTTAATTGAGTCATTAAAACACAATTCATTTCCGGGGTGTGATGAAATTAGTTCAAACTTTCTGCAAAAGCACTTGCGCTTGTAGTATACTAACAAAACGGTTCCAGCAGTCGGTTTATTCATCAGGCCTTCCTAACGACCGGAAAATCGGGAAGGCGGTCCCACTTCAGAAATCCAGTATTAAGCACTTGCCTCAGAATTATCGTCCCATTTCACTCACTAGCTCATGCTGGAAATTACTGGAAGATATAATTTTTGCAAACATCGCCACCTTTCTTGAACATAACTCTTTTCTTTTCTTCTGCGCAACATGGTTTCCGTCAAACATATTTCTGCGAAACGCAGTTACTGTTAGTCACTGATAAATTACATTGCATTCTTGACCACTCATCTGGTGCCGATTGCATCACTCGAAAGCTTCTGACAAAGTGTGCCATCAATTGCTGCTTTATAAATAAGGTCATCTTAATCTTGATCCACACGTCTTAAGATGGATTCAATCTTTCCTTCTCACCCGCTGGCAGTCTGTTTTCACTAATAGCACAACCTCACCGCTTACTAACGTGCTATCTTGTGTACCACAAGGATCCGCCCGCCGACCACTTCTATGTTGAGTTTATATTAATGACCTTCCGTTCACCCTACCTTCTGCCAGCCACATTTTTGCTGACGACTGCGTAATTTTCTGAGAAATACGTAACCTAAACGGCCTAATACTCTCCAGACCGATCCTAATTTGATCTTTGATCTCTAACTCGCGCAAAACTTCGAAAATGGAATTCAATATTAACAAATGTAAGTTGATGCGCGTTTCTCATTGCTCTAACACTTCCCCTTCTTATAGTCTTAATGGCCTTCCCCTTGACTCCGTCGCTTCATATAAATATGTAGGCGTACATATATCACGAAACTTAACATGGAATGCCCACACTGAATACGTTGCCAATAACGCTAATCGCATGCTAGCGTATTTAGGTCGCAACTTCTCTGCTGCTCCATCGTCCTTTAAGCTCCTACTTTATAAATCACTAATACGACCTAAACTTCAATACGCGTCATCTAAATGGGACCCTGGGCATGAAAATCTTGTATCTTCTCTCGAACTTATACAACATAACTCTGTTCGTTTCATCTTTTCAAATTACCACCGTACGGCAAGTATCACCGCCGTGCAAACTAGCCTTTCTCTCTCACCTTTAAAATCCAGAATACATCTCTCATCGCATTGATCATCACCACAAGGTTGGCATCAAAAAACGCAATACTAAAGCTTGTTTTCAGTCCTACCTTCCCCAAACATTTGTCGAATTTAACCGCCTCTCTCCCAATATTGCAGCCATCGTAGATAATCAACGATTTCGCGATGCACTAATAACATTTGTTTATTTTGGAGTTTGTTGAAATTATGTTCCCACAAAATTGACTGTATTGTATTTATTGTCTTTGTAACCTATATTACCAACCCCGCTCTGTAATGCCTTTGGCCCTGGTGGTATATTAAACAAACAAATAAATAAATAAATAAATAAATAAACAAACAAATAAACGAATAAATAGTGACTGAAATGACTTGTAATGATTACTATTGACTATGATACGACCAACCTGTCTAACGATGGCTTGTATTGACCACAATTTATTACAAATGACTAAAAATGCTTAGTAGTGAGCAGGAACGACTAAAAGAAAGAATAGAAAGAGAAGAGGCGAATGAGAAAGAGGTGAATGATAAGAGGAGGAAGAGTACGCTTTCGCCGTTCACCTCTTGAGAGAGATCAGAAGAGACCGTGTAATTTTTTAAACACGTCGTTCGTTGAGATGACGAACGTTTCAAACTTGCGCTGTCCATCGAACTGTCAGGCACATTGCCGGATTATGCATATGCACATTATAATGTGCATATGCATATTTTTTGGCATATGCGCATTATAATGTCAGGCACAGTGCCGGATTAAGCGCACTGAGTAGTGCGAAAATTTATGTCCGGGCATGAAGCGTCACCGCCGCATTCCCAGAGTCTGAATTGAAGTTCTTTTTTTCACTCCGCTTGGTACGCCACAATATAAAAAACACCTCCACGACAACCTGGAATCCGACCGCACTGAGGTATTCCTCGGACTTTCCTCACCTTTGTTGAACTGTCGCTTCAATGCTTAACGAAATGAATCATTAAACTTTATTTTCCATTTGCCTGTATATTCTCCTTTTCTCAATGTGCTGCCCACACTCAACAGTGCTGCTTGCCCAACGGATAACTTACCGCGAAGAATACACAAAGAAAGGCGGAACGAGAGTCGGGAAAGATCGCTGTGCTGTCGCTCCTTAATATTGTAGAATAGAGACAATGTATTTCTACTGCTTGCCCACTTCGAAATCATTCCTCTTAGCTTCGTTGTACAAGGAGCCGTTTTTTTTTGCGAGAGTACTTTATTAGCTCCGTCATGGTCCCAAAACCTCCGCTTCAGTTTCATATATGCCAGCGACGGTAACAAAGTTGCAAGACGTGTTACACGCTGTGCGCTGTAAATTGAACGAAATATCAGCGGCGTCAGTCGTAAACAGCAAACGGGACTCATCGTCAGACATTACTACTTTACGAACTCTTCGATTCCTCTACTGTTCTTAAAGCAACGAAGCATTCCAATCGCACGTAACCGAAATTTTCGAGAACGTCAATCTTCCCCTTTTGTTACTCAGACGAGAATGGGATCATAAATGGTTAGCAGTAGCCAATTACCTGAATTTGCAAACTTACTAAAAATTTCAACTGCAATATTTTGTGCGCATTACCTGAATTGTTTGGCTGATCGGAGCCGTTTTTACAGGCGCCATTTTTATTGTGAGCGAGAGAGTGAGAGAAGTCATAAGGCAAAGGCAGCGAGGCTAACTAATTTAAGCCAGATAGGCTACCCTGCTATGAGGAAAGTGAATTGAAAGATGCGAAGGAAGATAGCAGTTCGCACTTTGCACTGTTAGTCAGTCAATCGAGCGTTCATCGCTCAGTTCGTCCTAAGGGCGAATAAAGGCTGGTGCATTTCAACAAACGACGAAGTGTTTTGTGGCTTTGTTCATAGCAGACAACGATGCCGTGATCCCAAGACCTTCTCTTCTGTAAAATGGCCGTTATATAAGTGGCCTAAAGCTGTCCGAGGCACAATCCTCTCATCTGTGTACGTTGGGCAGTCACACAGGATATATTTGATTGTTTCTTTTAAACCACATCTGCTGCAATAGCCACTTCATTAAAACTTCTTTCTCGGCGAATTGGTGCATACATGATTGAACAAATGTAACAGCGCTAACACATGTAACCACAAAGGAAGAAGGATGAGACACGAGCGCTGACTGTCCCCTAAATTTGACTGACAAAAGACGGACACCCTATATATTTCGAAAGGCAGAGGTGAAGTGAGAGGGAACGATACAATTGGGAAAAATGACACCGCGCATGGATGAACCTACATGCAGGCACCCAACAGAAAGAAGTAAAAAGAAACAAACAGGAAAAGGCAAGAGCTACTAAAAGACAACCAATTCAGTATTCGGTCGCTTCTAAAAATTCAAGCTCTGCAGCAAATAACGATACTGAGGGGGTGCTTACGCACTTTCTGCCATATTTCTTTATGTGAACCACTTCCAAACTGACGCGCACCATCTTGTCGGTACTCTTACTGAGAATCTTCGTCTCTCCAAACCAATCCTCACATTCTCTGCATTTAATTAAGTGCGCGACCGAATGTGCGTACTTCACCTTTAAATCACTTAAATTTCAGGCATGGTCTCCCAATAGGCCATTGATGCAGCGGCCGGTTTGGCCGACATAAAGCCTTCCACGCTTCAAGGGAATAGCATAGACCACTCCTGTGGAACACTCGAGGAGTGGCTTGTCATGTTTTACCTGACAACATCTTTTTTTAGAGTTGCGAAGCGTGGGCACAATTGTGCCAGCTTGTTCGGTGCCGAAAAAAACAACGGAGACCCCATGCGTCTTGGCCGCCTTCTTGAGGTTGTGTGAAGTCTTGTGCAGGTACGGCACAACCAAAGGCTTGTCGGTCTTCTGACGGTCCTCTTCTTCGTGTTCCTAGTTTTAACTTTTGAAGGATGGTCCCAACTCGTGTCTCTTCCTTTTTCCTTTGTGGTTGCATGTGTTAGCGATGTTATATTTTTCAAATGCAATAGCCACTGTCCGCCATTCGAATTAGGAATAAGTAGGTGAATATGAAATAAACTACTAGCCGCAGGCGGCACAGTAATCTTCTTCGCGCCGAGTAAAAGGGAGTAAAAGTTCTAATCCAATTTCATAATCGCCGTTTATTGTGCACCCGACTCGCCCCCAGAATTATTTCATTATCTTTTTCACCACATGGTGTCATTCACAAAGATAAAGTACTACTTATAGGCTACTTTAACCTACGAGATATTGATTGGGTGAACAAATTTCTCTGCACCTTGAATAAATCACACATAGGTTACTTACATGACATCCTTCTCTCTCACAATCTACACGTTCTTAGACCACCAACGCGCATCTGTGGTAGGCCAACCACCATACTCGACGTCGTCACTGCAAGTCGTTCTCTAGGTAAATTTTTTATTTCGACTGAACGTGGAATTTCCAATCATAATCTGGTAAATTTTTCACGTCCTTTGGAAGTGCTATAGACCACAAAATGCAAAACAACCATTGGTAAAGATTTCTGTCGTGTCAGCGACAAAAGTTTCTCCGTTTATTTTGAATGGTACCTTCATAATTTACATAATAACATTGCCACTGTGCTTTGGGATAAATTTAAATATATTATCAGTTACTGTCTTAGCAACTTTATCCCCAGTAAAAGTAAAAATCTTTTCAAGGTTACTCCCTGAATAACGAGAGAGATCTTACACCATAAAAGAAACGTTAAGCGCTTAAGGCAACGATGTACCTCGCATGTTTCAGTTCATTCAGTTCATTCAGTGCACGAAATTCAAAATTAACTAAACCAAAGGGTATGGCAAGCTAAGTACTGGTATTTGCACCGTACATTTCCAAATTTCATTCAAACCACACCCCTAAAATTGTGGGCTTTTGTAAGCAAGAAAAATAAGTCAATTGACTAAATTGTTCAGGAAGGCCAGGTCTTTTTCGAAAAAAAAACGCATTGCGGAGCGCTTCAATCATTATTTTCACAGTGTTTTTCAACTATTGATGGTGGTTTAAAGCCTAACCGTGTGCCATATCATTCGATCCCTGATATTGAATCGCAACCAGGTGCAATGTAGATGTTACTGAACCTCAAGGCTAGATGATCTCCACGATCAGACAACATACGCAACGCCTTTCTTCGCAGATATGCTGAAATGTTTGCCCCTTTTCTTGTAAACTTTCCTTCCTGGTTGTCTTCTGCTACTTTCCTACAGACTACGTGCCGTTCCCATAACTAAAAAAGGCGGCACAGCCCTAAGGACCATTTATCATCTAATATTGTTAATATTATCAAATTAGAAGTTAATCGAACATGTCACAGACAATGAAATAACCAAATTTATGAGGCAACAATGTATTGTCTCCTCACCAGCATGGTTTCCGCAAATGTTTCTCTACTGTGACTATGACTACTAACAGCCACGTCTACGTCTACCCACGTCTACCCATTTTTCTTCTACCAACAGCTATTTACTACCAAAACCTAGAACTGATTATGGTAAATATCCACTAAGTTTTCAGTCACACTACTTTGAAACTCATTCCCGTGTCATATTAAGATACTCTCATTTTTACACTTTCAAATCAGACCTTCATAAATTTATGCACTTAATATAACGATGTGATCGTTATCATTATATTAATAATTACTTTGTGTCATTAAATATTTTACAGTGTTAGCTAGTGACTAATTTATTTTGGTGTATGGTGTGCTTGTATATAACTGCTTTTTATTTACATATCCTGCCCATTTGCCATGGGAGATCCACTGTACAGTCTGCGGATAATGGGATCTCCCTCTGTATGTATGTTTAATCCACATTTTAGTGGCGTAGCCAGAAATGCGTTCGCGGGTAGGGTCACGTTGCAGCTCTGTCTCCTAATAGAATTTGTCGAGGAATCAAATACATTAATAATAATTGCATTGCCGTTGCGAAAGATGCTGCAAACGAATTCTTTAACGCTACGCACTTTCAAGACAAGTACAATATGTATTTTTTCATAAAAGAATGTCTAAAAAATTGGGCCGTAATAACGGATCTCAATGCTTACATGTTTTTTGCTTATTTAATAAGAATATCACACGAACTTTAGAACTGTATTAGTTTGAATGCAGTAAAGCAGTGCATGTCACTGATGTGAAAAATGTAAAGGCCATGGAATGAACAAGTTGAGGACAAATATTTTATAGCAACTTTGTTAACCTGCCTGCCTTTCTCTCATTTGCGTCTCTCTCTCTCTCTGTCATTCAAGAACATAGTTTACACTTTTGTAGATATGCGAGGACCAGGGAAATATCTCAATCAATCTGTGCTTTGTTATAATATATTGCGCAGGAGCAGCTGTCACCAGTAGTGTATTGTGAGTAATTGCGCAGAAATTAAAGACGCAACACAGAGCGCATATAAAAGCAGGAGTTTGCAAAATATACGAGGGCGAGTTAAATGAAAGTGAGCCAATGCGAATACATGACAAACAGTACTTTATTTAAAAGTAGTCTCCATGAACATTTAGACATTTGTCCAACTGGCTAACCATTGGTCTGACAAAACTCCTTGAGTTGCTGCTTCAAAAAGTCTGTGACTGACTCTCTCACGTCATCGTCCTACACAAATCTGGTTCCCTTGAGCTGTTTCTTCCAGTGCTCCAAAATGTGGAAGTCCGAAGGCGACAGGTCTGGGCTGTATGGCGGGTGTTGCAGCGTCTCCCACTTGAACTTTGCCAGTTTTATTTTAACCACATCAGCGAAGTGAGGACGGGCATTGTCGTACAGCAAGATGACCCAATTCGACAATTTTCCACGACGCTTGTTCTTTATTGAGACATGCAGCTAATTCGCCGTTTCACAATACCGGAAACGATTTATAGACTCTTCAGGTTTAGAAAATTTGATCAGTAATGGCCCCTAACGATAAAGAAAAAGTAAACAACACCTTTCCGGCTGGAATGACGGCCTTTGCTTTCTCTGGGGAATGTTTGCAGTGTAATCATTGCCGTCGTGTTTCAGGCTGGTAATAGTGGCACTACGATTCTTCCACACTGATAATTGCAGACAAGAAGTCATCGCCCTCATTGTGACAACGGATCATATCAATCAAGGCAGCGCTGATCCTCTCCGTCTTCTGGCCGTGGTTCATAATCTTGGGCATCCATTGAGAACACAAGAGCCAATAACCGAGATGTTCATGAAATATGGTGCGACCCCAACCGTGACGGATGTTCACATGCTCTGATGCTTTCCTCTGTTTGTGTCTAATCATCCTTTGCAATTGTGTTGGGGTGATTGCACGGTAGCTTTCGCCTTGTCTTGGATCGTATTTGCAAATTTCACGCCCTATGAACCGTTTCCTCCAACGCCTCACAGTGGCCAATGAAATGCAATGTACAATGTACACGGCAGCCATACGGCGACTAATTTCTTTTTTGGAAACACCTTCAGCAGTCAAAAGCCTCATGACACCACGGTGTTATGTCCATTATGTCACGCAACCATGTTCAACTCAGTGTATGAGAGCATTAAAGGACATTTATCCTCATACCTGCATGTCACTTTTGTAAATGAGATGCCTATATGCTACGCGCATGCCTCGAAGATAATGAACCGAACCATTATTGCGTGGCGTGGGTTGGCTCACTTTCAGTTGACTCGCCCTCCTACATTAGAAATGTGAAGGTACAATGGAATCTACAAATTCAAAGCTCACTGCACGCGTATACACAAAACTTCGCAACAAGATATTTAAATATACCTATAAGTCTCCAATCAATCTACTTATCTACGAAAAAGTCACTGTATATAAGACGTCAAACAAGGCAAATAAACATAACGCGCAAACACAGATTCAGAGATCACGGCCCCACCCCCTCCCTCCACTCCCCCTGATGTATCGCGCGCGACAGGGTGCGGCGCGCTTTCTCCTCGCTTTTCTCCCTTACGTACACAAGACTGAGCCACCATAGTCGGCTCAACCGTGCCCCCCCCCTCTACGTTTTCACTCGCATATACAACATGAGGCGCGTGGTCATGATGTTATCTCCCTTGGACTTTATACGGTACATGAGGCCGACGGCGACGGCAGTAACTGTGACTATGCGATAACTCGCTCCGCCGCAACAATGTCTTTTTTTTTTCTTTTGTTGGCTGGGGCACTTAAATGAAAAAAAGAAACACAAACGAAAGCATGTCGGCCACAATCACATGCCTACATTGGGCACCTGATGTGGCTACTGAAGGGATGTCGTCGAAAACGGTAGACGCTTGGTCCACAGAAAACCATACGCATACTGCTCGGTTATTCTACACCGGCGACACGAGACTTTCTGGAGAGGTAGCGCCCAAGCGAACGCGTTGCAATCCGTCGAGTCCACGCAGTGATGGCGGCGAGCGACAGTACATTGTTTCTTTGTCTCATCTGCTAGCCAGAAAGCATCCAAAACTCTGCCAGGCGAAAATCCACTCGGCCAGATGAAAACGAACGCGCATCGAAGTGTGCCGCGCGGTGTTCGGGGCAACGTGAGAAAAACGCATGCGCTCTGGCTGGTTCCGGCAGCCCGCGGGTAGCGAGAAGAAAAAAAATATGAGGAGGCTCAACATGTACTCGCGAATAAAAGTCAAAGTATAAAAAATAGCAACGTAGTTGCCTTTGTTGGCTTTAGTGTCTTGACATTGTTGATTTGGCGCAGGTGAAAAAAAAATTAGATGTTTTTCTCTATGCCATGTCACCACAAAGGAACCACCAAAACGCTTCGTCTCATCAGACCTTGCTCCGTGCTTTGTCAACTTGCCTGATAGTGTGTTGATTTGCTTGTCTCGTTGTATGGTTCGATGTAGGACTTTAGAAAGTCAATGCACCTTTAGCGTCAAATATTTACAACAACATGAGACCTACAAAGATATGGAATTGAAAATCTAAAGCACACCTTTGTAAATGTCAATGCACATTTCGTATCAAAATTTGTGAGAACTTGATACCTTTAAAGATTTAGAATTGAAATCCATGCGCTCCGTAGATTCCACAGCCTCCGCGAGATGCTGCGACGAGCCCGCTCGCCATCAAAACGCCTTGAAACTGTGCTTGGTTGGGGCTCGTTGCGTTATGATATATGGCTCCCGGTGCATGGGCGTTGCCGCGAAATCAGGCCGGATTTCGCATTGCTCGCTCTGAAATGTCTTTTTGAGCAGGAAAAGGACATTCTAGACAAAATCCAGCATGATTTCCATCGCCAAGGGTTCTTTTGGTTGGCGGTGCATGACAGCGCGAAAAACATACGGGGGGGGGGGGGGGGAGTCTGAAGCCCCATAAGCCCTGGCTACGCCCCTGCCCTATTTGTAACCTTGTTATTATGCACAATAAATAAGTCTGAACCCCCGACCCTCCCCAGCCCCAACCCCCCCGAGCGATGGGAGACCTTGTTGTCCAGCCCCGACCTACCGACCCAGCTCGCGCTGGTGGCTAGGGGCCAGGAACTGCTAGACACATATGGGACATGAGAAGAAGGTTCCACCCCATCTGGTGCCAACACGCACCAACCGTCACTAACGGCTCACTACAAAAGTTGTTTCTCTCTCTCTCAACAATTAACGAGAATAATTCATAACTTTGCTCGCGCTCTTGACAAGTCTAGCCAAATTAACGTAATGTCTCTAGAATTTAAAAAAGTGCTTGACCATGTTCTTCGCAGTGAACTACTAGAAAAATTGCAGTCGGTTGACCTTCCATTGTATATTATTGACATGGTGGCGGCTTATCTGACTAATCGCAAGCAATTCGTTTCAACTGATAATGACTCCTCTAACGAACTTTCAGTAAGCTCTGAAGTACCTGAAGGTAGTGTGCTAAAACCTTTACTATTTCTGATATATATAAGCGACATCACTAACGAAACTTCTCACCCTGTTTCAGTTAGACTATTTGCTGACGATTGCGTGTTGTTTAATGAGATTACATGCCATGAGGATCAATTAATGCTTTAATCTGACCTTTAATACATTATTTCCTTGAACAGTCGGTGGAGCATGAAACATAACAGTCAAAAACAGTTTACATGTCCATAAGAAGAGTCAATAAAATGTCTTTGGTCGAAAACATCGGCTTTGAACCGCTTACCAAAGTAAACCAATATAAATAACTTGGCATAACAATACCAGTGACCTCAGCTCGAATAGCCAAATTTCGAATGTGTGTAACTCGTCTTTGAGGAAACTTTATCTCGTAAGGCACAAATTCAAGCACGCTCCCTCTGGTACTAGGTTTCTGGCTTACACTTAACTCATCCGAGCGAAACTAGAATATGCATGTGTTGTGTGGTATTCCGATAAGAAAACTAACATTAACGTTTTATAGGTGACCCAACGAAGAACTATAAGGTTTATTTTTTTTTTCTAAATATAGGCTAAGCGACTCTCCATACTAGCCTAATGAATTAACATGTTATTCAGGGGCTACATCAATGTAGAAAAATATAAAGACTGAACTCTCTTTCTTTTGCCTAAAAACAACTTTTTATCCCTTCACCCACAGGCGTTCTTAAACAACTTACAGCACATCGAAAACGGTATCGTCACACTGATTCTTCAACACCTTATAACGCCCGAACTAGCCTCTCTATATTTTCTTTCTTTCTGTGAAATATATAAGATTGCAACAGCCTGCCTTTATCGCAATTGATTAGCACTCATTTTATTAAACGCATGTGTCTTGAATATTAACGGTATTGCTATGTTGGCAAACCTTGTTTCTGCGTTGTTATTTTAGTTCTTGCACCCGAATTTCGTTTGATACATTCCACATCTTCCTTAATTATTTTCACTATTCTCCGATGTTCGCTCGTTTGTCAACTTTCCTCTGGTATTCGTTGCATTTTTTATCGTGAGAATGATTGCAAGTGCTCGTATGCAAGTATCGCCTTCATTCTGACGCTTCGAGCTCCATCTGATACTGTTCTAATATATGTAAAGCTTTCTTCCTTCCGTGTATTTTCAGTTATTCCTGACGTCGCTTTCATTTTTTTTCTGAATATTGCATAAGCTGAAATGCGTTTGTATTTGTTTTTCAGTCATAGGTACATATATACATGTAGGTGTGCATGTTTTCTACCCCTCTTGCTCGGGCTCCCATTTCGCTCTGCAGCATGGTATAAATAAATAAAATAAATGCATATACATATAAAGTACATAAATAAATAAGTAAATAAATAAATAAATAAAAATATTTGGTTCCATGGCACAGAGGCGTCAGTTTGTAGTCCATTTTCTTAGATAATATTTACAACACTGCAGAGGCGCCATGCTGCATCCGTTCTCTATATTGGTATCGAAGTGCTTTCTCATTCTCCATAGGCCTCACAGGCTACTTTGTCGGCACTTTCATTGCGAGTAATGCGGTAATGCTCCAGGTAGCCACTGAAATACTATGTCGTGGTCTCTGCCCACTGGTTGATGGTAGTGTAATCGTACCTCTGCCGCCAACTGTTCGTGGAATCAAAAAGTTCGGTCGGTAACAGTGTATGACGCTGATTTCTGTTTCCACTTAATGCGCACAACGTGCCACACATAACTGTAAATATTTCCAATATTTACGCGAGCGCATAAACTTGTCACACTGACTCGACATTGCGCACCTGCTTAATTCGCAACTCGTGCGAAACTGAGAAGGTCGCAAAGATTCACAGCTTGCATGCATTGAGCTTGCTTGAACAGCTTGCCTGCAAACACTTTTTTAAACTAACATATAAGATAGATGTGCTTAGTATCGCAGGCTTACTTTGAAGTGAATACGGCAGTGTTGCTAAGGCGTATAATTAAGTGGGTTAACTTCTCGTCTGCACTATCGCACAGGATTGCTGGAGCGCACAACTGAAAGACAAATTTAAAACGTGCAGGCTTGTAATCACAGGACTGCATCTTCTACTGCTTTCGCACTTAGCCCTGTTGGTATCCGCAGAGAGGTGGAGGTAGCAAGATAAATATGCATTGCGAAACTCGTGAAGAATGCCATTGCTCTCAATATTTCACATTCACCTGCGAGGAACTCAAGCTTTTTTAGGTGCATAAAGAATTAGGAGTCCTAAAATCATATTATATTCGTGTCTAAAGCAACGAATCGAAGTGCAAGTTATTAACCGTGTGTACCGGCTACAATCTCTTGAGAGGTAAAAAGTAAGCACTGCCTTTTTTTCGGGGGTTTTCATGTCATGAAACTCCCGTACGAAATAGGGAAGTATTTGCTAACTACAATGAAAATAAATTTAAATTACACATATCGCAATGAATGTCAACATCAATGGCATTGCCATTAACGCAATGCGACAATACACCGCATACCAATTCCGAAACGTGTATTCAAAGGATCGCCTCTAGCGCTTCCCACTGAAGATGCTGTGTCACCAAGCGGGGCCTCCGTGAAGTCTGATCGTGCCGCGGGTTCAACTCTACCGAGCACCAGACACATTTTGAAGGATCTTTATTGTGATTAAAGAGCACTGCATATTCACATAACGCACATACCCGTGGAGTTGCTGAAGTTGGTGTGAATGCTGTTCATTGAAGAGCATCCTATAGCTATTGCCACAAAGCGGGTGAACTAAGTTCTGACATTTGGTTTGGAGCCACAATCCCTGAACACAGCAGCCGGACTCATTACTCATTATACCCCATACTACCCAGTGACTCAAGTTGGCTGGTAACCGGTTAGAGACACGGGTAGATAGAAAAATAGTATTTACCAATGACCCTCACATCATCTGTGCCAACTTGGTAAACGCTACAACGCACGTGATATTTGAATTTACCACATACAGACACAGCAATTGCGAGGAACCTCTATGCCCTTGGACGACTAGCACCATACAACTATGAAGGAAAAGGATTTGTGGTACCGAAAACAGGAGAGCAAGAAGAATAACAGTTATTATCTCCAAACTTCTTGATCTCTCACGGCCATCTAGTAGCTCTCACCAGGAGACAGTAAAGAGCACACAAGGCTTTTTTAATTGAACATCCAGGAGCAACATTAAAAAATGAGGGAGCTTGTAAAAGGCATAATTGGCGAGCACAGTCAAAAAGCAAATCAACCATGAACAGGTTGAAGTCAAATGTGCCGACACTTTTAACGAGTATTTTACTAGCATAGGCCTAGAGCTAGCTGAACCCATTCCTTTTAGTCAATGTAATGTGAACTGCATATTAATGCCTAGTACTTTTTGGTTGGAGTGTGTAAACGAGCATATTGTAACCACGATTATATCGGGTATGCCTTGCAAAACGGCAACCGGTGATGATGGCATTACGGTGAAAAATATTGAACGAAATCATTGACGTTGTTGCGCCAGTACTTTAGAAAGTAACTACTATGTCTACAAGTATACAATTTCGGGGCCTACACCCCGAAATTGTATTGTTTGTAGGAATTCTCCTACACGTTAAACTGGTCGCGTCCATCGCCCCCGAAGCTTTCGGCGTATTTCTGAGCTTAGCGTTAGACATACCGTTCTTGAGAAGTCGTTGCATCTCACATGAAACGCTACTTACGAGCACACAAGCTTTTAACAAAGTGAAAGCATAGCTTCCGAGCCAATCGATCAACATTATCACTAGTGTTTCACCCAACTTAGAGCATATACACATATGTGCATAAAACTCTTCAGTAGTCACATTTTTGGGTTTGAACAAAGCCTTCAACGCAGCAATTCATTTCACACTACTAAGAAAATTACAAATACATGGCTTTACCGAAACGTATATTAACCTATCTTCAGCTTAGAAGTAGTGGAAAGCAATGTCTTCGTCTTAACTTATTGTCATCTCAGTATACCACTATTCTTACAAACGTGCCTCTAGGAGCGGTATTGGGCTCTATAATTTTCTCATTATACGGTAATTACTTCCCATCAACATTATTGCTGTGAAAAGCTGTCATTTACGCTGACGATAACCCCCACATATTTCACGTAGAACCCTATACCGAACCAATATACTTGGTTTGTGAGTAATAAACTAACACTAAATAGGGACAATACTAAGTACATGGTACTCTGCTGTTGATACATAACATATTACACAACAAACATGCAAACTCATCTGGAAAGTAGTGCATAGAACAGCTAGATAGTATAAAATATTAAGGTGTATTATTGGATTGCAGCTCGAAATATTAGCGACAGATGTCAAATATACACACTAAATTAGCTTTCACGTCTTATCTACTAATCAAATGCTTACCATGTTTTGAGCCTAATATCCTGAAAATTAGTTTTTTCTCCTGCCATGTGATAGCTGCTGAAATCCCGTTATTCATTTACAAAAGAGGGCTGTGCGCATCCTACCATACGCAAGTCCATGTGCCCGAAGTGAAATTCGTCATTCTTATTAACCACATTTTATGCAAAAATCACTCACTGTTGGCAGGCTTACTGGTTGCACCTAATGGAAATACACGAACACTACACACTTCAATGTCAACTTCCCATTTTACCGCAACGTATACAGTCAGCAAGTCATTGAATTTCGTGATGGCAAAATAAAAAAATTTAGTACCTTTTCACAACTTCGTGTTTTCAGTGAAACAGATGCACTTAATTATAATTACACGATTGTTTTCAATGTTTATTTTCCTGTTGGTTATGACAATAATTGGTTCGTTTAGAGAGTCGTAAATTGCGTATGTGCGTTTGAATGCAAAACAATGTATATCGATGTTTGCACATATGCATGTGTATGTGAGATACATGGTTTGTGTAATTGCGTGTTTTAACTTGGTTATTTCACTAGCTTTGTAGCTTTCGCTGCTATATGTGTATTGTCACGTTGTAGTGACGGTGAACTGTGTTGTTCACCGTCACTACAACGTGACGATAGCGATAGTGTGACTCAAAAAATCTAACTTTATATTGGGCGAACCTACGCCCTCGAAAGCAAGTGACACTTGAAGCACATCGATAGCGGCGAGCACAGTCAGCGATTGTCAAAATCTGATCAGCGGGTCAAGCGCATCGGCTTTTATACCTAATTCATCGGAAGTTGCAGGGTAATCGTGGCTATCGGCGTAGCCTTCCATAAAATACTACGCAATTCGCATCGCGCTTACGATTAGATCACACGAGGTTCGATGACAGCACACGACAGAAAACGCCATCGATAACAACCAAGGAACTTCCAATGCATGCAGGCACGTCCTGCACCGAGATATAACGTTTAACATATGGTAGCCTGTGGAAAGCGGTCCCGCGATAAAAATGAAGGTCCCTCATCTGCTACGATGCCAGGGGGTGTTCACAGCAAGAACAACGAAGGAAACAAAGACAGTAGAGGGGCGTAGGCTCCCGCATCAGCTCTCTATGTTAGTGTCGGTCGTTTCTCTCGCGCTCACAGTGGTGACCTACGACTAAAACATCACCTAACACCAACAGTGCTGAACATCAAGCCCTCGCCATGTCAAGCCCATCAACCGAGTCAAGCCCGAATCGCAAAGGCGCGTTTTAGCTGCAACGCTTTTAGATGCAGAATTCCCAGGTGTGGTTTCTATAGACCGTGGCCTAATTCGACATGCACCAATTCACTTCGAAGGGGACGCAGTACTATGACGTGACCAGGTCACCATCCCCCCAAGTAATCAAGAACTTACCGATGTCCTCGCCCAGCCTTTGGGTGAAAAGAGGTATGAGCGCCTGATGGCAAAGATCTGATCCGCACTGTACCTATGGAACGCACTCGCCCGCAACAACTCTTGACGAGTGAACAAATTCGTGATATACGCCCATCCCAATTGCTCCGCCGCGTGCGGCAGCACCCACTGTGCTCTGCTCAAGGAACATTTCTGCAGTGCCTTCCACAACATGTTCGCCTCGTCCTCGCTGCCGGTGATGACACGATACTAGACTGCCTGGCTGAGCTCGCCGATAGCATCCACGAGGCTGGTGCTCCTTAGGTTTGTGTCATCGTGACTACGTCTGAGCTCTGAGTGGTCGCCCAGCTCAAAATGCGCATTGGCGACTCCACGGCTGCCGTTGCTTCCCTTCAAAAGCCGAGACTACGCCAGCGCTCTAGTGTGCGTGTTTCGTCATCTTGCGTGCCTTTTGGCTCTGAAGAAAGCCTGTAGACTTGAGCGACTCCTTCAGCAAAGTATTTTAATAATGACGTGTTAAATGCAAGTGAATCATAAGTGTTTCAGTATTGCTTCTCTTTCCAGTAAGCAATGCTAACAACTCATGAAGAAAAAGAGAAACTGTTCCAATAAGTTACATTTATGAGGGATCGAAACATTGTCATTTGCATCTTGCAAATCTCACTTGCAAATCATCACTTGCAAATCTTGGGGCATCATAGTTAATTGGGACACCCCTGCATATGGGCGTCTCAATTAACTATGATGCCCCAAGATTTAAAGAAAGTGCAATTGCATTACTCAAAGAAAACCTAGTGCATATTGTTTCTAGTACAGTGTAGTAGCGGCCAGTACTTGTTTCATTACTGATCTTTATTTACGTAATTACCAATAATCATCCAATACAAGAGGTACTATCCCAATTATACGTGTCGATAAGGCATTTGTAGGCAAAGCTAAGGGGCATCTAACTCCGGTATTTCGAGCGACGTGCTGTGCGTGCTAATGTTTTCAGAGTATTAAATAAACCCTGCGAAATATGAAAAATACCACATAACTACGCTCCCATCCACATCATAAAGCAGCGCCCTCGAATAAGCTCCCTTTGATCAAAAACGAAATGAAGGAAGTAAAGAAAAACATCGTGATCAGGCTCGTTTCAGAACTGAAGCGCCCTGCTTGACGCAACACGCCGCGTTTGGCGTTAGTTGGAAACCACCTGTGATACTTGTTGGCTTAGCGTAGGTAAAATGCACGAATGGCTTCTTTTTCAACGAAACCTATCACCACAAAAGAGAATTATTAACGTGAGTGCAAAGATTCGAAGGTGAGTTTTATTTCGTTCCAGTCGCCATGTCTTTCTCTAAGGAAAAGGAACAAAACATGACCCTTGCCTTGGGAACTGCAAGTGGCAACAACGCCGCAAATGTCTAGCAATCATGGAAGTGTGGCGGTACACCAAACGCAAGGACTATCATCAGGAATTATGAAAATCTGAGACTGACCGGCATCTTCAAGAAACAGCGGTGAATTATTCCATCTTTGAGTCCGAGTCTACGCGCGGATGTTCTAGCATTTATGGGCTGAAACCCTCATACTAGCGTGCCGGACGTGGCCGCACCGGTACCAATTTCCAAGCCATCAGTTTGGAGGATTCTAAATCACTCGGCCTTTCACTCGTACCACCTTAACCAGCATGAATGCTTGGAAGATAGGAACCTGCAGAATCGTCTAGATTTCTTGAACTGGGTCCTCACAAAAGCCAATGAGTCACCGGACTTTTTGAGCAACATCATGTGCACAGATAAAGCCAATCTTTGAAGAAACGCCTCGGTAATTTTGCATAATGCACACTATTGCAGTGACTCCAATGTACAATGGGTAAAGCGCACTCGGCACCAGTACTAGTGGTCGTTCAAGTTTATTAGAGGTTGGATTGCGCAACATTTTGACGAGACACAAAGAAGAGAAACACAGACCACCAGAGCGCTACTTGCCTCTATCATTTTATCCCCTTGTCAATGGAATAAATGCAGCAAGATATTCAGGGGGGGGGGGGGGGGGGGAAGAGGGCGGTACCGACAAAAATCAAATAAACAAAACAATCTTTTGACAAACATGGCCGTCTACTAATGCCAAGCCGGCTTTGTCATGCGATCGTTTTTGCTTCACTCGACATCGCAAAAAAGGAACAGGATACTAAATTTCAGATTAGCGCGTGAGGAAATCTATTTCATTTGCACTAAGGGGGGCTGACGGCGTGCTCACGCACATACTTCCCAAACGCGTAATCTCAGTGGCTTCGATTATCTTTCGTGTTATTTGGCTGCCACCTTTGCTCATAATTTTGCAATTCTTAAAGAATGGCAGACATCCACAATCACTACAATGTATCCCAAGGTGTCCGGCAACTGTTTTTGAAACGTTGCAATTATGCCTCTTTAATCTTTCGTTCAAACATCGTCCAGTCTATCCGATGTACTTTCTGCCGCACTGAAGGGGAATGGAATATACCACTCCCTCTGTGCAGTCGACAAGCTTATTTCTGTGTTGTGGTTCACAGCTTCGTTTCTGTGTACCACCTGGGTTTACTTTCGAACACATGCTCAAACAATTTTTGCGGTGCAGAAAACACCACTTTTCCATCGCATCTTTTGCCAATCTTCTTTACTCGGCGCGCGATCCAATGAATGTACGTCATCACCACTATTTTTCTCGTGTGCTTAGACCGCAAGGCTCCTTCCCAGATAACGGTGCCCTGGTTACGATTTTCTTGAGCAAACATTGTGCCACAGATACTAATACATGGAAAGGATAACCTGCCTCCGTAAGCCTGCGCGTTTGCTCCGGAAAGTTGTCAGCAATGCTATGATGGCGCGATTTTTGCAACGCATTTCTGTAACATGACCTAACTATGGCTCGTTTTACGACTTTCGAATGCGCAAATTCGAAGGGAAAAAGAGGCTTATTTGAACGCGGTTCGTATTGCCAACAACAATGACTGGAGCCCAGACTTAGTTTTAAGTCAAGAAACCTAATTGATCCAACGTCTGGCTCTTCACTTGTGATCACCAATGGCTCTAGACACTCTCTGAAAATTCTTTCTAGGCGTTTCAACGGCAACTGATTCTTGTTATCAAAGTTGTACACTAAAACTAAATAATCATCAACAAACTTGAACACACGAGCAACCCGTGAATTCATGAGGCGCGCCGCTAGGGTTCTGTCAATGTTGGCTAGGAACAGGTCACTCAGAATCGGTGCGATAGACGAACCTATACATATTCCTTGTTTCTGAAGGAAAATGTCTCTATCCCAAGACACGTAGGTTGATCCTAAGTACAAAGGCAACAACTCTAGAAAGGCTTCAACATGCATCTGTGAATCATTTTGAAAGGTGACGTTTCCGTATTTGTCAATACATTTTTCAATCCACAGCAAGAGCTTTTTGTGAGGAATAGAGTAAAATAAGTCTTTAACGTCAAAAGAGTAAGCCAAATACCCCTTGTCACAATTTGCTTGTAAGAACGCAATAGCTTGCTCAGAATTATTTATTAAAAAGGGGTCGTCTCCGTCCAGTAATTTTAACCTGCTCTGCAGGAACGAGGCTACCGGCAACTGCCATGTGTCTTTAGCAGTGACAATTACCCTAAGCGGGCAGTTCACTTTGTGGGTCCTTTCTGTGAAGAACATTTGTAAGCTTAATTTTCTCTTTTTATAAAGAGACTTATTCAGATTATCTACTTTCCATTTGGCGCACAACTTCGTATCTTTATTTTTTACAGCAGACACTGGTGCGCCAGTCAAAAGTCCCTCTGATGGCTTCTGCTGCTTTAGATAAATACAAATCCTTAGGTAACACCAAGAAGCCTTCTCATTTATCCGCGGGAACTAAAGCCAGCGAATGCTCCTTTAGGAAAGACATCGCTTTTTTGATAAGAACAACGTTCATAGGTGTCTTGCATTTCACCAAAACGTTGATGCCTTCGGACAAACAGCGGTCAGTTTCACTTTCCGGAGCCAACTTGCAGACGCGCTTGACGATGCCCAGATGAGCTGGCGGTGAGAGCTTAGGTTGAACGGCAAACTTTTTGGTATACATTGTAGAGATTGCGGATGTCTGCCATTCTTTAAGAATTGCAAGATTGTGAGCAAAGGTGGCAGCCAAATAACGCGAGAGATAATCGAAGCTGCTGAGATTGCGCGTTTGGGAAGTATGTGCGTGAGCACGCCGTCAGTCTCCCTTAGTGCAAAGGAGATAGATTTCCTCACGCGCTAATCTGAAATGTCGTATCCTGTTCCTTGTTTGCGATGTCGAGTGCAGCAAAAACAATCAGATGACAAAGCCCGCTTGGCATTAGTAGATGGCTATGTTTGTCAAAAGATTGTTTTGTTTATTTGTTTTTTGCCGCTTCCCCTACCCCCCTGAGTATCTTCCTGTATTTATTCCATTGACGAGGGAATAAAACGATAGTTGTAAGTAGCGCTCTGTGGTGTGTGTTTCTCTTCTGAGTGTCTCGTCAACATGTTGCGCAATCCAACATCTAATATGCTATACCAACAGGCCCAGTCGTCAACCTTGGCAGGTCGTTCAAGGTGGGGTGCGGAATTTACGCCCCTGCTATAATCTGTCAAATCTTATTCGATCACATACTGACTGGACAGCGTTACGTGGACGAGATCCTTGAAGGAATGGTGGATGAATTTCTCAGCGAATTACCGCTGTCACGTCGTCCACTTTTGTGCTATCAGCAAGATGGGGCACCAGCACACTGCAGTAGCCGAGCACGAGAATGGCTGGGTAGTCTTTTCATGCGAAAACCGCCGTGGTTGCTCAGTGGCTATGGTGTTGGGCTGCTGAGCACGAGGTCGCGGGATCGAATCCCGGCCACGGCGGCCGCATTTCGGTGGGGGCGAAATGCGAAAACACCCGTGTACTTAGATTTAGGTGCACGTTAAAGAACCCCAGGTGGTCGAAATTTCCGGAGTCCTCCATTACGGCGTGCCTCATAATCAGAAAGTGGTTTTGGCACGTAAAACCCCATAATTTAATTTAATTTTTTTTTTCATGCGAAAAAGATTGGAAGGCACGGGCCTGTACATTTGCCGGCTAGCTCACCTGACCTCTCTCCACTCGATTTCATTGTTTCGGGTTATGTGACAGATCGTGTTTACATGATCGAGACGATGACGACGTGAAATGAGCTCGAGGCGCCGAAAATGGACGTCGGCTGCAGAATTTTAGCGTCTGTCATCAAGAACGCCCCTTTAGATGGGATAAAGCGGACTCACTGCAACGTAGCTGAACAGGAACACCTATTCGAACACGCCTTCTAGGCAGCATCTGGTGCTCAACGGCGCCTACGAATTCACACATAATAAGCGTCACTGAAATCTAATGGTTTTCATTTTCTGTTGGTTTTTGTGCAGACGTCCCCATATTCAGTTCGGCTCATTTAGAAGTGGTACATTTACTTATATGAATTCATCGATTTTGACATTTCTCAACACGCGGGTCCCTTCGCTGTCTCCTTCTTTCAGTTTTATTCTTTGTCACGAGCTTGTTTTTGCAGCAGGTATACACTCTCATGAAAAGCAGAACCGTCAAATAAATTTCACTTTGGCTCGAAGCAAGTTTCTGGCTCAAACTATAGCTGCGTGCACTCTTTCGATGTAGTGCAAGCAGAACCGTGGTTTTACAACATTCTATTCCTATTCCATTGCTGTTCTCATTTCGTGCGTAGTCAGAGTGGCACTACGGGCGCATTATCAAGGGGATTTCGTTATCAATTTGATCATTAGGCCTTGAGAGACGGATAATAAGTGTGACGTAGAAATGAGAGGAAGGAATACCTGCGAAGTCCAGAAAACTGCTGCTGGTGCTCGTTACGTAACATTATCAAGGTGATGCGCTCTCTCTTTGTTCGGGTTTGAGACAGGCAAAGCAGGTACTTTCAATCAGCTTATTTGAGGGCGCTGATTTATGGATGCGGGTGGAAGTGCAGTCACGTGGCATTTTTTTTAGATTTAATGGTGTTTCTTTACCAGTCGGAAAAATGTGTATGCAATTAGTACGTCGTTGAAGATATCACAGTTAGATTTTCCTTGGCTGTGCCTGCAAATGCCTCATTGAGATTTTCCTACAGTACTTCTCGAGTTAGATAATTAATTACAATTACCTAATTAAATCCTGTTAACTACAAAATTATTGCCGGCTACCCCACTGTATTGGAAACGATATGCACTACGTTTTCTTGGAATAGCGCAATCACTCTTTAAAGGCATGGTGCATGATAGTTGACACACCCTGTACAATTCATTCAATAAATAAAATGAGGTCAACCTGGATTGACTGGAAATCTGAATCAACAGCATGCGCAGTAGCGGTTATACTCGGGGTCACATTGAAATAAAATGGAAAAGAGCGGCTCCAGTTTCTCCGGTAAAGCGAAGCAGTAATAGTGATAACGCAGTATACGATTCCACGAAAAAGATTACACCACTGAGAGACGCCAGATGCTTGGTAGTGCGAGAAGACAGGCTGCGAAACTTGACTGGCTCCTACTATGAGGTCTTGTAAATGCCCATAAAAGGCCGTCACATCAGTGAACACTAATCAGCGAACATAGGGTCACGTTAAGTTTCTGCAAGTGAAAATGGTACTATATATATATATATATATATGTGTGTGTGTGGTGTCAGTGTTTACTAATAAACACTGCCACCAAGGACAACATAGACGAGATTACTTGTGCTTACTAAATGAATTAAAGAAACGATAAATTAATAGCAATGAAAGTGAATGCATAAAACTTGCCGCAGGTGGGGAACGACCCCACAACCTTCGCAGTTGGCGTGCGATGCTCTACGGGTGCCGTTTCCCCATCCATTTTGTTGGGTACTTATGTTTCCTAGTAGACTCCTGGGAGTGTTAGCAAGCGCCACCCCTCACATACATTGGCGGCGAATGTGGAACATCCTTTCTGCCACGGGCGTCACGAGAACGCGACCTTTTTGGGTGAAGGCAGCTGGTCAATAAACCCACACATGCTACCTGAAGGTATCAACGTTGCCGAATTCGAGACCCTCATTGTGAAATAAACAGGAAAGCAGGCTAACCGAGCGGCCCTATTTTTATTAGTCATATCATAAAAAGCCAACAAACACTGACACCAAGGACAACATAGGGGAAGTTACTTGTGCTTAATAAAGGAAATCAAGAAACGATAAGTTAATGGAAATGAAAGTGAATGAAAAACAACTTGTCGCAGGTGGGGAAAAATCCCATAACCTTCGCATTTGGCTTGCGATGCTGTACCGGTGCCGTTTCCCCCTCCATTTTAATGGGTATTTATGTTTCCAAGTAGACCCCTGGGAGTGTTAGCCAGTGCCACCACCCACATACGTTGGCGGCGGATGTGGAACATCTTTTATGCCTCATGCGTCACGAGAACATAACCTTTTTGGGTAAAGGCAGCCGGCCAATAAACCAACACATGCTACCTGAAGGTATCAACGTTGCCGGATTCGAGACCCTCGTTATGAAATAAACGACTAGGAAGCGGGTTAACCGAGCAACCCTATTTTTATTAGTCATATCATAAGAAGCCAACAAACACTGACACCAAAGACAACATAGGAGAAATTACTTTTGTTTAATAAAGGAAATAAAGACACGATAAATTCATAGAAATGAAGGTCGACTAAATAACAACTTGCCGCCGCGGGGGGGGGGGGGGGGGGGGAGGGGGACGATTCCACAACCTTCGAATTTCGCGAGCGAAGCTCTACCAATTGAGCTACCGCGGCGACGTTTCCACATCCACTTTCTTGGGTATATATTGTTATGTGTAGAAAGACACAGACGAAAGAGGCTATTTACAGGCTATTTACACTGGAATGGGGCCAGAGCGCCAGGCCGACAATCGCTCGCGCAAAGAGCATAGGCCCACTTCGTCGTCGTTCTCGCGGCGGAGCGTCCCTTGAGCATCGCTTGGTGATATCGTAATACTAACCGCCGGCGGCAAAAGCGCCGTCATGGTGCTGTTAAATATCCAAGGAGCGTGGAGAGTTGTAGGATTTGAGACGGGCGACGTGGACAATGTCAGTGGTTGCCACAGCAGAGGACGTAGTGGGCGTGGCTAGAACGATTTCGTAGGTGACATCGGAGACTTGGCGAAGCACACGATATGGGCCCGTGTAGCAGGAAAGCAGTTTTTCACAAAGGCCAACTTTACGTGATGCTGATGAAAGCAACACGAGGGTGCCGGGCACAAAATGGACATCACGGTGACGGAGGTCGTAGCGGTGCTCTTCTTTGCTTTGAGAGACTTGTAGACGAGCGCGCGCAAGTTGGCGAGCATGGCCAGCGTGGCCGATAGCATCATGGCCATAAGCGCTAGTTGATGCTGTGGTGGATGGAAGCACAGTGTCCAGTGGTAGCGTCGGTTCACGGCCATACAAGAGGTAAAAAGGAGAAAAGCCAGCAGTGTCGAGACGGGAAGAGTTGTACGCAAAGGTAATGTAAGGTAGAGCCTGCTCCCAGTCACGGTGGTCGTCTGAAACGTATTTGGATAGCATGTCTGTAAGGGTGTGGTTCAAACGCTCAGTGAGGCCTTTCGTTTGAGGGTGGTAGCAGGTGGTAAATTTATGCTGTATTGAGCAGGCACGCATGATGTCGTCACTGACTTTGGCTAAGAACGTACGGCCACGGTGTGTTAGCAATTGACGCGGAGCACCATGAATCAAAATGATATCATGCAGGAGGGAGTCCACAACATCAGTTGCGCAACTGGTCGGAAGAGTGCGCGTTACGGCATAGCAGGTCGTGTAGTCCGCCGCGACTGCAACCCACTTGTTTCCTGATGTAGATTCCGGAAATGGGCCAAGAAGGTCTAAGCCGGCACAATGGAAGGGCTCGGCAGGGATTTCGAGCGGCTGCAGGTAGCCAGCGGGGAGCTGGGAAGGCTTCTTGCGTCGTTGGCAAAGTTCACAAGCAGCGACGTAAAGTCGTACGGAACGGGCAAGGCCCGGCCAGAAAAAACGGCGACGTACACGGTCACAGGTTCGAGATACGCCTAGGTGTGCTGCCGTTGTTGCGCCATAAAGCTCTTCTAGAACGGCTGAGCGGAGGGGTTTAGGTATGACAAGTAGGAACTCAGAGCCGTTCGGATGAAAGTTACGACGGCACAGAGTAACGTCGCGGAGGACGAAGAGGCGTAGGGTGGCGTCGACCGGAGAGTGTTCAAAACTGTCGATGAATGCTCTGATATAGGCGTCACGACGTTGCTCATCGGCGAAATGAAGCAGCTGCGACACAGAGAATACGCAAGCAGCACCGGTAATATTGGAGGAGTCAGGGTCGTCAACAGGGTAACGTGACAAGCTGTCAGCGTCTTGGTGCAAGCGGCCAGACTTGTAGACCACGGGATATGAAAATTCTTGTAGCTTCAAAGCCCATCGAGCAAGCCGGCCTGTAGGATCTCTTAGCGATGAGAGCCAGCAAAGAGCATGATGGTCAGTGACTACGGAAAAAGGGCGACCGTAAAGGTGAGGACGGAACTTCAAACCGCCCAGACTACCGCAAGGCATTCTCGTTCCGTAATGGAATAATTGCGCTCCGATGGTGTGAGGAGGCCGCTCGCACAATCAATAACGCGATCCTGGCCCCGTTGACGCTAGGCTAAGACGGCACCTACGCCATGACCGCTGGCATCTGTACGCAATTCTGTAGGGGCATCAGGGTCGAAGTGGGCGAGAATGGGTGGTGAGGAGAGAAGAGTGACGAGACAAGAGAAGGCGGCGGCTTCTGCAGTACCCCACGAGAATTGTACGCCTTTCTTCAAAAGATTATTGAGGGGTCTAGCAATTGCCGCAAAATCTTGAATAAAACGACGAAAGTACGAGCATAACCCTACAAAACTTCGAACGTCTGCGGGTGTCTGCGGAAGCGGAGAGTCTCGGACAGCGCGAGTTTTGTCGGGATCAGACTGTGCTCCGGAAGCGTCAGCGAGGTGGCCCAGAACAGTAATTTGGCGGCGGCCTAAACGACATTTGGACGAGTTAAGTTGCAGCTTTGCCTTTCGAAATACATCAAGTATAGCTGTTAGACGCTGAAGATGAGTGTCGAATGTGGGTGAGAAAACGATGACGTCATCGAGGTAGCAGAGACATGTGGACCATTTGAAACCTCGGAGCAAGGAGTCCATCATACGCTCAAAGGTGGCAGGGGCGTTGCATAATCCAAGCGGCATTACTTTAAATTGGTATAGGCCATCAGGTGTGATAAACGCGGTTTTTTTCTGTCCATATCGTCAACAGCAATCTGCCAGTATCCAGAACGAAGATCAATAGAAAATAAATAGCTGGAACCGTGGAGGCAGTCAAGAGCGTCGTCTATACGTGGGAGCTGGTAGATGTCCTTCTTAGTAATGTTGTTGAGATGACGGTAGTCTACACAGAAGCGCCATGTGCCATCCTTCTTCTTAACCAACACTAGAGGTGACGCCCAGGGACTCGAAGAAGGCTCAATGATGTTTTTGTCTAGCATTTCATTCACTTCACTTTGAATTACTTGGGGTTCCGACGGAGAAACTCGATACGGTCGTCGGTGAATAGGAGTAGCATCGCCAGTAAGAATGCGATGCTTGACCGCAAGCGTCTGGCCTAAAGGGCGATCGTCGAAGTCGAAAATATCTCTGTAGGACGATAGTACTTGGTAAAGGTCTTCAGCCTGCGCAGAAGACAGGTCCATCGCAACCATTTTCTGTATCTTCGAATCGGCGGCCGAGGCTAGCACGACGAGCCTGCTAAGCTCGCAAGAAGCATCGGTCGATACAGTTGCCACGTGATGGTCGCCGAGACAATCAACATTGGGAAGGCAAATACCTTGCCGTAGAATTTGCTTTGCCAATCCAAAGTTAAACATAGGTATAAAAGTGCGGTTTCCAGTAATAGTAAGTATACTGTGAGGCACTGTAACGTCAAACTGTAGTGGAATGTCGGGCAGAGGAGTGCCGAGGTACTCGCCATCGAGGGACTGGTGGGGAAGACAAGAGTTCAATATTGGCTATTGATTTTGGCGGCATGCGAATAAAGCCGGTGGGGCGTAGGCGGCACTGGGGTGCGTCAGAAGGTTCTGTGAGAATCGGCAACTCAAGGCGAAGGGTACTGGCAGAGCAGTCAATAAGATCAGAATGCGCGGTGAGAAAATCGAGGCAGAGAATGAGGTCGTAGGGGCAATGAGCAATCACGGTGAAGGGGACAGGAGTGTGGCGGCCGGCGAAGCTAACAGGTGCCGTACACACGCCGATGATAGGCACAGTACCGCCATCCGCAACGCGGACGACGCGTGCCGAAGCTGGGGTGAGGAGCCTGTTCAGTCGTCGTCGGAAGGCAGCACTCATAATAGAAAGATATGCCCCTGTATCGATGAGGGCCGTGACAGGATAGCCATCAATGTCAACGTCAAGAAGGTTTTGGTTCGTGTTTAACGTGAGCAGAGGATTTGAGGGCAGTGTCGACAACGCAGCTTCACCTCCGGAAGCTGCAGTGCCTAGTTTACCGGCTGGGCCCGGGAGGCGATAGGCGGCGAAGAGAAGCGGCGGGATTGGGGCGAACGAGGCTGATGGCGTCGAGGTGAGGGCGACTGTCTGTAGCGAAGGTTCGGAGCAGGGGTATTAGCGGCAGTGGGTTTATGGCGGTTGGCATAGGGAACAGAAGGTCCAAAGGTGCGGGAATAAGTGGCGGCGTATGTCTGAGGCGGCGGTGGCCATCGGTTGCGGCCTTGACGAGCGACGTGGCCGATGCAACAGCAGTGGAAGCAGATTTGTCTGTCATCAGGGGTACGCCATTCGGACGGGTTGCGGCGAGATGTGGTAGAAAAGAACTGTCGGGGACGAGGAGGGCCGGTTGAGAACTGGGGAACGCTGCGTTGAGATGTTGAACACATGGCGTTCAGACCCATGTTCTCAAATTCGCGTCTGACTACGGCCTGAATCATGGCAATCGTGGTTGCTGGCAGATCGGGAGGCGTAGCGGAGAAAACTGGCGAACAGGCGGCCTCGAGCTTGCGGCGAACAATACGGGTGACGTCGTCACAGATGGTGGCCTGACGCGGTCGACCCTCACTTGTCGACGTAGCAGCGGTGTTGGGTAGCCGCGCGACGTGGTGTGTGATACGGTGGCTCTTGGCTTGTTCATGGCAACGGCATTCTTTAATGATGGCGTCGATTGTCGAGACATTGCCGAAAACAAGCAAATTGAAAGCGTCGTCGGCGATGCCTTTTAGAACATGTGACACTTTATCTGATTCAGACATAGCATCATCAGCTTTGTGGCATAGACCCAAGGCGTCAAGGATGTATGAAACGTACGGCTCTGTAGATGTCTGAGCACGAGACTCAAGAGCCTTTCTCGCGGCAACCTTGCGGCCAATGGGGTCGCGGAACAGTTCCCGTAGTTTCTATTTCAAAGTGTCCCAATTGCTTATCTCGTCGTCATGCATCCGGTAACACATGCGTGGGGTGCCGCCAAGATAAAAGATGACATTGGCGATCATAATGGTTGGGTCCCACCTGTTATTCGCGCTGGCATGTTCATATAGCTTGATCCATTCGTCAACGTCCTGTCCCTAAAGGCCAGAGAACACAGCAGGGTCGCGATTTTGGGCAACCGGGACGATTGGAGCAGTCGGACCAGCCGAAGCTGTTGCAGAGGCGGGCTCGTCACCTGGAGGCATGGTGACAAGCTCGATGTACCGACCACTCTGGAGTTGCGTGCCGAAGACGGGGTCGGTGACCTCCACCAGAATGTTGTATGTAGATAGACACAGACGAAACAGGCTATTTACACTAGACTGGAGCCCGAGCGCCAGGCCGACATTCGCTCGCGCCAAGGGCACAGACCCACTTCGTCGTCGTTCTCGTGGCGGCTCGTCCCTTGAGCATCGCTCGACGATATCCATATAATATACTGCAGAAGGGCAGCGGATTGGGCGAGTTGGTGTTGCATGGTAACTATAATATTCAAACAGCGCTAAACGACAGGACCAGAATGAGGAGGAGACAAATAAGCAGTTGTAAGTTCAGCGCCGTGTTTGTCTCCTCCTCATTCTGGTCCTGTCATTTAGCGCTGTTTGAATATTATGGTTCCCAATAATATGTTTACTAGTAGAACCCTGGAAGTCTTAGCCAGCGCCACCACTCACTGACCCTGGCGACGGATGTAGAAACAGCTTCCCGCAGGTGGGAAACGAGCCCACAACCTGACATGACTATATATATATATATATATATATATATATATATATATATATATATATATATATATATATATATATGTATATATATATATATATATATATATTTATATATATATATATACATATATATATATATTTGTCAGAAGTACTATCGCTACTGGTTGCAGGATAAGAGTTCACGCTGTATTTGCGTACTATCAAAGTACAAATGGGCTCGAATAATGTTAATTTATTGTTTGTCAGAAAAATACTGGCACTTGCATTGAGCGGAAGGTATTAAGGGGTATGTTCTGTTTCAATAATTATGACTGAAGGGACCTGGATTAAAAATACGATGACTTCAGTTACAACGTGTCGTTGAAGGCAAACGCACGCCGTCAAACTGCTTTTAGTGCTGACGTTTGAGCTGGTAGAATGTCAGGAAGGTGATAAATGTCTTAGGCCGAATAGTGCGACAACTATTCTAGTGCAACAAGACATATTCACTGGAGCTCTCCTCCACTTGCACACCACTGCAAACGCAGCACACAGAACAGTTGCAAAGGCAGTTGCTCTCCGTGCTTGTGGTGGCAACCTGTTCCCTGCACAAGAGAAGTGGTTCGCAATAAACATACAATGATGTTAAAAAAGGCCCATGAAAACTATCTGAGGTACTGTATTCGTGTTGTTTAGTTTACACTTTGTACTAATTATGTTCGTGTAAGAATTTCTGTTCTAGAGTGCGATTTTTTACGTTACTGAGCTCATCCTATTGTATTTATTTGTATTTGCAAAGAAACATTTCTCAGCTGGCCTGGCGCTTGCGCAGCCAGACCGACATACAGCGACCTAACACTTACATAATGAACCCCTTGAGAGCTGAAATGTTCGCAAGAAAGATATGTGAGATGTATCTGCTACAAGTTGCTACCGTTATCTGTATTAGGAGCTGTCACTGCACTGCTACAGCTTTTTCTATCGCACTAAAAAAATAATGTAGTCTACTTAATGTTGGTGTACTCCACCCTGTTGCATTGCTATTCTGTCTCTTTTATTCAAACAAAACACAACATTCACCTGTATATACATGCAGGTATATTTGCGAATGCCATTTCATGGTTGGGGACTTCCTCGTTCAGCTCGGATCTTCATAAGGATGATAAGCTAATTAAACTGAATGTTTTGATTCAAGGGTCACGTAATTATTGCTTATGGCTTTAAGTTCCACAACCTGCACACGGTCCACGCAAATTCACAGTACATTTCTTATTTTCCCTAGCGGAACGAGCTGCATGAAATTAAAATTCCAAAATTTAAGTGACTGAACCTGCTCATTTATAGAGATGCTCGCTCTCCTACGGTGTGCTTCGCCGTCCTTGGATTAGCGTAGTCAGCGACGCTCTACCAGAGTACAAACAGCGCAGACGGGGTGACTGCCCATGCTCGCACAAGCAATACACGCACACAGGAAAAACATGCACTTATGGTAGGAATCTTCGTAGTAGTTTTATTTACATAAGTTTGAAGTCCTCTGCAGTTATGTGTGGCTGCGTGCTTGAAATGATGCGGCTTTGTACGATCAGACGCAAGAAACACGTGAATGCAATGACGCCGATAGTAGTAGTGGTGCACTCGCGCAAGGAATACCCGTATGCAGGCCATCAACTGGCTCACGCAGGGCGTAAGGTGACAGTCACTGCACTAGCTCGCAGTCTTCTTGACGGGACGGCTTATCTGTCTCGGCGCCACAGTGGAATAATTCCGTTACGGAAGTGCTCCAGAGGACAGCAGCGGTCTCTAAAACGGAGGCCTTGAGAATGCGGAGCATCGTTAACTAAACAAAACTGACGCCTATCGGAAAGAGCTGAGGAGGCGAGCGACAGATCATAAGGCAGCCATGTTTCCGCACTAACTTCAGGGGAAGAGCTATTCAAGGTAGCTGCGGGGCTACCTTGTCTTTCTCGAGTAAAACGCTCGAGCTTTCCTTCACTCAGGGCACCTTTCACGTGGAGGGCGACTTGTGAAATAAAACCCGGCCTCAAGGATAATTTCGAGTGGAGGGGGAAGTCGAGCTGTATTTGTGAATATGAGGGTAAGTGTCCTGAGGGCTCAAAACTTCGTGTGCGTTGTGTTGTTGCCGCTTAGTTTGCGTTGAAGCGAGAGGCAGCACGAGGGTCACATCGTTCGCTACTGCTACCGCGCTTTCTCACGCCAGTGTTTTGACAGTGATTGTTCGCGGTTATCGAGTTAGAAGGTGTTCATGTTTGCCTGGGCGCACGTGTCACCATGCTTGCTAATTTAGTTAGTAAGCGAATGTTTACTAACTAAATCCTTAGTACTATCCTTTCTATGAGTAGCTAATAATTTGGTATTGCAATCGATGCTTCGTCTTTCCGGCGAAAGCGATACTTCCTTATTTCCGAAACAGTCGTCCGCTGAGCCATTCCCCATGAATATGCCCTAACAACGGGTCGCAGCAAAGCTGCTTTGCTATTTTTAGTTACAGTGGTCTTTTGGATTCAATGCGAGGAGTGTGAGTGTGAAAGCAGGAAACAGTAGCCGTAAGTAAAATACAGACAGGCTGGTGGGTCCCCTGAAGGCTTCCACTCTAATCCGCCCTGATTGCTCAGTGGATAAGGTGTTGGAATGCTAAGCACGAGATGGCGGGATGTAATTCCGGCCACGGTTGCCGCAGTTCAGTCTGGGCGAAATACAAAAAAAAAAGCACCAGTGGCCTTACATGTAGATGTGCGTTAAATAATCCCAGGACCTCCGAATTTCCGGAGTCCCCCATTACGGTGAGGCTCATAATCAGGTAGCCGTTTTGCACGTAGAACCCCATAATTTTTTTTTTACTTCTGTGCAGACCGTGAGCTTCGTGGGTCCACGAAACGGTGCTCGAAATAGACGACTTTTTGGTCACCGCCAAAGATGACTATGCTCTTCTTGGTTAAGAATATCTTTAGAACAACATTAACATCGAACTAAGGATGAGAGGTTCACTCGTTATGCAGTTGCTCCATCAAGCTCGCTTAGGCGACAAACACGTGGCACCACCTACAACCTAATCTACTGGCTTCCATGCTGCAATACCACGGATTCACACCTGCGTACCTCATAAATCGACCTTCTACTAGTCAAAGAAGTGTAAGGCTGGTCACCTACGAGTCAAGAACAAAAATTCTAGAAAAGGTGCTTTGTGCAAGGCACTCGGTTCTGGCTCGGGTTGGGCACACAAAAGTCACGCGCTTCCCGAGGCCCTTTTCAGTGGGATCCCGACGTCCTTTGCTAGCCAACCCTTCTGTACGCAACGAAACAAAACCTTAATTTATCCATGACAGATTCCGAGAGAAAACGCTGCAGAAATGCTTCTTTGGTGCATTCCTTTCTCCAAATCACAACCAGCCTCCACCATCATGTGTTCCAAGGAAGGTTGACACGCGAAACATCCGTCTGCTACACCTCTGGAATTCAAGGATGAACCTCCAGGTGCTGCCGCGCACGTGAGCAGCGTATTCCACGGTGGTCCAGGTGGTAACCGCTCACGCAAGTGTACTAACCTCGTCGCTTTCGAAGTGATTAAAAAGAGCACCTCATGTGATCTGAGTCTCTTGTCCTATTTCGTGGTCTCACGCGGCCGCCTCAACGGCAACGTTTGTAGCAATCACAGCAACGCCTCCACTCGCGTCTCCAATTGAACCTGTGCGCTACAAAACAGCAGGCGGAGCAGTGATAGCGGCGCGCACACTTTTTGAACCCAGGAAATCTCATAAGCGGGGCAATCTTATGGGTTTTGTTCTGTATTCGAATTGAATTCTGGGGTTTTATCTGCCAAACCATGATTTAATACCACTATTACGATTACTATTAAATTTTAGCCTATGCCGGCATCGAAAAAAAAATTACTTCATTTGGACACACAGCATTGCTCTCGTACGAAGTGTCCTTTTGAACACCGTTGTAGGTGTTAAAAGCGGTGTTTTCTGTAATTACACCCCCAGTGACGCCCTTTTACCCCACACTTTACACAAAACACTCTATTATGAGGGTGCATGCGACACAAGGAGTGTCAGTTTGTTGGAAGATGGGTGTTAAGTCTACGACTGAAGGGGCTGTTATACACATTCGTACGTAAATCTGGGTACAAGAACGCGTATGCTTACGCGGATTGAGTAATATGTCAATGTGTTGCATTTCTAGTACCAAAGCATTATATATCCCAAGAGGCACAGAAGCCGGCGTTGTCCGCAACGACTAGTACAAAAAAAAATCATTTAAACGTCATCAGCGTTTTATATGATGCGAGTAGCATTCCAGGAGATAGTAATTAGTATAACAACGTATTAGTAGTGATAATGGGTAATAAAGATTAATTAAGGTGAATTACAGTGAGTTGAACTTAAACGTAATAACCATTTAGAGTACGGGGTCTCGCGGTGGAGTCAAGTGAATGAAGGTGAAGTAAATAGACTGAAGGTGTAGGTGAATGAAGGTTAATAAAAGTGGACAAAGTGTGTTAGAATGGATTAGTGTTGGTAACAATTATAACAAGGTAGATTAGAGTGGAATTATATTCGTACAAGTTAGGAGCAATGCGGAATAACGCGGATTAAAAGAGTATTGTGAATGGCAATGCATGCCGTCATGTGTCATCGTAACAGGATAATTTGAAGTCTACGTTCCTGAAGTCATAATGCTTTGGTATCCTTAAGCGATTAACGTATTTTTGCTATTACTGGTGCGACCACCACTAACAAATGTATCATCCGGAAAAAGTACACACACTCACCTACAACGTTCTTGGTTATCATTAGATTTTGTGTTCGCAGTAATACTAGACCGTAATTAGACACATCAAAGACAAATTGCAGTAGTACAATGAAAACGCACAAGCGACTTCTGCAGTTTTGAAGGGGTATTGCGGTGCCCAAGTACCCCCGTAAAACGGGTGAAACAAGCTCTTTGCATACATTGCTCAACAAGCAGGGACGTGCTGTTAGACGAGCATCTGCTGTAGAATGCCATCGACATGCAATTTCCATCGCTAAGCCATAAAAAAGACATTTACAGCAGCGACTTCACGCTGGAAGTTCTCTTACTGCTCCGGAATCTCCACGTAGCCTGCTCAAGAGATTCACACTTTTACTGAGCTACTGATGTGCTTTCTGTGCACATCTTCAAACACAGTTGGTTAGTCTGAGGGAGTATAATAAGGGCTGGCGTCATCAGAGATGTAAGGTCTGATCCACAGCATCATCATCATCATCATCAGCCTAGTTACGCCCACTGCAGGGCAAAGGCCTCTCCCATACTTCTCCAACTACCCCGGTCATGTACTAATTGTGGCCATGTTGTCCCTGCAAACGTCTTAATGTCATCCGCCCACCTAACTTTCTGCCGCCCCCTACTACGCTTCCCTTCCCTTGGAATCCAGTCCGTAACCCTTAATGACCATCGGTTATCTTCCCTCCTCATTACATGTCCGGCCCATGCCCATTTCTTTTTCTTGATTTCAACTAAGATGTCATTTACCCGCGTTTGTTCCCTCACCCAATCTGCTCTTTTCTTATCTCTTAACGTTACCCCTATCATTTTTCTTTCCATAGTTCGTTGCGTCGTCCTCAATTTCAGCAGAACCCTTTTCGTAAGCCTCCAGGTTTCTGCCCCGTAGGTGAGTACTGGTAAGACACAGCTGTTATACACTTTCCTCTTGAGGGATAGTGGCAAGCTGCTGTTCATGATTTGAGAATGCCTGCCAAACGCACCCCAGCCCATTCTTATTCTTCTGGTTATTTCAGTCTCATGATCCGGATCCGTGGTCACTGCCTGCCCTAAGTAGATGTATTCCCTTACCATTTCCAGTGCCTCGCTAGCTATCGTAAACTGCTGTTCTCTTCCGAGACTGGTAAACATTACTTTAGTTTTCTGTAGATTAATTTTCAGACCCACCCTTCTGCTTTGCCTTTCCATGTCAGTGAGCATGCATTGCAATTCGTCTCCTGAGTTACTAAGCAAGACAATATCATCAGCGAATCGCAAGTTGCTAAGGTATTTTCCATCAACTTTTATCCCCAATTCTTCCCACTCCAGGTCTCTAATACCTCCTGTAAACATGCTGTGAATAGCATTGGAGATATCGTATCTCCCTGTCTGACGCCTTCCTTTATTGGGATTTTGTTGCTTTCTTTGTGGAGGATTACGGTGGCTGTGGAACCGCTATAGATATCTTCCAGTATCTTTACATATGGCTCATCTACACCCTGATTCCGTAGTGCCTTCATGACTGCTGAGGTTTCGACTGAATCAAATGCTTTTTCGTAATCAATGAAGGCAATATATAGGGGTTGGTTATATTCCGCACATTTCTCTATCACCTGATTGATAGTGTGAATATGGTCTATTGTTGAGTAGCCTTTACGGAATCCTGCCTGGTCCTTTGGTTGACAGAAGTCTAAGATACTCCCGATTCTATTTGCGATTACCTTAGTAAATACTTTGTAGGCAACGGACCGTAAGCTGATCGGTCTATAATTTTTCAAGTCTTTGGCGTCCCCTTTCTTATGGATTAGGATTATGTTAGCGTTCTTCCAAGATTCCGGTACATTCTAGGTCATGAGGCATTGTGTATATAGGGCGGCCAATTTTTCTAGGACAGTGTTCCCACCATCCTTCAACAAATCTGCTGTTACCTGATCCTCCCCAGCTGCCTTCCCCCTTTGCATAGCTCCCAAGGCTTTCTTTACTTCTTCCGGTGTTACCTGTGGGATTTCGTATTCCTCTAGACTATTCTCCCTTCCATTATCGTCGTGGGTGCCACTGGTACTGTATAAATCTCTATAGAACTCCTCAGCCACTTGAACTATCTCATCCATATTAGTAATGATATTTCCGGCTTTGTCTCTTAACGCATACATCTGATTCTTGCCAATTCCTAGTTTCTTCTTCACTGCTTTTAGGCTTCCTCCGTTCCTGAGAGCATGTTCAATTCTATCCATATTATACTTCCTTATGTCAGCTGCCTTACGCTTGTTGATTAACTTCGAAAGTTCTGCCAGTTCTATTCTAGCTGTAGGGTTAGAGGCTTTCATACATTGGCGTTTCTTGATCAGATCTTTCGTCTCCTGCGATAGCTTACTGGTTTCCTGTTTAACGGCGTTACCACCGACTTCTATTGCGCACTCCTTAATGATGCCCATAAGATTGTCGTTCATTGCTTCCACACTATGGTCCTCTTCCTGGGTTAAAACCGAATACCTGTTCTGTAGCTTGATCTGGAATTCCTCTAGTTTCCCTCTTACCGCTAACTCATTGATTGGCTTCTTATGTACCAGTTTCTTCCGTTCCCTCCTCAAGTCAAGGCTAATTCGAGTTCTTACCATCCTATGGTCACTGCAGCGCACCTTGCCGAGCACGTCTACATTTTGTATGATGCCAGGGTTCGCGCAGAGTATGAAGTCGATTTCATTTCTAGTCTAACCATTCGGGCTCCTCCACGTCCACTTTCGGCTAACCCGCTTGCGGAAAAGGTATTCATTATCCGCATATTATTCTGTTCTGCAAACTCTACTAATAACTCTCCTCTGCTTTTTCAGCCAAGAATTATCATCTAGAATAGGTTGGAATAACTGGTGATTCGCGGACCAGGCCGTCCTCCTGCAGTATACCTGCAAGTGAAATGACCTTTATTTCAGAAAATGCGTTCGAAAATTTTAAAAATTTAGATAGGTGCAATAATTAGACCAATTCCTCGAAAATATGTAACCATGGTGGGATAGCGTTCTAAATGATTCAAAGTTGCAATTAGACACGGAAGCATCAAATTTAGGCTAATTTACTTTTCAACTCACCAAATTGAACGACTGACTGATCCTAGTGACTTAAGCCCGACATCGAAGTGTTTCATAAATAGTGCTATGAGTGCAAATAACTGATGTCGTTTATTTATTCAGCGTAATGAATTCCCGGCAATAATATTATGAAAATCGAAACATGCACTACGGAAGAGCAAAACTGCCACTCCTTTAAGGGAAGCTGAAAGGTCTTCCAAAAAAAAATGAGTGAAGAGCAGTACGCCGTGGTTTTCAACCCTCTGAATTCGAATATCGCATCGAAATTGAGTGAAATAAAGCGCAAACATATTTTATTTTGACGAAAAGTGCAGCAGCAGACACGCCCAGCTAGCGCGCCTCGTTTCCGCCTGTGATTGGTCGGGTGCCTCGTGACGTCAACAATGGTATTCGTCCCGACCGACTGCTGCCGCTACAGACGAAGCACGGTGCAAAGTAGTTTGGTGGTGTTTTGCTGAGACAGCCGTGGAAATCTTCGAGAGCTTGCGTTTCTCTGAGGAGTTAGTCGTTAAGTCCAAACTCTACGAGAGCGATATTGAGCGCGACGGTGGCGGGCGACGGCTTCGAGCGACAAAAGGGACCGTCGCTTAACAAATCGCGCGGTGTTGTCGCTCGATCTCTCGTTTCTGGAAATCTAGAACTCGTCGCTCGTCGCCCGGAAATGCTATGAGCGACTAGCGAATTGTGCGAAGGCGAAACTGGATGTACATAACTCAAATACTGCTGTTTGTCGCACGGAACGAGCAAACTACTGAATTTTACACGTGCAAGAATAAGAACCTAGTGCAAGACCTTCAGAAATATTTTATGCTCCTTCTTCAGTAAAATACATCAACTTAAATTGATAACGCATGCGTCACGCTAGTTTCGGCGCGTATATTGCTGCCCTCATACCGGGAAGTCGTCGCTCAAAGCCGTCGCTCGCGTGGAGTTCGGCTTGCAGACGACGAGTGAACGCGACAGCCATCGCCTCGCTTGTAGCGCTGTCGCTGTCGCGTGCAAGATCACTTGTAAGGGGTTTATACTTGTAAATACTACACGTACGTACATACTTGTACATACTACATGTACGAGCCGATTGCGAAGAGGTGGCCTCTTCAAGAAGCAAAAAAGGCTGGTGCAAGCACTGCTTTCCACGTGAACGAAGGCGAAGTGTTAGCATCTCCTTGTGTTGGAAATGTTCTTTGGCGAGTATGTTTTTTGCTAAGCTGCATTCAGCGTTCCAGTGAGTACGTTTCCGGGAAAACAACTGTAGTGTTATGTTCCTGCATGCCTCCTCGTAGAACGTAAGCGGTGATGCGATCTTGAGCATTCTTGCGCTGCCCCAAAGCTGTCGGCAATCTACACAGACGGTTTAAACGCGGTAAAAGTTTACCGGCTGTTGTAGCACGTGTAGTATAAAACCTTCATCAGCGCGCCATCCGCACGCTACTCGTAACCGGCGAATTCCGTCGGCTACGTGAGATGGTCGGTTTCTAATGTGTGCGAGAGAAGGGGGAGTGCAGCGTCTTGGCGCGAGCAGGCTTTCCAACACATGCAAACTTTACGCTTGCACTGCGTTATGGTAGCTGCATGCAGGCTGTTTCACAACACACGTGCGAATAGAAAATTCGCGGCGCTTGGCGATAAAGCCTGCGTCAAGGGTGGGAGATAAACATGCACCTTCCGTTCAGCGGGCTAACTATTTTTTTAGGAGAACCCAAAGCACGCATTATTGATAAACTCCGGTAGTAATCGTCACGGAAGTGGTTAGACCACAACACTTGTTCTTGAGCGCTTGAAGTTTCGCTTCACAGCAGCCTCCCACTTAGCTCAAAGCTTCTTTGAGCTAAGTGGCCATTGCGTGACCATTGCGTGAGACAAAGCGTAGCTGATCATGCAGAACAAGGCCTTTCTCAACATAGAAGTCGCACGACAGCGGTCCATGATACTCTTCACCCGGGTGCCGGCTAGTCCTTCGCCATCTGGTCAGCACAACGTCATTCAACTAGTCGCTGACGGACCACCGGCTGCACGCCAGCAGCCACTTGTGGCCGCTCCGATAACTTATGCTGCGGTAGCTGCCAGGCCACGCCAAGAACCAATACGTCCCTTTTAGCAGATAGTGGGCTGCCCTTGTCCTCCCAGTTCCTCGGCTGGCACTCCTGTTTCCAAACCGTGGCGCACGCACTTCAATCCGCCTATATGCTTTGCATGTAACTATCCCGCACTCATCGCAAGGTGCTGCAATCGCGTACAAACAATCGACGATGATTTCCGGGTGCTCCGTTATCCGGACGACTCCAATGCAAATTACACTCCATCCGACCCACCACCATCTCGTACTCTGACCGATCGTCCTCTCGTAGATCATCGCCGATCACCATCGGCATGTCACCGGTGGCTTTCACCGATGCGTCGGTGGCCCATCTCTAAGAACGAGGGAAACTTGGCGACGCAGTTCGCGAGGCAAGAACTGCGGAAATTTCGAAATGTCGAAGTCCTCGTTCCTTACTTGCTAATGTTATTGACGTGTCTATCGAAGGTGTCGCTGCAGTCGCTTTTCTTGATACCGGCAAAGCTGTTTCTGTTGCGGATACCAGATTTTGCCGATCACTTGGTAAGGCAAGAACACCTCTTTCTGCATTGTCACTTCCCTCTGCAAGTGCTCAATCATCTGAATCAACCACAGCCTGCACAGCCCGTGTCCTGATTCAAAACCTTATGGGCACTACCAAATTTGTTGTGCTCTCGTTGTGCTGATAGGTAATTATAATAGGATGTGATTTTCTTTCTTCCCGCAACGCTGCAATCGACTGCGGTCGCACTGAAGTGGAATTCACCTAGCTCAGTGACCTCGCCTACATTGATCTTTATTCTTCTGCTAAGCACGTCGTCAGGAAATCACCAATATACCGCCATGCTCGTCAGCACTTGTACCGGTCTCATGCGGTGCTATCTAGGATAGAACCTTCTTTTTCACGCCATCCCACATACTCGTTGCCCGAAAAGCCTTTCCTCCGCCTTTTGCTACACTTGACCTCGCCGCCGGTTTCCGCACAGTGCTCGTTTATAACACTTTTTCATTCCCACTCACATTGCTTCGTCGAGATCATCGATTCTATGCAGATTGTAACCATCCCCGATGAGGCTTCCCCTACGGCCGTCCTTGGCCTGAGCGCCCTTTCTGCTCCTGATCCAACATCTACGCATGTTTTCAGCCCATTCATCGCCGAGGATCTGATACCCTCGAAACGATCCCAGCTAATTCTTACCATGCTGTAGCACTTCCGAAGTTCTTTCGACCTCGCACAAACATCTTAGGCCGCACATCAACAGTCGAGCACCACATCGACACTGGCTCCCACTCACTGCTGCGCCAACGTCCGTATCGCGTATCCGTAACAGAACGCAGAGTCACTGCCGACCAGGTTGACGACATGCTCAGTCGAGGCGTCATTAAACCTTCGCAGGGCCCATGGCCTCTTCTTGTGGTACTTTCCATAAAGAAAGACAGTTCTATACGCTTTTGTGTAGATTATCGGCGCATAAACAAGATCACGCTGACCGCTGTTTACCCATTGCAACGCGTTGATGATGCTCTGGGCTGCTTGCAAGGAGCCGAATTCTTCGCTTTATTAAACTAGTGGTAACTCTACTGGAAGGTTGATCGCCCAAAAACTGCTCTTGTTACACCAGATGTCCTTTATGTATTCACCGTCATGCATTTCGGACTTTGCAACGTACCTGATATTTTCGAAATGATGATGGATAACGTTTCGCGTGGCCTTAAATTGAAGATATGTCTACGTTACCTTGACGGCATTGTTTGCGCGCCTAATTTCGCAACATACTTTCGCGACACGTGCTGCCATCAGCACGTGCTGAGTTCCTTAACCAACGCCCGGCTGAAGCTAATTCTCAAGAAATGTCGCTTTGCTGCACGCAAGTTGACGATTTAAATTATGGGGATTTACGTGCCAAAAACCACTTTGCGAGTATGAGGCACGCCGTAGTGGAGGACTCCAGAAATTTCGACCACCTGGAGTTCTTTAACGTGCACCCAACTCTAAGTAGACGGGTGTGTTCGCATTTCGCCCCCATCGAAATGTGGCTGCCCTGGCCGGGAATCCGTGGCCTCGTGCTCAGCAGCGTAACACCATAGCCACTGAGCAACCAAGGCGGGTGCATGTTGACGATCCTCGACCGCGTTGTGTCTAAAGCTGGTATTCTTCCGGATGCCGAGAAATGGCATCCCGTCTCTGCGTTTCCTAAGCCCACGACAGTGAAAGAACTTCCCGGTTTCATCAGCGTATCCTCTTATTTCCAGTGCTTCGTTCGAAATATTGCATCAATACTATCAGCCCCTACTCAACTGCTTAGTAGAGACAACACCTTGAAGCTCCTACTGAAGTACATACCGACGCATGTGGTGTAGGTCTGGGTGCTGTTCTTCCACAGCGCCATCCTGGTCTGTAATAACCCCTCGTGGCTTATGCGAGCTGCACGCTAACCCAGGCCGAGAGCAATTACAGCGTCACGGAAAACGAGAGCTTGGCCATTGTCTGGCGCTTGGCAGGTTTCGCGCTTATTTCACACCGCTCTTTTTGCGTAGTGACCAATCTTCATGGGCTCTGTTGGCTTTCAAGTTGAACAGACCCCTTTTGCCATCTAGCTCGCTGGACCCTGCTAATCCAGGATTCCGACATACGCGTGGTGAATCGTTCCGGGTAGAAGCATTCCCACAAAGACATTCTTTTCCGCTTACCACTCTCGCTAGAGGCCACTGGAGAGTCCCCCTGTTAGTGCACGTTGTCGCCTCTTGACTTTGACGCTATTGCTGCCGAACAACACAATCACCCCTGGAATGCATCCGTTTCCGACTTTCTCTCGCATACCTCATCAGTTCCAGCCTCTCGAACACTTCAGTGCCAAGTTACTTAGTTTGCGAGACGTGATGAGCTCCTGTACCGACGCAACTATGCAGCAGAGGTACGTACGGGGTTGCTCGTCATCCCGACAGCCCTGAAATAAGAGATCTGTTCCCCTTTCCACTCGAACCCCTAGTGTGGCCGCGCCAGCGTTTTGAAGACACATGAGCGACTTCGGCACCGCTGCTACTGGTGGGGGATGTACACTTTCGTGGGGAACTTCGTCCGCTCTATCTCGGAATATCAACAGCGCACATCGTCGCTCCTCCCAACCGGTGAATTCTGACCCCTGCCATAACCATCTCAACAGTTGCCCACTTTCTTTGTTATATCCGGTAACCGGTGCATTATAGTCGCCGTCGACCACTCCCAGCTGCTACAGAGCAGGAAATTGCCATTCTCATGCTGTACCAATTTTTGCTTCTTCATGGAGGCTCTCGTGAACTTCTCAGCGACCGAGGCCGTGCCTTCCTGTCGGAAGTTGTTAAAAACTTCTTGCTGAATGGGCTGTTGTTCATCGGACATGCGCCGCCCATCACCCGCCAACGAATTGTGCCACGCAACGCTTTACTCGTACTCTTGCTTACTTGCTTCCTATGTACATCGCCTGCGACCGCTTGCATCGGGACCTAGTTCTTCCGTTAGTCACCTACGCCTACAATATCGCAACGCAAGCCACTACCGGTTTCTCACCTTTTTTTTATTGAAATGAAAATAAAATAAACAGACGTAGTCACCTTGTAATGGTGACTGCTACTCCTTTTCTCATAGCAGAAACAACGATATGAAAAAAAAAATATGTTGGAAAATAAAAAAAAAACAGAAAAATCGCTTCATAGGGTGAGAAAGCCACAGCACAGTGCTATACGCCTATGAACATTACAGTGAAAAAGTCAAATGCAAGTTGCACCACAATGAGTTAATAAACAGTCACAAACACACACAAACGGCCATGATGTAGACTTCGATGAGCATATGAGGAATTACAGTGGTAAAATAATTCACGCACAACAACAAAAAATGTATAACACGTAATGTACAAGCCCTAATAATCACGCACAACAACAAAAAATGTATAACACGTAATGTACAATACTAATAATTACAAATAATAGAAGGATGTTTTAGTGACATCGTGCGATTGTCCAATGCAATACCTGGTATGTGTTCAGGATGCCTGTGTCTTCATAAAAATGTTCAATTGTGTTCAATGCGTTTCGCTGTGCTATTTTCGATGGCCATGGGCCCAGCAGTTTTGGGAGTGAGAAAGGCCGGTGACGATCGATGGAGTGTAGCACTTGTTATAGCTGCTGTCTTTGTATCTCGTATATGGGGCATTCGAGGAGTAGATGGTGAACATCCTCATCGTCGTGGCCACAGGAGCAAGCCGGGGAATGAGCCCGTTTTATGCGATGCAGGCAATGTTTCGTGTATGCTGTCCTAAGGCGCAGTCGGTGAATTAGTGTCTCGGTACTTTTAGAAAGTTGTATATCCAGCTGGTATTCGAGGCGAGGGTATACTTCGTAAAGCATTGATTCCTTAGTGTTTTCATTAAACCATGTTGACATACACAAGTCTTTCTTTAGTACTGTCAATATCCGTTTTGAGTCCAATTGTGATAAAGGGATGAGTTCAATGTCTGTATGTTTATGGGCTGATTTTGCCAATCAGTCCGCTAGTTCGTTGCCTGCTATACCAGCATGGCCCGGGACCCACCGTACTATCACTTTATGTTTCCTTTCATTAGCCTCAGTTAAACTCTTCAGTATTGCGTATGTTATCCGTGCGTGTGCTTGGCTGTCATCAATATTTTCAAGACATGCTAAAGCCCATAAAGAGTCCGTGCAAATTACTACTTTGTTGGTGTTTCATATCTTTTGATAAAATTAGTGGCATGGAGAATTGCCACTAATTCCGCTATTGTTGGTGGCGACGTGTGTCCTAGTCGACAACCGTACACTACCCCTAAGGACGGTATAACATAAGCTGCCGACGCATTTTCTTTGACTACAGAACCGTCCATGTTGACGTGAATAGATTCCTGGTACTTGTCAAATAGGCTCATTGTTTTGCTGCTAATGTGGAAACGTCACTTTTATTTTTAAGACCTTCGATTGACGTTTCTATTTTCGGCGCTTGCAGAAGCCATGGTGGGTAGCAGAGGTCTGACTGCTAAAAAAGTGATCGTGGGAGTCGTGATTTGTGCTCTTGAAACAAGGAGTGTATCTGCGCACTCGAACGGTTCTCTATCAGAGAGAGAAGGGGGTGTGCAGAATGCTCATCTTTTATCTCCTATATGGCCGTCATCGTTCTCATACAACAGATACCATTCTGCCCTACCACACAGACCCATCAGAATGTCGGCCAACCTTGGACGCCGCGACACAAGTTCAAGAATGTCGTCAGTTGGCTCTACGCTTCACTTCGGATGATCCGGTCACCAAAAATGAAAACACGATGTTCGGAACTCGACGCATACTTTTCTACCGCAAAACCTCGCTTGGTTTTTCGTAGCGACCGGCACACCAGGACTTGCTTCAAAACTTCTTCCTAAATACAGTGGACCATACTGCTTGGAACGACAGAAAGCTGAGCTTGTCGGCAAGGATTCATTATGCAAAAAAGAGGTGAGGCGTGCAGACAGGACACAAGTGTTGTCGTGTTGTCCACTTCTCTACTCTTGTGTCCTGGCTGCACACCTCACCTTCTTTTTTGCATTATGACCAAAACGCGTTCTGCAGTGAACTTCTCCCGTCCACAACTCATAGAGCCACTTACACCGCCGTCTGACATGCGTCGTCGTAACTGCGAAGTTGTCCACGCCCAGCGGCTTAATCTCAATCTCTATCATGATTATGCGGGGTCATCTTCAGACTGAGTCGCCAGGATGGCTTTTTTTTTCCCGTGGGGCTATTGTAATGAGGAAGAACGGCTGGATGTAAGCAGCAGGATTTCCAACAGCATCGCGTGCCGCTGATGCTTGAGCTTAGAGACTGTGCTCGGTGAAGCGCTCCACCCTCCATTGGCCCATTGTGTAATGAACGTTTATATATATATATATATATATATAGGTGTGTGTGCGTGTGTAACTTTACTCCTCAAAAGGGAGGACTTGTGTTACTTGACCTTGTCAACAACACTTGGCAATGTGGAGAAAATGATTTAAATCTTACGTTCGAGACCCTCAAAGGTTGCAATATTGTGGTAACGCATTTGGCTCGCATTCACACCTAAATCGCCTATGAATTTTTGTCTACTGGTTCTGTTTTGCAGAGCTGACAGGAAAACACAATAATTAACCATATCACTCGGGCCAGTTAAAGCTAGCAGAGTATTGTGAACACTATTGTGAACAAATACAGTTTTGCAATGTCACACTGAGAGATTAGTCATAACATTCAACCTAACTTCTTAAGAAAAAGCACGCCCGCCCAGTGTTGACAACACCATATTCGCATACAAACATACAGACGTATCACAATTTCAGTTCATAAATGCAACATCTGTGGTAGGAGGCCTGCTGCTTTTTAAGTAAGCGGCACAGAATATTTTTATTTTATTGAGCAAAGCATAAGGAGGCTCGTTTCCCATCATTTTAAATATGGGCGTTGTTATAGCGCACACTGCCGAAACGACTACTGATCCAAAGCAGAGAGGTACATTCAAGAAGAGCGGACACTTCCATAGAGCCCAGCGGCCAAATTGACAGTAGAGCACCAAAGGGATAAGATTAGCTCCTTCTCGTTTCGGTTTTAGGAGCGCGCGTTTTGAACGTTAGCTGGCACGTGCTACGCCGGCTGCCATACTTGGCGCTTTTTTGTTTCATGTGCTGCTCAATATCGCGCGGCCTTTGTCCGGAATCATTTATTTATTTAAAATGATTGTGAACGATTTCACACGCCTTTACTGAAACTGTGCCACGAACAATTTAATAAAGCATGCGTTCAACGAATAGGTCAGCTCTAGTATACAATTCCCCCTAGTGAGGAGAAAACGTAAGATATCTTGGGGATAAAGATGTTGGTTTTCGGAGACAGCGAGGAATTTCTGGCTCTAGTTGAGAGGCTGCAGCAAGAAGGACGATGTAAATGGTGGGAGAGTAACATAAACTGGGTAAGAGGGACACCACTGTCTAGAGCGTGAAGTAGAAATCGGGAGCATGAGGATCGTACATTAAAATAAGGGAATACTACTTGTCAGCATGTGGCCATGCTAATACATAGGAAAAAGGAGGTTGTGCTCTGATAAAAATAGTAGACTATATGTGCTAAATTTTCCAAGAATATGGGCAAAGACGCCAAATCCTACCAAATTATGAATATGACATAGACAATGATAAATTATAAATTTTAGTGATACAGAAAGGGCCTCGTAAAATGCAATGAGGCCCTTATATATATAGACAGTTGGTCTGGATTCATGTGTTTCAGGGCCTGTGGGTATGCGGGTGGGGGTTTCGTCATTCTTTCTGTGTGCACTCTCCCTGTACAATAGTAGTATTTGCTACCTAGTGCAGTAATGTGCAAAAGACAACTCTCTTATCAAGTATTGTACATCTCAGTTGTAATGGGCCATGTGCCTGAGAGTCTTCAGCTGCAGTGTTTCTGAAGCGCAACGTACTGAACAATTGCCGATTTTATAAACTCCGTTTTATTCTAAGGTCACATCAATGGTCCTGGACAAATTGCCCATGTTGAGAGATGTCGTTGGTAGTGTTCCTAAATTTTATGAGCTCTTACCTATTTATGCTGGAAAGAATGCTGTAAATTTGTTATTGCTCCTGCGTAAGCAATTCTGTATTCACAATTACTTAGTGGTTTAGCGTTCAGTGTAAATTATAATTTATAAATTGGCAAGATAGACATTCCTCCTACCTTTTCTTCGCTTTGCCCAGTGACCTAAGCTTTGATGTTTGCCCGGTCACATTATGGTTGTTGTTTTCAGGAGCTTGTTGCCTTATCGAATTTTGCGCTGTGTACAGGACCACAACGAATTGCACTGTGCGGTCACTTCTCATATTTTACTAATGGAGGACGCAAGACTTCAGCATAGCAACGCACTGCATTAATAGCTCAAGGTGATCAGACGTTCGTTTCCCTGTTCTTCCTGGTTAACTGTAAACAGCGTTTTTTTTCTATTTGAAAGCTAAACGCGACTTTCTGCATAAATTACTTTGTCACAACTCAATTGTATACTGCCTTTTCTCATTTCGAAAGAACTAATATACCCTGTTCAATATGTTTGTACTGTTTCATTCAATCATTTCTTGCTGGAGAATAGTAACAGTGTGACGTGTAACTTGAACCTATGTACAGTTGCCTGTGTTCAAAAAATGTAGGGCTCACACGTCCGAAGCCTCTGCTAGTCAGCAGAGTATTGCTGATTTACTAAACTATATTTGTTCATTTTCATAACCACATGTTCAACAAGCTTTAATCCTGCATTACCGAACCTGAGAACAATTAATAAATTCGCCCTGTATTTTAGAACACTTCGTCCACCTGTTGTTTTCAGCAGAATGCCATAGTTAACACTCATTTCTTTTTATGTGGCCCCCATTATTACTCCGTTTCACACCTGTTAGTATAAAATATGAAATATTCCCGACTTTTGTTTTGCAATAAGAATCCGTGTTCAAGCGACATATTGTATAACCGACCTGTGTCTTCGTATTTAACGAAATTAAAGAAAGCGGTATTGTCATTTCAAGATCTCCTACGCAGCACATTTAACCGACAGAACTCTCTCTTCGCATAAAAAAAAATATTTCAAGCAAAAAAAAAATTTACCAATTTTTCGTGATCAAGTTTTCATGTCGAAAAGCGTATATTTGTAATGCTGCTCCTGACTTCAACTTTTATTAAGGCAAGTACATGTCAGCGAAGTATTGTTTCAGTTTATCAAAAATGTTGGTCAGTCAAACTTTACATTATTTTCAAATGAACTTTTCATAATACTTTGCCATGACATTGCAGCACGAAATAACAGGCGTAACAGGCGTATGCCTGCTCTGCATTTCATGTACTTCCCTAATTGACATTTGTGTAATATTAGGATTTATTAAAAGACACTAGGCACAGTCTAGTTGCACCAGCAGTACGCGAACGCTGATCGCGCGCACTGCCGATACAAGAGCGTCTTATTCGTCATGCTCTTCACTATAATGGCCCCCGGGAGAGAAGAGCAGCATCCTGGCGACTTATAGCGTAGGCAGGATGAGGGGGTCATAGAACGGCTTAAGTCGGCTTACGTGAACCATGTCACGACTGCGATGCCTCGGGTGATGGCGTCACAGGTTCTACAACGTAGGTGACAGCGGAAGTACAGTGTGCGACGCGCTATGGGCCATCATAGCGTGCAAGCAGTTTGGATGAAAAGCCAGGGCTTTGAGGTGGGACCCGCATCCAAACAAGGGAACCAGTCGGGAAAAGTGGTGTATGCGCGCCGCTGCCACGCCGCAGCTTTTGACCACCTTGCTCGTGCTCGTTTTGACCGTGCTCGTTAGGGTTCGCGCGAGCTGCCTACAGTCCTCGGCGCATTTGGCGGCTTCAGACACAGGCCTCCGATCCGAAGTGTCGGGTCAGTATGGGATCAATGTGTCCATAGTACAAGAGGGCTCTCGTCCATACAGCAGAAAAAAGGGCGAAAAGCCAGTGGTAGCTTGTGTGGCCATATTATAGGCATACTTTACGATCGGCAAAACAGTGCCCCAGTTACTGTGGTCCGAGGCGACGTCCATAGTCAACATGTCACCTAGTGGGCGGTTGAATCTCTCTGTCATGTCAAGCCGTTCGTTTGCGAGTTTTGAGCTGTAGACATGCGGTGAACGATGCTGCTTGCAGCGAGGAGGCCTTGGATTACTTCGGACAGGTATACACGCCCCCTGTCGCTGAGCAGTTCGTGTGGTGCGCCATGTCGAAGAACGAAGTTCCGCATGATGAAAAGCGCAACTTCGCGCGCAGAGGCTGCCGGGAGTGCGGCAGTCTCGGCGTAACGCCTCAAGCGGTCGACGCCTACAATTCCCATCTACAATGCATCGGTTACCCGAGGAGCTGCAGGGAAGAGGCCCGTATAGGTCTTGTAAGAGTTGGACGACAATCCCACCGCTGGCAACCAGTTGCGCAGTTTGGGGTCGGGTATGAAATATGTTGTAGCTGGTCAATGCGGCCGTCCAAATCACCCACGCTTACGACGGAGTTGTAGGGAGGAACTTGCTCTCATAGAGAATTAGGAGTACGGGATTTATTTACAATATTTGCATTAGGACAGGAGATACATTTCAACAGTCTAGTATGACTGCTAACTGGAGCACGAAAGACGAACCACGAAGCACACGAGCACGAAGCACCACAAGCAGCCGGTAAACGGCTGCTTAAAAACCCCCTGTCCTCCCTAGATCCCTAGATGAGGGAAAACTGCCGTTGAACCTCCGTCCAATCGGAGCGTCCAAAGTCGTCGTGGAGGCGTAGTCAACCCGCCTTTGAGGAGGAACGTCCACGCTCTCACATCTGCACTTTGGATTCACAGAACACACCGAGTGGAGAGTGTCCTCGTAGACATGGGTTGTCACGCTTGACCCTAGCCCGCTCCTCTTGATTCCAAAACTGACTCCTTAGGTAGCCGCCGCGACTGTCAACAGACTGTGGCGAATTCTGGGGCCCGCAAAAACGCCGCACAAAACACCCTTTTCCAGGAGTCCTCTTTCTCCAAGTACACCATGAAGGCAACAGCGAACCAACTAACAATACTCGGTCCGCCAAAATTGGCTAGCCTTGCTGGCGGCGCCGACTCTCCGAAGGAGGCGCAAGTTTGAATTACTTCGATGTGGTCGCCAGTTCTACGAAAGAGGCCCATTGTTGACTCTCCAAAGCGACTTGTCGCAGCGAGCCGGGAAGGGTTCGAAGATGGCAACCCCCGCAGTACGATCGAAACAGCTGCAGCGGACTGGGAAAGGTTCGCAGGTTAGTACCCCTGCAGGCAGATGGTAACAGTCTATGCCGACGCGATAGAAGGGCCGATCTGGACATGCCAGCAGCTGCAGCTCACCAGGAGGGCGATGTGGTATTTTACGCCGTTGGCACGCCACACAAGCGCGTACGTACTGGCGCACAAAGTGATACTTGCCGTGTCAGTAGAAACGCTGCCTTAGCCGAGTATGCATTTTCAGAAAGCCTGCGTGACCATTATGAGGAGCAGAATGAAAATAAGCGCATATGTCAGAACGCATGTGTCGTGGTATCACAAGGAGCCATTTGCGGCCATCAGGCAAATAATTTTTGCGATAAAGGACGTTCTCGCGTAAAGTGAGTGGTTTGGCGACGAAGTGTTCGAGAAGAAGGTGTGACGGATGGGTATTGGAGGAAATTCAGCATAGCTGAAAGCAGGGGATTCTTACGCTGCTTTCCTTACAGGGGATCCTTTCGCTGATGCGAATAGCGGAGATACTCAAGCTATATCAGAAGGTATCGGTGATCGGGAAAGCGCATCAGCGTCAGGGTGCTTCTTGCCCGATCAATAGACAACGCGGATATCGTATTCTTCTAAGCGAAGTGCCCATCGGCCTAGGCGACCTGAGGGATCCTTCAACGAGGAGAGCCAGCAAAGGGAATGGTGGTCGGTTACAATGTCAAAAGGGCGACCATATAGGTATGAACGAAATTTGACGAGAGCCCAAATAATCGCCAAGCACTCCTTTTCTGTTACAGAGTAGTAGGCTTCTGCCTTGTTTAAAGTGCGGCTCGCATAGACGACGACGTAGTCGTCATAGCCGTCTTTTCGTTGTGCGAGGACTGCACCAAGTCCGATGCCGCTGGCGTCCGTGTGTACGTCTGTAGGCACTGTAGGATCGTAGTGTCGATGAATCGGTGGTGAAGTAAGTAGGCGACATAGTTGCTTGAAGGCTTCGTCACAGGACGTTGACCACGCGGAGATGTCATTGGTAGCGGTAAGCAAATTTGTAAGTGGTGCGATGATAGTCGCAAAACTTCGCACACAACACCGAAAGTAAGAGCAGAGCCCTATAAAGCGGCGGGGCGCCTTAAGAGCAGTGGGCATCGGAAACTCTGCGACTGCGCGAAGCTTGACTGGGTCAGGAAGCAGGCTATCATTTGATACAACGTGTCCCAATATTGTTAACTTGCGGGCAGCAAAACGGCACTTTTTGATGTTGAGTTGGAGGCAAGCAGAGGTGAGGCAGGTCAGTATCGGGCAAACGAACGAGGTGCGCCGCGAAATCTGGCGAAAACGCCACGATATCATCAAGGTAGCACATACATATTGCCCAGTTGTAGTTACGAAGGATGGTGTACATCATACGCTCGAAAGTAGCGGGCGCGTTGCAGAGCCCGAATGGCATTACAGTAAATTCGTACAGGACATCGAGTGCGGCGAAAGCTGTCTTCTCAGAGTCATCTTCTGCCATCGGCACTTGCCAATAGCCGGAGCGAAGATCGAAAGATGAGAAGTACTTCGCGCCTTGTAATGAGTCGAGGGCGTCATCTATCCGAGGCAGCGGACAGACATCTTTACAAGTGATCTTATTGAGTCGGCGGTAATCCACACAGAAGCGTATTGACCCTTCCTTCTTGCGTACTAATACTACAGGAGACGCCCAAAGACCATGGGAGGGCGAATGACGCCACGGTGCAGCATATCGTCGACTTGCTCATTAATGATCTGTCGCTCGGCTGCCGACTCGTGGTCTGGTCGCTGGCGTAAAGGAGGATGAGAACCAGTGTGGACGCTGTGACTGATGGTTGCCGTACGCCCCAGAGATGGTTGTTCACAATCAGATGACGAGCGAAAATTATGAAGCGCGAGGACTTGCTTGCGATACGGAGGCGGCAGATCGGCGTCTATGACAGATTCAAGAACGTCTGATGACGACGACGACAATGATGATGATGGCGCGGACAGCACGGGAGGGCGTCGAGCTCATAACAGGGCTTGTCGTCGGAAGCATCGAGAATGTGAAGCGGGTCAAGGGGCTGAATATGACCCAGTGATCGCCACGCAGTAAGGTCACAGGATAGTGAGACGCGTTACGCACAAGCATTGAAATTAACCCAGATACAGTGGTGAGGACAGCAAACGGGAGAGGTAGGGCCTTCTGGCGCATAAAAATAGGTGAATGTGTAAAAAGTACTGCAGTGTTTGGCGCGTTAGAGCAAGAGACGGGCACAAGCGTGGACATTTCGGGTGGTATGTCCGTATCGGACACAACGGCGAGCTTGGAGGCTTTAACTCCAGAAGAGAAAGGCAGTGGTGCATCGGTAAGCGGGTAAATCGCTACTTTGGTCCGGGGACAGTCGACGATGGCACGATGGTAAGACAAGAAATCCAAGCCGAGAATGATGTCATGTGAACATGAAGACAACACGAAAAATTAAACAACATAGACAATGCCGTCGATGACCACCCTTGCAGTAGATTGAGCAAGTGCGACTATATTCTGTGTAGTCGCGGTGCGTAGAAGAATACCAGATAACGGCGTTGTGACCTTGTGGAGGTTACGACAAAGCTTTTCGTCAATAACAGAAACTGCAGCCCCGGCATCAATAAGCGTAGTTGCGGTGGTTCATTCGACCAAAACGTCCAATAAAGTACGTGGCGACTGTTCAGGCCTTGTAATAGTCGCGAAGCTTGCGGTTCGTGCCTGCGGAACTGCAGCAACTAGTTTCCCTCGCTATGTGACTGGCAGCGATGTAGGGGGAAAGCGAGCGACGACGCGGTGATGGCGGACGATTGGTGCCCACAGGGCGTCCAGGAGGCGGCCAGAACACTGGGTTGGGAAGCATCGCATGCCCGGTAGCATCTTGGGAATAGCCATATCCAGGCGTTGCGACAGCAGCGTTAGCATGTGGCATGCGACGATGGGAAAAGCGCGTGACACGGCTGGCGACACCGCAAGCGAAGCCTATGGGCCGGTTGTCTCGTGGGTGCCAAGAGGTCGGAACTGGGCTTCGAGATGGAATTGGAGGCGACGCGGGAGGAGGTGCAGCTTGAAGTCGCATTGGCGCAGGAAATGCGAACGCCGGCGGTGCATGTCATGCGGCGATTTTGGCATAGGTCAAAGGTGCCGCCGCGGGAGAGCAAGTTTGAAAGTTAGCGACTCGGCAAGTTCCTCGCGATTGGCCCACCTAATGGGAGCAGCCAGTGATGTGTCAGGCAGGGGAGGTCGATCGTTGAGATGCCTAATGGACAGTTGGCGTGCCATCTCCTCACGAATAAAACCCTTAATCTGAGCAGAGAGCGATGATGCTGGCGTAGAGCTGCCGTAGAGAGATTCGCCAGGTGCAACAGCGATGCGCGCAAGGACCCTTTGTCGACGCAGCTCATCGAAGCTCTGGCAAGGAGTGACGACAACAGCGACAGAAGAAGGGTTGCGCCCAAGAAACATTTGTAATGCGTCTGTTGTATCGGCAGCGGCAGGCAGCGGGGGCCCGGCGTCCGGAGAGCAAGCGGCGAGCGCTGGCGACGCCTGCACGAGAGGGAGGCGGAGAGACGACCGCTCTTGAAACAAACCACACAAAGGACTGGGCCGACAAGCGACCGTTTAATGCACGAAGACTTCCCTGCCAGATGTCCCCACCTCATTGGTCGAAGCCAAACACATCACCGAAAGGGATGCGCTAGCCAAACTAGACCACAACATGATTAAGCAGTTAACATGAGCTCTCAGAGTGAGAGCGTATAGCAGATCATCCCCCTCTGGAAAAGAAGAGTAACTATTCATTGAAACGCACACTCGAAGCGCACGTACTTAAGGCCAAGAATCATTTCTGTCCGTCCCCCCCAAGTTCACACACAAGCGCACGTCATTGGAGGCACAAGAATACAGACAGTTTTTGACGCAACAGTGTCCAGGCGCCTCTAGTGAGTTTAGCACTTCACAAAGGAATATTCATCTGTAACACTGCACTGCACAGAGTTCAACGCAGAACCCGATAAGCAACACAAGCTACAAGTTTCATTGCAGCACACATGAAGAAAAATAAATTGTACATATGTATTGAACAAGGGAACACATTACCTATCTCTTTAATGTCACTGTGAGGCCGCTAGCCGTGGCGCCTCAGGAATGACACTACGCCCTACACTTTAGAAACAAAATCATCTAGCCGCGGAAGCGGTTTCTTTCTGCGCTGAGGACGTGTGCGTACCTCAGGCGAACTTTGGGGCTTGCGACGCGTGTCGGTCGACTTTGAAGACCCTGTCGTCCCACTACTGTTTCCCTCCCTCTGGTTTACCATTTGAATGTTGGTCTAGCACAAAGCTTAAGAGGGTTGCCCAGGAAGCACCTCTCGACGTCCCAACAAGTCCTGGGAGGCTACCGATGCCCCCATGGAATCAGAGACGACTGCAGACTGTGTAGACTCTGAAGTGATGCAGTCAAACGAACTACTTAGCTGATCCTTATTACTATAAAGAGACGATGTAGCTGTAGACGAGCCATCGGTATGAGCCATCGGAATATGAGTACGAAAACTCGTTATCATCATCATCATCAGCCTGGTTACGCCCACTGCAGGGCAAAGGCCTCTCCCAAACTTCTCCGCCAGCCCCGGTCATGTACTAATTGCGGCCATGCCGTTCCTGCAAACTTCTTAATCTCATCTGCCCACCTAACTTTCTACCGCCCCCTGGTACGCTTCCCTTCCCTTGGGATCCAGTCCGTAACCCTTAATGACCATCGGTTTTCTTCCCTCCTCATTCATTACATGTCCTGCCCATGCCCATTTCTTTTTCTTGATTTCAACTAAGATGTCATTAACTCGCGTTTGTTCCCTCACCCAATCTGCTCTTTTCTTATCCCTTAACGTTACACCTATCATTCTTCTTTCCATAGCTCGTTGCGTCGTCCTCAATTTGAGTAGAACCCTTTTCGTAAGCCTCCAGGTTTCTGCCCCCTAGGTGAGTACTGGTAAGACACAGCTATTATACACTTTTCTCTTGAGGGATAATGGGAACCTGCTGTTCATGATCTGAGAATGCCTGCCTGACGCACCCCAGCCCATTCTTATTCTTCTGATTATTTCCGTCTCATGATCCGGATCCGCCGTCACTACCTGCCCTAAGTAGATGTATTCCGTTACGACTTCCAGTGCCTCGCTGCCTATTGTAAATTGCTGTTCTCTTCCGAGACTGTTAAACATTACTTTAGTTTTCTGCAGATTAATTTTTAGACCCACTCTTCTGCTTTGACTCTCCAGGTCAGTGAGCATGCATTGCAATTGGTCCCCTGAGTTACTAAGCAAGGCAATATCATCAGCGAATCGCAAGTTACTAAGGTATTCTCCATTAATTTTTATCCCCAATTCTTCCCAATCCAGGTCTCTGAATACCTCCTGTAAACACGCTGTGAATAGCATTGGTGATATCGTATCTACCTGCCTGACGCCTTTCTTTCTTGGGATATTGTTGCTTTCTTTATGGAGGACTACGGTGGCTGTGGAGCCGCTATAGATATTTTTCAGTATTTTTACATACGGCTCTTCTACACCCTGATTTCGTAATGCCTCCATGACTGCTGAGGTTTCGACAGAACCAAACGCTTTCTCGTAATCAATGAAAGCGATATATAAGGGTTGGTTATACTCCGCACATTTCTCTATCACCTTGATTGATAGTGTGAATATGATCTATTGTTGAGTAGCCTTTACGGAATCCTGCCTGGTCCTTTGCTTGACAGAAGTCTAAGGTGTTCCTGATTCTATTTGCGATTAACTTAGTAAATATTTTGTAGGCAACGGACAGTAAGCTGATCGGTCTATAATTTTTCAAGTCTTTGGCGTCCCCTTTCTTATGGATTAGGATTATGTTAGCGTTCTTCCAAGATTCCGGTACGGTCGAGGTCCTGAGGCATTGCGTATACAGAGTGGCCAGTTTCTCTAGAACAATCTGCCCACCATCCTTAAGCAAATCTGCTGTTACCTGATCCTCCGCAGCTGCCTTCCCCCTTTGCATATCTAGCAAGGCTTTCTTTACTTCTTCCGGCGTTACCTTTGGGGCTTCGAATTCCTCTAGACTATTTTCTCTTCCATTATCGTCGTGGGTGCCACTGGTACTGTATAAATCTCTATAGAACTCCTCAGCCACTTGAACTATCTATTCCATATTAGTAATGATATTGCCGGCTTTGTCTCTTAACGCATACATCTGATTCTTGCCAATTCCTAGTTTCTTCTTCACTGTTTTTAGGCTTCCGCCGTTCCTGAGAGCATGTTCAATTCTATCCATATTATACTTCCTTATGGCAGCTGTCTTACGCTTGTTGATTCGTTATCACTTGTAGACAATGCACTACCTTCTGAATGCCCTACTGCTAGGGTTAACTTAGACGAATTCCATGTGTTCCCATCACTGAGTACAAAAGTAGATGGTCCTATCTGGGCCTCAACTGTACGAGGTTTACTATACTTAAGAAATATTTCCTATTGAACCTTATTTTGACGGCGTCTCATACCTTGATACGAGTTGCCTGAGCACCTAAGCACCTATACATTTGTCTACATAATGTTTAGTTTGCCACTGTTTCTGCGAGACCCTTTCTCGAACTTGAGGTAGAAAACTGCGCCGTTTCGCTACAAGATTACGCAACCTAAAGTTGCTAATATCTATCTCTGAACGAGGTTGACGACAATGAAGTAGGAAAGCTGGGGAGAGACCCGTTGTAGCGTTGTAACCTCCGAATTGTGTAGTGCTTTTCGAAGCATCTCGGCCCTCGAGCCTGGCTACCTGCAAATGCTCCTTAATGACTCGGTTGAACCTTTCCATTTAACCGTTTCCCTGAGGATAATAGTTCGAGGTGAAAAAAATGAGCGATTCCCTTTTCCTTTAGGTAATCCTAGAATTGTTTTGTGACAAACTGCGGACCATTGTCCGTAACTATAGAGTCTGGTAAACCTTCACGGCTGAAAGCCCAGCCAAGAAGTTTAATGACATCTGTAGAGATGGAATTATTACCAAGTACTTCTGGCCACTTTGAGTAATAATCAACTAAAGTGACTAGATACCTAGGGTAGGACGTGTTTAATGGACCACTGATGTCCATTCCCAATTTCCGCCAAGGCCTGTTTGGCCATTCGACTGGCTGTAATGGAGCTACATGAAGCTTTGCCGACTTGTCTGCCAGCTGACATATATGACAATGCTTTACATACTGTACTACAGTACTATGCATCTGAGGCCAACAATAGCGTTAATGGAGAAGCTGCTTGGTACGCACTATGCCCTGATGATTTTCATGTGCCAACTGAAGAAATGTGGGTACCAGAACACAGGGTATTACAACACGATCATCATTCACGAGTAATCCATCTACAAAAGCAATTCTTCATCTATATAAAAATAAGCTATTGAAGCATTTCCTGTGCTTTTCTTATAAGGCCAACCCTTTGACAGGTATTTAATGACTTTCTGAATGGTATCATCTGTACTCGTCGCAAGCTGCACTGTTCCTTTGTCAACGACCGATGTAACTAGGGATATTACTTCTTCGTCCTGAATTACATTCTGAGAAACCTGTACTGGAAGTCTAGACAAGGAATCAGCTACTATATTTTTTGATCATTTGCAGTATTCAATCTGCAAGTTGTAACATAGAAGCCTGGCTAACCACCTCGAAATTCGAAGAAGTCGACGACCTGAGTCACTAGCGGCCAGTAATGCAACCCCAGCTTGATGGTCAGTTCTAAGAGTGAAACGCCTACCGCATATGTAAACGCTCGCCTACAGAATACTTTCTTTCTGTAACCGACAGAGTTCTGTATGCAAATGCTACACTTTCAAGCTTAGAACCATACGGTTGTTGTAACACAGCACCAAACAATACATCAGATGCATCAGTCGTGACTACTTCAGGCAATTCAGGATTGAAGTCCTTAATGATAGGAGAACATGTAAGACGAGCTTTCAACTGACTGAAGCTGCGTTGTGCATCATTAGACCAAGCAAAGCTTTGCCCTTGCCTGAGCATGAGGCGAAGCTGTTCTACCAGTTCCGCGTTTTGATCAATGAACTTGGCATAATAACCCGCCAATACTAAAAAGGATTGCAATGACTTAATATCTGTAGGAGCAGGCGCATTCAGAATTGCTTTTACCTTGCTCTCCATTTGCGAAATGCCTTCAGCTGAAATTCTATGTCCCAGAAAAGTCAGTTATCTAAGTGAGAAGACGCATTTTTCATTGTTTCATACCACTGTTCGAAATGTAAACTAGGACTTCTCTCAAGTTAGCATCATGCTCAGGTTGTGTGTGACCCCATAACAAAATGTCATCAAGGTAACAGACAACACACTTACAACTCTTAAAATTTGTGACATCATTTTCTGAAATACTGCTGGCGCGGATGCCCACCCAGAACAGACACGCTTGAATCTAAATAAAGCTTCATGGGCTATGAATGTAGTAAGATCTCTACTATTTTCTTCCAGTAACAGCTGATGATAAGCAGACGCTAGATCTAGCTTAGAAAAATAAGTCGCGCCATGGAACATCTGTAATAATTCCTTTAAATTCGGCAAAGGATACCCATCAATGACAATTGCCTTATTTCGGTCCAGTAGGTCTACATAGAGCCGGATATCTCCATCCTTCTTGCGCAACACAACGAGTGGAGACACCCACTCATAAGCCTCGACGCACTCGATGACGTCGCAGTCCTCGAGACGTCGCAGTTCATTCGTGACCGGGTCACGGAGAGCCACTGGTAGTCTGCACAACCTTGAAAGTACTGGCGTTACACATTACCGCCGTTGAATTTGGTGCAAAAAGTTTTTGACGAGACCCAACTCGCCACTGAAGAGGTGAAAAATCTCCTGGCGAATCGCTTCAAGGCCCCCCCAGACGCATGCAGAACCTACTTCCCGATTGCACGTATCATCTAGTAATTCAAGTAACGAAACACAGCTAGACCATTCGAAACCACCAGCCACTGCCACCTCTCGAACGTGACGATGTCCTGCGAGTCAAAGAAAAGCATCGAATCCTCATTTCAATGTACGAGAAAACATAATTCTCTTACCCGGAAACTCAATACACAGACACCTTTTCCAGCGTTTCATCCATTCATAGAGCGGCCATGGTCTCCGAAATTGGCGCGCGCCTGCACCCGCGAATCTCAGAGGCTATAAACGATGCACATAGTTCCTTGCAAAACCACCACATGGCGCTTGCCTCTGCCGCAGCGCGACCCTTGCAAGAGGCTCTGTTTCTAGCAGAAAGCTCGCCTTCGTGAATAGTGTTCACCGCTAGCGTTTTGCGGTAACATTGCGGTTACATAATCTGCAGTTTTCGCGAAGCCTGAGAAGTGGTCAGGAATCTTTGAATGTTATCGCGTTCCGCTGTTCAAGGCGAAGCTTAAGCGTGCTCTAAATTTTTACAGCGTATATGGTACGGATACAGGGTTTTGTGGCGTCTACTAGAAGAAATTATCATAATCGGCAATGGCTCCAGCGTCGTCTTCTTCTTTGGGGCCCTTCGGCGCAACCGCGCGAACGCACTCGTGCCAGTGCTCGCGCATTCGTCATCGTCGTCGTCTACTTCCACAGCTGACTCCGTTGTGCGAAAAGCTATCGTCATCAGCAATAGCTTCTTCCATACCTGGATTGTTCGCACCTGCCCCCAGCAAAACCATGCGAAAGCACTCCTGGCACTAATCACGCCTGAGCACCACAGCGGCAGGAAAACACATGCTCGAACAGCTGGGTTACCACCCTGCGGGATTCCCTATGGTCACTACCCCGATCCCTAGGTGCATTTGAGGAAAGATGGAAGTGGCCGCTTTGCCCCGAAGCGTCCATCCCGTCCATAACGAGGGCAGACGCAAGGCCAGAGCAGCAGCCATCCTCAAACAGATCAGGCAACGAGACATTAGAGCAAGCTTCGTCGACGTCGCGGAGTAAAGCGATGGGAAGACCTTTGCCATCGTTGTGGTCGACTCCAGCGGCAAGATTTACAATAGCGCCTCCATTCGCACTTCAGACCTCGGAGTCGCCGAGCAAGCCGCCATCGCGCTCGCCCTGCTAAATGGTCGTGGGTCCGAGATATATAGCGATTTCAAAACGGCAGTTAGGGCTTTTCAGAAGGGTCGCATCGCCAAGCAAGCTGCTCGTCGTCTTAGCAACTCGAGTCGATATGCTCTCACGCGTCATTGAATCCACTGGTTTCCCGCTCACGTAGGGTTGGTTGAGGGTGCTCCCCCGAACCTCAATGAGTCTGCTCACGAGGTTTCGCGTGACCTCACCGACCGCGCTTCCAAGCAAGAAGCGCCGACTCCCCTCCTCCCTACGGCCACAGGGACGCTCCCGCTACTCATCATCATCATCATCATCATCATCAGCCTGGTTATGCCCACTGCAGGGCAAAGGCCTCTCCCATACTTCTCCAGCTACCCCGGTCATGTACTAATTGTGGCCATGCTGTCCCTGCAAACTTCTTAATCTCATCCGCCCACCTAACTTTCTGCCGCCCTCTGCTACGCTTTCCTTCCCTTGGAATCCATTCCGTAACTCTTAATGACCATCGGTTATCTTCCCTCCTCATTACGTGTCCTGCCCATGCCCATTTCTTTTTCTTGATTTCAACTGAGATATCATTAACTCGCGTTTGTTCCCTCACCCAATCTGCTCTTTTCTGATCCCTTAACGTTATACCAATCATTCTTCTTTCCATAGCTCGTTGCGTCGTTCTCAATTTAAGTAGAACCCTTTTCGTAAGCCCGCTACTCACAACGACATTATTAAATTCTTGTACATCTCTAGAAGGGTCTTTCCACCCCCTCACCCCAAGTTGAATAGGGCGCAAGCCGTTTCGCTTGGACTTCTGCAGACCAGCACGTATCCGTGTCTGTCCGTTCTCCACTAGGCTTACCCGGACGTGTATCGCGACGACGCCTGCCCCTCCTGCGGGCAGACCTCCACTCTAGCGCACATGCTCTGGGAGTGCGGGTCGACATGCCCCAAGTTCATCAAGGAGGAGTGGGACTCGCTTCTGCGTAGCCCCGCTCTAGAAAAGCAAATCCTGGCTGTCCGGCCAGCCCGCAATCGGGCCGGTGGGCTAGACCTGCCGGTCCCGACCTGGGACTAGCCGGGTGCGCGACGAGTTCGCGTCCTCGCCGGACCTGCAATAAAGTTTCTTCACTAACTCACTCAATAATCACGCGTTCGTGATCGCTGTCTTCTTCCACAGCCGGCTCCGTTGTCGCTCATTATACGAGCGTAGAATTTCACTTCTCTTCGGTCGCCGTAATGGGGAGGCCGCGTTCGCGGTAGAATGAGCCATTGCTTACAGGGGTATGAGCCATTCACTGTCTTACGTGACGGACAGATTCAAATTTCGTTCTATTCTGTCGTAGTAACGGGGAGGCCGTAGCGGAGGTATGAGCCGCTACTTAGGTGGGTATGAGCCATTCATTGTCTTACGTGACGAACACGTTTAATAACAGAGCTGACACGCGAATATGTTTGCGTGCCTGTCGTCACAATGACCACCCATCAGGAGAATAAGTATATTCCGACCTTTGTTGAAAATTATGTGCTACCTCTGTGTCGTGCGCTAAACAGCTTCGCTGGCCATCCACCTTCACAGAGTGCAATGGCTGATGATATTTTTTGCACTCATTTTGTAGGCTCATTAGGTGGCGCCACCTCCTCCCCATTGACTGCGCCGTAACGTGCCCAACGACGCACGCAATACGCACATCTTTACTCACACAGAACGGTGAGACCGCCGTGGTATCGAGTGAACGTGCTCAACTCCCCCCCCCCCCCCCCCCGTCCTCCCTCCCTCCCCCCTCCCGGGGGCTCCGGTTCGTTTCCCAGCCAGACCAAAATTTACAAAATTTTCTTTTGGACGGCATTATTTACTTGTGTACAAGAACCGCCCTGAGAAATCTGACGTCAATCGGAGGATTTCTGGACGCGTTTATACTCTTTTCGCCATCGGCCATTTTTGGTACCATGACTCGGTCGCGCCACCGACTACGACGAATTTCCGCGTATTGGGGCATATAATGCATCGTATTTAAAAACGGCTGTAGTTTCCGAGTAAAGCTGTCTTTTACGGCTTCAACCCCATGGCCGTTGAATGATTGCGAATATCCGTGGTAGTGTAGTTGCCAACATGGGGTAGAATCTAAAGTGAAGTTGGGAGCAAGGCAGCAAAACTTATGAACAGCATCGCCCGGTTAGTAGCCAACGCCAGAATGTGGGTTGCGCCATTTCACTAAGGAACAAAAATAAGAGACGGACAAAACTGTGCACATCATCGAAAAGATGGAACCGCTGAAGAACTCAGCACAGCATTAAATTTATCGGATTAATGATAACATATGCGGATCCCACGTACTGTGGCAATCGATGAAAGCGAAGCTTTGTATAGTTTGCTTTGATTAGTAATAAGTAGCGGTGATGTTGACGGCAGATGTGCGATTCTTTTACACGTTTAGTGCAATACGAGAGTTTTGAGTCATCAAACGTTCCTTCGCCTGCACCAATGCTGTTTGTATGCGTAGTACACAAAATATACAGGGAGACGTGTTTGCTTGAGTATTTGTAGTGCGCAGTTGTTCATAACGCTGCGAGGGTTGCGCATTATAATTGTCTCGCATGACACTCGCATCGTGGCAGAGCTGATGAATATAAATTTGAGTTGTGGGGATCCACGTGCTAAAACCAATATTGGAACATGAGGCACGTCGTAGTGGCGGGCTGCGCATTAATTTTGGCACCCTGGTGTACTTTACCACCCGCCTAGGTATAAGTGTTCTAGCGTTTCTCTATTTAGTTCCCGTCAAAATGCGCCTGCCACGGCGAGGATCTACCCTGCGGTGGCATCTGGCAATGCTATAGCCGTCAAACTATCGCGGCTAGCACAGCATGCTTGGATTTGACGGACGACCGCTGCCGTGCTGTCACCTAGACCACAGAGTATTTTAATGCGGCTTTGCTTCTGCACGCCCTGAGTCAGTCGTTCACTGACTTGCAAATTTGCACGGCATTTAAATTTCAGAAGCAGAAGCGTACCGTACCGTACCTTAAGTATGCCCGCGACCACTGTTTTCTTCCCTTCGAGTGTCGTCTTTTCCCTCTCCAGTCATCTCCTGCTGCATAGCAATTACGGGAGAGGCAAGACTGTCATTTACTCGTTTCACGAGTGCGTAGATTTTGCCCATTGTCTGCCTCCTCTCCCCCTCCTCTTTACCATGCTATCTGCCTCCCCTCTGAACTTCCACATTAGTAGAAAGGTAAGCGCTGCTGTTTCTGCAATTATTATTTTGCGGGGGTTACAGATAATTACAACTGTCAACAACTGTCAAGGGGCTAATGCGGTGACGCCCAGGAAGCTATAAAGGGCATTGTACACTTGCAACAGATGGAAGGGTCCAAACAGGTCTCTCTCCACCACGCTCCTGCCATTCATGTTCTCCTCCTGAACCACTCCCGCTACCCCCTCCCGATGGCGCGTGCAAAACAGCCACAGCAGCAGCAGCGGCGGTGGAACAATCGAAAGAAAAAGCAAAAAAAAAACACATCTTTGCATGAATTATTTTATTTCGCATGAAAACAATTCTATGGTGCGGTTCTGGATAAAAAGTGGTGCGCAGCTAACTCGACCGGCCCAAAAGCCCATGAAAGGCATCAAAAGGCTGCTGGCGCTCATATCTGAGTACACAGGTGTGTAGGCGTCAATTTACCAAAATGTATGAAAAGAGACAGGACGTAATACATTTTCTTAATTCAATAAAAGCAAGTAGCCTGTGCACAAGGAAGCGCTTAATTTGTACATGAGCATTATAGACTAGTTAAAGCATTGTTACGATACGAAAAACTGAAGCTTGCCTTTAAAAACGCGTAACTTGAACAGTGGTCACATTTCGCTAGAAAAAGTGGCTGTAGAAAGCGTTCAGCTTTAGCCCGATGTTGCGAAAGATTGAATTTCAATTCTGGTGGTTCACCTGCCCAAACTACGATTTGATTATGAGACACGCCGAGGTGGGGGACTGCGGCCTAATTTAGACCGCCAGGCGAACTTCAACATGTCCCGAATGCACGGGACATTGGGCGTTTTCGAAATTTCACCTCCATTGAATTGCGGCCGCGGCGGCCGGGATTTGATCCCGCGGACTCGTGCATCGCAGCGCTATTACATTGCCGCTAAGCCAACGAGGCAGGTGAGAAGTGAGAATGTTAGCAGGCTTAGTGCAGAGGCTCATTCGGTCCATTCGCCGACGCCAGCTCCCGGCAAACTGTCCAGCCAAGGCCCATATAAGCGAGATGCGTCGTGGTCATTCATCACAGGGCAGGTCGGTGATGTAATTTCAGACGCAGTCTCTGTCACCAGAGAGAAAATGTGCTTCATGGTGTCAGTGTTTGAAGGTAGCGTTCCGAACACGAACATTCACACGATGAGGATGCGAACGCATTGTCGTGTGCCGGCCGTCACATTTATCCAACTGACAACATTTCTTGACGACGTTCTCGAAAGTAGCAGAACTCTTGAATACAAGTAAGAGTAATGAGTTATGCGTCATGTCTTTTAAGTAGATTCGCGGCATATATTTCTATCGGTATACGCTAGTTTCCGTTGCGGATATATTAACCGCAGCGTTGCATACACTGTGAAGAACATAAAAATCCCGCAAGTATCCCTTCGCAAACTTCTGAAATGATGGTCTTGCTTCACGCACGCGAATAACAGTCACATATTCGTATTTCGGCAACTAACTGCAAGTAATTATGTTCTACCGAAAGGTGTACTTGGACTGGTGGTCATTAAATATGACTTTGTATTGTGGTTATCTTTGGGCATATCGTGCTAATGGAGGTCTTTTGCTTGAAAGTGCAAAACCAATTTGTCCATGTGTCCATTTAAATACATAGGCCCATCTCCGCTCGAGTTGCAGCTGCTGCGGTGCGTAATGGAAAATTGCCCGTCAATTTTGCACGAAACCGAGAGGTGAAAACCCAGAACCATCCACAACGGCCTTTCTCCTAGTCGGTGAGCAGTTTCACGACGTTAATTCTTACAAACCAATACGCAATATGTTCCCACTGAACAAAACCTTCCGCGGGGCACGGTAGACGATTATAATAGAAAACGGTTATTATAGCGAACTAAAAAAGGAAAGAAATATTCATGGCTGTCTTTAGGGAAGCATCTGAAAAAGCTGAAATTATTCATCACCGTGCATGCGCTGTCACTACGAAAAGCTCCAAGGATGATAAGACATTTTCACCTAATGGGCGCTAAGAAATATTTGATAAAATATGGACCAGCGTGATATATCGACCTATGCCCGCGACCATAGAGTGTCCGCTTATATTCCTCACCAGGGTCAGCCGATTGCCTAGCTAATAGAGTGGTTCCATCGCACCCCCCACAAAGCCTGCCTGGAGATCATTCTGCCTGTCTAATGCAATCGACGGCGCAGAGGTCAACGTCGTTTAGGGTGCCGATGACGCCTTAGAAGCATCCGACGAGGATGTCACTTGTGACACCGAGTAGAGAGGCGTGGTTAACCGAGTTTATAATAAACATAGGTGCGTCTTATATCGAGTTTTCCGTTCTTCTAAAATATATATGGCTTGACTTAGATTCAAATTTTACCCCTCGACGATTCGAATATAGGAATAGACCTATATTCGAAGTAATATGGCAGTATAACTCGCCTATTTATTACGTCAAAAACTTGGTCGTTTAAAAAGCTTTACATTTTTGTTTACGATGGTTTAGTATGAAGCGTAAATATATTCTAATAGATGTTGCTGATAGCTAATTCACCAGTCACGTGCCGACAGCAATAAAATATAACAACCACCACACGCGACATTGAATACTATCATTGATTCATCATTATATGGAATGGACTAACTATGAATTGTCTCGCAATACACTGTAATTATGACACGTGATTGCGTTGTCGTAATTATTCGCAATCATTTCTTGTTGTTTTTTGTTCCCCTAGAACTACAAAGAAATTGCGGAATGTCCTAAAACGCCTTATCCAATCGCAAGAGGCTTTGCACGTACCAGTGAGATTGGACGAAAAGCAGTTTCCTAGGAAATGGTGCGACGCAGAAGCTTATGTTTGCGCCGTTCGCCAAATAAAGCTTCTCCCATAAGTGTTGACAAGATTCTTATCTCCTCAGGAAATTTTATTGCTTACCGATCGGGGCATGAAAAACCGCTGCCGGTTTTCCTCACCATCGGACAAAAAAAAAAAAAGACCTGAAAATAATGGTAGCGTAGGCTGTAGACACTGCGAAGGGACTTATCAGTCTCGCTCTCACTAAGGGTTGACCAGGAGGCATGCTGACTTTTGCGCAGCTGAGGTGTAGTTGTACGCAAAGAAATAAGTGAGAGCCTTGAGCATGCGCAGTCGTGTCAACGCTCCGAATCCACACGCGTTAACGTGGTCTTCAGCTCCGATGGCGGCAGCAGCGATGTAAAACTTCGCAGCTGGGGCGGTGCTCTTCGCTTCACACAACTGCAAAAATATGAAAGGGTTGTCACTCAGATTACCTATAACAGTCCAAAATATAACAGTTAAAAGGCCAATGTGGTCATTAATATTGTAAAAGTACGGGAAAACCGCCATTGAGTACGAAGTCAGAACTGCCTGTATTTGCGAAATGAAAGGCACACAGGATCGCATTCACTGCGCTGTAGATTATTAACAAGTCACGGCCCGGTTTTGTGTGGACGAAAGTGGTGTTAAGCCAATGCAATTATCCTAATCATTGCATCTGACATTGTTTTACGTAATGTTGCCATAATGTTACAGTGTCAGCAGTACATAAGGAGGTATTCAGTATCATGTATTTGAGAACATAGCTCACCGAATTAATATTTTACTTGATAGACGGTTGAGTCGTGTCGAGCTGCAGTGAAGTTCACTGAACACAAGCTTCAGGTAGCTAATGAGATTGCATGGTCGTTGAGGTGCACAGCACGTTGCCATGAGTCCTTGTTTTTCTTTGAGCCATATGAGGCAAACGTGTATTTCAAACCTCCATACCGAAAACTCATTGTTGTGCTCAATGAGTCAGCGCCAAAGTATCTTGTAAGAGCAAGCGGCTTCTTGCAGTATTTCCACCGGTATTGTGGCACAGAAAAATACCAGGCAAGGCGGAATTAACATTGGTCAGGCGCACATCTTCATTTCCAGAGATAAAAAAGCTGTATACCGGGTGTCCCAGTTAACTTGGACCAAGATTTGAAAAAAAAAAAAAAGCCCTAGAGACATCGTATCGACTGCATAGTAACGGCTCTCGTTTGCACTTACAGTCAGTATTTCTTAATCACGAAGTAATAATTAATAACTGCTTTTAATTAGTGATTTTTTAAATATTGGTTGAATCGCAAACATGTCAAATACAGAGTTGGAGGGCACCTTAGATAACTTTCGAATCAAGCATTATTTCGTGGGGAAGTGTGCCCTGTTGTTTTTCGAAGAGAAAGACAAATCCCGCGAAATACGCAAAATAATAAATAGATGGGCGCTCACGAGACGCTACTCAAGAGCCTCCAAGCAACCTTCGAAAGATATGCGGCTCCATTCGTATAAGGCTTCGTCATGTAGGACGGATCGAAAGGTTTTGCGACATAACTAGCATGGTGCGATAAACGTCTTCATCTGCGGACGAAAAAATTTTTTCCTCCAATATGAGGCGCTCGGGATAGCTTTAACTTCTGCGTATCATGAAACGAAGAAACAAAAGAAATTCAACCATTTTTAGAAAAATTAGTGCACAAAAGAGCACGAGAAAAGAAGGCAGTTCTCGGAAGAACAGCTACTCAGGAGTTTATTTCAATAAGAAATAGACCAAACGCACGTAAGACGTCTCAGCCGCCCATAAATAAACGTCCAAAGGCGCAACTGGTTTAGCCATTTATCCTTTCTGTGTCGAACTCCAAAAAAGAGGCAAAACAAAACAGTTTTTTACCTATTGCTATCCTTGTCGCAAGCTTTTTTTTATCCAAGAATATGGTGGCATTATGATCAGTTTGTATCAATTTGTGCTCGTTTTATTTCCACTTGCCGCGTCAACGCTTAGCTGGGCATCGTACGAAGCCTTCCGCACACAAGCTTTTGCACACGATGCCCTGCGAGCCTTTTGCGTAGCATGGTGGGCATATTTTCAAACTCGGACCAGTTTCTTTTCCATGTTGCAGAAGAAGGGGGAATCTGCAGTGCGCGACAGGCGAGGGAGCTCAAGGGTTGGTTGAAGGAAAGTCCTTGCCACCACGTGCTTCGATCCAGGTGCTTCGCAGACTGCCAAACACCGCGTTTGGCCAAATCTTAGAGACGTGAAAAGGAGACTCATGGCAACAAATAAATCCTGCGGGGAAACTGTTTCATTTTTCAATTTTATCCTTGTTAAAAAAAATAACGAAAAAAAATTCCAAAATTTTCAACGTTGAATTCAACATCTTACATCTCTACTCAGAAGCACAGACTGTCGGTTATCTTCTTTATTGCAGTAGGCCTTTAAGAGATAGACCACAAATGGAACGGAAGAAAAATCGGAGGATTTTTGCGAATTTGAGGAACAAGTCACCATCCGGCCTCGCTCCAGCGTTGTCATTTCCGTCGGAAGTGAAACAATGCGAAACCATCAAAGCGCACTTGAATGCCGCTCAGCGGCCTTTCGAGTTTTGCCCGGTGAGCAATGTTTTGGAGTTTTGAAACGCACTAGTTGTGGAAATAAATTGGTGCGGGTTATCTTTTTGTATAGTTTCCACATTAGCATGTTGGCTGCAGACCGGAATAGTTTGGACGATATTGATGGGAAATCAGGGGCGCCGCATGCCACTGACGTCTTGCGCGATGGGAGACCTAGGAAGCAGGAGCAGCCACGAAGGCCGGCAGGTCTGCGCAGTAGCTAAGCCCAGTGTGGGTGAGAGGGAGAAAGCGGGGCCACAGAGAGACGGCGGCACCCGCACGCGCGCGTCACTCGAGTACCTCGCCGATAACAACCAATGATAAAAAGAATGAGGTACAGCGCGAAATACATAGACTGCGAGAGACGACATAGACTGCGCTCACTTCCAACAATATTTTATTGCGTTGCCACATCGTGTGTAATTATAGAAAAGGGGCATGCGTTGAAAAGGGGTGTTCCAACAAGAAGTCATAGTGCTATGAAACAAATTACTAGCTGACTGAAATATCATGAAATACCAACTAGACCAAATAACCGCCCTAGATTACAACCCATCTCGCCCTGCCGCGTAGCGTCACCGTGACGTCGAGGCGCGCTGGAGACGTGCGTGGGTGCGATTCCCTTTCCCCTCACGCCGCAACACCTGGCGCGCTATAGCTGAAGGTGTTCCGAATCGCCCGCTTTGCAGAGTCGAGGCGGGCTCGTAACGTGGAGTCGCAGCCAAGGGGAAATTTTTCGCCGCTTCACTGCTGCAGACGCCGGCTTTCTGCTCAAACAGTAATTTGATGCTTTCGCATAAAAAAAAAATTATAATTTATCCGGTCTTGTGTCAGATTGCCTCTGCACTTGTTTCAGGAATTATTGTTCTCACAACGTCTGACAGATTGACAAATGGCACGCTTGTTTTATTGCCGCAAAGATTCATGTTGAAACATTTGATACTCCTAGAACGCCAGACGCACTTAGGCACCCTGATGTAAATAATAATTACGCGCCTATTATTTTTACATTATAGCGCACTACATTTCGGCCCTGTATGAAGTGACGCAGTATAGTCTCCTACGCTAATAGAAATGCTGCTGCCGGAATGCGTTGTTGCACGCCGATGTCCTGAAGAAGGGACATTTTGAGAGAAGACATGGGGAGCAGTACATCACGTCGTCGAACCTTGAGACGAAGCGACAAAAATACGAGCAACGGCCAAAGAAACTCCTCAAATCCCGCACTTACTTGGGTGCTTCGTAGGAGCTGACTGCATCTATCTTTCGTGGATTTGGCCTCATGCGGGTTTTGTAGACCAGATGCCCAAGTAGTAACGTCTCGGTTTAACCGAACCGCCAGTTCTTGAAATTCAGTATCAAGCCCGCTTTTTCGATACAATACAGAGCACGACGGAGACGTCTGGCACGGCCACTCAAAAGTGCTGCCGTAAATCACCACATCGTCGAGGGAACACAATCAAATTTTTCATTTAGGTTCTCGGAGGATAGTGTCCATAAATCGTTCGACTGTTGCTGGCGCGTTACAAAGGCTGTACCGCATATCATTAAATTCATCAAGGCCGGATGATGTCACGAAGGCCGTTCTCTCCTTATCGTCTCGATGCATGGGTGTCTGCCAATACCCTGATCGCAAATCCAGTGATGAAAATAGACTGCGGAATATAGGCAATCGGTGATATTATTAATGCTATGGAGCGGGCACGCATTCTTTTTGGTGACTGCGTTTGGTTTCCTGTTTTAAAGAAAGCACCACCACGATCCATATTTTTTTTTTACTGAGGTTTACGGTGTTGCCCAGGGACTACAGGACTCTTGCATTCAAAATTTTTCCGTACCATGTCTTTCACCTGTTCAGCGATTAAAGACCTATCTGTCGAATACACCCGGTTAGACTGTTGCCAAATGGGATGTGCATATCCGATATCAATTCGTTGCTGGCGAGCACGAGAACGTGGGGGTGAGGCCTGCTTGTCATCTTGCGTCTAATCGAACACAGAAAAATGTGCCGGCAAAACGTTTGCGAGAGCGTGGCCCTCATGTGAGGGCAGCTACTACTTAATTCTCTGTAGGACCTGCTCTTCAGAAATACTTCGGTTGGAATAGCTAGTAGGAGAGTGCCCCTCGCTTTGAACTGTAATGGCGCTGTACATGTTTTCGTCAAATTCAGCGAGCTCCATATAGTGCGTGTGAACAACAGGGACGGAATAACAGTTGAAATCCCACAAATTGGAAGTGTCATTCACTAATGTACGCAGATTGCGCGCCACAAGCACATCTTTCTTCGCGCAGCTTGACGAAAATGGATGGATTTGCGATTTAAAAGATAAGAGGTCGGTAGCAGCGACAATGACAGGGACACGTGACAGCGGTCAAGTCGATAGCAGCAGTTTGTTAGAAACACAAAATAGTCTTTCTCTGGCAATGATGCGTCGGCAAGGGTGGAGGGAAGCGCGATATTTAATATAATTTCGTCTGTGCCACAGTTACCGGAAGTACCACCAACCTGAATAAAGTCAATACAAAGGATCACATCATGAGTGCACCACGGCAGTACCAGAAATTGTTTTAAAGCCTCCTCTCATAACACACTTGCAAAACGAACACCAAGAAGAATAAGACAGCGTCCACTAACACCACAAAACGTCACACTATTTTTCCATGGAAACATAATTTTCCGACTCAGCCTTCCTTTGAAATCCCTCTTGACGGAAACGATGGCACTAGTACCCACTAATGAGGTTACAGGCATACTATCAATTAACACACACACTTTGTTCTTCATCTACACAATAGGCAGAGGAGTATTTCGCATACACGCAGATTGTCCGGCAACCTTGCCTCCATCGGCAGCGCCTGCAAGTTTCCCACGGTGGTGGTGGTGAACGGCGCTGGTGACTGGTAACCGTCACACAGGCGACGCGCGACCGACATTGTGCAGTGCGGGGTCAACCATTGGACGCTGAGAATAAACGCGATCTTCCGAATCCTGATTCGTAGTGGCAGCTTTACGAATTCGTTGATTGTATGCCATGTCGTCGGGCAAGGAACGACGACGCTGTCGCAGCCGAACAACCTGACAGTCTGCAGCGCCTGGCATGGCAGAAAATGAGGATACAGCAGATGCATGCTCTTGAGCTTGGAAGGAAGCACAACAAAGCTGTTCGACATCCGCCCCTTTGGTATGTGGTTCAAGTTCTTCGCAGACAATTTGCCTTACAGTTACCGCAAGGTCACAATGAAAACTTTGGTCGTGAAGACTTGCAACCGTTGCAAAATACGCCAACCTCCCTAACATTGTCGTTATACGCCGCAACTTGAAGGTCACGAATGGCAATGCATAATGAGGTTGGAGACCGAGGCGAGACTCTCCCTTCCAAATAAGTAATGGTACACATCCTCGACAATGCCATCGAGAAGGTGCCCAACTTTGTACTCTTCGGACATTCGAGGATTGACCATTTCACATTGCTTCAGGATCGCTTCTATGTATCGAGTAAAGGTCTCACCTGGGACTTCAGCACCCTAAAGCAACGTATGCTCAGACCACTTCCTTTTCGTCATAGAATCTCGAAACACACTTTGAGGTCAGTAACGATGCTGTACCATGTCGTGAAAATATCATCATGGTTCTCGAAGAACACTAGCGCACTGACTGCAAGGAAGAGGATGAAATTGTCTAGCTGAGGCGCAGAGTTCCAGCCGCTGTACTTCGTCAGACGCTTCAGCCATCCCTCCACGTACTCGCATAGTTTTCCACGCGCCGGTTGTGCCTGCCGGAGCAGCGAGAGATGGCTGTGGGTCACCGCTGTGGGACATAGCGATCTCCAGTGGTGTCAGAGGCTGTCGATGGACTTCGGCGTGGAACTTGTTGGAGCAGCACCGTCGTCTTGGTCGACGTACCCGGCGCCTCCAGCTCAAACGGTAATCGTTGCGTTTGATGCTTGTTTATTTACAGGACGAGGCTGAAGCTCATGTTAAAATGGCGTCAATGGGCAGCACAAGGTAACCTCTTCCCCATCTCTCCTGCCTCATGTCATTGCAATATCTTTACTGAGAAAAGGGAACGTTCGGAATGTTAGCGAAAAAATGAATTCTGTTATAAAGGGGCAGCAAGACATTACGCGAATCTTGCTAATTTTAATGAAAATGTCGTCGCTTGTTTCGGTAGTGCGGCGACGCGAACGTAAACAGCCTTAATTCACAGGACATGTGCTGTTGCGCGAACAAAAAGTTTTTATTGATTTAACAATTTAGAACTAGAGAAAGTGGCAAAAGCAACACAAAGTAAGAATGATCCAATTAGAAATCCGTGTCAGGATAGTGAGTATGGTGTAGTTGCATACTACACAAAACTTGGCCAAATCTAAAGCTTGCACGTAGAAATCTCTAACCTATTGTATTGCGTTGGCGGACTCATTGATGCCTACTATCTTGGAAGAAATAGGCGAGCAAAGATCTGTGGCTGGCGCATCAACAAGCCTCGAGAAGTTCGTCAGACTTTGGTCAAATCTTTACTTCATAGCCCCGACTAAGCCACGCATTTTCACGTATGCGGTTAAATCACAACGCCAAATCACTAGCAAGGTGAGCAATAATACCTACCATACCAACAGATGCGAAGACCGATGCTTCTGGCCATGAACGGTCTATAAAAGCTTCATTCGACACTATAAAAGTTTAACCATAAATGTCGCATGGTGCGCAACCTTTTAGAGGCGTGTGACTACGTGTGTCTGGTTTTACAGTGAGGCTCTTGTGCCAATTAACACAGCGGTTTGACAATGAAGCTGCATATGACTAGGACTCCGAGATTTCTCCGTTTCCGTAGCTAAAAACTTAACCAATCACACGAAAAGGCACGCGCCGCGTGTGCCTCTGGGTTCCATGGCCCACCACCAGGTGCAGCGGCGGCGTCGCCCATGCGGGAAATAAAACAAACTAACCGAACAGCTCGTCTTTGGTAATAGTGTTCAGCACACGCGATTCGCGTTAAAGATTACGGATGCATAAGCTGCACTTGTGGGGAAGTGGCAACTGTCGCATACGAAGCAGACAGTGACGTCACAACACTTTCATATGTAAAAAAGGATAAGCCCGCGTACGAAGCGGTTTCATTTATGTTGTGATAGCGCTGTGAAAACGCCACTCAGAACTCCCGAAGTGCAGTGAACATGAGCGGAGAGAGGAAGAGCAATGCCGATATGCGCAGTGTCCTCGTGGTCAAGCTAGGCACGGCGCAGCGGTTGCTACCCCAAGCAAGCCACGCACAATTAGGACGACTGAAGAGCAGTGTGATTATGATGAGCGACGAAAGGAACATCAACGTCAATGTGCACAACGACGTCGTGCTCAGGCTGCGCAGGATTCAGCGCTTCCTGACCAGTGCAAATCACGCATAGTTAGGACGTTTGAAGAACAGCGCGAATATGATGAGCGACGAAAGGAACAGCTACATCAATATACAGATCAGCGTTGTTCTCAGGCTTGAAAGAACTGAATTCAAGGGTACGTCAAATCAGTCTATCGGATCAGGTGATAGCACAGCTTCGCTTTGCAGCCACTTTCACAGCGTGGAATGGAGCCAGCCCCCCCCCCCCCCCCTCCACCCCCGCGGTTACCGTGGTGAAGGTCGACGTTCAGCGGCATGTTCGGTATCAGTGGCAAATTAAAGAACAAAGGTACAAATCCTTGCTTTGAAATGAAAATACCAATTACATAAACTAATGTCTTGCATTTGCATCATTCTATTTGTAGAGCGGACGCCACGGCTGCTGCCGATTGTGGCTTTGATTCCCACCGTCGACGGGCCCCGACCACTTCAAATGGACACAATTGCACAAGCGTAAACCAGCCGGCCGTTAGGCTTCCTCCAATAATGATACGCTTGGGAAAGGAGCGTGCGCGCCCAGTTACCGTCGAAACCCTCGTGAGCGCAACAAAAAAGAGATTTAGGCTGCTCTCATGGCGACGATTCCCCATATGGCACTCGAAACGCGCCTATTGAGGCGGGTACGCCTTGGGGTTGAGGACAAACAGCACCTCACCATCGTTGAGATCCTTCGATGGCTCAGCACCAGGCAGGGAGCGCGCTTATACCTATTTCACAGGTAGGTGCTCGTCGACAGTACTTGCTTCCCGCAGCCGCGGCGGATTCTCTTCAACAAGGCCGTCTGTGGTTGGACAAGAGGCGTCCACAGACAATTCGAGAAATCTCTTATGCCTCCCTGTCAAGATTGAAGCCCCCAGGAGAAGCGGAGCACCAGACCAGGGCACGTCTGTACGCATTTGAAACCACCGGTGGCTTTTCGGCGGCACTGGGATTTAAACTCAATGTAAGAGGCGGATGCTCTACAGCTAGACCACCACTGTGGTTGTTTAGGCGTTTTTTTTCTGTTTTACGTTACGTTTATACAGTTCAGGCAGCTATTGTTGACGGCATGTTTGTTGCACCGCAGGCAGGGAGGGCGCCCTCAGTAAAAAATGTCAGCCAACTGAACCCTATTACTTGAGAATTCGTTTATATAGATTCCCTGTCATTGATCGATCAGTTGCTGAGATTAACATAGATTTGCGAAATTTTTTTTTGGCTGGCGTTTCTGCCTTGATAATTGTTAACCTATTTTTATAATATTGCTTTTGCCACTTTGTGTTGTACTTCACCGTTTACCCATGCATTACTTATGAGATCAACACATGCCCTGCCGGGGTACCAAATACAACTATGAACGAAGTGCAGCGCAATGACGCATCTATTGAAATTTGCATCGCCCAACGAGCCGCAACATACACCTGTACCCGACCAAACGTACGGAATTTCCTGGAATGTGCAAAATGCTGGAAGCATCGTCATTATTCAAGAACAAAAATACTCCATATTTACTGAGAAATAGCCGATATCAAGGCTTTGTCGGAAGCTCACTTCACAGCGGAAATACAAAATTGATACTGTTTGCAATGAGTAAAAAAAAACGTTTTTGCTGAATGGGGCAGTATATTATTCCTCATTATCTTCATAAAGAAGACTAAATGTCAATTTTGAGACAGCGGTCACTTTTGTCGTTACGTTTTATAAGCCCTCGGGAGGAGCAAATCCAATGGTAGTATATCGTCGCTGCGGTATACTTTCATTACAAAAAACAGGGTAGCTTTAGAATTTTCAAACTGCACATTTCTTTGTAAAGGATGCTATAACGGCGAGCTAGTCAATGTTTTACCTACCCTAGGTTTCGTTAACGCGCTGCCTAAGCACGGTACGCGAGCACTTCCCTGTATCATCAATGCCGAAATGCGACAACTGCCGCCGGCTATTGATTCCAAGAACTCGCGGTCAAAAGGCGAACCACGTAGCCAACGACCAGAACTAGAAGTTGATACTGCACTTCCCCAAGGGCGACAAATGCTCACGGAGTTCAGGTCCATAGTGCAGGTCTAAAATTAAATGAGCGCACATATGTGCTGCTTTCACATTAGAACATGACTTGCCTTTGACCGAAGTGTTTCAGCTGTGTCGAAGGTGAAGAGAAAGCCGAACTGCTTATCGTACCCCACCATCGCCTGGAACGTCTGGTCGATCTTGAATGTCTTGTTGTACCCATGGTTACGACAGGCCTGTCAAAAACCGAAACAGAATTTTCAGTGCAGTTAAATGTTGACCAGTGACAGGAACGTACCGGTTCGCCTGTCATATCGCACGTGCATCAAGGTTTTTATTCTGTGCCTGATGTCACGCTCCGCCGTCTGGCGCCTACAGGTGGTAACCAAGACGTTCGTTGATAACTTGATTTGGCGTCGGCGCCGGTTGCGCGATGTTAATGCATTTGACAGATATACACGTGAAAAGATGTAATTCTCCGAAGTCGACGCTTCTGTCAATTAGGGCAAAATAACGCCCTAGCTCATTTATGTACACTTGTACCGCCAGACTCGACTGAAACTACCTATCCTCAACTTAGCTAAATACGGCGCACGCTGCCAACTTCAGAAAGTGAGGCTTCTTTGAAAGCATTGCGCGCTACGTAGCATCCCTAAGACATATGTAGCAAGTTTCTAGCGTCACTGGAAGAAATTATGTTGCCGATAAATTCCATCCTTTGCAGGAGAAAACATGAGGAAAGAGAACTGTCCCTGTTTACTTTCATAGAGTGGACGCATTAATAATACTATGATTGTGCCCCCATTCAGAGTGCGAAGCCAGAGTATATTTAATGATCATGGAAAAGTGATTCTGACACGCAGTCACTTGGCGCTGCAAGCTATTTTTTAATATCGTATAAAAAATTTTGAGTTTTAGGCTTCACCTTCCATTTAACTTCACTTGGGTAGGCTTTTGGACAAGGTAGCATATGGAACCGAGAACCAGACACGGCTCGACAAAATAAACGCGGACATACGTGGGTGTGCAGGCCATTTTTCATGTCTGTCTGCAGCTTTCGTTACTTTATGCACTGTATTGTTGTTATACATATACGTCTGCGCGATCTCCATTTGCAGGTTTGTCCATTTGTGGTCAGTCAGAGAGGCCACAGGTATAGGCTTCGGGTTAATCGAACCATCTGTGTATTTATGGCACTGAACATTGCTAGACATGAGTAGTTTGTTGAAGGCAAGGTAATATTTTAGCGATAACTCAATAGGCCATGTTTTGTAACCAACGGTTCAATGGCAGCGTTGGTTTGTTGCAATGCCTGGATCCAGTAAATAGCATGTGCTTGCGCTTTGAGCATGTGATCTAACTTGAAAAATTGTTGCCTCTCTGAGACTGCATAATAAATGTATGACAACCACTCCGCGGCAATGATAACTCATCCGAATACGCACAAACCTTCATTATTCCACATTGACATCATTTCAGTACAGACTACAGCAGGTTATAATATAAGTATGATAACATGGACTCGTTTACCAACTGCCTGTTCTTATTATTAACTGTAGAGTAATATATACCATTCAGAGGAACAAAGCAGAGACTGGAAACAGTAACGTCTACTTTCGCTGCACCAGTATATCAATCACTGCCTTCGTTTTCAGGGTCGAGTTTAAGGAGATGCCCAGGCGTTCCAAATTAATTGTGTATTGTCTAAAGAAAACCTTGCCTAGATAATAAGAAAGGCACATCAGAACAAATACAGAGTACCGCACAAAACAACGAAGGTCTGGATCTTATAATAAGAATATACAAAAAGTAGACGTGGACAGATTCACACACTACTGCAAGTAAAACGTTAAGCCTAAGTATAGCAAAAACGCGATCGTCTTTGTTTTTGTATACGATGACAATATAGAAATGCCTCAAACAATGCATCTATAGCATGCACTAAATTGAGATATATAAAGCACGATGTTACGGTTAACGATATGTGAAAAGAGAGCATAGCAGCAGTGATTGGGATGGGATTGGGATGTTTCGTTGTAACGAATAAACAATTTTACGTGGAAATGAAATTGCACGTATAGTTCAAATGTCTCAAGTTGGAGCATCAGAGTTTTAGCCTGCGTTGCTAACGGACACGGCGGCGGGCTTCAAACGTCCCTTGAATCGCTAGAGTAACGCAGTGGGCTGACTGCTCCAGTTGTTGGCTCCCAATCTCACGTAGAGAAACTTCCTATGTTGAAGGCTAAACTACGACGTTGGCATACTCACCCATAAAATGTCTGATGTCTGCTTCGTGAACCCGAGAGGTAATTCATTTGTGCACGGCTTGCCAAGCTGGTAATTCCCGGGCCCGTTGGGGTCGTAGTCTCGGTCCTTTGGCTTATACCAACGACCTTCCATGCCAACGGACACGGCAAACGAAGTAGTTGGTGTCCACGCCGCGGGGTTCACCGTCAAGCTGCTCATGACTTCGGCCTAAGTATTCGAAATAGCAAAGGCAAATGAACACCTCCTAGGCTACAGGTTTAAAAGATCGAGATGTTTAGCCAAAAAACGTACTGGCACGTTGCAACTTCCATATTCGTTGTTTGGACACTCGCATAAAGCAGCGCGTCGATCTTGCAAGAGTATAAATATAGGCTGGTGTCATGTATACATAGTCAATGGCGTACGGAGGCGCACGTAATCACACCGTATGGTGTTCACGGAGCTAATTTATAAGCAGGTGTTCGAGCTGAACTTCAGTGTCTTCATATTCGAGAGGCAAATGAATGAACTCGCTATAATATTTATTGCACACATTAGTGAATGTGTAAAGAAGTTTATCTCCATAATGCCGTCTTAAAATGGGGATATCGATCCCTTGTCTACTCACCCCAGTAGCGAGTGAAGAAGACGAAGCCTTTCAAGACGAAAAGTTCTGCCATTGGGAAATGTGTTCGCGCGACACAGATCAGTGCGCGGACGCCCTTTGCCTGAACAGAGAACCTCCAGGCAACCCTGTCCTAACAGGAATCCTTTCTTGTGTCGAATAGGGAGCAAGCACATCTGAATCCTAGTGTCGACAGAACCTCAAAAATATTATGAGGTCTTACGCGCCGAAACCACTCTCTAACTATAAGGCATGCCACTCTTCACCTTGCACCTACACCTAAGTACACAGGTGTTTTCGCATTTAGCCCCCATGGAAATGCGGCCGCCATGCCCGCGATTCAATCCCGCCACCTCGTGCTCAGCAGCCCAACGCCATAGCCACTGAGCCACCACGGCGCGTCCATACACCTTCAGTAGCGGGCACAAGACGCTTCAGGAACCCACTGCAGCACAGTCTCCAATAACTGATTTTTTTTTTATAGAAAGACAAGCGACTGCGTGTTGTCTCCCGCCATCGTTTGGGCATCGAGACTTTCTGATCCTTCAGAGAGCGATTGTGAATGGCTCTCTTTTGCGCCATTTAAGGAACACTGCTCATGGTTTCAGGAAGGGAAGGGAACAAAGCGGTAAGAAGAGTGCCAAGGTCAAGCTCGCCACAGCAGCCTTGGCTTTGAGCGGTATCTAGGTGGCGCATTTATGCAAATAGTTTTTCTCGGCAAGAAATTATTGTTCCCTTAAAACAACAGAGCTCTTTGCAAGCACCGTGGGAGAACGGACGCGTGTCCATTACCCTTATAGCATCTATCAGGATCAAACGTATTACCATGCTTCCGTCTCTCTTGTGGCCCTACGAAATTACCACTGGTGACCTGGTTGCATGAGGGCTTATAATTGGGAAGTGACTCTGTCCAGTACCTGAGGCCGGAGTCATGAGGTCGAATTCGGCCGTGATGTGGTCTTTCAGCCCGAGGTCACGTGCCTAGAAAAGCCAGTCCTTGTCGGCCAGGCTGCTTAACTTTGGACAACGGACTAAGATACCCACGGGTGCCGACTCCACTAGTCGGTAAGTGAATGACTTTGAAACGCAGGTTGCCGATTCATAGCAAGTTCGCATGAAGGCGACACGTGTGGGAAGAAATGTCGAGGGGGGGGGGGCGCCGCTCCACTTAAGCGATGGTGGAGGAGAGGCACCGGGAGAGGGGAGGTATGGTAGGCATTGTGCTTCGACAACGACGCGCTGTCACGCGGGATTTAACTTGAAATTGATCGGCTTTGGGGGCATCGTCTAGGTTGGCCGCCGGCTCGTAGCTTTGCGTGTGCTGTGTTTTTGCCACTCAGCTAGCTTTGAAGCGATAGACAGCACGAAGGTCACTTTGCTTGCTGCGGCTGCCGCACTTCCTTGCGCAAGCGTTTTGAATACGAGTGCCCGCGGTCATCGAATGGGATTTGTTCATGGTTGCCTGTGAGTGCTCACACCATGCTTAATAATTTAGTTAGTAAGCGAATGTTTGCAAGTGTGCGAGGCCAATAAAACTACGGTCCTTACTTTTTGCAGCTAAATACAAAATTTGGCTAACATAAGAATATGATGATGATGGCGAGATGTGCAATTTTGTTCACTTTAAAGCTAAGTAATTTTGCAAAGTGTTTATACTTATCTGTTACAATTCTCACCACTAATTGTCATGGATATTTTATATATATGCAGTAAATGACTCCTCTTGTGTTGGAGCCTACTGCGAGTAGACAGCGTTATTCTCCGCAGATTTAAAACTCAATAGTGACTCCACTTTTCCGCTACGCTAATCAAAGGCCTACATCGGTGTCCTAGAGCCATCCCCAGAGCATTGCCTATGGTATTGCACTCACATCCAACATAAGGTGCAGTCAGCGCTCTCCACCACTCGCGCTCACATCCAGCCATGATTATAGACGATCTGGCTCACTCCACCACTCCATGAACTAACGCGTCTCTAATGTGCTTACCCAGCACATTAGAGACGCGTTTCGTCAAGCAGATTTTCAAATGTGTTTTCTTAAAACATACTTGACTAGGGTAAGGACTGGTAGCTGACTGGCCAAAGGAGAGCGCAGGACGTTAGCGTAAAAATTAATTTTCTTTGGAGTACAGCTCCTAGGCGCACGCTACTGCGTTGAGCGTCGACGTCCTTCGGCGTAACCGAGCGAACAAGCACCGCGAAAGATAAAAGACAGAACGCGGTGCGGAGGGGGGCCTGAAAGACGGCGAGAGCGAAGAGAGCGCGAAGAGGAAAGCGGAGTAGTACACTATGGCGTAAAGGTGTGGAGGGATGTGCAGTAATGTACGAGACGTGCTCCTTGGCAGCGACCAGGCATGCGGCGAGCGCGTCCAGCGATACCACATATGAAAGAAATGTGGAAACTAACATCGAAGCAGAGCAATGGCGTGGGCTTCGTACGGACTGAGCATGCGCTAGTTTGCCTTCGCCACCGCTGCTACAGATTGCGCTCGTCGCAAGCCAGGCGTTGCCGTGTTCACGCTTTATTTCTGAACAACGAGCTACGCACGTGGTGGAAATGCTTAGCCTGCCGCTGCTGCTAAAGTCGCTGCCGGAGCAGAGGTTCAGCACCGCCGCCGAGAGGACACTCGTTTAGAATGAATTTTTTTTTTTACCATAACACATCGTGAATTCGAAGCAACAGCTGCGCTCAAAATATGCATTATGGAGTATAGCAATCGTCGGCGAATTTTTACCGCGAAGCTGTAGACCGGGATTTTTCATGTCCGCGGGCGTAGTTTTGCTCAGAAAAACAAATGGCAGCTGGAAGGCAGCTGTGGAAGAAGTTTCAGGGCAGCGGAATTATGTTTTCGTGTAAATTGCAATTGCAATTCGATGCTGTCATGTTTGCAGATTGTGTGTAAGCCGTACGTTACAAATTTTGTGAGCAATTTATGCAGGGAAATTTAATTAGTTCGATAATGCACTTGGTGCCAGGGAGAGGACCCACTTGAAATGAGCATGCATGCTGCAGATCCGCCCACCTGCGTGCACACGATGTATCTATCATTGATGCGTGAGGGCTTTGCTCGTTGCATCTGTTGAGCAGCGTGTGCTGCGGCCGTAATTAACATTACAGCGAACTCTGTTGAAAAGTTCTGGTAACGTTTCACTTAGTGACCGGGGGTTGCAGACAAGCGTACGGAGGCCAGTAACAGGCACCGCGGCGTCGAAACGTGAAGCGAACGCCTTGGAATGTGGTTGCGGAAGCTACGGTAATCTCAACAGTGCAACGCTTGGTAGGCCACCGGTGTACAGGTCTCCACACGGTGGTAGGCCACCGTGAGTAGACACGTGGGCCGATCCCCAAGATGGTGCGATGTCGGGCCGATCCACGGCGAAGGTGAAGCAGGCGTTAAGCACTCCCCATCCGTGGGGATATCGCCAAGATAGGGCGATGCCGGGCCGACCCACCGCGTAGCTGCAGTTCGTCATTAAGTTGTCCAAAGACACAACTTCGCTCGTCATCCTTCACAGAGATGAAGGGCACTGCGATTTTTTATGTTTAGCAGCCTTATTATAGTGCTATATTGTATCTGGCATACAGGTAAATGCAAGCGAACAGGGGTTTTACCGGATCACTGGAGGTGCAAATGCGAACAACCTGCATATTGCAGCCAAGTGGTAGCTCGAGACTCAGACAAATACAGAGCTGCTTCCGCTGCTTGTTTAAATATTCGGCATTTGCGTAATCGTGCTGCTGCCGAAAATTTATTCGACGAGCAAAGTGAAATACACTTGATTACTGCAATATTAGCTGCGTTAGTGTGGTTGAGCTCTTTGCCATCAAATCGCTCCACCGTGCAGACCGTTCACGTTTGCGTCTCCGCTAAACAGGTAAAACGGCCAGTTCGACGGCGTTCACAGGGTTACCGGACACACTCAAACTCTCTAGTATGCTATGTTCCACGCTTGAATTCTGCATTCTTTGCTGAGCTTCACCAATAGGCCTGAATAAGAGGGTTCCTGCCAAGAGGAGTGAAGGGACCCTGTGCGATGCTCGCTTGGGCAGAGGGGTTGATGGTGCTTTAGTGGCCGCATAGGACCAATCTATAATGAAATGTTCTTGCTGCGAGTTCAATTTGATCTAACATATTCAGTTGCGAGCTATACTGAACTTAGCGCTCAGGCTAAGCCTTCGGCGACGACCCTGGCAGTGGCATTAGTGATGCTGGCAATATAGTAAGAGCACCGAAATCATACCGTGAAGCGCAAACCTCAGCTTACGTGCACCCCACTGACACAGGCGACCCCCTGACCACCTAGAATAGCCGCTTCGTCAGGACGGGCTCTTTATCGTCCGTGATGGTCACCTTTAGACGGAGGCACACGTGGTGGTTAAACGGAAGCAAATCACATCGTACTCCATTGCAAGTAAGCAAAGGCATATTCTGAGAAGCAAAAGTCACTAGCGAATGTACTGAGATTTCCATCTGCTGTTCTTGTGTCAGCCAAACGCGAGAAAGAACCTCTGACCAACGGAACCTGTAGGAAGTTTGTTTCCCACCAATGCAGTTTAATAGTATCTAAAGAAAGAGGTAAACATGATAAAAATATTTGCAAATTGGCGCTGCCCTCAATAAGGGTTAGAGGACCTGCGTAGATTTACACTTTTCAGCCTGGTGCAAGCATTTTGCCGAATATACAGGGAACCGGCTGGCCGCAATTCTACAGCCTACAACAACGGAGTGCCGGCTCGAAAACAGCTTTTTGATAATAATGACTTCTAGTCTGCAGTGTATAAAGAAAATAACGTCTGGTGGGATTTAAGATAAAGACAACCGAGAATTCACTGCATGTCTGCGCAAAGTTCTTCATATTTGGTTTGGCATTTGTTGGAGGAAATTCTAGCTCCATGTATGGATGATTTGGAGAAATGTCCTGTTGAATTTGAACAAAGTCAACGAAAGATATCCATGCTTGTTGTATCGAAGAAAAAATCTGTTCAATAACTTCCCTGAAATGTGAACAGCTTGTGCGCTATATGGTGTCTGTTACCCCGAATGCCCCTAGTTTGCAAATAATTACGAGCCTCAGTAGTTTGTTCATACGAGTTTGGGCAGGCAGATTCGGGAAGGCAGCCGCAGTTGCCTACGTGAAACAGATTACTTTCTGCAAAGGCATATTAGCAACAGGGTACAGAAATCAAATGACCATGTGGACAAGATACATTTATTCATGGCCTAGAAAGCTCATGTGCCAAACTCATGTTACATCTAATGGGCGTCTCACGGCTTGATTTCACCATCGTGGTCCCTCCTTCTTAGTTGTGGGCTCGTCTGTTTCGCAGAAAATGCTAGTGTTCTAATGCAAACAAAAAGACAGCCCTACTGGTGGCGCCCTAAGCCGTCCGGTGCTGCTCAAGCCCGCCGCAATCGTGTATGACTGGGATTCCAGCGCTTGCCTTAATCCCCTGTGATTGCTCTCCCGATATTACGAGCCCATTCTTCTGCGGTCAAAAAAGTTCGAGATCTCTTAGTCTCTCTGCCCGATTCTCTACATGAGAATTCTGGACCGTACGGGTCAAACAGTCGAACACAAGGAGGCCATAGCCACTAAAGGGTGAAGTGCCTGCAAGAAACTGTACATTTGTAGGCCCTGCACCTTATGGTGACCACCTGAATGATTATGATCTATTACTCCGACCTTGGTAGCTCTCTCAAGTACTACTACTCCAGCTCGGATTGACAGATGTACTGCCGAGCAACGGCTCTCTGCACGACGCGTGCGGGTCTGAATAAAACTTCGACTGCGTTACGTATGCCACGACAACTGCGCCATTTTTTCACGCGATCCATGCATGGACGAGTAATGGCTGCTTCCCTCTGCATGACGACACCAAAGTTAAGTGCATGACAGATTTAGAACACATGCTTTGGCGCTGCTTGGCGTTGGCCGATGATGGTTCTCGAGGCGAACAGTGGTGGCAGCGGATGCTGCACAGTGAAGCGCTGGCGGACCAACTCAGGGCTGCCCAGAGGGTCCGTGTGACGGCAGAGAGACTCGGCCTCTCTGTACCGACGTGGGAGCGGCCCGCATCAGTGCCAGACTGATCTCTCAGGACCTAAATAAAGTTCTTCATACCATACCCATTCCAAAGCTTACATGCTCTACATTTATTCGACGAACTATCACGTGCTATACAGATAATCAAAGTGATTATCCAAACAGCCATAATTAGAGTTTATTTTTAAGTCAAAGAAAGATTCAATTGGGTTGCATAAAGGCAATGTAGTAATATATAAATAAAAAAATTGCAGTTCCGCCTAAAAGGCGAAAGACCGATTGCGATAACAAATTAGTAGTTAGCGGAACGAAGTAATGGTAGTAGATTGATCGGCCGTATAAACTTGTACACATTTGATTACTAACTAAATTAACAATGATAGAATGTGTAAGCGGGACTCAACGAGAACGCAGAAAGAAACAGACACAAAGAGACAACGTTGTCTTTATGTCTGCTTATTTCTATGTCCTTGTTCAGTTGTGCTGACACATTCTAGCATGTATTCGAATCACCTTGCCCGTCAACGTGTTTTAACTAAATTAACCAGCACCGTGTCACGCGCGCACAGGTAAACATGAACACACATCGCTCGATGCTGGAGGAACTGTCTGTGAAAACGCTGGAGTTAGGAATCACGGCAACAGCAACGAGCCAATTTACCTTCGTGCATCTGTCGCTTCAACGCCTACGAAACGTAGAAGGCACAGCGCATGCGAAGCTGCAAACATCGCAGATATCTTTGAAGACGCCACGGCACAGACCGCTTTCAAGACACACGAGCGCCGGCAACGCGTCCCTACGGCGTCCGCCAAAGGTATCTACTACAGCGTCCGCGATTAGCGTGGCCAACGCCGCAGCAGACGCCGCAGTTGTGTCCACTCTGTACTGAGCGATGTGCATGCAGGACATCGAGGCACCGTAGCAGCCGCCGGAGAAGAACGGCCCTCCTCCTTCGCCTCACCCCTCTGCCTCGCGCGCCACACGAGAGGGCCCGAATCCGAGCCGCGTTCATCGCTCACGCACACGATATTGAACTGCGTTCGCCGGCTCACCCTCACACGCATTACCTCAAACCCAACTTCATGTCGACGGCTATGGCCGACACCAACGTCGACGGCGAAAATCCGCCTGGAATGTCCATATAATTGCTATCGGAATAAAATCTGGTAAGGATAAGGCTACCTTATACATGACAGAATAATTAATAATGTCGGTTGTATATATACTGGAAATGTCATCTCTAAAATTACAGCTGTCGAAGTGGTTGGCGAGATTTGAAATATTGGGTAACCTCAGAATGGGTTGAGGCTAAACGAAGTAGAGGACAATTCCTTTGTAATACATCAGGGCGGACAGATATTAAACGCAGAGACTACACCGTCATCAGCAGGTTTCTGGAAGTTAACGGGGCTTGCCACAACGTACACAGCGAATTGCTATGGTGTATACTGAAGCACGGTGGCATAGACGACAATTTGTGGAAATATTGCGGGAGAGGTAACGGAACAACCGAGTGCAAAACGTGTCTTGCAAGGCCAGAAATGCAGAGTTAGTGAAAATGTAGCATGGGGAAGTGAGAATTCTTTCTGTCTCCAGTGTGTCTCACACTCTGCAAACATCGCAGATTGCTTTGAAGATGATAGCTCCATGTTAGCCCTTCAAGGACAAGACATACAAATACCAAGCAAGAGGATGTTTATTTTCTACCTATATGTATAAAACGCATACAGAATAAGGATAATGAAGAAAAAGAAAAATATCTTGTAGAAACGTTTTCAGCAATAGCGGAATAACACCAGACAGGAAACTGAAAGTGCGCTTTACCACAAGCCACCTAAGGCTTTGTTTTCAATTTGTATAGCCAGCTCTAATCACATGTGAACCACAAATGTAGACTTCATTTTCTTTACATCACACGTGTGACACCAGTGTAGCACGATATCTTACACTGACCTGTATCGTGTGACGCTGCTTTAAAAAGACTTCCTTTTCTTCTTCATCGGCCAGTGTCCTTCTCTAAACCAATAAACGACGCTTGCTGCCTGTCATTCAGTGTTGGCTGAAGACATTTAGCCAGAAACATCGTGATCAATACGTTGTGTGTAGGCAACACTCACCAGTAACGTGTTAAAGGCATGGAAACACGACTGGGAAGCAGTCAATTAGTTTTTCATCTATCTTTGTTTGTAATTGGCAAATGCTCCAACTGAAGCTGCCTGCAAAGATCTATGCGGACGATATAGTGCTGCTAACGGAAAATGCAAGCGATAAACAGAGCCCTGTGGATACTTGCGTGAATGGGGGGACATATACAGACCTTAACTTTAGTGCACAGAAATGAGAAACTATGGCTATCTTTGAACAGGCGAAAAGCAACTTGGTCTCAATTATAAAGAATATCATGCCCATACTCCAGAAATATAAATGTCTGGGGCTTACAAAAACAAAGGGACGAGTAGCTGAACCACCAACTAACCTAATTTGAGGACGAAGGGGAAGCGTAATACATGAATAATAAAACACTTTGGGGTTACAAATAATATAAGGAGGTGCGAGTAATTTGTAAATGAGTAATAGTAGCACTGCTAGCATTCGCAAACGGAATTCTCTGCTGAACAAAAGACATGCTGCCTAAGTGTGATGTTAACCATAGGCTGGCATTCGGGGGTAACGGTGAAATGCCAAATGAAATAGTCGAGGGGTGAGACGGGATGTACTTCTTTCAAAGCCAGAGATACACCGTGCAATGTTACTTTTGAAGAAAAACTCCAGAATTTGGGTGATAAGAAATGGGCGGCTAATCTACATAAATATCTGTATCTCAAAGGCATGAACGTGGAATAGAAGAAACGCTCAAGCAAATTAGCAGGCAAGTACCGGGCAACGAAATAAATACAAAATTGGTAAGCAAGAGTAATCAAGAGGAAGTGAAGCAAACAGGTGCAGTAAACTAGATACAAAGGATGTCCACAGAAAAGAACATGGATACTTTGAAATAAAGCAAAAAAAAAAATTCAAAAGAAATATGTGTGTGAGAGCTGAAAGCCCCCCATTGTACTTCCTCAGGAAAGAAAAGCAAACCATGGCACATATTTGGCACAAAATTAGGCGTGTATAAACTGCAGCATGGTTCTGAAGCTGCTGAGAACCAAATATTAAGCCAGCAAAACCCGAACAGAATGTACGCCTTCTATAATAAGTGGGTTCCGAAGCGGGTCAGACATGCGGTGAAGACATTGATGAAACCGGAGTCGCTACAAGCATAAGAATCTAAAATATAAAGATAGAGGTTTCAATGGTCACAGATCGGTAAGAGATCATCAAAATTATACAATGCGGCACATGCAACGCGCAATTAAGTCAAGCCATCTATGCGACTACTCCACACGTGGTTTCAAAGGGGAGGCCACTAAACATGAATATTTTGCTTACGTCCGCCTGACTCTGCCGTCCAACGACGACAGAGTTTTCCTCTCTCCCCACCACTCTTACATTTGCATATAAAAGTATGAAATGCAAGTTGCCTATTAAAATTAAATTGAAGCTGCATATAACTTCGTAAAACTTGGGCGTTTCAATGCAGTTTCAACGCACAATCGTCAATAGCTGCAACCACTGAAATTAGATGACTGATGAAATAACTTACCAGACGGACGCTATAGATACTGTAGATGTCAGGTGGGAGAAGTTGCTTGTTCAGCATGGTTGGTGAAACCATACGGCAGTTGACGAAATAGTTGTCTCCATACGAGTGGTACCCCACAGCAATAAATATGTCCACTGAAAGATTCCTACGTGAAGAAAAATTGTCAGCTCTTATCATTTTCGTCCGGTGATCGCTATCTTTGAGTAGATAGCCCTGAAGGTTGTCGTAGCGTTATATTATTTTCCACGTTATCCAGATAGCTTTAACAAAATACAGGTCAAGATTATAGAACACGTTTTTTACACGTACTCGTAAAGAACTCTATCCAGCGGCCAGCATGCACACCCGCAGCGTAACCATTCTTTCGCCTTTAGCACTTACTCGTGATAATCACCAATAACTCTGAGTGTAAAAAATAATGCCAGTCAATGGTCAATGCAGTATCTACAGCACTCAAAGGTTAACTCCCCATTCAATTTCGGCAAAATAGCAAAAAAATTGGCGGCACATCAATACCTTGCACAACGCGATAGTAATATTTCCTATAATGGGCGTTTATTTAACGGTAATACGTTTACCGTTTGTAAAAATAATTACGACTGCTGCATACTTATGCCCATCCATACATGAATCGCGCAGCATTATGGGCACATATGCTGACGTGTGAAGTGGAAATCTCGCTGTCATCAACAAAGCCGAATTAAAACATGACACGGTGTATGTTGTTGTAGCCACCGAAACCCAGTTGAAACTGCCTGGCAAATCCACAATTCCTGGTATCGTGGATGAATCTTTGTTGTAATGGCTATCCGAGAAGCGGGCGCCCTTGACATGGTGATGTCTGTTGCGAATGTGGCGCTATCGCTTTAATATATTTGACGCTACGCAACCTTTGTGCCACCTTTTGTTACATCCATTTGCGGTGATTGGTCAGGAACGTGCACGTACTAAGAGCAAATACGTAGTGCTAAAATTTTTCTTTCGGCAAATGTCCAGCGCCACAAACCGGTGTCTCCAAGTCTCTGCCAGACGAGGCCGCAGCTAGCAGTAACTGAGTGGTTCGGCTGCGTAGGCAGTTGTCCTTCTAACCGCGACAGCGTTAAGAGGAAGCATTAGCTCCAGCCCAACTCCGACGCGGCCCATTCAAATAAATGTAAAACGCGAAAACGCTTTTCTGAGATAACCGCTGCACCGATTTTAATAACGTGTTTGCATTTGAGAGAAAAATTTAAACTCCAGTCATTGTGGAAGCGGAATTTCGATTTAGGGCCTGAATTTTGTTCAAAGAATTTTCAGAAATCCGAAAGTTATTAAAAAGAAAAGGACAATCTTTACAAAAATAATAGCTCTCCGTCAAGAACAGATATCGCGGTTCCTTAAAAGGCATGCCTAAGACGTATAAAAGCGGACAAATCCGATATGTCAATTTATATATTAGGAGAATTTGTTACGTTGTTTAAAAGGGTTCAGCGAGTGCTCTATTTGCCATTGCTAAATGTTTTGATATGCATGTGTACCATATGAACTTTGTCCACCTAAATCTGCTATGATTATGATATTTTTCATTGCTGAGTAACGAATTTGTAAACCTAATAGTTTCGTTTCCTGAAAATTTGCGACTTTTTCAATGTTTTATTAAAAAATTGAGGACCCTAATCAAAAATGTCGAAACCACCAGTCACTAGATTTTACGTTTTCGTTTAAATGCAGCAAACCTCGTCAAGTTTGGTGTAGCGGTTGTCGAGAAAAACGATTTCTAGTTTTACATGCATCTAGATAGGAGCACCCGAGATAAAGCTTCCTCTTAAGGGCTCCGTATCGCAGAAAATCTGGTGTCGGCGTCGTAGCGGAAGTTGGCGTCCCGTAATCGAAAATTGCTCTATATTTTCTGTATAGCCGAAGTTGCTCACACCTCGACACACATTCTTTGTAAAGTTATTCCTCGGAATTTTGAGAAACACCGAGACTGAACGCCTTTTTTGGTAGATGTTCTCGGACAGAAATATTACAAGTGCGAAATAACGACAGACGATGGGCCCACGCAAGAGGCCGCGTTTCTACCAGAAAGCTTGCCTTCGTGGGTAGCGTTCGCCTCCAGCATTTACCGGTTAACATTACACTTACATAGGTTGTAGTTGCCGGCAAGGGCGAGAAGCAGTCAGGGATCCTAAAAGCAACTGTGTTCCACTCCTAAAAGCGAAGCTTAAACGTCCTTCAATTTTTGTTTTGCCTGCTGGCAGAACAGCAGCCAGAACATTGTTAATTTCCCAACCTTGTAGTGAACTTCGGCCACGGGGTTAAAGAGGTTAGATACAAATGAACAAACGCAGAAAGTACCTGCATTTCCAAATGATACTAAGATCACTACTAAGGAGCAAGACGCCCAAGAACATTGGAACGCATCATTAGTGCAACAAATGTGAATCCCAGAATTCAATAAAAGTGGTGGGTCAGAACAACTTAAATGAAGAATTGATTGCGAACTCAATTCTCTTTCGTGCCAATGATTCTCTTTCTGGCTCGGTTCATCCCACCAACCTCAGTTCAACCACATCCGAAGACGCAAGAAAGCAGAGTATCGTTAGACAATTTTAGTTTGACGTCCGTAGAAGCACTACGTACGTGAAGATCTAGCGGGATCGAAATGCGCATGCGGCGTCCGAATGTAGGGAGTCCCGTCGCCCCTGACGTAGGGACGTGAAAGCGGTGTCCTTACGTCGCGCGTCCCACGCGTACGTGACGGGCTCTACGAGCTGCCAGGCAGAGAACGAAGCCCGAGGCAGTCCAGGCTAGCATGGACGCACAGTTCGCGGGGTGTCAGAATCATGCGTCGACTGCGACTGCGGTTCGTTTTGAACGAACGTGACTGTAGTAGTGCTCACGTCTGCCGGTGGAGGGCGCCAGTAGACATGCGGAGGCAATGACTTATACGTTTGCAAGGCTCTTTGACTATTGCGTACGCAAAACTGCAAACGTCCTACGGATGCGGCACATAGAGCACATGGAACTCGAGCGTTTGCGTGTGGAAAGCTTCTGCGCACGTGAAACTAAAGTTGGCTATTTAGTTTTCGCTAGCGCACTTAGTGGCATATTTATATTAGCAGATTAGGTTATGCACGGGACGTGAAAGTGTTGGTTCAGTACAGTGCACTGCATTACGCTTTCGTCACAAGAAACAATAAGCAGCGCCGAATTGTGTTTGTTCTGTGCCTAGTGGATTTCAGATATTAGTTCGTCTCATCGTCTCATCGATGTTCGTCTTATCAAGTTCATCTCATTGCATATCACTTACAAAACGCGTGGCGTTTGTGGTTAACGGCAGGAAGAAAAGTAAGTATCGTTTATTTTCTAGACACATTTCACGAGTTTCAGAATTTGAAACACCGCAGCCGCCGGGATCACCGGAAACAAATGCCTGTAGGTGATGGGTATCAAAAAAAAGTACTTATTTTAGGCAAAGTTTGTACTATAGTATACGAACTGCAAAACTTTTTTTGCAGAAATATTTATTTAATGAATACAACTGCATAGAAAGGAAACGATAAAAAAATAGAATTTTAAGCAACAAAACGCAACGAAAGTTACTTTAAAGGATATTGAATAAATACAGTACTCCGTTTAAGACAATTAGTTTACGATAATAGCGGAAATAATAGATAGCTGGAATCATTGGGTCGCAGAAATTAATAAAACTCTGGGAAGGAATATTCCAAGTTATTTTTGTATAAGGCAGAGTTGACACGTTCAAAGCTTACCTTTGGCCAAGCATACTCTTAAAACATGCTAAATTAAGGCTGTTAACAGTACGAGATGGGCTGGCAAAAGTCAATGTGGTTGGTTGAAGTATGCATTAGAGAAAGCCAGTAAAGCATGGCAGCGCTTTCTTCCTCTACGTGCCCCATCAAACCCAATGGAAAATAATAATAATAATAATAATAATAATAATAATAATAATAATATTAATAATAATAATAATAATAATAATAATAATAATAATAATAATAATAATAATAATAATAATAATAATCTTTTGTGCAGTGAGTAGATAGGTGCGTTATCTCTACGAGGTTGCAAGCATGAACGTAACGACAACTGTACATTCGTTAAGGGTAGGAAGTTTGTTGCAGTCGCCGGGAATAAAGCCTGCAGAACTGTTTTCGACGCCATCCAGCGATTTAACACGAAATCTAATGTGCTCAGACTGGATGGCTGCGATGAAGCGGCTATTGGAGCGGGTCAATCTCACGAAGCCGTTTACTCAAACCTGAACTGCATTGCTCGGCCTCGCAGTAATGCGGAACGCGACCTCCACTGTTCTGATTCTAATTTTACCAGTTTGTCTATTACAGTGCACTCTTCTCCGCAAGCCACACCTAGGATATCTTGCACTTGGTCATCGTAAGAATATGGCAATAGGCTGACACACACAAAGCGGCCAACTTTGCGGTACAGGCTTCTAAGAATCAAAATGCAGCCATACGATATTGCGTTGCAGGGCAGCGTACTTTTGCTAAATATGCGTCGTGCTTTGGATTTTACTGGGTGCCACTCACCTTAGTGCCTGGCCAATTGCAGGAAAATTTCCCGGAGCATACAAAGGGAAGGAGAGTATGATGTAACTTGGCCGATTGACGTTGTCATGTTTGTCTTTCATCAAATCGAAGAGCATCTGCGATCAAAATACATGTTTTTCTTTTAACTGAGCGCACAAGTTGTACCCAGACAGGCTACCCAGGAAACGCATCAAAAAGCGAACAGTGAAACATGTCGGCTAAAGAGACACTGCTGAAAATAAATGCAAGAGTCTATGCCCGTTACTGTGGTTTCTATAATTTTTGCAGGCAAATTGTGGCCTATGCTCGAATGATCCGTATATATTTGCTGGTACAGCAAGCCTGGTACTGCAAGGAATCCAGGGGCGCACGCGGCGAAACATTTCCGTTATGATTGGTTGAGTTTTGGGTTACGGAGACGACTAAATTCCGGCATCCTAGCCACATACAACTTCACCGTAAAATCACAGGTGTAGAGGCGACTGCACGGGCCCGATTTTACGTCCCGGCTCGGGCCCTCTCTATGAAGCTAAAGCCCAACTCCAGCCCGGGCGTACATGACCGAACTCAGTATGAGCCCGTACCCGGACCTCTGTTACTAATCCCAGGCACCGCGCGGGGCGCCGGGTGGTGCTCATTACTAAGCTTAGTGCATGACGAGGCCCGGCGTAAATGTACAAAAAGTACTGTATATATATATATATATATATATATCATCATCATCATCATCATCATCAGCCTGGTTACGCCCACTGCAAGGCAAAGGCCTCTCCCATACTTCTCCAACAACCCCGGTCATGTACTAATTGCGGCCATGCCGTCCCTGCAAACTTCTTAATCTCATCCGCCCACCTAACTTTCTGCCGCCCCCTGCTACGCTTCCCTTCCCTTGGGATCCAGTCCGTAACCCTTAATGACCATCGGTTATCTTCCCTCCTCATTACATGTCCTGCCCATGCCCATTTCTTTTTCTTGATTTCAACTAAGATATCATTAACTCGCGTTTGTTCCCTCACCCAATCTGCTCTTTTCTTATCCCTTAACGTTACACCTATCATTCTTCTTTCCATAGCTCGTTGCGTCGTCCTCAATTTGAGTAGAACCCTTTTCGTAAGCCTCCAGGTTTCTGCCCCGTAGGTGAGTACTGGTAAGACACAGCTATTATACACTTTTCTCTTGAGGGATAATGGCAACCTGCTGTTCATGATCTGAGAATGCCTGCCAAACGCACCCCAGCCCATTCTTATTCTTCTGATTATTTCCGTCTCATGATCCGGATCCGCCGTCACTACCTGCCCTAAGTAGATGTATTCCCTTACGACTTCTAGTGCCTCGCTGCCTATTGTAAATTGCTGTTCTCTTCCGAGACTGTTAAACATTACTTTAGTTTTCTGCAGATTAATTTTTAGACCCACTCTTCTGCTTTGCCTCTCCAGGTCAGTGAGCATGCATTGCAATTGGTCCCCTGAGTTACTAAGCAAGGCAATATCATCAGCGAATCGCAAGTTACTAAGGTATTCTCCATTAATTTTTATCCCCAATTCTTCCCAATCCAGGTCTCTGAATACCTCCTGTATTCCTATATATATATATATATATATATATATATATATATATATATATATATATATATATATATATATATATATATATATATATATATGTTGCTACACGCGTGTGACATTTGCGTGTTTGAACGAGAGAAGAGGAGGAAGAACGAACGGGGCTCACGCGATGAATCTAACCGGTCAGCGTTGCAACCGCTTTTGTAAGTATATCCTGTAAATAGTTGCTCGTCTTACTGACTCGTCCTTCGCTTAAAATTGTGGTGTAGGTGGAACGTTCCCCGTCCTCGCCACGGAGCTCCGGAGCGGCCACACCGTCGTCTTCTCAGCCATGGCTTCCGATGGAACCATCCCATCGCCACCTACACCTGCGGTGCCAACCACAACGTACGTTGCGGTTCCTAGACTCCGCGATCCTGGGACATTCTCCACCCAAAATTGCGTTGACCTCGACGACTGGCTCAGCATGTATGAGCGTGTTAGCCAAAGTCACCACTTAGACGCTACCATCATCTTGCCAATGTGATTTTTTGTCTGGACGGGACACCGCGTGTCTGGTTTCGCACCCATGAGGTCGAACTCTCCAGCTGGGACATTTTCAAAGAGGCTTCGCGACCTATTTGGCAACCCATCAGGTCACCAACAGGCTGCGCGAAAATAGGTTGCCACCCGTGTCCAGTCGTCGACCGAATCGTATGTTTGCTACATACAGGAAGTGCTCGCGCTTTGCCGGAAAGTCGACGAGCACATGACCGAGGTTGCCAAGGTGGGCCATATCCTAATATGCATCGCCGACGACGCCTCAACTTGCTGGTCTATAACGACGTTTCTACGTTGACGCCATCGTCAAAAATTGCCGCCGCTTCGATGTAGCCAAAAGGCGCCGCGTCGTCCCACAGTTTTCCTGGCTTCCAAACACCCCTGCCACGTCCTCTTGTTCCACTCTTACCGCCACACGACCATTTCAAGAGAACGTCACACGTATCTTTCGCTGTGATTTTGAAGCGGCGAGTCCGGCCCCCTTCATCCACGACCTCTTGACGGTACCTTCGACCAAGCGGCCCCCACTATTTCCGTTATTGAAGCAGTTGTGCGGCAAGAAATTGCAAACCTTGGCATTCCTACTGCCTGCTCTGTCTCCCGACCAGATTCGGTGCCCATTCCCATGTCCGCAACCTATAATGACCAATATTTCGCGCACAGACCACGCAATCCTGCTGAATGGCGAACCTCAGACGACAAACCGATCTGCATCCGCTGCCACCGCGTTGGTCATGTAGCCCGCCACTGCCGGACCACCTGGTTGCCGCCGTACTGCAGCTCATTCACTTATCCTCACCCATACGTCGGTGATCGCCGTTATTCACTTCGCCGTCGGTACCCTACTTCTGATGCCCCTGACAGCTGCTCCTCCGTGCGATTGCCCTCGCCTCAACGCCCTCACTCCCCGTCACCCCAACCTCGCCGATTTTCCTCGCCAACCCGGCGGACGGAAAACTAGGACATGCAGCTGTTAGAGGTAGTGCTGCATCACGCTCGACCTGTCCAAATCCTCCGTTGACGCTCCTCCCCAACACGAACCTAATTGAAGTAGACGTACATGGTGTTCCGTTGGTGGCAATAATTGATACTGGAGCCCAAGCGTCCATAATGAGCGCTAAACTATGTAGTCGCCTCAATAAAGTTCTTACGCCTGCCATCACTCGAGCCGTCACTCGCACAACATATATAAAATGAGCTGCAATGTATACGCAATACAGACCGAAATGTTTGTTTCTGGAATGGGAACATAAGTCCTCTGGCCTATTGCCTAGGTACACTGTTATTTTTCCGTCGGTGCATATGTGTTTGCACTGAACTCAAGATCTAGTCGTGCAAGGTCAGCTAACATATAGGTACTGATAAATTGTTCAGGCTACCTTTAAATGTAAAGAACTTGAGCGATGCTACAACGTAAACAGAACAGGTATTTACTTTAAACAGTTTCAACCGGTGGACCAATCCTGCCCGAGCCCGTGGCGTCAAGCCCGAGCTCGGCCCAGGCCCCCGCAAAACTCTCCGGACGGCCCGAGCCTGTGCAAGTCTCTTATACTAGAACCTACTCCAATAATGTGTGCAAAAAAAAGCCCGCCGAGAGACACACCCATTCACTTGCAAATGTTGAGCGAGCGATGGACCTGGACACTGAGGCGCAACGTAGAGGTGACCACTCGTCTACGGTCCCGCAATTTTCGCTACAACCGAATCACTGTTGTTCCCAGACATGATCACGCATAGCCTTCTTAGGCGCTATGTAGACGCTGATAGAAAATTAGACAGTCGCCAGCACTGTGGCTTTGCTAAGTTTACATTGCTAGCAAATGCTAATGCTTATAGCCAATTTAGCCCGAATGAGCTTCAGGACGTAGCAGTTGGCCTTTAACGTTGTTAGACTACGATGACTCGCATCGCCGTTCGTAGAGAAAGTCAGCAATCTAAATCTGCTATATCTCGCCGACTGAAAATAACGAAACCTTAAGAGACCTCATACTTAATATGGTTAAATTCTGCGGTTTCATGTGCCAAAACCACCATGCCCTATTGAGATACGCCGTTGCGGGGGCCCCTGAAATAATTTTGACCACCTGGGGCTCCCTAACGTGCACCGAATGGACAGCACACGGGAGTTTTGCATTCCGCCCTCCACCCCCCTTTAAATGCGGACACTGCGGACGCGATTGGATTCCTGCCCTCTAGGTGACATCGAAGTGCGGTCGGTAGCAGGCATGCTGTTCTGCACCGGGGAATCTTCGGCGCCTAGAACTCTGCTAAAGGCAAGCCAGCACGCTGTGCTATAAATGCGTGTGAATAGCGACGTTGCGGCATGCCTACCCTCATACCTAATTTACGGCGTTTTTTCATCATTACCAGAATTTTTGTATAATCAGTCATGGCATACAGCAAAATTCTACTTCACGAGCTGGATTACTTTCAACGACGAACAATATTTACGCCAAAAATTACAATAAATATCTGATTAACTAAAACAATTTCTTTTAAATTTACCAATTAAACAAATTACTTTACCGCACCTATTGCAATTTACGAGTTGTAACCGGCAACATTCAATATGTTATGCACTTTAATCGACTTCTGCCGTTGATACCTGTTTCAAGAAATGCCTTCCGAATATGCGTGATGAAACGCATTCGTGGTCTAGTAATATTTTACCTTCAGTATATGAAAACGGGGTTTGTTAAAAAGGTGCTTGCAGGGACAGTGGATCTTTACTATAAGATTGATTGCAATTGATTGTAAGATTGTCAGAAACATTGCAATCTAGCTACGAATTTTCACGTGTTCTCAAAGGGCGCTCTCACCCCTCGCCTTCAACCCTTGCACGCAGGAGATCGCACCCCCACCCCTCTCCGCGCACCTTTGCATGCCTTCGCTCGCATCGAAGTCCCAGTGCGATGTTATCGCACTTGGACTTTACAGGGAGTACCGCTGTGGGATGCCGAAGAGGATGGCGGAAATCCTGCACGAGTGTCCATGTAATTGTTACGACAACGATCAGGAGCGTAATTATCTGTGAGCGTGGTGGGATGTAGGCCTCTATCAATGGCGTCCTTTGTCGTGCCGCCACCATGTTTATGGCGCGCCCTCCACCAGCTGGTTTGTTAGGGTGCCACGATGCGCCCACGCCACTACGCGTGGTGGGAGGGCGCACGCGTAGAGGTGTCTCATTGTTCTGGTACCGCGCCACTCGCGAGAGCAGCGTCGGAGAAGAGCGTGTAATAAGTGCGCTTCTGCAATGCAGTCCTTGCGCATGCGTGGAAGCGAAAGCGGCGCGCCGGCATTGACGCTGTCCTAGAGGCGTCTCAAGTGCGTGCGCGGGCCGCCACTCGTCTCGCCAAAGCACGCGCCGTGCACGCGAAGAGCACACAGTTTCCTACAATGCCGAGAGGGCCAAAGCTCGCGAGCCCAAGTGTCACCGAAATTGGTGACTTGTCTCATGCCCGCCAGGAGAAGCGGGACTCTGAACAGCGTGTCGAGGTCACGTAGTGGGACAGAGTCGACCAACACAGACGCGTAGCTGTCGAAACTTCTGAGGAATGGAATGCTTTGCAAGACTTCTATGAAGACCAGATGGGGGACAACTTATTGGCACGTCATATACGATACGAATGGGATGCAAAATAGGTTAATAATAAACCTGAGAAAGAGAGAGAATGGAGACGTATCTTGTAATAATCCAACTCATTGCACGATCATGTGCATCGGCTTTGTCTTCTTTCGCATCAACGCTTGGTCGAAACTTCTTTATGTGTGAGTTGTTTGGAGTCACATACAAATATGCGGGATTTTTTTATGACATCCGTTAATGTGTAAAGAACTTCCCCGATGAGAATGTTGATTTGCTAAAAAAAATTTTGCGTTAGATAGCTGAATTCAGGAGGAGCGGCAGCAATTATTATATGGGGAGGTCATTATATAAGGCACGGTGGCCATAAATCACTAACAAGTGCTTTTACGACAAAACGAAGGATTGGATGTCGACGAGAGCTCTTTGTTTATAAAACAAAGACGCTTGTTGGACAACAGGCGTTAAGACGGTTAGTGCTCCGATAACAGCGGAATGCACGAGACGCATGTGTACTGATATCGAGGTTCAGGTGGACGTACCCCAGGTGGTCAAAATATTCCGGAACACAACGCGAAGACTTTTCTTGTAGAATGCGATGCAATGGAGCGCTAAATGAGAAGCACCGATCTTTCCACCCTCCATGGTGTACAAAAATAAAAACCAGCGTTCAACGTAACTAGTCCCCGCATCGCAGCTAATACGCAGTATGCCTTCCATAATATCGACTACAGAAAGGAGTGGTAAACTTTTAAGTGGTTGCTCTGCTAGATTGGACAATCAGCTGATATAACGAATTATGTGCGCTGTGAAAAAGCAATGACGCACTTGATGCTGAATGACAATAAATCTCATGACTGTGATCTTATTGTTCATAAGCAGGAAAATTCAAGAATACGGTACATCTAAAAATGGACACCACGCTGATGTTGACAACAAAGAACATTCCCATATATAGAGCCAGATATCGCTTAGTGCGAAAAGCATGCGAAATATTATTTCCTAACAATGTCCTCAAAGATATGACGATAATGCTGACGTTGTGTCCGTGATTTACTTAAAGTGGTCTTATGTACGAGCATGAAGAGTTTTATAATGAGTTAAACTGAAAGCAAGTGGATTGATTTCTGTGTAGAAAGGGAATGTGCCCGAGACTGTGGTGCAGCGAGAAGCGTGACAGGGGGCGCAGAAAAACATCCCACGAAAAGGGCTTACTGCCAATTGAAATTTTATTGTCTGATACGAGGTGCTATATAGGAAAAAGAAGAGAAGGAAAATGACATAAAAATTAAATAGGACACATAAAATAAAGATGTCATCACCGCTCACTGGTCGGTCGATCGAACGCGCATTATCGTCGAATCGGCTAGCATGGCACGCCAAGTATGCCTATGCATACGTAAGCCGTCCCTGGCCTTCTTATCACGAAAGGAATTGACATTTTTAGACAATGGCTGTGCGGCCAGTGAGTGGTGATGACATCGTTATTTGGCAGCTTTATCTTGATATTTCATTAATTTTTATGTCGTTTTCCTTCAGCTTTTTTATATAACCCTTGGTGTCAGAGAAGAACAATCAGTTGGCAGCAAGCGCTAGTCCTTGTTTTTTTTCTGTGCCGCTGACCCGCGTTGCGCTCCACAACACAGTGTCATGGGAAATCAACTATCCCAAACCATCACCCTTCTAAGGTATGTGCAATAGTTACGTTTATTTAAGATCGCCCACAGTGTTTTACGTTACGAAGGCATGAGTTTCGTGTGGCTGATGACTATTCTCACAAGGCAGCGCAAGGCTGGACTGGGTCCAGTGGCGGAAAAGACATGATTTTTAAGTTTTCAGAAGAATAACCTGTAGTCCTTTGGCACAGTTGACGTTTACATCTTGTATGGTTCCGCCATAATTTGCGAGAGGAGGGTTAACTTGTCCGTAGTGGTAAAACCGCTTGGTCCACAAATAGTCCAATGTTGTCTTGGTCATGGGATTGTTGGCAAGTTCTGTCATGTTGGCAATGCTCTTACAAAACCTAAACGTGGAAAACATGAAGACATAAGTCTTGCTGTCACCGATCACAGGAAGGCTACATTACCCTTTTGATATAAGTAAGCATCGGGCATAGCTCGTCGCAGTTTGTTTGTACAAGCATGTTCTCCTCTACAACAGTCGGGACACAGCCCTTCAGACATCGTGCGACTCGCATAGCTTCACTCAAGCAGGAGAGGTTAAGTGCGAGGGATGGGAAATAATGTATGCCTCTAACTTTGCATTTCAATTCATGCATTTGAATGAAATTGGTCGAAGTAATTCATCATTCGATTTAGTGAAGTACATCAAAGAAGAAATATATTTGTGAAATATATCAGGGGAGTAATTTTTTAAAGATACTCTAATGTGATTTCACGTTAGAAATTTTAGTTTTGCTTTGCCAAGTTGTAAGTGACAGTAACTGCTACGTTTACTTGGAACACTTCAATTACTCATGTGAATAAAGGAACGCATCACCCGAAGCATGAAAATGGGCTCCGGGCAATGACTTGTACGGTGGAAATACTTGCAGGATCGTTCAATAGAGTTTCCAGTTGAAAGTGTTTCTAGCGCTAACCTCAATTTAGGGTAAACGCTTCTTTGAATTTCCAGGTACTGGCTTCCGCAGTGCAAAATGTAAATGCATTACAGCAACGCGTGCGATATTCTCAATGCGTGCTTGCGCATTAACGTTTGCATATGGTCAGACGCTTCAGCTAATGCTAGCCATATTCTTAAATTATATAAGCCTCGGCAAGTTCATAAGGCATGTCCGCTCGCCTTATCGAAGACATTGCCAGCAGTTGTATTCTGATTATTTAGTCACCTAACCATTTTGTTGCATGCGCTTTTTGTCCTAACGTTCTGGAATCACTTGGCGAACGAGACATCCGAAATATATCCCGAATGAAAGATCACAGATGAAAGCTTCATTATGAACTGCTTACAGTTGTTACATTTTTTAGTCTTTGCGCACCTCAGAAAAAGAAAGCGCGAAAGCGAGACATTATGTTTGCATCGCCCATCAGGCGTGTTGGTACCGCCCAACACTCAAAAGTTTGGTGATCGAAAAAACTGCTAGGTTTAGTCAGCGCCCCCAACAGTGCGACTAGGCATCCGTAATACAGGCGTTCTGCTTCATACAGCTTGAAGTATTAAGTCGGATGAGAAAAATCTTTCCAAATGCAATATGCCAGCTATGATTTCACGGTAAACCCTGCTTATCGCTGGTCGTTCATTAGTTTGTAGGAGCCTTGTCAACAATCTAGTCGTGTTTGTACATTTAAAGTTAAATAAAGAGTAGGGCGCAAAATTTCAAATATATTATTATATCAACTTCATTTGTGCAAGCGGTATCTCAAATCATTTAGGAGCCTAGGTATGTTAGCTAGCAGACATTGTAGTGGCTATAGTAGCTACTATTTTATGGCGTGGTTCTTTCATTCACTGCCCGCATAGAAGCATGGAGCCAATTGAAGAGAAATGCGCGGGATGGATATTTTTGATATCCATGCCACGTAAGGAAAAGTGCTGTAAAACGTGCCTGCCTTCTGGCCGGTTTTCACTATAAGTATATTAACAATTGTTGAGGACAATAGACTGGCTGAGGGATGAGGCCAGTTTGTACGAATAGTCTGGAATTATTTTCCTTCTGACGTATACACTTATGTCTCTAATCGTGGAGTACGGTAATACCGCACGACAAAGTGCAGTAAATTATTAGCTGAGGTATAGCAGTTCGCATTTCATTCCGAAGGCAATCGCAGCACGTACTTGTAAGTGATGCCGATTCCAAACTCCGTCTTGTTCTGCTTTCCGGCGTTCTCCACGATGACGTCAAAATGCCTGAACGAGTAATACTTTGTTGGGAAGAGTTCCAAGTCAAAAGGTTCGTAGAACGGGTAGGCCACCACAATCGTGCAAAGCCCGTCCGGCGGGACTCCCAAAAGATCTCTTCGGAATGGGGATTCTAGTGTGCAAATCAGTGCGTCGAGCGGCAGTGGCCTCTCTGCGGGAGAAGAAACATAAGGTCTAGAGAGCACGCTAGTGCGATAGGTAACAGCAGATTTTAAAGCAACTCTATAGCTTCACTTGCGTGTTTATGCTTCCAGTAATGTATTTCGAAAATATTTATGCCCCTGACCTGCACCCTTCCCCGAGCTATTGAGCCAGCCGCTCTTCGTCGTGCTCGTAAAGCAGCTAAACTCTTAACGCCAAACTACACGTTCGCTTGCCGGCACGCCTACGCATGCGAAGAGGGTGTAGAACAGATCGTACGAGTCGAAGCGTGGAGCGAATAGAGACATGTCCATACAAAGCGAAAGTATTATATGCCCCATTATGCGAAAATCTGGATTTGTAGCCGGCTGCGTGACAGAATAATGGCACCGAAAGTGACTGCTGGCGCAAATGCTCGAATTGACGCCAAATTTCTAAGGGAGGTTCCTGTAAAGAAAGTAAGTTAATGTCTTTGAAAAGAATATTTGGTAAATGTCCGCCTGTGTGGGACTGTAACCCTGGTATTCCGGGGGGGGGGGGGGAGGGGGGGGCGAGAAGGGTACGCTTCCCCGACTCCAGATCGGCTCCACGGTTCGGCTTGACTAAACGTGCGCCTAGTGCTTCCGCCATTGCATACGTCACGTCGCAGCCAACTGGCTGATTGAACGTTTGGCCTAGAGCGTACGTCGTTGGGCACGTGACGGTGCAGCCAATGGACAGGAGGTGGCGCCACGTCATTAGTGTATAAAATGAGCGTATAAAATAAAAATAACCAAGCAACACTTGAATGCCGCTGGGCCTTTAGAAAAATGAACTTAGAATGTGTACAGAGTGTCCATAGACTTCTTTTAGATGAGTTTGCTATTTTATAGATTTATTTGTTTTTTGATACGGCCTTCAGGCAGTAAAAAAAAAGGTGATAAGGTTTCTATTTATTGCCTACTCATATTCTACAGTCGGTCTATAGAAAAAAGTCGATAAGGTCTTTGTTTCTTTTTGTCTACTTCCCCTTTATAGAACAACTATAGACGAAAGTCGATACATTCTCTATTTTCTTATTTGTCTATACATTGTCTATAGAAGAAATCCGATACGATGTTTAGTTTTTTTTTTGTCTACTTCCGTTCTATACACCAGATAAAGACAAAAGTGGAGGTTGTCTCTATTAATTATCGTTCGTTCTTCGTTTAGAGACTGTCTATAGACGACAGTCGATAAGGTGTTGATACCTTTTGTCTACTCCCGCTTTATAGATGCTCCCGTTTATAGATCTCTTATAGAAGAAAGTCGATAACATGTTCCTTTCTTTTTGCCTCGTTTCACTCTATAGACTACCTCTAGACAAAAGTATGTACAGTCTATTTACTCTTGTTGATCGTTCGTCTATAGACTGTCTATATAGACAATAGATGAGAACGTGTGCATTTCCTTTTGCCTATTCCCAGTCTGTAGATTTCCTCACACCCTTACACACACGCACATGCGCACATTCAGGTGCACACGCAAACACACACACATTATACATGGTGTCGCAGCTAACTTGGACCAAAATTTTAAAAACACCCAAGAGCTCTAGAGAAATCGTACCGACTGCATAGTAGCCGTAGTCGTATGTACTTACGGCCAGTATTAATTTTATCACGATGTATTATTTACTTAAGTAATTTTAATTAGTGAAATCTTTAATTATTGCTTGAATCGCAGCATATCAATTACAAAGTTGTAGGGCACCTCAAATAAACTCCGAATCAAGCATTTGTTTAGTGCTCAGCTTTGTCTCGTTGGTTCTTGCGAGAAAAAACATAAGTGCGCGGAACATCCAAAATACGAAATAGTTACGTGCTCGCGCGCCGCTACTCAAGCGTTCCCCAGCGAATAGCCACGGATACATTGCTTTACTAGCGGCGGCAGCTCGATAAAGTGCATTACGCTATGTCAGGGTCGGGGCATCAAGAGAACACGCCGCTAACGAATTGATAAGCGCACTGGAGCCTTGTACGATGCGGCAATAAGAGAATGCAGCCGTATATATTTCAATGATTGCTTGTAGGCCCTTGAGTAGCGGCGTGCGCGTGCGCATCTATTTCGTATTTCGCGTATTTTGCGGGATTTTTTTTTCTTGGAAAAAACAACCAGGACCATTTCAGCACGAAATAAACGCTTGAGTCGGAGGTTATTTAAGGTGCCCTACAACATTGTAACAGATATGCTTGCGATTCAAGCAATAATTAAAATGTTCACAAATTAAAAATAAGTAACGAAGCAATATTCGTGTTGAAAAACATCCTGGCCGTACGTACTATGGCGATGGAAAGAAAGGCGAACAGCGGAGCGCGTGGCCGAAGCATAACTGCAGGTATAGTGCGCGCCATCCAGTGGTCACCATTCACAGGCGTGCACATGTGGTTCGATCGCGCTGTGCGAGGGTGCGCCCCCTATCCTGCGCTATTTTTTTTTTTGTTCTGCTTCTGTTTTACTTGAAAACGAGGAACAGTAACGGTAGAGTAACGATGACTGCGCAAACTGTACTATCACGATGAAAAGAAACGCGAACCGCGGAAAGCGTGGCTTTTGGCACAGTCAGCACCAGTGCGAGGATACGTGGCCAACTCTCATATGTTTTGGCAGTCGCTAGGCGAATCTCTGCTTTCAGTCAGCGCCACCGAAGCGCTAGAATATTGATCTCGTTGGCGCTATCGCACCGCGTGTGCGTTCCGAGTGCCAGGCATGACTGTAAGATGATAATCTTGCCATGCCAATAGGCCCGGCAAGTAAAATGCGGCACGCTTTCATGCTTTCGCGATGCCTGTATGCTTAACAAAACTGAAGCGTGGATTCGCTTGACAAAAAGATACTTTGTAGTAATTAATATTTGGTGAAGGGTGAATCCACCAGGATGGCGGATCCATGCACCTTGGCATAGAGGCAAACAGGTATGGGGCTAGCTCAGTGCCGCGATGCCTGTCCCAATCGGCGTGAACAGCAGCCCATAGGGAGTCCTTGTTCATTTTATGGAGCTGCAGACGTGACAAGCGTGATTTCATAATTCCCCAGACATTCTCAATTCGATTTATGTGCGCTGCTTTTGTTGGTCACGAAAGCTTACGGATTGCAAGGTTGTCTAGCAAAGCCTCCACGGAACGTGAAGTATGGGTTGGAGAAAGGTTATGCTGATCATAAAACAGCCCATTTTTGAATGGCCCATCAAAAGCAAAGGGCAGGGCAACCTGTTCGATTACATGGCAGTATTCTGCTGCACTGAAGCGTTCATCTAGCCGTATAAGGGGAGACAAGCCTTCGGCTTCGATGACGCTTCACACATTCAAGGAGCAGCGCCCGCTGAGGCTTGTTCGCTTGAAGCAGGTGGGATCGAAGCTGCATAATGTAAAAAAAAAGTTATGTTTGTGTTTACGCACATCAAAGTAGTATAATACGTTTAGCCCAATCGCTGCTGTATGCAAACATTGTTCATGTATACTGTAGCGAAGTAGTCACCTGCTACAAGAACAAGGACTGCGCTGTGACTGTAACGTAGCTTTTAGTCATTCGCTCAGAATGCACCTCGAGCAGTTAATTCATGACATGCATCAACCAAAAAGTGGCCAATCTTATTGCAGAACACATGTCTGAATTTAAAATGCTGAAATATATATATTATGTCCTTTAAATGATCGGTATGTTCAATGGCGCTGGTTGGTTCATCTTTAGAATAATAACAGGAACAGCGCAACACAGGACGAGCGAGTAAACAGGACACAGCGCTCCGTCCTGTTTTCTCGTTCGTCTTGTGTTGCGCTGTTCCTGTTTTTATTCTAAAAACAATCGGTAGTCGCACCCTAATGTGACATTCGTCGTAGAGCTATCTTCGTTAAATTTTGATGCTACTCTGACCACACTAGCACTGAGTGAACGAATTCAGGACCACATATTCAGAACACTAGGGTGCAAAGGCCCATCATTTATGGAGCGCGATGATTGTCTTGACGCCAGAATTTCAGCCTCTCGTGACCCCTCGTGGCAAATGTGCTCTCATCTGTGAACATCACCTGGCCCCAATCCTACACAGACCAGTCTTTGTGCAATTGTGCGAATTGTAGATGTGTGGCTTTGTGGCGATCCAAAAGCAAAGGCTTTCTCGCGGCTTTCCAGCTGTAAAAGCCCGCTTCGCGGAGGCGCTGTCGCACCGCTTGAATGTCAATGTTTAGCCCGAGCTCATTTTTGATCTGCGGCGCTGTTCAAAAAGGATTGTCTACGGCGGATGCAATAATTATTACGTCTTGTTCCGCGGTCGTGGAACGTGGCCGTGAACTGTGAGGAAGGTCCGGGAGTCTACCTTCAGTTTTGCAGTCTTTATAAAGTCTGTTGACTGTCGAAAGCGCTCTTCCGGTAATCTCCGCTATTCTTCTCTGGGAAATTCCTTGGTGGTACAAAGAGATCATTCCGATCCTGTCGGCGTCCGACGCACGCGCGATGTTTTTCTTTCCAAACTGAAGGGACTTAATCCGATAGCTCAGCTCCTATGCCGTAGGAGAATAGATCGCGCATTTGCAGCTCCACTTCCTATCATCGTTTTTATTCTTGAAGCTTGTTCCTTTTTATTTTCATGATCCCCGCTGCCGTGAGGCAGCGACGATCGAGCTCCCACTTAACACTTCAGTTCTGTTAAGCACAGAAGCATTGCGACAGCATGAAAGCGTGCCGCATTTTACTTGCCGGGCATATTGGCAAGGAAAGCTTATCATCTGCCAATCATGTCTTGCGCTACGGTGACGCCTAGCGACTGCCAATGCATATGAGAGTTGGACACGTATCCTCGGACTAGCGCTGACTGTGCCAAAAGCCACGCTTTCCGCAGTTCGCGGTTCTTTTCATGGCGATAGTACAGTTTGCGCTGTCATCATTACTGTACCGTCACCTTTCCTCGTTTTCAAATAAAACTTAAGCAGAACAGAAGCAAAAATAGCGCAGGATAGGGGGCGCACCATCGCACAGCGCGATCAAACCAGATGTGCCCGCCTGTCAATAGTGTTAACTGGACGGCGCGCACTATACCTTCAGTTATGCTTCGGCCACGAGCTCCGCTGTTCGCGTTTGCTTCCATCGCTGTAGTACGTGCGACTACGGCTACTATGCGGTCGGTACGATTTCTCTAGCGCTCTCGGGTATTTTTAAAATCTTCGTCCAAATTAGCTGGGACACCCTGATAATATATATATATATATATATATATATATTATAATGGAGGCGTATTACACGACGTGCTGATGGCGGGTAGAGCGCACCACTGACCAGAGTCTCTCAGCTCGAATATCTGCGGCAGGCGATGCTGTTCGCAATCCTGCTGCCTACGTCCACGCGTTCTTGATTACAATGACCCCATCGGAAAAAGGAGCCATCGTGGCTAGTTCGTCTAAAGATGAGGCCGCACAATCATGTCAGGACTTGAGCCGCCGGACGTTGACGACTTCGCTGTGAAAACGACGCATGTCCGGTAAGTAGCTCTTTGAGGTAGTTGACAGGAGAAGTTCGCTGCAGAACTCGGTATGGTCGATGCTACTTAGGAAGAAGTGTTGAAGCGAGTCATCGTGTGCGGGTCGGTACGGACACTCAAACGACGGTTTCCCGTAAAAAGTTGGAGTCGAGTTTCGAGCATCGTGTTTTGATTTTTGGCGATTCTGATAGTCAGAAGTGAAGCGGCGGGCAAACTGACGATATTCTATAGGTTGCCTTGCGGCGTCCAAAATTGACAGGAATTCTGATGGGTCTGAGTTTAGAACGATTACGACCACAAAAAATATAGAGTGGGGAGAAGCTGGTAGTGGCTTGCGTTGTGGCATTGTGAGCGTGGCTGATGAATGGAAGACCTAGGTCCCAATTAGAGTGGTCGGATGGGATGTACATACACAGCGAGTATGTCGCCAAGGGTGTGATTAAAGCGTTCCATGGCACCATTGGCTTGCAGGTGATATGCGGTAAATGTGCGATGAACAAACAATGGCGCATTCAGCAAGCAATTTTTCAATGATTTCAAACAGGAAGGTGTGGGCTCGGTCGGCGAGTTCAAGAGGGCCTCCATGACGAAGCACAAATCGGCGTATTATAAAACTGGCGATTTCCGGCGCAGTAGAAGCTCGAAGAGCAGCAGTCGCTGCATAGCATGTTAAGTGGTCGACGGCAACTATAATCTACCGCTTGCCGGACGTATTCAATGTAAGTGGGTCATATAGGTCGACGCCGACACGATCAAAAGGTTGAGATGGCCATGGCAGGTAATGGAGTTCACCGGCTAGGAGATGGGGCGGAGATTTTCATTGCTGACGTTCACGGCAAGAGTGGACGAAGTTCCGCCCGAAGGTGTGCATCCGCCGCCAGTAGTAGCAGTGCCCAAGTCGCTCATACGTTTTGAAAATGCCAGCGTGGCCAAACGGGGGGTCGGGATGGAAAGAGGAAGAGATTTCTGATCTGAAGGCTCCCGGGATGACAAACAACTACGTACCTCCCTTTGATGCATACTTGCGTCGGTACAGAAGATTATTACGGATCGCAAAATGAGGAATTTGGCGCCGAAGTGCTCAAAAGGCCGGAACTGTTGAGGTATCCGCGAGAAGGTGGAAAAGGATGCAATTCAGGGGTCATTATATTGTTCGATAGCATAGTGTCAAAGTCAAGAGACGACAATGTGTGCTAACAGGGGGACAGTGGCCTCTAGCGAGAGTGGAGAGCGGGAAAGAGCGTCAGCGTTGGAATGCTTCCAAACGGAGCGATACACCACGCTTATCTCGTACTGCTGCATTCCCATGGCTCAGCGAGCGAAGCGGCCAAACGGATCTTACACCCTTTGGGTTGTACCTTGCAACACAATAAACGTGACCCTTCTAGTCCGCATTTCCTTTCTTTAACGCTGCATGCCCGGTACTTCCCAGTAACGAACGGCATGCGCGTTATCAGCATGACATAGCATTCCCGACACGAAAATAGCGGGCGCAGCGTTTTCAAGAAAGGTAATGCAAGCAAGGCAGATGAAGATCATTGTTTTGTGGCACATATGCTCCCCAAATTGTGTACCATTGTCTCAGAGTGTACGGTGACGTGCGCTTTGTCACGTCGGCGCGATGAGCTAGTGGGAAGCGCTGCGCGGACGTCCGAAGCTATAGCGGCGGCGCTCTACGACTCGATACCAGAGTGAGTAAGCCAAGTCATCGCGGTTGACGGCACTTTTTCATCGCACTGAGGACCCCTTTAAATCATGGAATACTTCCGTAAATAAACTTTCACGACTTACTAGTTATTTCTATTCGTCTTCCCAATCATCTCTTCCTGGACGTACTGTTGTAAAGTTTAACAATCGCCTAGGCATTGTACTAGCTAATTAAACCGTTTTCATAGGCGTCGCTGATATAAATAATAAACCCACTGCTGTAGACAATGATGGAAAAGTAATCTCGACAGAAAAACCGCGCTCAAAGTAAAGTTGTCGCCTGTAACTTATCGCACCGGCGTGAAAGAGCACGCTTCACCGTATCCGCCCATGCGGCTACTTGCGTTATGTTGCCTAAGATCGAGCAGCAGTGGATGACAGCGACATGCACTGATATGAACATTAAGGTGAATATAAGGAAAACAACAAATAGAACTGGTATTCGTTCCTTCTCGTTGCCGCGCAATGATGCCCGGCTGCCGTCCACTACTGTGCAACCGCGCCGTATGCTTGACTACAGGCAATGCACGGTCCCCCTTCGTCGCAACCGTCAGCACCAGACCAAACGAACGGCGCACTAGAAATTTATCAAGCGTGACAAGGCTCCGCGTGTTAGTGAGGGCGAAGTCTGGCATCACTCGGGGCACACTCGCCGTCAGCGCGCGGAGCGAGATAGCAGCGCCCCGGTGTGGCGCCGCAGCCGCTCCGGCCACCTAAGCCGTGGTCCGTTTACTTTTTTGGCCGACCGTACATTGGTAGGAGCTTAAGAGTGAAAATGACGAATAGGTGGCGTCGTGAGAAGTGGCGTTGTCGTATTTTGTCTGTTTCGCAGGCACGGGACCAAGATGAGAGATCTTTGGCGCCACGAAGCAGTTGCGCGATGGGTGATAGTATCGGTGCAAAATTTCGAACAAAACGCCGGAAAAAAGCGAAGGGCAGCGGTCAACATTTTTAACGTGCACTGCTTCCTTGCCCTTCAGCGGTGATTACACAATGTTTCCAACCTAGAAAAGGTACACAAGAAATAGACCGTGAGGTCATATGGCGCAACGCCGAAGGGTTGAAGACAGCTTGTGGTTGCATTACAAAAGAATAATTGGAAAAGCGCTCGGGTTGTGTAAGCTAGTGCTGTCTTTTTGTGCCTTCTCAAGGGGTTACGTTTATTTCTGTAGAGCAGCACTAACCTACGCAGCGTCGACAAACTCGACTACTCATATTTATCAGCGTCATGCCATGTTGAACTCAGCCCGGCCGATACGCGATGCAGGCTTGGCTTCCATGTGGTAGACACACAACTCCTACACGTCCTCTTTAGATCCAGTGATAAAAGAATCTGAACGAGATGCTCTGTATAATGTTGATGCCCAATTACGGATTTCAAACCTCGTGCATCTATTTTCTTAACATACCTAATTTCTATAATAAATGGGCTGATTCAAATTAAATAACCTGGCCTCTTAGAGCCGCTACACATTACCTTTTATTCCAGGTACAATAAATATTGTAAAAATCACATTTTCTGGGTTTCACTTGTATTTTTTAGAGAAATCAGACATGCCACCTGGATATAGTTCTACGTTAAGCAACCTCCGTGAAACAGCTTTATTTATTTATTTATTTCAAGGAACTCCTAAAGTCGCTTACGATGAGCGTATAGCTTAAAAATTCAAACAAAGGTGCAATATAACACATCGAGCTCTTAAATTCTCGAAACATCCCCACTGCCTGCTAGCAAAAAAGATTTCTTCACTGCAAGCTTTGTTGGTGCAGAGAATTTCTAAAGTATGCAAAATTTGAGAGGAATATTGCTTCCATCTTTACCGAGTGTCTCAGGAGTAGGACGTGTCGTGTTAATCTTGGTATGCTTAATTTGAAATTTGTTTGCCCCAAACGTCCATAGGTATTGCAGTGTAATAAAATACATATCGATCGTCTAATACAATGCAGTTCCACAGTTAAGTTCACATTTACATTTCGCATAGAAATATGAAGAATGTGGTCTGTTCTGGTAGGGGAAGTGTTTTTTTAGACTGAATGGGATAGAAATCGTATAAGCGGATCTCATTTACATGAATGCATCACCTAGGTTAGTATATTCACAACGCTAGCAGTTTCGTTCATTTTATTACGCGTTATGAGGCGTTGTTTATCAACACGTGTAGATGGAGCATTAGGAGCCAACAAGGACGTTATTTGCACACTCATCGCTCGCTGTTGAGTGGGAATGCTGGCGATTTGTGTGTAAAGGTCTGATCAAAGGTAAATGGACAGAGCGACCTAGCACGCACCACTACGTATCTTCTATGTTATCTCCAGTGATTTTATCTCCAATAGATAGTTTCTCATTTTAGGTTAATTGTGGCCGCCGAGATTAAATTTATGACAATTTCGCTGAAGTGTTATGCTTGATCACAGACAGCACGGTCATTGACACATTCGAAAACTATGCAAACATGGGTCCTACAATGTAAAACTATTCCAATCTGTTATTATTCCAATCTCCTTATGTCAAATTTACGTAATCACCGACGCAAGCATCGGCCGGTAACCAACAGCGTTGTTTGAAAAGTCCAATCAAACGCGTCTCGTTTATAGGTCACTTATTTTGCTTTCAAAGGGAATAGCATTGCCTACATTGAGCAGTTTTTTTATCTGATTTGTTGCCAAGAGGTGAGGGGCACGCTCATTTAGGGAGGGTTTTGATGCGGCCGAGTCAGCACAGTGATAATAGATAATGGGTGGCGCTGACTTCTTCGATTGGTCCTCTTCCCCTTAGCATGCGATGTCTGGTCGAAAATCATGGCGGCATGCAACGAAACGTCAAAAATGGCGCCAGAACGGATTCTCAGCAACGAGTTTGCAAAGCAACCTCGTATACGTGCCGACAGGGCTTGATAAGCTCATACTGACCATCAAAATCACTTATTATGAACAAATAAATCATGCTCCGCGACATCTCCTCGGCGCGATCGACGTGGCACTATCTCCTACTTCTTTCGTAACGGGGCAGTCTAGAACTACTAAAGAAATTAGTTTGGCAAAATTATATGCCTTCAGCCTGTACACGTCACTTTACCGCGATGAGTTCGCGCTGTTTTGTGACGTCGCGTAACAGAAGGTGAAGTGGGCGCAGCGCGAAAATGTTCGACCAATAGCAGAGCACTAACGTCGCAGAAAGGCATCGAATCATAAATAATTATTTTTCCTTCGTTCGGTATAATGATATAAAATTAGCGTGCAAATAATATATCAGATGGGAGTGTTCTCACTGTTTGCATGACGTCGCGCGACAGACAAGCGAAGGGGGGAGGAGGGTAGCCCGAAATTTTGCTGAACAATTGTGGAAGTCTGGAATACCTTAACGTTAGAGCTCTCCAATATTCGTATCTACGAATAAAGACTAATCAATTCTAAGACTCAATGGAATCGTGCAATAGCCGATTCTTTATTTAAAGCTGGTAATATATTCAACGTTTGGAAGGTACTTTAATAAGGCGTGTATTCGAGAAGAGTTGCTTTCTGGGACACTTGTGCAAAGGCGAAGCAATTAAAATTTTGAGGCAGTAATTAACGAGTTGTAGTTAGCTCATGATATATACCAACGCAATAGCGTCTGTAATAACTAATGAATATTTTTTCTCTTCATCAAATTGCTTAAACTGTGCAATGCAATTGGGCAGTACGCTCAGGGTGGAAATAACACACCACGTTATGCAGCATTGTTTGTCACTGATATGGAATGAAATAGGCGCAAGCAGATTAAGGTCAAACCGCAACTCACTAGTATTGGGATCCACTGTCGTTGTTGGTATTGACGTAGTCGTAATTCTTGGAGTAGATGTTGTTGTCGTAATTTTTGAAGTAGATGTTGTAGTCGGCGTGGTAGGCGGGCTTGAAGGTTTGCTTGTTAACATTCGACTGGTGGTCGGAGGCGGGGTGGTTACTGGCTGTGTCGGTGCTCCAGGGGTTACGGGCATTCCAGGGGTGGCCGGTACTAGAGGACCTGCTGGACCTGCTGGTATATAAACACTAAATATTAATATAAGAAAAACGTCAACTGAATATTTCATGCTTTATGCGATTGTTTACTGTTGTAGTCTTGTAAACCACTCTGCTTATATCCCCGGAGAAGGGATTGCTAGTAATAAGCAAATAAATAACTAATGCAGTTGCGATTTAGAGGTAAATGCTACAGAAAGACATCTGCATTACGTTGCAGCTCTCAGAGGTCGCGGATCCATGATTTGAATCACGTTTACCTTGCCGAAAGTCGTTGTTCAGAAGCTCACTCAACACACCTACTGCCTTTTCAATCAGCGAAGCGCAAATGCTACTAATCAAGTGCAAACTACCGCCACTTGCAATATACATTATTTTTTTTGCTTGTGTGCAGATATTTTATTAAATAGATCACCCTCCAAGCACTCAGCACTCTTGGTAAACCGGCGAAGCTGAAAAGTGTGGTCCCGGTTTAATCTGGTTAATGCCGACGGTTCATTGAATGAGGGCTTGGTAGGCTTCCGGGTCCTCGGTACGCAGTTACACTGCATGTACTCGGCTGCACTATCCTGTTCTTGTACCCGGGCTGCAATATTGGCACGGCATAGACGAATTCGCTGCCGGTTACACTCGAGGCATTGCTGATCGAAAGCTGCCTGCTCCTAAGGAGTACGTACGACGCATCGCCATTCCATTTTAGAGCCAGAGAGAAATGCTGCGCGCGCACTCGGCTGCGACGGCGAGCAACGTCACTTCTAGCCCAATTAATTCAAGGCTGCCTTGATAGCGCAACGCCTTTTCACGCCAATCGACGAAGTGAGCTTACCTCACCTGACTACCATAGAATCTAATGGGGATGCTCTCGATCGGGCAACAGTAATTGTGACATCACCACTTTCAGCACGCCAGCCTTGTCAATGGAAATTTCGGACCAGGAAGCTTGGCGTTATGGATCGGAGTGAACTGGTCTTGGGCGATCTAGGTGGTGTTAGCTAATCACATGCCTCTCGTTCTCATTTTTTTTCGCGCATGCGCATAGGGTCGCGCAGGAAGAGTTTCCGGCATACAGGGGACGGACGGATCAGGTAGCCATATACAGCTTCGCAGTAAAGCATAGGTGCAGCAAGCAAGGCATTTTGCCAAACAATTTCCTGGAAGAGGCGGACATACTATGCCGATAATAACGTTAGCTTCGGAAGTCTAATAAACACAAATGCATTATATGTATCTTTGAAGATGCCTTAGCGGTAGTTGTACAATTGAGGAAGAGAAAGCCGTCACATTTTCATGCAACCGAAATGTTCAAAAGAAACCTTCGCACCTGATTCAAGATATTTGTCATCAACTTTCAAGGGAAACTGAGTGCCGCAAGAGTGCATAAAAGGCGGCCCTGCTATCATATCGGTCGTAAACACCCCGTGAATATTAGCGCGAGGAAAGTTTGAAACCGCATGCCTCGGCCAATCGCGGCAGCTACTGATACGACACGCTTCGCTTCGCGTGCGTGTGTAGTGTGTCGGGTCAGGAGTTGCTGCGACGTGCTCTCACTAAATGTTCGCCCCACGCTTCTTTTCCGGCGTCTTGCCATCGAACGCGCCGCGGGACGCGCTCAGTCTCGCTAACAGACCGTTTTAGTTGGGCGTCTGAAACCACCCACATACGCAGCGGGCGAGGTCGTGCGTACGTACAAAAGCGCACGCTCACGAAACGGCGATTGTTGGCCGGAAGCAAAATATGAGGTCGGAATTGCTGACTTGCACGCAAAGGAGCCGGTAGTGTGCTGCTCAGCGCCTTCGTATGGCAAGCTTCTGGAACTGTGTAGCCAATATCAGCCGCCACGATATCGAATCTCAAGCCGGAGTCATTTCTTCGGCAAGCGACGTATAAAGAAATGCGCTTTCGTGAACATGCGAGATCGTCCCGCAAAAAGCACGCAAGAGACCGTGCGTGCGCCAGCTTAATGCGCATGCGCAGTGTCGTCTCCGCGGGTTTCCTGCGTGCGCAAACTTGTTGTGGAGGCCGAACTAAACCTCTATCGTCTCAAGTCAGCTTTCTAATTTTATTATAAATATTTCCAATTAGGCGCCATTTTCAACATTTTTAAAAGATTGGTGCACATGAAAATATCACTGTCTCAAAATTAGTCGTTATGACGACGGCCCCTAAGGCAGTAATAAAAATTGTAGTTAGTACATTTTTGTTAATTATTCTTCTTTGTTAATTATTCTTGCGCAGCAACACGTGCGCAAGAATGCCACGTTCGCTGCGCTCATGTTGTTTTATGAACAATCTATACCGTTTAAAAAACTTCCTCTGCCATGCGTTTCACCGAATGGTTTCAATATGTTTTCTATTCCATGAATTGGCGCAGTTGAAGAGGCGGACATTACTCGCACCAAAAATGGGAGTGCATAACCGTCTAATTAACAAGAAATAAATTATTAGGTTTTCAACTAACTACCTCATGGCACATATTGCAGTTTCAACATTCTACGTGGGTAGTTCGCAAGGCGGATCCACTTCGAACGAGTACTCAGGATGACACCAGCTTCGAGATAATAATTTCCTATCTTTGCGGAAAAAATATATTTTCATTTGCTTTTGTGCTTTAAAGCATAAAACGACGTCTTATTAAAGAACTAAGTCGAACAAGAGTGCGTTTTTACCGCAAGTTTCTAGGCGCATATCTCGTAAATGATGTCATCCGCACAATACTTTCGAAGAGGATATGCCTTGCAGTCTCACCCGCTAGAAGGTGTAAATTGCAATATGTGGCTTAAGGTAATTAGTTAGAAATATAATTACGGATTTCTCGTTAAATAGTCGATTATGCATTTCAATTTTGCAGCCCTTATATGAGGCTCCATTTAGGGAGCTTTTACGTTCGTAAGGCGAACGGCTATACCTGTCCTCATTATAGAATATCGGCACCCTGTCGACTCATGCTGTCACTTGCTGTCCGTCAACGGACACAATAAGATTTGCGCTCACAATTTCGTCGGTATCAAGGTTTGTCGATGCCACGGCGTCCTGCAGCGGCGTTATTGGGGGTTTTTAATCGCCTTGCTGTCGGCCCGCAACCTTACCCCCAGAGGACGCCGCTTTTGTCTTCCCGGCGTGGGCTGGGCGATCTTCTTCGCCGAAGGTCAGCAGAAGGACGTTCATTAGGTGACAATGAATGAGCAGTGGACGGACCACGTGACCGTCGGCCGAAATCGGTCTGGTGATTAGGCAGATAGTCCTCGTTTAGAGTGCCTGCTATGGCCGGGCCTTGCAAAGCAGTATCGTCACGTCGTAGCATGTTGTCGTCATCGCTGCGTCGACCGTCATGCCGGAATTGACAAGGCCGGAAAGAGGTGTCGCGCTACCATTAAAAGGCGGGCAATAGGCCGAAGCCTCCGCAGTTATCGCCGGTCTATTCGTAGCCTATCGAAAGCGTGCCATACGTCCGTTTTTCGAATCTGCGGAGGCCTCAAAGTCTCGTCGTGTGGCGGTGACCAGAATGCAGCTGGCGGCGGCTGGCGTTAGGACGTAATGGCAACAGCGGGCGGTCGTCTCAAAGTTTTCTCTCTTGGAGGTGACCAAGGCGAGGCTCTCGGCTGCTGATGGTTCGACCGCATGGGCGTCACAGAGGGTTGACGTCGGAGAGCGTCGGCGTAACTGATGGGACACTGCTACTAGGATCGCCTGCCGAGAACGCTTGCCTAATTTCATTACGGACGACTTCAGTGACTAACGTCACGGGTGTGCTGACTGCCGGTATCCAGAGCTTCTGACGTTCTCCGCGAAGAATCTCCCGAATTAGGTCAGGGAAGAAGCTGTGATTGTTGATGGCTCTTTCGCGGCGTTGATTGAAGTGCTGGTGGGCAAGCGATCCTACTGCCTGCACTTTAGATGGACTGCGCGTTCAATACCAGTGAGTTCCTTTATCAAATCAACCACGGTACTCGGTGATTGCACACAAGTCCGGCGAGTATTTCTTCTTTGCCGCCACACGTAAGGTATCGCAACTTCTTTCCTTAAGGCATGTGAGGGTCAACTCTACGACATAGGCGGGTCATGTCTACCGCAAACATTGGTAGGGTTTCGTTCGGTGTCTGGATGCGTAACTCAATTTGTTGCTGGACGCGGTCCCGTCGATCAACACTCGCGAATGTTTCAATGAGTTGACGTTGGAAATCCACTTATGAAGTGATGTTGTTCTCACGGTTTTCAAGCCACGTGCGAGCACTACGGTCAGGGGCTAAATACACGTGGAACTCCTGTTCGGCAGGAAACGCATTGAGGTTGGCAACACGTTCGCACTACTCAAGCCATTCTTCAACGTCTTCATTTGTACCACCGCGAAAGCGATCGGAAAGCAGTGGTTGCAGCAGCGTTACCTGGGACGGACTCTGTGTAGAGCTGTTTTGTAGAACTCGTGGAACCTGTGCCAGGCTAGCGGCCGCCATTGGCAGAGGTAGACAACCCCGGTCAAACGCTTCTGTAGGGCGTGGAGCTCGGCAGTAAGGGCTAGAACTGACGAAGCATGTGACGCACATGCATTGTAAGCGGAGACGGCCTGGATGAACGGCTCCCAGGAGGAGTCCGGAGCATCAGGCAAGGTCGTGTAGCCCGCACCTACACCAGTTTCGCGGCTCAACGCGAACACGAGACAATAATGCGTTAAGCAAGACGGCGGTACAGCGTATTTCAAAACCACCAGAACAAAGACGTCTTCATCTCTGCATTTCCGCAGTCTCACTATACGGAGTCTGTTCAAGCACTATCCTCATCGTTGTCTTCATGTCTACGTAGAGCAGGCGTCAATATTTACTATGCCTTTGGTTCTGGTTTTATCCATCGTATGACCCTTTTCGTTCAGGAAGATCAAGCTGTTCTTACAATTTGCTGATTGCATTTGTCGCTCTAAAGTCTGGCGACGATTTTCTCCATATGTTGCTTGCATGACAACTGCAAGGCTGTATTTAGGCAGGAGGAAGCCATGACATTGATTACTACATTCTCGTAGCCCGAATGTATAACTGAAGGCGCAGTGATGGCGTATAGGTAGAGCACCCGCTTCGCGTGGAAGGGGACCGGGGCTCAAACGCCGGCGGCGCGTAATTTTTCACCCAATTAAAAAAAAAAACCGCGTGTTGCTAAAATTGCATAAGCAGGCTTGGAGTTCGGCCTGAACCCGGTGACGTACTCCCTTCCCCACAGCAGGATTGGCCACCCTGATGCGGTACTTGGCCACAACCTCCTATATGAATTCAACAATCAAACCCCAGCCCTCAGTTCCCAGCAGCTGTGAAGCAACTGAACACGGCGGCGGTGAGACCTGTGACGCAGCAGAGGGTGCTAAGAATCTCTGGATCCGGACAGGCCGCCATTGGAGTCTGAGCCTGGCAACGTTTATCGCTAGAACGTTATCTAGTGAGGCGAGTCTAGCAGTGCTATTGGCGGAATTAGCGGGCATTAAATGGGATATAATAGCGCTCGGTGAGGTTAGGAGGACAAATCAAGCATATGCATTGCTAAAAAGCTGGTACGTCCTGTGCTACCGGGGCTTGGCGGAGAGACGAAAAATAGCAATCCGATTCCTTAATAATAAGGATATAGCTGGTAACATACGGGAATTCTATAGCGTTAAGGAAACGGTGGCGCGTCTTGTTGTCCAACCTAATAAGATGTACAAATTGAAGGTCGTACAGGCCTTCGCTCCTACATCCAGAGATGATGACCACCAAGTCTAAAGCTCCTATGAAGACGTGGAATCGGCGATTGGTAAGGTCAAAACAAGATACATAATACTGATGGGCGACTTCAGTGCCAGGGTAGACAAGAAGCAGGCTGAAGACAAATCAGGGGGGGAATATGGCATAGGTTCTAGGAATAGCAGGGGAGATTTATTAGTAGAGTTTGCAGAACGGAATAATTTGCGGGTAATGAATACCTTGTTCCGACAGCGGGATAACCGAAAGTGGACGTGCAGAAGCCGGAATGGCGAGACAAGAAAGGAAATAGACCTCATACTTTGCTCTAACCCTTGCATCATGCAAAATGCGGACGTGGTCAGCAAGGTGCCCTGCAGTGACCATAGGATGGTACGATGTCGAATTTGCCTATACTTGAGGGAACAAAAGTAACTGGTTCATAAGAAGCCGATTAATGATTTAGCGGTAAAAGGGAAAATGGAGGAATTCCGGATCAAGCTACAGAACAGGTATTCGGCTTTAACTCAGAAAGATTACCTTAGTGTTGGAGCAATGAATGACAATCTAGTGGGCATCATTAAAGAGTTTGCAATAAAGTCGGTGGTAACTTCGTTAGAAAGGATACGGGTAAGCGATCGCTGGAGACAAAAGATCTGATTATGAAACGCCATTGTATGAAAGCCTCTAACCCTACAGCTCCAATAGAACTGGTGCAACTTTCCATGTTAATCAGCAAGCATAAGAAAGCTGACATAAGGAAGTATAATATGGATAAAATTGAGCATCCTCTCAGGAACGGAGGAAGCCTAAAAGCAGTGAAGAATCTAGAAATAGGCAAGAATCAGATGTATGCGTTAAGAGACAAAGCCGGGAATATCATTACTAATATGGATAAGATGGTTCAAGTGGCTGAGGATTACGTATAGAGATTTATACAGTACCAGGGGCACCCACGACGATAATAAAAGAGGGAATAGTCTAGAGGAATTTGACATCGCACAATTAACGCCGGAGGAAGTAAAGATAACCTTGGGAGCTTGCAAACAGGGAAGCCAGCTGGGAAGGATCTGGTAACAGCACATTTGTTAAAGGATGGTGGGAAGATTGCTCTAGAAAAACTGGCCAACCTGTATACGCAATGACCCATGACCTCGAGCGTACCGGAATCTTGGAAGAACGTCAACATAGTCTTAATCCATAAGAAAGGGGACGCCAAAGACTTGTAAATTCTAGACCGATCTGCTTACTGTGCGTTGCCTACAGAGTATTTACTAAGGTAATCGCAAATAGAATCATGAACACGTTAGACTTCTGTCAACCAAACTACGAGGCGGGATTTCGTAAAAGCTACCTAACAATAGATCAAATTCACACTTTCAATCAGGTGATGGAGAAATCTGCGGAATATAACCAACCCTATAGCTTTCATTTATTACGAGAAAGCGTTTGATTCTGTCGAAACCTCAGTAGTCATGCAGGTATTACGGAATCAGGGTGTAGACGAGCCGTATGTAAAATTCTGAAAGATCGATAGTGGCCCCACAGGCACCGTAGTCCTCCATAAAGAGAGTAACAAAATCCCAATTAAGAAGGGCGTCAGGCCGGGAGATGCCATCTCTCTAATGCTATTTACAGCGTGTGTACAGGAGGTATTCAGAGATCTGGATTCAGAAGAAATGGGGATATGAGTTAACGGAGAATACCTTAGTAAATAGCGATTCGATGATGATATTGCCTCAGGGGACCAATTGCAATACATGCTGGCTGACCTGGAGAGGCAAAGCAGAACGGAAGGTCTTAAAATTAGTCTGCAGAAAACCAAAGTAATAGTTAACAGTCTCGGAAGAGAACAGCAGTTTACGATAGGTAGCGAGGTACTGCAAATGGTAAGAAATACACCTGCTTAGGCCAGGTAGTGACCTCGGATCTGGATCATGAGACTGAAATAATCAGAAGAATAAGAATGGGCTGGGATGTGTTCGGCAAGCATTCTCATATCGTGAACAGCAGGTTGCCATTTTCCCTCAAGAGAAAAGCGTATAACAGCTGTGTCTTACCAGTACTCACCTACGGGGCAGAAACCTGGAGGCTTACGAAAAGTGTTCTACTTAAATTAAGGATGACGCAACGTGCTATGAAGAGAAGATTGATGAAAAAGGGGGGGGGGATAAAAAGAGAGCAGATTGGGTGAGGGAACAAACGTGATTTAGTGACAGCTTAGTTGAAATCAAGAATAAGAAATGTTCATGGCATGTAATTAGGAGGGAAGATAACGGTTGGTCATTAAAGGTCTCGGCCTGGGTTTCGAGAGAAGCGAAGCGTAGCAGGGGGTGGTGGAAGGTTAGGTGGGCGGATGAGATTAGGAAGTTGGCAGGTACAACATGGCCACAATTAGCACATGAACGCCGTGGTAGAAGAAGTATGGGAGAGCCCTTTGCCCTGCAGTGGTTTAGCCAGGCTGATGATGACGATGATGATAATTGAAGACGGGGCTTCATAAATCGCGGGGTATTCAAAGTGTTTTGTAGTATAGTTTTTCTTTTGGCAAGACATGGTCTGAGTCTGCGTCCAGCTTGGACGCATATAATGCCGTTGAGCTAAAACTCTTCTCGAATTTTTCCCGCAGAGTACCGGATTCAGCAGCATTTCTCCAGCCTGACATAACGGCATTTCAGCCACTTTGGACCGAATGGGTACCAAATTCAAACGCGTTTGCTCCCCTTGACGGAAGGGAATTGTGTTGCAGTCGTCCGGTAGGCTTTCTCTAATCTCGGCATCAAAGTTCAGGTGTCATGTCGGCGGTCTTGAGATTGATTATTAATATCAAGGCATTCCGTCCTAGCCTAATGTCGCTCACAGGGAGCTAGCTATGTTACCACACTGGAACAGTGGCGCTATCTGTCACTGCTACGGAAGAATAAAAGGGACGTAAAGCCAGCCGCGCGATGGCATTGGCGCATGGCTTCAATTGCGGAGAAATGCTTATTGATTCAGCTGACAAGCACACGCGATTTGCGTTGGATTGGCATTGATTCAGTCAGCGTAAGCTGCCATTTACCAGCCCCTCGATCATGAATAAATGCTCCAACTTCGGAAATCGATTTTCGTATTGTTTTATAGACCCTTATTGCATCGTACATTCTTGAGCTTCTCGTGGCTAAACTGTGTGCCTAGGTGGCGTGTGCTCGGTGGTGTGTGTGACGTGTGGCAACGTGCTAACACACATTTTAATGCCCTACACTCGCAAGTCAATTTGTCAATGCTTCCAGTGCTGCTGTGGTGCTCAACGGCGGCTGCTTCTACAGTAGTGTGCATTGCTTCACAAAATAAGTAGTCCTGCATATTTAATAGGTTACTATTGTGAGTGTCAAATTGGCAAAACGAGTACGTGGGTGAAGTGCCGGAAGTCGTTCACGTCGTTGAGGTAGTGGTAGGTCTCGGGGAATACAGCAGATTACCACGAAATTGGGAAATTCAGTTTCACCCACTTATTATCTGGCCCATCGAACAACCGGACTGTGTATATACATATAAATATATATATATATGTATATATATATATATAAATTGCGAAGCAGCTGTTAAACCTCGACGTTTTATTCATCATGGACACGCGCCCATGCGCATGAGGCTGGCTATAGTGGTAAATATATGCAGCTGAAGAAGATGAAGGGGTAATATGCTGACAGCACTTCACCACGCGTTGAAGCGGCCAACCTCGCGGCTGCATATGGCAGTGAACGACGTATAAAAGGCTTTAAGCGCAATACAGGCATAATCACCGTCCACAGGCAGCGGCCGTCAAAAGGCACGACAACGAAAGCGATGCAATAAATCAGCGGCGAAGTTTATTCCAGAACAATGTAGGACCCAATGAAATGGGATTGAAATTTGTAACACAATCAAAGGACCGTAAACTGGGTCCACGAAAACACTTCGTCTCCAGGATGGAAGGAAACGAAACAATCGGATACATCATAGCAAGTTTTTTTTTTTTATCTCGTTGACTGGACTCGGTGTTAACGCGGGCGCGGTGGCGACACTGGACGATGCGCGAATCGAACTGCTCACACAATGATGATGATGAGGGCACCGGGATACAAAAGAAGGAAACGTCGAGAAGACGTCGATTACTTAGGTGTTATTAACTTAGACATGTACGCAGACTTGTCGGCCAATATCTTTAGGATGCACACTTACAGAGTTTCAGCTAAAAGTTAACGTTGCATGTCCCTAACAATATGTTCTCGGGTCTCGGACTAGACCTTGCAATTTAGGCGAAGTCACATTTGCTGTATTCTCGAATATTCTTGACCTCTGCTTGGGCCATTCGCAGGTAGTAAATATTGTCATTGATGTTTCCTGTCTGAATGCAGCCTTGACTAAAATGTACATACAGTGAATGAACCGAAGCTTCGCCAGGACATTAGGCGAACTAAAGCAAACGCGGTAAGCTAGATATAGCTTGGCATTTATGAGGGAAAGGGGCTCGTCACGAGTGCAAGCGGAAGCTAACGCCTTCGTACGTGAAAGAATCGCTCGAACGTTTCGGTTGTAAGGTTTCCGTATTGGCACGGTGTGTCACATCGTCTTGAGAAAACACGCTTGAAGTTGGAAGGGGACAGAGCGAGAAAACTTATTAAACGCAAGGGTAGGGGGGCATCCTCGTACCGGTCCCCGCACAGCCCGAAAGGGAGAAGCGGGCGAGAGGCGTGCCACGTGTCGGGGCAGCGCCACACATAGCGAGGAGGGGATCTTCTATGTTGGCCGCAAGATGGCTCTGTGTGTGAGCAGAGCGCAGAACAAATGTAGCGGAAACTTGCTTCGCTACTCGTGTAACTGCGACTTTTGTAAGTTACATGCTCATACTCACCGATATGCACCGCAGTATAACTTTCTACGGCAAGTTTCTAAGGCAGCACCGCATTCACTAGAGGCCCTTTTGTACCGCTTCAAAGCAACGAACTCGTGGCTCAGTGGTAGCGTCTCCGTCTTACACTCCTGAGACCCTGGCTCGATTCCCACCCAGCACATCTTGCAAGTTCTTTTTTATTTATGAAGTGCCTTCCGGGATTTATCGGTCACGGCCAAGGCCACCGACGCCGACGACACCGGTTTTTCTGCGACACAAGCTTTTTAACGCTGTCGCGATAATAGGGGCATTTTATGGCTCCTGTGTAATATTTTCGTGAAAGCACAAACTGGGCACGCTCTGCGCTACTGTGAACGGAAGGGTCGAGAACGGAACTCAAGCCCACATGGGCGCACTGTTTAGCCACGTCGATTAATGGTCGCGTGTTAGGCAGAGCTCATCTATGACATTCTTCTATCATTATGGAAATGCTACGTTGCCCCGAGCGGGTGCTGTTTCAATGATAGCTTAATGCAACATATATCATCTTTCGCGAGCTAGTCGCCATCTGCATTGTAAAGAGCGCGGCTGTATATCTATTGTGTCGGATACCATGGTCAGTTCTAAATGTAAAGACAAGGCGGTACATGACATCTAACGCATTTTTTTATAAAGAGATCCGCTGAAATGTGCGGTTCTAGACAATCTGTCGGCATTGCATGGCTCGGGCAAAGCATCTCAATGCGCACCTTTCGATTGTGTTTGCTTTTACTATTTTTCTTGCATTCTTGCCACGTGATTGCTCGAAAATATACGCATTTGTGTGATATTATAAAATATTTGAGTTGGTAGACCATGCTGTGCGTGTCTTGCTTTTCTCCGCAATGTCCTTATTTTTGCAGCAATGAAGCTGCTGCTTTTGCTTCTCCAACACAGCACAGGCTTTGGTGAGAAAGATTACATAGCCTCCTTTCCTTGCCTTGCGAGTCAACCTAGTAATTGACCACATAGACGAAGTTGGCAAACATAAATGTACTAACACGGGCAAGCAGAAGCTTTGTCGCATTGCTTACTTGAAGGATTGAGGAAGGATTGCAGTATAGCTGGCCAACTGCGTGGTGAAGGCTATGCAGTTTACCTTGGACTAGTATCGCGACCTTAATATTAACACTGCGTAATAAACGCCGTTACGCTGAAGCATGATGATTTGAACTCCACAGAAAGCCCTCAGTGGAACGCGATGTAGAGCGAAGAATAGTTTTTCTGCCCCGAATAGGTAGCGCCAACATGTGTGGCCCTCCACAAATACCACATTTTAATAGTTAGTAAATGGTGATGAATTCTTAGATATTTATTTATTTAAATATCCCTTGCACGCCCAAAGAGCATTGTGTAAAGGGGGTTTAGTTATAACAATCAAAGCACAAGCAAACTATTAAGGAACAGGGTTACGAAGCCAGTCAATATTGAAACACAGCGCAAGAAATTATACTGCAAAATACAAACAAGGTTACAACGCAAGTGACCAAAATGAGGAAATTATAAAAAGGAAAAAGAAGAATGAAATAGAACAGAATGCGTTTGTGAAATAAACACTAAAAGAGCCTTTGAGTGCAAGTGAAGAACAAAAGGGAACACATCACAATATTAACAAATTAGGAACTTAAACGACGAATTCATGTTACAAAGCTATAGTAGAAAATGTACCTCAAGCTTGTGGCGAAACATTTTCAGGTTATTATCAGAGGCAATATCCACCAGGAAGATAATTCCACTTGCGGACGGCTTGTGGATGTGCGGATGTGTTAAAAGCGTTCGTGTTATCAAAGATGCGCGTGAAACTCAGGTGATTGGATTATGTGGACTGCCTGACTTGAAAACAAGTCAGGCATGGCGTAACAAGGCTATTTATTGCTGTATACGTATACTTGTGAAACAGGTACGGTAAAACATTTGACCATGAAAGGCCAGTGGTTGACTGAAATGATTGAGTTTAAGCTTAGTCGCACTTGAATGGTTGTCATAGTTGCTTGGAAATGTAACGGGCGGCTCTGTTCTGAGCTGCGTTAAGCATGTTAATTAGATAATGAGCGGAAGGGGACAAAAGAGGTGAATTGCATTCCAGTTGGCGGTGCATGAAAATGAGATACCATAATTTGCAAGCAGTAGAGGGACAATGATGGATGTTGCGGCGTAAATACCTTAATGTTTGAGGCTTTCATTGCAGGCAGCGGTGATGGGCTCATACCAGGAGAGCCCTGGTGTAATATAAACGCCAAGATATTTGTAAGATGTTGTGCGGCACAGCTTATCTCCTTGTATGTGGTAGGGAAAATTGGAAACGTCACGCTCACATTAAAAAGTAATATTTTGCATATCTTGGTGTTTAGCGTCATAAGGCAGGTGCTACGGCAGTTAGAGATAATGTGCAGATTGTTTATAAACTGTTTATACAGTTTATTGGTCTGTATAACATCCAGTCATGAGCATAGATTCTAATACTCGATATATATTATAAGGGCGTTTACATGCGCACACTTTTTTGCCGATGTTTAATTATTTGTACAATATATTAGGAGCCGGCCTCCCCAGTAGGATTCGTATTGGGCGAATGATTTAACTTTATCTTTCAAATAGCCTAGCAGCAGCGATATTATCTACGCATTTTTTCAAACATTTTTGATGCACACCCTGCCATTTCTAGTAGTGCGACCTGGGGCGCTATAACGTAAAGCTGTTCAAAACTTTTCTATTCCGATTCTGCAATCAGCCCTGAGCGATTTTTCAAAAACTTTTTTGGACCACCTCTACTTCGCTTGTATGTCACGCGATCTCACGAAAACCGCGATAGCTCCCCATCTGATATGACGTGTCTACATTGATTATGCATGACTGGACCAACCGAACAAAAGAAAAAAAGTTGTTTCTGATTCGACGTCTTTTCGCCATTATACCTCGAGAATTGCTCAAACGTTTTCGGGCTGTAGTCAGTCTGCCTGCCTATCACGCGACGTCACCTAACACCGAAAACTCACCGCGTCAAAGTGACGTGTACGCCTTAAAGATGTATTAATATGCCGAACAAAACGGAATTTTCTTCTGAATAGCCTCAGGATGCCCCGTTCCGAAAGGAATAAAAGATGGTTGCCACCAATCACTCAGGCACTGGCTGCTCGCACCTGCCGGAGAGCATAGGTTTATTTGCGTACAATCAAACTTATTGCGTCGCCTCGTAATGTTTTCGAGCACTTTCGGCACGTTTAAGACGTCGTTCTGCCCACTCTTTTTTGTTGAGGATCCGTTTTAGCGTCAACCTTAAGCTTCCATTGCATGCCGCCACTATTTTGACCAGCCACCGCAAGCTATGTAAGGGAAAGCGGACCATTCGTAGACGCCGGGATTACCCTCTTCATCCGGTTATCAATTTTCAGGGCAGTGGCTCAGACCCATCGAATTGCTCTCCACTTGAGCGTGCTCTTCGCCTCACGGCGTCAAGTGTACGTGAACAATTTGGGTGAAAGCAACTGGTCAAGAGACCCATACGTGCCACCTGAAGGCATAATTTGTGCCAGTTTCGAAACACTCGCTATGTAATTAACGAGAAGGAAATGGGGGCCCCATTTTTATTGTCATCTCAGAAGAAGCCAACAAAGAAAGACACCAAAAACAGCATAGGAAAATTCCTGGTACCTCAGAATTCAATTAAAGATATGAAAAATAATGCAAATGAAAACATATTTATTATATTAATTATACATAATAATTAATAACAACTAATAACAAGTGGAGTACGAAGCACGTCTTCGCCTTACACGTGCGATACTCTTACCAAATGAGCTACCTCAGCGCCGTTTTCCTATTCACTTTTAGGGGTATTTATGTTTATCTGCTAGAACTAACTCTGCGAGTGTTAGCCAGCGCCAGCAAACGCATGGGTTGGCGGCAGATGTGGAAAATACATTCTAGCGCAGGCGTCACGCAAATGAGCAATACCCTTTAACAGATCCCGTTATTCTGCACGTGATTGAAATCGTGAATTGAAGCAAGCGAAATGTATTTTGCGAAGTGCGCTTTTCAAATATTATGGGCCTTGCATCAGTTCTTTGGCTACCTCTGAGAAAAAAGTCCAATACAGAGCGTTGCCGTTGCAACTAGCTATTTTTGACCTGTGCGCAAATGAGTCTCTATAAGCCGTCTTCCGAAATTCTACGGTATAGGGATCGCAGAGACCACGCTCCGCGGCGCTCAGAATAGCGCATTCTAAACATGTCGAACAAGTGATAGCCTATATTTAACCTGTACTAACTAAAGTTAATGAAAGAAGTTGTAATTATTTTCTTTTTCGCGCGCACTTCGTCTCATGCAGTGTGCCACCCTGATCTTATTGTGCAGAAGCTCAGGGCGCGCTCTGCGGCACAATGTGTGAGCTGTCCGCACTATGAGTCCGATAGCTAACTTTGAAGACTTCGTCAGTTATGAGTTACGATAACGTCATCACGCCATCAACAACTGCTACGCATTGTTCAGCCGTCGCACCCGCTGCTGTGTTGCAAAAGGCGTACGGGTTGAGCGATATTTGGAGCAGCGCAGTAGTGCATCGGAACGCTCTTCAAATGGCGCACTGGCGCTGCCGTTGATGCAAGCAAAGCGCAGCTCAGTGGTGTCTGGTTGGCGGGAGGGTTGGGGTGGAGGCATGAGAGAACCCTCACGTGGGCTTCGTTGTGAAGCAACAATTCAACCATCCTGCCGGCCTGAATTTCTTGGTGGCAAAGGCAAATTTTTTGTAGTGGTTTTCGTTGCAGAGGTCATAACCATGCGTAGGAAGGATACGCATTTGGCTGGGACCTAATAAATTGTTTTTCGATAGTGCTCGCATAGTTACTGAGGCATTCGTGGTAAAGGCGTTCGACTGTATTGGTATTACACGCACCTGTCGTGCGAGGCGTTAAATACACAGAGGGTGGTGTACGCCTTGAAGTACTTACTTCCTCCGCTCGCACCAGTGCGGCTGCCGCTGCCACCGTCGCTGCCGCCAAAGATGTCTTCCTCAGTATCATCAACTTCTTCCTCACGGAAAGCTGCGATGTCATCAGTCACGCTTGAAGAGTATGAAACATTAAACAGCATCATAACAAAAATAGACTTGTCTAATCAGTCAGATTATGCCATATTGCTAAATTGTACCCTAATGTAAACGTTCGATAATATACGTCGGAGCTCACGTGACCACATTAGACAACATTACATAAGCGCAGTAGGGAATATCATGGGCATTGCACTGTCTAGCATGTTATCGTAGGCTCACTGCGTCTGTCGGGCTTGATCACGTAGCAAAGCTACACTTCCCTGCACACAAAGCACACTGTCACGGCCAGGATGCGTTATACATACACGGTGCTTTAGGTTCAAGAACTGCTGTTCCTTTAAGCTGAGCTGTGAAGAGTAAGCAACACATTACCTACTATGTACTATTAACATTTACCTACTAGAGAATTTAAAACCGGTATCTGTGGCGGGGCTGCACGTGCGCGAAGGCAGAACAGTAGAGTCGAAGACACAGCACTAGTTTCTTGTAGCAACGCCTTCCCAGACACAGTTGTTTACAGACATCAGTGACACCAAGTGACAAGCACGCCTGCATCGCTTTTAGTGGTACTTTAGCGTCTGCATTACTGTTAACCCAAAACCGGCACTCGCACAATCTAACTAGTGTCATACATTTGTACCGGCACCATTGTAATGAGTACTATAATTTGGTAGTTGTTGCTCACTGCAGTACATGCAATAAAAACGGCTAAGGACCACAAGATTTATATTGATGCGTGAGCGAGTCATTGCGCTTGTTCTTATTGTTATCGTCATGTTCTCGGAGACTGTGACCTACACAGCAGTACGTGCGATCTGTAAGCTGCTTCCACCCGTTATGTAGGCGTTATTGTAAGTGCAGTAGACAAACTGCATTATCTGTTTCTAGTTACTATACATCTGGCGCTACCTCATATTATTCGGCAACAAAACTAAACAAGCTTAGAACGGGCAGAAGAGACCACTGTTGTTTTAAATCGCTCAGCTACCTTTTTCAAGTGGTAGGAAATATGTAGTATTGGAATAACCACAATTTCTTTTTTTCACTTTCTGAGGGGAGCTGCGCAGTAAAATCTGGGGAACGTAATTGCCCAAACAATGACTTTGAACTGGCGTTTGAATGCTGACAGAATAACTAATTCTGGGAACGTGCGAGTCATGTGAACCCGTTCTACCGAAACAATGTTTTGAAACTGACGTTGGAATGCTTAAAGAATAAGTGGCTCTGGACCGTCTTTAAGATTAACCCTGCGTATAAGTCTCGTCTGCAGAGCATCGTGATTGGCCTTTGTCTAACACTTATCTAGCTGTATACATAAATACTGCTTGTGGCACAAGGCATATAAACAAAATGATAGCTTTTAGACCTTAGTCACTGATCTACTTCATTCACATTCATTGCTTTGACTCCCATGCAGAAAAATAACTGAGCGTAAGAAATATCGTCTTTCATCTCCCTTAACCTCGCTTTTCAGCCGAAGTACGAAGTAACTCTTTGGCATAAGTGCGCTAGCGCATTAGTGAACACATTTCAATGTGTCTCTGTTAGAATTAGCTCCAATGTTGCATATAGTGCATTTTAAGGTGATATGAAGCAAGAATAAATTTATTTTAGACAAGCAACGATGACATTGCCTGCGTCGGAACGGGGGGTGTAAGTGATCTAAAGCTCCTTGATCCACGAGCACTTCAGAAATTTATGCGAGCTAGATACTTTGTGCTGTCGGGCATGCGGACGCAATGCTCTATAGAGCGAGAATGATACGTGCGTGCGACGTTCTGCCCAATTATGCTCACCCTCGCGATTGACAATTGTTAGACTCACAGATTGAAAGACAGGAGTCTTTAAATGATTCGTGAGCTTCAGTTGTTCGTAAAGGTGGGTGGTGGTAAACATTTATTACTTGAGCCTTTATACAACGTTACTTGTGAGGGGGCTCAGGAGCGCGTAGGGTGTCCGGGAGTTTGTGGCCCTCGGCGACGCTCAAAGCCCAGTCCAGCAGCCGTATTTAGTCGGCTGGGTTGGAGCTAGACACGACGGTCTCCGATCCCTCGACGTCGGTGAGTTGCCACTCAGAGGGTGGCTGGAGCTCAGGGCATAAGAACATTATGTGATGGAAGTTGGCTCTAGGCGCGCCGCAGAGCGTACATTCCTGTCGATATAGGCCTGGATGAACCAGGGAGAGAAAAGCTGGAGAAAGAAAAGTTTGTGCCTGAAGCTGGCGCCAGGTACTTTGTTGGAATTTTGTTAAGAATTTATCTGGGGGAGGATATCTCAACTATTGGAGTGCTATTGGAGGAATTAGAGGGCAGTAAATGGGATATAATAGGGCTCAGTGAAGTTAGGAGGCCAAAAGAAGCATATACAGTTCTAAAAAGCGGGCACGGGGCTTAGCAGAAACGAGAACTAGGAATCAGATTCCTGAATAATAAGAATATAGCTGGTAACATACAGGAATTCTATAGCATTGAGGAGATGGTGGGAGGTCATGCTGTTAAAATTAATAAGTACAAAATTAAGATTGTACAGGTCTGCGCCCCTACATCCTGTCATGATGACCAGGAAGTCGAAAGCTTCTATGAAGGCGTGGAATCGGCGATGGGTAGAGTGAAAACTAAATACACTATACTAATGGGCGACATTAATGCCGAGGTAGGCAAGAAGCAGGCTGGAGACAAGGCAGTGGGGGAATATGGCGTAGGCACTAGGAATAGCAGGGGGGAGTTATTAGTAGAGTTTGCGGAACAGAATAATATGAGGATAATGAATACCTTCTTCCGCAAGCGGGATAGCCGAAAGTGGACGAGGAGGAGCCCGAACGGCGAGACTAGAAATGAAATAGACTTCATACTCTGCGCTAACCCTGGCATCATACAAGATGTGGACGTGCTCGGCAAGGTGCGCTGCAGTGACCACAGGATGGTAAGAACTCGAATTAGCCTAGACCTGAGGAGGGAACGGAAGAAACTGGTACATAAGAAGCCGATCAATGAGTTAGTCGTAAGAGGGAAAATAGAGGAATTCCATATCAAGCTACAGAAAAGGTATTCGGCTTTAACTCAGGAAGGGGACCTTAGTGTTGAAGCAATAAACGACAATCTTGTGGGCATCATTAAGGAGTGTGCAATGGAAGTCGATGGTAACTGCGTTAGGCAGGATACCAGTAAACTATCGCAGGAGACGAAAGATCTGATCAAGAAACACCAATGTATGAAAACCTCTAACTCTACAGCTATAATAGAACTGGCATAACTTTCGAAGTTAATCAACAAGCGTAAGACAGCTGGCATAAGGAAGTATAATATGAATGGAATTGAACATGCTCTCAGGAACGGCGGAAGCCTAAAAACAGTGAAGAAGAAACTAGGAATTGGCAAGAATCAGATGTATGCGTTAAGAGACAAAGCCGGCAATATCATTACTAATATGGATGAGATAGTTCAAGTGGCTGAGGAGTTCTATAGAGATTTATACAGTACCAGTGGCACCCACGACGATAATGGAAGAGAAAATAGTCTAGAGTAATTCGAAATTCCAAAGGTAACGCCAGAAGGAGTAAAGAAAGCCTTTGAGATATGCAAAGGGGGAAGGCAGCTGGGGAGGATCAGGTAACAGCAGATTTGATGAAGGATGGTGGGCAGATTGTTCTAGAGAAACTGGCCACCCTGTATACGCAATGCCTCATGACCTCGAGCGTACCGGAATCTTGGAAGAACGCTAACATAATCCTAATCCACAAGAAAGCGGACGCCAATGACTTGAAAAATTATAGACCGATCAGCTTACTGCCCGTTGCCTACAAAATATTTACTAAGGTAATCGCAAATAGAATCAGGAACACCTTAGACTTCTGTCAAGCCAAGGACCAGGCAGGATTCTGTAAAGGCTACTCAACAATAGATCATATTCACACTATCAATCAGGTGATAGAGAAATTTGAGGAATATAACGAATCCTTATATATAGCTTTCATTGATTACGAGAAAGCGTTTGATTCTGCCGAAACCTCAGCAGTCATGGAGGCATTACGGAATCAGGGTGTAGACGAGCCATATGTAAAATACTGAAAGATATCTATAGCGGCTCCACAGCCACCGTATTCCTGCATAAACAAAGCAACAAAATCCCACTAAAGAAAGGCGTCAGGCAGGGAGATACGATCTCTCCAATGCTATTCACAGCCTGTTTACAGGAGGTATCCAGAGACCTGGATTGGGAAGAATTGGGGATAAAAGTTAATGGAGAATACCTCAGTAACTTGCGATTCGCTGATGATATTGCCTTGCTTAGTAACTCAGGGGACCAATTGCAACGCATGCTCACTGACCTGGAGAGGCAAAGCAGAAGAGTGGGTCTAAAAACTAATCTGCAGAAAACTAAAGTAATGTTTAACAGTCTCGGAAGAGAACAGCAATTTACAATAGGCAGCGAGGCACTGGAAGTCGTAAGGGAATACATCTACTTGGGGAAGGTAGTGACGGCGGATCCGGATCATGAGACGGAAATAATCAGAAGAATAAGAATGGGCTGGGGTGCGTTTGGCACGCATTCTCAGATCATGAACAGCAGGTTGCCATAATACCTAAAGAGAAAAGTATAATAGCTGTGTCTTACCAGTACTCACCTACGGGGCAGAAATCAGGAGGCTTACGAAAAGGGTTCTACTCAAATTGAGGACGACGCAACGAGCTATGGAAAGGAAAATGATAGGTGTAACGTTAAGGGATAAGAAAAGAGCAGATTGGGTGAGAGAACAAACGCAAGTTAATGACATCTTAGTTGAAATCAAGAAAAAGAAATGGGCATGGGCAGGACATGTAATGAGGAGGGAAGATAACCGATAGTCATTAATGGTTACGGACTGGGTCTCAAGGGAAGGGAAGCGCAGCAGGGGGCGGCAGAAAGTTAGATGGGCGGATGAGATTAAGAAGTTTGCAGGGACGGCGTGGCCACAATTCGTACATGACCAGGGTGGTTGGCGAAGTATGGGAGAGGCCTTTGCCCTGCAGTGGGCGTAACCAGGCTGATGATGATGATGATGATGATGATGATCTCAACCGCATTTCGCGGTAGTTGAGGGTGATGTCGTGATATTCGACCAATCCCCCTACGCGAGAAATACTGCAATTATCGTCTATCCCGAAATTATGCGTTTTTTCTGCCACTTTTTTTCGTGACGCCAGCATCAACAGAACATGCCGTGATTACGAGAAAAAATGAAAGCTGGGTAGTGGCGCCACTGTCTCGTTCTCTCCAATGAAATGGAACCCGATTGACCTTCTTTTTTAACCTTCGGTGCAATGGGCCTGTTGTTATATGAGTAAAAGATGCAGTGATCTGGTTTCATGTGCCAAATTGAAGATACCATAATGAGGCACGCTGTTTATTTATATATTTATTTATTCATTGATTTCGTACCCACAGGGCCCATTCAGGCATTACAGTGGGGAGGGGGGGAGGGGGGGGGGAGGGGGGGAGGGATACAGATGAAAAAACAAGCATAAAGATTGCGGGTTTGCATAAATTCGTGTAAGTGAACAACACATTATTGTACGCCGGCACAAAACCACACAGCCAAGTTGCACGCAGCCACGTCGGACACAGGCACGTTGCAGATGTCACATGTCACATATGAAAAAAAAAAAGTCCATAAAGCAGAATGATTACGAAGAGTCATAATGAAAAAGCAAAAAAAAAAAGAACAAAGCGAATATTAAGTTGATAAAGAAAGAATGTGGTGATTAAGATACAGTGCGACAAGGTGAAAAAAGAGGCACTAAAAGAAAATGTCATTTGCAACTGGGATTCTTTATAGGTCATGATAATTGCTAGACGTACACGCTAAATTTATCAATCCTTAGTGATCAAGAGACTCTTACTTTTAATGCAGAAAAGAACGTGTTATGACAAGAAATTCCTACAACTGAGGAAGGAAGTCGGTTCCATTGACTGATGGCTCTTGGGGAAAAAAGCTGCTAAAGGCCGATGTATTACATTTGTATTCTCTTATCTTGTGGTCATGATCTTTGCGTGCTGATGTGTAGTGAGGCTGGTTTATGTACACGTCAGGCGGAATTCGAGTATGAGAGTGATATGTGCTGCGTACAAGCTTAAGTCGAAACGACGCTTTTCAGTGCTGGAGAGATTGCCAGTTTAGCATTGGCCTTAGATTTAGTTGCACTAAACTGCCTGTCATAGATTGGTACATCTAGTACATATCTTGCCGCCATGAACTGAACTTTTTCTAGTCTTTCTTTGTTAGTTACTGATGAAGGGTCCCACACAGAGCATGCGTATTCGAGCGCAGATCTTGCATATGATTAATACAGTAACTCCCGGGTTTGTTGTGGAAACGCACGTGTATTTCGTCGTAAGTATCCCAAGCTCCGACAAGCTTTGCCTACGGTATAATGCACATGCCGATTCCATGACAAAGAGGGGCAAAAGTAAACGCCTAGGTATTTATATTCACAGACCATTTTTACTAGAGAGCAGTTTATCGCGTATTCACATTTTCCAAGATCTTTTTTTTCTGGAGAACCTCACACACATCTTTTTCTCGAGATTAAGTTTCATTTCCCATCGCTCACACCACTCGTTTATGGCATATAAGTCGTTTTTGAATTGCGAAGCCTTCACTTTCAGATGTAACTTTACGGTAAAAGATACAGTCATCTGAAAATAACCTAATATGGGACTGTTCATTTTAATTATTGTCATTGATATAAAGTTCCGAAGAGAAGGGCCCCAGAACTGACCCCTGAGGTACCACTGACATAAAATTAGTTATTGTAGATTGTTCGCCGTTTACGACTACATATTGTCGCCTCTCGCGTAAATATTCGGCGATCCACGCAATAACTTGAGGATTAATATTAAATCTGGTTAGTTTTTGCGGTAACAGGTAATGTGAAACGGTGTCAAACGCTTTGTAAAAATCAAGAAAAATACAGTCAACCGATGATTTGCCGTCCAGGGCTGCCACTAAGACACGTTTGATCCCTATTACTTGTGTGACGCATGATAATGCTCGTCTAAATCGATGCTGATTTGAGTTGAAGTCTACTGAAGGCACTGGGCAGTGGGCGACGAGAAGAGAAGAGAAGACGACGAGAATTGCTGGCTTCCCCGTTTGGCCATAGTACCGACCTGTTTAAGCCTACCGCTGCAAACCTAGAACTAGTGCCGCTAGGCAAACACCCCCGTTGTATTTAGTGGAGGTGTGGGGGTTTCTCTTCGACATCCTGGAACTCCGCAGTCGGACGCTACCACCAGCTATTTCAATGAATGAACCGGGACCGTCCCAGACTGCTGCTCCCGTGCCTCCAGCCATCGTTTGCTCTGGCGTCATTCGCCAGCGTGATCCGGTTATATTTAGCGGCACAGATGATCATGACGTGGAAGACTGGCTCGCAGGAAATGATCGTGTAAGGGCCTATAACAAATGGCACGACCGCGCCAAGCTCAGAAATGTCATATTTTACTTGACTGATGTGGCAAACCTATGGTTCCTCAATCATGAAGCCGATTTTACCACCTGGTCGGCTTTCACGACTTTGGCAGAGGTCTTCGGCCGTCCCGCCGTTCACCGGCTTTACGCTGAGCAGCGCTTGCATGGCCGAGCTCAACGCCAGGACGAGACCTTCACCAGTTATATTGAAGACGTGCTCTCGCTCTGCAAGCGCGTCAACTCATCCATGGACGAAGCAGACAAGATCAAGCACGTCACGAAAGGCATCGATGACCATGCCTTCCAGATGCTCGTCGCGAAGAGTCCCCGGACGATTGCCGAGGTCATACAGCTTTGTCAACAATAGGACGAGCTGCGCAAGCAGCGTGCATCAAGACGCGCTGCTCAGCAGGACACCGCGGATTTATCTCCCTTTGATTTCGGCCGCGACGCTGCCGACATCTCTGTTTTAATGCCAGAGATGAAGCAGTTCATCCGTCAGGAAGTCGCACGCCAACTCTCTCTGGCGAATAGCGCACCGGAGCCGTCGACGACCTTGGCTCCTTCGCTTCGTCATGTCATTCAGACCCAAGTTGCCGCGGCGCTACCATCTGCCCCTCCTCCGCAGCCTGCAGCTGGACCGCTAACTTACGGTGACGTTGTCGCCCGGCCTTACGATACTCCGGATCCTGATGCCTACCGGGCCACCGGTACCTTCCATGTGCCGCCGCCAACTTCGCGTCCGATTGTCGTTCCTCACTCGGCCGCTGGAGTCCCTGTCGTCAACCCGTGGCGAACACCTGATCACCTTCCATTATGTTATTCTTGCCATTTTCCGGGCCACGTAGCACGATTCTGCCGCCGTCGCAGCCCCCGTTTAGCTGAAAGTGGGGCGCCTCAAGCTACAGGCCTTCTCGACATCAACGTCAGGACCAATCTAATTTACCTCCGGACTCGTCTTACAGTCGCCTCCCATTGGATTCACGCTGGTCGCCTTCCCCACGTCGCCAATCCATATCCCCGATGGTTCGCCGACCCAGCCCAGCCCGAGAGGAAAACTAACAGTCGCAGTTCCAGAGGCAAGAACCGCGTTTACGTCGAACATTTCAAGGCCTCATTCTGCACCGGCGATCGAAACTGAACTTTCCGCAGGCGGCGTCACCGTACACGCACTTATCGACACCGGAGCCGCCGTTTCTATTATTAGTGAGAAGCGTTGCCGCAGTTTGAACAAAGTCACCATTCCCCTCTGCGTACGGCAACTTCGCATCGCATTCAGCGTTCAGCGTCGTGCACAGCCCGGGTCGTCATTCAAAGCGTTATGTATGTTATCGAAATTGTCGTCCTATCTCGTTCCTCGCACGACGTTATCCTTGGATGGTATTTCCTATCTGTCAGTCAAGGTGTTATGGACTGCGCTCGTGCCGAACTTACGTTATCCGTACCATGCTTTGACCCTGACGACCATTCTTCTGCTTCTGTTCCTGCTTTCTGCTTCCGTTTGCTGTAGTCACTTTTTGCGACGGCTCTGCTGCCGTTTACGTGTGCAATCTGTCCGCCTGCCCATCATCCCTACTCCGCGGCGAGCGCCTGGGTACCTGTGAACCTTTCGATTGCGTTCTCCCAGCCACCACGTTTGGTGATATGGCATCACTTCCGATTTGTGCCGTCACTCCTCCCGCTGCGACCGATGCCCCTGTAGACGTGTTGGCTCGTGCCGTCGACGCAGAGCTCACATCTGCGCAGCACACAGAAATCATCAAGCTCCTCCAACGTTTTCGTGCCTCATTTGACATTGACCAGCCATCCTTGGGCCGAGCGTCCGCAGTCGTTCACCGTATCCACAGCGGTCAACAAACACCATTGCGCCTGCGTCCGTATCGCGTGTCGGCTGCTGAACGCCGTATCATCGACGAGCATGTTGACGGCATGCTGGAGCGTGGCATCATCCAGCCCTCTAACAGTCCCTTGGCATCTCCGGTTGTCCTCGTTAAAAAAAAAAAAGATGGCTCCATTCGATTTTGCATCGCCTATCGCCGCCTTAACCGAATAACGCGCAACATTGTCTATCCTCTGCCGCGCGTCGACGATGCTTTGTACAGTCTTCAGGGAGCTGAATTCCTTTCCTCGCTGGATTTGCGCTCCGGGTACTGGCAAGTGCCGATGGCAGAGGCCGATCGCCAAAAGACAGCCTTTGTAACACCTGATGGGCAATATGAATTTACCGTCATGCCATTCGGCCTCTGCAACGCGCCTGCCACTTTCGAGCGAATGATGGACACCGTTCTTCGAGGGCTGAAGTGGAAAACGGGCCTCTGTTATTTGGATGACGTTGTGGTTTTTTCCACCGACTTTGCGTCGCACCTCAGCAGCATTGAGAAACTTCTTGCGTGCCTCTCCACTGCAGGCCTGCAACAAATTCTGAAGAAATGTTACTTCGGCGCACGCAGGCTCACTATTCTTGGCCATGTAGTTTCAAAAGACGGTATCCTCCCGAACCCTACGAAACTTACCGCCGTATCCGAGTTTCCTAAACCAACCACCTTGAAGGAGCTTCGCAGCTTCATCGGCCTTTGCTCATATTTTCGACGCTTCGTCCGTAACTTTGCCTCTATCATCGCCCCCTTGACGCAGCTTCTCACCAGAAGTTCTGACCTGTCAGCCTGGACCCCGGCGTGCGATGACGCATTCCAAGAATTGTGACGCGTTCTCACCTCTCCTCCAGTACTGTGACACTTCGATCCCTCTGCTCCAACTGAGATTCATACAGACGCTAGCGGTGTTGGGCTCGGCGCTGTTCTCGCACAACGCAAGGATGGCTTCGAAGAGTACGTCGTCGCGTATGCCAGCAGCACCATTACCAAAGCCGAGGCGAACTACTCGGTTACTGAGAAGGAATGTCTGGCCATCATTTGGGCCAGACATTCCTATGCTGGTAATCTTCACTAAAAGATCCAACTGGTCGGCTCGCCCGTAGGGCATTGCGCCTGCAAGAGTACGACATCCGCGTTGTTTATCGCTCAGGCAGAAAGCATTCAGACGCAGACGCTCTATCCCGGTCACCCCTGCCCTCTGTTCCTGTCCACTCGTCCATTTCTACATGCGGTGCCTTCGCCCTCAGTATTTCCGACATACTATAAGAGCAGCGCAAGGACCCATGGGTCTCTTCGCTCATTGCCTTCTTGTCTAGACAGTCACCAGCGCCGATCTCTCGGATGCTCCGTCGTCAAGCCGCGCACTTCATCATTCGGGATAACTTGCTGAACCCCCGCAACTAGAATTCGAGCGGGCGCAAGTGGTTGCTTGTAATACCCCGACACCTCCGCTCCGACATCTGCGCCACGTTCCACGACAACCCACAATGCGGCCACGCTGGTGTATTAAAGACATACTCTCGCCTCCAGCTTCGGTACTACTGGTGCGGTATGTGCCGTTTCGTTTGCCAGTATGTCTGGTCATGCCTCATATGCCAACGACGCAAGACGCCAACTCAACATGCTTCCGGCCCCTTGCAGCCCTTACCATGCCCCGCGCGCGCGCTCGACCGCGTCGGCATTGACCTATACGGTCCGCTTCCTAACACTCCAAGCGGCAACCGCTGGGTTATTGTCGCTATCGACCACCCCACGCGGTACGTTGAAACTTCAGCCCTTGCATCTGCCACAGCAAAAGACGTCGCCAGTTTTATCCTTCAACATCTGCTTTTACGCCATGGAGTACCTCGAGAATTACTGAGCGACCGCGGTCGCGTATTCCTCTCCGACGTCATTTCAGCATTGCTCAAGGAGTGTCGCATCATTCACCGCACTACCATGGCATATCATCCTCAAACTAATGGGGTGACAGAACGTTTCAACCGCACCCTTGGCGACATGTTGGCCATGTATATTTTATCTGACCACTCAAATTGGGATCGCATTCTCCCTTTCATCACCTACGCTTACAATAACGCCACGCAAAGCGCCACCGGATTCTGCCCTTTTTTTCTCCTTTACGGACACGAACCTAAATGTACTATGGACACGATTTTACCTTACCGGACGGATGCTTCGGAGGGGACGACTGTTTCTAGAGCGGCTGCTTCAGCCGAAGATTGTCGCCAGCTCGCTCGTTCGTTCACATCCCAGGAGCAGTGGCGCCAAAGGCATCGCCACGATTCATCCACTACGGCTACGCGCTTTGCTCCGGGATTCGCTGGTCTGGTTGTGGGTGCCCTCTACCCCTGCAGGCCTTTCCTCGAAGTTGCTCTCCACGTACCACGGTCCTTATCGGGTACTGCAACAAACATCCGCGGTCAACTACCTCATCGAGCCAATGGAAGCGCCTTCCGACCAGCGTCGTTGGGGCCAGGAAATTATCCACGTCTCCCGGCTCAAGCAGTGCCATGACCTCCCTGTGTTTTCCTGCCCTTAGGTCACCAGGATGGCTACTCTTTCGGTGGGGATTGATTGTACTGAAGGCACTGGGCAGTGGGCATAGTGCTTGTGAAAGAGAAGACGACGAGAATTGCTGGCTTCCCCGTTTCGCCATAGTACCGACTTGTTTAGGCCTACCGCTGCAAACCTAGAACTAGTGCTGCTGGGCAAACACCCCCGTTTTAAAAGAATTACAAATTATATGTTTGACTACTGCAGTATATAAAACATGCTCTAGAACTTTACTGCAGACAGAAGTAAGTTAAATGTGACGGTAGTTATAATAGCGTTGATCGAGCCAGTTTTATGTATAGGAGAAACCGATGCCATTTTCCAATCAGCCGGAAGTGAGCTGTGTTCCAAGGACTTCTCAAAAATAATATTTAAGTACATTCGCACTATATGAGAGCAAGACTTCAACATAAAATTGGGTAAACAGTCGGTGCCCACAGCTTTTGCACAATTTAAATCACGCAGCAGTAATTCAATGCCCCAAGCTTCGATCACTATCTTAGGAATGGGTGCGGATTCGTCTTTCAAATATTTCAGATCTTTCCGAGATCTGTTGGGGCAGAGAACACTGATGTAAAATAAAGATTGAACAACTTGGCGTATTCTGTGGCGTCGGAAATCGTAACATCGTCATCGGTCAAAGCGAGGATAGAAATGTCTTTTTTGTTTTGTTTTTTATGCTTCCAAAGTTCCTTCAGCCTCTGCTTTATTTTATTTTCTATTCTTTTAAAGTAGGCTGATTTTCTTTGTACTGTAGCATTGTTCACTTGCCACGTTGCCAGTTTTAGTTTTCGTAAGTTCTCGTTAGAAGGGTATCGTTTGAATGAACGGTAAATTTTATCCCTACGCTTCACTAAAACATCCAGTTCTTCAATGCACAATGGCTTACTTCGCTTACGCCTTCTAGTCAATACATACGACGGAACAAACCAGTTGTGCAGTTCAAAGATTTTTTCTTTAAATAGAACCCATAGGTTTTCCACGGAATACTCATCCGCAAGTGTTTCGAACACAACGAAATAGGCTTGTAATGAAGTATTGATTGCTTGCATATCAGCCTCGGCGTAATTATACATGCACCGACTCTTCTCATTGTAAACGCTTACATGTTTCATATTTATTTCGCATAGCATGACGTCATGATCACTTATTCCTTGCAATATTTCAGTGTTCTGGACCATTTCTGGCATATCTGTGAAAAAAAGATCTAGGATATGACTTCCTCGCGTAGGTTCCAGCACAGTTTGTCCTAATGAAAAGAGGTTAATAAAATCGGCAATTTCAGATTTGAAGCTAGGGGAGCTTCCAGAGGCTATCGGCTGTTCATTTCAGATGAGATTAGGTAGATTAAAGTCCCCACCCTCAATGACGTAATCAGATGTGATTTTTGTAGCTGTGGCGGTAAAATGACACAATTCTCTGGCTGAACCAATAGGTGGCCTGTAAAAGGCGCTGACTGATAGTGATTTGCCATTCGAGAGTTTCAGCTGACAAAAAACAGCTTCACTCCCATCCTCTATATTTACGCGTGTAGAAGTAATGCGCTTGTCTACCAAGATAAAATTACCACCTCCGTGATAATTTCTATCCTCTCTATAAACTGTAATGTTATCAGGAAATAATTTAGAGCTCGCTACGTCTTCATCGATCCATGACTCGGTGCCAATAAGTACACTAGGTTTGACCATGCGCACTAAGTTGCTGAAAGCATCCACTTTGTTTTTAATGCTCTTACAGTTGACTACAAAAAACAAAAGTGAATTCGATAAGGACTTATTCGGTCATTTGCACGGCACAACCTTCTCTGGAAGGTCATCATAGGTGTACTTAATGCCGTCTATGTAAGGTATGTCACGCTTTAATTGCACACATGCGTCCTTACTTTTATGTTCCTGAGCAAACCATCACAGGTTTCGCCTTCTCTTGCGCACTGGCTCGGAAAGGTCTTGCGGCATACTGATACCTGTATCTTTCAAATTCTTGGGATTTCCTTAAATCAAATGTTTTTCTTTCAGAGACCGAAACCTTGAGATCAAGGGTCGCGTTTTCCCCTCTCGAAATATTCCTAGTCGATGGGCTTTTTCGATCGACTCAGGGTTAACTTGCAATTTTGTTGCGCATGCTTCCTTAAAAAGCAATTCAGATGACGAAGCTTCGCGAATATTTGTATCAGGTGTGCGGTAGAACACGAGGCTGTGCTGCCTACTACGATGTTGTGTATTACGATTCATGCATACTACGATTTTGTAGTTGTGAGGGATCCAGGATTATTTTTGCCCTCCTGTAGTTTATTAACATTCACCCAATTAACAATACAGGGATCTGTTTGTATTTTGCCACCGTTGGAATGCAGCCCCTGCCACCGGAATTTGATATTGCGCACATGGCATACAAGCCACTGCGCCATCAAAGCGGGTCACATTAGTCACACAACTGAACGTTTATTAACAGGCATAGTTGGCGGCCGCTTTGGCATAGTTGGCGGCTCTCGCTTATGAATTGTTTTTTTAACTAGAAACTTGCGTTATACTACATTCCTAAATCTTATTGCCGCATGGTCAGTGCGGATTCGAGAGTCCGAAACATTAGCGCCACTTCAAAGGCTACGTCAATTTATGTGCTATGCTCTAGGCTTGTGCAATGGCCAATCAGAGACGATGAGACTGGGAAGATAGGCATGGGATACTTACAAGAGTTCAGGGAGACGGCCACCAGAACGCCGACCAAGACAGCGAGAAGCAAGCAGAATGCTACCAAGCAGAATTGTACGATGCCGGTAGCCCTTTGTCTTCAATGGAATAGACGCAGAGGAGTTAGCGACGTGTTACACAGGATGTAAAGTAGCACTTCATGTGTTTGAGCGCACTCTGTACCATATTTTTCATGGAAGAAAGGTGACACACATTTACTGATATGCAAACTAAGGGGCATTTCTTCTATAAAAATTTATGAGACTCTAGAGGATAGATGTGCACGGCAACTGAGAAACATCAAAAGCAAGATAGCGAGCGACAAGCAAAACAACACTGAAACAATGATTTCATCAATTTGTGAGGTGAATGTTTAATGCGTGCATATGCGCATATACTAAAAGAAGCGTGAGGAGAAATACCTTAGTAAATGTGCACCAACCAAACGAGCATTCTTACACTGTTTGAGATTGCTGATTCTAGCTTTATTGTTTCCTTCTCAGATTTTTTTAGGTTCCTCGATTTTCAGGACATGTATCACATGTAGTTCTCCCTTGTGTAGATCACGCGAATGGGAGTGTCATATGTCATGCAGTCTGTCTGCTCATATTAACACGTACGTGTTCGCCTAAAATATATAAATGACCATTTCAATACCATGAGCACTATGAGATTCATGTGTACATAACTGGGGACATTCAATGTGCACAGTCATCTCGCAGCACTGGCTGCATCCGCCATCTTTTCGGAGTTCAAGTTTCACTGTGCCAGTATTTCGTGCAGCTCGGTGATCGTGGCCTTGTGGCCATTTGGGACTCTAAAATGACATGATCGTCTTCAACATCGAGCGAATATTGAAGAGCTAACTTCACTGCGCGCCTGCCCCTCCCCCCGAATGAACGAAGCCAAGCATGCTGTTTTCTGCATTTGTATTTTATTGTATTGGGTTTTATGGCGCATAAGCAACACAGGCTATCATGCGCCAAACACATGGCATAATTTATTTCAAAAATTGGGTATCCTCAGCGAAGGTCCTTGTCCGGACAAGGACTCTGAGGAGCCCAACAAATCAAATGGAGACCTCAGCCTTCTTCTCAACTGAGAAAATGGGTCAGGTGCATCATAAGATCCGTGGAAAAGCTGGGTAAGAATTTTTAGGATTAGTAGTTCTGTGATATATATTATTTCGTTTAGGATCGCTGCGTCTTTCAAAAAACTAAAAAACAGATGAGGTTCCTAAGTGGGATATCTCATAAATGTAGACTGGAATGGAAGGGAATGGCGTTCACTGTAAAATACAGTAAAATATTTTTTCCTTAGCCGTTCGAGTTGTGTGCACGAGAATAAAATGTGATTTACAGTGAGTTCATCTCCACATTTCTCACATAAGGGTTTGTCTTGTTTCGTCAGTAGAAAGTTATGTGTTAGGTGTATATGTCCGATGCGCAGGCGGCATAAAATTACTTCTATAAAACGTTCCTGATGCCTGCATGATTTCCATTCTCCCAGAATAGGTTTTGCTAAATGTAGTTTCTTATTTTCTTCGCTTTTCCATGTACACTGCCATTTTTCTTTAAGCTTATTTTTTACTATCTTCATGCAATCTGCATAGGGTATATTTACAGTACTGACATCCTTATGGCAGGCTTGATCGGCACACGCGTCAGCTCTCTCGTGGCCTCTAATTCCGTGATGACTTGGTTTCGAACAGAGCTTAATTTCGTGCCCTTGTGTTTGAGTAGTTATTATGTTATGGATTATATTTCCTATTAAAGGCTGCCTTACGTTTCTGTTTTCTGCGTCTTGTGATACCCGCACAAGCGGCGTTCTCAAGAGACGTACTACCTTAAAACCGAAACCATCGCAGAGGCCTCTGCTCGCGGCGACTTGCTCTTCGAACCTCGGCTACGTACCCTTTACTAACTATCACACGGTTTCGAATTTTCGATGGAAACCTCTTACACAATTTTACGTCGTACTACGAACCGCACCTTTGCTGCATTCTCAAGAAAGTGCCTGGCACGTGAAAGATCCTAGCTCCCGAACTACACTGCTGTTGGACGAAGGTGATTAAACTACATGCGTGCACCATACACTGTCGTTCCTACACTCGTGTTGGATTCTAGATTTAGCGTGTGAAGCAAAAATGTGCGCGTTATGTCACACACGCATGTCCGGTGGAAATGTATGAGGAATGTTAACGGCAATCTGGGGGACAGCAGTTAATGTGTTGCGTGTGGTCGCTGCTGCCGGTTGCGGCGGCAAGCATGAAGTGTTCGCACGAGAAGGCATTTCGCGTGTTCTCTCTTACCCGTGCACTGCCTAATTATCGAACTGCGTTTGTGATCACGCGTTCCTGAGTTCAGGAATTAGCTGTTTACAGACGCTCCCGTTGAATGCAGAGCGCACTAACCGTTCAAAGGCGTGGTTAGGTGCACTTTGAAGCCTGGCGCCTCGACAACACACCCGAAAACGAAAGTACACGCGGTAATTAAATACCAAATGGGAACATGGAAAAGGAACGCACATGCTAAACTACAGCGCGCTGCGCGATGAAGCAGCTGCAGATTAAGGGTCGACCACGCTGGTATCGTCCATATCTATGCCGTTTGTGAGCTGCTGTAAAGACGAGGAGAGCGATGTGCACTGAAGTCGCACCCAGTGTTCCGTTATTTTCTTTTATCTTGTATATTTCTTGTTTCTCGTATCTTTCTCGCATCCTCTAGGACTCGGAGAGGGAGAGGGGTAAACACTTGCCGCAGCAAGAAAACATGCCGGAGTCAAAGCAAAGGAAACTACGTATTGGTTGGCCACTGTTTATCATGCCGATTTCATGAGGATGGTGATTTTGTTAATAACTATTGCCGAAAAAAACAAAAAGACAAGCCAGCCTGTTACCGGCGTTGCCTCGAGCACTTGGCTCCGCGTATGGCAAGGGCGAAAGCCGCAGCTATGCCTGTAGCTATGCTTTCCAGAGAGCGGTTTCGTTATACCATGCCTTACGCAAGATGGCAAATAACACTTTGCTGTAAGTCAATACACGGAATTTGATGTTTTAAATATCGCTATTAGACATTGTGCCAAAAAAACAAAATTGCACTAGACTTCTACGCTCCCCCCCTTCAAAAAATATACAATAACCTTTTCGAGTACTTAACCATTACATTAGTAGTCAAAGGAAAATGAGCCTTGAGAAATACTTAAAGGACCTTTCAAGTTGCTTTCATTACAAGCTCGCACAAGCTCATTTACACTTGGGGCATGATACATAATAATACACTGCACTATGCGTTATAAGAACTCCGGCAGCCCGCAGCAATTATCGCCTAAGGGATTCCTCTGAGGTACACAAGGCTACTCTTGCTTCCATACATATAGACTGAGATTCTTTATCGGTTGTTCTTTTTAACTGTGGCAATGCGCGGTAGTATTGATTCGAAAAATATTCGACCAGCATTTTCTTCCTCATTGGTTGAAATAATTTTTTTTAAATGCGTGTGTCCGATAGCATGGTGCTGCTTCTTCAAGTGAATATTTCGATTAGGCGCAAATTTTTGGATTAAACATCCGAGTGACTGGAACGCTAACTAGGAATAGTCACTAATGTACACTTAATGCGCATGTATTGTTTGCCGAGCTCTCCCCAGTCTGGCAAGTCAAAAGTAAAATGCCTTGTATCTGCTCAAAATGCTTAATTTGCAGACATTTTTTAGTATAGTGTAAATTTAGATGACTTTTAGCTTTTAAGCGATAAGGAGAAATTTAAAGCAACAAAAATAACATAAAAGGACAGTACCCATAGTGATAAATAGGGCTGCTTATGAAATGCATGGGGAAGCCTATAGTAGGGGTGGATCATCCGAAATTTCGGAGTGGGTCATCTTGAAATTTGTGGTTGGATCAACTTGAAATTTGTAGGTGGGCCAACAAAAACATGGGTGTGGGCCAGCTTGTAATTTGGGAGCGGGCATACTTAAATCTATTGGGTGAGCCAGCTATAAATTTGCAAGTAAACCAACTTAAATCTGTTCAGTGAGCCAAGTATAAATTTGCAAGTGCGCCAACATGAAATTTTGATATGGGCCAAATGAAATTTGGAGGTGGGACAAATTGAAATTTGGACGTGGTCCCACTGAAAGTGGGGGGTGGGGCCACTTCAATTAGGAAGTAGGGCTAAGTTGAAATTTCAGGGCGACCCAACATAAATTTGGGAGTGGGCCAAGTTGAATTTTGGGGTGAAACAGTGTGAAAGTTGCACGTGGGCTAACTAAAATTTGGGTGTTAAGTGAACTTGGAACTACGGGGTGGGTCAACTTAATTTTGCGGATCAGCAAACGTGAAATCTGGAGGTAGGTCAAGTTAAATTTAAATGGGGGCTAACTTGAAATTTTGGGGCAGGCCGACTTCAATTGGGCTAACTTTAAATTTGTGGTTGGGCCAAGCACAAATCTGGGGGTACTATGTTCTACTCGCGTAAGCGTTGACTCGCTCAGCGCCGTCTTGCCGTTGAACAAGGACGGCGCCTAGACCTACGTTGCTGGCATCGGTGTGGATCATTGTCGGCAAGCGGACGCGTTGAGACGCTAGACGCGTTTTCAGTGGGCCTGAACAAGGCGCAGTCAGAACCCAGCTGAGAGCTTGCGTGGACAAGGAACGCGCGCATTACACAGGCTTGCTAGAAAGAAAGCGAGGGTGACATGGAATTGCACTGCATCGCGGCGATGCACTCTGCCCTCACGCGACGCTTCCCGCTGCTACGGCAGCTTGTGTTCCCCTTGGACCGCTCTGTTCCGTCGAGGCGCGCTCGTGCCCGGCGTTCTGGCTCGATTAGTACGACTGTATTGCGCATACTCCCGGACAACCTTCTGTGGCAATGAAGGGAAAGCTACGGGGGCGGAGGTGCTGCACACGTGTTACTGCGCCAAGTAGTTCGCCAGCGTTTGGCAATGCTTTCGGTTGCTTGGACCAGACGCTGAATCGAAGCAGCTTCTTCGTCGGACGGTCTCGTGTTTGCCCAGACGCCGAAGGGAAAAGCGGAAAAATAGGTAAACTTTTACATTCAGTGCTGCATGTTATCTTATTTACCTGTTGCTAACAAGGTGTTTATGTTTTCTCTTCCCCAGCTTAAACTAAGGTGGATGAAAACGCGGGACTCTTTTCAAAACCGCTCTCACACGTGCTTTCTTTGCCTTCGCAGCGTTCCCTTCAATTGCCACCGAAAGTTGTCCGCGAGCATAAGTCTGATGCGGCGAGAAAATCTAAAAATTGTCTGCTAAAGCATAAGAATAATTTGCCACCGAAAAGGCCATGGCTAGACGCGCGTAAGCTAGGAGACGCAAGTAAGTAAAACTAAGCAAAAACGAAGTCGCAGTCTAGCGAATCAATGCTCACGCATTAGTAGCAAATTCTCAGAATTTGTCACTTTATCATTGACAAATAAGGGGGGACGCTGTGATTATAAAATTTAAAACGAGCATAATTGATGTTACCTCATGCGAAATTCTTTCTTAGGCTTCAGTGACTTTCGAGGTCCCTCTTTGCGAAAAGTGCTGAATAGTGGGCTAGCGTTCCGGTTAATGAAACTGAACGCCGATAAATCTTTTATTAAATTTTGGTGGCGGTTAGATATAAAAAAAAATAGTAGTCCTAATACTTCTGATAAGCCGTGGACACTTCGCGTCTGTTCAGCTTCTGATTCGCTACTGCAGGATGAACCTTAGTTGATTGATCCAGAGTAAATTTAGGATATGTGAGGTACCAAACAGACAGAGATACTTAGAATATCCTGCATGTGCTGTCCGACTCGTCAAGTAAGCCACATTCGGAGGAAATTTTTTGCAATGTTATGCGAACATTTGGAAATATGTTAAAACTTGACTGTTATCAAAATATGGTAGATATATGGTAAACTAAGGATATCAACCTTGTAATACACACTTTACACTGCCACCAGTAATTTGCCAGGAATTTGCATAGCTATCCTAGAAGGATGGCAGGATGATATTGTCACGGCTCGCTGGAGACAAAAGCGGAGAGCGCTATTTATTCGAGAGAGTTAGGGCGAGCGCTCAGTCCAGACTTCTTCTCTAGCGCCTCGCTTGTACAGACGAGGTCGTCGTCTTTATCGTCAGCGTGGTTGGGCACAGATGGTGTCGCGGCATTTGCCCCCCTCCAGAAGGAGCATCGTCCCGATGCTCGGCGGGTAGCATCCGGTGTCCAGCAAACCACAGAGTGTCCATGTCATTCAGAAAAATAAGGTTTCATGCGCACCACGTGCAGTCTCAGGAAGGTCGTGACGGCGCCTCGAGGAAGATGGGCTGTCAGGAACTTCATAGTTGACGTCGCTAAGACGTCGTAGAACCTTGTACGGCCAGAAGTATCGGCGCAGAAGTTTCTCCGCGAGGCCTCGGCGGCGTACTGGAGCCCAAACCCAGACTCTCTGGCCGGGCTGGTAGACGACACATCGATGGCGTTGATTGTAACGTCGGGCATCACGGTCTTGCTAGCTGGCTATGCGAACGCGCGCGAGTTGTCTTGCTTCTTCGGCGCGCTCTGTAAAATCTGCGGCGTCAGTCTCGGAATCGCTGGAATCATGAGGAAGCATAGCATCCAGCATTGTAGTTACTTCTCAACCGTGGAGGAGACTGAATGGCGTCCTTGTTGTTTCTTGCTGAGCCGTATTATAAGCAAACGTTACATAGGGTAATATTTGGTCCCAGTTCTTGTGTTCCACATCGGCATACACGCACAGCATGTCTGCGAGAGTCTTGCTGAGGCGCTCCGTAAGGCCATTGCTTTGCGGGTGATAGGCTGTCGTCCTTCTGTGTGCCGTACCACTGAGGGTGAGTACAGTTCGCAAAAGTTCAGCCGTGAACGCGGTTCCACTGTCGGTTACGATGACCGCTGGAGCACCATGCCTCAGGACGACGTTTTCGATGAAGAACTGTGCGGCCTCGGCTGCTGTGCTGCTAGGAAGTGCCTTGGTTTCAGCATATCGCGTGGGGTAATCTGTCGCAACTATGATCAATTTATTGCCGGCAGAAGATTTTGGGAATGGGCCCACAAGGTCCATTCCAATTTGTGCAAACGGCGTTTCCGGTAGTGAAATGGGATGTAATAATCCGGCAGGTTTCGTAGGTGGCACTTTTCGTCGCTGACAGTCAAGGCACGTTCGAACGTAGTGCTTCACCTGTGCTGCGAGCCGTGGCCAGTAATACTTCTCTTTGATCCGTGCTAATGTTCTTGTGTAGCCTAAGTGACCTGAGGTAGCTTCGTCGTGACAGGCCTGCAAAATTTCATTGCGGAGAGGTTTAGGTACGACTAGCAGATATCTCTTCCCTGTTGAAGAGATGTTCCTCCTAAAAAGAAGTGTTCCGTAGGCAGAATGATGACACGTGCCTTGAGAACAATCTGGGCTTGTTTGTGGTGCGGCCTTCTAAGAAATCAATAAGTGACGCGAGCTCCTGGTCCTCTTGCTGTTGTTGAGAGATGGCGGCCGCGTGAACAACTCCCAAAAAACCTGCGGATTCGTCATCGTCTCCGCCTGACGACTCGATCGGCGATCTGGAAAGGCAGTCAGCGTCTAAGTGCTGCCTTCCCGATTTATAGACCACTGTCATGTCGTACTCTTGAAGCCGTAGGCTCCAGCGTGCCAAACGTGCAGATGGGTCTTTCATATTGGTCAACCAACAGAGAGAATGGTGGTCACTTATAATTTGAAATGGGCGGCCGTATATGTTCGGGCGGAACTTGGTAACTGCCCATACTACAGCCAAGCATTCCTTATCGGTGGTGTAGTAGTTCGACTCGGCACGTGACAATGTTCTACTCGCGTAAGCGATGACTCGCTCAGCGCCGTCTTGCCGTTGAACAAGGACGACGCCTAGACCTACGTTGCTGGCATCGGTGTGGATCATTGTCGGCGCATCCACGTCAAAGTGGTTAAGAACAGGCGGAGTTTGTAGGCGGTGCCGCAACTCGTTAAATGCCGCCTCCTGCTCCTCGCCCCACAAAAACGTGACATCTTCTCTGGTTAAGCAGGTGAGCGGTGACGCGATGCGTGCAAAACCCGCAATAAATCACCGGCAATATGCGCATAGGCCGAGGAAGCGTCTGACTGCCTTTTTCTCTCTAGGCCTTGAAAACTTTGTGACGGCTGCGATTTTCTCAGGATCAGGTCTGACACCTGTGTGACTTACTACGTGGCCCAAAAACTGTACTTCTTCATAGCCAAAGTGGCACTTTTCAGGTTTTAAGGTAAGCCCAGTGGACCGTATGGCTTGATGAACCGACCGTAGCCGTCTGAGATGTTCATCAAATGTGGCAGAATAAACAACGACGTCGTCTAGGTAGGCTAAGCAAGTCTTCCACTTAAGGTCTGAGAGAACAGTATCCGTTAGACTTTGGACCGTGGCTGGGGCGGAACACAAACCAAAAGGGAGAACTTTGAATTCATAGAGCCCATCAGGCGTTACAAAAGCAGTATTTTCGCGATCCCGCTCATCGACCTCTATTTGCCAGTATCCACTTTTTAAGTCCATCGATGAAAAGTACCGTGCATGCCGTAGCCTGTCGAGGGAATCGTCGATGCGTGGTAAGGGGTACACATCTTTTTTTGTAACCCGATTGAGCTTGCGATAATCGATACAAAACCGCAGGCTACCATCCTTCTTCTTAATGAGTACCACGGGCGATGCCCAAGGGCTTTTTGACGGCTGGATGACATTATCTTCAAGCATTTTCTTGACTTGCTGCTGTATTGCTTCCCGCTCTTTCTCAGCCACGCGATACGGATGCTGTCGGATGGGTATTGCTGCTTCCTCCGTAATGATGCGGTGTTTAGTCAGTGGAGTTTGACGTACTCGGGAGGTTGTAGAGAAGCAGTCCTTAAGATCGTCAAGCAGTTCCCTGAGACTTTGTTTCTGTTGCGGCGCTAAAACTGGGTCAACATCGCGACGGGTGCATGTGGCATCGTATAGGTGGTCGATTCTTCTTTTACAGCAAAGCAGTGTTGAACGTGGTCGATTTCATCAAAGTACGTCACAGCGGTGCCTTTACTGATGTGCCGGCGTTCATTGGTAAAATTTGTCAGAAGTACCTCTGTGCGACCACCGATTAGGCTAACGATACCGCGAGAGATGGCAACACCTTGGAGGAACAGAAGTGCAGTTAGTTGTTCGGCTACACCGTCCTTGTTAAATTGTTCTCCGCAACTGACGGAGACAAGACTGCATGATAGTGGTGGCATGCAGACGTCGTCGTCGGCGACACGTAACGATGTACGTTGGCGCTCTTCGTCTTGGCTCGTGTCTGTACTAGTTGACAAGGTTATCTCGCGGTCCCGTATGTTAACCACGGTGCCATACTCCCGCAAGAAGTCCATTCCGAGGATGAGGGATCTGCAGCACTCTTTTAACATAATAAAACTGGCGACAAAAGCTGTATTTCCTATCTGGAGTTGTGCAGTGCATTTTCCTATAGGTGTCACTATCTGGCCCCCGGCATTTCGAATATAAGGGCCCGTTCATTGCATTTTGACTTTGTTAAGCCGGTCTGCCAACTGCTCACTCATTATCAAAAAGTCTGCGCCAGTATCAACTAAAGCTGTCACGTAAGAGTAGGTCGGCACTCACAAATTCGTCGGCGTTCCGTTTCTTTCGTTGGGCTTCTGAATGCGCAACTCGAGAAGGCGTTGTGCATTATCGCGGCGATCAGTGCTTCCGAAGGTGTCAAGTAGCCGACGGCAAAATTCGTCCCACGTTGTCAAATGTGCCTCGAGGTTGTGGACCCACGTCCTTGAGCTACCTTCAAGAGCGAAGTACACATTGGAAAGCTTCTGGTCCGGACGCCACTGATTGAGCTTAGCTACGCGTTCGTTCTGGTCCAGCCAGTCTTCGGCGTCTTCATACGTGTCACCGTGGAAGCTAGTGGGGACTAGATTGCTTTGAATGGTCACCTGTGTTGGACTTGCCAGCGCCATTTCCTGAGTCGGTGAGGTCGCTGGCAAAGTTCCTTGAAAGAGGCCGAATTCCGGGCACAGACCTTGCAGGCGGCGGCTTGCGCGGTGCACAGGTGTCTCGACGCGTGGATGATGTCTTGAAGGGCTGGACGCAGGGCTACTCGCAGGAATCGTCCCTATCATTAGGTGATGATGCGACACCCAGCACGTCCACCAGTGTCACGGCTCACTGGAGAAAAAAGCGGAGAGCGGTATTTATTCGAGAGAGTTAGGACAAGCGCTCAGTCCAGACTTCTTCTCTAGCGCCTCGCTTGCACAGACGAGGTCGTCGTCTTTATCGTCAGCGTGGTTGGGCACAGATGGTGTCGCGGCAATATGCTCGGTACCTTATCTAAATTTGCATCCAGGTGAAGCATTGCAACGATATAGGCCCAAACATTTCATGCAGGCAATTTTTATAGAAGTTATACCTGGCATCAAATTTGTACGCCTCTTCTCTGCTCAATGAAGTTTGTTATAGATTGCGCTGCCCGCGAAAAGGGCGAACAAGGATATGTAGCCCTTCTCAAGTTATAGAAGAGATAGCCTGCTCATGTTTCACCGGTTTAAGAACAGTCACATGTCAATGCGACACAAAGAGAAACAAAGCTCAAGACGTTCTCTAGGCAAATTAAGCGTTACCGTGAACTATTGTGCTGAATAAGCGACGACACGTGCTTGCAACTCGCACAGCACGGACGAACGCTCATTCGAAGTACGCGTCTGCCGTGCACCTTCACATCTTCGTCGACGGATCCGTGATACCGGAGACTGGCTCATCCACAGCAGCCTGCGTTGCACCGGCCCTATGAAAGAGCAAGCTGTGCCGTCTCCCGGGGCACGCAAGTTCTACCGCAGCAGAGTTAGCAGGACTCCCCCTCACTGTGGACCTACTTGCAGAGGAGCTACCAGTGACCCAGGCAGCCATCTTCTGCGACTCCAAGGCGGTGATGTTCTGCCTGCAGAACCCTGACAGGGCTAGCCTTGGGGTAGCACTACTCTCTTCAAGACTGACGGCCCTTCAGGACGCAGGATGCTCAGTATCTCTGCTTTGGCTACCGGCACACGTGGGGATCCCGGGCAATGAAGAGGCGGACACTCTGGCAAAAAGTGCCCACCACTCAAGCGTCCCCCTCAGCCCTGCTGTAACGGCCGCAGACTTCTCGAGGCACAGGCTGCGCCGGCACATCATCGCCTGCCACCCGGACAAACGGGTATCCCTGGGCCGGCCTCCACGGCCTCTTCCACAGCACGGCCTCCTACGAAGGGGTGCCTCGTTGCTGCTCCGACTGCGAGTTGGCTGCTACTGGACGGCAGCCCGCCGGCACCGCCTTGGGAAAGCCACCTCGCCAGCCTGTGCCTCCTGTGGTGAACCAGAAACTCTCGAGCACCTCCTGCTGGCCTGGCCTGCCCTGCTCACCTGCAGCGTCGCGGTCGACTTCTGCAAGAGTTCAACCGCCTGGGGCTCCCATGTTCACGACAGGAAGATATCCTCTTCCCCTGTCGTAATCAGCTACAAGCCTTCCTAAGTGTCGTCGAGTACCTCGACTCGTCGGGACTCTTGGCGAGACTATAGGACATTTCTACAAAGACGGATGGCCTAACGGCCATCCCGCCACCTCGGGCTTCCTGATCGGCCACTACTTCGCTTCCATCTCTACGACCCTCTACCTTTCTCCCTCCTACCCTCTCTCTCTTTTAAGCCCATCCCCTTCACCCTGCTCGCGCTGAGCCGTGCTCCCGCATGGGTTGCAGAAAATAGCGCTAGCCTTTTCTCCTTCCCCACAAGAACCACTTCTCTCTCTACTGCACGGATTTCTACGATATATCTTCGCTGCAGAGGCTGTCCCAATAGTATCAATTGGGCAAACTTTCGTTGGCTTTAGTGTGCCCTCCAGCCGCGTACACACAAGCATCACATGATTCTCGCTTCATATTTTTACGGAAATCTTGGTGCTTGAGCACAGATAATAATGCACAGAATATATTGCATAACCATTCGAAAGCGAAGCCCGTACTACTGATTTGTATTGACGTGTGAGATGAAGATATCGACGATCGAGTCTAATGATTGTTTAGTTATAGTAACAGCGCTTCGTATTTTTGTTGATTTGTACTGCTTTAAACAGGGTGACTTGGCATTGTTATTACTGTCACGTGGCCCTGCATTTTAGTTGCTTGCATTACGTTATTTTTGTGATATAGCTGAACCAAGTTGAAACGTTATTCAGCTTCCTCTGAATCCTTTAAAATCTAAAGTAAGCTGAACATGCCATGCACTATTTTAGATTACGAAAGCGTTGCCAGCACTCACGAAAAGGCTGTCTAGTAACAGCCACAAATATTGCTTTTATTTTTTTAGTTATTGCAGGCAAAAGCAGGGACCCAAACTGCACCTAATATGATTTATTGTGTTCCTGAAAAGGGAGTATTTTTGGCGGCAATACACACGCGAGCTGCCTATGGATAAGATTTACGTAATAAATATGCGTATAAATAACCATCATGCATTGAACCAGGAACGAGTCAGGCACCATCACTTTACAAGCACCTATACGGGAAGACCGCTCTAAGAAAATAGGAATATAAGTGGTATATAAAATACTTACTCATCATCATTAGAGGCTAGAAAGATTAGAGTTCTTTAGAAAGCATAATATTCTTTGTAAATGTTTCAGTTCATCAAGGTGACTTACTAAGGTACACAAAAAGCAAGGTTGATGCGAACGTTAATTACTCTCAATGCCTTATATTAAATACTTTATCTGGCTGGCTTATTTCTTTCGCAATGAATGGGGCCAGTAATTATGCAGCGTAGAGGCATATTTGTTAGTGGTGTAGACACGTATGAAATAATTACTTGCAACATAAACGCCAAGGAGGGCGCTGCTGATAGGCAGGGACGGAACCGCGGGAGAACCCGACCTTGTGGTCAACTCGTGAAACAATACATTGAGAAACAACTCATCCACGGAGAATTCGGTTCGGTGTGTCTTGCATGCGACTGATTGTTCTATGCCAGACGAGTCTGCGATTTCAGAGGTTCACAAGCATACGATGAGTGGAGCCCTTCGCGTTGGAAATGAGTGAAAATGTTTAGTCTGGTCAAAGTACTAAGGTCCGTTTACAGCTGCCTATATAAACACTTCAGCTATAGTGAAATGCTTGAATCAGTGACAATAATGATAGGATGCAGGCTGTTCCGTAGTTGTTTTCAAGCCCTAGGGTACAAGAAACGAATACACGAGAAATATTCAAACGTTTCAATTGACCTCAAGCTTAGCGAACGAATTGTAGATAAGTTAGTGAACCAAGATGGCCGCTAGCGTCGGAGGAGTTGCACAAGGTGGGGTACGGTTGACCAAACCATTTACTTCTTTCGTTTACACAGGTTTTACTGAAAATGTTGCACAACATGAATGCAGTACCCACATTCACAAAGAGCTCTTACCATACAAGTTTTCCTAAGAGCAAATTTCACCCATTTCTCATGCTGGACGTGTAATTAGCTAATGCGACATGCCGATGGGAAAGAGCACTCACGAGTGGAAGGCTGCGTGAATTTGGTCTCAGACCCTGAGGACGTCTGAAGAGTGCGATAACTTGTTGGGTTTCGCTGTCCTACGTATGAGTTGCTCGGGGTCACATACATCGGCGTAGACCATTACAGAATGGCTTGTAGCACAAAATTATTTTTCTCCTCGGCATACAGCTAAATTACTCTGATAATGATGATCCCAATTTATTGGCACCCCCATTGAAACGGGGTGGGGACATTCACCTACCCCGCTTGAGCTAATCAGATATACTGTACGTGCTTTTATTTCCTGAATGGTTCTATACATATCCGTATTTTTCTTCTCTTCCTGAAAACTTCTCAAACTACTTTATAACTTTAGCTATGCCTGTAACGGATCCCGTCGTTTAAATCTCTGCCCTGCTCTTTTTTTCATCCATACTATAATGTATCTTGCAATTGTCGACTGTTGACAGGTTGCTGGTTCCGTCCCCTTTAAGTGAAAACGCTTCTTGAAGTTGCGCGCTACCTACGTCTCTGACTGGGTGATTCGTGGTGTCCGAATTTTTGCTGCAGGTTATATGTGCCTCATCATGTTGCAAATATTCGCTCCGCGAATAGACGACTGTGCCACATTGGTAGTGCGCTGTGAAGTTACTATTGTGTGGTGCTAAGTGAATCAGACTACACGCGCGTTGTAAGTTAATTTCGAGCACTTTGGTAACACGAGATGAAAAATCGCATAATGTTTTTGTTGCCACGATTGGTGGAATAACTAGAAAAAATGATATCCTCGGTGGGAGGGGGGGCGGCGACAACGATGTGACGTCTCCAGTACGTGCCACACGGGTCCGCTCTCCGTATCCTCCGCCCAGCCATCAACATGAAATGCAGTATAACTAAATGAATGTTTTATAATAATACACAGTAGCAGTAACATGGGTTCATTCATTATTTGCTCATGAGCGGCGGGTTAAGCGAGATATACCTACACCCTTTTAACGAGCGTATTATGAATTGTGGTTGACAGTTTAGCGTTTTATATTCTTACCGGCTACGTTGCTGTCGACTGTGCTGCTCAGAAGCAGCTCTGACTGTTCACCTGCAACAAACAGAGTTCGTCGTCTTTGCAGAGGAAGTACCAACGTTTCTGCTTTACTCATTTCGTGCCTTCTATATATAACAGCGATTTTGTAAATCATTGTGTAGCAGATCACTTAAAAAAGAGGTTTACATTGTCATAATTTTAATCTACAAGTCCATGAATGTCAAAGAAAGACAGGTTATTTGGAGAGAATATATAAATGCAGAAAACATCGCGTCATCTTTCGTCAGGCATAAGCTCCAACTCAATTTTTTCAGTTGTATTCACCAGAAATTTCTGTTAGAGTTCCTTCGGACTCTAGCTTGTTTGTAATAATGTAACTGTTTAAGAAAACATGAACAACATCTGAAACATCAAACTGAATAAACTACTTTGTAGCTTGGAAATTTACGCGCCACAAAATTGTCTGCTCTTCGTTTGGTTGTGCACTCAGTGCCTCTGCACCTTAAAAAAAAGTAGTTTGAGTGGCGGGGGGGCTTTCTTTTCAAAATGCGGGATTGAAATACGTCAATTTCTCCCCAAGAAATAGCTGTCACACATTATCATTAATAATGATTTAAATATGCGACTAGAGATATATACCATTTTTCTTCAAAATCCAGGAATGTTAGGTACTTCCAAGATAAAATTAATGGTGAATGACTCAGATTCCCGAGGACAAGTTCTTCATCGCCACTGAACTTCCAGAAGCTGCACAAGAACATATTCATGAACGAGAAATACCTCAATGGGATACTTAACAAGGGAACAAATTTACAGATAAATTTCCAGACACTCTCGTCTGATAAGTAGCTAGCAGGTATTCCTAAAGAAAAACCTGTTTACCAGCTAAATTTTGCCCGCACAAACAGTAGAGGGCATATACTCGGAGGAAGGTTTGCTGCATTATAAAACCATTTTGTTTTCAAACCGAAGTTTCGAATAAGTGTTCCTTTTTACGCGGAATGTTACGGGTGTCCCAACTAACTATACTACTCTCAATTTGACAGGCTTTGATAGGTGTCTACGTTAGAATTGAGGAAATCGCAGGGTATCCCGGCTCTTCATAGCAAGCAATTGACGCGGATAAAAAACATCCATCTGAAACAGTGTCACGAGAGACGAAAGAATCTCTGCTTACCTTTATCGATCAAGAACTGACTTTCCTCTGAAACACACACACACACAAAATGAAGCCGCTGTTAAGTGACGTCGGCATGAGACTAACACAAAGGCATGCACCCAATGAAAGTCACAGTCCTTGCTGTAATGAAAAAGAAAACCGTATGCCTGAAGAACAACCACTTCATTTACAGATCAATCACATGACCTAAACAAGGCGCTCAATGAGAATCAACGAAGACGTTTTGTAAGCATTTCGCTGACTCGTTAAACACAGTGGTGTGGAAGGAAGTACTGTGTAATTCTGATTGTCACTTTCACATTACACGCACAAGTTTGGATGGTCACCTGGCGTGCTCTGAAGGAACGGGCGGTCGTCGCAGAGATTCAGAACGCACTGCAAGCGTCGGTTTTCATCAAGTGTTGGTTGGTAGGTTTGAATGAATGCGACATAAAATAAAGAATATCTCACGCAAATGTTCGAATCTATTTAAAGTAGACGTTTTTATAATATTCTTGCTTAAACAAGCAACTTTCGCGCCTGCGTTGGTACACATACCTAATAAATGGAGAGCACGAGATGCCTATGTGAATTTCACATATATTTTAATCCGTGCTATGAATTGATTTAATTCATTTGCGCATGCGTACACCTCCGGACAGGCCACCATTGGAATATGAACCTGGCAACGTTACACGCTAGAACGTTATCTAGTGAGGCGAGTCTAGCAGTGCTATTGGAAGAATTAGAGGGCAGTAAATGGGATATAATAGGGCTCAGTGAAGTTAGGAGGCCAAAAGAAGCATATACAGTGCTCAGAAGCGGGCACGTCCTGTGCTACCGGGGCTTAGCGGAGAGACGAGAACTAAGAGTAGGATTCCTAATTAATAAGAATATAGCTGGTAACATACAGGGATTCTATAGCATTAACGAAAGGGTGGCATGTCTTGTTCTGAAACTTAATAAGAGGTACAAAATGAAGGTTGTACAGGTCTACGCCCCTACATCCAGTCATGATGACCAGGAAGTCGAAAGCTTCTATGAAGACGTGGAATCGGCGATGGGTACAGTGAAAAGAAAATACACTATACTGATGGGCGATTTCAATGCCAAGGTAGGCAAGAAGCAGGCTGGAGACAAGGCAGTGGGGGAATATGGCATAGACACTAGGAATAGCAGGGGAGAGTTATTAGTAGAGTTTGCGGAACAGAATAATATGCGGATAATGAATACCTTCTTCCGCAAGCGGGATAGCCGAAAGTGGACGTGGAGGAGCCCGAATGGCGAGACTAGAAATGAAATATACTTCATACTCTGCGCTAACCCTGGCTTCATACGAGATGTGGATGTGCTCGGTAAGGTGCGCTGCAGTGACCACCGGATGGTAAGAACTCGAATTAGCCTAGACCTGAGGAGGGAACGGAAGAAAATGGTACGTAGGAAGCCGATCAATGAGTTAGCGGTAAGAGGGAAAACAGAGGAATTCCAGATGAAGCTACAGAAAAGGTATTTGACTTTAACTCAGGTAGAGGACCTTAGTGTTGAAGCAATGAACGACAATCTTGTGGGCATCATTAAGGAGTGTGCAATAGAAGTCGGCGGTAACTCCGTTAGACAGGATACCAGTAAGGTATCGCAGGAGACGAAAGACCTGATCAAGAAACGCCAATGTATGAAAGCCTCTAACCCTACAGCTAGAATAGAACTGGCAGAACTTTCGAAGTTAATCAACAAGAGTAAGACAGCTGACATAAGGAAGTATAATATGGAGAGAATTGAACAAGCTCTCAGGAACGGAGGAAGCCTAAAAGCAGTGAAGAAGAAACTAGGAATTGGCAAGAATCAGATGTATGCGTTAAGAGACAAAGCCGGCAATATCATTACTAATATAGATGAGATAGTTGAAGTGGCTGAGGAATTCTATAGAGATTTATAGAGTACGAGTGGCACCGACGATGATAATGGAAGAGAGAATAGTCTAGAGGAATTCGAAATCCCAAGGGTAACGCCGGAAGAAGTAAAGAAAGCCTTGGGTGATATGCAAAGGGGGAAGGCTGCTGGGGAGGATCAGGTAACAGCAGATTTGTTGAAGGATGGTGTGCAGATTGTTCTAGAGAAACTGGCCACCCTGTATACGCAATGCCTCATGACCTCGAGCGTACCGGAATCTTGGAAGAACGCTAACATAATCCTAATCCATAAGAAAGGGGACGCCAAAGACTTGAAAAATTATTTACCGATCAGCGTACTGTCCGTTGCCTACAAAGTATTTACTAAGGTAATTGCAAATAGAATCAGGAACACCTTAGACTTCTGTCAACCAAAGAACCAGGCAGGATTCCGTAAAGGCTACTCAACAATAGATCATGTTCACACTATCAATCAGGTGATAGAGAAATGTGCGGAATATAACCAACCATTATATATAGCTTTCATTGATTACGAGAAAGCGTTTGATTCAGTCGAAACCTCAGCAGTCATGGAGGCATTGCGGAATCAGGGTGTAGACGAGCCGTATGTAAAAATACTGAAAGATATCTATAGCGGCTCCACAGCCACAGTTGTCCTCCATAAAGAAAGCAACAAAATACGAATAAAGAAAGGCGTCAGGCAGGGAGATACGATCTCTCCAATGCTATTCACAGCGTGTTTACAGGAGGTATTCAGAGACCTGGTTTGGGAAGAAGTGGGGATAAGAGTGAATAGAGAATATCTTAGTAACTTGCGCTTCGCTGATGATATTGCCTTGCTTAGTAGCACAGGGGACCAACTGCAATGCATGCTCACTGACCTGGAGAGGTAGAGCAGAAGGGTGCGACTAAAAATTATTCAGCAGAAAACTAAAGTAATGTTTAACAGTCTCGGAAGGGAACAGCAGTTTACGATAAGTAGCGAGGCAGTGGAAGTGGTAAGGGGATACATCTACTTAGGACAGGTAGTGACTGCTCATCCGGATCGTGATAGTGAAATAGTCAGAATAATAAGAGTGGGCTGGGGTGCGTTTGGCAGGGATTCGCAGATTATGAAAAGCAGGTTGCCATTTTCCCTAAAGAGAGAAGTGTATAATAGCTGTGTCTTACCAGTACTCACGTACGGGGCAGAAACCTGGAGGCTTACGAAAAGGGTTCTACATAAATTGAGGACGACGCAACGAGCCATGGAAAGAAGAATGATAGGTGTAACGTTAAAGGATAAGAAAAGAGCACATTGGGTGAGGGAACAAACGCGCGTTAATGACATCTTAGTTGAAATCAAGAAAAAGAAATGGGCATGGGCAGGACATGTAATGAGGTGGGAAGATAACCGATGGTCATTAAGGGTTACGGACTGGATTCCGAGGGAAGGGAAGCGTAACAGGGGGCGACAGAAAGTTAGGTGGGCAGATGAGATCAGGAAGTTTGGAGGGCCGACATGGCCACAATTAGTACATGACCGGGGCAGTTGGAGAAGTATGGGAGAGGCCTTTGCCCTGCTGTGGGCGTAACCAGGCTGATGATGAGGATGACACCTTCGCGTTTCGAGGCGGGACACTTGCGTGCCTGTTCAGCGAGGCACGCAACTTCTTCGGCAGCTAGAATGTGCTCTCGTCTAATGACACGCACCTACCACCGAGCCCTCACTGACAATGCACGTGGCCACGCAGCTGCTCTTTGTGACCACGTGACTGAGTAGTGGATGGAATTAAAGACAAAACCCGGGAAATAGGCAAAAGAAGTTACGGTGTAATCTACTTACCTTTCATACCCACTGTGCCACATTGACACGTGTATTTCCAGGGATTGGCCAAAAATGGGGACATAGCCAGTGGCGCATATTTAGTACCAAAGTTCTGTATATACATAGGAACGTATCTGGTGGCGCATACCCTGCTATCCATGTTGGGTGCTGGCCAATAGAGACCTGTAGCGAAGCTGCCTACTAAGCAAGAGAACAGTCAGTGAAAATACAGCGGTCCAAGCTCACTGTATATATCAAATATATCCGGTGTGTAAACAACGGGGAACCCCAAGCCCAGGAAAGGAAAGAATGAAAGCTGCGTTTTAAAAATGGGTGCCGAAAAAACGGCAGCCAAGTCGAGGGTGGGATAGATCGAGGAGTTGTTTGTAAATTAGGGAATTCGCAGACGTGAAACGGGGTTAACTGCCACATGACGAGGGTGATATGAGATCGCTAGGGAAAATTTTCTCCTGCAGTGCACCGAAGAAATAATCAGAGTAATAATAATGATGATGATGATAAAACAGCTCAGTGGGGATGACTGTTGCGTTCAGAGGGAAGAGAACGCTGATGATGCGTGTCCAACGCGTAGACGTTCCGAGTGAAATGAAAATAAGCGAAACCCAGTAAGTTTCTTATTGGCGACCATTGCACCTGGCCTAAAAACCTGGTGGACACGTCCAATATTCGCCTAATATGTCACGTGACCTCTAGCTCCAGTATTAGTGATGTAAAAAGCCTGCTTGTTACCAACCCTAAGCTAGGTAGCGGCGATGCTTTTTAAACGTCCTTTAAGTTGGTTGCATGTAATTAAAGAATATTTATTTGAAGTTTCTTGGACTTCGGAAAAATTCTGACATCGTAGCGCCGTAAAGAAGCAGGCAAGTATCCATGAAACTAAACGAATCCCAGATACAAATTTTTTTAGGCACTGCCCAACAAATAAGACTGCCATTGCATGGAAAGATAGTAACATCGGATCTCGCAATTTTCACTTTACCGCGCGGTATTTTCGCGGCAGGCACTTTGTACTAATTCTTTACTTACTGAATTATGGAAACGAAATGCTATGGCAGCATCTTCGTTCTCACTGTGGTGTTCATGCCCATTACACACATAAAATCTCACAGCTCGTCTATACGATAACGTTACGATTACTTTCGTGACATGTGGCTATCTCATTTTGAATGTAAACTTCGCTGAGGACTTTCACTTGAGCGCATTTTAGCAAAATAATAAACGCTTATCATCACTTAGGAGAGGAGGCTAAGAGAAAGTTTTAGCTTTGGGCAGCCTACTTAAATACATGGCAAAGGAGAAATAATTTTTCTAGGGGACCGCTATACAGAATTGAATGATGTTCTGTAAGGTATAATGCAAAAGTGAAAATCTAGAAACTGTTAGGAACGTACTTTTCAGGCCCTCAACTGTTTAATACAAAGTGTCCAGAATTGTAAAATTTCGAAAAGAAAACGCAACTAACAAGTTTAGAACTCTGTAGAATAGCGGTGAAATATAATATCCCGATTATGTAAACTAGACTTATAACATATCTTAAGGGAACAAGATTGATATATTAAACGCAAGTCAAAAGTATTACAAACGATGAGTGGTTGTACGCAGCTCTTGTAAACATTGTACCAAATCTACGTAGGCTTTAAATAATATAGCAAGTTTGTTTGTTTTTCTTTTTTCATACCAAAGGATGGCAGCTGACAGAACTGCGACATCATCTTTTTGCTGCAGAGCAACAAACTTGGCGTCTGTATTTTTTTTTTCAAGCTTGACATTTTTGGCAATTATTACTTTAAAATTATCATACCCTAAATTAGAATTGCGCTTCCTAGTAACACTGGAGTATAGTATGTTTCTTTTAAATGCAACACGTTTTAATAAAACTTGTGGTAGGAATATTTCAGAAACAGTCATTTCGGCGGTTTGCAAGCATTTCAATAGAAGGCATCGGAGTTGAGCCTGAGATGAAGCTTCCTCCTAAGATACTGCAGTGGCAGAGGGTAGTATAACGTACTAAACGATAAATATGTAAAATCCTCGGAATCACTGATACCAAAGCAAAATGAGTGTTTCAGGAAGTAACGCCCATGCCCTGTACCTAACCTACCTCGTTAAATAATTCGTACAAGGTATAGGGAGAAAGAATTGGATGTACTTGACTGCACTGATAGCAGTGGCAGTTTCAGTTCTGATATATTTGTTTGCCCTACCACGAGATGGCGCTTGATCTTCAGTGTCATGTTCGAATAGTCATGATTTATCAGTGCTTGTGTGATATGCCAAATGAACTGCACTTCCTGACGCCCCGTGACATCTTCTCCTGGCTGCCGTTTGCGAATCAGCGAATTGAAGAGACGGGGCTCGAACGGGCGCACAGCGGTGCTTTAAAGGGAAGCTTTCTGTCATCATCATCATCATCATCATATTTATGTCCGCTGTAGGACGAAGGCCTCTCACTGCGATCTCCAATTACCCCTGTCCTGTGCCAACCGGTTCCAACTAGCACCCGCAAGTTTCCCAATTTCGTCGCTTCATCTAGTCTTCTGCCGTCCTCTACTCCGCTTCCCTTCTCTTGGTACCCACTCTGTCGCCCTAATGGCCCAACGGTTATCTCATCTGCGCATGACGTTTTTTGCGTTGCTTTTGTGTAATTAGCGTTGCATTTACCTTACATAGTTAAGTATTCCCTTTGTTATGCTGAAGTATTGTAGTAAATGGTTTTGTAGTAAATGGTTTTATTGTAGTAAATGGCTTGCTTTAGCATTTGCGTGAATAAAAAGGAAAGCTTCGCACCTCATATATTTGCACGTATGCATAATACCCGCACAACATGTTTTTTTTTTTTTTTTCAAGCGGGAACGTGCTGATAGCTTTCCCACTGTGTGCCATGTCTTTTTTTTTTTCACGTACTACAATCAACTCACACTACTTTAGCAGTGCATAGTGCTACGTCCTAAACAGCTGGGGGCTATTATATTCCTCAAAGGAAACAAACAGTTGGCAACACACATTCCTTTCTCTTTAGTAGCGTAACCTACCCGTATAAATAACCACATGCATGTATGCAGCAAACCGATGGACGCATTCGCACAACGAAATGTCACACAGCTAAGCAACTGAAACGCATGTGCGAACCGACAAATGAGCAAACGCCGAACACAAGCATCGGTAACTCGATCGTCCCTACGCAGCAGCGTCCACCACTCACGCAGCCTAATGTCTATACCGAAGGAACTCAACTACGTCTGCTGAGGGATATTTGTAGCCGTAGCCAAACTACTTGCGGGAAGCTGTCAGCACTGATTTGTTCGTAACGGCCTGGAACGCACCGGAGTGGTCTCTATCCAACCACTGAATAATCACCTAAGAGCCCCATATATTTACGCGGATATCGCCTGTCAAAACTACCGGTAATACCATAACACAACGGTTGTTGCTTACCCATGGCTGCGCTTAAGTAGATCGGCAGATGAAGCAGATTACGTGCGCTCCTTGCGATTCGAAAGCTCGATACACGCGCTTCGGCGCTCGTGCAGCCTCGTCCTCGTCTTTACCGGCTGCTGCGGACGCTGCATGATGCGCACTGATCCGTTTTATTTTTGTTTGTGAATTGGAACTTAAGTATAGAATACAATGCGATCTAATACTGCGAATGCTCCCAAATGTCTCAGTCCCTCCCCCATCTATTTTGCGACTGCCCTCTCTGTGCTTCACAGCGGGATACGCTGGTTTCTGCGCTGGCGGTCACTGGCTGGCAAAAATTAAATGCAAGTATTGTTTTGCGCGCAATGTGCGACCGCGCGGTAGCAGCAACAGCTACGAGGGCTGCTTTGTACATTTCAATATCACGGGACTAAATTGAAACCTTTAAGGAAACCAATGCGTTATGCGGTTGCTGTATATACGGATCCCTTCCTATCCTCATCATCATCTTGTACCACTCTTTTTGTCCCCTTTTCCTTTATAATGTGCAGTGTACAAGGCCCGAGCATACTCGCTATGTCATACCTCTCTGTATTTCTAATAAATTATATATGTGTATATATATATATATATATATATATATATATATATATATATATATATATATATATATATATATATATATATATATATCTGAAGCGCGTATACACAAGATAATTAGAATTCTTGATTGCAGCTCGCGGCAGCCGCCAAAATATTCATAAATGACACGCTTTTTAGAACTTTAGTGCTTTTATGCGGAATCCAGAACACATGTAAAGCGCGTATGCTCCTGCACAAATAAAAAGAAATCTGCTGAATACATGTTATACCAGCGTGGTTATCCTTTACAAATAATCTGGCAAGAAAGATTTTATTTGAACAGCGCAGGGGAAATAGCAGGAACTGAGATAAATAATGCTATGCTAATGCTATGCTAATGCTAGTTGATATACAGAAAAAATAACAAAAAGAAAAGGTTTCATAGAACTTGTCTCACGACGAATGTCGACGCTAATGCGACAGGCTTTGAAACAGTGAGGTGATACACCGCATTGTGGCTGCAGAGAGGCGTCCGAGACCCATATGCCACCAGGGCTCTTCTCTCACTCTTCCCAATGAGCACGCTACAACGTCTATAGGGAGCCTCCGCCTAAGTCTGCGCATGGTGCATGTGCAAATACATGTTCATACACGATTGTCTGAATGGTCGTGATCGTTTTCCTCGTAAACATGAGCCTAATTCAAGCAGTTATTACTTTGAAGTGCGCTACACCGTCTGTCCTGCTATGGTTGGTCCAGTATAGTACCTTCGTTACCCATAGCTGGCAGATCCATACCTCCCACGTCAATACGAGGTTACGTTGACCAGCTTTCGATGTTCATGCGCATCCCTCAATTTTACCGTCATCTATCCCGCATCTCGGGGTTTAAACTGGTACTTTTGCCATGAAGAGGCAACCATAACATATTTCTTTCTTTCTTCCAACCGTCGCGGAAATTGTTGGCGAATTAGATCTCAGTAATTTTTGTTTACGATGACTATTCAAATTTGCTACATTTGGTGCTGCCTAGTTTCACCGTTGGCACAGAGCAATTTGCAAGAGGCCCACAGAATAACTGCAACGATTTCGAGACGAAAAAGATTATATACGAAGACGGAAGATGATGGCACGGTTATAATGTCTTGATGATGGCAGTGATCTCAACTGAAATGCTCTCGACGTATAAGAATGGATGCCGCATTCCATTGTCTGCAATAAATTAACTCTGCATAGATCACAGCTTTAGCTTCATTCACACAAACACAGGGATCATTGTATCAGTGCACGGACAGCGCGCCGGGAATGAAGTTCAAGGAACTGTGCAGAAGTGCATAATTTTTTAATCCTTTCATTTTGCGAGAAGTGTCGTTCATTTCAGATCGACACGTAAATCTTCCCCGTAATCTGCCCATCGTATCGTGTATTTTGCGTGATTATTGGTATTCGTTTGGATAGTAGATGCTGCAGATGTACAGACATTTAAATTGTACTTTTCGTGTGCGATTGAACATCAACAGAACCGTTGTGTTGTTGTTGTAAATTATTACTTCATTCTGTTATGCGTTCTTCGTTGTCTGCCACTTCTTTAAACTAATTCTTCGGTGAGACGTCCGCATAAGTATGCAAGAAAAAATTGTTAGATCCTACGCACTATGAGAATCTTCGTTATAAAAACATTGTGCAGGTACCTGGCTATCCAACATTGTTTTGGTTTCGACAAAACGATACCGGCGGATGGACGCATTCCAACAAGCGGAAGAGTTTGTGTGGGCTGCAAGCCTCCGTGTCTGTTTCAAATCTAGCACGACGACGAACACATTGAAGATGATCGTATGGCCACAACGTCACGATATCGAAGCCGAACGCTCCACGCGAGCTAATGAAATGCGAATTGTTTGTTTCTACATAGTTGGTGGACGAGCCTAATCGAAGGAAACACAGAGTGTCATGCCATCAGGAACTACGTGTTGCGCAACGGCCCCCGTCTATGGCTGTGCCATGTGTTCTATGTAAAATGACGATCACATTTGCGCTCAAGCGAATAAATGTTTAGGCTCGAATAAATTGGATGAGGAAGAAGTCGGTACAACGGCTCGCACAGCTCTTACGTAGCGTACTACGGACGTCATACCAAACGTCATACTCAAGCACTTGTAACAGTGATGCGTGGTCTCACACGGCGCATCATAGCACGAGCTGTCACAAGGACAGAAGACGAGCAAGCGGGACAAGGTTCACGCCCCGAGCCTTTCAAACAGCTGGGTGGCTTTGGAACGAGTGGTGCATGCATGCTAACATGTGACGAAAAGCGTCAGCTGTCGGTTTACTATTATGTCATTTTGTTGTACGGTTGTCTTGATTTTTTCCGCTCTGTTACATGCGAGGCAATAAAGATAACAAAGAAGCGATCGTGACCTAGAGGTTAGAAAACCGGGCTGCTTGTTCGACGGCAGAGATTTGATACCACTGTCGGTCACACTGTAGATTCCTTTATTGCAATAGGAATCACATGGACATTGCAAGCAAATTTTCACCGTCGTCGTAGCAGTCACCGTGAGGCTGCATATATTTAGGTAGATGTATGCTGTACACCATGCACGATATATGACATGCTGCATTTGCCGCACTATTCTACCACTTCAGGTGCTCACGCTAGTTAATAAATTCTTGACAAAATATTCCTCAGAATTTTCAAAATGGCAGCCCAAATACAATTGTTATGGAACACAACAGCGAGAGCGTATGCTGTTTATTTTATGTCTACTGAGACTATTACTAATAAATGTGTGGAGCCATAGTACATCTCAAACCTGGATGTTAGGTAACAGTGGTGGGCCAGCTTGCACTATCTCCGGCAGAGGCCCAAGGAGGTTCGAAACTGTAGTAACCTGCTGCGATAGGCACCAAGGTCTATCTAAATAGGTCGCGAAGCTTGGAACGAAAAACGCCTCTAAACGTATCAACAAGGATATCAGTTAGCGTTGCATGATTGAAGCGCGACTAGGTAAGAGGGGGACAAACACAGAAACTAGAAAACGTACGTGCAAAACAATACTCTAAAAGGTTCAACCAGAATACTGGAGTACGAATAACTTTACCGTTTCAGATATTTTTTTCTGCACTAAAAGAAAAAATCCTAACTTTTTTTCTATTTCACAATTTATTAGTTCTTTCTCCGCGAGCCCTACCAACCAATGATTCTGGCGCAAGACTTGGCAAAGCTGCGCAAGCCAGCTATTATGTCGTGAGGAATGGCGTTGCTCACTTGAACGCGGCGGTTTCGTCCGGGTTGTCTTTTTTCTTCTTGCGTATTTCTTGATAGAGTGGTGGGCGCTTCACTACGAACGCCGCGTGACGGAGCGCACTGTATTCCTTGGCGAAAGGTGCTAGAGCAGGTTCTAAAACGAACGCTTTACTGGCCGCGAACTTGCGATGTCGCCGTGGCGGTGCTCCGAGGAGGCACATGACGTCACAACGCCTGCCTCGCCCCAGATATTTCTTTTTCTCTCTCGCTCTCTAGTCACTACTGCGCATGCGCCACTAGTAGCACCGAGTTACAGGTTGCGCAGTGCCGCGCCTTTCAACCGCCGGCGTTTGGTATGACGTCACACCGTGTTCCTCGTCGATGCGCTCGCCTCCGCTCGCTTCGCCAGCTGCGTCGCATGTCTGATAACATGTCAGAGGATTCAAAAGGAGAGCTCGCGTGCGCGCAACCACAGTTGAGGCGGCAGGCTTGGACGGAGACCATTCTGATAGCCAGGAGGCGGCCTGAAACCATTATCGCAATGGAATGAAGAGGAAACGAATCACCCAGCAAACAGACGAATAGCGCGCCGAACGACTAGCTAAACGCCGCAACATAGCTAGACAACCAGACTAATCTCGATTTGCAATCAAGAATAACCAAGGCTAACCATGCTATGCCCTAGCTTTCACTACGTATATCCTGGCATAGCCGAGCTAAGCTACTGACGTGCTTCTCTCGTCATGACGATAAATGCGGAACACCCCGCGAAGAATGGTCGCGCTATGTTTGTTTACGCTCCATAACACCGGCTCCTAGTGTGCGATGGGCAGCAAAATTAGTAAGTGGAATGTAAGTGGAATAGACGGTTTCGCAAGGAATTACGAATCATTCTGTGCAAAGGATTCGCATGAGTTTCTATGCATTACGACTACGTACTGGTCATGATACTTTTCATCATTGAAACATGTTTTGTTTGGTCAGTTATTCGGTTACATTATTCAAGACGAATACAATTCAAGTTGATTTTGGAAGCTCTTTGGCAGTCTCATTTATTTCCATCGTATTCGCTCACCTTCCTAAGGAATCTAATAGAGCAACTACCGTCAATAACAACCTAATTACGCTCACATTAAGACATACGCCACTCTTAATAGGAAACGCTGGCGTATCCGCTGATGTGAACGCAAGCTCGCATCAGCCACAAAAGAAAATTAACTGCTGTCGTAGCGGCCGTAATGCCGGCCGCAAGAGGAATTCAAACATTTGCGCCAAGCAGCGTACGATTTTGACGTTACTGTCATTTCCTGTTGTGACATCACTTTATTTTGTTTCATTTTCTGCCTAGTATTAGTTGTCCCCGCGATACGTATATGGCGACGGTTGCAACGAGCCCCATTTTCTTGACATGTGGGCTTCTATGGAATCTTCGCTACCAGTTTACATATAGATCGGATGCACAATGAGACGCTAGCTGGTCGTGGAACAACGTTTATTGAAGGCACCGCTGCAATATATGTGCATATATATACTGGAATGGCAAAACGGGTTGGCAAATGGAACGCAGATAATATCTCTGCACAGGAGTCGGGAAGGGGGGAAGGGGCACACAAACGCGAAGGTGCCAGAGCATGCGCGCGCGCAGCTGGCTTGGTTGACGCGCAGCAACGTACAACACAGAGCTTCGCAATTAGAACTGCTGTATCGCCTTCCAAGTTATTGTCGATCGCCGTAGTGGACGCTGTGCAAGGTCAGTCGTTTCCGTGGTCGCGTCGACGTTAGGAGCTTGTTGCGTCGTTCGAGTTGGGTCGTGAATGTAGCCCGCCGGTTGCTGTTCAGCCTGGCCTCGGAAACTCGGCCGGTGCGGTGGAAGCAAAGCCCCTTAAACTTCGTAAAGTAGCGCCCTGCTTTGAAGACTGCCGCCTACTCCTCGCGCGGTCAGGCCGAGCCCCACGCCACGTCGCTATTGACCTAATAGCATCACGTGGGCCCTCGCGCCGGGCTTCAGCGCCATTTTCGCTCGAGGAGCGTCTACGCGGTCGCGAGAAGCGCATGTTGGCGACGTTGCTATGCTCGAACGGTGTAGGCGGCGCCACGGTCGAAGGGAGAGTCAAAGAGGGGAGAAACGAGGAGGCTCGAGTGGAGGCGTAGGAGCAGAGTGTCGCTGCTTTACGAAGTCTAAAGGGCTTTCGGTGGCAGTAGTGTTCCTGTATATGCTCCCGCAGGGAGCAGAGTTGCGCATAGGTCCGCCATCGTGCTCCAGCTCTGCAGTGAAGCCACTCCTCGCGCGCGCAGGAGCCAAATGCCGCGCGGTGTTCCGCCTTTTTCTCTAGTGGTCGCGAGCTACAAGCGCCAATTGTTCGCAGGCGCTGAGCAAAGGGCACTTCTTAATATATTCTACGCTCGAACGAGTCATTCGTGCACCCGGAGGTGGTGGGCTTCCAACCAACCGAAACTTTGTACGTACCTATGTAAACACCCATATACAAACACACACACGAACGTACAAATAGGGGGTAGGACCGCCTTCGATTCCCCAAAATAAAATACTCCCATGGCTCGAACAGCTCCAAAGTTCGCTCGCAAACGCGCAGTACGTTGCCACAAAAAGCGGTGCAATGATTTTCGGAATGCATATGAAGTTGTCTTATCATGGTCAGAAAGCAAGAAATGTTTTAAAGATTGTTTAAAGAAAACTTCAGACACGTAGGGTGGACACTTAGCGCATTTTGGCTGCCGAAACCAGCCGATTAATGACCGTCGCCAAGAGAGCTATCGTGCCTGCAGTTATGTCAGCGACCGTTAACAGAGCGTCATTTGTCACTAACCATCGTTCACAAGCTGCACGTTTTCGATACATGCAGTGCAGACACAGATTTAAGCGCATTTCAAATGTTCACATGCGCACATTTTAAGCAAAGCTTACTTTACGATTCATTCATACTGCAGACTAATCAGCTATTTAGTAGCAGCAAATCTGCAAGTAGAAAAAGATTCAAGATGCAAGAGCTTCTAGATCAAATTTATTTCATACAAGGGAATGCATGAACGGCTGCTGGCAGCAGGCCCAGTGTGCTGGTTCTTGGAACCTTGGGGGCAGAATTCAAAGAAACTGGAAAGGCAACAAGCTATTAAGAGTATACAACAGGTTATTTTTATTGCGCTAATCGCATCAAGATGGCCAACTTGCAGAGTAATTATTCACACAGTGCAGACTGTAATATGACAACACATTTTTCTTGATCTCTTACCACTCAGAGAAGAGCCAGTAGTTGAAGACACTGTATCAAGTCAATGAAATCACTTAAGCAGGCTTTGGCAAAAAGCCAGGTTACAAAGCTTTGTGACCTATTGCATCAGAGGCAAGGAAATTTTACGCCATTCAACAGTGCATTCACTCCACTCCCGGCCACAGGAAACAGCATTCACCAAAGCACAACGTAGATTTCCAGCATGTTTAATTGAACAAGTTTTGTTCCACTGGCACCGCGTAGAGCGCTTTACCGCCTTCCGTGCGGTTTGTGCAGTGTGGTGCGCTGCACCCCGTCATACTGGAATACAAGTGCCCGTACGATGTGTTTCGTATCACTTCACCAAGGTCCTTGACTTCACATCGTCGAATACCGTACCTGGAACCCGCAGCTGCTCCTCTGAACGCACGATCGACGGTCCGCTGATTGCAATGGCGATGGCACTGACGGAAACGACGAGTTCGCATGAGTTGGCGATGCGCCCGTAAAGTTGGCTTCGCAGCGGCGCGGATTATTTGACGTCATTTTTCGCGCTCGGCCAATAGCGGTGCGAGCGGCGCCGGAAAAGGTATGCGCAACTCTGCTCCCTGCGGGAGCATATACAGGAACACTAGGTGGCAGAGATAATTGGCGCCATCCATTAGGAAGGTGGGAAAGCAACACCGCTTCCTTTGCACGGCTTCCTAGATTGGCGCGCGCCCGCGCTCCCCGATCCAGGAAGCCGTGCCGTTTCCCCCTTCTATCAACTCCTCTACCCTTGCCCTCGCACGTAACTTTCTCACTTTAGACTGTCTCTGCGCGCGCCCGCCGGCCCGCCGCCAGCTAAGACCACTGCATGACGTTTCATGTTTCGTTATCTGCTGTTATCGGGAAGCGTGCGCTGCTGTGCATTGACCGGCGTGGTCAGTTTCGTCAGTTTCGTGGTCCCCGATAGCTGTGTGCTTGTGCTCTGGGTTGTTTCACCCGTTTCACGACTCGTGCATGGTGCACGAGTGGTGCACGAATACCTCCGAAACAAGCCCTACAAGGTTGTTCCGGGTGCCTAAAGACAACAGGTGAGCGCGTAGACCCCAGGACATCAGAAGGCGCATGTACACGAACGCGGCCCGGTCCATCTGTGTGCTCCATGAATCTCTGGGCGTCGTTGCGCCTTGATTGTGCTACACGTCCCTCTTACTGGTAGAGAAAGCTGACAAATGGATGTTCCTACTCATTGTCACCTGGTCTATGACTTGTTTTTCTGTGCCAAGTGTCATTCTGCAACTTCACTAAGTCGCCCAGCTTTCCATTCCGCCCTCAGTGCTTTTTCTGTGTGTGACCGTTCTACGAACGTACTAACAGCTGAAAAATTACCGTTTGTGTTTATGTACTATCTCATTAATTGCCGATGGGAAAACCGCGCCAACAAGCTTCACGTCTAGGCATGATACGCTTTCTTTTCTGGGAAAGCATGATCATTGCAAGTGTCCTATATGCAGATTATTGCAGTCCGTCTTTATTACACAAAGGTTTGACTTGGTGTCTTAAGGACGTAATTTTACTGCTAAGCATTGCATTCGTGGGGAAAGAAAAGTCGTGTTGTCTTATTTCACTTGCTTTGATTGAAGAATAGGCATTAGTGCGAATGTTTTGTATGTGCTGCTGCAAAAGCTCATTACCTTCCGCTCCACATTGCCACCGTTACTAAATTCGTGGCCAAGTGCAAAATAATGTGATAATGTGCATTTCCGTTTTTAGTACAATATTATTTTTGTTCTGCCATTTCTTTTTCCTTTTATTCAATAGTAACAAACATGTCACGCATTCCATATACTTTAGTGCACGTGTACAAGTAAGATCATATTTTTTTTAGAACGCAGCTCTTTGGCGTCCGTTCCTGGGTTTCGCGTCGTCGTCGGCGTTGTCGTCGGCCTCGTAACCAGCTCCGCCCCCCTTTCATCCCCCCAGCGCTAGCAGCGACCGACTGATACCGCTGGATGCCGCTGACGCCGCTAGAGAGTCAAGATAACGTGACTGCATAGAACACCGTCGCCGCCATGCAGAAAGAGGAGGAAAGGGTCCCCCCCCCCCTGTTCTTGTGTGGCGGATAGGGTGCTCTTCAGTTGCCGACGCGCCGGTTATTTCACGTAGGCCCCGGCACGTCGACGAATACGTGACCACCTTCCCACGGCTAGACCTGGTTCTTAGCGCTGCGGAAGCGAGGGTATCATATTGTTTGTGTCGGCATCGGCGGCGTTGTCCCTGAAACCAACTCCGCAGCTGGGGTTGACTCACTATCGGCGTCAGCGGCATCAGTCAGTCGCTGCTATCTCTTCCCTCCTCCCTTTATCGTGTTGTCCGCTTGCTGCGCGCGCTTCTGCCCCCATCGTTTGCCGCTGGGTGTACACGCCGCCCCCCTCCCCCCTCTTCCTGCGAGTCTCCGGTTGTCAAAGCGCCGGCTCGAACTTAATTCCTTTCTTCGCTCCTCCTCCAATGCAACCCCTGTGCGGTGGCAATCAGAGAGCCAGATCGGTGGCGGCGGATCTGTATATGTGCACCGCCCGAGCCGAAATTGCCGCTGCCGTTCGCCCTGTGCGGTGGCATTTGCTGCGCTCAAATTTCGCATTAGGAAGTAACGTAATCGTCGGTAATTTTTTGTATGGCTGTCAATCAAACAATCTTAGTATTTTCTTCTATTTTTTAGGTATTTTGCGTGTTATTGTTTTTGCCATTACCAGAGAATTTCCCTTTCATTAGTTCTCATGACTATGTCAAACACGTCGTCCAGTTTTGTGCAATATCTCCGTGAGTATATCAGAAGCTCTCAGAGCGCATATCGGAAGCACTCCTACACTTCGGTGTTTAGGGCATTATATAAAGACCTTTTATATGGGTGTTCATGAAAAGGCTTTCACGTTTTCTCGAGTTTTATTTATTTATCTGTTTATTTCACTGTATGCGAACTGTTCTGTTTAGTTGTCATGTACGTGTCATGCCTTTTCACTTTTATATTCTGAGCGTGTATAATACCAAGCTATGCAAAAAAAAATTTTTTTTTTCAGAAACTGAAGTCACTAAAACGAGGCGAAAGATCTGTTGCATTGGGAGTAGAATTTATGTATGTTCTGGCATATGCTGCCATACTCAAAGTATGGACAAGACTTCGTGCGTGCTAACGCACAAAGGATCCACGGCGCACCAGCTGCCAATTGACAAACAATGCCTTGGGTAGCAGAAACACGCAATAAAAAATATACGCACCGCGGACAGGCAAAAAGAAAGCAAAAGTAAAGGCGCGCGGGCCATGGCGAAGTGCAAAAAGGGAGCGGAGTGGGTCGGCATAGTAAAAAAAAAAAAAAGCACAGGCACGCACAATGGGGAGGAGGCACCGCGCGGCTGCTGTTCCTGTTGCCATGCCAACCTAAACAATCGTGTGAGCCGCCATTATGCTAAAGCATCGCCTTCCTGTTAGGGCCGTAAATGAACGGGACCTTGGCGCTAGCGTCGAAAGAACGTCTGCATCAAAACCGCCAATGTCAGCCATGCGGAGATTCACCCGTAGGGTTCAGCCACGGTCGTTGTCTCGTCTGCGGAGTGATGCTCTGGTGCGCCCGGGACCGTGCTTGTCGTGCCAGTCGAAGAGGAAGCGTCAGTTGTGTTAATTCTTCCGTCCAAGCGCTTGCAATTGTGTCATAACCTTTCATTCCAGTTGATACTTAATGAGGGTGGCGAACTTTGTCGAGATGGTGATGCACTACTCTGGCTAAGGATTCCACCTTTACCATCCTGGCTCCGGACGTAGACTGCACATGCCCTGGTGCCCACTTTGGGCTGGTGCCGCTATTGCGCACGTATACTCTGCTTCCTGGCCAAACAGCCCAGTAGTCCGTGCCTGCAGCTTAACCTGTGGCCCTGGGAGGCAAACACGTGTCCAGGCGCGAACGTAGCTTGTAGCCTAGGAGCAACTTCGAGGGAGGACTTTCCTTCTCTTTGGGGGGTTCGCCTGTAATTGAACAGCAGTCGTGTGAGGTTATCTTCTAGCGCCCCTTGTGTCATCTTGCGCAGCCCATCCTTCACGGTTCGAACCGCTCTTTCGGCCGCTCCGTTCGACTGCGGATGTAATGGCGCTGTATGCAGATGCGCAATATTATTTCTTGTTACGAACGTGCCGAACTCCTGACTTGTATATATAGTGCCATTAGCAGCCACGATTGTGTGCGGTATTCCGAAACGGCAAATCATGCTTCGAAAATAGCGAACAGTACAAGCTGTTTTCGCGTCCCTCATGGTAACCGCTTCAATCGATTTAGTATGCGCATCAATCGCCACAAGTATCATCTGGCTGGCTATTGGACCTGCAAAATCAATGTGGATCCGAGACCATCTGTCATATGTCTTGGGCCAACTTACTGGCGGGGCTGCTGCCGGCATGGGTAGATTCTGCACGCAATTTTCGCACTGTGCCGACACTTCCTCTATGTCCCGGTCAACACCCGGCCACCAAAATATTGACCGTGCGACCAATTTCGCGGCCAATGAATCCTGGTGCATTTCATGTACCAGCTGTAACATCCTTCTCTGTGCCGCAGACGGTGTCGCCACTCGACTTCCCCAGTAGACTACCTTATGAGCCCACGACAGCTCCAACTTACGGTCGCAGAACGGCAACAGCGACTTCTTCATTCCTTTAGCCGCTGGCGGCCACCCATGCAATATAAAGCTTGCGACACGGACAAACATTGGGTCCTTGGCCGTTAGCTCTTATAATTCGTGGGTTGTTGCAATACCTTCATCCAGGGCCTCCAATGGCAAGACGTATTCGGGTGGGTTGCCATCCAAGGCTGGACCAGTCGCCTCTACTGGAAGTCTGCTGAGGGCATCTACTGTCAGCAGTTGCTTCCCAGCCACGTACTACAGCTTGTACTGGTAGCCGCCCAGTAAAAGTGCCTACCGTTGATGCGAGCTGCCGCCATCGTTGGTGTCTGGCGATCAGGCTTCAGTAGCCCGAGCAAGGGTTGATGGTCGGTGACCAGGGTAAACTGCCGACCTAAAGGACAATGCCGGAAACGAGGCACGCCAAAAGTAAGCACCAACGCTGCTCCCTCCAACTGCGAATAATTCTGCTCACTCTTTGTTAGAGCTCTGGAGCGGAAACCAATTGACCTATGTTCCTTTCCTTCCAAATGAAACAGCACTGATCCCACGCCGTAGGGCTCTTGTCCCATACTACGTTCAGCTCTTTGTTAGATTCGAAATGGACCAACAGTTGAGCGTCCTTCAGGCTTTCCTTGGCTTGTTGAAATGCAGCGTGATGCAGTGACAGCCACTCCCAGTGCGAGTTCTTTTCCATTAGCTGGTACAACGGAGAGAGGAGCGTGGACATATGTGTGTCATCTTGCGCAGCCCATCCTTCACGGTTCGAACCGCTCCTTCGGCCGCTCCGTTCGACTGCGGATGGAATGCCGCTGTATGCAGATGCGCAATATTATTTCTTGTTACGAACGTGCCGAACTCTTGACTTGTAAATATAGTGCCATTAGCAGCCACCATTGTGTGCGGTATTCCGAAACGGCAAAACATGCTTCGAAAACAGCGAACAGTACAAGCTGTTTTCGCGTCCCTCATGGTAACCGCTTCAATCCATTTAGTATGCGCATCAATTGTACATAATACGTGAGTGTGCCCAAAAATGAACGCTACTCGGACACTCGGTCGTGGTGCTTGCATGGTAGCATCTACATTCTTCTCAATGCGATGCAATCCTTCACGATCTATTCCATGCCCAAGATACGTAACTGAAGGGTGTCTGCACTTGCATTTGACGGGACCAAATTTCACGCCGTGGTCTCGGAATCTTTGTAATACTTCCTTAAGCCTCCCTCCGCTGTCGCAGCTACGCTCCGACACTAGCACGTCGTCAGGTTGGCTTGGAGGCCCGGTAACCCTCTATCTTATCCATCTTCCTTTGAAAGATAGCCGGCGCTGAAGCTATGCTGAACGGGAGTCTGTAATAACAATACAAACCGCGACGAGTGTTAATGACTCACAACTTGTGGGACGCGCCGTCTAGCGGACTTGCTTGTACGCGTCCGTCAAATCCCCGCATCGCACGCCACCGGGCGGCTATTTTCGCGCCGTTTGGGCCGCTCATAGAGCCTAAAGCCCCTACATCCACGCGTCACCGCCGACCAGGTTAAGTACCGCCAGCCTGCCCTCCTCCTCCACGCTCCTTTCCCACTCACCCCCTCAGCTTCCGGCGTCAAGCGGAACTTACGTAGCTTCAGCTTCCTGTTCCGAGTGGAAGTGACCCTATGTTTTTTTAGCGTTGTTTACTTTCGCGTCTACGGAGAGGCTTTAATTGCACCAGCTGCGGTTGAAACTGTTAATGCGATTCCATCCAAGAACCACCGCCTACTGTAATCGGCGATCTGGTCGTGTTCGCTGCTTCGCGTCAACCTGCGACAAGTTGTGCCACCAGAGACAACGTACAGTGGAATTTAGTGCCTGGGTGCTTGGAGACCGCTCCCGTTTTTCTTGCATTTGGAAAACAGCGAACGCAAACTACTACTTCAGCGGAATACAACAGCTTGTCCCGTTTGAATTCTTCTTGTTTTGATGTATACATCCCCTCCAGCCAGCACGTATGGAGGGACTTTAGTGAAGGAGTTCGCGACGCCAACTTGTACGGCAGACGCATAGAGTTTATGCTGTTGATTCTGAGGTTGAACTTGTCTCGTACGGCAGATCGAAGGTAACGAACGTCCCAAGTGCGTGCACTGCGTGAAGAACTGCAATGACGTGAAGCTATGAAATATAACAAGTTCAAATTTGCGTGGAGGGCATTCAGTGACATGGTGAAAACAAGTGTGCTTTTCTTGTGCGATATGAGTGGAGGTGTGCAGTGAATTGGGGCGTGCGCGCGTGTTGTAACGCGTGCAAAGGTGTACGGCGAATTGTGTTAGTGTTGTGACGCGTGCAGATGTGTACGGCGAATTATGTTCGTGTGTTGTGCCCCAGCCCATGGCTCTCCGCACTTTGTCAGAGAAAGGGGACGACTGGCAAAGCGTGCGGGCGCAGCGTACGCAAACAAGCACGTAGATGCACACGAATGACGCTTGGTGAAATGGCTAGAGCGAGCTACTCAAATTAGCACCGGTTGCTAAGCACGGGCGTCTCACCATCGTCTGCAATCACAGTGGAAATTCTCGCAGCGCAACTCCAGGAAGCGTCAACGCCGGAACCGGAAATCTGAAAACCGGACATGCCGGAACCGGAAATGCCGGAACCGGATTTGGTGTCAGGGGAAAAGGCGGTTGTCGCTACTTAAGAAAGCGGCGGTGACGCGTGGATGGAGAGGCTTTAATAGAGTCCAACAGCTGATTTGACTGTAGCGCGCCAAGCGGATGGTATTAGCATCTTCCGGCTTCGGTATTGGGCGCGCGCGTTTTGAACGCCCGTTGGTACTCGCCACGCCGGCTCTGCTGATAGGCACGGCATTTTTTTTTGCTACTACTGCTGAACCACGCGCGGCCTTGGCGCGGAATCATTTAATTATTAGGCAAAAATGATTGCGAACGATCTTTAGAAGCCTCCACCGAATCTGTCTCACGTGCAGTTTCATAAGAAAACGCAAGACGTCGTCTGAAATGATGAAATGCTCATTTAGCTCTATATAAATGCTAGTTCCGGGCTTCTTGTGCATTCATCCAAAGTTGTAGCACCAGGTAAGCAGCATTTGTTGCCGTACGAAGCTCCACCGGCTGCCATCAGCTGAAGAAAAGTAAATTACAAGCAAGTATCTTTTAGGTATCTGGGTCGCGTCTTGCTGCACAACCATAACTGTAATCTGCCTTGTCCGCATTTCCTTTGCTTACCGCTGGGAGCCCGTCACTTCTAAGCCACGAACGGCATGCGCGTTATCAGCGTAACATACCAGTCTCAACAGGAAAGTAGAGAGCGCCTCGTTTTCAAGAAAGGAAATGGAAGCAAGACAGATAACGGTGATTGTTGTGTGTCAAAAACTTTGAGGACGCTTAAGCTTCGGCTTCAAGAGTGGAACGCCATAGCGTTATCGCACCCCATTCGCAACGCCCACTAATTCGCTCGGCATGCTCTTGAGTCACACAAAGACGAAACGTAGGCCTGAGCAAGCGGAAGGAACCAAAGAACTCGGTGTCTCGGAGAAAGAAGCGATCTACGCGAGCCGAACGTCGTGATCGGCAAGGACAGCCGGGCCGCGCCGCGCCATGAAGGCGGACGCGATCACGGGGCTGACGCCTCGATGGGATCGTCCTCTATCTAGCTTGGGAGCACCACGCAGACGCATGACTCCTCGCCTGCAGCACCGCACACATAGCAGGAGACATAGCACCAGACCCGCTACGGCGCAGCGATCCTGTCAGAGGCGTCCCGCATCCTACGCTGCACTTAGGAATCGCGCTTTGGGCGGAAAAAGGAGCCGTGTCGCCTAAACACGAGGGTTCCAGTGACGCAGGCTGGAAGTTGGAAGTGGAAAGAACGAGAAAACTCCACGGGAGTCTGTGAGAATGAATTTAGAGTCGGGGTGGGAGGCTGCGAGGGCGATCGCCACCTCCTCCGCATGCGTTGAGCTGGGTGCTTTGAACGAGAGGCCGTCCACTTGTCTTTCTTCGTGCATGATTGCAGGCGTGTACCATCCCCCCCTGGAGAGGCTGGAGCCTGCAATATCGACGTAGAAGACGTGTTTCTTAGAGCCATAGTGGCGGTGCAGGGCATCCGCCCGCGCTTGGCGCCGGTCATTATGGTCCTCCTTGTTCATCTTAGTTGGAAGGGGTCGAACGTAGAGGGCGCGTCTCCACAGTTCGGGCACTCCAACCCTTTCCATCGTATGGTGGTCATGTTTAATATGTAACCGGTCTAAGAGGCGGCAACCGGACACGGTCTGGGCGAGACGCGTGTATTGGTTAACGAGATGCGACTCGGGAATTTCCCGATAGGTGTTCACCACCTCCAACGCGAGAAGACGCGCGTTGGAAGTGGAGATCGGGAGGTCGAGGGCTCTCTTGAGCAATTTTCTGAGTACAACCTCCAAGCAATCTTCATGTTTCCGTAAGCGTAGGTATGGGTTCGAGTACAGTACTCTACTATTTACGAAGGCATGTGCGAGCCGCACGGCATCCTTAATTCGCAACCCTACTCGCTTGTTGGAAACGCGGTGAACCGTCCGGCCCACTTGGTCGCCGACCTTGCGGAGTTCGGGAAGAGTTGTGTCTGCCTTGCGATGTTGATTAATGAAGAGACCGAGTATTCGAATCTCCTCCACTTCTCTAATGGGGCCACTGGCTAGAGAAAGCTGAACTGAGATTTTGCATTTCAGAGAAGTTCGAATACGCACAAATTGAGACTTGGAGGCCGCAGTACGTGGAATAGTGGTCTGCTATGTTCGCCGCTGCTTGCAGGCATTCCTCCATCTCTCCTATGTTTCCCGTAGTGGCCCAGATGGTGATGTCGTCTGCGTACAGCGCATGCTGAACACCATCGACACCCGCCAGCTGTGCCGGGAGGTGTGCCATTGCAATGTTAAAGAGAAGCGGGGACAACACAGCGCCTTGTGGTGTGCTCCGTGTGCCCATTTCAAATGGGCGGTACTCGGTCTCTTGTTGGCGTGTATAGGCCAAGCGGTCCGTTAAGAAATGTTTGATATAGTTGAATGTACGAGCACCGCAGTTGGTCCCGCTAAGATGTTTTAGTATGATGGCGTGCTTATCATTATCAAAGGCGCCCTTGAGATCGAGTGCCAGGACTATCTTGTCGTTATGTGAGTTCTGTGAGTTCGACGATCTCGTGATGAAGCAGTAAAAGGTTTTCTTTTGCCGATTTATGAGGTCGGAAGCCGAACATGGTGTCGGCGAAGGTGCCCTTGCTCTCGATATAGTCCGAGGGGCGGTCACGGACCATCGTTTCCACGAGTTTCCCTACACATGAAGTGAGGGAGATGGGCCGGAGGTTGTCTATGTTCACCGATTTTCCCGCCTGCGGGATAAAGGTTACCAACGATGTCTTCCAATCGGCTGGCACCGAAGTATCCCCAGTCCAAATGGCGTTGATGTATTCGAGTAGGGTTTCATACGCCCGATCTGGAAGGTTTGCCAATAGTTTGACTGTTACGTTATCCCTCCCGGGCGCCGTCCTCTTGCGCATTCGTGCAAGAGCCGCACGAAGGTCGTGAAGCTGGAAAGGCTTCCATTTCCGGATTGTCGCAGCCTGAATACGAGTAATCCATCCCTCGCGGGTCTCGATCCTGATTGAGGTATTGTGAGCGCAAAGCGTTCGCTAGCTGCTCAGTGTTTCCTTCAAAGGGGACGAAGCCATGTTGATTTGAAAGGAGATCGCCTTGCAGAACCGGCCCAGGTTCCGTCACCTGCAGCGGGAGCTATTCCGGTTTCTCCGAGAGTTCGGTTAGATCGATTGGTCAGGTGAATTCTGATCAGCGGTTCGCGTCTTTGAGGGGTCCCGTTCGGCAGAAAAGCCGGGGGTTTGACTCTAGCGATGTCTTAATATTGGCCGTCACGACGGCCGTAACCGTAGCTGTGACGGCCTTGAGAAGGCTCTCTTGGATTTGGCAAAATTTGATATCTGAGCCGTTAATTCGGCAAGGGCGTTTTCGAGGGCGGTGAAACGTACGTCATAACTAGAGGGTGTCAGGTCTGCTGGCAGCACTTGCATCGGTTCCGGAGCTAGATGGGCAGGGGGCGGGGAGGAGCGAGCCGTTTCTAGTGCGTGAATTTTGGCGTTAAGTTGAGCATATTGTGCCCGGAGAGTCTCGAGCTCGCGGCGGAGGTCCGTGACGTCAGTATTAGGGGGGATGAGGAGGAATCTTTGGTGAGGGAGAAGGTAGGGGAGTGCGGGGAGGTGGAGGAGGCCCATCCTGACTGCCTACCTTGGGCTTAGACGTATTCTTTGGTGCGCCAAACGGAGGGCCCTCGAGAGCCGTGAAATCCCCCTCTTGGAATGTAGGGGCGTCTGTATCCCGTGACGCTTTCGGGTTATTGACTGAGGAGACTTGGGGGCACGTCAAGGCAAGGTGCCCGCCGGTGGCGGTGGTCCGGTTGTGCCTTTCGTCATCTTGTTGCTAGTCGTGGGAGCTTTTGAAGTCGTGTCAGGACCCGAGGCCACTGCAGTCCGAGGTTGGGTTCCTTGACCGGTCGGCTTTCCCGGTTGTTGCAGCCGTCGAAATTTGGCTTTGCAGTTCTTCGAGCCCGTAAGATGAGCGCCACCGCAAACGATGCAGGAAGGAGTGCACTCGTGGCGCGCCATGTTGCCGTCTTCGAGGACTGCGACCGTTTCGCCGCAGTGTCCACAGCGATTGTCTTGAGGATTCGCGCATAAGACCGGACAGTGACCGATGGTGCCGCCTCGGAAACACGCGGGAATAGTCCGCTTATATTCGCGCACCACAGTCACCACACTGTTATAGTGCATGTAACGCGGTACTGTGTCCCACGAAGGTGAGCAGGGCAATCGTCGACTTCTCCAGCTTGCGGATGAAGGCTATCTCTCCTCCGTGCCACTGGACTTTAGATTTCAGGGTGGTACAAGTGCCCTGCTGATGGACCGTAATAATCCCCCTGCAGACTTCACCGTTGACTTTGGCGTGCCCAACTACCGCGTTGGGGCCTTTGGAAGCATTGCGTGTAAATTCACGAGCGAGCGCGTTCGCCAAATTGACGTCTTGAAAGGGGGCAATGACGATATTCTGGTCCCAGATGGGCCAGAAACTAAGAATATGCACCGAAGATGGATTTACATAGGTAGAGAGCAAAGCCCCAAGCTCACCGTTCTGCAGGGTTGTCTTCAGGAAGATCGTCACCCTGCGCTTGATGACAATCGTGAAATCTTCTTTGCGGAGTCGAGCCATGGCGCTGGGTCGCCATTTCTTCAATCCCACTGCTTGCGAGAGCTGAGGGTTGGACTTTTCAGGATTCGGAAGCTCAGAAACGCCGGAACTCATAGAGAGTCCGTTGGCCGCCGAAGTGTTCGAGCGTTGCTGGCGTTTACGAAGTGCCACCAACGAGAAAAGGCCTTCATTCACTATCTTCTCCGTCGGAGTGGAAGTTTCAAGCGAAGACGGGGGCTTCTGCGATGATTTGTGACCATGTCATCATCTCGGGATCGCACCCGCGCCAAGCAGAGACCGCCATGGCGGTCGTGGAGAACGATGGAGATTGAGTTCGGGGCGTAAGGCTAAGTTGGGTGAAGTGGGGGAGACAAAAATGGGGCTAAGCCCCCCCCCCCCAAAAAAAAAAAAAAAAATGACCCACCTGCTCCAGAGCGCTATCTTCGGGCGCCGGGTGATGTTATCCGTCTAGTGGAAGCAAAATTTCACGGGGTCCCTTGGAATTTTCAGTAAACCGGAGGAAAATTGCCGGAGCCGATGTGAGGCGCGTCCGCTTGCTCCGCGCTCAAGCAGTAGTATTGTATCAATGCAGCATGGAGGTGAGCGGCCGCAGAGGAGATAAAAATGACGAATTAGTCGTCTCGTGCTTTGCAGTTTTATAAGCATAGAGAATTAAGTGAAAAACGTCATCCCGGTCCTTTTGATCAGAAGATGCGTACATGGCCAGTATGTTATTTATAGTTCTGTTTATATGTTCTACAAGGGCATTTGTCTGAGGGTGATAAGGCGTTGAATGGCGGTACTGCGAATGGCAGATACGGAGGAGTTCTTCTATGGCGTCTGACGAACTGACGACTGCGATCGCTAATGAACACATGGAGGACCATGCCGAAGAACAATGAATCAAGGCCAAACCGTTGCAACGCACGCAGCTGTTGAAGATCGTCTGGCCGCCATTTCGGCGTAACGGGTCAGGTGTCAGAAACATGCACTCGCCCATCAGCTGTCGTTACACGATCGTGAAAATGGGCCCAAAATATCGATACCGAGTTGTTTAAATGGCAGACGAGGAGGTGGCTGAAGTTGGAGCAGACCCGTCGGAGCCGTGGTAGGGCGACTGCAGCGTTAGACATTATTAGCAACTAGCGACGTATTGCTTCACCGTGTCCCTATTCCGGGCCAGCAAAACGCTCCTGTGTCTGGTTCAAAGTTCTGATAAACCCAAGGTAGTCAGAGGTCGCATCGTCGTGCATCACCATCAGTATGTAATGATGTATGTATGTCCGCTCAGAGTTTCGGCGGCACCACCAGAAGGAAGCGTGCGCCATTAACCGTCAAGGGTCGTCAAAGCGGGCCGTCAAGAACAAACAATTGTGGCTCCTTCAAGCGATGCAGCTACAATTAGCGGTTCCAAACTAATATCATTTTATTGCTGTACCTTGAAAGTCCATAAGCCTGGGGACGTACATAAAAATTACCTTTCTCACATTCCCTCGTCGTCAGAGGAAGGCGAGATAGACAGAGTCTGCACCTGCGTGGCGACTTCCAGATTTGTAGCAAATAAAAGTCGTACTCTTGCAGTCGAAGAGCCCAGAGTGCCAGTTGAGCACTCAGGTCACGAAGATTCCCCATCCAGCATAATACGTGGTGGCCGGTAACGATAGTGGACGGGCGTCAGTACCTACAGGGCCGAAATTTGTAGACAGCGAAAACAGCTGCCTAGCATTCTTGTTCGGTAACAGTGTAATTGCATTCCACCTTCGTCAAAGAGCGACTACCATTAGCCATAACGTATTCAGCTCCTTGATAACGTTGCACTGGTACAGCTCCATTGCCGAGACGACTTCCATCAGCGTGCACGTCCGTAAGCGAGGCTACATCGAAGTGACGCAGTGTGGTCCCCGACGCTAATAGAAATGTTACTGCCAGAACGCTTCGTCGTAAGCCGATGTCCAATAGAAGGGGATGGATCTTTACAGAAGACATATGAAGAAGTACATCAGGTCGACGAACCTTGGCACGAAGCAACGAAAATAAGAGCAAAGGCCTATGAAACTCCTCAGCTCCCGCGCTTACTTGGGTTCTTCGTAGGAGCTGACTGCCTCAATATTTCGTGGATTTGGCCTCATACGGATTTTGTTGACAAGATGTCCAAGTACTAAGGTCTCGGTTTCGCCGAGCCGCCAGTTCTTGGAATTAAGGATCAAGCCGGCTTTTTCGATATAATACAGAGCGCGACGGAGACGTCTCGCACGGTCACTCAAAAGTGCTGCCGAAAATCACCACATCGTCGAGGGAGCACAATCAAATTTTTCATTTAGGTTCTCGGAGGATAGTGTCCATAAATCGTTCGACTGCTGCCGGCACGTTACAAAGGCCGAACCGCATATCATTAAATTCATGAAGGCCGTGTTGTGTCGCGAAGGCCGTTTTCTATTTATCATCTTGATGCAAGGGTGTCTGATCGGAGATACAGTGATGAAAATAAGCTGCGGAATGTAGGCAATGGGTGATGATATGAATGCTATGAAGCGGATATGCCTCCTTTTTTGGTGACTGCGTTTGGCTTCCTGTTATAGCACAGCACCACCACGATCCATCATATTTTCTTACTGAGGTTAGTGGTGCTGCCCAGGGAATAGATGACTCTGAAACATTTTTCCGTAGCATGTCTTTCAGCTGTTCAGCGATTATCGAGCTATCTGTTTAATACACGCGGTAAGACTTTTGCCGACTGGGATGTCCACATTCGATGTCAATTCTGCGGCGAGCAGGAGAACGCGGGAACGAAGTTTGCTTGTCGTCTTGTGTCAAACGGAACGCAGAAAAATGTGCCGGGAAAACATTTGTGAGAGCGTGGCCCTCATGTGAGGGCAGCGACTTGTTAATTCTCTGTAGGATCTGCTCTTCAGAAGTGCTTCGGTGGGGATAGCTAGTAGGAGAGTGCTCGTCGCTTAGAACACTAATGGAGCGGTACGTGTTTTCGTCAAATTCAGCAAACTCCATATCGTGCGGGAGAACAGCAGGGACCGAATAAAAATTGAAAGCCCACAAATTGGAGGCATCATTCACTACTGTACCCAGATAGCGTGCCACAAGTGCATCTTTATTCGCGCAACTCGACGAAAGTGGTTGGATTTGCGCTTAAAACGATAAGAGGTTGGTAGTAGCGACACACGTGACCGCGATCAAGGTGATAGCAGGAAGTTGTTCGAAACACAAAATAGTTTTTCTCTGGTAAGAATGTGTCGGCAAGAGTGGAGACAAGCGCGCTATTTAAAATAATTTCGTCTGTGCCACAGTTACCGGAAGCACCTCCAATACCGAGAATCCCATCATGAGTGCACTGCGGCAGTACGAGAAATCCTGTTTGAAGGTTTCCTTTGATAACACACTGGCAAAACGAATACCAAGGAGAATAAGACACTATCCACTAACACCACGAAACGTCCCACCATCATTCCATGGAAACAATTTTCTACCCAAACTTTCTTTGAAGTCACCTCTGGGCCGAAGCGGTGGCACTAGTATCGACTAATGCATTTGCAGGCATACTATGCATTAACACAAGTACTTTGTTCTTCAACATCACAATAGGCAGAGGAGTATTTCGCATCGACGCAGATTGTCCGGCAACCTTGCCTCCATCAGCAGCGCAGGAAAGTGTCGCCAAGGTGGTGGTGACGGTGAACGGCGCTGGCGACTGGTTGGTGGCGTCAGGCTGCGCTGTGAAGCTGGTGAGTCACTACTGTTATAATGACGGAAGACATTCCTAGGTGCCGAGCTTGCGTTGCTTGCAGCGGCAGAGTTTTTCTGCCAGTGGCCGTCATAAATGTCGTATTCACAATTAGGCCAACTCGGCGGGCCATATCTAGTCTTTCGGCGCTGATTAAAAAAAAGAACAATGTGTCCAGGGTGATACAGGGTGATCTTTTAGCTGCACAAAATTTACACAAAGAATTGGCTGTGGCAAGTAGCACAAATGTAGCCCTTCATCTAATTTAATCGATAAGCCAGCCATTACTTCTACTGGAAACGAAAAAAGCCTAATTATAAAATTCACATCATTATGCTAGTCAAGTTTCTAAATTACTACCTCACGGCACATATTTGAATCTACGAATTGTAGTATGCAAGCGGGATATCGACTTAGAACGAATGTTAGGGATCCCACTGGTGTCGAGATGGGCGCGGTCAAACTTGCCGAAAAAAATGCGCTGTTGTTCAACTTACTTTATTTTAGAAAGCGCTGTTTTGTGCATTGCCACACAAAAGTAACTGGGATGCCAATGCATTTGGTCGGATGCACTAAAAATAACTCGGAACTGGCGCAGTCCTGAGAACTCGTTTCACTTGGATACAGGGTTCATTATGACAGTAACGCGAATGGTTTTATTATGACGTGACTATCCATGGTAGTGCGGTAAACTCAGTCGGGAAATGTGGTGAGGGCTCTGTTCTACACATGTCCACATTTGCGGTACATGCGATAGTGACTGAGGACCTGCAAATGTGTATGGTGTGTACGAATCTTGTGCCGAAAGTGTTGACGCAAGGTCAGAAAGAACTTCTGGTTTTGCACTGTCAAGAATTGTTCTATTTGATTCAAAATGAGCCGGATTATCTTGACTCTGTCCTAACAGGAGACGAATCCTTGATGTTTGAGTACGACCCAGAATCAAAAAGGTAGAGCACCGAGTGGCACACAAAACACCCCCCCCCCAAAAAAAAAAAAAATAATAGGAAAGAAATAAAGCGCGAATAAGCAAGTCTCGCATCGAAGCGATGCTCATTGCCTTCCTGGATGCCCGAGGAGTCGTCCATTCTCAGTTTGTACCACAGGGAGCAAATGGCAACGCAGGCTTTTACCTGGAGGTGCCCAAGAGATTCAAACGCCGGGTCATGCGTGTGAGGTCTGACATCAAAGACTCGGCCAAGGTCCACCATGACAATGCCCCCAGCCACACGTCCTTCATCGCTACCAACTTCCTGGCTCGGAGCAGTACCCGGTAGGTCCCCCAAGCTGCTTACAGTCCCGACTTGGCTACGTGCGACCTTTCTTTTGTTTCCCCGACTGAAGAAAGAACTGAAAGGAAAGCATTGCGAGACCGTGTAAAACATCCAAAAGCATGTTACAGCGTTCCTGAGAGACTTCCAGGGTGCCTTCCAGGCGTGGTAGGCACGTCTGCACAAGTGTGTTGATGCAGGGGGAGAGTACTTTGAAGAATTTTGCCCATTCGTAAAGGTCTGGTTGTACAGGTCCGGTCAATAATTCTATTTTTCCCAGAAAATGCGCATTACATTCACAATGGACCATGTATACCTTGAGAGCACACAAGCTACAATTCGTAAGATGACATATGTGCCGTGAAGCTAAAAATGTCACAGTTTCACCGAAAAAGTGAAGCACCGATTGCAATAGCAAATTAGTGGATAGCTGTAGGAAGTATGGATAGTAGTGTTAGCGGCCGTATAAACTTGCAATGACTCGCTTACTGACTAAATTAACAATGATAGATTATGTAAGGTTGACTGAACGTGGACGTAGGAAGAAACAGACACACCTAGACACCGCTGTCTTTATGTGTCTGCTTCTTTCTATGTACATGTTCAGTCGCGCTGATGCATTTTATCATAGATTCAAACCAACTAGCCGTCAAGCGTGTGTGAACTAAATTGACAAGCACGGTTTCTTCCGCGCACACGTAAACTTGAACACATCTCGCTCGATGAGCGCGGAAGCTCACTGTCAAAGTTCTGTAGGGAGGAATCGCGGCAGCAGCAAGCGACTTTACCTTCGTGCATCTCTCGCTTGAACGCGAACGAAACGGTAAAAGCACAGCGCATACAAACCTCCGGCACTATGCGCACTCTGCAAACATCGCAGATTGCTTTAAAAATGAGGCCCGCGTGGACGCGCACTTTGGCCACGTCGCAGATAGCTTTCAAGACACTCGCGTGCCAGAAACGCGTCCCTACGGCGTCCACCATCCGCGTCTACTACAACGTCCGCGAATAGCTTTCCCAAAGCCATAGTAGACGCCACGGTTGTCCTCACTCGGTATGGAACGGTGGGCGAGGAGGACATCGAGCTACCCTATACTCCGTTTCATGCATCATATGCGACGCTGCGGAAGCTACGCAAGAAGTCCGGTTACAAAAATTTATCACTCAGCGCGTTCCCATCTATGCTAGCCTGCGCGCCATGAGGCGTTCGCTCGGGCGAAAAGAAACAACGAAAAACAAATTGATTTGAAAGAACGTGTTAGTAGCCGCATGAGTGCATGGCTTGTTTCTTTCTAAGAGTAAATGCTTTTTTTTTCATTCAGAAGAGCCTACATAAAAAAACATTACAAAAATCAGGTCAAGAAACGCCGAGATATTTTTAAGTGCGAACGCAGCCACTGCAAAAAATATTTCTAGCCTCCACAGCGTTGCACCTGATGTATGAAACGCAGTACAGCAGTCGTCGTTGCAGAACCTCCCTTCTCCATCGCCTGGCCCCCAGCCTAGTGCGCGACAGGAGAGGGCACGCTTTCGGCCCACGTTCCTCGCTCGCGCATGCGAGATTGAACCGCGTTCGCCAGCGCACCGTCGCAAGCTTTCACTCGCACATACAGCATACGGCTCGCATCGGCGGTTTTACCGTCTATGGACTTTATACGAAACCTCACGGCCACGAGTACCGCTAGGCGGTGTCGAGGAGTGCAGCAGCACCCGCTTCGAGCTCCGCAATATGCATGTTTTTAGTTGGTTATAGTTCCAGTAACCGACCGAAATTGTCTATCACTAGAATCGTGAACGTCTACGGAACACAGGGACGCTATGCTCTTGGACGTAGGCCCGTTTCCGGCGGCTCCACAATTTCAAGAAGCTACGAGGTACACGGCGTCGGAGCCAGCATGCATCAGAGCTAACGCGCGGCGGTGGCTGCAACGTCGCGTTGGTGCAGTTTCTGGCAGACGACACTGATGCATAGGACGTCTCAAGAAATCACTTATATTGCGGCGGCCGCCTCAAGTGGCGCACCGTCGCAACCGAAGCCCGTTGCAGAGGAAGACGGTATGGACTTTTCCGAAGCATTAACTCCTCGTAAAGATGAAGCTACTCCCATACTTCTCACGGACGCTGAGGACTTGCGGCGGTTTACGAGAGGACCCGACGAAGATGAATGGCAGACGGGGCTAACACTCCGCCAAAACGGGCAGCAAGTGAAGCAACGCCTGCAGGCGAAACGGAACGAGCCTTCGCAGAAGGAACACAACTCACCGCCTATCCGCCGACGAAGGGTGCCACGGAACAATCTACCACCACTGCCACCGGGTGACTTCAAGATCATTCTCCGCCTGCACCAAGGACTCCCGTTGAAAACTCTAACCAGTCCGATGCTCGCAGAAGTAGTGATCGCGGCCTGCCACATCAAAGTAAAGGGTGAGCATTTTATACTACACATAAGACAGGGTTCATACATCGCAATAGTGTCAACGTCTGACGATGATACAGCTAATCTCCTACGCAAGATCACAGCTCTCACAGTCAATGACAAGACGCACGCGTTCAATGCGTACGCTGCCACAGGAGAAGGTGCCGCCAGAGTTGTCATTCATGGACTCCCGCCGCACACGCCAGGAGAGACAGTCAAGGCAAACCTTCGAGTCCGTACCTAGGGCATCTAGGTAATCCAGGCAAGAATGCTAGGGCACTTTCCTCACTTTCCTTGGCGCGGTCCTACCATGGTTCGTCAACTATTGCGGTGGGGAAATGGCGTGTCATCCATACCACGACTCGGTGCCGGTTTGCAACATTTGTCACAGCGTCGACCACCGCACGGACGTTTGCCCACAACCGGACGCAAACGTGTGTTGAATCTGTGGGGCGGTCAAGCCCGAAGACGGACACGGGTGCTCGCCGCGATTTGCGGCTTGCGGGGGGAGAACCTTGCGGGTGACAGGAGCTGCAAAAAAACGCCTCGGTGGTTGGCAGCTGAAGACGAAGAATTGGAGCTCAGCGAATTTCCGAAGCTCCCTCAACGGCAAGAGGGGACCCCCTCAAAACACAGGCAAGCAGTAAGATCGAGATCCAGGTCGAGATGGCGTACCAGACGGCGGAATCATCAGATATCTGAATCAACATCCTGGGCACGAAATGTCAATCCTATAGCCCCTAAACAGGAGAGGGCTCCGCAGATTAAACATCAGACGGCGGCCACCGCCATACAACAGGTAAGCTGGGTGCGAATAGTGTATCCCACTGCCTATCCAGTAACTCAGAATCGAGCCTATCAAAAGATTTTACGGGAGAACGTAATCTTAAAGGACAATCTTGCAGAAATTCGAAGGGAGCTAGCCGATCTTTAACTAGGAAATGAGCCCCACACGAACAAAGCCATGCGAGGAGAAACCAAGAGCGCGAAACCACAGGTGACAGGAAAAGACGAGAAACTGGATACCATAGCCCGACAAATCCAACTTTTTTTCGCAGAGCCGTACAAGCTCAAACGACAGATAGAGGACTCCTGTTCTCACACCACGAAAGAGGGGCCGAACAAACGAAAATATGCCAGCCCAGGAACTCTCGCACACAGGTATAAAGAGAGAGCTGGCCGACAGCGAAAGTGCTATAGATGGCTAATCGCCACACGTGAGTAGCCGAAAACCTCGAGGCCTGGCAGTGGAACTGCAGGACTCTTAGAACTAAACAGGCAGCACTTTTCAGTTTTTTAGATGTGACGACTGTTCCCCCCATACCATATGCATACAAGAACGAGGCAAGAAGATACCGAACCTCAGAGGATACAAAATGCACACGCACCCTGATCCTCCTCAGATAGCAGCACTGACACGCGCGGACATACGGTGAGCGTGGACTACGTCCCTAATTGCGCTGTCCAACATCAAGTTCTCACAGTCTGGCCATGTAGACACTGCAAACCGAAAACAGTTTTTGTCAACGTCTACAGCCCACCTAGAGACAGGAAGGCAAAGTTCGACGTGATAGTGACAGCCGCATTGCGCTGAGTGAAAAGCAACGACAGGGCAAATATTCTAGGCGAATTTAGCGCTCCGCACTCCGCTTGGGGCTATGATCGAAACACACCTAACGGCCAAAGGCTAGGTGACTTCGCGGAGGAGCATCAGCTGGTCCTGCTGACGTGACCGGGTGAGCCAACCAGAAGGCATACAGTGTAGTCAAAGACACCACGCCGGGCCTAACTTTCAGCAACACTGACAGAGTTGTTACCTGGACCAAACTAGGCGAAGACTTTGGGAGAGATCACTGCAATATTAGTGTATCAGTTAACACGACGCGGGTTCGCTATAGATTAGGAAAAGCCACCATCATTGGGCACGGCGGCACCGGAACGAACATGTGGTCCTCAAACCCCTTCGTTTTTCTTATTCAGACAATACCGGGAATCCTGCTGGGGACCCAGAGCAAGCAGCACGTTTCGCAACTTCCTGAACAAACCATTGATGGAAGTACAGGCACGGAATTCTGAGACGTTCCATGGGCGGATCTGTTTGCCGACACACGGGCATATCAGCTGGAAAGCTGTTATACCGTAATACCAGGCTACATGACGTCATCAACGACTGGCGCTTATAAAGAGAACAGCTTACAGGATTCCGGCATTGGGCACGGCGGCACCGCAACGAACTTGTGGGCCTCAAACCCCTTCGTTTTTCTTCTTCAGGTGAGAAAATATTTCGGAAAATGCTATCACAGTAATGACCCGTTTCTTCTGGTGCTGCCGTGCCCTCGGCCAATGTGTTTTATAGTTAGCCGTTGTTTCGCATTTTTAAAACTGCTATTGTTAGTGGATGGCGATATTGGCAGCAACCCTGCACACGCAGGTGATTTTGGCAGAGATTCGAAATGTTGCCTTTGATCTAAATACTATCAAAGAAGAAAATAAGAGAACCAATGACTCCTTAACAGCTATACATGCCAAGCTCGACAAACTCGCACTTCTAGAAGATAGGATAACTTCTGCTGAAGAAAAGGTATCGTTACTGGTACACAGCGTCAATCGCATGGCTAGACCAATCGATAAATTTGAGAACAGAAGCAGGTGGTCGAATTTAATAGTATTTGGCATGACCGAGACCGAAAGTGAGACTACTGCTACTCTTGAGGCGGAAATTACCGGAAAACGTCTCAGAGACGCCCTAAGGGTGACAATATCGGCCCTTGAAAGAATTCATCTCCTCGTTACAAAAAAGCCAAAGAAAATAAGACCAGTAATATTCAAGCCTGTTGATTTCAGGGACAAATCCAAAATACTCAGAAATTGTTCGAAACTAACAGGTTCCAAGGTATCTATCGGCGAAGACTTTTCAACGAGAGTACGGAACATAAGAAAGAATCTCTGGGCTAGCAGCAAGACAAACAGAGATAGGCAAGAAAAGGTTACGATCCACTTTGACAAAATTAAAATCAAGGATCAGTTATTCACTTGGGATGAGGAGACGAACGCCAGAGTAGCAGTCCCAAAAAACTAAGCAAACCACGTAACCACTCACCCTACCAGACATATGAAAACTTTACCGTCATTAATATCAATGCCAGAAGTGTCGTAAACAAGGTGGTCGAACTGGAAGCATTCCTTCTTGAGCGTAGTCCTGATGTCGTCACTATCACCGAAACATGGCTTTCCCCACTTATATCAAACAGCGATATCTTTCCACCGGGCTACATAGTGCTACGCAGCGCCAGAAGTACACGTGGCGGCGGAGTTGCAATTTTAGTGAAGGACGACATTCAGGTAACACCCCTACCACAAATCGACGGCGCCGAGGCACTTTGGTGTAAGATTAAGAAGGCGAACTTATCTGCCGCTGTTGGAACACTGTATCGCGCACCTAACTCAGGAGTAGATGGGTTACAAGCTTTGACCGAATATATGCAAATTCATCTTAAAAACGCAAAACAAATCATTCTTACTGGAGATAACAATCTTCCTGACACAGAGTGGAATTCGATTTGCAGTGGGCACACAGAAGTATCCTCTGCAGAAACACTGCTCGAGATAGCGTTCAACTTCGGTTTACGACAGATAATTCGACAACCCACTCGCATCCCTTCCACAAACTGCAGTATTCTGGATTTGATATTTTTTGGTGACAATTTCCTTTCAGACAGTGCTACGTGGGAAGTATTGGACGGCGTATCAGACCATAAAGCAACAAAATGTTCTATGGTATTGCGCTCACCAAAGCATGAGGATGAGTTTTTACGAATGTTTTAGAATGGTCAAATGCTGATGACGTCAACACTATTGATTTTCTTGAAAGCTGTTATTCGTCTTTTCCTAATGATTACTAAAACTATACAGTTCGAGCATATGACTTGTGGCTATTTTTTAAGAACATTGTTCAGAACTGTTTGACATCATTTGTACCCGTAAGAAAAAAGATAGTGCATAAAAAGAACCGTGGATAACCCGTGATATAATACACATGAAATGTAAGATTACAAGGGTAAGAAAAAATGAAGATAGGTCTGACGAATCTCACTTAACTGAACTAATCTGCAAGCTCTCCCATTCTCTAAAAGCAAATGTAAGAGCAGCTAAAGATGGATACCTTAATTTTACTATAAATAACTTTATCAAAACGGCTCTCCATAAATTCTGGCGATAAAGAGAACAACCTACCACACACTGAAGCTTTAAAGAAAGTGAAAATGTTTAATGACTACTTCAACTCTGTTTTAGCATTGATAATGGCCTTTTACCACCAAGAGGAATTGATGAAGGGACTAGAAGGGAACCAATCGACGAGATAATAATTACGGATAATGTTGGAAGAAACAGAGACACAAGAGAAAACTCAGGATTAGGATAGCCAGGCTTGCGCAGGAAGCGAGTGAGTACGCGCAGCAGCTGAAAGACACCAATTGCCTTCAGTTTTGTGATGCACTCAAAGGAACGCTTAGCACAAAACGAACATGGGCTATTCTGCGCAGTATCACAGATCCGAGCGGAACAGCGACCACCACAAACAGAAAGCACTGAAATTAATTTATAATGAATACGATGGCACGACCGATGCCTTCGTTGAGGACTTTAGGAGCGTCTACATAGGAGTACCGTAAACAACATCAGTGCAATACAACTATTAGGGACCAGACAACGCGGAGCTCGACGCACCCATAACAACGGCAGAGCTCTATGCAGCCGCACAATCTTTCCGGAAGAACACCGCGCCGGGTCCGGACCCCATTAGAAATGCGATGCTGGGCAACCTGAGTCAGGAATCACTGAGGCAGCTTACGACCTACTTCAACGATAATGTATGGTCCGACGACGGGGCACTACTGGAAGAATGGAAAGAGGCTACTATCACACTCATGCGAAACCGGCTAAGCCCAGAGATCAACCCAGAAAGTTGAGACCAATATCGCTCACAACGTGTGCAGGGAAGCTTTTTGAGAAGGTGATCCAAACTCGACTGAGCAACTACATCGAGTGGAATGAACTTTTTCCCGACACAACGTTCGCCTTCAGGCCACACGTCTCGACACAGGACACCTTTCTTATGCTTCGCCACGAAGGTTTGGACCCGCCACGAAGCAAAGAAGCCAGGATAGTTGTGACGATCTATGTCAAAAAAGCATTTGACACGAGCTTTCAAGAAGAAATCCTCAAAGATCTGCAAGACATAGGTTGCGGAAGAAAGGTTGTTTCGGTACGTCATTACGTTCCTTCACGACAGGAAAGCAACGATTATGTTGGGCAGTACGCGTTCTGAAGTCATTGCGATGCCCAACCGAGGAACCCCACAGGGCTCCATCTTGTCACCACTACTTTTCAACGTCGAGATGAGGCGACGGCCCTAGAACTCGAGCAATCACGGTACCGCGGATGTATAATCTACGCCGATGACATAACGTTGTGGGCGGCCTGTTAGACCTATTACAAGACCTATTACAGGAGGCCATACACAAGGTAGTAAACTTCACCAAGCACATGGAAGTGAGGTGCGCACCCGAAAAATGAGAATTCATGCGCGTGCGCAGCAAGTGTCATAAGAAAACTGCCACACCGAGTATAGACTTACACCTCGACGGCGAGGCCATTCGTGAAGTCACGCAAATGAGAGTGCTTCGCCTACTTACTCAAGAGAACGGCAACGTCAATGCCACAAATCGGAGCTGAAAACCAACCGCTAAGAGTGTGGCACGTATTATATGGCGAGTTGGACTCAGCCGCAACGGTCTCGCGGAAGAATGAACTATTAGGCTGGTGCAAGCATTTGCGATTAACGTCATCACTTACTGCCTGCCGTTCCAAAAACTTAACCAAAGTGAAATGAAGGTGGACACCCTTCTCAGAACGGCATACAAATCTGCTCTGGGACTCCCGAACACAGTCAGCACGGAGCGCCTGAAGTGGTTGGGCATTTACAACAAATATGAAGAACATGCCGCTGCAGTCCTGATATCGCAAAAAGAACGGCTGAGCTCTACGCCCGAGGGCCGATCTGTTCTCCAAAGACTCGGATACAATGCTCGACCCCTGTTCTGTGGAAACGAAACAGACTTCTTGTCACGAGATTTGAGGGAGCACGTCCATGTCTCATCCATGCCAAGAAATATGAGTGCGAGGTACCGCACAGGCCGCAGACAGGCCAGGACGAGGACTCTGTAGAAGCGATTCGGCAAGGACCCGGCCGCCTACTACACGGACGCGAGTGAAACCACTCGCAGGGACTTCTACGCGATCGCCACAACCAACAGTCACCACAATAACCGTTACGATTAGGACTACCTCGGTATGCACAGCAGAGGCAGCGGCAATAGCACTGGCGATACGTGACGCCGACTTCAAGGGTCAGTCGGCTCATGTGCGTACAGACTCGCAGGCAGCGTGTCGACCCTTCATGCGGGGAAAGCCACCGCGCAGCACCCAAACAATACTCGGCTCACGACTGGATCTGGGCTGCGACATTACGTGATACCCCGGGCACAACGAACTCGACGGGAACGAAAAGGCAGACCAATTAGCTCGAGGAAGCAACGACCGAGCAGCGGCCAGAACCCTAGAGGAACCACTGTCCGCAGTGCGCGACATAGTAGAGAATCAGAGGAGGGAGAGACGGACCTACGGTCCTCCGCACTCCAAACTCAATCGAAGACAAGCCCAAGACTGGCGTCGCATACAAACCAATTCCTACCCACATGTAAACCTCTAACACAAGAAGCACCCAACTTATTACACGGACACCTACCCGTGGTGCTGACCTTCTCTAAGCTTCACGGACTTCGTACGGCAGTGGAAGGCACTTTTCGCATGCAAGGATCAGGGGAGTCACTTTGCCCTCCTGGACCAAGCTCAGCGAGTCGCAAGAGCGAGTGGAGTCCTGTACTGAGGGCTGCATCCAGACCTGCCAAAACTCCGATTGACTGTTCAATAACGTTTCTCTCTCTCTCTCTCTGTGTGTCTACTATAATAAACAATTTTCCAAGACACGCAGTGGCGTCTTCCGCGGAGCGATAAAACTTAACTGTTAGCCGTTGGAATGTGGTTCCCGGAAAAAGACAAAGAAAGTACACGACTGAGTATCATCGTTAGTATTAGAGCGTTTCACTAGCATATTGAATAATGTGCAGCTTAACACGAATTCTAGACGGGCATGAGTTCTGCCTACGTTTTTCAATTTAGAACAAGGAAAACTGCTGTTAAAAGAATGTGTTGTTAGTATCACATGTTATTATTATTATTATTATTATAAAATTTTCTCTTATGCCATTGTTTACGAAAATGCTAACTTCTATCGGACACACAACATTGTTACCACATTTTGCTTATGAAACGCGAATTTAGCTCTCCACCACATATTTACGCTGTTCACGTTGCAAACCAAAGCAGTGGAGCTTGTTTTTCTGCAATTTTTTCTTGACACAGTGACATTTTGGAAGAACAGCAGCTATTCATGGAATTCCAGAAAGGAAACCCAGTCCTGCTTGAACGATTTAATGTTTGACTGTATTAATGTATGGGAATGGCAGTATGCGGGTTTGCAATCTCATGCCCACAAGAGCGCAACATGGAGTCCAAAAATTTCTGAAGGACCAGGTACGAAAGCATCGTTGCCGTTAGACTGCAAAACGCGTTGCTTATTCCTATCTTGGAAAACAAATACGATGTTCCAGAAATTAAGACTTGCAGTGGGGAAATGGCTACGTCATCACTCCTCAACATTACAAACGCATCAACCCATAAAATATTGTGTTTATGAAATGAAAGGCATGGTGGATTCTGCAGCTGCAGCATGCCATTCAGATATCAGGGTAGAATAGGTAACTTCGATATTGTGTTCACAAACTCGTTAAAATGTTTCACAACACACATTACCTCACGAAAAATACCACTAAGTTTTCTGTAACGTTGAACAGTCCCTCATTCATACGACGTTTTCAGCCTGTACGCTAGTAGAGCACGAAAGGAAGCGCAGACAATTATGCCGCCTGACTGCTTGGTCATTTTTCTTCGGTCTACTTTCATTCCCCTGCTTTGAATTTGTAGCTTTCTTCATTGCGAAGTGCACGAATGTATAGGTACAAAAGGTCACACATGGAAATTGGTTGCCCGCAAGAAAAAAAAACATCAAGACTGTGATACTGAGTTCCTGTAACTGTTCCTGTTGTCTGTTCATGTTATTTAATCACCAATATCGGATTTCGGCAGTGACAGGTATCAGAAACACATTATGATCAAGGAGCGTGCGGCAGTCACCGTTTTTATAACCAGCATCTGTCCATATGCTGTTGTCTAGGTATGCTGTCAGAATCCTTAAGCGACCTCGATGTATACATTTTCAGGAGCCTACTTTATTCAACTGCTACTTGTACACTAAAACTGATCATCATAAAACTAGAAAAGAGGGGGGTTAGAAAGGATTAATATTTTGAATGCCACGATCATACAATGAAAGAGATCACTAAGCAAGAAAATGCACAGGGGAAATTGATTGTAAGGCTTACCAAACACGAAAATGGAGTGCAAACTAAAGTGAAAGTTCATGTAAACATAAATGTCCGTAGACGGGATAACCCACGTACTTTGCGGCGTGCGTGGTGTTTTACCATTCAGGCTCGGACAGACGCCATTGTCCCGTGGCGTAATTGTAAGGAAGCGCACATGCAATATATGAGATCTAGGTCTGGATCCAAATTTAGGCAAGTAATGTTCTAGTTCGCTTTCATTTACTTTATAATGACAACAATTCTATATTGCAAAGAAATAAAAAAATTTCCTCTATGCTTTCCTTGGCTTCGTCCTTCGAAGGCTCGACATTACTAATACTTGTAAAGGGTGGTTGATTCGGTTCGGTGTGGGAAATTGCTTAAACATGAAAGTAAAACTAGTTTTAGGGCGCATTTGCTTGGATGGAAGGAAGAAAGTGACAGGACAGAGCGCACGTCTTCATTGCTTCCTAAGAATCGCTCAGTAAAAAAAAAAAAAAAGCTCTTTCCCCTGTTTAAACAATACTAACACTTTCCCTATGGGCTGTTATAACAGTAACAAGAATGCAATCTTGAGTTAAGCAATAAAATTATTTGTTTCTCTATTTGAATAAGAAAAGCTGGCTGTGAGATGCTTTTCTGAACTTGAGGGACCAATGGTCTCCTAGAGTGATTATTCACGTATTGAAAATAGATTTCCATAAAGAAATTCTAAAATTTGACACTTAAATGCCGATGCGCGCGATGTTGGGCTAGTCAGGATTCCGTGGTTGCGTAAGTGTCTGATAGTGAGGCACGATAAATACGAATAGATTGAGTAAAACAGGACTGAGAAGACAATGAGAGAACAGCGCTTTTGTTTATTCCCTCCCATCTATCTCAATCCTCGCCTGCTCTTTCACAGATCAAAAAATCGAGGTGCCATTGAGTGCATAAAAGACTGTGAGCAACCGGGTTGGGTCCCTAGTCAGCAACAAAATATACAAAAGGAAAGACGGGAGACTCAGGATATGTCTTGATTCGAGAAAAACTAACGAGAGCTAAAAAGGGAACATCAAATGCCACGGCCTCAGGACATCGAACCAGAATTGGCAGGCGCAATGTTTTTTTTTTTTTTCTGGTGTAGACACTAATGCTGCGGTTAATAAAATTCCTCTAAGCGAGGAGTCATAACATTGGTGTACATTTTCGACCCTGTTTGGCCATTACTGCTTCCTTAGGCTACCATACTGTAAAGCATCGGCCAGTGAGGTGTCTAAATGAAATATTTGATCGCCTGCCTGGTGTTCAAATTTATGTCGCCAACGTGCTTATCTAGAGAGAGACAAGAGAAGACCACGACCAGCGCCTGCAAGGCATTCTGAATATCCGAAACTGCGGGGCTAACATTTGATCCGGCAAAGTGCGTGTTTGCAGTAAAAGAATAACATCATTCGGAAACATAATTAACGGTGGAAGCATCAAGTCAGACCCCTCATTACTAACCAGGGTATTTTACTTACTGGCACTACGAAATAAACGGGCTGTCCAAAGGATGCTCGGTGTTTTGAACTATTTCGGGAAATATATGCCGAGCCTGACGCGGCGAACTACGTTTTTCTGATTACGCAGGGCGTGCATTTTCAATTGACGCACGAACACGAAAACGAACGGCGTGACGTATGCAGGTCATTGAGTGCAGCTCCACTATTGGCGATTTTAGACCCAAACATGGAAACAAAAGTGACGTCAGATGCTTCACAGGACACCGTAAGTTCAGCTCTCTTGTGGCGACATGATGATGGTTGATGGCCGGTAGCCTATGCCTCTAAGGCCTGGACAGCGTCAGAACTACGGTACTCCCGAATCAAAAAAGACGCGCTTGCTTTTGTGTTCGGCTGCGAAACGTTTCACCATTTCGTCTGCGGCCACTCAGTGATACATAAAAGTCGCCGTCGCTCTTTTATCGACATAGCAAAAAAGGTGATATCGGGAATGCCTCCGCGGGCACAGCAATCTTTTCTGAGATGGTTGGGGTACGACTACTCACATTCGTTACCGCCAAACAGCTGACCCTGGCGGACATACTGTCAAAATCGCCTGCTCCTGTTGATGGTACCACTGTGGTCACTACTGACGTCGAGCTGCATGGTATCAGCGTGGTGTTGTCACTCGTCTCCGAGAGAACGGCTCGACGCGTTGTAAGTGAAACGGCGAGTGACCCGTATCTTGAATTAGTGGAGGAAAGGGTCGTGCGAGGAAAGTGGAGGATCGGCCATTAGCTTCAATGGCTTCTTAGCTTTTAGTAGTAAATGATATGCTTCTCAAGGGCATGAAAGTCGTATTTTCAACACGAATGCGAGCAGAAATGTCACGAAGAATCCATGTAGGGCATCTGGACGCAGGAAAGTGCAAGGCGAGGGCGTGACAATTAGTCAACTGGCCTGGTAGCAACTGTGATGTAGAATCCGTTGAAGAAAAGTACACCATCTATAGGCGGCATGCCTCCAATCAACCAGCCGAGTCACTCATGCCCTTGTCGACGCTAGCGCAGGCGGGGTGTCGCATGGGAGCTGATATTTTTCAGTATGGCGGGATACACTACGTGTGTGTTTACGATGCCACGTCCAATTTTCCAGATGTGGACCAGCTGCGTGACCTGTCTACAACATCCGTCATCGGTAAACTCAGTGCCATGTTTGCAAGATGCGGCATGCCGTCGCAGGTATGCACCGACACCGGCCCGCAGTTTTCAAGCGAAGAATTTGCTAAGTTCGCCGCATGGTATGTCTTCGAGCACGTGACGTCAAGTCCACGATACCCGTGCTCAAACTGGTTAGCCGAGGGCCCGCAAGTTCTAAGAAAGTATTCTTAAGAACACCACAGAAACAAAATTAGACTTTTGGCTAGGTCTATTATTGAGCAACTTCTTTAGAAGATGGGCCCTCTCCGGGTGAACTGCTTCAAGGCCGACGCATGCAGAACCTACTTCCCGATTGCACGTATGTATCATGCAGTAATTCAAGTAACGAAACACAGCCAGACCATTCAAAAACGCCAGCCACTGCCACCTCTCGAACGTGACGATGTCGTGCGAGTCAAAGAAAAGCGCCGAATCCTGATTTCAATGTACGAGAAAAGATAATTCTGTTACCTGCAAACTCAATACACAGACACCTTTTCCAGCGTTTCCTGCACTCATAGAGTGGCCATGGTCCCCGAAATTTGCGCGCGCCTGCACCCGCAAATCTCAGAGGCTCGAAACGATGCACCCAGTTCCTTGCAACACCTCCACATAGCGCTTGCCTCTGCCGCAGCGCGACCCATGCAAGAGGCTGTGTTTCTAGCAGAAAGCTCGCCTTCGTGCATAGTGTTCGCCGCTAGCGTTTTCCGGTAACATTGCGGTTACATAATCTGCAGTTACCGCGAAGCCTGAGAAGTAGTCAGGAATCTTTGAGTGTTATCCCGTTCAGCTGTTCAAGGCGAAGCTTAAGCGTCCTCTAAATTTTTACACCTTATATGGTTCGGATACAGGGTTTTGTGGCGTCTACTAGAAGAAATTATCATCATCGGCAATGGCTCGAGCGTCGTCTTCTTCTTTGGGGCCCTTCGGCGCAACCGCGCGAACGCGCTCGTGCCACTGCTCGCGCGTTCGTCACCGTCGTCGTCTACTTCCACAGCTGGCTTCGTTGTGTGAAAAGCTATCGTCATCAGCAATAGCTTCTTCCATAACTGGCTTGTTCGCACCCGCCCCCAGCGCAACCATGCGAAAGCGCTCGTGGCACTAATCACGCCTGAGCACCACAGCGGCAGGTAAACACATCCTCGAAGAGCTGGGTAACCACCCTGCGGGATTCCCGATGGTCACTACCCCGATCCCTAGGTGCATTCGAGGCAAGTTCGAAGTGGCCGCTGTGCCCCGAAATGTCCATCCCCTCCATAACGAGGGCAGACGCAAGGCCAGAGCAGCAGCCATCCTCAAACAGATCAGGCAACGAGAGACTAGAGCAAGCTGCGTCGGCGCCGCGGAGTACAGCGATGGGAAGACCTTTGCCATCATTGTGGTCGACTTCAGCGGCAAGGTTTACAATAGCGCCTCCATTCGCACTTCAGACCTCGCAGTCGCCGAGCAAGCCGTCATCGCGCTCGCCCTGCTAAACGGTCGTGGGTCCGAGATATATAGCGATTCCAAAACGGCAGTTAGGGCGCTTCAGAAGGGTCGCATCGCCAAATAAGCTGCTCGTCTTCTTAGCAGCTCGAGTCGATATACTCTCACGCGTCATTCAATCGACTGGTTTCCCGCTCACGTAGGGTTGGTCGAGGGGTGCTCCCCCGAAACTCAATGAGTCTGCTCCCGAGGTTTCGCGTGACCTCACCGACCGCGCTTCCTCTGCAAGAAGCACCGACTGCCCTCCTCCCTACGGCCACAGGGACGCTCCCGCTACACTCTAAAAACTAGGAAGGGTATCGCAGGAGTGAAGCGGCCGGTTCACTCTTCAAAGCGTCGTTTTACTCTCGCAAAATGCCGAGGAGAGTGAAATGCATTGTTCACTCTGTCACCAAAGAGAAAGTGAAACGTGCTTTTCACTCTCCCCTTCAGAGAGAGAGTAGAATGCCCGTTCTACTCTTGCCGCAATAGAGAACAAAGCGTAGCGTAATCTTCTGCTTCAAGTGTAGGTGGCTGGCCCCGAACATGGCAATGTATCAATCATGCACGCTGAGCAAAGAACACATCGTTTTGCTTCTAAGAGAACAGGCCGCCGCAGTTCAAAGGAACGCGTAGCGAGCGCTCTACTTTTTCACTCGGAGTTGCTCCACCGCGCGCGCGCGCGGTGGAGCAGCAACGAAGGCCAGCCAAAGGAGATCGTGTGTCAGGCATCTCGCGTCGCCACGAAAACATGACAGTCGTTCGTCATGCCTTGGATATAACAACAAATCCTCCACGGTAAGTGATTTCTAACTTAGGTGCAAATTTTCCGTATATGTCATGCTATCGCCAGGAAGTCGTCGCTGCGCTTAGCCGACGCGATTGACAAAGGACTAGGCATACGCGCTGTGTCTCTCGATGTCAATCGAAAAAGCCAGTCGTCACGATAACTGCATGTGATTTTATCACTGTGCCGTTGTCCGTAAGAGCTTTAAAAATCGCAAACGCTGCCAGAACTATGGTATGTTCAATTAGACGCCAGGCGAGAGCACGCTTAAAATGGTTCGTTCACCAGCCCGTGATTCCGAGCCTATGCGGAGCGTGATTAGCGTGCGTTTTGTGTGTTTGAATTTATTCAGTTTGGCAGTCTACTGTGTACGGAACGCTGTTGAACTTAGGGATCACATAACAGAAGCCGCCATTTTGCTGGCAGCATGCTTATTTTATAAGTAAACCGCGCGCGTGACGGTGTCTCGCGCAGGGGGAATCTCCGACCACTGAAGTTACGTGCAGCAGCAGTGCTAGTTAGAAACATTGCCGCAGGCATTCAGCTGCATGCTGCAAGAGGTCAGTTGGGAGCGCTATCTTAAACTTACTGAAAACGCATGAGGAATCCATGTTTTATGCTGAAAAAAGTATAAACACCATATAAGCGATCTTGCGCGCGGCAGCTACAAGCGACGCGATGGAGATGGCTGTCGCGTTCGCTCGTCGCCTACAAGTCGTACGCCGTGTGAGCGACGATTTTGAGCGACGCCTCCCCGGCGTTGCCGGCATGAGGGCTGCAATCACGCTTGACGCGTGCTTTAGTAATTTAGGTTGATGTATCTTACTATAAAAAGTAGCATAAAATATTTCCGGAGGTCTTGCAGTAGGTTCTGATCCTTGCACGTGTAAAAATTGAATCAGTTGCTCGTTCCGCGCGACAGTCAGTAGTATTTGAGCGATGTACATCCAGTTCCGGCTTCGCGCTATTGGCTAGTCGCTCATAGCACTTCCGGTCGACGAGCGACGATTTCTAGATTTCCAGAACCGAGCCATCTGTTCAAGCGACGGCCGGTTTTGTCGCTCGAAGCCGTCGCTCGTCGCCGTCGCGCACTGAATCGCTCTCACAGTGTTTATCCCTAAGACTGAACTGTTTTTGCTCATGTATTGAAATGGTGTGATTATAGGTCTGGTTTTGTCTCCTGTTGCGGTTTTCGCGTGCACAGTGCGAAACTGAAAGGATGCTTATGTCTACGAACTCGGTGAATTCTCGAGCAGCTAGTTATGCATCGGCATCGAATATAACGGCTGCTGTGTGGAATTACAATTGCAGGGGCGCTTTGCATACGCTTATTGTTTTGGACATGCCTGTGCATTTGCTAATATGAGTTAGCGTGTCAGAGTTATGTCATATGAACAGCTAAATCAGCCTTCCTCTGGGGGTTACAAGCGTAATGTGTGCATTTTGCTATTGCATGGCAGATCAAAATGTGTTTATCGCTTGAATATTTTTAGTAGAGAAATAAAATATCAAAATAAAATGTTGCTTTAATTCCGTGTTACCAGTCTGTCGTACACAGAACAATAGGTTGGTGTAATAATCTAATAACTGCGCTTTAACTGCAACTTTTACATGCCTTCAAGAATCTAAAATGCTAGATTTCAAACTGCAGCAGTAGTCGGGTCTGTCAAAAATGAACTCCATTGCGCACCTCATACATGAAAATAAGTTTATGCCTTTCAGTAAGCTTAGATGCAGGCCGCAGTGAACTTTCTTGTTAGTATTGAAATGTGGGTAAGCTTGCCACAACAAGCCTTGTTGCCCTTTTTTATAGGCACATTCCTATATCCATTGAACTGAAGGACAATATTTTCATCCCTACTGAGCATCCTGTTTGCAGCTATAATCCTCAAATTATGGCTTCAGCAGTGGCACAACCAGGGATGGTGCGGGGGGCACACTGGGCACGTGCTTAGGATGTGTCACAAGTGGTCTTTGCGATACACCACACTCATGACGGACCTATGACGTCTGAAAATGACCAATATTCTATTCATTAGCAGGAGTATTCTAACATTCGTGACAAACAAGGATGAACTGTTGGTTGTTTGTTTTTTGCTTGAATCTAAAAATTGAAGTTAGTTTAGCAGTTGACTGTTGCAGTCATTTGGATGTTTTGCAAGCATTTCACTAGGAAGACTAAGAGCTAAGACTTTCTTTTATTGCCATGGCCTTGACTGTCTTGATGTTGTTTTGCACCATGCCCTTGTGTTGACTTTTGCATACAATAGTAACCGCTGTTGTAGCTGTTGTCCTCAAAGAAAGCTTGTCCATTATGGGCTGTGTTAATCTGAGCTCTCCACCGATGTTTCAGTAGTATTATCCCTTAGTTAGTGACAGAATGGGGGAAATTATTCGTGTTAGTGTTTGAATGGTGTCCTAATTATGTGTATTTGTTCCAACAAAGTTGTCTAGATTACTTTATTGTGTAGTGCAAAGCTTATGAAACCATCAGCAGCTACTGAGTTGCTAACATGCATATGCATTTGTCACTATACAGGTGGCACTCGGCTGTACCACTGCAGTGCTGCGGAAATTGCCAGCACCAGCAGCCTTGCAAGAGCTGTTTCACAGCATGTCGGTATGTGCTAATTTATAGTTATGTTGGGATGGGCAAGTATTATGGACCACTGCTACTCTGTATTGTGACAGAGCCATATGATAAGTGATGTAATGGGCACAGCGAAAACCTGTGAATGTTTTACTATGGTACTTAAAAAGGCTCTCCTTTTCCTCACTGGAGCAGGAGAGAAGAGCATGCAGGCACTCCTGAATGTACATATATTTCAAAATATGCTATATTTATATATACATATATATTTATATATACACCCAATTAAACCAAAGGCAGGGACATTCCATCTTTGGAATGTCCCTCCCACTTGTACAGCGCAAAAATACAACACAGATCACAGAGAAGCCCGCATGTTAACAAGTTTGAAACACACAATAATTCAAAAGATTTTATACTTCAGGTGCGCTATTTTACACAAAGGGGAAGGGAAAGGGGAGAAAACCAGAAAAAAGAGTGGAGTGGAAAAGAAAAGAATCGTGCCAAACAGCATGAGAAACATCGTGCAGCCAGGATCGCCAGCAGGACATCTAAAAAGCACTCTGATAAAATTACATACAGGGCAACCTTACGTATTGTTTGTTTCAATGAACTCAGATCACATGCAGCCATTACTGCAATCAAGTTGTTTCCTTATGTCATATGAGGGAATGATGTGGGCCCAAAATACTGTTTAGAGCTGAAGGATTATGTTCCATGCTAGCCTCATTACCTTTTTTGTCATATTGTTATCAGCTGCTTATGTTAGGGACAAAAAGTAAGAGTACGAGCTTCTTCCTGATTCGCCATTCCACACAACATGTCTTTGTGACTATATGTACATGCAGATGATCCATAGATGAAAAATATTCATAACAGTAGAATCTCATTACAAGATACACTTGGTTGTAAGAGACATCTGAAAATGGTTTGGTTGGTTTTCCAATGTTTGCCACGTTAACAACACTGTACACAAGAGACACCTTTGTTACTAACGACTTTTTAAGTATTCACTACTTCGAAGGGATACAACCCAGACACATTCACTTCATGCACCTTGTGTGCTCCGAAGGGCGTAAAGATCACGCAATCATCACACAAGTCAACTGCGCATGTCTCTTTAAGCATGAACTAGAAAAGGAGGGCAACGAGAACAGAGCAGGGCAGAAAGTGTCGGCAGTTGAAGCGGACGAGCGTCTAAGAGCACCTCAAAGGTACTGCGAGCAACAAGGCTTGCAAAGTGAAGTGTTTAACTTCCAGAAGTCAGGAAGGAAGCTAACACAACCTACAGTCACTAAAAAGCTCTGAATGTCTTCTTTAAAGGGCCCCTAAACCACCGAGGTTGAAATTTAGTTGCGGTGTTGCAGTTGTACATGTTAAGGCAACGAACACGTAGCCACGAGAATTTTTCGAAACGGTGCAGTAATAGTGGAGCTATGTGTGTTTGATTATCGAAAAGTAGTCCCCGCTCATTTTACTCTTTCATCTGGTACACGCCATCTGGACAGTATCGTCTTTTCCTCGCCTAGTACACCTCCAAATGTTACGGGACAGGCCATCACCAACGAGCTCTGTTGCTGCCGTGCAGGCCCGTCGTCCTGCGAGGGGTGGCGCTAATGACCTCGCCAATATAATGGAACTGTATGGTGACTCTAGTTGCAGAGCCTCATAGGGAGACCCTTCTGCTGGCGTTTCTGTTCTTTGCCCCCATTGGCTGCCGAAAATGGCATCACGAGCAACGCGACGAGGAAGAAGGAGTGTGTATTTGCTTGCAGGCCTTGCCGGCAGTCGTACACTTTCGTACACATCATCAGAGACAGCCTGGTGATGTCAGGACAAACTGCAGGGTGCAGGATAGGTCCAGAGAGGCGCACGGGGTCGTTTTTTTTCATATTGTGGGGCTCCCACAGTGCTACGCACTGTGGCGTTTGGCATTGTCAATTGTGACGGCATTCTGATTTTGATGCACGTGTTTACTTGAAATGTTCAAAAAATGTCGAGAAGTGGTTCAGGGGCCCTTTAAGCCATCCTGAGCAATTATTCCTTCAGATATATCTAAACATACTTTAGTGATGATGCATAATAAAGTGATCTAGTCTGGCTCCTCAGTGTTTTAAAATTTTTGGTTTCGAGAGACATGTTTCCCGTGCCTCTTGAGTATCTCTTCTAATGAGGCTTAACTGTAATGTACACACACAATTGTGTAACTCCTCCTGCAAGTATTATTCATTAAGCCTGGTCACTGATGTGCAAAGCTTGTGGTTAAGTCTTCGATGCAGGAGACAATGCCTACGAAATTATTGGCCCTGATGAGGAGAGCCATCAAGGGGCAAACGACATCGCTGTTGCAGAAGTGAGCCCGATACCACTTGAAGTTACCATGACAGATGACACGGCAGCAATAGATACAGAGACTGCCTGTATACTGCAGCTACAACAGGGTACAAGGCAAGCAGCAGCGCGTCAGCATCAGCAGCAGTGTAAGAAGGAACCGCACCAGGCCTGGTAGAGCAACATGTGTGCTATCACTGTGACTTTTTTTGTAGTGCATACAACTCATTTGCTCAACATACAAAAGCTTTTCACCACGACTGTGAGCCAGTGTTCTTGTGCAGCAAGTGCAAGACTAAGTTAGGTGTTATAACACAGTACAAGCATCACTTTAAGATATGCAAACATACTACAATTGTTGCCTCCCCAGCCAGCCCACATAGCGACAACAATGTGGAACACATGGTGGGACACACCTCTTCCCTATTAGAAGATAGTAGAGACTGTCAGTGTTGTTGCTAGATTAACTGGTCTTTGTAGGCAACTAGAACGACAACACAGGTGTCATAAGATTGTTGTTGATGTTGTTGTTGAAGAGGTAAAAAAGAAGTTTGATGCAGCTGAAGTGCCAACTGATATTGAGCAAATCAAAAATAACCACCTGAGAAAGCAAGACTATCGAAATTTGGTTATCTATGTGCCGCCAACTCTGGTAAGGATGTCATAGGACAGAAGTGTGATGAAAATCACACAGACACTGCTCTTTCATCACTGGTCACAGTGAGCAGTGACTTGTAGGGCACGAGAGTCAACTGAAACGAACATTATGGCATAGTGTCATGCTCCCATGTGACCACTTTCCATGTTATTTTGCATGATATAGCTCAATCTCCAGAAACGAGACTGCAACTTGTCTGTAGAAAGCTTGAACAAAAAATTATTCATAACACTATTAACACAGCAGTACCTTCTTTTTTTGTGGGTTCGAGGTTCCCGGGTGTCCATTAACGCAAAAATTGCGGAAAAAAAGAACACGTGTCGTACTTACACCTTTTTAACAAGTACGAGGGGGACAGAACTTTTCTAGTCATGCATCTTCATCATACTATCAAGTTTTTAAATGCATTTTATAATTATTAGTACCAGTTATATCTGAGTGCATTGTATGCATTTAGCAGGTGTAAAATCAGGTCAGTTGGATCAGATGCCTTATCTGCAAGAGAGCCCTCTATTCAAGAAATTTTAATTAAAATAGGTACGTTAGAGACACACTCTTTCAGCACTTTATTGCGTGTGGTTTAAGCATTGCTCAAGACTTTTGTGGATGGCAGTTTCAACCGGCACAGCACTGCGCTTTGTCACGGTCACGTGTCTTCATAGCGGTGTTTATCATTTGTGTTGATCTGTTTGTGTATTCATAGAGCAAGCTTTTAATTTATTTTTTTCCGCATTCTTGTGCTTGCACTAAGCTTGTATAAGGCGGTTACAAAATGTGCGCCACTATAACGAACTGTTCTGTTGAGCTTACACTTGCAATTAGTGTTGAGATTGCCGCACTTCTATGTAGGTGCACCGATAGCTTTGTGTATGTTCTCATGTTTGTATAAAGCTTATATAAGCTAGTTACAAAATGTATGTCACTAAGCATTGTGATATTCTTTAAAGAATTGCTTGGTTGGTTTTACACTTGTGAATGAGTATTGAGGTGGTGGTATTTCCATGTAGGCCTACTGCTAGCTTTCTGTGTGCTCACGTGTTTGTATTAAGCTTTTACAAGGGAGTTACAGCATGTACGTCACAAAGCGCTGTGATATTTTTAAAGAACTGCTTTGTTGGTTTTACACCTGTGAGTAATAGTACTCGGGTGGCACTAGTCATGTGTAGGTACGCAGGGACCATTTGTATACATTATGCTCATGTAAAGCAGTTACAAAGTGTATGTCACTAATCACAGTGATATTTGTTGAAGAATTGCTGTGATGGTTTTACACATGTGAATAATAGTGGTCAGGACACAGTACTTGCGATGTATAGTTGAATTTATACAGTGCCAAGACATGGGCTGTATACGTACCAAAAGAAATGTATGTCATTATATGGTTGTGATTATTACTGTTTGGATTTTATTAAACTCTAATGAAATTGTTTCTTGCATCTATTGAGGTATGACAATTTGTGATGCAACCAAACTGAGGACCTGAACTTGTACATACAAATAAAGAGCTAATTTAAGAGTATACTGCCCATATTCTACGAAACCAGTTTAACAAATCTTGTACTACAATGCTGCAAAAATGACAGAGCTGACAGGGATGTACAGAAAGACTTCAGCACTGGCTGAAGGACTGCCCCACATTGGAGTTGGTAATGTTGCGTTTATTGGAGTAGAACAGGAAGTGCACTTCTAATAAAAATGTGACAGTCAATGTAGAAACATAAGGCAGACGAGCAGATGTGGCGCATTTTTTTCAGGGCCCTCCATGCCTATATATACTACTACATCTCTAGTCTTCCTGTGCTCTTCGTATAAGCCCCTGTTAAGCCAAGGTTTTTACTCCATGACAGTTGTTCTACTAGGTTCGTAGCAATATTGAAGAAAAAATTTCAATGGTTTTCAAGAACTTTCGAGGCCCCAACACAGTAACTTCAAGGACCTCGTGCGATTTTTTAGTAGTTTGGACAGGCAATAACTTGTTCAACAACATTGTTAGCTTTAATGCAAACAAAAGAAAAAAAACAAATCGCATTTCACTGAGTTCAAACATATGAAAGACTGCTAATTTGCCTTTCACCGCCCATCACTAAACGCACACAAGGAAGCATTTCAAGAAAGCGCTCGAAGTTTTTCTGCAATAGCACAATTAACTACTTGCACCTGCAGCATTTGCAGTTTTTGAATACTGTTTGGTTTGACAGTGTATGTGATGTTATCTGTTGCCTCAGCTTTTCACCATCAAATAAGCAATAGTCATTTGTAATTTCCTTTTACTGTGTCTGTAGCTCTCGATTTACTCATCAAGGCTTTTCTTTGAATGCCTCAACTGCTGAGCTTCCTGCTTCTGCTCCTCCAAGTACATTTGTCGCCGGTTCCATGTGCCTAAAACTGGTATCTGCAGCTCCTTTGTAATTTCAGCTTTAAGGATGTCGCTTTCCTTCTATTACCTCCACAGACAATTCTCTGTGACATGCGAAGAGTGTCACAGAAGGGAAAAAAAATGCTTGGCAATGTCTGCTAAGTGTAGCCAAGTGTACAAATTTAAGGACTTTCCTGTACTTCTGAAAATTCCAGGGTTTTCAATGCCTTGAAAATGGCATTTTAGAAATAAAGGGTTTTCAAGGATCGCTACAAACCCTGGATTCTAGCACCTAAATAATTTTACAAGCTTATTTTGGCATGGAGTTCGGAAATTTATGCTTTTTAGCTAACGCTGCACTATCTCTCTACATTGAAGCCACGAGAGCGCAACCATTTTGGAGTAAAGAAAAATACTGAAATCTTTTAATACCACTCTTTTTCTATGGAGCTTCGTATTGCCTAGTTAAGTTTACGAATGTGCCTGGTTTTGGTGGGCGTTTCTTCGACATTTTCTGTGAGAAGTAGATGACTAACCCCCGTATTCAGAAATGTATCTTAATAAAAAGTTCATGCTTGACTTTATATAAACGACGCCTGGTGCGAACGTCCCCCAGACTCTCACTGCCTTTCTTTTGGTGCGTTCACGACTTGCGTCATTTAGATCAACTCAAGCATGGGCTTCAGGTTATGATGCATTTCTGAATATGGGGGTAAGCGTGCGCGATTCCGGGCAACGCATTGTGCCATTGACACTGAGAGGAAACGGGGAAAACAAAGTTAACGCCCTATGCTCCTAAACTTTCGCGTACCTGTGGTGTGCGTGTATCGTGGAAGAAGAAACAGCGCAAACACCAGGACGCAAAAATGCATCAACCAGACCAGCGCTTTGTGGTGTGGTCCATGTTTTTGCGTCGTCCTTGTGTTGCCCTGTTTCTTCTTCTAAAATGCTCAACCAACTAGCCGGCAAGTCCATCCTGTGCATATATATTGAACACACGTATGAGTGTAGATGGTCTTCGAAGCTTTTAGAACGAGCGCTGCCTTTTTGTGCACGCGTAACAAGTGGACACATTAGTCATTTAAACATGCGTGCCAATGCATGTGACGCGGCTATCGGCATAAGCAGTCTCCAAATGCTGGAATGCATGCTCTCCAAAACGCTAACGATCAGCTGCTAATGCAGGACAACAGCTCACAGCGGACTGAACCAAACTCTAAACTAATGCACTTGAAAAGAACGCCTACACGGCAGCGTGAGGCACGTCGAAATGCCTAGTACTGGCGTTGCAGTTGACCACATACGAATGGAACTGGCGGAAAAAAATAAACAGAAATGCTCAGCAGTATACGCGCTAATTAAATTCACATACGTGGATGATTGGCACGATACATTGTATCCGCGTATTTTCGGAGAACAAATAATGCATGGACTGGAAAAGCACTCGATCGTGAGCTGAATGGCACATTTGTTATTTTCCTGGGGTGACGACAAGCCGTGAATAGTTCTCACGTTGTCCTCTGCGTTGTATTCCTTCGTTAGTCGTAGCAAGGAATGGAAATGATGCAAACGCAAACGTATTTCAGTACACAACAGCACAGCACACTGCAGAGAAGCTCCACCCACCGCAGCCGATTCCTCAAATACATTTGTTATATATATAACCTCTAAAAGAACACGACTGGTCGTGGTGACTCTGTTAACAAAGTATCTTTCACCGTATCTTTGCAACCTTCGTATGGTCTTCAACTTTTGAGCCCATGAGGCGAGACAATATTTTTAGGCCTGTTAGTGAAGGTGGGCTGGGCTTAGTACATCTTTATGTGCGGCAGATAGTGTCTCGTTTCTTCTTTTTTCGCGATATTTCCCATCCTGCAATTCGTTCATACATGCAAGTCACACTTGTTAATGCGTTACCTGATTTAGTTGTTTCTTCAAGTTTTTCTTCGCGCTTATGCTTGTGGGGGTTCATGCAAGAAGTTTACTTGGCGGTTTGTTTCCTGACAGTTCGGTTTTCCACTGAATACTTGTATTCTGTGTCGCGCAAAACGTTGTACAAAGACTTACTATCCATGCTATTTCCGCCTCCACTTTACCGATCAATATACATTATACTGCCAGGCCACGATGTGCTAAAGCGAGTTCGCAAAATGTATTTATCCCCTTGCTGCAAAACATTCTTTTATAAAGTTCATAGTGAAACCATACCGGTTAGAACATGGCTACAAAAAAAGGGTATTTTTGTTTCTTCTGTTAACTGTCGCCTTTGTGATGTACCAGAGACAATTGAACATTGTTTTTTTAGCTGCACTGACGCCATCCTATTTTGGGATGTTCTCCAACGGACTTTAAAGAAAGACTTTGAAATTAACGCTCATACTGTGCGATACCTGCTGCCAACCTCTGATAATAGTGCACCTTTCGATATGTTTTTTGTCATGGGAATGCACAGTTTGTGGAAAACGCGAATGATGGACAGAAACGCCGAAACGGTTGTACCTACAAGGGCAAATTTCATCCAAATGACACTACACCTAAAGCAGGTTTATGATGGACTCGGTGTACAACCGGACTGCTACCCTATTTTGGTGAGGTGCTTATCCTTGCCACCCTTCTAAAGTGACAAGAACGTTTCTACTCACAATATGAACGCTGCCTTTTCTGTGTGTGACTTTTATTGTGCCCTCCATTCTCTGACTATGCAGAACTGGGGAACGTCTGGTTGAATGCAACTGTAATAAATACCATGAAAGAAAGAAAAAAAAAAGTGACTCTGTGGTGTAATGGTTAGGATGTGTGCTTTGAATTGTATAGATGCGAGTGTACGCGGGTTAGAATCCACGTGATGTATAGAGCAATGTGCTTCTTCATAAGTATGTGATTCCCTTGACTAATGTGTTCTAATTAGATTACGTGACTCCTGAGTGTGAAATTTGCGAAGATATTTGCGGATTACATGTTAATTAGCTTTTTTTTCTCCGCAGTGGCGTTCGGGACGCATACGCATAGGCCGATTCCGAGCAGTCACGCCTCATGGTAGGCAGCAAATGCCAGGAAAAATGACTTAAAAATCCTGCATAACTTTGCTCACCCCTATTCTGAAGGCCGCTTGGAATTGGGCCACTGACTCTGAGGAGCCGCCTAGGGAACGGTATATCAGCGGCCCTAATTTGATCTGATTTCCTGCCTGCATGCGTGGCCAGGACTTCGCTAAGAGGGTATTGGGAAGAGTAATAGCACTCTGTTTGGGGGAGTAGAAGTACTCGGTCTGGTGGAGTGCCATTACCCCTGCGGTGAGAGTATTAGCATTCTGCGGAAGAGTACTAGCACTCCCTGTGGGAAGAGTATTATCACTCTGCGGAAGAGTACTAGCAATCCCTTGCGGTGGAGTAACAAAACTCTGTCAACAGGAGTTGACCTACTCTCTCTCAAAGAGGGTCGATCTACTCTCGATAAGAGAGTGAAATGTGGGACAAGCCGCTACTCCCTCAAAGAGAGCGCCCGGAACTCTCTTTGTTTTTAGTGTGTACTCACAGCGACATTATTCTCGTACATGTCTAGAAGGGTCTTTCCACCCCCTCACCCCAAGTTGAATAGGGCGCAAGCCGTTTCGCTTAGACTTTTGCAGACCTGGGGTGCTATGCAGGATGCGCCGAGTTTGGCGAAACTCGGGATCTTCACGAGCTCTGGCGACACCCCAAGATGAAAGCACAAATGGTACCGAGACACAGTTTATCTTTCGACAAGCCTCCAGTTTCATTGGTTTATCTAGATTCACTCTGGGTGGCTATCATTCCTTGGGCGTTGCCTTCTGGGCGGTCGACAAACTGGGGCTCACGTGATCATACCGTCGGTGCATGGTCGCGCCTTCTTTCACTTGTTTGTCGTTCCACCGAGTGCATTACACGCACAAGCGAGTTATAAAACAAATGCATTTAATACAATATTATTAGTTAGTTTAACGTGGTTTAAAAGCATTTTACAGTTTACAAGATGTACACTGAATGTGTATTCGACTAATTTGTAATTTAGTACGCTTCGCATTATACCACGAGAGAACGCTGTGGTGGTGTCATCACATACATTCATCGGGCGAACATGGCGGCTAAACATCGAAGAGGCCCAGTGTAAACAAACTCGTACAACGAGCTTGCAGTGCGCGACGTAGTGATCAGGCGCGACGATGACCACGATTTCTTGGATAGTTCTGTTCCTCTGTGAGCAATCTTTCCGTGCACCCCGAAAGACTGCGAATAGCTTAGGCGATTTTACAGGTCGCAACGCGTACCTACTGTTCACGGCACAATCCTGAACAAACAGCTTATCCGGTGCTGCTTCTGTGAGTGCGCTGAGTTCCTCCACTCTGCGTGACTGCGAGCGTCACGAATATTGCATAGTGTGTACAAAAGGAAGACAGCCGATATAGCTACGATGCGACAAGGAGGTGGTGCCAACGATGGATCTCGCAACCAACACAGTGACGGAGGCATCGACAAACTGCAGATAAGTATGTTTCTACTGTTTCATATTTAGCATAATAATAGTGCACGGATTAAGTCACTTTCGTAGTAACGAACTGAATGTCCTGCAGTTTAAAAAAGGCATTGAGAGCCAATGAGTGTTCATGCTTTTACATGTACGTGGGCCCGCCAAAATGTGGAAAAGATAAAGGTAACCTTCACTAACTTAGTGATATAACAGAAATTCATCAGTGACATTCAGCCCGCAGAATCTATGGAAGAATATCTTTATCCAGGTGAAATATCAATAGCAGGTACTGATATAAAGCAGGAAACTTATACAAAAATTTCATGGGTTGAACAGCACATGGGAGGCATTACCGAATCGTGATCGCCACGTTACCGATATCCTTGAAAAATGTTTAGAATCGTTGCATTCTACCGGTTATGCAATATGGGACATAAACCTGGAGGTTAACAAAGAAACTTGAGAAGTCGAGGACTGCGCAGAAAGCAAAGTAACAAAAATTGTTGGAGATAGCATTAAGGCAGGAAGACAGTGGCGTAGTAAACCGTGGCAACTTGTATACTAGTTGGGATTAAGAAAAAAAAATGGAGTCGGTGGGCAGGCCATGCACGTCTTCAATCACTTGTTGCCAATTTATACCAGGTGATTACATAAACGTTACAGAATCAATGTCAAGGAGAGAGAACTGCAGCCGAGGATGGTAGAAAATTACGTAATGGGACAAAAATATGATGTTTGTAGGCATAGGATGCAATCAGCTCGCATAAGACGGGATTGTAGGAAGCGGCATTGATTTTGCAGTGAACAAAAATAGGTTTGTGGTGCTGACAGTAGACTCGTGAAGGTTCGAGGACACCTCAGCTGTTGGCACACTAATAAACATTACAATTGGCTCTGAAAAAAACAACCCGTTATGAAAAATAAAGCAATGTTGTCCCGACAAATTGTTTTATTATGCATACACTAAAGGCTTCCACAGTTAAGGGCAGTTAGTACCAATAGTTCAATGAGCATTTTTATTTGTAAATAATGGTTTATATGCGGTTGATTCATTCCAACAATCCATTTTTTTTGCAGCAATACATTCTGCTGCTGGAGGCACTCAACCGCCTGGTGGCAGTAGGTGAGCGCCAGGCACATGCTCTTGAGAGTGTGGCAAGGTCCAGAGGGCTGCTCTGCAACAGCAGGTTCAGTGCACTCACTGCTTTCCAGTCGAGCCCCCAGAACACACCTTATAAAGGAGCTTTCAGTTTATTATTTTGTTTGTTATTCAAGAGCATGAATAAAATTATTGCAGTAAACATTGTGCTGTGCATATTGGGACACTTGTAACATGCACTTGATGTCTCTTCAAAATGGCCAAACACGTAAGACAACCTGGACCGTGTAAATGAAAAAGACACTAATGCAGCATTTACGTCATTGTGCTGTTTGTTCTTTCTATGTGCAAGAATACAGTGGGTGTTGATTAGCCACAAGATGAAGGGTGTATTTCACAATGAAAAGACAGGAAACAGCATGACCTTAATAATGCTATCACCTATAGACTGTGCACATGAATGCAACACTCCCCGATTTAAACGTGCCATTACATGCATGTTCGATACCACATATTCTTTAACAATGTCATATATTTGCATGTACTAATTTTCACACAGCTTAAGCCCATGCATAGCTCACTTGTGATGTATCCATTTCATAGGCCAAATAATTGTACACTTTGTCCTTTTGTGTTGTATGAAAAGCGGCATCCTCTAGTCGGATACAACTTCACAAGACAGGAGAGGCCCTGCCCAGATGACCAAAGCACAGCAGCCGATTGCCTCCACGTATAAAGAAATAGTCCCTCTCCAATGAGCGGGTATTAGTGCGTCCAGCGGCAAGATGTCAGTGTAGAGTGTGTGCCCGTTGGTGCAGGCTTGTGTTCACCTGCCGTTGAAGTGCAGATTCTGCGGCCTCCTAAAGTGGTATCTGACTATAGAATCATGTAATGCCTTGCACTGGTTGCATAGACTTTAGCAACTTGATAGCACATAATGATCAGGAACAGAAATCTATAAAGGCACCCAAGCAAAGCTGGCTGGCCACACTTCCATTATGAGGGGCTGTAAACAGTTCTCGCCAAATATTCCCATGACATCCTTGAAAAAGAGGTGGTGTTTGTCACTTTAGAATAAAAAAGATTATAGTGAATGTTGTGTACCACGTTAAAACAAACTGAGCTTGGTTATCTGCACAGCATGTAATGAAAGCTTGTGCTTCACGTAGGAAACAAAGTGCTCTGTCCAGTACAATTGTCGAGTTCGCTGTGGCACCTATTATGTCATTTGTGTCAACATACAAATTTTCAAAGGCCATTCATTTCACCATTATTTTTGTATGATGGTTCTTTCAATCAGTGCTTGTATTACATCAGCAGGTGGATTTGAAAGCAAAGCTTTGTTTGCAAACCTTCAGACTTCCGTAATTGTGTGGCAAGGCACTGGCATGGTGTCGAATAGCTCACACTTCCTCGGTCCTGCACCAAAAACGCCCAATGCTCTATTTGAAGTTGGATCGCGCAACAATTCGACGGCACACAAAGAAGAGTAACACACACAGCAGTGCGTTCTGCTGTGTGTATTTCTCTTCCTCGGTCCTGCACCAATGAGGCCCAATGCTCTATTTGAAGTTGGATCGCGCAAGAATTCGACGGCACACAAAGAAGAGTAACACACACAGCAGAGCGTTCTGCTGTGTGTATTTCTCTTCTTTGTGTCCCGTCGAATTGTGGTGCAATTCAGCTTCAAGCTTCTATACCGATACAACGAGTCTTCAACCTCACCAATGATCTAGTTATTAAGCCACAATGGCGCACATCTTTGAAATGTCCCAACACGAATTAGCTCTCCAACAAATCACCGCAAGCATAAAATTTTGCTGCACAGGTGTATGCACGTGCCATATTCTGTACCACTAAACTCGCAGGAATCAAAGGGGCAAGCATTAACCAGCCTTACTGCTGCCGTTACCATCATCATCATGACACCAATAGAAAGACAGTGCAGCGTTTCAGTAAAGGAAGTGCCGGAGGGAAAGGCGTGACAGCGAGGCTTGAGGCTTACAATAAAAATAGCATTTACAAGACATGTTCAATGCCAAAATATGCTGCATATCGCTCATCCTACTTTGGCATTGCGGCAAGCTTTTACACATTTGAGCATGTTATAGTTTGTGTAATCATTGCTCTAAAGCTGTACAAAAGGTCTATTCGCTCTGCAATGTTTATTTTTATCATGGCGGGTTAAAGACCAACTTTTCATTGGCATCTGCACCACATTTCTCCCGATATGTAATTTTGCCTTGGTGGTTCACGACATCGTAATGCACACTGAGTTCTGCAGAGCATTGGATCTGCATTGTTCTACTGCTGAAGAATTAGAGCCCCATTATGAGACGAAAATATACGATGTGTCCATACAGAATAAGGCTGCCCCCCCCCCAAAAGAAGATACACTGAGCCACTGGCACATGCACCAACAGTGAACACAGCAAACACTCTGAAGTATTTTCTTCATGCAAGCCAGCACACTAAGATTCTCAATGCATTTTCATTTTGCCATAAATGCATAGGCACAACCGGCTGCGCGCGACATCCGCATCTCGCACTGCAACGAATTGTGCAATGCCTTGCTGTTTCATAGTGCGGCCGATAGATGACGCATGACCAAATTCAGCATTATGCAAACTAACTTATCTAAGTAATCTCATAAAAAAACCCAAGTTCTTTATGAGATTAGCATTCACAGGGTACTTCACACAATTTGTGATATCCATTTATCTATTTATACTTCATTAACCTCTTTCGCCAAAAAAGTGAGCCATTTGGAAGGCACCCTGATAGACAAGTAGAACAATCGGTAAAAAGTCAGCAACTAGCGAAAAAGTCAGTATCATAGGCTGCCGCATGTGTGACGTCGGTAACACAAAACTTAAGTCGGCTACACAGAAGTGACAAATTTGGAAATATGGTGCGTCTCGACATTGCTTCAATGCTAATCACAGTAACGCTGACATGGAAGGCACCTTAATTCCTACGTACGTTCCGTCGACATACCCGACTACGTTCGTTATGTTTCCGCGAAGTAAGAAGCGTTTTTTTTTATAAATGCCCGCTCAGCCGCAGTCTTCGGGAAAGCCAGCCACCGCTTCCGCACTGCCGCATCAATAAGCGCATCAGACATCTCTGACACAGAGGCTCACAATAGTTTGATGACGTCCAATGTAACGCTCGGCGCCGACGCTTCCCTGAAAACTCCCAGTGCCGTAGAAACGGAGGGCGCAGAGGACTTGCTCTTCAACGGTGAGCGAATGAAGCCCGCCACGCTGTCTCCACAGAAGAGAGTCTTCGCCTAGCTCGTCACACAGCCAGCGCACTGATGTCTTCGACAGGCCAAAATGACGCTGAAACTCCACGGCGGTCATGTACGCGAACGGGTACAGACGGTCATACTGACGCTTGCTGCCGCTGGCTGCAATAACACAGGCTGCCGCCGCCATGTTCCCGAGTTGAACTCGGAGGGGGTTTCGCGATGTACGAGTTTAGCACGAGTTCGCCTGTCAATCAATGCCAGAGGTCACGCCCCGCGCGAGGCATCTAACTCTTGTGCGCGCATCCCCCACGGTTGGGCCACGCCCAACTTATCTTTCGGCAACAGCGACGCGGTGCCGAGCTGAGAGGCATCAACAACATTCACCACCGACATAAAACACGCACAACACACTGTCATCGGTGATGTACTGCGCACTACTAAGCGTTGACTGTCGCTGGCTTCTCGGGCTGAGATGGCCCCACAGCACGGTTTAATTGTCTGCATTGTGGCGACGTAGCGCACAGTTAAATAATTATCGGCACGTCACTGTAGCTGCTTGCAAGGCGTCGATGCGCCGAGGGTGACGACGATGCTGAGGAGTGCGTATCGCAGCAGTCGTTTGAGATGGCTGCTCTGTCATCGGTGATGTATCGGAGCGACAACGTCGTAAACACGATCAGCGTCCGAGAATCGCTCGCTCTTCTAGACCCAGTGCAATGGCATTTCTTCATCACAAGCACTGCGCACTCAACAGTTCCAACACCTTCCTCAGTTCCAAGTCTCATTCCATAACCGCACACAAGAGCCCTCACCTGCCAAAATGCAATTGCTGCGGTGTCGTTACGATATCCTTCTGCGATCGCTGCTGGCTCCAGCATAAGTAATCCGCAAGCACCTTGGTGCACACAAAACACTCAAATACTGCGTACATGCGCTCAGAGGCACTTTCACTGGGCAAGCGATGACAAGCGATGAATTGTGTCGATGGGAAGCACGCACTTCTTCGCAATGCATCGCCGAGGCTTCGCGCACAAAGATAAACTGGTACATTTTCACTAAACTGCGTCACTACGAGCACGACGGACCGCCATTTTTAGCGACGGCCGTTGCTCCCGTATTTATGACTAGTGTATCGTTTCTAGTTGGTAAAGCGGGGGCCTTAAGGCGCCTGCGATGAACAGTCGTACCACGGCGCTGCGTTTCTATTCACCTAATAGAGAAAGAGTGGTGATCACTGACATTATTGAGAATAGCACTGTAGCGCCCCTAGGCGACTTCTCACCGTATGAACTGCCTCGTGCGTGCGACCCGCTTCAATGTATCCGCTTCTAAACTTTCGCCTCACTGTCGCCACTCGCGGCAAAAAGTGCAAAATTTAATAATTTGCTCGATCTCCGTTTGTCATCAGAAATTTCTAGCATTCAAAACGAAAAACAGACACTTAAAGAAATAATAAGGTTCGTTATTTTATTTGTTGTATTTTAACGTATTCCTTTGAGCGAAAGCGTAGGTGCAAGAATGCGCCGCATGTACCCTGTTCGCATTCGATCGTGGATATAAAGATAGTTGCCGAAAGAGGAGGCACGCCCTTGACGCGCCCGGGAAAGGCGTGGCAAGCGGCTCACGGCAAGTCTGCAGACAGCCAGCGGGGCAGTCACGGCATTGCTAAGTTGCGATAATCCGTTGATAACAATACGCGGCGCTGGCGCGTTTCGTTGTGCAGCCGTCTGCGCTTGAAACGTGGAAGCAGCGTGCCGCGCAGGGTGCGCTCATGTTGTCATACGCGGCTTTTTGTCTACATATTCTTTCGCCTGCAGCCTTTGCGCGTTTCACGCTATCTCCGGTCACTGACTGCCGTCGAGCAAACTCGGGTAAAACTCGGGTGAACGAGAAACTCGGCGCATCCTGCATAGCACCCCAGCACGTATCCGTGTCTGTCCGTTCTCCACGAGGTTTACCCGGACGTTTATCGCGACGACGCCTGCCCCTCTTGCGGGCAGACTTCCACTCTAGCGCACATGCTGTCGGAGTGCGGGTCGACATACCCCAAGTTCATCAAGGAGGAGTGGGACTCGCTTCTGCGTAGCCCCGCTCTAGAAAAAGCAAATCCTGGCTGTCCGGCGAGCCCGCAATCGGGCCGGTGGGCTAAACCTGCCGGTCCCGACCTGGGAATAGCCGGGTGCGCGACGAGTTCGCGTCCTCGCCGGACCTGCAATAAAGTTTCTTTACTAAATCACTCACTAATCACGCGTTCGTGATCGCTGTCTTCTTCCACAGGTGGCTCTGTTGTCGCTTATCATTCGAGCGTAGAATTTCACTTGTCTTCGGTCGCCGTAATGGGGAGGACGCGTTCGCGGTAGAATGAGGCATACAGGGGTATGAGCCATTCACTGTCTTACGTGACGTACAGATTCAAATTTCGTTCTATTCTGTGGTAGTAACGGGGAGGCCGCGTTAGCGGAGGTATGAGCCGCTACTTGAGTGGGTATGAGCAATTCATTGTCTTACGCGACGAACACGTTTAATAACAGAGCTGACACGCGAATATGTTTGCGTGCCTGTCGTCACAATCACCACCCATCAGGAGAACATATTCCGACCTTGGTTCGAAATTATGTGCTACCTCTGTGTCGTGCGATAAACAGCTTTGCTGGCCATCCATCTTCACAGAGTGGAATGGCTGATGATTTTTTTTTGCACTCATTTTGTAGGCTTATTAGGTGGCGCCACGTTACGTTAGGTGGCACGTTACGGCGCATTGACTGCGCCGTAACGTGCCCAACGACGCTGCAATACGCACATATTTACTCACACAGAACGGTGAGACCGCCGTGGTGTCGAGGGAACGTGGTCGATTCCCCCCCCGCCCTCCCCCCTCCCGGGGGCTCCGGTTCGTTTCCCAGCCAGACCGAAATTTACAAAATTTTCTTTGATGCGGCATTATTTACTTGTTTACAAGAACCGCCCTGAGAAATCTGACATCAATCGGAGGATTTCTGGACGCGTTTATACTCTTTTCGCCATCGGCCATTTTTGGTACCATGACTCGGTCGTGCCACCGACTACGACGAATTTTCGCGTATTGGGGCATATAATACATCGTATTTTAAAACGGCTGTAGTTTCCGAGTAAAGCTGTCTTTTACGGCTTCAACCCCATGGCCGTTGAATGATTGCGAATATCCGTGGTTGTGTAGTTGCCAACATGGGGTAGAATCGAAAGTGAAGTTAGGAGCAAGGCAGCAAAACTTATGAACAGCATCGCCCGGTTAGTAGACAACGCCGGAACGTGCGTTGCGCCATTTCACTAAAGAACAAAAATAAGAGACAGACAAAACTGTGCACATCATCGAAAAGATGGAACCGCTGAAGAACTCAGCACAGCATTAAATTTATCAGATTAATGATAACATATGCGGATCCCACGTACTGTGGCAATCGATGAAAGCGAAGCTTTGTGTACTGTTTGCTTTGATTAGTATGAAGTAGCGGTGATGTTGCCGGCAGATGTGCAATTCTTTTAAACGTTTAGTGCAATACGAGAGTTTTGATCATTAAACGTTCCTTCGCCTACACCAATGCTGTTTGTATGCGTAGTACACAAAATACACAGGGATAGATAGATAGATAGATAGATAAACTTTATTAAAAGAATAATCAGAAAAACCGCTAATGGTCGGGGCCGTTAGTCCAGGGCTCCGCTGGCTCTTGCCATCTTCTCAGTTCTCTTAATCAGCTTCAGCTGATCGTCGAGGGCCGAGCTGGACAGCAGTGCGTCCCATTGCTCCCTCGTTATGTTCGTGTCTGGGTGTTCTATGTTGTGTAGTGTGCACTCCCACGTAATGTAGTATAGGGTTGGTGTGGCCCCACACCATGGGCATTCGTCCCTGTAGGCTGTGGGGTGTATCCGATGTAATATGTGTAGGTTCGTGTAAGTGCCTGTCTGGAGCCTACGCCAGGCAGCGGCTTCTTCTGTCGTTAGGTATCGATGGGGTGGTGGATATCGCAAGCGACGCCCTCTGTGGTAGTTCACGATGGCTGAATGCTCGAGGTCGACAGGGTCCGGGTCTCCTGCAGCCCGCGTGATGAGTTCTCGGTTATGTACGAATCCTCGAGCTGCTCTGTCGGCTTGCAGGTTGCCCGTGATGCCAGTGTGGCCCGGTATCCAGAGATGGTTTCGGTGCTGAATTCCTCAGGGTCTACCTTGAGTATTCCGGCTAGGACTTGTGCAGCAGGTCTTCCAATTCTACCCTGTAGGAAGTAGGGATACACAGGGAATACCCTGTGTAGGAATACACAGGGAGACATGTTTGCTTGAGTATTTGTTGTGCGAAGTTGTTCATAAACGCTGCGAGGGTTGCACATTATAATTGTCTCGCATGACACTCTCATCGTGGCAGAGCTGATGAATATAAATTGAGTTGTGGGGATCCGCGTGCTAAAACTAATATCGGAACATGAGGCACGTCGTAGTGGCGGGTGCGCATTAATTTTGGCACCCTGGTGTACTTTACCGCCCACCTAGGTATAAGTGTTCTACCGTTTGCGTATTTCGTTCCCGTCAAAATGCGGCTGCCACGGCGAGGATCTAACCTGCGGTGGCATCTGGCAATGCTACAGCCGTCAAACTACCACGGCTAGCACAGCATGGTTGATTTGACGGATGACCGCTGCCATGCTGTAAGCCTAGACTATAGGGTATTTTAATGCGGCGTTGCTTCTGCACGCCCCGAGTCAGTCGTTCACTTGCAAATTTTCACGGCATTTAAATTTCAGAAGAAGCAGAAGCGTACCGTACCGTACCTTAAGTATGCCCGCAATCACTGTTTTCTTTCCTTCGCGTGTCGTCTTTTTCCTCTCCAGTTATCTCCTGCTGCATGGCAATTACGGGAGAGGCAAGGCTGTCATTTACTCGTTTCACGAGTGCGTCGATTTTGCCCATTCTCTGCCTCTTCTCCCCCTCCTCTTTACCATGCTATCTACCTCCCCTCTGAACTTCCACATTAGTAGAAAGGTAAGCGCTGCAGTTTCGGCAATATTTTTTTTTTTGTTTTTGCGGGGGTTACTGATAATTACAACTGTCAACAACTGTCAAGGGGCTAATGCGGTGACGCCCAGAAAGCTATAGAGGGCACTGTACACATGCAACAGATGGAAGGGTCCAAACGGGTCTCTCTCCACCACGCTCCTGCCATGCATGTTCTCTTCCTGAACCACTCCCACCACCCCCTCCCGATGGCGCGCGCAAAACAGCCACAGCTGCAGCAGCGGCGGTGGAACAAACGAAGGAATAAGCAGAAGAACACACACACACACACACACACACACACACACACACACACACACACACACACACACACACACACACACACACACACACACACACGCACACGCACACGCACACGCACACACACACACACCTTTGCATGAATTATTTTATTTGGCATGAAAACATTTCTATAGTGCGGTTTTGGATAAAACGTGGTGCGCAGCTAACTCGACCGGCCCAAAAGCCCATGAAAGGCATCAAAAGGCAGCTGGCGCTCATATGTGAGTACACAGGTGTGTAGGCGTCAATTTACCAAAATGTATGAAAAGAGACAGGACGTAATACATTTTCTTAATTCAATAAAAACAAGTAGTCTGTGCACAAGGAAGCGCTTAATTTGTACATGAGCATTACAGACTAGTTAAAGTATTGTTACGATACGAAAAACTGAAGCTTGCCTTTAAAAACGCGTAACTTGAACAGCGGTCACATTTCGCTAGAAAAAGTGGCTGTAGAAAGCGTTCAGCTTTAGCCCGATGTTGCCAAAGATTGAATTTCAATTCTGGCGGTTCACATGCCCAAACTACGATTTGATTATGAGACACGCCGTGGTGGGGGACTGCGGCCTAATTTAGACCGCCAGGCGAACTTCAACATGGCCCGAATGCACGGGACATTGGGCGTTTTCGGAATTTCACCTCCATTGAATTGCGGCCGCGGAGGCCGGGATTCGATCCCGCGGACTCGTGCATCGCAGCGCTATTACATTGCCGCTAAGCCACCGAGGCAGGTGAGAAGTGAGAATGTTAGCAGGCTTAGTGCAGAGGCTCATTCGGTCCATTCGCCGACGCCAGCTCCCGGCAAACTGTCCAGCCAAGGCCCATATAAGCGATATGCGTCGTGGTCATTCATCACAGGGCAGGTCGGTGATGTAATTTCAGATGCAGTCTCTGTCACCAGAGAGAAAATGTGCTTCATGGTGTCAGTGTTTGAAGGTAGCGTTCCGAACACGAACATTAATACGATGAGGATGCGAACGCATTGTCGTGTGCCGGCCGTCACATTTATCCAACCGACAACATTTCTTGACGTTCTCGAAAGTAGCAGAACTCTTGAATACAAGTAAGAGTAATGAGTTATGCGTCATGTCTTTTAAGTAGATTCGCGGCATATATTTCTATCGGTATACGCTAGTTTCCGTTGCGGATATATTAACCGTAGCGTTGCATACACTGTGAAGAACATAAAAATCCCGCAAGTATCCCTTCGCAAACTTCTGAAATGATAGTCTTGCTTCACGCACGTGAATAACAGTCACATATTCGTATTTCGGCAACTAACTGCAAGTAATTATGTTCTACCGAAAGGTGTACTTGGACTGGTGGTCATTAAATATGACTTACTATTGTGGTTATCTTTGGGCATATCGTGCTAATGGAGGATGAACAGAGACAGTTTACAAAATTATTTTTTTCATGTCTTTTGCTTGAAAGTGCAAAACCAATTTGTCCATGTGTCCATTTAAATACATAGGCACATCTCCGCTCGAGTTGCAGCTGCTGCGGTGCGTAATGGAAAATTGCCCGTCAATTTTGCACGAAACTGAGAGGTGAAAACCCAGAACCATCCACAACGGCCTCTCTCCTAGTCGGTGAGCAGCTTCACGACGTTAATTCTTACAAACCAATACGCAATATGTTCCCACTCGATAAAACCTTCCGCGGAGCACGGTAGACGACTATAATAGAAAACGGTTATTATAGCGCCCTAAAAAAGGAAAGAAATATTCATGGCTGTCTTTAGGGAAGCATCTGAAAAGGCTGAAATTATTAATCACCGTGCATGCGCTGTCACTACGAAAAGCTCCAAGGATGATCAGACATTTTCACCTAATGGGCGCTAAGAAATATTTGATAAAATATGGACCATCGTGATATATCGACCTATGCCCGCGACCATAGAGTGTCCACTTATATTCCTCACCAGAGTCAGCCGATTGCCTAGCTAATAGAGTGGTTCCATCGCACCCCCCACAAAGCCTGCCTGGAGATCATTCTGCCTGTCTAATGCAATCGACGGCGCAGAGGTCAACGTCGTTTAGGGTGCCGATGACGCCTTTGAAGTATCCGACGAAGATGTCACTTGTGGCATCGAGTAGAGAGGCGTGGTTAAACGAGTTTATAATAAACAAAGGTGCGTCTTATATCGAGTTTTCCGCTCTTCTAAAATATATATGGCTTGACTTAGATTCAAATTTTACCCCTCGACGATTCGAATATAGGAATAGACCTATATTCGAAGTAATATGGCAGTATAACTCGCCTATTTATTACGTCAAAAACTTGGTCGTTTAAAAAGCTTTACATTTTTGTTTACTATGGTTTAGTATAAAGCGTAAATATATTCTAATAGACGTTGCTGATAGCTAGTTCACCAATCACGTGCCGACAGCAATAAAATATACCAACCACCACACGCGACATTGAATACTATCATTGATTCATCATTATATGGAATGGACTAACTATAAATTGTCTCGCAATACACAGTAATTATGACAGGTGATTGCGTTGTCGTAATTATTCGCAATCATTTCTTGTTGTTTTTTGTTCCCCTAGAACTACAAAGAAATTGCGGAATGTCCTAAAACGCCTTATCCAATCGCAAGAGGCTTTGCACGTACCAGTGAGATTGGACGAAAAGCAGTTTCCTAGGAGATGGTGCAACGTAGAAGCTTATGTTTGCGCCGTTCGCCAAATAAAGCTTCTCCCATAAGTGTTGACAAGATTCTTATCTCCTCAGGAAATTTTATTGCTAACCGATCTGGGCATGAAAAACCGCTGCCGGTTTTCCTCACCATCGGACAAAAAAAAAAAAAAAGACCTGAAAATAATGGTAGCGTAGGCTGTAGACACTGCGAAGGGACTTATCAGTCTCGCTCTCACTAAGGTTTGACCAGGAGGCATGCTGACTTTTGCGCAGCTGAGGTGTAGTTGTACGCAAAGAAATAAGTGAGAGCCTTGAGCATGCGCAGTCGTGTCAACGCTCCGAATCCACACGCGTTAACGTGGTCTTCAGCTCCGATGGCGGCAGCAGCGATGTAAAACTTCGCAGCTGGGGCGGTGCTCTTCGCTTCACACAACTGCAAAAATATGAAAGGGTTGTCACTCAGATTACCTATAACAGTCCAAAATATAACAGTTAAAAGGCCAATGTGGTCATTAATATTGTAAAAGTACGGGAAAACCGCCATTGAGTAGGAAGTCAGAACTGCCTGTATTTGCGAAATGAAAGGCACACAGGATCGCATTCACTGCGCTGTAGATTAGTAACAAGTCACGGCCCGGTTTTGTGTGGACGAAAGTGGTGTTAAGCCAATGCAATTATCCTAATCATTGCATCTGACATTGTTTTACGTAATGTTGCCATAATGTTACAGTGTCAGCAGTACATAAGGAGGTATTCAGTATCATCATGTATTTGAGAACATAGCTCACCGAATTAATATTTTACTTGATAGACGGTTGAGTCGTGTCGAGCTGCAGTGAAGTTCACTGAACACAAGCTTCAGGTAGCTAATGAGATTGCATGGTCGTTGAGGTGCACAGCACGTTGCCATTAGTCCTTGTTTTTCTTTGAGCCATATGAGGCAAACGTGTATTTCAAACCTCCATACCGAAAACTCATTGTTGTGCTCAATGAGTCAGCGCCAAAGTATCTTGTAAGAGCAAGCGGCTTCTTGCAGTATTTTCACCGGTATTGTGGCACAGAAAAATACCAGGCAAGGCGGAATTAACATTGGTCAGGCGCACATCTTCATTTCCAGAGATAAAAAAGCTGTTACCGGGTGTCCCAGTTAACTTGGACCAAGATTTGAAAAAGAAAGCCCTAGAGACATCGTATCGACTGCATAGTAACGGCTCTCGTTTGCACTTACAGTCAGTATTTCTTAATCACGAAGTAATAATTAATACCTGCTTTTAATTAGTGAACTTTTTAATATTGGTTGAATCGCAAACATGTCAAATACAGAGTTGGAGGGCACCTTAGATAACTTTCGCATCAAGCATTATTTCGTGGGGAAGTGTGCCCTGTTGTTTTTCGAAGAGAAAGACAAATCCCGCGAAATACGCGAAATAATAAATAGATGGGCGCTCACGAGACGCTACTCAAGAGCCTCCAAGCAACCTTCGAAAGATATGCGGCTCCATTCGTATAAGGCTTCGTCATGTAGGACGGATCGAAAGGTTTTGCGACATAACTAGCATGGTGCGATAAACGTCTTCATCTGCGGACGAAAAAATTTTTTCCTCCAATATGAGGCGCTCGGGATAGCTTTACCTTCTGCGTATCATGAAACGAAGAAACAAAAGAAATTCAACCAATTTTAGAAAAATTAGTGCACAAAAGAGCACGAGAAAAGAAGGCAGTTCTCGGAAGAACAGAAGAGAGCTACTCAGGAGTTTATTTCAATAAGAAATAGACCAAACGCACGTAAGATGTCTCAGCCGCCCATAAATAAACGTCCAAAGGCGCAACTGGTTTAGCCATTTATCCTTTCTGTGTCGAACTCCAAAAAAGAGGCAAAACAAAACAGTTTTTTACCTATTGCTATCCTTGTCGCAAGCTTTTTTTTTTATCCAAGAATATGGTGGCATTATGATCAGTTTGTATCAATTTGTGCTCGTTTTATTTCCACTTGCCGCGTCAACGCTTAGCTGGGCATCGTACGAAGCCTTCCGCACACAAGTTTTTGCACACGATGCCCTGCGAGCCTTTTGCGTAGCATGGTGGGCATATTTTCAAACTCGGACCAGTTTCTTTTCCATGTTGCAGAAGGAGGGGGAATCTGCAGTGCGCGACAGGCGAGGGAGCTCAAGGGTTGGTTGAAGGAAAGTCCTTGCCACCACGTGCTTCGATCCAGGTGCTTCGCAGACTGCCAAACACCGCGTTTGGCCAAATCTTAGAGACGTGAAAAGGAGACTCATGGCAACAAATAAATCCTGCGTTGAAACTGTTTCTTTTTCAATTTTATCCTTGTTAAAGAAAAATAACGAAAAAAAATCCCAAAATTTTCAACGTTGAATTGAACATCTTACATCTCTACTCAGAAGCACAGACTGTCGGTTATCTTCTTTATTGCAGTAGGCCATTAAGAGATAGACCACAAATGAAACGGAAGAAAAATCCGAGGATTTTTATGAATTTGAGGAACAAGTCACCATCCGGCCTCGCTCCAGCGTTGTCATTTCCGTCGGAAGTGAAACAATGCGAAACCATCAAAGCGCACTTGAATGCCGCTCAGCGGCCTTTCGCGTTTTGCCCGGTGAGCAATGTTTTGGAGTTTTGAAACGCACTAGTTGTGGAAATAAATTGGTGCGGGTTATCTTTTTGTATAGTTTCCACATTAGCATGTTGGCTGCAGACCGGAATAGTTTGGACGATATTGATGGGAAATCAGGGGCGCCGCATGCCACCGACGTCTTGCACGATGTGAGACCTAGGAAGCAGGAGCAGCCACGAAGGCCGGCAGGTCTGCGCAGTAGCTAAGCCCAGTGTGGGTGAGAGGGAGAAAGCGGGGCCACAGAGAGACGGCGGCACCCGCACGCGCGCGTCGCTCGAGTACCTCGCCGATAACAACCAATGATAAAAAAATGAGGTACAGCGCGAAATACATAGACTGCGAGAGACGACATACACTGCGCTCACTTCCAACAATATTTTATTGCGTTGCCACATCGTGTGTAATTATAGAAAAGGGGCATACGTCGAAAAGGGGTGTTCCGACAACAAGTCATAGTGCTATGAAACAAATTACTAGCTGACTGAAATATCATGAATTACCAACTAGACCAAATAACCGCCCCAGAGAACAACCCATCTCGCTCTGCCGCGTAGCGTCACCGTGACGTCGAGGCGCGCTGGAGACGTCCGTGGGTGCGATTCCCTTTCCCCCGCACGCCGCAACACCTGGCGCGCTATAGCTGAAGGTGTTCCGAATCGCCCGCTTTGCAGAGTCGAGGCGGGCTCGTAACGTGGAGTCGCAGCTAAGCGGAAATTTTTCGCCGCTTCACTGCTGCAGACGCCGGCTTTCTGCTCAAACAGTAATTTGATGCTTTCGCATAAAAAAAAAAAATTATAATTTATCCGGTCTTGTGTCAGATTGCCTCTGCACCTGTTTCAGGAATTATTGTTCTCACAACGTCTGACAGATTGACAAATGGCACGCTTGTTTCATTGCCGCAAAGATTCATGTTGAAACAGTTGATACTCCTAGAACGCCAGACGCACTTAGGCACCCTGATGTAAATAATAATTACGCGCCTATTATTTTTACATTATAGCGCACTACATTTCGGCCCTGTATGAAGTGACGCAGTATAGTCTCCTACGCTAACAGAAATGTTGCTGCCGCAATGCGTTGTTGCAAGCCGATGTCCTGAAGAAGGGACATATTTTGAGAGAAGACATGGGGAGCAGTACATCACGTCGTCGAACCTTGAGACGAAGCGACAAAAATACGAGCAAAGGCCTAAGAGACTCCTCAAATCCCGCACTTACTTGGGTGCTTCGTAGGAGCTGACTGCATCTATCTTTCGTGGATTTGGCCTCATACGGGTTTTGTCGACCAGATGCCCAAGTAGTAACGTCTCGGTTTAACCGAACCACCAGTTCTTGAAATTCAGTATCAAGCCCGCTTTTTCTATACAATACAGAGCACGACGGAGGCGTCTGGCACGGCCACTCAAAAGTGCTGCCGTAAATCACCACATCGTCGAGGGAGCACAATCAAATTTTTCATTTAGGTTCTCGGAGGATAGTGTCCATAAATCGTTCGACTGTTGCTGGCGCGTTACAAAGGCTGTACCGCATATCATTAAATTCATCAAGGCCGGATGATGTCACGAAGGCCGTTCTCTCCTTATCGTCTCGATGCATGGGTGTCTGCCAATACCCTGATCGCAAATCCAGTGATGAAAATAGACTGCGGAATATAGGCAATCGGTGATATTATCAATGCTATGGAGCGGACACACATTCTTTTTGGTGACTGCGTTTGGTTTCCTGTTTTAAAGAAAGCACCACCACGATCCATATTTTTTTTACTGAGGTTTACGGTGTTGCCCAGGGACTACAGGACTCTTGCATTCAAAATTTTTCCGTACCATGTCTTTCACCTGTTCAGCGATTAAAGACCTATTTGTCGAATAAACCCGGTAAGACTGTTGCCAAATGGGATGTGCATATCCGATGTCAATTCGTTGGTGGCGAGCACGAGAACGCGGGAGTGAGGCCTGCTTGTCATCTTGCGTCTAATCGAAAACAGAAAAATGTGCCGGCTAAACGTTTGCGAGAGCGTGGCCCTCATGTGAGGGCAGCGACTACTTAATTCTCTGTAGGACCTGCTCTTCAGAAATACTTCGGTTGGAATAGCTAGTAGCAGAGTGCCCCTCGCTTTGAACTGTAATGGAGCTGTACATGTTTTCGTCAAATTCAGCGAGCTCCATATAGCGCGTGTGAACAGCAGGGACGGAATAACAGTTGAAATCCCACAAATTGGAGGTGTCATTCACTAATGTACGCAGATTGCGTGCCACAAGCACATCTTTCTTCGCGCCGCTTGACGAAAATGGATGGAATTGCGATTTAAAAGATAAGAGGTCGGTAGCAGCGACAATGACAGGGACACGTGACAGCGGTCAAGTCGATAGCAGCAGTTTGTTAGAAACACAAAATAGTCTTTCTCTGGCAATGATGCGTCGGCAAGGGTGGAGGGAAGCGCGATATTTAATATAATTTCGTCTGTGCCACAGTTACCGGAAGCACCACCAACCTCAATAAAGTGAATACGAAGCATCACATCATGAGTGCACCACGGCAGTACCAGAAATTGTTTTAAAGCCTCCTCTCATAACACACTTGCAAAACGAACACCAAGAAGAATAAGACAGCGTCCACTAACACCACAAAACTTCACACTATTTTTCCATGCAAACATAATTTTCCGACTCAGCCTTCCTTTGAAATCCCTCTTGACGGAAACGATGGCACTAGTACCCACTAATGAGGTTACAGGCATACTATCAATTAACACACACACTTTGTTCTTCATCTACACAATAGGCAGAGGAGTATTTCGCAGAGACGCAGATTGTCCGGCAACCTTGCCTCCATCGGCATCGCCTGCAAGTTTCCCACGGTGGTGGTGGTGAACGGCGCTGGTGACTGGTAACCGTAACACAGGCGACGCGCGACCGACATTGTGCAGTGCGGGGTCAACCATTGGACGCTGAGAATAATAAACGCGATCTTCCGAATCCTGATTCGTAGTGGCAGCTTTACGAATTCGTTGATTGTATGTCATGTCGTCGGGCAAGGAACGACGACGTTGTCGCAGCCGAACAACCTGACAGTCTGCAGCGCCTGGCATGGCAGAAAATGAGGATACAGCAGATGCATGCTCTTGAGCTTGGAAGGAAGCACAACAAAGCTGTTCGACATCCGCCCCTTTGGTATGTGGTTCAAGTTCTTCGCAGACAATTTGCCTTACAGTTACCGCAAGGTCACAATGAAAACTTTAGTCGTGAAGACTTGCGACCGTTGCAAAATACGCCAACCTCCCTAACATTGTCGTTATACGCCGCAACTTGAAGGTCACGAATGGCAATGCATGATGAGGTTGGAGACCGAGGCGAGACTCTCCCTTCCAAATAAGTAATGGTACACATCCTCGGCAATGCCATCGAGAAGGTGCCCAACTTTGTACTCTTCGGACATTCGAGGATTGACCATTTCACATTGCTTCAGGATCGCTTCTATGTATCGAGTAAAGGTCTCACCTGGGACTTCAGCACCCTAAAGCAACGTATGCTCAGACCGCTTCCTTTTCGTCATAGAATCTCCAAACACTCTTTGAGGTCAGTAACGATGCTGTACCACGTCGTGAATGTATCATCATGGTTCTTGAAGAACACTAGCGCACTGACTGCAAGGAAGAGGATGAAATTGTCTAGCTGAGGCGCAGAGTTCCAGCCGCTGTACTTCGTCAGACGCTTCAGTCATCCCTCCACGTACTCGCATAGTTTTCCACGCGCCGGTTGTGCCTGCCGGAGCAGCGAGAGATGGCTGTGGGTCACCGCTGTGGGACATAGCGATCTCCAGTGGTGTCAGAGGCTGTCGATGGACTTCGGCGTGGAACTTGTTGGAGCAGCACCGTCGTCTTGGTTGACGTACCCGGCGCCTCCAGCTCAAACGGTAATCGTTGCGTTTGATGCTTGTTTATTTACAGGACGAGGCTGAAGCTCAGGTTAAAATGGCGTCAATGGGCAGCACAAGGTAACCTCTTCCCCATCTCTCCTGCCTCATGTCATTGCAATATCTTTACTGAGAAAAGGGAACGTTCGGAATGTTAGCGAAAAAATGAATTCTGTTATAAAGGGGCAGCAAGACATTACGCGAATCTTGCTAATTTTAATGAAAATGTCGTCGCTTGTTTCGGTAGTGCGGCGACGCGAACGTAAACAGCCTTAATTCACAGGACATGTGCTGTTGCGCAAACAAAAAGTTTTTATTGATTTAACAATTTAGAACTAGAGAAAGTGGCAAAAGCAACACAAAGTAAGAATGATCCAATTAGAAATCCGTGCCAGGATAGTGAGTATGGTGTAGTTGCATACTACACAAAACTTGGCCAAATCTAAAGCTTGCACGTAGAAATCTCTAACCTATTGTATTGCGTTGGCGGACTCATTGATGCCTACTATCTTGGAAGAAATAGGCGTGCAAAGATCTGTGGTTGGCGCATCAACAAGCCTCGAGAAGTTCGTCAGACTTTGGTCAAATCTTTACTTCGTAGCCCCGACTAAGCCACGCATTTTCACGTATGCGGTTAAATCACAACGCCAAATCACTAGCAAGGTGAGCCATAAAACCTACCATACCAACAGATGCGAAGACCGATGCTTCTGGCCATGAACGGTCTATAAAAGCGTCATTCGACACTATAAAAGTTTAACCATAAATGTCGCATGGTCCGCAACCTTTTAGAGGCGTGTCACTACGTGTGTGTGGTTTTACAGTGAGGCTCTTGTGCCAATTAACACAGCGGTTCGACAATGAAGCTGCATATGACTAGGACTCCGAGATTTCTCCGTTTCCGTAGCTAAAAACTTAACCAATCACACGAAAAGGCACGCGCCGCGTGTGCCTCTGGGTTCCATGGCCCACCACCAGGTGCAGCGGCGGCGTCGCCCATGCGGGAAATAAAACAAAATAACCGAACAGCTCGTCTTTGGTAATAGTGTTCAGCACACGCGATTCGCGTTAAAGATTACGGATGCATAAGCTGCACTTGTGGGGAAGTGGCAACTGTCGCATACGAAGCAGACAGTGACGTCACAACACTTTCATATGTAAAAAAAGATGAGCCCGCGTACGACGCGGTTTCATTTATGTTGTGATAGCGCTGTGAAAACGCCACTCAGAACTCCCGAAGTGCAGTGAACATGAGCGGAGACAGGAAGAGCAATGCCGATATGCGCAGTGTCCTCGTGGTCAAGCTAGGCACGGCGCAGCGGTTGCTACCCCAAGCAAGCCACGCACAATTAGGACGACTGAAGAGCAGTGTGATTATGATGAGCGACGAAAGGAACATCAACGTCAATGTGCACAAGGACGTCGTGCTCAGGCTGCGCAGGATTCAGCGCTTCCTGACCAGTGCAAATCACGCATAGTTAGGACGTTTGAAGAACAGCGCGAATATGATGAGCGACGAAAGGAACAGCTACATCAATATACAGATCAGCGTTGTTCTCAGGCTTGAAAGAACTGAATTCAAGGGTACGTCAAATCAGTCTATCGGATCAGGCGATAGCACAGCTTCGCTGTGCAGCCACTTTCACAGCGTGGAATGGAACCAGCCCCCCCCCCCCCCCCCCCTCCACCCCCGCGGTTACCGTGGTGAAGGTCGACGTTCAGCGGCATGTTCGGTATCAATGGCAAATTAAAGAACAAAGGTACAAATCCTTGCTTTGAAATGAAAATACCAATTACATAAACTAATGTATTGCATTTGCATCATTCTATTTGTAGAGCGGACGCCACGGCTGCTGCCGATTGTGGCTTTGATTGCCACCGTCGACGGGCCCCGACCACTTCAAATGGATACAATTGCACAAGCGTAAACCAGCCGGGCGTTAGGCTTCCTCCAATAATGATACGCTTGGGAAAGGAGCGTGCGCGCGCAGTTACCGTCGAAACCCTCGTGAGCGCAACAAAAAACAGATTTGGGCCGCTCTTATGGCGACGATTCCCCATATGGCACTCGAAACGCGCCTATTGAGGTGGGTACGGCCTTGGGGTTGGGGACAAACAGCACCTCACCATCGTTGAGATCCTTCGATGGCTCAGCACCAGGCAGGGAGCGCGCTTATACCTATTTTACAGGTAGGTGCTCGTCGACAGTACTTGCTTCCCGCAGCCGCGGCGGATTCTCTTCAACAAGGCCGTCTGTGGTTGGACAAGAGGCTTCCACAGACAATTCGGGAAATCTCTTATGCCTCCCTGTCGAGATTGATGCCCCCAGGAGAAGCGGAGCACCAGACCAGGGCACGTCTGTACGTATTTGAAACCACCGGTGGCTTTTCGGCGGCACTGGGATTTAAACTCAATGTAAGAGGCGGATGCTCTACAGCTAGACCACCACTGTGGTTGTTTAGGCGTTTTTTTCTGTTTTACGTTACGTTTATACAGTTCAGGCAGCTATTGTTGACGGCATGTTTGTTGCACCGCAGGCAGGGAGGGCGCCCTCAGTAAAAAATGTCAGCCAACTGAACCCTATCACTTGAGAATTCGTTTATATAGATTCCCTGTCATTGATCGATCAGTTGCTGAGATTACCATAGATTTGCAAAATTTTTTTTTTGGCTGGCGTTTCTGCCTTGATAATTGTTTACCTATTTTTATAATATTGCTTTTGCCACTTTGTGTTGTACTTCACCGTTTACCCAGGCATTACTTATGAGATCAACACATGCCCTGCCGGGGTACCAAATACAACTATGAACGAACTGCAGCGCAATGACGCATCTATTGAAATTTGCATCGCCCAACGAGCCGCAACATACACCTGTACCCGACCAACCGTACGGAATTTCCTGGAATGTACAAAATGCTGGAAGCATCGTCATTATTCAAGAATAAAAATACTCCATATTTACTGAGAAATAGCCGATATCGAGGTCGGAAGCTCACTTCACAGCGGAAATACAAAATTGATGCTGTTTGCAATGAGTAAAAAAAAACGTTTTGCTGAATGGGGCAGTATATTATTCCTCATTATCTTCATAAAGAAGACTAAATGTCAATTTTGAGACAGCGGTCACTTTTGTTGTTATGTTTTATAAGCCCTTGGGAGGAGCAAATCCAATGGTAGTATATCGTCGCTGCGGTATACTTTCATTACAAAAAACAGGGTAGCTTTAGAATTTTCAAACTGCACATTTCTTTGTAAAGGATGCTATAACGGCGTGCTAGTCAATGTTTTACCTACCCTAGGTTTCGTTAACGCGCTGCCTAAGCACGGTACGCGAGCACTTCTCTGTATCATCAATGTCGAAATGCGACAACTGCCGCCGGCTATTGATTCCAAGAACTCGCGGTCAAAAGGCGAACCACGTAGCCAACGACCAGAACTAGAAGTTGATACTGCACTTCCCCAAGGGCGACAAATGCTCACGGAGTTCAGGTCCATAGTGCAGGTCTAAAATTAAATGAGCGCACATATGTGCTGCTTTCACATTAGAACATGACTTGCCTTTGACCGAAGTGTTTCAGCTGTGTCGAAGGTGACGAGAAAGCCGAACTGCTTATCGTACCCCACCATCGCCTGGAACGTCTGGTCGATCTTGAATGTCTTGTTGTACCCATGGTTACGACAGGCCTGTCAAAAACCGAAACAGAACTTTCAGTGCAGTTAAATGTTGACCAGTGACCGGAACGTACCGGTTCGCCTGTCATATCGCACGTGCATCAAGGTTTTTATTCTGTGCCTGATGTCACGCTCCGCCGTCTGGCGCCTACAGGTGGTAACCAAGACGTTCGTTGATAACTTGATTTGGCGTCGGCGCCGGTTGCGCGATGTTAATGCATTTGACAGATATACACGTGAAAAGATGTAATTCTCCGAAGTCGACGCTTCTGTCAATTAGCGCAATATAACGCCCTAGCTCATTTATGTACACTTGTACCGCCAGACTCGACTGAAACTACCTATCCTCAACTTAGCTAAATACGGCGCACGCTGCCAACTTCAGAAAGTGAGGCTTCTTTGAAAGCATTGCGCGCTACGTAGCATCCCTAAGACATATGTAGCAAGTTTCTAGCGTCACTGGAAGAAATTATGTTGCCGATAAATTCCATCCTTTGCAGGAGAAAACATGAGGAAAGAGAACAGTCCGGTTTACTTTCATAGAGTGGACGCATTAATAATACTATGATTGTGCCCCCATTCAGAGTGCGAAGCCAGAGTATATTTAATGATCGTGGAAAAGTGATTCTGACACGCAGTGACTTGGCGCTGCAAGTTATTTTTTAATATCGTATAAAAAATTTTGAGTTTTAGGCTTCACCTTCCATTTAACTTCACTTGGGTAGGCTTTTGGACAAGGTAGCATATGGAACCGAGAACCAGACACGGCTCGACAAAATAAACGCGGACATACGTGGGTGTGCAGGCCATTTCATGTCTGTCTGCAGCTTTCGTTACTTTATGCACTGTATTGTTGTTATACATATACGTCTGCGCGATCTCCATTTGCCAGTTTGTCCATTTCTGGTCAGTCAGAAAGGCCACAGGTATAGGCTTCGGGTTAATCGAACCATCTGTGTATTTATGGCACTGAACATTGCTAGACATGAGTAGTTTGTTGAAGGCAAGGTAATATTTTAGCGATAACTCAATAGGCCATGTTTTGTAACCAACGGTTCAATGACAGCTTTGGTTTGTTGCAATGCCTGGATCCAGTAAATAGCATGTGCTTGCGCTCTGAGCCTGTGATCTAACTTGAAAAATTGTTGCCTCTGAGACTGCATAATAAATGTATGACAACCACTCCGCGGCAATGATAACTCATCCGAATACGCACAAACATTCATTATTCCACATTGACATCATTTCAGTACAGACTGCAGCAGGTTATAATATAAGTATGATAACATGGACTCGATTACCAACTGCCTGTTCTTATTATTAACTGTAGAGTAATATATACCATTCAGAGGAACAAAGCAGAGACTGGAAACAGTAACGTCTACTTTCGCTGCACCAGTATATCAATCACTGCCTTCGTTTCCAGGGCCAAGTTTAAGGAGATCCCCAGGCGTTCCAAATTAATTTTGTATTGTCTAAAGAAAACCTTGCCTAGATAATAAGAAAGGCAGATCAGAACAAATACAGAGTACCGCACAAAACAACGAAGGTCTGGATCTTATAATAAGAATATACAAAAAGTAGACGTGGACAGATTCACACACTACTGCAAGTAAAACGTTAAGCCTAAGTATAGCAAAAACGCGATCGTCTATGTTTTTGTATACGATGACAATATAGAAATGCCTCAAACAGTGCATCTATAGCATGCACTAAATTGAGATATATAAAGCACGATGTTACGGTTAACGATATGTGAAAAGAGAGCAAAGCAGCAGTGATTGGGATTGGATTGGGATGTTTCGTTGTAACGAATAAACAATTTTACGTGGAAATGAAATTGCACGTATAGTTCAAATGTCTCAAGTTGGAGCATCAGAGTTTTAGCCTGCGTTGCTAACGGACACGGCGGCGGGCTTCAAACGTCCCTTGAATCGCTAGAGTAACGCAGTGGGCTGACTGCTCCAGTTGTTGGCTCCCAATCTCACGTAGAGAAACTTCCTACGTTTAAGGCTAAACTACGACGTTGACATACTCACCCATATAATGTCTGATGTCTGCTTCGTGAACCCAAGAGGTAATTCATTTGCGCACGGCTTGCCAAGCTGGTAATTCCCGGGCCCGTTGGGGTCGTAGTCTCGGTCCTTTGGCTTATACCAACGACCTTGCATGCCAACGGACACGCCAAACGAAGTAGTTGGTGGCCACGCCGCGGGGTTCACCGTCAAGCTGCTCATGACTTCGGCCTAAGTATTCGAAATAGCAAAGGCAAATGAACATCTCCTAGGCTAATGGTTTAAAAGATCGAGATGTTTAGCCAAAAAACGTACTGGCACGTTGCAACTTCCATATTCGTTGTTTGGACACTCGCATAAAGCAGCGCGTCGATCTTGCAAGAGTATAAATATAAGCTGGTGTCATGTATACATAGTCAATGGCGTACGGAGGCGCACGTAATCGCACCGTATGGTGTTCACGGAGCTAATTTATAAGCAGGTGTTCGAGCTGAACTTCAGTGTCTTCATATTCGAGAGGCAAATGAATGAACTCGCTATAATATTTATTGCACACATTAGTGAATGTGTAAAGAAGTTTCTCTCCATAATGCCGTCTTAAAATGGGGATATCGATCCCTTGTCTACTCACCCCAGTAGCGAGTGAAGAAGACGAAGCCTTTCAAGACGAAAAGTTCTGCCATTGGGAAATTTGTTCGCGCGACACAGATCAGTGAGCGGACGCCCTTTGCCTGAACAGAGAACCTCCAGGCAACCCTGTCCTAACAGGAATCCTTTCTTGTGTCGAATAGGGAGCAAGCACATCTGCATCCTAGTGTCGACAGAACCTCAAAAATATTATGAGGTCTTACGCGCCGAAACCACACTCTAACTATAAGGCATGCCACTCTTCACCTTGCACCTAAACCTAAGTACACAGGTGTTTTCGCATTTAGCCCCCATGGAAATGCGGCCGCCATGCCCGCGATTCAATCCCGCCACCTCGTGCTCAGCAGCCCAACGCCATAGCCACTGAGCCACCACGGCGCGTCCATACACCTTCAGTAGCGGGCACAAGACGCTTCAGGAACCCACTGCAGCACAGTCTCCAAACACTGATTTTTTTTTTTTAGAAAGACAAGCGACTGCGTGTTGTCTCCCGCCATCGTTTGGGCATCGAGACTTTCTGATCCTTCAGAGAGCGATTGTGAATGGCTCTCTTTTGCGCCCTTTAAGGAGCACTGCTCATGGTTTGAGGAAGGGAAGGGCACAAAGCGGTAAGAAGAGTGCCAAGGTCAAGCTCGCCACAGCAGCCTTGGCTTTGAGCGGTATCTAGGTGGCGCATTTATGCAAATAGTTTTTCTCGGCAAGAAATTATTGTTCCCTTAAAACAACAGAGCTCTTTGCAAGCATCGTGGGAGAACGGACGCGTGTCCATTACCCTTATAGCATCTATCAGGATCAAACGTATTACCATGCTTCCGTCTCTCTTGTGGCCCTACGAAATTACCACTGGTGACCTGGTTGCATGAGGGCTTATAATTCGGAAGTGACTCTGTCCAGTACCTGAGGAGGGAGTCATAAGGTCGAATTCGGCCGTGATGTGGTCTTTCAGCCCGAGGTCCCGTGCCTAGAAAAGCCAGTCCTTGTCGGCCAGGCTGCTTAACTTTGGACAACGGACTAAGATACCCACGGCTGCCGACTCCACTAGTCGGTAAGCGAATGACTTTGAAACGCAGGTTGCCGATTCATAGCAAGTTCGCATGAAGGCGACACGTGTGGGAAGAAATGTCGAAGGGGGGGGGGGGGGGGGCGCCGCTCTACTTAAGCGATGGGGGAGGAGAGGCACCGGGGGAGGGGAGGTATGGTCGGCATTGTGCTTCGACAGCGACGCGCTGTCACGCGGGATTTAACTTGAAATTGATCGGCTTTGGGGGCATCGTCTAGGTGGGCCGCCGGCTCGTAGCTTTGCGTGTGCTGTGTTTTTGCCACTCAGCTAGCGTTGAAGCGATAGACAGCACGAAGGTCACTTTGCTTGCTGCGGCTGCCGCACTTCCTCCCGCAAGCGTTTTGAATGCGAGTGCCCGCGGTCACCGAATGGGATTTGTTCATGGTTGCCTGTGAATGCTCACACCATGCTTAATAATTTAGTTAGTAAGCGAATGTTTGCAAGTGTGCGAGGCCAATAAAACTACGGTCCTTACTTTTTGCAGCTAAATACAAAATTTGGCTAACATAAGAATATGATGATGATGGCGAGATGTACAATTTTGTTCACTTTAAAGCTAAGTAATTTTGCAAGGTGTTTATACTTATTTGTTACAGTTCTCACCACTAATTGTCATGGAAATTTTATATATATGCAGTAAATGACTCCTCTTGTGTTGGAGCCCACTGCGAGTAGACAGCGTTATTCTCCGCAGATTTAAAACTCAATAGTGACTCCACTTTTCCGCTACGCTAATCAAGGCCTACATCGGTGTCCTAGAGCCATCCCCAGAGCATTGCCTATGGTATTGCACTCACATCCAACATAAGGTGCAGTCAGCGCTCTCCACCACTCGCGCTCACACCCAGCCATGATTATAGACGGTCTGGCTCACTCCACCACTCCATGAAACTAACGCGTCTCTAATGTGCTTATACAGCACATTAGAGACGCGTTTCGTCAAGCAGATTTTCAAATGTGTTTTCTTAAAACGCACTTGACTAGGGTAAGGACTGGTAGCTGACTGGCCAAAGGAGAGCGCAGGACGTTAGCGTAAAAATTAATTTTCTTTGGAGTACAGCTCCTAGGCGCACGCTACTGCGTTGAGCGTCGACGTCCTTCGGCGTAACCGAGCGAACAAGCACCGCGAAAGATAAAAGACAGAACGCGGTGCGGAGGGGGGCCTGAAAGACGGCGAGAGCGAAGAGAGCGCGAAGAGGAAAGCGGAGGAGTACACTATGGCGTAAAGGTGAGGAGGGATGTGCAGTAATGTACGAGACGTGCTCCTTGGCAGCGACCAGGCATGCGGCGAGCGCGTCCAGCGATACCACATATGAAAGAAATGTGGAAACTAACATGGAAGCAGAGCAATGGCGTGGGCTTCGTACGGACAGAGCATGCGCTAGTTCGCCTTCGCCACCGCTGCTACAGATTGCGCTAGTCGCAAGCCAGGCGTTGCCGTGTTCACGCTTTATTTCTGAACAACGAGCTACGCACGTGGTGGAAATGCTTAACCTGCCGCTGCTGCTAAAGTCGCTGCCGGAGCAGAGGTTCAGCACCGCCGCCGAGAGGACACTCGTTCAGAATGAATTTTTTTTTACCATAACACATCGTGAATTCGAAGCAACAGCTGCGCTCAAAATATGCAGTATGGAGTATAGCAATCGTCGGCGAATTTTTACCGCGAAGCTGTAGACCGGGATTTTTCATGTCCGCGGGCGTAGTTTTGCTCAGAAAAACAAATGGCAGCTGGAAGGCAGCTGTGGAAGAAGTTTCAGGGCAGCGGAATTATGTTTTCGTGTAAATTGCAATTGCAATTCGATGCTGTCATGTTTGCAGATTGTGTGTAAGCCGTACGTTACAAATTGTGAGCAGTTTATGCAGGGAAATTTAATTAGTTCGATAATGCACTTGGTGCCAGGGAGAGGACCCACTTGAAATGAGCATGCATGCTGCAGATCCGCCCACCTGCGTGCACACGATGTATCTATCATTGATGCGTGAATGCTTTGCTCGTTGCATCTGTTGAGCAGCGTGTGCTGCGGCCGTAATCAACATTACATCGAACTCTGTTGAAAAGTTCTGGTAACGTTTCACATAGTGACCGGGGGTTGCAGACAAGCGTACGGAGGCCAGTAACAGGCACCGCGGCGTCGAAACGTGAAGCGAACGCCTTGGAATGTGGTTGCGGAAGCTACGGTAATCTCAACAGTGCAACGCTTGGTAGGCCACCGGTGTACAGGTCTACACACGGTGGTAGGCCACCGTGAGTAGACACGTGGGCCGATCCCCAAGATGGTGCAATGTCGGGCCGATCCACGGCGAAGGTGAAGCAGGCGTTAAGCACTCCCCATCCGTGGGGATATCGCCAAGATAGGGCGATGCCGGGCCGACCCACCGCGTAGCTGCAGTTCGTCATTAAGTTGTCCAAAGACACAACTTCGCTCGTCATCCTTCACAGAGATGAAGGGCACTGCGATTTTTTATGTTTAGCAGCCTTATTATAGTGCTATATTGTATCTGGCATACAGGTAAATGCAAGCGAACAGGGGTTTTACCGGATCACTGGAGGTGCAAATGCGAACAACCTGCATATTGCAGCCTAGTGGTAGCTCGAGACTCAGACAAATACAGAGCTGCTTCCGCTGCTTGTTTAAATATTCGGCATTTGCGTAATCGTGCTGCTGCCGAAAATTTATTCGACGAGCAAAGTGAAATACACTTGATTACTGCAATATTAGCTGCGTTAGTGTGGTTGAGCTCTTTGCCATCAAATCGCTCCACCGTGCAGACCGTTCACGTTTGCGTCTCCGCTAAACAGATAAAACGGCCAGTTCGGTGGCGTTCACAGGGTTACCGGACACACTGAAACTCTCTAGTATGCTATGTTCCACGCTTGAATTCTGCATTCTTTGCTGAGCTTCACCAATAGGCCTGAATAAGAGGGTTCCTGCCAAGAGGAGTGAAGGGACCCTGTGCGATGCTCGCTTGGGCAGAGGGGTTGATGGTGCTTTAGTGGCCGCATAGGACCAATCTATAATGAAATGTTCTTGCTGCGAGTTCAATTTGATCTAACATATTCAGTTGCGAGCTATACTGAACTTAGCGCTCAGGCTAAGCCTTCGGCGACGACCCTGGCAGTGGCATTAGTGATGCTGGCAATATAGTAAGAGCACCGAAATCATACCGTGAAGCGCAAACCTCAGCTTACGTGCACCCCACTGACACAGGCGACCCCCTGACCACCTAGAATAGCCGCTTCGTCAGGACGGGCTCTTTATCGTCCGTGATGGTCACCTTTAGACGGAGGCACACGTGGTGGTTAAACGGAAGCAAATCACATCGTACTCCATTGCAAGTAAGCAAAGGCATATTCTGAGAAGCAAAAGTCACTAGCGAATGTACTGAGATTTCCATCTGCTGTTCTTGTGTCAGCCAAACGCGAGAAAGAACCTCTGACCAACGGAACCTGTAGGAAGTTTGTTTCCCACCAATGCAGTGTAATAGTATCTAAAGAAAGAGGTAAACATGATAAAAATATTTGCAAATTGGCGCTGCCCTCAATAAGGGTTAGAGGACCTGCGTAGATTTACACTTTTCAGCCTGGTGCAAGCATTTTGCCGAATATACAGGGAACCGGCTGGCCCCAATTCTACAGCCTACAACAACGGAGTGCCGGCTCGAAAACAGCTTTTTGATAATAATGACTTCTAGTCTGCAGTGTATAAAGAAAATAACGTCTGGTGGGATTTAAGCTAAAGACAACCGAGAATTCACTGCATGTCTGCGCAAAGTTCTTCATATTTGGTTTGGCATTTGTAGGAGGAAATTCTAGCTCCATGTATAGATGATTTGGAGAAATGTCCTGTTGAATTTGAACAAAGTCAACGAAAGATATCCATGCTTGTTGTATCGAAGAAAAAATCTGTTCAATAACTTCCCTGAAATGTGAACAGCTTGTGCGCTATATGGTGTCTGTTACCCCGAATGTCCCTAGTTTGCAAATAATAACGAGCCTCAGTAGTTTGTTCATACGAGTTTGGGCAGGCAGATTCGGGAAGGCAGCCGCAGTTGCCTACGTGAAACAGATTACTTTCTGCAAAGGCATATTAGCAACAGGGTACAGAAATCAAATGACCATGTGGACAAGATACATTTATTCATGGCCTAGAAAGCTCATGTGCCTAACTCATGTTACATCTAATGGGCGTCTCACGGCTTGATTTCACCATCGTGGTACCTCCTTTTTAGTTGTGGGCTCGTCTGTTTCGCAGAAAATGCTAGTGTTCTAATGTGAACAAAAAGACAGCCCTACTGGTGGCGCCCTAAGCCGTCCGGTGCTGCTCAAGCCCGCCGCACTCGTGTATGACTGGGATTCCAGCGCTTGCCTTAATCCCCTGTGATTGCTCTCCCGATATTACGAGCCCATTCTTCTGCGGTCAAAAAGGTTCGAGATCTCTTAGTCTCTCTGCCCGATTCTCTACATGAGAATTCTGGACCGTACGGGTCAAACAGTCGAACACAAGGAGGCCATAGCCACTAAAGGGTGAAGTGCCTGCAAGAAACTGCACATTTGTAGGCCCTGCACCTTATGGTGACCACCTGAATGATTATGATCTATTACTCCGACCTTGGTAGCTCTCTCAAGTACTACTACTCCAGCTCGGATTGACAGATGTACTGCCGAGCAACGGCTCTCTGCATGACGCGTGCGGGTCTGAATAAAACTTCGACTGCGTTACGTATGCCACGACAACTGCGCCATTTTTTCACGCGATCCATGCATGGACGAGTAATGGCTGCTTCCCTCTGCATGACGACACCAAAGTTAAGTGCATGACAGATTTAGAACACATGCTTTGGCGCTGCTTGGCGTTGGCCGATGATGGTTCTCGAGGCGAACAGTGGTGGCAGCAGATGCTACACAGTGAAGCGCTGGCGGACCAACTCAGGGCTGTCCAGAGGGTCCGTGTGACGGCAGAGAGGCTCGGCCTCTCTGTACCGACGTGGGAGCGGCCCGCATCAGTGCCAGACTGATCTCTCAGGACCTAAATAAAGTTCTTCCTACCATACCCATTCCAAAGCTTACATGCTCTACATTTATTCGACGAACTATCACGTGCTATACAGATAATCAAATTGATTATCCAAACAGCCATAATTAGAGTTTATTTTTAAGTCAAAGAAAGATTCAATTGGGTTGCATAAAGGCAATGTAGTAATATATAAATAAAAAAATTGCAGTTCCGCCTAAAAGGCGAGGCACAGATTGCGATAACAAATTAGTAGTTAGCGGAACGAAGTAATGGTAGTAGATTGATCGGCCGTATAAACTTGTACACATTTGATTACTAACTAAATTAACAATGATAGAATGTGTAAGCGGGACTCAACGAGAACGCAGAAAGAAACAGACACAAAGAGACAACGTTGTCTTTATGTCTGCTTATTTCTATGTCCTTGTTCAGTTGTGCTGACACATTCTAGCATGTATTCGAATCACCTTGCCCGTCAACGTGTTTTAACTAAATTAACGAGCACCGTGTCACGCGCGCACAGGTAAACATGAACACACATCGCTCGATGCTGCAGGAACTGTCTGTGAAAACGCTGGAGTTAGGAATCACGGCAACAGCAACGAGCCAATTTACCTTCGTGCATCTGTCGCTTCAACGCCTACGAAACGTAGAAGGCACAGCGCATGCGAAGCTGCAAACATCGCAGATAGCTTTGAAGACGCCACGGCACAGACCGCTTTCAAGACACACGAGCGCCGGCAACGCGTCCCTACGGCGTCCGCCAAAGGCATCTACTACAGCGTCCGCGATTAGCGTGGCCAACGCCGCAGCAGACGCCGCAGTTGTGTCCACTCTGTACTGAGCGATGTGCAAGGAGGACATCGAGGCACCGTAGCAGCCGCCGGAGAAGAACGGCCCTCCTCCCTCGCCTCACCCCTCTGCCTCGCGCGCCACACGAGAGGGCCCGAATCCGAGCCGCGTTCATCGCTCACGCACACGATATTGAACTGCGTTCGCCGGCTCACCCTCACACGCATTACCTCAAACCCAACTTCATGTCGACGGCTATGGCCGACACCAACGTCGACGGCGAAAATCCGCCTGGAATGTCCATATAATTGCTATCGGAATAAAATCTGGTAAGGATAAGGCTACCTTATACATGACAGAATAATTAATAATGTCGGTAGTATATATACTGGAAATGTCATCTCTAAAATTACAGCTGTCGAAGTGGTTGGCGAGATTTGAAATATTGGGTAACCTCAGAATGGGTTGAGACTAAACGAAGTAGAGGACAATTCCTTTGTAATACATCAGGGCGGACAGATATTAAACGCAGAGACTACACCGTCATCAGCAGGTTTCTGGAAGTTAACGGGGCTTGCCACAACGTACACAGCGAATTGCTATGGTGTATACTCAAGCACGGTGGCATAGACGACAATTTGTGGAAATATACGGGAGAGGTAACGGAACAACCGAGTGCAAAACGTGTCTTGCAAGGCCAGAAATGCAGAGTTAGTGAAAATGTAGTATGGGGAAGTGAGAATTCTTTCTGTCTCCAGTGTGTCTCACACTCTGCAAACATCGCAGATTGCTTTGAAGATGATAGCTCCATGTTAGCCCTTCAAGGACAAGACATACAAATACCAAGCAAGAGGATGTTTATTTTCTACCTATATGTATAAAACGCATACAGAATAAGGATAATGAAGAAAAGAAAAATATCTTGTAGAAACGTTTTCAGCAATAGCGGAATAACACCAGACAGGAAACTGAAAGTGCGCTTTACCCCAAGCCACCTAAGGCTTTGTTTTCAATTTGTATAGCCAGCTCTAATCACATGTGAACCACAAATGTACACTTCATTTTCTTTACATCACACGTGTGACACCAGTGCAGCACGATATCTTGCACTGACCTGTATCGTGTGACGCTGCTTTAAAAAGACTTCCTTTTCTTCTTCATCGGCCAGTGTCCTTCTCTAAACCAATAAACGACGCTTGCTGCCTGTCATTCAGTGTTGGCTGAAGACATTTAGCCAGAAACATCGTGATCAATACGTTGTGTGTAGGCAACACTCACCAGTAACGTGTTAAAGGCATGGAAACGCGACTGGCAAGCAGTCAATTTGTTTTTCATCTATCTTTGTTTGTAATTGGCACATGCTCCAACCGAAGGTGCCTGCGAAGATCTGTGCGGACGATATAGTGCTGCTAACGGAAAATGCAAGCCATAAACAGAGCCCTGTGAATACTTGCGTGAATGGGGGGACATATACAGACCTTAACTTTAGTGCACAGAAATGAGAAACTATGGCTATCTTTGAACAGGCGAAAAGCAACTTGGTCTCAATTATAAAGAATATCATGCCCATACTCCAGAAATATAAATGTCTGGGGCTTACAAAAACAAAGGGACGAGTAGCTGAACCACCAACTAACCTAATTTGAGGACGAAGGGGAAGCGTAATACATGAATAATAAAACACTTTGGGGTTACAAATAATATAAGGAGGTGCGAGTAATTTGTAAATGAGTAATAGTAGCACTGCTAGCATTCGCAAACGGAATTCTCTGCTGAACAAAAGACATGCTGCCTAAGTGTGATGTTAACCATAGGCTGGCATTCGGGGGTAACGGTGAAATGCGAAACGAAATAGTCGAGGGGTGAGACGGGATGTACTTCTTTCAAAGCCAGAGATACACCATGCAATGTTACTTTTGAAGAAAAACTCCAGAATTTGGGTGATAAGAAATGGGCGGCTAATCTACATAAATATCTGTATCTCAAAGGCGTGATACGTGGAATAGAAGAAACGCTCAAGCAAATTAGCAGGCAAGTACCGGGCAACGAAATAAATACAAAATTGGTAAGCAAGAGTAATCAAGAGGAAGTGAAGCAAACAGGTACAGTAAACTAGATGCAAAGGATGGCCACAGAAAAGAACATGGATACCTTGAAATAAAGCAAAAAAAATTCAAAAGAAATATGTGTGTGAGAGCTGAAAGTGCCCCATTTTACTTCCTCAGGAAAGAAAAGCACACGATGGCACATATTTGGCACAAAATTAGGCGTGTATAAACTGCAGCATGGTTCTGAAGCTGCTGAGAACATTGAAATGAAGGGACCAAATATTAAGCCAGCAAGACCCGAACAGAATGTACGCCTTCTATAATAAGTGGGTTCCGAAGCGGGTCAGACATGCGGTGAAGACATTGATGAAACCGGAGTCGCTACAAGCATAAGAATCTAAAATATAAAGATAGAGGTTTCAATGGTCACAGATCGGTAAGAGATCATCAAAATTATATAATGCGGCACATGCAACGCGCAATTAAGTCAAGCCATCTATGCGACTACTCCACACGTGTTTTCAAAGGGGAGGCCACTAAACATGAATATTTTGCTTACGTCCACGTGACTCTGCCGTCCAACGACGACAGAGTTTTCCTCTCTCCCCACCACTCTTACATTTCCATATAAAAGTATGAAATGCAAGTTGCTTATTAAAATTAAATTGAAGCTGCAAAGAACTTCGTAAAACTTGGGCGTTTCAATGCAGTTTCAACGCACAATCGTCAATAGCTGCAACCACTGTAATTAGATGACTGATGAAATAACTTACCAGACGGACGCTATAGATACTGTAGATGTCGGGTGGGAGAAGTTGCTTGTTCAGCAAGGTTGGTGAAACCATACGGCAGTCGACGAAATTGTTGTCTCGATACGAGTGGTACCCCACAGCAATAAATATGTCCACTGAAAGATTCCTACGTGAAGAAAGATTGTCAGCTCTTATCATTCTCGTCCGGTGATCGCTATCTTTGAGTAGATAGCCCTGAAGGTTGTCGTAGCGTTATATTATTTTCCACATTGTCCAGATAGCTTTAACAAAATACAGGTCAAGATTATAGAACACGTTTTTTACACGTACTCGTAAAGAACTCTATCCAGCGGCCAGCATGCACACCCGCAGCGTAACCATTTTTTCGCCGTTAGCACTTACTCGTGATAATCACCAATAACTCTGAGTGTAAAAAATAATGCCAGTCAATGGTCAATGCAGTATCTACAGCACTCAAAGGTTAACTCCCCATTCAATTTCGGCAAAATAGCAAAAAAACTGGCGGCACATCAATACCTTGCACAACGCGATAGTGATATTTCCTATAATGGGCGTTTATTTAACGGTAATATGTTTACCGTTTGTAAAAATAATTAAGACTGCTGCATACTTATGCCCATCCATACATGAATCGCGCAACATTATGGGCACATATGCTGACGTGTGAAGTGGAAATCTCGCTGTCATCAACAAAGCCGAATTAAAACATGACACGGTGTATGTTGTTGCAGCCACTGAAACCCAGTTGAAACTGCCTGGCAAATCCACAATTCCTGGTATAGTGGATGAATCTTTGTTGTAATGGCTATCCGAGAAGCGGGCGCCCTTGACATGGTGATATCTGTTGCGAATGTGGCGCTATCGCTTTAATATATTTGACGCTACGCAACCTTTGTGCCACCTTTTGTTACATCCATTTGCGGTGATTGGTCAGCAACGTGCACGTACTAAGAGCAAATACGTAGTGCTAAAATTTTTCTTTCGGCAAATGTCCAGCGCCACAAACCGGTGTCTCCAAGTCTCTGCCAGACCAGGCCGCAGCTAGCAGTAACTGAGTGGTTTGGCTGCGTAGGCAGTTGTCCTTCTTACCGCGACAGAGTTAAGAGGAAGCATTAGCTCCAGCCCAACTCCGACGCGGCCTATTCAAATAAATGTAGAATGCGAAAACGCTTTTCTGAGATAACCCCTGCACCGATTTTAATAACGTGTTTGCATTTGAGAGAAAAATTTAAACTCCAGTTATTGTGCAAGCGGAATTTCGATTTAGGGCCTGAATTTTGTTCAAAGAATTTTCAGAAATCCGAAAGTTATTAAAAAGAAAAGGACAATCTTTACAAAAATAATAGCTCTCCGTCAAGAACAGATATCGCGGTTCCTTAGAAGGCATGCCTAAGATGTATAAAAGCGGACAAATCCTATATGTCAATTTATATATTAGGAGAATTTGTTACGTTTTTTAAAAGGGTTCAGCGAGTGCTCTATTTGCCATTGCTAAATGTTTTGATATGCATGTGTAACATATGAACTTTGTCCACCTAAATGTGCTATGATTATGATATTTCTCATTGCTGAGTAACGAAGTTGTAAACTTAATAGTTTCGTTTCCTGAAAATTTGCGATTTTTTCAATGTTTTATTAAAGATTGAGGACCCTAATCAAAAATGTCGAAACCACCAGTCACTAGATTTTACGTTATCGTTTAAATGCAGCAAACCTCGTCAAGTTTGGTGTAGTGGTTGTCGAGAAAAACGATCTTTAGTTTTACATGCACCTAGATAGGAGCACCCGAGATAAAGCATCCTCTTAAGGGCTCCGTATCGCAGAAAATCTGGTGTCTGCGTCGTAGCGGAAGTTGGCGTCCCGTAATCGAAAATTGCTCTATATTTTCTGTATGGCACTAAAGTTCTTTTATAGCCGAAGTTGCTCACACCTCGACACACATTCTTTCTTAGGTTATTCCTCGGAATTTTGTGAAACACCGAGACTGAACGCCTTTTTTGGTAGATGTTCTCAGACAGAAATACTACAAGTGCGAAATAACGACAGACGATGGGCCCACGCAAGAGGCCGCGTTTCTACCAGAAAGCTTGCCTTCGTGGGTAGCGTTCGCCTCCAGCATTTACCGGTTAACATTACACTTACATAGGTTGTAGTTGCCGGCAAGGGCGAGAAGCAGTCAGGGATCCTAAAAGCAATTGTGTTCCACTCCTAAAAGCGAAGCTTAAACGTCCTTCAATTTTTGTTTTGCCTGCTGGCAGAACAGCAGCCAGAACATTGTTATTTTCCCAACCTTGTAGTGAACTTCGGCCACGGGGTTAAAGAGGTTAGATACAAATGAACAAACGCAAAAAGTACCTGCATTTCCAAATGATACTAAGATCACTACTAAGGAGCAAGATGCCCAAGAACATTGGAACGCATCATTAGTGCATCAAATGTGAATCCCAGAATTCAATAAAAGTGGTGGGTCTGAACAACTTAAATGAAGAATTGATTGCGAACTCAATTCTCTTTCGTGTCAATGATTCTCTTTCTGGCTCGGTTCATCACACCAACCTCTGTTCAACCACATGCGAAGACGCAAGAAAGCAGAGTATGGTTAGACAATTTTAGTTTGACGTCCGTAGAAGCACTACGTACGTGAAGATCTAGCGGGATCGAAATGCGCATGCGGCGTCCGAATGTAGGGAGTCCCGTCGCCTCTGACGTAGGGACGTGAAAGCGGTGTCCTCACGTCGCGCGTCCCACGCGTACGTGACGGGCTCTACGAGCTGCCAGGCAGAGAACGAAGCCCGAGCCAGTCCAGGCTAGCATGGACGCACAGTTCGCGGGGTGTCAGAATCACGCGTCGACTGCGATTGCGGTTCGTTTTGAACGAACGTGACTGTAGTAGTGCTCACGTCTGCCGGTGGAGGGTGCCAGTAGACATGCGGAGGGAATGACTTATACCTTTGCAAGGCTCTTTGACTATTGCGTGCGCAAAACTGCAAACGTCCTACGGATGCGGCACATAGAGCACATGGAACTCGAGCGTTTGCGTGTGGAAAGCTTCTGCGCACGTGAAACTAAAGTTGGCTATTACTTTTCGCTAGCGCACGTAGTGGCATATTTATATTAGCAGATAAGGTTATGCGCGGGACGTAAAAGTGTTGGTTCAGTACAGTGCACTGCATTACGCTTTCGTCACAAGAAACAATAAGCAGCGCCGAATTGTGTTTGTTGTGTGCCTAGTGGATTTCAGATATTAGTTCGTCTCATCGTCTCATCGATGTTCGTCTAATCAAGTTCGTCTCATCGCATATCACTTACAAAACGCGTGGCGTTTATGGTTAACGGCAGGAAGAAAAGTAAGTATCGTTTATTTTCTAGACATATTTCACGAGTTTCAGAATTTGAAACACCGCAGCCACCGGGATCACCGGAAACAAATGCCTGTAGGTGATGGGTATCAAAAAAAAGTACTTATTTTGGGCAAATTTTGTACTATTGTATACGAACTGCAAAACGTTTTTTGCAGAAATATTTATTTAATGAATACAATTGCATAGAATGGAAACGATAAAAAAAGAGAATTTTAAGCAACAAAACGCAACGAAAGTTACTTTAAAGGATATTGAATAAATACAGTACTCCATTTAAGACAATTAGTTTAGGATAATAACGGAAATAAAAGATAGCTGGAATCATTGGGTCGCAGAAATTAATAAAACTCTGGGAAGGAATATTCCAAGTTATTTTTGTATAAGGCATAGTTGACACGTTCAAAGCTTACCTTCGGCCAAGCATACTCTTAAAAGATGCTAAATTAAGGCTGTTCACAGTACGAGATGGGTTGGCAAGAGTCAATGTGGTTGGTTGAAGTATGCATTAGAGAGAGCCAGTAAAGCATGGCATCGCTTTCTTTCTCTACGTGCCCCATCAAACCCAATGGAAAATAATAATAATAATAATAATAATAATAATAATAATAATAATAATAATAATAATAATAATAATCTTTTGTGCAGTGAGTAAATAGGTGCGTTATCTCTACGAGGTTGCAAGCATGAACGTAACGACAACTGTACATTTGTTAAGGGTAGGAAGTTTGTTGCAGTCGCCGGGAATAAAGCCTGCAGAACTGTTTTGGACGCCATCCAGCGATTTAACACGAAATCTAATGTGCTCAGACTGGATGGCTGCGATGATGCGGCTATTGGAGCGAGTCAATCTCACGAAGCCGTTTACTCAAACCTGAACTGCATTGCTCGGCCTCGTAGTAATGCGGAACGCGACCTCCACTGTTCTGATTCTAATTTTACCAGTTTGTCTATTACAGTGCACTCTTCTCCGCAAGCCACACCTAGGATATCTTGCACTTGGTCATCGTAAGAATATGGCAATAGGCTGACACACACAAAGCGGCCAACTTTGCGGTACAGGCTTCTAAGAATCAAAATGCAGCCATACGGTATTGCGTTGCAGGGCAGCGTACTCTTGCTAAATATGCGTCGTGCTTTGGATTTTACTGGGCGCCACTCACCTTAGTGCCTTGCCAATTGCAGGAAAATTTCCCGGAGAATACAAAGGGAAGGAGAGTATAATGTAACTTGGCCGATTGACGTTGTCATGTTTGTCTTTCATCAAATCGAAGAGCATCTGCGATCAAAATACATGTTTTTCTTTTAAATGAGCGCACAAGTTGTACCCAGACAGGCTACCCAGGAAACGCAGCAAAAAGCGAACGGTGAAACATGTCGGCTAAAGAGACACTGCTGAAAATAAATGCAAGAGTCTATGCCAGTTACTGTGGTTTCTATAATTTTTGCAGGCAAATTGTGGCCTATGCTCGAATGATCCGTATATATTTGCTGGTACAGCAAGCCTGGTAGTGCAAGGAATCCAGGGGCGCACGCGGCGAAACATTTCCGCTATGATTGGTTGAGTTTTTGGTTACGGAGACGACTAAATTCCGGCATCCTAGCCACATACAACTTCACCGTAAAATCACAGGTGTAGAGGCGACTGCACGGGCCCGATTTTACGTCCCGGCTCGGGCCCGCTCTATGAAGCTAAAGCCCAACTCCAGCCCGGGCGTACATGACCGAACTCAGTATGGGCCCGTACCCGGACCTCTGTTACCTTAGAGTTTCTCACTATAACACCTAGAGGGTAATCTGGCGCCACCGTCTATGGGAGTTTCTTAAGGGGGACCGTGCCGTCATGGGAATGATGGTATATGTGTCTTCGAGGCTCGTGTTGGCTGGTGTTGTAAGAGGCTTCGTCTAAAACGTGGATATGGCTACGCAAATAACGCGTTCTCAAAGTAAAATCTTCAGAAAATGTTTCCATTCACGCATATTACATCTTTACTCACCCACGATGCATGACCAAGCGAAGAAAAGCAAGAACAGACGACCAACTGTTTCAAAGCGAGCGCGAACCTTGTCGTCTGTCCTCCAACTTTAGCGGCCCGCTGATACTTTTTACGTAACATGTAGTCGTACACACAATAACAAGTTCTCATAATTAAACAAAACATGTTTTCGCGTAATATTAAAGCTAAAACAGCTTTTCACGTGCTGTTCTGGTAGAAAATGAATCATTGTGACAGACGGAACGGTACTTGCCAGGCGCGTCTTCAAGGTGTCCTGTCTCTACGAGAACGATGCCAATCCGAATCCACAATATACCGGCATTCCCATGCATACCACAGCGCAGCAGCGTCAGATTTCCCTCTAGGTAATGTAGTGAGAAACTCTATGTCTGTTACTAATCCCAGGCACCGCGCGGGGCGCCCGGGTGGTGCCCATTACTAAGCTTAGTGCATGACGAGGCCCAGCGTAAACGTACAAAAAGTACTATATATATATATATATATATATATATATATATATATATATATATATATTGCTACACGCGTGTGACATTTGCTTGTTTGAAGGAGAGAAGAGGAGGAAGAACGAACGGGGCTCGTGCGATGAATCTAACCGGTCAGCGTTGCAACCGCTTTCGTAAATATATCCTGTAAATAGTTGCTCGTCTTACTGACACGTCCTTCGCTTAAAATTGTGGTGTAGGTGGAACGTTCCCCGTCCTCGCCACGGAGCTCCGGAGCGGCCGCACCGTCGTCTTCTCAGCCATGGCTTCCGATGGAACCATCCCATCGCCACCTACACCTGCGGTGCCAACCACAATGTACGTTGCGGTTCCTAGACTCCGCGATCCTGGGACATTCTCCACCCAAAATTGCGTTGACCTCGACGACTGGCTCAGCATGTATGAGCGTGTTAGCCAAAGTCACCACTTAGACGCTACCATCATCTTGCCAATGTGATTTTTTGTCTGGACGGGACACCACGTGTCTGGTTTCACACCCATGAGCTCGAACTCTCCAGCTGGGACATTTTCAAAGAGGCTTCGCGACCTATTTGGCAACCCGTCAAGTCACCAACAGGCTGCGCGAAAATAGCTTGCCACCCGTGTCCAGTCGTCGACCGAATCGTATGTTTGCTACATACAGGAAGTGCTCGCGCTTTGCCGGAATGTCGACGAGCACATGACCGAGGTTGACAAGGTGGGCCATATCCTAATGTGCATCGCCGACGACGCCTCAACTCCATGCATAACGACGTTTCTACGTTGACGCCATCATCAAAAAATGCCGCCGCTTCGATGTAGCCAAAAGGCGCCGCGTCGTCCCACAGTTTTCCTGGCTTCCAAACACCCCTGCCACGTCCTCTTGTTCCACTCTTACCGCCACACGACCATTTCAAGAGAACGTCACACGTATCTTTCGCTGTGATTTTGAAGCGCCGAGTCCGGCCCCCTTCATCCACGACCTCTTGACGGTACCTTCGACCAAGCGGCCCCCACTATTTCCGTTATTGAAGCAGTTGTGCGGCAAGAAATTGCAAACCTTGGCATCCCTACTGCCTGCTCTGTCTCCCGACCAGATTCGGTGCCCATTCCCATGTCCGCAACCTATAATGACCAATATTTCGCGCACAGACCACGCAATCCTGCTGAATGGCGAACCTCAGACGACAAACCGATCTGCATCCGCTGCCACCGCGTTGGTCATGTAGCCCGCCACTGCCGGGCCAGCTGGTTGCCGCCGTACTGCAGCTCATTCACTTATCCTCACCCATACGTCGGTGATCGCCGTTATTCACTTCGCCGTCGGTACCCTACTTCTGATGCCCCTGACAGCTGCTCCTCCGTGCAATTGCCCTCGCCTCAACGCCCTCACTCCCCGTCACCCCAACCTCGCCGATTTTCCTCGCCAACCCGACGGACGGAAAACTAGGACATGCAGCTGTTAGAGGTAGTGTTGCATCACCCTCGACCTGTCCAAATCCTCCGTTGACGCTCCTCCCCAACACGAACCTAATTGAAGTAGACGTACATGGTGTTCCGTTGGCGGCAATAATTGATACTGGAGCCCTAGCGTCCATAATGAGCGCTAAACTATGTAGTCGCCTCAATAAAGTTCTTACGCCTGCCATCACTCGAGCCGTCACTCGCACAACATATATAAAATGAGCTGCAATGTATACGCAATACAGACCGAAATGTTTGTTTCTGGAATGGGAACATAAGTCCTCTGGCCTATTGCCTAGGTACACTGTTATTTTTCCGTCGGTGCATATGTGTTTGCACTGAACTCAAGATCTAGTCGTGCAAGGTCAGCTAACATATAGGTACTGATAAATTGTTCAGGCTACCTTTAAATGTAAAGAACTTGAGCGATGCTACAACGTAAACAGAACAGGTATTTACTTTAAACAGTTTCAACCGGTGGACCAATCCTGCCCGAGCCCGTGGCGTCAAGCCCGAGCTCGGCCCAGGCCCCCGCAAAACTCTCCGGACGGCCCGAGCCTGTGCAAGTCTCTTATACTAGAACCTACTCCAATAATGTGTGCAAAAAAAAGCCCGCCGAGAGACACACCCATTCACTTGCAAATGTTGAGCGAGCGATGGACCTGGACACTGAGGCGCAACGTAGAGGTGACCACTCGTCTACGGTCCCGCAATTTTCGCTACAACCGAATCACTATTGTTCCCAGACATGATCACGCATAGCCTTCTTAGGCGCTATGTAGACGCTGATAGAAAATTAGACAGTCGCCAGCACTGTGGCTTTGCTAAGTTTACATTGCTAGCATATGCTAATGCTTATAGCCAATTTAGCCCGAATGAGCTTCAGGACGTAGCAGTTGGCCTTTAACATTGTTAGACTACGATGACTCGCATCGCCGTTCGTAGAGAAAGTCAGCAGTCTAAATCTGCTATATCTCGCCGACTGAAAATAACGAAACCTTAAGAGACCTCATACTTAATATGGTTAAATTCTGCGGTTTCATGTGCTAAAACCACCATACGCTATTGAGATACGCCGTAGCGGGGGGCCCTGAAATAATTTTGACCACCTGGGGCTCCCTAACGTGCACCGAATGCACAGCACACGGGAGTTTTGCATTTCGCCCTCCGCCCCCCTTTAAATGCGGACACTGCGGACGCGATTGGACTCTCTAGGTGACATCTAAGTGCGGTCGGTAGCAGGCATGCTGTTCTGCACCGGGGAATCTTCGGCGCCTAGAACTCTGCTAAAGGCAAGCCAGCACGCTGTGCTAGAAATGCGTGTGAATAGCGACGTTCCGGCATGCCTACCCTCATACCTAATTTACGGCGTTTTTTTATCATTACCAGAATTTTTGTATAATCAGTCATGGCATACAGCACAATTCTACTTCACGAGCTGGATTACTTTCAACGGCGAACAATATTTACGCCAAAAATTACAATAAATATCTGATTAACTAAAACGATTTCTTTTAAATTTACCAATTAAACAAATTACTTTACCGCACCTATTGCAATTTACGAGTTGTAACTGGCAACATTCAATATCTTATGCACTCTAATCGACTTCTGCCGTTGATACCTGTTTCAAGAAATGCCTTCCGAATATGCGTGATGAAACGCATTGGTGGTCTAGTAATATTTTACCTTCAGTATATGGAAACGGGGTTTGTTAAAAAGGTGCTTGCAGGGACAGTGGATCTTTACTATAATATTGATTGCAATTGATTGTAAGATTGTCAGAAACATTGCAATCTAGCTACGAATTTTCACGTGTTTTCAGAGGGCGCTCTCACCCCTCGCCTTCAACCCTTGCACGCAGGAGATCGCGCGCCCACCCCTCTCCGCGAACCTTTGCATGCCTTCGCTCGCATCAAAGTCCCAGTGCGATGTTATCGCACTTGGACTTTACAGGGAGTACCGCTGTGGGATGCCGAAGAGGATGGCGGAAATCCTGCACGAGTGTCCATGTACTTGTTACGACAACAATCAGGAGCGTAATTATCTGTGAGCGTGGTGGGATGTAGGCCTCTATCAATGGCGTCCTTTGTCGTGCCGCCACCATGTTTATGGCGCGCCCTCCACCAGCTGGTTTGTTAGGGTGCCACGATGCGCCCACGCCACTGCGCGTGGTGGGAGGGCGCACGCGTAGAGGTGTCTCATTGTTCTGGTACCGCGCCACTCGCGAGAGCAGCGTCGGAGAAGAGCGTGTAATAAGTGCGCTTCTGCAATGCAGTCCTTGCGCATGCGTGGAAGCGAAAGCGGCGTGCGTGTGCGGGCCGCCACTCGTCTCGCCAAAGCACGCGCCGTGCACGCGAAGAGCACACAGTTTCCTACAATGCCGAGAGGGCCAAAGCTCGCGAGGCCAAGTGTCACCGAAATTGGTGACTTGTCTCATGCCCGCCAGGAGAAGCGGGACTCTGAACAGCGTGTCCAGGTCACGTAGTGGGACAGAGTCGACCAACACAGACGCGTAGCTGTCGAAACTTCTGAGGAATGGAATGCTTTGCAAGACTGCTATGAAGACCAGATGGGGGACAACTTATTGGCACGTCATATACGATACGAATGGGATGCAAAATAGGTTAATAATAAACCTGAGAAAGAGAGAGAATGGAGACGTATCTTGTAATAATCGAACTCATTGCACGATCATGTGCATCGGCTTTGTCTTCTTTCGCATCAACGCTTGGTCGAAACTTCTTTATGTGTGAGTTGTTTGGAGTAACATACAAATGTGCGGGATTTTTTTATGACGTCCGTTAATGTGTAAAGAATTTCCCGATAATAATGTTGATTTGCTAAAAAAATTTTGCGTTAGATAGCTGAATTCAGGAGGAGCGGCAGTAATTATTATATGGGGAGGTCATTATATAAGGCACGGAGGCCATAAATCACTAACAAGTGCTTTTACGACAAAACGAAAGATTGGATGTCGACGAGAGCTCTTTGTTTATAAAACAAAGACGCTTGTTGGACAACAGGCGTTAAGACGGTTAGTGCTCTGATAGCAGCGGAACGCATGACACAGATCTGTACTTATGTCTAGGTTCAGATGGACATACCCCAGGTGGCCAAATATTCCGGTGCACAACGCAAAGACTTATTTTGTTGACTGTGATGCAATGGAGCGCTAAATCAGAAGCACCAATCTTTCCACCTTTTATGGTGTACCAAAATAAAAACCAGCGTTCAACGTAACTAGTCCCCGCATCGCAGCTAATACGCAGTATGCCTTCCATAATATCGACTACAGAGAGGAGTGGTAAACTTTTAAGTGGTTGCTCTGCTAGATTGGACAATCAGCTGATATAACGAATTATGTGCGCTGTGAAAAAGCAATGACACACTTGATGCTGAATGACAATAAATCTCATGACTGTGATCTTATTATTCCTAAGCAGGAAAATTCAAGAATACGGTACATCTAAAAATGGACACCACGCTGATGTTGACAACAAAGAACATTCCCATATATAGAGCCAGATATCGCTTAGTGCGAAAAGCATGCGAAATATTTCCTAACAATGTCCTCAAAGATATGACGATAATGCTTACGTTGTGTCCGTGATTTACTTAAAGTGGTCTTATGTACGAGCATGAAGAATTTTATAATGAGTTAAACTGAAAGCAAGTGGATTGATTTCTGTGTAGAAAGGGAATGTGCCCGAGACTGTGGTGCAGCGAGAAGCGTGACAGGGGGCGCAGAAAAACATCCCACGAAAAGGGCTTACTGCCAATTGAAATTTTATTGTCTGATACGAGGTGCTATATAGGAAAAAGAAGAGAAGGAAAATGACATAAAAATTAAATAGGACACAAAAAATAAAGATGTCATCACCGCTCACTGGTCGGTCGATCGAACGCGCATCATCGCTGAATCGGCTAGCATGGCACGCCAAGTATGCCTATGCATACGTAAGCCGTCCCTAGCCTTCTTATCACAAAAGGAATTGACATTTTTAGACAATGGCTGTGCGGCCAGTGAGTGGTGATGACATCGTTATTTGGCAGCTTTATCTTGATATTTTATTAATTTTTATGTCGTTGTTCTTCAGCTCTTTTATATAACCCTTTGTGTCAGAGAAAAAAAATCAGTTGGCACTAAGCGCTGGTCCTTGTTTTTTTCTGTGCCGCTGACCGGCATTGCGCTCCACAACACAGTGTCATGGGAAATCAACTATCCCAAACCATCACCCTTCTAAGGTATGTACAATAGTTACGTTTATTTAAGATCGCCCACAGTGTTTTACGTTACGAAGGCATGAGTTTCGTGTGGCTGATGACTATTCTCACAAGGCAGCGCAAGGCTGGACTGGGTCCAGTGGCGGAAAAGACATGATTTTTAAGTTTTCAGAAGAATAACCTGTAGTCCTTTGGCACAGTTGACGTTTACATCTTGTATGGTTCCGCCATAATTTGCGAGAGGAGGGTTAACTTGTCCGTAGTGGTAAAACCGCTTGGTCCACAAATAGTCCAATGTTGTCTTGGTCATGGGATTGTTGGCAAGTTCTGTCATGTTGGCAACGCTCTTACAAAACCTAAACGTGGAAAACATGAAGACATAAGTCTTGCTGTCACCGATCACAGGAAGGCTACATTATCCTTTTGATATAAGTAAGCATCGGGCATAGCTCGTCACAGTTTCTTTGTACAAGCATGTTCTCCTCTACAACAATCGGGACACAGCCCTTCAGACATCGTGCGACTCGCATAGCTTCACTCAAACAGGAGAGGTTAAGTGCGAGGGATGGGAAATAATGTATGCCTGTAACTTTGCATTTCAATTCATGCATTTGAATGAAATTGGTCGAAGTAATTCATCATTCGATTTAGTGAAGTACATCAAAGAAGAAATATATTTGTGAAATATATCAGGGGAGTAATTTTTTAAAGATACTCTAATGTGATTTCACGTTAGAAATTTTAGTTTTGCTTTGCCGAGTTGTAAGTGACAGGAACTGCTACGTTTACTTGGAACACTTCAATTACTCATGTGAATAAAGGAACGCATCACCCGAAGCATGAAAATGGGCTCCGGGCAACGACTTGTACGGTGGAAATACTTGCAGGATCGTTCAATAGAGTTTCCAGTTCAAAGTGTTTCTAGCGCTAACCTCGATTTAGGGTAAACGCTTCTTTGAATTTCCAGGTACTGGCTTCCGCAGTGCAAAATGTAAATGCATTACAGTAACGCGTGCGGTATTCTCAATGCGGGCTTGCGCATTAACGTTTGCATATGGTCAGACGCTTCAGCTAATGCTAGCCATATTCTTAAATTATGTAAGCCTCGGCAAGTTCATAAGGCATGTCCGCTCGCCTTATCGAAGACATTGCCAGCAGTTGTATTCTGATTATTTAGTCACCTAACCATTCTGTTGCATGCGCTTTTTGTCCTAACGTGCTGGAATCACTTGGCGAACGAGATATCCGAAATATATCCCGAATGAAAGATCACACATGAAAGCTTCATTACGAACTGCTTATAGTTGTTACATTTTTTAGTCTTTGCGCACCTCAGAAAAAGAAAGCGCGAAAGCGAGACATTATGTTTGCATCGCCCATCAGGCGTGTTGGTACCGCCCAACACTCAAAAGTTTGGTGATCGAAAAAACTGCTAGGTTTCGTCAGCGTCCCCAACAGTGCGACTAGGCATCCGTAATACAGGCGTTCTGTTTCATACAGCTTGAAGTATTAAGTCGGATGAGAAAAATCTTTCCAAATGCAATATGCCAGCTATGATTTCACGGTAAACCCTGCTTATCGCTGGTCGTTCATTAGTTCGTAGGAGCCTTGTCAACAATGTAGTCGTGTTTGTACATCTAAAGTTAAATAAAGAGTAGGGCGCAAAATTTCAAATATATTATTATATCAAATTCGTTTGTGCAAGCGGCATCTCAAATCATTTAGGAGCCTAGGTATGTTAGCTAGCAGACATTGTAGTGGTTATAGTAGCTACTATTTTATGGCGTGGTTCTTTCATTCACTGCCCGCATAGAAGCGTGGAGCCAATTGTTGAGAAACGCGCGGGATGGATATTTTTGATGTCCATGCCACGTAAGGAAAAGTGCTGTAAAACGTGCCTGCCTTCTGGCCGGTTTTCACTATAAGTATATTAACAATTGTTGAGGACAATAGACTGGCTGAGGGATGAGGCCAGTTTGTACGAATAGTCTGGAATTCTTTTCCTTCGGATGTATACACTTATGTCTCTAATCGTGCAGTTCGGTAATACCGCACGACAAAGTGCAGTAAATTATTAGCTGAGGTATAGCAGTTCGCATTACATTCCGAAGGCAATCGCAGCACGTACTTGTAAGTGATGCCGATTCCAAACTCCGTCTTGTTCTGCTTTCCGGCGTTCTCCACGATGACGTCAAAATGCCTGAACGAGTAATACTTTGTTGGGAAGAGTTCCAAGTCAAAAGGTTCGTAGAACGGGTAGGCCACCACAATCGTGCAAAGCCCATCCGGCGGGACTCCCAAAAGATCTCTCCGGAATGGGGATTCTAGTGTGCAAATCAGTGCGTCGAGCGGCAGTGGCCTCTCTGCGGGAGAAGAAACATAAGGTCTAGAGAGCGCGCTAGTGCGATAGGTAACAGGAGATTTTAAAGCAATTCTACAGCTTCACTTGCGTGTTTATGCTTCCAGTAATGCATTTCGAAAATATTTATGCCCCTGACCTGCACCCTTCCCCGAGCTATTGAGCCAGCCGCTCTTCGTCGTGCTCGTAAAGCAGCTAAACTCTTAACGCCAAACTACACGTTCGCTTGCCGGCACGCCAACGCATGCGAAGAGGGTGCAGAACAGATCGTACGAGTCGAAGCGTGGAGCGAATAGAGACATGTCCATACAAAGCGAAAGTATTATATGCCCCATTAGGCGAAAATCTGGCTTTGTAGCCGGCTGCGTGACAGAATAATGGCACCGAAAGTGGCTGCTGGCGCAAATGCTCGAATTGACGCCAAATTCCTAAGGGAGGTTCCTGTAAAGAAAGTGAGGTAATGTCTTTGAAAAGAATATTCGGTAAATGTCCGTCTGTGTGGGATTGTAACCCTGGTATACCGGGGGGGGGGGGGGGGGGGGCGAGAAGGGTACGCTTCCCCGACTCCAGATCGGCTCTACGGTTCTGCTTGACTAAACGTGCGCCTAGTGCTTCCGTCATTGCCTACGTCACGTCGCAGCCAACTGGCTGATTGAACGTTTGGCCTAAGGCGTACGTCGTTGGGCACGTGACGGTGCAGCCAATGGACAGGAGGTGGCGCCACGTCATTAGTGTATAAAATGAGCGTATAAAATAAAACTAACCAAGCAACACTTGAATGCCGCTGGGCCTTTAGAAAAATGAACTTAGAATGTGTACAGAGTGTCCATAGACTTCTTTTAGATGAGTTTGCTATTTTACAGATTTATTTTTTACAGATTTATTTATTATTATTATTCAGACAGTAAAAAAAAGGTGATAAGGTTTCTATTTTTTGCCTACTCATATTCTACAGTCGGTCTATAGAAAAAAATCGATAAGGTCTTCGTTTCTTTTTGTCTACTTCCCCTTTATAGAACAACTATAGACGAAAGTCGATACATTCTCTATTTTCTTATTTGTCTATACATTGTCTATAGAAGAAATCCGATACGATGTTTAGTTTTTTTTTTTTTTTTGTCTACTTCCGTTTTATACACCAGATAAAGACAAAAGTGGAGGTTGTCTCTATTAATTATCGTTCGTTCTTCGTTTAGAGACTGTCTATAGACGACAGTCGATAAGGTGTTGATACCTTTTGTCTACTCCCGCTTTATAGATGCTCCCGTTTATAGATCTCTTATAGAAGAAAGTCGATAACATGTTCCTTTCCTTTTGCCTCGTTTCACTCTATAGACTACCTCTAGACAAAAGTATGTACAGTCTCTATTTACTCTTGCTGATCGTTCGTCTATAGACTGTCTATATAGACAATAGATGAGAACGTGTGCATTTCCTTTTGCCTATTCCCAGCCTGTAGATTTCCTCACACCCTTACACACACGCACATGCGCACATTCAGGTGCACACGCAAATACACACACATTATACATGGTGTCGCAGCTAACTTGGACCAAAATTTTAAAAACACCCAAGAGCTCTAGAGAAATCGTACCGACTGCATAGTAGCCGTAGTCGTATGTACTTACGGCCAGTCTTAATTTTATCACGATGTAGTATTTACTTAATTAATTTTAATTAGTGAAATCTTTATTTATTGTTTCAATCGCAAACATATCAATTACAAAGTTGTAGGGCACCTCAAATAAACTCCGAATCAAGCATTTGTTTAGTGCTCAGCTTTGTCTCGTTGGTTCTTGCGAGAAAAAACATAAGCGCGCGGAACATCCAAAATACGAAATAGCTACGTGCTCGCGCGCCGCTACTCAAGCGTTCCCCAGCGAATAGCCACGGATACACTGCTTTACTAGCGGCGGCAGCTCGATAAAGTGATTTACGCTATGTCAGGGTCGGGGCATCAAGAGAACACGCCGCTAACGAATTGATAAGCGCACTGGAGCCTTGTACGATGCGGCAATAAGAGAATGCAACCGTATATATTTCAATGATTGCTTGTAGGCCCTTGAGTAGCGGCGTGCGCGTGCTTATCTATTTCGTATTTCGCGTATTTTGCGGGATTTTTTTTTCTTGGAAAAAGCAACCAGGACCATTTCAGCACGAAATAAACCCTTGAGTCGGAGGTTATTTAAGGTGCCCCACATCATTGTAACGGATATGCTTTGGATTCAAGCAATAATTAAAATGTTCACTAATTAAAAATAAATAATGAAGCAATATTCGTGTTGAAAAACATCCTGGCCGTACGTACTATGCCGATGGAAAGAAAGGCGAACAGCGGAGCGCGTGGCCGAAGCATAACTGCAGGTATAGTGCGCGCTATCCAGCGATCACCATTCACAGGCGGGCACATGTGGTTCGATCGCGCTGTGCGAGGGTGCGCCCCCTATCGTGCGCTATTTTGTTTTTGTTCTGCTTCTGTTTTACTTGAAAACGAGGAACAGTAACGGTACAGTAACGATGACTGCGCAAACTGTACTATCGCGATGAAAAGAAAGGCGAACCGCGGAAAGCGTGGCTTTTGGCACAGTCAGCACTAGTGCGAGGATACGTGGCCAACTCTCATATGTTTTAACAGTCGCTAGGCGAATCTCTGCTTTCAGTCAGCGCCACCGAAGCGCTAGAATCTTGATCTCGTTGGCGCTATCGCACCGCGTGTGCGTTCCGGGTGCCAGACATGACTGTAAGATGATAATCTTGCCTTGCCAATATGCCCGGCAAGTAAAACGCGGCACGCTTTCATGCTTTCGCGATGCCTGTATGCTTAACAAAACTGAAGCGTGGATTCGCTTGACAAAAAGATACTTTGTATTAATATTTGGTGAAGGGTGAATCCACCAGGATGACGGATCCATGCACCTTGGCATAGAGGCAAACAGGTATGGGGCTAGCTCAGTGCCGCGATGCCTGTCCCAATCGGCGTGAACAGCAGCCCATAGGGAGTCCTTGTTCATTTTATGGAGCTGCAGACGTGACAAGCGTGATTTCATAATTCCCCAGACATTCTCAATTCGATTTATGTGCGCTCCTTTTGTTGGTCACGAAAGCTTACGGATTGCAAGGTTGTCTAGCAAAGCCTCCACGGAACGTGAAGTATGGATTGGAGAAAGGTTATGCTGATAATAAAACAGCCCATTTTTGAATGGCCCATCAAAAGCAAAGGGCAGGGCAACCTGCTCGATTACATTGCAGTATTCTGCTGCACTGAAGCGTTCATCTAGCCGTATAAGGGGAGACAAGCCTTCGGCTTTGATGACACTTCACACATTCAAGGAGCAGCGCCCGCTGAGGCTTGTTCGCTTGAAGCAGGTGGGATCAAAGCTGCATAAAGTAAAAAAAAAGTTAAGTTTGTGTTTACGCACATCAAAGTCGTATAATACGTTTAGCCCAATCGCTGCTGTATCCAAACATTGTTCATGTATACTGTAGCGAAGTAGGCACCTGCTACTAGAACAAGGACTGCGCTGTGACTGTAACGTAGCTTTTAGTCATTCGCTCAGAATGCACCTCGAGCAGTTAATTCATGACATGCAGCAACCAAAAAGTGGCCAATCTTATTGCAGAACACATGTCTGAATTTAAAACGCTGAAATATATATATTATGTCCTTTAAATGATCGGTATGTTCAATGGCGCTGGTTGGTTCATCTTTAGAATAATAACAGGAACAGCGCAACACAGGACGAGCGAGTAAATAGGACACAGCGCTCCGTCCTGTTTACTCGTTCGTCTTGTGTTGGGCTGTTCCTGTTTTTATTCTAAAAACAATCGGTAGTCGCACCCTAATGTGACATTCGTCGTAGAGCTATCTTCGTTAAATTTTGATGCTACTCTGACCACACTAGCACTGAGTGAACGAATTCAGGACCACATATTCAAAACACTAGGGTGCAAAGGCCCATCATTTATGGAGCGCGATGATTGTCTTGACGCCAAACTTTCAGCCTCTCGTGACCCCTCGTGGCAAATGTGCTCTCATCTGTGAACATCACCTGGCCCCAATCCTACACAGACCAGTCTTTGTGCAATTGTGCGAATTGTAGCTGGGTGGCTTTGTGGCGATCCGAAAGCAAAGGCTTTCTCGCGGCTTTCCAGCTGTAAAAGCCCGCTTCGCGGAGGCGCTGTCGAACCGCTTGAATGTCAATGTTTAGCCCGAGCTCGTTTTTGATTTGCGGGGCTGTTAAAAAAGGATTGTCTGCGGCGGATGCAATAATTATTAGGTCTTGTTCCGCGGTCGTGGAACGTGGCCGCGAACTGTGAGGAAGGTCCGGGAGTCTACCTTCAGTTTTGCAGTCTTTCAAAAGTCTGTTGACTGTCGAAAGTGCTCTTCCGGTAATCTCCGCAATTCTTCTCTGGGAAATTCCTTGGTGGTGCAAAGAGATCATTCCGATCCTGTCGGCGTCCGACGAACGCGCGATGTTTTTCTTTCCAAACTGAAGGGACTCAATCACTCAATCCGATAGCTTTGCTCCTATGCCGTAGGAGAATAGATCGCGCATTTGCAGCTCCAGTTCCTATCATCGTTTTTAATCTTGAAGCTTGTTCCTTTTTATTTTCATGGTCACCGCTGCCGTGAGGCAGCGACGATCGAGCTCCCACTTAACACTTCAGTTCTGTTAAGCACAGAAGCATCGCGACAGCATGAAAGCGTGCCGCATTTTACTTGCCGGGCATATTGGCAAGGAAAGCTTATCATCTGCCAATCATGACTGGCGCTACGGTGGCGCCTAGCGACTGCCAATGCATATGAGAGTTGGACACGGATCCTCGGACTAGCGCTGACTGTGCCAAAAGCCACGCTTTCCGCAGTTCGCGGTTCTTTTCATGGCGATAGTACAGTTTGCGCTGTCATCATTACTGTACCGTCACCTATCCTCGTTTTCAAATAAAACATAAGCAGAACAGAAACAAAAATGGCGCAGGATAGGGGGCGCACCACCGCACAGCGCGATCAAACCAGATGTGCCCGCCTGTCAATAGTGTTAACTGGACGGCGCGCACTATACCTTCAGTTATGCTTTGGCCTCGAGCTCCGCTGTTCGCGTTTGCTTCCATCGCTGTAGTACGTGCGACTACGGCTACTATGCAGTCGGTACGATTTCTCTAGCGCTCTTGGGTATTTTTAAAATCTTGGTCCAAATTAGCTGGGACACCCTGTATAGATATATATATATATATATATATATATATATATATATATATATATATATATATATATATATATATATATTATAATGAAGGCGTTTTACCCGACGTGTTGACGGCGGGTAGAGCGCACCACTGGGCACAGTCTCTCGGCTCGAATATCTGCGGCAGGCGATGCTGTTCGCAATCCTGCTGCCTACGTCCACGCGTTCTTGATTACAATGACCCCATCGGAAAAAGGAGCCATCGTGGCTAGTTCGTCTAAAGATGAGGCAGCACAATCATGTTAGGACTTGAGCCGCCGGACGTTGACGACTTCGCTGTGACGACGACGCATGTCCGGTAAGTAGCTCTTTGAGGTAGTTGACAGGAGAAGTTCGCTGCAGAACTCGGTATGGTCGATGCTACTTAGGAAGAAGTGTTGAAGCGAGTCATCGTGTGCGGGTCGGTACGGACACTCAAACGACGGTTTCCCGTAAAAAGTTGGAGTCGAGTTTCGAGCATCGTGTTTTGATTTTTGGCGATTCTGACAGTCAGAAGTGAAGCGGGGGGCAAACTGACGATATTCTATAGGTTCCCTTGCGGCGTCCAAAATTGACAGGAATTCTGATGGGTCTGAGTTTAGAACGATTACGACCACAAAAAATACAGAATGGGGAGAAGCTGGTAGTGGTTTGCGTTGTGACATTGTAAGCGTGGCTGATGAATGGAAGACCTAGGTGCCAATTAGAGTGTTCGGATGGGATGTACATACATAGCGAGCATGTCGCCAAGCGCGTGATTAAAGCGTTCCATGGCACCATTGGTTTGCAGGTGATATGCAGTAAATGTGCGATGAACAATGGCGCATTCAGCAAGCAATTTTTCAATGATTTCAGACACGAAGGTGTGGCCTCGGTCGCCGAGTTCAAGAGGGCCTCCATGACGAAGCACAAATCGGCGTATTAAAAAACTGGCGATTTCCGGCGCAGTAGAAGCTCGAAGAGCAGCAGTCGCTGCATAGCATGTTAAGTGGTCGACGGCAACTATAATCTACCGCTTGCCGGACGTATTCAATGTAAGTGGGTCATATAGGTCGACGCCGACACGATCAAAAGGTTGAGATGGCCATGGCAGGTAATGGAGTTCACCGGCTAGGAGATGAGGCGGAGATTTTCATTGCTGAAGTTCACGGCAAGAGTGGACGAAGTTTCCCACGAAGGTGTCGCCAGTAGTAGCAGTGCCCAAGTCGCTCATACGTTTTGAAAATGTCAGCGTGGCCAAACGGGGGGGGGGGTCGGGATGGAAAGAGGAAGAGATTTCTGATCTCAAGGCTCCCGGGATGACAAACAACTACGTACCTCCCTTTGATGCATACTTGCGTCGGTACAGAAGATTATTACGGATCGCAAAATGAGGAATTTGGCGCCGAAGTGCTCAAAAGGCCGGAGCTGTTGAGGTATCCGAGAGAAGGTCGAAAAGGATGCAGTTCAGGGGTCATTATATTGTTCGATAGCAATAGTGTCAGTCAAGACACGACAATGTGTGCTAACAGGGGGACAGTGGCCTCTAGCGAGAGTGGACAGCGGGAAAGAGCGTCAGCGTTGTACTGCTTCCAAACGGAGCGATACACCACGCTTATCTCGTACTGCTGCATTCCCAGGGCTCAGCGAGCGAAGCGGCCAAACGGATCTTTGAAATTCGGAAGCCAATACAGCGCATGGTCGTTGGTCACTACGTCAAAAGATCGGCCACATAAATAAAGGTGACACTTGTCAAGCGGCCAGGCGATGACCAAGCACTCCTTTTGCGTGACGCTGTAGTTGCCCTACGCCTTGGTCAGCTAGTGGGAAGCGCTGCGCGGACGTCCGAAGCTATAGCGGCGGCGCTCTACGACTCGATGCCAGAGTGAGTAAGCCAAGTCATCGCGGTTGACGGCACTTCTTCATCGCACTGAGGACCCCTTTAAATGATGGAATACTTCCGTAAATAAACTTTCACGACTTACTAGTTATTTCGATTTGTCTTCCCAATCATCTCTTCCTGGACGTACTGTTGTAAAGTTTCATAATCGCCTAGGCATTGTACTAGCTAATTAAAGCCGTTTTCATAGGCGTGGCTGATATAAATAATAAACCCACTGCTGTAGACAATGATGGAAAAGTAATCTCGGCAGAAAAACCGCGCTCAAAGTAAAGTTGTCGCCTGTAACTTATCGCACCGGCGTGAAAGAGCGCGCTTCACCGTATCCGCCCATGCGGCTACTTGCGTTATGTTGCCTAAGATCGAGCAGCAGTGGATGCCAGCGACATGCACTGATATGAAAATTAAGGTGAATATAAGGAAAACAACAATTAGAACTGGTATTCGTTCCTTCTTGTTGCCGCGCAATGATGCCCGGCTGCCGTCCACTACTGTGCAACCGCGCCGTGTGCTAGACTACCGTCAATGCACGGTCCCCCTTCGTCGCAACCGTCAGCACCAGACCAAACGAACGGCGCACTAGAAATTTATCAAGCGTGACAAGGCCCCGCGTGTTAGTGAGGGCGAAGTCTGGCATCACTCGGGGCACACTCGCCGTCAGCGCGCGGAGCGAGATAGCAGCGCCCCGGTGTGGCGCCGCAGCCGCTCCGGCCACCTAAGCCGTGGTCCGTTTACTTTTTTGGCCGACCGTACATCGGTAGGAGCTTGAGGGTCAAAATGACGAATAGGTGGCGTCGTGAGAAAACGGTGCAAGGTGGCGAACGCATGGTCGCAGGCACGGGACCAAGATGAGAGATCTTTGGCGCCACGAAGCAGTTGCGCGAAGGGTGATAGTATCGGTGCAAAATTTCGAACAAGACGCCGGAAAAAAGCGAAGGGCAGCGGTCTACATTCTTAACGTGCACTGCTTCCTTGCCCTTCAGCGGTGATTACACAATGTTTCCAACCTAGAAAAGGTACACAAGAAATAGACCGTGAGGTCATATTGCGCAACGCCGAAGGGTTGAAGACAGCTTGTGGTTGCATTACAAAAGAATAATTGGAAAAGCGCTCGGGTTGTGTAAGCTAGTGCTGTCTTTTTGTGCCTTCTCAAGGGGTTACGTTTATTTCTGTAGAGCAGCACTAACCTACGCAGCGTCGACAAACTCGACTACTCATATCTATCAGCGTCATGCCATGTTGAACTCAGCCCGGCCGATACGCAATGCAGGCTTGGCTTCCATGTGGTAGACACACAAATCCAACACGTCCTCTTTAGATCCAGTGATAAAAGAATCTGAACGAGATGCTCTATATAATGTTGATGCCCAATTACGGATTTCAAACTTCGTGCATCTATTTTCCTAACATACCTAATTTCTATAATAAATGGGCTGTTTCTAATTAAATAACCTGGCCTCTTAGAGCCGCTACACATTACCTTTTATTCCAGGTACAATAAATATTGTAAAAATCCCATTTTCTGGGTTTCACTTGTATTTTTTAGAGAAATCAGACATGCCACCTGCATATAGTTCTACGTTAAGCAACCTCCGTGAAACAACTTTATTTATTTATTTATTTCAAGGAACTCCTAAAGTCGCTTACGATGAGCGTATAGCTTAAAAATGCAAACAAAGGTGCAATATAACACATCGAGCTCTTAAATTCTCGGAACATCCCCCCTGCCTGCTAGCAAAAAAGATTTCTTCACTGCAAGCTTTGTTGGTGCAGAGAATTTCTAAAGTATGCAAAAATTGAGAGGAATATTGCTTCCATCTTTACCGAGTGTCTCAGGAGTAGGACGTGTCGTGTTAAACTTGGTATGCTTAATTTGAAATTTGTTTGCTCCAAACGTCCATAGGTATTGCAGTGTAATAAAATACATATCGATCGTCTAATACAATGCAGTTCCACAGTTAAGTTCACATTTGCATTTCGCATCGAAATATGAAGAATGTGGTCTGTTGGTAGGGGAAGTGTTTTTTTAAACTGAATGGGATAGAAATCGTATAAGCGGATCTCATTTACACGAATGCATCACCTATGCTAGTATATTCACAACGCTAGCAGTTTCGTTCATTAGATTACGCGTGATGAGGCGTTGTTTATCAACACGTGCAGATGGAGCATTAGGAGCAAACAAGGACGTTATTTGCACACTCATGGCTCGCTGTTGAGTGGGAATGCTGGCGATTTATGTGTAAAGGTCTGATCAAAGGTAAATGGACAGAGTGACCAAGCACGCACCACTACGTATCTTCTATGTTACCTCCAGTGATTTTATCTCCAATAGATAGTTTCTCATTTTAGGTTAATTGTGGCCGCCGAGATTAAATTTATGACAATTTCGCTGAAGTGTTATGCTTGATCACGGACAGCACGGTCATTGACACATTCGAAAACTATGCAAACATGGGTCCTACAATGTAAAACTATTCCAATCTGTTATTATTCCAATCTCCTTATGTCAAATTTACGTAATCACCGACGCAAGCATCGGCCGGTAACCAACAGCGTTGTTTGAAAACTCCAATCAAACGCGTCTCGTTTATAGGTCACTTTTTTTGCTTTCAAAGGGAATAGCATTGCCTACATTGAGAAGTTTTTTATCTGATTTGCTGCCAAGAGGTGAGGGGCACGCTCATTTGGGGAGGGTTTTGATGGGGCCGAGTCAGCACAGTGATAATAGATAATGGGTGGCGCTGACTTCTTCAATTGGTCCTCTTCCCCTTAGCATGCGATGTCTGGTCGAAAATCATGGCGGCATGCAACGAAACGTCAAAAATGGCGCCAGAACGGATTCTCAGCAACGAGTTGGCAAAGCAACCTCGTATACGTGCCGAAAGGGCTTGATAAGCTCATACTGACAATCAAAATCACTTATTATGCACAAATAAATCATGCTCCGTGACATCTCCCCGGTGCGATCGACGTGGCACTATCTCCTACTTCTTTCGTAACGGGGCAGTCTAGAACTACTAAAAAAATTAGTTTGGCAAAATTATATGTCTTTAGCCTGTACACGTCACTTTACCGCGATGAGTTCGCGCTGTTTTGTGACGTCGCGTAACAGAAGGTGAAGTGGGCGCTGCGCGAAAATGTTCGACCAATAAGAGCGCGCTAAAGTCGAAGAAAGGCATCGTATCATAAATAATTATTTTTCCTTCGTTCGGTATAATGATATAAAATTAGCGTGCAAATATTATATCAGATGGGGCGTTCTCACTGTTTGCATGACGTCGCGCGACAGACAAGCGAAGGGGTGAGGAGGGTAGCCCGAAATTTTGTTGAACAATTGTGGAAGTCTGGAATACCTTAACGTTAGAGCTCTCCAATATTCGTATCTACGAATAAAGACTAATCAATTCTAAGACTCAATGCAATCGTGCAATAGTCGATTCTTTATTTAAAGCTGGTAATATATTCAACGTTTGGAATGTACTTTAATAAGGCGTGTATTCGAGAAGAGTTGCTTTCTGGGACACTTGTGCAAAGGCGAAGCAATTAAAATTTTTAGGCAGTAATTAACGAGTTGTAGTTAGCTCATGATATATACCAACGCAATAGCGTCTGTAATAACTAATGAATATGTTTTTCTCTGCATCAAATTGCTTAAACTGTGCAATGCAATTGGGCAGTACGCTCAGGGTGGAAACAACACACCACGTTATGCAGCATTGTTTGTCACTGAATTGGAATGAAATAGACGCAAGCAGATTAAGGTCAAACCGCAACTCACTAGTATTGGGATCCACTGTCGTTGTTGGTATTGACGTAGTCGTAATTCTTGGAGTAGATGTTGTCGTAATTTTTGGAGTAGATGTTGTCGTAATTTTTGGAGTAGATGTTGTCGTAATTTTTGGAGTAGATGTTGTAGCCGGCATGGTAGGCGGGCTTGAAGGTTTGCTTGTTAACATTCGACTGGTGGTCGGAGGCGGGGTGGTTATCGGCTGTGTCGGTGCTCCAGGGGTTACGGGCATTCCAGGGGTGGCCGGTACTACAGGACCTGCTGGTACTCCAGGCCGTGCCTGTCCACGTGGAACTGTGCTCCTCTGATCTACTGTTTGTGTCAAAAACAAGCGAAAAAAGGAAACTTTGTAATGCGATTCAGCCTGTAGTTGTCGACCATCGAAGACAATGCTGTCTTGAGCGTTTTAGGAGTGAGCATGGGGTGTATAAACCATAAAACTTATTATGAGGCCTTCTCATTGCATTATCGCGTTGCAACGTCGTTATATATCTCAAGCACCCCAGGATACATGTTAGCAACATGTCAAGGCATTGCGTTTGTGTTATTACATGTCCCCTCCTTTCATCTTGTCTTGACTCCGATATATATTAAAGATACCACGCCAACATTCCCATCGCGTTCAGGTAGGATTTAGCAATGTCAACCCCGAATGTTATTTTCGAAATTGCTATATTTAATGCCACTGAAATAACATTGACTGCACTGTCCTGACAAAATTTTTGCGACAGCTTAACAAATGACCCAAACTGACAAATCATTCTGTGCATACGGCGGAAGGCTAGCCATGAAATCTGTTCTTTTCCTCTACTGTGACCTCTTAGTGAAATTGACGTAGTTCCTTAGAAATCATGCGAGTCTGCATTTGCCAATTCTCACTGTAACTGTTGATAAAAAAAGTGCTGGTACGTGTCTACATGGAAAATTTTGAGAATAATTTGTAGACACCTGCCGATAGGAATACATCAAAATGATTACCACACTTCTCAAAACTTACCCATTGTTTCACATACGTTATACATATATAGTTATCAGCTTTAAATATAGCAACTACTATATGAACGAATCTTACCAATAAGGGGGGTGCTAGAAAGTTTACGTATAGCTACTTCGAAAAAATTGCAGTAGTCATCCATGAGCCGCGTAATTCGAGCCAATAATTCTTCACAGACCAATGAAAAATCTCTCAGGTATTGCTTGCTCGTACGGCCGAACCATTTTGTTTAATCAGTGTTTGTCAGACTCAATGCGTAGACACAAAAATTGAGAATCTCATTGATAATGCAGCACGGCATTTCAATATATCTCATGCGGGGCTTAACACCAAGAGAGATTTATCGTGTAAGGTATTTCACATGTTTAACTTCCTTAGACCTCGGGCTTACGTGCCAGAGAATTGCAATAAATATGTGCGATTCCTGTTAACTAGCGGCTTCTCACATATGCTGAGCTTCGCCAAGATTTTACTTGCATATTCGAGCGTATTGCTCAATCATGCTTTAGTGGTTGGATTGGTATTCTTGTCTTGTGGCAAGCTTCGCTCAAAAATGAAAAAGAAAAAGACTAGTACTCGGAAGAAAATGCAGACACACCGGCGACTATCAACTAAGCTCGTTCACATAAATAACTGAAATACGGGTATATACCGAAATATACAGGTATATAAACATTAAATATCAATATAAGAAAAATGTCAACTGAATGTTTCATGCTTTATGCGATTGTTTACTGTTGTAGTCTTGTTAACCACTCTGCTCTGGAGAAGGGATTGCTAGTAATAAGCAAATAAATAACTAATGCAGTTGCGATTTAGAGGTAAATGCTACAGAAAGACATTTGCATTACGTTGCAGCTCTCAGAGGTCGCGGATCCATGATTTGAATCACGTTTACCTTGCCGAAAGTCGTTGTTCAGAAGCTCACTAAACACACCTACTGCCTTTTCAATCAGCGAAGCGCAAATGCTACTAATCAAGCGCAAACTACCGCCACTTGCAATATACAATATTTTTTTGCTTGTGTGCAGATATTTTATTAAATAGATCACCGCCCAAGCACTCAGCACTCTTGGTAAACCGGCGAAGCTGAAAAGTGTGGTCCCGGTTTAATCTGGTTAATCCCGACGGTTCATTGAACGAGGGCTTGGTAGGCTGCCGGGTCCTCGGTACGCAATTACACTGCATGTACTCGGCTGCACTATCCTGTTCTTCTACCCGGGCTGCAATATTGGCATGCCATAGGTGAGTTCGCTGCCGGTTACACTCGAGGCGTTGCTGATCGAAAGCTGCCTGCTCCTAAGGAGTACGTACGATGCATCGCCATTCCATTTTAGAGCCGGAGAGAAATGCTGCGCGCGCACTCGGCTGCGACGGAGAGCAACGTCACTTCTAGCCCAATTAATTCTCGGCTGCCTTGATTGCGCAACGCCTCTTCACGCCAATCGACGAAGTGAGCTTACCTCGGCTGACTGCCATAGAATCTAATGGGGATGCTCCCGATCGGGCAACAGTAATTGTGACATCACCACTTTCAGCACGCGAGCCTTGTGAATGGAAATTCCGGACCAGGAAGCTTGGCGTTATGGATCGGAGTGAACAGGTCTTGGCCGATCTAGGTGGTGTTAGCTAATCACATGCCTCTCGTTCTCATTTTCTTTCGCGCATGCGCATAGGGTCGCGCAGGAAGAGTTTCCGGCATACAGGGGACGGACGGATCAGGTAGCCATATACAGCTTCGCAGTAAAGCATAGGTGCAGCAAGCAAGGCGTTTGCCAAACAATTTCCTGGAAGAGGCGGACATACTATGCCGATAATAACGTTAGCTTCGGAAGTCTAATAAACACAAATGCATTATATGTATCTTTGAAGATGCCTTAGCGGTAGTTGTACAATTGAGGAAGAGAAAGCCGTCACATTTTCATGCAACCGAAATGTTCAAAAGAAACCTTCGCACCTGATTCAAGATATTTGTCATCAACTTTCAAGGGAAACTGAGTGCCGCAAGAGTGCATAAAAGGCGGCCCTGCTATCATATCGGTCGTAAACGCCCCGTGAATATTAGCGAGAGGAAAGTTTGAAACCGCACGTCTCGGCCAATAATGGCAGCTACTGATACGACACGCTTCGCTTCGCGTGCGTGTGTAGTGTGTCGAATAAGAGTTGCTGCGACGTGCTGTAACTAAATGTTCGCCCCACGCTTCTTTTCCGGCGTCTTGCCATCGAACGCGCAGCGGGACGCGCTCAGTCTCGCTAACAGACCGTTTTAGTTGGGCGTCTGAAACCACCCACATACGCAGCGGGCGAGGTCGTGCGTACGTACAGAAGCGCACGCTCACAAAACGGCGATTGTTGGCCGGAAGCAAAATTTGAGGTCGGAATTGCTGACTTGCACGCAAAGGAGCCGGTAGTGTGCTACTCAGCGCCGTCGTATGGCAAGCTTCTGAAACTGTGTAGCCAATATAAGCCGCGACGATGTCAAATCTCAAGCCGGAGTCATTTCTTCGGCAAGCGACGTATAAAGAAATGCGCTTTCGTGAACACGCGAGATCATCCCGCAAATCTTGCAGAGGACGCTACGGAAGCTTTTGAGAAGCTGCGGGCGGGCGCACGCAAGAGACCGTGCGTGCGCCTGCTTAATGCGCATGCGCAGTGTCGTCACCGCGGGTTTCCTGCGTGCGCAAACTTGTTGTGGGGGCCGAACTAAACCTCTATTGTCTCAATTCAGCTTTCGAATTTTATTATAAATATTTCCAATTAGGCGCCATTTTCAAGATTTTTAAAAGATTGGTGCACATGAAAATATCACTGTCTCAAAATTAATCGTTATGACGACTGCCCCTTAGGCAGTAAGAAAAATTGTAGTTAATACATTTTTGTTAACTATTCTTCTAAAGCTTACGCTATTAGAAGCAAAGTATGTCCGCCCGGCGCAGCAACACGTGCGCAAGAATGCACTTTCGCTGCGCTCATGATGTTTTATGAACAATCTATACCGTTTAAAAAACTTCCTTTGCCATGCGTTTCACCGAATGATTTCAATATGTTTTCTATTCCATGAACTGGCGCAGTTGAAGAGGCGGACATTACTCGCACCAAAAATGGGAGTGCATAACCGTCTAATTAACAAGAAATAAATTATTAGGTTTTCAACTAACTACCTCATGGCACATATTGCAGTTTCAACATTCTACGTGGGTAGTTCGCAAGGCGGATCCACTTCAAACGAGTATTCAGGATGACACCAGCTTCGAGATAATAATTTCCTATCTTTGCGGAAAAATATATTTCCATTTGCTTTTGTGCTTTAAAGCATGAAACGACGTCTTAATAAAGAACTAAGTCGAACAAGAGTGCGTTTTTACCGAGAGTTTCTAGGCGCATATCTCGTAAATGATGTCATCCGCACAATTCTTTCGAAGAGGATATGCCTTGCAGTCTCACGCATTAGAAGGTGTAAATTGCAATATGTGGCTTAAGGTAATTAGTTAGAAATATAATTACGGATTTCTCGTTAAATAGTCGATTATGCATTTCAATTTTGCAGCCCTTATATGAGGCTCCATTTAAGGAGTTTTTACGCTCGTAAGGCGAACGGCTATACCTGTCCTCATTATAGAATATCGGCACCCTGTCGACTGATGCTGTCACTTGCTGTCCGTCAACGGATTTGCGCTCACAATTTCGTCGGTATCAGGGTTTGTCGATTTCACGGCGTCCTGCAGCGGCGTTATTGGAGGTTTTTAATCGCCTTGCTGTCACTTGCTGTCCGTCAAGATTTGCGCTCACAATTTCGTCGGTATCAGGGTTTGTCGATTTCACGGCGTCCTGCAGCGGCGTTATTGGAGGTTTTTAATCGCCTTGCTGTCGGCTCGCAACCTTACCCCCAGAGGACGCCGCTTTTGTTTTCCCGGCGTGGGCTGGGCGAATTTCTTCGCCGAAGGTCAGCAGAAGGACGTTCATTCGGTGACAATGAATGAGCAGTGGACGGACCGCGTGACCGTCGGCCGAAATCGGTCTGGTGATTAGGCAGATAGTCCTCGTTTAGAGTGCCTGCTATGGCCGGGCCTTGCAAAGCAGTATCGTCACGTCGTAGCATGTTGTCGTCATCGCTGCGTCGACCGTCATGCTGGAGTTGACGAGGTCGGAAAGAGGTGTCGCGCTACCATTAAAAGGCGGGCAATAGGCCGAAGCCTCCGCAGTTATCGCCAGTCTATTCGTAGCCTATCGAAAGCGTGCCATACGTCCGTGTTTCGAATCTGCGGAGGCCTCGAAGTCTCGTCGTGTGGCGGTGACCAGAATGCAGCTGGCGGCGGCTGGCGTTAGGACGTAATGGTAACAGTGGGCGGACGTCTCCAATTTTTCTCTCTTGGAGGTGACCAAGGCGAGGCTCTCGGCTGCTGATGGTTCGACCGCATGGGCGTCACAGAGGGTTGACGTCGGAGAGCGTCGGCGTAACTGATGGGACACTGCTACTAGGATCGCCTGCCGAGAACGCTTGCCAAATTTCATTACTGACGACTTCAGCGACTAACGTCACGGGTGTGCTGACTGCCGGTATCCAGAGCTTCTGACGTTCTGCGCGAAGAATCTCCCGAATTAGGTCAGGGAGGGAGCTGTGATTGTTGATGGCTCTTTCGCGGCGTTGATTGAAGTGCTGGTGGGCACGCGATCCTACCGCCTGCACTTTAGATGGACTGCGCGTTCAATACCAGTGAGTTCCTTTATCAAATCAACCACGGTACCCGGTGATTGCGCACAAGTCCGGCGAGTATTTCTTCTTTGCCGCCACACATAAGGTATCGCAACTTCTTTCCTTAAGGCATGTGAGGGTCAACTCTACGACATAGGCGGGTCATGTCTACCGCAAACATTGGTAGGGTTTCGATCGGTGTCTGGATGCGTAACTCAAGTTGTTGCTGGACGCGGTCCCGTCGATCAACACTCGCGAATGTTTCAATGAGTTGACGATGGAAATCCACTTATGAAGTGATGTTGTTCTCACGGTTTTCAAGCCACGTGCGAGCACTACGGTAAAGCGCTAAATACACGTGGAACTCCTGTTCGGCAGGAAATGCATTGAGGTTGGCAACACGTTCGCACTACTCAAGCCATTCTTCAACGTCTTCATTTGTACCACCGCGAAAGCGATCGGGAAGCAATGGTTGCAGCAGCGTTACCTGGGACGGACTCTGTGTAGAGCTGTTTTGTAGAACTCGTGGAACCTGTGCCGGGCTAGCGGCCGCCATTGGCAGAGGTAGACAACTCCGGTCAAACGCTTCTGTAGGGCGTGGAGCTCGGGAGTAAGGGCTAGAACTGACGAAGCATGCGACGCACATGCATTGTAAGTGGAGACGGCCTGGATGAACGGCTCCCAGGAGGAGTCCGGAGCATCAGGCAAGGTCGTGTAGCCCGCACCTACACCAGTTTCGCGGCTCAACGCGAACGCGAGACAATTATACGTTAAGCAAGACGGCGGTACAGCGTATTTCACAACCACCAGAACAAAGACGTCTTCATCTCTGCATTTCCGCAGTCTCACTATACGGAGTCTGTTAAAGCACTATCCTCATCGTTGTCTTCATGTCTACGTAGAGCAGGCGTCAATATTTACTATGCCTTTGGTTCTGGTTTTATCCATCGTATGACCCTTTCCGTTCAGGAAGATCAAGCTGTTCTTACAATTTGCTGATTGCATTTGTCGCTCTAAAGTCTGGCGACGATTTTCTCCATATGTTGCATGCATGACAACTGCAAGGCTGTATTTAGGCAGGAGGGAGCCATGACATTGATTACTACATTCTCGTAGCACCAATGTATAATTGAAGGCGCACTGATGGCGTATAGGTAGAGCACCCGCTTCGCGTGGAAGGGGACCGTGGCTCAAACGCCGGCGGCACGTAATTTTCTACCCGATTAAAAAAAATCCGCGTGTTGCTAAAATTGCATAAACAGGCTTGGAGTTCGGCCTGAACCCGGTGACCTGAACCGGTAACGTACTCCCTTCCCCACAGCAGGATTGGCCACCCTGATGCGGTACTTGGCCACAACCTCCTATATGAATACAACAATCAAACCCCAGCCCTCAGTTCCCAGCAGCTGTGAAGCAACTGAACACGGCGGCGGTGAGACCTGTGACGCAGCAGAGGGTGCTAAGAATCTCTGGATCCGGACAGGCCGCCATTGGAGTCTGAGCCTGGCAACGTTTATCGCTAGAACGTTATCTAGTGAGGCGAGTCTAGCAGTGCTATTGGCGGAATTAGCGGGCATTAAATTGGATATAATAGCGCTCGGTGAGGTTCGGAGGACAAATCAAGCATATGGATTGCTAAAAAGCGTTCACGTCCTGTGCTACCGGGGCTTGGCAGAGAGACGAAAAATAGCAATCCGATTCCTTAATAATAAGGATATAGCTGGTAACATACGGGAGTTCTATAGCGTTATGGAAACGGTGGCGCGTCTTGTTGTTCAACCTAATAAGATGTACAAATTGAAGGTCGTACAGGCCTTCGCTCCTACATCGAGAGATGATGACCACCAAGTCTAAAGCTCCTATGAAGACGTGGAATCGGCGATTGGTAAGGTCAAAACAAGATACATTATACTGATGGGCGACTTCAATGCCAGGGTAGGCAAGAAGCAGGCTGAAGACAAATCAGTGGGGGAATATGGCATAGGTTCTAGGAATAGCAGGGGAGATTTATTAGTAGAGTTTGCAGAACGGAATAATTTGCGGGTAATGAATACCTTGTTCCGACAGCGGGATAACCGAAAGTGGACGTGCAGAAGCCGGAATGGCGAGACAAGAAAGGAAATAGACCTCATACTCTGCTCTAACCCTTGCATCATGCAAAATGCGGACGTGGTCAGCAAGGTGCACTGCAGTGACCATAGGATGGTACGATGTCGAATTTGCCTACACTTGAGGGAACGAAAGAAACTGGTACATAAGAAGCCGATTAATGATTTAGCGGTAAAAGGGAAAATGGAGGAATTCCGGATCAAGCTACAGAACTGGTATTCGGCTTTAACTCAGAAAGATTACCTTAGTGTTGGAGCAATGAATGACAATCTAATGGGCATCATTAAAGAGTTTACAATAAAGTCGGTGGTAACTTCGTTAGAAAGGATACGGGTAAGCTATCGCAGGAGACAAAAGATCTGAATATGAAACGCCAATGTATGAAAGCCTCTAACCCTACAGCTCCAACAGAACTGGTGCAACTTTCCATGTTGATCAGCAAGCATAAGATAGCTGACATAAGGAAGTATAATATGGATAAAATTGAGCATCCTCTCAGGAGCGGAGGAAGCCTAAAAGCAGTGAAGAATCTAGAAATAGGCAATAATCAGATGTATGCGTTAAGAGACAAAGCCGGCAATATCATTACTAATATGGATAAGATGGTTTAAGTGGCTGAGGATTGCGTATAGAGATTTATACAGTACCAGTGGCACCCACGACGATAATAAAAGAGGGAATAGTCTAGAGGAATTTGACATCGCACAATTAACGCCGGAGGAAGTAAAAATAACCTTGGGAGCTTGCAAACGGGGAAGCCAGCTGGGAAGGATCTGGTAGGATGGTGGGAAGATTGCTCTAGAAAAACTGGCCAACCTGTATACGCAATGACCCATGACCTCGAGCGTACCGGAATCTTGGAAGAACGTCAACATAGTCTTAATCCATAAGAAAGGGGACGCCAAAGACTTGTAAATTCTAGACCGATCTGCTTACTGTGCGTTGCCTACAGAGTATTTACTAAGGTAATCTCAAATAGAATCATGAACACGTCAGACTTCTGTCAACCAAACTACGAGGCGGGATTTCGTAAAAGCTACCTAACAATACATCAAATTCACACTTTCAATCAGGTGATGGAGAAATCTGCGGAATATAACCAACCCTATAGCTTTCATTTATTACGAGAAAGCGTTTGATTCTGTCGAAACCTCAGTAGTCGTGAAGGTATTACGGACTCAGGGTGTAGACGAGCCGTTTGTAAAATTCTGAAACATCGATAGTGGCCCCACAGGCACCGTAGTCCTCCATAAAGAGAGTAACAAAATCCCAATTAAGAAGGGCGTCAGGCCGGGAGATGCCATCTCTCTAATGCTATTTACAGCGTGTGTACAGGAGGTATTCAGAGATCTGGGTTCAGAAGAATTGGGGATATGAGTTAACGGAGAATACCTTAGTAAATAGCGATTCGATGATAATATTGCCTCAGATGACCAATTGCAATACATGCTGACTGACCTGGAGAGGCAAAGCAGAACGGAAGGTCTTAAAATTAGTATGCAGAAAACCAAAGTAATATTTAACAGTATCGGAAGAGAACAGCAGTTTACGATAGGTAGCGAGGTACGGCAAATGGTAAGAAATACATCTGCTTAGGCCAGGTAGTGACCTCGGATCCGGATTATGAGACTGAAATAATCAGAAGAATAAGAATGGGCTGGGATGTGTTTGGCAGGCATTCTGAGAGCGTGAACAGCAGGTTGCCATTTTCCCTCAAGAGAAAAGCGTATAACAGCTGTGTCTTACCAGTACTCACCTACGGGGCAGAAACCTGGAGGCTTACGAAAAGGGTTCTACTTAAATTAAGGATGACGCAACGTGCTATGGAGAGAAGAATGATGAAAAATGGGGGGGGGGGGATAAGAAGAGAGCAGATTGGGTGAGGGAACAAACGTGAGTTAGTGACAGGTTAGTTGAAATCAAGAATAAGAAATGGTCATGGCATGTAATTAGGAGGGAAGATAACGGTCGGTCATTAAAGGTCTCGGCCTGGGTTTCGAGAGAAGCGAAGCGTAGCAGGGGGTGGTGGAAGGTTAGGTGGGCGGATGAGATTAGGAAGTTAGCAGGTACAACATGGCCACAATTAGCACATGAACGCCGTGGTTGGAGAAGTATAGGAGAGCCCTTTGCCGTGCAGTGGTTTAGCCAGGCTGATGATGACGATGATGATAATTGAAGACGGGGCTTCATAAATCGCGGGGTATTCAAAGTGTTTTGTAGTATAGTTTTTCTTTTGGCAAGACATGGTCTGACTCTGCGTCCAGCTTGGACGCATATAATTCCATTGAGCTGAAACACTTCTCGAATTTTTCCCGCAGAGTACCGGATTCAGCAGCATTTCTCCAGCCTGACATATCGGCATTTCAGCCACTTTGGACCGAATCGGTACCAGATTCAAACGCGTTTGCTCCCCTTGACAGAAGGGAATTGCGTTGCAGTCGTCCGGTAGGCTTTCTCTAATCTCGGCATCAAAGTTCAGGTGTCATGTCGGCGGTCTTGAGATTGATTATTAATATCAAGGCATTCCGGCCTAGCCTAATGTCGCTCACAGGGAGCTAGCTATGTTACCACACTGGAACAGTGGCGCTATCTGTCACTGCTACGGAAGAATAAAAGGGACGTAAAGCCGGCCGCGCGATGGCATTGGCGCATGGCTTCAATTGCGGAGAAATGCTTATTGATTCAGCTGACAAGCACACGCGATTTGCGTTGGATTGGCATTGATTCAGTCAGCGTAAGCTGGCATTTAGCAGCCCCTCGATTATGAATAAATGCTCCAACTTCGGAAATCGATTTTCGTATTGTTTTATAGACCCTTATTGCATCGTACATTCTTGAGCTTCTCGTGGCTAAACTGTGTGCCTAGGTGACGTGTGCTCGGTGATGTGTGTGACGTGTGGCAACGTGCTAACACACATTTTAATGCCCTACACTCGCAAGTCAATTTGTCAATGCTTCCAGTGCTGCTGTGGTGCTCAGCGGCGGCTGCTTCTACAGTAGTGTGCATTGCTTCACAAAATAAGTAGTCCTGCATATTTAATAGGTTACTATTGTGAGTGTCAAATTCGCAAAACGAGTACGTGGGTGAAGTGCCGGAAGTCGTTCACGTCGTTGAAGTAGTGGTAGGTCTCGGGGAATACAGCAGAGTACCACGAAATTGGGAAATTCATTCTCACCCACTTATTATCTGGCCCATCGAACAACCGTACTGTATATATATATATATATATATATATATATATATATATATATATATATATATATATATATATACATATAAATTGCGAAGCAGCTGTTAAACCTCGACGTTTTATTCAGCATGTACACGCTCCCATTCGCATGAGGCTGGCTATAGTGATAAATATATGCAGCTGAAGAAGATGAAGGGGTAATATGCTGACAGCACTTCACCACGCGTTGAAGCGGCCAAACTCGCGGCTGCATATGGCAGTGAACGACGTATAAAAGACTTTAAGCGCAATACAGGCATAATCACCGTCCACAGGCAGCGGCCGTCAAAAGGCACGACAACGAAAGCGATGCAATAACTTAGCGGCGAAGTTTATTCCAGAACAATCTAGGACCCAATGAAATGCGATTGAAATTTGTAACACAATCAAAGGAACGCGAACTGGGTCCACGAAAACACTTCGTCTCCAGGATGGAAGGAAACGAAACAATCGGATACATCATAGCAAGTTTTTTTTTTTTTATCTCGTTGACTGGAGTCGGTGTTAACGCGGGTGCGGTGGCGACACTGGACGATGCGCGAATCGAACTGCTCACACAATGATGATGATGAGGGCACCGGGATACAAAAGAAGGAAACGTCGAGAAGACGTCGATTACTTAGGTGTTATTAACTTAGACATGTACGCGGACTCGTCGGCCAATATCTTTAGGATGCACACTTACAGAGTTTCAGCTAAAAGTTAACGTTGCATGTCCCTAACAATATGTTCTCGGGTCTCTGACTAGACCTTGCGATTTAGGCGATGTCACATTTGCTGTATTCTCGAATATTCTTGACCTCTGCTTGGGCCATTCGCAGGTAGTAAAGATTGTAACTGATGTTTCCTGTCTGAATGCAGCCTTGACTAAAATGTACATACAGTGAATGAACCGAAGCTTCGCCAGGACATTAGGCGAACTAAAGCAAACGCGGTAAGCTAGATATAGCTTGGCATTTATGAGGGAAAGGGGTTCGTCACGAGTGCAAGCGGAAGCTAACGCCTTCGTACGTGAAAGAATCGCTCGAACGTTTCGGTTGTAAGGTTTCCGTATTGGCACGGTGTGTCACATCGTCTTGAGAAAACACGCTTGAAGTTGGAAGGGGACAGAGCGAGAAAACTTATTAAACGCAAGGGTAAGGGGGCATCCTCGCACCGGTCCCCGCACGGCCCGAAAGGGAGAAGCGGGCGAGAGGCGTGCCACGTGTCAGGGCAGCGCCACACATAGCGAGGAGGGGATCTTCTATGTTGGCCGCAAGATGGCTCTGTGTGTGAGCAGAGCGAAGAACAAATGTAGCGGAAACTTGCTTCGCTGCTCGTGTAACTGCGACTTTTGTAAGTTACATGCTCATACTAACCGATATGCACCGCAGTATAACTTTCTACGGCAAGTTTCTAAGGCAACACCGCATTCACTAGAGTCCCTTTTGTACCGCTTCAAAGCAACGAACTCGTGGCTCAGTGGTAGCGTCTCCGTCTTACACTCCTGAGACCCTGGCTCGATTCCCACCCAGCACATCTTGCAAGTTCTTTTTTATTTATGAAGTGCCTTCCGGGATTTATCGGTCACGGCCAAGGCCACCGACGCCGACGACACCGGTTTTTCTGCGACACAAGCTTTTTAACGCTGTCGCGATAATAGGGGCATTTTATGGCTCCTGTGTAATATTTTCGTGAAAGCACAAACTGGGCACGCTCTGCGCTATTGTGGACGGAAGGGTCGAGAACGGCACTCAAGCCCACATGGGCGCACTGTTTAGCCACGTCGATTATTGGTCGCGTGTTAGGCAGTGCTCATCTATGACATTCTTCTATCATTATGGAAATGCTACTTTGCCCCGAGCGGGTGCTGTTTCAATGATAGCTTAATGCAACATATATCATCTTTCGCGAGCTAGCCGCCATCTGCATTGTAAAGAGCGCGGCTGTATATCTATTCTGTCGGATACCATGGTCAGTTCTAAATGTAAAGACAAGGCGGTACATGACATCTAACGCATTTTTTTATAAAGAGATCCGCTCAAATGTGCGGTTCTAGACAATCTGTCGGCATTGCATGGCTCGGGCAAAGCATCTCAATGCGCACCATTCGATTGTGTTCGCTTTTACTATTGTTCTTGCATTCTTGTCACGTAATTGCTCGAGAATGTACGTATTTGTGTGATATTATAAAATATTTGAGTTGGTAGACCATGCTGTGCGTGTCTTGTTTTTCTCCGCAATGTCCTTATTTTTGCAGCAATGAAGCTGCTACTTTTGCTTCTCCAACACAGCACAGGCTTTGGTGAGAAATAATATATAGCCTCCTTTCCTTGCCTTGCGAGTCAACCTAGTAATTGGCCACATAAACGAAGTTGGCAAACATAAATCTACTAACACGGGCAAGCAGAAGCTTTGTCGCATTGCTTACTTGAAGGATTGAGGAAGGATTGCAGTATAGCTGGCCAACTGCGTGGTGAAGGCTATTCAGTTTACCTTGGACTAGTATCGCGACCTTAATATTAACACTGCGTAATAAACGCCGTTACGCTGAAGCATGATGATTTGAACTCCACAGAAAGCCCTCAGTGAAACGCGATGTAGAGCGAAGAATAGTTTTTCTGCCCCGAATAGGTAGCGCCAACATGTGTGGCCCTCCACAAATACCACATATTAATAGTTACTAAATGGTGGTGAATTCTTAGATATTTATTTATTTAAATATCCCTTGCACGCCCAAAGAGCATTGTGTAAAGGGGGTTTAGTTATAACAATCAAAGCACAAGCAAACTATTAAGGAACAGGGTTACGAAGCCAGTGAATATCGAAACACAGCGCAAGAAACTATACTGCAAAATACAAACAAGGTTACAACGCAAGTGACCAAAATGAGGAAATTATAAAAAGGAAAAGGAAGAATGAAATAGAACAGAATGCGTTTGTGAAATAAACACTAAAAGAGCCTTTGAGTGCAAGTGAAGCACAAAAGGGAACACATCACAATATAAACAAATTAGGAACTTAAACGACGAATTCATGTTACAAAGCTATTGTAGAAAATATACCTCAAGCTTGTGGCGAAACATTTTCAGGTTATTATCAGAGGCAATATCCACCAGGAAGATAATTCCACATGCGGACGGCTTGTGGAAGTGCGGATGTGTTAAAAGCGTTCGTGTTATCAAAGATGCGCGTAAAATTGAGGTGATTGAATTATGTGGACTGCCTGACTTGAAAACAAGTCAGGCATGGCGTAACAAGGCTATTTATTGCTGTATACGTATACTTGTGAAACAGGTACGGTAAAACATTTGACCATGAAAGGCCAGTGGTTGACTGAAATGATTGAGTTTAAGCTTAGTCGCACTTGAATGGTTGTCATAGTTGCTTGGAAATGTAACGGGCGGCTCTGTTCTGAGCTGCTTTAAGCAAGTTAATTAGATAATGAGCGGAAGGGGACAAAAGAGGTGAGGTGTATTCCAGTTGGCGGTGCATGAAAATGAGATACCATAATTTGCAAGCACTAGAGGGACAATGATGGATGTTGCGGCGTAAATACCTTAATGTTTGAGGCTTTCATTGCAGGCAGCGGTGATGGGCTCATACCAGGAGAGCCCTGGTGTAATGTAAGCGCCAAGATATTTCTAAGATGTTGTGCGGCACAGCTTATCTCCTTGTATGTGGTAGGGAAAATTGGAAACGTCACGCTCACATTAAGAAGTAATATTTTGCATATCTTGGCGTTTAGCGTCATAAGGCAGGTGCTACGGCAGTTAGAGATAATGTGCAGATTGTTTATGCTGTTTATACTGTTTATTGGTCTGTATAACATCCAATCATGAGCATAGATTCTAATACTCGATATATATTATAAGGGCGTTCACATGCGCACACTTTTTTGCCGATGTTTAATTATTTGTACAATTCATTAGGAGCCAGCCTCCCCAGTAGGATTCGTATTCGGCGAATGACTTAACTTTATCTTTCAAATAGCCTAGCAGCAGCGATATTATCTACGCATTAATTTGAAACATTTTTGATGCACACCCTGCCATTTCTAGTAGTGCGACCTGGGGCGCTATAACGTAGAGCAATTCAAAACTTTTCTATTCCGATTCTGCAATCAGCCCTGAGCAATTCTTCAAAACCTTTTTTGGACCACCTCTACTTCGCTTGTATGTCACGCGATCTCACGAAAACCGCGATAGCTCCCCATCTGATATGACGTATCTACATTGATTATGCATGACTGGACCAACCGAACAAAAGAAAAAAAAGTTGTTTCTGAGTCGACGTCTTTTCGCCATTATACCTCGAGAATTGCTCAAACTGATGTATCGCCAACTTCATCGTCATCTTCATCGTGCCTTCATCGGCACTGCCATGGTCATCAGGACACGTGAGCAGCGGAACACACGGACGCAGGCTGCGATAATAAAGCTGCGGTGCTTGCGGCGTTATGTCTGACTGATGTCAGTGTTTTAAGCCTAGTGCGACATATCAGTGGCGACGAGGCCTAGCGTCGCTAGGTGAGAAGACCCGCGTCAGCATGAGTGCTGGACGGCCACCGGAATTTGCCGATGCAGAAGGTACGTGGCCTACGTATCGCGTTCGCCTGGAGGCGTACTTTGAGGCTCATAGCATCGTGGACCCAACGAAGAAGCGAGCGCTGCTCATCGCTTCGCTCACGGACAGTGCAGTGCGTGTGGTGCAGGGCCGGTGTCAACCAAAAAAGGTGAATGAACTGAGCTATGAGGAAGTCGTCGGGTACCTGGAAGATCACTATGCTCCGGAGGCCAACGAGATCGCTGCAAGTTATGCTTTCTTCATGCGTTCGCAACAAGACGGGGAAGCTGCTCAGGACTTCATTGCGGACATTCGACGCCTAGCTGAGAAGTGTAACTTCGGCACGTCATTGGAGCGCATGTTGAGGGATCGAATCATTTGCGGAGTGCTGGATGAAGACGTTCGGCGCCATTTACTGACGCGACGGAAGCTCACCTTAGAAGAGGCTGAAGACTTTGCTGTCTCGGCACAGATAGCTGTTGAAAATGCCACGAGCATGAACTCGGCGCACTCAGAAGTACATTTTGCCCGACAAAAGAGCCATTCCTCGAAGCGACGTCCCAAGCCGGAACAAGGCGACGTGTGTGGAAGGTGTGGAGAATCGCATGCTGAGTACGAGTGCAAACACCTTCGCGCGGTGTGCCACCGGTGTGGAAAACGAGGACATCTACGTCGGATGTGCCTGTCTAGCACAAATAGTGACCGTCGGCAGGGATCTTATCCAGCAAGACAACGGCGCCAGGGTTCGTACGCCATGGCAGCCGGAGAGGACACAAGCTCGGACGGCAACGACGCCTTGCACACGATTACAGCGGTTCTCCATCACGCAGCCAGTATCCGCAAGGTTAGGCCTATATACAAGGACATCAGTTGGAATAACGTTCCGCTCACTATGTCGGTGGACACGGGGTCACCTGTAAGCGTCATTCCCGTAACGGTGTTCTGCAAGTACAAGCAGCTCTGGCCTCCGTTGGAGAGTTCACAGATCAAGCTCTCTTGTCTTTTGGGAGAACCTCCAGTTGTCGGCCAGCTTAGCATGACCGCTACGTGCGACGGGAAAGATATTCCTGGTACTGTCATAGTGGTCGACAGCTCCGGACCATCTTTGTGCGGCAGAGATACCATCAAGGCATTTAATGAAGTTGGAGTGGCAATGTTGTCGAATGTGGTAGCGAATCTGCAACCGGCTGGAATACAGGCTGTCAGCACAGGTCTGCAACAGCTGCTTGACGAATATGCCGACGTGTTTGCTCCGGGACTCGGCCTGTGCAAAGGACCACCGGTCACATTTCAATTGAAAGAAAACGCGTGTCCACGGTTCTTTAAGGCCCGTACTGTACCCTACGCTCTCAGAGATAAGATGTCTGAATCGTTGGATCAGCTGGTCGCGGAAGGCGTTTTGACGCCGGTAAAAACCGCTGAATGGGCAACCCCTGTGGTACCCGTTTTGAAGGGCGATGGGTCCCTCCGACTGTGTGGAGACTTCCGTATGACTGTGAATGCGGCCACTGTGGTAGAACAATACCCGTTGCCTCGAGTGGACGACATTTTAGCTAGGTTAAATGGTGGCGAAGTATTCACGACCTTGGATTTGCGTCAAGCCTACAGCCAGCTGCCATTGGATGAGGAAGCAAAGAAGATAACAGTCCTCAACACCCAGAAGGGTCTCTTTTGTTTTAACAGATTACCGTTTGGCGTAAGTTCTGCTCCAGCCATATTCCAAAGGCGAATGGACGGACTGCTGGGGGATATTCCTGGAGTGCAGGTGTACCTGGATGACATTATCATCGCCGAGAAAAAACATGATTCATCTAGGCTCAGAACCATGCTGCAGCGGCTGCGGGAGTATGGTCTCCGACTGAACAAGGGAAAGTGCAAGTTTCGGCAAGACGAAGTCACATTTCTCGGTCATGGTATAGACGCGAAGGGTCTGCGACCGAAGGACGACAATATCAAAGCCCTTGTTGAAGCCCCAAAGCCCACCTCGGTGAGTGAGCTGAAAGCTTTTCTCGGTCTCATAAATTACTATGGCAAGTTCCTGCCCAATCTGGCCACCATGGTAGCTCCGCTACATGCTCTCTTATCCAAAGGAGTCAAGTGGCAATGGAGCCAGGAACAGGAGAAAGCATTTCAGCAAGTTAAGCAGGCAATTGTGGCTTCCAAGTTTCTGGCTCACTTCGACCCGGATAAGCCACTGCGGCTGGAGTGCGATGCGTCATCAGTAGGCATTGGGGCCGTTTTGTCGCACCGCGTGAATGGTGTTGACTACCCCATTGGATTCCGGTCCAGGACACTTACCAAGAGCGAGCGCAATTACTCGCAGTTAGAAAAAAGAAGCTTTGGCACTGGTATTCGGCGTCGCCCGGTTTAAAGACTACTTGTACGGACATCAGTTCGTCTTAGTAACAGACCACAAGCCTCTTACTGGTTTATTCAATCCAGGTAAAGCCATACCACCCATGGCGGCCGCAAGAATACAGCGTTGGGCCTTGTTTCTTGGCAACTACAACTACACATTGCAGTACCGGAAGGGCAGTGACCATTCCAATGCTGATGCCATCAGTCGGTTGCCCTTGCCAGTAATGGAGGAGCCGCGGGACTTTGCTGCCGACGAGTACGTTTTGTATGCCCACTCTCTTGAGGAAACAGCGCTTTGCGCCCGCGAGGTTGAACATCTGACTAATCGAGACACCAGCCTTCTGCAGGTTAAAAAATGGATTTCCCAGGGATAGCCGTCGTATCTTCCGCAGGGCCATGAGCATCTCCGGCCGTACTTCAACAGAAGAACAGAGCTTACAGTCAGCCATAATTCGGTGTACTGGGGACATCGCATTGTTCTATCCCTGGCGGCGGCAAGGCGTGTGTTGCGTCTTTTGCACGAGACACACCCCGGCATGACAGGCATGAAAACCACAGCGAGAACGTTGTTTTGGTATCCGGGACTGGATTCCGACATAGAGCGACTGGTGAACTGAAGCGCAGGCTTCAGCGATGCCACCAGCACAGATACCTTTGGCCTGGCCAGCCACCGGGGAAAGGTAGAGCCGGCTGCACGCAGATTTCGCAGGCCCGTTGGACGGACAAATGGTCTTAGTCGTCGTCGACTCGGAAACGAAATGGATGGAAGCCATTCCAATGAAAACTGCCACTTCGCATACCACGGCCAACGCGCTAAGATCAATATTTGCACGGTTCGGCCTTCCAAAAACCTTTGTTTCGGATAACGGACCACAATTTGTGGGAAAAGTTTTTCGTGAGTTTCTGGCACGGAACAATGTGCAACAACTCACAACAGCCCCTTATCATCCAGAGTCGAATGGGTTAGCCGAACGAGCTGTGCGTACGCTCAAGGAAGGACTAAAGAAGAACCCCGGAATAGACCTCAAAATACGCATAGCGCGGGTTTTATGTCGATATCGCCGAACGCCCGTCAAGGATGGAAAGTCGCCGGCGGAACTCTTATTGGGGTACCAAATAAGAACAAAGCTGGACTGTATCGCTCCCGATGAAAGGTCACCAGAAATCCATCCACGAGTTGGAGGGTCTCCAGTTCAGGCAGGTGACCCAGTCTGGATGCGCGATTTCCGAACAAGTCGTCGCAGGTGGATACCAGGAGTAGTGCGAGATCAACTGGGGTCCAGAATGGTCACTGTTGATTCCGGGAAAGGAATTCAGCGGCGACACTTGGACCAGGTGAGACGTCGAACTGTCTCAGACTCTTTCTCGACACAGAGGGTAGCCGTAAACCCTGCAGATAGCACTCCAATCACGTCGCCACATAGTCCGCAGGTGGCCCAGACGGATAGCCCGCCACCGTTACGAAGATCGACCCGACAGCGACGGCCTCCTGAACGCTTGGACCTGTAAGAGGGGAAGAAGTGATGTATCGCCAACTTCATCGTCATCTTCATCGTGCCTTCATCGGCACTGCCATGGTCATCAGGACACGTGAGCAGCGGAACACACGGACGCAGGCTGCGATAATAAAGCTGCGGTGCTTGCGGCGTTATGTCTGACTGATGTCAGTGTTTTAAGCCTAGTGCGACATATCACAAACGTTTTCGGGCTGTAGTCAGTCTGCCTGCCTATCACGCGACGTCACCTAACACCGAAAACTCACCGCGTCAAAGTGACGTGTACGCCTTAAAGATGTATTAATATGCCGAACAAAACAATTTTCTTCTGAGTAGCCTCAGGCTGCCCCGTTCCGAAAGGAATAAAAGATGGTTGCCACCAATCACTCAGGCACTGGCTGCTCGCACCTGCCGGAGAGCATAGGTTTATTTGCGTACAATCAAACTTATTGCGTCGCCTCGGAATGTTTTCGAGCACTTTCGGCACGTTTAAGACGTCGTTCTGCCAACTCTTTTTTGTTGAGGATCCGTTTTAGCGTCAACCTTAAGCTTCCATTGCATGCCGCCACTATTTTGACCAGCCACCGCAAGCTATGTAAGGGAAAGCGGACCATTCGTAGACGCCGGGATCACCCTCTTCATCCGGTTATCAACTTTCAGTGCAGTGGCTCAGACCCATCGAATTGCTCTCCACTTGAGCGTGCTCTTCGCCTCACGGCATCAAGTGTACGTGAACAATTTGGGTGAAAGCAACTGGTCAAGAGACCCATACGTGCCACCTGAAGGCATAATTTGTGCCAGTTTCGAAACACCCGCTATGTAATTAACGAGAAGGAAATGAGGGCCCCATTTTTATTGTCATCTCAGAAGAAGCCAACAAAGAAAAACACCAAAAACAGCATAGGAAAATTCCTGGTACCTATGAATTCAATTAAAGATATGAAAAATAATGCAAATGGAAACATATTTATTATATTAATTTTACATAATAATTAATAACGACTAATAACAAGTGGAGTACGAAGCACGTCTTCGCCTTACACGCGCGATACTCTTACCAAATGAGCTACCTCAGCGCCGTTTTCCTATTCACTTTTAGGGGTATTTATGTTTATCTGCTAGAACTAACTCTGCGAGTGTTAGCCAGCGCCAGCAAACGCAAGGGTTGGCGGCAGATGTGGAAAATACATTCTAGCGCAGGCGTCACGCAAATGAGCAATACCCTTTAACAGATCCCGTTATTCTGCGCGCGAATGAAATCGTGAATTGAAGCAAGCGAAATGTATTTCGCGAAGTGCGCTTTTTAAATATTATGGGCCTTGCATCAGTTCTTTGGCTACCTCTGAGAAAAAAGTCCAATACAGAGCGTTGCCGTTGCAACTAGCTATTTTTGACCTGTGCGCAAATGAGTCTCTATAAGTCGTCTTCCGAAATTCTACGGTATAGGGATTGCAGAGACCACGCTCCGCGGCGCTCAGAATAGCGCATTCTAAACATGTCGAACAAGTGATAGCCTATATTTAACCTGTACTAACTAAAGTTAATGAAAGAAGTTGTAATTATTTTCTTTTTCGCGCGCACTTCGTCTCATGCAGTGTGCCACCCTGATCTTATTGTGCAGAAGCTCAGGGCGCGCTCTGCTGCACAATGTGTGAGCTGTCCGCACTGTGAGTCCGATAGCTAACTTTGAAGACTTCGTCAGTTATGAGTTACGATAACGTCATCACGCCATCAACAACTGCTACGCATTGTTCAGCCGTCGCACCCGCTGCTGTGTTGCAAAAGGCGTACGGGTTGAGCGATATTTGGAGCAGCGCAGTAGTGCATCGGAACGCTCTTCAAATGGCGCACTTGCGCTGCCGTTGATGCAAGCAAAGCGCAGCTCAGTGGTGTCTGGTTGGCGGGAGGGTTGGGGTGGAGGCATGAGAGAACCCTCACGTGGGCTTCGTTGTGAAGCAACAATTCAACCATCCTGCCGGCCTAAATTTCTTGGTGGCAAAGGCAAATTTTTTGTAGTGGTTTTCGTTGCAGAGGTCCTAACCATGCGTAGGAAGGATACGCATTTGGCTGGGACCTAATAAAATGTTTTTCTATAGTGGTCGCATCGTTATTGAGGCATTCGTGGTAAAGGCGTTCGACTGTATTGGTATTACACGCACCTGTCATGCGAGGCGTTAAATACACTGAGGGTGGTGTACGCCTTGAAGTACTTCCTCCGCTCTCTCCAGTCCGGCTGCCGCTGCCACCGTCGCTGCTGCCAAAGATGTCTTCCTCAGTATCGTCAACTTCTTCCTCACGGAAAGCTGCGATGTCATCAGTCACGCTTGAAGAGTATGAAACATTAAACAGCATCATAACAAAAATAGACTTGTCTAATCAGTCAGATTATGCCGTATTGCTAAATTGTACCCTAATGCAAACGTTCGATAATAGACGTCGGAGCTCACGTGGCCACATTAGACAACTTTACATAGGCGCAATAGGGAATATCATGGGCATTGCACTGTCTAGCATGTTATCGTAGGCTCACTGCGTCTGTCGGGCTTGATCACGTAGCAAAGCTACACTTCCCTGCACACAAAGCACACTGTCACGGCCAGGATGCGTTATACATACACGGTGCTTTAGGTTCAAGTACTGCTGTTCCTTTAAGCTGAGCTGTCAAGAGTAAGCAACACATTACCTACTATGTACTATTAACATTTACCTACTACATAATTTAAAACCGGTATCTGTGGCGGGGCTGCACGTGCGCGAAGGCAGAACAGTAGAGTCGAAGACACAGCACCCGTTTCTTGTAGCAACGCTTTCCCAGACACAGTTGTTTACAGACATCAGTGACACCAAGTGACAAGCACGCCTGCATCGCTTTTAGTGGAACTTTAGCGTCTGCATTACTGTTAACCCAAAACCGGCACTCGCACAATCTAACTAGTGTCATACATTTGTACTGGCACCATTATATTCAGTACTATAATTTGGTAGTTGTTGCTAACTGCAGTACATGCAATAAAAACGGCTAAGGACCTCAAGATTTATATTGATGCGTGAGCGAGTCATTGCGCTTGTTCTTATTGTTATCGTTATGTTCTCGGAGACGGTGACCTACACAGCAGTACGTGCGATCTGTAAGCTGCTTCCACCCGTTATGTAGGCGTTATTGTAAGTGCAGTAGACAAATTGCATTATCTGTTTCTTGTTACTATACATCTGGCGCTACCTCATGTTATTCGGCAACAAAACTAAACAACCTTAGAACGGGCAGAAGAGACCACTGTTGTTTTAAATCGCTCAGCTACCTTTTTCAAGTGGTAGGAAATATGTAGTATTGGAATAACCACAATTTCTTTTTTTTACTTTCTGAGGGGAGCTGCGCAGTAAATTCTGGGGAATGTAATTGCCCAAACAATGACTTTGAACTGGCGTTTGAATGCTGACAGAATAACTAATTCTGGGAACGTGCGAGTCATGTGAACCCGTTCTACCCAAACAATGTTTTGAAACTGATGTTGGAATGCTTAAAGAATAAGTGGCTCTGGACCGTCTTTAAGATTAACCCTGCGTATAAGTCTCGTTTGCATAGCATCGTGATTGGCCTTTGTCTAACACTTATCTAGCTGTATACATAAATACTGCTTGTGGCTTAAGGCATATAAACAAAATGATAGCTTTTAGACCTTAGTCACTGATCTACTTCATTCACATTCATTGCTTTGACTCCCATGCAGAGAAATAACTGAGCGTAAGAAATATCGTCTTTCATCTCCCTTAACTTCGCTTTTCAGCCGAAGTACGAAGTAACTCTTTGGCATAAGTGCGGTAGCGCATTAGTGAACACATTTCAATGTGTCTCTGTTAGAATTAGCTCCAATGTTGCATATAGTGCAGTTTAAGGTGATATGAAGCAAGAATAAATTTATTTTAGACAAGCAACGATGACATTGCTTGCGTCGGAACGGAGGGTGCAAGTGATCTAAAGCTCCTTGATCCACGAGCACGTCAGAAATTTATGCGAGCTAGATACTTTGTGCTGTCGGGCATGCGGACGCAATGCTCTATAGAGCGAGAATGATACGTGCGTGCGACTTTCTGCCCAATTATGCTCACCCTCGCGATTGACAATTGTTAGACTCACAGATTGAAAGACAGCAGTCTTTAAATGATTCGTGAGCTTCAGTTGTTCGTAAACGTGGGTGGTGGTAAACATTTATTACTTGAGCCTTCATACAACGTTACTTGTGAGGGGGCTCAGGAGCGCGTAGGGTGTCCGGGAGTTTTGGCCCTCGGCGACGCTCAAAGCCCAGTCCAGCAGCCGTATTTGGTCGGCTGGGTTGGAGCTAGACACCACGGTCTCCGATCCCTCGACGTCGGTGAGTTGCCACTCAGAGGGTGCCTGGAGCTCAGGGCATAAGAACGTTATGTGATGGAAGTTGGCTCTAGGCGCGCCGCAGAGCGTACATTCCTGTCGATATAGGCCTGGATGAACCAGGGAGAGAAAAGCTGGAGAAAGAAAAGTTTGTGCCTGAAGCTGGCGCCAGGTACTTTGTTGGAATTTTGTTAAGGATTTATCTGGGGGAGGATATCTCAACTATTGGAGTGCTATTGGAGGAATTAGAGGGCAGAAAATGGGATATAATAGGGCTCAGTGAAGTTAGGAGGCCAAAAGAAGCATATACAGTTCTAAAAAGCGGGCACGTAATGTGCTACCGGGGCTTAGCAGAAAGAAGAGAACTAGGAATCAGATTCTTGAATAATAAGAATATAGCTGGTAACATACAGGAATTCTATAGCATTGAGGAGATGGTGGCAGGTCTTGCTGTTAAAATTAATAAGACATACAAAATTAAGATTGTACAGGTCTGCGCCCCTACATCCAGTCATGATGACCAGGAAGTCGAAAGCTTCTATGAAGGCGTGGAATCGGCGATGGGTAGAGTGAAAACTAAATACACTATACTAATGGGCGACTTTAATGCCAAGGTAGGCAAGAAGCAGGCTGGAGACAAGGCAGTGGGGGAATATGTCGTAGGCACTAGGAATAGCAGGGGGGAGTTATTAGTAGAGTTTGTGGAACAGAATAATATGAGGATAATGAATACCTTCTTCCGCAAGCGGGATAGCCGAAAGTGGACGAGGAGGAGCCCGAACGGTGAGACTAGAAATGAAATAGACTTCATACTCTGCGCTAACCCTGGCATCATAGAAGATGTGGACGTGCTCGGCAAGGTGCGCTGCAGTGACCACAGGATGGTAAGAACTCGAATTAGCCTAGACCTGAGGAGGGAACGGAAGAAACTGGTACATAAGAAGCCGATCAATGAGTTAGTGGTAAGAGGGAAAATAGAGGAATTCCATATCAAGCTACAGAAAAGGTATTCGGCTTTAACTCAGGAAGGGGACCTTAGTGTTGAAGCAATAAACGTTAATCTTGTGGGCATCATTAAGGAGTGTGCAATGGAAGTCGGTGGTAACTCCGTTAGGCAGGATACCAGTAAACTATCGCAAGAGACGAAAGATCTGATCAAGAAACGCCAATGTATGAAAGCCTCTAACCCTACAGCTAGAATAGAACTGGCATAACTTTCGAAGTTAATCAACAAGCGTAAGACAACTGACATAAGGAAGTATAATATGGATAGAATTGAACATGCTCTCAGGAACGGCGGAAGCCTAAAAACAGTGAAGAAGAAACTAGGAATTGGCAAGAATCAGATGTATGCGTTAAGAGACAAAGCCGGCAATATCATTACTAATATGGATGAGATAGTTCAAGTGGCTGAGGAGTTCTATAGAGATTTATACAGTACCAGTGGCACCCACGACGATAATGGAAGAGAAAATAGTCTAGAGTAATTCGAAATTCCAAAGGTAACGCCGGAAGAAGTAAAGAAAGCCTTTGAGATATGCAAAGGGGTAAGGCAGCTGGGGAGGATCAGGTAACAGCAGATTTGATGAAGGATGGTGCGCAGATTGTTCTAGAGAAACTGGCCACCCTGTATACGCAATGCCTCATGACCTCGAGCGTACCGGAATCTTGGAAGAACGCTAACATAATCCTAATCCATAAGAAAGCGGACGCCAAATACTTGAAAAATTATAGACCGATCAGCTTACTGTCCGTTGCCTACAAAATATTTACTAAGGTAATCGCAAATAGAATCAGGAACACCTTAGACTTCTGTCAAGCCAAGGACCAGGCAGGATTCTGTAAAGGCTACTCAACAATAGATCGTATTCACACTATCAATCAGGTGATAGAGAAATTTGAGGAATATAACGAATCCTTATATATAGCTTTCATTGATTACGAGAAAGCGTTTGATTCTGCCGAAACCTCAGCAGTCATGGAGGCATTACGGAATCAGGGTGTAGACGAGGCATATATAAAATACTGAAAGATATCTATAGCGGCTCCACAGCCACCGTATTCCTGCATAAACAAAGCAAGAAAATCCCACTAAAGAAAGGCGTCAGGCAGGGAGATACGATCTCTCCAATGCTATTCACAGCCTGTTTACAGGAGGTATTCAGAGACTTGGATTGGGAAGAATTGGGGATAAAAGTTAATGGAGAATACCTCAGTAACTTGCGATTCGCTGATGATATTGCCTTGCTTAGTAACTCAGGGGACCAATTGCAACGCATGCTCACTGACCTGGAGAGGCAAAGCAGAAGAGTGGGTCTAAAAACTAATCTGCAGAAAACTAAAGTAATGTTTAACAGTCTCGGAAGAGAACAGCAATTTACAATAGGCAGCGAGGCACTGGAAGTCGTAAGGGAATACATCTACTTGGGGAAGGTAGTGACGGCGGATCCGGATCATGAGACGGAAATAATCAGAAGAATAAGAATCGGCTGGGGTGCGTTTGGCACGCATTCTCAGATCATGAACAGCAGGTTGCCATTATACCTAAAGAGAAAAGTATAATAGCTGTGTCTTACCAGTACTCACCTACGGGGCAGAAATCAGGAGGCTTACGAAAAGGGTTCTACTCAAATTGAGGACGACGCAACGAGCTATGGAAAGGAAAATGATAGGTGTAACGTTAAGGGATAAGAAAAGAGCAGATTTGGTGAGGGAACAAACGCGAGGTAATGACATCTTAGTTGAAATCAAGAAAAAGAAATGGGCATGGGCAGGACATGTAATGAGGAGGGAAGGTAACCGATGGTCATTAAGGGTTACGGACTGGATCCCGAGGGAAGGGAAGTGTAGCAGGGGGCGGCAGCAAGTTAGGTGGGCGGATGAGATTAAGAAGTTTGCAGGGAGGGCATGGCCACAATTCGTACATGACTAGGGTGGTTGGAGAAGTATCGGAGAGGCCTTTGCCCTGCAGTGGGCGTAACCAGGCTGATGATGATGATGATGATCTCAACCGCATTTCGCGGTAGTGGAGGGTGATCTCGGGATATTCTACCAATCCCCATACGCGAGAAATACTGTAATTCTCGTCTATCCCGAAATTATGCGTTCCTTTCTGCCCGTTTTTTTCGTGTATAGACGCCTGCATCAAAAGAACATGCCGTGATTGCGAGAAAAAATGAAAGCTGGGTAGTGGCGCCACTGTCTCGCTCTCTCCAATGAAATGGAACCCGACTGACCTTTTTTAAGCTTCGGTGCAATGGGCCTGTTGTTATATGAGTAAAAGATGCAGTGATCTGGTTTCATGTGCCAAATTGAAGATACCATAATGAGGCACGCTGTTTATTTATTTATTTATTTATTTATTTATTTATTTATTCATTGATTTAGTGCCCACAGGGCCCATTCAGGCATTACAGTGGGGGGGGCGGGGAGGGGTACAGATGAAAAAACAAGCATAAAGATTGCGGGTTTGCATAAATTCGTGTAAGTGAACAACACATTATTGTACGCCGGCACAAAACCACACAGCCAAGTTGCACGCAGCCACGTTGGACACAGGCACGTTGCAGATGTCACATGTCACATATGAAAGAAAAGTACATAAAGCAGAATGATTACGAAGAGTCATAATGAAAAAGCAAAAAAAAAAGAACAAAGCGAATATTAAGTTGATAAAGAAAGAATGTGGTGATTAAGATACAGTGCGACAAGGTGAAAAAAGAGGCACTAAAAGAAAATGTCATTTGCAACTGGGATTCTTTATAGGTCATAATAATTGCTAGACGTACACGCTAAATTTATCAATCCTTAGTGATAAAGAGACTCTTACTTTTAATGCAGAAAAGAACGTGTTATGACAAGAAATTCCTACAACTGAGGAAGGAAGTCGGTTCCATTGACTGATGGCTCTTGGGGAAAAAAGCTGCTAAAGGCCGATGTATTACATTTGTATTCTCTTATCTTGTGGTCATGATCTTTGCGTGCTGATGTGTAGTGAGGCTGGTTTATGTACAAGTCACGCGGAATTCGAGTATGAGAGTGATATGTGCTGCGTACAAGCTTAAGTCGAAACGACGCTCTTCAGTGCTGGAGAGATCGCCAGTTTAGCATTGGCCTTAGATTTAGTTGCACTAAACTGCCTGTCATAGATTGGTATATCTAGTACATATCTTGCCGCCATGGACTGAACTTTCTCTAGTCTTTCTTTGTTAGTTACTGATGAAGGGTCCCACACAGAGCATGCGTATTCGAGCGCAGATCTTGCATATGATTAATACGGTAACTCCCGAGTTTGTTGTGGAAACGCACGTGTATTTCGTCGTAAGTATCCCAAGCTCCGACAAGCTTTGCCTACGGTATAATGCACATGCCTATTCCATGATAAAGAGGGGCATAAGTAAACGCCTAGGTATTTATATTCACAGACCATTTTTACTAGAGAGCAGTTTATCGCGTATTCAAATTTTCCAGGATCTTTTTTTTCTGGAGAACCTCACACACATCTTTTTCTCGAGATTAAGTTTCATTTCCCATCGCTCACACCACTCGTGTATGGCATATAAGTCGTTTTTGGATTGCGAAGCCGTCACTTTCAGATGTAACTTTTCGGTAAAAGATACAGTCATCTGAAAATAACCTAATATGGGACTGTTCATTTTAATTATTGTCATTGATATAAAGTTCCGAAGAGAAGGGCCCCAGAACTGACCCCTGAGGTACCACTGACATAAAATTAGTTATTGTAGATTGTTCGCCGTTTACGACTACATATTGTCGCCTCTCGCGTAAATATTCGGCGATCCACGCAATAACTTGAGGATTAATAATAAATCTGGTTAGTTTTTGCGGTAACAGGTAATGTGAAACGGTGTCAAACGCTTTGTAAAAATCAAGAAAAATACAGTCAACCGATGATTTGCCGTCCAGGGCTGCCACTAAGACACGTTTGATCCCTATTAGTTGTGTGACGCATGATAATCCTCGTCTAAATCAATGCTGATTTGAGTTAAATGAAGTCTACTGAAGGCACTGGGCAGTGGGCATAGTGCTTGTGAAAGAGAAGACGACGAGAATTGCTGGCTTCCCCGATCGGCCATAGTACCGACCTGTTTAAGCCTACCGCTGCAAACCTAAAACTAGTGCCGCTAGGCAAACACCTCCGTTGTATTTAGTGGAGGTGTGGGGGTTTCTCTTCGACATCCTGGAACTCCGCAGTCGGACGCTACCACCAGCTATTTCAATTAATGAACCGGGACCGTCCCAGGCTGCTGCTCCCGTGCCTCCAGCCATCGTTTGCTCTGGCGTCATTCGGCAGCGCGATCCGGTTATATTTAGCGGCACAGATGATCATGACGTGGAAGACTGGCTCGCAGGAAATGATCGTGTAAGCGCCTATAACAAATGGCACAACCGCGCCAAGCTCAGAAATGTCATATTTTACTTGACTGATGTGGCAAACCTATGGTTCCTCAATCATGAAGCCGATTTTACCACCTGGTCGGCTTTCGCGACAACTTTCGCAGAGGTCTTCGGCCGTCCCGCCGTTCACCGGCTTCACGCTGAGCAGCGCTTGCGTGGCCGAGCTCAACGCCAGGACGAGACCTTCACCAGTTATATTGAAGACGTGCTCTCGCTCTGCAAGCGCGTCAACTCATCCATGGACCAAGCAGACAAGATCAAGCACGTCACGAAAGGCATCGATGACCATGCCTTCCAGATGCTCATCGCGAAGAGTCCCCGGACGATTGCCGAGGTCATACAGCTTTGTCAGCAGTACGACGAGCTGCACAAGCAGCTTGCATCAAGACGCGCTGCTCAGCAGGACACCGCGGATTTATCTCCGTTGGATTTCGGCCGCGACGCTGCCGACATCTCTGTTTTAATGCCAGAGATGAAGCAGTTCATCCGTCAGGAAGTCGCACGCCAACTCTCTCTGGCGAATAGCGCACCGGAGCAGTCGACGACCTTGGCTCCTTCGCTTCGTCATGTCATTCAGACGCAAGTTGCCGCGGCGCTACCATCTGCCCCTCCTCCGCAGCCTGTAGCTGGACCGCTAACTTACGCTGACGTTGTCGCCCGGCCTTACGCTACTCCGGATCCTGATGCCTACCGGGCCACCGGTACCTTCCATGTGCCGCCGCCACCTTCGCGTCCGATTGTCGTCCCTCACTCGGCCGCTGGAGTCCCGGTCGTCAACCCGTGGCGAACACCTGATCACCGTCCAATATGTTATTCCTGCCATTTTCCGGGCCACGTAGCACGATTCTGCCACCGTCGCAGCCCCAGTTTACCTGAAAGTGGGGCGCCTCAAGCTACAGGCCTGCTCGACATCAACGTCTGGACCAGTCTAATTTACCTCCGGACTCGTCTTACAGTCGCCTCCCCTTCGATTCACGCCGGTCGCCTCCCCCACGTCGCCGATCCATTTCCCCGATGGTTCGCCGACCCAGCCCAGCCCGAGAGGAAAACTAACAGTCGCAGTCCCAGAGGCAAGAACCGCGTTTACGTCGAACATTTCAAGGCCTCATTCTGCACCGGCGAACGAAATTGAACTGTCCGTAGGCGGCGTCACCGTACACGCACTTATCGACACCGGAGCCGCCGTTTCTATTATTAATGAGAAGCGTTGCCGCAGTTTGAACAAAGTGACCATTCCCCTCTGCGTACGGCAACTTCACATCGCATTCAGCCTTCAGCGTCGTGCACAGCCCGGGTCGTCATTCAAAGCGTTATGTATGTTATCGAAATTGTCGTCCTATCTCGTTCCTCGCACGACGTTATCCTTGGATGGTATTTCCTATCTGTCAATCAAGCTGTTATCGACTGCGCTCGTGCCGAACTTACGTTATCCGTACCATGCTTTGACCCTGACGACCATTCTTCTGCTTCTGTTCCTGCTTTCTGCTTCCGTTTGCTGTAGTCACTTTTTGCGAAGGCTCTGCTGCCCTTTACGTGTGCAATCCGTCCGCCTGCCCATCATCCCTACTCCGCGGCGAACGCCTGGGCACCTGTGAACCTTTCGATTGCGTTCTCCCAGCCACCATGTTTGGTGATATGGCATCACTTCCAATTTGTGCAGTCACTCCTCCCGCTGCGACCGATGCCCCTGTAGGCGTCTTGGCTCGTGCCGTCGTGCTCGTGCAGAGCTCACATATGCGCAGCACACAGAAATCATCAAGCTCCTCCAACGTTTTCGTGCCTCATTTGACTTTGACCAACCATCCTTGGGCCGAGCGTCCACAGTCGTTCACCGTATCGACAGCGGTCAACAAACACCATTGCGCCAGCGTGCGTATCGCGTGTCGGCTGCTGAACGCCGTATCATCGACGAGCATGTTGACGACATGCTGGAGCGTGGCATCATCCAGCCCTCTAACAGTTCCTGGGCATCTCCGGTTGTCCTCGTTAAAAAAAAAGATGGCTCCATTCGATTTTGCATCGCCTATCGCCGCCTTAACCGAATAACGCGCAACGATGTCTATCCTCTGCCGCGCATCGACGATGCTTTGTACAGTCTTCAGGGAGCTGAATTCCTTTCCTCGCTGGATTTGCGCTCCGGGTACCGGCTAGTGCCGATGGCAGAGGCCGATCGCCAAAAGACAGCCTTTGTAACACCTGATGGGCTATATGAATTTACCGTCATGCCGTTCGGCCTCTGCAACGCGCCTGCCACTTTCGAGCGAATGATGGACACCTTTCTTCGAGGGCTGAAGTGGAAAACGGGCCTCTGTTATTTAGATGACGTTGTGGTTTTTTCCACCGACTTTGCGTCGCACCTCAGCCGCATTGGGAAACTTCTTGCGTGCCTCTCCACTGCAGGCCTGCAACAAAATCTGAAGAAATGTCACTTCGGCGCTCGCAGGCTCACTATTCTTGGCCATGTAGTTTCAAAAGACGGTGTCCTCCCGAACCCTACGAAACTTACCGCCGTATCCGAGTTTCCTAAACCAACCACCATGATAGAGCTTCGCAGCTTCATCGGCCTTTGCTCATATTTCCGACGCTTCGTCCGTAACTTTGCCTCTATCATCGCCCCCTTGACGCAGCTTCTCACCAGAAGTTCTGACCTGTCAGCCTGGACCCCGGCGTGCCATGACGCATTCCAAGAATTGTGACGCGTTCTCACCTCTCCTCCAGTACTGTGACACTTCGATCCCTCTGCTCACACTGAGATTCATACAGACGCTAGCGGTGTTGGGCTCGGCGCTGTTCTCGCACAACGCTAGGATGGCTTCGAAGAGTACGTCGTCACGTATGCCAGCAGCACCCTTACCAAAGCCGAGGCGAACTACTCGGTTACTGAGAAGGAATGTTTGGCCATCATTTGGGCCAGACATTCCTATGCTGGTTATCTTCGTTAAAAGATCCAACTGGACGGCTCGCCCGTAGGGCATTGCGCCTGCAAGAGTACGACATCCGCGTTGTTTATCGCTCAGGCCGAAAGCATTCAGACGCAGACGCTCTATCCCGGTCACCCCAGCCCTCTGGTCCTGTCCACTCGTCTATTTCTACATGCGGTGCCTTCGCCCTCAGTATTTCCGACATGCTATCAGAGCAGCGCAAGGACCCATGGGTCTCTTCGCTCATTGCCTTCTTGTCTAGACAGTCACCAGCGCCGATCTCTCGGATGCTCCGTCATCAAGCCGCGCACTTCATCATTCGGGATAACTTGAACCCCGCAACTAGAATTCGAGCGGCCGCAAGTGGTTGCTTGTAATACCCCGACACCTCCGCTCTGACATCTGCGCCACGTTCGACGACAACCCACAATGCGGCCACGCTGGTGTATTAAAAACATACTCTCGCCTCCAGCTTCGGTACTACTGGCGCGGTATGTACCGTTTCGTTCGCCAGTATGTCTGGTCATGCCTCATATGCCAACGACGCAAGACGCCAACTCAACATGCTTCCGGCCCCTTGCAGCCCTTACCATGCCCCGCGCGTGAGCTCGACCGCGTCGGCATTCACCTATACGGTCCGCTTCCCAACATTCCAAGCGGCAACCGCTGGGTTATTGTCGCTATCGACCACCACACGCGGTACGTTGAAATTTCAGCCCTTGCATCTGCCACAGCAAAAGACGTCGCCAGTTTTATCCTTCAACATCTGATTTTACGCCATGGAGCAACTCGAGAATTACTGAGCGACCGCGGTTGCGTATTCCTCTCCGACGTCATTTCAGCATTGCTCAAGGAGTGTCGCATCATTCACCGCACTACCATGGCATATCATCCTCAAACTAATGGGGTGACAGAACGTTTCAACCGCACCCTTGGCGACATGTTGGCCATGTATATTTTATCTGACCACTCGAATTGGGATCGCATTCTCCATTTCACCACCTACGCTTACAATAGCGCCCCGCAAACCGCCACCGGATTCTCCCCTTTTTTTCTCCTTTACGGACACAAACCTAAATGTACTATGGACACGATTTTACCTTACCGGCCGGATGCTTCGGAGGGGACGACTGTTTCTAGAGCGGCTGTTTACGCCGAAGAATGTCGCCAGCTCGCTCGTTCGTTCACATCCCAGGAGCAGTGGCGCCAAAGGCATCGCCACGATTCATCCGCTACGGCTACGCGCTTTGCTCCGGGGTTCGCTGGTCTAGTTGTGGGTGCCCTCTACCCCTGCACGCCTTTCCTCGAAGTTGCTCTCCACGTACCACGGTCCTTATCGGGTACTGCAACAAACATCCGCGGTCAACTACCTCATCGAGCCAATGGAAGCGCCTTCCGACCAGCGTCGTCGGGGCCAGGAAATTATCCACGTCTCGCGGCTCAAACAGTGCCATGACCTCCCTGTGTTTTCCTGCCCTTAGGTCGCCAGGATGGCTACTCTTTCGGTGGGGATTGATTGTACTGAAGGCACTGGTAAGTGGGCATAGTGCTTGTGAAAGAGAAGACGACGAGAATTGCTGGCTTCCCCGTTTCGCCATAGTACCGACCTGTTTAGGCCTACCGCTGCAAACCTAGAACTAGTGCTGCTGGGCAAACACCCCCGTTGTAAAAGAATTACAAATTATATGTTTGACTACTGCAGTACATAAAACATGCTCTAGAACTTTACTGCACACAGAAGTAAGTTAAAAGTGACGGTAGTTATTAATAGCGTTGATCGAGCCAGCTTTATGTATAGGAGAAACCGATGCCATTTTCCAATCAGCCGGAAGTCAGCTGTGTTCCAAGGACTTCTCAAAAATAATATTCAAGTACATTGGCACTGTATTAGAGCAAGACTTCAACATAAAATTGGGTAAACAGTCGGTGCCCACAGCTTTTGCACAATTTAAATCACGCAGCAGTAATTCAATGCCCCAAGCTTCGATCACTATCTTAGTAATGGGTGCTGACTCGTCTTTTAAATATTTCAGATCTTTCCGAGATCTGTTGGGGCAGAGAACACTGATGTAAAATAAAGATTGAACAACTTGGCCTATTCTGTGGCGTCGGAAATTGTAACATCGCCATCGGTCAAAGCGAGGATAGAAATGTTGTCTTTTTTGTTTTCTTCTTATGCTTCCAAAGTTCCTTCAGCCTTTGCTTTATTTTATTTTCTATTCTTTTAAAGTAGGCTGATTTTCTTTGTACTGTAGCATTGTTCACTTGCCACGTTGCCTGTTTTAGTTTACATAAGTTCTCATTAGAAGGGTATCGTTTGAATGAACGGTAAATTTTATCCCTAAGCTTCACTAAAACATCCAGTTCTTCAATGTACAATGGCTTACTTCGATTACGCCTTCTAGTCAATACCCACAACGGAACAAACCAGTTGTGCAGTTCAAAGATTTTTTCTTTAAATAGAACCCATAGGTTTTCCACAGAATACTCATCCGCAAGTGTTTCGAACACAACGAAATAGGCTCTTAATGAAGTATTGATTGCTTGGATATCAGCCTTGGCGTAATTATACATGCACCGACTATTCTCATTGTAAACGCTTGCATGTTTCATATTTATTTCGTATAGCATGACGTCATGATCACTTATTCCTTGCAATATTTCAGTGCTCTGGACCATTTCTGGCATATCTGTGAAAAAAAGATCTAGGATATGACTTCCTCGCGTAGGTTCCAGCACAGTTTGTCCTAATGAAAAGAGGTTTATAAAATCGGCAATTTCAGATTTGAAGCTAGGGGAGCGTCCAGAGGCTATCGGCTGCTCATTCCAGATGAGATTAGGTAGATTAAAGTCCCCGCCCTCAATGACGTAATCAGATGTGATTTTTGTAGCTGTGGCGGTAAAATGACACAATTCTCTGGCTGAACCAATTGGTGGCCTGTAAAAGGCGCAGACTGATAGTGATTTGCCATTCGAGAGTTTCAGCTGACACAGAAGAGCTTCACTCCTATCCTCTATATTTACGCGTGTAGAAGGAATGCGCTGGTCTACCAAGATAAAATTACCACCTCCGTGATAATTTCTATCCTCTCTATAAACTGTAATGTTATCAGGAAATAATTTAGAGCTCGCTACGTCTTCATCGATCCATGACTCGGTGCCAATAACTACACTAGGTTTGACCATGCGCACTAAGTTGCTGAAAGCATCCACTTTGTTTTTAATGCCCTTACAGTTGACTACGAAAAAGAAAAGTGAATTCGATAAGGACTTATTGGGTCATTTGCACGGCACAACCTTGTCTGAAAGGTCATCATAGGTGTACTTTATGCCGTCTATGTAAGGTATGTCACGCTTTAATTACACATGTGCGTCCTTACTTTTATGTTCCTGAGCAAACCGTCACAGGTTTCGCCTTCTCTTGCGCACTGGCTCGGAAAGGCCTTGCGGCATACTGATACCTGTATCTTTCAAATTCTTGGGATTTCCTTAAATCAAATGTTTTTCTTTCAGAGACCGAAACCTTGAGATCAAGGGTCGCGTTTTCCCCTCTCGAAATATTCCTAGTCGATGGGCTTTTTCGATCGACTCAGGGTTAACTTGCAATTTTGTTGCGCATGCTTCCTTAAAAAGCAATTGAGATGACGAAGCTTCGCGAATATTTGTATCAGGTGTGCGGTAGAACACGAGGCTGGGCTGCCTACTACGATGTTGTGTATTACGATTCATGCATACTACGATTTTGTAGTTGTGAGGGTCCAGGATTATTTTTGCCCTCCTGTAGTTTATTAACATTCACCCAATTCACAATACAGGGATCTGTTTGTATTTTGCCACCGTTGGAATGCAGCCCCTGCCGCCGGAATTTGATATTGCGCACATGGCATACAAGCCACTGCGCCATCAAAGCGGGTCACATTAGTCACACAACTGAACGTTTATTAACAGGCATAGTTGGCGGCCGCTTTGGCATAGTTGGCGGCTCTCGCTTATGAATTGATTTTTTTAACTAGAAACTTGCGTTATACTACATTCCTAAATCTTATTGCCGCATGGTCAGTGCGCATTCGAGAGTCCGAAACATTAGCGCCACTTCAAAGGCTACGTCAATTTATGTGCTATGCTCTAGGCTTGTGCAATGGCCAATCAGAGACGATGAGACTGGGGAGATAGGCATGGGATACTTACAAGAGTTCAGGGAGACGGCCACCAGAACGCCGACCAAGACAGCGAGAAGCAAGCAGAATGCTACCAAGCAGAATTGTGCGATGCCGGTAGCCCTTCGTCTTCAATGGAATAGACGCAGAGGAGTTAGCGACGTGTTACACAGGATGTAAAGCAGCACTTGATGTGTTTGAGCGCACTCTGTACGATATTTTTCATGGAAGAAAGGTGACACACATTTACTGATATGCAAACTAAGGGGCATTTCTTCTATAAAAATTTATGAGACTCTAGAGGATAGATGTGCACGGCAACTGAGAAACATCAAAAGCAAGATAGCGAGCGACAAGCAAAACAACACTGAAACAATGATTTCATCACTTTGTGAGGTGAATGTTTAATGCGTGCATATGAGCATATACAAAAAGAAGCGTGAGGAGGAATACGTTAGTAAATGTGCACCAACCAAACGAGCATTCTTACACTGTTTGAGATTGCTGATTCTAGCTTTATTGTTTCCTTCGCAGATTTTTTTAGGTTCCTCGATTTTCAGGACATGTATCACATGTAGTTCTCCTTTGTGTAGGCCACGCGAATATGAGTGTCATATGTCATGCAGTCTGTCTGCTCATATTAACACGTACGTGTTCGCCTAAAATATATAAATGACCATTTCAATACCATGAGCACTATGAGATTCATGTGTACATAACTGGGGACATTCAACATGCACAGTCATCTCGCAGCACTGGCTGCATCCGCCATATTTTCTGAGTTGAAGTTTCACTGTGCCAGTATTTCGTGCAGCTCGGTGACCGTGGCCTTGTGGCCATTTGGGACTCTAAAATGACATGATCGTCTTCAAAATCGAGCGAATATTAAAGAGCTAACTTCACTCTGCGCCTGCCCCTCCCCCCGAATGAACGAAGCCAAGCATGCTGTTTTCTGCATTTGTATTTTAGTGTATTGGGCTTTATGGCGCAAAAGCAACTCAGGCTATCGTGCGCCAAACACATGGCATAATTTCTTTCAAAAATTGGGTATCCTCAGCGAAGGTCCTTGTCCGGACAAGGACTCTCAGGAGCCCAACAAATCAAATGGAGACCTCAGCCTTCTTCTCAGGACTGAGAAAATGGGTGAGGTGCATCATAAGATCCGTGAAAAAACTGGGTAAGAATTTTTAGGATTAGTAGTTCTGTGATATATAATATTTCGTTTAGGATCGCTGCGTCTTTCAAAAAACTTAAAAACAGATGAAGTTCCTAAGTGGGTTATCTCCTAAATGTAGACTGGTATGGAAGGGAATGCGTTCATTGTAAAATACAGTAAAATATTTTTTCCTTAGCCGTTCGAGTTGTGTGCACGAGAATAAAATGTGTTTATAGTGAGCTCATCTCCACATTTCTCACATAAGGGTTTGTCTTGTTTCGTCAGTGGAAAGTTAGGTGTTAGGTTTATGTGTCCGATGCGCAGGCGGCATAAAATTGCTTCTATAAAACGTTCCTGATGGCTGCATGATCTCCATTCTCCCAGAATAGGTTTTGCTAAATGTAGTTTCTTATTTTCTTCGCTATTCCATGTAGACTGCCATTTTTCTTTAAGCTTATTTTTTACTAACTTCATGCAATCTGCATAGGGTATATTTGCAGTACTGACATCCTTATGGCAGGCTTGAGCGGCGCACGCGTCAGCTCTCTCGTGGCCTCTGATTCCGTGATGGCTTGGTATCCAACAGAGCTTAATTTCGTGTCCTTGTGTTGGAGCAGTTATTATGTTATGGATTACATTTCCTATTAAAGGTTCCCTTACGTTTCTGTTTTCTGTGTCTTGTGATACCCGCACAAACGGCGTTCTCAAGAGACATACTACCTTAAAACCGAAACCATCGCAGAGGCCTCTGCTCGCGGCGATTTGCTCTTCGAACCTCGGCTACGTACCCTTTACTAACTATCACACGGTCTCGAATTTTCGATGGGAACCTCTAAAACAATTTTACGTCGTACTACGAACCCCACCTTTGCTGCATTCGCAAGAAAGCGCCTGGCACGTGAAAGGTCCCAGCTCCCGTACTACACTGCAGTTGGACGAAGGTGAATAAACTACATGCGTGCACCATACACTGTCGTTGCTACACTCGTGCTGGATTCTATATTTAGCGTGTGAAGCAAAATTGTGCGCGTTAGGTCACACACGCATGTCCGGTGGGAACGTATGAGGAATGTTAACGGCAATTTGGGGGACAGCAGTTAATGTGTTGCGTGCGGTCCCTGCTGCCGGTTGCGGCGGCAAGCATCAAGTGTTCGCACGAGAAGGCATTTCGCGTGTTGTCTCTTACCCGTGCACTGCCTAATTATCGAACTGCTTTTGTGATCACGCGTTCCTGAGCTCAGGAATTAGCTGTTTCAGACGCTCCCGTTGAATGCAGAGCGCACTAACCGTTCAGAGGCGTGGTTAGGTGCACTTTGAAGCCTGGTGCCTCGACAACACACCCGAAAACGAAAGTACACGCGGTAATTAAATACCAAATGGGAACATGGAAAAGGAACGCACATGCTAAACTACAGCGCGCCGCGTGATGAAGCAGCTGCAGATTCAGGGTCGACCACGCGGGTATCGTCCATATCTATGCCGTTTGTGAGCTGCTGTAAAGACGAGGAGAGCGATGTGCACTGAAGTCGCACCCAGTGTTCCGTTACTTTCTTTTATCTTGTATATTTCTTGTTTCTCGTATCTTTCTCGCATCCTCTAGGACTCGGACAGGGAGAGGGGTAAACACTTGCCGCAGCAAGAAAACATGCCGGAGTCAAAGCAAAGGAAACTACGTATTGGTTGGCTACTGTTTATCATGCCGATTTTATTAGGATGGTGATTTTGTTGATAACTATTGCCGAAAAAAACAAGGCAGCCTGTTACCGGTGTTGCCCCGAGCACTTGGCTCCGCGTATGGCAAGGGCGAAAGCCGCAGCTAGGCGTGTAGCTATGCTTTCGAGAGAGCGGTTTCGTTATACCATGCCTTACGCAAGATGGCAAATAACACTTTGCTGCAAGTCAATACACGGAATTTGATGTTTTAAATATCGCTATTCGACATTGTGCCAAAAAAAACTAAATTGCACTAGACTTCTACGCTCCCCCCCCTTAAAAAAATATACAATATCCTTTTCGAGTACTTAACCATTACATTAGTAGTCAAAGAAAAATGAGCCTTGAGAAATACTTAAAGGACCTTTCAAGTTGCTTTCACTGCAAGCTCGCACAAGCTCATTTACACTTGGGGCATGATACATAATAATACACTGCACTGTGCGTTATAAGAATTCCGGCAGCCCGCAGCAATTATCGCCTAAGGGATTCCTCTGAGGTACACAAGGCTGCTCTTGCTTCCATACATATAGACTGAGATTCTTTATCGGTGGTTCTTTTTAACTGTGGCAATGCGCCGTAGTATTGATTCGAAAAATATTCCACCAGCATTTTCTTCCTCTTTGGTTGAAATGATTTTTTTAAATGCGTGTGTCCGATAGCATGGCGCTGCTTCTTCAAGTGAGTATTTCGATTAGGCGCAAATTTTTGGATTAAACATCCGACTGACTGGAATGCTAACTAGGAATAGTCACTAATGTACACTTAATGCGCATGCATTGTTTGCCGAGCTCTCCCCAGTCTGTCAAGTCAAAAGTAAAATGCCTTGTATCTGCTCAAAATGCGTAATTTGCTGACATTTCTTAGTATAGTGTAAATTTAGATGACTTATAGCTTTTAAGCGATAAGGAGAAATTTAAAGCAACAAAAATAACATAAAAGGACAGCACCCACAGTGATAAATAGGGCTGCTTAGAAAATGCATGGGGAAGCCTATAGTAGGGGTGGATCATCCGAAATTTAGGAGTGGGTCATCTTGACATTTGTGGTTGGATCAACTTGAAATTTGTAGGTGGGCCTACAAAAACATGGGTGTGGGCCAGCTTGTAATTTGGGAGTGGGCATACTTAAATCTATTGGGTGAGCCAGCTATAAATTTGCAAGTAAACCAACTTAAATCTGTTGGGTGAGCCAAGTATAAATTTGCAAGGGCGCCAACTTGAAATTTTGACATGGGGCAAATGAAATTTGGAGGTGGGACAACTTGAAATTTGGACGTGGTCCCACTGAAAGTGGGGGGTGGGGCCACTTCAATTAGGAAGTAGGGCTAAGTTGAAATTTCTGGGCGACCCAACTTAAATTTGGGAGTGGGCCAAGTTGAATTTTGGGGTGAACCAGTGTGAAAGTTGCACGTGGGCTAACTAAAATTTGGGTGTTAAGTGAACTTGGAACTACGGGGTGGGTCAACTTAATTTTGCGGATCAGCAAACGTGAAATCTGGAGGTAGGTCAAGTTAATTTTAAGTGTGGGCCAACTTGAAATTTTGGGGCAGGCCGACTTCAATTCGCGGGTGGGCTAACTTCAAATTTGTGGTTGGGCCAAGTACAAATCTGGGGGTCGGACAAACTAAATTTGGGCTTGGACCAACTTAAATTTTGGGATGGGCCAAGCTGAAATTTCGGGGTGGCCCAATGTCCAAATGAATGCCGCTGAGCGTCCTTAAAGTTGTAAACACCTCGCTGGCAAGCGGACGCGTTGAGACGCTAGACGCGTTTTCAGTGGGCCTTAACAAGGCGCAGTCAGAACCCAGCTGAGAGCTTGCGTGGACAAGGAACGCGCGCATTACACAGGCTTGCCAGAAAGAAAAATGGCTGTGGCTTAGCTAAGGTTAAGCCCAGGATGCGAAGCATACAAGCCTTTATTTTAGTTGTTGAACCACTGTTTAGCCTGGTGAACTGCTGTTGCTTGGCTATATTTGGTTCGGCTAGACGAAGAAACAACTCATGCGTTACTCTGCTTCGCCTTCAAGAGTGGAACGCGACAGCGTTCCCGTCGACCCGCCAAGGGGCGTAAGACAATGGGGTACGGCGCAGCGACTACGCACCCCGCATTGGACGCGGTGAGCGTCGAGCAACGCAGCGTTCGGCGCGGCAACGATATGTGCGCCTGAGCAAGCGACGCACGCCTGAGCCTTAAAAACAGCTCGTTTCTAAGGCAACACCGCATTCACTAGAGGCCCTTTTGTACCGCTTTGAAGCATCGTACTCGTGGCTCAGTGGGACGCGTCTTGGCTACCGAAGTGGAAGGACGTGGCTGTCATGAGCTCCGTCGGAGCGGCATCAGCGGCCCAGCAGGGCCGCGGTTCTAGGTTTTTTGTCAACGAGGATCCTGATTATCAGGTGCTACTGCCTCAACTACCAACAGGGCGACTTGTTACGAATACTTTATTTTTGCATGCTGATATGCGTGCAAGGCCATACCGGGCGGAAAACTTCCGTGACATGCTGTCGAGCATGAAGTTGCTGTCTGACGTTGTCGCCCTAGGGGCGTATCGAATGAGTCATGTGTGGGCCGTGACTTTCAAAAGTAGTGACGGAGTGAAAGAACTGCTGCGGGCAAAGGACTTGAAGGTGAAGGATAGACCATGCATCGTCGTCGACCCTGGAAATCAAGCAATGCACCTCAAGCTACACTGGATGTTACACAACGTGCCGGACGAGGACATTCGTGAAGCCCTGGCGCCTTACGGCCGAGTCACGGATGTGGCAAGAGAGCGGTGGCGGGTGCATGGCCTTCAGGATAAAGGTTCTTCAACGCGCTTGGTCACCCTGATGCCGAGGAAGGGCTTGGGGGCGGACGACGTGCCTCATCTGTTACGGATAGCCGGTGAGGAAGCTCTCGTGGTGATTCCTGGAAGAGCACCACTCTGCCTTCGTTGCCGCAACACAAGGCACATCCGGCGCGACTGCCACGTCCCGCGCTGTGCCCGTTGTCGTCGTCACGGCCATGACGAGTCGCAGTGCGTGAGGACATACGCAAACGTGACGGGGCCGACGGCTGCAGATGAAAGCGCTGAACTTCTTATGGACGAAGTGGATGCCGAGGAAGCCTCTGCCGGGAGCGCCAACGAGGTGAAGGTCACAGCGACACAACCACCGAAACCGCAGGGGCAAACGACTGCCGGAGCGGTAGGTGTGCCAGGAACGCCTACGCGACCTGTGAGCAGGGACTCGGCCGTCGACGTTCATAAGCAAGACATCGCGGCCAAAGAAACGCCTGCCGTCTCGACTATGGCATCATCTGACAACGAAGCGATGGACGTTACCAATGCTGTTGTGGCGGTCGGGAAGCGAACACACGAAGAATCAACAAGCGACGGCGGGCAAACTGGCCAACCGAACAGCGAGGAACCGCCACCAAAGTCGGTGGTAACGCGCCGGCCGTCATCACGGCGGACGCCGAATATCCCGCCGGACAAAAGACCGGCGGCGCCGACGCCAAAGTAGCCGTAGGGACTTGTGCCTGCAAAGGCACTCAGACGCGAGCTTGCGAGAGCCCAACGCTACCGAAGGGTCGGAGAGGTCAGCCGCTGCTCAAGCAAGGCATTTTGTGGACTGCACTTCAATGTGTCGCGAAACAGCTGCTCTGTCCGTCAGCACTTGTAGACGTAACTTAAGTATACCTAGAGGTGCTACGTGTGATTATATACGGTTTTCTTTTATGCCTACCTTTCCCGCTTATTAACAATGGATTTGAAGAGGGGAATACGAGTTGCTACTATTAATGTACGCGGCCTCGCTTCAAGACGGAGGCAGTACCAGCTCAGCCGACTATGCGTTGAAAATGAACTCGATATTATAGCTATACAAGAGACGAAAGTTGAAAGCGAGGAGCAAACAAACAAAATGGTAACACCTTTCAGAACATATTATAACGTATGCACATGTCACGCTATCGGCACGTCTGGTGGATGCGCTGTCTTGGTTCGAAGGGGTATTGGTATAAATGAAGATATGGTTACTGTGAGCGAAAGTGGGCGTTTTATTGTTCTTGATTTTTCTTTTAATGGATCACAATGGAGGATTATATGTGTGTATGCGCCAAATGATATCAATGAAAGATGTCTTTTCTTCTCGAATCTAGAAGAGTACCTTCGTTGTGACAAGTACATCATCTTTCTTGGTGACTTTAATTGTGTGTGTCATGCAGAAGATCGTGCTAAACGTAAATTCCCGCAGGACAAGAGTGCAGTGATATTGAACACCTTAGTAAATGACTACTACCTAGAAGACGTTGGTCGCCTTTTGGCCAGTACTTTGCAGCCGCAATTTACACACTATCAACGAGATAGCCAAGCACGACTTGACAGAGCTTACATCTCGTTAGATCTTGTGCCTCTATGCGATAACTATGTCGTGAAGCCGGTGTCCTTTAGCGATCACAGTATAGTGTGGTTTGCACTCGGTGCCAAGCCAAAAAAGCCGCGGTTCGATTGGGCACTTTGGAAATTCAACGAAAAACACTTAAGTGATGACAAATTTATAAACGATGTAAAGCACGAAATTCAAAGCATGTTGAGTAATGAGAGTGTACCTTGGGCAGAAGTATGGGAAGACTTTAAGGTTCGCGTGAAAATGGTTGCGATTGAAGTAGGAACTGTTAGAAGACACAATGAAAAAATTAAAGAAAATGAGCTCCAGAAGGAACTAAATTATCGGATTTCTATGGACAGTGCGGAACCTGGAAAATTTAGTGATGAAATCAGAACAGTTAAAAACGCGATGGAAGCTATTGACACGGAAAAATATAGAGCAGCAGTTATTCGGGCACGGACGGAAAGACTGTGGGTTGATGGAACGCCGAACAAACGCGCCATTGCCGATGAAAAGAAGTACGCAAGGAAAAATGAAATAAGACAGATTAATTATCGGGATGAGGTTACTTCCGACTCGAATATGATTGAACAGGCCTTTACTGAACACTACCGCAAGTTGTTCGGCGTCCCAATCCACGTGGGAGCTGAATTTGAAGCAAGTTTCGTGAATTTTATGCCGCGCGTTGATGACGACGTAAAAGCCAGTCTCGAGGAACCGATCAGCGTCCGAGAAATAGAACACGCGATCGAAGAACTTCCTGCAGGCAAATCACCGGGTCCCGATGGCTTAGGAGCCGCCTTTTATAAGGCATTTGCACCTGGGCTTGCTCAAGTGTTCGAGCATGTATACTCTGAGGCACATAAATATAAGCGACTGCCACCTTCTTTCAGAAGTGCACACATGGTTTTAATACCGAAAACAGATGACCACAAGGCGCTTTTATCGGTTGGGTCATACAGGCCAATTAGCCTTACAAATACCGGTTATAAGATACTCATGAAGGTATTGGCAAAGAGACTTCAAACAGTCATTACAAATCTTGTCGGTCCGCATCAAACTTGCGGCATAAAAGGCCGCGCTATTACTACAAACAGCCACGTAGCGCGAAGCGTTCTAGAGTGTTGCGACGCCTTCGCTAGACGCGTCGCTTTGTTGCAACTCGACCTGGCGAAAGCCTTCGACCGTGTGTCCCACGATGCTCTTCTTCTTGTTTTGGAATATGTTAACGTAGGGAAAGTAATCTTAGATGGCGTCAAAATGGCCTACGACCAATGCACGACACAGATTATAATTAATAAGTCCCTCAGCGAGAAGCTGTCACTCAGATCTTCCCTTAGACAAGGGTGTCCACTAAGTCCATTGCTTTTTGCATTGTACCTCGAGCCTTTCTGTTTAGCAGTGATGCGCAATGAAAACGTCCGAGGATTTCGGCTACAGCTTTCTGAAGTCAAGGTACTGGCATACGCTGATGACATCGCAGTCTTCTGCGAGGATCGTGATAGCGTACTTGAAGTTGTACATCTTGTAAAGAAGTACTGTGAACAATCTGGGTCCCAGATCAATTGGCAAAAAAGCATCGGTATATGGCACGGTCATTGGGACATTATACCAGCTCACTTTGCAAACATCCGGTGGTCAACAACGCCAACTAAGTACTTGGGTGTGCCGCTCGAGCACTATAATGATACCGCACAGTACTGGTCCGATGAAGCTGATAGAATGAGTGAAAAATCAAAGGGTTGGCTTGGCCGAGATTTGTCAATGTTTGGACGTGCATCTGTGTGCAATCTCTTTTTAGTAGCGAAAGTGTGGTATATTATGCAAGTGTTATCAATGTGTCGTTCAAGTGTGCAAAAAATGCATCGTGTTTTTGCCGTATTCATATGGGCTTCCAGTTGGGAGAGGATAAGCAGAACCAATTTGTTTCGTTCAGCTCGAAGTGGTGGGCTAGGTCTGTCGCATTTGTTTATCAGACAAATTGTGCCGCGTTTTCTTTTTTTTCGGGATCAGAGAAATGATTTTCTACGCACAGAATTTCAAGTTCGTTTTGGAAAAGCACTGCCGCAATATGTTGTAACGACCAGTGATGTGAAGGGAGGAAGTATTAGGGGGTATCTGCGCGAAGTGGTTGATTCACTTCGTATGTTGAGTGTGCGGTTTTCCATGGAATATCTGTGCTTTGTGACAAGAAAAACACTGTATAAAGACTTAGTTGATACAATGTTGCCAATACCATTGTACAGGTCTGTAAACTGGGGAGGCCAAGGAGATGATGTACTGAAACGGGTGAAAAAAATGCCAGTTAGACCCTCTCAAAAAACGTTTTTCTTTAAGCTACACACAAACACGCTACCTGTAAAAACATGGTTAGACGAAAAAGGAATATATGTGCCATGGACAGTAAACTGCTTACTTTGTAAAAAGCCAGAGACCATTGAACACGTTTTCATCGATTGCTGGGACCCAACATTTCAATGGGATATCTTACAACGTACACTTAAAAAAGAACTACCGATCACACCTCTTGGTATTCGATATTTGCCAACCGATAACGAAGGAGGAGTTCCGTACGATATGTTTATGCTCCTTGGCCTCCACAGTCTGTGGAAAACGAGAATGGCAGTGCGACACTCGGATGTCGATACCCGTCCGACGAGAATAAACTTCATCGAAAGTGTCGCGTATATTCGGGCAATATATCGTGCCCAGAGTGAGCCCCCCGAGTGGGTGGCTATTCTTGATGAACTGATCAAGCTGAAGCGATTTTAATATATAATGTTAGCCAAAGTGTGGTTGACATGTTTTGGCATTTGAATGTGGTCTTGGTTTGTGCTGCAAACAGGCAATAAAGAAAAAAAAAAAAAAGAAAGAAAAAAACTCGTGGCTCAGTGGAAGCGTCTCCGTCTGACACTCCGGAGACCCTGGTTCGATTCCCATCCAGCCCATCTTGAAAGAGTTGAGCCAAAGCCACCTAGAAAATCAGTCTCTGTAGCACGCCGCAACCTTCGCTTCTCATTCCAACGAGCAGCTCTGTCTCCAGGAGGCATCTCACCTCGTGAGTGTCTAGCAGAGGCAAGCGCAGCTGCTTATATACCGCCGCGACGCCGCGAGCGACGGCGCGAGTTGGAGCCCCGTTTCTCCTCTGTCGTGACGTCACGGTGTCACGTGGTATTGAAGGCGACACCGCCGCGCCTGAGGAGCTGGGTTGAGCTCTCGTAATATGCTTCGCATAAAAGCGAGGGTGACATGGAATTGCACTGCATCGCGGCGATGCACTCTGCCCTCACGCGACGCTTCCCGCTGCTACGGCAGCTTGTGTTCCCCTTGGACCGCTCTGTTCCGTCGAGGCGCGCTCGTGCCCGGCGTTCTGGCTCGATTAGTACGATTGTATTGCGCATACTCCCGGACAACCTTCTGTGGCGATGAAGGGAAAGCTACGGGGTCTGAGGTGCTTCACACGTGTTACTGCGCCAAGTAGTTCGCCAGCGTTTGGCAATGCTTTTGGTTGCTTGGACCAGACGCTGAATCGAAGCAGCTTGCACGTCGGACGGTCTCGTGTTTGCCCAGACGCCGAAGGGAAAAGCGGAAAAATAGGTAAACTTTTACATTCAGTGCTGCATGTTATCTTATTTAACTGTTGCTAATAAGGTGTTTATGTTTTCTCTTCCCCAGCTTAAACTAACGTGGATGAAAACACGGGACTCTTTTCAAAAGCGCTCTCACATGTGCGCTCTTTGCCTTCGCAGCGTTCCCTTCATTGCCACCGAAAGTTGTCCGCGAGCATAAGTCTGATGCGGCGAGAAAATCTGAAAATTGTCTGCTAAAGCATAAGAATAATTTGCCACCGAAAAGGCCATGGCTAGACGCGCGTAAGCTAGGAGACGCAAGTAAGTAAAACTAAGCAAAAACGAAGTCGCAGTCTAGCGAATCAATGCTCATGCATTAGTATCAAATTCTCAGAATTTGTCACTTTATCGTTGACAAATAAGGGGGGACGCTGTGATTATAAAATTTAAAACGAGCATAATTGATGTTACCTCATGCGAAATTCTTTCTTAGGCTTCCGAGGTCCCTCTTTGCGAAAAGTGCTGAATAGTGGGCTAGCGTTCCGGTTAATGAAACTGAATGCCGATAAATCTTTTATTAAATTTTGGTGGCGGTTAGATATAAAAATATAGTAGTCCTAATACTTCTGATAATCCGTGGACACTTCGCGTCTGTTCAGCTTCTGATTCGCTACTGCAGGACGAACCTTAGTTGATTGATCCAGAGTAAATTTAGGATATGTGAGGTACCAAACAGACATAGATACTTAGACTATCCTGCATGTGCTGTCCGACTCGTCAAGTAAGCCACATTCTGAGGAAATTTTTTTGCAATGTTATGCGAACATTTGGAGATATGTTAAAACTTGACTGTTATCGAAATATGGTAGATATATGGTAAACTAAGGATATCAGCCTTGTAATACACACTTTACACTGCCACCAGTAATTTGCCAGGAATTTGCGTAGCTATCCTAGAAGGATGGCAGGATGATATTGTCACGGCTCACTGGAGACAAAAGCGGAGAGCGGTATTTATTCGAGAGAGTTAGGGCAAGCGCTCAGTCCAGACTTCTTCTCTAGCGCCTCGCTTGTACAGGCGAGGTCGTCGTCTTTATCGTCAGCGTGGTTGGGCACAGATGGTGTCGCGGCATTTGCCCCCCTCCAGATCGTCCCGATGCTCGGCGGGTAGCATCCGGTGTCCAGGAAACCACAGAGTGTCCAGGTCATTCAGAAAAATAAGGTTTCATGCGCACCACGTGCAGTCTCAGGCAGGTCGTGACGGCGCCTCGAGGAAGATGGGCTGTCAGGAACGACTTCATAGTTGACGTCGCTAAGGCGTCGTAGAACCTTGTACGGCCCGAAGTATCGGCGCAGAAGTTTCTCCGCGAGGCCTCGGCGGCGTACTGGAGCCCAAACCCAGACTCTCTGGCCGGGCTGGTAGACGACACATCGATGGCGTTGATTGTAACGTCAGGCATCACGGTCTTCCTAGCTGGCTATGCGAACGCGCGCGAGTTGTCTTGCTTCTTCGGCGCGCTCTGCAAAATCTGCGGCGTCTGTCTCGGAATCGCTGGAATCATGAGGAAGCATAGCATCCAGCATTGTAGTTACTTCTTGACCGTGGAGGAGACTGAATGGCGTCCTTGTTGTTTCTTGCCGAGCCGTATTATAAGCAAACGTTACATAGGGTAATATTTGGTCCCAGTTCTTGTGTTCCACATCGGCATACATGCACAGCATGTCTGCGAGAGTCTTGCTGAGGCGCTCCGTAAGGCCATTGCTTTGCGGGTGATAGGCTGTAGTCCTTCTGTGTGCCGTACCACTGAGGGTGAGTACAGTTCGCAAAAGTTCAGCCGTGAACGCGGTTCCACTGTCGGTTACGATGACCGCTGGAGCACCGTGCCTCAGGACGACGTTTTCGATGAAGAACTGTGCGGCCTCGGCTGCTGTGCTGCTAGGAAGTGCCTTGGTTTCAGCATATCGTGTGAGGTAATCTGTCGCAACTATGATCAATTTATTTCCGGCAGAAGATATTGGGAATGGGCCCACAAGGTCCATTCCAATTTGTGCAAACGGTGTTTCCGGTACTGAAACGGGATGTAATAATCCGGCAGGTTTCGTAGGTGGCACTTTTCGTCGCTGACAGTCAAGGCACGTTCGAACGTGGTGCTTCACCTGTGCTGCGAGCCGTGGCCAGTAATACTTCTCTTTGATCCGTGCTAATGTTCTTGTGTAGCCTAAGTGAGCTGAGGTAGCTTCGTCGTGACAGGCCAGCAAAATTTCATTGCGGAGAGGTTTAGGTACGACTAGCAGATATCTCTTCCCTGTTGAAGAGATGTTCCTCCTAAAAAGAACAGTGTTGCGTAGGCAGAATGATGACACGTGCCTTGAGAACCATCTGGGCTTGTGTGTGGTGCCGCCTTCTAAGAAATCAATAAGTGACGCGAGCTCCTGGTCCTCTTGCTGTTGTTGAGAGATGGTGGCCGCATGAACAACTCCCAAAAAACCTGCGGATTCGTCATCGTCTCCACCTGACGACTCGATCGGCGATCTGGAAAGGCAGTCAGCATCTAAGTCCTGCCTTCCCGATTTTTAGACCACTGTCATGTCGTACTCTTGAAGCCGTAGGCTCCAGCGTGCCAAACGTGCAGATGGGGCGGCCGTATATGTACGGGTGGAACTTGGTAACTGCCCATACTACAGCCAAGCATTCCTTCTCGGTGGTGGATTAGTTCGACTCGGCACGTGACAATGTTCTACTCGCGTAAGCGATGACTCGCTCAGCGCCGTCTTGCCGTTGAACAAAGACGACGCCTAGACCTACGTTGCTGGCATCGGTGTGGATCATTGTCGGCGCATCCACGTCAAAGTGGTTAAGAACAGGCGTAGTTTGTAGGCGGTGCCGCAACTAGTTAAATGCCGCCTCCTGCTCCTCGCCCCACACAAACGTGACTTCTCTGGTTAAGCAGGTGAGCGGTGACGCGATGCGTGCAAAACCCGCAATAAATCGCCGGTAATATGCGCATAGGCCCAGGAAGCGTCTGACTGCCTTTTTCTCTCTAGGCCTTGAAAACTTTGCGACGGCTGCGATTTTCTCAGGATCAGGTCTGACACCTGTGTGGCTTACTACGTGGCCCAAAAACTGTACTTCTTCATAGCCAAAGTGGCACTTTTCAGGTTTTAAGGTAAGCCCAGCGGACCGTATGGCTTGATGAACCGACCTTAGCCGTCTGAGATGTTCATCAAATGTGGCAGAATAAACAATGACGACGTCTAGGTAGGCTAAGCAAGTCTTCCACTTAAGGTCTGAGAGAACAGTATCCGTTAGTCTTTGGAACGTGGCTGGGGCGGAACACAAACCAAAAGGGAGAACTTTGAATTCATAGAGCGCATCAGGCGTTACAAAAGCCGTCTTTTCGCGATCCCGCTCATCGACCTCTATTTGCCAGTATCCACTTTTTAAGTCCATCGATGAGAAGTACCGTGTATGCCGTAGCCTGTCGAGGGAATTGTCGATGTGTGGTAAGGGGTACACATCTTCTTTTGTAACCCGATTGAGCTTGCGATAATCGATACAAAACCGCAGGCTACCATCCTTCTTAACGAGTACCACGGGCGATGCCCAAGGGCTTTTTGACGGCTGGATGACATTATCTTCTAGCATTTTCTTGACTTGCTGCTGTATTGCTTCCCGCTCTTTCTCAGCCACGCGATACGGATGCTGTCGGATGGGTATTGCTGCTTCCTCCGTAATGATGCGTTGTTTAGTCAGTGGAGTTTGACGTACTCGGAAGGTTGTAGAGAAGCAGTCCTTAAAATCGTCAAGCAGTTCCCTGAGACTTTGTTTCTGTTGCGGCGCTAAAACTTGGTCAACATCGCGACGGGTGCATGTGGCATCGTATAGGTGGTCGATTCCTCTTTTACAGCAAAGCAGTGTTGAACGTGGTCGATTTCATCAAAGTATGTCACAGCGGTGCCTTTACTGATGTGCCGGTGTTCATTGGTAAAATTTGTCAGAAGTACCTCTGTGCGACCACCGATTAGGCTAACGATACCGCGAGCGATGGCAACACCTTGAAGGAACAGAAGTGCAGTTAGTTGTTCGGCTACAGCGTCCTTGTTAAATTGTTCTACGCAACTGACGGAGACAAGACTGCATGATAGTGGTGGTATGCAGACGTCGTCGTCGGCGACACGTAACGATGTACGTTGGCGCTCTTCGTCTTGGCTCGTGTCTGTACTAGTTGACAAGGTTATCTCGCCGTCCCGTATGTTAACCACGGCGCCATACTCCCGCAAGAAGTCCATTCCAAGGATGAGGGATCTGCAGCACTCTTTTAACATAATAAAACTGGCGACAAAAGCTGTATTTCCTATCTGGAGTCGTGCAGTACATTTTCCTATAGGTGTCACTATCTGGCCCCCGGCATTTCGAATATAAGGGCCCGTCCATTGCATTTTGACTTTGTTAAGCCGGTCTGCGAACTGCTCACTCATTATCAAAAAGTCTGCGCCAGTATCAACTAAAGCTGTCACGTAAGAGTAGGTCGGCACTCACAAATTCGTCGGCGTTCCGTTTCTCCGGGTTGCTCTGCTCGTTTCTCTGTAATGTTCGGGGTCTTTCGGCGGTTCGACGACTTGCAACCTTCCCCCCGGGGGTCGCCGATTTCAGTTTCCCCGCCGTGGGCTTGGAGAGCGGCCTCTGACCACGTCGGCGAAACTGCAACGGTTCGGTGAAGAATAACGGAACGGATACAGCGAGCGCGACGGGAGATTAGCTGAGCTGCCTTGTTCCCGAGTGACACTGTCGTCGAAGCGTCGATGTTTCTCTGGAAACTGTCGAGGTGTGGCAGGTGACATTTCCTGGGTGCTACCCTGGCGATGAGGGCAAAAACAATAAATATGCCCTGGTTCACCACATTGAAAACACAATGGTCGGCGATCAGCAGTGCTCCATACGTCGGTCCTGCGAAGCTGGGGTCGCCTGAAATGCTCCCTCTGTATCCAGGCAGCAATGGGTGGCCGCTGGTGGTACTGCTGTACTGGCCCGGTAGAAAGCGGGCGACGAACAGCGTCTGCGTAGCTGTATGCGCGCGGCTCGTGGCGTGGCTCGGGAAAAGGTTCAGGGAAAGGCTCAGGTGATGCAAATGCTTGCCGGATTTCTTGGCGGACAACTTCAGCGACCGAAGCAACAGTGAACTCTTTCGGTGTCGCAGTTTGCTTCGCAATCTCCTCGCGCACAATGCCTCTTATTAGTTCACGCAGCGAGGTCTCGTCTGTCACTGTCAGTACGGCGGCTCCTGCAGGCGCATCGTTAGTCAGGCGTTCGTATTGCCGGCAACGCTGCTGCAGCGCCCGCTCGATTGCTGTGACTTCCTTAATGAACTCTTCTACTTTTGTAGGCGGGTTACGCACAAGACCAGCGAATAGCTGTTCTTTGACGCCGCGCATGAGATGGCTCAGCTTATTCGAATCAGGCATGTTGGGATCCGCGCGGCGAAACAAACGAGAAATGTCCTCGGCAAACATCGAAACACTTTCGTTGGGCTTCTGAATGCGCAACTCGTGAAGGCGTTGTGCATTATCGCGGCGATCAGTGCTTCCGAAGGTGTCAAGTAGCCGACGGCAAAATTCGTCCCACGTTGTCAAATGTGCCTCGAGGTTGTGGACCCACGTCCTTAAGCTACCTTCAAGAGCGAAGTACACATTGGAAAGCTTCTGGTCCGGACGCCACTGATTGACCTTAGCTACGCGCTCGTACTGGTCCAGCCAGTCTTCGGCGTCTTCATACGTGTCATCGTGGAAGCTAATGGGGACTAGATTGTTTTGAATGGTCACCTGTGTTGGACTTGCAAGCGCCATTTCCTGAGTCGGTGAGGTCGCTGGCAAAGTTCCTTGAAAGAGGCCGAATTCCGGGCACAGACCTTGCAGGCGGCGGCTTGCGCGGTGCACAGGTGTCTCGACGCGTGGATGATGTCTTGAAGGGCTGGACGCAGGGCTACTCGCAGGAATCGTCCCTATCATTAGGTGATGATGCGACACCCAGCACGTCCACCAGTGTCACGGCTCACTGGAGAAAAAAGCGGAGAGCGGTATTTATTCGAGAGAGTTAGGACAGGCGCTCAGTCCAGACTTCTTCCTCTCTAGCGCTTCGCTTGCACAGACGAGGTCGTCGTCTTTATCGTCAGCGTGGTTGGGCACAGATGGTGTCGCGGCAATATGCTCGACACCTTATCTAAATTTGCATCCAGGTGAAGCATTGCAACGATATAGGTCCAAACATTTCATGCAGGCAATTTTTATAGAAGTTATACCTGGCATCAAATTTGTACGCCTCTTCTCTGCTCAATGAAGTTTGTTATAAATCGCGCTGCCCGCGAAAAGGGTGAACAAGGATATGTAGCCCTTCTCAAAATATAGAAGCGATAGCCTGCTCATGTTTTACGGGTTTAAGAACAGTCACATGTCAATGCGACACAAAGAGAAACAAAGCCCAAGACAGTTATGGCGCGTTCACTAGGCAAATTAAGCGTTACCGTGAACTATTGTGCTGAATAAGCGACGACACGTGCTTGCAACTGGCACAGCTCTGACGAACGCTCATTCGAAGTACGCGTCTGCCGTGCACCTTCACATCTTCGCCGACGGATCCGTGATACCGGAGACTGGCTCATCCACAGCAGCCTGCGTTGCACCGGCCCTATGAAAGAGCAAGCTGTGCCGTCTCCCGGGGCATGCAAGTCCTACCGCAGCAGAGTTAGCAGGACTCCCCCTCGCTGTGGACCTACTTGCAGAAGAGCTACCAGCGAACCCGGCAGCCATCTTCTGCGACTCCAAGGCGGCGATGTTCTGCCTGCAGAACCCTGACAGGGCTAGCCTTGCGGTAGCGCTACTCTCTTCAAGACTGACGGCCCTTCAGGACGCAGGATGCTCAGTATCTCTGCATTGACTACCGGCACACGTGGGGATCCCGGGCAATGAAGAGGCGGACACTCTGGCAAAAAGTGCCCACCACTCAAGCGTCCCCCTCAGCCCTGCTGCAACGGCCGCAGACTTCTCGAGGCACAGGCTGCGCCGGCACATCATCGCCTGCCACCCGGACAAACCGGTATCCATGGGCCGGCCTCCACGGCCTCTTCCACAGCACGGCCTCCTACGAAGGGATGCCTCGTTGCTGCTCCGACTGCGAGTTGGCTGCTACTGGACGGCAGCCCGCCGGCACCGCCTTGGGAAAGCCACCTCGCCAGCCTGTGCCTCCTGTGGTGAACCAGAAACTCTCGAGCACCTGCCCTGCTCACCTGCAGCGTCGCGGTCGACTTCTGCAAGAGTTCCACCGCCTGGGGCTCCCATGTTCACGACAGGAAGATATCCTCTTCCCCTGTCGTAATCAGCTACAAGCCTTCCTAAGTGTCGTCGAGTACCTCGACTCGTCGGGGCTCTCGGCGAGATTATAGGACATTTCTACAAAGACGGATGGCCTCACGGCCATCCCACCACCTCGGGCTTCCTGATCGGCCACTACTTCGCTTCCATCTGTACGACCCTCTACCTTTCTCTCTCCTACCCTCTCTCTCTTTTAAGCCAATCCCCTCCACCCTGCTGGCGCTGAGCCGTGCTCCCGCATGGGTTGCAGAAAATAGCGCTAGCCTTTTCTTCTTCCCCACAAGAACCACTTCTCTCTCTACTGCACGGATTTCTACGATATACCTTCACTGCAGAGGCTGTCCCAATAGTATCAACTGGGCACACTTTCGTTGGCTTTAGTGTGCCCTCCAGCCGCGTACACACAAGCATCACATGATTCTCGCTTCCTATTTTTACGGAAATCTTGGTGCTTGAGCATAGATAATAATGCACAGAAAGCATTGCATAACCATTCGAAAACGCAGCCCGGACTACTGATTTGTATTGACGTGAGATGAAGATATCGACGATCGAGTCTAAATATTGTTTAGTTATAGTGACAGCGCTTCGTATTTTTGTTGATTTGTACTGCTTTAAACGGGGTGACTTGGCATTGTTATTACTGTCACCTGGCCCTGCATTTTAGTTGCTTGCATTACGTTATTTTTGTTATATAGCTGAACCAAGTTGAAACGTTATTCAGCTTCCTCTGAATCCTTTAAAATCTAAAGTAAGCTGAACATGCCATGCACTATTTTAGATTACGAAAGCGTTGCCAGCACTCACGAAAAGGCTGTCTTGTAACAGCCACAAATATTGCTTTTATTTTTTTATTTATTCCAGGCAAAAGCAGGGACCCAAACTGCACCTAATATGATTTAATGTGTTCCTGAAAAGGTAGTATTCTTGGCGGCAATACACACGCGAGCTGCCTATGGATAAGATTTACGTAATAAATATGCGTATAAATAACCATCATGCATTGAACCAGGAACGAGTCAGGCACCATCACTTTACAAGCACCTATACGGGAAGACCGCTCTAAGAAAATAGGAATATAAGTGGTACATAATATACTTACTCATCATCATTAGAGGCTAGAAAGATTAGAGTTGTTTAGAAAGCATAATATTCCTTGTAAATGTTTCAGTTCATTAAGGTGACTTACTAAGGTACACAAAAAGCAAGGTTGACGCGAACGTTAATTACTCTCAATGCCTTATATTAAATACTTTATCTGGCTGGCTTATTTCTTTTCCAATGAATGGCGCCAGTAATTATGCAGCGTAGAGGCATATTTGTTAGTGGTATAGACACGTATGAAATAATTACTTGCAACATAAACGCAAGGAGGGCGCTGCTGATAGGCAGGGACGGAACCGCGGGAGAACCCGACCTTGTGGTCTACTCGTGAAACAATACATTGAGAAACAACTCATCCACGGAGAATTCGGTTCGGTGTGTCTTGCATGCGACAGATTGTTCTATGCCAGACGAGTCTGCGATTTCAGAGGTCCACAAGCATACGATGAGTGGAGCCCTTTGCGTTGGAAATGAGTGAAAATGTTTAGTCTGGTCAAAGTACTAAGGTACGTTTACAGCTGCCTATATAAACACTTCAGCTATAGTGAAATGCTTGAATCAGAGACAATAATGATAGGATGCAGGCTGTTCCGTAGTTGTTTTCAAGCCCTAGGGTACAAGAAACGAATACACGAGAAATATTCAAACGTTTCAATTGACCTCAAGCTTAGCGAACGGATTGTAGATAAGTTAGTGAACCAAGATGGCCGCTAGCGTCGGAGGAGTTGCACAAGGCGGGGTACGGTTGACCAACCCCTTTACTTCTTTCGTTTACACAGGTTTTACTGAAAATGTTGCACAACATGAATGCAGTACCCACATTCACAAAGAGCTCTTACCATACAAGTTTTCCTAAGAGCGAATTTCACCCATTTCTCATGCTGGACGTGTCATTAGCTAATGCGACATGCCGATGGGAAAGAGCACTCACGAGTGGAAGGCTGCGTGAATTTGGTCTCATACCCTGAGGACGTCTGAAGAGTGCGATAACTTGTTGGGTTTCGCTGTCCTACGTATGAGTTGCTCGGGGTCACATACATCGGTAAACCATTACAGGATGGCTTGTAGCACAAAACTATTTTTCTCTTCGGCATACAGCTAAATCACTCTGACAATGATGATCCCAATTTATTGGCACCCCCTTTGAAACGGGGTGGGGTCATTCACCTACCCCGCTTGAGCTAATCAGATATACTGTACGCGCTTTTATTTCCTGAATGGTTCTATACATCTCCGTATTTTTCTTCTCTTCCTGAAAACTTCTCAATCTACTTTATAAATTTAGCTATGCCTGTAACGGATCCCGTCGTTTAAATCTCTGCCCTGCTCTTTTTTTTTCATCCATACTATAATGTATCTTGCAATTGTCGACTGTTGACATGTTGCTGGCTCCGTCCACTTTAAGTGAAAACGCTTCTTGAAGTTGCGCGCTACCTGCGTCTCTGATTGGGTGATTCGTGGTGTCCGAATTTTCGCTGCAGGTTATATGTGCCTCATCATGTTGCAAATATTCGCTCCGCGAATAGACGACTGTACCACATTGGTAGTGCGCGGTGAAGTTACTATTGTGTGGTGCTAAGTGAATCAGACTACACGCGCGTTGTAAGTTAATTTCGCGCACTTTGGTAACACGAGATGAAAAATCGCAATAATGTTTTTGTTGGCACGATTGGCGGAATAACTAAAAAAATGATATCCTCGGTGGGAGGGCGGGGGCGACGACGATGTGACGTTTCCAGTACGTGCCCCACGGGTCCGCTCTCCGTATCCTCCGCCCAGCCATCAACATGAAATGCAGTATAACTAAATGAATGTTTTATAATAATACACAGTAGCAGTAACATGACGTCATTCATTATTTGTTCATCAGCGGCGGGTTAAGCGCGGTATACCTACACCCTTTTAACGAGCGTATTATGAATTGTGGTTGACAGTTTAGCGTTTTATATTCTTACCGGCTGAGTTGCTGTCGACTGTGCTGCTCAGAAGCAGCTCTGACTGTTCACCTGCAACAAACAGAGTTCGTCGTCTATGCAGAGGAAGTACCTGCGTTTCTGCTTTACTCATTTCGTGCCTTCTATATATAACAGCGATTTTGTAAATCATTGTGTAGCAGATTACTCAAAAAGAGGCTTACATTGTCATAATTTTTATCTACAAGTCCATCAATGTCAAAGAAAGACAGGTTATTTGGAGAGAATATATAAATGCAGAAAACATCGCGTCATCTTTCGTCAGGCATAAGTTCCAACTCAATTTTTTCAGTTGTTTTCACCAGAAATTTCTGTTGGAGTTCCTTCGGACTCTAACATGTTTGTAATAATGTAACTGTTTAAGAAAACATGAACAACATCTGAAACATCAAACTGAATAAACTACTTTGTAGCTTGGAAATTTACACGCCACAAAATTGTCTGCTCTTCGTTTGGTTGTGCACTCGGTGCCTCTGCACCTTAAAAAAAAGTAGTCTGAGTGGCGGGGGGGCTTTCTTTTCAAATTGGGGGATTGAAATACGTCAATTTCTCCCCAAGAAATAGCTGTCACACATTATCATTAATAATGATTTAAATATGCGACTAGAGATATATCCCATTTTCCTTCAAAATCCAGGAATGTTAGGTACTTCCAAGATAAAATTAATGGTGAATGACTCAGATTCCCGAGGACAAGTTCTTCATCGCCACTGAACTTCCAGAAGCTGCACAAGAACATATTCATGAACGAGAAATACTTCAATGGGATACTTAACAAGGGAACAAATTTACAGATAAATTTCCAGACACTCTCGTCTGATGAGTAGCTAGCAGGTATTCCTAAAGAAAAACCTGTTTACCAGCTAAATTTTGCCCGCACAAACAGAAGAGGGCATATACTAGGAGGAAGGTTTGCTGCATTATCAAACCATTTTGTTTTCAAACCGAAGTTTCGAATGAGTGTTCCTTTTTACGCGGAATGTTACTGGTGTCCCAACTAACTATACTACTGTCAATTTGACGGGCTTTGATAAGTGTCTACGTTAGAATTGAGGAAATCGCAGGGTCTCCCGGCTCTTCATAGCAAGCAATTGACGCGGATAAAAAACATCCATCTCAAACAGTGTCACGAGAGACGAAAGAATCTCTGCTTACCTTTATCGGTAAAGAACTGACTTTCCTCTGAAACACACACACACAAAAAATGAAGCCGCTGGTAAGTGACGCCAAAATGAGACTAACACAAAGGCATGCACCTAATGAAAGTCACAGTCCTTGCTGTAATGAAAAAGAAAACAGTATGCCTGAAGAACAACCACTTCATTTACAGATCAATCACATGACCTAAACAAGACGCTCAATGAGAATCAACGAAGACGTTTTGTAAGCATTTCGCTGACTCGTTAAACACAGTGGTGTGCAAGGAAGTACTGTGTAATTCTGATTGTCACTTTCACATTACACGCAAAAGTTTGGATGGCCACCTGGCGTGCTCTGAAGGAACGGGCGGTCGTCGCAGAGATTTTAGAACGCACTGCCAGCGTCGGTTTCCATCTAGTGTTGGTTGGTAGTTTTGAATGAATGCGACATAAAATAAAGAATATCTCACGCAAATGTTCGAATCTATTTAAAGTAGACGTTTTTATAATATTCTTGCTTAAACAAGCAACTTTCGCGCCTGCGTTGGTACACATACCTAATAAATGTAGAGCACGAGATGTCTATGTGAATTTCACATATGTTTTAATCCGTGCTATGAATTGATTTAATTCATTTGCGCATGCGTACACCTCCGGAAAGGCCGCCATTGAAATATGAACCTGCCAACGTTACACGCTAGAACGTTATCTAGTGAGGCGAGTCTAGCAGTGCTATTGGAAGAATTAGAGGGCAGTAAATGGGATATAATAGGGCTCAGTGAAGTTAGGAGGCCAAAAGAAGCATATACAGTGCTCAGAGCGGGCACGTCCTGTGCTACCGGGGCTTAGCGGAGAGACGAGAACTAAGAGTAGGATTCCTGATTAATAAGAATATAGCTGGTAACATACAAGGATTCTATAGAATTAACGAAAGGGTGGCATGTCTTGTTCTGAAACTGAATAAGAGGTACAAAATGAAGGCTGTACAGGTCTACATCCTACATCCAGTCATGATGACCAGGAAGTCGAAAGCTTCTATGAAGACGTGGAATCGGCGATGGGTACAGTGAAAAGAAAATACACTATACTGATGGGCGATTTCAATGCCAAGGTAGGCAAGAAGCCGGCTGGAGACAAGGCAGTGGGGGAATATGGCATAGACACTAGGAATAGCAGGGGAGAGTTATTAGTAGAGTTTGCAGAACAGAATAATATGCGGATAATGAATACCATCTTCCGCAAGCGGGATAGCCGAAAGTGGGCGTGGAGGAGCCCGAATGGCGAGTCTAGAAATGAAATAGACTTCATACTATGCTCTAACCCTGGCTTCATACGAGATGTGGACGTGCTCGGTAAGGTGAGCGGCAGTGACCACGGGATGGTAAGAACTCGAATTAGCCTAGACCTGAGGAGGGAACGGAAGAAAATGGTACATAGGAAGCCGATCAATGAGTTAGCGGTAAGAGGGAAAACAGAGGAATTCCAGATGAAGCTACAGAACAGGTATTTGGCTTTAACTCAGGTAGAGGTCCTTAGTGTTGAAGCAATGAACGACAATCTTGTGGGCATCATTAAGGAGTGTGCAATAGAAGTCGGCGGTAACTCCGTTAGACAGGATACCAGTAAGGTATCGCAGGAGACGAAAGACCTGATCAAGAAATGCCAATGTATGAAAGCCTCTAACCCTACAGCTAGAATAGAACTGGCAGAACTTTCGAAGTTCATCAACAAAAGTAAGACAGCTGGCATAAGGAAGTATAATATGGAGAGAAGTGAACAAGCTCTCAGGAACGGAGGAATCCTAAAAGCGGTGAAGAAGAAACTAGGAATTGGCAAGAATCAGATGTATGCGTTAAGAGACAAAGCCGGCAATATCATTACTAATATAGATGAGATAGTTGAAGTGGCTGAGGAATTCTATAGAGATTTATAGAGTACGAGTGGCACCCACGATGATAATGGAAGAGAGAATAGTCTAGAGGAATTCGAAATCCCAAAGGTAACACCGGAAGAAGTAAAGAAAGCCTTTGGAGATATGCAAAAGGGGAAGGCTGCTGGGTAACAGCAGATTTGCTGAAGGATGGTGGGAACACTGTCCTAGAAAGGTTGGCCGCCCTATATACACAATGCCTCATGACCTCGAACGTACCGGAATCTTGGAAGAACGCTAACATAATCCTAATCCATAAGAAAGGGGACGCCAAAGACTTGAAAAATTATAGACCGATCAGCTTACTGTCCGTTGCCTACAACGTATTTACTAAGGTAATTGCAAATAGAATCAGGAACACCTTAGACTTCTGTCAACCAAAGGACCAGGCAGGATTCCGTAAAGCCTACTCAACAACAGATCATATTCACACTATCAATCAAGTGATAGAGAAATGTGCGGAATATAACCAACCATTATATATAGCTTTCATTGATTACGAGAAAGCGTTTGATTCAGTCGAAACCTCAGCAGTCATGGAGGCAGGGTGTAGACGAGCCGTATGTAAAAATACTGAAATATATCTATAGCGGCTCCACAGCCACTGTAGTCCTCCATAAAGAAAGCAACAAAATCCCAATAAAGAAAGGTGTCAGGCAGGGAGATACGATCTCTCCAATGCTATTCACAGCGTGTTTACAGGAGGTATTCAGAGACCTGGATTGGGAAGAAGTGGGGATAAGAGTGAGTGGAGAATATCTTAGTAACTTGCAGCTTCGCTGATGATATTGCCTTGCTTAGTAACACAGGGGACCAACTGCAATGCATGCTCACTGACCTGGAGAGGCAGAGCAGAAGGGTGGGACTAAAAATTATTCAGCAGAAAACTAAAGTAATGTTAAGCAGTCTCGGAAGGGAACAGCAGTTTACGATAAGTAGCGAGGCAGTGGAAGTCGTAAGGGGATACATCTACTTGGGACAGGTAGTGACTGCTCATCCGGATCGTGATAGTGAAATAATCAGAAGAATGAGAATGGGCTGGGGTGCGTTTGGCAGGCATTCGCAGATTATGAAAAACAGGTTGCCATTTTCCCTAAAGAGAAAAGTGTATAATAGCTGTGTCTTACCAGTACTCACGTACGGGGCAGAAACCTGGAGGCTTACGAAAAGGGTTCTACTTAAATTGAGGACGACGCAACGAGCTATGGAAAGAAGAATGATAGGTGTAACGTTAAAGGATAAGAAAAGAGCACATTGGGTGAGGGAACAAACGCGCGTTAATGACATCTTAGTTGAAATCAAGAAAAAGAAATGGGCATGGGCAGGACATGTAATGAGGTGGGAAGATAACCGATGGTCATTAAGGGTTACGGACTGGATTCCGAGGGAAGGGAAGCGTAGCAGGGGGCGACAGAAAGTTAGGTGGGCAGATGAGATCAGGAAGTTTGGAAGGACGACATGGCCACAATTAGTACATGACCGGGGCAGTTGGAGAAGTTTGGGAGAGGCCTTTGCCCTGCTGTGGGCGTAACCAGGCTGATGATGATGATGACACATTCGCGTTTTGAGGCGGAACACTTGCGTGCCTGTTCAGCGAGGCACGCAACTTCTTCGGCAGCTAGAATGTGCTCTCGTCTAATGACACGCACCTACCACCGAGCCCTCACTGACAATGCACGTGGCCACTCAGCTGTTCTTTGTGACCACGTGACTGACTAGTGGATGGAATTAAAGACAAACCCCGGGAAATAGGCAAAAGAAGTTACGGTGTAATCTGCTTACCTTTCATACCCACTGTGCCACATTGACACCTGTATTTCGAGGGATTGGCCAAAAATGGGGACATAGCCAGTGGCGCATACTTAGTACCAAAGTTATGTATATACATAGGAACGTATCTGGTGGTGCATACCCTTCTATCCATGTTGGGTGCTGGCCAATAGAGACCTGCAGCGAAGCTGCCTAATAAGCAAGAGAACAGTCAGTGAAAATACAGTGGTCCAAGCTCACTGTATATATCAAATATATCCGGTGTGTAAACAACGGGGAACCCCAAGCCCAGGAAAGGAAAGAATGAAAGCTGCGTTTTAAAAACGGGTGCCGAAAAAACGGCAGCCAAGTCGAGGGTGGGATAGATCGAGGAATTGTTTGTAAACTAGGGAACTTGCAGACGTGAAATGGGGTTAACTGCCATATGACGCGGGTGATATGAGATCGCTAGGGAAAATTTTATCCTGCAGTGCACCGAAGTAATAATCAGAGTAATAATAATGATGATGATGATAAAACAGCTCAGTGGGGACGACTGTTGCGTTCAGAGGGAAGAGAACGCTGATGATGCGTGTCCAACGCGTAGACGTTCCGAGTGAAATGAAAATAAGCGAAACCCAGTAAGTTTCTTATTTGCGACCATTGCACCTGGCCTAAAAACCTGGTGGACACGTCCAATATTCGCCTAATATGTCACGTGACCTCTAGCTCCAGTATTAGTGATGTAAAAAGCCTGCTTGTTACCAACCCTAAGCTAGGTAGCGGCGATGCTTTTTAAACGTCCTTTAAGTTGGTTGCATGGAATTAAAGAATATTTATTTGAAGTTTGTTGGATTTCGGAAAAATTCTTACATCGTAGCGCCGTAAAGAAGCAGGCAAGTATCCATGAAACTAAACGAATCCCAGATACAAATTTTTTGAGGCACTGCCCAACAAATAAGATTGCCATTGCATGGAAAGATAGTAACATCGGATCTCGCAATTTTCACTTTACCGCGAGGTATTTTCGCGGCAGGCACTTTGTACTAATTCTTTACTTACTGAATTATGGAAATGAAATGCTATGGCAGCATTTTCGTTCTCACTGTGGTGTTCATGCCCATTACACACATAAAATGTCACAGCTCGTCTATACGATAACGTTACAATTACTTTCGTGACATGTGGCCATCTCATTTTGAATGTAAACTTCGCTGAGGACTTTCACTTGAGCGCATTTCAGCAAAATATAAACGCTTATCACCACTTAGGAGAGGAGGCTAAGAGAAAGTTTTAGCTCTGGGCAGCCTACATAAATACATGGCAAAGGAGAAATAATTTTTCTAGGGGACCGCTATACAGAATTGAATGATATTCTGTGAGGTATAATGCAAAAGTGAAAATCTAGAAACTGTTAGGAACGTACTTTTCAGGCCCTCAACTGTTTAATACAAAGTGTCCAGAATTGTAAAATTTCGAAAAGAAAACGAAACTAACAAGTTTAGAACTCTTAGAAGAGCGGTGAAATATAATATCCCGATTATGTAAACTAGACTTATAACATATCTTAAGGGAACAAAATTGATATATTAAACGCAGGTCAAAAGTATTACAAACGATGAGTGGTTGTACGCAGCTGTTGTAAACATTGTACCAAATCTACGTAGGCTTTAAATAATGTAGCAAATTTGTTTGTTTTTCTTTTTTTAATCCAAAGGATGGCAGTTGACAGAACTGCGACATCTTCTTTTTGCTGCAGAGCAACAAACTTGGCGTCTATATTTTTTTTTCAAGCTTGACATTTTTGGCAATTATTACTTTAAAATTTCATACCCTAAATAAGAATTGCGCTTCCTAGTAACACTGGAGTATAGTTTGTTTCTTTTAAATGCAACACGTTTTATTAAAACTTGTGGTAGGAATATTTCAGAAACAGTCATTCCGGCGGTTTGCAAGCATTTCAATAGAAGGCATCGAAGTTGAGCCTGAGATGAAGCTTCCTCCTAAGATACTGCAGTGGCAGAGGGTAGTATAACGTACTAAATGATAAATATGCAAAATCCTCGGAATCACTGATACCAAAGCAAAATGAGTGTTTCAGGAAGTAACGCCCATGCCCTGTACCTAACCTACCTCGTTAAATAATTCGAACAAGGTATACGGAGAAAGAATTCGATGTACTTGACTGCACTGATCGCAGTGGCAGTTTCAGTTCTGATATATTTGCTTGCCCTACCACGAGATGGCACTCGATCTTCAGTGTCATGTTCGAATAGTCATGATTTATCAGTGCTTGTGTGACATGCCAAATGAACTGCACTTCCTGACGCCCCGTGACATCTTCTCCTGGCTGCCGTTTGCGAATCAGCGAATTGAAGAGACGGGGCTCGAACGGGCGCACAGCGGTGCTTTAAAGGGAAGCTTTCTGTCATCATCATCATCATCATCATCAACATCATCATCATCCTATTTATGTCCGCTGTAGGACGAAGGCCTCTCCCTGCGATCTCAAATTACCCCTGTGCTGTGCCAACCGGTTCCAACTAGCACCCGCAAGTTTCCCAATGTTGTCGCACCATCTAGTCTTCTGCCGTCCTCTACTCCGCTTCCCTTCTCTTGGTATCCACCCTGTCACCCTAATGGCCCAACGGTTATCTGATCTGGGCATGACGTTTTTTGTGTTGCTTTTGTGTAATTAGCGTAGCATTTACCTAAAATGGTTAAGTATTCCCTTTGTTATGCTGAAGTATTGTAGTAAATGGTTTTACGTTTACATGAAGCTTGCTTTAGCATTTCCGTGAATAAAAGGAAAGCTTCGCACCTCATATATTTGCACGTATGCATAATACCCGCACAACATGGTTTTTTTTTTTTTTTTAAAGCGGGAACGTGCTGATAGCTTTCCCACGGTGTGCCATGTCTTTTTTTTTTTTTCACGTACTACAATCAACTCACACTACTTTAGCAGTGCATAGTGCTACGTCCTAAACAGCTGGGGGCTATTATGTTCCTCAAGGGAAACAAACAGTTGGCAACACACATCC